>NC_138913.1:21244351-24031997 GCF_965231255.1 Vanellus vanellus | reverse complement strand
CCTTTTCCCACATCCATTGTTAATAGTAATGAGCTTAAATTGCAGAAAGGATGATTCAGGTTAGGTATTAAAAATAAAATCAAATCAAATCCCAATATTGAAGACAATGGTGTGCTAGAAAAAAATTACACAAGACACTAGTGTATTGTTTTGGACTAAGAAAAAAAAACACCCAATGGTCTCACAAAATAAACTGGGTTTATTGCATTTTAATGAAGTTACCCACTGAGGGTATATTTTTAGTAATATGTATATACTTGTATGACTGAAACAATACACTGTTACTTGAAATAAGCTTGAATGTGTAAATACAGCGTATTAACAGCACAAGAGTTTTCCTCTCTGTAGGAAACAAAGTCATAACTCATGATAAAAATACGCTTTCCTACAAATTAGATAAAACAGACATTTCATATTTAAATGCCGACTTATAAAATCTGAATGACTAGGAAGATCCTATTTTCCTTCTGATTTAGTAATCCTTTTACACATAACAATCTCTATTTTCTACTATATGTCAGAGTTCAACTAATGCTTCTAGGTCAAGTATGACAAACACATATGAGTTCATAGTCTCAACCTGCATGTAACAGGCTTGTTCATAACACTATTTAAACACCTATGGGGCCAGAGTCTGAACTGGTTCATCTGTGCGGTTTTGTGAAATGCAGAAGGCAAGAAATGGGCACAGATCGATCACAACGCAAAACCCGTGGCTACGCTACAATTCCAGAAGTGGAGGAATCAATTAAACTGTGTTCATGGGCAAACACTGGTATGAACACATGCAAGATTCATAATGATATAAAGTAAATTTAAAGTTGTTTTTAAATATAGATGTTACATTCCCACAGAAACATACAGGCAAAATTTATTCAATCCATAGTGCAGTAAGGGTCAATGACACCATCACCGCTTACATATCATGAATACTTGTTCCAAAACTGAAAGAAATAGTAACACTGAGCAGATACTTAATACCATAAAACAGATGTGGAAAATGAAAACAGCAGCTCTGGTTGTCAGACACACAGCAAGAAACTTCAAATGTATCAGAACTTCCAGACAACCTACTTTAAATCAGGTGCAGAACCAACAAAAATACAGAAACATTTTGTTAATGATGAATGATCCAAATGACTGGAGAACCTGAAATACAGTCTGAAAAGATGAGTCCAAGGGGCCTTACATGCCTCCTGTATCAGGCAACGGATTTTGAAAGTCATGGTCTACAGCATGTACATTAATTGCAAAGATTATTTGGAGATGCAGACCTCCTCGCTTTGACTGCTGAGGTTACTACTGTAGAGGCTACTACAATGAGAAAATGTTAAGTGATGTGAGCTTAGAGGAAGCAAGATCTAAATGACCTGCAAAACAGCCAAGAAAATTCCCCAAATACCTACTGCTCTGTTCATATTCTGCCTTGGAACTTTTATTGAGAGAAGTGCCGTCCAACTAGCTCCGCATCCCAGGTGCATTGCACACTTCTCAAAAGTGCAGGTGAAATGGTATCAGAAATATTTTTTGCATTTGGACAAAAGAAACTTGCACCATGAAATGCCCTCATCTGCTTTGGCAACAGAGAGGTAACTCTGAAGAACTTTCTTTATGTCTAATATATAAAGAAATTTTACATTTCAAAACACGTGCTTCAAGTTCTTCAAATTTCTCTGCAATATCTAACATGCTAAAATACTTCACACATGAAATACTGCATACTCCTCTCACAGAGTTTGCAACTCCTGACAAGCTGTGAGAAAAATCAGGAACTTCAATTCTCAACAACAGTCTAAAGGTTTAGAAAAAAACTCGAATTTGGCCTTGGTGTATCAGTATTCTTTCCATAAAGAAATAGCCACAATTTCTTTCCTAACAAGACAAGTTTACTGTAAGAGAGTACAATTAAGCACAGGCCAGTACTTTTATTCCAGTTATTTCAAATATTTCAAAAATTAGCTGTACTTTCTCTAGTTCCCATTAACGATGGTGTCATTTCATTGCAAGTGGGTGGATTTTTGTTTTTTTTTTAATAATGGCTAAGTTCTGCTTCAAGAATAAATACTGCCTGTGAATTCTGCTAGCAAGTTCTGCCACCCTACTACTCTGCTGAGCAAGGAGGTTAGAGCAACAGTAAAGGCAAACACCTTCAGAATTCCTTCAGTCCAACTATCATACTAAAATACTGCAATGCAATGAGAGCCTGGATGAAACCTGTATGGTAAATAATACAAGAAAGCGGCTTTAATCCATTGTACACAGCTTTATGGACGACCGAATCTTTAATAGATTAAAAATGGTCTACAATCAAATATAATACTCCATTTCTAAAGTGTCAAGATTTACTGAAATATTTACACCTAACAATAGGCATTAAAAAACTTGTAGTACCATGGCACGCATGTTGTAGCAGCACAAATATTGCAATATATATATATAATATACATATATATTTAACTTTAATGAGAGGTACTTTATGAGTCCTGCTAATTTTGGAATTCATAAAATTCATGAGGCCTTACCTGAAAAGGTAAGTAATTGAGAATACTTACATGCCTATGTATTACAGAAATATCTGGTATGTTTGACTATTTTTGCTGCCAAAACAAATATTAAAATATATAAACCATACTATTGTCTATAAGTAAGCAAATGTAAATACTACACTCCTTCCAGAAAGTACACAGTAACTAGCAAGATGACTACATATATTCAGCCGTCTGTTTAAATAAAAATACATATATATAAGTAGGTATTTTTTAATATTCCCAAATTTAAAGGACTTTGAGCTGACCGCTAATATCTATACTCCAAATAACTTTTCAAAACTCTGCTACCAGAGTTCCTCACAAGCAATCAGAATGCCTTTTCCTTCACATATTTTAATAAGTAAGCAAATACCTGCTTATATTTCTACAGTCTGTATATCCAGATAACTTCTAATAAAGAACAATAAACTCAGAAGCACAAAATGGAATTACTGAGGAACAAAGGATTCTTGCACGTGAAAGAACACAAGTGAGCACGGAATGTGTGGGTGCTGCATTTTGTTAGTGCAGTGTTCACGGCACGGATGATGAGCCAGGATGAAATTCCATTTATTTTTGTAAGTTCACAGAAGATATACATCTAGCTGGTAGGAAGGATGTAATAGAAAATAAATTCTGTGCTGGAGGCAAACTAAGATTCTGACTGACTGGATAATGACAAAAATCACACAGTGAATAAATGGAAGTTGACTTTTCATGGAATGGTTTTCTTTTCTTCCAAGAACACCTAGCCTGTAACAGGTGAAGGTCAGAATACTCAGCTAGAATACCAATTTATACTAGCAGTCATAATCCTTCACTGCAAATGCTTTTTAGCTCAAATTAAAAAAAAAAAATTAGTTTAAAATTTTAAAAAATGAGACTTGTGGAACGACATAAATATTATCTCAATGTAACAGACTGCAAGAAGTTGAGTGTGCAATTCCATCAGGTTGAGCAGATGAACAAAACAACATCCAGATTTCCCCTTAGAGAGAGCACTGTGCTTGTTAACACTGGCCAGACTTCTATGGTTGTGCTCAACCTGCTCTGTACACAATCCGACTAAAAAGTTTCAATACAAATCCAGACATCTGTTATATCATTACTTTTAAGTCAGTCTATCAAGCAGGAATGGTCTCACTATGAACTCATGTAATTTTTCCTGTATCAAGGTTCCACATATTCCCAAAAAGCATCACAAGAGTTGGATTATATTTGGGTAAATACAGAAAAAAGCAGCTACACCAACTTCTTTACAGTACAGTGAAATAACCTTGCACATCTATACTGCAAACAAATGACACAATTTTGCTGCAAATGTAGCCTCGCGTCACAGCACCAGCCTTCAAGTCTGCAAATACTTAGTCAACTTTACAGAGACCCTCAAACAGTCCACATAATGAGAATGAAATATTGTCACATAATGAGAATGAAATATTTTGTACCACTAGTGGGTATCATATCCCTCTGAAAAATCATCTGTCTGTCTGAACAAGGCTTAATTACCCAGTCTGAGATGTGAATTTTTATAGCCTTTGCACAGTTTAATAATTTTTATAAGAAGCTTTATTTCAGATCTTGATTTACAAACTTAAAACTTTTTTTTTTTCCTTCTCTTAATAACCCTATAAAAGTTCTTACTGTGAGGGTGGTCAAATGCTGGAACATGTTGCCCAGAGAGATCGTGGAGTCTCCATCGGTGGAGATACTCAAAACTCAGCTGGACACAGTCCTGCTCTAGCTCTAGCTAACCATGCTTGAGGACAGGGGTTGGACTACAGGATCTCAAGAGGGCCGTTCCAATGTGAACGATTCTATGATTCTGGGAAACTCCTTGCATTTAAGATCAAAGTTGAGAAGAAGATTTTAAAATTAGCCTGTATAAATTATTGCTGTGCTTTTGTCATCATGCAGAGGACCTCTGAAATGCATTCTGGTTTTTTTGTGTGTTTTTTTTTTTTTTTTGTTTTAAGATACGTTCTTGCTAATGTGTCCGGGCCACAGATGGTATATAATGAACTTTGGTTTATGCCACAGTGCCATTTCAAAATGTCTACACTTGGGAAAGAAATCCTATTTACTCATGATTTGACTCCAGCATTTTTCCCCACCACCATCATCTTTTCCCTTACCTGAGCAACATCTTCAAGTTTGTTCCATTTTAAAGAGAGCAGCAGTTTTGGCAATGATTGTGGAAAATTTTCACGACAGTCATATCGCAAAGTCCAAATAAGATCCATTTCATTTTCACAGAGTTGAGATAAAGGATCTCTTTCCATTATTTCTTTTAGCACAATATAAAACTTCTTACCACCTCGACCCTAGAAAACGAGAAATGTATAACGTTTTGATATATTCAGTAAGATTCTCAAATAATAGAAATCCTACACCAGGAAGAACATCAGATAAAAACTCACGAAACACAGGGAAATTACTACTATGCCTTTCTTTCAGATTCCTTAACCTGTAAGAACTGTAAATAAGAGATTCAAAATGCAGTGTACAGAAGTTTCTGAACAAGTAACTAAACTTTAAAGTTCAAGACACTAGATGGCGATATTTCTATTGCCTAACTCTAACATGGGGAACTTTCGTTTAGGATGCATACGCTTTCTTCTTTTGTTCTGCAAATGAGCAAATTTAAGAGATATACATATAAATTATTTTTTTAAAATTAAAAGCCAAAAAAATACTTGCGCAAATTTAAGAGATATACATACAAATTGTTGTTTTTTTTTTTTTTAAATTAAAAGCCAAAGAAATACTTTTCCAACAATAACCAAAGAGAAGTACATTTGCTAAGTATACAAACACATACTTTTTTTGTCTTCTAAGCCAGACTTGCCTTTGCCAGACATTTTGCTCCATTTTATATCTCTGAAACGTTAACATTAGTACTAATTCTGTAAATCAGTTTGTATGACTGAGTCTTCATTCTGGCTCAGTTAATACCTTCTGTCCCCAGCCATGCCCTTATGCAAACTGCAAGGGCAGAAATTAAAGCAATGATAGCATTCCATAAATTCATGGGAGCCAAACCCTGCTGCTTCTGGTAAGGAGGGAGTAGTTGAAGAGAATAAATTAGTTTCAATACATATTTTGAAAAACAATATGGCAAGCTTTAAATACTGAAGCGAACTTTGTCTTCACAAAGCTGAAAAAGTTTCTACATAATTTTAAGAGGTAGGCCAAAGGGTTTTACATTAATGGAAAATAAAAAAAAAAGAAAGGAAAGTTGAGAAGAAATGGTAGGCGAAAATCAATTAGGATTCATAGCAGAAACAAACAGTTCTCATCAAATAACATTCCGCACAGGTTTCCCACCTGACAAAAACAAATACATGCTGCACACAGAACTTAAGTTTAGCTCCTGCTAGAAATTATAAGTGCCTGAGCCTTGTATGGTGCTGAAATGCTTTAAATAAATATTTTCATGTAAAAATAGCACCTAAGTATAAATCCTTTAGGAGTGAGTGGATTTTAAAAAGGTAGTTGAATTGCAATGCGTTTTTAGTAAAACTAAGTACACACTCTGTTTCTGTATCAAAATAAGTAAACGGTCTTGACAATAAGGTCATTCTTGTATCTGAAAATGTTAATCTTTCAAACTGAAAGTCACAATGCTGTCAAGTTGGCATGCTGCTATTTAACATTTCCAATTATTTGTACACTAAGTTGTTTGCACTTTTCCTGAGCACTTTAGGCACTTGGGATTGTACCTAACACATTTTTCAATTAACTGCTTTACTCTTATATAAAATGCAGTTCTCATTACTGTTGATCTGACTGTGATTTCACCATCTTAAACTGCATTCTTCTGCATTTTTGTATATAGCACAAAGAAAACGCCTTCAGATTTCGGTGATCTTTTCAAAATTTGCCCTCAAGTTAGAACTATCCAGTTCCTCAAGAAGAGCATATAATCATCATACTTGAGAAACGTCACCTTATAGATCAATGACCATTTTTGAGAGACCTTATTTGGAAATATCTGACAATCAAGCAAATCATCATACTTGATAAAACTGAGCAATTTCCCAGCAATATTTTATATAGCCTAGGAATCAGATTTAATGTAAGTCTTAGTGGTGTTTCAAATCTATAGAGTCTGTAAAGTAATTGTGCTTTTTGACAAAAAACAGCAAAGTAGTCCCAAATATATTGGAAAAAGTGGATATATACCGCTTAAGGCAGTTCACCAAAGTGAATTACATAAGAAAACAGAGCCAGTAGAACTGTCATTATTTGAGCAGCTGACTTATTTATTTCTAGATTGATGTAGAAGATAAAAACATAAAAAACCAGAAAATTTTTAGAAGTCCTTAGCAGATGCTTACCGCCATTGCAGCATTGTCACTGCTTCTTGCAATCTCAGCTGCCTTTTCAAGTATCTGCAAAAAGTTTTAAAAACAAATCTGACTGCATTGAAAGAATAAATATTATAGAAATGAAGCAGATAAGGAAATTTTGCTTTCTCTTAGATAATTACAACACTATTATTTTTTATATACAGTGGTATAACATGGACTTTTATGCTGTGTCCCTTTTCTAATCTGCAGGACTATGGAGAGCAGGAAAAGGAGGGCTCATGATTAACTCCATTTTCTTCTTCTTCACCATTCCTGGGCTAAATAACCTCCCCTATAGTGTCTTGGTTTGTTTCTGTTTGCATTTCCTCCTTATTTTTCAGTACAGCAAACCAATTCCTCAACTCTAAATTATCCTTTGCTTTCTCATCTGTTTTTGAGGGCACTGCTTCCGTAAGTCATACCCATTACCCACAGATCTGCACTTTGAGCCCTCTATTTCAGTATGAACCCACAAGCTTGGTTGTTTCAGCAGACTCTCAGATTGCCCATATAATCTCAATCAGCATTTCCAGCTACTTTCTAAATCCCGGGTCTTCCCTTGTGTAACGTCATGAACAACCAGCATCCAACAAGAACTCATTTAATGAAAAAAGAACATTCCACCAACAAGCTCTCAGCACCAGTGAATATACAGGAATCCTCAGGAACAAGCCTGCTACTTTTCTTAAAAGCAAAGCAACATTTCCCCAGAAGCTCAGCCCTGAGTTACTCTTGCTCTTTTTTTTTTTTTTTTTGGCCCTTTGAACATTCTACTTAGTTTTTGAAGTTCATATAATTAATCACAATGGGTAGTTAAGTATAGATGTACATACAGTTCTTCAAACTATATTCTGCACACTACTGCAACCAACAGAAATGTGTTAGAATAGCAAGTGCCTCAGCTAATTACACCAGCTGCACTGGTCAGGTGGGTGTATCTACAGTTGTCAAATGCTGCTGCTTTGAAGAACAATTCATAAAATGAAATACCAATTAAGAAAGAAGTCTAAGGAACTACACCATCTCCTTTCCCTCAGAGGTCTGCCTCTCCCATCACCTAGGAATATAACAACACCCCCAGACACAGATTCAGCAAGATTTGTATTGTCTTTACTCAGGCAATATGACAAACAACAAAAGATTACCACAGCCAGAGCATAAACACCCAGCAGCCGAAGTCCTTAAAAAGGTATACTAACTTGTTTTATTTCTTTCTCTGCATGAAATGCTTATTAATATGATGTATTACATCTGCTACTTGGCTACAAAGCTTGTTTACATACTGTGCGAGAAAACACGCATAAACAAAACCACAGTGTCCTAATTTTATGTTTGATGCTTGCCTCCTTGTGCTTTTCAGAGTTACTCTGCAAATAAACTTTGAAAGTTTCTGCAAGTCCAGCTTTGTTCAACTGAACTACGAATCCCTCGGTGTGTCAGCAGCACTGGTCATTAACCAGCCCAATATATGGCTCCTGCATTAGACAACAGCTTTCTGATCAAGGCAGTTTTGCTCACTCAGCCCCAAACAGCTGTCCACTGCAAGTGGATTGATGCTGTGATCAAAAAAGATTCATCTATTTTTGCACATTACGTTTCTTAAAATCAAGATCTGGCACCCAATCCTCCATTTTCTTGGCAGAAACAAGCATCGACACTGGGAAAATTAGAAGCAGTCATACACCAAGCAAGTCTCATCTAGACAATTTTGAAAACCAGCTGTTATAATTCAAGCAGCTTCAAAGTTACTCCTGATTCAAGAGGACCTTCATCAAGAGAATCCTTCAGAAATTGGGTATCTTACTCTCTTTTCCTAGTGACAAATTTCAGTATACCCACAGAAATTGAATGAATTATCAAAGAGTTTAGAGCTCTGGTTTTCCCAGTAACACCCAGTAACACAGCAAACCAGTTTCTTAACTCTAGGGAATTGCAAATAGCAAAATTACTGGAAAAAAATAAGAACTACTAAAAACCCCCACTTTTTGTAGCATTTCCTCCAGGTTGAATGCTTTCAATGAATGTTTCATTACCAGCTCTGCAATCACTTTATAAAGATGCTCTGGAATTTTCCTCTATCTGATATGCAGGATTTCTCAGCTACCGTTTAAGAAGGGGGCAAAGCCACAAAAGAAAGCAAGCCACCAGCCAAACCAAAGTTACAAGGGATGGTGAAGACCATCAGACACTACCTTAATGTTTTGATACAAGAACAGGTACTCCGCCAACAAGGTTAAAAAACCCAAACAAACTACTCAAAATTAAAACCAAACAAGTTTCTATGTTGTCATTTGATTTCTTTTTGAGGAAACTTAAATCCCAAATCCACCTTCGATTAAGTTGATAAAGCTTGGTGGCTTCAGTCTTTTTGTTCACGCCCCTCAAAAAAGGGCAATTTTCTCTAAGTCATTAACTTTCTCAAAAACAAAATTCAGACTAATGTATGTATGAGTTAAACCTTGTTTTTTCAATGCATCATTAGCTGTTTTAACACTTATTTTATTACTTGTTTCCTGGTTTTAGCTTTATTTGCTGGTGTTTGAACAACTTGCTATCTACCGTTCACACTACAGACATTACCACCTGTATTCCAAACACACACTTCCTTTCTAGACATTCTTATCATATCCGTAGAAACCTGCCGGGCAACTTAAGTGGCTTTAGTCCAAGAGCAGACCTTGAAAAATCCTTTTTCATACAGTATTAAGACTCCATTTATCCTTAAAAGGATATTTTCCTCACAGAGGAAAGAAGTGTCCCACGAAGTAGGTAACATACATTTGTACAAAGCAATAAGAGATCCGTATAGACCACAGGCACGCACAGTTTGAAGGTTTCCAGAATGGCGGATGAGTTTAGCTTTTTGTAAGACTGCTGATATTGGGAACGGATTATGCTTCTCACCCTCAACAGACTATGTACAAGGTATTTTCAAAATCCTACGTCTTCAAAATACTATCCGAAAACCCTAAAGTCGGAGCACCAGCACTCTCACAAAGTGCAAGTTTAAAAAACTGCAGTATGTTAACCAAAAGGCAGGAAGTGGGGAATTCAGTGGAAAAGGCAGTGTTGAAAGGAAAGAAGAAATAGCTATTTACACCTAAACATTCATCACGTCTCTTGATGTCCTACCTTACCTTATCAAAGGGAGGGTAACTAATAGGCTGTTTTGAATATTCTTGAAATCTAATGTGCAAAGCTGTTGCATTTTCAGTGTAAGGGTTAGTCTGGACGGTTCCCATTGGATTCAACATTTCTTCAAGTTCATCTGAAACATCAGACAGAACAATTAATATTATAGGCCAGGCACGCATTAAAACTAAAAAATCTGAACAGCAAAGATGCAATAAGGAATTGCTTACTGTATACAGTGGACAGAAGCATGTTCTGCTGCACAGCGCTTTTACCGCAATGCGCTGCCTTTCCAGCATTAACTACCCATACCTCCTACATTCACACATACTGGATTAGCACCCTATGAGAAACGGATTTTCTCTTTTCAAAATAAACATAACAGTCAAGGGAAGCTGAGACATCCCTATACTGAACCAAAGCCCAGTAAGATCTGCGGCTTCTGTAAACCAGTACACACGTTGCTTGTGTATCGAATAGTATGAAAAAAAGCAGAGTTTTAAGCCGGATTACTTTCAGCACTACAGCCAAATTGATACAGGTTTCTCAGGATGGAATGAAGACTGACACGGAGATTTCAGACACTCTTACTAGTAAATTTTAACGTGAGGGAAAGAAGACTTAAAAAAATTTTAATTCACGTTTTCTGCTGACACAAATGTTGTCCCATACAATATGGCTTATCTATTTAGTTTAGGATGCACAGCACAGGGAAACTAATGAAACTTAAACTGCATCTCAGAAACAGGTAACACTAGATATAAACGCTCATCTATTTTTATGTGAATTTCCTTCCATAACAGCTAAAACTTTTAGAATACTATCTCTAATCAGACTCTTGTCCTTCCTCCTTCCTCATACACAATACTTTCAGGAAAGAGATTAAGATGTTATATATGTATCCACATAAAAAATACAAGTAGTAAAGATATTATGACAGGAGAATTGGACATGCACACAGTAAATATTCTACTACCATACTACTCTTCTTTAGTCTTACAAGTATTTAAAGTCCAAATCTTTAAAGTTAAACTTTACCAGGAAATGATGACCAGCTGTGCAGTACCAGTTCTCCGTTCTTCAACTGTCCTTTATAATCAAATACCATGGTATTTACCCAGGCTACAGGATAATGCTGTTGAAGGAAAGAATTTTTAGGTGGAAACTAAGATGCCAGTGAACGTTACTACGCAGCAAGCACTACAATGTAAGCAAAATTGAGAGGGTTGGGGTTTTTTAAAATTGTGGTATCTTTCAGGAAAGCAAACACATGCATAGTTTTCAGCACCTACTCCAGTACCACGGAGGACAGTAGGACCTAATTTTAAGGGTGTCACTCTGCCAGTGTAAAAATACAAATTTCCCCGAATGTGAGCCTAGATGCTCATTTTTTCCACCTTTCCCCAATCATCTGGACTTCAGAACAAAACTGAACTCTTAAAATGCAATTCTTTAAACAGCCATTTGCCAACTGGCTTACAACCAAAGTTTTCATGCCTTTTTCAGTGTCTGAGAAGTATGAAAAGTTTTTTTTCATACCAAGATGTTCAATTCTTAATGCATATGCTCTTTTTAATTATTTTTTTCTTCATTTTGCATTCTTGGAACACTAAAGTGAGGACAATGAAAGATTTCTGAATACTCATTTCAATATAATTCAGGTATGCTCAAGAAAAAACAACTAATTACCACTTTTCCTGCTTTCCTAATGGTTTGGTATTTGGAAGGATTCATTGCCTTGGTTGACTTTTTAGTTTTCATCTTATCCATCACAGCATAAACTGCAAAGCAGAGCCTTGCCATTCTTGGCAGATCGCAGACATTTATTTCAAACTCCAGTACTTCATTCCAAATGTGGTCGCTTCTCCCAGATATTTCTGTGCTTACAATAGTTTTACAAAGGAGTTCTGTACCATGGAAAAGACCAGCCCTAACATGAACCTGCAATAAAGAAATGAGATATATTAAGCTTGCCACAGAACCTACAGAACTCTGCATAGAATATTATACAGAACATACACATATGCATTTCATCAATATTTCTATCTTAAAAGCAATACTAATTTTGAGGTTTTGAAATGAATGAAAACAATTCTTGAATAGCAAAATAAAAAGAATTTGTTCTCATGTTCCTGGCCAAATCAAAATAAATTTGTTTAAATAATGTTGGCTACCAATTTTTTTTCAGTACTTCATTACTTATATTACCACATAAAACTAATAATAATAGTAACAACTCATTTGTATTAAGAAATACAATATATGGATATACAAATACTTCTAACTTAACATACCTAACATGGAAGGAAATTGTAGGAAACAAACAACTAAGCAGAATGAAAAAGGTAAGAATATTTTTCTGAATTCAAATTAAAATCTCCAGGTAGAACCAATCTGTGCTTCTAATGGAGGAAAAAAAATATTTGGAGTTTTTCAGCTTAAGGGAAAATTAATTTTTTACTTAAACCATTTATAAAAATTTACAGAGGGAACACTGCTGACTCTAACATCAGAAATCATATGTAATAATAACAATGTATATAGTTCCCAGGAGTTCTGTTTTGTCTTTAGCACCCAGAAACCAGCAAAACCAGCTGGCTTGAACGATAAAAATAAGGAACGGGAAAGGAGAAGGGCAAGAAAAAGAGCTGGAGTTATTGGCACTGAAATTAAACACATTGTAGGTCACTGCTAACATGTGGCTCATTTCTGTTTAGTAACATCTGTACACAGAAAACTGCATGTTTCCAAGCATCCATACTTTTGGACAGTTTCAACCAGAATGACAAGGAGGTCTTTATTTTTGTTGCCTGAGCAAACAACAAAGAGAAATATGTCAACTTCTTTCAGGTGACCTTCCAAAATATCAGTGATTTTAAAAAGACAGAGAGAAAAAAAAAAAAAAACACAAATGTAATCTGTTGGTCGGCACCAAAAAGAAGTTCTCAATGTTATGGTTAAGTGAGTAAGAAGTGAACTGATATTTCAGATTCCCTATGCTCCTCAAAGAACCTTCCTGACACTCCCTTTAATCCATCGTATTATTTCTGAGCACTGTAAGGAAAAGCAGAGATGTTTAAAATTTGGTACAGGTTTTGGATAAGAAAAATAATTCACCGTTGAATTCCCAACTGATATAGACAAGAGCTGTTCTTGGAGAGAGTCCATCCTTCCCTTGTTCAAAGAAACAACAGTGTCACCAACACCGAAGCAGTCCCAGTCTCGATATATCTTTTTTGGCTACACCAACTATTGTTCAGTACCAAGTTCTCCATTCATAAACTAGCTCAGATAAACTAGTCATTGGCAAACTGCAATACAGTTTAAATGAAGTCACGCTAGAGAGCAAATCTGTCTTCAGCCCAGAATAATCCCTGGGGAAGGCAGTAGTAACACCAACAGATGGGTCTCGAAATAACACCCATCCTGATCATTCTGGACTTCTCTGAAACAATTGCTACCACTGATCAAGAGAGTGCTGTCACAGCACAGGCACTGGCAGAGGTGTTGGGTCTTGGCGAACACACTCTTAGGGGTTACACTCCTTGATACAGGTGCCATAGGAACACCTGTTATTAAACTTACTCGTTGACTTAAAACATATACAATCCCAATTTCATTCCCAAGCTTACAATCAATCACTGAAAGAATAATTCCGTTTAGAAAACTGCATTTACTTGAGTCCCAGTGATACTCATAAAACCCACTATTACTTATTTTTGGCATGCACAGCTTCATCACTGTGAGTGTCCATGAAACAGATCACATGAAAGTAATCTTACTTCAGGAACTCTAACTGTATACAGACTACACGCATGTGTACATACCTATATGTAACAATATATGTATATACAGACACATACAATCAAAATTCTTGTTGATTACATATACAGGGTTTTTTTTTATTTCTCTGCAAGTAAAGATTGCAGCCTTATATTCTTCCAAAAGGAAATACTGTAGCTGATGTCAGAGAATTGATTAAAATCAGTTGGTTCATAACCTTCTTGAAACAATTCACCAGATGGTCCTTTATTAATGCATTTAGAGATTAATTGTATGTTCCACTGAATTCATAATGAAGTTCCTTCGCTGATTTAAAGATATCTTATGGAAATATGATTATGTCTAGTTTATTAACTGCTTGTGCTTTAACACTAGCAACAGTAAATATTCTAAAATCTGTCTTTTTTTTTAAACCAAGGGTTTAAATTCACATTTACATTATTTTGAATATTGTTCTTTGACTTATTATCATGTGATATTATAACTTCATATGCCGCCGCACCTCCCTGACTTTTCTTTTACTTTATTAATATAAAAAGCATAAGCAATCAAGTAAAATTTAATAGTAACAAAGCATTGTATTGTTGGAACACACTGCTATTTTGCTTGCCTTTTGGTTAGTTCCAATTCTATGATTTCCGATCCTGTTAATGTAAGGGATTGGATCCTAATTTTATTCTTTTCATTCTGACACTCCACTTTTACTAAGGAAACAGCATGTACCGATGGTGCAGCCAAAGAGCAAGACAATAAGAAAAGCAATTTAAAGTGTCATGTATTTGGAAAACTGGTTGTGAAACAGCTGAATGAAGTCACTCGTGCTCTAGGTAAAAATAGTCAATCCAGCTCACAGCCGTGGAGTGCTATCCATCTGACAAACGTTTTGTTTCCCACTACAAACACTGCATTTGTCAACCCTGTTGGTCGTTTCAGCAAAAATGGATGAATATTGGCTTGATCCAAAGCACAATGAAACTAAAAGAACAATGACAGTGAATTAAACAGCCTCAGAATCAGGACTAAAAAACAAATACATTCTCAATAGTGCCAATTCCATCATAGTGTAGACAGACAATGCAGGGAAACATGCACAAGTGTGCAAGGTTACTACGTGCATTCTTGGTCTTGGGTAACTACAGGACTTTACAGTTTTCAAGACTAAAAAGCATTCAAAAAATTAAATAATATTTAGATAGTGTCCACAAGCACCAATACCAAAGAATTTTCAATTTTTCCTGTTTCTCCTCAAGCTGATAACCAACATCTTTTCTTTTTCCTCTAAAAGCATACTGAAATTAAGCAAAATTCACTTTTTCTAAGTAGGGAAAAAAAAAAAAAAACAGACTTCATATATATATGTTGCTTCTGAAATCCACTTTCTCTTTTCCCTTCCCTTTGCTTTTAAAAACTTTCAGAGTCCATAGAATGTAAAGATATTACAACTAGCTAAATAATGGTTTAGACAAAGAAAAGGGAAACATCTGTTTTTGCAGCCATCCATTTCCACAGTCACAGTGTCTCAGGTACTAAAATTGTAACTCTGGCTCATTTAGCTATGCAGTAAAATGTAGTGATGCTAATATGCAAGCAGGTTGTAACAATAGTTTTGAAAGAAAAAAAAAAGTGCACCGAGTATCCTGAATAAAGCATCAGAACAGCAAACTTCAATGGCTAATTGAATTTCTTCCTAATCTACAAGACCACCTATTTAATTTTTGATTGTCAAACAAAATAAAGGAAATAAATGTTGTTCTACCTCACAGGCAAGTAGCTTGTAAGGTCTTAAAGTAGTTGTGCAATAAATTCCCACGTGTTAACAACTTGTGGTCTGTAAAACAGTCAGTAGCCCTGTCATGGACATTTTTACAGGAAGTGATACTACAGCTTTTTGTTCTGTTCAGCATGTTTAGAAAATAAAAGACAGATTGTATAGAAGCATGCAGTTCATGCTCAGACACACAGAGAATATATTCTGGACTACAAAAATACCTTACATTCCACTGAAAAATGTTTAATATTTAATCTACTTCTGTTTGTCAGATGTTTACGAAGTTTGGTTTGAATAAGCTTATTTCACACCAATATCAGTACTTTAAACATACCGTCTTAAAAAAAAAAAAAAATCAAGTACCCTATGAACATTTGTATCACACTGTCCACGATTATCGATAATGTTCGATAATGTCCAACCTCAGACAATAAAGCAATACTTTAAGCAATAAAGCAAGATTTTAACCAATACAAACAATATAACTGGTAATAACTAAAAATACTTTTTTGCTAAATTGAAATCTGTAAGATTTTGAGTTCACTAAACATTGAAAAATTATTAAAATGATGAAGAGAACATCTTCTCATACTAGGCATAGTTACTTACTTTGGCATTTTCTTCTGTATTTAGTTTATTACCCTTTAACAGAATAATCTTGAAAGGGGTGGAAATATCCCATACACTCTGAGAAGGGAAACAAAGATACAAGTTCATTCTTAACCAATATAACATACTGAGACCTATTTTATAAGCTGAGCATTTTAAGCAAAAATCATAAACACAAACTAAAAAAGATGCATTTTTAAAAATATAAATTTGTTACCATAACTACAAGACCATACAAGGTCCCCTAAAGGGAAAAAAAGTTAGAAAAAACACTCAGCTGAAAGGGGGGTGGGGTGGGGGTGAGAACATACATTCAGTGCTACTGGCTGACAATTCAGGACAACCCTTCAAATGTATTGTTCATCCTGAATACATACAGAGTGGGTAACAGAGCAAAGTCTGTCAGCATTTCTTAGAGTTACAGGCCATAACTTCAGCAGTAAATGAAGCATCATACTATATTATGGCAAAAGTTGCCATCATTGAATTGGCAACACCGTGCAAGATATTTGGGCTCACAGGAAAGATCACAGACCACTGCTGCCCAAGCTAGTGGAGCCTACACATTGCGTGGGAGCTGGAAAATCCAATTTCTCTGCAGTAACTTCTCCAGTTGCTGGTAACAGATTATTACCTGCTCTTATGGTTTGTGATTAAAAGTAGAATCAATAGCAATGGAAAGGAGACGGTGGGGGGAGAAGGAGGATGGATGAGACTAGGGAAGGTAAGAAGTTTCCCAAAAGCCCCAAGGTCTGCTATTTCTGATGTAAACCTTCTCACAAGCAACAGGAGGCTCGGAGTAGACCCAGGTGACCTACACTGGAAAACAGTAGTAGTAGCACAAATCCCAGGCATTGTGATTGCGGTCCTCAGGATGGTGAGACACTGGAACAGGTTGCCCAGAGAAGTTGTGGAGGCCCCATCCCTGGGGGTGTTCAAGGCCAGGCTGGATGGGGCTTTGAGCAACCTGGTCAAGTGGAAGGTGTTCCTGCCCATGGCAGGGGGGCTGGAACTAGACGATCTTTAATGTCTCTCCCAACCCAAACAATTCTAAGCTTCTACGATTTATAGTCCATAAGTCATTGTTCCTTTTGGGTATTAGATATGCTCCATATCAACTTACAGTTGTTGCTCTTGTTTTTTTTGGTGGCAGAGGAAGAGGAAGGTTGGATGATTTTCTGTTTATGGCAGCTTCTATGGCAATCATCTCCTGCTCACACATTTTCTTTATGGTGCAACACTCAACTAGAGTCAGCTGAGGAAGAGTCCTGTTCATCACACAGTTGCGAATATACTAAAAGCCGAAGGAAAACAGTTGTTATCAGCTAGCAGAATATTTCTACGGCAACTTTGAAATCAAAGAAATAAATTACATATTACGGAGACACAAAGGAAATGGTGCACATGTATTTTACAATCGGAGAGGGCTGCAGACACGAGGAGGAAGGGTATTACTGCTCAGCATGGCTGACTACCCATGGCACAGGAAGCAAGGTAAAACTTTGGCCAAGGCACCACAGAACTGTTATGGTAAGTTCCAAAGAGCTTTATGTACCTGAAACTGAATTAATGGGTGATCACCAAAAACATATTCTAGCCTTCCGCTAACTTGCAGCACATAGTCAGCAGGATCAACTTCTTCATCTTCTTTTCCGTGGATAGTCAAACGTTTTCGGATTGCCAGTTCATTCAGCTTGATGGGATTCATGTTAGGAGATACCTGAAAACTAAATACATCCTAACAAAACACAAACAGGAATATTGAATGTCAAACTTGTCATAGTCATTCGTACAAGGCTTAAATCACAGCATACACAATAAAATAGGTAGAAATACTTAGCTGTTAAAATGAGTCTATTTTAACACTTACAGTTAACATCTACATCTTCAGTGCAGAGCAATAGTCACCCTAAAAGCTGCAAAATGGTCAATTCCCAAACTTTTACAGTATCAGAAGTATTTTTAAAAACACAGAACTTTATCTAATTGATTCAGCAGTGATTTAAAGACTTCTAGATCAGGATATTGATCTAAAAGCTTGTATTTTAGAATGTGAACGAGGGAGACAATAAATCCTGCATGCATTTCAAGGTATTTAGCAGTACTGTATGTGTTAATTTTTCTTTTTTCTGGCCACTGGCAAGTTACCCTCTTTCTAGATACCACTGTACTCAGAATGAAAAGAAAGCTTCAAGTAATACAGCAGAAAAAAATGCTAATGTGATTTATGTACAGTAACACCATCTAATCTGGAGGAGCGCAGAAAAGAGGGGTATCAGCCAACACCCATAGCATTCCGAATACAACACGGAAAGAATCTGCATTTTCAAAGAAAATTTTAAATCAAATCTTCAGAGGCTACCTATATATTTCCAAAGTATCTCTAATTCTGATGCGTTCTAAAGAGGTAAAGGTAAGAAGTTACTTTCTTTTTTTTTTTTAAATTAAAAAGAAAAAAAAGGTTTAAATTCATTTAAAATTGCTAATGTAAAGGTCTTCTGTGAAATCTTTTCTCTCTCTCAATCTACCACAGCACGCTCTGCACACGCTTATTTGCAAAAGTTGATTCAGTGAGTTCTGGTTTTTTGTTTTGATTTTTTTTATTTACACACACTCCTGAAGATGTAAGCATTCTAAAAGCAGTTATTTACAGATGTGAAGTGTTGTCCAGCTTACATTCTTTTGACCCGCGCTTTATTTATACAGAAGTCTACAGGTAAGAAACCAAGCGGCCCTAATGGAAAAATCCAACTCTGTAAAGTCAGGCAAAATTAATTCTGTATTTTCTCAGTTTCTGCATGGTTTGCAACAGCTTCCCCCTTACAGAAAGAGGGGGAAAAACTGTGAAGCCAAACTGCGAAGGCTTTTTTCTTCTATCATAACTTGTAGTGGGTAGACAGGGAATGACATTTTTTCTTCCCGGGAAGCTGGTGCTCCATGGCAGCTGCCTTCCTTCCAAATTGTAGGTCTTTACATGTATGTCACAGAATCACAGAATGGTTAGAGTTGGAAGGGACCTTGAAGATCATCGAGTTCCAACCCCCCTGCCATGGGCAGGGACACCTCCCACTAGACCAGGTTGCTCAAAGCCCCATCCAGCCTGGCCTTGGAATGGGGATCAGTCTCTCTTTCTTGCTCCAGAGACAATTTTACAGCTCACCCACACATTCTACGTAAAAAGTATTTTAATATTCCTTTCTCTCGATCTTGCAGCTTTCAAACTGAAAGAACGCAACATTCCCCATACCTTTCAATTTAATTCTCCTGAGATGATTCTAGTACTCAGTGCAAGTAGTAAAGTCGGGAACAGAGCTGACTGCTCTGAAAAGCAGCTCAGATTTGAAGTGTTAATAGCTTTGAAGGTCAGAACTGGCAGCAGAAGCATTCGAAACATTTGAAATGTCAGCAGCCCAGGCTATTCCAGTGGCAGGCAAATACATTCTGCACCAGCATGAACTTTTGCACTGCTTTTGTATGGTTATCATATACATATATATACACAATATTTTAATCAAAAGCTGACAAACACACAGATAGTCTCACTCCTGGACAACTACAAGTCCTCTATTAAGCCAAAGAGGAGTGGAAAAAGGTTTTGTCATATAAACACCTATGCATCCAACATCAGCTAGTGCTACTGGTGACCCAGTGTAGCATTCACCTCTGCATTTAGTGTTTCCAGAGTCAGATACGATTTTACCATTTTGGATTTTTTAATTTTTAAGTTTAAAAAGATAGTATCAGAAATAATACAGTTTTGTAAATAAAATAAGCCAAATCATTAGAAAACCAGTATCTAACACCTGGGTCAAAATGGACACCAAATGTAGCCTGATATATTTAAACACTTGTGAGATTTTAAGGTTTCCAATGCTGCTCTCTCACTGTTATCTGAAAGCACACAGTGTAAAAACGAATAATGGGGATGCTGGACTGAAGGAGAAACATAGCAACTTCAACATCAAAAAACAGAAGCTAAATCATTTTAGGTGGAAACTAAAGGGGTTTTTATTTTAAAAATAAGCTATGGATTTGTTAACTGAAACAGAAAGGTAACTCTAAGTCTCAGCTAGTGTTTTATTTGTCTATATGGGTGTCTAGTGTAGGGAATACTAATTCCTCTTTTTTAAAAAATATATTGCTCAACCTAATTAGCAGATCAACCCCAAAGATGTTCAACAATGAAGCACACACAAAGCGAAGTGTGTTGAATATTGTGCCTCCCAATTCATCAGCATGCCCTGAGCCTAAAACTGAATGCTAGTGAAGCAACACAACAGGGAGCCCAAAAAAGTCCTTGAATTATGTTTTACATTTAAATAAACGTGAAATAATATAGAACATACAAGTTGTACATTTTGACTTTAGAAGTAGAACTGTAATTTGACTTTAGAAGTTCAGTTCACAACTGTAAGTTCACCTCCTCACATTCTTTCAAGAGTCAAGGATCCTGGTGAAAGAATTTGCATTTTAGAGAAAACACCATAATGTTAGCATTCAATTTGGTTTACATCCTTGATCAATCACATACTAATTCAGATCAGGATCAAGAACAGTACATGAAATGTGATAAACAACTATTCCTACCTGGCAGTTATCAAAATGAACAGCCACTACAAGATTTCCACTATAGAGCTTATCTTGGAAGCTCTCTGGGATAACAGGTTCCTGTTCCGGCGGGTAAGTGTGCTTTAACCAGTCCATCCAGGAAAGACCCACAAGCGACTGAATCTTTTCCTCACTGAGTCTCCGCATTTTAGCTCGGAAGTCATTCACTTCAGGATCTTGTAAGGCATCAAACTCATGGAGACCTGAAAAAATTCAAGCAAGCAAAATGATACATACCTGTACAAATACTGCCCATCTATTTACCACCCTACTCAAATCTTTATTGTCATAGAATCATAGAATACCAGGTTGGAGGGGACCTCAAGGATCATCTGGTTCAACCTTTCTCGGCAAAAGCAGGAATCACAGCTTCAGAGCAGCTGTACATTAACCATGTTTTATTTTCCTCTTTCCTTCACTGTTCTGTTAAACTGCCTTTACCTCAACCCGTGAGTTTTGCCTTTTTCTTCTGATTATCCCACCATCCTACCACTTGGCAGGGGAGTGAGCAAAAGACCGCATGGTTCTTTGTTGCCAGCTGGGGCTACACCACAAGAGTCCTTTCCAGTGCCTGATGTGGGGCGTGAAGGGTTAAGGTAACGACATATCCGAGTAGAGCATGTTAAAAGAAATCTGTTATACGCGTTTATTGTCTTAGTTAAACAGTCGCCTGTCACAATGTTGCTTTGTTTGTTCGCATGGCTGAGTTACGTAAATTCTTATATGCTCTATGTACTTACCACGATGCTGTTTATCACCTCTGGGAGAGGTATCAGGATTATCATTTTGCTGTCCTGGGTAATATCAACTTATGATATAACACCACCACTGTTCACATGGTTATGTTGGTACATTTATGTGGCACTGCTGTCCTGTCCATACCTTGGGTGCCATCTCCTAGAATTTATTAATAATTGCACCAAATCCATGAGGGAAACGGGGAGATACCTTTCCCCAGCTCTTCTGCCTCCCTTTTCTCCTTTGGGACAGGTGCAACAGTTTGAGGATTTTGAATATCCTTGCAATGTTCAAACCAGCGTGCTCCTATTCCTATGTCTCCTGAATGTGTTTGGGGTCATGATTAGGGTTAAACAACTATTTAAGAACACCACCCAGAGATCTGCCCTGAGGCTGAATAGTCATGGGTGGCACGGCATGTGAGAGAATGCGGGCAGGTATCTAGAGAACTTCTAACCTCCAATGTTTTGGGACTTCATCCCCAAACAACTAGAGGACCCTGATAAAGTTGTAGAATATTTGACAGGAAAATGCTGTGGCTATTCCAGGAGGCACAACTTACTGCACTATGCTCGGCCCTGGGCAGTACCTACCAAACACTGCTTGATATTATACAGCACTCTCAGGGGAAAGAGAAGGAAACCAGACTCACAGGCACCACAGCTACTCCAACTTCTGCAACAGGCACTACAGCTATTCCAACTCCTACAACAGATACTGTGGCTACTCCAACCCCCGTGACAGGCACTATGGCTACTCCAACCCCATGACTGGCACTACAGCTACTCAAACTCCAGTAACCGGCACTGCAGCTGAACCAGAAAACCAATCTGTGCCGGTATCAGTCACTTCTATACAGAAGAAGAAATACACAAAGAAATCAGTTTGCTTAGTGAGGTATGATGATGAACCAGTTTCATCACTGGAAGTTGAGTAACGGATATTATGACCAGGATGAGAGGGGCCCCACCTCCAGCCAGGTGGAGGAAAGGGACAACTGGGTTTATTGGACTGTGTGGATTCCACAGCCTGGCACGTCAGATCCACAAGAGTATAAGGCTCTACTGGACACCCGTGCAGAGCGTACCCTAATACCATCAAGATATAAAAGGGCAGAACCCATCTGTATTTCTGGAGTGACAGGGGGATCCCAACAGTTGACTTTATTGGAAACTGAAGTGAGCCTAACTGGGAATGAGCGGCAGAAGCGTTCCTTGTGACTGGCCCAGAGGCCCCGTGCAACCTTGGCATAGACTACCTCACGACAGGGTATTTCAAGGTCCCAAAAGGATACCGGTTGGCTTTTGGCATAGCTGCCTTGGAGATGGAAGAACTTAAAACAGCTGTCTACCTGACTGGTCTCTTGGAGGACCCTTCTGTTCCGGGGTTGCTGAGAGTCAAAGAACAACAGGTGCCAATCGCTACCACAATGGTGCATCAGCAGCAATATCCGCATCAGCTGAAACTCTCCAATTCCCATCCACAAGCTGATTCATCAACTGGAGAGCCAAGGAGTGATCAGCAAGACTTGTTCACCCTTTAATAGTCTCACATGGCCAGTGCAAAAATCTAATGGAGGGTGGAGGCTAACAGTAGATGCAGCCTGAACGGAGTCACACCGCTGCCAAGTGCTGCCGTGCCGGGCACGTTAGAAATTCAATACAAACTGGAGTCAAAGGCAGCCAAGTGGTATGCCACAATTGATACTGCTAATGCATTCTTCTCAATCCCTTTGGCAGCAGAGTGCAGGCTACAGTCTGCTTTCACTTGCAGGGGTGTGCAGTACACCTGGAACTAACTGCCCCAAGAGGTGGAAACACAGCCCCACCATTTGCCATGGATTGATCCAGACTGCACTGGAATAGGGTGAAGCTGCAGAACACCAGCAATACACAGACAACATCATCGTATGGGGCAACACAGCAGAAGTTTTTGAGAAAGGGAATAAAATAATTCAAGACCTTCTGAAATCTGTTTTTGCCATAAAATAAAGTAAGGTCAAGGGGCCTGCACAGGAGATCCAGTTTTTCAGAATAAAATGGCAAGATGGGCACCATCAGATCCAAATGGATGTGATCAAGAAAATAGCAGCTATGTCTCCACCGACTAGCAAAAAGAAAATGCAACCTTTCTTACATGTTGTGGGTTTTTGGAGGGTGCATATCCCAGATTACAGTCTGATTGTGAGCCCTCCCTATCAAGTGACCTAGAAGAAAAATTATTTTAAATGGGGCCCTGAACAACAACAAGCCTTTGAACAAACTAAACAGGAAGTAGTTCATGCAGTAGCCCTGGGCAGGACAAAATGTTAAAAACGTGCTCTACATTGCAGCCAGGGAGAATGGCCCTACCCGGAGCCTCTGGCAGAAAGCAACTAGGGGAGACTCAAGGCCAACCCCTATGATTTTGGAGTTGGGGATACAGAGGATCTGAGACCTGCTATGCGCCAACTGAAAAAGAGATATTGGCAGCATAGGAGGGGGTTCGAGCTTCTTCAGAAGTGGTTAGTACGGAAGCACAGCTCCTCTCGGCAACCTGACTGCTGGTGCTGGGCTGGATGGTCAAAGAAAGGATCCCTGTCACATATCACGCAACTGATGCTACGTGGAGTAAGTGGATCACACTGATCACACAGCGGGTTCGAATTGGAAACCTCAGTTGCCCAGGAATTCTGGAATTGATGACTGATTGATTCTGGAAGCTGACGACTGGCCATAAGGCAAAGATTTTGGAATATCACCAGAGAAGGAGGTGATGCATGCGGAAGAGGCCCCACCGTATAACAAACTACCAGAAAATCAGAATATGCCCTGTTCACTGATGGATCCTGCTGGACTGTGAGAAAGCATTGGAAATGGAAGGCTGCTGCGTGGAGTCTTACACAAGTTGCCTAAGCTGCTGAAGGACAAGGTTAATCCAGCCAGTTTACAGAGGTGAAAGCCATCCAGCTGGCTTTAGACATTGCTGAACAGGAAAAATGTATTCTATCTCTATATGCCAGTATTCTATCTCTATATGCCAGTATTCTATCTCTATACTGACTCTTGGATGGTGGCAAATGCTCTGTGGGGGTGGTTACAGCAGTGGAAGCAAAGCAA
Organism: Vanellus vanellus; assembly: GCF_965231255.1. Taxonomy (NCBI): domain Eukaryota; kingdom Metazoa; phylum Chordata; class Aves; order Charadriiformes; family Charadriidae; genus Vanellus; species Vanellus vanellus. Next base: position 24,007,381 of record NC_138913.1, on the reverse strand, counting down.
CTGGCAGCACAGAGGCAAACCCATGTGGGCTGCCCCATTGTGGCAAGATACTGCTGACCGATAGAGAATCTGGTTGTAAAAGTATCACACGTAGATGCCCACGTACCCAAGAGTCAGGCCACTGAGGAACATCAAAACAACCAGCAGGTGGATCAGGCTGCTAAGATTGAAGTGGTTCAGGTGGATCTGGACTGGTAACATAAAGGTGAATTATTCACAGCTTGGTGGGCCCATGACACCTCAGGCCATCAAGGAAGAGATGCAACACATAGACGAGCTTGTGACCAAGGGGTGGACTTGACCATGGACACTGTCACGCAGGTTATCCACAAATGTGAAACGTGCTGCAATCAACAGGCCAAGCAGTTAAAGCCTCTCTGGCATGGAGAAAGATGGCTGAAATACAAATATGGGGAGGCCTGGCAGATTCATTCTATCACACTCCCTGGTCATTCTATCACGCTGTTGTTTTCCTCTTTCCTTTGCTGGGGGAGAGCAAATGAAAGACTGTGTGGTTCTTTGTTGCTGGCTGGGGCTAAACTACAACCCAAGGCTGGGGGCCCAGTGCTGGTAAAAGACAGAGGTGAATAAAGTGTTGAGAACCTCTGCCTTTTCAGCGTTGTTGGTGACCAATTCACCTCTCCTGTTTAACAGCAGGCCAATATGTTCCTTCTGTTTCTGCTTGTTGTTTACGTACCTGAAGAACCCTTTCTTGTAGGTTTTGACATCTCTGGCCAATTTCAATCTAAGCTGAGCCTTTGCTTTTCTAACTGCATCTCTGCACACCCTGCCAAGGCTCTTGTAGTTCTCAATGGGTATTTGTCTGCTTTTCCACCTCTGGTATGTTTCTGTCTTGGTTTTGAGCAGACTCAGAAGCTCACAGTTAAGCCAAGGGGGTCTCTTGCTCCACCTACTTCCCTTTCCTTTAAAGGGGATGATCTGTTTTTCTGCTTCCAGGAGAGTGTTCTTGAAAATCTCTCAGTACTCGCTAACTCCTTTATCCTCCATGGAAGCTTCGCATGGAATCCTTCCCAACTGAGCTCTGAGCAAGCTGAAGTTTGCTCTTCTAAAATCTGAAACCTTTGTCTTAGTACTAACCTTCAGCGTGCTCAGCAGGACCCCAAACTCCACAATACTGTGATCACTGCAGCCAAAGCTATCACTAACCGAGATACAAATCAAGAAAACCTGCTTTGTAGTAAGTAGCAAGTCCAGCAGTGCCTCATTCCCGGTTGGCACATCTAACATTTGTATAAGGAAGCAGTCTTGTATGCATTCCAGGAATTTGATGGATGACATGCGCTGCAATATTGTTCCTCCAACAAACGTCTGGGTAGTTGAAGATAAGAACCAGGTTCTGTTGACCCGAAGCTTGCTTAAGTGACCTGAATATTGCTTTGTTGGCCTTATCATCTTGGTTTGGAGGTCAGCAGCAGATGCCTACTGCCCTTGGAGACAACCCCTGCAATCTTGACCCAGAGGCATTCCATAGGGCTTCCACAATTGCAGTAGTTGACGTTCAAGGTTCTCCTTATTACCTTTAAGTTAAGGTTACGTAAGTAGGTTTCTTCAGACATCCCATCCAAAATGGCTGCTCAAAAGTGAGTTGTGTTCTACATTGTTCAGTACCTCAACGGACTTCCAAAGTTACTTGCACAATTCCCATGTGACCTGGCCTGAGAGTTTAGTTTAAACAGCAAGAACCAATGCTTCTCCTAGGTACTACTAAACAGAAAAGCCAACATCACTCTGAGTTCAAGATAGTTTGGAAAGTTTTAAGCCTCTCCTCACAAGTGCAAATGCAAAGAAAGCACAGCAAATGCATCAGAAAGACCACAGAGAGAAAGAAGTGCTTGCAAACTATATTTTTTAATCCCACAGGAAGATTAAATCAGCTTTTTTATTTTGTTTAAAAGTCAAAAAAGAAGGATTGTGGGACCGTACATAGATGAATTTATTCTTGTATTTTCCTTGTGATTAAAATCTGCTACTCAAGTCAAAATGACAGGACTGAAATTTCAACCAATCCGAGACCCATAAAGTTCCTTTTCCAAAATATGTAAGGAGAGAATACACAGCGGAGAGCCCACACAGCTGTGATGCTTTGGGACTCCAGGAAGTATATAGGGCCTGCAAGTGTTTGTTCCTTTCTTTTCTGCTGGACTTCGAAGGACATTGTCCAAATGACACAAAGCACTGAACACCTTTTGAGAACAAAATATTAAGTTTAGAAGCTTAGACAGGAACACATTTTTTCCACTGCTAAGGTACAGAATAGGGGCTGCATAAGGAAGGATCTCGCACAGCTATAAAATAAGCAAAATATTCAATCAAAGAATGTGAATCTGTCAGAATCTGTCTGAATGGTTAAACTGGCTAACTGTTTCCATTGTCAGTTTTAACAAATACGCAGACAGTGTACTGCTGAAATCTAAACAAAACCTGCAGTCTTTATGAAAGAGCTAACAATGGTTCATTGTTTTAAAACAAGAGGTATGACCTCACACGACCCTGTCAATCTTGATTGTATAACCAAGCAGAGTAGATTTAAAAGCTGAAAATTCTGAAATAGCATCAAGAACAAGTTACTGTGAAACCTTTAAAAATAGCTTTTCATTGTTTGTTGAAAATCAGTGCCACAATTGAGAGCAAAAACAAGAATCATACTGTTAACCAACTCAGAAACCATGTATAACAAAACCGTAATAATTTCTAGTTCCTTCTGTGTATCCAGTTTGCTGTTAGGCTATTTATGATAACACTTTTCAGGGATTATGCTTTACTTCACTTAGTAATACTATTTTGGATTTTTTTTATCTAGTAAAATAAAATTTGCTCTTGATTTATGTAGTAATACAATACAGTGCTGAAATATAATACAGAAAGTAGCTTTCAACAACTTTCAAATGTTTTGTCTTCAGTATTTAAATTCTTTTAAACTACATCAGTATTAGTTTGAGAAAGAGAAATTCTGTCAGGGAAAGACTTATTTTTTAATTTATTTTTTCCACTGTTACCTGCCCAATTAAAATCCTCATACAAAACAAAGTTTACCTTCCTTTTTCAAAAAAAAATTAAATGTAATTACCTTTGCCTATAAGGACACCAATTTTGGAATCCAACTTTTCTCCTGGATCACAATTCCTCGTCACCAGTTTAAGGACAGGAAGAAAGGGTCTAACATCACAAAGTCTCCGTGTTTCATCTTCTAATTCTTCATGTACAGCAGTCTGATTCACACATGAGAACATGTAAGAGTCGATCTCCATGAGGAGATGAAAGAGTGGATAGGCATGTGCCTGCTTCCATAACAGCTGCAAAGAAAATAAAAAAATAAATAAAGCAAAACAAGAAAGCATGGAAATGTCTTGTGGCATTGAAGGTAACAATTATTTCCATTTATGTTCCCAAAAGAACATAACAGTAACATGTTTGCCAACTTGGTTAATTTTTATCGCTATATATCACTATGTATTTACTTTGCTTGTTTGTAGTCACTATCTCGAGGCTATTTTTAAGTAGGAACTTGTGTGCATAAATATGCCGGGGTAAAAAACACGCAGGGACAAGTACTATGAGGTGATGAGAGAAAGGCAGCGCTAACCCTCATCCTGATGCTTATCCTGGGATTGACCCAATATAGTCCTATTTGCAGTAAAGTTGCAGGACCGCGGCTGTCACTACAGTGACAAAGCACTTACTGATTCTGGAAACAGATGTTCTCGACACTGATCAGCAAACTATCACTCTCCTCCATCCATTCCTATGGCTTCCTATCAAAATCCTTCTCCCTCAAGACACATCTATACTTTCTTTTTCCAGAAATTATTGTAATATGTAGACAACGAGTTCCCACTATAGAGCTAATTCCTGAATAAAAAAATTCCCTGGTGTCTGGAGAAGTTAAAGTAAATTTATTTGTAATTTACTGGCAGGCCACTAAGACATGCAAGTCACGCACAGAACACTAAGTAATTCTTTACTGAACTGAACACTTACGTAGCAGATTACACCTTAAGTAACACCAATGCATCAAATACATAAAATATATAAAATCCTTAGCAGAAACCAAAATTGGAAGTAAAAAGAGCTCTCCTGACATAAATACTATTCAAATCGTTAGCTGTGAGAATGTTTTTATCCTACAAGTTTACATTTTGTGGATTTGTTACCGAAACTTATTTCGAAACAGGAACTGCAGGATCAATAATGCAGTGGCAAAACCCTCTTCTCAAATAATTGAAACTGAACTGAATTCCTTTTGCCAAATTGAACATATCTGCATGTATTTCATAGATTTGTACAATGAATTTCTGGTGGCCTTCTACGATGGTATTACAGCCTTGGTGGATAAGGCAAGAGCAACTGACGACATTTACCTGGACTTGTGCAAGGCATTTGACACTGTCCCACACAACATCCTTGTCCCTAAATTGGAGAGACATGGATTTGACAGACAGACCACTCGGTGGATAAGGAACTGGCTGGATGGCCACACTCGGAGAGTTGCAGTCAACAGCTTGATGTCCAAGTGGAAACCAGTGATGAGCGTATGTTTTTTTTTTTCCCTCCTGCATTGTCTAACATCAATTTCCAGCTACTGATACTTATTATTTCCCTTAATGACTGTAAAATTTAAAACGCCATGAAGTCCCTGGAAGTGACTTCCACTGAAAGGACTGATTTCCAGTGACCCAAAGTAGTGGCCTAGTTGAATTAGAACGTCTACAGAAATGAAAAATTTTTCAGCCCTCAAATAATTGGCTATTTTTCTTCTTTTATTTTATTTTAATCTTAACAGTTTCATGTACAAGATAAACTCCTTATATTTGCTCTCAAGGCCTCTATTTATTCATCCTAGGGTCCACAAATTAGGACTTGTCACAGCAACGTAGTGGGAGCAAAGCCAGTACTAGTCCAGTATGCTGTCAAAGTCTTCATAATCGTTTTGTTTTCAAATACAGTGATTTCCATGAAAGACTTCTGTAGTTATGATCAACATCCTTTTCTTTGAAAAACAGCTAAATATCAACAGTACCTGTTTATAGCAGACAGCTTAGTTAAAGTTTCTTATTGTTGTCACTTACACACCTGGTTTTTAAACTCTTCATCAGTTGAAATCACTATCAGCTACTCCATTACCTTGCCCAGCAACTAACCTGTACTTGCTCAGGCTTCCCTTTTACTAAAACAATGACATTTTTCCAGTCAGAATAATTTCAAGTATTTGAATATAGCACCAAACTTATTTTTCAGTTCACTTCAATTTCTAGGGGCGCTGTCATTTCTTCTAAAATACTAAGTGCTCCACTGCATTAAAAAAAATACTTCAGTGTCTAGAAAGTTTCAAATTAGGAGTACAATAAATTATATGAAGCTTCTACTGATACAAATAAAATAATTTCTATACACAAGTGAATACTGTCAGACTGAATAGGAATGAAAACCAATGTACTTATTTGCCAGGCAATGCAATGGAATGGGAAATGACACTTTTTTTCTTTTAGAAAATTATTATGCTTAGGGAGCAGATTACTTGGTGTTGTAATGCACCCACTACCTAATTCCAGAGTAACTTGTCTAAATGTCCTCACGTGGCCATTATCTCATGAAAGATCAGCAGATTATTCTTTAATTTCTGTGGTTATTTCCTTACATGCTCCCCCTCCTTTGATTTGAGTATTCCCTCACTTTTGAAGTGATGTCCTAAAAGGCACTTGTACGAAACCTTTAAGAAATAGCATACATAGTTTTTAAAGCATCCATCTTTGGTGTCAATCAAAAGAAGCAAGATCACAATCTAGGACTTCTATGTTAAAAATTAAATTAGACACAGTGTTTCCTGTTTGCACGCAAATCTTAATGTTAAATCAACGTACAACGTATTACCAATGTGTTAAAAAAAAGGTTTAGATGTAGCAATACAGTATTAATATAGAGCTATTAGAATATTCTCTGAAGTGTAACCATCAGCAAGAAGTGATTTCTCCAAACCTCGCCATCTGCTCAAAAACATTCTAAACCCCCAGATATATATACAACTTTATTTATCAATCTGCTATGCATGTGCCTTCAATACCTTATTTTTTATGCCTACTCAAAATCATTACTTGATTTGCCAAAAGGCACATAAAAATCAGAAACGGCACTCATTCCAAATATAAGTTAACTAAAAAGTTAATTGACCATTTGGTATTACCTGTTTAATATGAGATATGGTGGCATCTCGAGGGACATCCAGGTTGATGTAGATTCCAGTGGGCAACAGGAAGTCCACAGATATTGAGCCATCAGCACCAATCTGCGAATCCACTGCCCAGATGTCAAGGCTGTCTGTCACGGCAGGAGGCATTATGGAATCTCAATAATATCATAACCACATGGCCTTAGGGGGGGAAAATTAAAATTCAGTATACTTAACCTTCTATAATTAGACACACATTTTAAAGCCTTTGGAAAGTTTACATAAGCCTGCTCGTACAGCTCAGCTTGCAGGTCTGGGGTCTCAAATGCCAGTACGGCAAACACATAAGCATAGTTTTACTCATTAATTCCATTTAGTATAATAAAAGCACTTGCCTGGTAAAGCACTATTGTTGAGATGTTTGTATCATTAAGGCAAAGTAACAACAGAAAAAACTAACTAATTAGAGCTTAGATAAAACAAAGTAAGAAAATAATTCTAGAGTTTCTCTAAAACTATTTACCTGCATAAAATACAAACAAAGCAAACTTCTTGGACAAAGCATGACAATATTTAATATGAAAACACATGATCAATTTCCTTTTGTTTTTGCAAATTTCCCTTTAGTTGTCCACAAATGTGGACAGAGTGACATATTCAACTTGAAAGTCTGTATTAACAGCAAGAAAATAATCTTCAACTCTATTAGAAAGTGACATTTTCCTCCGAAGACATTTATCCCACTTTGCTTTCAGCCTTAAACAAAGATCATCTCCTGTGATTTCAACCCACTGTGTAAACTGCATCCGCTGTGGGATAGAGGGAGGCTTTAGTGTGGTCTACTTCAGCTCGTTACACTGGCTTCCTGATTACTTGTCCTTCATATTTCAAGACATTTTTATTTACTTTTAAAGCTACCACTACTTTTCCTGACCTTCCAAGTCTTATCCTTTGATTACCACTCTCTAAAGATGTGGTTTCCCTTCAATCACTATTCACTGAAGATTTTACCTTCCTCTTCATCCAGACAACGCTCGTCAGCTGACAAAGGGATGGGAAGTGTTGTAATAAAACACTACTGTAAAGCACTTCTCCAATAAAGACAAGTTACCCCTACACCTTTCTAATTCTTGTTGGACATCACGAGATGCGGGAAATCACCATTTGTGAAAAAATAAGCCAGAACATGCAACTCCACTACTATTACAGCTTTCCACTGCTTTTATCAGTCCTTCCCTTCTCTTCCAGATCCCTTCCCCACTCTGAACCCAGGCCTGCTCTGCTTAACCGAAGGTATCTCCCCTATAACAGCACCAGCAGAAAAAGCAGGATGTAACCAATACACTGGGCTGCTGCTCTTCGTACATCACAGCAGGTTCCAACAAGTTCATCAGCAAATCATAGAACAGAATCATAGAACAGTTTAGGTGGGAAGGGACCTTTACAGATCACCTAGTCCACCCCTCCTGCAATGAGCAGGTACACCTCCAACTAGATCAGGTTGCTCAGAGTCCCGTCCAACTAAATCCAAACTTTATGATATGCAGGAGTTAACGCTTCATTTGTAGCGAGTCAAATTTGTTTGATACTCCTATTTCACAGAAATTCAACTCTTTAAAATCAGTAGGCTTTTAAATCAAACAATTCATTTTCATATTCATCATTGTCCTTAGCTGACAACAGAAATACAAAAGTGGTACTTCAGATAGTCTCTTTGTAATCCCTTGCTTGATACAGACAGCTTGCAATGAAATAAATAAATAAGCAAGCAAGGAAGCACAGGGGAAAGCTGAACGTGCCTACAATGGATAACAGACTATGCCAGCAGCACAAAAATCAACGACTGGAGGAGCATAACTTTTTATTGACAAACAAGCTATTAATATTTTGTACATATTACAAAGGGCTGTTCAGTGCTAACTTTTACTGATCACCATTACTAAACAAATAGTGCTATTTAAATCACCACTTTAAAGTCCACAGTCCATCTCTGCCTCATTTCTCAGTACTGGTTTCTATCCCTCCAGTTACCGTTAATATACAAAATCACTCATCTGACATTTGGAAGAAATCAGGAGGTGAAAATCTCCAGCAGAGAAACAGGGCGGACTAGAAAGAGCTGAAATCTCCTAAAGCTTACCAGTCACCAGTGGAATAGCAAGTCCAAAACCCACAGGGAACCCAGCTAAATACTGAAAGCAGCGATTTGGTACCACAGCTGTGCTACTATCTGCTTGTCAGTTCAAAGCTGCCTTAGATATCAGACAACACACTTAAGTCTCACTTCTAACTGCCATGTAAATACACTGAATAATGAGACCCGACTCATTTCAAAACCTTTCTATTCAGCCTTAGCAAAGTTGTGAGGACCCACCCAAGCATGACATCTTGTTACCACACTAAACATGTGGATCACTTCGTATTTGACTTGTACAGGATAAAAATATAGTACAGTTTTGATTAAAGGCACACAAAAAACCTCTAACTTTCAGAAAGCATGAATGCATAAGGAAAAATATTTTTCCTTACTAGAAACAACAGTTAGGGAGCTCCTACCATCATCATTATTGAATAATAGTTTATCACCATCAGGTCCTCATTCGAGTGCACCCTCAGCGATTTTGCCGATGATACCAAGCTGTGTGGCGAGGTAGACATGCTGGAGGGGAGGGATGCCATCCAGAGGGACCTGGACAGGCTGGAGAGGTGGGCCCGTGTGAACCTCACGATATTCAACCAGGCCAAGTGCAAGGTTCTACATTAGGGTCGGGGCAATCCAAAGCACAAATACAGGCTCGGCGGGGAATGGATGAAGAGCAGCCCTGAGGAGAAGGACCTGGAGGTGCTGATTGATGAGAATCTCAACACGCGCAATCATAGCCCAGAGAGCCAACCATACCCTGGGCTGCATCAGAAGTGTGGCCAACTGGTCAGGGTAGGTGATTCTTCCCCTCTACTCGGCTCTGGTGAGACCCCACCTGGAGTACCGCACCCAGCTCTGGAGTCGCCAACATAGAAAAGACATGGACCTGTTGGAGAGGGTCCAGAGGAGGGCCACAAAGATGATCAGAGGGCTGGAGCACCTCTCCTATGAGGAAAGGCTGAGAGAGTTGGGGTTGTTCGGTCTGGAGAAGAGAAGGCTCCAGGGACACCTTATAGTGACCTTCCAGTACCTAAAGGGGGCCTACAGGAAAGCTGGGGAGGGACTTTTTAGTAGGCATGTAGTGATAGGACGAGGGGGAATGGCTTCAAACTGGAGGAGGGCAGGTTTAGATCAGGTATTAGGAAGAAATTCTCCACTTTGAGGGTGGTGATGCACTGGAACAGGTTGCCCAGAGAAGTTGTGGATGCCCCATCCCTAGAGGTGTTCAAGGCCTGGCTGGATGGGGCTCTGAGCAACCTGGTCTAATGGAAGGTGTCCCTGACCATGGCAGGGGGGTTGGAACTCGATGATCCTCAAGGTCCCTTCCAACCTAAACCATACTATGATTCTGATTCCCCCCAAAAAATCCACTACACTGCACCAGACTGAATCAAAACAAAAAGAATTGGAGGTAGGGGTGTAGACCTGGTGACAATAACAAGCCAGGTATGAAAATATCTTATCTTAATTACCAGATCTTTACAAATCCATCCCTTCACTTATCAATGGATGTGGAAAGCTTAGCACAGTGTGTGATCTCTTAAATTGTCTAAAGGAAAGAAATAAAATATAACCCCATCATGTAACACAGACCACACTATTAGAATCACACAGCATTTACCCAGAAGTCTAGAGAAAACGTGTAGTTCCTCATTACCAATCAGTATATCTTTAACAAGCTACTATTTAAATGGGATATTATTTCTTTTCCTCCATCAAGCTCCTTCTACCCATAAAATCTTGGCTGCAATTTTGTTGTAATGGACAATAGTAGTCACAGAAAAATCATTTGAATTACCTAAACCTAAAGATTTTTCATACTTGGACGCACACACAGTATATTTTCAGTTATTTTCTGTGGTCATCATGGTATCACCATTATAAAACATTCCTTTAACAAGTACAGCAGCAAGGAAAACATTAATCTGTTCTGTGTCATTTTGTTCATAATTTCTCTTTTAATTCAGCATAAGATCTTTTCTATTTTCATCCTTTTTCAGATGTTTTTCCACAACATTTGCAATTGTTGAAACCCTTTAGTGCATCAACAAGAGTTTAAAATGTTTAAAGAAGCACGACTTAAAAATGCTGTTACATACCCTACAGCCTAGACACCACAACACATAGAGTTATAAGGTTCTTGTAAGATACTTGTTTATAATTACAGACTTCCAACACAGACATCAGAATCTTTTAAATTCCATTTTCAATTAAAAAAGGAAGAGCAAGCCTCACACCAATCTGAGCATGCTGGGAAGCTATTCTTGCTTTCAGGCACGCACTTACTATTTCTTTCCTCAAGGAAAGAGGTTAGTGTCTTTTACAGTCAGCACCCAGTTTCCACCAGTAACCGACACCACAGGGGCTGAGAGACAACAAGTATTTATACTGAAAATAACACTGATTGCCAACATAAGAGGGCTGTGAGAACGAGTCATAGGCCAAACTGTAAAATGTGTGGTGGCACTAGTGACTAACTAACAGTATCACATCTACTAATTGACACAAAGGCAGAAAGCCATCCGGATTGGGGGCAGGAATACCAGAGACATTTTAAACAACTGCCAGCTAAAGAAAAAAACAACAATCAAAATAATAATAAAAAGCTATTTCGGGCTACTAACCTCATAGCTGTTCTTACCTACTGTCATGTAGGTAACAACTTCTCATACAAAAGGAGGAAGTAATTAAAACAGTACTTGATCTTGGCTATTCAAGTATATAATCAATGATTAATTGAATTTAATAGCAGCAAAGCTCAACACTAAATGCTTTTCTAAGTCACAGGTACGTCGTGTTGATAGACAGCATTCAAAACTTCCCATGTAAAGTCTAAATTTTCTCTGAACTTTGACTTACGCATTTCAGATTCGTTTATATGTATACATATACACACTCTCAATCTCAAAAACGCTCAATTTGTATTTTAATATACCAGTTCTGAAAGAGCTGCTTAGACACACAGATCAGTAGAACATCTGCAAAATGAGAAAAAGAAAGAAAATTTAACACTGATCTTTGTATTTATTTAATGTACACAAACAAGAAGCCCTACAACAAGATTTCACAAACCAAGACAACTGCCTGCGATTTTTTCTCTCTATAAATCTGTGCATCTGGTACGTGCACCAAGTATTAAGACTGAAGTGGAACAACTATCACTACAAGCTGTCAACATCTAGGTTGTAAGCCTCCACACTGCCATGCTATGGATTTCATAATACACTCCAGGTGAAGCTGTGCAGCAGGGTGCCAGGCTCACTGCTAGCTCGAGGGGAATGCCTGCCTGCCCCCTCCCGCTCCCCCTGTTCTGGGTTGCCCAGCTCTGCTCCCCTACCTTACAGCCGCTTCAGCACACCTCCACTCTCCTCAGGAACCCTTTCAGCTTATCATCCAGGTGGAATCAACGAGTAGTTTTCTTAGACATATCGAGCTGAATCAAATCACAGAAGGATCTAAAGAGATGATCTCGTTCCAGCAGCTGCAAGCCTCCACATTGTGTCACAGCGCTTCAGGTAACGACGGCCTCGAGATGCAGTTTTACAACTGGCTAAAACTGACAGAAGATCATACTGCCCTTTCTGTCAGCAAGATCACAGCACTGATCCATCTGAGATTTTAGGTATTTCTCTAAAGTTAGTTTTCAGTCAGAACAGCTTTCTAAGCAGGCATGCTGCAGGAACACAGCAAGAAGGTGGTGGTGACACTTAGCTGGGAACAGGGCAGGACCATCCCTTCTGACAACAGCCCAGATTTTGAGCAACTTCAGCAACACATGAAATAACACTTTCATTTCCTTCCAACAGGGAGAAAGCATTCCCAAATAAAAGACAATTAAAATTCTAAATACCTACAGCAAAACGAATACTTCACACTAACACAGTTCCAGCTAGGTAAAAGAGCAGGGAGGAATCTAGCGAACCCTGCAGTAAGTTACGTAGATTTCCATCACCAATGGCTTCTATAAACATTCACTTGTCTTGACACTACTTCACTAACAGACCAGACTGTTTCACCACAGAAGCAATGTAAGCTATTTTTGTCTTCATTATGGATTCCTGCAGAGGGTGAGAATTTCCTCTGTGAAATCAATGTGAAAGTTACAGAATTTAATTTTCTGTCTTTCCTCTGTATTGCGACCTTGATCACGAGACAGACATTTTAAGGAGGAGAGACCAGCCAACAGACCACAGTCCCTGAACAGCTCTTGAGAACAGCTGTGTGTTCCCAGGTGCAGGGTTCTTGGTTGTTCTTGTTTTGTTGGGGGTTTGTGTGTGTGTGTGTGTTTGGGGGGGAGGGGGGGGGTTGTTTTTTAAAGGACTTACTATCTCCAGGCAGACAAAAGAATTTGCTCTAGTTCTAACAGCCCTATTTTCAGTTGTAGCTTCCCTCCACCTCTCAACAAAAGTGTATTTCAACATCTAACCAAAGATATCACTAGGAAAAGAAAAAAGGAAAAAACAAACAAACAAACAAAAAAAAAGGACTACCAAAAGCAGGCTGCTGCTTCACTGATTCCTGAAAGGGTTTCAGGAAAGATGACAGTCAAAAGTAAGCCACATATATTTTTCTGTGAATTGCAGCCCACTCTTTTTTTTTCCTAACCAAAACATGAAACTAGAAGCATGCGTGCCTGGTGGTCACAGTTCTCTCAAGAAGAAATAAAAACACATAGTGTGCTATCCCAAATAGATTACAGACACCTCTTTCAAACAAGGGTGCATTTGAAGGGCACGTAAGTATCTACAGCTTTTCAGGTTAAATACAAACCTGAATTTATTTTTCTTTTCGCTAAAACCATTAATATTTACATACAGGACGAACATCAGAAATTAGCTTGTTTAATGACGAAAAACTAGGAGCATTTGGCTTATCCAGACTTCTGCTTTATATAATAAGTTATTACAACTGTTAAGCACCACATTCAAGATGATCATCACTGTGATCAATACAGCTTTTTATCTACTGCTTGCTCTGTCATGTGGCAGTCAAGGGGCCAAAAAAAAAAGAAAAAAAGTCTTGCAGCAGTGAAAGCAGTTGAAAAGGGCCACCCTATCCAGACACACAAGAACAGTGTTTAAACAATATCTTACTGTCCAGAACAGACTGGATGACAATCTGACCACAGTAATTTTCTAGGAAACAGCAGCAGCGTATCACATAGGCTAAGTAGGAGAAACACTAAGCACTTACACAATATAATCATTGTAATCGTTTTTCTAACTACGTAAACATCCAATACTATTAAAAGATGAGCAAGCTATAAAGGAAATATTTGAGAACAAATAAGGGAAAAGAATCTAGCAGCAGAGACGGAAAGTCAGAATTTGCAAGAAAGTTTATGTCCTATGAGACTTAGGAGGCATTTAAAAAAAAAAAAATAAGGAAAAATCCCTCCTTCTTTATATCTGAAAGAATTCCGATTTTTTCTGAAGACTCTGAAGTCAAATATACACATCAGATCAGTGTGCCAGTTCACGGCTCTGTAGAACTATATCCTCTTCTATTCCTAAAATCATAACAAATTGACAGCTGCTGCCACAGCCTGTGAGCTTACAGGTCCATGACCGCTGCTCTGCAGTCCATACCCTGGCAGCAGTTTCAGAGTGTTGCATGGGACTCCCGTTTTGCTGACTTCCACTGCATTTATAGTGACTACAACAGGATCACTTCAGGCACTAGCTTGACTCTCATACGTCACGTTGTTTCCTGCATGCAGGTTCACTGTATCTGCAGCTCACTTTGAGGGCAGTCGACAGTCAGAAGCAGCGCTGTTATGTTTTTCCCCTTTCTTGGCTGTCCCCCACCTCCCTAGCCACACAATGGAAAAACAATACCAACAAACATTACTAGTTTTCCATCGGCTCTGGGAACGACCTGCTTCACCCTGTGACGAGCAGACACCGTATCAGAAGCAAGGCTGGGGTGAGAACAGTGTTGTTACGCTCCGGCAGTACTCACAGGGATGAGCTCGGGCATAATGTGGAATTGCAAGCCAGGTTTTGTTTAAAGGTTTAACGTGACAAGAGGAAGCACCTACGCTAAGCAATGTACGTACTGCTACGAAGTGTATTTTCTGTTCACTAGACCTCCCGGTTGAGACAGGACCAATAGTGACCCTCTCTTAAAGATGGGATCTAATGCACTCACGATTAAAGTTTATTCTGTATGTTACTTCGTACCATGCCACTGAAATTCCGATTTTGCCCTACAGAGCGAACCCACTCAAGGTTCTGGCCTTCTGCAGCTACAAAGGTGAATTTCAATCTAAACTGCTTACAAATTTAAAAAGTAAACACAAACAAGTTGATTATAAATACAAATGCCTGAATCAGCAAAGCTAAGATTTTTCCACTCCAGGAATGTCATGGTTATGTATCTACAACAGCAAAGATTTTAAGAATTCAAGACATCTACAGTGTAGCCTGGGAAGTTATTTTTAAAGATCATGTGGTACTATAAATATTTCCCAGCAGTTTTAGTTCAACTGCCACATGAGCTGGCCCTATGGAATGGAAAATTAAGTGTCCATTTAGTCAGGATTCCTCCAGAAATCAGAATAAAAATATCACTATTTAGTTTTCTAAAAATATCTACATACAGAGAACACGAAAGACCTTATTTAAATGTCATTCCCTCACAGTGCTCACACTGGTACCAAGAGTGGTCTCTCAGCTACTCAAGTCTAGATTCTCTCATTCTCCTCACGAAATATAGCTAATTTTCCACAAACAAAGACAATTTAATTAGTTTTTTCCCATGGTCCCTGATTATTTTGCCTGTTCATCTTCTGTAGCTTTATTCCTCTGCTGTACCCACAGCATTACAATGCACCAGGTTTTAAAAAACGAAGCCAGGATTTTAAAACCACAATGAATGGTGTTTCTACTTTGATAGTAATGCCTCTAAATAAAAGTGGCCTAGTTTTCAAGAAATGCTGAGCACCTGAATTTGCAATTGACTTCATCAGGACTTAAGAGATATATAAAAATACAAACATGTTCACTGGTTTCAAATTAAAATTTAATTTAAGCAACTTGATTTGAACAGATGGTTAGATTAGATTACTCCTGGTCCTCCTTTCTTATGGAAATTATTCTATGATTCAATGGAAGTATAATTTTAAGACTAGTTGTAAATGAGATTATTGTCTTCAGAATTTTTTTTCTGCAAAACAAGCGTACAGGCAGAGAACACCACTATTAAAACGATATTCCAAACTCAGACTGTCAGAACTGGTTTGAACAATGAGGATAAGAGGAAATTCTCACTCCTCCTTGCTTTATACTCGGGCAAGTAAACAGTTCCTGCTCCCTCCAAAGATTACTCATGATCAACCAAACATACAAATAAAACTTAAGTCCCAGGCTTCTGATAGGCTTCAGACAATTCACAGGCAGCACATCATTCATAATGAACATAAAATACGGAAGTAACATAACAGCTTCTCACAGATAATTCATTACTGTCCTCCACTCTACCTTGAAATCACTATAATATATTACATTAAAATATACATATAAAAATAAGGAGTTTCAGGCCATTTTTTTGTCTTGTACAGTTAAAGTGTGTTGGAGGGAGAAGAAAAACTCCTTTCATGTTTAAATGCTACTGTCTGGAATTGCATTTAGAAGCATTTGATCACTGGATCACACTGAGGCTGGGGCCACTGTAAGAAAACATCCCATTTCAGCCCACTGGAATCCAGTTTTGCATGGTCAAGACAGGAGGGAATATAAAGAAATGGAAGAAAACAGCAGATTAGAAAAGCGCTGTCATATAAGTAACAGTTAATGTGATACCTTGACCAACAAAGTCACGGAGAAAAGAAGGAGAAAAGCTCAAATGAAGCAGAAAGTCCAGTCAAATAGTTCAGTATTCTGTCTCAGTTGGGCTGTGAGAACATATCTGGTGCATTCACCTTCAGGAAAAATTGTAAACAGCTCTCAGATATTTTGGTAAGTTTTAAACAGCAGTAGGCAAAGTGGGACCTGACATGAAGACCAATGAATTCTGCATAGCACACTCCAGGATAGTAACATGAGATGAAAGATTTGGGCGAAGATTAGACCTGGTTAGTTCACAATTCACTTTTGACAATCCAGATCACTAGTTATTTTATGTACTAGGGGAAGGCTAACATGAAATGTTCGGATATGTTGAGTTCTAATATTAGAAAATTATTCTACTAAACAAATGATGGGATGCTTACATGGATATTTTAAATGAAAGCAAAACAAACAAAATAATCAAGCTTAACAAAAACGGTGATTGGAGCTGGCACAAGGGAAGAAAAAGGACTGGACAGTCAGACCAAAGGGGAAAGGAGAAAGAGCTGAACCTTAACCCACAATAAAGATGTCATTTTAACACAGGTGAGTCAGTTTCCTACAAAGCTGTGGAACTGCTTGTGCCAGCAAAGCAAAGACATAAACAGAAGCAAGGTGAGTGCTGGAGGAAGAGTGAGAGTTTCTTCCAGCCCCAGGGCTGGCTCGCCACTTTACAGTTCTTAATTTCATTTTTTAAAAAATGCAGGTAAAACTGCAGCCTAAGGGTCTGGCTTTGTTACAGCCCAAGCTATTATTCAAAAGAGTATTTAATGTGTCTGTCATGAATCTGAAAAGATGCATTAATAATCTGGAGTTGTTCTTTTATTGCTTTATTGTACCAAATAAATTGTAGGGACCCCATCCCCTCTGTTGCTATACAAGAATTGTACAAGAATTCCTAACAGTCTAACAAAAAAACTAGGAAATATTAAATCAGTATTAGTTCTGGTATTTTCTTGCCTGTTCTACCACTCAGAGTAATTACTTGTTCCACTGTAAACAAAGGGGAAAGGAGGAGTAAACATTCCACTTACAAGATACAAATATATAAATGGTTAACACCTCCTCTCCTTTTGAATTGTACAAATGGACCCATATCATCAAATTTCACCAGCAGATAACTGTTTCTTTCAGCTATTAAAATGTTACGTCTCCAAATTATGAGCTAGATGACTTTTTACTATAATAAAAAGTTAAGACCAAAAATTGAGATTTTCCTATATATAGATACCTCTTCACATGGGGACTAACAGGATTCACTGTTCAATTATTTCTGATATTTCAATCAAAACCTCTAGGAAAGAGGGTTATTCTCCAGCAGACAGACCGTATGCATCTAGAAAGAGAAGTAAAAAAGTGAAATAATTAAAATCAGCGGAAAATTAATTAGGAGTGAATTTTTCTCCTAAAAGGAGGACAAAACACAGAGCTCACATAATCAGACTGTGCTTAAGTCTCATATACAGAGATGGCATGTACACTAAAAGTTAGAAAGATGCTCTTTGGGGGGAAAAAAAAAAGTAGTAATTTACATGCTTCATCAAACTATACATTCTTCCTGATTGGGTCAGTTTCTTACACCGAACAATCTGGTTTGGATTTTTGCAGTTAGTTTTCTTCCAACACCAGCTTCAATGTCACCCACTACACAAATTCAGCGGTGGCTGGTCACAGCCGTTTGTTATATGAACAGGACTGTTCAATACTGCACAAGCATTGAAAGAAACCCAACAATTTGAGTCTAATGCAAATATTTAGATGTATTTTATGCACCTTTTTCATGACACTTATTTATAAAGATAACCTGAAGTGTAGTGCCATTTGGTAGAAAAGAATAATCCTAAAAATCGCACACAATCAATACTTTTGTCATGAAGTTAATGGTAATAAAGCCAAAAGTAGTCCTGGCCATTCATTACAAGGACCAAAATTAATCTAAGAATTACAGACTAATTTAGATTGGAAGGGACCTCTAGGAGTCATCTGGTCCCAAGATTAGTTTCAACACTGAGGTTAAGGCACGTTGCTTAGGAGTTTGCATGGTTAATTATGGAAGTTTCCACAGATGGAGGCTCTACCGCCTTCATAAGCAACCCACTCCAGTGCTTAACCACCCTCACAGTGAAATCTTCTTCCTTATCTTCAATTGGAATTCCTTTCCTTGCAATTTGTGCATTCTGCCACTTGCATCCTGTCTTTCCCTCCACCTCTGAGACATCTGGCCACATCTTCTCTATAAGCCTCCTTCGGGCAGCGGAAAACTCTAGTAAAGACCATTTTCTCTTTGTTGTCTCCAAACAAAGGTCATGCGCACACACACCCCCCTTGAATGCCACACGCTGCAGCCCCCTAATCACCTCTGCTGGGCTCTCGCCTGCCTGTGACCACCCCTCTTGCTCTCGAGGGCCCAGAACTGGAGACGGTGTTCTGGATGCAGCTTCGGAGGTGCTGAGTGGAGGGGAACAATCCCTTCTCTCGCAGGCTGGCTGCCGCAAGAGGCAGCCCAGTGTGCGGTTGGCCTTCACCCGCACCGGGCGCAGGGCTGACTGGCACGCTGCATCCCAAACCCCCAAAAAGCTGCTGCCCTCAGAGCCACCCTTAGCAGGCAGCCCTGGCACGGGGTGCCTGGGGTTACTCTTCCCCAGCTGCGAGATTCGGCATCCACTTTTAAGACTTCGTGAGAACTTCACCTAACTTCACCTGGCTTTGTATCCGTGAACATGGACACTACTCAGACTTTATTTTAATGTTTTTAGTACTTTAATGAAGGATTCCAATCACAAAATACTTTGTGATTATCAAAATCTGTACAAGCATACACAAATGCCCAAATCAAAACAAACAAACAAAAAAGGATTCAAAAATATTTCCCCCAAAAGGACAAAGTAGAATCAATTTTCGGTTAAAACATCTGAATTCTCTAAGTCCCTTAAAAAAAAAAGGGGGGGGGGGGGAGGGGGAAGGGCGACACACAAGTTTGCTGGCTATTAAACACAAGTGAGTTCTGTGCCTGGCATCTGCCTGCATATAACCATTTAAAATTACTAAAGCTGTCTCCAGTGGTCGTTTTTAATTTAATGTCTTTGGAGAGCTCAGTTTCAACTTTGTTGCTCATCTTTTTCGGTAACTTGATTACCAGAGTCAAGAATGAACTTGTCAAAGTAAGTACGTAAGCAGCAAGTAGGTATGATTTTAACTGGACACTCTGACAGGTGCCTGTATTTCTACTGTGCTGTCTAGTAAGTCAGTAAAAGACAAATAACTTCATAAAACACAGCTTCTGAAAACTTCAGAGGTCAGAATCCAAGTATGAGGTGCTACAAGAACCTTTTGCGAGTATGTTTACCGGCCCCCCGACATACAGCCTAGATCAGGGACAGATACAAATTTACACACACTGACTTAAAATTGTAGCATTTGCTTCAAGTACTAATAGAAAGGGAACTAACACACACATCAACCTCTTCAAATCCATGTTTAATTGAACTTTTATAGCAATTTATTTCCCGCCTTAAAAAAAAAAAAGTTATCAACTCAAGTGTGTTATTCTGCCAGCTAAAAACACTTTGGAAAAAATACCAAGTAGGAAATGTTTAGCTTGTGTGACTAGGTTTCACAGACATTTTCTACCCAAATTATGACACCATGTACACATCCCTTTTTAAAGAAGAAGCAAAGAAGAGTCATTTCCTCTTGGCAATAAAGCAATGTGCCAAAATATACTTCTTGTAAACTAAAATAATTTTCCACTCCCTTTCAATTCTAATGGCTGGATATTTTTCATTCCTAACTATGCATTCAAGTGTATTTCCAATGACTCCTGCAGAATCACATTCATGTATCACATAGCATGAGTAAAATCTGCATCAGACAGAAGATTATGCAGTTTTCTCCCAGTTTCTAACCTCTACAAGAAAATGTTTAAACATCTTGTAAACCAGGTGACAGAAAATGATTGCATTTCCCATCTCAAGCAAGTGAAACACACAGAAACTAAGAATTATACTGTATTAGTAGATAAATGCTTAGGCATCTAGTAGCAAAAGGTGCAATCCACAGTCCCTGAGTTAGGTAGCTAAGCTTCCTGTATCATAAACGACACACGTCTCAGCCTGGAATTCACAAAAGCTAGAAATTAACTAGAAACAGTGAAGAAAAGACACACCTGAGATCCATAAATCGAAGGCTTATGCTAGTGTGATGGATGATGGAACTGCAATACAAGACAAATATTAAAATACTGACAAGAAAAATATCAAAGTCACACAGAAAGTGCCAGGACTGGTAAGTAACAGCCAAAAAAATAATTGTATTTTCAAATTCCCAGGAAGATATAGACAGGGGTTTAACTTTTGCCAGCAAATTGGGGGTTATATGTAATGACACCTATACCAGGCCACTTCCTGCTCGAAACCATACCCAGAATACCCAGAAGCCAAGAGAAACATCTGAAGCCCACCTAATTTTCACAAGATACAATTGCTTCCAAGATGGGAGATGCTTCAATAAGAATCCAAAAGAGTGTCCATTACCAGCTGATCAACTGAGTATGGAGTCACTGATATTTATTTTAATGCAACTATAACTATAAAGTTAAATAGAATAATAGCCTAATAACCACACCACTGACTTTACAAGCAAAAAACCCCAACCCAATACCCAATGTAATACTTACTCCAGAGAACCTGTTCCTGTTTCAGTCTGACTGTACAGTGAAGATACTTTTATTAAACATCATTTTCTTACTATTACCCTTGTTTTCTCGGAAGGTTCCACAAGATGACTTAAATGTGACCTAAAAAAGCAAAACACAACATAATGTAATTAACCAAATGAGAAAATCAGCAATTTATAGTTGGTTTAATAGCTCCATAATTTTTTGCGCAGAAATATCTAATTAACCATACCTTTTCATTCTCTTCGAATACTACAGTACCATATTCACATTGCACAATTTAACAATTAAATGACTGTCAAATCCTCAAACGCTCAGTTACCAGAAAGAAAAAAGGAAAAGATGGCAGAAGATGCCATTTACTGTAACAATATAGGTATCGTAATCATGAATTACATAGTCCAAAATATTTTTTAGCTGCTACAAATATTTTTAAATTTTTGTACACTCAATTTGGATCAGATCAACAGACATCCAATGCAATTAAAGACAAAGAAAGGGAAACAGAGTTGCTGTTACTCTCCTAACCACACGTTCTCTTTTATACTTGGCTCTAAGCTGGTTTTTGGGTTTGATTTTTTAAAGAGTGTAATGCCATCTATAGTTCTATTGTGGAGAATTTGAGTTGATGACACAAGTGATCCCATCTTCCTATTCATATTTCAACTTGTGAAACAGCAGGAGAAAGGTTCAATAGGTCTCCCCTTACCAACATCCTGCAGATGTACAGGACAAAATATCTTGACAGAGACATCATCTCCATTTAGCTTTGCCTTGCAAACCAAGCTCTCAGCAAAGTGAAATAAAGGAAAAACCTTTAAAACCTCCTTGAGAACAAAGCGGTGCTATCAGTTTGCCCTGATACTATCTACAGGTTTGTAGGCCAAGCCACAAAACACAAGGCTCCACTCCTCCTCCCATAAACAATTATTTTTCTAAACCACACTAAGTAGTCCACACTGTGCTTGTAGGAACTCAAAGCAGTACAGTGATCAGGAACAAGGGCTGTCATTCCCTCTGTCCCATGCACAGCAGAACCCCTCTCAGGATCAGCATGTAGAGCACCATGAAGGAACTTCAGATTTCTTTGGTGCCTTTAAGGGGAACATAGTCACTGCACCATGTGCTTAAGTCTGAAAAAATTAAGTTACTGCTCGCTCCATGCACAACCTTTTGAAAACAACCTTGTGGTGCATAAAGGTATGAACTAGTCCAGAAACTTCTCATGATTAAAGCCTAGGAGCCTACAGCAGGCAACGGCCAAAAAGGAAGAGCAGAGAAAAATAAAGACAGCCTTACATGATCTAGAAATTGCAGGAACAAAGGAACAGTGTGAATCTCTTATAACCAACACTAAAGTACCAGTCTGGCATTAATGTTTTACAGCCGTGTCAACACTTGTGTTTATGGAGTCAGAAAAATCAGGATCAAAAGCAAGTAGCCAGAAGGCAGGAGCTTGGGAGGGTTGTGAAATGCATCATACTATAGATACAAGATCCGTAGTCATTATTTCCAGAACTTCCACCCGAGGGAGCAATCTTTCATGAGTTGTGTCCCCTCAGAGAGGGGACACTAGTGTATGACTGAAGTACCACACCAGGGGCAGGATATTATTTTAACCAAAAATTGGATAACCCCACCTTTTAGAGGTCTCTGGTTAACTAGTCACATGCTGACAAATTAGATGGTGGGAGCCTAACCCACCATTCGAAATTCATAAGAAACCTTTCACGGGAAACCTACCAGCACCAACATAGCAAAGAAAGGTGTTTTGAAATTGCATATATGCCCCTGCTGGTATATACAATATAAATTTACCCTAACAACAACCACCACTTCCATAGAGGTTGGCAGACCACAAAAAAGCCTCCTAAATGCAACATGGGAATCACAGGCAAAACGCACAATACTGGTTTTCTAATGTCAGCACTGATTAACTGGAAAAAAACATGACCTTATTCTTTCCCTGTACCATACTATCTACCCGTTTTATAAAGTTCATAAATGGCAACAATGTGTAACACAGATGTGTTGTCAAATTTTTTTTACTAAGACTGCATTTGAAAAAAAAAAACAAAAAGAAAATCAAACAAGGCTGGCACTCAAAACAAACAAAAAAAAAGTGAAATAACTCAAGTGCAAACTGACCTGGAGCAGGAGATGGCTGCTTGGCTCCTACCATGCTTCAAATCATTCCCATCTCAGACAGTCAACCTCCTGCACTGTACTCATCTGGCAAGGCAAGCAGAGCTAATGCTCCTCGTGCCTTATGCCCAATTTGGTGAGAAATAAAAGAAAGGTGTATTAGCACAGTGGTCAATGCACTGGCATCCAATCTGAGGGTTAGGCACGTGCATAATGCACAGGAAATATCTTGGGTCCATAAATTGTACACATTTAACAAACCAGTACATTGTGAATAGCTCCTGTCACAGTTAATCCGTTCCTGTCTTCTCCCCAGCCTCTTGCTTGCTAGATTTCTTCTGGCTTCCCTACAGCTCGCTCTGCTTTCTCCCCTCTACTCTCACAGCAGTTTGCATCCCCACTGCTATTCAGACAGGACACTGATAATAGGTTTCCTGCTGGTCCTCTGCAACCCACTGCACATGGAGGACAGCTAGGGGAATGGCCAGCCCTCCAGACCTGACAACATTTCTGACGTATACAGACAAACTACGCACTATCATATCCAAGCATAAGAAACAAAGCCTTCATTACAGGATGGCAGTGGGCAGCTTTCTTTTTCCAGCTAACCAACCTCTCTCATTCTTCAGAACAGAGGTTATGAGAGATGGTTATCACTGTAACTGCAGATCACATCATGGTCAACCTCTTATATGCCAGTACACTTTCTACCTTTTCAAAGCATGAGTGGAAAATTTTTCAAAGGCTGGTGACTATATCACCTAACAGAACAAGGAACAAACGCTGCTGGCCTTTTAACTGCCATCAACAGCTAGTGATAACTCCAACGATGTAAGAAACATGCAAGCATAACCTCTGGGAACAGAGTAAAGACCAGAAAGACCCAAACAACTGCCTCAAGCAGTCAACACAAACCAGACTCTCTGATGACACTGGAACAGGTTGCCCAGAGAGGTTGTTGAGGCCCCATCCCCGGAGGTGTTCAAGGCCAGGCTGGACGTGGCCTTGGGCAACCTCGTCTAGTGGGAGGTGTCCCTGTCTACGGCAGGGTGGTTGGAACTCAATGATCTTCAAGGTCCTTTCCAACCTAAACCATTCTATGATTCTATAAGCACACACCTTTTCCCCACTGCATCTCTCTGGGGAATGTGGGAAACATAGAACTGTCACCTGGACCTTACCAGCAGGGCCTCCTTCATGGGTTGCTGTTGACTGTGGGCTCAGCCAAAAACACAACAGAAAACCACCTTGGGCACTTGCCCTTGGGTCCCCACCCATACAACTCCTACAGAAAGTACCACCAGGGACCTAACAGAATTCCTATTCCATTTCAGCTTGCAACTTCTGCATGGGAAGTTGCATTTTGCAAAATAATCATTTTTGTGATTTGTTTCATTAAGCCCTTATTACGCAGATGCTATTTTTATGCAAATCATAACTGGTTTAGAAAAAACATTAACAATCCCATGAAATAATTCAGGAATCACAAAACTGTGTGGTGGCAATCAAAATGCCTGTGACAATCTAGTAAAACTGTCTACAGTTCTATAGCTACCCTCTATACTCCTTCAAGTCCATAGAAACACTGATGAATGTGTGACCAAAAAAAACTGTACCACAAGGGAAACAAGGGGGAAAATGTAAAAGAAACTTTCGCCTGGAACTCCTGTGTGGTATCTAATGTATATCAGAAACAATTATAAGCCAGGGAAGTAGCCCACTCACAAAGAAAGAAAAAAGAAAAAAAAAAAAAAAATTCATTCATTAGCAATATAAGATGCCACGTAGAAATTACTGGGCTGACTGTGGCCCTATGCTCTTCTACTCTATAACCATTTCTAGACCTATCAGACAGGCTCCTCTGAATTCTGCCAGAGCACACAAAGAAACTGTTTGTTAGAGAGGATGCTCTGGGTTTGCTTTAGCATTAGGGACTATGAGTAGGTTGAATGGCACGATACAGTGGTTTCTTCAGTATCTTCCTCGCTACAAATAAACCTCCTACTCTGGAAGATGCTCTGAGGAAGGCATCAGGACCAGCACTGAAAACACTAGCATATGTTTCGGACAGTGATACATAGGGAAACATACAGCTAGGGTATTTCATAGCTTTTGGTT
Organism: Vanellus vanellus; assembly: GCF_965231255.1. Taxonomy (NCBI): domain Eukaryota; kingdom Metazoa; phylum Chordata; class Aves; order Charadriiformes; family Charadriidae; genus Vanellus; species Vanellus vanellus. Next base: position 23,982,287 of record NC_138913.1, on the reverse strand, counting down.
CACTTCTTCAGCTACCTCAAAGCTGTCTCATGCATTTCATGCTCTCAATAGCACTGAAGATCGGACAAGTGAACGTCAAGCTGAGTTAGCTGCTGTAGCAGCCGCTTGGCAGTGAAGACACTCACCATTTCACAGAGTCTGAGACGAGAAGAGGATTAACCATCAGTAAACACACCAAATATCTTCAAACAAACAAAAAACCACAAACCAAACACTGAGAAATATAAAGCAACATTCTTTTCCCTCATTCCTCAGTCTGAAGTTTCAACAATAATAGGCACCAAATTCTTCAAGAACTTTCACTATCAGTAATTAAGCCATTACAACCCAAGTTCAGGAATTAAAACAGTGAGAAGGAGGAATTTGCAGCAGAGCACATTTGACTAAATCACAACAACTTCCGACTTCCACATACTGCACATCTTAGTGCAAATGTTGAAAATGCAAGTTAAAGCTTGAACCTGAAAAAGTTATTTCCTATGTGCTGCATAGTGTTGCATGCAGACTGATCAAAACAGCAGAACTGTACTGCATCATTATGCAATGCCCATAGTCTCTTCAACAGCAGAGACCAGTTTTGACCTTTTAAAGGTGGCACTTATTTTTGCACTAATATCAAGAGACGAAATATTTTCTTGATAATAGACAGCATACTGTTGTTATACGCACAGTGTTCTTCCTTGTGTTCTACTTTCACAGGTGGCGGTGGTTGGTCAAAAAACCAATAATATCCTTTAAAAAAAAGCAGCCTCAACCTTTTCTGAAATGTGTCACTTTAAAATGCAGAACACAATTGCTCTATGAAACCCACCTATCTTGTACGAAATCTTTTAACCAAAACAAAACAGGCCTATAGCTACAAGCTCTCATCCCGTAAAAATACCCACAGAAAAAGAAAAAAAAAAAAAACAAACCAAGCAGACAGAAACTGCAGAATACCAAGCTCTAAGCCAAATGAGTTGCAAAAAGATATCTATGTCAGAACCACAAGTCAATTTACAGCCTTTTTCTTAAGACGGACAAAAACAAAGACTACAAAGCATTTTCATGAATAACTAAAAAATGTGGGTCAGTGTTATTCTTTAAGTGAAATGGGTAACAGTTAGAAATGTGATTTGAAGCTAAATTCAGTCACATGTCTTCATGAAGAAGAACTCAATATCATAATTACATTTATCTTGTGGGTGATTCAGAGCAGGAGCTCTGTACTCAACTGCTATGAATCACCCTCTAACGAAGCCACATTCACCCTACGCAGAGCACCAGCCTCACTACGTACGCTACAGCTCACCTCTGTGAAGTCCCCTTCAGTGTCCAACAGCCTTGTTTAGAAGAAATTTGTACTCACGCAAGCACATACCAATATGCTTTACAATTTTTTTTTTTACTTGGTTACACAAGCTGCTAAATTCCTTTCAATTTAGAACTGTAAGACAATACTAAAAAGATCTTGCAAGTTTTCATCAACTCTTCATTTTGAAAATGCTGATTTCTAACAGGCTGTCAGTTACTGTCATTTTGATTTAGTTCTGGGGGGATCCCAGAGTCCCTCTGTCACAGTGAGATATCCTGATGGTGCCCAGGATTAGGCAACCCAATAATCCTGTCTCTATGACTGAAGTTGTGAGGCAAATGACAATCTTTTGTCCTTACAATGAAGTCAACAAAAGAGCATAAGACTTTGGGTTCTTACTGTCACTGGAAAATGAAGGACCTTCAACTAAAGGAGCAAAGAACAGATATTTCCAGATGGCAAGGCATCACCTGCACGACTTAGGATCAACAAACAAAAACCTAAACAAAAATAATTTCATCTTATTTTCCCAGAATGATTCAACTGTTTTTCTTCTGCTCTGCCATCTTCAAAAGAAATGCCTCTGGGCAAAGCAGAAGGGGAACACATCACTGTTAATGAAGCTCAACAAAAAAAGACTCTCACAGATAGCAAATTTTTCCTCTCTCATTCTGTTAAGCAAGCAAGCAAGCAGTCTCTGATTTGAGAGCAGCATGCTGAAATCAAGATTAGTAAAGTCTCTGTAAGTGGAAGACTCTGCAAATGTGCTCGGTATTAGAGAGGGCGGGCTGTCAGTGCTGATAACTTACAATGACAACTGCAGAATACCAAAACATCCTTAGAATGATTCAGGGCTGGAGAATGTACTAGATCTGAGGGTACTTTATAGTTCAAAAAGCACGAAGTTCTACACTGCGCGTGACCATTTTACAAAAACAGCAGTGTTTTTATTATTGCAGATGACTTACAAACAAGTGCTTAGATTTGCTTTATATTTATTGATAAACATGGAATCAAATGAGTAACACTTTCCAGCTCATTGCCAGTTTCAATCCAGTTTAGGGCACAAGTGATTACCCAACTGGTACAGTAACTCCAAAGCTGGTGACAAAGAAATGAACAGTTTAGATTGAACACACTCATCCGTGTGAAGATGCAAGTTCTCCCACCTCCTCCCAGAGCCCACGGATCACTTATACCTCCAGGCCAGTGCTGCAGCTTCTCTAGATCTGGTTCACTAAATCTCGCTTGCAGAAAAGAAGAGTTAGAAGACGTGGTCACAGAGCAGTGCTCCTCTTCCAAGAAATCCATACCTATATGCATAGGCACATGCACACGCACAGACAGAGCGTGAAGCTCAAAGGCTTGAGGCTGAGCTAACGTGACCACTGAGCAGCAGTTTAGGCAGGTGCAAACAAATCCACTAGCCTGCACAAGCCCTTGGGACACCCACAGAGATGGCTGCAAGAGTTAATGAACTGCCAATCAGCTGGTCTGCAATCACTGCGCACCCTCAGCAGTCATACTACTCAAATTCATCTTTCTGAACGCTAAAATAGATTGCAAGCAATAATAAAAAATTTGATTCTGCATGGATTTTCATTATATCTAAAGCAGTATTTGCAAACAGAAGTACTGGGGAGGCAGGCATTAATTTCCAGCAGCATAGCAATTCCTGTACTTGTGAGATGCCAGCGAAGCACTGTTGTTTTGGTCCTGTATCAAACTACAATTATGTCCCATACTTTTGTTTTAAAACCTACTTTTGCAGCTAAGTTAATTATTGGGCATAACAGAGAACACAAGGACTTGTTAAGCAACAAAATTAGCTCCACACCATCATTTTTGATAAAGAAACCTCACATTCATTTAACGAGCTCGAGGCCATTTTCAGACATGAAGTCCTTCTCCACAACTTCTCCCCGAGTGGATTAAACTCTGAAAGACTTCAGGCGAACAGCTCTTGCTGACTAGGCATTTCCTCAGAATTCAGCATACCTGAATATGGCCCTTATCGTTGAGGCATCTTCTACTTACTAGTGTGTCAAAACACTGCAAAAAAACCTACTAGTTCCACCCCCAAATTACTAAATGAATAAATATTTACTTGCAGAGAAATAAAACAGTAAGTCTTCTTCATCTTGGCTCTGCAAAGATCTTATCACAATTATTTAGTTATTTGAAACATTATTAATAGGACTACTCGTGACTTCTGTTTCTTGTGATCTCTTCGGTGTAATCTATTTTCTTCCCTACTTTCACATGCTGGTGTTTCACTTCCCATTTATATTCTAGTAAATGCCTAATATGGTGAAACTATGCAAATTTACTTCTATTTAGCACCCAAATTCTGCTTTTTGTTGGGTGCATATTTAATTAAGAGTTAAATGGGAACGCTAAACTAACACTAAACATTAATTTTTCAGTAATTAATTGTTACAAGCCATTTTGTGTTACTGCCCACTCTGTTCCAGATACCAGTTTAGAAGCTTTGCTCCTTAGGATTAAAACAAATTCCAAAGTGCGGATTGCAAGGGACTGCAATGAACACAGTAGTGTCCAGCTAAGTGTACATCAAAAACATGCTGCTGTGGTCCAACCTGCTGTTTGATTCCAAATACTACTACACAGTAAATATCAACAGTACTTCATCGCTAACATCATGTATATAGTAAATACTATCTGAGACTAAACATAATCACTAAGAATATTTCTTGTGATGAAGAAGGAAAAATTCAAGCACCTAACAAACGCAGTTTACCTTCAGCTATATCCAACACTCAAAAGCAAATCTATTAAGCTCTTTTAGGTAACAAAACACTGTGCATGTTAATTTGCTCTTGCTCCCCACTCCCTCCTCTTTCAGGTAGCGAGACTTGTATTGTCTCATACTCCAGTGCTGAAAACTCAGGGCATTATCAAAGGACTTGCATGTTATATGCCAGAATGTACAAATTCAGGTTCTCAGTGTGTGTATGGAAACCCTCCAAGAATCTCAACTGTGCTACAAAACAGAAAGGGCGAATACCACTTGGGGAATGTGGAAGCAAGATGAGCAGAGTTTGAAGAAAGCAAGGACAGCCATCCTCCTGCTCGTATTTGCTACTCAACAGCAAACCTGATACGCATTTAAAAAGGTGGGGAAAACAAGGCAAAACCAAACAGAAACCTAATAGCAAGCCTGAATACAAGTTTTGTCTTTTGGTTTAATTCTTACACTTCCTATGAAACACTGAAATGACAGAAGCTTTACAATATCCCTATTCGTTCTACCCCTTACGTATGAATTTAAGATTGGCAGTACAATGGCAACCAGTGCACAGTTTACAATCCAGAATGTATCTGGGAGTGACTTTGAGACCAAGTTTTCTAATAGAAAATTAAACAAACACATTCCCAGGTTTTATATAATCCTTTGCATTAATAGCTATATTTATAGCAAGATTATTTTATCCCTTTCGGTAAATATTTTTTCTTCAATATAATAAAAACTGCAATGCAATATATATCGATAGACTGTCTCCCTTAATGCCTCTTTACATAAAAGTTCTATAACCTTCTCAATCACCTGGTACATCCACAAGAAAAAGGGTGTGGCTATCAACGATTCTGATAAATAATTCCTACCATCACCAACAATTTTTATTTATTTAAAAAAGAAACAAGATACCCCTCCATATTAATAAAACTTGATCGGGTTTCTTTATGAAAGTCACTACCTATCAAAACCAGAAAGAATAACTCAACAAGTATGCAGCTACCAGGCTCTGCTCATGAAGTTTGGTTGAGTTTTGGGTGGGTATTTTGAAGTTGGGTTTTTTCCAGGAAAAAAATGTAAAAATATCAAGCATAATTTCAGCATGACAACTCATAATATCACATAATTTAAGAACCCCAAATTTGCACTACTCCCAAGCTAGAAGCAGGGGAGTGCTTACTTAAAAACAAACAAACAAACAAACAAACAAAAAAACCACACAAACCACAACCCTCCTCTCATCAAATCAACAGTTCAAACCTGGATTTGGATCCAAAAGTCAGATTTTAATAGTATTCATGTTTTACACTGCTTTTAGACATATCACCTAAAATTACAGAACACTTCATGTAAAAAACACAAAACCAAAACCCTCTATTTTCATCAGCTGCAATGCTGAGCACAGTAACTTAGACTATCTGGCATTCTTCAGTTTCCTTCATTAATGAAAAGACTAAAGAACTTTTCTACAGGCGTATTTTTGGCAAAAGTAAAAGCTTTTTGTGGCATCAGGGGACACTGCAGGGAGACATTTACTTCTATAATCTGAGAAGGAACAGAGCTATAGTAGTACTAGAGCTGTGACTTGCTCTAAGTACCCTTTTCAGTGCATTGCCATGAATTCTGCACAAAGAATAGCAACAGCTATGACCTCGCGTGATAAATAGCAGCACTGGCAGAGCACAGACATACTTGGGGAATAAGGTCCCTCCGTAAAGAGAGCAATCTGCTTGGCAGATCTCTAACACAGGTGAACAACTTCCTACCCTTAGTATCGTAGACACTATGGTGAATAGAACTGCTCTAACCAGATTAAGTCTATGTTCAGTATGATCAAACCGCAAAGCAATTCCAGACACTGGCATGAACCATGACAAGCAAAATGGAAAGAATAAAATACAACCCTCTCAGCCTTGTGTGTAACATCTCTAAAACCGCAAGACCAAAGAGGAACCTGACAAAGGCTGGACTGAAAACGATGCCTTCAATGACATTTTCACAGGCAAGGTGGGAAAGGACTGAGGAGAGGACACAGAAGACGCGTTCTGGAGAACGTATTTAACCTCCTGCTACCACTGAATTACAAGATCAATATTTACAGCAGTTTCTGGCAATAGGCACCTCAAAGCTCCTTCTTTCTCTAATAAATGAGAATGAGCTCCTCATTCTTCCAGAACAAACCACTAGGCAGGCTTTCTTTTGACAACCGCTTCACTACGTCAGAACAACTTTCTGCTCCGGAGCACGTTGCTTCACCTCCAAACAGCAGCAGTAGTACATAACGGTATATAAACCTGGGTGCGTACAGGAGCACTGGAGCAGCAGCATTTGTAGTTAAGAAAGCAATTCTCAAAATATGCCATAAAATCAGAAATCAAAAAAGCGACTCTTACAAATGAAAGCAAATACTTTCCAGTGTTCACTCAACGCTTTGGCTGTGACAAAAATTTCTCGCCACCACACTTCACAGCAAAAGAGGGATTTACCAAGGGGTGCAAATCTTGAGGAAAGACTTGAAAAATATTTGCACAACTCCTTTCAAACTCTCTCCCATGAGAAGTCAGAAAGAAAACAGAGCCCCTCTATAATCCTATTTTACCTCTCACAAGTAAATCACAAGGAAAAAAAGTACAACAGAACATTAAGAACAGAAAATTAAACACCGCTGACACCATTTCATTTGCCACCACACCCCAAGAAAACTTTCTTCAGGTTAACCGGGTCTGTTAATCACCAAAATGTAGAAGGTTGAGCTGAAAGTTAAGGAATGCTGCCGTTGCCAAAGACTCCTTCTTATATCAAGGGTATATCCAACCACACTGCCTGTTTTTCAAGAAAACTGCCATTACGTGGGTAGAAACCCTTCATTACGCCACAAATCGAGTTAAAACGCATAGTAAAAGTAGCGTGCTGCTTTCCTGGCCAAAAAGCCTCAATTAAATTAATAATGAAAAAGCAACTTTTGGCATCAAGAGAGTGGAAAATTTTCATAATAATTGGTATATATTAGGTCTGGCTCTTTCAAGCTTAATCAGTTATAGCGCACACAGCCTGCATCTCTCATTCTCACAAGACAATAACCCCACATCATCAGTCTTGGCCAGTGATATACCAGCATTTTAAAAATCGACAAGTAGTGACGGGAGGACAAAAGGAGCCAACAAAATGCTGAAGGCCTTTTTAAATCCTATAATTGCATGCAATAAAAGTTGACAAGTTATTAATGTACAAATAAATCTGAAAATACAGCAACATGACTTGTGAAATTCACATTAAAAAGAAAGTAACTTAAGGACACCAAAATGATTAGCTGCAGTGATAGAATAAGGCAAGAATTGCTCTGCCTTCTCATAAAATTTACCTAGAAGTTAACTAGAGCAGGAATATTAACTCAGAGAAAACAGCTATAAATAGAAGGGGGTTAATCATTCAAATTTCTATTCCCATGACAACAATACACTAAAGAGTCTAACTTTTTAATCTTTTAATATGATGTGTTAAAAATACTTTAGCTGCTGTACTACAGTCTGCTTCTACCTACTTTTTAGGAATAATTTCCCTTTTTTTTTTTTTTAAATATCATAAAGGAGATTTTTCTTTCAACAAAAGCATTTTCACAGATACTAGACAAAGTGAGGCTGTGCATAAACTGGAATGATTATATGGGGCCACTTAAATGGATTTTTTTTAAATGGGGCCACTTAAAAATACATTTACCTTTTCTCCATCCTAATATAAAGCACATAAAACCTATTTGCTATCCATTTCAACTACCATAGCTGTTACAAAGTATTTTTCAATTAAGCGTTTGCATTTATCCTAAAGCAGCATCTCACATACTTTACGGTCCATGACAGCTGACATGTATGTTCAAGGATATAAACACAAGACAAGTTTACCAAGCAAACAACCGCCTCACCCCCAACACACAGATGAAAACACACCATGATAACCAAACTTCTCTAGGCTCACGCAGCAGCCCTGTGACACACTTGGAAACAGAATCTAATCATTGCAAATCCCTAGCCAGGGCTTTACTCACAGTAGTTCTCACCCAAGTAACTTAAATGTTAAAGCTTCCAAGCTAAACAAAATGGAGTAAAGAAAAAAAAAATAGTGGAAATAGATAAGGACTTTTGCCATTTTGTGGTGAATAGCAAATCAAAGCGAGTTGTAATCCAGCATATTTGCAGTGGCAGAAATTATGAAAGCATCCAATAGTGCATTCAATTTCAAAAGATACGGAGCTGCTGCAAATCTTGATGAAACTACTACAAATTCAGATGAGAAAAGATGAAGAAAAGACTTGACTGCAGTCTTAACATTACTTCTAACTTTTAATTACATCTTCACATTCTTGCAAATCTTGTTTTTACTGAAAAATTCAAATTCCTGCTAAATAATACTTCCTTTTTATCCAGTACTTTTCTGCTATTCTTAATCACTGTAGCTCTTCATACAGCAGATTTATTTATATCACCCAAAGGAAGTAGAAATTACTATAGTTAACAAAACAGACTGCTGTATAAAAATAAACAATTTTTATGTATTTGTGTTAGTTGAACTCTAAGAACTTGGGCAGAATCTCATTGAGCACTAAAAAATGGTACCCTAAAAGCAACAATTCAGTAAAGAAAAATGCTTTTATTATTACTCAAGTAAAAAATAAAGTTAGATCATTACGTTGAGCTTACTAACACTTTCAACATAGCTAGAGATCACCTAATTCAAGTGTAAACAAACATTTTAAATAAAAAATATTACTTCCTTATACTACTACCGCTAGTAGTAGACATAAAACAGTACTTCTGAAGAGCTGGGGAAGTAAAACTGGCCTAGGATGAGACTCACCGTATTACATATAGTTCAATACACATCTTAATAGTGATATCTCTTCATATTTAAATAATATTTGAAATTTTTAAATAGTTTATACATAGTTTGTAATCATAATAAAGTTATTTAAAGAAAAGTTAGTTATGTAGATGGATGTAGATTTTCAGTATATTAGATAGTATTTTTTTACTTTTAATAAAATATGAAAGGACTTTTGTCAAAAGCATTGTCTGTCTTACATGGATATTAAAAAGAAGCTGAACATCAGCCTGCTGAGAACAGATAATCAGTCCCTCATCATTTTTATTATTAACAACCGAAAGTCTCTTTTTTGCTAGCAAGAGTTTTGTGCCAAAAATTAATCTACCATTTGCTGCTGACAATCTGCCAGACTAATGATGCTTTTCTTCACTCAGGAGGGTTCAGAAACTACTACTCACTTTCCAGTCATCATTTATCACAGTTTCCCAAACACGGTCCTCCCATGAAAAGAAAAACATGACAGCTCATCTCCACACACACCCCCTTCTTCACGCCTAAATTATTACTACAGGTAAATAATTTAAAATACTTCAGCAGACACAGACAAGCATTCTTCACATCCTGATTATTTGGCTTAATCCTAACGTCATGGTGCACATAAGACTCCCATGAAACCTCCATTCAAACCTGACATAAAAAAACTGAAAGAACAAAATCAGAGAATCATAAATTGTTTGGGTTGAAAAAGACCCTTAAGATCATCGAGTCCAACCATCAACCTAACACTGCCAAAACCACCACTAAACCACGTCCCTCAGCACCATGTCTGCCTGTCTTTTAAATACTTCCAGGGATAGTGACTCAACCACTTCCCTAGGCAGCCTGTTCCAATGCTTGACAACCCTTTCCATGAAAAAATTTTTCCTAATATCCAATCGAAACCTCCACAGCACAACTTGAGGCCTCTTGCCCTATCACCTGTTACTTGGGAGAACAGACTGACCCCCACCTCGCTCCAACCTCCCTTCAAGTAGTTCACAGAATCATAGAATCACAGAATTTTCAGAGTTGGAAGGGACCTCTAGAGATCATCTAGTCCAACTCCCCTGCTAAAGCAGGAGTGCCCAGAGCACATTACTCAGGACTGCATCCAGGCGGGTCTTGAAAATCTCCAGGGAAGGGGACTCCACAACCTTCCTGGGCAGCCTGTGCCAGTGCTCTGTCACCCTCACCGTAAAGAACTGTTTCCGTGTATTTGAATGGAACTTCCTATGTTCTAACTTGTGCCCATTGCCCCTCGTCCTGTCACTGGGAACCACTGAAAAGAGCCTGGCTCCATCCTCCTTCAACCCACCCTTTAGATACTTGTACGCCATAATAAGGTCTCCCCTCAGCCTTCTCCAGGCTAAAGAGTCCCAGCTCTCTCAGCCTTTCCTCATAAGGTAGATGTTCCAAGCCCTTAACCATCTTAGTTGCCCTTCGCTGGACTCGCTCCAGCGGTTCCCTGTCCCTCTTGAACTGGGAAGCCCAAAACTGGACACAGTATTCATTCCAGTTGTGGCCTCACCAGTGCAGAGTAGAGGGGGAGAATGACCTCCCTCGACCTACTGGCCACCCTCTTCCCTATGCAGCCCAGGATTCCATTGGCCTTTTTGGCAACAAGGGCACATTACTGGGCCATGGATAATTTACTGTCTACCACAACCCCCAGATCCTTCTCCTCAGAGCTACTTCCCAGCAGGTCCGCCCCTAACCTATACTGGTGCCGTATACTAGTTGTAAAGCTACATCTAAAATTTTATTTCCTACTAGGCTTAGACTCATTATTGGGTTTTTTTTTCTTAAATTAGTAAAAGGAGTTACATTCTACCGTCTCACTGACATCTGGCCATTTCTTACGCCGACAGACTACATACACATATATGCACTATCTCTGTTTACTGCTGCCTGCATACCAAGTACTAACTCTTATTTGCCTAGAGGATCCCTGGTTATGACTCAAGACAATCCTCATCAAATATCTTCACTGACATCTTGAATTGCATTCTTAGTGGGGCATACAGATAATTAGATAGTAAATTCAGAGGTCCTCCTCTGTATCAGCTGAAACAAAAGGAAGCCGCTCAGCACGAAAGGCTAGAAACACAAGTACTCCAAGCCCACGCGATTTTCAGATCACGCACAACAGGGAATCCAATCCCAAAGGCCTTGCCTCCCTTAGCAACACCCATTTAAGTCCAAAAGGGATCAGAAAAAAAAACATCCCAACATCCCACCACCAGGAGAGAACAATATTGCCAGCCACCTTCAAGCACGGAAACACAGGGGACCCAACAGCAGGCCTCCCAGTATGACCACCTCTAGCACACCAAGCCCACGACGCCCTGGCGTACCTCTCCTCCCAGACTGCCCAGACCCTACCAGAGCCAGCCCCGGTTCCCTGCCTGCATCTCAGCTGTCACTGCTGGTTCCCTGCCACCCACAGCCCTCACCAGAGTCTCCTTTCCTCTGCAGATTCCATGTTACAGAATATTATACTTTGTAAAGCATAAATTATTTCTAACATACGTGCTCAGGCCAGCCCCCCCCCCGGGGCAGGGTAAGGAGCACCAGCCTATGCCTCCAAGAACCAGCAATCTAAAAAGACACGACACTTAATGAACACTCACACATGGTTAACACACAGGTCCTTAATTTCTTTGGGGGTTGGGAGAGAAATAACGGGGGATTCTGGGTAGAAAGAACAAGCCCAGAGTAGTACCTTTAATGACAGACTATAAGAAGACAAAAAAAAAAAAAAACCAACCAAAAAAACCAGAACACGCAGAGGTGGATAAAACGAAAAAAGTACAGGCGTAAGGACCAAAGTGGTTCCAGAGGAAGGAATTTGAGGCGTGAAGCCAATCAGGAAGGGGATACAGTGCCCAATACAATTTTTAAATAACATTTTATGTGCTTCTTTCTACCACACCAACTTTGTCCTTAGCTTTGAGTTTCTACTGACAACATTACCTTTGTTTACCTGGTTCTCCTCTGAGCATGTGTGTGTCTGTCCCCACACGTGTCTGCACAAACCACAGGCTAACCTACAGCCTTCCGGAGGACACAATACTAAATAACAATACTCACAACGCTGCAGAAAACCATCACACTGCAGCACTTGAAAGCAGTCTTTTGGGGGGTTATTTGTAGAGACACAAATGTAATCAGGTTTTTAAATTAGGTATGCTTTATATTTTTCTGTTATTAACATTCTATACTCATAAATGTCAAATTTTTAACTGAAAATAACATTTTGAAATATCACCTTTCATTCTTAGAAAATAAAACGTTGCAACAATATCAAAATCCATCTGTCAAGCATCTTATTTACAAAAGATTCAAAAGGCATCGCTCAACAGATAGCTAACACAAGAACCTCAAGCACTACAAACGTTACCGGTTATTCTATTTTCTAGAGATTTTTACAACATTCTCCAAACCAACTACCAGCTCTGATTTTTAAACTGCATCTAGTACTTTGTAGCCGCACACAAGCACAAGTCTTCCACATTAAAGCCGTCACAAACCCCCCTGACAGCAGGACTGCGAGCCTCTTCCAATGTCAGGTAGATCCTACAGAACGCCAACTATTGCACATTCCACACAAAAGCTTTCATAAGCAACCGACTATTCTTACGCTTATTTTTTAAGTATTTCATTGCTTTGTTAAAGATACCCTCTGTGCGTTCAGACAACAAAGGACTTTCAGAAACACTGAAAATTAGAAAATGCTTCACAACAATACTGTATTGTAAAACCAAAGACACACAAATATTCTTATTAATTCTTATTAACTGACAACACAAACCACAAATACGCCCATGACTTCCACAAAACTATTTATCTACCTCTACTATCCAAACAAGCTATTGCGCACATGCTGCCAGCTGATGCAAACTCAGAATTTATATCATCTAACTCATCTTCAAAACCTCTCATCGTTTTTTTTAAACCAGTGGATATATGGTGCCTGGGGCCAAGGGGAGGACAGGAATCCCGAACAGTGCAAGCTCCTAATGGACCCCACATCACTTAAAAATGTTCATCAGTTCCAAATTAACGTATTAACAAAAGCCTCTGCTTTCTGCTCTGGAGACAAGAAATATGGGAACAAAAGCCTCAGAAGAACATTGTGAAAAGAAGTTTAGACTCTTCAGTCTAAACCTTTAGTAGTCACCAAAATTGATCTTCAAAAGATAGTAAAGAGCACACACTGAGTACTTGGATCTCATCAAAAGAACTTAGAAATCACAGGGTTGTCATCTCCTCCCCTCTTACAAGTAAACTCACGCAAAGAAGAAAAATACCATCACATACAGGCACCAAAATTAAGCCCACAACACAGATATTTTTTTTTTCCATTACAGGGCATACCTTTCCCAATCAATCATCATAGTTTCAGGGTTGGGGGTGGAATTGTATTTATACAGCTATTTTATGTGCAAGATTCACAATTCTTCATGATCTCTTTGAAGTACTTTATTTTTAGAGGCAGATCTATCCCACCAGGTCAACTCACTCCACCCATCACTTGTTCAAGTATTCTATTTAAAAAAAAAGAAAAAAAAAAAGTGAGGAAGTAAAAAAACTAGGGATCATTCATCAACTTAACATGGGAAGTAAAACTGTTCAGCATTACAGCAACACGTAGAGTTAGGTTACCCAAGCATAAACTAGACACTGATATTGCTGATGGAGTTCCGACAAGATATTTTGATGCAGAATTCACAAAGCTATTCTAAAAATCAGAATAACTGTTGCAAATAATAGCAAGATATTGTGGAAACAGAAAAGCACCCTTTACAATTCAGTTTCATAGCGAAAATTTAATGCAACACTATTTATATGGAAGTTTGACAATTTAGAAAGAAACAAAAGCTACAAGTAGCAAATTTATATTAAGTATATTTTGCATCAAGTGAAAAATTATAGAACTCATAATTCTTATGCTCTTTTAAAAGAAAATGCAAAAATATTTATATATACCTACATTTAGCTCCAAAGACAAAAAATTACTCCCGATTTCAATTAATTCACAATTTTAAGTCAAGAATATCTAAGGTAAGAAACTGAATAATCAAAGTTCTCACAGCTGAAGTGGAAGTAGCAAAGAAGGTACCTGAGGACAGTCTAGCTCCTCTTTGCATACAACCAAATTTTCAAAAGGCCATATTCTGTAGCACACTAGCAATTCAACTTTGGCTACCTAAAACTGCCAAAACCAAAACAAATAAAAAATGTGCATGCCTCTCCCCCCCCCCCCCAAAAAAAAAAAATTATCAGCGAGAGACAGTATAATCGCTCCAAACCTACATGTCAAAGGAAGCTTTTTTTGACACATCAGTGTCACTATTTGTTTCTTTAATCTTTCAAAGCCAGTATGTAAATTCAATTATTTTGGTAGCTACACATCCACAATCATTTGCACATCAGGGCCTCACTCTGCAACTCTAATATATGTAAATGGAACCACATTCCTGAATTTATTTCCACAGAAAGTTGAGATACAAAGATTTAACCAAGTAAATTTGAAAGATTGTAAATCAGCTTGGCCAGTGTTGCACATAAACTAACTGGTACTTCAGGCATTATACAAAAACATGTAACCTTAACCTTGCAGAATCTCCCATTTGTCATTTTTGACAGAACCATCACTTTGTTACTTGATGTTAATCCTGGACCATTAAGTATACACCTTACCAACCCAAAGCAAAACTGCCTGCTTACAAGTTACTCCTGTGATTTCTAAAAGTTTATTGAAAAAAAAAAAAAAAAAACCCCACACTTAAATTTCTATTGCAAGATGATTTTTGCCACCCGGTCTGGTTTAGCTATCAAAACAAAACACACTGAAACTTTCACACGGTGCGTGATTCTGAGCACTAACAGCACTCCCACAAAATAAACAGTTAATGCACTCAGACACTAATACTGATATTTTTTTTTTAGCCCTCCACGATTCAAAGTCTTCATATTCTGAAGCAAATTGAGATTCGAGATGTAGTATTTAACACCATGTGTGTCACTGCTCCAAGGGTATCAGTTTGAGTATAAACATGCACTTACTAAACCAACAAACAAAAAGATAAACAAAACAAAAAAAAAAAAAAAGCAAGCAAGCTTTTCTATGTAACTGTGTAAATGATGCTTAATTCAGATTTTTCTCTCCTGGACCGCTTTCACACAAACTGCCAGCTGCAACAAAGGTTAACTTCATGACTTAACGGGCTGCTGCTGCTATCAAGTGTGGCAAGTCAGAAAATCCACCTCAAACCGAAGCAGCCCCATGGACTTTGCAAAAAATACCATGCCACATTCCACAGCCCAACAACCCACGTATTTATTTTCAGATAAGTTAACTGGTGGCAACTTTTAAAGAACCAAGGGCAAAGCTTCCACGTGTATCTCTAGATCTATGGAAAAGCACTTAAGCTACTTGAACTCTGTGCCTCTGGTCACTGAAACACAATACCAGCTCTCTAGCTGAAAGGCCCAAACGCCAGCATGCATTTCCACCCAATTTCTAAACACCAACAGTATTTTTCCTGCACCCTCGTCGTATATATAGCTCTCTGACAGTTTGCAATTTTTACTGGATTTGGTTTTTAAATTCCACATTTACGAACCAGGGCACAGTGCAGACGTATACAAACTTTGAAAAAAGCATCCAACACTTCACAAGTCTACTGACTCTACATTCAACTTCCAAGAAAGGGAAAGGAGTAGTGAAATCAGGGAGAAGAGGCAGGATATGTTCTCTCTTTACTATACCACAAGAATAAAAGACAGGTTTTTTTACTTTTTTTTTTTTTTTAAGAAGGCTTTCCTACACTAGAATTTGGAGTTCTGCCAAAAGTCTACAGACAATTGGAGAACTAGCAAATTTATGACATCAGATATTCCAAGGAAGTGAAACCTGACTTAACAGAAGTGATTTTTATTCAAGAAAAACAGATATTGAAATAGACATCAACAAAAATATTTTAAGATCCTGTACGGAGGAAGTTCCTTTTTAAAATTTTTTTAAAAAACGTTTAATTACAGGCTGAAACCCCACCCAAACATGTTTTCAAATCAATCCACAACAAAACATTCTTGATGTTACTGATATCCCTGATATTCTTTTTAAAAAAGGCCAAAAAAAAAAAAGTTACTAAAGAATTTTTGTTTAATAATCCTTTTCTTTCTCTCAATCTTCTGAAAAGCACTGCTTGCTGGCATGAAACTTCCGAAGCCTGGAAAACCATCGCCAGTCTGAACTGAAGCTTCTAGATGGAAGTCTCCAAGTGACCCAGACACCTTAATGCATTCCACTTGACTGAGTGACCCTTTGACGAGTGCATGGACACGCTATATTTCTTTATATGCAATTCTCCTAAAAGCAAGTGTATTTCACCTTTTAATTAATTTTTAAAGACCCACAGTTGCGAGAGTCTCTAGCTAATACTGCAAACCACAGGCCGACCAAATTTCTATGACGTCCTTCGTGTATTCGCATAACTTTGAACTCTCAACTACAGTCCTGAAAACATAAATAATGTGTTACTGGGGGGTTTCTAGTAAAGCCCATCTTCGGGAACTTCCTAAGCCCAAATAAAGTTCAATATCAACAGTAAAACAGCAGCGTTGACTTATAGAGTACATAATATTTACTTTGGCTACAGTTGTCAATTCCAAATGAACAAAATTCATCAGCCTATCTGGTGACAAGAAAAGTCTGTAAATGCAGAAAGTTCTGGCAATAAAACCCCTAAGCTTTCTTGATTTTGGAAGGTATCCAGCATCAGTCTGTAAGCACACATGCGTTGGAGTTAGACAAACCAGCGATTCTGGCATGAAAGGTTTCCGTTTCTCTTTCAGGAACTCTTTGGGACTAATGAAGATTTATTCCCCCCTCAGACAGAAACAGGTCCTCATCGGTGGAAGCGCTCAGCTGTCCGTTAGGAAAGCACATGATGGGAGCGCACCGCCACAGGCACCGCTCTGCGTACCGCCCGCTCCGGCCTGCACTCAGAATGAGCATCTCGTTCCAAATACGCTTCACAAACACTGCTTTCGCTTACGAATTCCTGCGGTTCGGAAGGAAAACAGTGCTCAGAAACTGAGCTGAACGCAGCCCGGCGTACGGAATAAGTCACTTACAAATCACACGGCAATCACTGAGACTTCGCAGCTGGGGGGGGGGAGGAAGAGCCGCCAGGCACGAAGCAAAGACCGAGCCTGTTCGGCGAACCCTCACCGCGGCGGCGGCGCTGAGCACCTGGGGACCCCCCAGGCTCTGTAAAGCGCCGCCCCGAGCCCTCGGGGCTGCGGGAGGGCCGCAGGGGCCCACGGTGGCGCGGGGGGCCGGGCCCGGGCTGCACAAGGACCCGCCGTCCCAGGCTGCGCGCGACAGCCACTTGTTGCGACGGCCGTTACCGCCGCGCGCTGGCGCGAGGCCGGCCGACGGCAGGGCGGCGCACCGGGGCGGCCGGTCGGTCGCCGATGCCGGGCCCCTCTCCGCTGCCGAAACCTTCCCCCGCGCCGGGGAGAAGTTGAGCAACCGCCGTGTCGCAACGAGCGGCAGCCTGAGAAGTGCCTTCTTCCTGCGGAGCTCGGCGCCGCGGGGCAGGGAGGGACCGAAACGAGCCGGCGGTGGCGGCCGAGGGGAAGCCCCGCCGCCGCCACGCAGCCCTGCCCGCCGGCGGGTGCCCCGCCGCTCCGTCCCGTCCCGTCCCCCTCAGAGCGCGGCACGGCTAGCTCCGGCCGCCCAAGGCTCCTCGCCCGCCCTCGCCCTCGCGCGCGCGCGCGCGCACACGCACACGCACACGCACGCACGCACACACACACACACACACACACACCCACCTGCCCGGCCAGCGGCCGCCGCCGTCCCCTGCGCCGCCCCCGGCCAGCGCGGCGGCGCTAGGGGGTAGCCCGTTCCCTCAGGCCGCCACCGGCGAGGGCCGCGCCGCGCTGCCGCTGTCGCCTCCTCCGCGGGCACGGAGGGGGAGCCGCGGGTTACCTAGGCAATAGCTTCGCCCTCGGGTCCCGCCCCGCCCTCTCGGCGCGGCCCGCCAATCCGGGCACAGCTTTCAGTATCAAACGGCGGGCGGCGGCCAACGGCGCCGCGCGTCCCCGCCCCTCGTGGGCGCTCCCGGGTCCCCTCTGCCAGGGGCCGCAGGGCCCTGCCCCGGGCGGCGGCGGGGGCAGTCGCCAGGCGGGCGTCCCGGGCCGCGGAGCCCCTCGCCAACACGCCGTTTGCGAGCCCCACGAGGGCTCGCCCCCTGCCTGCCAGCCCCGCGCATGTACGAGTAGTTCCGTTTTCCCCCGCCGGGCTGGCGGTCGCCGGTCTCGTTCGTAGCCGCCAGCACGGCAGGAGCCCCGTACGTAGCGCTACGGCCGGGCCGAAGGAGGGGAGCCCTGCGGTAGGTGGCTGGAAAAGGCGGTCGGCTCTGGCCACAGCGAAAAGGGCTCACCCGAGAGCCGCTTTCCCGAGGCGGCGTTTGGAAATCAGTAGGGAAGAGCTCGTTCGAGAGCTCGGCGCCTGCCAGGGACTGCCGCGGCACATCCCCGTCTTAAGGGTCTCGGTGCTGAGCTATGAGGAATAATTGCGTTGAAACTAGTATGTATAAAACCACCAGGTGGTTTTCTAAGGCTTACAAGAAGCAACCGAAGAACAGCTAGGTAGAATGTAACCAGTCATGAACCAACTGACTGCATGCAGCCGGCCCCGTCCCCACCCACCCCAGCAGTAACGTTCCTACTGCCTTTAATGAAAACAGGGCGAGGCACAGCGTGTCCTTGTCCACGTTCAAAGAGTATGATCATATTATGCATATTTTAACATCCCTATGCTAATAATCATGCTGTAGTATTAGTCTTCGCTATTTTCCCCTGTTCATTTTTCCAGTTATTCCAGTTTTGAAAATAGAAAAATGGATAGATTTGCTTCCTCATCAACTTCACTTACCCATTCTCAAGGCACTAAAAATTCATTAAATTTGGATTAGAAAACATCTAGAGGATGTTTAGGTGTGTGTTGCAAACAAACCAACCAACCACAACATGGATTGACTGGAAAGGTATGGAAAGGACAATGATCTCCCCACTTATTTTAGCGAATGGGATTTTTGCATGAATGGTGAGTGTGCAATGCAACATCTTCTAGGCAAATCTCAGTGGAAGGGCAGATGTTAATGAGAAATGTTGCCTACCGTGTGTCAGTTGCCTTCACAGCCCGTCTGTTGCATGTACCAATTAATAGTTCCCCTTCCTGCTTTTAACCAGTTCTTTTAAGGCCGCTCGGTACTACAGGCATTGTTTCTGAACATCACGCTGCTTCTTCACACCGCAGGAGTGTGGTAACTTCGCCTGACTTCCCTTCTTCCTGGAAAAAGAAAAAAAAAGGCCAATAGATTTCAAATGAAAGTAACTGGTTTATCAGGCAAGCGTACAGATCATACAAAGCCAGTATCATCTCTATGGATCATGTTCTATATAATGAAGTATAGTTCAGCACATTGAGCCACTTGTCTCTTTTGTTTAAAGTTTATATTGCTACTGAAATATATTTCTGAAAAATAAAGTATTAATGAAATCCAGCAGTGCGAAAAGTCCCAGCTATGCAACTTTTCAAACCATTCTAATACTTACGATTTTGACATTAAATATTCCAGATAGTCTTGGCCTAGATATTCAAACCTTGGCTTGCTAGTTGGCCTCACTGATGACAAATGGGTTTGTGCCTGGAAAGGCTAGATAATGTGTTTTTAGAAAAGAGCTATTTACTCTGGATCTTGCAGCATTTAGTGGTTGTTCTGCAGGATCCAGTGTAGTCGTTGTAAAGCGTAAATCAACTAAGTTGTGATTTACTAGACTGAGCAGAGGGCTACAATCCGGAAACTTCAAAATCTGTTTACTGCACTGCCATCTTTTCAATTCAATAGTGATGCCTTGAATTGTCCGTCATGCATAAAGCCCCAAGCACTTCAAAATTGTATAGACAATTTCTGCTATATCTATGAATAGACTTTAGTGAAATCTGCCCACAGAGTTTTCGTGTAGGGTTGTAATCCCTGACCTCAAATTTCCTTTCCATTTTGTGTTTTAATGCCTCCGTATACAACACCAGTGTTTAGCAGTGGGAGTAAAGAGACCTCAATCAGTAGTTATCAACATATTTCATATTATAGTCGATCAACTTGCACGATATTCGTGTTCTTGTCAAACATGGAGTTGTTATGGACAGTGTGTGCGATACAGATAAGGAACTTGTCTTGAAATATCTTAAAGAAGCGTTTTTATACCCTATGTGGCAGTGAAAAAAAACAGACTTTAAATACAATTTTAATTTTCAATTTCCTTATCTTTAGATTCTCTTCCCATCCCCCTTCAAAAAGCAACAAATGGTCTATTATTCTCCCCCCAGCCTATTGTTACATGTGTTCTTGGTATAACAAAAGGGTTTTGTATAAAAAGGCTGTATCTGAGTCATGTCTTTGCATGTGAAACAGCTGTACACCTAGGGGACATTCTTGGTCACTTGAAAATGTGTTATTTTCAGCATTCTGGGCTTACATTATTTTAGCCCTGTGTCACTGCAGTGTCTGTGCATGCAGTGCCTACATATCTGCAGACAACACAGAACTGTGGCAGCAGACCTGGACAGAGGGAGAAAGTAAGTGGAAATTCCACATGAAGGATGTTTGGCCTAAAGTACATAAAAGCTGGTCTGAAAAAAATTAAGTTAGTGAATCTAAAGGACAACGATCCAGAACGCAGCCAAATATTGGGCAAGAGATGCTTAGAAATCATTTATTACAAAACTTAAATGCTAATAGCAACTTGCTAGTGTCTGATACTGTGATACAATGGCATCATCTACAAACCAAATGAGCTTTGGGTAGTTAATGCACAAGAACATTTTGTGGTGAATACAGCATAACATGAGAATCCCTCATAAGTATTTCTTTTCTTTAAAAAAAAAAAAAAAGTTATATTCAAAACCGTGTGATCAATGGTAGACAGAATAATTGTCACCGTACACTGCATGGTCATTCTTCTGTCAGTGTGCTCCCTACTGTCATCCAAATAAAAGATTTTAGAACATCTTGTGTATGAAAAAAAAAAACAACATGACAGTCTCCTAAGTAGTAACTAGAGAAAAGCCAGTTTGGATTATAATATTAAAAAAATACCTTATCTGGAATTAACAAAACTTTGATCTCACATTTTAAGTCCTTCATTTATACTAGAAAAAAACCGTCCCCAGTTGCCTAAGGTAGTAAGTTGTTACTATATGGGGGACAGAATCTCTCATTAGTCACTCTAATTTAAGAGGTATTAATAACCAAGCAAATAATTTTGTCATGACTATTTTAAGCCACATGTTTAGAAAAAAATAAATCACAAGAACCAGGTTTAACTATCAAAGTCTATACTTAATCTCCCAAAAAGGAAATACTAAGAGATTCCCAAGGAATTTTGTATGTTAAAAGTACGGTCACCAAGTCTATACATGATTTCATGTATTAGGTGAAAGTACAACAACACATATAAGTGACATGATAGAGAAGATACAGTATGTGGACAGCATGATCCCATAACCGTCTCAGCTAATAAATAAAAGCTGATCTGTTGGACTGGACCTTCCCCATCCCTGCCAATATTAGACTAACCTGTGAAATCAAAGCTGGTCATTGCTGTTAGGGCCTCTCTGGGTGCACCAATAAAGCGCTAATGGCATGGTACAAAACTCAGCTTAACACACTAGCTCAATTTTGTAAGTGTAACATTCCCTCAAAGGTGTTCTGTACAGTACGTTGGTCTCCTTCCCTGCGCTTGCACCAGCGTGTTTGTCTATAATAAGCTTCTCTTTGTTTCTCACACTGACTCCGGTGAAGGGGGAGGCAGCAGCAAATAATGGACTGAGTGACATTCAGTACCAGACTGCAAATGCAGATGTCAGACAAAACGGATGCTGAATTTGGCTAATGAAGCTACAGCCTGCAGCAAGAACAAGCAGCTTTTAACAGTGCTTCGCTAAACCAAGTTATTTAATATGTGGAAAAGTTCTCTGAGAACTTACAGCACATGTATCGGAGCCAATGCGGAAACCAACTCTCTTATCTACAGCAGCACCTCAAATAGCCAGCAGCACCGATACCCAAATATTCAGCATCCTGGCACTTCACTGTTCCCCCTACCGAATTGGGTGTCCAAGGCCTCTCATTTTAAAGTTTTAAGCCTAACTTAAATGACGTAAAGCCACTTGAAATAGAAGGCCTCTTCCTCAACTTTCCTGACCTCCCCTGGCCGCTGTAACACCCCAGAAGTACTGTCCTGTCAGCTGATTCACCCGTCAGGGTAGACCCAGCCCTGCTGTGAGTGAGTGGGCTCAGCTCCTTCCCCTTTTCCCCGCTCGGGCAAGCTGCAGGAGCTGGCATGCAGCAGCGCATCCAAGCTGGAGAGAGGCCTTAACCCACCAAAGCTCTCCTCCCGGAGCACCGGCTTTGCTTGTGATCCCTCAGAGCAGGACTGCTTCTCTTGGGCTCCCTAAGTCCGGGCCATGGGCTGGGGCAACTGGAAAGGAGAGTCCCTCTGTACTGAGGCTGCAAGCGTGCAGTAAGACCTGGGAGCTGAACCCTCCTACCCAACCCTGCAAATCCACACCAAGAAGGCACATCGTCATATTGCTTCCAAATCACAGATGTTCCACAGTCGGGAGCTCTTAGGCAGCTACTTTTAAACGGTGGCATCCCTGATCAATTTATGCCAATTCTATTGGAATAAAGCAGCAGGTTTTTTACATCACTTATCTGTAGAGAAATTGGTTGAAAGAACTTAGTTGCCACTAATTCTATAATATAGCAAATGGATATGTAATTGTTTATTTCCTGCATCTGCTCATGGCAAACAGAGGTTTCTGGGTATGGGCGCACTTTACAATACAGCTTGTTCATGAGGTATGCAGACATCCACCTTATATCAGCCAGCGAAGATCCAAAAAATTGCTCAGAATTAGGAACAGTAAGGTGTTTACAAAGATCAACAGCATCCTGAAGTGGCTGTCTGATTTTGCTGCTACATTCTCTCTCTCTATAAGTATCTCTACATAGTTTTTCATTTGTCCAGTTTCATAACACAGATTTTGCAAAAATCCTTCTATTCATCAATACAAAAGAACCTCTTTCATCAAAGGCATCTTGAATAGCTACTGCCTAGTAGAAGCAAGACTTTTGTCTCACACACTACACGAGCAAGTCTCCCACCAGCTATTATCTCCTCTGCCCACTTTATGGGCCTGACCTCATACCCAATATTAACATATTTTTATAATAAAAAGCAGCACTGGATTGTTAGAATTGCCAGTTTTCAGATGAAGCGCTGAGTTCCCTTGTGTTATTTCTGCTGAGTTTTCTAATCAAATATAAAGGTCCCATGACACATTTTGACAAAAAGTAGGGCACAGCCGGCTTATTTATTCTTTTACTAAAAATAGGCTTCAATGTCCAGCAGGTTGTAATGTGTTAGATAGCACTTCAAGTGCTGCTGTACCTGCCTCGATACAGCTATATCACCAGTTCATCTTTGCAATATGCTAATTAAGAAAAGCAAACATCACGCTTCACAATTACTTTAGTAGCTCAATTTTGCTAAAATGCTTACTAGGATTAGACTGTCTAACAACTGAAGAGGCAATAAAATACCTTCTCCCCCTTACAGGAGGAGTTTCTGACACCCTTTCAAGCTCAGCGCGGCATGTTTTACATCTCTTGGGTTAATGGTATATTACTATTCTCAGCCAGAGGCAAAGACTAGGAAAAGATTCATTACGCAAACTGCAACACAAATGGTTTAAAGAAACCCTGTATCTCTCCCACCTTCTTTACATATTTATTTTCTAGCTGGCCTTTTTGTTAAGGCTGTTCCGATAACAGAACAGATGTAACATCTGTGAAAATAAATAATGATCATGAATACTATTGAGTCTATCATACTTTCTAATGACTACGGATATGAAATACTCTATATTATTTCTGAATTTGGCCTCGCAGAAGACTTTCAATGGATGTTTTGTCAATTTTGCTTAGTGAAGCTCATTGTCCGCTCACAATGGTGGAAGCCAAGGTTAGCAAGACTTCATCTTGTGTAGAACTACCATAAGAGAGAAAACACAGAGTCTTCAGCCCCTAAATTACACAGACATAGCTACCCTTTGAGTCAAATACATTTACTGACCTGTAGTGCACAGTGAACATCACTTCTGAATTTGGTCATGTGCCATTTGCGAAGCATGAAAGACTTGCTCAAAAACAAATCCTTCTTTATCTCACACAAGTTACATGTCATGTGTAAACCAAAGAAAGATATCAAAGCAAATGTGATATATTACTGCTACCGTAAAACACAGGTACTGCATTAACATTTCTCTAGCACATGGAAAAACATGATCACTTTAATCTCATTGATTATTACACACTATTAGAAAGCTAGTCCATCTGTATCTATCTATACCTACATATCAGGGCAAACTGAAAAAGTTTATGGGACATTTTAAAAAACAGTAAGCACAAAAAAAAAATACTACATGCAACACCACTCCTCTAAAAATATCGTCTTAGCTACAAATGGACTATTATTTTGAATCCCTATTTAAAAATCTCAGATTTTAATTTCTTCCCTCTGATGAATGTGTTACAATTTTAATACTACTTGTGAGTTTCTATTTTTAAAAAGGACTATCAAAAATACATGTATTTAGCAGTTAGGTATTCAAAAAGCATTTATAGATTTCTTACTAAGGATGTCTCAAGCATCTAGAAGCCTCTCTAATACTAATTTATGAGCAACTAATCATATCAATGTTTCTTTTACTCTAAAACTGTTCTTCTACATTAAGATCAGTGCAAACAGCCGCTAAGACACGCTGAAGTCAGTGAGGACCAAGATTATTCAGTGCTCTTCTAGAACAAACAGAAACACTTTCACCTCATGCTTTTACTAATTTAACTTCCCATGATTGGGAGCCATGAGTCCCACCCTCAGAAAAAACAGCCCTCTGACACATTTCAGAACAGCACCCACAAATTGTTATCGACGGGCACTGCGCAAGCAAGGCAGGAGAGATTCTGGGAATACTCCTAAGATGCCAGTACATAGTTTGAAGCAATACACCGTGCAACTTTTTGTTGCTAAACAATCCAGTCATCCTGAATCAGGAAGACTCATGTTATTTCTAGGAATTACATTTTAGACAGTTTCTTCGAGCTCCGTACGCATCATCATCATTTTTAGTCCTCAATAGCTAACCTTACTAAATCTGGCTATATGCCATAAAAAAAAAAAATATGTTGCGGCATAAGAGGAAAAGTGTATTATTATTACTTTCAAAATTACCAAATTAAGCCTGCCTTACTATTCAGAAACTTTGTGCTAAATCACTTTGTGCTAAATCCCTTTTTACAACAACGTTTCCAGGTATTGATTAACCAAATCAAAATAGGTGTCTTTTTCACCCACTGTCTGGCAACCTATCACAACAAGTCTGAAAGCTTCATTTATATGACTCATATGCCTTCAGATTAAACAACTATGCAAATGATGCCAAGTCTCTATTTATCATAGCTTTGTCAGTGAAACAAATCATTCAGCAGGTGAATCATGAAATTACTGTCTGTGTGGATGCTAAGTAAACACAGAAGGAAGCGGAGAGATGCCAGCTTAACTTCATGCTTCCCAATCTATTTCTCCTTCCCATCTCCTTTGCCCTATCACTGTGACATTGCTAGTATGAGGAGACGAACTCTTCTTGCCTTTTTCTCAACACGCAGCCCATTTGGCTGCAGTTCAGAAAGTCCTTTAGACGCATCAGGAAAACTGAAGTACATGTTTAATTGGTTTGCTTGGGAGAGAGCGCTTGCTGCGTACACCTCTGAGAGGGAAAGTGGGGTTTCATTTCCAATATGAGAAGTGCATCCATTTAAATGGCTCCAGCATTTAGTGTGCAACTCTCCTGCTTGGGGAAGGGGGGTGGGGGGCTTACAGGAAGATTCTGTTGCAATTCTGCTCTACGATGAAGAAAAACTGTCAGGATATCACTGCTCTGAGAAGGGCTAGCCATCTGGACAAGGTTAGGTCACCTTTGCAAGAGAACACATTCCAGCAGTTCATAAAAACGTGGCTGAAGAGCATTTTTTTTTTTTATTCCTGGAATGTACCTCATTGCCAAAGAAGGTAGCTATGCTCAGAAAAATATTCTGTGGGGAGCAAACGAATTCTTCTGCAAAGCCATTCCTCCCTGCTCCACCCCAGCTGACATTACACAAGTTGAATAATGCATGTCAAGGTATTAAGTAACATGTAAACATTTCCAGTAAATGTTTCTGCTGCAGGCCTTGGCTTAACTGGTATTACTTCCCTCTGTGATAGTGGAAAAACAACTTCCTCAGTTCTTCCGCACCTAAAGCTTAATATTAATGAAGCATTTCCTACCAATTACTGCTTGGAATCTTCTTCCTCCCCTATCTCACAATACACATTTTAAAACCCTTGAAAACTTACCTAACGAAGCCTTACTCAGAGATGTCCTTCTCTGAAAGCCTCTGATTGGCCCTATAGCCTATGCAATGGGATATCTTGATGTCCCAAAAATATTACAGTTCTGGTAATACATTTAAGGACAAATGACAAATTCCAATCAGAAACAAATTGGGTTCTTCTCATACCACCAAGGAGGTTTTATGTGAACCCCTGGCTTCCCATCATGAATTGTCCAACAATATTCTCCCCTCTGCCCCTGCAATTTTGAGACTGCATTTTCACATATTTTTTCCCAAGGGTGTGAGAGCACAGTGTTGGGAAGTGACAGTCCTTTTCAATCTGGTAGGGGAAATCCCCTTGGCATTTAGAATTGCTTTAGGCATGCATACTGTTTGCACAGCATATGCCAGTAATTCATTCCTTTTCCTTTACTGCCTATGACACTCCACAACAGGGGCAAATGCAGTTCTGAGCCAACTAACCAAAAGGGGACTTGCTTAAAAGCTAAAACGTCACTGGGATGAGGATGGGCTCTCGAATCACCTCCATGAGACTGAGAACCATTAGTCCCAAAGGAGAACTGCCCAAGGAAATTTCTGGGATTTTCCACTGGAATTTGTACTTTCCCAAAAGATTTTCTGTAGGAGAGAATGACCTAGGGTCAAGTATCTGAGGAACCCCCAGGAAACAACACCAAATTCAACTCTGAAAAGTGCTTCGGCAAAATCATTGAAGAGAGCTGTTAAGTAGGAAGGTAAAGTCACACATTTTCTATCAGTTTTTCCAAGTAGAAATTACTTCTTTTAATGTCTGCACAGGGCTGAGAGTTGTGGGGTGAGTTGGCTTGTTCTCCTTTGCCTAAGTGGATCATTTTCCTGGCAATCAAACTTGCAGCCCAGCTGAGGACATGACACTGGCAGCACTGAACATTACTGAGAACCAAGGGTCTCGCAGATCCTGAAAAATCTTTCTCCGTGCACAAAGAGGCTTGAAAAGAAAAAAGCTCAACTGATCTTTCAAGCTGAAAGTATGGCAAACTAACCCTGGGGTTTAATCTGTTTTTGATATGAGTTCGTAAGCAATGGCACACAGAGTCTTCTGGCATAACAAGACGTAAGACCGTCCAAAGAGCAGGAGATTAGTAACCTGTTTTAATGTTTACTGATCATTTGGCTCCAATACAACTTTTTGGAAGACTGTCTTAAAGTGAAATTAGTTTCCCTGGGCTTCCTTATTGAGTTGCAACATGACTGCTCCCAGAGACAAACTGCAACTAGTAAGAAAAGTGCTCCTGTTTGGGCAATACATGGAAAGCAGAAATACCAGGGAACCACCTCCTCCAAGACCTCTTTTTCTCCCCTGCTTACAGCAGCAGCCTTTTTTGCCTAATCTCCCACATCTGGATGAGAAGTAATGGGTTAGTGGTACTGAATATCACAGCCCCTGACCCCAAGGCTCTTACTTGGCTGCCCACCTCTGTATGATAACTGCAACACCGGTACCAGTGACTGCTCAAAGAAGATAAAGCCTAGGGACACAGAAATTATGGCTGCCACAGCAAAATCAGTTCACAGTAACATGAGAACTCTTGTGCACACCTCAGTAACTGATGTGGGCCTATTTTTATGTCTGGGCCGATCAGGACAGGCAGAAAGCAAAAGCCATGCCAGAAAGAGCCTGTCCTGCCTAGAAAATTGTATGGTGGTGGAGGGGAAAAAGGAGAGTGCAAATGCATTTCTTTTGCTGTCATCGCATTCCTCCCTGTATTGGGAGTTTATACCTGAGCTTTGGTGCCCTCAGTGCCCTCGCTGAAAAATAAACAGCTTTGCGGTTGAATATAATTTCTTGAAAAGTCTAGAAGCCACTGGTCTTTCTGAAAGTCCACTTCGTCCTGTTCTTAGAAGTCTGGAAATCGGTAGTTTTATTAGTCTTTCACCAAAAAAAAGGTTATTTCACACTATAAATAAGAATAAAGAATGCAGTGAGTTACTCTTTCTTAGGAAAGCAGCAGTGGCTAACCAAAGCTTTCTCCAAAGGTGTTTGTGGATGGTTTGGCCTTTCCAATAGTTCCTTTTCTGTAGGGGAACTAAAAGCAGCAGGGAAGTAGCATTCAAAAACCTTTTTTCAAAACACTCCTTACAGAGCACCGGCATTCCTGTGATAGCTGTAATGCAATCGTTAACTCGCTGCTGCGTTGCTGGAAACAATTTTCTGGGCAGGACAGGCTCTTTCTGGCATGGCTTTTGCTTTGTGCCTGTCCTGATCGGCCCAGACATAAAAATAGGCCCACATCAGTTACTGAGGTGTGCACAAGAGTTCTCATGTTCCTGTGAACTGATTTTGCCGTGGCAGCCATAATTTCTGTGTCCCTAGGCTTTATCTTCTTTGAGCAGTCACCGGTACTGGTGCTGCAGTTTTCATAGGCGCAAACAAGAAGCATGTCCCCCAGCTCCTGCCCGGAGACACCTCTACAGGGCGCCAGGGCAGAGGCAGGTGTCCGCCCCAGCCTCCACACCAGCAGCGCCTGGGATCGAGCGGGACACAGTACTGCAGGCAGAGAGAACAGGGGTTTTCCCGAGGGCGCTGCTTGGTGTTCACATTGCATACACATATAGATGTACATAATCCACACCTCCCTGCAACTTCACAGCAATTTGGCTTTCGATCTTTTAATACGTTGAAGAAATGACAGCCCTCATCCTGACATCCACGAGAAGCTCGTTGTTTTAAAGCAGTGTCTGCGCAGCAGCACAGCCTTTTAGCCCTCTTTGCACGAGTCCACTCTACCACATCCCACCAGGGAGCTGGGAGCAGACTCATTATCCTGCAGATAACTATGACTGCAGAAGGCCAAGACTGGATGGCAATGAGAGCCCATAAACATTTGGCATATGGAAATGTTTACATACCTGTCTACCCATAGATCTGTATCCGTACTACTGTATGCTAACTCCCAGAGCTTCGAGCAGAGGACTCTGGCAAGCCTAGTTCAGCTGCAGTGATCCGTATCTTAAACTGCAGTGAGCTGCTGAAGCAAAGCAGTGATGTAATGCCATTAAACAAGAGCACTCTGCCTTTAACCATCCCATGGAAATCCAACAGCATTTCTAATGCCACCATACGACCGGTACAAGCACAGAATCATTTAAACTGAAACTTCAAACACATCCCTTACCTTATCATTAAACTACATTTAATTTTTTTTTTTTTGCCAAGCACAACTTCCATTTAGGGTCAATCAATTATAACGTGGACTAGAGGGATGTTTCATGATGGTAAAAAAGTGTCAAGTATCAGCTCTCATCAACCTTAAAAGTGCAATCTTTGTTCTCAAGCACCATTAACAACAAATATATCTGGTACCTAGAACAGCCACAATACAGAAAAAGAAATCTTTTCCACGCCGTAGTGGAAAAAAAGGCTCTATTTGTGAAATATTGCCTGTTAACTTAACAAAAACTATCCTGTGCCAATTTCTTCATGCAACACATCCAAAATAACCTCTTAAAACACTGTAATTTAACATTAGTGCTTTCCTCCTATAATTTAACTTAAAGATGTATACTTAACCTTTAAATCTTGACTCTAATGCTAAATATTCCTTTGAGAGAAAGTCTCGAGTAAAGTATTAGAGATGCGTACCTCATCTCTTCTAACTTTAGCCACATCTCAAACTATCATTTTTCACAGATATATGTTACAAAGAAATATACATAGATATGGAAAATGAGGTCCTGTTACAGGATGTCAGGTTTTCTATCGAAGAATATGCCATTGCACTTTGTGGCTTAATCATTTTACACAAACCTAAGTACTGATGCTCAGCTAAATTACCATTAACCATAAACATGCCTTGAAAAACTGAGCATGATTTTCTCTTGTTGTTTTCTCTCCTTCCCCACGACAACAGCTGAGGGAAGAGACATGCACTTCTATAGTGGCTTGGCCATACGAACTCTATTAAAAACCTGATTGTTTCAAGTTGTTAAAGATCGGGTGATAACCTCCCTCAAAAGATGAAAAAATATGCACAGACCCTAATTAGTATCTGATGAAGAAGCGGGGCTGTTGCACTGCGTACACCCTGAATTAGAATAATAACGTAGGGAGACTCAACAAAAGATGCTTTGTGTTTCTCATTACGGCCGGTAATAAGTGCTGCGGGGGCCTGTCCCTTCCAGCACCGTAAGTGCGCACAATATTGTAATAGTGCACTACTGCCCTTCCGTACCCTGCGAAGATATACCTGAAAGGCGCTTTTGTAGTAGAGCTGCCAAGGACAAACCAGTGTCCCATTCTATACATCCTGCCTGAAACAAAGCATTTTGAAATAAACCCTTCTGGGCAAACTCTACAGAAATCCCAGTAAGGTAACTCTTAACATAATATTGAAGCACAGGTATTCAGAGATCGCATGCAAGTTTTGCCGCATAGTGGGTGCCCCTGTGGCATTGCCTGCAGACTATCAGAAACCTCAGCTATCATAACACTTGTCCTCCCGGCCTCTACAGCAAAAGTAAGTCCTCTCTTCCCGCATTTCGCACTGATAGGACCAACGTGCTGCTACAGCCGATACAAATGACCAACTCAGTAGCAAACAACTAATCTGCATGTTAGCAAAGTGCCTTGCGCTTAGCAAATGATGGCACACAAACGCATTAGGATTAGATTTAAGGCTACTAAAGTCAGAAGACTACAAATGAATGCCTGTATAACAAGTTCATTGCCAGTTCTGCATTACTGCGGTCGCTTCATTCAGATTCTTTGACAGCCAGTGAGATACTGAGTATCTAAATTAGCAATCTACCTCTTTAATGCACAGAAAAGCACAATTTGTTTTGCTCTCTGGGTCCGTAATGATCGATTCCACACACCCACATATGTAACCTTACACGCGTGAGCAGCCCTGCCGAGTTCAACCATTTTTCCAAAGCAGTCTGTGCTCAGCGCATGTCAGATTCTGTACATTTTGCCCTTTTCCAATTCATCCCATTTGTTTATAGCCTTTCCATCTAGTTGACTATGATTTTCCACAGTTTCAAATTCACCTTTTTCCTTACATTTTTTCCTATCTGATGTACATTGTAATGATATTAAGGGGAAATTTATTAAAGAACTAGCTTAAGTCAATTTCTTTCCACAGCTTTTCTCCAAACTGGCCGGCTGAATGTGACCTTTTCAAAGATACTTGGCAGAAGGCTGTCATTTGTCAAATTATTTTTCCAGCTTTTGTCAGTGTGAGTATTAAACCCAGTATCAAAGGATTTTTGTTACATCAGATCAAAAAATAGCCTCTAGCTGAGCCGACACCTTTTAGTCTAACCCCTTAAAACTGCATGAGGCAAAAGTGGTACACCGTGGAAAAAACACACAAAAGTCTCGTTTGTGGCCAAAATTCCACCTAGACATAGAGCAGGAAGGGGGAGAAAAATTACATTTCTTGAACAGTATTTCCCATGTGTTTCTTAAGAATGCTTTTCTTTCTTAATCTCAAATCAACGGTGGTCTCAAATCAACAATGCTAGATCTGGGCTTGATGAGATCTGTTGAAAATATAATGGGACAACATCTCATTCTGCTGCCCTGCCATCTCCAGTAAGTTATGTGTCCTTGGCACATGCAAAAAAAGTTGCTTGTTTCTTACAGCTTTTATTAATCACCGATTGGTGTGTCGGTTCCGGATGCTAGGGTGGAATCAGAAGAGCAGTTCAAACGTCTTCTTACAGTTGCTGCTAAATCGTAACTATTTTGAAAGACTGAGTATGACAGGTCAGAGAGAGGAACAAAGAGTTTTATTCATGGAAAATCTTACTAGCCTTCAATGCAAGTCATATGAGAGATATATGAATACATATATTTTTATGGCTCATGCCTAAATTAGAAACAAGATTAAATATCTCAATGTCTCTCATGAACTCCTTCCCTTCTCTCCACATTCCTATTCATTTTAGATGATACATGTCCCCTTTCTTTTTTTTTCTCCTCTTATCCCTTGTCCCTCCACTCTTCCTATCCTACTGCATCTTGACTTCATGTTCACTTGTAACCAAGTTCTGGGTTGAGAGATGTGATGGAATTTTGGAAATCTGGCAATTCCTAACTATGAGAAGACCTTCCCATCTTGCCTCTCCCAAACAAGCCATTAATAAAATGCATACGAGGATAAAACAAAAACAAACAGCAAAACTTGAGACTGCTTAAAATTATGGTGTTATCTGTCCTGAGTGTTCCCAGTGTAAAGCAAAGTGAACAAACTACACTGGCAGAAGTCAGTAACAGATGCAGCTTAAACTGTCTAGGATCATTTTTAATGTTTTAGTTCTAGAAAGTATGCAGAAGCCATAACTACACGACTGCGCCACAAATCCCAAGGGATGGGGCTGCCTTCTCAGGGCACATCTGAACTCATCAGCCTTGCTGCAGGTTCTGGCTCAGTTATTTTATCTCAACCAACCTGCCTATGCCTCCCCACGACTGCCTCAAAATAACTGTAGTAACAGAATATTCAGTAACGGGACTTACAGTTGCTTGTATTTTAGAGGCGAAGAAAGTAAGAACATTCCACGTGTGTCACGTGCTTCTCTTGCTACAGTGTGTTTTCACAAATCTGTAGAGCTTCAGAGAGAGAAAGTACTTTTCGCCAGCAGCCTGAGCGCCGGCTGGCCGCAGCGCCTCTGCCACCGACCACTGCCCGAGAGCCCAAGCATCTCTGTGAAGCCCCAGCTAGCGAAGGCAGACGACTGAGCTTTGGGCAGAACCGTGTGGAAAGAGTCTTCTTTCGGTTCACTTACCACCGTGACACGTTTCAGAAAACAAGGCCAGCGTTTGTGTCCGCTGCTTCACTTTGCAGGTGTCTCCTCTGTCTGCTAAGTCCTGTTTTGGATCAGAAGGCTTTGGCACTGCCTTCTTTATACATTATGTCCGCAGCCCACTACAAAAGGCTGGGAATCTTGCGGGAACACAGCCACTTCAGCTTCCTCAGACACTCGTACAGCAAGGCTACCGGCATTGCGGTTCTGACAGCACATCTCTGGGGGACGAGGACAAGCGGTGCACGTGCATCCAAATGTCAATATTCAAACCAAATTGTAGCCTCACATGTAAGGTACACAAATAATCCAATGGTATCCCAACAAAATGAGTATGAAGCCAGAATCTAGCTCTCCTAAGCAAACTATGTTCCAATATACTTCATAACAAGGCAAAAAAAACGCCAATTTAATGCGGTAGCCATGAATGAGAAAAATTGTCAGAGGCAAAATTCACTAGGAAAAAGGCCATTTCCTCACCCTCCGACTTTTGGAACTAGCCCAGGACAAGCTAACTGGGTGAGGCAGAAGTGCTAGCCGCTCAACCAGCTGAAGGGGGGCGGGAGAGAAAATGAGTGAAAACTGTTTCCACATGAATACTTAGGGTCATCCAAACTGAGCAGCTGTATCAGAAACCACATTTGCATGCTTGGAGAATTAAAGTTTTGAAGTCAACCAGGGCAGTCATTTTCTGAGGTGTAGTAAAATACAGACAGCAAATTTTGACTTTGAAAGAAGACATAATGAGAGAGAGAGGCAAACTTCTAGCTGGGTGAAAAACTCTGGCTACACAAACAACACCCTCTGAAAGAGGCAGCTACTCAGATTTACATCCATGTAACAGAACAGAATTTAAACCAGATAGTTCAGTACCCCTAAATGGTACCAACCATTTTATTGGTAGGTATAAACAAGTTTACAGCCTCAGAAGATTGCAATCTCTGTTGCCCTACAGGAAAGGAAAATCGTTTCTTTTAGAGGAACTCAGAGTTACTCAACAAAATTAATCTTCTAAAACAGGAAATCCCTGCCAACACAGGTGGAACTATAATACACTGGCTGTGCAGCTGGGGAACATGAAAAATGGGATTTCCGTGTTTCCATCTCACCCACCAAAACCAAAGCACAAATACTGTAGGTAAAACGTGCAGCTGAAAAATCTGGAAAAACAAAACCCACAATCAAGTAAAAAAATTGAACAGAGGACTGTAAAAGTCACTAAAGTCATTCATAAGAAAGTTCACTCCAGTATTAAATGAGGTTCAAACCCTCCTGAGGAAGCTCCCATCACTTTGAGAGCTTAGGTATAGGGCAAAGAAAAGTCATCTGAATTTGTATTTTAGGAAACAAAGTTGAGAGGACACTTTGCTGACTTCTGAGGTCATCTGCACTCCTTAAGGAGCCTTGTGATGTGTACTGACAACACCAGTTTCTCTTGGCCATGTCTTTGTTCTCTATAATTGGTATTTTAAAATACAGTTTACACTGTTACTTGCTGGACCACACCACAAAAGATGACTGGCAGGACAGACATTTCTTTGCCATTGAAATGTTACTTGGGTTAAAAGTCAAGAGAAGAAATAGACGTTTTTAATATTTACTTGCCTGCAGCGTTTCAATTGGGGAGGCGTGTAGGAAAAAGGGATATAAGCAGTTATCTACATGGCTTCACATTTCTGTGTTTCTAAGCGGAAGCAAAAAGACCGAGGGACACGTGGAGATGATGCATGTCATTGCTGCTCATAGGGTATGCCCTGCACACTCTACTCTGAGCACCAAGGCTGCATTTAAGTTCAGCTTAGGATAAACAGTGTTTTTTCATGACAGCTTATTTCAAGTTCAACAAAGCCATTTGTACCAAAAGACCAACAGAGGGTAGATTTCAGTGGAACTAAAAAAAAAAAAAAAAAAGTCTACAATGAAAACAACTAACACAAACAGCAGCACCAAAGCTTTGTTTAGACTACAGAAAGTTCAGCAACTCACCAATAAGAAGCTCAAAGGGTGGCATACCGAAAGGTATGTTTTCATCAGAAGAGTAGTGCCTCACTATAAAACAACCTGAATACTAGTAGCCACATGAAGTGCCCCTCACTCATCTGATGCCCCAAAACAAGTAAGTAACTAAACCAAGAACAGATTAATTTCCTTTAACTACAGATACAGATACATGCATATATACCATCACCACACCCACTCACTGAGGGAAATGATATTTACTATTAATACAAATAACCAGGGGGGCAACATTTTTTCCTTTTTTCCCCCCCTTTCCTACAGATCCACACAAGTAGTTCTCTATTTAGACTATTAGAAGGCTAAGTTTTTGCCTTTTCGCACACATATATTTCAGTTGATGTGATAGATGGATATTCACATTATTATGCTACTTTCTCATGATTTATGTTTTATTGCTCCAGTTTCAAAAGCCGTTGAACCCACGGGACACTTTAGTAGTCAATATAGTATGGTACCGCACAGCAAACACATGCTTGGAAATTAGCTGAATACATGCAATGGAGGCAGTAAAATGAGTAAGATTACGTAGTCTTTTGTTTCAACCTGGTCACTAGTTTCAGCAAGAAACTAATATATATTCACCAAAACAAATGCCCATCAAACCCACAAAAGCAGTTTAATGTTTACACTATTATGTCAGAGCTGTGAGTAACTCACCAAAGGAGGCTGTAGGTAGCAAGCTTGTCCAAAATATACATATCCTCTTCATCAACATTAAGTCCATTCTCAGTCTGGCCTCTGTGATTCAGGCTGCTACACTCAGTATTGAAACTAAATACACAGGAACAATTGAAAACCTTTTTTCCCCGGCCATATCAGTGAGGGAAGGTGTTTAATTGCAGAAGACAAAAATTACCCTGTGATTTAATAGACATGTTCTTCCTCTTAAGATGGATTGGTAAGTCACAGAATTTAACGTAAGGTAACTTTGGAGTGTTGAGATAATGTCATCATGTTTTCATTTCTACAAGACAAAATGAAAGCCCTGGTTTTGGTCACTACGTTAAGTAAGGGGGGAAATAGTATTTTAAATAAAAAGCTATCCTAAATTCCTAGCAAATTACAAGGTTTAGGTCAGCTCCAAAAGGAATTTGTGTCAGCTGGAAAAGGGCATCTATGTGAAAGAGTAATGATAATGAAAACCAACCTCTTTAAAAAGCAGAAGTAATGCTTGTTGAACTTATCATCACCTGCAAGACTGGTTATGTTAATAATCTTTCACATTATGCCAAGTAGACTGAAAACAATTAGTAGTTCACAAACAACCTTCCCACAGAAGTTTCAGTGCCAATGTTGTTTTGGCTGATTACAATAAATAAAAAATACAGTCCCAAATATTTGGGCGTTGAGCACGATTTCCTTATATCTGAGGAACTTCCATGAAAAATAATAATAAACCTATCTCTCACAGCATTACCCTGTCAAGGGTAATTGAGCTCCTGGATCACAGTGTCACTGGGGAATTTCGGTCTCACTGTTCGCAACTCTTTGTTAAAGTCCATTCTGTTCACAAAATGGAGAAGTTATTCGATGTATACACACAGGGGTCCCATCACCAGGCTCTGCTGAGCTGCCACAAAAGCTTAGGAGTCAGAGGGTGAGAACCAGGGTACTGTGATGCCTTCAAAAGAACCCAGAGCTTAGCTGATGGGATATTTAGGGGGTGCTCATTAAATCCTGAAGGCCATCTGTCTCACTGCGCAAGCTCTTTCCTTCTCTTGTCTGAAGTAGCTGCGAAACAATGGTCAATTGGTAACGTGTCTCAAGCCACCAACGAGGAATGTCTGCAAGGACACAGGACTGTGAGAGAGCATGGAGAGGAAGAGAAGGAAACGGAGAATAAAGCAAAAGATGGAAGTGAGGAAGGTCAGAAGGTTGTTTATACATTTACAATATTTCTAAAATAAAGTCACACCCTGGAGAGATGCAGGTGGCAAACTGATCTCATTAGAAAAACCACAATGGTTCAGAGACAAGGTTCATTTTTGCCAAGAAGCCTGTTTGCAGCACTGCTCATACCCAGATGTTGCAGAGAAAGGTTCCCAGCCATGCTGTTTGACAGACTTAAATGTGATTCCTGCAGGACAGGCCAGAAAAGTTTTGCTAAAAGTTCACCACCAAGTTAGAGAAATATTACACAAGGCAGAAAATAAGATCTGCTATTCAAAATATAGCATCCGTGGTCATAAAGTTTAGAACTTGCTCATGACATTTTTCCTTGAAAACAGCACTTGGTACAGCACACAGCATCCCAGCAGAACTCCCAGGTCCTAAAAACTTTCATATATGCCTCAAAAGTGTGGAAAATAAACCAGGCTACTCATTGCTCTGTTAGCCTAGGAACTAGGCAACTAGTGTACAAACAGTACAAAATCCACCAAGGCATGAAAGAGACTAGTATTACCACATGCACCACGCAGGCTTTTGGAGTGAAGCATAAAGCTTTATACAGGCCACCTACTCTCGGGGAAGAAAGTGCCACACCGGGATGACGTGGCAGTCACTGTTTCACTCACAGATGCTGTCAAGGCAAGAAACAGACAAGATCGACTGCATTCATTTCTCATCCCTCCATTAATGTTGGATCTTAATAACTGCTGCCTGGGGCTGCTCAAAAAATATCCCTTCATGAGGTTTTTCTACCGAAAATTGTGGCTTTCTCCAGGGAAAAAGCTTTCCACTAAAAGCACTCACTCTGTCTAGTATTTTATTTCTAAAAACACAAGATCTACTACTATCTTTTGTTTTTCAATAAAAACTTGGATTTGAAGCTGTGCCTCACTGGAGCTGTGGTTCAGTCGCCCTGGACGCACCCGCCACAGTACACCTCCCACGAGGCGGTGTGAGATCACCCAAAGAGGAGATGATGACACAACTGGGCAGATCAGCACTGCCAGGGAAGCTAGTCTGCAGTCAAGTCAAAGCTGTCAACAGAAAGTATTCAAAAGTTTTAAAAAATATACTGCAAGCGTTGGCAAAAGTAATACGCTTTGCTTTAAAATTTTCTGCAAAATAATATATTTGGCGATGAGGTTTGTTCCTCACCATTTCTGGGGGCCATTGAAGCTGCCACTGCTAAAGATGGAGCCAGTTACACCAGGACACAGGAGGCCCCAACAACAGCAACCATAGCCTGGCATCACCAGGCTCTTCCCATGCTTGGGAACTGCAAGTAGTTAGCTGTTCCTCCTCCATTCCTTCCCCTCCTCAAGCAGCTCAGCTCCGGTACCTGTCCACCCTTATTGCCAAAACGGACTAAGCTCACCAGGGAACGTTGTGCATTGCCCTGACAACATCAAAGATTAACTCACTGATCTTTCTGTTTAATGTACAAAAACTATTACTGGAACATCGTATTCAAACGTTTAATACAGATTCTGAGCCGAGGCCAATGGATAGCCCATAGTGCCTCAGTAGTTGTCTGAGCTCTCTTACAGGATGTAATGTCTGCAAGTAAACCCAAGTGCACATATGTGTGTGCAATCAAGGCTCCACTCTTATCAGACCCCTCCCTGTCTGCTCATGCTTTAACAGGTCATTGACTCAAATAACCACCCTCATGTTACAATTGCCAGTAAAATACAATAGCCTGAAACTGAAAATAGCTCTGGTCTACCAAGAATCCAATCTGAAGGACAAACTCGCCGGTAATTCTGAGACCAGCCTCTATGATGAGACACTGATTGTCTCAGTGCTCCAAGTGAGCAGCTTAATTGGAATAGAAAAACAGGGTAATAA
The DNA here is from genome assembly GCF_965231255.1 of Vanellus vanellus. Lineage (NCBI taxonomy): Eukaryota > Metazoa > Chordata > Aves > Charadriiformes > Charadriidae > Vanellus > Vanellus vanellus. The sequence goes on along the minus strand of NC_138913.1, from coordinate 23,943,286 downwards.
CATAGCTAAGGAAAACACCTTACTTGAGAAGACAGGCAACGTTAATGCTTTACATCTTTAAAAAAAATTGAGGTTACCCTTCAGGACAGCACGTGTGGAAAACATTTAAGGAAAAAAAGATGAAATGTTTAATTGGTGGATTCTTCCCATGAACGCCCTAAACAGTTTGACACATGCTGGCAGGCAGGAGGTGTTTGCCTCAGACATGCTGCCAGCCACACTTCTCCACTCCACTCTGCCAGACCTTCCTGGGGTTTGCAAGTTTCGCTACTGGAGGCCCTGTTACCATTGCTTTCTGGTAAATTAGCCTCTGTAGTCACATCTCCTTGGCTTTTGATTATTTTAGGTTTTCTTTTTTTATTCCCCCTCCTTCTGGTTTCTTTTTCATACAGCAGCAGCATCTGATCTTTTCCATGCCCTCTCCTTATCCCCTCCCCCCCGAAAATGGGAAAAGACCCCAGAAGCACCTCCAGGGAGGGGGGGTTCCCCTCTTGGGGACGCCTCGCCGTGAAGGGCTGGGAAGCCGCTCAACCAGCATCCACGAAGTGGGACGGAGGAGCTTCTCCCAAAACGAAAGCCCCAGGCGCCAGGGAGAGGGAGGGGACCACACCAGAGTCCCCAAAGCCAGGAAGGAGCGCGCAGTTAGTAAGTTGGAGCCGGGAGGAGCTCAGCTCTCGAACCGCAGGAGCTGATGCCCGGCCGGGCGCAGCCACGGCAGAGGACCAGGCTGTCCCTCAGCCCGGGCTCCTCCTCAGCGTTCCAGCGCAGAGCAGCGCCGTCCCTGCAACCCTCTGCCCAGGAGCGCTCGGTAGCAAAGTTCAAGCTCTCTCCCGCCCTGCCAGCGGACAGGACCCAGCCGGGGAGGAGAGCCGCCCGCCGCGCCCCGGCTCTCGCAGCCCGGCCGGCTCCGCAACGGGCGAGCGCACCTCAGAGCGCCCAATGCTGGGAAGGGGTCGGGGGGGAGGCAAAAAAATGAAATAAAGAAAGAACAAGACCTGCTGTCCTACCCGGCTGTGCTGGCGGGACCGCGTCTCCCGCAGGCTCGCACCGACAGGGCGTCCCCGGCAGCGCTGCCCAACAGCCCGGCCCGGCCCGCCCCGCGGCCGCCGCCTCTTCCTCCTCCTCCTCCTCCTCGGCCCGGCCCCGAGCAAAGGCACGTTTAGACCTAAAGGGTATTTGATACCGGGTATCCCAGGCCGCAGCGGGGCTCCCGCCACCCTGCTCCCCCCACAGGCTTCGGGCCGGTTCCTTTGGATTTTTGCCCCCCCCCCCTCCCCCCGGCATTAGCACTTTTCTGAAGCGCCGCTGCCCGCCCGCCCGCCCGCCCGAGCAGCCCGGGGCGAAGGGGAGCCCAGCAGGGGCCTGCCAGCATGCCCCCGCCATACACAGCCCTGCAGGTGCCCCAGAGCGGCCGGTTCCCTTGGCCCTGGGCAGGAGAGCAGGCCAGCCCCCAAAGTTCAGAAGCACGATTTTTGTCAGGCATGACTTTGCACTTGGTAGTGAACCATTGAGTCATGCGAAGTGCTACCCAGCTATTCCTCGCTCTCTCCGCCTTTAACTCCTTCCCTCAGGAAAGGTGACTATTGCAATAAAATCTGGTTGATTACATGCCAGTTTCCAATTCCCCCAAAGGAACTGGCTGGAAAGGACCAGGTAATACGTGACACCGATGGGGGATGCAGGGCCCAGGTCTGCCACAGCCCACCAAAAGCACAGCATCCTTCCCTCTGGCCACCCAGGCACACTGCCTGCCTTCCTCACAGATGTCACACGGGCTACAGGCCTCTGCCTGCCGCAGCAACTCATGCAGCAGCCCCTCGGGCTGACACACTGGCACCCCGCAGGCACTCCCCTGCAAGACCAGGGGATGCTCTGACCTGCCTGAGCCAGCACAGCGCTGCTGCATGTTTTTCAGGCACCAGCAGAAACCAGCTACCCACAGCCGATATGGACATCTTGCTAACCTCCGGCCACCAAAACGCCTTCGCTCAAAGCACGCTCCTCTGTACTTCAGTAGCATCTTGTGCCAACCTTCACCAGCAACACAAGCCACCGGGTTTTGGGCCACCACCTGGGAGATGGTGTTTTAATAAGTCAAAACCTCAGGTGTAGTGTTCACAGATGTGCAAATGCAGTCATCACTTTCGGCAATGTGTCAGGTGGTAGGGCACAAACCTCTGCTTGCTGTGGGCTGCAGGTTGTATTTGGTGGGAAGGCTGGGGGGTGTCTGCTCAGAGAAATGAGGCAACTGATTGAGCTAAAAGGAGGACAGTGAGCAGCCCCCACAGACGGGGTGGCCTCAGTCACTGGGACCAAAGGCAAACATGGCTTCTAAGAAAAGCCTGAATTCAAAAAAATGCCCTAGCAGGCAGCCTGGAACATCCCACAGGGCAAGTTGAACCTCATATTCCTGTTTTATTTGCTGTCATAAGCAGCAAGAATGGTGTTCGTCAGCAGAGGAACTTGAGTTAATGGTCTCTTGTAAATTTTAGTACTCGCAGAAAGGTTTATGAGAATTTTCAAAACTACAAAGTTGGAATATACACTAGAAATGCAGCAACGTTCTATTTTTGAAGCCTGACATTCTTTTAGTGCTTGGTACGGGCAATAGGTTGCAATGAACAATAGCAACTCCTAACCTTCTCCTACAGCTGTGCTGGTCACAAATAGGGGTCTGAGCAGGGCAGGAAAGCCAACGTCACAGAACAAAGGAACCCAAAGCAGCCTCCACCTGGAGCTTCCTTTTCCAGGCTCCTCTGGAGCTTATGCTCATGGGTTCGCTTTGTGGATCCTCAGTGCCAGAGCTCTTCCCTCCCCCTGTCCCCTGGAATTTTACCTGGCATAATCCCACACCACAAGAAGACACAACCTTCCCTTGCCCACTCATGGTGCTCTCTGCATCGCCCCCTCCCTTCCACTGTTCCAAGCTTCTTTCCTGCTGGACAAATGGGATGAGTGAACTAATCCAGGCTAAAACAGAGCTTTTTGCTTCTTTTCCCAATGTACTTGTGACTTCTCCTTAACAACTGCCATCTTAAAGGAAAAAAGAATATATCCTGTTGATTTCTTTCGTCATGGAAGAGCCAGTACTCGCTTCTGTATCTGGAGGTGGTCGTTTAATAATCTAAATTTGGGCACCTATCCTAACACCTATATAAATCAACAGCAGATGTGATGAAGACCCTATAAGCAGCTGAGAAGGAACAACTAGCAACATTGCCAAACAATTGCAGTCGGGACGTTACGAAGTGTTTTCCACCAGCAAGTCTCTGAGGCTGCTGGTGCTTTTGAGTTTGTATCTGCATCAGAACTGACAGATTTTGAATGAGGTATAGCTCTCCATGACTGACTTTAGACAGCACTTTATCAGCAGCTTTTATGGCATCTGTAGGTTAAACCATGCTTTGAAAGGACTCTAGTTCCTTTTGATGCCCTGGTATGACCACCTGCGCCATGGGAGCTAAGGTGTCAACTTAAAAATCCCAGAGAACAATCATCAGCAAAGGTGGTGCTGGGTCTAATTCTTCACTGAGTATCCCTAACACAGCTCCTTAATCCAAACTTCCAATTTCCTCCCACAGAACATGGCTAATACTTCACTTCTTCCACCCTCCATCAGCCATCCCAGCGTAAATGATGCACCGCAAATAAGGCTGTTCCCCATGCACTGAACACAGCTGCGGCACCTAAGCATCACCTGAAAGGGTAAAAATAAGTACTAAGGCACTGCAGAGACAAGCCTGACTTGCTCAGTTTCTTGCCCTTGCTGTGAGGAAATCTTACTTTGAATATTCACGAGCATAGTTGGATTTTTCAGCCTGCAGACAGCTTGTCTGCCCGGCCTAACTTACATACTCCCAACCACAGTTTCATCTCACCTAGTTGTCACTTATCAGCATATTTAGCATTCCTCAGATCCTCACAATCCATGCCTCTCCCCCACCGCTTCCCAGAATCTTTGTATTCTTGACATTATCTAATGGTGCCTTTTAGTCTTCTTTCTTTTTCCTTTTACTGTCATCTCTCATTACACACCTTGAGGACGGTGGGTTTCCTGGAAGAAGGCTTACCGAAAAAGGTCTTGCCTCACTATCTGAGCAAGTAAGGGAGCCAGGAGCTATTTACATATTTTCTGATAAGCAGTGAGAATGCCCTGACGGTCCTGTAAAGTCCGCAAGGAATTGGCTTTGTGTTTTTCCATATTTCTTGCTTGTCTATGCTTGCCCAATTCTAATCAACTAAGCGTATTAAACATGCTTTTACATATTGTTATAACATTATTTGGAGGAAAAAGCAGTATTGTAGTCTTGAATTCAGCCATTAAAGAGAGGATATTGCCAATACTTAGCATTTAAAAATCATGCAAATGACTTTAAAAGTATAACTTTTTCATATTAATTAGCAGTTAATTTCTGCCTGAGTTATTAAGTTACAGCTGCATCTTATTTCTTTTTTTTTTTTTTCATAAAACCATTAGGACAAAATGTATTTTATAACATATTATTAATTTAAATTATTTACTTTTTTATAAGGACTACAGTTGGGGGGTTGGCAGGGTTTGTCTGGTTAGTTGGTTTGGGGTTGGGGTTTTTTTGGTTTTTTTTTGTTTGTTTGTTTTTAAAGGTTGACATTTTCTTTTATTAACATAACTTTAAAGATCTGGAATCTTACAAGAAAACCCAAACCCAGAAATCAGCCCCTTCACACACACAGAGCAGAAGATGTGCTAAGACTAGTGTCTGGCATTACCACCCGGAGCTCGTATTGCCCTGGCAGGGGGTAACTGCGTGAATAGGGAATGGGGGTGCTCAGCGTTTTGCTTTCACTGTAGGAAGGAGAGAAGGCAGCCAAAAATGACCGTTCACATAAAGCAGCAGCACAGCAGCAATTCCCAGGTAGCGAGCAGCCCTGCAGGAAGTGTTAGGAGTAAACTATGAGCTGATCCAGGCCAAGCAAGAGAAGGAGGCGGCAGGCAGAGCCGCCCGCTGCTCCCCAGGGCCCGCTCGGTTTGCAGTCCCTTCTGGTAGCCACAAGTCCTGGGTAGGGAAATGCAGGGGAAAACTGGCAGTTACACCCAGACATTTCCCTTTCAGTAAGTGATCTCTGCATATTATGAATGCAGCAGATTTCTGAGTGTTTCTTGCTCTATAGCTAAGCCGTATGAAAGCAAAACTAGGCTGTGAGATGACTGACTAATAGTGGAGAACCTTTTGCTGTCAGCAATGTGCATGACCACTTCTGAAAACACAGCTGAAACTCTCTTGGAGGCAGATCCTGAGATTTTAACTGTTTTTACTCAGACCATATTCAAATCAGCCTGTGCTGACAACAAACAGAATGAAAACTACGCCAAGCCACAGTCTCAGGAGAAGATGCAAGCAGCTGTGAGAAGAGAGCACGCTCACTGCCTCAGCGGCGGCTGCCGGCTGCTTTCAGGGACCGGGTTATTGCTCTGGTGGGAACTCTCTTGTTCCCACTAATTTCATTCTTTAATTTTTCATTAGATACTCGACCTGTTATGACTTTCAAAGTGCGTAATTCAAAGTTTCATCTTACCAACAGCACTTATCAAGCCCTAGCATTTAGTAAATACCTCTAACACCTGCTTTGAGCCTCAGTTTAGATTACAATATAAAAACTACCAATTTGGTCAACTGAAGTTGGTTGGTCACCTCTCAGTCCTCGACAGTCCCAAGCATCCTGTCTCTGACATTCACCTGGTGCAGTGCCTGTTGCAAGCTGATTAAAGGAGTATCTATTAATTTTTGGTTCTTTTAATCATTAAATTCAAACCCTGCTATGGACACATTTCCTGAATTTTGAAAAGGCTTATCTAGGTGCGGTTTGGGCACGACACTGACTTTAGAGCACTACAGATACACCATTTGCACAAAAAGCATCCACACAGGGGGCAATTGGATGGCAAGCTTCCTGCCAAGGAGCAAATTCCACCATCTCCACCCAGATGAGCCTGACACTAATACAGTACCTTGAAGACAGTAAAGTAGAGGCCTAAAACTCATGACTCCACACATCCATCTGCTGCCATACCAAATCTCAGTCCAAATGCTTACATGTGAAAATTCTTCTGAACTTGTTTTTTGAACAATCGTACTCATTCATATTCTGGTAACCTGCTGATGGAAATGGTGCAAGTTCTGTGCAGTTCTATGTGTGATACTTTATTCAGCTAAACATTACTGAGCTGTTCCTTCATCTTGCTGTACCTGACTGGAGTAGTGCTGGAAAGGGAATACAGAACTCCACAGAACAGAGCAAGGGCGCTGAGAAAGTGGTTGGGCATCCTCTGCTACTGGGGCAGGAGATGAAGGAATAAATGAGGGAGAAAGAGCTGCTGCCAGAGAGACCTCGGGGATGGATAACGTTGCCAAAAAGTGTTGCTGGGTGCTGGCACTGCTGGAAGGTGGGTGCATGCTTGCTGCCTATGTGAAGGGCTCAAGGAAGCCCCAGAAGCTGTCTTGAAGCAGCAGCATCAATCACTCCAGCTGCTCCTTGTGACCAGTATCTGGGGTGGGAGGCCCAAAGACTAGGGTAGCCTAGCTGCCCACTCGGGGACCCTGGGGGACAGGCAGCAGGGCTGACAGATGCACAAAAGGCACTTGAACTGTGTGGCTCCTAGGCAGGTTGCAGGCACTAAGGAAAGTAACATTTCAGTGCACTAGGTAGTGCACAAGTGTGTCATAAATAATCACCCCTTGTACCACAGGCCTCGCAATCTGAGGGGAAGCGTTGCACTCACAGCCCCGTTAACAGCCTTGACCTTGAAATGGTCCTGAAAGCAGGGCTGCAGAGGAACGAAGCAGCAGAATATTTGCAAGTAGCTGCATTCAAGCAGAAAAACAACCTTCTGGCATGTCCGACACAGGATCGCCTACCGCTGCACAATTCTGCCGCACCATGCAGACAAGCACGGTACCTCTGGGAGGGCAGCTCGCGCAGGGCTGTCTAGCCTGGCAGCTCACCTCTCCACGACCCGAGGCTCAGCCAAGCAGCACGGTGAATTTGAAAACGCACTGCACTCTACTGTGGAAAGAGCCAGCCGGCTAACTCACCTGTGAGCTTTCTGTGCGCAGAGCCCAGACTGTTCCACAATCAGCGTTTTCTTGATGCAAAATGGCATTCGTACTGACAGATGCTAACAAGATGTTTCCCTGTCAAAAAGCAAGGATGCTTGTGAGGTTTACTTTAAGACAGTCATTGTTTGAAAAGTCACTGTAATGCTTTCTAGAGTCCCTGGGATATTTTTATATTTGTTCATTATAAGGTCTACCAACTGCTACAAAATAGCAAGGACTGTAATAACAGCATTAAGCATTAAGGATGGCTTTAATTACATATACAATATCTATGCAAATGCCAGATAGCATCTTCTGCATGAAAGGCAGGGTTGGTTTGTTTGCTGCTTCTCCTCACAGTATGGAATCTTATTGCTTCTTATGATGCAATATTCATTCGGTTAGACTTAATTTAATTACTTTGGTTGGTAATTAAATTAACATTCTTTCAATCAAAAAAAAAAAACAGTATCATCATGAAGTATTTCTGTCGTGGTGGCCCCTAAAATATCTCCATCAGGACTAGATCCCTATTGTTCTAGAGGCTGTGAAAAAAAGAGAAACCACACAAGAAAAACAGGGCCAGACAACCGTGTTTGCTTTACACTGCGAGGAAGCCACTGCTGAATGGCAGGTGCCTGGCATCTCTGGAAATGGAGTACAGGTGCCTGTTTGACACAAAAGCAAAATTTTTCTCAATCACATATTAATTTGGATACTTTGGCCTGAGTGTCATGCCCAACGTTACACCGTAAATCACTAAAGCAGCTTTTGTTTCACAGCTTTTCCTTAGCTGTTTCAGTCTGTTTGATTAAACCCTCAAGCACCAGAGAGTAAGTTCATAGTGACGATACTCCCATGTAACCCAGGTCACCAAGAGGTAAAGTAGCTTGATCAAGGTAGTGGCTAACTCAGTGGTTTACCCTTAACTGTACTGCCGTCATAACTGTGCTTAGTAGTTGGGCTCCTGTTTGGGTTGGAGTAAACAGAACAGGCCCTTGCTGAGCCACTGGCACAGTCAGAACAACATCCTGCCACTGACAGTGATGCTTAAGGCACAGTAGACACAGGTATGTGGGGGTCTTTGGCATTTCTACAGCAGCAGCTTCCTCTAATGTGGTCTGGCCAACCAGGCTTGACTGGGGATTGAAGCAAAAAGCAAGCATTAACTCCAGATTAACACAGCAGTCATGGAATAAAACTGTTTGCTTGATGATAACTATTCCAGAATATCATGTGTAAGGTACAATGTTACATACACGCTGAAGAAACAGAACCAACCGCACAGATTGCCAAGACAAAGGTTACCAACACAACTTCAGCTTAGTCTTCTACTCTACACGCCATGTGGCACGGCCTTGATTCCTTATTTCTCCTGCACGAATTTGTCAGTGCAGCTGGAGCCCAGCCTCTCCCTTGCAGCTCTCTGGAAGAGATTGCTCCCAGACTGTCTCTTCCAGCTGAACGACAAGGGAAACATTCAGTGTGGGCCAGGAGAACACATACCCGACAGCGAGTTACACAAGCGTTTGTGAGACAGCACTGGAATGTCAGCAAACAGGATCTTTGGGTCTAGCCCCAGCTCTGGAGGCAGAGAGCAGCCTAAGTCATCATAAACAAGAGGCCCAATCACACCAGCAGGTAGATTTGTTTTGAAAGGTGATATGGCAAAGCGGATGAACCGCGCTGCTTTATAAGCCACAGCTCTATTCCCAGCTCTGCACACAGCCCACTTACCAGCAGTTTATCTGCAAAATAGGTAAATGGCCATTGCCTGCCTACAGGAAGGATAACTGGCTTTTAGGAGCGTATATGCTAACAGCAGCAGTGGAACGTGTGGGATTAGACATCCTGGGCTTCTGGGAAGCGGTAAACAGTATGAGTGTATCTCATTCCTCCCCCTACACTCACTCTTCCTTTGTCATTCTGTGGGCTGGCAGGAGACCTGCCAAATGTGTCAGAGCCACATGAAATGCATGACACTTGTGAGCCCTGACCTTGTGGCCCCTAGGCTGATGGTCAAGTCTAAGACACAGACCAACCCAAAAGGAAACAAGAAAGGTCCTACCCAGACCATAAAAGACTGTAGGACTGGTCTCTGTTTGTTTATTCTGTGATTTTTAAGTTGGAAAAAAAAAAACCTGTGACAACAAAGCTTTTGAATTCTCTGCTATGTATAGCAATTCTCTTATATCTGCGCGCTGCATGTGCTTGTTGATGTCAATGCTCTGTAACCGAGAGCCACTGCCATCTATCACACACAAGTCCTCATTATGTTGCATAACAAATTACCTTTGTTGCCTAACAGAATGGCACAGTAGATTTTGTTGTTGCCTCGTGTAAACTTTAGTCTTGCGAATTCCATTTTGCACTGACGCATTGCTTCTGCCTGACAAGTGCTTTATTTCTGTTGTTAAGCAGCGAGCTCCATGATGTGCAGGCAGCCACAGATCCTGAAAAACAAGTTTAGAGATACATAAATACGCCACCATTATGTCTGCAAAACAATTGGCCACGTGGATCCTGATTGCTGCCGTAACACTGGGCTTAGAGGCTGCAGCTACACATCCTGGGAGGCAGCACCGCTGCATAGTCATTGCTAGTGGTCATCTGATGTTTTCAGTTACAAGAAAAAAACAGCAGCATAAAGAAACAAAGAAAGTGGCAGAACAGCAAAGGAATTTTAAACCAACAAAGAATTCATGGTATTGGCATTTTAATGTTATACTATTGCCTTTTTAATGGATTTATCCAATGGCATTACATTATCTCTTGTTTTCAGTGTTTAATTACTGCTTTTAACTGAATATTAGTTACAATGCTCATCTATTAAAGAACAAAGTGTGAGAAGTGTTAACAAATCCATCCATATAATTACAAAATGTTAAACCTCACTAAACACTTCCTCTTTATATGTTCAGCAAATATTTCAGGGGAAGGAAAACATTTATTGCTAGACTTCAAACAGTGTTTCCTTTCTTAAAAGATTTTAGTTGGCAGCTTTTTCTATTGGCATATGACCAATACTCTGTATAAGTGGAAAAATAGCAGTGATAACTACAGGCCAGATTTTGCCACTTCTTATAATGAGTAATGCTATCTTATTTTCATATGTGCTGGCCATACCCTCTACTCTGAGCACTACTGGAAGCTCACTGATAGCTGCTTCCTACTTTCTCTGGACAAAATCCAGAGAGGAAGAAAACCCAGGCATTACATGAGCAAACTCCAGTTAAGTCTGCGAGTTGGCCTGTTGGGATAACCTTAAATAAGGGTAACAAAATCTGGATGCCAGCTTATTTAATGATGCACATATGTTGACGTCTCCTCCTACTCCTTTGAGAAACATACATTTCAATCTCCAATACACAGTTGTCTCCGATGCACTCTCCAAATTGTTCAGCAACAGTTGAACCTGCTTTTTCATCAGTGCTCCTATCTGTCCTAATGAGTATCATTTCCACTGCTCACCCCATCTTGTACGGCCAAGCAACAGTCATCAAATAAATCATTGGAGACATTGTCAGACAATGGGTGAATGAGTTATTGCTGAGGGATTGGGTTTTGTCTCTATTTATTGGCTGTAGTTAGAAACACTTCAAGCCAAATTTCAATTACAGGGGATAAAATAAAGGCTAGCCCAGCCTGGGCATTTTAAGAGATAATTGTACTTCAGTAAAGTAATAAGGCATGGTTGTTTTCAGACATTGCTGCTCACAGTTAATGGTGCTAACACAAAATCTACCTGGGTACTACTGCAAACAGCCTCAGAAAGCCTTCATGGGAACACGTAGCTATGGTCAAAGAAGGCAACAAGGTGTCTGGATGCTTAAGGTACAGGAAAGTGAAAAAATAAAATATCGTTGTAGGAACCTGAGATATGTAAGCACCATACAGTTGTAATTATGTGAAACTGTATGGCTATTCTTTCAGCTTATGGAAAAAAAAAATCACGAGCGGTGCTAAGTGGTACAAGGAAGGAAGGGAGATTACAGCCCTGCCTGCTTCAGGATAAAACAACAGCCCTCGAGCTGTTGGCCTCTTCATCTTCACAGAGATGCTGATGATACGGAGCCTGGGAAAATTCAAGTGAAGATTGAAAGACCAGGACTTTTCAGGACAGAGAAGCAAGTAAGAGAAGACCCGATATAAGCACACCCTGGAATGAATAGGATCCATAGAGGAGACAGGAGCTTGGCTCTTTCCTGTCTTCCTGTTTGAACTCAGGGATATGCAAGGAAATGGAAAGGGTGAAAAACTCAAATCTGAAGAAAGGAAATACTTCTTCACACAGAAATTTAAGGTGAGCCTAGAGAGAATCTGGACATTAACAGGAGTGGATAGTAACCTAAGTCCTGTTTATGCTTAACGTGTTAGTGTCAAAACACATATTGTTTAAGTCCCTGCTGTCAGCTCCGGGCTGACTGCTTACCCCCTATTAATAATACAAGAACAAGACCACTTCAATACAATTTGAAAGACAACATTTTAAATTACAAAATCCCTTTCCAAACAGCACATAATTAACCTGTGGAACTCATTCCCACAAGATTTAAATTGATCTGAGACTCCTCTGTATCCAAAAAGGATTGGATGTATATTTAAAAACTGGACCAATTCCACTTGGAGCAAGGGCAGTAAACATTCAATTAGGTATTTGTAAATGATCCTTTAAAATCCCCTTGGAGAACACGCCAGAAGGCCTAAGGACCTCAGCAATGGGCAAATACAGCATGACATACAGCACTTGTGAATTTCTGCCTCTCGGGTATGTTAACACTCGATTTCTCTTCAACAAAAGATGTAGCTGAAATTTCAGCTCCATTGAAGTTGGCAGCAACGCCCTCAGGACTTCACCTGCAACTTTAACTAGTGTGTGCATGCACAAAGCGTGATACAGTAATGCACAATAACTCAACACTTGCCAACTACTGAGATTTTCTTACACCTGCTGACCTCATGAAACATTAAGATTCAGAGTATTTTATTGTCCCGCAGCTCCAAGTAGAGTCAGGGCCTCTCTATACCAGACACTTTACAAATGCACTTTAGGTCAAGCCTAAAATCCGGAAAATATATATATATATATACTTATTTTTCTACCGAGGACATCAGCAACGCCATCACTTCACCTGGCTGCCGCAGCGGGAGGAGACGGGGAGGGATGGGTGCGGGACACGGACAGACGGGGCGGGGCGGGGCGGGGCGGGGGGAGCTCCCTGCCGGCCCCGCCTTCCCCGGGAGGCCCGAAGCGCGGCTGCCGGCAGCCGGTGTCGCCGGGCCGGGCGGTTGCGGGCCCCTCCCCGGCCCGGGGGCGGTGCGGCGCGGCGCGGCGGGGCGGGGCCGGTTGGGGCCCCCCGCGCTGCGCCGCGCCGCGCCCCATGGCGCCACCTGGCGGAGGGGAGCGGCACCTCCGCGCGCCCTTGACCTGGCGGCCGGGCTCGGTCTGCCGGGAACAGAGGCATCTGCCCCCGGAGCTGCCGTCTGCTGCGTTCAGGGGAAACTTCCCCCAGGCCCTTTGACGCAGAGAGTCTCTATTCCAGAAGCAGAACAGTTGGGATAACTGAGGATATGGAGCTTTTTGTTCCTCTGCTCAGCCAGCACAAAGCCTTAACACAGGATCACTCAGAGAGTGAAATAAAATACTCCAAACCAGGCTAAATGGCAAAACTACAGCGGAGCATCACAGAAAGCAAGCTTAGCCTGAGGCAGACACTCAGTCTGGAAGGAGAATGATTTTTGAGAGGAGCCATAGGCAAATATTCATTCGCACAGCGCAGAAGACCGTGGAAGATGCTCCTTTGCAGGCACGGCAAAGCGCTGCCTGAGAGGGTCAAGGCGTAGCGCTGGGCCCAACAGCTCAGCACCCAGGGACGGAGGCTCCCACCCCGCTGGCTACAGCAGCAGAGGTGAAAACACATAGTTTCATTCTTTCGCTAGGTCCCGTTATCACAGCCCCCTGTCTGTGTACCATCAAATGAACATCTGTAGTGCCCAAATGGTCCAAACGCAGAGATACCACAGGACACAGCAGCTGGGCGACCATCCTCTGGTGGGCAGTCAGTAACAGCCCAAGGCTCTGCTCTCTGCCTAACTGGCCTTTCTCATAACATTCAACCTGCAAACCAGTGCTCAGCGCTACATCTCCAGGTCTACCGAGAGGAATTCCTCGCGGCTGGGGTAAAAAACAAGTTTGTTACCATAAAACAAGGTGTATCTACCTATCTGTTCCTTAAAAAAAGAGTCATATCAAATGTCCTTACAATATCCAGGCTCCAACAACGTCCAAAGCCTTTCTCTCTGTGTTTGTGTTTTCACCTACACGTGCGACAGCCTTTCCTGGCCCAATCTCCTTTCAACTGCCTTTAAGCTAACCCTGCAGGTGAGGAGACCAGGCTGGCTGCAGCACTGCCCCAGTTTGGCTCTGTAGCTCAGCAGGAAGAGAGATTGAAGGAGATGGGACTGGACTTCAAGAGAGAAGGGACACATCCCCCTGTAGCTTGGCCATGGGGCAAGGGCGCCTGAGAACTGGGTGAATTGCAATAGAAAACCAATGGGAGCTGTGGGCTTGTCCAAGATGCTCAATTCAGCTTCTCCCACCAAAGGGAAAAGTCTAAGAGCCTTCTGGAAGGAGAGAAAGTGTTATACTCTCACACTCCTTGGAACCCTATTAACCGTAAAGGCAGCCTTATCAACCTCTGCTGCAAACAAAGAACATTGTGCCAGCAAGGCACAGGTGACTGGAAAAGAAGCAAAGGAGACCTGCAAGCTGATGTTGCTCCTAACAAAGACAAAGCAGTGTCCAGGCAGGAGCAGAGAAGGGAACCTAGAAGGGAAAGGCAACATTCACACAAGCTAATTAAGGATAAGTAGTGGAAAACAGGGGAAGACAGACAAGAATTCTACCATTTTTGCCTCTGCAATTCATCTCCACCTTCTAGGATACACTGACCCTCCCTGCACAAATCTACTGGGAAGGCACCTTATGCAGAAGGGTTCCTTCACCTCCAGGCAGAACTCACTTTCTCTTCACAAGGATGGAGGAGTTAAACATTAGGCCCATCTCCCAAGGCCCATCTCCCACAACAAAACACAGCCACGGCTGTTGGTTCTCCACCACTCTAGCAACATACCTGTCCCCTTCAAGTCTCCAAGGCAGGTCCTTAGTGACAAGGCAGGTCTGAGGCCAGGCTGCAACATCAGTCCATGGGTTGGGGTCCAGATGAACAGGGTTCATGGCCAGACACAGACATGACCACGGCTGGAGAGCCAGCACTCCAGTCATGTAGCTCAGGTGAAGAGATTCAGGATGAGCTGAAAGAGGCTCCTGGGCAGGCGTGTGGGTGGAGGCCCCAGGTGAGGCTGTTCAGGCTAGTTAGAGCCTATTAGTGCCCTCCGGGCCCTGACACAAGAGAGTAGCTTTGCTGACTACAGGCTTGTGGTGACTCCAGAGACCTCACTAATAGGCAAGATGGGATCTAACAGAAAATGGTTGACAGAAGCACGGGGAGAGATCGTGCTGATGCACAGTACCATGGCTGCAGCGAGACAGTGCTGTGCTATGGCCCCACCAGGTCTCAGCAGTAGAAGCCCAGCTTCCCTAAAAATAGCACTTGCAATGGCAACGGCTCCCTTCTGAAGTGACTAGACAGAGGGCCATCACCGATATCCTGAGAAACAAGACGAAGGAACAACATATTTTGAGAGCAACTTCAAAAATCAAACACATGTTTTCAGTATTTTACAACGGTATCTGTGATCCCACAATTAGGCAGGGTTTGAAAAAGCAGCTACAAGTTTCAACAGTTTTCAGTTCCATTTCAAAACTAGTACATGCATACATGCCCTGTCTCCCTGCATTTGCAGCCTGAAGTTTCAAGACAGCTCAGGCTTCACTGTGCTGGATTTCCTCAGCCTCAACCCCTCTGGAAAACATTCCATGTGCACATTGCATCTCTCCAGATTTCATTCTCAGTCCAAATCTGCAAGTACAAATATAGCAACATTCCACTCTCCTAGTGCACACTTACAAGATGTGCTGAAACGTCAGATGCTAAACGGTACAAAAAAGCACTTTACCATGTTCCTGTTGATGTGCAATATAACAGAGAAGGCAGAAATTGCTTTAACATCTGTTGATTTATGAGATCTGACTACTCTCCTTCTTTCATCTGGCAGCAGTAGAGCTATTAATGCTGCAACAGCTTCTCAGACCTTGCAGCCGTGCACTGGTAAATACATACCTCCAGAACAATCTCATTTCTGCAGGATTTTGAATGTGACTCCCTCTATCCAAACCAGAGCTGCCAGGGCAGAGGGATTATAGGAAGGTGAATCCAGCAGAGGAGCGGACAAGCAGGTAATACCCCTGCTGCCGGGAGGAAGCAGGGGTGAGGCTAGAAAGCTTCCTACCGCTGTAGCTATTGTCTCAGTGCTTCCTCTGCCGCACAGCGAGGGAAACCATCAGTGACGCAGCCGGTGGGATTGAACTAACTCAGCAGCAGTTGCGAGGCTCTGCCAACCCGATCAGAATTGGTTCTTGACAATTAGTATAGCTGAGTCATTCAAATGAAAGCGATGCAGGGTCATTCCCCCTGGTTTCTCATGCTGCTAAAAACAGCCAGTTGGCAATATTCCTTCTGCACATTTGTATTATCCAGAAAACCCAACTCAGCCAAAAGTTTTGAAGCAACAAGATTTTTTCCTCCTTCTGGATGGGAAACAAAATATTTTGACATATTAAGAGTCTTCAAAACGAAAAAAATCAACTTTTTGTTCTGATAAATTTGCATTTTCTCAGGGAGTGGAAGGCTGGGGAATCACTTTGTTAAAATTTCCCAGTCAGCTTGAATAATAAGGATATGACCTTGAAGAAGTCAACTGTGACATGAACATTTTCTCATAACAGAAGATACAATCATTACCTTACTGTGTGTCTTAAGCAATGTGACTGATGTGTTCAACACTGTCCAAAGGAGAAAATGTGTGTTCAAATGGCAGCATCTTGTCCAAACCCAGAACTCAATGTAAAGGCAGCTCAGGTGTGAGCTCACATGTCCTTGCACCACCGCTGGTCCTGTGCTGCTCCAAGGTTTCTAAGATGACAGTTGGAGCTTTCTGCCAATTAGGGACATAGCCTACCTCCTCTTAGAGGACATTTAAGAAGGGTAATAGCTATCATGGACTCTTGCATTGTTAGCACAGCTTGCTGATGCGGTGGCTTTTGCAGGGGTGTCAAACGTCCTCCAAATTGGCCCATTGCTCCCTTTCTTTCCAAGGGCACAGGCACAAATCTGCTTTGAGCATCCATCGGTCAGCTACAGCAGCTGTCAAAACCCTTAGGCTGAAAAAATTGTGAGGACAAATTTGTTTGGAATCAAATTAGGACTTCACTGTGGGATAAGCACCAGGTTAAGTTGAACCACCTCAGGAGCATCCTTTAAACAAGCAGTCCTCAGTTCTCCTTCTCTGCTGGCAGGAAGCCTCTTGACTTCAGCATATCACTTTACTCAAATACTCTCACATTTTCCTAATGTTGAAATTATAAACTACCAGAGCAGCTAAATATAGGAACAAAATAAACTAACTGTACAAGAAAGAAAAGCTTATTTTGTGTCTCTTCTGAATTTATTAGTAATATTTCTTTCCTTTTTCTAGAGTTCCTTGCTGAGCTGGAAAAAAATTCCTTGTTGCCAAATCTGCACTTAATCTGATGTTTCTTTCTATATATATGTTATATATTCTTTCCTTTTTTCAGTCAAGGTTCCTCTGTAAATGCAAGTTCTCCACTCTGTCCTAGCCAAAATATATGATATAGTAGTAGGAACTAACCTTTCTGGTACTCAAGGAGTGAGTCTCAAGGGATTTTTCGTCAGCAGAAGGTCTGCAATACTGTGAGCACTAACAAACACTGCGATTCATGTCTCTCATATTTTGTGTAAAAAACTTAAACTTCTCACAGCTGCATTTCTGGCTGTGATCTCCGTGGAGACGTCACAGACAATTTCCCTCCCAACAAAGGGAAATGTGTGACCTAAGCTGGGACTTATGTGGCTCCTAGAGCACCCTCATGCTGCAGCCGAGCATCCCCTTCTGCTGCCTGGAGCGCGGCACCTCACCCAGCACACTGCAGTGCTGCCAGGCTGGAGGTGCGGTGGCTGACTGCTTCAAACAACCGCTTATCTCAGAAGGTTTGGGATCAACCTTTCCACCTGGCGCATTAAACCAGTGGTGACCTGAAATTGGAGTATAGCACAAACAGTTCTGAAACATTTTCCTCCATCTGCCTGTGTCAAGTCCAGCTAAATTTTGCCATCTTCTGGAGGAAGGGAATAAAATTAGGATGCTCAATTATATTTGTGCTTTATCAAACTTGAGGCATTAAATCATTACAACCCCTTTCTCTAGTCGTGCTGAGACAGATATTGCAGGTATCCCCGAGAAAGCTCATGCTGTGATGACGTTACACCCACTTCAGTTACTTACTTGAGGCTCTAAACTGAAGATATGACTCATTTTCTGCGTTATACAGTAATGACCACAATGCTGTACTTCATTTAGTCATTTGCTGTTTATTTGCTATTCTCACAAAGATCACCAAATTTGTGGGATTTTTGGCGGGGGGTTAAACCATTTCATCCCTAGCTCTCCAATGATGTTTTGCTTCTACCTCAGATGCTAGAAGCAGCTTTTATCTGGTTGGTTTGTTTCATTCTGTCTCCTTTTTTTCCTCTTCTTTTATTAAAACACAGGGAAATTTTTTACACCATCCATCCCTTTAACCACCTCAGAAGTTCCAACTTCCACTTTTTTACTATATTTAGTGATGACAGCCAGTGGCTTGAGGATGCCTAGCCCTTGACCCAGCTGGGCTTCTAGGTCATTATAATGCCCAGAGGCAGGACAAGGTAAAGGAATACCCAGAACTTGGACAAGGTAGGGGATTCTAAAGAGGCCAAGAGTTGGAAAGCAACAACTGGGGAGGTACTATGGACTAGAAGAGGGCAGACTCAAGTGGACACTAAAAATGACACCTCTGGAAAAGGCAGGATATGGATTTTTTTTCTCAGTAACAAAGCCAAGTGTGCAAAGCTGTACTCAACATGAATTTGCCATTGACTTCACACTGGTAGACTATGAGCCATTTTCATCACTGTCTTCATCAGAAACACTCCCAAGGTACATTTGGGATTTCCTGACAAGTTTTTCAGCATTGCAGCCTGCTGAAAAGAACTGCTCAGTACCAGAACAGTGGTGCATTTCCCCTCAACTGAAATAAAAATCTCTTTCACGGGAGAGCTCTGCTTTCCCGTGGATAGTGAACTCACTTCCTTCTGTTTTGTTTATAGCCATATGGGAGGTTTTTCCTCTTCCATTCCCTTTTCCAAAAGCAATTAGACAATAAGACATTGTTAAGTGTTAAACATCCATGTTTCTTGCCTTCAGAAGAGGACTATTAGAATGATGAGAAATGAAATAGGGAAATGATGAGGGAGAACGGCAAAATTTAACTCAGATTTTTATCCAAAACAGCAGAAAAGACATTCAGAAATGGCTGGAAGCCACTTTTTTCAGAAAAAAAAAAAAAATACACATTAACCATGTAATGTTTGATGAACCTGTGAACCATGCTTAAACTGGAATATTTTGTACCCTAGAAAAGGTGCCAACTGTAACAGGGCATAGGAATGAAACAGAGGTCACTAACAAAATGCAGAGTTGCCATTTCTAACAGCACCAGGAAACAGAGTATCCATCACTGAACTACAAATGTACCAATCCCTTGCACTCAGACAAACACAATCATGGGAGGACCTGAGGATACCTTTGGAGAAGAGAAAGCTCTCCACAGTGTATAGTAGTAAACTAAGGGAGACTGACCCTTCTCATGCCCTGGGGAGAACCTCTAACGCAAGACAAAATGGAGCTGAAATGACTCACACAAAACTAGGAATCAGTGTCAGCCCAGGAGCCAGCTATAGGGGTACGCTCACCCATGTAGACATCCAGCAACAAATCAATCACTGTGCAAGATGAGGAAAATTTCCACTATCCTCAACATCCTGGGTGTGGTGAGTGTGACAGTTTGACCTCAAGCAAGAGAAGAACACACACAGGGACCGTGGGCAGCTTTGAAATGAATCTTGTGATCAGCTAAGAAGATCCAGAAAATGCGTATTTGGTTTAATGAGAAAATTCAGCCCAGTGCATGGACAGGTAGATGGCAGGGAGGTTTGACAGCACGCCTGCTCCAGCCGGCATTAAAAATCCCTTGGGATGCTCAGCTGGCTAGAGAAATGTGTGTCACACCCATCTGCCCAAGCCAGAAACCTTATCTATTGCTCCTTTCTCCCCGAGACAGCCTTCCATCAGCCAGATGGATGATCACATCCAATCCATTTTCGCTGGCGGAGTGTGTTATTCCTCATACAATAACACAGCACAGTTTACTGGGCATGAGTATAAATAGTCTTGGTCAAAGATATGTAACTGATGGTCCCAATAGTCCCCAAGCCAAAGGCAGAAGATGATGTTAAGGTATGAAAGGGCCTGTTTTAAAGGAGGCAGATTCTGATCAATGTTTGGCGTTGTTAAACTATCAAATAGATAGATTAAAATATCACTCAATGTTTTTTTTAGCCAAAAGAAGTTTGAAAAGTTATGCCATTTTACTAGCAGCTTGCATGTAGAGGGATAGACAAGGCAAAAACAATAAAAAAACCCAAATAACTAATTCAACAATAAAACATTTGATGCAATTTGGATGAGCCCATGCAAAATTAAAATGTTGCCATGAATATCAACACAAGGAAACAGTGATTACAAACAACAGTGATATTCCAGTGGACAGCCCCAAGGTTGTACGAGGTTGTTATCTCACCGGGGGCCGCTGAACAGGGGAGCCAGGAACACCCTTTCCAGCTCCGAGCAGGCAGGACAGGAACAAACAACAAACCGAAACAGAAAGCCCTGGCTCCCAGTGAGCATGTAGGAAGGGCATTACTGCTGCCGGACACATGGCAGCATGGGGAAAACTGTGATTGTGGGGAACAGGGTGAGATGCCCAGAAAGACTGCAATGTCTGTGCAACTTTATTTGTATAATTATATGTGTATATATATATAACACCATCAAAGAAACACCCTCCCACATACTTTCAATACGTAAGTAGTAGCCTTTAGCTCTGCTGCAGGCTTTGTTCTCCTAAAGTGAAAGCTGCCAGATTATACTATATAATGTCATTATTTTCTTGATGCTCTCCTTCTCTTTCCTATCTCATCTCCTTCCTTCATTTTTTTCTTTCTCCTTTTTTTTGACTTCTTTCTTTCCCCTCCTTCTATTCCTGGCTCTCCCTACCCCCCCTTATTAGCATTTCCTCTCTCCACTCATTCTTGCTCCTTTCCTGCTGCTTCTGCCCTTCTCTCTCATTCCCAGTCACTCATTTCTTTCATACTGAATTAACTCTACCCCTGGTCTATGCATCCTGACAATCTATCTGTTTTTAATTGTTGCACTAAACTTAGCTGGACATTTCAGAGAGCCATGTACATTTAAAGTGAGGACCTTTTCAAAGTCTTCATAATTCAACTTGATTCCATGTATTTGATACAAGAGCCATATGTTTTTGTGGATCACGTATTGTTTCGCATATGTGAATACTTACAGGACAGACATGTATTTGGGTATCAATTGCTTTTGCTTTCTGAGCTGTCAATTAATTTTGCGCTGTGTAATAGCACTGATGCTTTGAAACATGCAGAGATTTTCTCCATAGTTCTAAAAATACACTGTAAATGTAATGAATGAGGGCTCACAATGCTGAATGAGCTTTGCTTGGTGTCCTTTCACAGGTGAAGCACTCACAGACAACTCCCCATCAGGGCTAACAGGGTGGAAGAGTTTGAGCAGCATTGAGACCACATTCCTTCTCCATCACCATCAGCCTTGTTAATAGTTCTTCACAGATGCTGCCAGTATTTCTAAGGCTTATTGACTCATCCCAACAAACTCCCTAGAAACAATCAATTAATCTATTGCATCCTCAGAGCAGATCTAGTAGCCTTCACTCAGACAAAACTTTCCTGCATCACACCCTGATGCTAAGTCTATAAAGAAGGGGAGAGAAGAAGGAGAAAATCACAACAGATTTTGGCAAAGGCGTGTAAAAACCTACATTTCCTTTTCAGTAGTTAAAGCATTAAACCGAATGTTAAAATCCTACTCTACGTGTGGGTGTCCCCAGCACATCTTGGTATCAAATGTGTGCATCTCCAGGGAAAAGTGGACAGAGACTAGCAATGATCTAAATGGAGGGGAAAAGTTCTCACACTGATTCAATTAGAGCAGTATATGTTGTAATATAGCTTCAAGGGATAACTGAAACTTTTGGAGAGTGCTGCTTCCCCCCCCCCTCCCCCCCCCCCCCTTTTTTTTCTTTCCTTTGGCTGCTGCCACATGGAGCTCATTTCGCATTTCGGCTATAATGTAAGTGATACAGAAAAAACAGTTCTCACATTGTGTCAGATCCACTGGTGCCAAATCCACAGGCACCCTCCTTCAAGTAGTCTGAGAATACAGCCGTGCATAGAGCTTTACCTTTTCTACCCTACTCCTGCCCCACCTGGGTTTCAAGTGGATAAGCTTTCTTTGCGACTGGTAGCCAGAAAATACTAACTGAAAATGATCCATCTCACTCAATTCTCTGGGAAAATTTACAAAAGTTAAATTATGACAGTTATTCTGCAGTACAGTGACAAGAAGCACAGGATAAAGAAAAAAGTACTATTAACTGAATATGTCAATAGAAGTAGAAATCCACACCTAATGCGATAAGACTGCACTGACTTTGTTACTCCTGTGCTGATTTGCACCAGTGAAGCTTCAGTCCTGGCAAGTTCTCTATGAGCAGGGTGCCCCTCCATTTGAGGTAGCCAATTGTCTGAAAACATCACAGAAATATTTTGACTGGGGGCTCTCAGGAGCTGGGGCTGCTTCTTATACTGTGGTATTGCAGCAATGCCCCAATCTTACTTAAAGAGTAAATAAATATAACAATAGCTATAAAGATAAACTGAAAAAAAAAAAAACCAACAAACCAAAAAACCAACAAAACACTCCTGGAGTTCTCTGTGCCTGGTGAGCACCTTACTCTCAGAAATAGTCAGCACTCCATCTTCCCACTGCGCTGGCTCAAGCTGCGGGTGCTCAATGAGTCTACCATTCGGCTCTGCTCTACTCTTTATATGTCACTTGAAAGATCTAAAGAAAAAACAACCTGGGGAAATTAGACATATGTGTTTGTTCACTGTGGAGAGCTCCCCTAGCTCAGTCCTTCCCATTGCAAAATGACATCCTACCACCAGAGCTGTGATGTTTACATTGCAATGCTGAAAGGGAAAGTGGCTTCACCCATGTCAAGTCTGGGCAGCCGAAGACTTGGGGGATTCAGTTGCAGTTGGTCCACCTTTCTATGTTGGCGATGGAGGCAACAATACCAGCTGGGATGAGCACAGAGGCACAAGATCGGAGTCATCTTTGTGATCTTCCTCAGTTAGTTCAGGCAAGGGGAACACGGGGAATCCCTGCCAGTCACGCTGCCCACTCACAAATCCCCCTGCCCAGCCCCAGCACAGAACCAAAACAGGGAAGGTCCGCTCCCAGGCCTCAGCGAGGGAACTCACATCAGAGCAGATAAAACCAGGACTCCTTACTTCAGTATAAATTATTTCACTGTGCCTTGTGTTTCTCTAGAGTCCACTGCACTTGGTTTTCTTTAGCAAACTCTGTTTCTCCTAATACTTCATAAATATTCAGTTCTTTTTCCAATAAAAGGCGATAGCTGATTATGTAAATATTAGAATTCATGTAGGATCTAATAAACTGCGAGCACCTTAAACTCTGCTACACTAGGAACTACAGCACTTGGTGATTTTGTTGCATAAATTACAAACTGCTGCTAAAAGCTATCAGCTATCCTGCATCTGTGCTTTAACAAATGGGAGTTAGGTATGGAAATGGATATTTCCTGAACCTACTTTTTTTTTTCTTTCTCATTTCACATTTTGCAATCACAAATGTGCTCATTTGCTCAAGATCAATGGACCACATGGTGATGGAACATAAAATGAAAGCTTATCACCAAAAAATTCAGCACGTGTACAAAACCATTTCCTATAAAGTCTCAGTTGCCAAAGGAGGATTTTTTAGAAACGTGTGTTGTATCCTGCATGTATTTACAAGAAAATTTGGCTATGAAAATTACTCGATACCTTCTACCTCTCCTACCAAGCGCTGCTCTGCACACCACTTTACTAGTGTTTGTACAGGGCTACACTCCAAAAGACGGGGACTCAGAATGACTTGTTACATAAAGGGGATTTTCCTTAAAGGAGAGATTAGTGGTTAAAAATATGGAACAGCAGAGCAATGGTAAAAGCCTGCTGTCAGGACGGAACGCTACAGCCCCTGTAACATCAGCGAGAGAGAGAGCAGCAATGGTACTAAGAGCAGCAGCAAAGAGAAAAGAAGAATCAGCGAGGGAAATGGAGAGAGCAAAAGCAGAAATGTGCAACCGCGTATTTATATCCCAGGAATTCCCCACATTTCAAGACCGAATGAAGAATGTCCTGCGGGCTGGAAAACACCTCCCGCTCCCGTGACTTTTCTGGCTATTTTCTGGCAATCGGACGATCCGGAGAGCGCCTGGGCCGTGGCCCGCGGCAGGCAGCAAACCGGTCCCCTGCAGTGGGAAGCCTGGAGCCCTCTCCGCCCCGGCAGGGCTCTCCGCAGCACGGGATGCTGGCGAAGTCGCTCCCCCCGGGCCGGGCCGGAGGCGGCGGAGCTGGTCGGGTCGGTGCGGGCCCGGCAGGGGGCAGCGGCGGGCCGGGCCGCCGGAGTCACGGCGAGAGCCCGAGCAGGGAGATAAAGGCACTAGGGCTTCCCGCATCGGGCCAACTGTAACTACTTAGGACGTACTCCTGCTTTAAACTCCAAAACGTGTAATGTGGAACATCAGAAAGGCACGTTGGTGAACTCTCCGCCTCTAATGGGAAACAGTTGAGAGTTCCACCAAATCTGTCACTTTTTAAACGAAAACATGAAAAAGGGCTAAGATAAAACAAAACAACAAAAAAAAAGTTGGAATAATGCACTTTGATTCAGATACTGAAAATTTTTCCTCAAGGAACGGAAAAACTGATGGGAAAAAAAAAAAGGAAAGAAAGAAAAAAAGGCAAACCAAAATCTTATGGTGCTTGTAGCCGCCTGGGCAGACATTCCTCCCTATAATCCCCTTGCTCCGCTCCCGCTCCGGGAAGGGAAAAAAAAAAAAACCAAACCCTTCTGTGATGGCTCGTAGAGATTTTGGGACCTTAGGATGTTTAAACAAGTGGTTCCTATTTCTGTTCCAGGGTAACTGGTGACGGTCCCAGACAACACTTGGCTGCTCTGGGCTGAACTGAACGGTAGTTTATCAAAAAAAGGCAAATCAAGGGGCTTCCAAACCAAGCTCACTGATTTGGGAAGAGAGTAAAAAAGAGAAGGGCTGTTCCGTGGACCGCAACTCCAGCAGCCAGGGCAGGAGACTGCTCTACAGGAGATGTGATTAAAATGTGTGTTTTAAAAGACCTTACAAATTCTTCTGCCAATTTTAAACATCTCCCGTTTCTTTTCTTAAAATATCCCCGTACCTCGGAGGCATCATAGGAACCAAAAAGGCAACCTATAAGGCCAGAGGAGGGAGAAGCCGCCCCTGCCCGCCCCGCCGCCAGCCCGGCGGGGGCCGCTGCCCCTGCACCCCTCTCGCCGCGCCCTGGGGACATTAGATCGTTGCCATGGCAATCCGTGAGGACACGAACTAAAGTGCTTCGGGGATCCACCTCCTACTGGTGTTAGCGAGGATCCCAGTGGCCGTTCCCAGTCGGTGTGTATCCCTCTGGGGACGATGTGGAGGGCAGAAGGGGCTGACCGCACGCCCCGCGGCAGCGCGCCCACCTCGCAGCGGCTCCGGCCTGAAAACCTTGTTGAAAACCACTCAAGGGAGAACTCCGGCTGCCAAACCCGCAGCGTCCTGAGCCCGCCTCTCCCCGAAACCCTTCCCAGCCTCACCCCGCGCCCGGGGGGTTCTTTTATCAGCCAAGCAGCCAGCGGCGGCGAACATTTGCCGGGGCGCCGCTGCTTCACAAGCGCTTCGTCGCCTGTGCTGTGCGAGCCGTTAGCGGCGGCGCTTCTCACCCTCTGTCGGGGCTGAGCGCCCTCCCCGGGCGGGCGGCGGGGCGGGCGGCAGGGAGGGCTGGCTGCCGGGCAGCCGCCGCGCTGCAATCGGCGTCTGTACCTGAGCGCGGGGAGCGGATGGGAGTCATGTTCCAGATGCCACCGACGCGGCCGCCGATAAGCACCAAGCGATATCGCCTCCTAAAGCAGGGAGCCCATCGTCAACAACATGTGCCTGACATTTTTTTCCTGAACATCTTGTTAAAAGCAACACCTGATGAGCAGCTGGTGACTCCTTTTTGTTTCTTCCCCCTTTCGATAACTTAGGACATTACGCCCCGCGTAGTGCCCAGCTTCTCCCTGTCCTTTATTGATTGTTTGGGTTTTCACAGAACGGAACGATAGTAATTAAAAAGATCACAGTTATCGTTGGGAAAAAAACGAGGAAACAGGAGCCGTATCTCAAACAACAGGTCCTTGACTCTTCTGCGCGGCGCAGCCGGCAGCGTGCCGCTTTGCCCAGCTCTTTGCGTGCACCGCTCGCCCGCAGAAGTGGAAGGTGCCCCTCCAGCCCAGACATCACGGCCGCTTCCCCACCCTCGCCCAGAGCCCGTTTACCGAAGCCTCGCGTTTTTTTCAGACACCCCCGCCCCGGCCAAGGGCCAGAGTTGTCACCAGCTGTCAGTGAAACGCGCTGCCGAGGGCCAGGCGGCGGGCTGGCGCGGCGTGCCGGCATTGACGCCCTGCTGCCTAATTTAATCGAAAATAGTCAGTGTAAACGCGAAATGTGATATTCCGCCCGTTACTTCGTAATCGCTCCGAATTAGATACTCATGTGATGTGGGGGAAAAAATCCCGTTGGGGGAGAGAGAGAGAGAGAGAGAAAGAAATTAAACGAAGGTAGGTGACCAATTCATCTGCCAGCAAAACTGCAGTATTTACAGGGACCTGCTGGGAAGTCAGGAGGCTCCGCCGATGTCAGAGGAGGCTCGTCTCTCGGGCAGGCTGCGGAGCCGGCTGGGTGCCCGCGCCCGCCCGCGCCCTCCGGGGAAACCGAGCTCGGGATCCCCGGGACTCTGGGGCAGGGTGTGCCCCCCCCGAAGCTGAACAGGGAGAGACGGCTCTGCGCTTTAAGATCACACCTGATGAGATTTCTCACAGCATTTCCTCGCTTTGCAACTTGAGGGGGAGCAAGGCTCCCGTCCTCTGCTCGATGCTTTCGTGCTCTGTGTTCCTCGGCTCTCCCTCCTCGGGGGACCGGGCAGGTCCCCGCAGCGAGGAGCAGACGGGCTCCCGCGGGGCGCGGCCCGGCCTCGGTGCCCGCCGTCCGGCTCCGTGTGCTGCAGCGGGAACAAGCACGAGGTTTTGTCGAAAGTCGAATTCTGCTTCAGGCAACGTGCAACTGATTTTGAACGAATTCCCACCACCCCACCAAATCCTGCAGCTGCTTGTTTGACTAATAAAACCCCATGTGGTTTCTAAACTTACAGAAAGAAAAAGGAAAAATATGTCCGTCCAAGTAAACTATAAGTGAAAAACTCATTGATTACCTCCGCCTTCCTGTCTCTGATTTGATTAAGCATTTGCCATTATGCTTTCCGAGTCACTTCTGTGTTGGTTTCCCTCTGCCTGAATCCTGTAAGACTTTTCCAGAAGGGCGGCTGTGATGTTGAGACCAATATACTGTAAACAACCACAAGAAGCAGAGCTAATGTTTTCAATACAGCTCAAGGACTAAAATAAACTCATTGGATTAGGGCAGCCTGAGCGATTGTTTTGGAGAGCGCTTCCCAGGCCCGCTGCTGAGCACATCCCCGAGGGCTACCTGGGGCGGGTGGCGGTGCCGCGGCGGCCCCGGACGGTGGAGCGGGAGGGCGCCGAGCCCCGCCGGGAGGAGCCCCCCGCACACATCCCTGCTGCGGGGCAGATGTTACACCGCGGCAGAGCAGAGCCCTGCCAAGCCGCGGAGATGCTCCGCAGATCCAGGGATGGCCTTTTGGAGGGGTGCGCATAGGCGGGTGGAGAAGGCGCAGGGGAACCGCAGACCCAGGCGCCCCGCGGCAGGAACGGCTCAGTCCCCGGCTCCCGGCCGCCGAAGCGTCCCGGGGCTGCAGGCGCCGCCGGCGGGGCTCAGCGCTGCGCCCAGGGCTCTGCAGCGCGTCTCGGGGCTCTCCAGTCTGGTTATCCCGGCCCTGGCCATCGCCCGCAACAGTGTCGGGCTTTTTAGTTCTCGCAGTATTTTTTTTCACCGTCTTCTATTGCCCAAAGCACCGGGCCGGCTGCCTGTGCCCGCCTGCACCGAGCTGGCTCCTTGCGTTTGGGGGTGGCCGGCGAGCTGCAGGACCGGGCCCCGCGAGGCGAGCTGAGCCCCAGCGAGGGGAAGTATGGGGCCCCGGTCCCTGCCCGCCGCCCGCCCCGTCGAGCCGCCCTCCGGCAGTGCAGGGCCCGCGGCTCGGCCCGGGAGGCGACGGGCGGGCCGGGCCGGGCGCCGAGGCGCGGGGCGGGCTGAGAGCCGGGGCACCGGAGATCGCCGCGCTCCCGACCGCCGGGGCACGGCGGCCGGGCAGCGGGGCGAGCGGCCGGGAGCCGCGTCCGTCACACATGCAGAGCGGAGATTTTTTAAGTAACAAATGTACTTTTTTATTTTTGAAACAAAAATATCGTTTTCGGCTTAACAATAGCCGGATCTCTCTGAATGAAGCCTTTGCATATTTTCCTGTTTTAATTGGTTGTATAATAAACAGTCCTGACCCCGCACTCTCTTTTCAATGAGTTCAGGGTGAAACGCGGACCATGGGACTGGAAATGACTTTTTCACCACTTAAAACACGGACAAGAATACCAGGAATCAGGCGGTATTAAACAGCCGCACCGGCCGGGGCGGGAGGGGGGCGCAAGGTGAGAGCTGTGTGCGTGTCTCCTCCCGGAGCACGGTTGCGTGCTCTCCTCCCTGCGTGCAGACACCGGTACCGGGTGAGAGAGGAGCTGGGGCGCCCCGGGGGGCGACCGCTCCCCTGGGGTCCCTCAGCGCTCCCGCCAGGCCGCAGGCAGAGGGCAGCCGTGCCGTGCCGTGCCGTGCCGTGCCGTGCCGTGCCGGCGAGGAGCGCTCCCGGCGCCGAGGGCTCTCCAAGCGCAGCCAGGGCTCGAGGGCTGCGCAAAGGACCGGAGAGGAAGAAAAACCTACCGCCGCAAAACAGCCCCCCGGGCCCGGCACCGCCCCGGGGACTGGAGCGATCGGCGGGCGGTGGGAGCCGGCTCAGTCCCGAGGAGCAAACCCTTCCCTTCCCCCGAGGAGCAAACCCTTCCCTTCCCCCGAGGGGCATGGGCAGCGCGCTCCCGCTCCGGCGCGGCCAAGGGAGACTGCTTCCACGCCCGCTTTCTGCGTGCAGGGAGAAAACAGCCCTCGCTCTTCTGCTTTCATCTCTCGCCAGCGTTGCATAAACCTGGGGCCGCTCCGGCAGGGCAGCGGCGGCAGCTCAGCCGGGCCAGCGGCCCCGAGCCCCTCCTTGCCCCGGCTCCGGTCCCCGGAGCAGCCCCGCGGCGGGCGGCGGCCCCGAGGCCAGGGGGGGAGTCTCCGCGCCGCGGTGCTGGCCCGGGGAGCGCGTCCCGCTCCGCGGAGCGTTCCTCCTGCCGGTATTTATATAACGGGTAAAGGCCTTACACAACGCGCAAAGCCAGCTCTTGCCAAGAGACCGGCGCTCGGCCGCTTGCTTTCGTAAGGGGCCGATGGGGCTGGGTGGCGACGCGGCCCGGGGCAGGTGGGAGCCGCGGGAGGAGCTGGCGCGGCAGCCCGGGGCGTGAGAACGCTGAGCCACCGTGGGCACCCACTGGCCCACACCGTTCGTGCCCACGGGGCTCCCTGCATGTAGAGTGGGTACAGCTCCCTTCTCCCGCCCAGCCGCTGCCGTCCCAAGTGCCGCTGTCCCGGGACGCGGGCCCGACGCTGCACAGCAGCGAGGCGGCCTGGTGACCTGGGCTCGGGGGGCCAAGTCTCTTACGGGAGGCTCATCTCCCGCGTACCCACGGCTGGGTGTTTGCTAGCGCACGGCGAGGTCCACGTCGGCTCCACATCGGCCGTATGCCCGCTGCCAGCGAGCGGGGATGTGACGACCGCCCCTCTCCCCAGGCCGGCGCGGACTGAGCGGGACGCCCTGCCGCTCCAGACAGTGGCAGAGGCCGCGCTGCTGCCGGCAGGACGAGCCCTGCCCCACGCCGCCGCCCGACGGGGCCTGGCGAGCGCGGGCAGGCCGGCCCGGGACGCCGGCCGGGCTCTGGCTGTTACTCCCCGTCCCCTCTGCGGAGGGCCGAGGGCAGAGCGAGGCGGCGCTGCCGGGGGCACGGCCGGGCTGGAGGCAGCCCGGGGCCCCGCAGCCCAGTCCCTCCGTGAGGGGGAGCGGTCTGCACCAGGGCTGCCCGGGCGGTCCTGAGGGCAGGGTGGAGGGAGGGGGTAGCAGCCGTGCCCAGGACACGGTGGCTGTTAATAAACTACACGAGTTTACATTCAATGCAGTCTCTGTTTATAAAATACGGAAAACGATCGTGAAAACATCCTACAGGCGGGACGGCGGCACCGGCTGACTTGGGGACACGCTGCTGCCGGGGAGCAGCGCGGGGGGCTCATGGTGAAGGCGAGCAGAGCCCCGGCTGGGCACGGGGAGCCCGGCAGACGGACAGGCCCCCGGGCTGGCAGGACGAGCGGCCTCTCCCGGCTCTGCTGGCCCACATCTCTCCCCCGGCGAGCCCAGGCCGGGGACCCCGAGGGCATCTTTGCCTGCCCCCAGGCATCCCACACTCCCACCGCGCCCCCTTGGAGAGGGGGGCCCTCGTCCAGGGGCAGAGATTGCCCGCCACCGAACGGCGGTCAAACGCGCTGCTTCCTGCCTCTCTACTGACACAGCTGGGTACTGGTCACCCACCGCGGGCCCGGGCTCTCCCCCCGCGGCGCCAATGCCTGGAGACGCCGCAGGCATCGGATGAGCCTCGGGGTCCGCACAGCCCTGCCCGGTCCCGGGCTGTTGCTGCCTCCCCCTGCACCTAAGCACAGCCAGGTTTCGCTTTACCCAAAACCGGCGAGGCCCAAGCAGCTCCCGCTTGTTTGCCACGGGCGCTGCAGCCCGGCCGAGCGGCGGCATAGCCCGTGAAGGGACCCAGGGTGACGCCGGCGGGGCTGTGCGGGGCTCGGGTCGGCGCTGCCGCCCTCCCTTCGCCCCGTGCCCACCGCCGACGGCAGGAGAGGTTTCCCCCGCGAGTTCGCCATGGCCCCGACGTACCCCGGAGGAAAGAAGCGGGACTAGCAGTACCTATCGAATAAGCAACAAGCAGCCAAGGCCGCAAGCTCTCCGGTGCAAGGCTGCAATGCGCAGGAGGCCGCCGAGCTGCCTGGGCCGGTCGCCGTGCACGCCCTGCGCTCCTCGGGGCATGAGCGATGCCACCTCTTCCCTCCAGCGCCAGCTCCCACCTTGAGGGCCCCGGGCAGGTCAGAGACCCCGGGCCAGTGCCCCACTCACGGCAGCGCCACGGGTGGCAAAGGCGTGAGTCGAGGCCGTGTCCCAAGTGCGCGGGCAGCCCCGCTTATGCCCGCCGCCCCGCATCGGCCTTTCGCCTCCCGTAACATCGGTGTTCGTGTACGGGCTGGGCTCGCTCCTTCGCTTTCGGCCCCCGGGGCCGCAGCTCGGCCCCGCAGTCCCCTGCGCACAGCGCGGAGCGTCCGCGCACCGGCGCCACGCAGCGACCCCGTTTGCAGCAGCCTCGCGTCTCTGCCCACCCGGGAGCGGAGCCCTTCGGCCTCACCACTGCTCCCAGCGCCCTCCCGTTCGGGCCAGAACCTGGGGACCAGGGGCAGAGGGCACAGCAGGGCCTCCAGCCCGCAGCGAGGCCGGGCTGGCCCGGCGGGTGGCCCGTGAGTCTTTCTGGCCTGGCCGTGCCCGCCGAGCAGCGCAGCGGCAGAGAAGCGACCGGTCCTCGCGTCTCCCAACTGATTTCTGCGACAGAGCCGGGTCTGACGCTTCCTTCCATGTGGAGTCTGCAGAAAGCCCTAGCCAAGAGCGTCAGGCAGCCGGGCAAGGGCCTGTCTGCACCCAGCGCCCGCGGGTCACGTCTCCCGTTGGGCCCTGCTGCAGGCCCCCGGCAGCGGGAGCGGAGTGCTCACCCTCGGTACCAGGTTTCGCCCCTGGGACCCCTTCTCTGGGGAAGCGAACTGCCCGCGCAGCCCGGAACAAGCGGAACACTCGCACCCCCGCTCCCGCCCGCGGTACAGCAGGCCTGGCACAGGTCGGTGTCCAAGGGGATCTGCTGCGCCCCGGGCCGGCACCGGGCGGGGGCCACCCCCTCTGCCCCGCCACGCTGTCCCCTCCTGAGCCCCCAGAAGCCCGCGCAGGGGCCGCTGCCTGCGAGCGTCGGCAGGCTTTGAAGGCCCAGGCCTCGGGGGCGCCGCTGCCGGAGCCACCGACCCGGCGAGGAAAGCAAGACCCGCCAGCGGCTCCTAGCACCAGCACCGGCACCGGCCGCGGCACAGATGGGACGTGGGCCCCTCCGCAACGCGGTCGGGCCGAGCTCGGGGCCGCGCTGTGTCGCCCGGCGCCGCGGCCCCGAGCAGGCGGGGAAGAAACGAAAGCGAATCCGTGGTCTGTGGCGGGCACAGCCCCCGGCACTGCCCGGAGGGCTCTCCCTCCCGGCGCCCTGGGAGGACCGGGCACACGGGCGAGGCGCGGGCGGGTGCCAGGCCCGCCCGCCCGCGGAGCCAACGAAACGGTCCCCGCACCTTCTTGTCGGCCGCCGAGACAGCAGCCGCCGAGACAGCAGCGGGCCGCCGGTCGGCGCGGCCCCGCCGGACCTCCCCGGCCGGTGCCGCAGCCCACCACCGGCGCTCAACGGAGCCGGTTCACCGCCCGAGCACAGCCCGCGTATTTCCCGCAGCGGAGCAGGCGTGCGCGGCCGCGGAGAGCGCTGCAGGCCCGCTGCCGGGGCACGGGAACCGGCCGGGCAGCGCGAAGCGGCCCCCGAACACGGCGCCCGCCCCGCTCTCCGCTGCCGCGCCTCGATCCCAAGCACGGAGGAGCGGAGTGAAATAAAACGATATGGAAAGAAGGAAAGGCATTTTATTGGAGACTTTACAATGCTAGACAGTACAATAAAAGTGCTAGTTCACTCTAGAAAAGTTGGTCCCAAAACGGTACTATGCCACAGCATCTATCGGCTTACATAAACATTTATAAAATCGCTATGAACTGGCCCCTGTATTATAAACGCTATTTTTTTTTCACATTAATCTATGTAAAATCGAAGGATCAAACGTTTCAAGAGAAAGGGCAAGCATTGAAAAGCAGAACCTACCGGAAAATCCATTTTGGGCCAGGTTTGGGGTAAAAAAAAACCCGAAGATAGTTTAAACTTTAATTATTAATAATAATATGCACACGGAAAAATATTCCAATTTATAGGAAACCGTCTTTTTTTTTTTATAACATCAAAATATTTTTTTTAGACTTGTATAAAATTACTTTTAAGACCTCAGAGGACATTGTCTCCTTTAAAAAATACATTTACCGCTGCCGAAACGTTTCACGAGTGTCCCTGGCGGGTTTTGTTTGTTGGTTTCTAATAACCAGCATATCGCACATCTGCTGCTACAGCAGTCCCCACATAAGTACTATTTTGACGAAAAGCCACAGCTCGGAAGAAGCGCAGTGCTTTGCACACCAAGGAAGAAGAAAGAGAAGATGAAGAGGAGGAGGAGGACGAGTACCGCGGGCACACGGCGGTGCCTAGGCCCCACCACTCGTGGAAATGCCTCCCCTATTTAAAAGCTCCGCTTTACTCTCCCCATGGCTGAGCCCGAAAAGATTACGGTCGAATTATGTACGAGCAGAATTTTGAGGGCTAAACAGCCAATTTTTAATTACGTGCGCCCCCCACCCCCACCTCCAAATCCCTCACAAACAAACAAACACACAAGCAGAGAAGCGAACGGTAAATCCGAGCTCGCCTAGATGCAGCCGGCCCGACTGAGGAAGCTCCCACACTTACACTGCCTTGTCCTCACGGCAGGACGGCTCCCACACCTACACTACACACGGAGCACGGCTGCTATTTCCCCACCGCAACAGTTTGGGCACAGAGAAAGGAAAGTCCGCAGCTAGAGAGGAGGAGGAGGAGGAGGAAGAGGAGGAGGAGGAGGAGAGAGACGAAAGCGCAGAAAGAACGCGGCGGGATCGGAGAGGGGCAGCGGGGCCGGGGCAAGGGCATTTCTGCGGCGGCGGCCGGCCGGAGCCTCCCTAGATGTCTATGCGGGAGTGCAGGGCGCTGTGTTTGCTGTCATGCTCCCAGTAGGAACAGTGCATCATGGACAGCTCGGCGGGCTGGCGGGCGCAGGCGAACTGGAGGCCGGCTCCGTTCGCGGCCGGGGCCGCGGGCGGCGCGGGGCTGGCCGGGCTGAGCTGCTGGGGGTGGTGGGCGTGCGGGTGGTGGTGGTGGTGGCCCATGCCGTTGTAGGAGTTCACCATGCTGGGCAGCGCCATGCTCTGCACCCGCGAGTAAGGGCTGTAGGACGCCGGGCCCGAGAGTCCTTTCACATTGACGGGGCTGACGTTCCCGCCAGACATCTGGCAGGAGGTGTAGGGCATAGGCGCGGGGGGCTGCGCCAGCGGCCACGAGTTGTTCATGAAGGTGGACTGCAAGTACTTGGGCGGGGAGAGGTAGCCGTAGCTGTCGGGGCTGAAGAGTGTCTTGCCGGGCTGGAAGTGCGTCGGGGGCGGCCGGAAGGGCCGCTTCATCCTTCGTCTCCTGCGGTAGTTGCCCTTCTCGAACATGTCCTCGCAGGCCGGATCCAGGGTCCAGTAGTTGCCCTTGCGCTCCCCGCCGCCCTCCCGGGGCACCTTGATGAAGCACTCGTTGAGGCTGAGGTTGTGGCGGATGCTGTTCTGCCAGCCCTTCTTGTTCTTCTCGTAGAAAGGGAACTTGCTGATGATGTACTGGTAGATCCCGGACAGCGTGAGCCTCTTCTCCGCGCTCTCCCGGATGGCCATGGCGATCAGGGCCACGTAGGAGTAGGGGGGCTTCTGCGAGGGGTCCGGCTTCTCGGGGCCCTTGTCGGCGCTCAGCTCCTCCTTGCCCCGCTCCGGTTCCTTGCTGCCGCTGGTGTTATGAGCCAGCAGCGCCACCGTGTCCTCCTCGCCGTCCGGGTAGCTGCTCATCATGGTGCCCCGCGTCCGCCGCCCCGCTGCCGGGGGCACCGTGCGGAGCGCTGCCCGGTGCGCGCTGCGCGGAACCCGGTGCTAGCGGCCGTCCCGCGCTGCGCCCGCCGGGACCGGGCCCGGGCCCGGAGTGGAAGTCGAAGTCGAAGTCGGGAGCGGGACGAAGATCGGGAGGCGTCTCTCGCGGCGCCGCTAGTCCGTGCAGCGCGGCGGCGGCGGCGTCCCTGCCCCCGCGGGCTCCGCTCCCCTCTGCCGCGGCGGCCGGGCTCTTTTCTGATTTGTATGGGCCCGGCCGAGTTCCGCTTTCGTCAGGAGCCCGCTCCCCTATCGCCGCCGAGCCGCTGGGCACGGCCGAGTTCACCCCGCAGTCACGGCGCCGCGCTCAGCCCCGCGCACAGGCGGCCCGACGTGGCCCCGCGGAGCGGCGCGGAACCGCCCCGGCTCGGCCGCGCCGCCGGGGGCGGGGGCGGGGGTGGGTGGGGAGGCGTCCGGGGGGCGCTGAGCGAGTCTCCGCCGCCCGCCCGGGGAGCCGGCCGGGGCCCGCGGCGTTGCGCGCCCCTCCCGCCCGGCAAGGGGCCGTGCTGGAGGCGGTGGGTGCGAGGGGGTGTGCCCGCAGCCGCGGCGTTCGCCCCTGCCCCGGCGGCTGTCACACGTCCAGCCGCACACGCGGTCGCGTTTATATGTCTTGGCCGCGGGCCCCGCCAACCGATCGCGCCCGGGGAGCGCAAGGAGGCTGCCGCCGCTGCCTGCAAGTCGGTTCTTGCAGCCCTTACTCGCAGGAGGCAGAGAGCAAGAGGTGTCGGGTCGCTCCTTCTCCCGCCCCGCGAAGTACGCGCAGGCACCCGGCGTGGCTGCAGGGCAGAAAGAGGCCCCGAGGGCCGCGGCAGGGTGGCGAGGCGGGGGATGGCACACCGGGCAGCTTTCCCCCTCGTTCCCGTGGAGGGCTCCTGCTTATTTCACACGGTTCCTAGCGCAGCGTATGTGGCACCGATATTCCCCCGTCCTTCCCCTTTTCTGCCTTCAGGTAGACCCTCCCCGCGCAGCACAAAGGCAGCTCAGCTGGCCCGAGCACAAGAGGTGTCGTGTAATAACAAATCACTAACACGGGGCTGCTCCAACAGCGGGTGCAGAAGCGGGCGGGCGGGCGGACAGAGGATGCTTTGCAATGATTTCTAACGGGGCCTTCAGCCCGAGCCCCGGGCGCGAGGCAGACCGGCCCCGTGTGTCCCCCCGAGCCCCCCCGCCCGCCGGTAGCCGCAGGAGCCGGGCCGAGCTCCGTAGGTGGCGGCCCCCCCTCGGCCCTCGGGGCACGGCGCTGCAGTGAACCCGCTGCTGCCCGTACCGCTCCGGGGATCTGCCCTCACGGACCCAACCTGCCCGCCCGTACTCGAGCACAACTCGGTGTTTCCCCGCTCCGACTGCCCAGAAGCGGCCCTCGGAGGAGCTGCACGTACTCCTCGGCGCCCGCAGATCCGCGGGCCGGCGGGTCACGGCCATCAGACTGGCTTCTGCCTTTTCTTGAACGCGAACCGCTGCGCAGCGCTATTCCCCGCCCCGCGGATTTTACGTGCTACATCAGTTCTCGTACCCGAACGCAAGCCCGGAGGGCTGGCAGCTCTCGAACAGCGTGCCCGGGGCAGCGGCCTCTCCCGTCGGGGTGCCCCGGGGCTTCGGCATCCCACGCACGGAGCTCCAGTTCCTCTGCCCGGCCAAGGGCACACGGGTCCCCTCTCCCCTCCCCGGGAGAAGCTATTCGCGGTGAAGGCAGGCGAAGACGTAGAAACGTATTTTAACCGAGAAATAAAATAGCCCTTCGGGGAACTATTATGTTTATATATATATTATTATATTTACGGGCTAAAATACGTTTCTGCTTCTCCGCCTATAACCAAATAACGAATCCCTTCTCTCCCATCGACGGAGAAACGGATACCCTAAACCCTGGACTGCATAAATTCGGTCACAGAAACGAGGCCCTTATATTTCCGCACACGGCCGCCGAACAGCGCCCGCCGCCCCCGAAGCACCCCCCTAACGCACACAAACGAAACCGCGAGGGCTCAGGCCCGCAGGAGAGACGCTGTCCGGCGTTTCCCCCCCGGCCGGCCCCCGGCGGCTCCCCGGCGGCCGGCTCCGCGCAGAGCGGCAGGGCAGCCGGAGCCAGCTGTGCCCCGCCACCGCCCGCCGAGGCGGCGCTCCCGCGGCCGGGGCTGCCGGGCTCCCCAGGGCCGGGGCTAGCTTCTCTTTCTGCCGGCCACCCATGCTGCTCTCGGCGCTCCCCCTCGCCGCCGTTTCCGCGGCGAGGGCTGGTGCAGGTGTAACAGCGCTGCTGCATGTGTCATCACCTCCGCCAAATGGCAGATTCCTCCCTTTTCACTCCTAAGCCGGGCGCGCAGCAACTTTCCAGGGCTCGCTCGCTCGCAGAGAATATTTGACATCCGAGTGGCTTGTTCGGTTTTTTTTTTTTTTTTTTTTTTGACAGCCCCACCAAGGGGCATTTCGGATGGACACCGGGGCAGAAGCTCAGCCCAGCGCTAGGAGCGGCGATCGGGCCGAGCATCGGCAAAGGTGAGCACGCAGCCCCGTGTGCGGCTACTTGAACGTTTGACACAGGGTAGGCAGGCAGGCACTGCCGGGCTCTCCCCTCACCCCGGCGCTAATTATACCCTTCATGGGACATTAAAGAACCACCTGAAAACGTAGGAGCACGCCACTAACGCTAAGCCTGGACACTGTAGCTGCAGTGAAGCGGAGAGCTGAGGTCTTACGACACTCACAGAAATGTCACAGGGAAGGGAATGCGAGTAACAGGGACGGGCCGCGAGCAGAGAGGCGCGGCGAGCCCTTCCCCGGTGAAGGAGCGGGGGATCCCGCCGCGATCCCGGGGAGCGGCCCAGCCCGACGGTGCCCGTGCGTCCGGGCGGGCCCGGACAAAGCGAAGACAGAAGGAGCCAGCGGAGCAATTCCCTACCCTCGGGGGCAGGGGAAGCAGGAAAGGAGCTAGCAGTGGAGGGAGCTCACAGCGGCGGTGCCCAGACGGTGCCCGCTACGGCGAGGGGCAGATCCCACCGCGGGACGCTGAGGGGCGGCGGGGAAAGGGCTCTGGCTTTCTTCACAGTAAGGCAGAACCGCCCCGGCCCCATCCCGTTCCCAGTGCAGGGAAGCAGGGAAGGAGGCGGGCAGAGCGGGGCTCAGCCCCGGCCACACAACCGCCCTAAGAAGCGCCCCGAGAGGGGCTGCAAATCCGGGCTTTGCCCTGCTTCTCCGGTACCGAGCCGGGCCGGCTCCCCCTTCCCGAACAGAGCACAGGACCCTCCGCGAGGCCCCAAGTCCGGTATTCCGGCTGGGAAGAGGCTGAGCCCATACCCGCGGGTGGAACCATCGTGCGGAGCGGGCACGGCGAGCGGCGGGGTTCTCCGCCGAGGAACACGGCCGGAGCCCCGCGCCCCGGTCCCTCTGTGCTGTGCCGCGGCGCGCCGGGAGGGCAGCGGGGAGCGCCACGGGGGACGCGGGGCAGGGCGCCGCCCCCACGCTGTGCCCCGGCAGCCCGGGCAAGGCTTCCCACGAAAGCCGTGCCTTCAGCTGCAGCGCTGATAAGGCTCGAGTAGCCCGAGTGTTTTTTTTTTTTTTTTTTTACTCACCGCCGCGCAGGCAGCAGAGACGATTTCTACCTGGAAGGTTTGGGGTCGGTTTGTTTGAAAATGTGGCAGGCTTCCTCTCCCAAACAATTTTTTTTTTCCTCTTTCTCTTGGCGAGAAAACGTGTCTCTGGCTGGGAGCGGTGGGACGCCCCCGGCTCGGGACGCTCCGCTCCCGTTCGACCGGCGCAGCCAAGCCGCCGCCTGCAGGCACCGGGGCAGGGCTCCCTCCTCCCGCACCGATACCCGGACGGGGACAGACCACCCAGCCCCTTTGTCTGTCCTCCGGCTCCTACTCCGCTCCGGGTGCCATGCTGCCCCTCGGCTCCCGGGGACGGACACACTGGTAGCGCCGCTGTGTAGCAGTAAGGAACCGCCTTTCGGGACCGCTCTAGCCCGCAGCACGCTGCGGCGGTAACGACATTAACCCGCGTTAATTTGGCTCGCGTAGGAACGGCACGGACACGCATCTAAAAGCGGACCCAGGCGCGCCTTGTTCCGAGCCCCGTTTGCCCGACGAGCGGGACCGTGGCGGAGAGAGGCTTCGGGGGGCGGGCAGGGCCGGGCGCGCTCGGTCCCCGCGGCGCCTTTCCCTTCCTCGGCACAGTCACCGAAGCAGCCGGGACAGGGCAGTCACCGTGCTACCGTTTCAAGTAGTTCTAGTTTCTTCCCTTTTTTCTCTTCTTCTCCAAACACTACTAGTCTTTAAGATCGTGGAGTATTTAGTCCGATGACAACCACAGGAGAATAAAGTTACATGTAAACCCGGCATGTGAGGGACTGTTCTGCACCCCGGCGCTCATAAGAATTAACAAAAGGTACTTCGGGAAGTAAAATATTCTGTCCTCAATGAACACTCATCAGATTTAATCTGTTAAAAGGGTGGAAGAGGGAGGCGGTCTCCTGCGCTCCCTACGCGCGGGAGCTCGCTGTGCCCGCGGGCAGAGCAGCGCGGCGGTGCCCGCGGCACCCGGCTCCTCCAGCCCCGCAGCCCGCCGGCAGCCCGGGCCGCGCCGCCCGCTTCGCTCCCTTTTGACACCTGAAGGCAGGGCTCGATCGTGGAGGTGCTGAAGAGCGGCGCAGCACTGGCTACCAGCAATAATAATCTTTGCAAACTTCAAGGCAACCATTACGCGAGATAAAATGGCACGCGTGTCACTCCCTATACTCTGGCTTGAAAAAGCTTTCGTTTTCAGAACCTCACCTCTCACTTGGCCTTGCAGATCACCTCGCTCATCTAGGGACACCACAAACACACACGATCCTACTTTCCCGTCTATTCAGGATTCCCAGCAGCATAGTCTCAAACGTTCCATAAACGCTCTTTAATTACATTACTTAGTGTGTGCCGCCAGAACAAGGAAATATTCACCTGGAAAGTGTCTTCTTCTGCATGAATGAGTCTCATTGTCAAAACCTTGAGCGTATATAGGTGCATGTATGTTTTGCAGTGGAGAATTTAGTTTCTCGTTTATACTGTAAAGCTAAAAATTCTGGTTGCTTCAGGCTTGTTTTCACAAGTTCCCAGCTGTACAAGGATTTCTGTTTTTACAGGAAAAACTAAGCAGTCCATAGGCCATGATGGCTGTACATCCATAATATGAGCTTCATGAGGAACAGAGCAACTTTATTATGATCAGGACTGAAATCACACTGAATAAAAGCCCATCTAACAGGGCCTGAGGGAAAAGTCACAAATGGGCTCAATTCTATACCCACTCCAGTGGGAATTTCAGACAGAAAGGTTTTAGGATCAAGAGAGGGATTTTCCCCTTCAGCTGACACTATGAAGATACTTTTCACTGTCCCATTTAATTTGGAGCCTGTTCCTACTGCCTTGATATCAAAGAAATCTATTTCACGAGAAAAAGCAGCCCCAACCTTTCTCCCTCTTACATTGCTACTTCCCATCTCTTCTCTACTCGGCTTCTTTTCTGTAGCCCGAGCCAGAGTCTTCACTACAGCATATTTGTTTATGCTTAGAGGACAGGCCTACAGGAAAACAAACTGTATATTTCACTCTACCATTTGGTAGTTCCTTTCTTTCATCTGAAAACACAACCTGATCCAGGGAAGGTTCTTGAATTCACACAACCGGTTACATGATGAAATGCAAACAGTTTCTTGTGGTATTAAATGGCAGCCCGCAGCAGAGTTCAGGTTGGCTGTTATGGATTCACTAGTTACGGCTCTGCAGGATAATCCTGTGTTACTGCCATCCTGCAGTTAGTGGCCTACAGCAATGCTGCTGAATGCTGCAAATAAAAACAAACAAGCCAGCCTCCTCTTTTTAGACAGAGTAGAAATTATGTCTCTTTAGGAAGCTCGAAGCAAAGATCGTTTGTATCAGAGTCTGACAACTTCCAAAGCAAGCTGTTCTTTCTAACACTTCAAAATTGATGCTTATTTTTCTACAGAACATGGAGGGGGGAAGGAACAAAAAAACCCAAACCATACAAGTCCACTCGTGTCCAGATCACCCTGAAGTTGCAAATTAATAGCATTGTACAACAAAATTAGAGCCAAAGCAGGCTTCTCCCATTCTTGCTACAGAGATACACTGTTTAACAGATCATTTTTAGGCAATAAAAAAATCTGCATCCCTGTTTAGAACGTTTCAAAAATTGCACTGTTAAGGATCCAAGCAGGGAAAATGCTACAAATTTCAGATTATTCGAAAAAAAGAGGCTTCAAGAAAAATTCTTCCAACCAACCTAGGGACATAAAAGAGAATTTATGCCTTCTATTACTTCTCTGAGAACATGGGTCCAAAACTATAGCCATCACTCTCCCTGAACTCATATAATCTACTCAAGTCTGTTTTCATCTAGAGTCTAGGATATTACTGCTTTGAGGAAACAATCTTTGAAAATGTTATTCAGGTTACAAGTTGAAACTCCTAAATTTAGGAGACATAGACCTACCAACATAGTATAACAACATAACTGGAGTGTCAGTGATTGGGAGAAGAGCAAATCCTCACCTGATAAAACTTTGCTGACAAAAGCCCTTTTAGAAAGACAGTCATACTGACGAAGCTGTTTTAGTCTGGAGGGTCTGTACAACAGGCTTAAGGCTGAAGTTGTCTGGCAGTTGACAATATTAGTTAGCTTTGACCATACCAGGAGTGCTTTGCTGCAGCAGTATACGGGGATACTCATGCTCGATCTCGTGCTGGGTGCCCCCACTCTTACAACAGACCTGGCCAGATGGGGACATGCTTGCACATGTTGCAGCTACGCCGATTTCAGTTTGAGTGAGTAGCTTGTAGTGACTCACTCGGGCCGCTGAATTTGAGTGGCACATCTGTCTACTGTGAATTCAAGTTTTGTCTTTAGCAACTTCTTGAGAACTTGTGCGGGGCACGTTCAGTGCTCTGTGTCCGTTTTCTGCAGCCTCCTGCAGGGGAGGTGCTGCCTTGGGAGAAAAGCTACACAGATACAGCAACTTACTGTAAAATCCACATGTATACTCAGAGTTTGCTGTCTGCATTATGACCATGTAAGTCACTCTCCTTTTCCATTTCTGAGCAACTAGAAGCAGTTGGGCTTGGTTAAAGCTAAGTAGATATGTCTCAAGGTCTTTCAGAACTTGTAGAAGGGGCTATGTTAGCCAGGAACAGGGTGCTTTTGTTTTGAAATAGACTGTCACCATCTGGAGTTTATGTATGTGTTACCTATATAAACAATTGGTGAATAACTCCATATACACACAAGCTTCTCCCTTATCTGCTTATTGAACAGAAGCCCTGGCTGAAACATTCAGAGAATACCCTGCCAGATCCAGAGTGCAGAGTTAAGGTGAGGGAAGACTACCATGCCTCTACAAACTTCATCTACCCCCTCTTAAAAACTGGAAGTGTTAGATGCAGCCCATGTTCAGGAAGAATACATGGCATCGCCACGCAGATGTACGTACAGCTGCATGAACTGGAACCGCAAAGCCATTTGTGTTTTCTAAGCTCTCCAGTTGGAACTGGTGTTCTTGACAATCTAACGCCCCCACCTCTAGCTGTGCCTCTACTGAATACATGCTGCACTTTAAAACAATTAGAAACACAAGTTTGTTTCCTTTTAAATGTAACTACTATGTTTCTAAAAGGATTATAAGATTCCAAATTATATAACTAGGTTTGGTCTGAGAACAAATCTGTTTTGTTGGATCAAACCACATACAGCTCTAGAGAATCAGGTTAAAAGTGGTGTGATGGAAGTGATTTTCTTCCTTTTGGAGGAAAAGTGCTAAACTTTAGCCAAAGTCAACTTCAGATCACATACAGCCCCCCAAAAACTTGAATGCATAACTTGAAAGCATGCACTCATTGGAGACATAGGTTGTGGTGCCAGTGGAAGGTGGATTTGATCCTCAGACACCATTTAAGTCCCTGTATTGTCCCAACCAACCAGTGGGCTTGGAAGCACAATGCAATCCCACAACATTAATTTTCCCTTCACAGCAAGAACAGAAACCTCGAAGAAGCTGAATATTTCAGTTTAAGCTCAGCCACCTAAAATCTGGAAGTTGATTTTAATCACCCCAAGGTCTTTTTGTTTATCTCAATCATATTCCAACCTTATAAATATGCAAACCTGAACTGGAAATCTACCAAACATGGGAGTTTGTATGACATTTCCAGCCTGTCCTACTTTTGACCTGGCCAGAAACATCAGCATATCAGACTTGCTCACAGTTTTCCAGCATTTCTACTCTTGGTTGCAATGAGAGCAAGGAAATGCAGGGCAGACCAAACAAAAAAAATAATTAACCAAACTTTCTTAGGCTCTCAGAAGGGGCTTGGTTCAAATCCAGTTGAGATGTAGATGAAAGTTCAGCCTGTTCATTTTATTACAGTTTGTTTACTTACATATAATTTCATTTTAACTTGTTTTCCTTTTTTCATCCATTTTGTAGCTAACCCTTGCAACAAATAAAAGAGATACACCCATTATAAGAATAGCTGTCAGAAGAAGTTAAGCCCCGCAGGCGAGTCCAACTTATGCTAGGCACTAATAATTGCACCCTGTGACCTAAGGGTTAAAGTCAAAGGTTCTGTCAGAGCCAGCCAGCACAACCTGGTCAGACAGCAACAACTCTGTGGACGTCAGGACACACTAACATCTTCCCGATGAAGTGATTCAGGGCTGGCTGGCACAGAGACGATGCTGATTGGAAAGGGGAAGGGTGAGGAGCGCTGTAAGTTTCAAAGATTCAATCCATCTCCTGGAGACCTTCGCCAGAGCAGCTCCCGCAGAACTCTGGCCAAAGGCACTGGTGTGACAGGGGATAGACACCCTTGGGCTTATTAAGAATCACCATGATGCCCACAGCAGGGTTCAGAATATAAACAGCACATGTTATTAAATAACAAAATGCAATTATTTGCAAAATAAATCTCTCCCCTACTTCTTCCCTGTCCTGTTAGGTACACAGTTAGCTCCATACTCTCCATCTTCATCTTCCTGGTACCAGAGGTGTGTCA
Organism: Vanellus vanellus; assembly: GCF_965231255.1. Lineage (NCBI taxonomy): Eukaryota > Metazoa > Chordata > Aves > Charadriiformes > Charadriidae > Vanellus > Vanellus vanellus. The sequence goes on along the minus strand of NC_138913.1, from coordinate 23,899,693 downwards.
TATGAATCATGAAATAATATTATTGGGACAGGAAGGCTACTAGCCAGTGTGCCACATGACTGAATAGTGTATCGAGCTAGTTCTGTTCAATGGCTTCATGTTTGGCTTAGCTTTTGCAATGCCCACTAAATACAGATGCATGTATTGCACTGAATGTATGTTAAAATCTTCAGCAGATATTTGAAATAATTGTTCAAAAAAATATTAAATTTGTTCTTCTCCTGTGGTTCATTTCCAGTGGGAAGGGTGAAAAGCTGGATTTCCTTAACCTTGATTTTATCTGACTTAAATAAATAGCAAGGGAAATGAAAGGGTTTGGCTGTTTCTATTTTCAAAAAAAAAAAGATTTTTGCCTTGAGTGATTTGTTAGCTTTTAGTGCTTTTTGTATCCTAGCATCCTTAGAGAGAACAGCTCTGAAAATGTACAGTGCATATCAAGGAACAAACACAGCCCTATAGATGCCTTACACTCCAGCAAGGAGAAATAGGCTCAGCTTCACCTGATAAGTTAGTTCCTCAACAATTACAACTCTGCTTAAAGCACAAGTCTCTACTAGTTGATGTTATGATTGGAATAATAAGAGGCATTTAAGCAGCACGTCACATTTTGGGTACAAGTATTTTACAAACAGCATCATTGCTGGAAGGTATAAAGCAGAGTTTTACTTGCTGTTGGATCCTCCACTAGCCATTTAATGTCACATTTTTATACATGCGGTTTCTCAGAATTAGGTAATACACAACAGCTTTAAATGCACCTGGGAACTCATGTCAAAATACTGATCATGATTGCTAATTTCAGACATCTCAGTTTGAAAATGGGATATTTAGAGCTTGACCAAGAGAGGCATGAAAAACAAGGAAGGAAGGGCACTTCAGCAAAGACTTTCAAGGAAGACATCGTTCCCTCTGAAAACAGAGAGAAAGTCAGCAGTCATTTCATGCTGCGTGTCCTTGAAGAAATGTTCCTGAGTACCATCCAGGAGCAAACCCTCTACTGACCTGTAAAACTGATATAAGGATGCAAAGAGCTGTGTCTCTTTTCCCTGCTTGTGGGAAGACTGCAAAGTGACAGAAATATCAGGGCTTTTAAAAAGGTTTGCAGAATAATACAAAGCTAAATTTTGGTTCTTTTGAAGCTAAAGTGGAATTTCCCTCTTGATCTCAAGGGGAGCAGAATTTCCCCTTCTGTTTACGATTCTTCATAATGAAAAGGTACTTTTCTGTTTCAGTTCTTTCTGTTGGATGAGGTGTTAATCCAGCACTGTCATAGCCTTGCAGCCATTTTGCACATTTGCTGGGAATTAACAAAAGGAGAAACTACATTTTATGACACATTTGAAGCCTAGTTTTTCTAGTATTTTCTAATGTAAATCTATTTTCTAGATTTACAAAACAAGTTTTTACAGCCAGCTTTGGGATAGAAAACCAAAGAAAGGCCATGTATCCCTTCTTGCTCAAGTGTCTACGTGTAGGATCTTGCCTATGTCAGAGACTTACCACCTTAACGTTACCTATAGATGGACTAACGTGAAGGACAACCCCATAACTCATTGATTCATGGAGCCAGTGGAAGTCTGTATTTTGAGAAACCATTTGTTCAGAGGCTCCCCCTTTTCCAGAGAGACTGTTAAAGTTTCAGTCTTTGTTGTAGAAGAGATTCTTTCCTGAAGCTAGTAAAACACTTTGTTTCTGAAAAAAAAGTGTGTTTCTATAAACAATTATTTTCAGCCAAACATTACCAAAAATCCCAGCTTGGCTTTAGTTTTTCATCAGAAATACCGTTAATTTTTGATGAAAAGCAAAACTGCCTAACTATTCCTATGGGCAAAGGTCAGTTTCTCATTTAAAACTGTTTTGATAAAAGATTTCTGATCAGCACTCCCCTGGGTCTCTGAAACGTCCAGCTGAAATATATCCTGGGCAGGAGCACAGGCTGGGATCAGGGTTGGAGCGATGCATAGGCCACCTGGGGCTTTACCTTCAGCCCACAGACAGCGGTGGTACGGTTGTCCCATGCTGCCATGGAGCACCTCTGCTGCCTCACATCCCAGCCAGAAATCAATCACCAGATAAAATGTTTCAGGGAAGCTTTAGACCAGTAGTTAAGTTTTGCTGCTATCTAACTGGAAGAGTTTTTTCAGAGTTTGGTTTAGTATTTTAAGAGTGATGTTATTGTGCAGCACTTTAGTACCTACTATTATTTGCTGATGGGTTAGAGGCTGCTCCCATCTCACAGAACAGTTGTAAACGGTACAGTATATTGTGCACACAGTGGGATTATTCAGCTGCACCGTTTCCTCTCAATTTCAGTGTTTCTGAAAACTGGCAGAAAAGCTATTTCTCAGGTTCATATGCCCATCACATCAGGACCATCACATCACCACAACTCTGGTTAGACCAAAAATAGGAAAATTTGGGGTAATGTAGCTTTTTCTAAATGGTGATAATTATAGTAAATCAAAAGAGCTTCTGTTTGCATGACTGAAATCAGCTTACTTTGTGCCATTTCTGCCAATAAAACAATTATAATACAAGATGCTTAAGTGCAGGGTGGCTTGCTCCCTCTTACCTCCTTGTATCATTAATAAGCTACCAGGTTCTCCCACCCTCCTTCCCCTTTTTCTTAAATTTCTTTCTTGAGTCCCATTATGCATAGGCTGCAAGTCTTATTTCAGTTCTTCCTTGGCTGCATTAGTCAAACACACAGCAGATGTCAGTGCATTACAAAACTTGGTTTGAGCATAATAAAAGAAGTTACGAACAAGAAGTTAAACGAGAAAGCGAAAATGCAGGGAACTGCAAAGCTCTGAAGCTATCGAGGAGGTCATCCTTCCGTGTTTGACACTATCTCATTAACCACTAACACTGGGAGCATTACTGCAATTTTACAGCTTCTCCCGTTGAACCTTTCTAAGGCTTTTAAATCCCTCACGCACCCAGGCTTTTTGGGAACCGTACCACATGCTTCCCAGCTGGTATGGGAAAGTGATGCCTGGGTATTTTTTCCCCTTTTGCACAATTCAGACTGTAGAAGTGCAGTAGAGTGGAGCAAACGGAAAGCATTGCTGCTGCTTGCTTCGTTCTGTAACTAGAGATTCTCTCTCTGCTTTAGGAAAGTTAGTCTAAGCAAAATATTTCCCTGGCCCGGGTGTCACAGCTGAAACAGAGGTGGGTCATTTAGAGTCAAGCTACGCATACCCTAAACCAGACCTCGGTCCTGCTCCTCCCGATTTCGTTGAAATCGCAGCAATCCAGGAACAAAAGAGAGATCCAATTAAAGGCCTCCCTTGTTTCCCCCCAGAACAGAGAGCGCCCTGGAAAAATAAACAGCCGCTCTCCCCCTCCGGGAGCTGCGCAGATAAAGCCTCGTGAGTGCGTAGGGACCCTTGGGCGATAAGGCACATTCTCAGGAAGCTGAGGACACACACCTCAGTGCAGGGGGCTTCCTTACTTTGTACACCCAGTTTCCCCGCATGACACACATCATTGTCTGGCAGTGGAAAGCCTCAGCTCCAGAAAGCAGCTCACATCCAACTGCCTCACAGGAAACTGCAGAGGGTTTTTTTTTTTTTTTTGTCCTTCTTGGAGAAGCAAAGCAGAATGTTTATCTTTGTTATCTCAGAAAGGAAACCTATGGGAAATGCTATGCCGTATTCTCCACTGTTCTCCTGTCATATAATTATAATGCATTACACAAAGCAAAATCTTTTGGAAAGTCAGTAGGGCTAATGAGAAGACCATCCCATATTAGAAGGTGCTTTTCTTTTCTTTCCAAATTCTGCAAGTCTCATTTGAGCAGCCATTGGTATAAAAACAAAAGATGAGATAAATGTTTGTGTCAGGAAAACACAAAGCACCCCGAGTGTCCCATGGCATTAGGAGAATAATTGTTACACAAGGCAAATCTCTTTTCCCCAAATAACGAACCTAGGCCAGATTTTTTTCAGACTTCAAAGAAAGAACACAGTAGGGCCTTTCCACTGCCAAATTGCTAAGTGGAATAAAAAATTGTGATTTTGCCATTAAATACTTGGTATAAATTCAAGAGGTTTTTTTTTATTTTGTTTGTTTTTTAAACAGTGATGCTATTACATTCTATACTGGAAAAGTATAAATTAGAATTTCAAAGGCTTTAAGTGGTCACTGGTGAAGAAACTGTGCACACAACACTTCTGCACCATGATGGATAGCTTACAGTGTCTATGATCACAAGCCCTGCTAAACTATCTTCTCTATATTATTAAGGTCAGCACAGATTATACCAGAGAAGCATCTAACGCTGATTATCAGTATGTGCCTCACATTCTGCCAACAGAATTTTCCCTTGAAGATTTACTACAAAAGCTCACGGTATTCCTCTAAATTCCACAGCATTAGATAAAAAAAAGACTCACAAATAGTTGGGAAGGCTGACATGAACAAAATCTCTAATGAACTTTAATTTTCTTAGTGAAATACTTAATGAAAATCTGATAAAGAGGATACTGAAACTATAATAAGAGGATGGCAACAAACCCAGCTCTCCAACAACTCACTGCAGAAACTTTAAAGAGCTTGGGACTAGATTTTAGAGTTGAGCACACACAGACAGGCACAAATACATATTTCAAAGAGTGCTCAGCACTCAGTACCAGCATGGCTCTAAGAAAGAGATTTATTTTTTTTTTTTTTAAATCTAAACTACTGAACACTTTTCAGATTTAGCTACTTGTTACCAGACCTAGATGGGAACCAAAATCCTATGAAAGAAAGTACGATCCATATTAGTTTCTGTTTCTGCAGTCTGTACTATTCAGGATTGCCTACAGACACACACTCAGGAAATTATACTGAATTAATGTTTAAAGTGGATTAATTAATTGGCCTCAGTCCCCAACTTATTCACAATCAAGAGGCTTTCAAGTTAACTAAGTTAAAGGCAGTTTAGAGCACTGAAATTCTAAAAAGAATTCCAACACAGCATTTTAATGCCGTTAAAGTAATTGGTTTTAAATTCACATGTTCACTTAATTTGTTGGGTTTTTTAAGCCTTTCTATGTAAATGGGTGCTAAGGCAACACAGAAAAGGGAGTTTGGATAAGTAAACTTGTCATTTTTAAAGTAAACAAAGAAAATGTTTAATATCAGCAAATGTTACCAGATCATTTCATGAGAGCTCTACAAGCAAGCTTTGAAAACATGCTGTTTTTTTTAAGCAAATGTCAGTACAACAGCAAGAAACTTGTTACATCAGAATGCTCCCCCACCGGTATTTGGCCCCCAGTGTAATACATACAAGCACCTGAAAGTGTTTGCAGGTATTCCAGGCTCCTCACTATTTTAAGTAAAACCGCATGTTGTCATCCAGAGAATCAGATAAACTAATGAGAATTAAGTAACCTACGTGAGCCCTGCCAAGCCGCCACGGGAGCTCAGGGGGTGTGCTGAGGGGAGTCCCCAGCCCTCGCAGCAGCCGGGTGGGGAGCAGAGCAGCTTGGCCCTGGCGCTCAGCAGGACCAGGGGCTCAGTTGCTCCCACCGAGGGCTGAGGTGGAGGATGAGCGGGGTCCTGCTGCCCCATCCCTAAGCTTTCTGCCTGCCTGTCTGTGCTGCCCGTGCCTAAGGAAGGTCTGATTGCAAAAGTCAAGACAAAAGCAGGTATGTGTTTCTACCTGGTGATAGCCATGATAGGAACATCCTCCACCTGTCTGGAGCCAGTTTTGTGGGAAAACAAGCCTATTGGTACCGAAATGTACCAATTCACTACTGTCGGCTTTTTTTTTTTTTTTGTGGTTGGAATTTTTATTCACTATAAAAATACATCTCCCATTGCTTCTCTTGTGTCAATTGTTGCTTAAAAATAAATGGTTTGTGTTGGTTAAGGTTTATTTCTTGTCGACTAGCTTCAAATTTAGGTGGCTTGTAACACCTCCTGTTTAACAGGAAGACCCTCAGCTCTTATTGTGAAATATTACAAGCCTGAAAGTTTAAATAAGGTATATGGGAGATAAATTATTTATTCAGACTTCAGTATTTGTAATACTTCTTGCATTAACAACAGTAAACTGCAAAACCAGACAGCACACAACTGGTGCGACAGGCAGCAATGCAGCTTTGCAGATCTCGGTCTGTAGAAGGTTTCTCTGAAACGTGATAGCAATACTGCTGCAGTAATTACAGCCCTCTTCAGATTGACACGTAATCAAAGTAAATGTGGATCACACCTCCAGATGAGGCCTCAAAAAGCCTTTTAACTTTATGTTCCTTTATGTGGAACTGTTACCCATACCTGATTATATGAATGACACCTAGAGAACACCACAATTTAGATTTGCTCCCTAACCCAGCTTATTTCCCACTTTCCACTTACAGAACGAACACGTGGTGCCCTTCATTTGCTGCTACTGCTGTCCTAAGTGCTGTGGGAGCGCTCTTACTGTCCTTCCTCTGTAAGGACCTGGCCATAATTTGACCAAGAATAACAACTCCAAAACAAGATGCACATTTTGTCTGTGAGATTCTAACTTCACTGTCTATTGCTTTACAACGGCTAAAAAAGCCATAATCCAGACTTACGTCCTCTTTAGAAACAACAATAGAAAAAAGCAGCCAACCCATTACTGATACTCCATTGCCATTGCATTCCCCTGCTTTTGTAGGACAACTTAACTACTTAAAGCCCATTTACAATGTAACTCAGTGAACTGAAAAAGAACCTCCACGCTATTATTAGATTTCATCTACATATTAGGTTTCATCTGCCTATTCCTCATTTGAGAACAGGGCTACATACAGACAACACAGCTCTGGAATAAATAATTACAATAGAAGATGTTTGTCCCAGAGCCTGCACTTATCAGTTACAAGAATAATAGCTACTACGGAATTTAGTATGTGAAAGAAGGACTTGATACACAGAAAGGCACTCCTTAACTAGCTGTGTTTTCTAGCTAGACAAGCTTCTTTTAAAAGAACGTAACTAGAACTGGAATCCAGAAGAAAAGGTGTACCACATTTCCTGGATATTCAGTAGTCTACAGAAAATTTCACTGGAGCCTTTAAAGCAGCGTTAAGACAAACTAAAACAAAACAAAAGCATCTGTAGGTTAAGCAGCAGTATAACGTTTCTTTTATCACAAATAAATTTAGCCTGATCAAAAAGCTATTTAAAATGCAATAGGAATTATTATGGAAATGCTATTTGTTGCTTATATGATAATGAAATAGTATTTGCTACCTTTCATTGCTTTGTGTACATCCTGGGATCGTAACACAGCTAACAGAATATGGAAAACAGAAGCACTGAGTTTCTTTGTTGTCAAAACTCCTACTCAAAGCAGGGACTTCATTACAAAGCTATTTTCAGTGGGCATTAAACTGCTTGAATGGAAGCAAGTAAATACTCATATTTATGTTGTACTCACGTAGTAGCACAAAACAGCGCAAGAGGGAAAAAAGCTGGAGACACACTTGTAACTCCAAAGCTCTCACACCAATCTGAGTTTGCTTTGCTACAAAACCCACTTTTGAAAGCAGATTTTGAGCTTTTTAAAAGCACACTTCTCTTGCCTAGACACGCATGCAGGCAGTGCTGGGACCAGAATTGGGCAGCACTGATTACTTTGCAAACGTCACCCCTTGTGTGAACTGCAATTGCTTTTTAAGGCTTGAAATAATTCAGGATGTGGGTAGTTCCTGATCATGTGGATTTTCAGATAGGGACAGAAATTAAAGAACAAGCTTCTTTTCATCACACACACTTTCTCCGGGTCCCTCACACACAGATGAATCAAGCTGGGACTGCAGTTCACTTGCTCTTGCTTTAAACTCCTCTGACAGATCACTTGCTACCTCTGGCTTTTGTACAAGGCTGAAAGAGAAATTTCTTTTTCAACTGAGAAATAGAAATCTCAGTTTCACTACAGCAGTGGAAATTTACTGTTGACTTTACAAGGTCCAGCTTTACACTGGTCTTAACAGCAACTAAAATTACAAGAAATTACTACTTCTACAAAAATCAAAGCTCAGAATAATTTACCGAAGTGCAGTAGTTTTGCATAGGTAAAAGCCTAATCAGCTGCTTACAAGGATGTATGACAACTGCTGTAAAAAGGCTGTATTTTTTGTTTTAAGTAGGTGTCAACGCTACAAAACTGTTCCCTTCTCAAGAGGGTCTTTTAAAAAACCTAAGTCATTTTGGAGCAAAATACTATTTGAAGTAATTAAATTTATGCATGGTATATCAGTAAAACATTTAAAACCCATGATTATCAGATATTTCCCATTGAAAAATATAATATGTAACGCTAGACGAAGCATCTAATATTCACATACATATAACATGTACTTAGCATCAGTTTCCCTGAGTATACTATTGTCAGAAGGAGAGATACATCACTTCTTTCTCCACTTTTCAAGTAAAAATACCCCTATAGAGCTTTTAAAAAGCCACACAAAAGGGGTTGTCAAAGCAAACAGAGAAGAACTGCCTGGCAGTAATACTCATTGATGTGAGACAGTGTATTGCTGTAGCTTCATAAAATTTTAAATCTGTGCATGGTTTTGGATTTCCTTACACGCTGTTTCCAGCTGCCTTCTCCTGCTCTGGGTGTTTCTTAAAGTGACCCAATTATCATCACCCAATTAGTGCTGGAGGGAAAAAAAAGGGCTTCTGTCAGACAGAACTCCATAAACAATTTACAGGTCCTTAAAGACGTGAATCAGGGTTTACAACCTATTGTAAAGATTCATGCACCAGATTCATTCAAATTTCTGAGACAAAAGGAGCGGAAAATGAATTAAAATTATTTACCACTGAGTATAGCGAAGTTTGTGAAAATATTGGCAATAGAAGTGTATAGTAGAGATTGTTATCGCAGCAGTTCAATCACAGGTGTTTCCCCATATTACTAGATTATCCTTATCCAGAATAAACATTTAATGTTAGTATTAACAAAGAAAATCTGTAGCTCCAACAACAATCTCTGTGTATTTAAAGCTCAATGATGATTATCCACTTTAAAATGAATTGAATAGTAAGTATTAAACAATTTTACACAATACAGGTTTTCAAATTGTAAAGAAAACGCTTCCAGTCCCCAGAGGCGCCTCTTCATGAGCCAAGACTCGAGCCAGTTCTCCCTGCAACCCATTCAGAGCAATGCTCTTTAGCTGCCTTGTCTGATTTTTTTCCCCCCACAGATGTCTTCACTACACACGAGTGATGTATTAATGTAACGCATCCACCCACTGCAATGGAGGACAGGATTCCTGACAGTGATTTGTTGTTTGTACCTCTCAGGAGGTTGCACTTCAACTCACAGACTTTTCAGCTACTCTGTAAATCCCCTCTGCTTAGCAGCTCAGCACAAATTTACCTCTGGTGTAAAATAGCAGTGCTGAACCAAGCTGGGATGATTTTAGAGGAATCATTTGAGTGTACCAGTAGTGATTAGTACTTGATGACTTGTGAGTTACAGTCTGATCTTACCAGAGCGGGAGCTGTGAAAGCTCAGAAGATGATCCCCAAGCCCGACACCCACAAAGACTGTAGCACCCTTTCTGCCAGTGACAGAGCTTTGGGTTTTCAGAGGGAGATGTCCAAGGATCCTCCTCACTACGTTAAAACTCCCCAGACTATTAGAAGGATGCAGCAGTTGGATGGTGCTATGCTCCTACCAAGAAAACTCTAAAGCCCACATCTGTAATATAAAAAATACTAGGAAGGGATTCTCAGGGTATTTGGGATGTCAAAAGTACACAGATCCCAGCATGGGCAGTGGGATGTGTAGCTTAGGGGATGCTGGAAACATCACATAAGATTCACTGGGTGAAATGAGAAAGTGGGTTTCCTGTCATAACCTTCTCTGAGATGGCATACAAGTGCAAAATGGATTTGATTATTTTCATGCAGCTTAGATACTAGGTGTTTCTTTCCAGCTTTAAATACTTGAATACTCTCAATACACACCTAAACACAAATTCAGCTCACATACAAAGCTCCCATCTTTTTTTCCTAATTCTCAGAATAGTAGCAAAGAAAGAAAGGGCAGGAGAGACACAGACTTCTACTGCAAAACTTCCCCACTTTTCTTCATTTTCTACCTCTCAAAGCTCTTCGTAGCCTTCTCATTTTCCTAATTTTAACCTCTTTCTCATGAGTTTCTTCTGACAAGTCTTTCATCACTAGTATATTCAGGCTTAACTTTCCACCTACCTCTTCTCTCCCCTTGCTATATCCTATGGCCTTGCGCGTCCCACCATCCTCACAGCAAACCAACTCTGTGTAAATGCCTTTCCCTCCACCACTCAGTATAGACACATATCCCTCATTTCCTGGGGGATTTTGCCCCTCTCTCAACCTCTCCTACCTTCTTCTCTTATGAATTACTGAGCCCGCAAGTTCTGTAGACCCCTTCCCCTTTATTTACTCTTCTTTTTGCATTATTCTTTCTCAAAATTTTATGAGTGGTTTGGGGAAGATGAAAATCTTCCCTCCCATTGGAATAACTTTGATTGGGAAGTTAGGGAGGTAGAAGATGACAGACCATCAACTCATAAGCCACATGTAGTACCCTGGGGTCTCCCAGCATGCTTTTGTTCCACCCCTGTTACGTCTCTATGATCACTCCCACTCTTCCAACCTTCCTTTTCCCGGTTTCTTCTCTTCTGATAATTCCCATCCTTCTTTCTTTCTAATCAAGCAACCCTTCTCCCTCCAGATAGTCTTTTTCTGGAGAAACTTATCACAAGTTGTTTTCTTTTTGCTTTCCCTTTTTCAAAGCTAAAGTACATCTGCCTGGATTTGGTTATATCTTACAGCATTTTCTTCCTTTTTTGTTTTTCCTCTTTTGGGAGAAAAAAGATGAACATTTCTCATGTCTTTCATGCTATTTTGACATTAAATTTTAGAAAATCAAGGTAAAAAATAGACTCTAAAGAAAACAAAGTATGTTTAACAGAACACCATTCTTTACCAGTGTTTTCTATCGCGTGGCCCGCATTCACCTCCTGGGGGAGACAAGAGTGGCCAAGGTTGTATGGGGAGGAGGGTGGAGAGGTGGAAAACCTTTGTGAGCAAACCCTGCAACCCTTGTATCCTGCTGAGTACAGTTCAAGAGCTAGGTCCACTCTAGAGGAGTATAAGCAGCAACATAGGGCATGAAACAAGAGCAGAATACTTCATCAGATCCTCTTTCTGTGGGCTCTTTCAGTACCAACAATTTATTTTGAATATAATCACTTTATGTTGTGGTTTATAAATCCAGGCCTACCTCCAAATAGCAGAAATCTTTATCACAGATAATTGCTTTTGGCTAGAAGCAATTGGAAAAGATGACTGATAATGGTTGTGCAATTATTGTTTAAATGATTATTTCTACTTAACGAACATCAATACATCCTCTGTATCACTTCATACCTACACGTTTGCACTGTTTCCAGGTGTTACTTTTCCTAATGCTCCTGTGTGGATGCACAGAGGGTGCAGCTCCCGTGCTGCTACAACACAGCCTACACAGAAGAGGCAAAGCCTAAGGGGGTCCTGTCAGTGCCACTGACCCTTGCCCTGCACCAGGGCACCGCTGTGCTCTGTGGCTTAGCCCGCTGACCAGTTTCTTCCAGTTGCTGCCCCCTGCTCTTTCCTTCTCACGTCTCCATCCACCTACAGTCTCTCAGGTTAAGCTCGGGTGCTTGGACTACCTTCGGCGTGTGGGTGATGAGCACATGAGATCCCTGCTGCAGGTATGAGGCTCCCCTTGTTATCATAAAGAAAACAGGGCTGAAACCTGCTGCAGCACAGACCTAATGGCCCACACTCTGATGGGGCTGGGGCGGCCCTTGAGGTTCCCAAGGCAAGGGAAGCAGGCCCTCCATGCTCTACTTCATGGACACCTAACACCAAGGGTCTCCAGGGACACCAGGCTATCCACACTCCTCACCACCCTGCAGGGACCTTGAGGACCAGCCCACACTCAGCTGAGTCAGACAAGAGTGGATGGAGCCAGGTGAATTGCTTCCATACACAGCCCAGGCATCCTCAGCCAGCCAATTCTGCTATTCTAAACTGGTATTATTTACAAATGCATTGGATTTCTTTTTCTTTTGTTTTAGTTAGTTCCAGGAGCTATGGACTAGATTCAAAAAAAATAAAAAGCTGAGGGCTTTTTGGTTGGTTGGATCTTTTTTCTTTGGATAAGACAAACAGGGAGATTAAAAGCATCTCCAGTCTTTCCATATACTCGTGGGAAGAGTGATCTCTATTAACACAATCAGTGAAATTTCCTGGTGGAATCAAAACTGTTTATACAAGCAACAGTTAGAGGACTGGTATCATACTATATAGGTGGAAATAAGCAGTGTTAAATTCAATCTCCTTTTCAGTAAGCCCGGCATAATGTAATTTTCTTACGCTACTTAAGATCAAAAGTCTACTTTGTCTTCATATATGGCACAATCCTATTGTATTGAAAAAAGTATAAGAGAAAAAGTACTTATCCCTACTGCCTTACTATACCTATGTGCTGTAGGGTACAATAAGAGTCTTTTTTCAAAGTCTTGCACAAGTAAGGATGTAAAGCTGTGCTTTATTTGTGCTAAGGAATGCAGCATTAAAACCAGGCTTCTCTGTGGGACATCTCTGGGGGACCCAGAGGAAGCCTTGCGCAAAGTGCTTCCTGCATTTTGCTGCTTCTCTTGGGAGGGGATTAAGATTAGGGACCTAATTCCACTGAATATCCTCAGTTTTTTTAGCTGTCCACGGAACTGGCTTCCTGCAAAGAACCTCATCTAATTAACTTAAAGTCACGACTGACTTACACGTGCTATGTTATGAAATATAGATATGATGGCATGTTTTCATACTGCATAGCTGAACTGTCCTTCCCCACAGTGCCATCAGGATGGCACTGTGAGCAATATGTTTAATATAGGCATGCTGCCAGCAAATATAGATGTTTCCTGTCCTTTCATGGGTGCCTCATACTATCTTGCCTAAAAGATTGAACATATTCCACAGTTCTAATAACAAACATTGTAACCTTGCAAATAGCGACACTTGGAGTTTTCTTTAATATTTATATTTTTTGACCCCAAAAGGGAAAAGAATTTACCATACATAGACTGGAAAAACAGTGTGCTAATTTCACTTATCAAAGGCGTTCAAACCAAAGAGCCTGCCACTAATAATAGTGTGTTAAAAAATATTCTTGAACGCAACATGCGTTACTGTACTTTAGTACATGCTGGTACCTAGCTCTAAATGTCAGTATTTTCACAGCGTAATTCATGTCAGCTCCCAGATCTTATGACATCAGACGATGAGTTCAAAGGAACACAGTTTTCTGCTTTATAAAAACAGTTTAAAGATAAAAGCCGGTTTCAACTAAAAAAAAAAAAAAAGAAAAATGAAACTATTAAGCACTGCATTAACCTATGAAAGGCAAACGCCAATCAAAAGAAGATGTCAGTATTTTATAGTGAAACCATATTAGTACAAGTGATCAACTGCCGTTGCTTAATGCCTTACACAATGCTCAATGTCTTTCCTACTAAATCATGCAGCTGAGGAAGCGGTAAAAGTCATATCAGCTATCGGACAGGGAAGATTGGAACAGAACTATGCTCCTATACATCGCTGGACAATATTTATAACATGTAATGAATCTACTATCGGTAAAACAACTTTTCTATCTGCGTGAGCATGCAGAAAAGAGAAAGTGACAGCGTATTATTTTTCTATATTTATAATTAAAACAAATAAATATCAATCACATGGCTTTAAGCATTTAGTTTTCTGTAGATCTTTCAAAACTTTTTTGACCCAGCACTTGGTGCTCTGGAGCTTATCAATGACACCAGGGGTCAAAAGTGTTAGTGCGACTAAAATTACTTGGACAAAGCCAGAACCAGGTCAGATCGCCATGGGATAGTCCCATAAGGCCTCCTGTAGGCTGCTGCCACCAAGGAGTTCTGAGGAAAAGAAAGGAAAGACCATGAATCAAACATCCCAGAAAATTCACAAGCAAATGTGTTATTAATCAAGGAAAATAAAAACAAAGTTTATTAAAATGCCTTGTAATAGTACATTTCAAAACAACACAAAGACATCTTATGTGATGACCATTTTATCACTGAGGCTCATTCCAATTGAGTTACATTCTTCAAACCCAAAGAGCCACAAGTGTGCCAGAAAAGAAAATAAACACTGGAACGATGTGTGCAGTCACACATCTAATTTGATGATTGATCTCACAATTTAAATAGACACTTTCCACCCAAAATAAATGCAGAAGTCTGTATCAATGGCACTTCTGCAAACTGAAGCTAATGGCAGGACTGTTCCAATTTACACACTTCTTTCCATATTTAGCTGAGAAGTTCAACTTAGGACCTGAATGAAGTCAGAGGATAAGAAAACAAAGCAGAAGGCATCTACTGTGTTCTGTACAATTTGGAACACCGCAGTAAAATATTTTTAAAATTACTTTCTCATTTATTGCATAAATATTTATGAAGGGGACGGATCCTCATATGGTGTAAACTGCCTTAAATTAATTGGCTTCGGTGAGTGAAATAAAGTCAAGGAAGTTACAAAAATTTACGTCAACTATGAATTTGCCCCAGCATGTTTACACAGGAATTTTGAATCGAATTCACTGCTGCTCCGACTCCAGGGAATTGATGGAACTGTGACAGTGCATGATTTAGTCTTTTACGCTCTAAACCAACATCAAAAGATGGATCCTGTTTCTCTCCTCCCACAAGCTCTTGTTTACATGAATATTGTCTGTGAAGTGACTCATGGGAGCGGGGATTGAACTATTAGGCCCGCTTTTGCACTAACGAGGCTAATACAGAGTGATATTTGAACTGTATCAAGTTTTTAAGCTAAAGATGGAGGTCAAAGTTACAATTTTATCAGTTACATTTTGGAGCCTTTCACTTGATCATGACAATACCATGTTCATAATACAATTATTGTAATCATATTTCCAGCATTGCTTGCCTTCAGTGGAAACAGATTGCATTAAACTCAAAAGCTGCCAGAAATGGTATGCACATTTCAAAGTCAAATAAAGGTTATAGAACAGGACCTTTGAATTCATGTGCAGTGTATAATCAGTACTTGATCACTAGAGGTATTTTTGAGGCTTTCATAAACTTCACAATTAGTGCTGAAAATAGGCATTATATAAGGAGAGACAGAATAGTTACTAAGCAGCTCACTGATTGTACAGACTTCAGCAAGGCTATGGGTAGAGATGAGGGCTCTACATGATACCTGCGCTGTTATGATTTATTCATGCATACAATTTATTTCCTTGAAGTTTATATCAGAGAGCGGCTTATATCCCTGTTGATGCAGTAGAGATCTTAAAAATCTCCATAGCTCGTCAGGCAGTGTAAGTCAGCATACCGTCGCTGCACTCAGCACCCACTCCTGCCAGGATAGAGCTTATTTTGACTTGTATTCTGTTCAAAACTCTATTTTATTAATATTCATTAATGAAAGCAATTAAAAAAATGTGTTTTTTTGGTGTATTCTTTCTATCCTTGCTTTCTGAAGCACTTTACTTGTTAATTAATGATCTTCAGTCACTAACAAATAATTATGTTAGAATTAATTGCCTCGAGTCTCATAAACCCTGAAGTAGCATTATGTAAAAAAAGCTATCATATTACCAGGAAATACAATATACAGAAAATGTGTCTTAATTATTTGAACAGAAGCTGGATGAAGATTTATCACCTCACTAGCTCCAGAGATTGAAGACTGGAACAAAAGAAGTTTTGTTCCCTGGCTAAACCAAAAGTTTAAGAAATACAGTTTTCACTTTTTTTTTCAGCTCTCCTAGAAATGAATTTCTGTTTTCAGAAGTGTGGTTTTTTTTTTTTTTTTTTTTTTTTTTAAACTAGGGTAAATAAATGCTTTTGTCTGACCCAAAATGAAACTGTGATTAAATTTTTTAGTTTTTGCCAGTCTATAGAATTACTTAAATTAAAATTTTGGATTTCAAAATACAAAGGTCTTTTCAAATAAGAAATGCAACTTTATTTAAATATTGCAAGAAATGTTTTTTGAAAAATCTATTTCCTTATTCATTAGAAGCTTTAAATTTAGTAAAGGATTTTGGAACTTGCATTTTCGGTGAATAACAATAGCAAGTTGAAAAGCATCACCAACATTGCCCATAATCAGGGAAGAAATCACGAACATCTCAAAGTGCAGAAAAGCACTGAAGATCAAGTGAGACAGAATACTGAGTTTGTATGGGGAACAATTTGTTTTATCACGAGCTGCTGTTGTTTTGGTTTATTAGGGTTTCATTCTTATGTGCGAAAAATTAGCCATCTGCAGGGGCATCTCAGGGTCTGAAACTAAAGGCAAAATCCTCTTCAGCCCGGCTGCAGCCGAGCTCAGCACTAACACCACAGGCTCGTTTACAGAGGTTCCCCTCCATGCCTTGCTCCATGGTATCACTCTGTCTCCTCCCTGCCATATGTCTTACATCCACACATCACAGCGCTCCAAACAGCTCCAGAGCCAGTTGCTCCCGGCGCCTGCCAGCGCTTGCACAAAAGCTGAACTTGACACTCCCAGGCAGTTCCAGGGAAGTTCCTCAGACTCTGCACATGTAATTAACGGGGAGAACAGGAACATTAGAAATAGCAGAGCCTAATCAGAGGATCAGTAAAATGGGAGACTTGAGTAACAGGGAGGATAGCAGTTCTCTACAAGCGGCATGTACGTATTCAAGCTTGTCATACACACACTTATAAAGTCCCAATAGATGTGTGACCCAGAGTAAGCTCTGCTAGCCCTAGTCCTTTTATTTAATTTGTATAGATTGTAAGGTGATCACGTAACTTGTAGTCTGACTTCCTAAATAACACAGGCCAAAATAACCTCACCCGCTATTTTCCCTCTCCATTAGTACAGACTGTCTTCACCTTGGAAAATATCACTAATGCGAATCCACAGAAGAATGAGCAGAATGCTGTTTCCAGCACGGTGTCTTTGCCAGAGCGTGCTGGCTCCTGCTGAAGCCAATCCAGCCCTTGTGCGTGCAGAGGGCAGATCAGAGCTCTCACTGGCTAAAAGGAAACTTTGCAGAGTGTCATGTTACTTTTGAATCGAGAGTTTGGGGGTTATTTTCAGAACTTCCCAGGGAGGGTTTAGAGGCTTTTAGTCTCCCCAGCCTGAGGCAGTTCAGCACCAACTACCTTAAGAAATCCAGCTCTGGCATTCTGCGGTCCCAGGCTCAAAAACGAGAGGGTGTGCTCCGAGCGCACTCCTAGCACGGAGCCTTTGGAGGGCTCGTGGCAGTTTGCAGCAGCCCGATCACAGGACTGGAGTCTTGGATTGCAGCTGCTTCAGGGCAAGAATCATGGCTTTGTCATTTGCTTGCGAGATATATAGCTCCACAGCTCTCAATCTCTGGCAGGATGAAAACACCAGGCAAGCTATTTGGAAGCGGGTCTAGCTAGTTTAAAAGAATTTCAGTACTTCTTTCATGTCTCTGAGTTTGCAAGCTCACACCATCAAATTCTACTCCAGCAGGGGTTGATCGGAAAGATAAAATGCTGAGGACCTCCAGAAACCAAACCTTGCTACGTACTTTTCAGAAACCCTAACTGGGACAGCCTGGGTGCAGCCTTTGTCCAAGGACAATTCTAATTCAGGTTCCCCCTCAAAAATGCCATGAATTGTGTGCTACGTAGCACCGGCTGGTTTGGTTTTGCAGGTCCCTATGCAGGTAGCTGCCACACACCAGCCATGCCTGGAGTCCAGTAATACACTGGGAATTTTCCCAGCCCACAGAGATCGTGTCCAAGCTATCAAAACAGAAAACGATGAGTTCCTAGATATTCTGAAATGCTAATATTAACACAGTTTTGTTTTATTTCAGATGGAAATAGGAATTTCTTTTAAAGATTTTTTTTTTTTATCGCTGGTTTTAAGATAGCAGACTTGAAAGAAAGAGGTTAAATATTGTCTAAACTTAGCAAACGTTTTCCACAACTGCAAAGATTAAAGCAGAAATGAGTGGTGGTCTGTACTGCAACCTGAACCCCACTAAATAAACCAAAATATTCCCTTACTTGAACATTTAATGAAGGTTAAATATAACCCTTAAAGCATGAAAACAATGATTTCAAAAGTTTCCAAGAGCCTGTTAACCCCCCCCCCCGCCTTAGATTTTGGAGCAGTGATGAGTGATACTTCTTAGCTGCTTCAGCTATTCCTGAATCTCATATTAGAGATTTAGGAGGGAAGTTTTCTGCAATTCTCCTACTTCACTAATGACTCTCGAGCTGGGGTTTCTAGCATGGACTGAGAGGAACATTTTCCCTGGAGCTTATACAGGTGTCATTTGTATGAGCCTTCGGTGGTTTTATACTAATGATTGCTCCAGGATTCTTAACAAAACAATCCAAAGGGCCTCCTTCCTTTAATATACTATTTAAGCAATAACTTCACTCTAGCCTCAGGCTCGCAATGCAATAATTGCAACCAAACTAGCACTTACCCACAGACACAAATGATGTATTTAAATGTAATGGCAGTATATAAGCTAATTCTAATTCAGAGAATAAGTAATTGAAGTATCTGAAGAAAACATTAAAGAGATGTTAAGGACTTGTACCCACATTAAGATTAATCAGGAAGTTAGATAGGCATATATTATGGCTAATAACATAAACGATACGATGGTAGAGGAACAACTGTTCACCTGAACGGTTGCAATGCTCACAGTAGTAAAAGAGAACAGGAAGAGTACCATACTTTGAAGGACAGTTACTGAAATAAACTAAACTACCTGGATAAAGCCAGCCAGCCTGTTACAGAAACAACTTGATTACTATGGGCAAAACACCTCATTTCACCACTCAGATCTACTTGATGACAACTTTCTTCTCTCCCCTTGCAGTTGCACTATTTTTCCTCCTCACATAAAACTTTAGTAAAATAAAGTTTCCATTTAAAAATGAGATGACAATCCTGCTTATGAGAAACTTGGTAATAAAATAATACGTGCTATCAAACAACACACATCAGCGATGCAACGAAATTTTTCAATGCAGGCCTGATCTCCGGTCATAGAACCATAGAAGAGTTTGGGTTGGAAGGGACCTTTAAAGGTCACCTAGTCCGATGCCATATTTCAGGTCTCCTCCCAGAATGACAGGGTACATTTACGAAGTACCACACCCAGAATGGGTACGGGAGCCCTTTCCCGGAGGAAGCGCATGGAGGAACAATGGCAGAGAGGGGTGCTCGGCTAGCAGGGCTGTGTGCCTGCATCAGCTCTGCCAAGTGGCCTAAGGGGAAAGTTGTGGCTATGTCAACATTCGCGAAAGAATTTCCTATCCATTGTGCACTCGTACAGGGTGAATAGCAGCAAAGAATTAGACTTGGAGGAATCAGGAACTTGCTCAAAGTTACAACTTCTATTTTACCAATTTGCTCTGTCTTATGCAACACTTACCAGGTGAGGTAAGCTTGCCTCTGTGCTCACACAAAGCAGTTCTGCACGCATGGAAAGTAAATCTGAACTGGCCTCAGTAATGAAACAAGAGCTTACATGACTTGCCTACAGAGTCTGTCTGGCAGTTTCTAGCTGAGCCACATAACAATTATTTCCTGATTTTAACCATTGCTACAGTCTTACCAAAGACAGCAGCTGTTTTAATCTCTTTTAGCTATTCAACATTAACAAACCCCTTTAGAAAAACAGCAACTGATTTGTATTAAGCTCAAGTCTTTCAGAACACTTCAGTGAGACATCTAAACCGTCTTTTTCCTAATGAAGACAAGATCTGTATATGTAGCTCCAAGCACAGCAATCTCTCGAGCTTGACGGGACAGTAGGCACCAAATACAAATAATAAGCATCAGAGGTGTTTCTAGTTAGAAAGAGGCTTCAGCAGCCAAGTTGCATTGTTAATTGGAAGCAGGGTGTTGCCTTCCCCAAGCACACGGAAAGAAGGTGCTTGAGGCTGGCTAGGATGAGCATTCACAAGCAAAGCCACAAGCAGCAGTGGGGAAAAGATATGAAGTTACAGGGAAAATGAGGCTTTAAGAACTTAAAGGAAGACAGCAAGCAGTCAGTAAAAATGATGCTGGAAACAAGCACTGGGGGTGACTTTGTGACCTCCAGGGTATGTTTCTCTCCCTTCCCCTTCTGCCCCCAGGGGTATTAGCATGGACTTCAATAGAAACTGGTCGTCAAACACTTTTTGCGTACCACATTAAATTTAGTAAAACTACCTTTAACTGTGCTGAAGCCTGAAAGTCTGTACCTTGTCTCTGGTTCTGCTACATCCACTGCCAGAGAGTACTGTACGGAAAATACTTCATGTAAGAACTAAACTGCAAAGTGTGTCCATGTCCTGTGGTGATGCATTGGGGAGAACTTCACTGCCATGGGGCAGTGGATTTAAAGGAATGATAACGTTATGTTTCAAAGGTACAGAATTGTGAACTTGCATTAAGTCAGTCCTTCCAATCATCCTAATCTTGGCAGGTATTTAACTTTATTTCTACTTGAAAAGTTCTCTCTGTCCTTCCCACCCCCTAACACACACCTTTTCTTAAATGATTAAGAACCTTGAGCTGATGGAAACATTAGAGGGAAACTAAAACAAAAATCGATGTACAAGTCTGTTTTATTTGCACAAACACTCTTTCTATTTTTTCTACTGTGCTATTTACCAGGCAGCAGAGGTAATTTGTTAAGGTCTTATTTCACTCCTGTTACCTCTCAGATAAAAAAATAGCCAATATGGATAATGTGTGTGGGGTCCTCCTCCTATTTGTTTTTGGTGGCCAACCTTTTTATTTTAGGAGGGTTAGAGAAATAATTATTGAACCCTCTTTGGGTAACAGCCAGAGGTTGTTTTCCTTAAGCTGCTCCAGATTGTTACAAGGCAAGGTTGAAACTATAGGCTTTCACATGGCATTTGAAGAGTAGGTGGTGAGTCAGAAAGGCAGCAAGACACAGGAAGGCTGCTCCAGGTGGCAGAAGCAACAGGGTCACAGAGAAGGCCACTTCTAGCTGAACAGAGGAGAGCAAAGACAGTAGGTTATTTAGCAAGGCCGGAGTTAGCCCAAGAAATCCTGGGGAGAGGCCTACAAACAAGAAAGGCAGTTTTGAATTGCACTGGGGAATAATGGAGCTATTTGAAGTTGGGGGCTTTGAGTCTGTGCTTCCTTATCTAGGAGACCCTGGGTAGGAAAACTGCATTTGCACTGGGACTGTAGAGGAAGCAGCAGCACGGAGCTGAAATACGCAACAAGCCATCAGCAAAACTGCAGATCTCGGCAATATGAGGGACCAACAAGATTTAGGCATCTGGTGTTGAATGCCAATTGCTTTGGCTCTCAGCACAACCAGGGAAAAAAAAATGAAATAAAAGCAGCTCTTCCAGAGAGCTGTTTTAGCCAAACAGAAATTAAGTCTGAACTCTGGATGCTTAGGTAGGTAGTAGGACTATCCAGATCTGAAAAAGGAGATGGGTAAGAGGAGGCCAGCAAGCAGGAAGGCAGCAGAACAACAGAAGATGCTTTCATTTGTTCATAACAATCATTCCTTCTTCCAGGTATTTCTGCTCAACTCCTACGTGACACCAGAGGTTCACTTTGCTAAGAATGCCAGAGAAGGTGGGAAGGATGGATTTCAATCTGTATTTCACAGCTCAATATCAGCCTAAAGAGATCTAAAGAAACAACAGAAATTATTAGTCTATTAGCATAGAGAAGGACTAACCCTAAAGAGAGAATCGGCATCTAGGTGTAGTGTCCCTGTCTATGGCAGGGGGGTTGGAACTCGATGATCTTTGAGGTCCCTTCCAACCTAAACCGTTCTATGATTCTATGAAAAGGAGTAAACCAGGCAATTGTACAGGCAGAGGTACAACCCTGCACAGGTTTGGATGGAGGGTCAAAACCTGCACCGACACCAAAGAGAATGGCAATGAGAGGAAACCATGGAGAAGAGAAAATGGAAGGAGGATGCCTATCCAAAAGAAGGCAGCATCTGACATGGCCAGACATAAGCCCAACTCTATGTACAATGTACATATGTATGTACTATATGCCTTAGACTTCTGAATGACCCCATCTGCTGACATTGCTGTAAATGATGCATTTTTATATGCTGAGGAACTTCTGTGGTCTCAAAAGTTTGATATATATTAAATAAAAGCAATGAGAAGAGACCTAAAGGCTTCGGGGATGTCTTTTTTTTTTTTTTTTTTTTAATGATGTTAAAATCCACTTAATAATATCAAGAAACTCAAATGTTTCTAAGTGTGGAAAACCCAAAAACATTGTTCAGTTTGAGTGCTATAGCAGGGACATTCTGAGAGTCTTTCACTGGACATTATGAGAAATATCATATAAAACAGAAGTAGATATCTGAGGAATTTCAGATATTCCACTAGCCTACATGATTGACACTCTAGCACAGCTAATTTACATTTTAGAGATTTATAAAAAAAAAATTAGATTTTCTGCCCTTGACTGACATTCAAGGTGCACTTTACTAGCAAGCATCTTTCTGAGTGTGCAACCAGGGAGGGAAATTCAGTGTTTTTGTTATTCAACAGGATTAGCAGCCTGGATTCAGGTTAAAGTGATACAGAAGGGCATTAACTAGTTCTAAATGACTTAATTCCCTGAAAACAGTATTTTTTAATGTGCTGCTAATTAAAATATTTAAGAACTCACTGTAACAACATTTTGAAAACAAACGAGAAGAACCAATGTAAACAAAATATCATTTTACAAACCAAACGGAATCACTTAAAATCCAATGTAATTCTATGTTCCAATAAAAATAAATATATGTACAGGTGTCAAGTTAAGATTGTCAAGCACACTCCCAAGATACCATCTAAGAATGAACCAAGAAGTTAAAATTAACCCCTCTTGTACTCATTCTTACTTTTTGGGACAGGCAATATGATTTTCTGTGTAGCACCTACCTTTGAAGCCCATGACACTGCCCAAAACCACACTAAATGAAGGAGTAGGAGCATCACCAAGAAATGCTTTGGTGGAAGTTCACCAGAAGTATCTCTGCAGAATTGCAGTGCACTACTGCCAATATATTATGTTTTCAGGTTTTTACTCAACGTTCCCAAAAGCTAGGAGATTTTCTTTGCAGTATTTTTCTTAAATTTTGATCAAAATCTCAGTATGGCAGATATAGACTTAAGGAATGTGTGCTGCGTGACATGACAGTGTTCAGCAGCCTTGGTCCCCTTAATGACCACCTTTTTTGGTAAAAGATTATTCTTGCTCTTCCCTAATACATTGTATTGACACAAAATTACATAAAGATTACATGCTTCACAGGCTACAGATTTGTGCCCCTTAAGTTCAAACTTATTTTTCTACGTTCATTAGTTTCTTAGTCCTGAGAATGTTTTAAGTACTGCTCAACTGTGATGTGAGCAGAATAACAGCAAAACTTTGCGAAATAATCACTCAAGGCCAGGTGCATGAAACAAACCTTGTGCCTCTTAACAGACAGATTCCTTCACGTGGAAATAGTTTCCTTATATGGTATTTGCATGTTTCAGATGTGTCTCTTCTTGCATTCAGCTCCTTTAATACAGCTAACTAGCTAACTTTAGGAGAAAGGAAGAGGGTAACAGCTTCTTTCCTTTTAATTTACTGGTATTTCCCTCTCATTTCTGAGACTTCAGCTTTTAGGTTGGGAGATATGTCCTTGGCCACAATTTTGTGGAGCACAATTCTGTGACTCCATGCATCCGTCAGAATATCGCCCCTTATGTTTAGTTCAGACTTAGTCTTTCCTTTGTATTCTCTGTACTGTACTAGTGGTCCCAGAATGCTATTCAGAAAATATTTTCATCTATATAAAAATGTCTACTAGATTGCATGGCATTGCCTCCTAAAATAACATCTTATGGCCATACAGTACAGAGAGATGCTCAGCATTTAGATGACAGGCAAATGGGGAGAATCAAATTGTAGATGAAATGCTTCACTCTAGCTGCTTTAGAAAGCCATTATTTTCTGTGCACAAGCCAACATCAGGTTACCTGCCACGTAGCTAAGTAAGTTCTTCCTCCTGGATTTATTTTGGTTCCAAATTAAAAAAGCCTCAACATGGGATATGTGCTATTTCACAGCTGAAAAGATGTAATATTACATCAGAAGTCTATTTTGTCCATTAATAGAATACAGGTGGTAGCTTCAGGACAGAAAAAAAAGTCGTCTTCCCCAAATAATGAGGTCAGCAGGTTCCCCACCTTTAGCATGTTGGCAGGGACCAGTGCTAGCACAGAAGACAGGAATGTTTCCTAGGTGATCTAATAAAGCTAGAAAAAACTCATATCAATCAGCAATATGGGGATATTGCCGATAAGCTGTTGCCATAAGCTCTGAACTCTTTTGAATGTCTCATCTTCCAGAGGTCAATTTTTCATCTGTCAGTTCTTAAAAACCAGAAGATCTTGGCCAGGTCATCCATATTATGGTTCAACTCAGTACTATATTTTGAAATGCCTTAAATTTGACAAATTTAAGGTGACAGAGGAGAGAAGACACTTTGTTACTTGCCTCTTCTCCTGTACATCCAGTTCATAACTTTTATCTTTGTTGACGCAAAGGCCCAGACAGTCATTAGCTCCTAAGTAGTTCTATCACCTTTTCCTGAAGTAAGCATCTCCCAGAGTGCTGTGAAGGAAGCACTCAACATAGACCACTTCCTCTCTGGAGTTTTTCAGAGACACCAAGGTGAAAGAACAAGAAATAAGCCATAGCCTGGATTCCTTCTTCATTCCCCCACCCCTTCCCCCCGACTGGCAAGAGGCTACAAAAAGCAGAGATATCAGGGATGTGGCCAGAGCAAGATTGTGCAGTCATCTTGACTGTGAAACTGTTGAAAAGAAAGGACAAAACTGTCTATTCCACCGCTTTCCCCAACCAAACCAACTCATCATGGTTTTTTAAGCAGGAAGATTTCCACATGTTTCTTTGCAGTCCTTACAGTTATCGACAATTCTCACACGGGTACAAGATTCTCTACAGATCAAAGATCAAACTGAAGGGTCAGCATGAAAAAATAATATATTACCTTCATGAAAGGATCTTGAAGAACTCCACAAAAGAAAATTAAACCCAAATATTATTTTATGTTCCTACTGCAGAAATGAGCGCTGCAGTCAACTGAGTGCCAGCTCTTAACCAGCTGGGCAGAAAGCCAGAGGGGCAAGAGGGTGTCAGATGGAATTTAGGCCAGGCAGGCAGGAAACACCAAGAGGAAACACCAGCAGCAGCTGTAGAAGCAAAAGAATGGGCAGAGGCTCTAAGACAAATAATAACAGGCAGAGCAGCAGCAGTAGCAGATGTCAGACTAATGGTTTCTGGAGGGGGATGGGATGGCACTTGTGAAGAAAGGGGATTTTTTTTTTTTTTAAACCACTTTGCATTAATTATCTGAAAAGGGATTCTTCCTCCAAACCCTTTGCAACTTGTTATTTTGGATTAGTTTGTGAGGAAAGACACTCAACCAAGCACCCACTCAACATGTGCAATGCCCAGGACAGGCATTGCTGCTGATCCTTGTCTCATGTATGCATTTGAATTATCCCAGTGGCTTGTGGAGATGTTAAAAATAATTCTGGAAATAAGTTTGGTAGAGGGAACCCTTATTTCTAGAGTGGCTTTACTGAATGGTTTTTAGACTTTCTTTAGGGTTCTATCAAGTGGAACTATCAGGGAGAAGGAGGAAGTTCTGCTTTTCCAAAACATGCTGCAATGCTGCTTTTGTCAGAACTGTCATTTATAGGCTAGTTGATATATTTTCAATCTATTGATCACATCCATCCATTGATTGATTCACTAGATAGTGAGGAGGGGGCACATGCATCACAACAGACTCTGTCATGGTGACATCTGTAATTCCTGAGAAACTTGTCTTCCACACAATATGAGGCACTTCGCAGAGAGGATACTACACACACTCAACCACATTTATCTAATGCTGTAATCAAGAGGTGGTAGATGAAAGAAGAGCTAATCAACCATTCTCCTCAAATCAACCATTCTCCTCAAACAGTATCAAAAGAGGAAGAGCCACCTGCACAACTTCAAACAAGTAGAGCACCGGTTCAAATCAGGAACCAGAGAATGTGACCAGAGAGCCTAAAGAAATAAAAAATGTAAAGAGAAAAATATAAAAACAAGCGATCTGCACTAATTGTATTATCTTTGTTTCACTCAGAAAAAACAGTGTCATTGGACAAATAAAGGAAGCATAGGTTATAGCTCAAACAGCCTAATGAATTTAAATGGGAGCCGGCTTTGGAAAGCAAGTCACCACAAATAGGACATACCGAATCCACACGTTAATAGCACTAACCCAGTGGCTACTCACTCACATATGCACATTATAATCAATGGTTAGACCACCAGCTCCCCAGATAATTAATGAGGTGAACCACCTCATCCTCGCTGTCAGTCATGGCATGCTGTGCAGCAACCTAGCACACTGAAGAGGCCTCCGAGGTGGTCTCTGGAGTAGAGACATGGTTTGGCACAGGTCCTATGAAGTGCACTTGCTGATAGCTGCCTTCTCCCCATATGAGGATGGCAATCTGCCGCACGTCAGCCCTTCAGGAGACACCTGGTATTTAGATGAAGTGGATTCAGATTTCTTAATCCCTGCCAGAACCTAAGGAAGGCATGAAGTAAGTAATTTCAATTAGACATGGATTATGTTGGGGTGAGGAAAAAAAGGAAGAAAAAGGGCAAAATTACAAACTCAGTGATAACAAAAAGAATGCTTATGAATTTGTCAGGATTTCACTTGATTGTTCATGCCAAAGAAGCAAAAAGATTCTATACAATTTTTTTTTTTAATGAAAGGTTTGTATTCAAATTGTCTTTTCATCTCAAAATCACCTTCAATTTTATATTCAAGGAAAATTGCTTGAAATGAAAGCTAATAGTTTTGTTTCACATGAGATCATTTGGTTGGGCTTTTGAGAAACCAAGATTTTACTTTCCCAATTAAAAAAAATAAAATCAAGGTCTAACCAAGATGATTTTCTCATCCAATTTCTCAGGACCCTTGTTGGACCTCGCCTTATATTTCTAATTACATTTCCAAGTTTTCCTGCAAGTAGTATTATATTGAAAAGAAATAAAACATCCTTCCAAAAAAAGTTTCATCGAGCAGTTGGTCAGAAAATACACAAGAACAGAAACGATTCTTTACTTGCTCGAGCCATGAGCAGCACCTGGTTCAAAATATTCCTAACAAGAACATTAACACCCATAGCACACTGCTGCTTGTAGGAGCAGAACATCCATTACATTCGTGCTTTAATTAGAGTATGAAGCTTGTTAAAAGAAAATTAAAATCAGAAAGTAAGACAGAAATTCTTGTATATGATTTAAAGACTACAGAAATATTTAAATATATCACGTCAATGCGACAGGTAATGAACATCTATCAAAGAAGACTTGACGAAGACCAAAGAGATTGGAACAGCTAATGCACTGCTAGAATATTAGAAATACAGACTTTCTATGGAAAGACAAAGTCGGATACAAATGAAGAAAATAAAAACAACTCAGGCAAGCCAAAGGTAAAAATATGTTACCTTTGTTACCTAAAGTCTAAGACTTTAAAGAACAATGTATTACAGGCATAACTACTAAAATCACTCCTCCTCCAAGTGCATCAAGTGCAGAAAGTGTTCAGAAGACCAAACTGTGATGAAAGTGTGAAAGGCTCAAAGAGGTTAACAACACAGCAGAAAAACCAAATGAATTCTTACAACAGCATTTATAGTGCTAAGGATGTTAGTGTGACGCAACCTTCCTTAACAGGATACATCATAAATAATATCTACTTGCTAGCATAAGTTTTAGAATTAATCAATAAAGTAGTAAAACAGTAGAAATTACAAAACAAATATAAGCTCTAACCAAAGTCAAGGTGAAACTGCGGTGACTAACTTCTCACGAGGACTGGAAATTGGCAAAGATGGTACCCAGGATTCTGGAGTCAAAAGGAAGATCCAAACTGCAAACCTATTAACCTGACATAGATACCGTTAGAAATACCATTAAGGAATACTAATGAATGGAACTACAAGACACGTGGGCGGTAAGATATACAGATAAAGGTTTCCCTTCTGAGAAGGGGTTATAACTCCAAAATCTGTTTTCAGGCGTCAGTAAACACAGATGTAAGTAATCTTATTCATACACCCTACTTGCATCCCCAAAGAGCTCAGGACAAGTTTTTCTCCTTCTGAGTTTTAAGTTAGTGAAGGATAAAAACAACCCTAGGTCCAAAAATGGTAGGTCTTCACATTCATAAATAACTTCTTAAAGAAACTAGAGTAGGAATCTTTTTGCGCATGAAACTATGGAGTTCCACAAGAATCTGTACTAGAGCTTGTGGTGTCTAATGTATTCATAAGTGATGTACAAAAGAAGGTGGAGAGTGAGATGAGGTTTTCCGATGATATGTAGTTTTCACCATAGTAAAAACTAAAGCCAGCCATAGATCATTACGTGACAATAGTATATATTTATACATGCAGTGATGGACTCTGGCTATTACTATGCAACAGAAGTATTTTGAAATAGGCGGTTCTACAATAAACAAAAACAAACCCAAAACCAGCTCAGGGACCAGCAACAGACAAAATAGCAGGCAGAACATTAGGAGTTATTAGGAAAAGAATAAGAACAGAAAACATTCCTATGTCAACATATACACACGTTTCACTCATATACTGACTATAATACGTTGCTTGGCCCCATCTCAGAAAGGGCCAACTAAAGCAGGCACAATCAAGGGCAGAAAGAATAGTCAAAGACAGGGAGCATCGTTCACAAAGGAAATCATAAAATAGACCAAGACACTTCAGGCAGGAAAAAGACACCACTGAGCAGGACACAACATTAAGCAAATAAAACTGAGCAGCATGGAGAAGATGAAGGAGTTATGTCTTAGATCCTTGTACCAATGTCTTTCTTCCTCAAGCCCTTATTGCTCTATTTGTCCAGCTACTCCTGGTTTTAGACCAGGATGGCTAAGACTTCAGCAACTTCTAAGTTCAGTTTTTTCCTTCCTTATTCCCTTCTTTGATTTTAATATTTCTGTGCGCGCTATTGGTTGTAGCATAAGTCTCCTTGCACACCCAGCCTAAGCCACCTCCTCACTGTTCTTTCTGATCTTGTTCATCTGAACATTTGCCCTTCCCCAGGAATCATACGTTAACCTACACCTTGTCTTCAAGCACAGCTCACAATCTTTCCGAATTTAACTCTGGCGAGCAACTTTTCTGTGCTGCCTGGGTCTGCTCCTGAAGCTCTCACAATGGAAAAAAAACATCTCTAAGGGTGAAAGCCTCTCAAAGGGTTGGCTATAATGCTGCACCTACATCTCTAGAAAAGTGTGTACAGTGTAACCTGTCTTGTCCCAGGAACATACTGAAACTTTGAGGGGTGAAGACACTCTGAAACCCGGTGACATCCACCTAAGCCTGGCACACACCATCACAACCAGCTCCAGTCACAGTTCTGCACAACTTGGCCCAACAGAGGAAACATTCATGCTGTCCCTTCACAAAGTGCTGCGAAGGGCTGTGGACTTCCTGCAAGGCAGTGAACTTGGTCACTGCACTTCCTCTGCTTCCAACACCCTCTGTCTTGTAAATCATCTGTCAGCAAGAGCATCCTGTATGAATGTGAGGGACAAGGGAATATCCAAGGGCCGTGATCTAAGGGTCATGGTCTACACAGCCTGTAATCTTCCGCTGGCTTAGGAGGAAGAGAAGGACTCCTCCTCACACAGCTTGGGCCTTTTCCAGATCCATCTCTCAGAGCAAACCATAAGCTCACATTAGCTTTTCCAAAAGGGTAAGCAACCTCAGATGGAAAAGATAGCGAGCAGACCACTATAGGCAACATTTTCACTGATGTCAACCATTTCCTCTCCTCCACACATGCCAAACTGATACATCCAGTCTAAATAGACAGGGCCAGCAAACATCTGGTTGACACGAGAATCAGAAGGTCCCAGCCCACACTGTTTTGTGTTTTTACTTTTGTTACACGCTTTTAATTACACCAAAGATATCAGTGCAACAAATGATCTTAATCCATTTCCCCACAACTTGTTTCTCTCCATCAGATGTGGTTCATTACATCGATGCAGATCTGTCTCCCCTGCTGAATTTGTCAGATATGTGACTGAGTGCTCTGTCCTGGTAGTATTCTGCAAGTTGATTTCAACTTAATGTTTTATTAGCAATATCTAGCACTCAAAGAGGACAGAAGAGCCAGGGTGAAGTCCTTTGGAATTTGGTTATTGGCTGCATGTCAAAGGAGCATAAAAACTCCAAGAACTTAAACGAGCCAGTTCATACTTACTGACAGAAAGCCTTCACTGAAGTAATGATATGAATTTAATGCTCCTTAAATATTTGTTGAATATTTACACCTAAAATAGCAGCAAGAAAAGAATAAATTCTAAGAAACGAAGTAAAATTGCAGGCTACATATTTTCCTAATTACCTATAATTTTAAATTGAATTTATTAAAACTAAGGATGGAAACATAGTGCACACTACATAGGATTTTTATTTCTTATGCATCTTGTTTCAAATGTGAAGATAGAAGTGCACAAGAGTTATTTTTTGGAAGCATAAAATTTCAAATCTGAGCATTTTTTTTAGATCATGTTTTATGGAACTTTAACTTACACTTTCACAGTCTCTTCAGATTCAGCTATGTAAACCAAGTCAATCTAGTGCATTTCAAACTCTTTTTCACTTTCAGCATGCAGGGATTTGCCTTTATTAGCACTGAGTCTGTTTATTTCTGTATTACCTGTTTATCTAGCTTTGATAGCCATCTCTAATACACATAGCTATCTGTTTTATTTCATGTTTTACCATGCAGCCAACCTCCAAATGTCATTTTTGACTAATATTTAACGTAATGAATACAGGTTTGCTGACTACTTGTGTTAGCCATGTATACAGAATCAAATTCTCCTCCAGATTAAGTCAATGACACTACTGTTAACTATACATACATCTTCAGGAAGAAAAAAGTAGAATAAATGTTGATAATTATTCTCATAATTATTGATGCACATTAATATTATTGACAGAGTGCTAAGTCAGAAATTCAAGTCAATTTAAGGACATTTCAAGATATTAATCTGAATTCTACATTAATTAGTTATATACTTAAGATACCCGAGTCCTGTATGAATTAAGTTGTCCTAAGCATGCTACTGGTCACCAATCTTGCAAGAGTTAACATAGCTGTACTTTTTATAATTATGTAATCCCACCAGTACTCTATGTTGCTCAATTTATGTATTACGCATTGTTCAGTTTTCATAAGAGTGACTATCATGGACCAGTTTGGGCTGGTATACTACAAAGACAGAACTACAGAAAATATATTGCATAGCATGGTGATTTGTTGTATAAGTAATTTACTGCTGTAATGGAGCCTCAATGGAAGTACAGTTAGGCTACTGTCACAATTTACAGCTTCCCCACCCCCAAGATTTTTGCATTTGTAATGACTTAAGCTTGAATATAGGTATTTTAATTGAATATATTCAATCTTGTGTTTATTCTGCAAAACAGACCTAATAAAACACATTAGCATTCACGACAGCCTATTTCCCTGACAGATCAGGATGTACCTGGCACACATAAAGAAGTCCAGGTAATCATGCTACACAGAGAGTTCAATTTCCTACAGAAGCATGAAGCAATTTCAGTATAATCTAGTGGGCGAGAACTGTACATCAGACCTCGCAGAGTCTTAGCTTCATGAATTTGGACAGGTTAAGTGAAACCCATGTTTAAAGGATCTCATCTACAAATTGCGAGCAATTGTCTCCTTCCTTTAGAGAGGTTACACAATGCCTTCTTTAATGTACATAAAGCTAGCAGTCAACTTGAAATAGGTTATAGTCAGTTAGAAGAAATAAGAACACGGTACAGGACCTTCTGATCCTCAACCATACACCTGTTAATGACTCAGACACTGAAGAAAACAAAAAATTAAGTGTTCATCTTCCCAGATAATCTTCTCTCTCTCCACTCGAGAGGAAACTGATCATTCTGGCACTAGAATGGATGAAACACTCCCAGTACTCTATTTTTTTTGGAGAATTACCTCACAAAGCATAAACCGAGTATAAAGCATCCCTTTTACAGCAACTGTCATGATCTGCGACTGCCAAAACAACCTTATTGTCAAGAGCCAACAGCATAGACTTACTGTTGAGTTTGGTGGTTTTATTTTGTGGTTTTTTTTTTTTTTTTTTTTTTTTTTTAATCATTGTCATAAGGAGGAAGGAGAGGAAGGAAGTGAAGGAGGAGGAAAAAGGTTGCTCTCCCTTTAAGATCTAGTTTGAGTCCAGGTGGCTGGACTGAAGCATCTAGTACAGCTGTACTCCCAGAGCGAGAAAGACTTGGTGTGTTCAAGAGCGACCCAAATCTCTAGTTTCAGGCAAGTGCTGAGTTTTTATCTTACGTCACTCCAGTGAGATGAAAGCAGCACACTGATAATGCTCTTGTCTGTTTGTACGTAGGATTAACAGTACGAAATACTTTCAATTCTACTTTGTAGGAAGAGCAAATATTGCACTTTTTAAAAGACAGTGTCTATGGGGGAAAGCAGTCGTGATAAGAGAAGAAAGCAATACATCTGCGCAGGGGTTTGAGCAGGTGGAGGCCTAGAGAGTTTAGTTTTAAATACAGACGTGCAATGCAGTATTCCGCACAGGGCTAGGAGCCCAACAGAGACAGCACTAGCTGCCTTCCTCCGCTTTTATTTATTGATAAGTACCAAGAACTGCCAAAAGGCTTCCCCGATTCTTTCATTTCAGAGAATTTTTGAGATGAGAATTTATTTCAAGGCAATGACTCTATTAGAGATACCCTGAATGACTTTTTGTATTTTTTTTTAACCTCCATTTCCTGTACAGTATGCAATTACTAGAAGGGTGGAAACTTCTGAACTCCCTAGGAGAATTTGCTACGTCTCTCATTTCAGCTTAATAAAATATAATCTGGATTGCAGCATCTGTAAGACAGTTGTTCCCTATCCAGCTGTTCTAAGTCAGGTTATTCACAGGACAAGGAAGAAGAGATTTGCAAGAGGGATGCTGAATTTAGTTGATAAGAAGAGCACTGCTAGATCTCCAGTATTTGAGGACATTTCCCCTTGTCAAAGTAGTTGAGTTAGAAGGAATTGCCACTATTGTGCTGACCCAATTTATCTTTTTTAGACTGTCTGCATTTTTATGTGCATTATGGCTTTTCATTGGTACATTTTGTGTTCATTATCTCTCTAGGCTACCTCAAGACTTTCATGACTGTACATTAACCTCCTGATTTGAAAAGCAGCTCTGTCAGAATTCAGATGCTGCGGGTTGTTCCTCTGGTAAGTTTGCTGCTACGTATCAGCCTTTGCGCATGAACCCGAGTCAGCTGGAATTCACCAGAGTGGTACTACACACCATCAACTGGCCACACAGGAGCCGAGGACATGGGCAAGTCTAACATGGGTGCCCTCAGAGGGGATGTACAGAGCAGCGGTCAGAACAGGCTGACCTGTGCCCGTCAATGAAAGGTGTGAAAATGCAGAAGTCAATCAGTCTGGGAGTACTGTGCATTAAGTTGTGTCTCATTTTGCCATTGTACCAACCTGGAAAAAAACCTGCAGCTATTTTGCAAAATTAGGTACTTCTAAAGCATTTATTTCAGTTCCTGGAAAAAGGGCAGCTTTCTGGAGCAGAAGTACCTACAGTCAGGGGGTTATGAGAGTTAATTACCAGGAAGCAAAGGGGGACAGCATACTCTTACTCTCGCCTACACTGAAATCTCATTTACCTCTTAAAAAAGAGAAATTTCATATAGTCAGCACAAAAATCATGAAAACAGCCCAGCTAATTAAGAAGTTCACTTAACTAGACACTTCAACATGAAAGAAAGGGCAGAACTAGGGACATAAAAGTGAGGAACTAGAGAAAGTTTGAGCAAAGTGAGTGCTAGTCCCAGAGCTTTTCTTTTGCTAGTTAACTCCACCAAATTGTTTGCTGTTGGTTACTGACATCAAGGAAGCTGATCTAGCCCTGGATAGAGACACTCCAAGACTAGTCCATTGTGAAGAACAGACATTCAACTGAAAGACTTTTTTTAATGATAAATTACAGCTCCCTATCAGATAGTTTAGAACAGGGTTGAATAGACACTTATTTTAAAGAATGAAACACTGGAGGTGTCTTCCTTTTTGCTTAACAGCTCCAGCAAAAGGGAAGTGAAACCTTGTTGATTCTTTCTGAATGCAAAGACATACAGTGAAATTTCTCTGTTAATTCTCACCCAGAAAACAAAAATCCATTTAACATTCAAAAAAAAAAAAAAAAGGAAAGAAAAAGCTAAGGAGCCAAATCCAGTATGACAGATTTCCACGGGGATATGTTTGACCGCATGAATTTTTCATGGGAGTTACTCTATTAAGTGCATTACCAAACTTTGATTACTCAAAGAGTGCAAATGAGCAATCAAATTTTGCTTCAGCAAAAAGTTCCTTCTGTTCAACATTTGCTTTTTAAGTGCTCTTTGGTAAACCGTACAGATTTACATTGCTCACAATACATAAAAGAGAGCTTCATCTGGCACAGAATATATTTTTGGGAAAAAAATACATTGTGGGATAGGATGGGGTTATGTATTTATATGTTTGGAATGGCATTAAAATCAGCTACTAGGAAATAGCTTCTTCATTGCTTCATTCCACTTCTGTCTATTCCAGATTTAAAACTGGAATAATAAATTTATGAAATAAATAGTATTTATATATTTAATTTTTTAACTTAAATTTTTAGCCTTCGCAACTCCCTGAATTTCACAGCTATAGATGCAACTTATATATTAAATATGCTCCTATGACACGCCACAGTGAGGTGTCATTCTGTAATAGCAGGAAAATAGACAAGTGCATTAGGCCCAAAGCAGCATTTGCACTCAGGAAACGTCTCTCAATTGCACAGGGTAAAGAAAGGTCTTCAAGCACATAGAAATGGTTGTGGATTACAAGACAGGGACTCCTTTCTTTATTTCCTGCTGTACACTTCCTAAAGGCATTTGCTGACAAGGAATTTGCAAATCTTGTCTTGTTAACAACTGTAATGCTCCTTGGTATTACTCTGATATAATCATCTGTGTACCTGTCCAAATACAGCTTAGCAACTGCCAGTCTGTGGAGCTGAGAGTTTCCCTCCCTGTCTTTTCACCAGTGATCAAATAACAAAGTTTGCCTGCGGTAACCTTCTCCCCAGTATCCTTGCAGATGTTGCCCGCCCCCTCCTCCTGAAGGTTGTCCTGGAGAGAACATGTAGTTCCAGGGTGACTCATACCCACACACTATCCCTTACTCATCCAAATAGTTTCATTAAAGGCACTGGATGACAATAGATAATCCCTCATTTAATTGCGAGCTTGTTTCAGTATGAACATCCTAAAAAAGAGAATAAAGACCAAGACAGGGACCTCCATGGATAAAGGACAGAACTCAGCTGGGATACTTCTGAGGAAGGAAGAGCGTGTTTGATCACAGCACCCCTTATTCAAGCATTTACAAGTGTTCATTAATTTCTACATCACAGAACTCATGCAAATACCTACAGCCCCCTCCTCCCTAGAAATGCTGACCTTCGCTATTTTGCTTAACGTTTCAATTCTTTAAGAAAAACAAAATATATGAAATTGCACATACCTTCCCCAATTCACTCCCTTCTTTGAGAAAGCAGGTAAGCGCACCGAACACTGAGCTCTCCAGACGACTGTACAGGACTCTGAAGCCCACAAAGCACGGATGGGATTTATCACCAAAACAATACCCTATATTTTAACCGATCTTTGAATTATTTTGAAATTAGAGGCTTTACTTTGCATGCTCCAGTTACCCGAGAAGTGCAATATGGTCCTACTTCTAAGAGGATAAACTGCAAAACCACAGAATGTAAAGACCACAAAGTGTGTAAAAACAGTTGAGGAAACAGTCAGCAGCCACTGAACCTCCTGTGGGCCAAAAGCTAGTTAAGAAATATCACAGGAGAGAAATGTCAGGAGCAAAGGAAGAAGAAAACTAGATAGTATGGTGGCAAGTATGCTAAATGAAAGTTTATGGTGGCTACTCAAGAGCTATTCCAGGCAGAGAACAACACTGTCTTGCTGGAAAGAGAGGTACAGTGTCTCCAATGCAAAGGATAAAGTCCACAAAGCTAATAGTGATTCTCAGTACTGGAATTGTGAAATAGTTTGTTTAAAGTCAACACAGAAAGTAGATTCATGCCTTTTTTTTTTTTTTTTTTTGTTAATTCTCTACAAAAATGAGCTAGGAAAATGCAAGAGCACATTTTAGTCAAATACTGAAAAATGCATCTGAATTTTCCAGGAGGCTCTTTGCATCAGGGATCCTGTAAGAGTCACGCTGATCTAGTCAGGAGAGGGAAGTACAGGATGCCCAGCCCTGTAAGTAGGTAGATCTTACAATGATCATTTTGTACAAGTCATGAAAGAACAATTAATATTTTCAGAATTTCAGATAATCCCTAAACAAAGCAGAAAAATTAATGGAAAAGGTGTTTTGCTGAGAATTTCGCTCTTGCCAACATTCAGAGTGCTGCAAGATCCACAGCCACCCACAACAAGTCAGACCTAAAAATATTCCTTTCTCAAAATAAGCCTGCCATACCACTGCTGACGATGCAGGCTCCTGTCCCGCCACCTTTGCATTCACAGTCAGAGCTGCAAGAGCTTATTTTGCTGCTTGGTTGTTTTTCAGACAGCTGCATACATACTGTTTGAAACCATATGAAAACTAAAATAGTACAACAATACTTTTCTAACCCTAGAAGTGTTAATTTCTTAATAAGCTTGTTTGATTAACCAAGGAAACCCAGAGAACACGCTGACTTTGTCTTGTTTCCCCTCCCCCAATTGCATTTTTACAAAACTGCAGTAGAATCTTAACCAAAACAATGTGCTGATAGGAGAAGCTGTCTGCATTCCTCTTTTGCAATTCACCTTACACTCTACATGTTACTTGCAGATAAGTTCTTCTAGATGCCAAAAAAAATCCAGCAAGAGGTGAAGGCTTCTTTGCGATGGGTAGAGCACTGCACAATTTTGTCAAGTTATTCATTGCATTCTTGTTTGTGGATCCCCGCCCTTAGTGTAATCCCTGCAGTTGCGCCTGTTCCAAGTGACCCCAGCAATACTTAGGGGTGGGAATAGCCCATTTCAAACTTCACTATTAGATAGTCAACATTAGATACTGATTTAACTTCTTTATTTTCACACTCATCCCTCTTTATGTAAAGCAGCAGCCCATTAATTTGATGCCTGCAATAGGCCTGCTTCTTTCCCCGCCAGGAGGCAATATCCAGGGAGCTTATTAATTTCCAGGGAAGTACCCTCATGTTCTGGGACTTTTTGAGTGGGAAAGGGAGGAGGGAGGAATAACATTTCTCTTTGTATTATTTCAGCTTTGCTCTACAGAGCTGCTCTCCGTAAATAGCAGATAAAAACATTTTAAGAATAGTCAAAGAAGAATGCTTCTTCCTGAACACATTTATATGCACACACACACACGACTAAGAGAGTAAGTGCAAGAGAAACACACAGATGCACTGCAATTTGCACTACCAAATAGGTGCTAAGCAGCAACAAATGCTGTAAAAACCTAAGGTATGAACAGAGGAGCTGACAACGGAGGAAACTGGTGTTTTCTGATACAATTCAACCTTTACTTTTAGCATACTTGTTTTATGACTTTTTTTTTTTTCCCCCACAGCAGACAAGTTCCCATCACCCTCCTAATCTTGTAGCTGGTGGTACAGAATTCAGCTTCCAGAAATAGTGTCAGTTAGAATCCTTAAATTTAGGACTAGCGACATCTTGGAAGAAAATCTGAAAAAGCATTAGGAGAAGGAATTACATTTTATTCTAAAGCAACTCTTTTGTGTCTCCAAAAGAAGGTCCCCTGGAGCCAGTGTGAAGACAGAAAATGCAAAATTACTTAGGCCCTGTTGAAATTCCCAGCTCAGGCATTATGATAATCTTTTTCAGGAGAAGGATGACAATATGTACATATAGTGACTTGGACAGTAGGATCCTGAGCTTATTCTGGAGCTTACTGCAATGTTATTAATAAAGATCACTAGTAGAATTAACTGTTCATCTCAAGCGTTCCTCTGACCTGAGAAATAGATGTCTCGTGCTTTATATTTAGAAATAGCAATTAGGAAAAGCACACCTTTGAGGGAGAAGACAGGGATGAGGTGAAAACATCAGTGGATGAACACATAGTAAAAACACATTGTAAAGAATTACATGGATAACACTGCTTTGTGGAATCCAATTCCTTTAAATGCTAATATAAAATATAATGAATTTCCACTATTTCTACCTTTTTTCAATGAACGCACCAAACTCACATCAGAACACTTCCAGAGAAGCCATATGATTCTGAATTATAACTTAAATAACTGCAGTAGTTTACCTGAGAAACATCAGAGTCATTAACTAATATTAAAGTTGTGCAAACATTCAAACACATGGAAATGAAAAAGATATCTTAAAACTAAATTCAATGAAGTGTTAATGCTCTTTAAGTCTATAGCAATATTTCTTCTATCCACTTGAAACCAAAATTAATTCATGAAATCAGAGGCAAGTAAAGGCTGGAAAGTGTCCTGTCACTGAAACACAACCACATCTGCAGTGGAATCCCAAAGCTGCTAAGAAAAAAAAAAAAAGCAACACTGCAAACCAATTTGGTTTGTTTTTTTTTCCTTTTTTTTTTTTTTTTTTTTAAATAGGGCTTTTTTTTTTTTCCTTTTTTTTTTTTTTCTTTTAAGCTCTCTTTAATCTAATTATTCAGTTGTCTTCTCTAGGAAAATATTAAAATTTCTCCAAAGCACATTAAAATCAGGAAACAACTGTAAGTCAAATAGTTCTTTTGGGCTAGTTCAAGGGCTGCTTCAGGAGAGCTGGCTGTCAGAGTCTGAAACCAAATTTGCTCATTTCCTCCTTTATTAACTCGTGAAGTCAGCCTAAAAGTATTACAAGTTCTGGGTTAGCAGAGTTTAATTTCCCCCTCCTTTTCACACGTGTGCACGTTCTGTGAGTGCACAGAGCTTCTACTTAATAAATATTTAAAAATATATACTACACAAGAGAAATCCATCTATGTGTCTTAAAGTTGTGTTGGACAAGCTAACATTTTCCCCTGTGCTCCTTGGGAAAGTAGAGCTGTTTAAAGTAGTATAACGAAAGTCACAGGGATAAAAAAGAGCAAATATTTCCTAGATAAAGAGACTGAATGTCACACTTTTTTTAAAGCAAGAAGCAATGTGACATTGCTCATTTAATCTGGGCTCTGCTAATTGGTCTATTGCACAAGGAAAAAATCTGTGTGAGTCCTTCTGGGAATGTCTCACATCATTCCCTATCAGCTGTTGACATACAAATACTCTGGTAATGAAAATATTTTCATTCCTTCATAACAGCATTCCCTGTCCTGTTTAATCTTATTTTCTCTCTTTCTAAAAACAAGCTTCTGTGTGGGGTTTCTGAACTAATGGACCTGATGCCATATATCAAAACCGTCCTGTGCTCCTGTCAAACTTGCTAGGAGTCCACCCAAAAGAGAGTGAAAGGGAAAAAACCCAAGGATTTATAGCAATAACATAGGATTTTAAACACCATTTGAAATTCATCTCTGGTCTGTATCATTTCAAAGGACTGTGAATGCAACTGAACTAGAACTAAGCAGTACCTGTGCTGCTTTAGAGTGGCGATCACTAGCAATGGAGTACCTGGCACAGGATCCAGCTACCTGCTGGAAGGGGGCAAGCTTGCAAATTCCTGGAAACATTGCAAATCAGAATATTTTAGCCAATTTTTACAACTCTGTCACTGTAATGAAAAAGAACGCTGAGGAACAAACAGCTGGAAATCCAGGGTGCCTTCCTGGCCTCCAACCAGGCTCTTCTAAAGCACAGGTTCAGACTCTCTAACCATGAGGACATCAGGGAGATGAATAAAGTGGTGTTGGAAAGACTTCTAGCAACTCTGCCCGTGCACACTCCCCCGTCTCCAAGAGGGTATCAGCATCTCCAGGAGGGCAGACCCCTCTGCAGAGGCTGCACTATCCTTCAATCTAACAGCAAATCCTACTTGGGACAGTTTTTATTTTCAACAAGCTACTTCTAACCATGTGGAGCCCCACTTTGTGCTCAGCAATTAGCTCGGGAGATAAGATCACATTCTGTTGTGCATGAAATCCATGCAGCAGTCATTACTATAGTCTCAGAGCAACTGCTTTTGGAAATTAGGTTATTTCAAAAGTTATTGCATTCACATTGTGGTGGTAAATACCTCTCTTCCCCTGGAAAACTTCATACTTAAATACAACTCTTAAATAATTTTACTTTTGTTACGTATTTGTCCTCAATACCACAGTTCTTCCATATTCAAGGTC
Source organism: Vanellus vanellus (assembly GCF_965231255.1). Classification (NCBI taxonomy): domain Eukaryota; kingdom Metazoa; phylum Chordata; class Aves; order Charadriiformes; family Charadriidae; genus Vanellus; species Vanellus vanellus. Next base: position 23,859,124 of record NC_138913.1, on the reverse strand, counting down.
TGAAATACGATGCAAGCTCCTGCTCCTCTCTCCCCCATCCCTCTCCCTGCCTTGGGACTTGTGCTTCCACCCACATCCTGCTGCCCAGGTTGTAACATTCCTTTCTGCACCCTATCACTGTCACACTCCCTCCTGGAAACAGGTGCAAGAAGATTAAAAACCCACTCATTCAGCTGGGATTTTCATCTGTTGGCACCTTCCTCTTTGCCACTCCTATATGTCAACATCTCTTGAGCAGGAGGTGGCGGGAAGGCGCGCTCTCTGTCAGTTCGTGCTGTTTGCTGTTTACAGTGAGAAGCAGGAGTTTTATTCTGAGGGACAGCTATATCAGGGAATGGGAGAAAACTTAAGATACAGAGGCTTTACTTGGATTTTTTTCCTTAGAAAGCATGTGTGTTTTGTTAAAGCTAAAGTTTAATTTGAAATGTCAGTGTTAACAGATCCCCAAGAGCGCTATTTTAATGAGTTTTTGAAAAATCCATTAATTCTGTGTTACGCTTTTTAATTCTAGATTGTTCATGATATGAGGATTGAAGTATTCTACCATTTTTCATTTTAGTCATTAAGTCATTTTATGTCAAGCTGTCATTGCAGCACAAACAGAAGACTTTGACCTAGAAGGGTGATCATTCCACTCTAAGTGGTAACTGCACTTAATATTGTAAAAACAAAGGTAGTGTAGTAACTGAAACCTACGTTCACAGTAATACTGTATCACTGCAACTGATGTTGGGAAACAGTGTTACAATCTGCAGAAAATCCAGAAACATTTCTGCAGACATCTTTTTCCTAAAAATTCCTAGAACTGGGGAAATGTTTTGTGTCTTCTCCCAGCTGTTTTTTTTTTCTGAATCAAAGCAGCCTTTATACTCACCCCTATTTTCAATTAACAAAGTCTCCCACAAACAAAGTTTCTGATTTTTTTGATTACCCAAGCACCTGCACTCTTTGGACTTGTGGTCCATATTACAGAAGTATCCACCTTCATGGGAACTCTCAATTGTCTATGCAAAAGGAGGTCCCTGGAGTTCCCTGGGGAGGACAGGCCTCACAGGATAAGGACTTGCCTGTATGTGGATGTTTCCCAGAACAGCTGTTCCCCACCACTTCCAGAAGAGTCCCTGGTGAGCTACCTGCAATCGGCATCCACACAAGCAATTCTAGCAGAAGAGACATTCCTGAATAGGTTTCTAAGGGCAGGCAGACCTTCAGATTTGAAGTTGTCCAGTGCCAAGGTCACATCCGCCAAACAATTAAAAAAACCTTGTGAAAACTGATGGTTTCATTCGCTTTCCTAGCAAAGTGCACCATAAATGCAACAAATTGGAACTGAACCCTCAGGGGCAGCACCAGCAAAGAACATGAGTCTGGGTAATTTTCTCATCTCTGTAACTGGATCTCTCTGGCAAGAACAGAGAAATCCATCCTGGAGCTGGGACACTTGTCCTTTTGCTGTCTGCCGCAGAAGCGTGGCACAGACTGGTCAGCAAACAGAAGCTCCCAGGGTGAAAAGGGTATATGAACTCCTGTATTGCATTGGAATGCAATTAGAATCCTGTTGGAGCAGGAAGAACTCTGTGAGCAAGAACAGCCATAGAGATTGGTCTTAATTTTTCAAAGATACCCTCTTTTTTTTTTTTTTTTTTTTTTTTTTTTTTAAGGAGGAGCTTATTTCAGATGTGACACTTCAGCTAAAAATGCACAGGTGAGCAGACAACTAACAACTGTGTAGCCAAATGTGCTCTTTGGAGCTTTTTGTTCACACGCTTACACACAAAGATTTCTAATAGATTAATCATTCACACCTCCTTCCCTCAGTGTATTTCTCATTAATTCACAGGTTCTTACTTCCAGAAAATGCAAATAGCTAATGTAGGACTCAGCAACACAAAAGTAATCAGGATGGACCTGTCCCCAGAACATACCCAGCAGTACTCAAACCCAGATTCAATGTCCTATGCTATATGATTTCTGGTTATCATGACCTAGAGATTTTTCCCTGATATGAGGCAATGAGGGCAGAAGGGGGCATCAGTGAAACAGTGAGCAACACAAAGTCCCAAGGAGAGGCAGGAGATAACTGCAGCCAAACAACAGGGCAAAGCACCTGGTGACACATTTCTTTAGGAACCTGAGCTTTTTCTGGGCCTTCCCAAGGAACTTATGCTCTATAAACAAAGTGGAAGCACTAAGAAAATGCCAAACACAGATATGGCTGTTTCTCTTCTGAACAGGAAAAGGATCTTTACAGCTAGAAAAATCTACTAGCATGCAACAAAAGAAAATAATATACTCATAATGTTTAGAAAGATTTTGCATGGCTGTCTGAATGTAGCCAATGATTAGGGAAAAAGTGTGTATTGTTTTCCCTGTCTAATCTTATATGCTAGGAAAAAAAAATTAAATTTCTATTTAAAAGGAAATGATTATTTCAAGATTTACTCTTTCAAAAGCAAGCCAAGAAGTTTTGCAAGTGTAAAATATTGTTCCTATCAGATATCAATTCACAAGAAGTTCTTGCTTTTTTAGATAGGAGAGAGTGAGAAAATATAACTGATGGGTTTCTGATTGCATGTGCATGTATTAAAAATGCCACCATTATAAACAATCCAGTGGTGCTTTCAAATGAGTTCCTACAAAGTCTCCAAAGCCACTCTCAACATTTCTTAAAGATAATGGGGAAAAAATTAAGTCGAGGAAAACCTGCAGTACTGTTGCATTCCAGCTCTTGGTATGGATGACAGAATTAAGTGAATGTTTTAATACACGCACTTGCAAACATTTGTTGTCATCCTTGCCTCAGGTGCTGCCAAGAATGATGACCTGGCCATGAAACATTGAGCATGTACTCCTTGTCCGTGCTCTTTGAAGTCCCTTGCAGAGTTTCTGCCTTGAAATTTTGGATTCCACCAGATCAGGGCCTAAGAAAATGTGTTGCTCTGCCACTTGCCCTCTCCTCATCCACACACTTCAGGTGCTAGCTTCAAAATCCCTTCAGCTTCAATGGGAAAATTGTGCAAGATAACTGGGAGCAGGAGAGCACCAAATTACACCCAGCCTCCTGCTGTCTCCTGGCCGGGTGGCAATGATGCCTCAGCATGCTGCTGGTACTCAGATAGGAGCCAACTACAGAGCTGTCGCTTAATTCCTTTCTCTATTCCTGCCTACATCCCCACCTCCTCTTCAACTTTTGTCTCGTATCTCCTAATTTGGCCCCTGCTTTATGCTGTCCCACATTGAAAAGCCATGTGATAGCCACAGCCAGTCACTGGGTCTTCCCTGGAGGCACATACTCCTGAGTCTAAAGAAATTTTCCACCTGCAGCCTCATGTTGTATCTCCTCACCTCCCCTGGCTTTAATGTGAGCAAAATACAACCCCCACCTCATCTCAGGAGCCAGCACAGGGGTGCAGCTCTCTCTCTAAGTCAGAAAAAACCCAAACAAACATAATAGGAGAGATTCCTCTTTTTCTCTTTTGCCTCACTCATGCATGGGACCCTTTAATATTTAATCTATATTTTAAATTGGTATTATAGAAGAGCTATGTGTATCCTCAAAGGGAAAGCTTTTACAACTTGGGTAGTTCTTCAGGATATATAATTGTACTAATTTTAGTTAGAGGTGTGTGTCATTCAGGCTTCTACAGTCTGAAAATCTACTCCTGCTTTAAAGGAAAGAGGGAAAAAAAATATGTTTGTCCTTCAGAATCCTTAGATGTTTTTACTGATCTTTTGTTGACCATTTTGTGAACTCAGAAGTCTGATGTCAGTTGCTCTATAGAAAGGATACAGGCTGTTCTACCATAACTGGAATTATTTTTAAACACTTCCCGCTCATAGACAAAATCCTTAGAGGCTAAGGGGGAAGGCAGACCAAGTGGGTTTATATCGAGAACAGAACAACTTACAAGAATTTAGTTCAGGAAAAAATAAGGAAAGTGTGGTGAGAAAACACAGGTTACACATATTCGCAGCGGAGGTATTTTGACGGTGTCATGGGAGACAATCAACAGCTTATTTCTGGATACAAAAGCTCAGGTCAGACATTTCAATCAATGTGCCTGCATGCATATTTGTGTCACAATGTGGCAGATTGATACATCCTCATGATTATTAATAATTATGTTTCTGCTGGAATTATCCCAGCTATTTGAAATATCAACTCAAACTCTTGCTGTCAAAAGTTTCTACCCTTTACATATATACAGAAATTTTTCTTCACTTTGAAATTCCAGGCAGAGCATCTCAGGAAGAAAACAAAATAAAAACAAGCAAACAAGCCTCCCCCTGCTTGAGTAGCTCAGCCACAACAAACAACAGGGGAAGAAATTTTACTGGCATGGCTTGGGACAAATCACAAATGATACATAATCCGTAACTTCTGAACAGAATATTCACAGCAGTATATAAAAGCATAGTAACAGAAACAGGCTAGGTAATATATAATTTTAATTAAAGCTTCAATTTTTCAGCTGCTTTTCAGAGAAGCAGCTGAAGCTAAGCAGAACTTATGATCAGTGATAAAAATCACAGAAACAACAAAAGAATAACGCTTTCCTTTAACTCGCTTTCAAAACAATCATAAGGAAAACATAATACCAAACAGCATTTGTAACCAGCTGTATTCTCAATGTCAGGTTGCAGATATTTGTTTTGAAAAAGATATTCTCTCACTTGTCTCTCCTGAGGACACAGTCAGAACAGTGAAATTTGAATTGGTTTTTAATGTACTGATGACCAAGTAGCATTCCTGGCTTCTGTCGTACACATCTGTACCCTATACCCTCTTTCCAAACTGAAAACTCCTACTGCCAACTTAATAACACTGCAAGGATTGCCTAATAGTTCCAGTCTTACTAAAGAATACCGGTTTGAACTCTACTAAACTCAATTTTTCTTTGTTTTTGCAATTTATAGTACTTTTGAGAAAGCCTCAGCTCTTGCATCCACAGAACATTGCAACTTCTACATTGCGAACCATCAACTATTTCACTTAAAAGGTGAGGGGTTTTAGCTCTTACAGCTGCAGATAAAAGTTAGAAGTAGAAAATGCTAAAAAATAAACACAGTAAAATATGTTTCATTGAGATACATTTTAGGTGAATCTCACGGTTATGTTTTTTTTTTTTAAAACTTGTGGCTAACTACAGAATAGAAATGCAGGTATACAAGACTACAACAATAAATGCTCTCATATTAAATTTACAGCTAGAAAGGATGAGACTGTGTTGATGACACCTATCCCGGAAAGCAGAAAGAGAGCGTATATGCTACAACTCTGGCCTACTAAATTTCTCTTTCAGATTTTGAAGAAAACACATTCGTAATCATTCAGCGTTGTCAAGTGACAGTTAGCCAAATTAAAATGGAACTTAAGTTTTGTGTGCTGCCCACTGCAACACAGAAAAGTTAACTCCCAATAGGGACAAAGCTGCACATCCATGATTTTAATCAAGTCACCCGAAATTTGCTACAGACCTCAATAAAACAAAACTTGTCACTGTACCTGACAGGGTCCCTGGGTCACTGGAAGCAGACCATCTACCAGATGTCACATCTTGCAGAACCTTGTCATATCCTTCCTCAGGACCTTTCTGAAATGTTGTGCTTTCTGAGAGGTTTCTCAGCTGCGCTGAGGATGTCTGCGGAAGAAACAAATACACACTTCTTTCAGAAAACAAATGCTATATCTTTAGTAAATCATCGGTCTTCAGGTATTCAATAACACTCTTTATGCATTTTGAAGCATGGCAGAGTTTATATTTTTTTCCATTTATAGCACGGATTTAGTCAGTATCACTTTTAATATGGAATATATCTAGAAAGTATTCCTTACGGAGCTGACAGTATTTATCACACATGTTACAGAACTGCAACTGCTGTAACATGGTTTATGTGTTTTTTTTTTTTTTTAATACAGTATACTTCCTGTGCAATTCTTAAGTAGGATTTCTAAAGTATTAAATATCTAAATTTACCATGGGCTTTTGACAAAATTTATGTTTACAATTTGTACACTCGAATAGAATAATATTTTTTACACAACTTCAAACAAGTCTACACGTTCTTTAGCGAATGCATAAGAGTATTTCAAGTTTACTGGGATTGAGAATAAGACAAGAAAAATTCAGGAGATAAACACATCAAAAGCCTTAGTAAGATTTATGTAACTGCCTTATACCTTTTAACCATCTGATAGTGTTAGATCTTTAGAGCAGAGTCCGGAATATCTGTGTTCGTTCCCACTACCCCAATGTGTCTGGATGCAAACATTTTGCTACAGTCTTCCAGTGCCAAAGTGAAGTGCAGAGCTGGTAAGTGAAGAGTGGCTGCCCAGCTGCCGTGCAGAGAGCAGAAAGAGGTTATGCAGGTTTTCACTGCCTTCACCTTAACTCGGGCAGGCACTGTTCGGTCACTGGCACTCACACACAGAGTGACTTTCTTTGCATTTGTCTTGGTGTCTTGAGGATTAAAAGTAACAAAGCGCATTTACTCACAGACCAAAGTAGTGAAGTTAAGTATTAATACCATAAGGTGTAAGACAGTACAAAGAAACATCAATTCCAGTTACACTTTTTTTTTTATTTGGAAGTTGCACTTAAACTGATTCATCATTAAATGTTTGTGAGGTTCCAACATGGGTCCCAAGGTCTCAGTGCAGCCCATCTGCACAGTCATGGCCTTGAAAGCACTTCCATTCCATTAACATGAAACTTAAAGAAAATGCTTAACTTACTAATTTTTTGAAATGCACTTAGAGCTTTCAGGGGTCCTACTGAGATGAAGGCAAAATCCATGGGGATGTGATCAGCTTGGTTAGACCTTCACTGTCAGAGGAACGCTCATAAGGACATTGGGGCTGGTGGTCTGGCCTGCTGAAATGTCTTCTCTTTCTAGTTTAGGAATTATATAGGGAGTAACTAGAACAGGAAACTTCTCCCTCTCCCCAGCTTATTAAATGATTTCCTGTCAGTCCTTAGAAGAAGCAACTCATTGCTCAAAGCCTCACCACGAAGTCGTGAGTGGCTCACGCCCAGGCTGGGAACAACAGGAAGGGAAGGACAAGCAGAGCTAATCGGCCTTTTTTACACTTTACCTTTAGCATGCAGATAAGCTTTCCTCGCTACTGATGCCCTGTTGGTCCCTTCCTCTCTTTCATTCTGTCTTGCCTTTAGACATGAGCATGTGTGATTCTGGCCAACGCCCAAGGGTGACTTAATGACCTTCTTTACATACCAGCTCTCAGGGAAGCTACATTTAAATCTCATTACTCCACCATTTCCCATGCACAATAGAAATAAGCCATTTTTCCAGTGGCCTCACCTACATAATTAAAAACCAAATCAGCACTAGTAAGACCACCTAATAAGTGACTATTTCATTTGACTCAGTCAATAAGCGACACATTTCACTGATAGAATTTGTAGTCTTCATTTGTTAAAATACTTCTCAAAGTGATCTTTCTAAAACTGTATAATTTTTTTTTTTCCTGAAACAAGTACATTTACAACATCATCCTGGTAAGGCCCATAGACAAATGTGCCATAGACAAATAGGTTGGCATCTAGAAAACCAACTAGCTGGTACTATAGATTAAGTAAGTTCCAGTAGTCCCAGACACAACATATTATCATGCTATGTCTATACAGATGTGATATGTAGGCACATTTACTCTGATGTAGGTTTAAATTATCCTTCATATAACTAAGTATTCACACTCCTTTAACTGCAACTGCATGGCAACTATTCCTTTCTGTTTTCCTGTTCTCCTGCCAATATGGAAGCATAAAAAGTGCACGAATTATATTGATACATACCTAATTTACTGACAAATCTGCATGTTTAAATGCTAGAAAAAGCCCATTAAGAAATACCTCACTTTTATCAAACTCTAGGAGTTATTTGTAGGAAGTCAATGAGCATTATCACAGTGACTTAGGCCCTGAGTGGCATTTCTAGACCTCAAAATATTCTTAGTGCTCAGCACTGAATTGTCCCCATTGGTACTCACCTGTTGTGAAAGACAGAGTCCAGGATAGGACACACCATGCTTGATGCTTTCCAACACTACAGAATAAAATGATTATTCCATAGGTCTCATCAAAAGCACTCCAACTCCAGTGTAGTGTGGGCCTTTCTTCTCAACAGCATGAGTGTCAGGGTACATAATGTGATGTATGGATGAAGGAGTCACAGTAACTGATATTAGAGTAGTCAACTGGCCATTGCTTGTTTATGCAATAAGTTATTCCTGTCTAGGGTCGTACCTTACACATCCTTATTGTCTAGAATCCTGGGTTTTTTCAGTTCATAACTCATCTGCAGATTTAACCCATACTCTAATCTTTCAACCATGTTTTGATGGATGTATTGAATAGCACCATAACCAGGGATCTCTGAAATCCCACCCAATATAGCCTCCTTTAATATAAGTTTCCACTATACTTTTCAAACACGATGCAGTGGTTCCATAAAGATCTGAATTTTTTACCATGCATACAAAACCACCATGAGACTATTACAAAAAAATAAATAAATAAAAAAAATCTTTCTTCTCTATCAACTGGGCCTGTTACTTTTCCTTGTGGAAGAAACAAGGCCACCCTGGGCAGCAAAATTCAAGATCAAGGTGCAACTCTTACTCTTTCTGCAACTACCACTTGGGTTCAGGTGTTTGCAGCATTTAAACTTCCTGTTCTGGACTGTGTTTACAGCAAAAGTTGATGGCACATCCTAGAAACATTTACTCTTGGAGGCAACAACAACGTTGTCAACATTTATGGCAAATAAAAAAATCTCAGTAGAATATATAAAAAAAAAGAGACACCATTATTTTAGATGCAGAGTGTAAAAATGTAGGTGTTTGTATTATAATGAGTACTTTTGTAATTACCCATCAGAATAAAGTAAGATGAACACATTGAATTTTTTTGCCTTTGACACATCACATTTGTGTCTTGAGTTATTTTAAAAACACATTTGCTCTAAACTATCACAAAGTGTGGCCATCCTGAAGAAATAGTTTGTGCAATGTGTGCAAACTTGCAGTTCATATACATTGCACACTTGCAAGGGGAGGAAACAAAAAGCACATAGCAGAAAATCCCCGTGTCTCTACTGATAATCAAACATTTTAAGTAAAACGTTCCAATGGTTATACTTCATCTAACAGTTAAGGATGTTTCATTCTGCACTGAAGACAGGCACTTTTTTTGTCTCCTAAAATATGTTTCTAATTTAAGTTTGAAAAAACCCCCACATTTCCATTGTGCCATATATGCGGTAACTCAAAACCAAAATGAAAGGATTAAAATCAGGGCTGCACAGAATGGTTTAAATTAAATTCAGGTAGTGGGGAAGACTGCCGTATCTGGCAAACTCCCACTTATACTGAGCTTTCTGGCCAAGAGGCAAGATGAAGCATAACAATCCTTACCTGCCAAGTCTAGAGCAATTTTGAGGCTTTTATTCATCTCTTAAAATGTTAATGCTCTTGGAAGCTTGCCTACCTATACAGTAGATCTCACCTGTCTTTTCTTTATCCTCAAACAAATGTACTATAGTACGCTTCAGTAATGACTGAAAATGTTTTCAGACTGTTTTTTTCCTAAATACGTGGTATTTAAACTTATCACCCATTACACTTCAATGGAAGACTTGACTAAATCCTACAGGTATTTTGAAAATCTCAGCTAATAGCTTACAAATTATTGCTAGCAACATACTGTATGAAGAGCTGAAATTTGGACTGTGGAATACCCTTTTCCTGTCTGTCGCTCTTCTCACACCTATAAAACTTCTGTTGTCCCTACATAGTCTTCCTAATTAAATCTGCACCCCCCAGAATGATTCTGTTCATGATAGTGCAAACTGATTTATTTGATTCATATTATTACTACAGCCAACATGAAATCAGCCCCAAGGCTTCCCCAAATACATAGTTATGTCCCTGAATGGGTTGATTTTGGTTAAGGAAAGAAAGGATAAGTAGTGATCTGTCTTTCAGAAAAGGTATCAGTGTTGACAAATTAAAATTTTCATGAGCTTCTTAGGAGATTCCTCAAAATAGTAATATTAGATGTTTTTTATTACCATTTGGCAAGAAATGAAACATGTAAATAATACATAGATCTCTCTGGGGCTTTCTCCTAGTCTTGTGTGAGGTTTAAAGATTTTCAGATGGTACCAGTTACAAAACAATTTAGTAACACCCTGGACTAATAAGGCCGCAGTTAATCTGTATAGACCATCTACCTTCAGGAAGCTCTTTATTCCAAGCCAGGGAATTCCCAAACTTTTTCTGCCACATGTAGAATCCTCAGCAACAGCAAATATCTTCACTGGCAGCATCAGTTCCCATTTGTTTGCTAGGCTGTGTGCCATTTTGAAGTGATTCATGCCCCTCCCAGTAGTACATTCATCACATTATCTAAGATCTTGCATTCTACAGCAATCTAAAAATCATTATTTGCTGTAAAACCTGAAAATTTTGCAGCAATAGCACACTAAGTCACAGGCACAGCTGACTTGAGAAACTACTACTAAACCTAGTGTATTAATGCTATTTTTCATCTCCCTTGAAGATTTTTTTTTTTTAGGATACATTGACTAGGAAATTTTTACAATCTTGTTAAAAAACAAGTTTCTTATCTTTCTGGTTGGGACTAGGGACATTGTAACAGGTCAAAACCAGAAGAATTCTTTTGTTTTGCTTTATTATATATCAAGATCACATCTGATGAAATGCCGTGAGTTCTGAACACTTTGGGGTGAACTGACAGCAGGTACCGGAACTACTCCTAGTACTATGCATTCTGCAAAACGGTAGTTTAAGAAAAAAATCATAGGATGATTTAGCTTGGAAAAGACCTTTAAAATCATCAAGTCGGTTAGCTTTGTTCTTTATAATTTGTCAGGAAAAAGTGAAAGGAGGGGTTAAGCAAGCTTGTAATAAAGGCTTGCTTTAGTTAATTTTTTCTTTCTTGGACCACATTTCACGAAATGGGATACTTGGAAACTAATGCTCACCACTTGCCAATGAAAGGGAAAGTAGGCAAGGATGCCTCAATGCAAAGAGGTGGTACCCAACTTGCCCTTCCGCAGGCTCCTCTCAGATTGAGGTGCACTCCGGAAAGTGCAATGTTCCATGTTGGAACTCCTGCAAAGAGGTATCTGCCTGATATAGGGTCTGCAGAAATGAGGAGTTTAATGTTAAACTTGGCAACTCTGACCAGGGCTGAGATACCAGGGAAAGAAAACTGCACTGTCAAACAGGAGGTAAGTTTTCAGTTTTGCTTAAACTCATGTCCCAAGTGACTTATTTCATGATGATTTCAACTGCCACATCAGTGACCTTTGTATTCAGAATGAGTTTCCAGTACTGGCGCATGCAGAAAGCTTTCTTCTTAAATTACAGACAGTTCAAATAAGTATAATCCTAAATGGGATCTCAGCTTCAGAACAGAATCAGAGTCACTTGTGCCATTATCAGATCATCTTCTCACACAACCCAAGGTCAGGCCAACCTAGGCAATTATTTATAGTCATTTGTGTGGAACTCGTGGCATTTGAAAGCCTCATGAAAGCTCATCAGGCTGCACAAAACTCCAGAGGTCATTTCTGTTCCCTATCATTACACCAGCTCTTAACAGTGGGGAGATTAGAAACACTCCTTCAATTCTAGATGGTGATATTTGGCTTATTAAGGAAAACTAATGTACTGCAGCCCACACTGAAAAGGAGATTGAGATGAATGCCTGAACTCATGTGGCAAGGCTGCTCCGTAACACGAGACATTTCAGCAAGAACAACCTCTCTACACGATCACAGGAATACTCATGGAACCACTCCACATAGGTGCAGGCTATGATTGAAAACATGGTCACCTAGGAGGGAAGTGTATGGGAAAACAGAGGTTTTGAACTTGCCCACATTAACTTCTTTTGAAGGCCCTAAAAGTGAGGTGGACTTTAAATTACATTACTAGTACAGATAGAGTGCTGTTAGCAAACCACTGCAGAGAACTGTATTCCTGTATATGCCATCATCTAATGGCTTAAGGTGGACAGACCTAGCTGGATATTGCAGTGTAAGGTCTGATGAAAAGTTAAGACTTTTCACTACTGTTCTCATCGCCAAGCAATTTTCTCATTTTTCCAGACATCATTCTGGTTTGTAAGGAAATCCACAGAAATCAGATAAAGACAATCACAGTATATTTGGGAAGTATATACAGCCCACCTCCCATTTACCAAAATACCACTAATTACTCTGATACAAAGATACTAAAGGGCAGCTACAGAAGCAGAAAATATCCTTCGCATTAAACAGAGGCAAAAGTATTGCTGAACTCTCATTACAAAAATGAAATTTAGGGAATTTAGGCGGTTTCCTTGTAGTAAGTGCCATGAACTGGATGCTGTGGTCTTTCTCTGCTGGCAATAAAAAAAAAAATCAGCTGTATGATTGCTGGTCTGCCAGCTAGCAGGCACCCAGTATCTCAGCAAGTAGACACAGACCTTTTACCTCAAAGTGTATTCTGAACATTTTCAGTACAAATGCTGGAACTGAATGGAGCCACATGCCTAGGCGGTGCACGTGAACACACTGAATCACAACACAGCAGGAAAGCAGCATTGGCTCTACACAATGAAAACTCTGTAGGAGCACAAGGAGCCAATCCCACCCCCACATCCAACTTCCAAATTTATTTTGAGCTGTCACAGGAAACAAGTTCCATACTTTCCATATCTACTTTTATATGTATTTATATATATATTTACATAAAAACAATGTAAAGAGGAGTTTAATTCTGTTAGGCAGCCACCTATCTACTCCCTCTATCCAATTGCTGGTAGCCAAGCTCCATTGCTGAATAGACTTCATCCTTCATTTCTATTCTGTCTTTTATCACTCATTTCCCTGAAAATCAATCCCTTTATTCATGTGCGTGTGTTCATTCTTTCAGGCTACTGCTCTTAATTATTACATTGATGTTGAGTTAAAAAAAATAATAAAAAAATAATCAGCATGATCTCTCCACTGTCTTCCCCACAGAATCTAGGGTTGGCTGCTTTATTATTATCATTTTGGGATAGCTCTTTAAAAACAGTTGTCGCATTCTCTGCTCTAATATTGTTTTACTTGAGCATTTATCAATATGACAAAGGAAAAATGTAAAATATGACAGTATGCATAGCTAAGACATGTGCAACATGGCAGGTTTACACTATTTATTATAGAGAGAAAGAAGTACCAAAAAGTTCTGACTGAGCTGATTTAATATTGTGCTACCTTGAGTGTACACTGTCTTGACAAACACGATGTATAAAACTGTGATGGCTGTTTTTGTTCAAGAGCATAAGAGCCTGAAGACATCACAGGCTGGAAGCAATCTCCTAGCATTGTATCCCTCTAAGGTGACACACCTCCCAACTTCTAGTGCAGCCTTAGAGTATATAAAAGTGAAAGACACCCAATAGGTTTAAATATAAGTGTATAAATCTTAGATAAACTGAAGTTTCTCCCAAATGCACGGTATAAGAAGGGATCTATTTGCCTGAAGTAAGAAGTGCAGTATACTCACCTACTTTTTAGAAATTAAAAAAAAAGATTCTCAGGTATTCCTACATAGGTATCTATCCACCAAATATTGTAATGGACCTAGAGAAATCTGTTCATTCCCAGGGAGCGTCTTCTATCTAATGTCACCCATCCACTGATTTCAGCAGCATAATTCTCCCCATGGCAAAGCATGCAATCTGCAACCCTTGCTTGGATTTTCACCATCATACTAACAGGTTCCCTTTATGTCCTTTATTTATTAGTGTTTAGACAGAAGACTTATTTGGCCTACTAAAACAAAAGAGGCTTTTTCTCCAGGGGCTGTCTGTTCTGTTTCTGGGGCAGTAAGTAGCTGTGTTTTCCCTGCTCGAGAACAAGGTCTATGTTGGATTGCCACCACCTCCACAAATGGTTCATCTGAAGATACACCTGTATGTCCTTATATGATACCCAATGCAAAACTACACGTGACGCACAGTATCTCAGAGGCATTGCTTCACACTGTATACTTATTCAACTGTCACTCCAACATAAAAGAGTACTGTAGCGGTCTCCGGGGAAATATGGAACTCCCTCTGCTAGTGACAATATATGCACTGAGATCCCTTTCCACTTATCCTCACCCTCCAGTGATAGCTGTCACTTCTTGGGTGGACAGCTCACATCAGTTTTTGGCAGTAGAAGGTTTTAGTCCCCTACAAGGTGTAATCAACAGATCAATAGGTGAGTATTGGCAACAGAAAAGAGATGTGGGACTTCCAAAAGTCTATTCAGGGTTGTTGCATACAGACACTAATAAAGATCATCACCCTATCGGCTGATAGATAAACAGGTGGTAAGAAATCAAATTCCACATGCATGAAAGGAATTGTCAGAGCATCAGTTCATAGACCAATGGAATACACCTGCCTGCAGTTTACTTCTCCACAGCTACACACCAGCAAATGAACTGGTATATTAGAACTTTTTGGACCATGCAACGGGAAGTCACGATGACAACCTGAGAGCCAACATTAAACTCCATCATGATGTAGGTATCCCAGCAGCTGGCTTTTTTTTTTTTTTTTTTTGAGAACTAATCCCAAAATAATGGTCATAGCTTCCCTTCTCTGTGTCCAGGATTATCAACTGTGGAGCTGAACAAACTGACTAGTAGGAAGCTGAACTCAAATTTCACTATGATCCACAAGTCAGTCTTGAGAAGATACTTGCTGGGGTATGTTCCACACCCTAAGATAAAGAGGGAGTGAATACGTCTGCTGTGAGGTAGAAAATTGACTCCTCCACACACAGCAAAGGTTTTGAATCCAACTGGAGAGTTCAAAGCCACATGGAAATGACTCGGTTATAAGTAAACAAACAAATATGCATGCATCAGAGAATGGTCTTCCCAGGGCTGGAGCCTGGGAAAATAGAAAATCTGCAAGGGCACTGAAGGGATAATTAGAAATCTGTGATGCAGTTCAGCTTAACATAGAGGCAGACATTTGGCTCTGGCTCAGCCAAACGGTTGAGAGAAATTAGGAGAGAGATGCATACACTGCCCCTTTTCTGCCATACACAGAAGGTGCAGAGACTGCGTGGCTCTGCAGAGCTGCTGGTGTATCCCTTCTCTCCCTTGCATGGGTCAGGCATGAGTTCAGAGCTAGCCCTTGCAGGAGAAATATATCTTCTTTGCAAAATTTTAAAGCTATTGGGTATGTGCCTTTAAAACCAGCTGTCTGTTATTAGGATTTCATTACTGCACACTGCTCATGATTTTGGCAAGACTGTGTGACAATTAACATGAATTCTTCTGGGAGGGATGCAGCACATGACATCATGTAGTAAATCTTCTGATATTAGAACCTTTCATTCGTGCCCTACTGTACTTGTTAGGGTAACAAACTCAAAACGAAAAATGTAATTACCCAACAGAGCTTTCAACTGTATCATATATTAACTTCTAATACTCCAAGTATTCATTCTCAAATCCAAATCTGGCACAAAACACATTGGAAGATGAAACTTGACAGATCTAATCAGGCACTAATCTGATTCTTCGACAGACACTGATTTAAGAGAATTTTATAATGGGAAGTCTCAGGTAAGATAGTAACAACAGTTGAACAACAATTACCCTTGTCTGACTTAGTGCTGGACTCTGAAAACTCCATGCTAACAAATGCTAAGCAAAATAGAAGACCAAATAAACTCTCAAAACAAGCAGATTTTGCAGCCAAATCTTCCTGGGAACAGCTTTCTGAAAATATTGATAATATTGGGAACCAGCAGTTTACAAAACTTAATTTGTGCTCAAAAGCCCTTCTTGATGAATTTATTCTACCTTTACAGGTAAGTAGTTCAGACAAAGATTAATAACAAGATTTTCAAGAATAGTCACCAAACAGACAAGAAAGAGAAACTGTTATTCTGTACTACTTTTAGGACTTCATGCACTTTTATGAGAAGACTCTCAATAGCAGAAGATTTCAACACATAGCGATAGGCCAGGCCATCCCACCAGTTTTAATCACACTGGTATTAACTAACACTTTTTGTGTGATCTTCAACTTTTGCATAACTGAGTAAACAAGACTGTTCATGTCCCCTTTTTATTTCCTACTTAGTCTTTACACTAATTACTATAGCTAGAAAAGATGACAGTGGCAGGCTCTTCTGCATTTGAGTTCACTAACACATGCAAACTACAGTACTCATTTTGAAAGCTCTGATGCTATCCCTGTTACAAATATTAACTTCTTTCTTTTGAGATGCACTTTCCAAAGAAACCATGCAAGAACATCTCAGCAGCATTCCAAGGCTTTACTTTTCTTAGTAATTACAGGGGAATATTTAAAACTTCAAAAGAAAAGCTGAGGCATTGCTAGTATAAATTGTCCAGGCTTCATGTGTTTTGATAGCATGAAGACAGCATACATCCTCAGATAACCTAGCACAAACCTCTTACTAGAATCCTGATGCAATACTGGTTTTTTTTCTTAAGCAAAGGTACAAACTTTCAAAACAAATTTGAGACCTATAAGCTTCTAATGTTAGACACTTTTCTATCCTTTCACTGAAAATTTATTCTACTTATTCATATGCAATACAACATTGTACTAGAATTAGCAGCAATGAGAAAAATTGAAAGCATACTTACATTTTTCTTTATTAATTCAACAGAAAGCAAAGCTGTTTTAAAGACTTTCAGCCCTGTGTGTTGGTTTTTGAATGATTCCACCATTAGTTTGCAGCAAAAGCAGAAAATAATTGGAATTTCCATAAAGATTGAGCACACCTTGTTTTAACTTTTATGTATTCTGCCAGTGTTATCTCTACCATCACAGAAGAATAAAAGTGAAAAAGACTCCAAGCCCCTACATAATATACTGAAGGTAAAGCAGTAAAATAGATCAAGGTGTGATGACTCCAAGGGATCTTAACCACAGAAGTGAAAATTCAGCATACGGTGTAGAATTATAATGAAGAAGGCTTCAAAATGCTCAGAGCGTTGTATTTGTGGTATTATACTATAACCACAAGATCTAGGTGATCTTCCATACCTCTTTAATTTTCTCTAACAACCTCATGTTTTACCTTCCACTCTTTTCTTCTACTTCCATTTGTTTACTTTCCTTAGAGCACACGCATCTTCCAGCTCCAAGGTGAGTATAAATGAGATCTATGTCTGTGCTTGTCTCCAGAGTTATCTTTTGATACTTGCCTCAAAACGCCTTCATCTTAAAGCTAAGGAGATGGATGATTGCCTGCGATAACTTCTCACAAATGAAAACAGTAAATAGCAAGTCCACTCCATAACTTGATTCACCTCTCCTGCATACCTTTCAATAGAACTTTTTGTGAATGGTAGACCACACCTTTAAAAAAAACAACTTTATTTACACTTGCTCTTGTAGAAAGAACAGTTAGCTGAGTTGCCTATAAATATCTAATATTCAAAACACTGAGTTCTGATTATTATAAACTTTTCAAAAAAATGTTCTTCCTAGCGTTTTACCTTATCATCACAATCAGCCTTAGCTAGAGGCTTTCATTCTCTAAGATTCAAATGCTTGTTTATTATTTCCATCATCATAGCCTGAACCGCACCATAAACCCAATATTCTTCAGCTGCAGAGGTAGCACTAAATCCTTTTGCATTGCACAGAGCTGAATTCAGCTTAGAAGGGCAAGGAGCAGCATACTCCAACGAACAGGGAAAGGACCTGGATTGCATTCCCAGCTGTCCTCAATCTGCTGTGGGACCCCTTTACCTCTTTGCGCCTGTCTCCCTTCTCAGCTTTGCCTGTAATGTCACTCAGGCTGCAAGCCTCATGCTTCTCAAGATGTAGGTTACAAAAGCAGATGTAGATAATACTAATGGCACTCTGATTTCGTGAAGAGACAGAGTTCTATAGTAACAGTTAAGTCCCACTGACTTGCTCCTTGAGTTTGGATACGCTTGTGCAGCCTTTTGCACAAGTTTGCTGGCACTGGGCTCTTCTGCAGGAAGATTTCACATCCTTAGAGAGGTAGATCATTTACTAAGATTTGCTGACCAGTTTCAAACCATCCTCAATATACCACTTTGTAGATCAATTGTTTTCAGCATTAAGTTTACATTTAGTTCACTAGCATGTAGGATATAAGAGTCAGATATACAAAAGCTGACTGCAACTCTCATACACAACAGAAGCTAAAGTAGCTGACTTGCACACAAATGCACCCATCAAGAGGAAGGAAAGGAGTTTCAGCCAAGGTAGAAAAGATCTTTAAATCTGGGCTTGTTGATTTTTATTTTGGCATTTTTCTTTCATCTAACCAAGTAGGGTATTGGCAGTGCTCTTTATAAAACACAAAACTACATGCTGAATTTTGTCACTTAACACAAAAAAAAATATCATAGCAGACTTCAGAAAAGGGATACACCCCCACCCTGAAGTTTAGCACTCCAGCAGTTACACAACAGTAAAAAGCAATGTTTGTGAACCATTTGCTGTATGCGTAGTGTTAGGCACTTGTTAAGTTTAGAATCAATTTTCTGTCTAGGGGAAAAAGAAAAGATCACTTGGTTAGCTAACTCTGTCCCTTCTCCTTTGGGCATAAACAATCTTTTCAGATAATGTAGATGCTAAGCATAAACAGCAGCTGTGGGATACGGGAGCTAAAACCAGCAGAATTTGGAAGAAAGGGCTAGCCTTGAGGTTAAGGCACTAGTGGTGTGTTTCCTTGGCACAGTGCAGGGCTGTGCAAATATGCTAGTTTGGATTGCAGTGTGGTACAGCCCTGCTGAGAATGTGTCTAATTGGCACAGGTTGCAATTATACAACTATACTTAATTTCTGAGTTAGCTGAGATATTTCTGAATGGAACTGATATAAACCTGTGAAAACATAACCGAAAAACAGATCAGGAAGACCTAAGTTAAAATTAATTCAGTACTGTGAGATCTTGAGTAAGATCACTTCCATTTCTACCCCTCAGTTTTCCATTTGAAAGATGGAAATGACATATCGTTTCCTCCCAGTCTTCAACCATTTACTTGTTTGGAAGGGCACATACAATTCCTGATAATGGATTGCATTGTGTATCAGCTTCTGCAGTGGAAACAAATCAGAGTCTCCATATACTAAATGCAGAAAACACGTTGACAATGATTATCTTCAAATTGATGAAACTCAGCCTACAGTATAAAAAAAGGCAGTGTAATTTTATAGAAAAGGGAATAACACTATCATTTAAATGAAGGACAGAAACTGTGCTCACTCTGGAGCAGAGGTTGTACTTTGCATGGCTGTCTTAGGGATCGATCATGCATGATGCAAAGCACCTTGACTCAGGGCATTGCAAAAGCCCTTGATATACTGTAGTGAGAAAAACATTTTGCTTTCCAACACGACTCTCCTGCAATTGCATAAAAGCATCATTGGTAGTCCTGCTTGTAACAGTCAACCTGGAAATTTCCAGTTCTGGACTTTTTTTTTTTCCCTTTGTTTCCTCCCTCCAGGTAGAAACTGAAATTACTTCCCTGTCCACACTTCAACAACTTGGATAATTTTCCTACCAGCTATTACCCGCAAGCAGGAGGCCCATAAAAACTGAGTTTAAATAAAAACAAAGTTTCCATTATAATATTATAGAACCAGCAGATGAATCCATTAATTTCCTCCCTCTGGGTACAGGAAGGTACAAAGGTACCAGAGAATTTCCAGAACAGGCTACTGCAAGCTTATGCTTCTTTCACACACTAGAAGAGCTGCTTCTATGACAAACAGATTAAACTCTTAAATTTCTGAGACAGCTGTCGACAAAGATGTCAGGTATGAAAAAGACCACTTTTTTGGGGTAAACTCTCTACCCATTGGGCTAATATTCAGGAAAATCAAGTAACCACCGTGCTGCTGTTGTATTAGGTGATCTGAGCTCATTCTAGTGCCTTGGAAAATAATTCTCTACCTACCAACAGTAGTCCTCTCAGACTTCCAGACTTTATTCAGGAATGAGATCCTTCCCTGTCCAGTACCATCTGCCCCATGGATGCAACAAGCATTTATCCTAGGGGGCCTTCCAGCTTATACGTTAAACCAAAAAGGTGAAAATATCTACTACGAGATTCAACCTTTGGAGTTTCAAGTGTACACACGACTAGTTAAACACTCTCAACCTATGTACAGGGGACTGTTTACTCAGTGCTTCTGGTCATCTGAGCAAGCTTTCAATGCAGTCTTTCAGTTGAAGGGTTATAAGTACATGGCGGGTCACAACAGAGGGAGAGTTAAGTCAGATCAAACAGCACCATGCAGAGACACTCTAGCTTAGGTGGGAACTGGAAAATGCCATGCTCCAGCTCAGCACCCTCCAAATGCAGCTAGACTACTTCTGCAGCCTCTTATTGCTGCACAGTGTGGCACTGGGAAGCTCAGTGGATGCTTGCTCTGGGCTTCCTTATTCACAGCCTTAGCACTGCACAGTGCAGATATGAGAATCCACATAGAAACTGGCTCACCATAGCCTACCCTGCTCTCCTATGGCTCTGAGTTGGCCTGGGTCCTTTGGCACATCCCACAGACTTAGACTGGTAATGCCAGAATGTTCCTCACCATTAGCCAAGCAAGAAGTTATAGGAAAACTTATTCTACGGCAACAAACATGAATTTTAAAAATGTCCTGACACAGATAATGAAATAATGAATTACAGTCTCCTTCCTCATGAAAAAGTCAATGCAATGTACTGAATAAGGCAAGAATTCTTGCAGACCAACTCAATCTGCGATTGTGACATTGAAGACTGAAACAATACGCAAACATAGGGGCTACAGTTGAAATTACATGAGCTATTTTGAATTGAACACTTTGCTATAATGCCTTTGTATTTCCTGTCACCTTTACGCTATATCTACATTTACAAGTTTTGCCGTACAATAGGAACAGGTCTGCAGGGTGAAGGAGCTGATGCAGAGGACTCAATGTCAACACTATACTCAGTCTGAGGGTGTTACTTCAGACTGGCTCTAATCTGGTCCCCATGCCTGAACACCCAATAATGGCTGGAGTATTTTAATTGTGCTTCTGAAGCACGTTTTCTGTGTTTGTTTGTCAGCTCCAAGACTGGCCTGTGAATTGAATCAATGCACGGTAAGCAGGGATCATCAGGAGTCTCACTTCAGAAATGCACTTCTGGTTCACACTAAAACGTTGAGTGTGGACACATCCTTATGTGCATTGCAGACCACCTTTCTGCAGGTGTTCCCTAGCCACATACAGAAGACATCTGGAAGACTACGCTATTCAACATTTGTAAAGATGCCAGAATATGGCTTACTATTAAGACTACTTCCATAAAATACACTCCTGGGGTAGAAACTGAACTTCAATACTTGATAGAATAAGTCAATGGGATGTCTACAGGATGAGTTTTAAGATATCAAAGTAGTAGGTATATCTCTATTAGAGGTAATTCTTTATATTAAAGAATGTTTTGCTTTGCTTTTTCAAAAATATTGTCACAAACAAGTTAAATTAGACAACTTTATTTCAATGAAATATATGTAGCCCTATGGCTTCTGAAATTTTTGTTTTATAATTAATCCACCTAAGATGAGTTTCAGTTGATGTGTCTTCTCGTACTGGTTACTATCTGGGATTACTGCACTATGAACCAATTGTTATTTACGTTACCAGTCGATACAAGGATTTTGTTAGTGGAATTTAGCTTCCAGATTCATTTCATAATCCCTATGCCTATTACTTAGAGAGAAGGAAAAAGCACAAATCAAGATGACATTTACAAAAAAAAAAAAAAAAGGAGCCTAGACTGGTCTTGTAGGAACATCTAAATCCTTTCCCCTGATTAAATACCTTATCTCAACAGCAGTGCACCAGCCATTTAGGAAAATTAAAGAGGGAGATAGCAAAAAGAGACAGCAGATGATAAAGTGCAGTAGTTTCTAGTCACATAGATAATGAAGGGACTCAGCACATGGCCTTTTCAGTTTATCCCTGCTTCAGCTTATCCTTCATCTGCTTAAATTCAAATGGATCAGTCATTATTAAAATGATTTTGAAATGAGCTGCTCCCGTTTCATGTGACATTTTTTGTGTATCCTATAAAACTTGGTAAGTCTTTGGGAAGACAGGTGCTGTACACTTTTGCCATTTTAATTCAGTTTGGGACTTGATTTCCAAGCAGCAACAGATAGCTAATGCTTAAATAAGATTGATTTTTACTCACACATATCCCTTTGTGGGCCTTTTATCCCTTCCAATGAGTTGTCATCTAAAAAAACATACAGATTATTTTGTGCAAGAGGCTGTGGGCTTACAATTCTAATAGCTACTGGATACTGAAAGTATATTCTAGACAAGATTTCTTTTAAATATTCTTCTGTCATGCTTGGAACATTTTACTTGCTAATTTGGTTTTTTTTTTTTACTTGAAAATTTTGCTTTGACTGAGCCTTAATGTTAAGTGTGCATGGCTTCTCTACTTATATCATAAAACATACCTGATAGAAATGCACATTTTATTTGGAGCAGGAGGTAGAGAAAGGGGGAAGTGATTGGACAAGGATACTTCTACTCCTTTGTTTTGAAGGATTAATACTAAAAACGAGAGAGCATTCCCATCAATTTCTTGATTAAACAAACTTTTTAATAGCAACCACTGCATGTTAAATAGTATATCCAGAATGACTCTTCACATTATTTACCTGTATTCTATAATTTTTATGTCATCCTAAAACATTTACTAGCCAAATTCCTCTTAATCATACATCTCTTTCTCCCCCTTCCTCCTACCCAACTTAAAAATCTTGCAACTGGGACTACTTAGAAGATTTCTACCAATCTCAAGCGCTTAAATAAACCAGTGATGGTTCTTACCTTCACCTTTGGCAACACAGTACTGCTGTACTTCTCCTTTTATGCCTCCTGAAATATTAATAAGTCACATCCAGCATGAACATACCTTATTAAAGCAGCTGACTGCTCCCCTCAGAAGATGGCTTATTACTTCATTGGCTTTTAGCCCTCATTAGTTCCCTAATGAGCAGTACAGCTCCTAAATCACCTGTTCTGCAGTGTGCTTCACTGCCACGTGGTTTCCTTGGCACCACCTTGTTCTGTGCCCTAATGACACAATCCACAAGGTATTTCCTTTTCCCCTGGTGAAGGAACTGAGGAATCACAAGAATCAAGGTTCTTGAACAATATTAGGTCTTGAAGCTCCTGTTGTTGAAGTCAACAGCAAAGAGCTCTGCATCAATTTTTAAAACAAAAGTGTGTTACTTAGCAAGGTTAAAAAGGGTTAGAGACTACAGAATGTGTATTTAGTTAAGGACGGTAAGAGTGTTAAAATCCTTGACTTTGGTTTTAAGTACAAATGAATTAACACATCTCCACCATGTAGAATGCAAAAAATATTTGCAAAAGTTAGCTTTCTAGCTGAGTTAACTCAAGTGCAGTTTTACCTTTCATCAGCCAGACTGCCTCTTTGTTATTCTTTGCACCAAGATGAAATGGATAGCTTAAACATCAAAACAACACAGCCTTACATTCTGCTTACATGCCTCTAACAATACTTCTTCCCACCTGTAGGTCACCAGTTCAGAGGTGAACAGGTCATTTCTGTCAGTTCTTCAAATCTAAGACTAGGAATCCACAGTGCTTAAAGGTTTTTTTTAAGAACAGCTTTTTTGAGTCAAAGTTCCTCACCACAGGTGCGTGCCTCTATTGTCACTAACTGCTATAAAGACTGCTGATTTTTTTTCTTCAAGTGACAGTCTTTTGAAGTTGGCTTGTGCACTTTTCTGCTACCTTCCTACAAGTATATACTGTGGATTAAACAGTGACAACTGTGCTCCTACAAATCATCTGTATCAATTGATCTGGGAGATGGAAAGAAAACAGCAGAAGTTACTGTGAATAATCACTTCCTAAAGCACCCAGTAATAAAGATGAAATTTCAGGAATTGTCTGTGAAGGGAAAAAAGTATGAAGGAGATCATTCCATTGTTATTTACAAATGTGCACGCTTCAGAGAGCTTTTTCAATTTTTACATATTCACAGACTACACAAAATTTTTGTAAGGCACTTGATTAAAACAGGAGGAGTTACCTTAATGAAGATTATAAAAGTTCAAAGCTACAGGTCTTCTGCCATAGGGCGAGACTCAGAATTTTTGGCTCAGCCTTGTGTAAGTGGTGGTACACAGCTGTGCTGCCCCAGAAGGAGCCTCGGGAAAGAGCTGTGACTCAGGTAATGCCTTCCTTATTTTCAGGGAAAAGTCAGACAAAGCAGCCATTTACTACAATTCACTACCTACTGATGTAACTGGACAATGATAACACCAAGCTTTGCCACAAGGACCTGAAACCAAGATTGCCCAAGAGTGGCTGCTACAAATCGCTAATTTAAATAGGATAGTACTTTGCTATTTTTTCTGACTATTTTCTTTCCAATTAAAGTCTCAGTGACTACAGTAAATACATTTCAACTCCATGAAGAGTTAGGAACCAGTGTTTACACTTCTGTCTGTCAGTTGATTTAGCCTTAATCACCAGCTAAAAAAGCATTGTCTCCAGATTTCCCAGTGACCTGTCTGGACCTGACAGATCTTGAGACATATTTAGTAACATCAACATCTCACTCCTCCATGTGCTCCTTTCTGTCTTCTCTTCCACCCACTGCACTAGGAAGCTTAGTGCCCTCAACATAGCACAAATTACTTCATACGCATCATTTAAGATGAACGAAACAGTATTATATTACATTCCACACAACACGCTTTACAGATAAAGTGATATCAAAATTGTATATTACGTTTTGAACTGCATTTCGAAGTTCGTAAGTATAGGCCAGATTCTGCCACCTTTCACTTGTCCGTTTCTCTAATATGTTCCAAGTAATTTAAAAGGATTTTCTCAGGAAGACAGTATTTGTAAGAGTAAGTCATTATTTATGTAACAGCTGTACCTTTAATACCAAATCATGAGGGAGCTTTAACACATGCCTAGACATATATTAGTAGGCTTCAGCTGTGCTAAGCTTTAAGCAGCTCTTCCCAGTAGCTTCTGACATTGCCTTGCACAGCAAGTTGAACTCTAGCAACACCAGCGATGTTGGCTTACATCAGTAGAGGTGCGTTACCATCTCTTTAAGTCATACAGTCATATTAATGTTATTCTTCCTCTGACACTTTCAAGACTGTAGTTTGAGATGCTATCAGCTCATGCAATTAACTCCTTAGGTTGTAACCTAATATGAGCACAATCCTTACCTACCCTCTGGACACAGGCTACGCTTCTTTAGACTGGCAGAGAAGCAGCTTGTGCAGTTGGTATTGACTTTGCCATTGCAAAAGGCAAGTTTCACATGCTTAGTCCTCAACCTTCATACACAACATAACAGATGGAATTTTTTACTCTGAGACATGTTACAAGCACATTGCATGGCACATCATTTTATACCCAGAAGATCTCCTCATAGTATGGTATACAGCCACAATATTTTCAGGTAAAATTTACTCAATAGTTAAACAAAATAATGTTTGCACACTGGTTTGTAGACTTCCCAAATGAGTGTTTTAAATTGAGATACTGAGGTATAGATTAAACCTTCGGTGTCACATTTCACTACTACTGACTGCCTGCTAGATCAAGCAAGCTCTTACCCTTATGGAGAGAATTAGGTTAAAAATATGCCCGGTTTTCAACAGCAATACTATCAGAATTCATATCTCAGTTCAGCTCTTATCTTTGCTTCACTGTAAGTAAGGAATTTGTGTACCAGTTGTGCAGTCTTTTCCAAAATTAACTAGACTAAGAACCAACAGGAAATTTTACAACTGATTTTTTATTCAATATAAAAAGCTAATTCATCAAAACCAGCATGAAACATTAAGGAACGTTTCTCAAGAGAAGATGGAAGGACTGGATGGAGAAAGAACAGCGAGGAACATTCATCTCCTTAGGTAAAATGGACCCGGTACAGATCACTGGTTTTGAATGGTTCTTTGGGAGACTGAGGTTCAATTCCAGTGACCAATAGTGTTTTAAAACCCCAACTGTGATTGAAGCAACATGAAGAGAGAGAATGAAAAAGAATCCCAGCATAACCTATTGTCTTGCTGCTCATCACGCCCTTCAGAAGTGGAGAACTAAGGCTGCACTTCCACCACAGCTTACATCAATGGAAGTCAGCACTGTTGGGGTCCTGTTCAGTAGTACAAAGCTTAAGCGCCTGTGATGGCATCTTGGCTACACAAAGTCAATACCAACAAACCTACTGACCCAAATTATTTAAGATATCACTCCTGACTTACTTCATCACTTCATTAAAAGTGACCTTTCCTATAAATAATATTGCGAGACACAAACTCTCCATCAAAACTGTCATTTCGTAGTTGTTCAGTTCAATGGATACATGCTTTGAAATAATAAAGACCCAGTTCTTTTAACAAACATTGCTTCAAAGATTCAACACTTCAGCCTGCCTGTGTTTAAGCAGGGTAAAGTTCTTGGTACTAATATTAAGAGCTCTGAACATACAAGTCATACTATGCTACTGTCTTTATTATTTCTTGAACTTTTATATGATAGCAAAGAGGAAGTGACCATTGTGGTTCCAACCAGCCAAAAAATTTTCCATTTCAAATTTGAAAAAAATTCCTAGAGAAACTTGGAATGAATTCTGAAAGTTTTTCCTACTTTGTAATCTAGCCATGGAATAGCTTGACTCCATGATGCTCAAATCATAACCAACATTTCCAACACCTGTACAGTAAAAAAGTGAAATACCTTTCCAATGATAAAGCTCACTGATTAGCATATGTAAAAGAGAAATGAGAGAACTGATGACAGGTCCTGCTAAACAAAAATTGAGTGAATAAAATACCAATTCTTCATAACACAAGCACTGTACTTCCAGTTGAGGATTCAAAATGAATAAATATCATTGAAAAGCCAAAGTACGTGCTGCAGAGAACCCTCTGTTGTAATCTGTACTTCATTCAAACTATGTCAAGAAAGAATTCCTCATCCTACATCTTGTAGTGACTCAGCCTGACACTGCCACTTTTTAGGAAATGTGAGACCATTAATTGCCTTATCTGATGAACTAGAGTCCTGCTAATGAATTATCAATTATCACAAGGCTTATCTTTCAGTTTCTTATTAACCAAAGATGTTCTGGAGCAGACTATCTGTGGACTTGCTTAACATACGGAGACCAGACTACTGTGGAAGAAACAAAACACTTTCTGTTGAAGAATACCCAAGCCCTACAGCATCAACATTACAGAAAAAAGAAAGTGAAAGTGGGTATTATTTTAACCACATCAGAACCACTTTTTTTTTTTTTTTTTACTTAATTCTCCATACCTTCTTTACTTTTGAGATAACTGCTAATGAGTCTGATTTTATATAGTAGAAAGGGCCTGATTTATAGGAACAGATGATCTCTCATTAGCTCAGCCAACGTCACTGGGTCAAATTGTTAGGTTCTGTAAAATGTGGACTCCTGAAAAGCTTCAAACAAGAATTTGTACTCAATTGTGGAGCAGGGCAGTGGTAGGTGCTTTGAAACACCCCAAATTTGTCATTCAGTGATTAGTAACTCACACCAAGGAGGGCAAGAGCATTGGAATATTGGTTTCACTTACAGGCCAGTACAGAAAGACACCATCAGATGAATCAACAGGCAATTTATCCATTTACTGCATAACAGTACTTCAAGAATGTTTCCTAAAGCTAGTTTGGTAGGATTGTGAAGTTAAAGTTTTAATAAAACTTAAACTTCACTGAAGTATTAAATTCTGAATCAAAGATGACATGGATCAAAACAGAAACCTTGAAAACAAAAACCCAAACAAAACAGCACCAGAGAAGCCAAATCCTTGCCACATTTTAAAAGTTTTCTTGGGAGGGAAGAGTTTCACCACAACAGTGAAATCAGATCAGTATGAAGCCTGTCTAATTACTTTACGTCAGGACTCTGCCAAGAGAGATGGTAACCAATCCTACTTACAGTAGCTAGTATTTTATCCAATATATAAGAAATCCAGGATAATCCAGGCTAACAGTCCATACTGATAAGATTAGTTTCATTTGTGCTTGTGTGTAAGCAAGATTTGTGTTTGGATGTTTAAGAGAAACAAAGAAAGAGTTTGCACTATTGATACAGTTTTGTTTCTACATTTCAATGAATATTTACATTGATTATTTATGGTATTTTGCCTGCTGTAGTTGTAACACTGTTTACATGGGAAGTCGGACAGTCTACCTACAGATTTTGCCTGTCTGATGTGTTAGAATGGGCTTTTAAAATTCACTTTAAAGAACTGCTGTAGAATTTAACTTTTTGTGCCATGCTGATAAAATTATTGCTTATATTGTCAAGTATCCTCTGATACTGTTCTCTGGGATGCTTTATAAGGATAATTGATCACTATCATCCTTTGGCATTTAGGATATGAAAAACCAACCAAACCCAGTTATGTGCAAATTTGGTAGTGGCTAATACAGATTCTGATTAGGTCTACAATCTTTTTTTCTTGTGGATAGAGGTTGTTTTTACTAAGCAGTGATTTTAAAAATTAAGTATTGCAGTACAAAATAGGAGTTTTTCAGCTGTTAGATGCACAATTAAAACCTCTTTGGGGAAGAGTACGATGACACACGGAGATTAAAAAAAGCCCTCTAGAAGGAAGCTCTGATTTTAAATTCCTGGATATATCATGCAAAGCACTGCTGAATTAGGCACCAGAAAAAGTACTTGCCCTCTCAGGAAAATTATCTGGCTCTTAGAGCACAGGACTGGCAATGAAGACATCTGAAGTCCATGCCTTTGCCCACCGCTAATCGGTCAGTATGAAAATTATATCAGTACGAAGAGTGACTTCCCCTCTTCAGGTTGCTGTTTGCCCCATGAGGGCTCTAGGCTACTGGGTGCACAGGCAAAGCTAACAATAAAATAGTAAGGCCTTATTAGGCTCTTGAAAGTTAAGTTATTCAGAAGTTAGTCCCTAATTCAGTAAACTATTGAGCACATACCTAGACATCTTGCTTATTTGGACCTCCTGATCATCAGAAAGTGTTTCAAGACACTCAGAAGATCCTTTACCTGTTCTGGTAAAGGATCTGTTCCGGGTGGTCCATATCAACTCTCATTTCTCCTAAGTTCTTCCTCTTTGTTAAAAAAAAAAAAAAAAACAAACCAAAAACTTAACTAAAAACCCCATCCCCTAAAATTCCAGACCAGCATTGATTAGGACCACAGTTGTGATAGTTCCGATCACAGTTGATAGCTACATAAAAAAAAATCCCAAACTCAAAAATCTCCATAAAAGCTTTTCTTGCACCATTGCAAGTTACTAATCATGTGACATTTAATTTAAACCAAAGGCAAACTTAGCTATGAATATTTTTCCTCACCAGTGCTCTAAATGTAATAATCGTTTTCAGAATGTGTGGGTCTGGCTCACTTCAAGCGGTTTTGCTCCTTCCTTGACTCCAGCTGCAAACTACTAAACACATACTTTTTTAGGTCATTATGGCCTAATGTCTGTGGCATTACATTATTTCAGTGACATATCTTTGAACATACCGTAATTCCAAAAACTGCAGGTCATCTTTTAGGCTAACTGGAGAGCAGGATTTTATATTAACTCCATCCTTTGTCTCCGTCTCCCTTTTTAAAAAAGGAAAACAAAAAAAATTGCACCGAAACTTCCTTTACTGTTATTCCCTTCTTGGTAATGAGTCTTATAAACTTGCCCTATTAGGAAAAACAATTGCTAGTGGCAAAAAGTGCACCACCACTGAGAACATCTTCCATCCTGATAAATCCTGGCACAGAACCAGACACAGAGGATAGCTAAAGGACAGTATTCATAATCAGAGATTCTTAGACAAGGAAACCTTGCCAAAGATGACTTCTACCCCTCCCCTTAAAAACAAACACCCCCCCCCCCCCCCCCTCCACGCACCCAAGCCAATAAAAGATGATGGCTGTCTTATAATGATACTTTTTATGGTACTTTTTTTCAAAAGGAATCAATAAACTTCATTTAATTTGCTTGGGTTAATCCATGGTCCTATGAGTTAGATACATATTTACCTACTTATGCTCTAATTAGATATCAAATAAAACTAATTTGAGTGGTTTCTGTTTAAGAAAGGAATGCTCAGAAGAGCAAAACTTCTATAAATCAGGTACAGATTCTGCCACTGCAGTGACAGAACTCCATGAACTGTCAGACTTATAATTTCAGCTCTAAGTGACAAATTTAGTAAGAGCACACACACTCAAACACATTTCAGCCACAATCTATGAGCGAAGGTATGTCAGTTGCTGCTTTTGGTCAGCTTTACCCCAGTGAAAAACAGGAATTCAGGTATTTTGTCAACGTAAGTTGTATGAGATACCATCTTCTATGAATCATGCTACCTCATGAGCAGAAAAATACTGGTATTTTGCATGAACACAAAACTTAAGCTTTGTGGTATAACACTGGCAGCAGTATAAAGCATAATTTGAACTATGCGAGTGCAGTACATTGAAGAAATCACTCTTCTTATTTTGTATTCTTCTTTGCTGCAGTAAGGAGCAGCAGAACACAACAATTTTTTCCAATAGAAAGAAAGCAGTCATAACATGGACATTTTTGTAGCTGTATCAGTTTTTCATACCTCCTGGTTTTCACCATGCCCAACTCAGATTCTCCTCGACACAAAACTGCAGCTTCCTAACTTTAGAAAGGGGAGGGACGCAAGCAGTTCTCAGGTTCTCAGGCACCCAGCAGGGAGAGCAAACTAAACTATGAAGCCACCACGAGGGGAGCCCCTAATCTGGACAGGATTCAAAGGTAAAGAAAACTCCATATTCCATTCCCCGCCATCCTCCTTTCATGCCCCCATGCACATACACATATCTGAAAGGTAACTGGAGGAAGACACTTGTAAAGATATTCATATGTTACTCCAAAATGGAAATTTCAGTGTTGCCACCGAAGCCCAAAGACCCACAGAAACCTCAGGGCACAAGAGAACTATGCCTGCAGGAGAAATGGAGGACAATATCTCAGAGGTGGACAACAGCCTCAGACAGCCCACCTACATGAAAGCAGGAAGATGTGCATCAAATGATTGTCTTCACACAAGCACTTTGGAAAGCTGAACCATTTTTTAAAGGCACTTGCATGTTCAAAAAAGCCTCTCTCCCTGCCCACCAATTTCTCAGTCCTCCTACTAACACAGCTTGGCTGCTCTGGCGCTTTTGGCTCTCTGGCACTGGAAAAGTCTAGCAAGATTGCTCATTTTTCAGCAAAACCTTGCTGCAGACTGAAGAGCTTTAGCTAAGCATGCACATTTTGAATGTGTATCCAAACCAAACCCAAACATCTTGAGATTCTTCCTTCACTAACTCCAAACACATTTGATATGCTTAAACACGCATTGTATTCTGTCAGAAACCAAATGGCTATTTGCTCTTCCAAATAATCAGATATATTTTGCTGGATGATTAACAGAAATAATGCTCACCCAAAGCAATCAAACTTTCATTTACATGTTTAAGAGCCTGACCTACAGCCCCTGAAGTCTGTGGGACGATTTCTAGTCACTTTGACAGATCTAGCTTTAAGCGATCCCCCCCCCCCGGATATATTAATCCATTGAAGACTGAGCTCAGTACTGATTTTTTCACACTATAGCTAAAAGAATGAATATACTTAAAGCTTCTTGTAAGGCCGGATATCACTAGGTAAATTGAATACAGAGGCTTGTTTTCCTTACATTTGGTTTTGATGTTCTGTTCACTGAGCCTATGACTGCAAAGGTTATAGATGATGCAATTTATTTTCCTTCTGCTTTTTACCAGTAGAATACTGCCCCTCTTCCTAGATTAAACACAGGCTTTATTGCACATCTATCTCAAAATACACTTCTTTGAAAGATCCAAAATCTAACAGCGTGTTTCACATTTGCTAGTAGTCTCTCATTTTTATCCTAGTATTGTAAGGAATCTGCTTCCAAACCAGTTTTGCCCTCCTAATGTTAAGTGTAGGTTTGCCCAGAATTTAACAGAAAGAAATACCAGTCTTGGAATCTTTGGAAGCATCCTGTTCCTGCAGCAAGCACTGCAGACATTTATATTATCACCATTCCACTATGGATATGAAATTAAAGACACAGTGACTATGTAAAATAAACTGTCTTTTCATTTACTTTTGATTTAACTTTGTTCCTATCCAAACTAAGGTACACTGGTAGTTTTCCAAGTTTATTTTATAACTACTTATATGCATAAACCTGCTCATTTTCTACTGGGTACTGAAAAAAGTTAAATTAACTGCAGAATGCTGATCACATTATTACATGCTACATTTCATTACTTAGGCATTACCATAAAAATATGATCATGTTTCTCCATAAATACATTGGACAACATGTAGGTATACTCAATCTGCACATCTTCATACCACACAGTGCTTTTTGTTCCTGTTTTCTATAAATACAAAACTGAAATCAAGCTCATGCCAAGAATAACTAACTAGCAGTTTGCATACAGGTTTTGTAAATCAGACTTTTTTTTTCTTTTTACATTCACCAAATAGCTTGTCTTAAGAAGAGGTTATTATTCCTCATTTTATTTTTCCAGAGAAACCGGGATCTAGCCAGTAACAGGTAAATGTATATCATTTTTACAGTAAAAGGTAAGTATTATCTGCATTAGGAAATCTAATTTACACTGCTTTTAGCTCAAAAGTAAGCTTTCCGGTAACATTATTTGAACTCAATTAGTGTCTAAGATTGAAGGTAGATCTACTCATTCATAGGTGTCACGTTGCAAGTTTGTTTTACAGTATTCCTCTGACATTAGCCAATTATACGAACTAATTGAGAGCAAAATATTTCTATGTTGCTTTGTATTATCCAACATTTCAATAGTTTCCAGAAGTCCATTCGGGGTGCATGCCAGTGTGGTACCCTTAACCCACAGGCTTTAATCGAATTATCTTCCTTTTTAACTGGTCACAGTTACATGTTGAACAACTAACTATATGTAAAATTGTAACTGGTATATTCAGCAGATATCTATTAAGTTTTTCACATTTCTTATCAAGGGAATAAAGTTAACTGTAAGCAATACAATAACCTAGAATAAGTTGTAAACTTTCAAATAATCAAGCTCATATATGCAAGCAAATGTGACACTTTTGTTCTAAGTGCTGTGAACATCATGCATAGGACATTCATAGCTAGAAGAGTTCAGAAAAAAAAAGAAAAATTTCAAATGGTAAGCAGTGGTCTTCATTTTTAATTACTTATTTTACAAAAACAGCAATGAAAACAGTTACTGCTGTCCTCCCCCTTGACTTGCTTAATATATTACTAATAAAAATATTACTCAATTATCACTACCAAGACTTCATGCAATGAATATCTTCACAGCTACTGCAAAGCAAAGCTTGTTTACAAATTCACTGTTTGAATGCAAGAAAGAAATGAATACTCAGATGATTGAATTTCAGAGGTCAGGTTTGAGATCAAGCTTTTCACAAGCACTTGATACACAGCTCTTCTACCTTGACTCCTCTTAAGCATTTCCAGTCTGTGATTTTGACTAGACACCCAATCAGGATTTTCTTTCTCAGTTCAGTCCAATACATGAAAGTCCTTTAGGTTCAGAGGAAGTGAAAATGCAGACTATGGACTTGATTCAATTCCTAAAGCAAGCAACGGAAAGGCTCTGCTGAATCTAACGGTGTCTAACAAGCTCCAAAACTTGCCAGCATTTATCAAGCACTGTATGGAAACGATTAAATTCCTAGAAATGGGTGGAATAATGAAGAGTTAATAAAGCATTAAAATAACGTAAATTTTTAGAACATTCAAAATTGAAAAAGAAATTACTAAATATAAGATTTCTATTTATCGAGGAAGAAAAATAATGGAAACATCAAACTAGAGAAACTGTTCAGATGTGCTTTCAAAACTAGATAGAGTTAAGGATAACGATCAGTCCCTGGTACTGTGCAAGATACACAATACATCAACCTCTTCTGCCACTGAACAAAAGTGAACTAGTGTTTCAAAATTGTTCTCACAAGCAAAGGGAAAAGAGTTCTGTTGGATCACTTAATAAGCATAAAAAAATAAATCACAGCAGAGTCCCTTGCTTGCAAAAATTCAGATCCCTAAGATGCTTTTCATAGAACATTGGTAAGTACACACATTCTCATTTTACTTCCAATACTTTTGCAACATCAGATTTTTTTTTTTATAGAAGCCAACATAAAAAGAAAAACTAGTGGCAATAAACTTTGAAGGAACCACTGTAATATGCAAATAGTATGCAATTAATCTCAATTCAGCCCTCAGTGAAGTCTCAGTAAGACTTTATCAAGTAGACATGATCATCTGCTTTCCACTACAGCTAATTAGCAGAGGATCTACTCATTACAATCAGAGCAAAAGATATCACTTGTTCTGTGGAAGGACCTGAAGAAGGAAAGTTTGTAAGGGAAAGAAAACAAGCTGCAGCCTCACTTCTCTCTCCCAGACCATTGCCCTCCGATGCTGACAAGGGAAGAATTCCAGAGTAACCAAAACATTTTGTTGCTTTCCCTCTCCACTACTCTCTTAGTAAATATTATCCTAAGTACCTCTTTAGCAAACACTGTTGTAAATAGCCACCTGTTCATTGGAATGGCACTGAAAAAGCTAAGTACCAGCTAACCTTCTTCAGTTACGTTTACACTGCCTTCAAACCAGTAAAATAGGCTTGACCTGATTTGCTTCAGCAAAGCTTCCTTTGCTACAACATGGATTCACTGACCACAGAGACACAAACAAAATTCATACCCTAATCGCCAATAACTTTCCATATTGTTAAATGCCTTTGTGCATCTTACTACTATGTTTAAGAGTGTCCGGGGGCTTCTTTTTGTCCAAGAGGACGTAGATTTCACTAATGTCAAGCCTTATAAGAAGGGCAGCTGAAAATTTCTACAAGCCTAGAGGTCTGTGCTCTGTAAGGAAACGTTACAGGCTTTAAAGTTTTACATGCGCATTGTATGACAAAGAGCACAAGGTGCCTTCTGTCCCACACAAATCGCCTCATTTAAGTAGAAACAACAAGATAGAGACTCGCATTGTACAAGACTCAGCTAATGCCTTTAGCAAGCTGTGATACATGGGTCTTGAAGTTATTACAGACACCAGACTAACAAGACCATAGAGCCAGTAACTATATACATTATATGAACGTCCTTTCCTGAAAAGGAGAATAGATCATTTTCGAGCAAGGTTCTCGGACAAAAACCAGCCCTTTCTAGGCAGAGTAGCTCAATTACCACAAGAATCTCACAGAGTAATGGAAATAGTGCAACGTATTCACCAAACACTCTCAAGATATTTCTTGATAAAAGAGACTACTGCTTTTCACAACAGCCTCGACTGAATCCCCAGAGCAGCCATTACCGAAGGAACATCCAGGTGTTGCTGAGCTTGAACAGGAGAAGGGGCTGGGAATGAGAGGAATTCTGCTCCCTTGCCCACCCCAGCTGCCACTGCCTTTTGTTTCTCTATTTTCTCTCAACTACAGCCACATCCCATTTCTGAACAAGTGACAGACAGCTCCCAAAACTTGACCACCTGGCCTTTATCAATAGGCATAACCATAAAGCCCCCAGGACCTGGGCCAGATGGAAAGTAAAATTCAGCAGCATTCATGAACAAAAGCACTTACACACTAAAAACTTGTTGTTTCTTGGTGAAGTTTATCATTGTTTACTGACAGGTCAGCAGTAAGAGTAAATCATCTCCTTTAGGAATTGGTGTCAACGCTTTCCTGGCCACTGCTAATTGTTACTCTATACTTATGTCACTTACAGACATCACCGCAGTAAAACACAGTTTGTAAATTACTTCACCTTCGTGCAGCAAACCAGCACCTGAAGTAAAACATAG
Organism: Vanellus vanellus; assembly: GCF_965231255.1. NCBI lineage: Eukaryota > Metazoa > Chordata > Aves > Charadriiformes > Charadriidae > Vanellus > Vanellus vanellus. The sequence continues at coordinate 23,823,109 of NC_138913.1, read as the reverse complement.
TTTGCTCACTCAGCATTTTAGCAGTGCACAAAGCCCGCTGCTCACAAGCACCTTTTAAAACATTCAAATGGCAATTGCATTTATTTGATGCTCAATTGAAAACAAGTTTCGGGGGTTTGTGTTTGTTTGCTTTTTACATCTCAACTATGATAATTGCTAAGTCTCTGATAGGAAACAGATTCAGAAACACTAAATTGCTTCATTTGAGTTTTGTCACTCTTCATTTCCTGATCTCTCAAGTTGCAAAGATTTCCTTTTTACCAAATGCTACCTACATATTTTTGATTATATGATAAAAACGTTTAAACGCTACTTGTAAATGCAGCATGTTAACAAAAATTTTGTTTTGTTGAAAGGTGACTTGCAAAGCAGTTTTCAAAGCATCTAAAAGGGGTATAGCTGCACTGACTAGCAGGGGACCCTGGGGCTGGGACCAGAGCACTGCAATAGATGTCAGCAATGACAGCAGAAGCCCAGGAAGAGCCCTTCACATTAGCGATATGCCTGATTATCCTGAAGCTCACATGCAGCCTCATTCATTAAACACAACAAAACTACACAAGCTTAAAGAATTTGCACGTTCTGTCATCTGGGAGAGGTACTGCCTTGTCCCACAGAAATACGAAACAATTCTTTACTTCAAAAGCTTTAAAATATCAGTGGGTGACACTTCATTTTAATCAAGCTGAGGAAATTTTGGTTCCAACCCAACACACACTCCTGTCCCTAATTTTTTATTAATTAAATCAAGCATGGCCTCAGGAAGAATATTTTGCACTTAAGACTAACGTGTAACCATTTTTAAGCTTTCCCTCTAAATATTAGTATAGAAGCAAGTATGAAACAGCAGTCATACAAATCTTAGAAAAAAATAGTTGCAGAATGTATAATAAATTAATTGTTATATTTGTGCCTTTAGTAATGAAAACATGTGCAATAAATTAATTGTTATAATATTTTTGCTTTTAGTAATCAGATAACAGATATAGGATGCAGTCTTATAAAGGTGTGATGTTCACTAATTGGACATGAAATCTTTATTATGCACATAATTTCAGACCAAAAACCCATTTTCTCAATAACAAAGGACCAATCTAAATATTATTCATGGGGTTTCAACAAGATTTTCATAAGGCCAGACCATACCTACATAAAGAGATAAAAATGGACGATGTGGTTTCAGAAACACAAGCTTCTGAAATAGTACTCATACATTGTTAATCCCCGGACTGAAGAAACAAAGAAACAAATCTAGCCTCAATAACCTTCACTATCAAAAATTTGCATTTTCTAAAAGTAAAAAAAAAAAAAAAAGGCAAGCTTTATGAGGAACTGGCTTTTCTTATTTCTGAAGATGCAGTTTTCCACTGTTTGAAGCTTTTGTTTCTCATTGTGAAGGCTATGAAATTACTAGTACTAAGATTCTCTTAGCAATTCTATGTTAATATCATGCCAGTAAGCTTCAGTTTAAAAAAAAAAAAAATCCCAGACTCATCATGAATTCAGCAGTCGATGCTGCTGTATTAGAACCTCTTGTTAAGCTTCTAGAGCGAGGGACCAAAGAAAGGAATCATGGACCCAGCTGGTAAGGTACCCAACCTAAACACCTTTTCTTCCTTTATTCTAATTGCACTTCCTTTAGAAACTAAAGACAGGCACCCGGAACCTTGAAACACTGTTTGGTGAATTTGCTTTTGCTACTACAGGAGATTGCAAACTGTTAGCAACTCTCAGACCACATTTTGGCTTATGTGTTGCTATCTATCCCTATACACAGCACTTTCAGCGTCAGGAATTCAGCATTATAAAAGCAGTAACGGATTTACACTGCACGGACGTTTAGTCTTGTGAGCACATGTGGTTCCTAGAAGTGGAAGGCAGAACTCTGTGTCAATACAACAGTCTCAGGGATTTATTCAAATACCTTCTTGCCTTAAAAATGTGTAAAAAGCATATATAAAAACAGGTACTGATTTCATTAATCTCTAGAGACCTTGAAAATTGAGTTAATGCATTTTATGGCACTCTAGATTAAAAGTAATTGACTTCAACATTTAAAAAGTATTCTTAGGTTCTTTCTGCCTTTCCTCCCTTGACTGGGTTTACGATCAACAGTTCTCTTCCTGCTCCCATGACATGATAAAGGAAGAATTAGAAGAAATAGTAATTATTTCAAATCGCACTGCTATAATTTACACCTATTTTACCCTCATCACTGGCTTGAAAATTTGCATTAACCTTTCCTTTCAACTTTGTGCAGTGGCATTGGTATAAATCTGAAGCATAGACTTTGCTAGAAATGCTATGATAACTATTTGTGAGTTGTTATAATCTTGTTTCCATATTTGTTTGGCACTAGGCATATCTGAAATTTTTTTTTTTCCTGACATCCTCTTAGGTAGCAATTGCCGGCTTTAGATAGATACGATGATGTGACAGCCTGCTTTGTTTCAGCTGTTCCAAACTCCAGGGCTTCAGCGTGTGCTATTCCTATAGTGAAACAATCAAGTCTCCCATATTACCTAAAAAATAATCAGATGAACTAAAAACATGACCTCTAATAATTTTTTTTTAAAACAACTTTTATGACCGTACAGAATTTTGCTAGTGTACTAAAGGCAGAAACATAGACACAATAATAAATTAACTTTGTATACCTGGAGAGAAATCTTGAACACTTTTTTCTGCTTTATGAGAGGAAAAAAAAAAGAAATTCTGATACAGAAACATGAATAACTGCAAAAATTAAAACTTTACTCTGGACCTTCAGGAAATCCATTGTAAGCAATGACTATTAACTGAGATCCTCTGTGCTTCCAGCCACTCAGACCAAGAACTTGAAAGCATTCCTTAAGCAAGACACACATATATATTAGCCTCAGTCAGGGCCGTGACTAATTGGTCTTAATTGCTCTTACTAGCCTCACCTGGTACCTACTCCTACTGCTCAAGAAAATCTGTTTAAACGCAGGTTAGGGGGTTCAGTCTTGTTCTGAGCTGTATTGCAATTGTAGTTCAGATTTGTTTCTGCTCACAACTCCCGTGTAGCCCTTGGATCCGTGTTGTAGTCTTGTCTCTTGGAAGAACCTTGGACCTAAACTGTAGCTGGTTTCACATGTTTTCTCTGGCCCTATTCCCTGCTGCTCCTGACAGGATGTTGGACCTGGTTCACCACCTCACCCTGCCTGGGGCTCTCAACGGGCTCTGATATTAGCACCCTGCTCAGATGCCGTGGGCCTGCACTGTGGTCAGTGAGGGCACTGCCTGTCCTGTGGTCACCTGTGACTCCTGTCTTGTTCTCTGTCATGGAGTGGCCCTGTTCTTGCTGCTTCCTGATACTATTCAGAAAACTGCAAGAATCTTCATTTTTGAGCTGAAGGAGTTGTTTTTGCTATTGGTGTGCAAACAAAAAAAGGCACAATTTCTTCGGTGAGCAGGTTTGAACATTGGAAGTATTATAAATATCAAAGAAACTAGGGAGACCTCTGTGGTGCAACTGTACAACTGCCATTGAGAAATTGGAGTATGCTATGGGTCGCAGAAGAAAATTGGAGTTTAGCTGTCAAGAAAAAGACTTGTTCTCTCCTGCCAGCTGGTAGGATTTTTGGTGCTGGTAAAGATTTTTATTGGGTTCTGCTATCTTCAGCTGTGTAAAGGATCTCAACGTGAACTCTGGCTGCTCTGAAAATTCAGGCTTTCCCCCAGTGTATTTTAACAAAAATATTTTTTCCTCCATGATGTGGGACGCTGAAGGTGCCACTGCCTCTCTTCTGCTTCTCTGTTCTTAAGAGATATAATAGAGCTCAATATATTTTTACTTCAGTTCACAAGTCCTATTTTTATTTTTCTTTTTATTCCCGTGTCAAGTTAAATGTGTTTCACGTTGAAAGACACTGATAACACTGACAGAGTGTGCTCTGCTATTCTGCCCAACAAAAGCTTTGTCTTGAAACTAACTTTTCCCTTAGCAGACAAAAGTGAAGGGCACTAATAGCAAATGAAAATACGTAGTTCTGTTTATTAGGGCTGTTGGTTTGAATGCCAAGTTCTCAGTACAGGATTAAGTGCATTTTGTATACAGCTGGAATATGTCAGAGATACATTTAGGTCTTTGAATTTTAATATTCCCAGGTGATTTCTTTTTTTTTTTTTTAGCCTTTAGTGCGCAAAGAAATTTGGATACTTTTAAAGTTCTGTAATTATGAAAAAAAGGTTATTAAAATTAATGCAATATTATTTAAAAAAATATTTATTTTTAAATTGAAAGATTATGAAGCAACGGCAGCAAAATAAATTATAAAACTTTCAGATTTTATATACCTTCTTTGAATAGAAGCATTTTATCTTTAGTATCACTTCAGATATCGATCCCCAATATATTTGATTTTGTGTCTATTTAAATCAGTGGTGAAGTTTTCTAATGATTTTACTCATATGTGCCCAGTTCCACACAAGTAAAATTAATTGAAAAATTCACCACTGATTTAAAGCTTTACAAATTTTCTAAACAAAGGGGCAGCCATCTTCTTCCATATGCTTTTGAAACAATATATTAGTTCCATACAAAGAAAGTAAGGGTTTCTGCCTGCTGTAAATAACTAATATGGTTTATAAAATACGATGCTTATTTCTGGCCTGATGTAAATTCTAGTGAATCATAAAAATATTCCCATTGATTTCTGGGGACTCTGAATATAGTCCTTAGGCAAAACTGTTTGTTACAATTTTGTTGAAGTAGCCATTTGGGAATCGTGATGTCCTGCACATTAACATCAAGGGTTCTTTTATACTTATTCTGATTAGCTTTGGTTTCAGCTTTGTTTATTAAATAATGTGAATAATGAATTTATTCTGAGTGGTGGCATTAAGAGATATACTGAAAACTTTTACAGGAATACAAACAAAAAAGAACTGAAGAAATTAATTGGATGTTTCATACACGTAAACAATTTCTATGACCATCCTCCAGCCTGCCACCACTCAAATCCAGCATGTTTTTATCAGCTATGTTTTCATGAGAGATTAATGAATTTGGGAAGTAGATGAAAATACTTATTAGCATTTGATCATCACTTTTTGGCACTCAGTCTGAGAACTCATTTATTCAAAGAAACACCCTGCATACTCTCTTTCTTTACATGTGTCCTTGCCTTAGGATTTTTAGGGAGGAATGGTGGCTTGCTATGCGCCTTCTCAGCGTGTAGCTGGTCAAAAAATGGAGGCCTGTCTGCTGATAAGGACCTTACTAGAGTAACTTATGTCTTTGACACTTCCATGCTGTTTTACTGCACTGGCCTGTATTTGAAGTTAGCCTTGAAGACCACCCAGAAGTACCAGCTGGTGCAGAACTCTGCTACTCACATTTTTAGTAGAAAGGAGCTGCTATCACTATAAAACAAACTGTGCTCAGTGTTTTGCTCTGCCTATCTTTTGCTTGGTGCTACAACAGCGTGCAAGTTGTACTCAAGAAGGCCGGATAGCCTGGCAACCGATTACTTGAAGCTGCCTCTCCCTACTACTCCATCATGGCTTGCTTCTCTCAAGTTCTTTGATAAAACCTTTAGGACCAGCAGCAAGCCACATTGAGTAAAAGATCAAACTCTTCCCCTCTGGCAGTTTGTCAGCACAAGAACTTGGTAGGGCATAGTGCACATTTGTTATGGCAGGTTTTTAATTACATCTTTGATACAGCAGTGATAGGATTCCATATGTGAGGCTAATGCAGCGTATGTGCTGGTAAATCAGAGTTGAAACAAATTTAGGTCAGATCCTCACCTGATGTAAATTAACTGTTTCACTGACTCGAAAGGAACCCTGTCTATTTCTCACAGCTGAGAATATGATCCCTTGTGAGATTTTACTGAAATGTCTAGGCTATAAAAATTACAATAACAATAGGCATTTTACATAAAAGTACTTTTCTCTCTCTCCTAACCCTGGAGCTCACGATGTTACTAAACTGTTGGTGAACTTTTAGGAGAAGTAGACCATGTGTTGACCTGTGTAAAACACATGAAACCTTGAAAATATTAGAAGGTTGCGGACTTTGGAACTGTGAACCTCAGCTGGAACTTCCTGCTGACTGCTTTCCCAGTTAGAAGGCATCAGCTTGAGTTTTGTACTTTGTAGCATACAGCATGTCTGATCACAACTGACAGACTGCTTTGAAAGCAGGCAGTAAGGATGAACGCTTAATCTACTGCATAATATGACTGTAAAAAGGTTTCTAACTAAGGGAAGCTAATAAAATAAAGCCCATAGGGGTAAGATTATTTGTTTATAATATAATGTGCATAATTTAATATCCATAAATGAAAACAAATTTGTGTGTGTCTGTAAATTTTGGGAGGCTGGTCAGTTCAATTTCACTACAGTAAGAGCATCAATGAAAATAACATAAGTTTCTAAGTAGCGTTCTGTATCAATCTTTAATTATATAAATTATGTGCTGTTCATGTTATGTGCTTGTTTACATTCGGTAAGTACTAATTTAGCTTCATCTAGATAAAATGTCTGTAATAAAGACATCCTACTGCAGTCTGCTTATTGCAAAGCTTGGAATCATACCACAGCTATGCACTCAGACCATGCAAGTCAGCCTAGCTGTGCACATAGTCAGTTGCTAAAGACCTATTGCCGATGCTCACAAGTTTAGGATGTCACTGCTATTTTTATGCTACGGAATGACTTCAGAGAAGGAGATCGTTACTTTGTAGTTCTCCTCTCCCCATTCTCTCTCCACTCCACTTCCTTTCAGTTATCCAAAGGTCAAATATTGAGACTCTTTTGTAGTCATGCTGAACAAGATGGTATTTTACTAATTGCCCCCAGAAGACAATAGGACCATTGTCAGTGTAAGCTACTAATTGGTGGTAAGTGGTAGAAACCAAAGTAAGAGTTCAAAGTATTGTTCCCACTGACTTTGGTAGGTCCCAGGCTGGACTGCCTGGGCAGACTGTTGATGATGATGTGTTCATCAAAATACCCCCAAAACAGTGGGTTTTATGAAAAACTGATTTTAAATTAGGATCTCATGAGAAGAACAGAATAATAGCTTTGAGTTTCAGCAACTACATTAAATCCTGTTCTGAAACAAAATTACTGCCTTTCTTCAGCTCATGCTCTTGTAGGAGTGGTGGGGCCTATCCTTATCACAGAAGGCAGCAGGAGCCCACAGTGCTGTGCCATGTGAAGTGTAGTGGATGGGGGATACAACACTGCCTTGCTCTGACCTATACTTTGTATTTGAAGCCCTCGTTCTTTTTCACAGTGTGTTCTGCAGCCAAAGATCCACAGGGGATAAAATGCCTTTAGTAACTCGCATAGATTTTCACCTTTCTTCTCTGGATCTCCAAATTTAGATAGGGCCATTGCCAAGAGTTTTGAACAAGTATGGAGAGGAAGGAGTGTAGTGGGATGGAGGGAGGGATGAGGACAATCTGCATTTGGCTGTTTTTGCTTCCACAACATTATCAAATATGGGCATTAGGTTTGGCATCTGAACCTCAACAGTTTTTGAGGGACTAACCTCAGTCTCCTGTAGAAGAAGGAAAGGGAGCAAAAAGCCTGATTTGTGTTGGTCTTTTGCTGGAAGGACCAGTGGTGGACACGCCTGTGTAAAAAGACAGGAAGACAGAGGAAACAATGACCACACTATCAGACTTGTCCTCACATTCTTCATATGTGAGTTCAGGCCATGATTTAATGCCTGAGAATATGTTGAGATTTTAGCCCAAGGGAAGAAAATGACAAGGCATTGACCCAAAAAGGAAATGTTAAAGTCTTATGAATGCTTTAGTCCTGTTTATCAAACAGAATTTTCAGCTTTTCCAAACAGAGTATTTTCATTTCATGCTTCCATTTTCTATATCACATGCACAGAGAAAACAACTGAAAATATTCTAGAAGGTTCAACAGTATATTACACTAGAGAAACAATTCACTTTTCTTGCTCCCATTTGCACCAGTGTCCCTCAGGTTTGTATCAATAGCCAGTATGTGAGGCCTCATGATAATGTTACCATGAGAATGAGAAATCAGTGACAGCAGTCAGGTGCCTTTTTGATGTAGTGTTATTTATTAAAGAAATAATAATATTCTTACCTCTCTGAATTAAAAAGAAATGAATACACCTTCCTTTTAAAGAAATCTTCACATCTGTCACTCCTATAAACTCTATGCTCTAGAGCACCAAACCAGAAAGAATGATAGAGGGATCAGAAAGAAAAATGTACAGTTCTGAAATTGTTCTGGTAAAACGGATCATATGTGTTTGGGTGAATAAGGATTTGGGAGAATAGAAATGTTATTACAGGGATTTGTGGTTAATCAAATCTACCATGATATGATATACAGGAAACCACCACCACAGATGTATGGCTGTATTCACAGAACTAATTTTACTGACCTTGTTGTAAGATTATCTGACTCTGTGCAGATGCCTTAAAAATCTTAGGTGCTGATCTTGCAAAAACTTTTGCACATACTTAGCACTTACAATAAACAGTTCTGCTGAACTCAAACTAGTTGCATGACTAGTGTTAAGCAGCTATCTAATGATTTTTAAGTCTATAATTTCTGTCCAAAAAAGATGATCTTCGAGCTTCTGTTTTAGACAACACAATATGATGTGTAACAACAACTAGTTCTCTGTTAGTCTTAGGAAATTTAACAAGAAAACATCCACTTCAAGGCATTATTTAGTGCTACGAATTTATATCAACCCTGCAACAGAATTCCAAGAGATGCTTAAACGAAACAAGATTTGGAAAAGCACCAACTCTATTACATTTTATAAATATTTGGCATAACTTCTGTAGGTATCTATCAATTTTTATAGTTTAATCTATCGTAGATTTTACAGCATTTTCTTTTGCCATGATTAACACTGGACTGTCCTCCCTCCTCTGTGGGACTTTGCAGGGATGTTGATTTACACTTCTGCTAAATTTTAATTTTATTCCTCATTGACAGGCCACAATTTTACATGTAATACTGTTTTTCAGTAATACAACCCACACGGTAAGTTTTAATAAGCTTTCAAATATATGTAAACAAAAGGATAGATGCATTTTTGCTCAAAATTTCATTACAACTTTTCTTACAAATGAATGTCACCAACTGGACAGGTCCTTCAAGGAAACAAAAAACACCCACCTTTCAAAATAAAGATTTAGTTGTACAATATTATTTCACAACAACATTTTTTTTTTATGTAAGTATGATTAATGAAGGAAAATGCCAAAAAGTTTTCTCCGACTCCCCATGAAAAATGTTGATTCTTAGCTATACTGCATTATTAGCTCTGGGGCCCCCAACATAAGAAGGACATGGACCTGTTGGAGCAGTTCCAGAGGAGGGCCTTGAAGATGATCAGAGATCTGGAGCACCTCTCCTATGAGGACAGGCTGAGAGAGTTGGGGTTGTTCAGCCTGGAGAAGAGAAGGCTCCAGGGAGACCTTATAGCCCCTTCCAGTACTTAAAGGGGGGCTACAGAAAAGATGGGGAGGGACTCTTTAGGGTGTGGACCGATAGGACAAGGGGTGATGATTTTAAAGTGAAAGAGGGTAGATTTAGATTAGATATTGGGAAGAAATTCTTTACTGTGAGGGTGGTGAGGCACTAGAACAGGTTGCCCAGAGAAGTTGTGGGTGCCCCATCCCTGGAAGTGCTCAAGGCCAGGCTGGATGGGGCTTTGAGCAACCTGGTCTAGTGGGAGGTGTAAGGTCCCTTCCAATCTAAACCATTCTGTGATATTTCCACTGGAGTTTCTCAGGTAATTTTGCCCTGCCTGACTAAAGCCTTCCCCCCACAGATGTGCCACAGTTAAGGTCTAGGAGGTAGAAGAAAATATCTCAGAAGAAAGTAATTGAAAAACACGCAAGAGAGAGCATGAGCATCAAAAGCCTGCATATTTTTAGAAAGCAATGGAACCTTTGGAATCTCTATCTTCTAACAGGCAGGTGAATCTGAACAACAATAGATTTACTCAATTTTCACTCTGTAAATTGGAACTGAGGAGGAAGGGAAGCATGTTTCATAGAACATCAAGCAAAGAGAAACAACACTGCTGCTTTTAGCACTTACGAAACTGGCAACTACACAGGGCCTGAACTCTGTCACCAAACTCTCATAAACAGTGACACAAAGAAACATCTGCTTCCATAAGTGAAGACAGTCAGAGTAACCTACAGCAACTTGTAAAAAAAAATAATTTAGGAATATGTAGAAATAACTACAGCCCTGCAGCCGCCTAATGCATATACATGTGATGATGCACACATAAATTGCCATTGTTTGTTCTTATTCAGGAGTTAAGAACAACTGGCCACTCCTATTCTTCACTCATTTGTTTCTACCTTATTCACCTGTTCAAAACATCTCTTTAAAAAGCATTTGTCATCCATTTCCTCCAGTGAAGAGCCTGATCCAACTGCTACGGAAATCAGTGGCAAATGTCCCACTGAACGGAAGTTGGATTAAGTCCTTAATGTGTATAAGCAGTTCCATAAGAGGGCAGAAGAGACAGTAAAATACATTTATTCAAACGTCTATGTATTTTACTAAGTTTCCAGGTGAAGAAGCACAATTTTTAAAAAGTATAAATAATATACCAAGTCGTTTCAAAGTTATAATTTGACATATATAATTCACATTGATACTAGTTCATATAAATGAACTTCCAGCTTTCACGACTTCAAGACAAAGAAAGAAATCGAAACATTACAAGGCACATGGGAGGGAAAAAAGTGTTTTCTAATCAATGGCCCAATGAACAACATGTTAGTCAGCTTGCAGGAGGGGAAGGGATATCTGTCTACATTAAATCAGTGGTTTTTTTTTTCTGTCCTTATTTAATTACAGGCTATCAACCTAGTATTTGGCCAATAAACAGAATGATAATGATTATTCCTCAGACTATAAAGCCTCTCACATGGATATCACGCTGTTAGAGAATGTGTCTCATTTCACAGCTGGTATACAAAGAATATGACCAATAAAGGCTTAGCCCAACATCCTCTGAAGTCTTAAGTATTTTTTTCCACTATTTGCAATAACCATCAAATTGGCTTTTTAGTGGAAGAATTCTCTGGTGACTTGCACCTTGAAATTCACACTGAATGAATAATAATAACGTTATTATCAATAGTAGTAGTAGTAGAAATAATATATTAAAGTAATAAATAAATAAAAGCATATTTGTCCGAAATTTGATCTTTTATATCTAAAGACTGGTAATGAAACACCATTGCATTTAAAATTGAACATGCTGTAAGATTGCTGCCATGCTGAATAAAAGAAGGCACTGCTGAAGTAATGTTAAGTTTTGGCTTAGATATATGTTTACTTGTCCACAACGGCATGATGATGCACAGGCAGAAGCACAGCATAAAAAGGGTCTAATTCATCTTTGGCATAATACAGGTGAAGGAAGGGAGCATAAAGGATTAAGTGAGATAAAAACCTGCTACCTGCAAGCAGCAACACTAGTCAATGTAGAAGAGATGAGGGCTACAAACTGGACATGTATTTGTCTCCAGATTAAAGGCTGTATATTTTGAAAGGGTCTCCTTTTGGTCTGTAGGAAGGAAAAAGGAGGAGTCAGTCTTCATCTTAAATATTATCTCAGACAGGAAACTTAGCCTTTACAGAAAAGTTAAGGAACCTCTCATCAAAGCTTAGCTGAAGACATAAAATAAATAAATAAAAAGTACTCCTTTGCTAGGAACTCTGTGAAAGGGCACTGAGCTCTTGCAGCAAGGTCTCTGCTTGCTTTGTTCTTAAAAGGGCTAAAACTATCCTGGTCAGTCCCCAGGGACAGGGCTGTGTTGGATGCAGTCCCATGTAGTTTTAAACTGTTAAAATGGCATTTTGTTCCTACAAGCAGATCCCAGATTGCCAAACGTGTTCCTGCTGTGCTTCCGTCTCCTCACTACAAGAGCTGTGCCGCCTGAGAGGGGATCATGCTCATCCTTCTCTGATTTAGACACACAAGTCCTTGCCCTTAGGGTCAGAGGAAAAAGAAGAGGGTCCAGCCAGCTCCTTGCCTTGCCTTCCATGATGCTGGCGCACATAGAAGAGCTGGAGCTCAAAATGAAAGTACATTTGCACCCTTAAGGGAGATGTGACTTATATCATTATAAAACCCCTTTGCTGATATAACTTTGCCAATGCCCTGAATAGAATAACCTATACCAACAAACTGTTTTTTCTCTTCTTGTCAGCACTGCTTTGTTGATCAGTGCTAGGATGTTTTTTTTAGGATTATGCACTCAAATGAAAATTCACCTTGTACCCGAATCCTAGCACTCTCCCATCAAGCATGTTTTCTTCTGAAGGATTAACCATCAAATATATACTGAGGTGTAAGGAAATGTCATCTTAAATCACATGCCCTCCAGGCATACTCAGGCTTTGTACTGTCATAATGGAACTGCTGTCTGGGAAAAGATCAACTTTGAGAAGTAGAGGTAACTCCTAAGAATTACCTCTGAATTATCTCAATTCTCAGCAAATAACTAGTGCTTGTATTCTGAAAGTCAGATATCACCATTGTAAAAGAAACTTAGTTGCTTATATTTTGTGCATAATGAATTAATTACTACAATGACAAATTTTAGGCGATATTCCTCCGAGACAGATCTCTCAGTTATTTAACTAGACATGATCCCCAAGTTTTCACCAGTGGCATTTACTAAGCTAAACCTTCAGTTCTCAGTAGTACCTTTATATTAATCGTTCCTAGTATGTAAAACATACCTAAAGAGCTCAAAGGATTTTTACTCCAGTTCGTATTTTCTCCCTAATAGATACTGACCAGGGGAAAACATATTAGAGAAGCTAATTCTCTGGATTAAACATGTTAAAATAAGTAACCAAGATGTTTTCAAGAATCACTGCTAACAGAAGAACAAAACTTGAAAGAGGGAATGCAAATGTCCGTAGTAACCCAATGGTAAAGTTAAATATAGAAATCCTGAGCAAAATAGCTTGAAATCTAAGTTCCCAGGAGATCATGACCTTTGCCTCCCATGATATATCAAAATAATAAGTTTATAATGGAATTATCACAGAAGACATTAATTTGCCCCACTGGTTCACAGAACCACAGCATTAAACACAGCAACTACACTGGCAAGCCCCCAGCCTGTGTAGTCTGCTCTTCCAAATGACACCACTAATGAATGGCTGCATGTTCAGAGCCAGTTTATGCCTTCGTCAGATTATACTTAAGAAACTCGACCACAGGTTCTTGGGAGAAAGTTGGTCCCTAATATTTTAAGAACTCTCTTCACAGAGTTCACTCAGGCACCCGAATGCTGTGTCTGACTATAGAGAATTTTAAATTTCCTCTAAATAATTACAAAGAAATAATAGATATAATTTGGAAGTTTTATCATTTTTGCTGGCCCTTACAGAGATAACATTAGCACAGCCACAACGGCAAGCTTCAGGTCGCCTCCAGGCTCTGTCAAGTGCATCCTAAGAGGGTAGCTTCTGTGGCCTTTACCAAACGGCTCATTTTTTCTGCAGAGAAGGCTCTATGTACCAGACACATAGCTTACGTACCTGACACACACAGCTGTAAGCTGTGCAGTGAGTCTGTGATTGAAAGCCTATTAAAATGACTGAGAAATAACCTCTTCCCTATTTATTCACTCAAAGACATACAGCAAAAGATTAAAACAACACAAGGATGCATGCAGAACGTGCTAAACTAGACCTTAATCTTTCTTTGCATTCTTTGATAAACTACAGTGCCTATGCTAAAGCTTCTGTGAAGATGCAAACTACTTTACTGTAGCATGCTCCTGGCGTTCCTTTGGGATGTTCTTAATTTCTCTTCTTTCCTTGGATAGTATCTTTAATTTTTTTGCACTTTCTTTGCTCATAGAATCCAGTTTAAGCATCACAAGCCTTGATAGCTTGGTTAGACTCAGTTCCCCAAGCATGCTTTATGAGGTGACCTTTTCATTGCCGTACTTTGTTTTCTCCTTCCCAGCCTTTCGTAATTAAACTCTATAAAGCCAAAAAGAATACCACCACCTAGGTAAAGTGAGGTGCATGATATTTACTAAAAAAAATGCAACCCCCCAAACCTTCAGACACTTTCATTTCCTCACTAATAAATGGAATTTAAAAGGTCACTAGCTGAAAACAGTTTTTTAAAAGACTCCAGATAAAATTACGGGACCCTACATAATTTCTGTGTCTGCACACCTTAATTTTTATTTAGCTATGAAAGGATAAATCAAAAGGAAGCAAGAGAGTTCAGAAAAGCAATCCTCCTTTGAAGAAGGAGCTGAAAGAGGGACAACTTTTCAGGAATAAGCAGAAAGAATGATTTCCCAGATACAAAAGAAATGATGTTATCTCTTCCACCCTTTAAAGAACAGAGAGAGAAAAAGAAGCTTTCAGTATTCTTGGGAGGTCCGGCAGATTTACATTTCTAGTTTAGATGAGATTTTAACTTCCCAGTAACACACTGATATTGGATAGACTACAACCACACAGAACTATTTTGCTTCCTGCAATATTAAATGGCATGTGAGAATGGAAAGTAATCATAATGGCAGAAGTTAGTTGCCTAAAACATTCACACCAGATGACCACATTTAAATGTACTCCAGCTTGTTTCTTTTCAAGTTTGGAGGGAATATGTATTGCACAGGATAGAAACACAGTGTAATTAAATACATATATATTTTAGCTTCTAAAAATAGATATTCCTTGTATTTCTCATCATCTTCTACATTGTTTCTCAGTCGTTTCTCTGATTCTAAACATACTGCCTGGTGACTATAAAACCTTGTGATATTGTGGATATATTTCTGTAATAATAAGAAATCCAGCCTTCACAGATAGGATATGCTGAATCTGGTCTATATAGAAAGAGCAAGGAAATACAGCAGAAGTAAATTAAAACATATGTATTTCACAACATCTGAAGATGTTCAGAAAGCAAATATAGATGTTATTTTGGTCTATATAAACCAGGGACATCAGTTTAATACCCTGAAATTGCTTGGCAGAATTTACCCAAGGAGTTGAAGGTAGCTTCAAATGATTATTAATGTAAATACAGCTCTTAGAGCAGGTGTGTAGTCCAGCTAAGTATTACCCATGGATTAATAAACTGTAGGATGTGTGAAGATAGCAGTTTACAGTCACATTGGTAGATCAAAATCACGTCTATGTTTTGCCTCACAAACATAAAGTTTTATTTCCTGATTTGCATCCAGTCAAATGCTATCTTGAATGTTCTAGTAAGATACTCAAAACCAACCACAGTTAAGGTATCTTGCATGTTTCCAGCATTTCAAATAAGTTTCTTAAATAATTTATTTCCAGTCACACTGCACAAAGTAGTCTAATATTCTTCTGCAACAAAAATAACCTGTTTAAACATAATAGATTGCAAAGATGAAGCTAATTTCATTGTGCCTATGTTAGAATTCCTTTTAAACATCCTTATGGAGAGTAAACAAGGTCCTGTAGAATATACATATTCTGATTTATTTCTATTATAATTCCTCATTACTTCAATATATGCCTTAGTTAGCATTATTTGAAACCAAAAGAAAAAATTCCACTATGTAAATGGGCTTTGTATGCCAGTTTTTCCTAGGTCACTGCTTGATGTTATTGATACAGAAGAAGTATACATTTTCTCCATATCTTTTAACAAACTGTTAACTGGAAGGAAAAAATAGATACACATATTAAAAGAGAATGTTTATTGTCTTTTTAAGAACTCATGTCCATACTTAGTCACCTAAAGAAATGGTAGATTTCAACAAGCTCCCAAAGACTGTTTTTAAGCTCTAAGTATCTTCAAATTTGATTTGGCAGTGTCTCATAAAACAAGAGAATCAGTACAACCACAAAAGTTGTTTCCATTTATTTTCTCCTTTTTTTCCAAAACAGCTTCCACATTGATAGCCCTTTTCCTACTCAGTCCTTGAATCTGTATTAAGAATTATGGGACCAGATAAGACTATTGACTTCATCTGAGTATATCACAAGGCTTCTGTATTTAATTTATTTTGATAATTTTGACAAGACACAAGATACCACATGACTAGATTCATGGAACCATAACATATCTCCTGGAGATTATCACTGTAAATAATGTACACAATTTTAAATGCTGTACAATACTACTGCCAATGTAATGAAGTTGAGGAATGAGCTTGAGTTGAGGAATATTATTTACATAAACTCTCACTATTTTATGCACAAGTGATTAATTCCATTGGTGAACCAGGGACATACATGCCAGCTTAAACAAAATCTGCTCAGATAAGGGGGAAGAGGTTTTATCAGCTGCATTCCTCTTGATATCCTATGCCCTTGGCTCAAAAAGTATCTTGCAGAAGATACAAATCATAAATAAAGATATAAAAGATAAATGTACGCTTGCTGTGTTCTCATCCTTTCCCCTGGGATTTCTTAGTGTTTAAGACAGAAAAGTGGCCTAACTGGACTTTTGCTATCACCCAGTACAGTTGATCTTACATTTCGCATGGGAGGTGGCACAAGCAGTTAGCACAAGTTAAAACAAGTGGGGACATCTTTCACAGGTTTTCTATAATGAGAGTCCTAGAAAAATGGGTCTTGTGGTATTGCCACCTTCCTTCTTCTTTGAGTTAAATAACTCCTTTTTACCTACATATCCAGCAGTTTAGACATGAGCAAGGGCAGAAAACTCTTCCTCTTTGTGAACTTTGGTCCCTGTGATGTTCTGAGTAAATGGCCTGTGTGGATTCTCAGCACTACATCTGCTCTTTCCTCTCTTCAGCACACTGGGGAAGAGATCACTTAATATATTATGCTAATAAGCAAGCCACCCAACTGAGAAAAGAGGAGAAACAATAGCACAGAAAACATAATTTGGACGCAAGTTCTTATCAACCTGTTATAACAGAGCCAGTGTAACTTTTTCTGAGCCCTTAGACAACAGCAGAACTCTATTTCTCCACACTCTGCAGAAGCACGTACAGAAGTACTTTTTCGTTAGCAAGGCTACTCCTACTAGACACTCTAAAAAAACATGCAATTCCAGCAACCTGATATGTCAAGGTGTCTGAACATTGTCACCTTCATTACATGAATATGAATGTTATAATGACAGTACCAGGTTAACATCCTGCCACCTTTATTGAGAACCTCTAATAATTCTTGACTAATTGTTGATATAGGGTAAGAGGTATTACTAAATCATTTAGAGTCTAACCTATGTAAGGAAACCACAGCATGTCTTAGGAATTTTGTAATTACATTAGTAATTAATGAAGATGAGTATTTCCTTGTCTGGGGCATCAGCCAATGAATTGGAAGACTGGGGTTCCACATCCCGGTCTGACAATGATTTCCAGGGTGAACTTGGAAGAGTCATTTACACTCTTGATGCTTTTTCTTAAATGGGAGTGATGTTCATTTCTTTAGGACTGCAAGGATGTGTACAACAAAGCCTCAGCCACGCTTACAATGTAGGCCATACACATATCTGAGATGAAAGCATCTCTTAGCCCAAGTCTATTAATATCCAGCACACAATCTTCCAGGAAACACCCCCAAATTCACTAATCAGCCTGAAGAGACATATACTTCATTTGGGGCCAAAAAATCTCTTTGTGTGTGTGTATGAATCAGGTTGAGTCATACAGTTTTAAGTTTACAGGGCTTGGAACATTTTAGTTTTCCATAGTCTGAAAACAGTTTTAGTGTTGTTTATTCAATCACAAAAACGACCTGGGGTAAACTTTATCTTTAAATATTGATCTTCATAAAATGCAATTTTTGTCTTGGTTGAGTTTATTTTATAGTCTGCTGATGACCATTGTGGGTGTTAATAGGATGAAATATAGTAACAGTTCTAGATTTTCTATTGTCTGATTTCTTTCACCTCGGTATCATTCACCACACATCCTCCAGTCGATGCAACAAAGAGAGCCTAGAGACAACATTGGTTCTGATTCATCAGCCTGAGTCATCTCACACAGTTCCAGGCTTTCCCCTGAACAATGTAAGGGTCCTATGGGAAAAACAGTATGAAATCAGGTAATTTAAACCAGTATAAGAATGTATATATAGAAAGGGATGATTGAAAGTCATAGAGGCGAGCTTAATCCTGACATTTCCTAACTCTTAAACGCTAGAACGACCAAACCCCCATTCTTCTAACTCTGTTTTTTGGGGTTTAGTAAGGATGTTCAATTCCTTGATAGCAGGTGATGGAGAATGCAACCGAAGAAAGACAGCTTATGAACAGCTGCAAAAGCTAAATGTCAGCTCCTCGTCAGCTTTGTCCCTCAATTCTGGAGTCATCTGAGTCCAGACAACCTGAAGTTATCTGGTTTAACTCTCCTATGAAATGACTATCATCGTATTTACCTGCTGTGGAGAGATCTTACATTCTCTGTGGAATCAGTTTCAGGGCTACTTAGCTATTGACTGGAAAACATGTGGAACTCTCCATGTATAGCACTATTTAAGGACAATTGGCTATTGGATCCATGAAAGGGCACGTTAGGTAGGATGCTTGTTTGTTTTTTAAGTTTTGCCAGTGACTTCCACTCTTTCTCTGCCATTCTTCAGCAGTAAGGCTTTTTCTGAAGGCAAAGCCGTAATACACTAGACTATCCAGAGACACTCAATAACCAAGCAGTATGTAAGACGAAAAAGAGAACTCTCTTCATAATAGAATTAAATGAAATATCCACCTTGCCTGGCAGGGTAAGGAAAATAGGAAAAGCAAAGAAATGACACCTCTCATATGTGTAGGATAAAGAGGGGAATTCCAGATACACTTGAATTTTAGATTTCTCCTCATCATGCCGGTATATACACAAGCCACCACGGTTATTAACTGGTGGGTTTTTTTTATGGGACTGATTGACTTGTATAAAGTCTGTGCCTTGGTTTCTACATCCATAAAACATTTTTGGTTTTTGTTGAACTAAATTCAAAAAGGTTTACCAAGTAAGGAATATCTCCTGGAGGAGATGCTTATCTTCCCCAGCTAAAACTTCACTTTAGAAGGCTCAGTTCCAGCTCTGCAACCTCGGTAAGTCACATGTAGGAGTGATATGCACCTTGAAAGTCTTCACTGAATTCAGTGGGGCTCAATATTGTTGGGACAGTAGTAGTTACTTTGGTCATTACTCAGTCCTTATTTACTTTCACATTGCAAGATTTCTATTGCCCTTTTGGAATATTTGGAGATTCAGCATGGCAAGAAAAATAATTTCCCGTCTAAAAATTTCCTTTCCTTGAAGGGTGCTGTCTGTACCTAACAGCTCATCAGTCTAAGAAGCTGAACCAATCCTGAAATCCTTTGGAGCAGGTACTAAGTTCAGGAGATGTCTTTGTGCTAAGCAAGGAAGTTATTTGCTCCAGAAATGTTTAATTATTGATAAGAATGATATCCTAAGCTAACTGTTTAAGGGTAAACTCTGATTCATGTGTGGTATATGCATTGAGTGAAATGAAAAGAAAATTGCATAAATATTTATGTTAGTTAATTGTGTTTATGTTAAAAGTTACAGTGTTTGTTTAACGTCTTTGCAAAATCTGTAAACTTGGCTTCTGGATAAAGGCCTTCACAATACTGTTTGGGGTTACAGCCACGTGTTCCTGTCACTCACTTGTAACACTCCTGCAGAAATCCCAGACCTGTTTTATTCTCAGGTATCTAGCAAAGTTATACTGGCTATGCCTCAAATAGCCACTGAGACATTTCACACTCTGAACCTGAAAATACAAACACGGGGACAGCTTTCCTTCTCTGTGGCTGAGAGCAAGATTTTGGATTTTGAACCTGAGGGTGTTTTATTCTGCTTTTATTTCTGTACCTCCCCAAAGTGCTTTTTCTATTTAAAGAAACAGAGACCTTAAATAGCAACATTATTTTTCTCCGATTCATGAGCTCTTTCCTTGTGCTCAACTCTGGCAAAAAAAGGCCAGTTCTAGCACTCTTGCTGAGGTAAACTTTAAATTAGAGCTAGGGAGACTTGAGTAAAGCTTTGCCAGTTTGCACCATCAGAAAGTTTGGCCTTTAGTGTGTGCACAGAAACTATTCAGACACCATCAAAGCTTCTTTGAATTGTTCACTGTTAACTTCCATTGAAAACATGGATTTAAAGAGGGCTGGCTCAGACACATTCCCCCCAATTGGTACCACAAGCAACAAACACAGCTTCTCCTCAGGCTTTTAGAAATATCTAGCCCTGAATAGATTTTACTCGTATCTTACGAATAATTTCCTTATTAGCTTAAAACTTAACTATGTGCAGTTCTCATCAGACTCAGAACTGTATTGGTAAAAATATTTCATAAGATCAGCTGTTCTCATAGGACAGCCTTAGCCTGGACCTTCCACTTCGTTTTTTGTTTCTTGATAATATCCACCATTAAAATATTACAAATCTTTGCTTCAAAACAGCTAAAGATACTTTAGCATTCTCAGCAGTGTTATGCTTTGCCATCAGAAATATTACAGCAGAAATATCTATCTGCAAAGCAAAGTCTGAAAGCTGGAAATCCAGGCTATCCAGCGCTGGATAGATTTTGGCTTTAAGAGAAAAATCTGTATATTAATCATTATTTACTGAGTTCTACAGCAGAGCAGGTTTCTGGTCCGTACTTCAGTGCAGCAGAGCATTTTAGGCTGCGTTTAGCATTGAGCAGTCAGTTCAGTGCCAAATTAAACATGCTCCTAGGGGTTCTGATGGACTATGGCCTTTTTGCATGTGCACAAATCTTACTGATATCAAGTAAATTGTGTATGAATAACTACCACTGAGTATGCACTCCAGTCTCATACTTGGTATCAAAGAGAATTTGATTTGAATATGCAAGCTAAAATACTTTCTGTATTAGATGTTCATATTATTTTTCCGTGTATTTCTTCACAAGAGTTTAAATGTGAGAACATGCTGACATTGTTGAGGCTTGTCCTTAACTGCAAGATAAATTTCAAATTCCTTCTATCATTTGTTTTTAATAAGAAATGTAAACAAGTAGGATCATTTTGCAGTGTCCTCGAACAGGATCTTTTGTTAACAGTGATAGGGTGCCAGGCATTTACATTGTTGGTAAATCACAACCATTTTCTCACCAGGCTTTGCCATTTTCAGTGAAACGTATTATTGATTATGAAAGCTGATTTAAATTGGACTTTAGCAGCACTGACATTTAATCTTGGTTTTACCCATGACAGAATACCTACCAAAAATAGCATTCAAAGGCTCAGATCTATTGGCATTTGCATTGACTGTGTTAAGTTCAGAGCAACAAAGTTGTTAATACCAAAACTAGCGAAAAGAATAAAGAAGGGAAGACCGTCTTTTGGTTTAATGCCGGAGCACCAGGAACTGAAGTTCACACATTCCGGAGTGTTTTAGAAAGTCAATTAAGATAACTGTAAATGTGCTTTAATGCTTGAAGATGCTTTCAAGTTTCAGGTTTCTAGGTACAGACATACACCCAAAGAAATTTTCAGAGGTGTTTCAGTTTCTCCCATTAGCTTCCAAATACTTGTGAAAATCCCTTTATATATATGCTAAAGATTGATCACTGGTGATTTGGCTAAATAAATACTACTTTCTTTCTTGAGAGTGAAGACCCGAGGTATGATACTGAGAGATGCTGTAAAAGGTGGAATATGTTTCCATCATCTTTTGCAAGGAGATGTAAGGCCATTCCTGACTATGCTCTGTGCTAATTAGAAATCAGGTTGGCACAGATAGTATTTGTTGAACCTCAGGTTCCTCAGTTCTGCTGAGAGGCAGAAATTATTAGTTCCAACCAAGTGCCACACAAATGCAGGTACAGCACTCATCTTCAGGCCATAGTACAGAGTTTGTTTGCTCACCTGCACTGGCATTTTAAAACTGGGTAAGCATGCCAAGAAGAACATTAAAAAACCAAACATGAGTCACAGTGCACACATAACAAACATGAAACCACATCTCCTCAAAATACATACATCTTTGAGAAAAGGTGGCAATCCCTATCTTCAGACTAGTTCTTTGGATGTAACCATCCAGGTTAGCTTTCTCCTCATTCAGTTCAGAGCGGTGCTTTATTACAGAAGGTTTTCTAGCAAGACTTAGGTGCTTTTGAGCCCACAGCTTGCATACAGTTAGGGACAAATTCTACACAGTACTCATGGTAAAATTCTACACAGTACTCATGGGAGGCCCAGCGCACACCATCACACATAGTCTGAGTGCCTTCTCAAAGGTCTAGTTAGTTCCAAAACACATGCTTTGGTTTTGTAAAAACTTGGCTGCCCAGAGCACTCTGATGTTTTCACGGTAATCATGAATTTAGAGAAGTGACCGTATGCATGTGCTATAAATAGATAATGTAATACCCAGACAGGTTCACAATCCCTGTCAGCATCACACCTAGAAATGGTTTCTCGGGAAGGTTAAGGTTATGTTTACCTTGGCTGATACAAAAAAAAATCAAGAACGCTGATTTCAAAAGGCGTATCTTGGATGGTTGTCTCTAAAAGGATGCTTAATAAAGCAGATGTTTTTCATCCACTGCAGAGTTCACAGTAATACACACTCACTGTCCACATGTTCTCTGTAACCGTAATCATTTACATGCAGTCCTAAAAAGGGTGCTACAGCCTATGTGAGTCAAATTCCATCTTGTTGACACAACCCACTTCAGCTGTTACTATGGCAAAAATGTTACTCTGCTATAATTAATCTGGCCTGAGACTTAAGACTGTCATTAAAGTAGGTTGCCATCTCTTTTAAACACTGCATTCATCTATAGTAGAGTGCAAAAAGCAGAGCAAAATTAAAATCAAATGCAGTGACAGCTTCCAAACATGACACACAGTCTTACAAACATCAATAGTGTAATATTGGTACACTATAAAACCTAAACAAATGTGTTAAGAGAAGAATTTGGCTTTCCGCACTCTGTACAAAATATTTGGTGGCACTACGAGAAAACCCCTATTAGCAAAGTTAACTACGGGCCATCAGAATTAAAAGATAAACTACTTAAAAGATAAAGGCTAAATGCCTGCATAAAACCAGATTGGTTGTCAGAGCCAAATACATATGCAGCACTTCTGCCAAAACTCTTCATGTAAAGTGCTAAGAGACTTTTCAAATGGCTTTTTGTCTATTTGATGTGAACATAGGATGCAGTAACAATACTTCCAAAATTCAGGGGTTTTGAAGTGTCTTTCACATCATGACTAAACTTATCTGTGAGAAAAGCATGGCAACCACCTTAGAAAAAAACTCATGTTTTGGTGCAATGGAAATGATTTGTGATAAAACAATAGAAATTAAAATAGAGGGAAAAAACCATCAGAAACCGGCTCCCTCTTCTTCACTTCTCTCATTATCATCTTACGTTTATTACCTTAAAGAAATATTCATGGAAGATAAAAATTTTTCCTCTTTTTTTCAGAGGCCTGAAGAAACAGGTTTAATCTCTCCCTCCAGCATATGCATATGCACTGGACAAATTGCTCTGGCATAAACGCAGGGGAAATCCTCAGCAAAATGACTTGAGGAAAATTTGGTGTTTGGGAAACCTCTGGTTGCCTTTAGCAAGTGGAAACAAAGGACCTGATTTTCAGTAATGCTTAGAATTGGCAACTAAAGCCTAGATCTTTGAAAGAATTCATCTCCATATTTGTCATCAAAACACGGGGGCCAGATGTTCAGAAACGTTCGGCAGCGTGCAGAGCGGTGAGCTTTCTCCATCTGGCCAGATGCACCACTGTTTGAGCATGGAGAAATAGAAGATTCGGACTCCCCTTTCACGGGAAATATTTGATACCATAGCTACATCTCATAGGACCCATCATTGTCACTACTATCATTGAACACAACGTTTTTATCAACTGAATTGCTGCCTCAGGTTCTCAAAAAAGTTTCCTTACACGTCTAAATAGTTGCAGCAAACAAAATCTTGACAAATGATCAAGGGATACAACTGTTTTTAAAATCATTCTCATAAAATGAAAATTTGATTTTGGAAGGCCCAGAAGCATGGACTGAAAGTATCATTCGGTTTCAACAGGACTTCCTACTTCGGGTTCGGCTTCACACTACCACAATGACACGGCTCCTGACCAGTGTGGAGAACAGACAGTGCAATCAGCCTGCAAATGTTCCCACAGATGTGCTCAGAATCTGCAAATCCTGGGCTACAGCCATAGGGAGAACAGTCAGAACTGATCTGTATTTCTGATAGCAAGTGCTTTAAGGTGCTTGTGTTAATCAAGAGGAGCAATCTAGCTATTAACTAATTGCATTAAAGAAGCATGAGAAGACCTGAGCTGAAGGATATAAAAAAAACCAAATCCAAAGAAAAATATGTTGTGCAAAACAGAAAAAGGTGGTGATAAAAGACTTTACTAATCATAAACTAAGAAGCCAGTTATGAGGAAGGGGTGAGTCCCTGAAAAAGATCTGATAATTATTGAAATTCAGGGCAAAACTCTTGGAAAGAGATATAAGAAACACCAGAAATGAACATTTGCCAAATAAAGAAATTCACGCTGTCCGAGAATGGAGTTTATGGAAGCAGCCAGCTCTGATACAGTATCTCCTAAACAGAATGCAAAATACTGAAAGAAAAAAGGCAGAATACAGACACAGTTCACCAAAACTAACCCAAACATGTCAACAACATTGCAGCAACCATCTCAAGCTAAGGCAATGCCTAGCAGTAGGAAAAAAGATAGATGAAATTCAGTGCGTTACATCGCTTTGGAACTGCTTCTCTGCATACAAAGTATATACAAAGTATAGTTGGAGTAAGAGTTGGGATAATGGTAATGTCCACTCAAATAGTGGTGGTAGCTATGAACATCCATGTTCATGTTCAGACTGCCTAGCCTGCAGTCTTCCACAACTGCCAATAGCATGGTCTTGAAGAAAGCCAGCAGTTGAGACCAGTCTGTTCTCTGGTGTTACCTTCCATCATCTAGAAATCAATGGATGAAGGGCTTCCGGAAATGAAGTTTGCACTTTGTTAGATGTCACTGATGACTACCCCCCTCAAACTTGTGTAGTTTCTTTTTGAGACCCTGTTTTACCCCCAAACGTCTGAAGTCTGCAAATTTCATTGTATAGTTATTAAATTCATGAAACAAGTCATGTTTCTTTTGTTTTAAGTCTATTGTTTGACAAATTCACTGGACAGCCTATAAGTTTTATTTTGGGAAAAATAGTGAATAAACATTTCTAACTCTCCTTCATAGTACTTAATATTATCACAAATTTTATGTGGACCTCTGCCATATTTTGTATCTGCCCACCAATTATATCTTTCAAGGCAGAATCCTACGTTGTTTAGCTTCCTTGAGGGAACATGTTTTATGACTTATATTATCAATGTTGCACTATCCCACATCTTTTCTAGATCTACTATACATTTTTGGGCTGGTCGACTAAACCTGCATGCTCAGTTTAAGAAGGCACCATAACACAAAGGTAAAATTTCTCTTTTTTGTCATCAATTCCTTGCTTGGTATTGCAGTTTTCTTTTCTATCCCAGCTGAGCACCAAGTATTCCATTAGATTTAAGGATTTAAAGAACTGGCAGAAAGACCCCCCCAAAAAGGGATTGCATGAATGTTCTTTTCCTCTTTATTTTTCCCTCTAACGTGCACAGCAAGCGCTTAATATTCCTAGTTCCTTTGTCAGGGGACAGGAGATCTGCCGAATCATCTGCCGAATGCCAGTGTAGCTTACAGGATACACTGCCCCGTGGAATGCAGGTTTTGCATGTGCATTGCCGCAATGTCAAACAGGAAGTGAATAATGGGAAATAGGGCAGAACTAAAATCATTACTGACTTGACAAGGTAAAAGGTCAATATATCAAATAAAATCGACTCACATTTATAATGTAATGTAAGACTCAGTAAGCCCACAGAAGACAAGGGGAGTTTTGCCACTAATTTCAGCATTTCAATGAGGCAAGAACATTTTATAGATGGTCTTATACACCCATAAATACCAATCCATTGAGTAATAACAGGCATTTACTATCTCTTTGTAATAAATCAGCATATTGTCCTTCTTCCTCTCTGCTCTCATGGCAAGCCAAAGCTTTTAATGACGTTCATAAGTTAGAATGGTAATTGTATTTGCTACTTCAGTGTCCCACCTCTCAAGATTATTCCTATACAATTCATATTGTCAAATTGGGTGTAGATTTCTTGTTGTTTGCTTGCAATAGTAAAAAGTTATTTTTATTTTTCAAACTGACAAATTACAGCACTGAAACAAAAATGTATGTGAAAGTAATGCTACTAAGGCTGAAAAACCCCTTTCCAAAGCCAGAAAGTTCTGAAAACGTAGAGAGGCTATGTTTCAGATTACTGTCTCTCCGTTTGCTACTCTAAACTTTCCAGGACAGAAATTAGGAAAAGCAGCAAAATAAAAATGAAACACAGGAATATCTTGGACATTATTCCTATTATTGGGCTCAGTAGTGCAAAAGGGGGAAACAAATAATTGAAAATTATGAAGATTTAAAGATTAATCTTTTATATTACAAAATAGCATCCAAAAAAATCTCACTTGAGTTTCAGCCTTCTTTTAATAATTAATTTAACTCTGAAATTTTGAAATGTTACCCTAAGTTACTATTTACTTTTTTGAGCAGTTATATGACTCAGGTTGTTAGATGAGAGCCTGTTGCCCCTCTTACTCTGAAAAAAGTAGGTGTAAAATAGGTAATACAACACAAAGTAGATGAAAAAATAATCACCTCTCCCCCAAATAAATTATTCCTAATCCAATCTGGGCCATAGAATTCTTATGTAACTCTAGGTAAATCACTTAAACCGTAGTTTTCCCAGAGGGCCTCTTGTTTATGGTCTTGCATGAACTCTGAGTGTTTGTCTCAAGACAAGACAACAGTTATTGCACCCTGCTTTTCTTAAACTGAATGTTTTTTTAAATTTTTCGAAGACCTTTAATTTCCTTCCGTTGTTCATAGGCCTTTTAATCCGGTCGGGGGAGGAACAGTTATTGTGGGATTAACATCGTTACCTGCTTTTGAAACTCAACTTTTTCCAATCCGATAAAGATATAAAATTTGTCACTAAATATACATGGTTCAATAGACTCATGTATACATATTTAGTAGACTAATTCCTTCTTGACCAAAAATCATTTTAGACTTCTACTTCAAACAAACAAAAAAGAAGTAAAGCTGTCATATTAGTTCAACTCCCTGATCGATCCCTCAGGGAAAGGGCCAGCATTGTTTTTTTTTTAAAAGCTCATAAGATGTGTTTGTGTTTAATTTTGTTCTGTAGTTATTTGTTCAGTATGCAGTGCAAATTTTTCTGGCTACAGACATGGGATATAGTAAACCTTTGCCTGGATCAATGTCCAACCTCTTTTAAGTTGTGGAGAAAGTTACTCTCTCATAAAGTTCAGACCTGCCAGACTCAATAACTCTACAAAAATGTTCAGATGAAAATTGCTTCAAGCAATCCTAGTAGAAAGCCAGCACCTCACCCCTAGTTTAAAGTTATGATCCTTATCATAATTAATTCAATAAAGAAGTAATGTACTTCAACCTAGGCATAGAGAATAATTTTCTGTCCTGACTGGTATAAACTTTCAGCTAGGGACGTTTAAACTCTGGACCTGATCTTTTAGAGCAAATAATAAATTACAGACCTAGAGTCAGCAGATTATAGCTGAAGTCGAACCATCATAAATATGTTGCTACGTCTAAGAAAAGGTACACTGGACAGGAGTGATAAAAAGTATAAAACTGGTTATAAATTCAACAAAAATGCTATTTCACTGACAAATTAAACACTAATAATATTTTTTGAGCTGCAAATGGATTGAAGAGTAGGAATTTATATGTGATTCTTGTAAGCTGTCATACCTTGCATCTTAAATTTAAAATCAACACTTTTCTGCTGGTGAAATATAGAACTGTCAAACAAACTAACACTTTTGCAGGGGGTGTTTATTTGAAAGATCCAATCTCAAATTATTTATGATTTATTGATTTTTATTAATTTATGATTCACCTTGCTTTTGCTCAATGTTATTGCTCTCCTGTCACACCTTTTCCTTGCACTATTGTGAGAAGCAGATCCTGCCGCAGAGATATGCTTATCTATTCTAAAATACCCTCAACACATAGAGGAGTAACTGACCTTTTGCCTGTCTACCCATCTGAAGATTTCCATTCTTTATTCTGGAGAGAAATATGCACTGACAACAGTGGGCATGCAAAGAAACAGCATAGGTGTAGAGCTAAGTAAACACACTACAATCATTCTTTAATGTACTCATTGTTATCTTTACAATGTGCGTTTAGTATTAAGAAAGAAAGATGACTTGAAGGGAAAGAACAGGCCCACTAAGTGAATGCAGTAAGGTAGAAGAGGTTGGTTTTGGACACTTACCTAAGTGTTCTTTTCCTCATCTGCTGGGATATGTTAGAGCAAATAGTCATTTTTTTAACCAGCAAAGATGCAATAGTAAAGTTGAGTGTGTACTTCTTTAAATTTTAGCTTTTATTTTATCGGCTCATCTCACATTCCGTCTCATTGCATTCAGTTGTTTCTGTGCTGCAGTGTGACATAACTTGCTGCAGTGCTAACAGTTCCAAAACATGTAAATTGCTTTTCCAAGACATCTTATCCAAAGCAACTATCCCCTTCTCACTACTTTAGTTTGAATATTCATAGATAATCTTTATGACACATACTTAAATTACACATAGTACATATATCACATGTAAGAAGTGTATTTTTAAACCTAATATGTATGGATCTGCAAGCTGTTTCTACTGTTTGTTCTGATTGTTACCAACATCAATTTATATTTTCTTTTCTCAGTTCTTACTATAGAGAGGTTAACCATGTCTCTACCTTTAAAACAATGCAAGATGCAAATCGCAGAACTATTAGGAAACATTTATGACCTAAAATTTCAATAATATACAAGCACTGATGCATTATAAATTACAACTCATATGTAGTTACAACAAGGGAATACGTGTAGTACCCTGACTTGCAAATGCTCATCCAGGTGAAAAAACCCAATGATGAAGTGGATTCCCAGATTTTTTTTTTTTTACAGAAGTTACTGAATGTGGGGGAGTTTGCAGGATTTTAGCTCATATAAAACTCTCTTAATCACACCACAATATGATGTTATCCTAAAGCAAAAAAGCAACCCCAAACTCTTTGAAACAGGCTTTGAGTAGAATGTAAATCACATATTTTCTGACTGAAAACAGTCACTATGGATCTGCCAAGATAAAACAAAATTACATTATTAAGCATTAACAGCTACTCTTCTCAAATTCTGTTTTGCTAATCACTGCATTCTAGGTTAGCTTTACTCAACTGAGTAGCCTTTACACTGTGAGTAGTTTATATTATACGAATTACAATTCTCAAGCTTACTTGTGTACAAGATAAGGCTCAGATAATGTCAGTAGACGTTACTCTTTAAACATATATTTGTATACTTTTACTATTTTGAAAGTAACACTATATGGTATTTCAGGTTCTTTTACGCTACATTGCCTCCTCTTTAGAAGTGTCTTAAATAAATTTAAGCTCACATATGTGTACGTACCATCACATAATCTAAAAGCTTACCCAGCAATTAAAAACCTAAAATCAGTTCAAATGATTGATCAGTTATTTACAGTATGCACAAACCAAAATATATAGGAAGTATGTCAACACACTAGAGATTGGTTGCTGTTACAACAAATGCGTTTTTGCCAGAATGTTTGACCAACACTTGCAACCCTGCACCCCCACCCCCTTTGAGTCCCCCTTGGATTGATTAAATTGGCTCAAGATGACACCAATAATTGGCTCAAGATGCCGCTTCAACAGACCCAATGATCCATATCTTTGCATTCCCTAAAATCAGGCCTTTCAGCTCTGTGTTAGATTTAGGATGGTTTACATTGGCTCTGTCACAAACATTTTAATAAAGTCCCAGAGAAACCTCAAACTGGTGACATCATTGGATGGTGTTAAAAAAAAAAGTTCCACTTTGCTGGTTAGTGGTTAGCCTTTATAATCCGATCAGAATCTTTTTTTCCACTATATTTTGTCATTCCTTTATAACTCTCTGCAATTAGGACCACAGTATTAAAAAGAGAAAAAATTAATATTAGAAACAATATTAGAAAACAATTCTAAGTATTTTGACATCAAGTAGTAAAATGAAAAAAAAACAACCTCAAACATTTACTGTATCCTAAGGGCAGGAGGCCTTCAACTGCTGGGTGTGTTTTTGAACTGTTAGATGAATTAATTACAATGAAAGTATTGGCTGTTCTCATGAGACCATTGTATAAATGAAATGCAAAATCATGTTACCAAACTCACTGGAAAGCGTAATAGTCATTTAACTACTTTTAGAAAATAAATTGCAAATTCTTTAGTGTGTCCCAAGACTGGGTTCAGATAATAGGCACAGGGCCTAATTCTCCTGTAGTTTATGTGCATATAAAAAAAAAGATATTCCACTGACATCAGAGGAGCAATGCTAGCAAAAGGTCTGAAGCTGCTGAGAACCATTCCCATGCATTTGTCTATTTTTTCCTGAATGCACGGCTTTTAAAAAATTAACATTTTCAATCATTAATTTTCATCCACTCCAGGAATGGAATCACCATGGAGCTCCACAACACAGGCACTCCTGTTATCTGATATCCAGGCTCCTTGAGCTTTCCAGTTTTTTGAGTTTAAACAGATGACAGTCCTTGTGTCATCAGATGTTATTACTTAATTACTTCTAGCAGTGGACTTTATATAAAAAGGTTACTCTGAGTACTTTTTTCCACAACACACTGGAAAATTTGACGTGCTTTTCCTTTTCAAACTCAAAGGCTGATTTCATGTCCTGAATTTCCATACTATTGTCCTTAAAAACATGAAAATCCCAAGTAAGTGAAAGTCTACACCCAGTTTAAAGCACAGGAACAGCCTGCCTCGCCAGGTGCCAGGATTTCCTGTGATAACGAAATCTTATTTATAATACAGTAGCATCCTGACACTCAACCACAGCCCGAGAGCCACTGTTGCTAAACGCTGTACTGACACGTGGTAGATACTCCAAGCCCTCATCCCATCCTTGATAACTGGAAATCAAAACAGAGTAGGTCAGCAGAAGAGGGAGCAAAGAGGTAGGAAACGACTTATTTAAGGTCAGTAGCAGAGCCAGCATTTGAACCTGGCTCTTCTACTCTGTACGGCGGTGCATTACCAGCAAAATTTCCTGCCTCACATGTCAATACTGTATCAGACCTCGCTACCTCTTCACATGAAGCAGAGGACACTCAGCTTTTCACAGCTAAGGAGTCTATGTGGATTCAATGAACTGCTTTATTCTCAATGTGTACAGGCAGCAGTATAAGCAAAATACGACCGGGATACTTCTTCTACACTAAAAGTTGCTGTTCAGCTATATACACTATTGGTCCCTTTCATGCACAAGGTATTTGAGAGCAGAAGGTAGTTCATTTTTCCTTCTTTCTTTATAAAGCAAACAGTTGGGTCCAGATACTTGGCTAGTGCGAATCAGTGTCACCACATCATCCTCAATTTACACTACTCACCAAAGAAAAGGGATGCCTTTTGATTTCTACAGTCAGTTTGAGCTCCCCTCAAAAATCAAACACAAATAAAAGAGCTTTGTTATCAAAACACAGAAATATTTATTTTTAACACGTTAGTTAAAAACATGATAGCATGCTTTAATGGTCTAAAAAAATAAACTGGCTTTCAAAACTAAATCAACTTTCTCAACAGATATAATGCTTACAACCAGTATATAAGCATAATGATATTGTTGCACAAGTATTAGGTAAATATAGATAAAAGTATTATTTTTCTCATTCTGTTCTTTTTCCAACATTCTTTACAACACTGAGGTAAAATACAATTACTTTTAGAAAAAGCCTATTTTTTAGAAAAGGTTTCCCGTAAATGCTAAAAGCTTTACTCTTTTCTCCTCTTTTTTTTTTTTTTCTTTTTCTGAAGAAAAAACACAGCAGGATAACTGCAAGCATATTTCCAAAATAAAATGAAAAAGGTGATTTTCCAGGTTTCAATATGTAACAGCTTTTTAAATTATCCAATACGCTGTCTTGATTCTGTACAAATGTTCCCTTCCTTCAAAGAGACAAAAAAGCATGTACTGCCAGATCTGATTGTATGTAGAGAGTGGATCTGATCCCCTTGTCACTAAGGTTACTAATCAAATTTCCATCCAATATGCTCATGCAGGATTTCCTGATCAAACACTTAAATCTGCCCCCTCTGCACCCCCATTAGCTAACATGTTTTATATGTAGCGGGGTCATCAAAAGTGTAATTCCCTCAAAGAAACCTAATCCTGCCCTCTTGTCAACCAGCAGATAGCTAATAACGCTTTCTATTCTACATTTTTTGAACATCAATAGCATACCAGAAATTAAGATCTTATTTTAATCTCACAACAGATGTTCAAAACAAAGGTACCGCATATGTACTTTACATGTATCTGAAAACAGTCAGGTGAAGAAATAAGGAGGTTTCATATGAGAATAGCTTGGATTTTAGCAGGAAAATATAAAGTTGACTTTTGTTTGTTTGGGCTGAGTAACGATCCTGCAGAACCTAACGAAGTAAGGTATCTGGACCACAGTATAATTTCACAGTTGAAGCAATGGTACGTTTGGAGAGAACCTCAGACCAGTCCCCGAACACAATCATTTGGGAAAGCTGCAGAGGCGACATCAATCTGTAACAGTGGGTCGCTCACAACAAGTGTTCGTCCTCACACACACTTCCCTTTTTTACATGGATTTCTACAACTCCTCTGCTCTGAATAATCACTAGGTGTTTTATCACTGCTTTTCTCTTCCTTCATATGAAAAAAAAAGCCAAAGCAAAAGAAGAAAACTATCAAATCGATTTCAATGCAAACAAGAGTCAGTACTGTTACCGAAGGTGGTTTTCATCCTCAAAATCACCTTTTAAAAAAAAAATAATAAAATCAAGCCTTGGTCCAAGTTTTTTTTTGTTTTGTTTTGTTAATGAATTTCTTTATTAACATGATGAATAAGAATTTTCATTAAAGAAATATAACTTCCATGATGATCCTTTTGGAGGTCTCTGTGTGGGTGTGTTTTTTTTTTTCTTTTTCTTTTTTTTTTCTGAGCAATGGTCACAATCAGAGTAGCAGAAGTGGGTCAGGAAATTTAACCTGACTGGTCGAACTCTGGGCTGAATCTGTAAGGTCTACAAGGCCCAGGTTTGTCAGAACTCAGTGGATTATATGCATCTGAATGGCAAAACAGATTTAAAATGCTGTCTATTTCAACTTAACATTTGCCCTAGACGTTGCCTAATTTCAATTAATACGAACTCTATTGACTCAGCTTTAGCAGTCAGCAACTTTGGTATCGAAATGAAATTCTTAATTGCATATGCCGTAGTTAATTTCTTTTTGATACATGGTCATTTTACAATTTTTTAATACCTAAAGAGAACAAGTGCCATGTAATCCTTGTGTTTTCAGTTTTTGTTAGTGGTATTTTATGAAGTCAATATATAATGTTGACAGATCTGAATAATACTTCATGTGGAATTCTGTGGGACCTTTTAAAAATATTTTAAGTGTCACTGAATCATTTCAACTACTGTAAATGGTAAGAAAATGTATTTTAAGCATATAAACACCATTTTGAAAAATGTTTGTTGAGTTTCAGGTTTTTATTGATTTTAAAATGACTTACTGAATAGAGTTAAGGAGAAAGAGCATAAAAGGATGATTTAATTTACTTCACATTTTTCCGTACAATAGCTTTAATGGAAAACAAGTGGACGGTTTATGCTCTAACTAGAATAAAATTAAATATAATAATGTATGGGAGTAAATTCAACTACAAAACTAGTTGCGGACAATCTGGGAATACTAGGTGTATGAGCTTTTTAGAATAAAGCACTTTCTATGCAAAAAATTAATTTTCTTTTTTGCCAATGAGTTTTTTCAGGCTTTTGCCTGATATTGCAGCACATACACATTTTTAAACACTGAAATGATAAACATTTTCTAGGTGGTTTTTAAAGATATTTAAATGAACTGCTCAGATTTTAGTTTCAAAAAATTAAGAAAGTATTCAGGAAAACTGAATTCTTGGAACAAATTACATAACAAGAAAACAATGTGGATACTGTAAGGTCTTATTTGTTTGTGTAAAAAAATCATTTGTTTACTTGTAAACCTGGAAATTTCACTTAGTAGCCTAGCCTGAAATCCTCATTTTGATATGAATAACACTATAATTTCATATCTAGTATGATCTTAAGCTTCTTTTTTATTCCCAGCATATTTAATATACTTAGAAGTTTACCAAATCAGCCCAGTCATTGAAAAGGAAAGAACCGAGTAAGTTTCCAAACAGTAACATGAGTCTTAACGAGAGATTTCAAATGAAAACAGTGATGAGTTATGCAAACGCAGCTGATATTGCATCATACTCTCAAATCTTCTCTAAATTAGCTCTATGTCAGGGGGCTATGCTGAGAGAATAGGTTCTTGTGAAAGTGTGTCAGATTAAAAAAAGTTAGAATAATATCAGTTTACTGCAAGATCTAAGACATCATTGCATTTTATTGCAGTGAGCAAAGTTTTAGGTTCCTTTTTTGGTTGTTTGGGGGGAGGCTGTTTCATTTTAAAGCTATAGCTCAGTGTAATGTATTACTTTAAAGAATTACTTTCCTGTTTTTTTTCCAACAGAAAACATTTTCTGATTTTAGTGCCACCATGAGCTAAATAAGTAGATCTTGTCTAAGTGACAGATACTTTGATTGCTCACAGGAGGAGTCCTTTAATATGACTGTGCTAGAAGAATGTCTGAACTGGTTCTACTTTCTGCACAGGGAAGTGGAAGGATCCCAGATAAACACTGTATGTCACAAAGTGTGTCTACAATTGAAAGAAAATAGAACAGAGACCTTTGTTACATTTGACAGACCAAAATGTGACTGATATGGGTGTTCTTTGTCATACACTGTTGTAAAACATCAAAAAGGTAAGTCCTCAGATGGTGCAAATTTTAGAGTAAGATTATACAGTAGAAGGCACCATT
Organism: Vanellus vanellus; assembly: GCF_965231255.1. NCBI lineage: Eukaryota > Metazoa > Chordata > Aves > Charadriiformes > Charadriidae > Vanellus > Vanellus vanellus. The sequence continues at coordinate 23,787,968 of NC_138913.1, read as the reverse complement.
GGCCTAAAGAAGGTCCACAGTGTTTCTTCAGTTGCCAACAAAAAATTATAAAAAAACTGCCAAAATAGTGAATGTTACCAAGAATTCAGTTATAAATCACTCACAGAATATAGCCCAAAACGATGCAGGACAAAAACTCTCACTAGAGGTTTATGGTTTCCAGTTGTGACATGCTATACATGGCTACAGCACTGCAGTGACTGAATTAAGGACCAGGAATACAGCTAGGATGTAACTGATATATATAGGGAGTATCAAATTAACATTAGAAATTTTGTATGTATATATGTATGTTTGGATTTCATTTCTATGTTTATATAGATGAGTTTCATACGAGAATAATGAACTTTAGTTTACACATACAGCCTTTTTTAATTATTATATAATAAAAAAAGACATTGGTGCAATATATAGTAGACGTGAATAATAATTCTTTTTAATGATCTTCATGATAGCTAGCTATGTGGCTACGCCCCACTAAGCTGATACCATCAATGGGAGAAAATGCAAGATTCACATGTCTATTAAACTTCACAACTGCTTTTCCCATTAGAACTACTTATCTATGTATTTATCTATTAGTTTTGTTGTAAGCATTGCTTCTGCATGAACAGATTCATCTTCAATGCTTCTGTACATTAGCTTCATTTTGGGGACATCTGACTGAGCTACACATATTAAGTGGTTGTTGAAGTTAGACAAGAAGTTGATAGTAACAGAAACTGAAAAGCAGAAGCCAAAGCTCAGTCTTTCCAACTCCAAAGTCTTCATATGAAAGATCATAGAATCATAGAATGGTTTGGATTGGAAGGAACCTTAAAGATCATCTAGTCCCAAACCCCTGCCATGGGCAGGGACACCTCCTACTAGACCAGATTGCTCAAAGCCCCATCCAGCCTGGCCTTGAACACTTCCAGGGATGGGGCATCCACAGCTTCTCTGGGCAACCTGTTCCAGTGCCTCACCACCCTCACAGTAAAAAATTTCTTCCTAATACCTGATTTAAATCTACCCTCTTTCAGTTTAAACCATTGCCCCTTGTCCCATCACTACACTTCCTGATAGAGAGTCCTACTCCATCTTTCCTGTAGGCCCCCTTTCAGTACTGGAAGGCTGCTATCAGGTCTCCCTGGAGCCTTCTCTTCCCAGTGGTGAACAACCCCAACTCTCTCAGCCTGTCTTCATGGGAAGTGTGCTCCAGTCCTCTGATCATCTTCGTGGCCCTCCTGTGGACTTGCTCCAACAGGTCTATGGCCTCTTGTGCTGAGGACTCCAAAGCCGGGTGCAGTACTCCAGGTAGGGTCTCACCAGAGTGGAGTAGAGGGGCAGAATCACCTCCTTTGACCTGCTGGCCATGCTTCTTTTGATGCAGCCCAGGATGCAGTCGGCTTTCTGGGCTGAAAGCGCACATTGCCAGGTCATGTTGAGCTTCCCATCAACAAGCATGGCACCTCTCCTTGTTGGCTCCTCTATCACTTGGAGAAGGAAGTTATCATCGACGCATCCCAGGAAACTCCTGGATTGCTTATGCCCTGCTGTGTTGTCCCTCCAACAGATATTGGGGTGTTTGAAGTCCCCCCCCCCCCGAGGACCAGGGCTTGTGAACATGAGGCTGCTCCTATCTGTCTAGAGGCCCTCATCTGTTCGGTCTTCCTGGTTGGGTGGCCTGTAGCAGACCCCCATTGTAATGTCACCTGTTCCTGCCCTCCCTTTAATCCTGACCCATAGGGTCTCAGTCAGCTTCTCATCCATCCCCAGGCAGAGCTCCATGCACTCCAGTTGGTCCTTGACACAGAGGGTGACACCCCATCCTTGCCTCCCCTGCCTGTCCTTCCTAAAGAGCCTGTATCCCTCCATTCCAACACTCCTGTCATAGGGCCCATCCCACCATGTCTCCATGATGCCAATAAGATCACAGACGTGCAGATGTGCACACATCTTTAACATCTCTTGTTTATTCCCCATGCTACGTGCATTTGCACAGAGGCATTTAAGTTGGGCCCTGATGAAGGTGACTTACTGGCCAGAGTGGTTGGAATTCCTTTGTGCTGTACTCCAGGTGCTCTCTTGCTGACCTGCAAACCTTCTCCAGGCTCTGGGCTTCTATTGCTGGCACTGGCATCAAACTGGTAAGAGTTGGATAGAGGTTGAGGTTCCCCTTCCCGACAACTTTAGTTTAAAGCCCTCTTCACAAGCTTGGCAAGCCTCTGATTGAAGATGCTATTCCCCTTCTCTGACAGATGGACTCCATCAGCCCCCAGTAGACCTTGTTTCTCAAAGCAAGTCCTCTGGCTGTGGCACCAGTCGTGTAACCATTTGTTGACTCGACAGATTCAACAGGCCCTTTCAAATCCCTCTGACTGGGAGAACTGATGAAAAAACTACCTGCAACAATCCTATTCTACTGTTTTTTACCTCTCTGTTAAATGTAGAAGCCCATTCTTCTCCTTGAGTTTGTTCTGAGCAGCTCCCTGAAACAAACCCATATTCCCTCTCAGCAGTGTGTTAATGCTGGGAAGATGTATACTGCTCCTGAGGCAGATGTTTAGGCAAGAGGAAAGGGAGGAATATCCATCACCACAAATCAGAGCTGTTGAAAGATTACAAAGACAGGAGTACAATTTTCTAGGCCTTTTCTCGGCTGCCCACCTTGAGCTTTTTAAAAAAATAAACTCTCTGAAACTGTATTTCATGTACCTGTTACTTATGGAGGATGAAACTCAATTCATCCTTTTAACAACAGAGGAACAAGCGTTTATTCAGAAGGGCCACCTGGTAAAATGAAACTCAATCCAACTGTCAGGCTTCCTGAAAGTTTAATTCAGAATCTTACTGCAGCCTAAAGTAAAATAAAAGTTGCAGCCTCTGCCTTTTCTTGTGGTGTTGCTGTGTATATTCGTTCCTTATTGGAGATTTCCACATCCAGACATACACACCTATATCAGAAAAAAAACAACTTCTGGCAGAGAACAGAGCACAGAAAGGGCAGGAAGGCCAGACTGTGGCCTTGTATGTCATGGGAACTTTTATCAATTCTCTTTGAAATAGAATACAATGACTATGAAAGAAAGGTAGGCACGTAATGAGCATTTGTGTCTCAAAATTTCTTGCTCTTTTTCCTTGCACGTCTAACACAGACATTGCACTTCAAATAAATTTTTGCCTGTGATTATTTATATTCTGGTTATCTGTTGCACAACTATGCCCTGTAGGTGTTAAAAAGACACTGAAATTGTATATATTTAGGCACTTGTTTTGGCTTGTTACATCTAGAAAAGGACTGCATGAATATCAGGGTGAAGGGAAATAGAAAAGTAACTTCCAGAATACTCTCAAAGAATAATATGACCTTGTACAATTATCTATGAATCAAAGGTAGTCAGAACCAGCATTGCACAGAGAAGTCAAGCGGAAGCACAGACTCTGTGACTTGGCCAAGGTCACCTAGCAGTCTGTGACAGGAATGGGAACAGGCCAAGGTCTCTCTACTGCCATAAACATGCCTTTATTTTAATACAAACTGCAGCACTGACATGCAGTGACATGTATCCCAGTGAATATTTAGTATACATATGCTTCAAACTAGCCTTACTGATACCCACAGGTATATCAGGCTAAAAAATCTAGAAAGCAAAATGCAAAATGTTAAGAATTCTTGGGAAAGTTGTGAAGAACTCTGTGGCATAGTTCTGTATCTCCTATTCCAGGCCCAAAAGGTAAATATTTCTTGTTTGTTGATTATGTTTTAAGAACTGAAGGCCTCATACCAGAAGTCATACATGTTTGGTTTAGACAGGAATATTTTGATTTTGAAGAGGGAGGATTCGGTACTTTCTGTTAATTGTTTAAAAACAGATATACTGTAGAATCAGCAGAGAGTAAAAGCAAAGAAAATTGTCTTGTCTAAAGGAAATTTTCTTTATTTTCTACTTGTTGTGTCCACTACAAATGAGAGGATTTATATTAGCCTTTTCTTTTCTTGCTTGGCTGTATCTTGATCAGAAATAGCTGCCTGGATAATAGATTTTGTATAAAATTAAAAAAAACCCAAACTTTACGAAGCCTCCTGTTTTATTTCTAATGAAGCAGACAATTTCTGCTTTTGTTTGTGGAGTAAGTATTTGAATATATTTCCTTAGATATTTTCCCCAAAATTTATAAAGAACAAAAATTACCAAAAAACAAATACAGAAGGAAAAAAAGAGAAACCTAATCCTGGAATCTCTAATCAAAGAATAACTTAATTTTTACATAGTGACACTTTGGCTTCAGGCAAATAATCATTTAAGTTTTGTCAATTACTGCATTTTCCCCACATTTGTTTTTTTAATGGTTGAAATTAAATTAGTCAAATTAGCCATCATGTTACTCTATAAGCAACAAGGTAGAAATCCGTCTAGCTTCAGTTACAAAATACACAACCAAATATACTTGTTCTGCTTCATGTCATAAATATGGCCACAGGGTACTTCTAACAGGCTATGTGTTAAAAAGAAATAGAATAGTAGAAATCCCGTAAAATATTAGTCTGAAAAAAAAATAATATTCATGTTCCTTCCCTTCGTTGAAGTAAAACCTGTGAATTTGGGCCTTTGGTGCAGTCCTGCAGCATATGAACATTCGGAGGAAACTGTGAAAACTCTGATCCAAAATATTAATTTAAAGAAAACCAAAATTGCAATTAAAAGGAGAAAAAAAAAGCTAGACAACTGCATGTATAGTCTTTTTTTTTTTCTCCATTGCCTAGAATTGAGGCTAGGGATAGCTCAATCCCTTTGTCACATACCATGTAAGGGCTAAGGCTCACATGTAGGCTGGGCAACGGCTGTAATCATTTCCCGGGGAACTGCTGAATGTTGAACTCTTGAAAACTCACTGTGTAGATCTTTATTTCCAGAAGCACTAAATCATTTCTGATTGATCCGATTTAAAGCATTTATGCAGACTGTTGCATGTATGTTATATGCAACATGAATACATCGGCACAGTTGAATGTGTTTTTTTTTGCCAAGTATAGTACCTTCTTGCCAAAAACTCTTTCTCAACAGTGGCAGAATGGAAATGAATAAACAAGGTGCTGGAGAAAATTATTATTGTACGTGCTACAACTTCACTTCCAATCCAAATTGACTGAGTTCTGGCAGACAGATTATTGAAGTTTAGCCCTTTATTCCAGAAAGCCAATGTGCAACAAACAGCTATCCTACCATTAATGCCTAGAGATATCCCAAATGCACAGTCAAATTTGTTTTTCAGTGACTACATCCATGCCAACACTGAACTGAAGAGCTTGGTCTTAATTTCAGCATTGTAAATTTCCAGTACTCTACTTTGAGTTGCACAATGTCTGATATTTCTAGCTCGTGAAGGCATGCAATTTGACAAGTCCTATACTCTTTTAGTGGAAGAAAATTGCTTACGCTCATTGCTGTGGGAAAAATCTTAATGGTACAACCCCTAAGCACCCAAGCAATTCAAAATCAGAAGTGAAATGAATACAAAATACTACTGTTTAAACTCCCGCAGTTGTTAAGCTTCCTCTAATTTTTTGAGGACCTGAAATAGGGATTCTAAATGCTGGGACTTTGCAATATTGTTAACAAGCCTTCCTTTGCTGGTTTAAGTTAAGGCCCTTGCCTGTCTCAGAGGTTCTCTCATCACTTGACTCTCCAAATCATATGCAAATCATAGGAAAAACTAATAGACCTCTAAAGATGGAGCAAAGGACCGTAAAGGCACAAAGAAATCAGCATTATCAGCACAGGAAAACTATGCATTGCCTTGCCCAAAGGAAATAAAATGGAGTCAAAACTTGACTAGACTGAGATCAGAGTGTAAGCCTATTCATAAGAGCCTGCTATTTGAATAAATATTGCTTCCTTCATAAAATCACAGAAATAAGAGGAAAACACATTTTGGGTCTTGTTCTTCACAAATCAGCTATTTGCAAGCTACACTCGCATCCTTCAGCAACATGACAGAAGTTTACAGAGGGTCCTCAATTAAAGGTGCAGAATACTTGTTCCTTGAAGAAGGATGGCGGTCTTGACATATCCACAACGTTTTCCATCTTACAAGGCAAAGGAAGAATGTGTGACCTCTTTGCTAATGTAGTTGGGGTTCTGTTAAGCTACATAATATCAAAGTACTGATGCTGTAAAAGGCTCATATGCTGCAAGTGTGATACAGGGCCACGTCCAAGTTACAAGGGCTGCTGAGATGCTGTGGAATAAGGGATGCTACACGTTTTTTTTTTTTTTTTTCAAAGTGCATGCACCTATCCTAAGAGACATTTTAAAAATTATTATTTCTGCAGCAGCTGCTTAGCAGGAACCTAGCAGAAAAGCATTCAAAAGAGAAGAATATTGCCGCCTATGCAGTGCAATAACTGTACAAGCTAAGAAAAGCCATACTTGAACAACACAGTACCCAGCCTCCAAGAATCATTATTTGTTCAGACTATAGTCATGCTCTTACACAATGAAGTCCAGGGGTCTCTCTACTGTCTCCCGTTTCACAGTCAGGGAGGTCCTTTCAATCTCTTGTATGAACTGAGTGCCAAGGAAGGGGTCAGCCATTTGCTAAAATGTTTGGCTCAGTCATTACCCACTGCTTTTTCCTTGCCAAAAAGGAATTAGGAGGTAGGAGGGCAGAGGAATAAGAACAGATCAGAAAAGGAAGCAAGAGGAGAACAGGAGAATGATAATTGAGCCATTTTAGCCAATGTTCAGAGGAGGGAACACCTGATGTATATGACTCTCTGAAACAAGTCATATGAAGGGTTTTTTTAACTGCATTTATGGCCAAGGAGAGAAAAGATGATTAAAAGCTGTCTGTTAATGGACACATGCTGTTTTCCAATAGCTCAGAGTCTGCATAACTTCTCCAGTGGGTACTCATGGGGCCAAACCTCTGGAACACCTGATATCAAAGTCCTAACGAGGACAACTTGATCACTCTGCCTTGTAAGGGGTTGAAGCCTTTTCCAAGTCCACTCTAAAAATCCTCAAGTATTGATGTACAACATAAAAGTAGTAAGTGCAGAGGGCAGTACTTTCAGCTGACAAATTGTCCTGCCCAATCCTGGTAAATGTATGTTGTCAGTTCTAATACAGATTACAACAATCAAGAAATTATTGTAACTTGAGGTATACTCCTGATTAATGCCTTAACATTAATATTTTTTGTGAAATATCCAAACCAGATCTGTTGAGCACACTATGCTACCTCATCTGCTCATTAGATCTTGAAACATATTTTCTAAGTAAATTGCACACCACAATGTCTTACTCATGTTCTCACATATCTCTAACTATTCTGTTTATGTTTCTTTTACACTAACTATAAGCCCTCTGGGACTAGGATCATCTTTTGCTCTGTTTGTAGAATGCTTTACTCACAGTAGTCCTGATCAATGGATCATGAATGCTCTGGTCATGAAAATAATTAGAGTTCACTGTAATAAATAAGAGATTTTCTATTGACTTCAACAAAGCTTGTCTCTCTGCCGCTCTTCAGCCTGTCTCTGCGCAACTGTCTGAACCCCCCATTGATTAATTCTCCACACATCTCTCCCCACTGGTATTTTATATCAGAAGAAAGAAACACCGTTTTTCAGAATAAGAATATGCAAATGCGAACAGTTTTGCCTCCATCTTCTCAGATTTCTTGGGCCTCCTTTATTGTGGCAGCCTGTATTTATATTTTTTTCTGGGGAGTATAAAGCTGCAAAACCTCATTGCAGAGGTATGGTAATAAAAACAAATACTGTGGCAACTGAGATAGCAATTTTGGCAACAATATCTCCTGCCCTCTTAAGTGTGGAATTAAGCTGTTCCTGCTGCAAGTGGGACAAGGTTTCAAATGGGCAGATGGCATAGAACCAAACCTCTTCTTTCCTGCTTGACAAATTGTTTGCTTATGTAGGCATAACATGTTATGCTAGAAGCTCTTTAACGGTGACGTTGAACAACCTTCTGCTGTTCATCAAAGGCTGTGCTAGGCTGCATTCCACACTGGTAAGAAAGCACTTTAAAGTATTATTTAGTAGAATGAATACGAACATTTCAAGTTCTTTAAGCTTTGATCCTGAAAAGGGATTTACCAACAAAGCTGCCCATTGTATTTAGGAGGACCTCTGGGTAATAAACAGGTGTATTCAAACAAACTGAATTGCACTTACACTTTCAGCTTGTTAAATTTTTCACTCATTGTGGTTGACAGTATCCAGATTCTCTGATAATCTCTTCCATACTATTTTCAGTTAAGCTTTGAGTATAATCTAAGAAGGTCCTAGCAGAAACCAGTACAACAAATGAAATTACAAATCTCTTCTCCATCTAGGAGATACTTATACTAATTTCAGCTCTTTCAGACCTGATTAAAGTCATAATTATTTACTATATTTACCCTATATATATTTTGTTAGTGAGGTAGTCAATATTTATAACATTGCTGCATTAGTATTCAGATCAGTCACACATAAGAACAAGGGGATGTTTCCACAAACCGATATATCAAATGGCCTAGTACCTGCATTTCCAGTGCCAGAAGAGTCATGGGATTTCACTTAAGAAATTCAATATAAGCCTAAAAGATTCTCTTTCTCTGAATTTAGGCTTATGTATCTAAATGAATCTTCTACAGAATTGCTCCTGTGATTAAAATTAGGCACACACACCGTTAGAAGCTGTTTAGTAAATTGTTGATACATGTTAATTTGGGGATGGAATTCTAGACTGCATAGTTCAGAAGACAGAAGAATAGGATGAAAAGGGTGCTTATGTTCTCTGTTTGCTCAGTTTAATTAGTAAAAGTTTGGTTATATAGAACTTACCTTATGATAGACATGCTTAAAAATTTTTGTAATTATTGAAATAAATTATGCTATAAAAACTTAGATTTCTATCATTATTGAAAGTAACCCCAGTGAGAGGAGAGTTTGATTAAAAATACATAGCTACCATTTCAATAGTCACTTGAATAATCAGTGAGAGCTGGAGCAAGAAAACCTCATTATGTGTACCATAAGTCACATTTATGAAGACACTCTAAGTCTTCAGACCACTTGTGGTTGTCTACGTGGATGGAAAGGGACTTCAATCATTGGCTCCCAGCAGTGCTGGGAAGTGTAGTTCAGTAAGATCTAACTGTGGAGGTGCAGCTAGTTGTGTTTGGATGAATCAAAGTTTATGATTGAAATCTGTTTATTTGGAAAACGATCTTTAGAAAAGGGTGAACTTTTAAGAGGGCTTGGGAAACAGCAAGATTAAGTCTATCTGATCAGAGATAGCCACAAGTCTGAGAATGGAAACTTTTGATTGTTTGTGATATAGAAGGCATGGGAGACCTAAGTAGAAGAAAAGAGTCTAAACTCCTCTCTGGAAAACCCACATTAACACCATACCCTGTGGACAAAGAAAGAAGGCTCCTAATCTTCACTATACCCCATGAAGATGGGGAAGTTGTGGTGTACACAGGCTTCATTAAGTCAGTAAGAAAGGATTAAGAAAGAATTGTTTTCTCACTTCAAAAGGGCATTAGAAAACCTCACACCAAAGAACGCCAGTGCGAACAAGAAATGCACGGGTTTTCTCAAGCCTAAAAGTAATGCTGTATTTCCTGATATAGCCCCTACACGACACAAGTGTCACTATGGGATCCTTTTCAAAAAGGTTGTTTGAGTCCAACACACATGAAAGTGACAATTTACGTCATGCCAGCAGAACAGTGCATTATATATTCTCTTAAATGTAGACATCGCATAAATTTCGGAGAAGATTAAAATGGAATTCTCTGTGCACTGTTATGAAAAGCGAGAGTAGCAATAGTGAAGTGTTACATTTTTGTTGTGCAGTGGTTAAGTGAGTGCTTATAAAATAAACCCCTATAGTTACTAGCACCAAACCTGTACATGAGCTTGTAGTTTTCATAAGGTTTCTTGCCTGAAATTTGTGACAAACTATGCCTCTGATGCCATTTTAGGCATAAATCTGAATATTTTTATTAAATTGTTTTCATTGCTTCCTCCCATGTTGGAATACTGTTGTGGACTCGTGGCCACGTAGTAATGAAAGGTCTTAAAGCTCAGTTATATTGTTTTTAACACTTTTGTTGTCAACATAATGTTATTATCACACTTGCATATCTATGCAGCATTCATTGCTGGATTAGGGAATGCTCTATATTCATACACTGAGACAAGTTTCTTTATCAGAAAAGCATGGGGTTTTCCCCAGTTTCCTTTTCATTTTGGTATTTCTTCAAAACACAGAAAAATACTCTTCCTCCACAAGCATCCCAAGCTTACACCTCAGAAAGAAAATGCTTGGAAACAAAGCAAGTATAATCATACATTTTTAGGCCACAATTCCTCTCACCCCAAGGTAGACATGTGAAACAGATTAACTGCTCTGTCTGTTTATCTCCACTGATTGTAAGGAAAACACAGATATAAAGGAAACGGAGCCGAATGGCTCAGACATCCATGTCCCCACTTCCTACACTCAAACACAGATCAGATGAACCTTGCCTGGGCACTAACTCTACCTTTCTTTGGGATGGCTACCTCTGCAGTGAGATGTATCTGGAGCTCAGCAAATGCCTACAGCACATGGGAAGACTGAGGGGGAGCAACCTGCAGTGTACATTTACATATTATCCTAAAAACAACATTTTGGGATTCCCAAAATTTCACACTGGATATAAACACCTGTCCTGGCTTCAGCAGAGGCTGTGGGACATCTCCTACAATTCAGTGAAGTCTGAGATTATTCTGAATATTAATAATTTGCTAAGTGCTACAGGTATATGCAATTGGTTTCCATCCCTGGAGGATTTATGATCAGATTCAGCCCTGCTGAATCCAATGTTTTTGGAGTCTTTGCATTAATCACCATAGGACCGGGGGGGGAGAGGGGGGGGAAGGGCACCAGTAAAACCGTCCAAGATGTTTCAAGACTGCTTTTGTACTTTTTATGTACTAACATGTACAAATAAAAAATCCATGGCTGTAAGACCTTTAAGTAATTTAAAAATCCTTGCCCTCTGCAGTCCTTCCAATCTTATACTTGTTTATACTAGGTATAACACAGGTTTAGAAATAAGACCTATAATGTAATTCAAAAGAAGAAAAAAAGAAAAAAAATCTAGAGAGGATGGCTCCATATCCCAAAGCGGTCTGTGTGGCCTTTGCTCATCAGGGAAGGTACTGCAGATAGAAACATGCAGCCCAAAGCATTTGTGAATAGCATGTTCCTGTGAATGCATTGTAAAAATGTACATTAAAAAAGCCACTCAGAATGATTCTCTTTCGCAATAAAAATAATTTTGCCCACAAGGGGAAAAAAGTATTCATGACTAATTTTATTGCTAATTGTTAAGTGTCCAGCTGTTTATCTTTATTGCCTTTTGTTTAAGATCTAGTTAATTGCATGTTTTACAAATGAGTGGGTGGATTGGATTCAAGCAAATATTTTTTTAAAGTCTTGTCACAGGCCACTACAGATCTCTTTTTTAATCCTCCATCTATTGCTTCCCACTAGAAAGTCTTCACAGAAAGAGGAACTTCCTCATAATTAAAAAGGTTTCTTTTATTTACTATGTATTATTTTATTCTACATGGCAAGAACAGAAGACATTTGTTCCCTAAGTAAGCCAATTTGAGTTGTACATTCCAGTTCATGAGGCAATTATGGCTAAGTTAAGAGGAAGTTAATAGCAATGTTATATTTGGTGTGTCTCCAAGCATGCTTTCACAGTTTTGATAGCTGACAGAGATGGTCATTTTATGCAAGACAAAATCCACTTACCACTGAAGTTACTTTGCCAGATTTTTCACACTGTCTCCAGTAATAACCAAATGTATAAATGAATCCTATTACTAAACAATAATCCTTGATTAAATACATGTATTTAGTATTTCCATTCTCCAACAGAAAGCACATTATTATTGTACCATTCTGGTGCATATACGACAATTTCTCACACTATGTGATGATAAGTTTCACGGCAACTCTCTCAAGCAAAGCAGCAGGCAGGGTAATACTTCTCACTCACACATGGCCCTACACTTGCCTGCTCTCTGCAGTCTACATGCTATCCAACAAAGAATGTGGAACAGTTTTGGAGCCAATGCTTCCAGGAGAATCTTTCCTTCAAGCCACTCTGTCAAATGCACCAATTTCAGTAAAATAGGGTGGACTTTGTACTAGATACATAGCAGGATCAAAAAGCTTTGTTAGTTATAATACCTGAAAAAGTTGCAAGGCAACAGTCCAAGCATTGGTTCCAGAGTCATTTTTATTAGGAAGAAATCTCTTACTGGAATGAATCATTACATATGGTTGCCTTTACTGCTTCTACTTACTGATCCTCTTTCCCATGCACTCACTGACCTCTCTGACTTTCTGAATAAATCTAATAGTGGAGCTATCCAAAGATATCCTTGGAAACTTGCAATCTAGTGACACGAGGGGTACGTTTCCAAATATTGAGACAGTTATCCCCAAGGATATTTCCTATGGCAGGCCTGGCAAGTATGGAAGCTGCTATCGTCTTATTTTATGCTCAAAAAATGTCCAAAAAGTGAAGGAACTGCTGCCAAAAATATGCCCTAAAATATTAGAGGATGAAAGAGCTAATCAAAAGGTTTTAAGCTGGTGAAAAAACGGCTGAGATTCTATTGCTCAGTGTGGTAGCTGGAATGCAGGTTGTATTGACCAGGAGACAATCTGAAAACACACCTAGAAGACTTTTCAATGTCTACCTACAGACTCTTGGTCACTAACAGAACTAATGTTGGCACACAAGACCTGAGAATCTCTCTTATTTTCCATGTATCTCTAACTTTAGAAAAACTTAATTTTAACTGATATGCGTACGCTCAATGCAAACTAATCTTGCTCTTCTATTTCTAAGTTTCTAAACTTGCTTTAAACACAAGTTTTGGCATAATCAGTACATGGAGAGGAGAAGGGAAACTGAGGCACATAGCAGTGATGTGGTTTCTCATGACATCAGGGGGAATCAGTGGCCAAGAGCTTGAACCCATCAGTTATCCAAGTTATCACTTACAATGTAGGAAAAATAACCAGGATCATAATTTAAACTGATTTATCATGGAAAGTTACTTTTCAAAGTTAACATCAGTGGACTTGCATGACTTTTAACAAGAACAGGGCAAAAGATGTCAAACAGACTTGCAGCAAAATGTTACAAGTTCAATAATGTGCACTGAAATGTGACACAGTCCATAATGTCTAATCTGATTTTTCAGGCAACTTAAAAAAACCCTTGCAACGACACACAGCATTTGTCTCTGAGTTCCTGTCCTACGGAATAGCACACTGGAGCCAGGAATACTAAAAATTCCTAAGAACAATCATAAAGGATTGAGGTTTTGAGTGAGCTCAATTTCTGTAATTTGCAAGAACAGGAAGAGAATGAATCATCTTCTGAACAAAACTAAAGCTGAAGCTTTCCTAGATTTCCATTTCTAAGAAAACTGACTTGTGTGTGGGTGCAGTCCAGGATCTTTTGGACTGTCCAAGTGACACTTATCCTTCCCAGGTGTTCACCATTGAGCCAATACATCTGATTTTTTGTCCCAAAGTTACCTGTATACAAGGATGATGTCCTTTCACTGTGATGGGGAAATTGTTAACAGAAAATAATGTACAACTGTGCATACTGAAGGTATTATTTCCATTCACTGACTGAAGACAATGACATTCAAAATGTACCACAGAGAACATCCCAAATGCCTGTTCTGGTGACAAACTGATAAAAAAGTCTGCATTTGGATACAGTATTCCCTTTGAAGATAGTTTAAATTGCTTTGTTGCAGATCAGGGACCTTATATGTTATTTGACATTGAAGACACTTGGAAGACAAAAACCTTAATATTTGTTATATTGCCATGATACTTTAAATGACTATTGTTTGCAGTTAACTGGCAATGACAAAGCCAGCAATATCATGAATCTATTCCAATTCTCGATGCTTTTTCAAACTTGAAGTTTCCTAGACCTATTCATAAACTGCGGTCAAGGGAAGCATCTTGTAACAGATGGGGCATTTTACTAGATGTTCGCACCCAAACACTACATGCAAAACTGCTTTGGGGTAGAAGCTTTTCATTGACTTTAGTCATTTCCATATTGAGTGTTAGTTTTGTTTTTTTTGACATCAGAAGATCATTCTAAGCCCTTGGCGGAGAAGCAGCAGGAAGGATGGAAGCAATACACTGTCTGAATCTGACTGCTGGACCACCAGTTGAACAACACAGAACTCATTACGCTCTCTGCATGTCTTTTCTCAGCTTGTACAAAGCCAAGGAAAGACTGTGTTTTCGGAGGACCCGAGTGTATCATCCCAAGGTATTATTGATTTGGGAATGCTTGAATTTTTGAATGCCCAAACTCTGAATAGTTCTCAGTTTTGAAGGGTAAGTAAGTACTGCTCCCTGAAGACAGAGCCTCTAGGCAAATGGAGATCAAACATCAAGGCATAGAGAGAGCAAAATCAGCATTTGTTTCAGGAAACATCAGCCCATGTGATCTCTGCGGAAAGGATTTCTGCATTTGCCAATATAATTTTTTCCTTCATAGACAGGTGCTGCAAAACTCTTGGAGAAGTTCAAAGGCAGAGCTCACAAGACCTTCTTCCACTCTAGTTCTTCCCTAGAAGCCACTTCCGTGTTTAACTGCTTTGCTCTACCAGAATGTTGGCTTTGTATTTCTCTATCAGAAAATCCTAGTCTGCCTTAAGAATCAAGAGGAATAGGGTGCCCCTATAATTTTCCAGATGGCTTCCCAAAATAATAATGAATTAAAGTAATGACTAAAAAGACAAAAGAGCCACTGTTTGTTAATCTACTCTGCCTACAAAATATACAAGGATAAGCACTAACCATAAGCAATATAATATAAACTGTCTGAAGTACTGCACTTAAGAAAAAACAACCCAACATACTTGAAAATTTCACACAATGTTTTCCAAGACTCATCTCAACATGTCAGAGACATGCTTTTCCCTTTCTAATCAAATGTCTTAGGACGTTCCATTTCCTATGTGAAAGAATAACGTCAAGTAAACACATATCAACTTCAGCCAGAGCCTGACTTACATATTTATTTCTATGTTCACAACACCACTTTTTATGTGACTGAGCATGCTTGGAACCTGGTCCACACTTAAACAGGTATTCAGACTGAATCAGAGCTCTAGGCTTTACCTAATTAGAACACTTCATAAACAACAATAAAAAAGGAGAAATTTAATAAAAAAAAAAAAAAGGAAGAAAAAATTGATCACTGTGATGTCCATAGTACAAGAAAACATAATATTTAGGGTATATCTGGTATGATCTGTATTTTGAGTAATTTGACATATATAGTTTGGTCTAATAAGCCAACACTTAAATGGGAAAGCTATGCTTCCTCTAAAAATCAGAAAATTGAAACTACCTTGCAGAAGTTTATGAAAAATGGAAACTGTTTTGACTTTGTTTCACAAGAAAAGAATTCATTGCATGAAGCTGTCAGTCACTAACATCGAGACACTCAATTTTCCTACAAAAAAACGCACAAATGGCTTTCATTAAATTTAGCTGCAGCTTTAAGAAAATTTAATCAACTTAAACTGTTTAGTCTTTTTCCCTGATGAAAATCATAAAGTCGAATTCACATTTAAACCTGTTTAAACTGAAGCTCCTGTCAGCACCTCTGTTTATACTAAATCTATAGGCATGAAATGCACTAAAATAAGAATAATGATATAATGTCTTAAGTGAATAATGTTAACATAGGTCCCAGACAGAAAAGTGGGACAGACAGGCTGAACATTGTAAATTAATTTTCAATGTGTTATATTTATAGCTGTCATCTTTTCTAAATAGTTGCTCTTGTAGCTTTTACACATTCTACTTATCCATCTGTCTCTGTTAGTCAATGTCTATTCACCAACATTAGTATTTCAGCAGAAAATTGCTACCTCCAGGTTTTCAGAATGGGTTGGCACACTGGATATCAAGTTCTCCTGGTACTAGCTTTCAGCAATAACAGTAACAATTACTGGGAATGGTACACCTGAGATATCCCAGCCCCTATGCTTGTGGTGTGCTGTCCCTAAAAGGCCAATGCCAATGCTCCTCCATCTCTTCAATAAGTATGGAAACTACAAAAAGAAATAGGTAATAATAAGGGAACAAAACTGCCAGAAAAATACTGGAATTTGTGGATAACCGATCCTAGACAAACAGGTACATATTAATATGAAGTTACATCTGATCAGAAATAAACTGCCAAAGAGGTCTCAAAAACTCAGCTAAGATTTGTTGTTTTTTTTTTTTTTTTCCTGTTTCATATTTTATTAAAATATCATAAGATTAAAAAACAAACCCCAGAAAAAACCAACTATACCACTCCAAACCCACACTGTTAATATTAGGGCCCTTTTTCTGGGCATTACAACCACATCTTTCAGTTCTTGAGTCAGTGACTCAAATTATAGAGAAAGCAGCAAAACATTCAGATTTGATGGCTCTGCCAAATGGGTCATAGAATTAATACAATTTCTCCTGGTGTATCTATGGCACAATGCTGCTTCTTGGTATTTGCTGATAAGTGTGTTTAACATATTTTAAATTTTGCAACCAAAAGGACCATTTGTGCTTGAAAAATGAGGACACTACCATGGAAATAAATTGGCCAATTATTACATTCCAGACACATCCAACTTTCATACTGACTTTACAAAAAGTTTTTTGAAAGACCAGGAACACGATTTTATATCTACATTTACAGGATTACAGCAATACTTTCTGGAATGTAAAGCTATAAATGCTACAAAAGCTAAGTATTTTATAAAGCTTGTGATAAAAGAGACTGTAAGTGATTTAAATTGGTAGAGGTTCCCTGAAATCACCTTAAAGAAACCAAAGGCAAAACTGTAGGGTGCTCTGGGATTGGAACCATGCTGTACAGATTATAAATATGTAAATAGCTCATATCCTATACAAGCTAAGTGTTTCTGATATAGGACTCTGGAAACAGTCAATTTCTATAAATGAGAAAAAAATTCTAATGCAATTTTAAAAAAAATTTGTTATTACTTGGCATTCTTCATGGAATTCTTTTCTTTCTCAAAAAGCACAGAAAAAAATACTGGAAATCAGCTTTAGTTTGTACATCTTATTCAGCATTTTCCTATTGAGAACTGTTGCAGCAACCACATTTTCTTCTTATGCTTATCAGCTTGTTATTGTTCTTAGGGTACTATTTCCTCACTAGCTATACATAACAATAAGGAAAAAAACATCAGGATTACTGAGATAAAAGTTCGTGATTGTCAAATAGTCAATTTGTGGGAGCAAAAGTCAGTCAATCTATTTCCTTTTCAAATTAGTCTAGCACTAATCACAGTACATTTGCTGTATTCTGATGAGTGGATTATTCTGAATTGGGTTTTGCATTTCTTTCGTGCAGAAGACAAAATGTATTGGCTGTGGGTAAAAGGACCTCCATTCTGAAGCTGATAATATAAAAGAGCAATTCATAAACATTATTTCTGGTATCTTAATTTTGTTTTCAGGTATGTTACTGGAAGGTGCACTTTGAACTCAATATAGTGATACTTATCATGGATATTACACTATTTAATAAGGCTTACATTTAAGTGACTGAACTCCCATAACACTGAAATTAAATTCCTACTGTAGCCAATCAGGGCAACACTTCAGACTAAATTTAAGAATTTCAAAATGGACACCAAAGGGAGGTGGGAAACTGTCTTTTGTCATATGACCCTGCTTGAGATTTCAGAAATTCTCCCCATGTAAATTGGGATAGAAATTTGAGGGACTTTATGCAGATTTTAAATAATTTTAATTGAATCATTAACTATGACAGCAATTTAAAACTAAAAGGAATTTTATTTGGTTTAGAAAATATCAAAATATGTTAGTGCATTTTTTTTTGAAAGGCAAACCTACTTGCAATGGAAACTATATTCTGTATTGATGATTCTTTTATTTAAAAAAAAAGTCAAATCATTTGACCAGCTCTGCATATCAAAATTACTCTCACAAAATCTCTGGAAGCCTTGAAATTTTTGATTCATTATTTTGGACAGATGTGTGTGTAGGAAGATACATGTGAATGTTGGTGTGTACGTGCCAATTTTGGTCTGAACACAGAAATTCACCCGGATTTCAAACACATGAACCATGAATTAAAAGCAAAATTAACTTTTTTTTTGGATGTACAACATTCATTATCATGTCTGGGATGCTACATATTTTGTAATGAAGATTATAATACCTTTCATATAAAATACATGGTGCTTAAAGTGAAACTCCCCTGGCTTTACTATTTGTTAAAATGCTTCCCATAAACTTCTGACTGAAAATCAAAAGTTAGATCTCTGAGGCTACATAAACTAAGAGTGGTCAAAGAATAAGCCCCAAAGAACCTTACCGTTGATGTTAAAGCTGTGTATTTATTTCTCTAAGCTTTTATGCTTGTTTTCAAAGGACTTATTATGATTGGAGCTCCCAAAAATTTCATTTTGCATTCTCTGTATAACTTATGTTAGGGCTTGTTAACATCTTAATTTAAGTAGAAGTGAAGCAGAAATAAATTACACATCTGACTAATGTATTAAAATACAGCAAACTTAAATACACCAATAACTGCTAAAGGCTTTATTACTATTATATTATGTCACTAACTTAACGGCTACTTAATCAGTCATCACACAATCATTTGATTGATAGCATTATTAGTCTGATGATTTTCTCTGTTACATGTACTATATTCTTGTAACATTCTTTGTCTTTTTCTCAAGAAGTTTTTCTATTTTGGCATTTATACTAGGAACTGGATTTGTCTCTAGTCCACGCTACCTTCTCTTCTCTTTTGACAGCATATTCTCTGGAAAATTCCCATTTTCTTACACAGCCTGCCAACCTGACCACTAATGTGGTTAAACTCTTTCACTGGTCTCTCAGCAATAATTTTTGTGCATATTAAATTCCCTTCTCAATGGTACCGGATGTGATTCTTCTGTTAACTACTGAAATGCAGTATAACACATCTTCTATGTTCATTCCCATCTTTCTCTTTCCTTAGGCCCCGTGAATCTTGGATTGTTCTCCTGCAGCCTTCAGTGTCTATGACCTTAGTGGACCAGGCCCTCAACAAACACAAAAACCAGTGTAGCTTCATGGGAGTCACTGAAACATAAGAGTGATTTATACCAATGTTCCCATCTTTACAGTTCAATCTATGTGAAACTTTATCACAGCAAAACTACAGTGAAGAGGGAGAGAGAGAGATACGAAGCAGAACCTTATAATACTGGTTATTGTGACACAGCCACAATAATCAGTAATCAGCTACAATAATCAGCCACAGTTTGTGATTTCACAAACTTGTAAGATGTCAGATGTTCAATGAAGGGATTAAAAGACAGTAAAAAGGCACAATATTGAGGAAGCTGTTTTTTTCTTTTGAACCCACTGCCTATTTACAAAGGAATTAAATACTGCACACACTCTACTAGCTCAAACAGCACGTCCTGCACATTCTGCCACATCATTTACAGTACAATTCTCAAGTCTGTTTTGTTCTCCCTTGCCTTCAATAAATAGAAAAGGGAAAAATGATAGCAAAGCAGTTAAGCTTTCTGGAAGAGACAAGGAGGCGAGCCCGTGCCACATCAGTGGGATCAAAATTCCGAAGAGGAAGGTTGTGTCCCTTTTTTCCTACGTTATCAGTTGCTAGCTCATCCCTTTTAGATTCACATGGGACTTTGGCCCAGGTTTTATGCTGTGAAACTGACCTGCCTCAGCTGCAATTTAGTTATCTGCATTCAATTTTTGTCTTTTTTTTTTTTTTCTTTTTCTTGCATTTTAATTGCTTGGAAATACCAAGTTGTTTTGGTTCAGTCAAACCACAGAGGCGACGTTTATCACAGTTGTTACACTGTGAACCAGTTCAGTTCTCACCAAAAAGAACTGTTATTCCCATCAGTGACATTTCGTTCTGAAAACAAGGCTACTGATTTGGCTAAAGGAAACAAAACAGCCTTTCCCACTCTGAGATAGCTACAAGACTCTCATCTCAACCATGAAGCAGAGGGGAGGTGCCAGAGAACCAAGGATATTATAGTTTCTGGAGGACCATTTAGTGATATAGAGGCTAAATCACAGTAAGTGAAAGAAAGGTACTTCATTTTTCCTGCACGCCCTGTGGATCAAAAATTGGAAGTAATTATTCTTTTAAAAAGAAGAGCTATTACAAAATGCTAGTTAGGGTTAATATCTCCACTCTTCAAGATACATTTCTCATTACTGTGGTAAGAAGATATCGTTTCATGTGTTGGTCAGACTAAGCAAGGATGAGAGAGATACTGATATTCTTGAGTAAGCAAAATAAATCAGTTCTCTGATCACACTGCGTTACCTGTCGTGGCTCAATAAGACTGTGAGCCATCAGCAGTTTGTCTTGCTTCTCGGACAGCACGTTAAGGCAAAAAGCAGACTCCCAGGTCTTCAGCTTAGAAAAAGTCACCACAGCTAATGAATAAAATACCTGGATTGCTTCAATAAACGTTGAAGAGTTTACTCCAGTTTCTTCTCACCTTAAAAAAAAAAAAGAAAGTCCACCTGTGGAAGTACACCAACTATATGATGATCCTTAATGGGTGCCTTCCAACTTGAGATATTCTATAATTCTATATGTGAAGAGCTAGAGCAGAATTTGCTCTGGATCAATTGTCGTCTGCCTGAAGGAACATAGACCAAAACTGAGGAATTTTGAAACTCCAGGACTCCTTGATTAACATAATGATATACAAAGAACCGTATCCATCTCTGAAAGGAAGAGGGGCTTCTGTTGAGCAGCAGTGAACAACAGATTAAAGACAACAGCTAAGGAACATCAGAAGGAGCAATGTTGGAGGGGGATTAAAGGGAGGTAACATGTAATCATCCCAGTTGGAACTCAGCCTAAAGTAGCATTTCAAACTGTTTTTCCTTTTTCAAGAATAATTACTATGAAAAAACTCAACCAAGACTGTCAAAACAGATGTCAATATTCTATTCAAAATACGTAAAAGACTTTCATTATAAAAAGGGTATCTGTAACTCAGAACATCAGAAGTTAAGTTACAGAGCTTTTACATATCTGTTAGCAGTTTGCCAACTGCAAGAAATAAAGGTAGTACTCCAGATGTCTAGAAAGAAGAGGCTAAAGTCAGATGGAGATTCAACAGCAATTTTAAAAATCAGAATAATGCATGTTTATTCCTAAACATAGTTCTTTCTTTGCCACCATTCATGCCCTGGCTATGCCCTTTGTGACTGAGGGACCAGTGATTGCGGCGTGGAGCTAACTGCTGGAATTGAAAGGGTAGGAGTACCTTTCACCAGTATCACTGACAAACACACTGCTTGACTGAAACACTGCTGCTATAGACTTTTAAATCCCTTATTATGCTAATTAAAAAAAAAAAGAAAAAGTTGGTAGGTTAAATGTGAGATTAAGGGTATTTCAGCTGGTGAGTCAATAGTGATGCATACCTCTATTACAAACAGGAGGACATTTCCAAGAAGCTAGTGTCCTCTAACAGCTTAATATGAACACTAAAAAAGGTTTTTCATGTTCCTTTCAAGTAAAACAGCAGTTCTGATAGTATCTAGTCCTATTGAACTTTTTATTCATTCCAAACTTTCTTTTGTTCTACAGGGTTGGGTTTTTTTTCTTGGCAAACACAGGGAATTTATTTGGGTACAGCAGTACATCTTGACCAAGTATTTTGAAGTTAAAATATTTCTTTTTGTTGGATGGAATAAAAAAAAAAGTGGCATTTCAGTTATCCTGAAAATATTTCTACTCTCTTGAAAGTTCTCCTGTGCCAGGATAGTAAATAAAATATAATGGATTTAGGGCACAGAAGGGGAGGTGTAGCTTATTTTTTTGAAAAAGCAATGAAGTAAACAGCAGTCACAGCAAGTAGGAACCAAAATTTATCATAAACTTAACCAGTGTCTATGCATCTAAAAAACCCAGTTCTTTTTATAGTTATAAGCAATCATACAAAACGACCATTTTTGGGATGCCTATCAGCAGTGAACCTGCTCATGGGCTGGCATACACAAAGCTATTTATAAAGGGACAGTTCAAAAGCTAGGTCAAATTTGCATCAGTGGAAATTTCTTGCCATCAGTGGAAGTTGCCCAGTATAAATTTGGCTTTAGAATTCTGAGTCTTTCCAAAATCAGTTTTCCAAACAGAACTAAATGAAAGAGCTGGATGCACAGATTAGTCAACCCCTAGAAAGCTGTCTTGATTTTTAAAAACTGAAAACAGAGAAACAACCTCTACAAATAATGTAGTACCGATCCATCCAACAGCAGTTAAAATTAACTTTGGATGAATGAGGACTAAATTTGCCAGACTCTAAAAGCTTGCCTCTTCCCATACTGCCTGCTTTCCTCTATGTAACTGACACTATGCAATTTGTCTCACACTAAAGCTTGGATGGATATTATTGCATGTTAGAGGAAATTATACAGTTTGCTATGTATGAGAGAAAAGACAACAGATCTTCTCTGGACTACTCTGAATGAAATACAGCTGTCTTCAACTGCTGGATTCTGAAGTCAGTGACTCAGGAAATCCCTAGCTCATTTTAGTGCTTACACTTCTTGCCCATATGAATGGACTTTTAAAACCAAAATTTCCCTACCATTAGGGAAGCAAATTTAAAATTGCCAGTTGACTCAGGTATGAATTCTGAAGGCAAATGAAATAGTCACTTTGCTAAAAAGAACTGACAGGGAGCAGCAGTACCAGCTCTGCGCAGTGGATGGGGAGCCAAGTGCAATAATGCAGCTGTCAGGGCATGGGCCTCACCAGCCCTCAGTACCTGAACATGGCAAACCAGGTAGTGCCAGAGATGGCAGCCAGCTTCAACAAAAAGTCCAGATCACCATGAAAGATCATGGTGAGAAGCAGGTCTGAGGCTTAGCCAGCAACTCAAGTTGGTAACCAGGGTCAGACACAGCCCAGTGACTTCTGGGCAGGCTGAAGTGATGAGGCAGGTCCAAGGTCAGGCCAAGAAATCAGTCCGCAGATCAGAGTTTGGATCAGTGGGGTCGATGGCTGGACATAGGCAAGACAGAGCTGCAGACAGGCACTCCTACAACATAGTCAGGCATGGAGGAAAGGTCCTGGGCTGAGCTGGAATGGGTCTCTTGAGCCTACAGGTAAGAAGTGTGTGCGTGCTGTTGGAGTCCCCAGAGGAGGCTGATCAGGGCCATTCAGACTACTAGTGCCCTCAGGACCCTGACAGGAACAGTGAACTGCATACCATTGAGAGAAGCTGAAATTTAAGGTATTTTGAAAGGGAATAGCTACACATGATCCAGAAAAACACAGTTGAATTCTTGAAGCTAAATATGTGCGTTAAAGCAAACCTAAACAATATTTCACTTCAGAGGTATACTCTAGTAGCCTAAGCATAGGCTTTATTTTATATAAGAGAAAGTAAGTAATGATTAAATCACATCAAGGTATGTTCTTTTAGCATGTAGAAATGTCCCTATCAACCTTAATTCTTTCTCATTCTGAAAAAAGGGAAAAATAATCTAATATGTATTTGAGAAGCAATTTCAGCAAATGACCAAGAAACACTACCAATAAGCATGTCAGTGAATGTATTTGTATATATTCTTAAATTGCCCTGAGCATATCCGAACACTTCCTAAAATTTTATTTGACTACTAAAAAAATAATAAACAATCACTTCCTTTTGCTTCCAGATTAAAACATACAGCAACATCCTTAATTTCTTTTAGTTCAATTCTAAGACAGTACAATTCAGCTATTCTGGTGAATCTTAATTTGCTAGTTTACAGCAAATTGCAGTTTTCAAGATCAAGAACAGCTGGAGGCTAGGTGACCCCAGTTATTGAAACATTGGCACAATTCTCTTATCAGTTTGCAATCAGTTTGTTGATATTAAAGTGAAAAATTGTATGTGGAAGAATATTATAGGCCAGGTTAACTACTCTACTCAGTGCTACTGTTCTTATGCTGTAGTTCATCAGTTCTGAAAAACTACATCTGCCTCTCTCTTGTTCTTCTTACTTCTTATTCATGTAACTGTCAGTATTAGCAGTTACAACTTGTAAAGAAATACTAAGACTTCTGTATCTAAACACCAAATGATAAAGACCTAATATTGAAAAGGTTTTACTCTAGTATGGCTTGATATACTTACATTGGGCTTTATATGACCTGGTATAGTCTGCAGAACTGGTCTTAAATCATTCTCAAGAGGAGAAGGGCCATTTAGATCCCTGGCCATCAGAACCAAATAAACTGTAAAGAATCCTAAAGATGGACACTCTTTTACCTTACATTAAAAAAGGAAAAGCAGTATGGCTACAGTTTAAAAGCCTAGGACAGGAAATAAAAAACCATCATAACCAGCTGAAACTACAATGGAAGTTAATATGGGCAAGTTACATTTAACCAAGATGGCTTCTAGTCAGGACACTAGGGTTAACACTCTTATGCTTTTAAAAAGGTACCAGGGGCTATAAAATGATGACATCTGGTCAGACCCTTGGTTGCCCCTCTCACAGAAAACAAATGCTTCAGAACATGTGTTTCTCTACTCTTCGCTCTCACTTTGACACTAACTCTACCTTTTTCTAGTATCAAGCTTATGCTCAATGAAGCCTGTTGCAGACTGTCTTTAAAAGTCCACTTGGGACACGGAATAGAGTACTTAAATTGTATCCAGTCTAAAAATGTAGAAGCAAGTTAGTTAACTTAATCACAGCATAAGGTCTTCCTTGTTTAATTCCATTTCCAATTGCTAAACTAAGTAAAACTAAATATAGTGAGAAAAGAAGCTTGATCAAGTAATACAGAGACAAATCCAGTTACTAAATATTGGAAATTAAGGGAATGTTATAGGGAGTAAATGTTAGGCATGAATTCGGCCTTCTCAGTTATCTGCAAAAGCCCGTTCTCAGTACATTTGGTTCTCCAGTTGGCTCCTCTGCAGCCACAGAGATAGCAGTTAATTGCTTCAGTTGATTAGAAGTCACAGCTGCATCTGCAGCAAGAAGGCTACTTTTGAAATTAACTGAGCTATCAATCAACGGAATAATTTGCTAGAGTAAAAAGCCACTGGTCAGCTGTACACTTATCAACAAAACCAGTAAAGTTTCTCTGGGAAAACTCCTAATGCTCGATAAAACAATCATATGCTTTTCTCCAGCCTGAAACGTCAATATAAATAATAGCCTATAGTTTTTACCTATTCTCTACACTTTTGTCAGCTTTCTTTTCTACACGCTACCATGTTTACTGAAGAAATCTTTACAGATTTCTCTAACGTATTTTAAGATGTGGCATCAATCACTTAGAAGGCATACAGGTAGATGGTTCACCCATGTGAAATTTTACAATCCCATTTTCTGAATGACTCCACTAGATATAATGTTATTCATGCTGTTGTTCTATTTGGTAATTAGGCAAACCTGAAGTTAATAAGGACCTTGCTAAATGTCTGATAGTAACTACTATTACAGTCCAGATTCCTAAGAGAGCAAGAATGAAAACTTAGCTGGTCTGAATATTTTGGAAGAAACATTTGCATGAAACAACATACTACACTAATTTTTTCAGCCATTGTAACCCATAGTGTAGAGATTTTGCTACCTCCTGCCAGACAGCATACTTAGTCATTGAGAGACATAATTATTTTTTTTAAGAGAAAACTCAAGCTATATGCTATTATAGCAAGCCTTGAATCTAACTACATAGAGTACAGTAACTCCTTCAGTCTGATTCACAGCCTTCAAATATATTTTGATCAATTTTGCCTAGTTTCCCACAGGATTTTATATTTGCTAATTCTGAAATATGCTCGTCAGTGCAGATAACAGGCTTTATTTCTACTATGATCACTGATAGTATCTTCTCCCCCCTCAACCTGTGCACAGCAAACCCTTAAACTGTTATTATTGATATACTTGTAAGTGATAAACTGCTAATATTTATTAATAAAAGTACAAATACATACTTGCAATTTTTTTCTCTAGTTTTATAACATGTCTCAGTGTGATAACTAATGCTAATTTTCTTTTTATGTACTTCAAATGTATCCAAAACTTTACACGGGAAAAATTGTTGACATTAAAGCATCTTATAAGGATGGAGTTGTACAGTTCAATAATACATGAAGAATTTCTCCATGTATAACTGCATAAATATTGGGCTTGAGTTCAAGTTTTTGTAGAATTTATTCCCTGTGGGATAAATATTTTTCAGAAAAATCTAGAAAACGCCTTGTTAGAATATTGACTTGTCTTTGATTGTGTAAGGATCAATGTTTAGATAGTTTATGACAGGTTAGTAACTATAAACATAGTCTTTCTGGCAATAAGACAAGCATCAAGTTATCTCTCAATGACGAATACACTGTCTCACAGTTACATAGTTTTGCAGTAATTGCCTAAACGGGTTAGGGGATCCCAAAATTCTGTTGTATCAGAGTAGGAGTTTGTCTAATGCAATGTAGTGACACTCTAGTGTCCAGTAGTGGTTGGCAAGTGGACAGACATGTCAGGCTAAATTCCTACAACAGAGAAAGAAACAAAATCTTCACTGCAGGATAGTATATTACCTAACTCTCAGGAGCTAGACTTTCAGCTACTACTTACTCAGCAAGAACATTATTGCCCTTCGAACTTTGGGAAGGGCAGGGATTTTATTAACTGCAATTAGAAGAGAGTTAAGCCAGAGATGAGTACATTATAAAGCTCCCAAGTGTCTTTATGTAAATAACTTAGACATTTTTATGTCCTAGTTATAGCTTATGCATTATTTCTTAAAGTTATACGCTTCCTGACCACACAAATGAATGCATACAATGTCACGATAAGTATTCTTGTTACAAGTTACCATTATCAATTAAGAATGAAAGATCAGTCACTAGATTAATTTGTTCTGGTAATTACAACTTTTAGTGTGAGAAGCTGTTTTCTACAGCAGAGACCTTTCTTCAAGGGCTTCATGATGAAATTTAGAGTTCACAAAAAGACACTGCTAGAACACATACATGCTGAAGTACCTATACTTCGAGGAAATGAGAAAATGGAATTGTTTTTTCCCTTTTAATGAATGATTAACACCATACTTCTAACAGCTGGGTAGTGAGGCACCTTACACTCAAATGTCAATGTTATCAGCTGATTCTAACTTACAGCAACAAAACTGGACTACATTAAATGGGTTTAAGGTGGAGAAGAATGTCAGCATCATAGTTAAGGTTATCAAGAAGCAGAACAAATCCAAGGAAAAACATCAGCTCAGTGGACTTTATAATAATATTTGTATGTTTCAAAACAAGTCCATTAATTCTTTTGAAAAAAGTCATTGGATAATGTTATGAAGTAAAAAGGTATTTTAAATTTTAGCTTTCTAAATTGCCTTTTAATGTTTCTTTCCTGCCACAGGACAAAAGATCTTGGTGCTACTATTCTTCTGAAATATTTACATTTTTCAGTTTAAGCAGACTTGATTCAAGGTACATATTATAATTAGACAGCTGCATCTGCATAGGCCTACATATTTTAAGATTGAAACTATACACCTTAACCCTCTCAAAATATTTTTTCATAAGAGAACCAAAAGAAATAAATGTGTTCTTTACAGGGCAACTCTTGCAACAGTAAACTGACTTTAATGTTACGGCAAACTGTGTGATGTATGCTTCAATATTCCTTCTAAAGTTAGAAGTATTTCCAAGAAACTACCTGACAGAGGGTAAACGTTGACAACAGCTGTGAGTTGACAGGACAGAAATGACATCAGAAAACATGTTGTGCTATGAACTCCATATGATCAGATAGCCCACAAGGCTCATCACGTGCTTTCCTGCATTATTAATACAAATTTTATTCCTTAGTATTTTTTAAATTTATTTTAGCCCTGATTCTAAAAAAATACAGCATTGAATGAAAACCCTACTATAGTCACGTATAGCTCTATCTAGATGTCCATCGAGCTGAAAGCAGTTGTTTGAGTTTTTTAACTCTCATGGATCTCATTTGCATTCATTTTATTCTCCCGTCCCTCCACTAATTAAAGTTTTAAAAATGCATTTTGTGAGCTATGATCCAGCATTTCTGAGTGCAGTACAGCTATGCTTCCTGTATGGGTACTGACCCATAACTGTGAACAGATGTGCTGCTTTGACACAGACGGAGGTTACAGATGTTCTGCTGCCAGAAAAAAAAACGCTGTTATTTCAGTGAAGCAAGAGGAACTCAGAGCACCTTGACCCATCTAAGGAACACCTTACCCTTTGCTTTACTGTTCTGCCAGGTTTTTCTTCTTTTCATATAATGTCGTTGATGAAGCTTTAATGTGTGGGAGACAAGGCTATTGCTGTTTATCAAGCCCTTTGAAATGTCCAAAAGCTTTGCCAGAACTGGGAAGTGTAAGTTTTATTGAACTGACTCTGCAGTGAACTCTCTACACGAGGGTGTTTTTAGTCTCTCCCCCCCTCCAATTGGTTTTATAATAAAACAGCAGCTGACTCAGCAGACATGCCCAGCTCTTTTCATTATCATTTTAGGAACCTTAGAGAAAGGGGATGCTATAGCATCCTAAAGCAGCCTTTTCTTTACTAAAGGAGAATGGTGGTTTCAGGGGGAGGAATGTCTTAATAACTTTTCTGTAGCTTTGACTTTCCTCGCTTCTGATCTAGTTTCTCTTTCACACTGAGGAGATATTAATGACAGCACAAAGAGGAGCAAAAGGAGGATTAAGGGTTGACCCTTCTAGTTAAGGACAGTCTATCAGAAGTTACTCATACTGCTACAATGGCTATTCCTTGCAACTGCCAATTTCTAAGTTTGCACAAATTCTGAACTTGGTTCTAGATCAAGAAAGTTTCAGGAAGATTTTTAAGAGGGGGTCAGTCTGCTAGAAGCAACAAACCTTGCCAAAAGAAAACATCCACTGGAATCAAACTAAAAATGTTTTTTGTGATTCCATAGCATCTAGTCAAGCAAAACAGCACTGGTTTTAAAGCCACAAATTGGAAGAATTTTTTTTTTCTTATCTATTTAAAATACATGTAAGGGATACTGTTTCTATGTTTCTGAAGATTAAAAAGAGCTTAGGCCAAAAAGATATGCAAGCAAAGTGGCCTTCTGTTGTCTGTCTAAAGTATTTTGGGATACTGCCGGTAATCTAAACAGTTCTTCTTGATTATTTACTGTTACTTTTTACATTTATTTTTGCTCACCTTCTAGGAAAGTAATTTAATTAAACTATTTTCACAAAGTGGCACAATAACAGATTATTCTAGAAGGAGGATGAGTTCTTTTCCTTTCCAAAGAATACTACACTAATGATTATTAACCTACATTAAAGCACTGAATACATGTGCTTTAATGATAAAACCCTATAAAATAATTTAAGTGCTATGATTAAAAATTCACCTTTAAAAATAATTATTGGTCAAAATAAATACAAAAAAATCAGCAATTAAAGGACTTTAGTACATGTTAGTATTTAATTGAGGAAAACATATTCATTTAAGGAGAAGAAATCCTACCTGACAGCTTTGAATGATTGCTTTACAGAGATCACAGATCTGCATGTATTATTTAGGGGAAAAACATCACTGCAATTCCATACAGTTCATGCCATTAAGGACTTGAGGAATCTCAAACTGCAAGTGCTGACATATGAACAAATTCACAAACTAGTAAGATTAAGCAATAGGTGGACTACCAAGCTTTTTGATAAAACACTGCAGCTGCACTGCCTCAAATCCTGCCTCCCTTCCTGCCACCAAATACACCATATTCATCAGCTCAGAGATTGCACACACCTGCAGAAGACAGAACCCTTACCTAGTGAACTGGTGTTCTTCCTTAATAGTTCTGCATATAGGAAAAGTATGCTCTGACAATAAAACGGAATAGTCTTACTAGAGGTGACTCTACAGTCACCTGCTTTATTTGTAAAGCATATATGTGTTTGGTTATACAGCTCCTCAGGTGATCAGTTGCTACAGCTTATGAATGGATTCACGTTTACTGCTGAAACCTGGTGTCAATCTCACTCTATCTTGCCGAGAAGAATCAGCTTTGCAGATCAGGAAGGTATTAAAAGAAGGGTCTGTCTTCATCTCTGAAATAGGCATCCAAATGATTGAATGCACAAGAAGGACAAAGGGGTATTGGAGAAAAAGAGCCATTTTAGCCTGTAAATTGAGAATGGCTGTGATTGTACGTGCTGGCTAGGTCATGTGGTACTTCTGGTTGCAACTATTGTACTACTCATTTAAGGTATATGTCCTTCACTGCACATGTAAAATTGAACTCCTGAGCCCGTGTTAAATGCTGCTGATGACAATTTTATTGTTTTAATTGATACTAATTTATGATATGTGTATTAATGCTTTATGCGTATGCCCCTATATCCCTTTACAAAGCAAATAATATCTGAGTTTTCCTTTACTTTGCCAAGCATATACGGCTACATGATGGTGTTATTTCTATTTTTAATCTGAAAAGCATCTCAGTGAAGTTTCATTTGGGAAATTGAAACTTTAAAAATTATTTGCATCTCAGATAAATTTGGAAAGAAAATATAGAGATAAAAACCAACAACTGTAATGAGATGAAGAAAGAAAGTGTGGCTGTGTAACTCTCCAGATGCACCCAGCTGTTCCTAGGGATATTTCTAATTCTGCAATTGGTACTGAGTCTCATCGAAATAAATGGCTTTCTGACTGCAGATCTATGAAATTTGTTGATTATGTCTTTGAACTCAGATAGTCCAAGTACATAACAGCTGTTCTTCACAAAGAAATCAGACTTACTAAAAACAACTGCATAAAAAGAACTAATGGTTTATGGTAACACCACTGCTGCATGTAGTTTTATTAACCAGACAGAACCATTGTAAACCACTAGATTAAATGAGGAGTACTTTATGTGAGAGATGTAACATTCCAACTGAAGCTGGTTTATATTCTCTTTTACTTGTCTTAATTGCAATCAAAATAATGACAGAACTTGTTAATCATATATATCACTTTGGATTTATATAGTATCACAATCTTAAGAACAATACTGCAGCTACAGAGACATATAAGTATTTTTAAACTCCAAAGATAAAGGAGACTAGAGAAAACTATCAAATGAACACAGGGCAGTTCAGCTCTAAGCTGTCAGTGAAAATTCTCTGTGTCTCTGAAACTTATTTATCCCTTTAAGATGACCTGTGACGCGCCTGTTATCCCCTCTTATTCCTTAATACATTACAGGGTCTCATCAGAAATTGGCACTACTTTGTGGGGTAATGTACCATTGCAGCGTGAGGAATAGTAGTGCTATGTCCGTCATGAGTAAGGAGCAAAGTAATGGATCCCAGAATTTACTATTATGGGCCAGAAAAATTTACTGGTATCATCTAAACCTCCATCCATGAAAGAGCCATGTCCTCATTCATATAGAGTAACAGCTTGTACATACATTTCCATATTCAAAGTCTAAGCAAAACACTGAGTGCTATGAGACCAAAAAGTATGTTGTGTCCATTCATGTATAATTAGTTAAGAATTATTCTGCTCCCGTTAATCTTACTTGTTAATTCATAACAATATCCTATCAATATAGTGATTTAGCGGACTTTTCCATTCCTGTGAATGTATTTACTTGATTTAGAGAAGTGAATGAAAGTTTTGTTGTGGATAGAGTTCAGAAGCTCAGTGTAAGCACAGAGCTCTGCTAGCTTGGCTGCCCAGGGTCTCTGAGGTACTGGCCATCAGCAGCTGGGGCCAAATGCCTTCAGTCATTTTCAGGGCCTGTTATTGGCAAGACTGTCTTGCTTACAGCCCAGGTACTGATTTGTCCCATGTACCAGGCGACATCGTTTAGTATCTGCACTAGGCGAACCCCTCCCACACAGGGAGAACCTTGAAGATTTGGGTTGTAAGCGCCTCAGTATGCAGAACCATCTACTCAGCAGTTCTAAACCGTGCCTCCATTCAAGACTGACTTCCTAGATACCTTAACAAGAGTGACTGAAAAGCTAACATGGTTATTTCCATGTCCATTAGCATTCAGACTGGTAGCTAGTGTAGTCTAGCACCCCCAACTCAAAAATAAAGCAGCTGTGGTAAAATGTTTCAAAGGCTGAGTGCCAGTTCACACATACCTTATTTGGAGTCTGCTGTGAACTATTAGCCACCTCTATACACCATGAATAGCAAATACTGAGATCAATATAAAGCACAGATGACAGGTAGGATATCAACATATTTCTCTTTTATAAAATGAAAAACTAAGAACCACAGCGTGTCCTTTCGCAAAAGCATATTCTGGCTAAAGTTTTATCTTTTGTGTGATAACTCCTTTAATGCTTTGATGCAGTCTAATAATTTGATAACCACCTGGCTTAAGAGACTTCCACTTTACTCTGATTTAAGCTGGAGTTGAATATCTGGATCTGTGCCATTTCATGTTCATTAAAGCTCTGTGTGTGGGGGAAAAATGAACACTATCATCCTCCAAATCTTCATTATCCTTCTGTCTTTGTAATGGGCTCAAGTGAGCACTGTCATTCCTTAATTTGATATCTTTTGTTTTATTTTGCAAGGCAGTACGTTCAGAATCAGTACACATGTTGCCACCAGTGGTGGCACCCATCCCAAAGAGTAACTCTTCTCACCCCAAGGAATAACCAGTTTTACACTAAAACAACTGTAATACAGCTGACTCTCCATTATCCATTGAAATGGGAACTAGGACAGTAATGGTCATGGAAAAAAAATGGGTAAAATGGTTACCAGACTGCATGGTGCAGAGATAGCTATGTGGAGCCAGTCTAGATCCAACAGGGATAATGGTGAGTTGGAGGTAGCTAGTCCCTCTGGGTTTGAAATTAGTCCTGCCTGCAGGGGAAAGAATCTCTGCACGGCAATGTTCATTGCTCCAGGTTATAAAAGGAACTAGGGGACGTGGCAGAGCATCAGCTCTCTTGTGGAACTGTGTCTGCCTCATGGACAAACTTGTTGGGACCCAGAATACTGGGAAGAGTGCACAGATGCCCAGCCAGCTTTCTTTGGGTGTCTCTCTGGCTTAGCATTAGTTAGGTTACACTTAGAGCAGATCCCTGCAGAGCCCTGAGTCAGTCTTTGCACTGCTTATCACATGCTCTGGTTTAGCATTGCTGAGTTGGTAGTGCTGAATCCTTTCAGACCACCCCTCCCCAGAAGGCTGCTCAGGTTTCTATGGCACCACAAGACAACTCAAGTCCAGCATGAGTGGACGTAACGAACTGATGGTCCTTAGGAATCCTGCAAAACCACTGGAGTGTTTTTGCATTTCCTTCCACAGGGCTGACCATGCCAGGAGGAGTGATGAGACTTGCTCTGTACATAGTCATCTCCAGTTTGCACAGTTTGATAACTCTGTAAGTTGTGCAAGTACAGCTATACTGTTTCTGGACCCCTGATCACCATGGCATAATTTGTGGGATCTGCAAAAGCCTAGCTAACTTTACACTCTTCTGCTTCTCCATGTACAGCAATCTGAAAAAAAAAAAACAAAACAACCAAAACCCAACCTGCTTGCATACTTTTACAGGAACATACAAAAACGTCTAAGTTCAGATTTTCTGCCTAATATATTCACAATCTTTGTTCATTTTTATTCTTAAGTGGGTTTAACGAATGACTTAGTAGCCCTGATTTAAAGACTAGGATATTCAAAGATGCCTATAGGGATCATGCCAAACTGCAGCTCACTCTCAGATACTCTCCAGCCTCTTTGAAAAATCACACTCTAACTACCATTTTATGTCACTTTTAGCCTGTTGAAGCACACCAGTGAAACCTTTGTTTAGTGGCCACTTTTGCTGACATTACCACAACTTGACTGAAAAAGCGAGTCTTCTATATCTCACATATCTGTCGAAACCAGAAGCTGTGTGATGCTGTTCTTAGAATGCTGTGCATTCTAAGTTTTATGTGCTAATAACATATCACTATTCTTCACTGTACAGAGACATTTAAAATCCTATGAGAAAGACAAAAAGATATTTTGTTAAAACTAAACTGGTTTTAGAAGCTACAGCTATTTCACTTCTTTGTTTATTCTAACCTCAAGAGTGTCCCTTTTTTTCAGAATTTTTTTACAGCCTGTTTTGTGTTAAGTACCTGTTGTTTGGCACCTGGACATACGTGCAGCTTTTCTCTTGTGTAGAATATCATAATTTCAAGTAGGCTATACGTATGTTGCATGTTTGCTGCATACCTAAGGACCTTATTAAAATCATAGAATCATAGAATCATAGAATCAGTGAGGTTGGAAGGGACCTTTAAGATCATCAAGTCCAACCATTAACCTACCCTGATAAAAACACCACCACTCCTAAACCATGTCCCTAAGCACCTCATCTACCCTTTTCTTAAACACCTCCAGGGATGGTGAATCCACCACCTCTCTGGGCAGCTTATTCCAATGTTTAATAACCCTTTCAGTGAAAAAATGCTTCCTAACATCTAATCTAAACCTGCCCTGACATAACTTGAACCCATTTCCTCTTGTCCTATCACTTGTCGCCAGGGAGAAGAGGTCAGCTCCCATCTCTCTAAAACCTCCTTTCAGGTAGTTGTAGAGGGTGATAAGGTCTCCCCTCAGCCTCCTCTTCTCCAGGCTAAACAACCCCAGATCCCTCAGTCGTTCCTCATAAGGTTTGTCCTCCAGACCCTTCACCAGCTTTGTAGCCCTTCTCTGGACACGCTCCAACACCTCAATGTCCTTCTTGTAGTGAGGGGCCCAAAACTGAACACAGTACTCGAGGTGAGGCCTCACCAGTGCCGAGTACAGGGGGATGATTACTTCCCTAGTCCGGCTCACCACACTATTCCTGATGCAGGCCAGGATGGTGTTGGCCTTCTTGGCTGCCTGGGCACACTGCTGGCTCATGCTCAGCCGGTTGTCCACCAACACCCCCAGGTCCTTTTCTGCCAGGCAGCTTTCGAGCCACTCCGCCCCCAGTCTGTAGCGCTGCATGGGGTTGTTGTGACCCAAGTGCAGGACCCGACACTTGGCCTTGTTGAACCTCATACCATTGGCCTCAGCCCATCTGTCCAGCCTGTCCAGATCCCTCTGCAGAGCCAATCTACCCTCAAGCAGATCAACACGCCCCCCCAGTTTAGTGTCGTCTGCGAACTTACTGAGGGAGCACTCGATCCCCTCATCCAGATCGTTGATAAAGATATTAAAGAGAACGGGCCCCAGCACCGATCCCTGGGGGACACCACTCGTCACTGGACACCAACTGGATTTAACTCCATTTACCACCACTCTCTGGACACGGCCATCCAGCCAGTTTTTTACCCAACGAAGAGTATACCTGTCCAGGCCATGAGCAGCCAGTTTCTCCAGGAGAATGCTATGGGAAACGGTGTCAAAAGCCTTGCAAAAATCCAGGTAGACAACATCCACAGCTTTTCCCTTGTCCAGCAAGTGGGTCACCTTGTCATAGAAGGAGATCAGGTTTGACAGGCATGACCTGCCTTTCACAAAGCCATGCTGACTGGGCCTGATCACCCTGTTCTCTTGCATGTGCCGTGTGATGGCACTGAGGATGATCTGCTCCATGACCTTCCCAGGCACCGATGTCAGACTGACTGGCCTGTAGTTCCCTGGATCCTCCTTCCGGCCCTTCTTATGGATGGGCGTCACATTTGCCAACCTCCAGTCAGCTGGGACCTCCCCGGTTATCCAGGACTGTTCATAAATGATGCACAGTGGGCCGGTGAGCACTTCCGCCAGCTCTCTCAGCACCCTAAAATGGAGCCTCTAGGACCCAGTCTTCCTCTCATCAAATTCAATAATAAAACAGACTTTGACATCATTGGGCAGAAAGAGAATTTTAAATCCTTACTCTAATTCTAAAGACAAATACAGCTTGTGACAATGGCTGATGTGGGATGATTTTTTTTTTCTTTTTTGAGAAAGAAAGTGAGCATTCTTACACCTAAAATATTCTGGAAGTTACTTTTCATTTTTAAACATCTGTAAAGCAAGAACCTTCAGCTTACTGCTTGTGGAATTTCCCACTGAAGTCTACAAAGGTTTTGTATTCAAAACGATTACACATTTAATAAGCACTCTAAACGTCATCCTTTAAATTAGGAAAAGGGTGTTTAGCAAGGCTCATTTGTTCCCATGTCTCTGGTCAGTTATTTAGCTACAACTTAGAAAACAAGAAGATAGAATGAAATTCCATAGCTGCACTGCATTAGAAATGCTGTCAAGACTGGCTGAAGATTACTGATTCTGCTTCAGTTGGAATTTGTACAGTAATGTTATCTAAAGAAGAACCATATGAGGGCAAATTGAGCAGCACAGAATGAAAACTATTAAAGTTTAACCTAGCGGCAAAGTATCTAAAAAAAGATTAGACATTCAGCAATACATCTGAATACATGAACATCTAAGATACCTAATAAGCACACCAAATTCCTCTGATTTCCATTCATCAAGTCATAGTAAAAGTCATAAAATCTTAAGGGCATCTAATTCAGTTATAGATCCACAATGAATTACTTTCCCTTGATAATGCTGCATTTATTAATTTACAATTCATTAAAGAGAACTGATGCTTAAGAATGACATAATGGGTCAATTTTCTAAAGTACAAAGTGGCATATGCAAAAATGAAAATTAATTTATTCAAATAATTTAACTCTATAAAAATGTATTATTTTAGCACAGGCAACTATCATCTGATACATACCAAAACTGCTTCTCTGAATGCTCTTTAGATTACAAGTATGAGCATTTTATTTTGAAGAGGGAATCAGACAATAAATTATCTGTACCAGCAAATACTCCATGGTTAACTCATAATACCTTCCTTTATCGAGTTTTATTTGCTTAAATGCTGAACAGTACTGGTACTCAGCATTAATACTGTTCACTGTACAATACGCATGCAAATCCCACAAAATGCAACAGAGTCATAGGGATGAACTGCCACAGCATAACATACAGCAGCAACCAGTGTAGTAAACTGAAGCAACAGTATATCAGAAAAAGAAAGATAATATTGGACAACACTTTTTTCAGCTAAGAAATTATGGGCTCTGTAGTTACAGCACAAGTGGAGTAGACAGGAAATCTGGGATTTATTCTGGGATCTGTCACAGATTTCCTGTGTGGCTTTGAGAAAGTCCTGTGGGGTTAACTTCAGCCATGAGGTTTTCTTTCCTCTGAGAGCTGCTTGTACCCATATCTTGACAAGCCCTCTATAGTGTGAGCTAATTAACACAAAAGGTAAGATGTTACTAGTGCAACTTTTGCACCTAAGTAACAGCGAAGTCAGGATCTAATACAAGTGAAACACTATGACAAAAAGCCGGCTAGGCAATAAAACCACAAATACAAAGGCAGGCAACATACCCCTTCCTGGGAGCAAGCAAGAAGGGAATAAAAAGAACATTCACTCAAAATAGAGTAAATTCCACATGTTCCTGTTGTGAGCTCATACCTTTTTGGGTTCTTCTGGATGCAGAGAGGATTCCATTCATTCTCTGAGGACTAGCCCAACATTAAAATAACTAACCCACCACAATAAACCATCTTGTGTTTTAGGTCACTTGCACAGCGCTCTCTGATGATCCATTTTTATCCCCTATATTATGAGCTATTTTGTTTCTACTCAATGTTGCTACCTGCAAGGGAAATAAAACTTAAAGAGGACAGCTCAATGCTGTTCTTAACTTCAGTGGAACATATCTTGAACAGGGTATTGCATTTCCTACCCACTAGCCAATATGGTTATTAAATCACAGTAGGTATTTTCACTTGTTTCAGTGATGCTAATAGATGCTTGGATGCTAACAGAGCGCTTAATGCATTTATAACTTTTGTTATTTATAATAAATAAACAAATTAAAAACACAGTATTCTGGGCAATGGAAAAGGAAGTCTAGAAAGGAAGAATGTGTGAAGAAGAATTTACCAAACTTCTGAGTAAAGTGATTTATTTTAGTATGTCCACCAAATCTTAAACTGAAGAATGACTTGCTCAAACTTTCATTTTCAGGGAAAGAGAAGGCTGGAATCAGACTCTAGGGTCATAATATAATACTACATCCCAATCTCCTAAATCATCCTAAAAAATGAAAGAAGTGACAATATATGGCTGCACCCATACAACGCTGAATCACAACTTTTGTTAACAAACTGTCTTTATAGACTGTGATTAAATTTCTAGAAGAACTGAAACTGCATTTAACCACTGAAAATGAGGCACCTGGTTTCTCAGAGATCCAGTTGCTATTCTTCCAATATTGCTCTCAATCTGATCTGCTGGGCAATTGTGAGAAACCAGTGATTTCACTGGAAGTCCTAAATGGGAACAAGTGAATGGTGGTTCTATTCTGGCCCATAAACAGCACAACTCTGGCCCATAAACAGCAAGATAAGAGGTTGTGTCCTGATTTCTGATTGAAATCAGATTTGAATAGAGATGCAAATGCAAACCTCAAAATCAAAGCTTTATAATACAACAGGAAGCTCAGGATACAGGGCCACACATTCCTTTTGTCCACTTGTAAGCCTCCTCCTCCTGGTGTGGAAGCAAAACACATCCCTACAGATTCTTTCACTGCATTGCAATGGTTGCATCTGTCTGCTCACACTCATCCCCATGTGCAGCCTGACCCTCCAAGAGCTCAACCAGCTTACACATGGCAGAGTCACTGATCAGATTCCATCATCATTCCAACTTCACCAAAGAACCTTCTCCTGATGTGGGCCCTGCATTCAGCCCTCTTCCTCTTGACTAGCTCTTATTTATACCTACAGGGACATTCCCAGTAACAAGTCAGGCCTAATTATTCATCAGAAGACATTAAG
This sequence comes from Vanellus vanellus, assembly GCF_965231255.1. NCBI lineage: Eukaryota > Metazoa > Chordata > Aves > Charadriiformes > Charadriidae > Vanellus > Vanellus vanellus. Next base: position 23,748,981 of record NC_138913.1, on the reverse strand, counting down.
CGTTCCACTGATCTTAAAGAGGTACAGCATTAAACCACCACAAAATAATTGTCAATGTGCTTTTCTCTTCCTAAGGGCTTTAAGTAAGAACACTAGAACAAAAATGTCCTGGACATAATTTTTCTGTTTAAATCCATAGTAATTGTAAAGAGGTGAACAGCAAACAGATTTCAAAGCCAAGGTATAAAACCAACATCTTCCCGACGTCTCCAGTTTAAGTTCTATTGCTTATTGATCCGGCACAGCACGGATCATTTAAGAATATGTCCCAGTAAAATGTATCTGATTGCCATTTATTTTTCCAATTAATTTTTTCCTCTGGTGTTGAAATATTTCTTCTGTATGATATCCATTTTGTTTGTTATTATTTTCTGGTTTTAAAAATTCAAATCCATCTATCTTCACACAAAATTCATTCACATATATCCATGTTTTCTAGCACTAGTATTGGTACTTCTTGTCCCCACAGTTAAATGCAATTGTAACCTACTGGGGGCTGGTCTTATTGATCTACAACAAATGGAATTTACTCAGTTTTATACCTTCAGGGCTTAGGGATTCCAACTGGTGTGGCACACCACAGCATTTGTCCTCAGCAGCAAACACTTCCTGCCCACATTCCATTGTCTCCCAGGAATATCAAAACCAGGTTCCAGTTTGCAAATACAAAATGAGAAAGACGTTTCACATCTTAATTTAAGAGAAGAAAAACTAAAAGCCTTTATCTTATTGTAGTTTCAATAAAGGCACAAAATTTCTAAACCAAGTATTCCTTTCAGTGCTGTTCTCTTTTAGCCTTGGTCATCTTGTCTAAAGGCTTCTATATACTGTGATAATATGAACAATAGAAGAGTCTTTCAATTATAGTAGTATCAAATTTGGGCCATTTCTTTTTTTAGTGTATGTTTGTGTAACTTACAGCACAATGGGCCTCTAATTCTGACACAGATTTCTGGGACTACACTACAACAAAACCTAAAAAAGAAGTGAGGGTGAAGGTGCCACTGCGGTTACGATTAGGGCATTCTAAGCATGGGCATCAACCTAAACTCATCCAGAAGGGATTAGAAGACCAAATTGTTTACCATATAAGACAAAAACACAAAGAGTTTTTAATAAATATTTTTTCATGCTCTTACTAGATACTGACAACAATATCATTTTGTTAAAATATCATAAGAATAGTTTATTATCTCACAGCATTCTTTGAAAATCTAAACTCTCTGGAGTTCCACAGAACTGTACCATATAATTGACATCAGAACAGCATCCATCTGTTGTCCTTCCTAGAAAACTGGCACCTCAGAAATGAACTAAAGTTAACACTCACAAACACAAAAAAAAATCCCAACAAACACTTCTCCAAAACATGCTATTGCTCTACACGCAAATCTGATTCCCAGAATCCCAGAATCCTGAGGGCAGCTATTTAGGGGTGCCTGTGTCTCAGATGATATGTTCAACTCACAGTCTTGGCTTTTACATTGATTCAGGGTGGGTATGGGTACAGAATAATCTTAATCAGTGTAAGGAAACGAGTTCTTATCATAGTGGGGTTGGGTTCTGGCAAAATTCCAGTTGGAGTAATTACAGTTTGCCTTCCTGAATTCTCTTCTCCTAATTGCTATCTAACATAGGATTCTCTAACAAGGTTGTGTGCTTTTTCTAAGCTAAGAAGTGAGGAAAGTAATTCCTGGAGGTCTATACGCTAAACAGGAGAGATTTTATATATTATCTGTAAGTTACTCTTAAATACCTCTAGCTAAAACAAAATAATTTTTCTAAAAGGAATAATATGTTCTTACCACAAATCAGCCTCCTACTTATTAACAAAAATCAAAATGAACAAAACCCTACCACTTATTGATCTCTTTAATATAATTTGTTTACTGGGGCTTCATTACCTGACCACTGAGCCAGGCCTGAGTAGGGCACTGTCAGTTTAATTTTGTTCCAATAAGTACTGACATAAACCAAGCACCTATGTGGGTTGATGCCCCAACATTTAAACATCCTTTCTATACGACCTGATCTTAAAAAGGCTTTCCTTTCTTTAATGTTCACCTCCACCAGTTCTGCTAAACTGTATCCAGATATGAAACACCATGAAATTTCTTACAACCAAAGTTGAGTGACAGCAGAAGAACATGCACAAGGATATGGCTGCCAACCACTTTGTCTACTTCAGAGCCAGGTCAATAACTGACAGCCACACTCAGCCAGAAGTGCTGACCATAGATGTTGCTGCTACATAATTTGAACTGTGACTACTTCATGTGAAACACAAGGTCAAATTATACAGAACTGGGTGAAGGATGGAAGAAAACAAACCTTTTTTTTTATTATAATCTCTGAATACTTTTAAGCTTCTATGACAATTACTAGAAGTCCTCTTTCTTATAAGCATTTACCTTGCCTTTAAATGTGAGAAGTATTGCCCTTGACATATTGCTATAATTTACAATTATTCACTGATTTGTACCATTTGTTTGATGAAAAAAAACAGTGAAAGCTGAGGACATATAAGCACCAGTTTGATCATTTAGTGACACAAGCCCAGATATTCAGATGCTCTGCATCAGAAGCCATACTTTTGCTGCAATAGCTGACCAAATGGCCCAGGAAAGCTCAATCCTGGCTTTCTGGCCTTCTGTGGCAAAGAAGCCCAGGCACAGGTAATTAACGATGCCTGAGCTGGAACCCAGATATAGAACACAAATAAAAACTTTTAAAAACTGCACTCATGTACCATCTTTCCCCCTTGCATTTTGCAACACATTGTTTCTGTGTGAAAAGCTAGGAGCTAACAAAAACTTCATCAATAATTGGCTAACGTGCTTTACCACCATTCCTGTTTAAGTTACAATACAGTAACTGTTCTACTTTATTAAATGTGACATTTCCAGATCTTCTTCTATGTGATACAAGATAAAACTTTTAAAATATTTTTAAATTTTGTCTTTTACTCTGTCTTTATTACTGTGGAACAGGTCTTCAACCAGAGTAGATTCTTGTATATCATAAACTTCAATGGAGGTTTGTCATCTTTTACTAGCATCTTACACTAGCTGTTTTTGATATGTATTTAGGAAATTACAATAAATATTATCTATGTCTTCTAGGAAGGGAGAAAGCATAATTATCCCTTTCTAATTATTGCACTTTGGCTTCCTCACAATATTCACTTTTATGTTCCAAGGATATTTTACTGAATACTCACTATAAGACCTTCAACTGTGGCCACCCCCAACCTGAAATTTCATTTCTACCTAATCCTGCCTCATGCCATAACAGAGGAAACATTTTTTTTTTTTTTTTTACAAAATATATTTCTTTCAGCAAAACGTACACATCCCATAGTATTTTCTGTCATTTTAAAAAGCTTGTGTAGCATTGCACAGTGTGTGGGTACCTAAACGTGTAAGCATGCTAACACCCCCAAGCACATAACACAGAGCTATTATTGAAATCTTTCATTAAAAATTTGTAAAGGAAGTCCATCTGCCACAGCTCAGGATGTCCTGTTTCTGTGAGGGGCTTTAGCTACTGCTTCGCCATTTTCTCATTGAAAACTTAAGTAGGGGACAAGACCATTTAGTCTTGCTACTGTTAAACCAATCTGATTTGGAAAGGGTGTTTTGAAGGGTTTTTCCCTACCAGCTGGGAAACCTGAAGCACGGACACCTCCTCAGACATAGCACACTTAGTTTAGTGTCCTCTGTTCTGGTGTTGTCAATGGAAAGGAAGGGGGGAAACAATTTGTTCTGTAAGGATGGGATACATTCTGGTTATCAAGATAATCTCAAAATACAGCTGTTGTTCCCAAGCAATATCTGTGCCCCTGGTCATCTTTCAATACAAATAACACAACCTACCCAGGCCTTGTGGGCTCCGGGCAGTGGTGTTCCAGCAGAGCAGATGGTCTGGAGTTCTTTCCCTGACCTGGCCGGCTGCAGAAAGTAGCAGTGCTTCTGAGCGACCTGATCAGTCAGAGCAGGTGGGCCTCATCACACTCTAACCCAGCAAGGAATATGCTTGCTCCTCCCCTGTCAGAGGGAGGAAACCGAGATCCTTGGCTTCTAAAGTATTGGGGACACAATTTGGGGTTAGCATCTGCTCATAATATATATTTGCTTCTTTTAAGAGACTGGTTGCTTTGTAAGAGGATGAAAGCAGCTCTGTGGCTAGTTTGGATTCTGATTTTATTTTGAATTATTGAAAGACAAACAATAAGTTCAAACCTCAGGAAAATTCTTTCATGATTGATCACTGATATTTGTTTTACTTTAGTACTGCTCTCCAATTGTTCAGTTTTAATTTTACAGTTGATCAGTCTGCAAACTGTAGGAAGTCCCAAATCTCATTTCCACTGAGCAAGGGCTTTCCTTGTTTGTGTTCCTCATTTGGAAATAAAGGATTGTAGCCATCAGAGGTAACAGTTTACACTTACATACAGTGGTTACGAGTAACCACAAAAAATGTTATTGTTGGGGACAGGTATCAGACCTAACCAAACAAAACTAAATGCCACAAGGCTATGCCCTTCCACCAAGAAAAGAAGAAGAGGAGAGAAAGGGACAATGGGTGGAAAAAAGAAAGTCCATAAGGTGTCAAAAATGTCTAAATAAACCACCAGTGGGGAACACGGAGCAGAGAGCCCAGCAGAAAAAAAGAAGCTGGGGGTGGACAAGGGTCATTAATACAATTCCCTAAACATTTTATTCTTCCCGTGCACAATTCCTCTTCCCCACATTCTCCCTGCCTCAGTTAGCCATGTTTCCAAAATGGAATGACTGCTGGTGTTTGCCACAAGACAGCATTAAACTCTGCAGTAGGATGGAAAAGACAATGGGGAGGAACTGAAAATAAAATGGCTGCTCTATGCTATACCTCTCCCTTTCGGCATAGACAGCAGCATCGCCTATAATAAAAGAAAGAATGAGACAGTGCTACATTCATCCAACCATCCTACAGTCCAACAGGAACTGCAAGCCAGTTTCAATGGAGCAGAACATGAAACTGCCTTTTAGTCCCCCTGTCCCAAGAGGCAGACCCACAGCCTTCCTGCCACACTCAGAATACACTACTGGGCAGAGGGAATGTAACATTCCACGGTGGTTTAGGCACAATGTCCATCTGTAATACTCTTTGTGGGTCGTCACCATTAAAAACCTCCCTCTTGTTTGTACAGCTATAATACACTACATGCGAAACTGTAGAGGCACATTAAAGTGATATCATCATCTCATTCTTCCAAAAATTATTTCTGCCTACGTTTCTGTAAGGTGAGATAATTAACTTTGCCAAACATAGGACAGAGTGACACTTGCTGGATAAAGAGGCAGCATTTTAAAAAATTGGGCTGTTTGGAAAAATTGAAAACACATTGCACAGATAACACAAAATTATACTAGAAAATAAAATAATACCTGGTCAAAAGCCCTCAAACTTACATGACAGATACTCATTAAACATTTTAATAATTTTTTAAAATCAATATATTTCATTAGGCCTCACGAAAATGAAAGTAGGAATATATACAATAATACTTCATTTTTACTATCCATCCAATCAATCTGTATTTTAAAGCTAGGGAAATTGTGAAACACAAAATGGGAAAGTGACTGACCCAGAGTCACCAAGAAGCCTATAGCAATTATTAACAGAACCCAGCTCCTAGCTGTTTTTATCTTGATGAAAAGTGACCCACACAGACTGGGGAAGAGAGAGACCTAAAGCAGCAAAACAGAGATAGGATATGACACGGAAAAGTAACCACACGCTACATGTGATTTAACTACATTACCAAAACACAATCTTTTTCTTAAAGACCCTCTGCAGCATTTAGGCCTCTTGAATAACATGTTAGTTGTGTAAGATGCAGCGGTTTTGAAACCACTTATTTTGAAGTCATCCAAACCCAACCAAATACAAACAAAGTAACAACTGTTGCATTGGTTGTCTTCAAGATGACTCTGTACTTCAAATTAAGGGTATAAGGTTGCTGTTGCTACCTGGCACCTTTTGCTTTTACTTAATTTTTAAAATGTCCATTCTCATGAATGCCATGGCACTGAGTAAAAGGTTATTTGAGGAGACAGAAGAGGGCAACACACTAGCTGTCATTCCTTCCTTCCTGTTCTATAGTAAGGAGCATGCTGATGATATCAGGAACTGAAAATTCTCCCTTTTGGTAGATTAATCCATTGGAGAGCTTTACAGTAGACCAAAAAAATGAGCAAACGTACTTACCAGTCTAACTCATTAATAAATGTTCCCCGTGTAATCATAATGCAGGAAAAAGAAGGTTTGACATTCCTTTAGAGTGTAAAAATCGAGAATTTACACGTTTTAATTGTTTTCATAATAAAAAGGCAATATTACAAATATTTTTGAAAGATGAGGATTCTTTCATGTGTCGAGAGGTTTTTCCTACGGTCATTTCTATGCATGACACAGCCACACAGTGCCATCTAGTGTTCTGTGGCCATACAGGGAATAACGTTGAGAACTTCGAAAGTACATTCTAAATTATTTCACAATAATAAACACGGATTCGTTTTGTTTTTCAGAAACACAGTACTACGTGATAAAACAATCAAATCTAATAGTTAACAAGGCAGACACTATTCTGAACTACCATTCTTTTTCTGAGTAGCACTGAGGAAATCATTAGAAGAAAGCAAAAGAATGTCTGACTATAAAGTAAGCATCATTTAACTGTCATCAGTAGGAGATATAATCATATTTAGAGCATATAGTATATTGTAGAGTCACATATTTTATCAGCATTTAGAAGAAGTTTGATCAGGTATACCATAAAAAAAAAACCAACCAAACAAAACAAACAGAAATGAGAGGAGAGGGAGAAGGAGTGAACAACTACATAAAATGATACTTTGCTTTAAGGCCAAGTATTTGGTCCTTAGGGCTGAAATATGCACAGCAAATGCACAGTTAATTTCACACAGTTATCCAAAACCATACAATACTGATTTCATATTGCTCTGTTGCTCACAGGATTAGACCTAATTTTCTGCTGCCTCAGCACTCAAATTGTCCTTTTAGTTTTTGGATCCAAACTAAAACCATCCAAGCAATAGTCTACTTAATTTGTAAGTATCAATAAAAAATTCCACTGCCTACTTACAAAGTAAATGGTACTTGGGTTGGAAGTAATTCTCCTGCACTGAAGCACACAGGAAAAATGAAGTGGTCTCAGTACTGCAGCGTTTTACTGTAAAATACCATGTGGATTGGCTGCATCTCAATAATACCTTGTAAGGTTTAGGAAATCTTTGTGCTGTTTCAGAGACACAAAGGGGACAGAATCTAATTTTCTTTTCTCTTTCAGAGCCAGATCCTGAGTTTGTACGTGGCCCAAACTATTGTGTTTCTAATAAAAATTCAGAAGAAAATCATTGAGTCTGGTTAGTGACTGCCACGAAGACCAAAATATTTCCAGCAAGCAAAGCAGCCCAAGGGAGGACTTGAACAGAGGGAGCACGATGGTCTTAGATCAGTTTTGGCCCATTATAAAACTGCATCTTCAGGCTACAGTTACCTGAAATGCTATGACAAAATCTGGAGGCTTGCTGTTAATGAAAGGAGAAGATCCTGCTTCCGTTCTTTTTCCCTCAGAGGCTCTGGCACTCATTAGACCACTCTGTGACCTGATTCAGCTCAATTACCTGAAAAAAAATTATTCGTTATTTCCACTTGCATAATAAGCTGAGACTGTTTATGAAAAGATATGATGTGTGTGTATGGACTGGGTGAAAGGGAAGGAATCCGAATCAGGCAGCTCAGAATAGGGTGAATAAAAGGCAGGACCAAGACATTCCCCTTCTGCTGTGCAGTTGTAAAAAAAAAAAAAATAAAATCTGACCAGATACAAACATTTGGACTTCCAGCACTTTTAGCTTTTCCTCTTATTTTTCAGTCTACTTGATTGCTGTAAGGTTGTTTTTCATCTCCTTCCGCAATAAGGAAAGAATTCCACGCTTTGACTTTGTCTCTCGTACACTCATCCCCCTGACAAATGGGGGCACGCTGCATACAGTGCACGGGGCAGAGTTAGGCCTGTGTTTTTCATGTTTCTGTCACTAATATTTCCCCTGGCATGCTGGGCTGTCTGCTGTTTTTTTTCCCTTGAAACATTTTATAAAGCCACCACTAGATCTCTCCAGCTGCCCAGTTACATTATTTATTTAGATATGTAATATATGCCTTCACAAAGATCCAAGCACTTATTCTAGTCCAAATGTACAAACATTGACATATGTTAATGATCATATCATGTATTGCAAAATGGCATGGCTAAGCATACCGGGATTACGGGTACACAAGAGAAAGAGCTGTGGTAACACAGTGTACAGGTTTCTACCCATATACATACTTCCTGAAAACCAAAGAAGCATAAATGCAATTACTAATTCAGTGCACAATTTTAAAATAGTTTGTAAAGAATATACATAAATATTTTGCCCCAGATTAAGCAGGTATAGCACCAGCTGAATCATTTTTGTCCACACTGTTCTGGAAATCATCTAGTGACATCTCGTACTCTATTCAGACAGTTTGTCCAAAAATGGATGGGAGTCTTCCCATTAACTCTAGTGAGCAACCTAATAAATGTCAAGAGGTTTGCTTGGAAATAAATAGGGAAAACTATCTGATAAGTATTTCACCAAATTAATTCTAGGTCTATTTCTGTTTCTAGGATTTTCTTGATTTTCTTGGATAGAAAGGAAATAAGAATAAAGACAACTGGAAACTGTTCTTGTGAGATATGCTCTTCATTGAAGAGCGAAATAACCACTTAATCTTGGACTTGAAGACAACCTTCATATCAAACAGGTAAATAAAGTTGTTTGGCTAGCAAATCAAAATACTTCTACTTAAAACAAATGAAAAAATGTTAGATTTTAACAGCCTAACAGAAATGGCTGAGATTTAAACTGACAGTAAATTCTTTTAGCTCTGCTTCTGGGAGATAAAAATATCGTTTACTTTCTAAAGCCTTTTCTTTCGCTTATTTGATCATGAAGAGAAGATACTGTAGATTTATGTCTTGTTTGTACTGGAGAGCACAGCTGTTTTAGGTTTTCTGTCAGACCCCCAGGATCTTGTCTTTATAATGACTTTTTAAAATGCACAGTGGGTTTGCCTAAGCAAATTTAATTTGTATTACATTCTGGATCCAAAGGGGGAAAAAAAAGGGGGGAACAAAAAAACCTCGCCACAAAACCCTGCCAGCGCCACCTTTAGAAGAGAGGGGATTTTATTTTAAATTTTCTTTTATTTATTATTAAAAATAATATAAATATAAATAAAATAATTACATAAACCAGAAAAAAGTGAACTTGTGAAAGAATACCAGAGACAGATGGAGTATCAGAGGCAAAATGAACATGAAAAGGGAAGAGCATGCAGTTAAGTGTGGTTTTGTGGCATCACTGAGCAACAAGATGGCTGGTTGTGAGGTAACTGCTCTTTAAAAGGAAAAAATAAACAAACATAAAATTATGATGGAAACTGAACCAGTTTGGGCAAAAATTAATCTATTTAACTGTAACAAGTCATCAACAGAAAAACATATTCACCTACTCCTGAAAGAATTGAAGAATGAAGTGGTTGTGTATGTTAATAAAATCACCCATTATGAGACGAGGCTGGAAGAAACAAAATTTTGCAGTTACCACTGAATAGGTATTAGAACAGTTTATAAATAGGATGATACACTTCTGTGTCACGTAAATTCACTGATGAAATAAATAAATGAAAAACCATAAAATGAGGCAATAGCCCTGATGAAACTTGGATAAAAAAAGCAGGAAAAACCTATCTCCAGACTACTTTGGGAGAGTGACAAAATACAACAAAGTGTAACTAGTAGACACTAGTTTTTATGATTTGGATTTTTATGAAGCCTTTGACAACAGGCCAGGCAATACACATAACACACATCTAGGTTTAATCCAGACAGTCTAGGTTTCAGAGTATTCTGGCAGGTGTCAGGTTTCAGTGAAAAACAGACAAAAGTACATTTATGAGAGAAAGGTATTGACTACTTGCGTTAGCAACAGGAGAGAAGGGGAAAACTATAACCTTTGAATTGGAGTGTGCCATCTCCTCCAAACATTCCTGTTCCCAGAGAAAGAAATAAACCAACAAATCTGCCAGGATCCTTGCTCTGTCCTTCTACTGCCTTCTACTGTGGAAATAAAGGTATCAGATACATCCCATCCTGCCCACACATAACAATTTGTGCTGGACACCAAATTTAGTTTGCAATGCCCTGGTTAGTGCTTGGCTTCAGATGGACAGGACTTTAAATAGTGATGGAATGAGAGGGAGGTTAAAAAATGATTAAGAAGGGGGAAAACAACAATTACTCAAATCCTACCTTGCCATGAATAATACTGAATATTTATTATTATTTTTTTCCTGACAATTCATTTTTAAAAGATAAGTATTACAAGAGCAGAAAGGAACAATAAAATTTATTTGAAAAATATGGATTCTTAATTCAGAGCTTGCTGAAGTCGGGAAGGCCTTCCAATGGCTTTAATGGGCTTTGGCTCAAGCCCTTATAGTGTAGCAAAGAAAACAATATAAACTGAATTGGGATTTATGTCCCTACTATAAATAATGTATGTAATCTCAATTACTGGAGACAGTATTTATATATATCTAATTTATCATTATTAAAGTGAGATTATGGCAGCTTTATGCGAGACAGAGGCAAATCTGGGTCATTAATGAAAACAATTCATTTACATTATCCACTGTAACTACTCAGGCGCTTTCATTCCTGCTTAAAATCTCAACCTTGCCCCCCTGTGGCCCATAGGAATATAGCACACACGCATAGTATAAATTCACCTAAAACTAGACTGAAAATTAAAAATAAAGAGCACATATAATTCTTTTTGTTTTGTCATGTTTCCTTCAAATTTGAAATACAAAAGTCAAATAGTCAAGGCACAAATAAAACCTAGAGGGACATTTGCTTTTCAATCTATGCTTACTATTAGCACTTGCTAAAACCGACAGCACCAAAGAAAAACTTGGAAGACTTTTGCATAATGTTTCACTCATTCCCTTTCACTAAGGATATTTACACAGGCGACAGAAGGCAGCTGTTCATGGAGGATAACGGCTACAGTTGACCTCAATCACTGCAGCTTCAGTGGGCATCTCAGCTATTGTCTGTAAAAATGGGCTTTGTCCACAGAACTACCTTTAACTCTGCCTTCAGAGGCAAGTTTGGCCCAGCACACCCGGACAGAGTTCTACAGCCACATTGATCTGTCCCTGCTATCAAGTATCAAAATGAAATTTGAAAATAAAACAGCTTCAGATATGTATATTGTCTTTAAGATAGAAAATAGTCACTTTGATGTGTCAGCAAAGGCTTATGCATCATCTGCACCACCATCAACGAAATCACTACCCAGGGCTTTGTGTGGCAATGCAAATCCATGGCTACAGACCTTAAAAGACAATTCAAGAGAAAATAATATTCTCTCCCTTAAACAAAAGAAAATGGCAAATAAGACACTTGCAAGCAATAAGCCTGAAAATAGACAATCGTATTACAAACGACCACCCCAATAATTTTAGCAAAAAAATACTCCATCTATGTGTGTGGGGAAACAAAATCAACCACATCTAATATATTATTCCTTTAAAGACTAATTTGATGATATAATAAGGTTTGTGTCACCTCTCTTACTTCAGCGCTCCCTGCCTTCTCTGTGAAAAATAATTTCTCTTCAGACTAATCCATGCAGGTTTAGTAAAAGGAGCTTCCAACCTGGTCTATTGTGTCCCTCAGAAAAATGCTCCACAGGACTGCCAGATTCTTTCTTATCAGGAACAGGAGAACCAACCATTAATTTTAAAAAGGTCGTGTCATCAACTGTGGACATGTACGCAGCCTTACCAGGTTCACTCTGTTTCTTCTTACAGCGGCTGAATGCACAGTTACCAAACCTTATATTTTGTATTTTTCACTCTATTTTTTTCCAAGAAAGAATTCTTCCTTCCTAACAACTTCTTACTGCTAATTTGACATATTTATTATTCAGAAAGCCTGGTAAACTACAGCCCCTTATTTTGTCAATTAAATAGGCAAAGCAACAATGCAAGCTCTTAAGCTCCCCATTTGCTTTCTCTTTCCCCAAGATGTTAACCAAACTGGTTCACTTGCAGCAGCCATCTGATCCTTTTGCCCTCCTGAAACTACCAACAAACAGGAAATTAATGCCAATTGTGGAGGTGATTTTGTATTGACACTTTTCCAATAGAATTCAGACTTAGACCACCAATATGTTTCACAGGGGACATCCACGTGTCATCAGATGGTTGTAATTTTCCAACAGCAACTGTCCTGGGATTCATTCAAAACAGTAAGAAAAGCTAAGAAAGATTCTTTATTTCATTATCATTCATCATTTATATCATATCATTCATCACTGGTTCTTCAAGATGGTGGTGTATTTTTTAAGTATACCTATATAGAACATCCTATTTAAAATGGTTACTTCAAATATACACCATAAATAAAATATAATCAACCTATCCAATATAAATTGCTATTATTTTATAAATTACGTTAACCTGCTATACTTCCATCTACAGTATAGTTAGTTAATATTTCTTTTCACCCCACCAGCCAAAAGGCTAATCCTCACAGCAGCTGTTACTACTCCAGTACAGAATGAATGTGAATTTAACCTCTCCTGGATATAGCCTAATAAATTCTGTTGTTTTTCTAAGCACTTCAGTGAATTAAAATGGACGTTGGCTTGCCATCCAAATTCATGAACAGGTCTGAAGTGGCTTTTAGGCAAGTCGCCAAATAACTTCCCAATTCCCTTATAGGGTATAGCTCTCACTCGAGAGATCTTCTGAGCAAGAATTGAAAAACAACATCTTCTCCATTTCCTCAAAATTATTTTTCATTTTCTTAGCATTATTTAAATAAATTAAGCACAACATTACTTTAGAATAACATTAAGGGTTCGTTTGCACTCTTCAGTTCTCAATGATTTCAACTTAATTGCACCAATACAAATGTGAAAAGAATATGCCCTCCTACAAAGGCCAGGATATAGAAAAGCTTGAATATAAAATGTTATATGTGTTTGGATATTGAATAGGCTGAGGAAAATAGGAATAGTCCCCAGTACAATGAAAATCTATTACTAGAAACAAATATATTTTTCATCTGATGCTTAACTTTATCCTAATATATGCTATAAAGTCTTTATTTTCTCCAAGATCTCAATCTCCATTTTCAAAAGTAACATAATTTAGACTTTGATTTGACAAAGCAATGAACAACTCACTAAACTTTAAAACAATTGGAAATCTACAGAATTTAGGCACATTACTTGTGTTTCCGTATCTCACCTTCTGGAGATGAAATATTTCCTATTTCAATGGGAAGTCAGCAACCAGTTTGCATCCATGTGTGGCTTTGAACATTTTAAAATTCAAAGCATTCAGGGCCCCTGTATGGAGACTTGTCTGCTGATGGTAGGTTTTCCTTCTGTTTCATGCACCCCTAACCACAGTCTGTAAGACTGAAATTCACAATAGAAGACCAGCTAGAGAAAACAAAGTTCAAGTAGTAATAAACTTTCAACCTGTTGAAATAGACTCAGTTATAAGAAGTTATTGTTTTAATGAAATAACATACCAGTTTCAACTTCATATCCCCTCTTCACAGCCATCAGATCTGATCTGCCGTATCTGTTGGATATAAAATTTAATTTTGGTTTTATGCTTGAGTACAGTTATTTATTTTCTCTCTTTTACAAAAACGCTAAAGCTCCCCAAACATGAGAAGACTAAACTCATCACCACCAATGGCAGTGACTCCTTTTACCAGATTGAGGAAAGCAGTGCACGGAAGAGGGACAGGTACTTCTCAGGTCGTATTTTCAGGCATGAATACTCATGGCTTACTTGCTGTGTCCTTTGGAGTTCCCCCAGATTATGGGCCAGATGGAAAACCTGCTACCTGACAACCAGACTCCCCTTTCAGTCACTGTGCAAGTGCCAAGTTAGCAAAGAAAGCCACACGAGGTTTTTTATTTTGCATAAATTACCACAGTATTTCTCCCTCTCAGGCAGACTGCCCAAGAACCAGGGCAGGCAGCTGCCGGCTGACCAACCGGAGGGGCATCAGACCAGGCAGCTCTTCATCAAGCGCACCCACCTACCGCCTCGCACCTTTCCTAACCCCTGAGCACTTGCAGTTTACCAGTGGTTTAATCGCGCCAGTGTGCACGATGTTCTCAATTCCTCTTTCTCCCTACTACTTTGTCTCCCCTCTAATCAAGGAAACCTGCCAGCCTAGAGCCCTGCTCCGTCCTCTCGCCGGCTGAGGGAGCCGGCGGTCCCTCCTGCTCCCGCCGCCGGCGTTGTCCCAACTCTGGCAGGAACGGGCTCGCACCCTACCCCGGCTCTCACCTAATAACACAACCGCAATGGGAGCGGTTTTTTGCCTTTTCCCCCTGGGCGGCCGGCCCGGGGGACACCGTTTCTTTCTCATTGAGGCGGGCTCACCGCCCGGGGCCGCCGCTCCCCCCGGCGGCGCCGCCCTGGTAGGGCGGCTGAGGCGAAGGGAGACTCCATTTCCCGGCGTGCCTCGAGGAGCCATCCGGCGCGCGGCGGCGCTGAGGCGGGAAGGGGCGTGTGTAAGATGGCGGCGCTCGGCGCGTGGGGCTTGGCGGCGGCCCCCGCGCGGCTTTCGCGCGTGGCGCGGCCGCTGTGGGGCTGTCACGCGCGGCGGGGGCTCGGGCAGGACGCGGGGGCCGCGGACGGTACGTGAGGGGATCCCGTTCCCCCCCCCCCCCCCATCCGCCCGGCCGGGTCTCGTAGCCTGCAGGGGCCCGTTTGGCTGCCCTTGCCCTTCGTGGTGGGAGCCTGCGGTCCCCAGGGGGGGCTGAGGGAGAGGGAAGCGGGATGGGGCGGGTGGGCGGGCGGCGCGGCGGGGCCCTCGCCTGAGGGAAGGGGGTGGCCCGACCGCGGCCTCCCCGCCGGCCGGGTTAACAGCCTGCGAAATCCGTCCCCCTCCCGCAGAGGGAAGAGCCGCCAAGCCTTCCTTTGGGGATGAAGCGGTTCAGAATCTGCTCTACAAAATGACGGGGCTCAACCTGCAGAAGGTTTTTAGGCCGGTGAAGAAAGAGCTTAAACCGCCCAAGTACAAGCTGATGACAGAAGCTCAGCTGGAAGAGGTAGGCTGCGCTGCTTCGTTTTGACATAAGCTTTGCTTTTAGCATACAAGTGTGTAACAGTCCGTATTTCTGCTTCCTTTAATGCTGCTGTTGAAAACATTTCGGTTGCTTTCCTTTGCTTCAAGTCGTTACCTAAATTAGTGGAAATTAGGTGTTCCTTCACTTTAAGTGGTCCATTTTATTTATCCAGTTGTTCTTGATTTTATGGAATATAGAAGGAGATTGAATACTCTTTTTATTTCCTCTTTAGTGAAAATGTCTTTATTATCCCCTTATGCTTCCTAATTGTTTTAAATGGATTTATCTGGTGGTTAGATTATAGCCCTGGGTATCCTTGACAACCTGTTGTCTGACCACAGTCCAGGATGAAGAAGGGGCCTGACTTAAACCGGTTCTTATATAAACACCGTTGCAGCAGTATCTAAACTGTTTAATATGGTTTATGCTTTGGGGCAAATTTACAACGGGAAAATACCTGAAATAAACTTGGTGTTTGCAGTAGTATATGTAGATTTTAGTTTTGGAACTTCTTCCAGGAATTTGTCCAAGTTAACGGTAGTGGTATCTCATTCACATGTAATTCGTCTACCTGGAGATTGAATTAGCATTTACTTCTCAACTGGAGAAGAAGAACAAAAAAAAAAAAAAGATATTAAAAATTTATCTCTAAACAAAAATATTTGTCTCAAAATTGTGTGTTTGATTTCCAATAGCATGGGTATTTTAATTGTAAAATTAAACTACTTTTTTTTTTTAAGGCCACAAGAAAAGCCATCGAGGAAGCTAAAGAAAAACTAATTATGCCCCCTGTTTTGAAAGAACGAGAACCAATTGATGATATCTTAGCAGAAGACAAATTCCTTGAAGGAACTGAAACTACAAAATACATATTTACAGATTTAACTTACTCCATTCCACATCGTGTAAGTAACAATATATTAACTTATTTTAAGAGCTTTTCATTCTTAATTTCAAAATAAACTTTAGGTTTTAAGAAATGTAGTTATAGGAGTCTGCAAAAAGGCTAAGGAGTTGTAAATTCAGACTGGTACAAGGCAATACAAAGACATATTTCTAAATGTTTGCTTCTAACTTGTAATGATAAATTCATATGCTCAAAAGCAGGTGTGTGCGTGGGGAGCTGTGGGATAGTTAGTTAATTATTTTAAAAGCATATGCTTGTGATTCACTATGAGAGCTGACTTCTTCCATACTTCCTAGAAGCTTTCTGTGGAATTGGATTACTTGGTACTGTGCGTAGACCAAAAGATGGAGCTGCTTCACAGTTGCAAAGATCTGGTGGAAAGCTGAGTAAATGATAAATGAATTCACGTGAAACCTGTGAAGAAATAGTTCTTAAATAAAATTGTGGAGTATAGGGATAAAGATGACAGCTAGATTTCTTTGTATAATGAAACATCTAGATTGTCTTCAGTACCAGTAATAAGAGGCTGGAAAAGTCCTTAATGATAGTTATGATTTTATGTTGTCTCCATGGTTCAAACGTGCATATGGTGATGATCCTGTGAAATGAATTACCAAGTCTCCCATCTATTACTCCATCTAAGAGCTTTCTCCAGGAACCTGCTATTTATTCTGCTGCCTCAATGTATTGAAAACTTCCTCTTTACTGTCTGCAGCTCTAAATCAGATAGGCCTGTGAACGAATCTGAGTATATTGTTTTATTTGTTTGTTTTGCACTTGCCCTTGCTTGATTCTAGCACCTACCTCTGAAACAAAGTTAAAAAGGTATAAGACACTTGCATTCCTAATTAAGTAGATGTTATTAAATGCATAAAATCAGGCCAGCAGCAACATTAACTCCATTCTCTGGGTATTAGTTATGTTATCTGTCTAAACTTTGGAGTTGTAGCTTTTTGTGTAGGCACATGCGCAGTAATGTCATAAAATAAAATTAAGATGCAAATATAGTGCTCAATTAGCAGGTATCAAGGGAGAAATTATGCATTTAGCATATAGCAACAATCAGAAAGAAACTGATATTGTTAGTGTGGGTTTGCCAAACATGAATCTTTTTTACAATGGTTCTGGCTCTGAAGAGAGAAGACTTTGGGAGATAATGCTCTTTTTTTACCTTCTTTTCAGGAGCGTTTTATTGTAGTTAGAGAACCCAATGGTGTATTACGCAAAGCAACCTGGGAAGAACGAGACAGAATGATACAGATATTCTTCCCAAAAGAAGGGCGCAGAGTTATTCCGCCAGTGGTATTCAAGGATGAAAATCTTGGGGTAAGAGTTTCCTGGTTTTCAAAACTGATCATTTTTCCTTGCTTGTGCTCAGATAGTGAAACTTTGCTATTTAGACAGAGTAGCTCTGAATAAGCCAGTCTGCTTTTATGTTTTAAGCTGCTTGAATTCTGTTTTGAACAGTTGCTTATCATTGTAACTTACTTGGAATACTTACTATAAAGTTCCAGGATGGGACCAGGTAAATCCTGGGTAGGTATAAATATGATATTGTGCTATAAGTATAAATTTAATTGTTATGCCTTGATGAAACTGTATGCTTAATCTGAAAATGTGAGCTGATCATTCGGAAACCAAAGTTGAGAAACATTGTATTAGTGTCATCAAGGCAGTTACTGCACTTGTATCCATTTGGTCTTGTGATTAAGCGAATACTCACTTAAGTGTTGCCTAGAACAGAAGTATTGTGGCTGCTGTTTTGATTTTGGATAGTTGGAATGGTGTGATACAGAATCTATTCCTGAATTTGAACTGTTTTTTTAGACTGTATTTCAGCAAGACCGTCATGAGGATATCCTTAACATGTGCATTGCTCAGTTTGAGCCAGATTCACCTGACTATATCAGAGTGAGTTCACTTTTCAGTTTTCTAATAAATAATTAATATTAGTGAAGAACTTTATAGTTTGGTTTGTAAGCATGAGTATTACCTGGTGATCAAAACTGGTTTTTATATGTGTTCTTCTCACCCCTGTAGATTACCTGTTATCCTTGTGATGAACATTTTTTTTTTTTGCCTTGAATCACTGAGAACATGACTTCTATCAGGCAATTTTTCAAGTACCTTTTTTTCAAAGTAAAATTTTACCTCTTTGCTCTAGCATTTTTCACCTTAAATAGATTACAACTAGACAGCAGTGAAATGAAGGTTCAGAGGTTATGTCCCTCTCTCCCCAGATTTTCAGTGTGTAGCTATTATTTAGCTTTCTGTTAATGTAAGATGTCCATGCCTAAGTACTAACAATTGGGTTATCCTGGTGTTACCCAGAATTATAACGCATATAAATCTTTACAGTAGTGTGGTTCAGCCTATGGCTTACTCCTGCACTTTAGGGAGGTCTGAAAACAGATCAAAAATTTTAAGTGAGAGGTAGAGGGGAGAAACTGTCATCAAGATCCAGTTATGCTAATGAAACAAACATTTTCTGTGGATAGGTTCATCATCGGACATACGATGACATTGAGAAACACGCCAAGTATGATCTGCTCCGTTCAACAAGACACTTTGGAGGAATGGTATGGTATCTAGTAAACAGAAAGAAAACGGATGGCTTACTAATAGATATGATCCACAGAGACTTGTAAGTGGTGTTAATCGCTTATTAATTCTGCTTATCTAAACAAATAGAAAACAAGTAATATTGTTTGAAAATAAAAATAGTATTTCTGTAAGGTCTATAAAAGTTTTAATTTGTATGAAATTTTAGGATAGCCCTAACTTTTATCTATACAGATGCTGAATGGAAGCATGAACTACAGTCCATGAAGTTGTAGGATATCAAATTAGGTTTCTGCAGAAATTAGCCTTTTGTAGTTGTTGGGGTTTTACTTTTGTTTCCCATGTAACTGTCAGTATACTTCCAGCTCTGGACAGTGCCGATCTTAAAGCCTAACAATTTTATGCTGCTGAGCTCATTTTTGTGTTTTGACACACTGGGTTTTAGAGCAACTCCTAAGTAGCTCAGAACAGAGAGATACACTTTCATTTTAAATGGATAGACTTCTATAACATATGCCACTAAACTTATTCAAAACTCCCTGAAGCAAACAGTATTCAATTGTTCAAAATGTTACTAGAGCTAGGAGAAATTTGTACAATTAGAACTCTTAAGTTGCAGTGATAGTGATTTCCTACTGTTGAAGTTGGAAACTTTCAACAGGTGGTTAGATCTTATTTTTACACCTGAGGACATGAAGAAATACAGAAGTTCCCGTTTTGGAAGCATTGTTAAAGGGAAAAGTCAAATATCTGGACAACTTGAATTACCAGAGTTTGGAGCATCTTTACCTGCCACTCACCCATTTTTGGCTTACGCTTACATTTTTGTAAGACAGCTGTTTCAGTTTTAAATTCAGCTGAGGGCTAGGTGTCACAAAACTTATATTGCTACTTCTGTAAAACATGCTAGTTACTGCAGTTGATGTCAGAAAGCTTCTCATTGGCATGGTTGTTCCACTAAATACTTGTTATTAGGTAATTAATTGTATTTTACAAAGAGATTTTAGCTTTTTACTGCTGAACAGTACATCAGGCTTAACCTGCAGTATGGATAAATTTCTGTGCCTTACCTGGTGCACCTTGGTGTTTGCGTGCTCCTGGTGTTCCTTCTCATGGCCAGGTTGTCATTGTGATAGATGATGGGATGCCTGTTTAGCTGTATGTTCTAATGACTACCTACTCAGTGAAAGCAGAAGTTTATGAAAGCTCGTGGTGTGCAAAGTACACTTTCTCTGAATATTAAGAGACAGTAATTGCTACAAATGGGCCTTTATTTGTTTAGGCTGGATGATGCTACAAGTTTAATTACACTGTATCATATGCTTCATCCTGAATGTCAATCAGCAAAAGAAGCTAAAATGGGGAAACTTCAAGGAGTGGATCTGATCAAGGTATGCTTTTTTAATTTAAGGCTACTTAACTGCAGAAGAGAAAGCTTTTAAACAGCAGAAGCCTGTTTAGTAGTCTAAATTTCTCCTTACCTTAACAAGCAGAACTGTTGTGCATGCCAAGTTTTGGTCTGTGTGGGTGTTGGTTTTTTTTTGTTTTTTTTTTTTTTTTTTTTAAATTATAGCTGCATCAGGATTTTGGCTATAGCTGGCTGATGCACCCCTAGAATCATGAAATCTCATTGTGCAACTGTGCTCTTAATTGTACATTAATCTCTCTCCTATTATGTTTGCAGGTATTTGTGAAAACAGAATCACAGAAAGAAGGCTATGTACAGCTCGCCCTCCAGGCTTATGAAGAAGCAATGGCTGCTTCTACAGCTTCATGAAATAAACCTTAGTTCAGAAATTTACAAACATTCTCTGTACAGGCTTCTGTAATAAATACTTTAACCAACTGACCATTGTAAAATTTTTTTTATGGAAACATGTAAGAATCACTACATCAGCTTGTTATTTTCAGAAGTTCTGTTAATGAACTTATAGCAGTGATCAGGACAATATACCCCAACTTGAATTCTTTTATTGTTACATCTTGAATCTAAGGAATTGCCCACTTTACTTATTGAAGTAAGTGTAGGGTCTGGAGGGGTTTATTTAGGAACATGTTTAACACCACATCTGTCCCTTAAGACATATTACTCTTTTAGCTAAAAGTGTTTTCTGGAAGAGTAACTGAACTATTGATTGTAAACAGATATAAACTAAATAGCACAGTGAAAAAATAACTATATACCTCAGTGAATATGCCAAGAAAAGTCAGGTTAAAAGACTAATGCTCAGCTAATCAAATATTTGCAATACACACTATTGCTGCTGGGTTAAGAATAGTAGAATTAGTACAGTAAATGGAGAATTGAGGAATAGAATGTTTAAAAGGGTTTATTGAATCACTTGATAAATGAAAACATTTTTTAGTATTCATTGAACATGTTGAATTTCAACACACTGGAAGCTGATTCCTTTCATACAGTTGCTGGGTTCTTTCTACATGTATGTGGTCCACTTGCAGTATAAAAATCAAATTAACTTGGAGTATGTAGTCCACAGAACTTCATTCCTTTGTTTGGAGTAATTGATTTGGTCATCTAAAAAGTATGTTCACTCATCTAAGATCTCTTCATCCAAATTGATATCTGTGGTATCGATATCTTCCAGATCCAAGTTATCCAAATCATCTTCCAAGTCCAGCAGCGTCTAGGAACAGGCAAGACTAGATTAAGGTGATGCCAATGTGGTTACATGTTATGATTCTCTGCGATGTATTTGCACATTCTGCAAAACACTAATGTTATAATAATATGTAGAGAGAAGCTACCTTCTTGGTAAGAAACCATCTCTCACAGTTGCAACTTTTTACCATGACCAACTGCATCTGAAATTCACCTTTTGTTCCTTGTAAATGCAGAAGGCTGTAGGAACTGGCCTACGTTACTGTTGCTGCATACAACAGGAAGGGACCCATACACTGTCCTGTCCTAACCTGTGTATATTAATACAGAAAGTAACATTTTCCAGTAGCTCGGTTTAATCACATTATTAGTTGAAGTCTTTCACGCAAAATGAATTTAGTGCTTGTATTTCAGTTCATAAATATATTTTAGTACCTTTTGATCTCTTGTTGGAAGTAGATCAGAATTCTGCAAAACTGTTGTCTTCACTTCTGGTTTAGGAGATGGAACTGGTTCTTCAGCCTTCTTCTAATGAAAAAGAGATTCCTTAAGTTCTTTTGAATCTAAATTCTTTCAACAAAAGCAAGTAAACAGGAGACCTATAATCCCCCTGTCCCAGTGATTCTCTTTCAGAGTTCCCCTCAGTAATTCTTGAGCCGCATCTTCACAGCCAGTAAGTGTTCTAGCCCTCACTCCAACAGCAGACTGTTTCCCCACCCAGTTTACTTAAAGCAGTTGATGATGGAACTGACAGAAAGAAAGCAGCCTTCAGAAAGTATCAGTTAATTTCAAATACTGAAGTGCTGTTAGAAAGTAAGTGATCTTCAAGGTTCTCAGCAGAAAAGAGATTAGATTACTTGAGACTGTCACAGCAGTTTCGGCAAGGACTAGTGCTGAGCTTCGCGTTCCATACCCTATAATGGTTGAACATTCATCCTTCTCTTGTCACTGCTGCACAAGTTTTATATTAAGATAATTCATCAGATAATACAATTACTAAAGTAATGGTACTATGCTGTTAATCATGTTTAGATTAATTATATAATAACCTCCTACAAAACTTCCCATATTCAGCCTCAGCTGTAAGAGACAACTGTTGTTAAAGGAATGCTATCATTAACTGAATGCAAAAATATGCTTTTAACATTAGTGGTCTTGTTTTCAGTCTCTAATGCAAGCCAGTTCTGATTTTTTTAAGTAACTTTTGCAATAGTATTTATTTAACAAATGTGCACACAAGTTTGATTTTGCTTTGATACACAAGAAGCAAATAAAGCTACGTGAAAGTAAGCTAACTTCTCTGAACTGTAAATGAAGCTTTGTAGTGCAATTCCTACGAGGACAAAAACAGAGACAGAATGGAAAAGTTGTGATTTTCTGTCTCTCCCTCAGTTTCCACTGCAGTTCTTTTTAGAAGTTTATAGCCTCAAAGAGTTGTGCCAATATAATTGTCTTTAAGAAATCCTAACATTCCAATTTTCTTGTTCAACCATAAAGTGTATTTGGCACGAGCAAGAATTAGAAGTTGTCATCTTCTGTTTAAGGTCTGAAAATCATTTTAAGCGTTCGTTTCAATCTGTATGCTTATACCTTATATTTAAGTCATGTGTTTTCTGCATAATTGTTGGACAACTGAGGTGGTAAAAAAAAACAACACAAAAACAACCAACCCAGTCTGAGTTACTTCAGACATTGATTAGAACATTTTCAAATAATTGAGCAGGATTCCTAGTCAGTTAGTTATGGAATAGTCTCATTCCATAAGCATGCACACTAGCAAGAATACCAAGCATTTTTCACTACTGTAATATGAAAGAGTTTCCACATTCCAACTACTGAGCTTTTAGAAAACTAACAGCAGTTGAGGCAGTGTTTGTACATGCGATTGAAATAGTTTTTCTGCAGGATGAATTCAATGGTAAGATTCTACACGTACTCACACTAACAGAAGATGACCCAAGATAAGGAACCACACAAAAGAAACAATTTCACAATCAAGTCATTAGTAGTTACAGAAGTAGATTAAGAAGCATCTGAGGAGAAAAAACACGGTACTCCGCTGCAGTGCTTACAATCAAGCCAATTTGTCCATTATTGGTGAAATACCAATCTACCCACCAAGGGTAGATGTTCCCATATAATCACAAAGTTGCCTCTTTCTTAGAATTCATCATCATTTAGTAGTAACACTGACCTGAGGTGCCATTACTCCAGAAGGCTCAAAGCCTTTTGCTTCTTCGAGTAAGTTTCTCTCTTCATTTGGCTAAAAGTAAAAAAAAAAAAAACAAACCCAAAACCACATGTTCATGAAATGTTTAAGTGCTTGCTTTGACTTGCTTAAAGCTGAATTTACACAGCATCAAATGTTTTTCTTCTAGAGACAATAAGAGCTCCCACTTCTTACTTACAGTGACAAGGGGATATTCCCTAGCTGGCCGCAAGTCAGCAAGACTTTGTTTAACATATTCTTCGGCAACAAAAGCTTCCTTTAATCCAGGGAAAAGATTCTCATATTCTGTAGGATCAGCAAGGGACTCGGCAGCTTTTTGGTTGACTTTAGAGAGATTATCCCGCCACAGTTTAACAACCCTGCAGATGCAAACCATCCCTGTTATATACAGCTAATTTTCGCAACACTATTCATGCTCTGCATAGGCTTTCAAGTTACCTTGAAACTTGGCTTGGCAAATATGTCCGTGCAAGAAAAGCAGCTTCTGGGAGACGCCCAGTTTTAATCAGGAGTTCCAAACATGAATCAAGCCTAAAAGATTTTAAAAATGTAATTTTAACCAGTAAATTTAATAAAGACGATTTTTTTCAGATTAGCTGTTTATTCTATTACATTAAAGTGCTTTCATTTCAGATTAAGAATAGCAGCCATCCTAAAATAGAATCAGATTTTCTGAAAAGGCACATGCCACAATCTTTCTCCATGAAGTTTTAAGTCAGCTGTAGTTAACCATGTGAAGAACCTGAGGTTCTTTGCATTTCAGAAAGAACAGAACAACCTGAATCTCTTGCTACTTACTTTCCCTGCAGGAAGTAGCTCATAAATGCAACATTGTTCTTGCCATCTTTTTCGGCTCCTTCAGCTAACTTATTCACCATGTTAGCATTCCCTGAAGCTGTAGCCAGAAGCAGTAGTCCTCCGTAGTCTTGTGCATGGTGGAGACACTCCTGGGCTAAGCCAAACTGGCATTTACTAATGGCAAGCTCAGCAAGTTGCTTCCATTTCTGTTCTGACTAATAGTACAAAAGGGGGAGAGGGAGGGAAAGAAAAAACCAAAAAGTAACCCTCACATTTTTGAACAGCAATTAAAGATTTTCAGAGCATTTAATATGAAAAATGTAAGCTTACTTGTGAAGGTACTATATCCTATCATTACACTTGTCTTGCCTTTGAGATACTATAATTACTGCAACTTCACAGCATGACACAGTGAGTGTTATATGCAAATCATTACACAACTATACCATTACATAAAAAAAAAAAACAACATTTTTTCATTAAACATGGAGGAGATAGAAATAACTCTGAAGATTTAAACAGTAACGATCTCTTAAAGAAAGCTCCCAAGTTAACCTTCAGAATGAAAGAAAACTATTTGTGTCTGTAACTAAATTCACATTCCTTATCACTAACTTCATTATTTTACAAGAATTGTGGGACAAACCCCTGTCTGTCAGTCTTCCTACTGCATTTCTGCAAAGCTTGCCAAGGCTGGAACAAAGGCCCAGAGGCTTCAGTCCTGCCATTCCTCCTCACTTTTAAATACTGGAAATTAAGACTTGGTTCAAGTTTTGTATTCTCCAGGAGTTCCTGTAGCTTTCTGAGCAGACAACGTTCTTCTATCCCCATCCCACAGCTTCGATTCCTTTGAATTACAGGCAGAAGAACTTAATCAAGGAAGTTGGAGGCATTTATATAGCATTCAGAGAGCTGTGCTGCATCCCCACATACCTTTGTCTTTTCTTACAGGGCCTCTTAGATTCATGCTCATAATCAGAATTAGTATAAATTACCAAAAAATATATATGTTTACCTCCGCTTCCACTGCAAGCTGATACGCTATTTTTAATTCTCCAAGTTGAAGAGCAAGTTCAAAACGATGCTCTGGATCTGTAGATACTGCAAGAGCTTGTTGTTTGAAGCCCTGAAATAAAAACCTGGAAGTAAGACTCTGATCTGTCAGATCACACAGCACCCTAGATGTTCTAACAAAAACCCTCTAAACAAACAGTTACAGTACTCCCAAATAAATATGGATAATTAACAAGAGTTTATGCTCATGACTGAGTTTTGCTGAGCAAATTCAATTAGAAATGGGAGCACACTGATTTATTAAATTTTTGGTAACTAAGAAATAGTTGTCTTGCCTGTTTTTCAAGGAAATGTGCAACTCTGGTTCTCTGTTCTTTCGGAATTGTAGGAAGAACTTTGTCAGCCATACTGAAATCTCTTCTCATCACAGCAGTTTGATATTCAAGCACTGAGACCAGCAAAGAGTAGCTAACAATGTTTAGCTCCTTATCACCCAAATAAAGTCGGTTGTCCTTAGGGATATACCCCAAAAGATACATTGTCCTGAAACAAAACAAAGAATATCCATCTTGAATAGATCCACTACCAAATAGTCTATAAAAAAACGCTCCAATAGCTCTTAATGGTAGCAAGAATACTCACATGAAAGACTTTTTCAATACGTACACTTTCACATAACACTGTTTATTCCCTGCAAGATCACATTACTGCCTCAGAACATACATTAGCATGATACAGTAAGAAAGAGTAGTAGTGGCACAGCAAGCAGGTGACAAGGTTCACCATATCCTAGCTTCACTGAAAGCACCTTTAACACTTGCTTATAACCCGATGCAGGAACTCACCTGTCTAAATGGGCAATAGTGACAATTTCTCCTCCAACGTAGTAGTTAAGTCTGTTTACAGAACTGGTGTAAATAAAGCAGTCTCCTACCCACAAGCCTGTTTTCACAATCTCCTGAATCTCACCAAGAACCTGCAAATTAAGTATGACATAATCAGATATATAAAAAGGTACTTTTAGAAAGCAGTAAGACTATTGCATCTTCAAATTAAATTTAATATTCTATACTTAATAGTTGGGCAAGTTGCAAAAATAAGTTTAGATGGAAATTGGAAGTACTTAAACAGTGCTTTTAGTTTTACAAAAATGCTGTAACATGTGAAATCTCTCCCTTAATTCTTAACCAATTATAAATCTAGGAAACAAGCACCAAAGTAAACATTAAGCAAGATGATTAACTAAACGTTAATCAAAGACAACTTTCCTTGTGAAATTTTTGTTTCTGACAGTTCACAGCATGAGTTCCCCCCCCCCCCCCACTTGTTCTCAACCTTCAATAACATTTCAAAACTTGAAAACTGCATAAAAAGTTTAAACTACGTAGGCATACTATCTAGACATGTATTTTAAAAAGAACCTCTATAACTCTGTGAGAACAGTAAACAGATGTAAGAAGAGAAATGCAAGCACAAAGTCTGTTGTGCTGGGATTCAAACAGGGATACTCTCCCCAGGGAACCCAAACAAAATGGTTAACACTGTTCCTGAGGCAGATAGACACTGTGTGGTACTCAGTGTTCTGGAAACTAAAATTTAATAGGTCTATGTTAAGGACTAAATTTGCTGCACACTCTGGGAAGACTTGCTTCAATGGTCTGTAATCCCATTCCATTTTGTAAATAGAAGGTACCTCAAAAGCATCTTCAATTCCATCTTCAGTGACACCTTCATGTGTTTCTTGGGCTGCTGCAACTTTTTCTGATAGATATTTCAGAATGAAGAATGACTCTTCCGTAGCAATGCAGACAAGCTCCCCTGAGTCAGACCAGAAAATCTGTATAACCAGAATCAATAATTGCACTGTTTTAGAGACCCCAGGTTAAGGAAGGAGGATGTGTAAATTAATGTTAGAACATACTAACTGTAACAGAAGTTTTAGAACCTGAGAAGCCAACACATACAGGGATTTCCCCCTCTCCCCCCTTCTGCTACAAGATTGAGATAAACTTAAGTTATTACTTTATGATTGACAGCTTGGCTTCATTCAAGAAAATCAGTAGCCTAGTAAAAAAAAAATAAAAATAAAATCAGTAAACACAAAGAGGTAAGTATCTTCAGTCCCATTGAGAAACTTACATGCTTGGGCTGAATTTCAATTCTGCGAATCAATTCTGTATTTTCCCAATCATAGAATGCCAACCCATTAACAGATCTGACCCCCAACAGGAAGCCACCATAGATGCCTGCAAGAAAAAAGGTGGAAGAAATCCACATTGTGCAAAAAAAATGCACCAACATCTATTTTAAAAGTAAATACTTACCTTCTGCTCCAAAATCAGGTTTGAATGACTTCTTCTCTTTGAAATTTTTAAATATCTTTACAACACTGTTGCTCTCCCTGATTGCGTATCTAAATAGAGATTGCATTGTAAAAGACAAATAATTATTCAGCTTCCAAAGTAGCAAATTACTGAAATCGTAAGGTGCGACAAAACAACTGCATTTGATTTATCTTCAAAAATTAGTAGAGTGCCACAAATGGAAAATTTTAAAGCATGACAGCTATTGAAAGTTCATTATCCACACAGGTTTTAGTCTTCAGGCCAGTTTACCATTTGTACAGCCTGAAAACTACCAGCAGCAAATTTACATTAATACAAAGGAAAAAAAATCTGCAACACTTACTCTGAAGAATCATGTGCCCATACAAACTCCTGTGCAGAACCAAAGCTCTTGTTTCTCAAAGCCATAGCTGTGTAGATGATGTATTCACCATCGCCACACACTACTACAAACCTAGAGCAGGAGAAAGATTTATCTGTTGGATATCTGTGTTCAGCTCAATAGTCATGATCAAGCACGCAGATTATCTGAAAAGTTAAAGGCTCCCAGCCCAATATAATCATCACAAATGCAGACAGAACAAGAGCTTTATATATGCCAAAAATGTCACAGAACTGGATTTTTCTCTGCATGATGTTGCTAGCTACTTGCTATTCCCTTTTCCTTCTGGTGTCCACCGAGCAGCTCTTGCACCTTGTATCCCTCTACCTTTTCTTTTAATTTAACTTATGTGTTAACAAAAAACAATTCAAGAGAAGTGACAAAAGAATGCAGTTTGCCACTATAACCTTATACATTTTGTTTGCATACTTCCTCCTCTACCTAGAATGTCTAACTTGTCTGTTTAAGCTGCGAACTCTTACAGGTGAAGCCCATCCATTACTCTGATTTTACAGTGCCTGACTCTTGATACACCTGTTTTCCACAGGCTCTCAGCCACCAGCACACATGCAACTTATTTTTTTCATTAAAATTTTTTCCAATATAAAATAATAAAAGAAACAAACAAAGAAAAATCAGAAATGTTTAAGTATTTTGTTCTAAAATGTATTACCGTCCATTAGGGTTGTGCTGAATTGTCTGAGGATAGATTTCACAGCTCCCCATATCCTTTACAGCCAGCGGCAATCTTTCTCCATCTTTGATTTCAGCATCTCCCATAGCTTTCAAGTTAGCCTGTTGGACTTCTGAATGTTTAGCCCAAATAATTTTTCCATTTGCATCCATGGACATGGCAGGTTCTTCACGACCAAGCTAGGAAGCATAGCATAAGAATTTAGCAGATGGAGAAAATACATTCGTGATTTTCTTTTCACTTGAACACATCTAGTGAAATACCCTGGCTCTGTCTAAAAGTCCCAATTAAAATGCCAAATGTTCAGTATTTTACATATTATCACAGGATCAGAAGTCAATTGCTCTGTACACAGGACAGTGATGAATCACCATTTCTTATTTCAAATCATTAACTGTACCTT
Organism: Vanellus vanellus; assembly: GCF_965231255.1. Lineage (NCBI taxonomy): Eukaryota > Metazoa > Chordata > Aves > Charadriiformes > Charadriidae > Vanellus > Vanellus vanellus. Next base: position 23,719,754 of record NC_138913.1, on the reverse strand, counting down.
AACAATAATGCTGCCTTCATCATATCCCAAAGCCACATTATTGGATCCTCTTAAACTGGCCACACACCACACTCTCTCCATACCATAGTTGAGTGTACTTTCCAGGCGGTAAGTGCTTGAATGCCAAATGCGCACAGTTCCTAGAGGAAAAAACAAATGTCTCGTATCTGTTCTTTCAATGTGAGGGCAGGAGGTGGGTTATCCACACCACAAGAAGGGTTCTCCCGTAAGTTCTTGCCCTGTTCTTTGTATATCAGAAAAAAAAAATTACCATCTTCTGAGCCTGTGATAATAATAGGCAATTCAGGATGGAAGCTGACACATGACACGTTTTGAGCATGTCCTTCCAGTGTTTGCACACAGGTTTTATTCTGGAAAAAAAAAGTCAGAAGTACAGGTATAGATAAGAAACATGTTGCTACATTTTTACCCTCATTTCTTAAAAAAAAAAAAAAAAAAAAAAAAAAAAAATCTCCCCCCAAATCCAAAATTTATCTGGAAACATTTATCTAGATTTCTTCCAGTAACATTTATTTCCAAGATGCTCAAACAACAGCATTAGACATATTAAAAGGTATGATTGTATTGAATTAATTTCTCCTCCACAGAAGAAAATATTTATTTCCCTTCACATAGCTGTTTTCCTCTATTTTCAGATGGGTTTCTGCCTAGAAGGTATGCTCTCTCTGAGCTAGGTGGCACAGATTAAAGCAAGACAGAAAGCTGAGTTCACTGCAAAAAAATGAGAGCAAAACATCTGTCAGAATCTAATTACAGGTGAAGTCAGATCTAATATTGACTTTTTAAAGAACGTTCATTCACACATTTGTGAAAGAAAGCCTACTCTGCTTTAGATAACTAAGATAAGACTATGTAACTGATGTATACAGATGTACATGGTGGCGGCAAAATTTTAAGCACTCTTATGCAAGAGTCACTACTGCAGTGCAGACTTAAATTAACAGTGCTAGCTTTAACTTCTGAGCTTGGATTTACCCTAGGGCAATATGCTTTAACAACGTGAAAGTACTATCTAACAAATTTTATACACTTGTACACAGTAAGAACTTATGAGTTCTAGGTTCCAGCAATAGTACCTGGATTCAGCCTCTCTCTTTCCTGGAGAGCATTCAAATGAGTCACCTAAAGACCTCTGCAAACTGTCAAGTACAAGTGCATGTGAGCATACATGCATGTGCCTAGCTAAATGTGCACAGGATAAAAAAGGAGAGGGAAGGGAATAAAGAAAAAAATGAGTAAGAAGTGAAAGGATGGAAAGAATTGATACTTGAAGAATATTTACACTGGAACATAGAAGAGGAGCACCTGAATCCACAAAAGTAAAAGGCCAGAAGGCAGGGATTACTAGGTTACAAGAAAAAAAAAACCACAATGCTAATACTATGAACCTTATGTGAAATTTAATTCTACAAGTTAGCTTTGAGGTTATTTAAATTCACAGTAGGTTTTTGCAAGGGTTAACAAAATTTTTTTTTTTTTTTTTTTCAGAAATATTTATTTGCATGAAATATTCCCCCCCTTCCTTCTTTCCATGGAAAATGGAGGAAAATCTGCTGGTATATTCTAGTCCTTTCCCTCTTTTTCTATTTCTTCACTAATGGTTGTTTTGCTATGGCAGTCTGCACAAAAGTTTATGAAGAGTCTAACACATACCTGGTAGTCCCAGATCTTAACCAACCGGTCATCTGCACCTGAAATGAGGTACGGCTTGTCTCCTCCGCTGTAATAGTCAATGCAGTTTACTCCTTTCTCATGGCCTTCCAAAGTGAAGTTGGGTGAAGAAGAGCCAAGCTGCCACACCTTCCCAGAAAAAAAAGCAACAAAACAACCCAACAATAAAACACAACCACATGTAGTTATTTATCTTTTGCATCCAGGGCAACCTTGCCAAACAGAGTAGGCATTCAGATGTACATTTACAGTTCCAAATATACGGAATATGAAATTCAAAAGATACATTTGTTTTTCTTAGGTGAAGAACTTGAACAACTGCTTATCAAACTACCAAGCCCCACCATTAAGCAGAAATAATATGCTGAGTTGCAGACACTGGGCTCACACCTAAGAACAATGGAATTGGTTTCTTTCAACTTTTTTTTTTTTATTTAAGGACATAAAACCATGTAAGACACTTGTTTAAGAAGTATCTGTTCATAAAGTTAAAAAATAGACCTAGAATAAGCAATCAACTGTTTTTGTATATACAGGTTGCCCCCAACTGTGTCCAGAATTTTTTTTTTTCCAGTTTCATTAAATGAATTACAAATCTCATGCTAAATGAAGACTCCAAATGAATTGAGTCAAGTTGTAGATATACTTCTATTTTCCCATGACCACCACATCATATCAACATTTATACACACCTAATATCAACATCTGAGGATGTAGGAAATCAAAACTGGCTTTTTACAGCCGTTATACTGATAATTTATAGGGAACATAAAGAAGTCTCATTGCTCAGATGGCTGTAAATATCTAGTCCTATGTATTTAGTAATATTTTCACAGCAAATGAGACTCATCAGGGTCCACCATGAGACAGCTGAAGACATTTCACACGATAGACAGCCAAGCACATGAAAATAATGTGAAAAATGCCTTTACTTTTTTTGTTGTTTGTTTGTTTAAATGCACACAGTTAAAGGCTTTCCCACTAAATATATATTCCAATTCTCCCAAACTACTCATTGACAGTATAAGCATTACCCTTCCCCAATATTTCTGTGTAATCCAGATGGAAATGCAGCACTTCAGTTTAAAGAACCACATTTCAATGATTAAAGGTGACAGGTAATAAGTTTACCGAATTACTTACTACGTGTGTGTAACTTGAGCAATGTTCAGGTCTTTGTTCAATAAAAATTCTATTATTACACCTGCTTTTAAGAATTGTGACCCACAGTCCATACAGTATTATTGGTTTGAGTATTCTGTCTGATAATTACTTAACAACTACCCCCCCCAATACAGTTCATCTACCTTGATTGTCCTATCCAAAGAGGCACTGGCAAACTGATTATTGTCTTTTGGGTTTATGACAATCTGCATGACATAATGGGTGTGTCCTTCAAACACCTGAGAACAAGACCATTTTTTATCCCAGTCCCAGAGTTTAATAAGCATGTCATCTGAAAAAAATAAAAAACAAACAACCAAAAAAAACAATAAAACAACCACAAAACAAAGCTTCAGTTAGTTTAATAGATTCTGATACCTACCTTCTTAAACTATGTAATTCTTAATAATTTCAAGTTAAAGGCTCATTCATCCTTTCTCTTCCAAAGGAAGCACTCCTAATAATATATTTTTCACCTGTAAGATTACTAGTCCTTCCTTGCAGAAGAACCACAGGGAGTACAAGTTTCTCAAAACAATTGTCCAATAAAATGGTCATAAAACTGAAAGAAATTACTCTGCCCAGCTCAGCTACACATTCTATTCAAACCATGCATCTGTTTTAAAAAGGGAGATTAAGAATTTATATTACGGTATTGAATCATTAATCTTAAAATACTGAGCCGATATTAAGGAATTGGACCTGTGCTTTCTTCTGCAGCATCTACTCTGATGAGCACTAAGGAACAGGCAGCAGAGACAACCAAGCTGGCTTTATTTCAAGCGTAAGCACACTAGCTTCAACAGCAAAACACAGAAATATACGGTACTTCTGATTCAAAAGGCTCTCTGCATTCTTGTAGAGCTCTGACTGCATTAGTAAGGTTTCCAGGAATGAAAAGGACGGAGAAGCACAATGTAGATGTTCTTGGGGCAGATCTATTGCGATCTTCCAATCCTGAGTGATATATATTGTCCCAAATAACAGAGAACTCAGTAGTATTTTGGGGGGAAAAAAGATGAGTTATCTGTTGCTTCAGGTAATTAGTACATATATGAACTTTCCCTCCGGCAGATATTAAGCAAGAAGGTTCTCTGGTTTTCTCTGACAAGAACACAAACTATTGTATTTTAAATAGCAAGTACATTTGATACTCCATTAAAAAACAAAAATGCACATGGCAAAGAAATAACATGAAGTGGCAATGGTCACGTTCGCTACTTGCTCAAGGATTCCTGTTTCAGCAGAAAAAGGAAAACCCATGCAACCCCTCAGTAGACAGAAATCTAATAATAGCTGGTTAACAAATATAAAAATACACGAAAGAACTCTTACCGCTGCTTGTCAGTATGAAAGGCTGTGTGGGATGCACAGCAATACAACGAATGTAATCTGAATGTGCTTCAAACATGTGAACTCTTTCCAATGTGTTATAATTAAAAACTCTAATTTGCATGTCATCCTATGAAAGAGATTAAAAGCAACCATTAAAATAGGACTCTATGTAAAATACACCTTATATTCAATGCAGAGTAGCTAGAGAAAAAAAAAACAACAATTAAAAAAAACACATTCCACCATTGAACAGCCTCTAACCACCAAATGTTTAAGGTGTAATTAACATGGAACACACAGTATAAGCAACAATGATCGTGACATTTTCATAGTCACTGAGACTCAGCCCTGTTGCTGAAAGCAGCTGTTTTACCCTTTCCTTACTATTTCTTGCTACTGCATTGCAGCATCCCTTGGGAAAGCTAGGACAAATACAGCTGCGCACTGAGTCAGATCAAGAAACTGACCCAGGTGAAATTAAGTTGATAAAAACTTTCATCAGTTCCTAACCCAGTTCCTATACAGCTGTTTGAACTCCTGCGCTGCCAAGGAGGCAGCATCCTACCCCTTGGGAAAGAGCACCCACTTGAAATAACTGGGTCATGGCAGCATAAGACAGTGAAATAACAAGAAATTTTTTTACTTTGTGTATAGGGCAGAAGACTAAAAAAAAAAAGACAAAGTTTTAGGCAATTTAGACAAAACCACATTCATTCATCAAGAAAAATGTGTAACCAAGATTAGAATAGAACTATTCCTCTCAAAGAAGTAGACTTACTGTATAAAAGAACAGTATTTTTCTTGAGGTGAACAAAACTCTAAAAAAATTGTTTTGAATATCATTAAGAACAAAAGCAGAAAGCAACTTTTAAGTCATCTTACTTAGGACAGTCAATAGTCTCATGTTAGTTAAAGTAGCACTGCTAATATTTAGTCAAAATTGGGTACTGAGTGTGTTCCAGTTGACAGTAAAAGTTGAATCTAGATCTACCTTGCACTACAGACAGGATTAGCCACCATATTAGGTTGCTCTTCTTTGAAATGAAAAGTTTACATTTCTGAGATTACTTAAACCAGAAAATTTCTGGGAAACTGTAGTGAAGTATTCCTTTCCCTTCTACAAATTCATAACAACCATAATATTAGGTAATGTACAAAGTAATGGTATGAAGAGAAATAGTACTGCATATGGAAATCACAAGAAGAAGATATCTTACAGCTCCTGTAACCACCCAATTCTTTCTTGCCACGAATTTGGCAGCTCTCACTGGTAGGTCACACACTTCAAAAGTCTTCACCAGAGTCTAAAAATAAAAATAATAAGTTTATAGCACTGGATAAAATATAAGTTTTTAAATCACCTTTTTATCTCTTCTTAACAGTGTCCAACTCTCCAAAGAATCCTACAACATTACATGTACGCTTTTTTAAAGGAATATACCTGTCCAAGAGGCAAAAATACTTGCCTGTTCTGCTCTTTTATCACCACCTTTATGTTCTCCCTTCATGCTCCCCGCCCCTCCCCATATTGTTTGGAGCTGCTTCCCAATTTCCTCTATACTTCATAGACAGGTAGAGGTCTAACAGTTCCTACAACATTCACAAATACAGATGGCACATACAAGACAGAGGCATCCAATCTCTCAGACGGAAAGGCATTAGTTTGCAAGAAATACACAACGGAGATAATTTTTGAAAAATAAATTTATAGCAAATGAAACACCATTAGAGTTATAGCCCAAGATATTCCTTGTCTATTATTATAGTGACTTTTGTAAATACGACAGGGAGAATACAGTCAATTAGTGGGAGTAACTTAAGATTCTTCTTGTGTATCTACTATTGGAAAATAGAGTTCATACATCTTTCCGTTATGAAGATTTCATAATAAAGAAAAACAAAAAATCACCTGGGTTTCATGGTTCCAAACACAGACACTGCCATTGTAAAGGCTAGCCAACATCCATGGTTCCGTGGGATGCAAGTCTACACTCTTCACCCGGTCAGACCGAGCTGTTAGTTTCCGCTTTATATCAAGTCGGAGAGGCTGGAGAGGAAAAGAATTGAGAATATGAAGTTATACAACATAAAACTGGCACAGGAATATGATGGAGAAAGGAAAGCTGAAGTTAAACCTTATAATAAAATGAGTCAATCCTTCTTTTCAGGCAGACAGAAGACCACTATTTTATATCCATCTGTTTGTTTCTGTAGGGGGTTTCTGGAAACATCACATCTCTACCAATGGCAATGGGTACATTTAATTTACTTTTGTGAAATTCACCTTTTACAGAATGAAAAAAAGTCTATTTCCAGCACAGTCAAAAAAACCCCAAAAAGCACTGCACATCTTCCCGGTGACCCTGAACTACTAAAGCAAAGAGAATTTGCTTCTAATACAAATGACAGAAGATGAATCTTCCTGCTATTTCACTTGAAAAATCAGGTGGAGAAGCCAGTTATCATAGCGAAACACAACATCTGCCCGTTATAAATTTATTTCCATTCACAATTCCAACATTAAGTTTTAGAATGGAAAAATACGTTGTAAAAACTGGGGGAGGGAAAAGTTGAAGTCTTTCTGTTATAAAGAAGTCTTTGACCTCTTTGACCACTTTCATCACTGGTTATGCAAAGCCAGAGTATTTAAAAAGCATAAAGTAAAGCAAAGTGATTTTCTAAAGCATTTGAGACATTATAGATTCATTCAGACACTCAAAGATTGCTGAGCTCACTTAATGCTGCTGACATTTTATCTCAGAGAGTGTAATGGGTGATATCTGATCACAGAATGCTGTGTGCGTTTTGTAGCAGAATAAAAGTAATAAGACCTGCAGTTATATATGTTATACACTGCAAGGAGAAAAAGATACCTAGCTATCATGTAGTACCTGTAACTTACAGACATGATATCCGACAGCAGAGAATGAACTTGTCATTTATTTCTCCTGCCATAAATACTAGAAAAGTAGGCAAGACAGGTGCACACAATCCTGTGCATATCCTTGGAACTGCTCTTACCTGCTGCTCCTAAGGACTAGACGATGGCTGATCTAAAAGGTTAACTCAACACATACTCAAAACACGATGACAACTGTTAGGTCTGTTCGATAAATTATCACGCAATCCCACACTGGTGACGCAGCCCAACGGATCTGCTCTGTGACCGCAACCTTAATGATGCCAGGAGACTTTCAAGAGCTTTCTTCTGTATTTAACTTGAATTACAGAATAACACTACAGCCTGTTGAGGCAGCACGGGCACAGGGAAGCCCGAGTCAAACCCAGCAAGAAGGCCCCGCACAGACTTATCATACAATCATAGAACGGTTTAGGTTGGAAAGCACCTTGGGAATCATCGAGTTCCACCCCCCCTGCCATGGGCAGGGACACCTCCCACTAGACCAGGTTGCCCAAGGCCACGTCCAGCCTGGCCTTGAGCACCTCCAGGGATGGGGCCTCGACAACTTCTCTGGGCAACCTGTTCCAGCGCCTCACCGCCCTCAAAGGGAAAAATTTCTTCCTTATCTCCGACTCGTCCTGCCCAGAGCCGACTCCAGCTGCCTCAGGCAGCCCCGCGGCGTGCGGAAGGGCCCCGCGGCGGTGCAGGCCTGGCTCCCGGCTCGTCCCGGCGGGGCGGCGGCTCAGGCCCTCGCCCCTGCGCGGCCTCTGGCTCTGCAGTCCACCTCCCCGCTGCAGCCCGTCATTAACGGCCGCGGCGCCCACCGGGACAGGCCCCTAACCCCCGCCGCACGGACCCCCGGCCCGCCGCGCTCCCCGGGCGGCAGGCCCCGCTGGCGGTGCGCCCCCTCCCTCCCCAGACTCACCATGGCCCCGCGTCGCCCCGCGGCAGCGCCGACGGCTGAAGTGTCTCCGCGCACCGGTCCGGCTCCGACCCTCCGACGTGGAGCTTCCGGACCCGCTCGCTCTCGCGAGAGTAGCGGCGAGAGCACCCGGGGCTCGCGAGACCGGGAGAAGGGGAGAGACCCCGCGGGATGCCGGGATATGTAGTCGGCAGCGCCCGGGCCGCCCCTCGCGGGGCAGGCTGGGAGTTGTAGTTGCCGCGCGAGGGAGCGCGCGCCCCCTCACCTCAGGATGGCTGGGATGGCCATAGCGGCTGTGGCGTGAGGTGAGGCGAGGCGAGGCCCTCGCTATCCACTGCCACGATCCTCTGTGCAGCCATGGACCTCTCCGTTAGATGAAGACGATGATGATGATGATGGTGGTGGTGGTGGTGGAGAGCTGCCAGCTTCTGCCCAGTTGTGAGCGAGCTTGGGAAGAAAAAAGCCCTCTGGTCCTCTTTGCCCGCTCAGGGTGGTCTCTCAGTGTGCATAATGGTGACGCTGGTCCTCCGCGGCGAGCGTGAGGGTACTGCAACCCCAAACGGCATCTTGTAGAAACATCGTGCAGAATGTGAGATTTTGGGAAGCACCAAAGCACAAGGAACCACTGTTGCAGAAATGTCTCCTAGCACTGCTGCCAGATTGCCTTTGATTAAAACCTGCAGCCCCCACATTTCACTATGTAAATGAGAGGAATAATATGGATGATATTTATATTCATTGGGATACGGTTAAAGAACATTCTCCTTTTGATACAAGTGTTCACCTGGGATCTAGAAGCCCCCTGTGCTCTCTCCTACAACACAGTAAGAAAGATTACATTGCCCTGGAGTGTTTACAGTTTGAAGGACATAAACAAACAAAAAGATGACAAAGATCACTTCAGCTCTTGCTATTTTCACTCCAAGAGAGCAAAGACAGAAAAGACAGATACTTAAAATTCGAAAAATACAAGCCTGATGACAATAAGTGAAGAGAGAAATGCCTGAAGCAAGGAAAGGGGCACAATGTTGTCAACTGTTGTGGGTGAGTTTAGACTTTCAGCTCTCTTTGAGGCTTTCTTTTCACTTTCATTTCATTATATTAATGATTATGGGATAATGCTTGAAACATTTGAGTACTGAATTTCAGGATGTAGAATCTGGATAAGCTTGTTTAAAAGTAATGATTTGAGTAAAATATATGTCTTTTGAGTCTCATTAATGATTTTTAGACAGCTGAGGCAGAACACAAAGAAAAACAGGCTGGAACACTGAAAGAAGAAATGTAGGGGAAGGATACTCATATTAAAGAATATAGGTAGTGGAGGATGAACAGCACGCATTGCATATTTTTCCTTGAAAAACTCAACAAAGTCCTGTCCAGAGAGAGATAAGGGTGTTACAGGTGAATCGAAGACAGCAAGGAAGGGAAATGAAAGATGAAGGAATAGAGCTTGTTAGTCAAGAAAATAACAGCAGGGAAAGGAAGAAATTACTTTGCTGTTAGCTTCTCCTGGGAACTTGTAATAATAGAAAAACTGTAGTGCAGAAAAGAGGCGTAGGGTATAAGCTAAGGCTGACCTTACAGGAGAAGAGAAGCAGTGAAATAAAGCATTGAAATTAAGAGTAAGAAATATCCATCACAGCTGGTAGATGCAAGGGTACCAGTTCTGAGTCAAGAAGACCATGATCCACAAAGCACTGGAAATTAAATGAGTATACAGAGGAAATATTATTATGTATTTGTTTTCCTTTCATATTCTTTCCTATGCAACCTGTAGCAGCCACTGTTTCACCCGGGGTTATATACAAAGTAGCTGGAACCACAGGGAGTCTCTAAGAAGACTTTCAATACAGACATTAAATAAGAACAAAATCTCTACTTTGGGTTCTTTTATGTGACCCAACAGCTATTGTTATGTCTATTTGCTGAAAGGTATTTTTCAGGTAAAACACCCTAACCAAATGTTTTCTTCCAGAGTAGCAGAACAGAGGAAACTGCTTCTTATGGGCATTGCCCTTTCCTGAAGTTCCTCATTGGCCCTTTCATACCCCTGCCAGCTTACCTGGAGCAACATATGTGCATGCAGGGTGTTTGGTTATTTCCTCCAGGGGCTGAAAAAAATCTAGCATTTTCTTTACCTCGGAGGAAGGGCACAAACATGGGGCTGCCTGTCTCCCAATACTTTTGTGGCTACTTGATATCTTTAAGGCCATAGACAGGGAAATGGGGGAGGAAAGAATGATGTAGGGCAAACGATGAGATGGCTACAGATCAATAGAGTGTAATCATAGGCTTTGCTTCCTTAAGATACCAAAATAAAGCCGTATGGAACATTTTCAATGCAGTGTCCAGTACTGTTATATAGCTGCCTTCTGTTAGAGACACAAACAGGATTTCTGTAAAGTGTTGTCCTGGTTTGAGGTAAAACAGAACCAATTTTGTTCAGTAACTTCGTTTCTTAGCTAGGCCTCTCTAACTACTGAAATTAACAGCCCCAGTGCCAGCCGGTGTCGTGATTGTCATCTCGGGAGCTTGATACGGTTTTGTGCACATTTTTCATTATTTCTTTTTATTTTACTATTAATATTTCATTAAAGTGGTTTAGTTCCTTCTAAACTCATAAGTCTCTTTTTCCTCTTCTGCCTCTCTCTTTGAAGAGGGGTAGAGGGGAGGGAACATCTGTCAGTCCCATCTGGGGTCTCCCAGGTCCCCAGTAGCGGATTTGGCCTAAACCATGACGTGTGGATATGTATGTGTAATGAAGTGTATAATAAGGGAACTGGTAATATGGTGTTGCAGAGGACATATTTCCTGTAGGTGCAAAGCTACTTTTAAGTTTCTTGAAAGTTTTCAACATGAAGCATTAAAAAGGACCTTTATTTATTGCAAAAAGAAAGAGTGTTCTAAACAACTGGCCAGCTAAGTGCTGGTAGTTGAAACAATTGCATTCTGACAAATTAATTTTGTAAAACTAAAAAATGGACTGGAGTTCTATAATAGAGGAATTCTACACATTTTTATTGTTGCTGATTCAGTTAGAAATACAGCAGCTATAATGGGGTTGCAACAAGAGATACAAAAGTTGTAAGGAGGAAGCAACTATGATATGGTTTCAGCCTACTGGTAATTTCTTCTTTACAAGGGTCTCGCTTCTTGGGATAGCCAATCCATTTGGCCTTACTTTTCTGAGATTTCAGCTTACTTCCTTTTGAAATTATTGTCATGTTTTGAATTTGTATGACAACAAAAAGTTTTCTGGAAGCAGATTAGCATATTTTAAGATAAAAAATACTACAATATCTTTCTTCCAAAGAAAAAGGTTAAAGTAGTTTGGGATACCTATCACAAGCACCTATAGTTTATCCTCATTGTACCAAGTGCATTTTAACAGAGAAGGGGAAGGCTAACAATAAAGCACCGGTCCACTTTCTTTTCCTCTCAGGTAAAGACTAGAGGCCTGGAAATAAGAGCTGCATCCATATAGCTCATTCCATATGTTTGGAAATTAATATTCATGAAAAAATATAACTGATGCTGTTAGCTAGACGCATACATGGTATAATAAATAGAGTATGTGTTGCTGCTTGTTGCAGTAGGCAGCTCAGTCCTGAGGGTCCAATATTTGCTTGCCTTGATTGTTCTACCCAGGATGCCCCCACTATTATGTAGATTCTTTGTTTCTCCAGAGCTCAGCCATTGCTTATTTTCTTTATGGGGATATGTGGCACCTCCTGAGATCACTGCATTTTACTTTGGATCTGTTTGCCAGGATCTCTGAGCTTGACTAACTTTATTATCTCGAGGTAGTATTATGGATGGCATACTAATTCCCTAAGCATTCTGTGAGTTATCTTGTAATCCAAATGACTATTATTTTCATTAGATCGTTTCTTTTAGAATATAAAGAGGTTTTTATATATTTAGGTCAACTCTATAGTATTGTAAAGTGTTTGTTTCATACGCGAAGTTAATGTGAAGTGCTGTTCATTGCCAAGAGTTAATACTTGCAGTGCAGTGAACTGAAGTAAAACTCATTGCAGCCTTAACTTGGAAGATGGTAAAGATTGATGGAACACAGTGGGTTTAAAGAAAAGATGTTATTAACATGTAGGTGGCAGAGCTCTGAGACAAACGCCACTCTAAATCTGAATTAAAAGCTCCCTTGAACCTATAGTATTTCACTTTGTTGCAGATCAGGGATACAGCAGTGTTGTGGAATGCAGTTTGTCTCTTTCAGTCTGAGATGCCCAGCCTTTTTCTCTACTCACCCTCTTGGAAACATACTAGCCTTGGCTGCAATCCTGACTCATATACAGAGATCAGAGTATTAAACTCACTTGGATAATGAGGAACTAAAATTCCAGTAAAGAAATCAGAACTTTCAACAGAACAGTCAAAACTGTAGGGTTCATATCAGAAAAAAATAGTCCTGTCCTCTCCAAAACCTGCAATCTGCCAGTAGCAGCCTCGTGGAGCATAAACTGATAGTTTTAAAAAATGGTTGTTTCTTCAAATACAACCATATATGTGGTACATACAGAGAAAATAGATACTGCAGTATGTAAAGAATGGATTGGAAGTTTCATATTTGAAGTCATCTAAAATAATATCACTTGACACTTTCATTACAAGCTTGCCTTTTCAACTTACAATTCTCCCAAACTTCAGCTGTGTGGGTTTAGATTTTTTTTGTATGGGATGTCTTTGTCTGAAGAAGGGACCTATACTCAGCTTGTATTGTCAAGTTTCTATTTATTAAAAGGTATTAAGGGAGCACAAAATACCAGCTTCTTTTAAATCGGGAATGGGATAATCATCAATATTTTTAGCAGCATCTGATATGGACTTAATTTGAGCAGAAAATATAACACAAAATATTAATCGTGGTAGCACAGTAAGTTACCGGCATGCTAATAAACAGGAGAGAGATGTCCATAAACAGGGAACTCTGACAAAAAAAAGGTTCTCAGTGAGAGTGAACGAAGTGTTGTACATAATATAAAGACTCCCATTCTTACCCAGTTGTGCTACAGCTTCTTTGAGTATATTTGATTCATTAGGTAACTGCTTTCTTTCTGTCATTTATGTAATCACTAAGCAGGAATGATCTCGACTGACCTGCTAGTGCTTCTGATTTATTAACACTTGCTTCTTTGTGTTTTATTTTCTGGAGGCCATAGTCACAATTTTGGCATGATTCCACTTCCATTAAGACCAGTGGCAAAAGGGCAGGCCTTGAAAACACAAAAGTGATTCAGAATGCAACAGTATATATCCTCCCAGGTATTCCAAGTTTAGAGCATATAATTTCTTTTTTTATTAGATTTACAATGTCTTCCACTGTAGCTGAATGTTGGTATCAATGTACTTTTATTGAGTTTTGAGGCTTCAAATAAACTTATTCCATTTTCTCTGCTCTTCTGAAAGCCTATCTGTCAAACTATTTCTAAGATCTGATTCAGCAAGCAGTTTAGTTTGCCCTGCATATGGTCTTGAGATAACATGAACTAGAAAACTTACAAAATTATTTCTTCTTGTCTGAGGAGTATCAGTCCAATAGCTACTTAAAGATTTCTATAGCATTGTTCATGATTTCAGGACAAATACATTCATTTATTTTCACTTTTAATTGCTGTTATATGCTATTGCCTTATCACTGCTGAGTTGGAGTATGGTTGGGACATGATTCAGCATAGGGTTTTCCATAAGCTCACAAAGAATGTTTGTTGAATAGTGTTGCCAGTCATTAGAATTATCTGTTGCCAGCACTTTGGAAAACTGAAAATACATGTTTGTGTTCTGTTACTGTTAGATGAGATTGACATACAGTCATTTTTTTAATCCAGATGTAAAGCAGTAATAAAAGGAACTTCAAGAACAGCTGTATGGACACTTAGTTAATGCAAAAAGTTTGTGGCCAGGCTTTGATAATTGACTATAGCTTGTGAATGAACAAAGTTGTTTGTTTTCTCTTGGTCAGGCAGTTTTGTGTTTTCCCGATGCAGAGATGAGGTCTCAGCCCCTCATGTAACAGCTGCATATACAATGCGCATAACAATACAGAATCAAACCGTCAAAGCACATTTACTTAGTTAAAACAAACTGAACAGTATTAATATCTAAATATTCTACATTAGTATGTGTTTCAAAGGAACAGTAATGATGTTAAAACTACTTTTACGGGGTTACAATGATATAAGACATTTCAGTTGTATATTTTCTCAACAAAGAGAAGGAAATTGAGGTTAAAGAGTAGCTGTCATTCTTGTTACCAAGATCCTATTGCTTAGGCACTCATCCCACATGACCTAATGCTCTCCTATGAGCACTCTTCAGTTTTATAGTTTGATAGCAGTGTTTCACCACAGGCTCAAATGCAGGTCAGACTTGTGGCGTGCTAGGCACATAAAATCAAACCCTTACTACTACATTTTGTTTTCAGGTCAGGCTAATTTACATAGGCTAATTTACATAGGGTGTCAGAATAAGCTTTTAGAAACCCTAAATGTGACCATAATCCAGAACCATTCTCTCAAGATAAGCCTGTCAAATGGAAAGTGGCTAAGTGGCTGTGTCAACAGTTTTAGGGCTTTTTTCAAATTTTATTTTTATGGTTTTTTAATTTGTTTTCAGTAGTTGGAAAATGCAGGGTTTGTTTTTTGTTTGGATTTTTCTTTTTTTAGGAAAGGTTAAGACCACTCTGTCTTTATGGTTTGAACTGCATAGTTACATGGTTTCTAAGTTAGCACTGGAGTTCAAACAATTAGCAGTCACAGAATTGTATGGCATTTCTGTAGCACTGACAGTATGTCTTTGTATTTGAAGCTTTTTCTTCACAATGACACAGTAACAAGTTATTTATGTAGGAAAGCAGACAGTGATAAAAGCTGTATTAGATTTTATCCTTGCTCTTTTATAATAATCACACATAAATAATATATTGCCAGAAGCAAATGTAATAATGTATTTATATATACAAGTGCTGTACAAGCTGTTCCTTTTGTTTTCCCATTTCTAGTAGGACCTGCATCATTAAATTTTTCACTGATACAGTCATGTATGTAATTAAATAGTAAAAGTGTGTGCTATGTACCCTTTTCATCTAGTCTGAAGACTGCACGTTATCACAACCATCCCTGTCTAATGTCTGAGTTTTTAAACTCAGACTGTAGCAATTAATGCTTTTAGTTTTGAATGTCTCCTTTTCAGTCCTTTGTCAATATAAATGGAACCTGACATAGAATTTGCAGCATTCAGATCTTCTGGACAAATTCACTCTCAAAGATGAAATATATAATTTATTGATGAGTGAGGGTCAATACAGGGTCTTAGTTCAAGCTGAAAAAGTTGAGGCTTTTAATCCTAGAGGTTTCTGATTCAAGTCCTCTTATGCTACTGTTCTTGAAAGTGCAACCATTCTCTAATATATAGTCAACTTCCTGCCTCCAATTAGTAATTATAACAATTACCTACATAGTTTTGCATCCTTTGTGTAGAAGCACATTGAATTCTTCTATCAAAAATGCATACGTTCTAGTATTATATAGCTATCCAAATTAAAACTGATGAATTTTAGTAATATGTAGCTAGTACGTAGTTGGAATTTAATCCCCTCAAAGTAATAGCTCTTGTAAAGTTGTGATATGGTTTAGATTAAACACATTGTCTTAATAGTTCTCTTCTTAAAAAAATATTGTGAGAATATTATTCAATCTACTATGGAGACATAAAATTACAAGAATGACAGTATTTGTTGTTTCGGGTCTGTGAAGAGACCAGGAAACTCAGATAAAAAATCCTCGGGATGCCCCCCTCAACTGTGTGTTTAGAAGATTAGCCACTAGATGCCGCCTTGATTCTGTTAATCTCTTTTTTTTCTTCCCTGACTGATGTCAGGATCTGAAATCCTGAAATTTTTTCTTTAGTAAATCCGGCTCAGAAAGAATGATTTTCACGTATTTTTAAATGGTAACTTTGAAGGCCTTCTACTGAAGTAAATAAAATTATTTCAATTTTCACCTCTGCTTTTAACTCCAGCCTGTTTTGTGTGGGTTTCCGTTTTGTTGTGGTTTGTTTGTTTGTTTGTTTGTTTGGTTGGTTGGGTTTTTTTGTGGTGTTTTTGTTTCTTTGTTTGTTTGTTTGTTTTTTCTTTAATCAGATTTTCTTTTTCTGTTATACTGAAAATTTATTTGTCTTGGAGAAAAACCCTTTAAATTTTTTTTTCTTCATACATTTTTTTTCCATGTTTTTCATGTCCCTCTACTTCACAACTGTAACTTAAAAATAGAAGCAGGTCAGGATAGTGTCCTTTACACCACCTATTAACAGATATTTAGCATGTGCGGATAAACGTTTGTATAAATGTGTTTCATTTGGTGCACATTTTTCCTTACCAGGAGGGTGGGGGGAAATAAACTACAGTTCTGTTAGTTCTGTACTGGCATAACTGTATCCAATTTATGATATGGACTCATACATTTGTAAAAATTATCACTGATCCTGGTACTGACATGTTTATATCCATAAATAATTCCTGTGTGGACCAGGCTGGAGAGAGACTGAAATCTTCATTTTATCCACAGATCAAGGGAAGAGTTGTAATTTCTATTCCTCATTCATTAGTCTCTGCACTAATAAACTTGAGGTCTGTAGTCTGTGATTCACAAGCAGATTACCATAATATAAAAAATTAATGTGGGTCAGCTGCTCCACGGTGAACTGTGTGCATGTTTCTACCTGGCATTTTCTTGCCATTAATCTAAGGAAAATCGCAACAGCCTCCTCCCTTTCAATGAAAGATGGAGAATTTCCTCATTTTTGGTTAAGCAATACTTCAGTGTAGACATTCTCAGGTAGACAGTTGCATGTGAGCAACCTGACAACCAGTTGACCAACAGGAACTATTTCCTGCGTGATAATTTTTTTGTGTGTCAAAGGGCTGCACTAGGCCATCCTTTACAAAAAACTTACTATAACAGACCTTTTATGATAGGACATTACTGTTCCTGTGCATACTTGGCTGTTTTGCTGACAAAACCCCAGCCTCATTAGATGGGCTTGTAACTGGAAGAGATGTTATCCACTGTTTGAAACTCTTAAATTACTTGAATATAAACTTTAAAGAAAATGCTATCTGATTTTTTATGTGAACTGTTTAATGACAACTGATTAATGTTGTTATGTTAAATGTAATAGAAATCAGTGATAGAGTTGTTTGAGTTGCTTCTAGAGATGGGACTCAGAAGACTGGCTTTGACTGCAAATAGAAGTTGGGAGCTTATATAAAATAACACTGTGAGACTGTTATTTTGTCAGCAGTATATTTGGTGACTGTATGTTGGCTGAGAGAATTTTGTATTTTGGGAAAGTAGATTTGATTTGAACAAGACAAAAACTGGGCTTTACTAGCTTACATGAAATACATATTTATACTTTCAGTGACGAAAGGAAGTTTTTGGCAATAGGCCTTTGCAGTGTAGACCAGACATTTGAGGAACATTTTCTATGATGAAGATGGTAGTATAGAAAAAAGATATGCTTATTGTATTACTCATTTTATTAAAAATATCATTATATAAATTCTCTTCTAAAAAAATAATTAAAATATTTGTCTTCAGAGAAGAGGCTACAAATTATTCTGTGGCTTCAAGTAACTTCATAAAGGGCCATAGAGCGTATTAGTATGAAGTATTTAAGAAAGCGTACCTATATCATCCATTAGATAGGACAGGCATGCTGTACTTTGCAGCTCATTTCACCATATACAGTGACATGGTTACAACCTTACACGTTAAGGAGAGCTATATAAACCAAGATCTTTTTTTCCCCTCTCTAATTAATACTGCCGGATAATAAGACCTGTCATTGAACTAGATATAAAAGTTCTCAGATTGAATCCTCTGCTACCTAAAGATCTTCTGTGCTGTCTTTTTTGATACATAATCTTTGTAATGCAGGGGAAAAAATGGTAATAAAAGCACCAAGCTACCTTTACGCTCTTCAGTCAGTGGAGAATAATTACTGCTGATGCAGCTGACAGGAAAGGATAGGAGTAATAATGGTTTTCATTACCAAAACCTAATGGAGTGGTCAGGAAAAAAGAATAACTTATAATCTTTTAACAATCTAAGAGCAATTGATTGAAATGTTTCCATATTTCGTTCTTTAGTCCAAGTGGAATCCAGAAAATAACTAAAACATGCAGGCCAAATGCTCTAGCATTGATCTAATATTTGAGAAAGTGATTTGCACTGTAAACTGCTTAAGGTGAAACCGACTGTTCTGTGTGTGAAGCTGTAGACATACATGGCTGCAGAATTATATCCAGAGTGTATATACTTAGAAGTCTTGATTGTTACTATTGTTGGTAATCTAAGCAAAGGACTAAGTATATTTTAGATATATTGCAGGCCCAGATTTTTAGATAAATTGTAGCACTGTTGTTATATCCAATAGAGCGATACTGATTTATTCTATGAAAGGATTTTAATCTGTGTCTGATTCCATTTGGAAACAAATTTGCAGTGAGAGGTGGATTATTTGGTCCTTTTTTAAACCCTATTCCAAGGTGCCAAAATATGTTCTACTTTTCACTACAAGATTCCTAATATGTTCAAGGTCTCATTTTATTTAAATTACTTGCACTAGTACAGCTACAGAGTTCTGTCATATACTTTATAAATAAAAATACATATCTGAGAAGTTATTATAGTGTTTTCATGCACATTCTTGTTTATAGTTTGCTTATATTGAGATCTAGAGTAAACCAAACAGATTTTTTTTCTTTATTTATGACTTTGGGAAGGATTTACTTTCTTTGAAGCAAAAACCAAACATAAACTGTATCAACAGAATATAGAGATTTATCCTTGCGAAAAAACAAGCTATGAAGTAAACCCAAGCCTGAGCTCAAGAGCCAGAATCTTCATTGCCTTGCACTTCATGCTGTGTCAATGGAGCATTACAGAGGCTTAATCTACTCTACTAAAATATGTTCTGCAATTCCTTTGAGTTAACTTGTTCCATTGAAAGAGTTCAGCCAGTTGGTATGAGATCATCTCCTGATAAATATTACGCTCTTGCAGTACTGCATTGCCCCTGTAGACTCTGATAGTGCAGGTACAACACAAGCTAAGTGAGGTGAGTCAGGTAGGAAGAGGTGTAACCAAACAGTCTGATAACCCTCTTGCTGTGAGCAGATGTATCTGGAAGTCCAAATGGGGCAAGGGCTGGAGCTGTCTAGACTTCCGTTGGGGACCTCACTGGATCCTGCAGCCCGATGTCCAGCTGTTAATTTATTCCTGCCATTGTGATATAGTCACAGTCAACACTCATTTTGCACTGCTGCAGAATGACTATGCAATCATCATGGCAGTAGAAAATCTGGTTCTGCTTCCCATTTTAAATGGCACAAGTTCACTAAAACAGAAATAGTTCAATTATGATCATACAAAGCCCTTCTCTGGAAAACAGTTATTTTCCTTTAGTGACTTTTGATGTGCTAACATTTTAGCTAAGTGTTCGTGTTTTCTGTGTATTCAGTTTATGCCATCAAGGAAAGCAATTTGCTGTAATGCTACTCAAGGCACCCATTAGTAGCAAACAGCAATCTGTGTTTTTAGAGAACCAAGGCTGTTATTTTACAAAGGGAGCCATTCAACTCTGCCTTAATCCTCTAGCCAGTAAAGCTCATCTTCCAGGTGTTATTCCTGACTATTTTACTGATACTGGCTTCCCCAAAAATGTTTAGAAAATGAAAACCTAATTTAGATTAAGGTGTTGGTGATTTATTTTAAAAAATACAACGCGATATATATCTACACAAATAAATGTAAATCCACATTTTTTTTTGAGATAACAGAAAAAATTGCCATATGTCACATGCTCTTATTTTTAGTTGCATGTTTTGAACATCTATGTGAAACAAAAAATGTTTATCTTAAAACCTTATTCCTAAATATTTGGGAAGTTTATTACATTCTTTTGTTATTGAATCTCTAAAGCAGGTATGAATAACAGTGAGTAGTAATACACATTTTTCTGACACTGATACTTTGAATGCATAAAATTCTGCAGCTTCAGAGTCTATATTCTGTGTTATCAGTAAATGTGCATGACCTGACTTGGGATCTAGATGAATGGAATAAATGACTCCACAGAAGTGCTCCCTGCTTAAGTAGTACTGCTTGCAAACCCAGGTCCAATCTACAGTTAGGGTCCCTTATAATTCTTTAAAAAGCTGACATTGAGTTAAAAAGGTGTAAATAAACAATAAAATTATACATCTTCAGAATATACTATTGGCTCACTTGTCATGCCAACTGATTTTACTAAGACTTTACTTGCTTTTGTGACAAAGGCTCAATATCCTTTCTCTGATCAAGCCAGAATATATGACCATGTAGTATGGTACTTTTCAATCAATGAATCAATGTGTTGAAAGGACATACCAAAGTACTCAGTTGGGTTTTAGAACTACTGCATTGGACGGCATGTTGGAAGAGCATTGCTTTAGTCTGACCACCAGAAAATTTAAGCAATCTTTGGTTTTAGAGCACCTCCAGGAAAAATATATACTTATTCTTCAGTTATTAAAGTTCTTTTTCCCTACACATGTGTAAGAAGAGTTGATCAAATTTTGAAAAAAACAATTGATCAGATACTAGAGATAGCCAGAAAAAGAGACATCAGAGAATTAAGTAGATAGCAAAAATATTAAATATTATAAGGTAGTCAGTGAAACAAGTACTACTCTGAGCAGGAGAACTAGAGAAGCTTGGTTTGCTATGGATTTTGTCTCATGATTGAATTCATTGGTATCAAGATATGAACTCCAGCCGAAGGTTTTGCATGGTTACAGGCCTTTATCATGATTTTATCCAAAGTGATTTTTTGGGACTTGATAAACGTAAGTTCATCCTGTAGCCTGTCTTTTACTGAAAACATTCTGTCTTGCCATTAATTTTCATATAAAATTGTAGAACTGTTATAGCTTAGAGAGTCTTTATCTTTTGTCGGATTTGGTTGGCCAATGTACACTGGGCAACTGGTTCAAAAGCTGTGACAGTGTGGGTAAACAAATATTCTGGACACCTATGCCTCATTTTCTTAAAAAATGAGGCTAACGAACCCCTCTCCCCCTAAATGTAAATGCACGTATGTGTAAAGGTGCGTATGTGTAAAGGTGCATATGTGTAAATTCAAAAGTGAATGAAATAGAGGTGATAGATAAAAAAGCAATTAAGAAACTATAGGAAAATACTTGACTTTGGGTGCAGTGGCAAAAGGCAGCAAAGGGCACTACATATTAAAGGCAGTTCAAAGGAATGCCCTTGGCAGCTTTCGCAGGAATATATCCTATTTAACTGTCATGACATGGTTTAATTCTGAAGTCTCAACTACATTTACAGGAAAAGCCTTTGTGAAGTGTTTATCATGTTTTCTGAAAGCCTTTCTGTGACAGACCGTTACCTAAACTAAAAACAGCAGGAATCCAAAGTATAGCAACATGAAAACTGGTAAAGAGCATTTCCAATGTTTCTTAAAGGCCTCTTTCTGGGTCTTGGTAGATAAGGGTTTATGCTGTAGCCTTTCGCTTACTGCAGGTACTCTATTTGGCCTTTTTTTTTTCATAAACCTAGTAAGAATATAATATGTTTGAGATCTTCCTGACGGTCTTTTTGTCAGCTACAGGTACAATGAAAGGCTGAGCTTGATTTGCTGATGGAAGAAAGTGGATACTATGGTTGGACCATAGAGTCTCCACAAGCTCATCTGCCAGCGGTCCTTCATTATCTCTTGAGTACAGAGGTGTTGTCTAAAGTCCACATGCAGTTTCCATGCTGAAATTCAAGTCTTTTACTTCTTGTCCTGTCTTTATTTTCCTGTCTTTGGGTATGGATGATAGCGTGCTCTCATTCCTTTAGCAGCAGCCTTTCTTGTTTGTGTTCTTATGCCAAGAGGAGTCTCTGTTTGCTGTCCTAATCTTTCCATGGATTCCTCCACATCTAAGAGCTCTGGAATATGTACTGTCATATACTGCATTCCCATTTCTATTTAATGATGACTGAAGCACTGCAGTGTGAGCTATAATTAAAGCAAGTGTGATATTTAGAGAATAACTGACAATTTTTTGCTGCTATTGAAAAGCTTGTCTGGTTAATTTTATTTTAAATCTCATTTTCACAAAATGATTTCTTCTAATCTTCACCATCTGCATAACAAGTGTAATAAGCAAGATGAAATTAAAATATCTGCAACCTCTGCCCTTCAAATCAGTCATAAATTAAACCTGAAAAAAATGCGTTCTAGTGGGGGAAAAAAACTTCAGAAGAAATTCTTTCTATTAATCTCTCCCCACTAAGGAAAAATACATACCCTTGCTTAAAAAGAATAAAAATACATGTAATTAAGCAACTTCTATTGGTGAAATTTTATTTGTCTTCATCAGATCATGAGGTAAATGCTGATTTAGAAACCTCAGACTTTTTGCCAGATGGCAATGGAGCAGACATCTTTCACAAGCAGCAAATCAACAAAGCGCGTAGGATATTCATGAAAAATTTGAAAGCCATTCTGTGCACATAGTACCTCGGTGACCCTTCAGAGCTCAACAGAAAGAGAGGATCTTAGGAACTAGTCATACAACATTATTGGTAGAAGCGTTTACAACATTATTATACAGTGTTTTGCTTACAGTGTTGCTTTCTTCTTTTAACAGTTGCTAAGAAAATGCTAGTTGACTTCTAGGGAGAAAAATTGGCTCAATGCAGAGGATTTTTAGAATCAATGTAAACATTTCCTACACGCACCTTTGTCATTGTCATTTGAAAATTCTAGTGACAGTTCTGACTCTTTGCCCAGTACTGTACTCACTAGGAAGTGCTTTTGTTATAGTACTGGCTTTTCTGTTGTTTTGGTTTTTTTTTTTGTTTATCAGAAGGTTGCAGGTAAATTCCCTTCCTGTTAGCTGTATTTGAGTAATATTCTCTGCGAGAAGAATCAATGCAAATGGTAATCCTTCAAAACAGCTGAGGCAGCATTGCATGCCAGAGGGCTGAAAAAATGTGAATGAACATTCTCTGATTTACCAGCAAAGTCCATTCCTCCCGTGCAAGCATTTAATCTGCTGACAAGGTGATAAGAGACTTTGTACAGCTTAGACACCAACCTAACAACACAAATATGATACAAACAAGTATATCTTTGGAATTAATTATAATGCAACATAATTAATATCTCCTCTGTCTCCATTTCTGTGCATACAGTTGTAAAGGATGCTGCCTGTTCTTGCATATCAATATGTGAAGGAAGAAAATGTTGTTTTGGAGAGTAAAAAACCTTGCACGTTTTCTCATTACCTGTTAAAAAGTCTGAAATTTTAATTTCCAAAATTGGCAAAAAAACCCGAGTCAGGTCCATTTTTCCCCTAATCAAAGTTTACTCAAGTGCCCAATTGCCTACTTCATTTACTGCCCAACTATATCCATTAGATAAAACTAGTAAACATAATAAGAAATCAATTGAAGAATGCTTGCTTTCCATCTTCAAACTCATCATTTGTGAATTAATCATGGTTCTTTGTGATATATGAAGGCTTTTCCTTTGCTTTATTATTTGGTGTGAAGTTATGAAACCCTGCATTGTGCAGGCTTACTCCTGGCAAGAACCAACTATGAGAAATGTCACTGATTAAAACATGCACATTTTGCTTCCTAGTGATTACTTTTTTCTGATATAATTTTGACAGCTTGAACTGTGGTACTTCTTAGCCCAGTAACTAGCAGAGATTTAGAAATAGGAATTAAATATATTTCTACTGGAAAGTCCAGGTCAGGGATGAATAGGAGTTTACCAACTTCAAGTGCAGTTTCTTCAATGCGAAGTAACATTACAGCCTTGTCCGATTGAAATACACGGGAAGTTTGATACCAGGTCAACTTTTATCAGGAGAAACAAAGTCCAATTCATAAAAATATACTGCCATACTCACTTATATGCCTATGGCCATGTAAGTAGTAGTGACATTAATCAAATTTGGGGTTTTGCAGATGTAACCTTGTTTTCAGCTGGGAAACTGTCTCACCCCTTTCCTATCCTGAGCTATTGACAGCGAGTAGGCTAAGTAGCAGGTGGAGATGGGGAGAAAGCATATGTTCCTCCATTTCTGCAAAGTTTTTTTCCACATCTTTTCTCTAATTCCCTACCACTGATCTGTTTAGTGAATTTCCACTCCTCCCATACTAAACAGAAGATGAGGGCCTATGGACAAGAGGGAAATGAAATGGTGATAAAGTTTATGTGAAAGTTTATGTACCTGCAAGGCAAAGTTGTAGGAAAGACAGTATATTTTATTAGAATAATTCATATAGTTGGGAAAAAACAGATGAGCTTTTGGGCATACAAGCCCTTCTTCAGTTCTTTGGAATGTGTGCACACATTTTGTTGAATAATTTCAGTGCTCACCATCCATGGTTAACTTAAACTTGCCTTTAGCAAAGAACATGAATTCTTTTGAAAAAGCCTAAATAAAACCGAGAAGAGTTGCATGGAAATGACTTTTCTTTTTAAAGTCTCTGAAAGGTAGGTACAAGGTGAAGATTGCAGCATGCTGGGTACCCTTTATGCACAGGGTACGTGCAGTCTGTGTATACTTTGCAGTTTTCCTCTTATAGCTGTAAGTATGCCTTCGTTTTCACATCATGGAGCAACTCTTGAATGTAGAGTTTGCTTCAAACAGCAGACTTCTCCACTGGGATTATTAGTAGGATGCCAGTTCTAACTGGAGGTTAGCAGCATTTTTGATGATCTATGTTAGGACTGTGTTAAGGAGCTACAGCATTTTGCGTTGGCCATGAGACATTTATCTGGTGATAACTACTTGCAGCTATAGACCTGGGCCAAATTCAGATGAATAACCTTGATGTGAAAGGCCATGTATCGTGTTCAGTGAGCCATACTGTTGCCTGAAACTGTGGACTTAGTGATCCAGGACTAAATTAAATAGAAACAGTCCAATGAATGTCCAATTTTACTCAGTCATCCAAATATATTAGGATATTACAGCACTGTGGAGAGATATACTGTGGTTGAGATAATTGTGACTGTTAATTTTCAGCCTTGTTGCTAAAGGACATTCCTCTGGAAATTATTACAAAGATGTTGGAAAACATTATTTGAAAGATAAGTACTTTTATTTAACTCCAGGCTGAAAGGCAAAGGAATTTATGATGTTTGTAACTGATATTATTTCTATAAAATGTGTTTGTTTCCATAAACATGCACAAAATACATTCACATAGCAGTGTCAAAGAATTATTGCAACTCTGGCTTGGTTATTCTTTTTAGACAAAACATAACAGCATAATATTGTGATGAAGATCTGGGTGGCTTTCTGGTCGATTTTAGTTTTTCTTCTTAAATATCTGATGGCACACCTGGTCTTCACATGTCAGTTCCTGCAGTATTAAAACAATTAGTAAGTATACAGAGGTACAAATTGTATTTTGCATACGCAGCAGATCCCACCAGAAATTACTACAACCGAGCCATTGCATTAAAAAGATAAGCTAATGAAAAAGAAAACAGAAAGAATAGTGTATTATATGTAACCGATCAGCAGCCACACACTACATGTTGCAGTAATTAGATTTTGTCAATTAAATTGAGCTCTAAGAAAAATAAATATGAAAAATGCATAAAAATTGCTCTTTAATGCAAGGCTTTTTCATGCTCTGTTATTAAAACAATATAATAGTTTATAATTCATATGTCGCCTCATAATTCATGAGAAGCAATGAAACAAGGAAATAAAAAGAAAAGGAGGATGCTTTAAAAAGATGAGGACATTTGCTTCAGAGATGTGCCCAGCTGTTTTTCAGGGGCCAGAATAATATGCTATTTTTGCCCAGTGTTGCAGCTGACCTCTTAAAGGTTGGCACACTGCAAGGCAGGCAGTTTGGCTTGTCTGCTGATTAGCCAGCATTCCTGTGCCAAATAAGGCTTTGAGGTGTACCGAGGCCAGCAGTTGGCCAAACCCGCAACAGACTTTCTACAGACTGTTGTAAGAACCTACTTGGTCTCTCTGTTTCAAACAATCTTAGCCTGAATCCTGGTGCTAGCATGTAGAACCTTTGTTAGGTCAGGTTTTGCATATGAGTTAAGATTGAGTTGAAAAAGTGTGCCAGATAGTTGGCTTTAGGTTAGGTGGCAGATAGTGTTTTTTAATTCATTGCTTTGACCTTTCAAGCATACAGACTTGACGCAATGTGGTTGGCCATACCAACTGTCTGAAGGGTAAACTTGTGAAGGAGTAAATACCTAGATGCAAATCATGAGAGAGAAACAATGAACTCTCCTCCATAATCTTTCTGCACTCGCCTGTCGCACCATCCAACATTATCATGCCAGTTTCTTGATTGGTCTCCCAAGAAACTCTGGAATCATTAGCACTATGTATCTATTATTTTGAAATCTTTCTGGACTTCACTGACTGCTTGTATCCTGCACAGGCTCTTCTGGCCTCTCTTGGACTCACCTCATTTATCTTTGGGCTCCATCTTACTAACTCAGATGTATGAATGTTTTGCCCTTTTACTGTACTAGCATAAAGTAATTGCAGTGTAGGTTGTTTGCAGGATCGTCTTGACTATCCAGAGGTTTCTGATCTGTATTACAGCATAATATGCTAAAAATTCATACTGCTTCTTTCAGAAAAAAAAAAAAAATATTTTTCTTGCAATCTGTCCCGTACTTTTTTTTTTTTCTACCAATGATTGTAGAAGAACAAGATGATGTTAGAGGTGCACTGTAACAAGAAGGGTTAATAGCTGGAGGGCAGTGGACTGGAGCAAAAAGACACTGCAGGGTTATGACTTAATTGGGAGCAGGTGGAAGGAAATTGAGCATTCCTGAGTTGTAGCAGAGGGGGGGGATTTCCTTAGAGTTCAGAGATCAGACCTGTCTGAAGACCATTCTAACTAGAACAAGTAACAAACTCTTTGAAATGGAAAATGGTACTTTGTTGCAGTCTCAGTTATGTGCTGTGTATCTGTATAGCAGCCCTTACCAGATGCAGTAGGTCTCCTTCAATCCAGTGCTTCCAGCCCCTGTTTTTCTTTTCACCTTTCTGAACGCATACTAGTTTGTCACCATCCCAGGTCACTAGTGTCTACATGAATCAGATAATTAACTCAGATATGTTAATGAGAAATTTATGAATACACGAAAATAAGCTCAATCAAACAATGAGAAGACGAAATTACACTTGCTTCCTACCATTCCCCATCTTCCTCCTGAAAAACCCCAAATCAGCCATTCAACCAAAACTTGAATGCATTCAAGATGACAACGTTGATGTGAAGCTTTGTTGTCATTTCCATTAATTTCTTCACATACACAAATATGAAGTGTTCATACTAACTAGTGTATTGCTGAGTGAATTAACAGATACTTGTGCAATGTATGCAAACTATTTTTCTTTTCTTGCTGTTTCAAGCCATTAATAAAAAGATTATAAGGTTTCATGAATGAAGACCTGGGGGCTTATACCAACTAGTGCCGTGCTAACATGTTTCTAGCGCTGCATAAAGTAACAAGATGAAGTGTATGTTAATATAATCTCATACAATAAATTTATTTATTTTATAGCGTCTTTCATGGACTTTAACAAAAGACCTTTAAAGTTGTAAGTTGGAAAAGGTGCTCTAGCTGGCCCTGCTTGAGCAGAAGGGTTGGACTGGGTGATCTCAAGAGGTCCCTTCCATCCTCAGGCATTTCATGATTTGGTGTGATTCAGAGTCTATCACCAATAAACATGGTATTGAGTATCCTGATTCTTGCCTAGGAGCAGGATGACCATTTGTGTAAGGAAAGGTTCTCTTTACAGGCTAAATTCTCTACTCAGATATGCTAGAGTAAATTCAAAACAACTTTGTTTGAATTGTTCTAGATTTGAACCATTGTACTTTAGGGAGACATTTAACCATGTATTATAGGCAAATCCTCATCAGAGACCAGTTACAATCAGTGGAAGTTCAGTTGTTAAAAAGCTCCAAGGGTATTGGGAGCTTAATTCATTTTATAGTTCAGCACTGGATGATTTATTTCTCTTATGAGGGAGCTTTCTATTAATAACGAGACAAAACTCATTCCATTTCAGTTAACTTCTTTCTTATTTACGGAATTTTTAAGCTACATGCTCTTTAAATTATCCATGCCCTCTTTACATTTAAATGTTGCCTAGCAGTTTTATTACCTTCATCTAACTTCAATGTGTTTGAGGCATTGTTTTGTTAATAAAATGACCAGAAAATTCTTTTAGAGCAGTCCTGAGAATAATGGCATTATGTGCTTTCTTTTTGCTTCTCCTCTTGTTAGAAACAAATAATATAACTTGTTTAGAAAATAATATTAGGCAAATATGATTAAACCAGGTAGTGTTATAATTGTACAAGCTGTATTTCCTTCCTTCCAAATAATTGATAAGGAAAAGGAGAGTCTGCAAGTGAGATGATTTTGCACAGACAGACCATGGCTTTGGTAGTGGTGAAGAGCACTAGAGGAGCATTAGTCTATGGGTTTAAGGAGTGATGCAACTAATGAGTCCTTAGATCCTTAATAATGACTTCAACTGATCTAAAGAGATGTGGCAGAAATGTTTTAAATCACAAACTCTGTCACAGGAATATGTCCCACCCAGTGCTCACTGGAGAAAGTGTTAGGAAGACAATTTAGAGACAGGGATATTCAGGATACTGGAAAAAAATGCATCTTATTGTTTGATGCCTTGCAGTGCTGTGAATGAGAAACAATTTGGAAGAAGTCATAGCAATTACACTGCACAAAGTTAGTTTGAGAATTAAAAGTGATCCATAGTGAATAAACAATGTCTTCTGTCAGATCTGTGCCATGCCAGTGAAGGGTGATATGAGTTCAAATGTAAATATATCCTTTATGCTGCCAATTTCCTGTGGCAATTGCCAAACCAAAACAGGTCTTACTGACAGTAAGCTTTGATCTCAGCTTCTCAGAGTTTCGCAAAAAGTTCTGAAACCTTGTTTATTGAGCAGAGACTGGTGGAAAAGGCAGTGTATGTTTGGAGAAGAGCAAGAAAACCGAGAGCTGAGTGGAAGAATAAACCTGTGGTAATTGGCAGAAGAGTTGATATGGGTAGATTCAGTGAATGATGACAAAGAGAGGCAGGTGATGCAACATTATTAAGACTCTGAAGGGGACAGTCAATGGAAATTTAAGATATACTGCCCTTTCTACCATTGAAAATCTTGCTTAAGTATTTTAGGGGTGAGAAGAGAGTAGAACAGAATCAGTATTGATACAGAAATATGAAGCTGAATTAAGTAAGTGAATTTAATTAGTGCTCGTCTGTACTGATTTCTTTACTAACTTCCCTGATACTGTCTTGTTTGAATGCATCACAGGAACAGACTTATTGGTTGACTCAGTCCATCGTAGGAGGTAGGGCATGGGCTGACACAAAATATGGGCCTTTATCCAAACGTTACTTGTCCACATATCTCACTGAAAGGTGTCTGAACATATGCCCATAGTTTCCTAGGGGAATTCTGAGCTCAGGTTACTCCTATAATCCTAAAGATGGTAAAGCATGCACTGCTGGGTCTCCTTGCCTGCCTACCACTGCTAGTAGGCCTGCCTCCCCTATCAGTGGTAGCTTTGCCTCGCATTTTTTTCTTGTCCTTTCCCAAAACTCCCTTAAGATTAATAGCTGAGTGCAGGTTTATTTTTAACAATGTCCAACTGTTAAATTGTCCAATAGAGGTTGAACAGGCTCAGATTAAAAATACAGTGTGAACCTAGCCATTCACAACTGAAAATTTATATTGACACAAAGTCCTAAAGTCAAAGGGATGAATTGACAGTTTCATTAAGGAAGATACATAGGTAAAAATACAGTTACTTTGCTACTTTCTAAATACAAAAAGGTGGATCACAGAAAAGCTGGAAAAATTCTCTACTAGAAAACCATGTAATTAATGATTGTCCTCACGTATCTGAGTAACCATTCTGATTTGCATTTATAATAAATGCTTGTAGTGGGAAAGAAAACAGTCTCAAGACGCAAATTATTTCTGCTTTATAAAAATCCTCTGATGTCTGTAAAATACTAGGGCTCTTTATCATGTATTCAGCTGATTTTTGGAACTGCTCAGTCCTGGTGCCAACTGTAGTGTAAACAGATACCAGGTACCAAATTTTTACCTTTACAACTCGGTTATCCAGTCCTTTGGTATGTTCTTCAAACTCCACTCCCACAGTGTAGTCCAGTTCATAGTTTCTGAAAGTACTGAGTGTTTTTGTTTTAAAATTGTCTCCATCTTGAATAATCTCCTTTGTTTGTTTCAAGTGTTTTGCAATCTTACGAGTTGCAAAATCGATACCTGTGAAAAAACAGAAAAGAGTATCACAATGAAAATTCCAATATTTGTTACCAAAAATAAAAACACACAGCACTTCTATTTACACATCATAAAAATAACATTTTATGTGGAACATATTTCCATAAATGACAGTTTTACCTGCAACATTTTGCAGAGAAGAAGATGATTTCAAAGAAAAATAAATTGGTTTTGCAAGTAGACTTTCAATTTGAGGATCTTCCACTGATTATACAATTATTTATTAAGAGGATATCTGTGGGAATGTTATGAGCAGAGCTACAACATACAATCAGTAGTGAATAGTTACTGGCATGTTAACTCACCCCAATCTCCATTTTTTTTGGAGAATGTGAAACAACAGGGGCTATTAAGACTGGCATTGCCTTTTGGCCTCATTCACACATGAAGCTGTGGAATGTTCAGGAATGCTATTGTCATCTTATGCTTGGAAGCCATTCCCTTTCCTAAGCATGTGGTGTAAATTATATAAGCATATGAGGGTACTGGTATGTGTTCTGCAAGGTTACAAACATTAGACACCCAGAAAAGAAGGAACTCAGAATAAAATTCCTTTTCAGAAAATAAGCATATTAGAATGAGTATGTAATCAAGGGGATTTTGGCATGTTACTTTTATGATGAACTTATAGTCCGTGGGAGTATACAAGAGGTTAATTAGTTAATTTAAAAATAATGAAAATTATACTAATGAATAAAAAAGAAACAATCAAATACCAGTGTGACTTATCCATTATTGTTAGACAGCAGGCACAGAAATAAATTGTAATTTAGATGTTAAAGGGAGACAAATTCAAAGTCAAAAGTCAAAAAGTGTCAAAATACAGCATTTGACAGTTTCTGTTTAATATTCTGTCAACATTTTATGCAGTACTGATCTCCTTAACATCCTTATTTTGTTCGTGGTGAAGAGTAACATTATAATGTAAACAACTGCTTGCAACTGAATGCATTGAAAGTTACCAAAAGGAGAATATATATTACCATCATGACAGTTTGCCCTAGACAATCCACCTAACGCCAGCTGCATTACCATCTGCAATAAATATTTCTGACCAGCTGGCAGTGAATCTTATTATGGTCCTATATGCAAATGAAATAATTTCACATGCTTCTGCAGGAGATTGAAAAATGGTTTTGGTTTGTTAGCCATCCTTTAGTGGTTTTGCTTGTGAGTTAATCATTGTCAGCTCAGCAATGCCACATACTAATGGAGTCCTTTTTCTTTTGGTAGATTCATTATACTGCTTGTGAAGTACTAATCAAGTTGAGTAAGAGGATTGGCTTGAAAAAAAATGTGACTTTTTAACATGGGGAATAATGTTCTTGTTCAGTGTTTATATTCAAGACTTCTTGGGTATATTTATCTGCTGTGGTGGATTAAAGGTATCTCTGGGTCTGATTTATAGACAGGTAACATAAAATTTAGTTTTCTCTGAGGAAAAAAAATGTCTAGACTTCAAAGAAATGCTATTTCTGACTAATATATGAGTCTTGTAGCTCCTGGAGAAAAATCAGGGGAGGTTTTATTAAAGCATGGTTTTCATAACTGCATTTTGAACAATACAAGCAATAAAAATGATATATTGTTCTATTATAGTAGATTAAAATACTTTGTAACATGTTTATGACAAAATCAAAGTTTCTGGCTTAAAGAGCAAAACTATTCTTTAATTAAAGTATAGAACTGTGTATGTATTAATTATAAGGATGGATGAATTTTAAAAAAACAAAACCTGTGTGCTTTGAACCTGAGCACTTTAATACTTAGAATATCAACCATGTAAAATTGTGAGAAACAGAGAAGAAGAATATTTTTCACCATTTCCATGTAATTTCTTTCCGTTCAGAGAATCACCTATAGCCATATGCATCTTTTTGGTGGGTTATTTTTGCTAATTCATCGGCAGTTTTTAATTAGTATAACTTATAGTATATATATGCATGTATACACAAAAACATTATGATGTACTTATGAAGGGCCAGATCCAGACAATTGGTGCAAATAGGTACTTCATCCCAACCAGTTTCTGGCATTCTTACTGGGAAAGTAGTTTGAAAATTTTATCAGAAAGTTCAGTGAGCACCTCTCCAGTACAGTCTGCCCAGGGTAGGCAATGAATTGAAGTATTTCCCAGGAAAAATACATCTATATTGCATTCCTTATTCTAACAGATTCTTTCTCTTGCTTTGTTTTGGGCTATTGAGCGGGTGAAGTTCTTTTGTTCTCGTGAACTCTTACTATCCTTTTTTAAGCAGTTTTCCCAGTATTGGATGTCTGGGGTCCAGACCCCATTGTAGGCTGAATCCATCCATATTTCTCCCAATTTCCACTGGGATATATGAGATCAGAAAGGGATCAAAAATCCACTTGATTTAATAATAACAAAGTCATAATTTATCCACTGACTGAAGTGATTCAAAGGGTGCCACTGCAAAGAGTAGCTGCTGTAGACGAGTTCATGCTAGCATTTATGGTACAAAAAGAATTATAAAATTGGAAAACGGATTACTTGTTATAAAAGGATCTGAATATAAGGATGATAGTAATTAAAGTTGAGTTTAAAGCTGGTATAATTAATACTTGCATTATGACAGTTAGACACTAAATTCTTATTGAATTTGAATGAAAATCACGGTTTAAATTCAACAGTGGGTAAATTAAACAAACAGTGGGTAAATTAAAATTCAAAGAAATCCATATTATTAGCAGCAGCTATCTTTTTCCCTGACATTTTTTCCTGGATTTTAAGACAAATGCAAGTGAAATGTTATAGCTCAACTGAAATAAACAATACAAGAATACCTTGGAAGGGAAGAAAGGAAGAAAGAGATGGCCACTAAAACCAAATAAAAACTTATCACCACAATTACAAATCCTTTGGAAAGAAAATATTCACACCACAAGTGTTTAATTTGCATCCAAAGAATATGGAATGAATAAACCTAAAAAGCAGAAAGATCTTTATGAAGATAATTATCAAAAGAGAATTATCAAATATGATGAAATTTATCACTACGAAGCAAGGCAGAACTAGAGCAGGATGACTATCATGGCTGGTTGTTAGAGTAACACCCCACAAAAGTGGGTCAGGTCTTGGAGCAAAGGGCTGAGACAGGACTGAAGCAGAGCCAAAGTAGAGAGAATTGAGCTAGAAGCAAGAATTGTAGGTAAGACCAGAAGCTGAGGCAGGCAGTAAGAGAAGCCTGAGGTAGACGAAGACAGCCTGGAATAGTCAATTTGTGACAACTAGGAGTTGAATTAAATATCATCCAGACCAGCAGGCCCCATAGCTCACTTACAGTTGGCATATTTAATGCTGAAATCACATTTCAGTTGCATATAAAGTAGCAATTACTCTTTATGCATAACTGTCAAACCTGAGCACTCAAATTACTTCAGTTAGTATGTTTCTTTCTCCTGAAATTCATGATATTGGCTTAACCATTCATAATTTTAAAAAATGATTTTTTTTTGTACCTCACAGGTATATGTGTATAGTATTTACAGACAAAAGTTATTGAGCTTTTCTCCATAAATGCAAAGGATAAAAACTACAAATAGTGGAACTTGCCTTTCTCTCTTAAAAGAATTGAGGTTTTAAGGAAATTATTTTCAATTGGTCTTGAATAAGGATGAGTGTTTATTTTTATGTGTTTGTGTGTCTTTCTTCTCTTTCAATCTGAACAGACAAATAAATTAGGGTTAAGATTCTTTGATGAGAGTAAAACTAATAGAAAATCAATTAAAGCATCAAATTTTTTTATGTCAGTTAAGGATTTTCTGGTACTTATCCCTAAGTCAGTCACTAGTGTAGACTTTGAGAATTACTTGAAAAAGGATAGATTTAATTACCTGATTACCACATTACCATGTGGTAGACTCTTCTTCCTAAGAAATACATTTTCTTAGGTTGTGGAAGATGGCTAAACAGTGTACTCATTGATTTTGAACTACTGAATTGTTTTTATAATGTACATCTTTACAAGTAGATACTTTGGAATTTGAGCAAACAAGTTCTTTAAATCTCCATAAACTTGGCTCAAAACCTTTTAAACAAAGCACAACAAACCACAAGTCTGATCTCAACTTCTGATGAAAAGTGCAAGGTACTTTGACCTGAAAAAGCTGCTGTTTATCGGCATCTCTCTTGCAGTTGTGTCAGCTACTGTAGAAAGGCAGAAAAATAAGAAGAACAAAAGATAGGAATCAATGACCACTGGATAGAAAACAATGAGACATCTGGGAATGAGAAGTTCATAGACCCAGTTGGGCTCCTGAGGGCTATCAATTGTAAGCATAAAAATAAAATATAGGATTGATTTTTGTCACGTGCTAATTTATGATTCAGAGCCAGACAGACATCTCCAATCTAGGTTAAATTAGCAAATTCTAATGACTACTTTTCTTGTATGAGTTTTATAGACATCATGTATGCTGAGGAAACAATGGTCCTTTATGCTCCTCATCTGTGATGTAGAGCTGGGAGAAGACTTCCGATTCTAAAAATTACACTTCTCATGCCTGCATAAATCTAAGTCCCATATTTTTTGCAGTTTTTGGAATGCAGCTATGTTTTGCAGTGGTAGAAAGGTGATAACTGTTCTTTCAATATCAATCCAGAGTGTACTGAAGAAATTCTTGAGAAATGTTGATGTCTTCTATTATTTCTTCTTATCAGCAAATTAAAGATCTACACCTTTGCTAACCTGAGTAGAGGAAGGATTTCCTGCATGCTAGTTGCATAATCATAATGACCTCGAGCAAAAAGTTTATACCTTTATGAGAAAATGCTTGAAAGACAATTTATATTGAAAATAATAGTTGCAGCAAAATAAGACATTTCTCTCATAAAATTATCTCACAGTCATTACAGAAATTGAGTCTGTCAGTGTGAGGAGAAATCAATCTACAAACATCATAAACTTGATCTTTATATGAACTGACAAGGATATTGCTTGCATTCAGTTAACAGTGTTTTGGTATTCTAGCATCTACAAGGAGTATGCTTAATATCCTATATAATGTATACACAAACTGTAGCTATCAGACCTCTAATGACAGAGAGCCTAACAAAGTGGTAAATGAAAGTTGCCTAAAGAGCGAAACGTCTCTTTTTGCATGTACACATATACTGTTGTCATCAATGATGGTAGTAGACAAGTGAAATTAAGCTTAGTTAACCATGTGAACATATGTTTAAGAACTCCTGTGACCTAAGTCTCCTTGCTGTGTTAAGGATGACTCCCACAAAAATTGTCAGAAATATCTGCCCATTTATTTTTAAATGCTTTTGAGGGCTTTTATCGCCTTTACCATGCAACTGGTTCATATAATTTCTGCTAGTTCAAGCAGCTAATTAAGTACTAAACAGTCTTTAATAGAGCCAACCAGGTTGTGACTTGACTGTTACAGTAAGTATATACCAGTAATAAAAAAGAGCTTCTGTATCTGAAAGGTTGGGTTTTGCTCCCCCGCCCCGTTTTTTTCATTTAGCTAAATAAAGACTAACATCTTTGGCTACAATTCTTCCCTTCCTTATATACTTAGATCATTGTAATTATAAGTACATTACAATTATTTGATTTTTAATGTGATTAGCAGAAACCCTTATGCCACAACACACATTAATTTTTAGAAGGATTTTACGTATAATTGAAACATTTTCTCTTTATCTCTATATAGTTAATATTTTTTTCATTTACCTAAAGCAACCATGTAGCCTTCAAAGTTTTCATTGGTTTCCATTTCCCACGTCCCATTGTAATCAGCAGGCATGGTGGCAAGAGCTTAAAACCAACTTCAGACGAAAAGGTGAGGCTGGAAACAGGATCTGCTAAGAGAATGTTTTATAAACCTTTTCATATCTTTTTTTTTTTACAAGGTTTATGGTTTTCTAGATAATACAGTTTAAGGGTCAGAATGATAACCCTAGAAAACTTTGCCTTCATTTACAAAGTCCAGTTGAACAGCTGGCAGACAAGGAAGACTTTCTTATATGTAGTGATACAGGATATGATTTCACAGTGACCTTTGTAAAGAACTACTAGCTATTATGGGATACCTTTGAAATATATTGAACACAGTGGCAAATTGTATGACCCTGTTCAAGTTTCCAAGGTGAATTCTCTTTTTCAGTTCCTTTCTACATTTCACATTCCACTATGAAGACCCAACCTGACAGACCTGACACACCCAGAACTCCCGTTTAAAACTGATGGAAGTCTTGAATGTCTAACAAATGGAAGGCAGGGCAGAAATGGAATATTTCTGTTGAAAATAATGAACATATAGAGATTTTGGTTTTCAAATTATCTATATACCAATAGCTACACTTATACCAACAGCACTTCCATATTTTTGTTTTAATTTAACAGCAAGTTTAACAAATGTAAAGTGAATCACAATCAATCATAATTAGTATCAATCCTATCCTAAAAATGATTTTTTAATTGCTCTGTAAGATAGCAGTTTATGTTAGAAAAGTATTTTTCACCCAGCAGCATTACATTGTTGTGGGGACAATCACAGATTTCAGTTGTGCAAATAAGAACATTCAGAATGTGTCTGAATGGAGAATCTGAATGTGCAGTAGAACTTTATTGGAATTGAAAGTAAGCACCAAAAGCAAATTAATATAAGTTACTGTTTTAAATTCTTTGGCTTTAATTAGTTAAGATAACTTACAGATGGCTCTACAGATAGAATAACTGATGTGATCAGGAGCACAAAAATCCTTGCTTTTCTTTCTCTCTCTTTTTTTTTTTTAAATGGGACTATTATTAAAAATTTTGCTAGAAATGTATTGAGTGATACTTAAGGAGCTAATTTAAAAGAAG
Source organism: Vanellus vanellus (assembly GCF_965231255.1). Lineage (NCBI taxonomy): Eukaryota > Metazoa > Chordata > Aves > Charadriiformes > Charadriidae > Vanellus > Vanellus vanellus. The sequence continues at coordinate 23,682,464 of NC_138913.1, read as the reverse complement.
GAAAAGAAAAATCTTGATCTATACCTACAGGAGATATTACAAGGGTTTTCAATCAGACATCAGAAAAAGGCTCAAGGAACCACAGTGACTGAAAGTTAGGTGAATTCCTATGTGAATGCACGTAGGAAGATACCTGCATTCTTAACTGTACAGTATAGTTTGTCTCTAGATGAGTTTACCCAGGGAAATCAGTAATCACTGTTTTAAATCTTTAAATAGGTAGAGTGTGGCTTTCTAAAGCCTCATTTCGAGCACAATTTATTGGGCTGAACACATCTACTTTCGTATTTGTTTCCACTATAAGAATTTCTAGGTGAAACACTATAAGTGATGTTATGTTGACAGTGAAATTTGAAAATCTTTGTGCTTAAATTATTATGTAATACTTATGCAATAGGTTTGATTTTACATATCTTCGCATACTTTCTTTTTTAGCCTCCACATTGCATCAACATTAATAAATGCATTATTGTTATTCATACATTTGATATCTATACTAAAAGATTCTAGAAAACCAAGAAAAATAATAGGTTATTGTTCCCCAGTAAACCAATCACAACCACTCAAAATTAGCTGTGTAAGCAACATGAGTTTCCTTGTGCATATGCATAATAATCTTTAAGTGCATTATCACACTGGTTGTCCAACTGGAAGTCATTCTCTCCTTCAGTGTACTAAAGGGATGATGTCCAATTTAAAAGCAGGTACTCAGTGTTTTACCTTATATCTCCAAATGTCTAGCGATGGATTTATGAGGAATGAATCAGACTGAATGTCTACAATCACCTTCTAAAATCAGAGCATATGCTAGAAGCTCATGGTGAGAGATTTTATACGCTCATTGATTTTAATTCTGAAGTAGTTTGCTTCCTATGTACCAGTCATTTTGGTAAGATGCAGAAGTCACTGACATTGTATCATGTGATGATCAACAATTAACATCCGTTAAGAACGAAAAAAAATAGACAGTTCTATTGCTGTAGATATGCAGAGCTAGGCACATTCAGAGAAGATTATGAGATGAGAAAATTCTTTACACATAAGGCCATAATTAATCAACAGTGTACACAAACAATTGTACTACAGGTTTTTCACAATGGTGCTTTGTTTATGCCCATCCCTTATTATTTGTTTAAATAATTTTTTTTTTCAGTGTGTGTATTTTGTAAACTCCATATTAGGAATTCTCTAAGCATGTGTTTATCCATCAACCTGAAACAGTTCTTTTGAGCTTTTGCAGGTAAATACGCAACTAGGAGGTTTACAGACACTAAATTTAACCAATCAAAGACCTGGCTAAGCAGGGAATTAATAAAACATGAAATATTGACTTGACAGAGTTCTGTGATGCTTCATGAGCTTTTAAAGAGAATTGTGTTAAGGTCCACAAAGAGAATTTTCAGTTTATGAATCAATATCTTGATAGGCAGGAAAACCTCTACCACATTCAAGTGCCTCCTTAATACATACGGAGGCAAGAGACAGTACAGATGATGTTAACACACAATTTTTTAAAGCCCTATGTGGAAAATTGTAAGTCTGCAGATCACTGACCCACTGTATCCTCAGCATTCTCTTGGGTCTGTGCCTTGCTAGCTACATTGACCTGCCTCTCATCACATTTCAGCTTTAAAATTTTGACTTATTACCCTCTTCAAATCTTAGAAATAATTTTATTTGCCCTGTGTTTATTGTTTATATGCTACATACATAGAGACAAACTCAAAATGGCAAAATAGTATTTCCTTCCTATGCCATAAACATAAGTTTGGGGGAAATGAAGAAAAGTTGCCCTCTCCTAATCATCGTTATTATTTAAGACCACCAGTAAAATCAGTAGGGATGCATGTATAAGATGTACTGAACCCTGGGAATGGCGGGAGGGAGGTGTTGCCTTCAGGTTTTCCAATATGTACATTAAAAACCAAGGCTCTGAGCTCATAGCTTGTGTGTCAGGTTTCAACGCAAGGATAAATTTTATGGCTGAGTAGCAAGACCTTGGAAATAAAGCAAATTCATGAAAAGTCAAAAGACTTGTTAAAAGCCTACGTAACATTTTCAGTCTTCATTTTTTTTTGTATAAAGAAACAAAGGTGGCTTTTCTTGCCCCTGTCCTATAAATCAATATTGATTAGTGGCAGTTTAAAACAAAACATCTCATAAAAAGAGCCTAGACTGACAAGACTGAAAAGTGAGGCCCAAATGTTGTTTCTGTAGAATGAGTCAGCAGTCATGGGTGCTACTTCTAACACTTGCCTCCAGTTCCTCTCACTGTATCTGAGACCTGCCCAGAAGAGACATCCTATATGGGTAGCTGAACAAAGTTCAGCCTTCTTGCTATCTGAAACGGCAGGTAGTGCACTCTCCTTGGGACAGTTTATGCTGTAAAGGACAGTTAGGAGCACTATTTAAATAACAGAGCTACCAGTCAAACAGAATTTTCTCTGCAAACTTTTGGGCATGGTATTTTGAAGACATGGTAGCATGCATCCCACTCTGTCCTTGCCTCATTTCATTTTCCTTTAAAATTATCTAATATGCGTATATAACACAGAAGAAAAATGTCTTTTACTCCCCCAATCAGCCCCTACACTCCTCCTGCATGACAGCTGGGACTTTTGCCTATAGTTATTTGGTTGTTTTTTTAACACATAGAAATATGGCAAGCTGCGTAAGTTGTTCTTAGCAACTGAATTCCCCTGAAGGATTCAGACAGAAGCAGCATGGTCACAGGCACCTATTATTATTTTTAACTTGTTAGCACATGTGCACTCACCAGGTTTATTTTTATTTTTAAGAAAATTAATCACTTGAAATGTATTCAGCAAAAACTGTCAGAGGTGCTATGTCACCAGGCTTGGGGCTCTGTTCAGCACAGACACGAGTAGTCACATTATGACAACTAAAAGCAAGTTGGAGGGAGGCAATTCACTTCTTGTCAGTATGTAAGATGGCTGGCAGCCTTGGGGATTCAGCTGGGTGAAGATAGTCGTCAGCTACTGGGCAGATAATTTACTAGGAAGTGGCAGGAGCAGCAGGAGACATGTACAGCAGGAGAGGACAGAATCAAAAGGTGTTATCTGCAAAATGGGCTCAGCAAATAGAATTTGATTGCCTACTTGTTAATGGCTGCCCTCCCCCAATATCAAATGGCACTAAACTACCTTGGATATGCCTAGCTTATGAGCTTTCTTGCCAGGTCAGATACAACAAAATATAACCAAGCCTACCTCAGTGTCTTGGAGTTAATTAGAGTTTTGGCTTCTGACTCTTAAGCTTGCTTGCTTGTTGAGGTCTGGGCCCTGCAGAGAAGGACTCAAAGTTTGACCAGTTGTACGTATGGTTGTTGGCTAAACACTTATTATTTAATGTCAGTTCTTAGCTGATCACGCCAAAACAGAAATCTGCAGGAGGAAACTTTCTGTTGACACCTAAGAGAAGGGAGAATTCCTTCATTCACATCTCAGGAGAGGAACATGTCTGGCATCTTGTTGACAGAACAGTACCGACTGGTTGCAAATGCTGTGGTAGAGTGAGGACGTACACATAACTTGCAGTTACGCCAGTTTGGCACATTTCGTGTTTACCTTCAATTTAAACAAAGCTGCACAAAAATATGTTTTTAATCACTTAAAATAATTGAAATAAAATAATTGGCTTTCTGCCATTGGATTTTTTTTATCAATGACTGCCTCTCTGCAGTTGTTCTTATCTCTCTTACTCCATCTGCTTTTGCTGATGGAGTTGGATGCAGGTGTTACACTCTTTATTAATTAGAAGCCTTCTTCGTCTCTGAGGACGGACTTTGGTTTAGCTCTTAGAGACTTCCTAATGTCACCAGTGATCATGTTATTGAGTTTGATAATAATAAAAATCATCCAGTGGATACTACTGGCTTGAGAACTCACTTTTATTAAAGTGGTTTACATTATGAAAAATTATGCTGTAGAGGAATAATTGCCAGTGGATAAAACTGACCTTGATTTTCAAGAAAATGGGGAATACTGAATTTATTTGTTCCTTAATTCTTGCAAGCACTTATTCAATGCTCTTTATATACTGGCTTCAAGGAAGCAAGTAAAAAATCATTAGCCTTTGTAAAATCAGAAAAACTTAAGGAGCGACATAGTTTGGCCAAGGTCATGCAATAAGCCGCTAGTCAAAGCAAGTTAGCAAGTATAACCCTTTATGTGAGCCACTAAAGCATGCTTCCTCCTGGGCTAATATCAATGTAGATTGAAAACCTGAATGCAGTTTAAGTGCTTTGTCATTGCCATTAAGGCTGCCTAAGTTTTCCCTTCAAAGATTTTTTCAGGATCTGAATTCCCTGCATGAGCTGTGCGTTAATATCTGTAACTGTAATCTATAACTTAATTGTATTTATTCTGTAGCAAAGTTTTGTAATTGCAAATGCCATTTCTTATCTTCATCAGATAAAAGTTGCATTACTCAGACATTGAACTGGAATACTGATTGATGGTTTTTGAATTAAAAGAATCTATAGAAAGCAGTGTGGGTTTTTTTCTTTGATGCTTCTATGACAAGCACAATCTAGCTAAGAAAATGTGTATCTCCTTTAGCTTGTTCATGCTTGACTATAAAAGCTGAAATGTCATTTTAATGCAGGGTCTCATCTATTAGAATAACATTTTAAAGAATAAATTTTGTCAAACAGAAATACTCCTTTTACCTCATCTGGAGAACACTTTATAGGGATACTTTCAAATATCTTAGACCTCAAGTTTTCACATACCTTGTAAGTGGTATAATTTGATGATGGACAGATTTTGCTTAAAGTTCTAGAATCCAGATAAACAGAAAATGTCATACCAGTTGCTGCAATTAGTGCACAATTTTGAATTCACTGTAGTCATTTAGAAAAGATTAAAACCATTCTTGTGATAACCTTAAGGACCTAAAGTCACTGTCCCAGAAGGACTGTAAATTAGGTCCAGATATATTGATAAAACTCCGCAATAATATTCTGCCTGTTTGTTTTGTTGCTACCGGTGTAGAGCAGTTACAGAACTGTTATCCTAGTCCTAGGAAAATTCCTAGATAGGTGAGTGTATCTGTTTCCTGAATGCTTTCTTTTTGCCATAAATCAGTTTTACTGCTTCAGCTAGAAAAAATTACTAGCTCAGTAACCCAGAAACAAAATCTTCTAGGTAACTGGATGTTATCATCCTGTGTTGTTGCATATCTCTTAAAACATAAGCCTAAGTCTCTATTTCCTGTTGATTAAGCGATGCTCTGTGTTGTAAATCTCATAAATTTATTTCTCTCTCAGTGCTGTACAGTCATCCTATTCTGCCTGCATCTCCAGCTCCACAACAGCACTCCTGCTGTGGGAAAGGCTCTGGCTTCATTCTGCCATTTCCTATTCAAGAAATGAAGCCAGTGTTTAATTCTCCAGTGCACCCTGGAACTTATTAGAAAGTAATCTGTTGTAGTAACAGTGGCATTTAGAAGTCTGTCTGTCCTTGTGGTGAATTTCTGGCTTTAAGTTGGCAGTTATTTGACAGAAATAGCATTTAAGATGGAAATTTATAGTAATCTTTAAAAAATGTAATTTGAAAAATCCAAATATTGCCTGATGTAGTTAAATGAATCAGTATATGCTGTGTTACTAAAATGCAAATGCAACATACTTCACACTACAAGATGGCTCTTTAAGCATGTATATAATCAGTCAATTTAAGTTTCATTGGTGGTGAACCAAGCGAAATAACTCAGGACACATTGCAGAAGTTAAGATTTCTTCCAGACATCTGACAGGGTAGGTTCTTAATAGCAGTGATACCGTGTGGTTTCAGGAACTGCATGCACATGCATACAAAACAGGGGGAAGGATCATTTATATCTGATTTACCGATGCTGCCACTGGATGGCTGAATTGAAACAGGGAATTGATAAATATCACAATTTCAGTTTTCAATAAAAAGTACCAAGTACATTTAATATTGAAGAAGATACAAATAAAAAATAAAGTTTCTTAAAATGTGTATTTTAGTAGAAAATTTATAGAGGTAGATGTAGATGTGGATGTAGATACAGGTATAGCTATACAATATAACAGAATGGCAGACTGTCTTTCGCTAGAAGAGGAAAAGAAAAAGGAATTGAATTAGGTGATATCCAAATTGAAAAACTGAGGCCTAAATATAATCTCAGATTAGGAAAGAATTCCCCAGAAATTCAGAGTCATGATCACAATAACACGCTTCAGTAGGTTCTATGTGGAAAGCAAGTTAACCAAATGATTAGGAGAGTTACTTTTAAGTAAGTATTTGAAAGTGACTTTTCCAAATTTCCATTAAAAGCTTCCTAGAAATGGTGAGAACTATACTAGTGAGTCTTTTCATATACTGACTGGGTTTAATCTGGAAGGAAGGAAAAGAAAGAAGGAATGAAAGCAAGAAAAAAGGAAAGAAGGAAGGAAGGAAGGAAGGACGGACGGACGAAAGGAAGGAAGGATCCTCATTGATGGATGTTAAAATATATTTTTGTCTGTAATCCACTATATAGTTATCATAACAGCTTGCCTAGGATGTTGCCAAAAAGAACTTAAGGAAGCTGAATGAATAAGGCAGAGCAACCATGTTTACCTCTGTCTTGCTAAAACTATTTGGTACTTAGTGCAAAATGAAAGCATCCACTCTGGTCTCCAGAGATTTTTCCCACTTGCCCCTTTTAGACTGTATTTGAAGTTACAGTAATTAGTTGTTTGGCTTCACCTTGATTGTATGGGAATTTCCAGATGATCTGAGGTTTGAGCAGAGAAAAACCCGATATGGAAACAAGTATCTCCTTTTTATGAACATAGGCAGACTGTCAGGTGTATGAAAACAGCACAAGTGAAGCATCAGCTTTGGCCCCTGTCATAGCAACAATGAAAAAAGAGCTTGAGCTGGGAAGCATTTCTTCAGTACCGTTAGACTCCTTATGAGGAGTCTCCCTCATGACAGTGGGAAAACAAAGTCTTGTGCTGAAATGAAATGTGTTACTTGTAAAAATAAAGACATCTGGGTAGTTTTTTCTAACTTGCCAGACAAAACCAGAAGTCTTTGTAGTAAGCTATATATCTGTTAGAATGATGTTTAACATTGCCTTTGTTCCCAGTGAAAGACAACCCTGTCAGGGAAAAGAAAGTGTATCAGTTATCGGGGTATTGTGCTCCATTGCTTCCCAGTTGAAAGATGAACTTTTGGGGGAGAGGACTGCTGCCTGAATTAGCTCTCTTATCAAGAGATTGCAACTAACGGGCATTTGAAGGTGGAAAAAAAAAGTCTTTTAGAACAATATTCAGCATGAGACGGGAAAAAATTCATCCCTTCTCCTCCTTGTGACTAATGCAGCTAATCTTCAGCCAGCAGCCCTAAGGATTCAAAAAGCACCATGTTGTAACAGTGACAGTGGCAAAGTACAATATGGTTGGAAGGTATATGGGCCCTACTAACAGACAGTTGGGAAATTGCTTTATGCCTGCCATTCATTGGAATATGCTCATTGCCTTTGTAGGCTGATCTGCTATCTCTGTTCAATAACACATCTTTCACTTGTGAGTAAAGGTTATATTACTGCGTGGCAATCAGAGATATCTGAAATTTCCAAGGAGACATCATATCATTATTATAACCTTTTATATAGTGTCTATTAAATGAATGCTCATTAGACTGACTCTCTAATGGGATGCTTTCAAAGTTCAGATTTATGAAAAGCAGCCGAAAACTGTTCTTCTTCCCCCCATTAATACATTTTTCATTAGCATCTGACCATGCAGACTGCTGAGTAACCTGCCTTTTATCTAGCCAGCACATCTACATAACATTTTGCTTTCTGTCAGTGGATAGCATTGTGTTTTAATAGTTTTCGTATCAAGGTAGAGATCTCAATACCTTGCAAAATCCCATTCAAACACATTTGCAATGCAGACAGTATATTAAATTTAGATATCTAATTACAACAAATAAAAATATTTGCATTAATCTTAAACAAGGAAATACCTACTTTTAAAATCATCAGTGCAATTACAGGTAGCTTTGCTATCCTTTCAAGGAAAAAAAAAGAATGAAAAAAGTTTTACTTCAGCAAATACTTTCATTGCAAAGCAATCAAATTATCAGCAAATAAGCACTGAAATTACCCATGGTACAGCTTTACAAGGCAGAATCTTCTAAAAATAAGGAGCGTTTGCACCAGAAAGGAAAGTAATATGAAGAAAAGGAAATCTTCTTGCTTTGCCCAAGCTGTTTCATTAACTTTTTTTTTTTTTTTTTTTTTGTCCTATGTAATGCTTCTCATCAACCAACACCCCTAAGTCCTCCTCCTCAGGGCTGCTCTCAATCCATTATCTGCCCAGCCTGTGTTTGTGCTTGGGATTGTCCCAACCCAGGTGCAGGAACTTGCACTTGGCCTTGTTGAACTTCATGAGGTTTGCACAGGGCCCCTTTTAAAGCCTGTCGAGGTCGCTCTGGATGGCTTTAGTGTCTGATGAGAGAATCTGATTAATCCAAACTAGTCTGTTTGGAAAACCATTCACTTACTTCAGGGGAATATGTGACTGAGAAGGCAACTAGATGTTCCTGAAGTTACGCAAGCTGGAGTGGGACTGCTGCATGACACTGGGCCAGCTTTTCAAAACATTTATGTGGCTGAAGAAGGAAAAAGGCTCTCCTAAAAAAACTAGGTACTTATTACCTGTTAATTTTAGCTAACAGTGAAGCACCTGGTAAGGTTTTTGAGTGACCTTCAGCAGTTTAAGTGCCTATGTGTTTCTTTGATCACCAAAATATATTTGGAAATAAAGTAAAAAATATATGCCATCATGCTGGGAGTTGGAAACAGAAATGGAATTTTGTGTGATGTGATACTTCAAATGTCTGCAAGGCAGACTTGCTGTGTGAGAAAAATGCATTGTAAAGAATTGTACATATGTTGCAAAAAGCATTCTCTGAAATTATCCTGCATATGTTTTTGGGAGATATTTGCCTTGTGTTCCATTGCACAAAAATGACTAGGAAAGTTTCTAATGGAAATTTGGTTTTTTTTTTGGTCCTTAAGGAGCTGGAACAAGACTGCTCAGAGACTATTTTGCTATGGAACTCTGATGTTCTACTTATTTTCTGTTTTGCTTCCTAGGGAATGAGTCATGTGTTTCTGCATCATTTAGGACAGTGTGAAATCTAGTTTGCAGTTCTTGTTTGTCTGGCTCCTAAATCAGCCCCCGTGTCTGAGACAGGTTGAAGCTGATCTCAGATGAAGTTTGTATGATATGTTACTGTTGCAGAGTGTTGCGAAAGTCTATTCTGTGCTTTCTGCTGTTTCTTAGGTATAATAGATCTAAAACTCACAAGCAATTCTTTCAGAATTCTTTCAGAGTAATCTGTGAGCAGTTTTTAAGAACTGAGAAAGGACTGTGTTTATATCTGATATAATGGAACATATGTGTTGGAATAAAGGAGTAGTGATGACTAGCTTTCTATATAGTGATATTTTAGACCATATGTTGCCCTTAAGGATTGTCCTGAGTAATTAAGCGTCTCTGATGAACACTGGTATCAGCAATATAGTGGAGAGGACTGACTGCATTACAGTGAATACATTGTTGTACCTAAAAATGAGTGTTTGGAAGAGCTGCTTGGTAGTGTGTTTAAATAAGTTCTTTGCTGTGTTGCTGTAATATATATAAAATGGCTCTTTTCTCCCCTTTTCCTCTGCAAAAATAAACTTGGAAATGTCATCATCAAGAATGGCAGCATGTTTCTTGACAGGATGAGTGAAAGATCACACAGCTATTTCACAGAAGTACTACTACACCTTCTTGAAATGTGTTAACTTCTTCTGCATGCCCTTAACATGCCCAGCTGGAGAGAAGCATTGGAAATTGTAATCGTTATAGATAATAAGTATCAGTGTCTTGCTAAGAAAAGATGAATCGAATCGTGCTGATTTAGAATTAGAGAAGGGGAGCAATGAACTGCTGTGAGTCTTGTTGCACTTGATTGAATGTTAAATTTCAGTGAGCACACCCCATATGTTATGGTTCTAAGCCCTAACAAATTATAATGGTGACTGCATTGCATTATAAATATCTCCTTTTTGTAGTAAGTGCTAGCACTTGATGTTAGGTGGGAACATCAGGACAGTGAAGGAACTTTCAGTTGCAGTGTAACTTCAAATTCCAGTACAACTTTGCATTAGCCTTTTCTTCACCTTTTCTTGTATTTCAACTCTTTGCTTCTGTACTGTTGCTTTGTGTAGTTGAAAGGGGAGGGGAAACAAAGGCCAGCCAAACAGTTGCAGGAAAGCTCTTGAAGTGGTTCCACAATGTTGATAAAAGCATTTTTAAGAACTGCACATCTTTGCAGTTTACTGCTGATAATCATGCTCTGTATATTTCTGCAAAAGCGCAAACACACAAACAAATTCTAAATGTTAGCTACTCTAAAATATGTATCCATAACTAATTGCTCGTGCTTCTGCTGCAATCTTGAACTGTCAAATAGCTGAAAAAAAAAAATTAAATTTTAAATGCACTTGTCACAATATTGACCTTTTAATATGCTCAGCATTAAAATAGTGTTGTACCATGAGATAAATGGTCTCTTGTTATGTAAATAATTGTAGAGACAATAACTGCAGACCATCTTCCATCCTTCTTTCCTCCCCTCCTTTAATAAGAATGTGGCCCTTAAAAGATAGAATTTTAGTCTGCCTCCATAGTGTAGAATCTTAATCTTTCCTGTTGAAGGGACCGGTCAAGAACTGAAATGCCATTCTGCTTAAGTGTTCAGTGTGGGTACTTAACTGCTAGCTATTAATGTAGAGAAAGTTCTTGCCCTGGTAATAAAATACACAGTACTGAAGGGACTCTACTTTTGTATGCACTTTTGCTAGACAGGAGTAAATTACTTAACCTCAAAGCAAATGTTTATTTAAAAAAACTCCTTAAAATAGATATAGCAGTACCACATAGGTAGTATTCCAAGACAAATTTTTTACTAATAGAGGATGAAAGGATGAATTACCATGAATCTGTTATGTGATTACAGATGAGTCTGTCCAAAAAATAATATAATAAAATATGTTACATACTAGGAAGTTTTATTAATGTTCTTCTGGAGAACTCTTGCTTTTTACTGTCTGCTTAAATTTCATATAGAGTCAACCAAATGATAGACATTGAAAGTGGATGTATCTAGTGGAGCACATCATTCATGCCATGCCAGTAGGCTATTACCCTCTACTGCTCAGTCCCATAAGAGATTCTTTAGGAATCTAATGCACCTTCTTGTTGTAAGATATTTGCCATTCAGCCTACTCATGCTTATTTTACAACAAAGCTGTTACATAGATCACACTAAGCAATTCTTTCCCATCTTTCATAGTTAGACTGTTGCATAAATGTAGACGGCAACCCTAACTCTTATTTTAGTTCTGGTTTCCATGGATTAGATTATAAGAGTTGCTCTTAGTCCATGTATTTCCATGGAGTATTTCAGCGGTGTGGACTGAAATGGGAACACTGTGATCTGTTTTTTTAAACAAAAGCGTCTAGGAATGAAAACCATCAAATCTATACACTGGAATCAGCCTACTGACTCTGATTCTATTAGAACACTTCTCTTACTGAGACACTAGGGGTGATGAAAATCTGAGTGGCGTGGAAAAATAGGGAATGGCTGTTCGGTATCTCTTGCAGTACAAGAATTAGGAGGAATTACGTTATAATAGCAGGTAGCAGGTCCAAGCAAACAAAAAGAGGTGTTTTCTCAACAACTGACAGAGGCTGTTGGGTTTGTCAAAAGTTTCCATTTATCCCAAAAATGACTGGAGAGTTTTGTGAAAGAAAAATATGGTGAAGGCTATTAAATACAAAGATAACATCTGGCTTGAGCTACAGATCAGTAAAGGCTGGGAGAAAAAAGGCTAGGACAGGAAGAAATGGCCACAAGTTACGGCAAGGGAGGTTTAGATTGGATATTAGAAAAAATTTCTTCACAGAAAGGGTTATCAAGCATTGGAACAGCCTGCCCAGGGAAGTGATTCAGTCACCATCCCTGGAGGTATTTGAAAGACAGATAGACGTGGTGCTGAGGGACGTGGTTTAGTGGTGGGTTTGGTGGTGTTAGGTTGATGGTTGGACTTGATGATCTTAAAGGTCCCTTCCAGCCTAGACAAGTCTATGATTTTAACGTTGTAGTATAATGTTAGTCATACTATGTGCCTACACACTATAGAATATATTTGAAGATTAAATGCTCTAGCAACATTAAAGGCATTTTACAAGATTAATTAAGACCATTCATTTCATAATATTAATTAATATTAAAATAACTCTTTAGGTAATGGAGTCTGTTTTAACTTGTGTTCTTTTGTGCCAGCAAAATATTTTGGTATCTATTAAAAAATCCTAGATTTCTAGAATATAGAAACAAAAAATTAGAGAGTCATTAGACCTGCATGTATTTTGTATACATTAAATTAGATTTGCGCTCATATCAAATATCCAGTATTTAGGTACTGAGATAAATGTTTTATACCCTTGTTTGTCCCCCACTAAAATTAATATGCATGTTTGGAATTATTCGTCTAAACCAGAAAACAAATAATGTTCCAAATGAAAATACCACCTGTACAGATTATGCCATTACATCAAACATAATCAACTTGTTAAAAAATATTAGTGCTGCTAATTTTTCTTCTGTCACCCTTTCCTCTCCTCCTACTCTTAAAAGACCATCCTGTTTTCTTTACAAATCATACCACTGCAAAGGGTTTCAGTTCTATACCTGATCCTTTGCATTTGCAGATACTTTATGCTTTTCAAATACTACTGAAATGTCTTTCTGCTCCTCTTGGAAGTCATGTGGGAATTCACAAGGGGGACGTGCCCTAAATTTGTACATTGTCCAAATGAGCAGGATGTCCTCTGCTGGACAGGGCAGAGCAGGAAAGTATATGATCTAATCACTGGGAGAATTCCGGGGGAAGGTAAGCCTTGTGTACAGTAAGGCAGTTTCCAGAGAAAACAATTACAGAAATATATGGAACAATCGTGAAATTTGGGTGGGGGAAAGAGGGAAAGGAAGGAAGGAAGAAGAAAGTCAGTACAAAACTAGCTGTATTCCAGACCTTCTTACTCAGGCTATCCAACATTGTTGGACAATGAGTGAGTTGAAGGGAAAGAGGGAAGAGGAATGGGAGGAAGTTAGGGGAGCAGTAAGTTAAAGGTAGGTTGAATACCTAGGACTGGAACAAATTTCAACATCTAAGCTGTAGTCATTCTAATCTACAAAGAAAGGACTGAAATTATGGGGAAGGAGTAAAGTAGCAGGATAAGAGAGATGGAAATACAACCTCTGGGATGCATTTCAGAAGTACACATAATTATAGGGGGCTTATAATGAAAAGATCTGCACAAAATATTTCAACAATATTGCAGAAGGTTGAAGTTGACATTATCAAACCAAAATTATTTTTTTCCTGGAAAAATCAGGTGAATATCTGAGAAATTTTGGATGAGCTTATAGCTATAGTAGTGTTACATACCTCAGGTAGATTAAGTTTGGTTTATCCCTGTGTTTGTTTAAATCTCTGTATCTTCAGCAAAGGTAAGCAGGTTGTTCATAGCTGTATTACACATTGCTGCTTCTGTTTTCACAGTAAGTTTGGCCATCCTGAACTTTCAGGCTCTGAATTTTGGTCTGTTGAATCATGCTTGCTAAAATCATGGTTATCCACTTCTTCCTTAAAGCTGACACTTCATATGCACAACGTGCCTTCATGCGCTATAAAGACAGCAAGTATGCATTCTTTCTGTGTGTGCCTTTCACTGAAAAGCCACAGAACTATAAATGGTGGCAGTGAGTTCCCCAGTCATCTTCAGAAGATCATACCCACCTAGAAATTGAACACAAAAGCCCAAACTGTGGGAGCTGAAGAAGTAGAACAATCATGCTTATGGCACATATTGGTCTTAATTTACTTTTCAGCTTTTGTCAAATTGAGTTTTCTGGATTAAGTATAATATCAATACTGGATTCAACTTTTAGAAATGGTGAAATGCACCTTCTTATCTTTTCATTCACACTGCTGCTGTAAGCACTGGTCTTTTCTTACAAAATTAAAATTGTTCATTATCTGGAAGTAATGCAGTTGTACAGAAACACAGGGTTGGTATGGGCAAACTGTAGCTGAAATTCTGTGAAAGAACAATAAAATTAATATGAAGATTGATTCCTGACTAGTAAGCAAGTCTGGATATGAACTCACTGTGAAGGTCTTGGCTACTAGGTAGCTTTGAAAGTAGTCAGGGAGGCTGATGTTTGTCAAGTAATTGCTGAATGTTATGTGTTCAGTAAGCAGCTATTTTATGGAGGAAGTTTTAAATTACATTTTATGATAACAAGTTGTTAAAGATTTATGGAAACTGCATGGCTAATTTTACATGCATTATTTGGAGAGCATCATCACGGAAGCAATGAACGAACATAATTTCCTTTTCCAAGGGAAATGCTTGCTGCAGTAGAGATAAGAGGTTACAATTATAACAACAAGCAATTGAGATTATTTGAAGAAAATGTATTCACAGTTAAATGTTTCTGAAGTTTCTGTATTTTACATATGTGAACCGTGGAAGTACTTCCTGAGCTTGCCTTTTCTTCATAATTAGAAGCATGTTACATTGCTTTTGGTTGATAAGCCATTAGTTATTAGTATGGTGCTAAATTTAGCCTTGTACCAAACGATGCAAAGGGGAAAAGCTGTCTGTTTGATTACAATAATAATAGCTTTTAACAATTGGATTTACTTAACTAGATGTTAATTGATCCACTTACAACCTTCTGCAAAAAGAGTTTGTGAATGTTACACAAGACTGCAGGGAGCCGCAGGCAAAAATTAGAAGACATCTGGTGAATTAAGGGTTATGAACTGCCAAGTTCTATTGAAGGAAATCTACGTTTCAGAAAAGGTCTCAGTCAGTGCTGAACATTAAAAAGAATTATGCAAAGTTTAATTGTGGATAGTGGTGTGAACCATCTCTTTATTTTGTAGTTTCAGTTTTCACATGAGAAGGAAAACATAGGTGGTCTGAGAAAATTAAGATCCGTTATAAATGAGAAGTTGGAGTTCACTCCTTATTTTCCATTGTTCTCAAGCTTTCCTTGGGGCTGGAGTGTGGAGACGTGTCTGGAGAGTGTGCATGGTTAAGAAATCAATAATTTAGAAACTTGAAGGAAAGAGGTTTCTGTGTCAAATAATCTTTCAAGAAAAACAAATGACTGATGCACTGAAATTTGGCAACTGGGATATCCCCAACCTTGTGTAAGGTGATAAATAACATTTTAAGTAGACAGCTATTTGCGATTTCACTTAAGCAGAACACCGTTTTTCACCTGATATACACAGGTTTCTGATCCTTTTCCCTCCCCCACAACATTTCTGTCTTATTTAATTGTAACCAGTTTTGACCTGTCCCACTCCAAGTACGAGAAAACTTAATCACCATTAACTGCTGATCTGTATGTCTGTCAGGAGGGATATCCATTTAGCCATGGAAAAATAGATAGATGGCTAACACGCTCTTCCATGAGAGAAAATCAGCTTCTGCATGTATCTGGTTGACTAAGCTCAGGTATAATTCCCAGAGTCTTCCTCAGGCATGATTATTACGTATTGCCAAGAAAAAATATTACAAGGGAACTTAAAGTAAACGGTTGCATTATATATGTCTGTAATTCTGAGTAGTATGTGCCACAGCTGTTACAATAGTAACACCAGAATTTACATGGAGAGGGAGTATTTTTCATAGAATCATAGAATTGTTATGGCTGGAAAAGACCTTTAAGATCATCAAGTCCAACTGTTATCTAACGCTACCAGGTCCGCTTCTAAACCATGTTCCTGAGTATCATATCTAGACAGCTTTTAAATACATCAAAGGATGGCAATTCAGCCACTTGCCTGTGCAGCCTGTTCCAGTCTTTGACAACCCTTTCAGTGTAGAAGTTTTTCCTAATGTCTAACCTAAACCTCCCCTGGCACAACTTGATGCCATTTCCTCTTGTCCTATGGGTTGTCCTATCAGTTGTCTCACCTGTTTATCACATAGGGATGCTTAAGTCTTCCTGTATAATATTTTATTTGTATTTTCCGACGTAAAGTAAAAACCAAAACTTTACAAAATCGCATTAGATGTCCATTACAGCACATCTGGTGCTACACTCACAATATATATAGTATGGTTGAATTACCCTAGTTCAGAAAGTTTATCATCCCTGCTGTACTAAGTTTATGTTTTACAATGACTGTTCCTGAACCTCCATTTCTTCATGTTAGATCAGGCTGCTAGCTTTTCTAAACAGGCTTAATAATGATGCATATTTTAAAACTGTCTCAGATTAGTGGAGAACAGTGGCATTTGTTGTCATTTTCATAATGAATGTCTAAAATTTCTCACTGTCTTAGCGCTGGGTTCCCAAAGAAGGCAAAAGCAATGCTATGCAAAGGGGTTGCAGCAGAATAAGTAAAGGTATCTTCCCACTTTAGAACACCTCAGCTTCTGCCATAGCAACCTCCCCATTGATGATGTCCCTGAAAATAGCTAATAACAATTGTTACAGGAGACACCTGTAATACCGTGTCATGTGCTAAAGGTCCAATCCAACCAGGCACCCTGTGTCATTGTGTCCTTTTGAACATAAAATGAAGTGGTTGTGATAATTGTATATCCAGTGTGTTGATATGACTGAAAATATTACAATTTGGTTAGCAAATTACTATTAATATAACTAGTGATTAAATCAGTGTTGGAAACTGCTAGGCTAATGCTTTGTTACGCACTCAGTCTGCATGAGAATATGAAGACTATGATGGGTTGTAAAAAACATCTGCAAACGATATTGTACAAAGCAATTCTAGTCATATCTTTTGTGTCATGTGTGTACAATTATATACAGTTTCTATCAGTGATCTTACTATTAGTTTCTCAAGAAAAAGACCAAAAAAACCCAATGGGCAAATAGTAGCTAAAGTGTTTAGAAAAGAATTTCCCTTTGGCCATGCTTCTGTAAGTACTGTTTTTCCAGATTATTGATCCATATCTTTACTTATTTTGAGAAATTAGATTTTTGGTTTTGGTGGAATACTTTCAGTGAGGTACCGGTCCATTGGAGCTGATGGTAAATTCTCACTGGCTTCAGTGAAATCAGAATTTAAGTGTAAGCCACTTACTACAGCTCTCAGTCACTTCCCTACAACTATAATTCAGCATCTGAAAACAAGACTTCCTGACTGCCCCTTGCTAAGGCTATGGAAGGGTGACTTCCACTGTGAGAAAAAAATTAGCTTACAAGGTCTTAAGGTCCAGTATCTTGTTTTATAACAAACAGACCTATGTTAGTGTAGTCAAGAATTATGGTACACACACATTTGTAGTGTTTAGTATCTTTAATTGGCATTTCTAAAAATAGTTTTATTTGCGGTTATTTCTTTAAAATGATTTGTTAAAAATATTTTTGCTAAATATACAGTTCTAATGAGATCTTCATTTCTGTGTTTGCTCTTGTCACTGATGATGTTCATTACTAGCATTTGGAGATTTGGTGGTAAATTCTACTGTTCTTCACTTCTGTGTCAGCTGTAGGCTCACTGTACCTTCTTAAAGACCTGCTTGCACTTGACTCCACACACTCTTATTTCCTAGGAAGAAAAAATAATTAAAAAATGCAACTTTTACACAGGACACATGCCTGAATCTGTATGTTGATGACTGGTCATTCAAACCTACAAAACCAGAAATCAGCTGAAAGCCCACTCTAGCAACACAATGGTCATGGCTAGAAAAGGACAGGTAGTTGTGTACAGAAGATTTGATCTAGGTCTATAAATCACAGTACAGCAATGAGTTTTGACTGAACTTGATCATACTGGATGTCTAATGCTGTTGACTGTTCTTTTCTGTTCCATAAGAGCTTTTAAAAAATCCCTACTTACTAGTCATTGGATCACACAGAACTGTGCATAAGCGGGTGCAATGATGTTTATATCTTGGGCGCTGATTTGTGAAGCCTACTGTCATTTATCTAATCTCACTGAAGATGCAGTTTAATCTTCTCCATTACTGAAACTACTTAAGCTAGACCTGAGAAGTGCACACAATACGTGTGGGGATGTGTGGAGGTGTTGACTGATTTTGGTGGAAGAAGAAAAAGGGGTGGAACTTCTTAAGGGACATAAAGACAAAGTTTATGTATGACCTAGCAGAAGGGATGTACTTTCTATTTCAAGATAAGACTTTTAATAGAGCTTTTAGAATATTTTGAGGAATCAGGAGGCACAGTTTCCTGGGAAGTTATGCACATTTTCTTATGGGGGACTTTGATAAAATGACATATTAAAATAAACTTACACTGAGTCAATAACCTTATTGGCATATGTTGCTAGTCCCTAGTAAGAGAAATTGCTTCATGATGAATTGATTAAACTAGCAGACTGATACAGTGATTTTAGTTAGGACCTGTTTTGTTCACTTCTATATAGGTAACCTGGAAGAAGGAGTGTGCAATAAGGGCTAAGAGATCTGCTGACAGTGACAAAAACCTACAGAGCAGAAGCAATCAATACGATAGAAAAGGGCAATAAAACTCAAAAGGAAATGGAGAATGGTCAAATAAGTCACTCACATAAAATAGAATCTAAAGAGGAAAAAGAACTACAAAGTACAGACCATAGAATGAAATGGAGAAAATAGGAGGCGATAAACTACTAAAGGATGTGGTACTACTCTCTACAGAACTGTGGAAAGAATTAAATTAACACTTGGCTCATTGTGTTCAGTAGGATCATAAAGCTATCGGAGTATCAATTTTTTAGAGGTAACTGCCCATTGCATCAAAGGACTCTCAAGAGTACAGGACGTAGTAATCTTAGCTGGTCAAAAATAAGATGCTAAATGGGACTCTTTTATTGTATGTTTAATGGAGAGAGTTACATTAACAAGGATTCAGAGAAATAAAGATGACATCTTTTGAAGTTCATGAAATATAAAAAGTGATAAAATTGAAATACTGGGGACTGTCCTCTAAAATACTTGGTTACTTCCTTTGCATAAAGTAATTTTGGACTGACTGTTGTGTATATGAGAGACAGATTGTGATAAATTGTACAAGTGCCAATGAGTGCATGGGTGCCTGCATGAGCTGGCAGGTATGATACTGAACTCTTCAAAGCCTTCTGAAAAAGCCGCCTCAGATTAGTCAGTTTACCTCGCGGTACATAAAGTGGCACTAGACACGTATGTCTGAACAACTGAATCTGAATTTATGACGTCTAAAATCAAACTCTTGACAGGGTCAAGTATAGAAAGTGGTTTGGCCTGGAGGTCCATGGCCAGGTTGTACGGCTAGAGCATGAATCAGAGCAAGGATAGCAGAAATCAGGGCTAAAGAAATTGGTGTTGGGGACAGGAAATAGGAAGATATATTGATTGCAGTGCTGGCAAGGGACAGAAACCGGGATGCCAATACAGAGAAATCCAAGAGCAACTAGTACTATTGCTCCATATATGTGCAGATGAGTGCGCATATGCGTATGATTGAGTGCAGCAATGTGTAATTTGAACTTCTAGGCCAGACATTATATGGCTAATTGCATCCTGTCCACCAGTAGAGAAAGGAAAGGGCTGATGCTTGATCTCATCGCACCAACTGTTGTGAACCTGAGAGGTAGCGTGGAAATACTGTAGTGCATTTGTGTATAGCTAGAGAAAATATGTATATACAGGAAATTCTGGAGTCTCCTTTTTATTGCTTCCCACCTACTTTCAGTGAGCCCATGACCTCAGCTATAAAATGATCACTTACACAGTAAGTTTTTCCCTACCTGCGTTATATCAAGTGTGTAGTCCATATGGTAAGATCTGTCATATATATTCCTTTCCCAAACTGGTTTCTGGGACTTCCAGTACTTCCTGAAACTTGTGTTTAGTAATAAGGGGTTTGGAGTACTTTTGCAAAGATTTCATAACTTTTCTACTGATTTGAATATTTAGAGAACATCCATTTAGACAAACAGTGAATGGAAATGGAGGTTGGATTTTATTATCTCAGCAGGAAGACTGCCTTTTACCCACATTGATGAGAGAGTGAGGATGCTACAAAGAGCTATGTGAGAAAAGAACAGGCATCTTCTTTCAGGTTCTGTTAAGTGAGAAAGATAAAAATGATGATCCGAAAGAACATGACATTTCAAAAACAATTGCTGTTTTAGGTCTCTAGGCTATTATGCAGTCTGGCCTGTAATTATTTTAAAAGAACAATGGTGTATTTTCCCCTTATGGCTTGTTGTTGAATGCATAATTTCACCAGCTTCCATACTGTGTATTTCACAGACTGTATGAAGGACATCCTGTTAAAAGTCTTCCTCAGTGTAAACATTTCAAACTGGTATGTCTGGACAGAGAGTTAACACAGAAAGAGTACTGCTTTGAAATCAGGCAGTCTTTGTAGGGGAAATAAAAGAATAATGGCTCCAAATGAAAATGTTGCTTTATAAACAAGTCAAATACCGCACCAATACAGAATTATGTCAAAGTAAGCCAAGATAACATACCACACAGCCTGCTGAATTACATCTAACCATTTTAATTGAGTGGCATTTAAAACCTGTTACATGATCTTACCAGGTGCATTTCATCTCCTTCAATCCACTGGGTCCAACCACGACCTTCTTTTTCTCCATTCTGTACACAAAGAAGCTTATCTCCATCCCAAGATACGGTGGTCTAACAAAATAGGTATGTGCAGTGTTACTGTAGTATTCTCTGATATTATGATTAGTTTCCTTAAACCAAAACTTCTCTTCAATATAATAAATGATTAATGTGTCTCATAAGAAGAATAATTGTAGAGTGTTGTAACAGTTAGGATAATTGCAAAAGAGATGAGCCTAAATAGAAAGCTGCTGCACAAGTGCCTCCCAAAACCTGGAAGGATCAGATAAAGCTGTTTAAATGCAAGAAAAAAAATCATAAAATTCATTGTGCAACAGCACACTCCTCTCTCGCTGCTGACAGATACAGCAGCAGAAGGGATGTGAAGCCTAACACTGTATTTGCAAAAGGAGCTGAAAACTTGAAATTCAGTTTGTTCTTCTCCACCATAAGAAGAATTCCTCAGCTGCTCTACCTGTAAAAAGTACCCACCTACGGGCAGCTGTGGGTGACAAGGCTTTTAAATCCTAAACTGTTTTTTTCCCCATGTCTTAATCTGCTCTCTGGCATCGAGTAGAATGGTTTGGAATTATCAGCAAATTGGTAACTTTGCCAGCAACCTGATTTGTGTAACTGTAGCTGGAGAACTACTTGAGCCAGGACTGGCAGAATAAGAGTGAGAGTAAGGTGTTGCAGGATTCAACTTTTGTGAATAATGGTGCCATCTTGAGTAGTTCAATAGAACTTGATTCATAAAACTACTTAAATGTATAAGGGTGCATCCTACAGCTTGTTACTCTGGTTAGTCTTTACTGACAACTTGCCTTTCACATCTCCCTAAGATAAAGAGAAGCAATCCTCTGTAAAATAGTTAAAGAGGGAAGGGGAAGAGCAGTGACAATTTGGGCTTCATGAGGATAGTTTAACATCAACATTAGCACATGACTTTTATACCAGCTTGTTTGAAGTGAATCTGAGGACTAAATATGGAATTACTGTCTACGTTGTAAAAGTTTTCAGCCACTGCCTGTATGAGTAGTCAAATATGGAGACAAGATGAATTCTGATCTATCGTTAAAATAAAACTTACTGTGTCCATCCTGTGTAGTTTCCAAGAAAAGTAGTCAGCCTACATTTGTCATTCTAGCAACTAAAACCAGTTCAACATTCAAGAACTACACATTCAAGAACACTACTTGTATATGTCACAAACAATTAATTCATAAATGATAACCATGATAGCCACTATCTTCAAATGAGTACAGCCAGCAGTCTCCACCCCTGGGAAGCTTTAGACTAAACAAGCATGGAAAATGAATCACGTAAGAGTGCCAGCATAGATAATCATAGGCAAGGCATTGTTATGGATCCCATATAGTCTGTTTGCACCATATGGGGTCTCTGAAAGATAAACTCATGTGTTCTTGCTAAAAAACTCTCTGATTTGGAAAATACATTCACAAATGCTTCTGTTCACTCTTGCAAAATGACGTATTTAAACCAAATAGTAGGTAACATTTTAAAAAGGCCATATCCTTTTAATGTATAAAATGTTAATGTAGGCAGGAACACCACATTTGGGTAAAGCTGTAGTTAATGTGGTCATCATAGTTCATATCCTCTTCCATATATGTTTTTAATCTGTAGACATCCAGTTTGAGATAGAAGATAACAAATAATACTAGTCAAAGTGAAAAATGTTTAGTTTATAAGTTAACATATTGAAGACTTTCTGATGAGTCTAAAAAATGAATAAATCAGAAAATTAACATTATTTCTATCGATGACTTGTAGATGTGAGGGATACTGTGGAATGAAGCATTTATATATGCAGCTTTGCTTAGTAACAACTTATTTTGATCCATTGAGTATTAGCTCAGCATAGTTTAATCAGACTAGCTTAATAGTTAAAGTGGGTTTGTATGTGAATTCAAAGGCAATATACCATGATAAAATAAGATTTAACTTTATTAGTACTATTAATATTCGAAGTCAGTCGTGGAAGTTATTAGTCTTGATAATATTCACTACCATAATACATTTGGGGCCAACTGAGAAATGTTTGTAGCAGTGCAAGCAAATGTTAATTTTTTCAGCCACCAAGGGTTATTGAAATTATTTCATCTCACAGAACAACACACTTTTTTCTCTGGATTTCTTGTTTTTCCAGTCAAGATTAGACATTGCTTTAGGCAGTTTGGTGATAACCATGAAGAGTATAATACCACAGACCGTTAACCAAGCTTTTTTATCAGCCAATATTCTCAGTTATCATCCTCTGCCTTCCCTTTGAGAAATATAAGCGGATATGAGTAAACCATACCATTTCTGATTTTTGTATGTGGCTATTTTGCTATGAGGGTTATAAAGGACAGATTATATTGCAGGAGAACATAATGTCCTCTTCTTTGTTAGCAGGAACAACCACTTTATGACAGTACGGTTAATCAGCGATATTTTTATCTTTTCTTTCTTTAGGTCAAACTGTAATATCTCATATAATAAAAGACACAACTCATACAGCAGATAGAAACTTCTCTTTTAACTCAGACTGAAATAAGGTCTTCCATTCTGAAGATCTCTGTTGAGACGCACATTGACTATTGGTTGAGGCTGGAGTTACTATGGCTGTTATATATGCACTGGCTGCTGCCAGAAGTCCACCCTTTACCAACAGCTAAGATACAGCAATGCTTGCCTTAGAACACTTCCAAATATTTGAGTCACAACACAATAGTAATATTCCAAAAATACCACCGTAGGGCAAATGTTGGTAAATGTCATCTCTTTTGTTGTATATATTTTTAAAGATTGGATCAGGATATCACCGTTGTGTAATTAGGAGTTAAGCACTTGAATAGACTAGTAAGGCAGTTCTGTACGAGCCTGTAGTTGCTTTGTTTTCCTCTCCTGGCACACAGTTACTATCAAGATAAAGAAATGCTTTACCTTTTCTGTAAAGCAACTTTTCTTAGAAAAGTAGGCTTTTATAATTAACCTTGTTTGCCACCATTTTGATAATAGCATTACCTAAGGTTTTGCCTGATTACAGAGACTGAGCTACTGCCTCCTATCTGGAATGACTGAAAGACTTTGCCAGGGTTTGGTGAGCACAGCATCCCTGGGCAGACAGTTCCTATTCTCCATCTTCCTGCAAAAGCAAGAGGAAGAGAAGTAGACAAACTTTAAGGACACTGGAAATCTGCAGTTTCCTGATGGTAACAAACCCGAGATGATAATGGAGTATTTCTCTAAAACTGAAGGCTCCTGCCTTCTTGAGCATCTTCTACTACTTGTATGATAACTGGATGAATGGAAGAATTCATTTATTCCTTTCAAATTGCTAGTACGTAACCTAGTTTGTCATAAGCAAGCTTAAGTTTTGATTACTTACTACTTGATCATACTTCTAACCATCAATATTTCACACCTTTTGGATTATACACTCTTTGCTCTTGAGGTGTAATAATAGAGAATGGAGCTCCTCTGGGAGGTGAAGAAGCCTTTGAAGCCAGAGAAGACAAAAATGTCCAAATTTTCTTTAGTTTTATGACATGATTTCTGTAGTCTTATACTATTTTTGTGTACTTAGATATTCTCCTTATATTACTTGGCCATTCACATACTTTTGTTAGTGATTTAATTTCTTTGCATTATGAAGATTTAAATACATGTGCATAGCAACACCATCTTCCTGAAAATTAAAATGAGAAGAAATGATAATTAAAGTATTCTCGTTACTGTTTTCAGTTATGAAGCAAGGTAGATTTATTAAATGAAATATTTAGTAAAACCAAAACAAACCTATTCATTATGAATTTGCATTTTCTCTAGTAGCAGCAACAGTAGTGAAGTCTTGCAGAATTACAAGAGATATTACTTCCAGGTTCTAGTGGCAAGTCATATTGACCCACAGCCAGAGATACTGACTTTTGTAATTTCCTGAAGTATTCATCAAACAAACTATTATATCAGAGAACTTTGCATTTCCCAGTGAGGTCTAAGTGCACAAACATTTGTCTGTACAATGTTTCTCATTCCCATGTTGGCTATTCCTAATCTGTTTGCTTGTGTCATGTGCTCTGCAGTTGAAGATACATAATGCATTTTACAGGTGAATGAAAGAAAATAACATTTTTTTAAAAAGTAGTCCATGAACATTTTTTGTTAACGCTACATAGATTTTCAACACGTTGCATTTACAAATGTGAATTGCAGCTACCACCTTTCATCAAAAATATATTATTGATTTCCCATCTGGAGGAGAAACACAGCAGTACTAGTTCTATTTTTCTTCCACTTCCCTTCAGAGAGTTGTCTCTGTATCATGATGCAGCAAATGACTGCAATACTCTAAAACTTCATGACACACTCCCTGCTCCATCTCAAACCAGTAATTTTCTTCTTAGGAGAATGACCAGTCATTTCACAACTGTAATTGTTTAACACTACTTAAATCATAATGGCAAGTAGTTGTTTAGGTCAGATGACACACTCAAGCGGTGTCCTGTATTGTGTTTTCAAATAACACCAAAGAAAATATCCTAGAATTTTTGGTCAAACATGCAATATATCCAACAAGATATTTAATATCTTCTCAAGATAAAGCATTTTCATCTGTACTAGGTAGCAAAGTGATATAAAAACCTCTGGTAAGCAGTCTGCAAGTGAAATTTTTGTCAAATGAAGTGCTGATGGAATAAAATAATGTTGATATCACAGACAAAATCACTGTCACTGTGAAGGGGCATTCTGTAATGTAGTCACTACCTATGACCTTCTGGGTAGGAGGCATGCTGCACACTGCTAACAGGGCTACAACCATGTTCAGGGTTTGTCATCCCTCCATCCTGTAACTCCTTTTATCTCATCAAATATGCATCTGGCAGGTTGGTGACAGACAGATAAACTACTGAGGAAACAACATCAAATCCAACAAAAAAATTAGTGGTAGGATTCCTGGAGTTTATCTCAAGATACTGCTGCTGGACAAAGTCTATGCATACTTCGCTATCCTGTCGCTAGGTCAAATTCCTTCCTTTACTAACTTCAGCTCAACCCTGTAGAAGCACTTATAAATCTAACCTCCCATTTCTTCATTCCCGTTTTTAGCCACGCAGCAACAAAACTCCCAAAGTTAACTCATAGGAAATGGTTGGTAGTACAATACAACTTAGCTGCATGTTGGGCTGGCAGATGTGATGCCTCATAATAGGTATCTATCGCTACAGGACTCTGAAATGTGTTCACGCCATTACAAACTTGCTCAGATTGTTATTGAAAGAGAAGCTGGTTATAATGTGGGCGTTCTGTACCTGACTGATGAAGTTCACTGTAGTGAAAAGATGAGACACTTCTAGAAGCAGTATTTTGCTTCTATGATTGTCAGCATCTCCATTGCTAGCAAAGGGGCTTAGCATTGGATTGACAATTTTTAGATCAAAGGGTTAGCTGCTGTCAGAGAGGATCCAATCCTAAACGTTCAAATTCCTTATTTTGAATCCTTATTCATAAAAGCGATGAATGAAAGCAATGACTAGAGACATGTTCCAAGGAGCAGGAGAGTAAATGCGTCAGAGCTCCAGGCTATGCGGGTGACAATATGTGGGAGGAGGAGTATAATCAATATTTTGGATAGTGCATACTGTTTTATTTCTTAGGAATGGTGGATTTCTTTTTCTTACTGAAATAAAAATGTATACAAATAATACAAAAATAGGAAGACTTGTGTATATCCTATGCCAGAAAAAAAAGTACAAAACAGCACACCCAATTCACTTTGTGCAAGGATCAGAATTGATTCTAAGACACTTACTGTTTAAATAAATGTGTATAAGTGATTTATCCTCTGTAATTTTAGCAAGATGCAATTGTCCCATAACACTAATGGTTTGTCATTCAAAATTGGATTTGGTAAGTCTGGTTCTCAGGTCTTCAGCTTATTCTTTCTGATTGCACTTTCTGCATTCATAACTCTCTGAGCTTTTTAGGATTCACAACAAGCTGAAATGCTCAGCCCATCCAAAACCACTTCCCCTACAAAGCTTCAGTATGTTGGCAGCAGTTTTGTGAATAACTAGCTCAAAGCTTCTGATCAGGCTCAGGTTTTAGACATGAATCCAGCACTGCAAAATTTGAAGTTAATGACATCTTAAATTATATGGCAAAAGATTCTAGAGAGCTCATTTGATATCACTGTGCAAATGTGCTGAGCATATCACAGATAATAAGCAGTAATGCCAAAAGGGCATGCAGTGTGAAACAAGGCAGAAAAAAGGAAACAGCTCCTCTTTATTGAGGCACAGAGACTGAATGAACCAGAGTTTCAGAGAGCCTGAGACAGATCCAAGAGTCAACTTCTGTTTTCTGGAGCCTCAGAGGGGTTGACTGGAGGACTGTTCTTCCTCACTTGTGAACAGCAGTTTGTAAAGTGTCAAAAGTATAAACAGAAAACTACATGAAGACTACCTCCTTTAAATTAAAACCCCTCAAAGTCAGAGATTATTCCAATGAGGAGCTGGGGAATTTACAGTACTGCAGAGAGAGAGGACACTAGATTTGAGATAAGACTAGTATATACATACAGGCAATGACATAAAAACACCTCCCAGCAAGCGTCATTCTAGAACAATGCTTGTTCCAACAATGTACATGAGAAAATGCTTACAAGCCAAAAAGAAAAGGACAGCATTTGAAGAGGTAAAGAAACAAAATAGTTCAATCGGAGAGATCAAGTAAAGACATATTGCTGATCTTGCATCTTACTAGACAAGCACAATTTATTTTGAATCTTCTCACCCTGTGGGGGATCCCTACTGAAATTCCAAGTATTGGAAAGTTGTTTGTTGGTTGTTCATTTTCTGGCAGCAAAGTCTTCATTCCAATACCTACTCTAAACTAGATTAACAGCTGGGAATTCCATCTGTGGAACAGAGGAGCCCAGCCTAAATAGTTAAATAAGCTTCATGAGCCATGTGATTTTGTAACAGGGCTTTATTCTGACCTCGCAGCAGTGTAAATCAAATTATGCCCAGAACAACTAAACTTCAATGTGTTTTTCCTGAATACAAACTAGAAAGGAATGAGTCTCACATTAGGCATGTTTGTTATTTAAAACAGAGTCGTGATCAGTTTCAAACAACTTACCTCATTTTGCTAGGATAGGGCACATGGAACTAAGCACCAGTTCATGTCACGAAAAGATTGGTCAGGTGCCTATGGACAATCCTTATGTGGCTGTCTTAAATGTTAAATGCCTATATAGTTTCAGGAGGATACTTCATATGGCAAGATGTATGACAGACCTGACGAGTGAATTCTCCAGCTCCCAAATCCCCCTTACCACCCCAGCAAGTCTTAGCTATGACTAAAAGTTGTATTAGTTCAAATAATGGAATCCTAAACACCCATTTGATAACTTAACCATGGTTATAGTCTGCTTGTATTCTGTTTTGGTTAACTAAATGGTTGATTTGTACGATTTCCCACCTCCATTTTCAAATTCTTGCAGTTTTGTCTGTTTACCAGTCCCCAGTCACTGTAATTTCCTTTCCTGCTTCAATGTAAGAAGAAAAATACTATGCCAAAGAGCACAAGGCTCTGAGTTACTGAAGTATCCTTCACTTGCTTCGCCAAATATTCAATTCGAATGCAACTAATGCTGTTTTCAGTTATCCAAGAAATTCTGCTGTTCTTTAATTAGAACACAGAAACTTCTTTTGTCCTTAATCTCTGTCAAAAGATTCATTCTGGATAGCGTAAGCTAAAGCAATTCAGTCTCATTCAAATGCTTGAACAGCAGAGAAAAAACATAATGCAAAAACTTTCTCTGACTTTAGCAGCAAAATTATTAGAAAAGTAAAAATTTTAGGGAAGTAATTCTCAATCTGCTTGGATTCATTGGGTGCAAAGACTTGGAACACAAAACTTCAGACTAAGATTTTTCAGTTAACTTTTTTATAAACTTTTGACTGATGTACTAAGCAAATTCACTGTGAATGTACATAGGGCTAACTTTTCTGCTTAGTGTCAGATCCTGCCCCATTCTTATGTTTACTGGTAAATATTTCACATTGCAGATGTTTCCTCAGCTTTTGCATCAGGAAGGCAAAATTATCTGGTGATGAATGAGACATACTTTCAGAGATGTTTTTTCGTTAATTGTTGTTTCAATAAGGTCTTGCTTTTCTGCACGGTAGTTTTTTTCCACAGTAAAGTTTATGTGCATGAAACAAGGTTTTACACTTGGTGCAATACCTGAGACACTCACCAAATTAATCACAACTACAGATTATAGAATTTATCTTTAAAATTGAGGAATTTCATGATGAGACTGGAATTTCACTGAGAATGAAGATAGCATGATCAAACACTCAAGTTTGGGAAAGACCTAAGCCATAGCTATCCATTTGACTTTAAATTTCTGTCTTTGTGCACTGTCTGTTACCAATTAAAACCGTGAACAAACTCTTCAAAGTAGTAGAAACTTTATCACATGGTCCGATTCAAACTTCACACCATAGAGAAATAATGTAATACAACATTAATGTTCTAAAATTCTTTCTACACCATCTTACGTGCACCTTGTAACATTTGCAAAGAATAAAATATGCTTCTGAATACAGAAACTTTCATTTTACCTCTGTAGTTCAAACTGCCAAGTTTTCAACAACCCTAAATACAACAACCCTATGATTAAACTTGTGGAAACCCATTTTTCACAAAATTGACAAACAGAGACACTCCTATTTAACTTTTATCTAGGAGATAAAATCTCTGGGGAAAAGCTCCAGGAGAAGCACAATACCATTACAGAGCTAAGTGAATGCAGATGTCTGCATTCCTTAAGAGATGAGGTTGTACTGCAGCGTGCTCCATACGTGGTTTCAGTAATGCTTAGAATGCATTGAGTATCAACTGTCTTCTTGGAAGTACCTTGCACTATGATTAGTGATGTCTCCTGTGTCCATACATCAGTGTGGTCAACTTTCCTAATCTTTGGTTTTACAGAACAGAGAAATTGCATCTTTAACTAAACTAGAAGGGCTTTTGAGTTTCTTGAGATTCCAAAGTAGCAAATTTTCACTTCTCAACAGAAAAAAAATCTTAAAGGAATGGATGCTGTTACCTATATTTCTTAAGACAACAGAATCACCTAAAACCATGTTGCATACAAGGAAGCGATAGTTAAAGGTCAAAAAAAGGACAAACTGAAACTGCTAAGGTTTATTCAGCATAATTAACTCACTGTTCCAGAAAGTTCAGACAGGCTTCCAGGAGCGACCAACTATAAAAATGAAAAAATCCTAACTGAAATGAAGGATGGGGGCCTATACTATCACAGGAGTATCAATTCCTACTGTCAAACCTTCAATTTGCTTCTAAAATAAGTACCAGCAAAACTTTTTAGCTTTTACTCATCACAGACAGTATCGATTTGAAATTATTGTAGTTACACTCTACCCTGACTGACTCAAAGATGTGTTTTACAACTGAAAGGTGAACACAATTTTAGTGAATTATACACAAGATCTAACCTGTTCACCGTGCTAATATTATTTTTACTGGTATGTTAACACTAGCTAGATGATATATTCTTCATTAAAAGAAAAAATGATGTATACCTATTGGATGATTTTTTTTCTAAGGTTATTTCTTCTAGCTTCCTGATGATTGCTCTGCTATATAGATTAATGTTTAATGTGTAATTTTTCTTATCCGTGTTACTTTGTACTTCTCATACATAGAGTTCCTTGGATAAAACTTGCCCAGTGGGCTGCTCAGTCCACAATACAAATAACGATAATTGATTCACAATCTCTCCCATTACATAGGTTGACTATTAATGATTAAGCCATTTATGGTATGCAGTTTTACAAGCTACAGGTGAGAAAAGGAAACGCCAAGAATGATATTCAACCTTTGCTTCTACGGTGGTTTTCTTCATAGCACCACTCAGGGAGTGGTCCACCTCCATGACCCCTCTCTCACAAGACGCTTTCTGGACTGTCGGAGTTATTTTGTTGCTTAACAACTGCAAGTTTTGCCTGACATTATGGTTATCAGATTTGGGCTGAAGTGGCTTCAGAAAGACAGCTTCTTATACTGTTTTGCATTTGAGAAAACTGAGGTTGCATGTATAAAAGAAATCTTTAATAAGAAAATTGAACTTTAAAGTATGATACATTGCTACAAGGCAAATAGAGAACCAGTGACCTTAACTGTGCAGCTGCAGCTGGTATCTGTTGGTGGAGGCCATAAAGGGACATAGAAAGTTTTTCTGGAGTTACGTGCCTAAGTCATTCTTAACAAAACAGTCAGGGTTAGTGACTACCCCTTGGGTATTTTTTGAAAAGGCAGGAAGATGCTCGTACCTTCTGCTTCCAAGGCTGAGTAAACATCTTGCATTAAACAGTCAATAGATAAAATGTTTAAGCAACCCTTGGAAGTAGGGTGAACAAGGTTCCACTCCAGATCATATAGCTGTTGTAGTGGCTAGAATAATCTTTCTCTGATTTCTTCTTTCTGGTTCAACATTTTGAATTCTTCCCCATCGCAAAATTTAGCAAAGTAGGGTAGAGAATTTTGGCCTGTTACAAATAATGAAATAGTTACAGTATTTGTCAGGAAATTAAAAATTGTGTGTTAAATCTATTCAGCATTTCAAAAGCAGGACTAGGCGAGGGCCACACTTCCGTTTTCTGAATTTGATTTTTCAGCACAGTGGTGATCTGACACATTTTGTAAGAACTCATTGCAGATATATGTTAGACAGCCTCACAGCACAACTACTTCTTTCTGCCATGTAGAGGATGTTTTAGTCCTCCTTTTAGATGGAATTTAGTGGTATTAAAGTACAGATAATGTTTAGATGGAGACAGTTCTGTAAACACACAAACCAGTACTTCACTGATGCAAACACTGAAGACTTCAGACATTTTTAGCGCTTGAGCAGATGTTTTGAACATTGCTATCTTTGATAGTAATTTAGCCACCTAAATCTAAGTCTTCCTTTGGGCTTGTAACTGTTCAGTGGATCTGGACCTCATTATCATGACTAAGAGCCTTCCAGCAGTCAAAAATGCGTTACGACATTGGGGCACTTTCCTATACTCAAATAGACATTGCTTTTCCCTTCTGCGAATTCTGTATTCTGCACTGTATCATGCTTCCACCCTCTGTAACGAGGAATACAGAAGGATTAGTTGAGGTACTCGCTAGCTAGCCATTCCTTTTTACTGATCTTCATGATCCTTCCCTTTCCTGCCGTCACTTTTCTGCCATCACCAGACCAAAAGCAAATTTGCATATCCTAGCGTTAGAGAATAGCATTGGTTTTAAATGGCACTATCTAAGAATGGAAAGCTATTAACTCTTTTTTTTATGTGATTTTTACTTTATAGTCCCTCTTGAGATAATTTTCTTTTGCGTATCAACTTCTTCACTGTAGGATATTGCAGGTGTCAGGCTTTCAAACTAACAGGAAAGAACTCGGTATTCTCAATTTTTCCCCCTGTTAATTGGTATTTATCAGTCATAAGTTAGAAAATATTGTCTCTCTAGCAAGCAAAGAGAACTCATAAGGCAGAGTCCTCAGTCTTCACTTATTGATTGCAATAAGATTTGTTCTAGTAGGCTAATTAACGCATCTGCTCTAATAAATCCACCTGGGAACGAAGGAGCACAGGAACAAGAACAAGAAAGAAAAGCTGCAACTTCTAAGAACTTGGCCATTCTTACACATGGAGAATAGTGTCCGACCCTGGAATCAGTGGATTTCCTTTTGTGTAAAACATTACTCAGCAAAGAGTTTCTGGAAGTCTGAGCCTAAATGTCTTTTTGACTAACAAATATCCCAGTATAACTGAGTAACGTTTCATTGAAGTTACTATTCATCCATTGATAAAACTGATATAAAAGCATGCTAAAAACTGTGTGCACATCTTGGCAAACTGAGAAGTATAGAAATAATTTTAGGAATAATCACCTAAAACAGTTAAAAGATGTGAAAGGCCTCAGATTATTAATATTCTATTTTTTTCTCTGTTGTTACAGTTCTAATTCTTACCATGCATTTGCGATCATCCACCCCAGCTAAATCCTCCTCAAACTCCTTTCCTACATCAAATTCCATGATGTAGTTTCTAAAAGTGCTTAGCGTTTTAATGATCATGTGATCCCCATTCTGAAGGATTTCTTTGTCAGGTTTTAGCAAGTTTGCTATTTTTCTTACAGCAACATTTACATCTGAAAAAGAAAAGAAAAAGAATTCTTTTAATCCAGAAAAGTCTACCACAAAAAGAAGCTTGTAGCTCTTGGGAGAAATAAAATGAACAAAGATAAATAAATGTCCAGATCTTTCAGGCCAGCTTTCTCATCAGGAAGAAGTCTATAACCTAACTGTTTTAACTCAAATAAGTTCATGTTTTGATCTTCTGATTATGTAAATAATACCACTTGTATTTGACAGTTAATAAGGCCTTCAATATTTCTATAGAAATACTAGCACTTCACATCAAATGCAAACACACAAATAATGTACATTAAGTACATTATTGTGTCTTTATTACACATAAAAATTTTACTCTTTTTCAAATTATGGTCGTTTTTTCAAGTTTGAAATCCGCCACTTACCTCTTCAAGCTACGTAGTTTAATCTCTGTTAATCTAAGCTTCAAGATGGTAAAAAGTAGAAGCTGCTTAAGACAAAACAATTTTGCATAAGGCAATTCTTAAAGTGCATTTCTGAAAAAATATTTCTCACAAAAATGATTTATGATTGTACGAGAAAAAATACAATTCATGTAAAGACTAAGATAGGTTGCATTTATCATTTACTAAAGAAACATGAAGGGGACCTTACCCAGTGCTTTCAGATACTCCTCAAAATTGTCATTGCTGACCATTTTCCAGTAACCATTGAAATCTGCAGGCATCCCTACTTCAGATAATTCTCAAAATCAAAGTCTCAGAACAGTGTGTTGATTCTGCACCACACAGCTCACTGCCTTTCTTTGTGGAAAGTTTGAACTCTAGTTTCTTTTATCTCTTTTTTAGACCATGTAGCTACGCAAGTCCTTCTAATCCGATTATTCTTGAAGTGTTGCCTTTAAATCCTTCCACAAGGCTGAAACTCTGAGATTTCTAATGACAGCAGGATGACTTGATTTAAACAGAATGAAACATTCACCTTCCATATAACTTCTGTAAGGGTACTGATTATCTGGGGATCCATTTTAACCATATTACCCTTCATTCTTCATGCCGCTCAGAAAAAAAACCTTTAAAATAGCTTTAGTTTAGGATATTAGCCAAAGTTATACAAGTACTTATCTTGTGTGTTTTTTGAGGCAAATCTTTCTTCCTTGAATATGTTCCAGCTACTTTAGGCCGCCTTCTTTTCAGAAAATGACCATACAGAGTCTTTCAGTGAAAACAATTTGTGTCTGGCATTACTTTAACTTGTTCTATGAGCTCCGTAATTCTAGAGAACTACCAGTGGAAGCTGTTTGGTCAACTGAGGGCTCAAAAAGGGCCAGTTAGGTGGAAACTTGTATTAAGAAGCAGCAGTTAATTCTGTATATTGATAAATGTTACATCACCACTGAATGCATGCTTTCAGTTAATTTAAGCAACATTGAAACACAGAAGTAGTAGTTTCTAGAGATTCTAAATTCATTGAAGGTGTCTTCTGTCAAAAGTTAGACAGACTTATACGTTGTTTGCCTATTCTGCTGATTCAGAGAATGGATTTTTCTGGCTATTAGGGCTCAAATACTGAGATAGCCTCTTAGGTATTTTGATTTATTTTCCCTTGTGTATTTTCAAATGGTACAGCTGAAGTTCCTCTGGGATATGTTACCTACTCCAGGGCTTTGGCAATTAATTACTCTTATAGAGGACTCTGTATCAGAGAAGCAAAGACCCACTTTAAACCCACTTTAGATCTGCGGATGAGGACTGTCTGTCATTTGTGAATCTGAAGGCTTAAAAGTGACATGAATAGTGCGTGCGTTTTTAAGTGCTTGCATGACAGAGATTTATTTCCATCTCTTGTACAAACTGGCAAAACACAAAATGTTATTCAGGGTCCACAAAAGTCAAAGTTTAGCAGTAATGTATATTAATATATATATTTATATAAAGAAAAGTTATGGTTTATTTTATTTTGCTGCTTCAGAAGGGTAAGGCATCCTCATGCTAAAACTGTCTGTAGGATTACAGAATTACAATTCAGGAAAGTGCTATGTTTGACCCTTAAGTATTACTGGAGATTAATATTTATTAAGATTTATTTATTTTTATTTTATTTTTGTATTTCTTTTATTTTCACAAAGAAGCTGTGCTTTATATATCTTAAGCTATGCAGCTGAGCATCCAGATTTGCTTAAGCACTACCACACACAAAACCACGAATTTAAAACACCACATGAATTCAAAAAAATTTGGACTGATGTTCTTTCCCCTCATTAACAAGAAACAACTTTCTCAAGAACTTTACATGAAAAAATGCCAGGTCTGTCCACTTCACACACTACAGACATCAGTCATTTAGTGGGTTTACTGTTGCGTTATACAATTTAAGAGGCTGAAGCAAGTCACCTTCATTCTTCCGCTCACTCACTTCTGTGTAGATATTATGGTGTGCAATGTAGGATATAACAGAATCTGGTATGAGATATTTTACACTTAATCCTCTGCACAAGGCATAGCGTATCTGTGTTGCACTGATTTCATTCTGAATCCATTCTTTCACCAGAAAGATATTGTGCTGAAATTTAATTAAAAGGTCTGATTCATTGATATACTGAGCAGGATCAGAGCCAGCACGGCTAATACAGACCAAACCAAACTTTTCCAGTATTTCTTTGATGTGTTCCTCCTTCCAGAGATTGGGTGTCTTAAATGTCTGTAGAAAATCAGCCCCACAGAGCAGCTTTAATTCTGGTAAAACTGGAAAGACAAAAGGAAATGAGAGATTTCTGTTCTTGCTTGGTTTTCTAGGAAGTTTATCCTTAAAATTGGTTTGAACTGCATCTTTCTCATCTTTAACTTTTTTTTTTCCTTATTCATTTACCTTTACCCCAGTTTTCTTTCAAAAGGTTGCAATAAAAACGCAGCTTGGATTTTATGTGTCTAGTCACAGTTACTTTATCACCTACTTCACCATCAGTCACAATATATCAAATATTATCTGTACAATGTTAAAGGAGAATTATTCCTCTACTCAAGCAAGCCAAAAAAGGGGAAGAAGCAAATAAAGAAGAAAATTATTTTAGCACAAAGAGTAGACTTGGTTGAACCTGGCTACGACACCCTAGGCTGCCCTGCTCGCTTTGCTGAGGCACTGTGGGACCAAGCCCAGCCAGCGAGGCCCCTGCCTGCCCCCGTGTTCCCGCATATGGCTCCCAGTCCCTTAGGGACCAGCTGCCCTACTGCACCCTGGCACACAGACACAATGTTTGCACGTTGTCACATTAGCCAGAGCACAACCTGGCTGGGTTTCCACCTGGGTTTGTGCACCTGTATCGTCTAAAACATGAAGGACTGTATCTAGTTTAACTACCCTTGCAGGTACAAGAAGCTAGTTAGTTAACCTACTAAGTTTTATTTTATTTTTAGAGAAATTTGAGCGAGCAGAATATTATACAGATAATATTTTGTGTCACGTGGCCGTGGCATTTTCGTTTGAGTACAAAGAGATCTAAAGCCAAATTTGCTTTGGTTTGAATAATGACCAAGAATGATACTTCACTGGTATATTGTTTTTATTTTTCTCTCAATTTCTTATTTGCTACCCACTGCCTGAGCCCCAGTATAGAACTATCTCTTTCCTCAAAGCCTGTTCTACAGGACTCATCATTATATCATCTGAGTATTTTACAAACATTGACTAGGAATTTTCACAGCCTTGCATTCATGTCAAATGGAAAGGGGAAGGATGGAGGTATTGTCTCCATTTTACATTCATCTGTGGTTGTGGACCATTAGCACATCTGTAAGTCTTATACAAACACCTTAAATCAGCAATTCAAAAAATAAGAAACATACTAGTGATGATGCATGAAAAGCATACCTTAAGTGCCTCAGCTTTGCAGAGGTTTAGTATATCCCATTGGTTAACTATAGCAAGCATTTCTTCCCTTCTTACACCTCTCACTACATACCTTCTGATCCCTACAACAAAGGCAGCAGAAGTACCGCACTGCACCTTCCTGTGCGCTGAATGCAGCACTACTACAGAAGGAGGACTGTATGGGACAAGGCCATCTTTTCTCATCTTTCCTTTCACAGACTCTACTCTTCCTTTCCAGTTCCCTGTCCTCAGTTGCACGCTTAGACATGCAGTCCCCTGCCTTCCACAGCCTTGCCTGGGTTTTATGTCACAACTTGCTTTTTACTTAACAGCAACCTCCACAATAAAACAGTACGCTGTCCCAAGCTGTACCAGAGCTAAAATTACACCACAGCTTTTACACTCTTGATGGGTTTTCTCTGAATGTACATGCACTGCAGTCCTAGGTTAATAGAAGCTAAATTAACAGATTGTAGGCTTTACAAAAAGGCTGTCAATTTTACAAATACATCTCTGCATATCCCCACATCATCTGCGCCAATGAGAAAAATGTGTCTTTGGCCTTTCAAGGGCACTTTGCTAAATGATGATCTGCAGCTTCCACTATAGATAATGGTATAAAACCCAAATGGCTTCTGCAATGTCCCATTTTTTTTGATTAGGACAATAGCCTTTACTTCAGGCCATGGTATGTCTGGATCAGGGAAATTTTTGCTTGTTTTTGATTGGTGTAGCTCAATCAATGATGGTGGACAGAAATGAATTGCAATTCTTTGAAGCATCGATCAGGGAAAAAAGAGAGGGTAAGCTAAAGGAGAAATAACTATTAACACAAATGAAGTAGCTGGATTTAAGATCTAATTAAGGGAGACGGCTGTTGGAATATGACAGGGAAAAGCATTCAAGAGGTGGCAACAAAGTTGTTCATGTAAGGCAACTGAGAGATTTGAAGTGCGGGCGATTCAATTAAAAATGAAATTAAGACTATCAACCATCTCTTGTAAGTAGGAGAAGAAATAATGGATGCGAAGCTATATTTGGTGAATCAAGGAGCTCCTGGACACTGAAAAACAGATAAAAAGAACTCTGCAGTCTTGTCGTTTTCATCTTTGTCCTGAATTACTAGCACCAATACACTATTCTAAGTTTATTAAAACTGCAATCATTTGTCTATACCTGTCCTCGGTGAACCTTTTTATTTGCAATATATATTAAAGTGGCCTGATTATTTCATATGGAACAAAATCATGAGGTTCAGCACCATGAAAGAAGTCTTACAGTTTAGTAGGCATATATTTAGTAGAAAAATAGCATATTATGGAATTTTGCCACTACTAAACTCAGCCATCAAGCTGATCTTTGTGAAAGCTTCCATCAGGTAACTGAGCCTTCAAAGTTCACAGAAACCCCCAACTCAACAGATTTCATTGTTGGGAAGATGATGTTTGGTTGGGTTTTTTTGTTTGGTTTTTTTTTTTGTTTGTTTTTTTTTTTGTTTTGTTTTTTTTTTTTTTTTTTTTTTTTGAGGTGGGGAGAAGGGAGGAGGAATTGGGTAACAGTTGCCTGCCGTTAGACAGTTAGTGCTATCTAACATTTATTTAAGAGAAAGAGTAGGATCTCTATTCTGCTCCAGAGTTGTCAGTAGCACTTGATCATTCCCTGTGCCCCATGGCACACCATGCTAGTGACCAAAGGAAGTGGGAAGAAACCATTCTGTTCCTTCTTGGTGGGCCACATGTTTAATATAGCCAAATCCATATCACTGCCCAGTCAAAGCACTGAAGGCAGAAAAAGTAAGTAACAACAGGGTAGTAGCATTACTCTGTTCAAAGTAACAGATTGCTCTTTGCAGATAGCTGCCAGATTGACTAAAGAAAAAAAAAATAAATCCAGCCACTATGTACTAGACAGAGAAATCTATTTCTTGCCTGTCCTCCTTTTCACCCAGTTTTTGCTATGCCTTTTGTTTTTGACTGTAGAGGAATCCTGTAATGATGAGTGGTGAATTCTGAACTAAGAATCTTTATTGGGAAAGAAAGACTAGTTTTAACATTTGTTTTCTTGACAATTTTTACATAAAATGCTATAGAGCCTGAAATAACTACAGAAAATAGCCAAAAGAATTTTTTGTAATGGAAAATTAATATAGTCTTTACTATTTTCACTCTGATTTTCCTTAGTGTGGCAACGTGGAATAATCTGACTTGTCGCTTGCCAACAATCATTAACCTCATCAAACACAAGATTCCACTGCAGTCCAAATGCCTTGAGAATTTTTTTTCCCCTACCATCTATAAAGATACAGCAACTCATCTTTTGGAAACTTTTGTATAACCACAAACAAACGTATTACTCATGTTCAGGAATTGCTGCAATACTACAGGAAAAATGTAATGCATCAAAAATCTAGCAGCATCCTAGCAAGCTGTAGGGCTAGGGAATATGATAAAATAGGAAACCCAAAACTGACAGTTTCCAGAACCTGACATACTTCTAATGTCAACAGAAGCTTTTCTGTCCAGAAACACAGTAAACACCAATGCAGCAGCATCACCAGTGTGGTATCCATGCACTTCGTCCATTGTCTAACACTAGAATTAAGATTCTAAGTAATCCCTATACTTTTTGATATTTTTTATTCATATATTCTATGCTTTGCAAAACCAGCAGGGACACAACATACATCTCTGACACAGCTAAAGAGATGCTTATAAAACCAAGAAAGAACACAGCTCCAAAAAAAAGTCTCCTGTCTATGTGGGAGTTACTACAAAATAACTGCACCAGCAGTCATGCTGGCATTTGGCACAGCTAGTTTTTGGCAGGCAGCTCCAACCCTCAAAACTTACCAGCTACTATGTTCAACTTTTTCATCAATTAGTCTAGTCTGGTAAAGCAGTATTGTTTTTAATGATAAACAAAGAGTCGCGTTTACATTTATAAACTAACCTGAGTGCTGGTTAGAAAGGGAATCCTCTGCAGATTTTTCTATGGGCCGTTTGTTTTTCATGAATTCCTTCCTGGACTGGAGCAATCTGAGTGATTCATTGTAATGGTGCCTGCATTTAAAATAAAGACTTCTGTGTGAGGTAATCCTCTCAGAGATGCACAAAGCGATTACCTGGCACTTTCAGATTCAAGAACAACGTCTGCTTTTATGCACTTTGGATTTGAATACAATTTGTTAAGAATTTAGCATATTCATTCTACCATGAGATTAGTATCAATGTAGTTAACAGTTTGCAGAATTCACAAGCAATCTCCATAATGCCATTCTGGTTTTCAATTCCTTTTTGAAATTCTACCGTTATGGCAATTTTGGTATCAACATTACATTTAAAACATTGTGGAGGTTTTTGCTTGAAAAATGATTAAATCACACTTCACTCACTAGACTTAATTTCTTTATTAAATACAACCCCTCACGATGAAGTTTCTGTACTGTGTGCTCAGTTTTCAGGAGTAAATATTCTTGTTCTCTCTCATCCCCTTCTCCACAAAAACATGTTCCCCGAGTTTTCACCTTGTGGTTTGCCCTTTCATTTTAATTAAAAGAATCACAATCCCGAGAAACTGAAAATATACAATTCCCATAAGCTTTTTGACATCTGCTATGCTTCTAATTTTCCTGAGTTCAGATCCACGAAGGCAGGCAAGGATCCTTTTGTCAGTTTTTCCAGGTTTCTATTACGTTATTCTTTTGCTGCTGCAGTGGTGCCCCACTGCAATACTGGTACTATTACCTTATAGTAGCAGCCCCTTCTTTGATCATGAGGGCAAGTGCCAATCTTACATCCAATCACCTAAACTCCTGCCCTTCTAAATCAGCATGGCCTTGCCTGTTTAAAATAGTTCCTGACTTGCACCATCCTGAGCCATGCTTAGGCATTGCTCGTATTGACATGAGCGAAAACCGCTCCAGGAAACAAGCTCACGGTTAAACAGGACTGGTAGACACAGCGTCAAGCCACTGTTCGACCGCCATCTAGTACATATATAGCCAAAGTGACCCTCAGGTCTTATATAACTGTATCAAAGCAAAGACTGTGAGTTACAAGGTACAGTCCAAATTCAGTACGCAGAGTAAGCCATAGATAATGCGTTGAATGTCTGGCCTAAGGAATGCATTTATAGATTCGTGATTTAAATGTACACTCTTCCAATCATGCAAGTAGCACAACTTATTGCTGTGGCTGGAGGAAGTGTCAAGAACCTACACCCAGACAGGCTGCATAACTACCTCCAGTAATTTTTGATGCTCAGCTAAAGAAACTGCATAGACAAGAGGTAAGGGACATATAGTAGCAGAGGGTAGGCAGCGGTAGCTTGGCCTGTGCCTTCCTCCGTTTCTAATTGTAATCCTGCATTGCTGTAAACAGGCTGATGCTATGTATAGGCAAGTACACTAACTTTGTATCATGGACTGACATTCTTGGGCCATGATTCAAAAATAAGACCTCTTGGCAAAGAACTCACTGCTGAACTAACGTTACAAGTACTGCAAAATCTTAACTGCCCAAAGTTCTGTTCAGCACGTGTTTCAAGTGCTGGGGCAGGGAGGGTTAAGTCATTTTAAAGATAGACCAAAAAGGACAAACCAATCTGTCAGTTTATCAAGCATCTTCTGAACTGTGTATGAAGCTTTGTATAGTTAAATCACAAGCACAATTCAACGAAAGTTGGGTAAGGTAGCTCTTTACCAATTCTAAATTAATTCACAGTATATCTGCACCACAAATCTACATTTCAAAAGGAATGAATGTAGTTCTTTGGTTACTGACAATACTGTTTTCTTGTCTAGGAAGAATATTCAGGAACAGCAGCTAAGTGGGAAATAGCTCTATCATGTTTTCTCCTCCTCTCTAAAAAAAGCCTTGGGATAGTCTCCAAAATTTACATACTCAATGTATCAGGCAACTAACAGCACCACCACAAGGGGGATATGAGCTTTGCTGCTTAAAATTCTTTTATGTCGTAACTATTTGGGAGCATTTGCAAAATCCAGAGATATTGATGAAATATGACATTTTTGTCACACTCCGGTAAAACAAGTACTGTACGAAAAGGCCATTCATGTGTCTCAGGACACAATGTTCTACTGCAGTCCAGTGTACAATTCAAAATACTGATAAGAAGAGACATTTAGGTACAATAATGCTTTTTGCCTTTGCCTTGCAATAGGTACTAAATTTTCCTACCTGAGGGAGCTTATAGTGAAGGCAGCAATTGGTTCTTGGTTCTTTGACCAGGGAAGCATCTATAGATTAATTTTCAACACTTGTGAAGAAGCACAACTCCACAATAAACCATTGCCTGTTTATATGTGGTAAGGATCCAGCCCTAAAGCCACCTCTTAATATTCACGTGTGACAATTAAAATACAAAATAAAGCCAAAATACCTACATGTGCTATTTCATCAGGATGCTGCTTCCCCATTCAAGGGACAGGGTTCAGCATTAGATTATGGCATTGGTTCA
This sequence comes from Vanellus vanellus, assembly GCF_965231255.1. Lineage (NCBI taxonomy): Eukaryota > Metazoa > Chordata > Aves > Charadriiformes > Charadriidae > Vanellus > Vanellus vanellus. The sequence continues at coordinate 23,640,195 of NC_138913.1, read as the reverse complement.
ACTCATTAATATAGGTCATCATTTGGGGAAAAAAAATGATGTAAGCTAATTTCTCTCCTTAATAGGCATTCATTTTAACATTTTGTGAATTTATTTGTAAAACTAGAGGTTCACTTTCTAGGCAGAAAGGAAGTTTGGCTGTTCATACCACATTGATACTACTTCCCCTGAGCAGAAAATTATACATACAGGTTTTATTTACCGTACTTCCTTTTTTTGTAAGTATGTAGGGTATTCTTAAGTATGCTTTTGTAAAGCAACAGGTCTGGTTTTTAATTGCTTTCACATAGAGCCACGAGAGCTTTCTGGGCAGTTGTTGGAAAGCACATTTTAGAGCTTTAAGCTATACAAACAACTGTTTCCAGTTGAAAGTAACCTAGAAAATGTGGATAGAAATGAAGAATCATTGATAATTACGACGACACATTCACTTTCTTGAAAGACATCCCTAAAGTCTTTCACTTTAACAGTATCTATTGTCTTCTGTAGCATCTACATTTCCAAAAAGGGGCTAGCAAAAGAAGTTTGTGTTTTCATACATTGCCCCATAATGCATTTATTACCATGACCAACCATATGGGAAAAAAGCACGTTTCAAGGTCCTTACATCAAGCTAACAGGTTTTGGACAAATTGTTTTATTTTTCCTTCCATCACAAACCCACAGAAAAACCAGCGATTCTGAAGAAAACATCAGCAGTTATGGCCTTGGGTTTAACCTGCCATGAGAGTTAATAAGAAAATTTTTCAAGGATGTGTGAGTAGATAAACCTGCAGGCATAATAATGCCACCACAGCTAATCTGGAATAGGGATTCTCCTGAAGAATAGGCTTGTTTGTAAACTCTTACTTTCTGATTAAGATCTCTATATTAACTGCTTGGAGACTTAAAACCAAGAGAAATAACAGGAGATCCAAGAACTTTGCTGCAGAACTCTTTCAGTGACTACAATTTTGCAAGACCCTTTCTTGGCAGAGGCTTTCCACGTGCATCTAACTACTTAAATGGCACAAGTGCAGTACTGTGGAGGATTGCATCAGTCTGGGGAAAGCCTATCTGCTTTGCATAGGAAAGGAAAGACTCCAGATGGGGAATACTGACTACACAGCGTTTTGGAATGAAAGTGATGTGAATTTTCACTGCTCACAGGTCTAATACTTTATCTCATAGCAGATGCTGCCATAAACAGACATGTTCTGCTTTGCTTGGGTGTTCTACAGGAACGAGTCCTGTGCATTGATCTGGTAGCCTGCAGATTTTTGGCAATTAGTATCTTCATAAAGAAAGGAAAAAAAAATAAGTAATTACCTTAATACTTTTACTGTCTCTGTCCATGTCTCCTGCTCACTCTCCCATGGATCCACTCGAATCCAGTCAGATGTCTCCAGTGCTAGTTTAGCCATTGCTATCCGGTGCTTTGCTGAAACCAAGCCTTTCTTTCCATAGTCATCATTAACAGGAGACACTATGCCTTCAATCACCTGATACCTTCCTTTTGAAAAAAAAAAAAGAGAAGAAAAAAAGGAAAATAAGTAATCTTCACAGAATCTTGAAAACTTAGGGTGAACAGGACTTTGGGAGCTCCTCTAGTCCAACCTCTTCAAAGCACGGTTAACTTCAAAGTTATAAGAGTCTACAAACAACCTGATCTAGGTATTTTTTTAATACAGAAACAGCAATTTAAAAAATTAAAAAGCAGCCTTCTTGTTCCTCTGGGAAGTGCTCACAATTACTATTGATATGTTTATCCTATTAGATGCTTCAAAAAGGAAAGCTGGATGGACATACAATTTTCAAGCAAATAGCATTGTTTATAACTTGTGATGCAAACTATCAAAATTCCTAGATATAATTTTTATATTCCAATAAGCACAGCTTTTATATAGCCAGAGCAATGGATGACTTAACTGACCACTGCTTTTTTCTTAAGCAGCTGATGCTTGTTATTTATCAAAATCAGTGTCTTTTCATTGTGTTAAAGCAAGAATTATAGCATATTACTACAGCCGTGATTAATGCGATTCAGACAAATCAGAAGATTCAAGAACAAAGATGGGGCTAATGGAGTCTAAAATGAGACTTATAGCACTACGGTCCAAACATCAGCTTAGCAGCCATTAAAGACCCTTTCTATCTGACTGATCGTGTTAATTAAATTTGAAAATATGGCCATATTTTTCTAGTCCTGTAACATAATGTAATCATTAACACAACAAGCTCTTTTTGTTAGACTTTGCAGTTCTGGCCTCAAAAAAAGGAAACAAACATGTAGCTCTCATTTTAATAAATCAACAGGGAAATAAAGCACTGATATGAGCTGCATCCCTCAAGAAAGAGAAAGAGAATGGGTGTTTCAAAGAAACAGAAATGAGACAAAATGATTTCTAATGTAACACATGCATTTTAAATAACTATGATAAATATGATCCTGAAGGGGGAAAAACACTCTTCCTTTTTTCCAATTAAATTGTTTCAACAAAAACTTAAATGCAGTAAGTTCCCTCTATTGCTTTGTAATGAAAATGATACCCATAGGCTCATAATTTCTGATACTGGCACATGACAATTTAATATTCTAAAGTGAAAATTTAGTAACTTCACATTTATTTTGATGTAATAGGGTAAAATTTTCAAAAGAACTTAAGCAAGTTGGACTTAAAAAAAATAGCATTAAGATTCAATGAGATTTACACGCCTGTCTCCTGTTAAAATGTCAGTCCAAACGATCCTGTTTTAAAACATTCTCAGGTTAATATCACAAGATAAAATTTTCCAGAAACATGCAAAGATGTGTGTATAATGAAATCCATCTCTTGATCTGAAATTGGAAATAATTTCACTTGATTAATGAACAAAGATTATTCTCTGGTACTTTGATACTATGTAATGATATAACAAGTTCTCATTGAAAGGAAAAGAAATTACAGTTTGAATTCATTAATGTTATTCTGATGTCACGGTTTAACCCCAGCCAGCAGCCAGGACCATGCAGCTGCTTGAGCAGCTCTCCCCCTTCCCCTAGACAGGCAGGGAGAAGAGGGAGAAAAGGAGGGAAAAAAGAAAAAAACCTTGTGGGTTGAGATAAAGACAGTTTAATAGAAACAATAACAGAAAAGGAAAATGGCAACAATAGTAACAATAATAGTAATAACACAAGTCACTCTCACTGCCTGGTGAATTGGCACCATCTGGAGCAGAGACTGTGGATCCACCCCCTGGCTAACCCCATTTCTATACTGAGCATGACATCTATGCTACGGAATATTCCGTTGGCTGTTCCATTGTTCTGTCTATGCTCCTTCTCAGCTGCTATGGGAAGCTGAAAAGAGTCCTTGAAAAGCATCAACATCACTTAGCAACAACTAAAAAAATATGCATTATTGACATTCCTTTCACAGCAATCACTAAAAAGAAAATTACCTCTTTCCCAGCTGAAACCAGGACACCTTATTAAAAAGTTTTTCTCACATGTTAATTTTATTTTTCACATTTCAGTTCCTTTCTTTTCAGTTTCTACAGATATAAATTGTTCCCTTATATTTTAAATGAGTATATTAAATGTAAAAATTAAAGTTATGTGAGATTATGCTAGCCAAGGATGATTGCAATGCTGCCATATCCTTGTGAATTGTAAAGATTTCAGTCTCTAGTCTGGCCTAGAACTGTATAAATTGGATGAGATATGAGCATCTGATGCCGTATCAGCTTGTTCCAAAGCAGAAATGAAACCAACTGGAAGAGAAAAAAAATCAAGCTTGCTAATGCTTAAGGTACTGAAAGTCAAATACAATTACTGTTTGAGATGATTCACAACAACCGAGTAACCCAGCACTATGCAAACATGATGCACATGAGAGCCTTCTGTGTAAAAATACAAGCTTTAGCACTCAAAATATAGGAGCATATTTTATTGCTGGCTCTGAATAATTTTGTCCTTTTCAGTAACTTAAAAGATCACCTATTCAAATATGCCCCTCAATTTTGGCAGGCATGCAAAGAGGAAATAATTAAACTCTGCCACCTTGTTTGTTTTTTTTTTTTTTTTAAAAATTTCCACTGCAATTCTCTTCTGTCTCATAAATTAATACAAGTAGTTTCAAACCTTCTTTGGTACAGAATTATCTTCAAATTCTATTTCTTTGGAATGGTATTTGTTTTCATCATGAAGTATGTTATTATTGCTTGTCCTAAGTATTTGTAAAAATTCTGCAGGCCCTTAAGTGGCTTTGTTTTGAAAAACATACATATCAAAAGCAGCAAAAAATTTCCTCTTGCTATGAATTTATATTCTCTAAGAACTGCTTAAGATAACCGGTAAGAAAACCAAATATAACAAAAGTATTGAGACAAAAAAACATCCCTCAAACATGTTAAAGTAGTATTATTAAGGAAAACAAGTATTTAGTATTCTGTTATAGAGGTCACTGTAAATTGTCAAACACTAACACAAATCGTAATGCTGAATTAGTTTATTAATATTAAAGCAAATTTATCACATGCCAATTTCATATGAAATTGTCCATGTACTTTGGCGGGGCTTTTAAAGATTAATTTCTTCTAGTAGTAAGTCTGGGATATACTATTATAAACTACACAAAAAGTAAATAATAACAGTAAGTAACTACTATAGAAAACGAAATAAAAGAAATACTTCCATACATTTAACTCTCACCCACTACTCATCTTCCTCTCAGTGTCCTTGGAAAATCCACAACAGACTGGGAACCTCTGCAGCTTTATGGTGTTATCCTATCCAGTGAGCAGGAATGACACCATTGCTGTTCTTTCTGTCATGTCCAGAGCAGGTTACCACAGGACTTTGTGCCTGAGTGCTGCTTTATTTCACTCATTTTCCAAGATGCTAAGTATTATGAACTAGTACTGTTTTAGCATAAACAAAGTTTCTAAAAACTTTGCTCCCGGCTGAACACTGCCTACAAAATGTAAACCTCTTTCACATTTCTGTGACAATTGAGAATTAGGCACATGCATTTATCCAGCCTGATTCTTTATACCAAAGTAACTATCCCAAGCAGTATCTTCTAGATAAGAGTTTAGATTTACAGCATGTCACTATAAACAGGCACTACCAATGTTCATTAGTCGTTAAGTAACGAAAGTGTCAAAAGATGAGAGACATGGCTTCAACAAATGGACCACTTGGTGGATAAAAAACTGGCTGGACGGTCGCACTCAAAGAGGTGCGGTCAACAGCTTGATGTCCAAGTGGAGACCAGTGATGAGTGGCATTCCTCTGGGGTCAGTACTGGGACCCGTACTGTTCCACATCTTTGTTGGTAACATGGAGAGTGGGGTCGAGTGTACCCTCAGCAAATTTGCCAATGATACCAAGCTGTTTGGTGAGGTAGACACGCTGGAGAGGAGGGACGCCATCCAGAGGGACCTGGACAAGCTGAAGACGTGGGCCCAAGCCAACCTCATGCAGTTCAACAAGGCCAAGTGCAAGGTCCTGCATCTGGGTCGGGGCAATCCCAAGCACAAATACAGGCTCGGTGGGAATGGCTGGAGAGCAGCCCTGATGAGAAGGACCTGGGGGTGCTGACTGACGAGAAGCTCAACATGAGCCAGCAGTGTGCAATTGCAGCCCAGAAGGCCAACCGTATCCTGGACTGCATCAAAAGAAGCGTGGCCAGCAGGTCAAAGGAGGTGATTCTGCCCCTCTACTCCACTCTCATGAGACCCCACCTGGAGTACTGCATCCAGCTCTGGAGTCCCCAACATAAGGAGGACATGGACCTGCTGGAGTGTGTCCAGAGGAGAGCCACGAGGATGATCCGAGGGCTGGAGCAGCTCTCCTACAAGGAGAGGCTGAGAGAGTTGGGGCTGTTCAGCCTGGAGAAGAGAAGGCTCCGGGGAGATCTTATTGCAGCCTTCCAGTCCCTAAAGGGGGCCTCCAGGAGAGCTGGGGAAGGACTTTTTACTAGGGCATGTAGTGATGGGATGAGGGGGAATGGCTTTAAACTGGAAGAGGGCAGGTTGAGATTAAACATTAGGCAGAAATTTTTCACTTTGAGGGTGGTGAGGCACTGGAACAGGTTGCCCAGGGAAGCTGGTGAGGCCCCATCCCTGGAGGTGTTCAAGGCCAGGCTGGATGTGGCCTTGGGCAACCTGGTCTAGTGGGAGGTGCCCCTGCCTATGGCAGGGGGGTTGGAACTAGATGATCTTCAAGGTCCCTTCCAACATAAACCATTCTATGATTCTATGATGCATGTTTCATGCTAAGTTTACTGTGTGGAAAATTTTATGGTTTTGTATGACTACACAGATGAGCCAACATGCTTATTTTGATGTAGATTGATACCTTCCTTTTAAAATCCAAAGCTTTAAAAGTTTCACTGATGTAGGCTTACATAAAAATATTACAGACAAATGCCAATCTCATCTCTAGGTTAAAATGAAAGTCCTTATCATTCATCATTCAGCTCTCCCAATTTATACTTTATAACAGGAAAAAAAAACCCACAGAGTTAGACTTACTGGTAGTTTCTATGACATCAATTAAATGTGACACCAGCTCAAATATGCAAAATTTCCCTTCCTGCAGATAGGGACATTAGTTTAAAGAACATATAGCTCACATCCACACACAAAAAAAAACTCCACCACAATAAAGAACACCCCATCCCAAAAAACACACCCAATTCCTTTTCAGCACTGAACAAGTGACTAACTTCTACATATTAGTGCATTAATGTGAACAATTGCAGGACACAGGATTGCAAATTTTTGGTTTGGGTTTTGGAAGGTTTGTCCAGGAATAAGCATTTTCTCTGCTTCATTAAGCCTGTTCTAAGGGCATAAAGTTACCTACACATGTAAGATTTAACAAAATGAGTCTGATGAACAGTTTGGACTTTACTGCACAGTACATAAACAACAGCAAATAAATAAATCACAAAAATCACTTTGACTTCTGAGGAGTCAGTCCTCCTTTGTGAGGAAAGTAGCAGCTATTTCAAAACATAAAATGATGTAAAACTTGCTATCAGAAGGGAACAATGTTGGAAAATAGCTACAATACAACCTCATGTTCTAACCATCTAAGATGCAACAACAGCTTCCATTAATATAAGTTCTCATTTCTTCACTGAAACAACCACTGAAGTATTTAATTTTTTTTTAAATCAGCCTTCTATGTGTGACTATACATACATTAAAATCACAATAAAATTCTGTATTTAAGTAATAGTTTCCTTTGAACCCACAAGAAATCAAGAGTTATCCTCCCAGAACTCTCAGCCTACTAATGCTAGGAAAACAAATACAAGAATTTTTCATTGTTCCATTTAAACAAAAATATTGATTTTATTTATAGGTTACAATTAACTGGGGCGCAGGGAGGGATATCTAACAACTTTGTTCAGATTAAATATCAAAAGGATACCATCCTATGCTTACCTTCCCCCTGACACGTATGTAGAGATCGCCAAGCATGAAAATGGAAAATAGGCAAGACTTTTTTTTACTTCATGTTCAGTCACCTTCTGTGAAGGGAATTCAACAGAAGGAAAATCAAAGGGGTAAATAACTCAGCAATCATTGCACTGAAAGTCAACATAAACAACAAATTCATCAGAGCAGTAATGGACAATCTTTTAGGATAGCTCTCCATAGGATGGATGACACTACCTTCACCACTATAGAGTGCTTGAATTAGATGAGATGTGTAAAAATCGTAGTGACAGATGCCATACGAGTACCTAGACAAACATAAATCATATCCACCTCATTGAGTGAACTGCAAGGCCTGAAGACGCAGATTTACCTCTGCAGTCAGACAGCCACTCAAACACATTGAGACTTCAGGAACTCCGCCAACAGCTGAGTAACTGAACATGCACAATGATCAGTCCTCAAATGCTGAATGATCTCCACGCATCACATCTATAAAAAACATTTCATATCAAAACCTCAAAATATAACTTCACTTCTATAGAGTTCACTGGATTCATACAAAAAGAAGGAAAGGCAGTATCTTGACAGCTATAAAAATTAGTATTTCTTTGAGAAAGGAAGGATAAAACCACCATCTTGAAAGCAACAATGTGAATAGTAAAGTATTGTAGCTCTATTCACAGGACACCTTATTCTGAAATTCTCTCATCCAAGCTGACTTTTGCCATGCAATGTGATTGGGAAGCAATGATTCTCTTCAGAGATGCTACAAAACAGATGACTAGGATTCCAAAGTCAAATACAGGGCATAACCCAAATACCACTGCAAGCAGGGGATGCCCACCCCTTATTCCGCAGGGTTTTAGAGTAAGACAACAAAACCTGTGGAACGGAAAGAGGCCTACTTCTTCCACTTAGAGAAGCATTCCTTAAATTCAGAAAAAGGTTAGGACCTAAACTGTACACACTGATAGCAGTATTTAGAAAACTGAGTTTTATGTAACAGAAGTGTTTTCTTTAGGTATGTGGTATGTCTTGAGATGTCTTAAGATTCATGCTTTTGCTGCTTTGATTTCCACCTCTGCAAAGTGCACTCTATAGCTTTAATTCTTTCTGAATGCTAAGCCACACATGCATCCCTCTTCATGTGTCTTTCAAGGGTAAAGCCGAATACAACTAACCTAGTACCGCCATATTTAAGCAAGTACTGCTGTAAATCTTGTAATGAAAAAAAAAATTAAAGTTTTGTTTCCTTTTCATTTTTCAAGTTTAGTTAATTTTAACTAACATCTGTCAATATTTATTGTATATGTAGTGAGTAACTAGCACTGATATGACCCTATTCTAGCCATGTATCTGTATTGCTATACACACTATCGAAACAGTAGGATCAAACCAGGTTTTTTCTGTGTTCTTTTCAAATTCCAGTTATCAGACTTGTTGCAGGAAAACAAATTGAAGTCTGCATTTATGCTGACTTGATGCTATTACAATCTGTTCCTATCCCTTTCTTGAAAATATCAGTCCATTTTAATTAGATGCAGCCCTTGAACAACACAAACTTCCAAATTCCCAAGGCTGGTTAGTGACTAATTACTCCTTGGACTTCTCAGGTCTGATGCCCAGCTCTGCATCTGACATAACCCACTGATTGTGTCACATTTTTCCCAAGTTTTCATAAGATAGCAGTAACTCATTGTCCTTCATCTCCCCCTTGTATCTATCTTGTGACAGATAGAAACATCTTGGCTTTCATACTTGCCCCCTTTGCCCTCTGTCCCTTTTGGTCTTAACTGGGAACTTGGTGATGTAAGTATCCTCCACTGGCAATACCTGGGAAACAAGGTTTTAAACATCTTACATAGATTGATTCTAGTGATACTTCTTTGGACTTTATTGATCAAATGAGAAATACAGTCAAAGAGAAATAAAAACATCTGGCATTAGGTATTAATAGACTAGAAAGGCATTTGCCATGATCAGTGCAAGTTTCAAGAAAGAATTTTAAAACAAGGGATTGAATCTGAGAAAATTCTAGCTACGCGTGAGGATATGTAAAGAGTCAAATTCACATGAGTAGAGACAAAATCCAGATAAAGAGAATCATTGACTTAGTCACACGTAGCTGTCTGTTGTATTTAAAAGACAGCATGACAAGATTTGTCAACTGATATTAACAGAAAAAGGATGAATTACTTGACATGTGGCAATGAAACTGCAGATATTGCTTAAAGTATCAGAAGCTCAATAAAATTCCCTACTTAAAATAGGCATGTATAAAAAATAAGATTAGACAGCATTTGAAACTGAAGTGGTGTGCAAAAAGCTGGCAGACAGAATTACCGGAGATGTCAGTCAGGATGCACATCAGGGATAGTCATGGCATTCCTAACAGTAAAACCTGACTGTGAAGTCAACTCCAGCCAAGCTATTGCACAACTCATTTCTGCCTGATTTGTGATTGAGCAGAAATACTGAAGTAGAGTTACCAATTGGTCCCACATTACCTTCCTACTCCTTGCACACCTGGGCAGCAGAAGCAGTTTTAAAATTACAGTGAGAATAGCCAATACAAATCCCTTTTTAACCCTTTATTTCTAGTCCTGCGGGAGCAACAAAATCACTTCACAGTTACAGGACTATAGAGACTTGTGGAGGGAGCCCTCAGAGGCGGTTGTGTAATTCTTGTGCATGAAAGTCAAAGTATTCTCACAGTATATGGCGAACACACAGTTGCTGCTTTTACTGCACAATGGCATCAGTGGGTTACCAGATTCTCTCCCCTCCTCTCCACAATTTGACAGCCAAATTCCTTTTACTATTATTGTCTGTTCAGATTCCTACTGAACCACCTCTGTAGGAACTTCTCTGTCAGGTTCCAATAAACTATGACTCCCTTCCAACCTCTTCCATAAAAATACACGTATATTTTAGCTGCCAGATGGAAAAAAAAAAAAAGCCTCAGAAACTAAGTAGTTGATCAAGCTTCAAGTTCAATGCTTCTCAGTAGCTTTTCTGATTCTTGCTTAAGTTCCCGATGTTACCCACCTTTCTCCTTTGCTGCCAAAACTTTCTAGCCTGCTGACATCTAGCTTTTCTGATCTCCTTGATGATGAAATTATTTTGCTTGGGGAGATAACTCGCACCTCTTATTGAAGATGGCTAATGAATAATTAACATTTCATCTTTTCTCCAGTTTCACCCAGCTGTCAAAACTGCTAACTGTAACACTTCATCATATTAAAACACAATGTATCATAAAACCCATGAAATTTGAACATAAATGTTTCTTCTCACTTTTGAAATTGTTAAGCACACTCTTTCACAAGGCTCAGTCCATCCCATTAATATGATCCTAAAACTGCTGATAAAACCTTCACTTTATTTGCATGAACATTCATTATGATACTTGTTTATGTACTGAGCCAAAGGAAGAGGAAATGCTAGACTTTCTATATTGAACAATCAATAAAAAAAATTAAAATTAAGCCAGCTCTAAAGTGACAGCTTATCTATAGCAAGTATTAAACATCTTTCTTACTTTTCACAGTGAACCACTGTGTGTGTGATCCTAACACCACCTTACTGACCTGTTTGGTGCAGGTGATCTCTAGCCAGCTCAAATAAACGCATATGCATGTTTGTGATGGGGTTAAAGGAGCCACAAGCTAGAAGAATGAGAGGTATCCTGCTCTTCATTCTGACATCAAAACATTAAAACTCCACCCTAAAGGAAAAAAAAAAATTAAAATAAAAGACAAACTTGACAAAAAGCAGTCTTCCCATTGTTCCTCAAACTAAAAGTACTGTTTTCAGAACTGTGTATTCCTCGAACACTAGTGAAGAATCAGAAGATCAGTCTTCTGTATCATCACAACACACAGGAAGTACTAGCACAGAAACACATATGTTCTTTGATGTTAATTAGGAGAGCATCAACAAATCCTGTTTCCCCACATACAGAGATGGTAAGAAAGGATTTCTAGAAATTCATATTGTCATTATTATCAAAAACTGTCAGATTTTTAACTTTTTTTTTTTATTTTTAACCTGCTTTTGTCAGAAAACAAGGTTTTGTTCTGTCTTTCCATCAACCCCCTATTAATAACTTTGGAACCTTTAGGCCTGCTACAAAAGCAGATTTATTTTATTATTTTTTAAATAAGTTTTTACAATGGACCTTTGGAATATATGACAAAACCCTATATGCAACACCCAAACCTACAGGTCTGACTTTCTTAGACGTGGACAGGCAGCAGCTGGTGGCCATCCAGCCAGCACGTTCTTCCAGCCACATTATCAGCAATTGCTTGTATAGTTTCTTTGTTGGATGGCAGAGCAAGTGGTGGTGGATCCACGACAGGGAACAGCAGGGAGGAGAAACTACAGCTGTTACAGGAAAACACTGGGGACATTAAAAAACTATTAATAGGGTGAATGGGTGGGGAGCCGGGCTGTTAGAAGCCTTGCAGGTGTATTTAGAAACAACCCTTATATAATTTAATTGTTTGTCATCTCAATAAAAATGCAGCGGAAATCAGTTTAAGTTAGTCACTGTCCTCGGAGCTACCTATTTGCATAGCTCTTTTTACAACTGATCCAGAATATGTCCAGCATGATATAAACAGTCGTGTCCCACATATGTATCTGTGAATCTGATATTTAGATGGGGCTCTCTTCTTTTCCTAGGATTTGAAATCTCTACAATGCTCACACCCATATATCATACATACACCATTCTCTTCCCTTCCCCTGGTCTCCAGCTCTCTCCATCAAGTGTAAGTCTTCCTGCAGAAGACACTTGCATCTCAAACTTCAGAAGCCACTCTTGGGTTAACAGACCCAATCTGGTACTGACTCTGTGCTCCGTTTAACCAAATCCTATTCTCCATTTGCAGTGTACCAAAGCACTGCAGCTCAGAGCATAACTCTCACTGTTCCAAGCCCTTATATTCACTTTTTTTTCCCTTTTCTTACTTAGAAAAATAATGGTTAAATCAATATCAAGTTGATGTTTTATATCTGCCAACTCAGTTCATTTACAAAGGATTTATAACTCTGAAGACTGGGACTGTACCATTTAACAGCATTCAGTGCACCTAGCAACAAGTTTTAATATTTTCACTTGTGATATGTTGGCAGTTTGCAAACTTTTTAATACAGAAAATTCTTTGAAGCATATGTCCCACCTGTACTTTGACCATCTAGTACTGAATATACATATTAAGATTCTTTTTTATACTGTTTTCATTTCACTTTACTCATTTCTCATCTCCCATCACACATCCCTTAGGAGATATACCAGGGGAGAAAAGACTCACTAGCTGTAGAGCATTGAAAGTTAGCAACAACTTTATGGTCTACAATTGTGGCAGCTGTAGTAAGCACATTCAACAGCACTCTCTCTCTTTACTGTGATTTACTATTCCTTTATAGACACCAACAAACTCATACATGAAAATTGTATGCAAACTTTACAGGTTGTTTATTCAGAAAAATCAAATTCAAGGTGTTCTTCTGTTCAGTATCAACAATTCTGTAAATTTATTTTCATTGTACAGGGAAAGGTCTTTTTGCCTTGAAACAGGTAGCAAAACATTAGTATCTGTGATTAACTGAAAAAAAAAAAATATCATTGCTAGAACATATTAGTGTTCTCCTATAGTCCCATTTTTTTGCTAGATAGATTCTGTTGCCACAGATTAGCCAATGCTGAACTCTCAATGATAAATCAATTAATTCCAGACTAAGAATTTCCTAGAATCAGAAACTTTTTACTGTAATAACTACAATGATGTCGCTCAGCATCCAGCCCTGCAAACAGGCTTATTACAATCTTATATGACAACCTAAAATCAATGACATGGTCACATAACTTTACCCAATTGCCAAGCCTTATCAGTCAGCATCAGTATCAGCCAGAGAGAGACTCAAACACGCGTTCAGGGGGAAAAACACATACCCATTCTTCCCTATTACATGTACCAATAGCAGCTCTAGCTCTTACATCTGCTAGTTGACGGCTCTGGTATCTTCTCCTCTGTTCTGATGAAGTGTAGTTTACATTTCCTGTGTTGTTTTTTTCTTTTATTTGCCATCTTAAAAGTTTTAAATAATAAAATAAATCATTCAATTTATAAGAAGCATTTAATTCTATAGACTTCTCTGTTTCTCACCTGAAACAGATGTGTTGGATTGTTTGATTGCAGATCTTACTCATTTATACCTCGGGGACTCTAGGGAAAGCCTTCAACCTGTAATTCTTAATGATAACCAGACAGTACTGCTAATGCAAACTCAAAACCTGAACCAAAACAACAACAACAAAAAAGACAAAAAGAAAAAGGAAAAATTCAAACCAAGAATGTACTAATAGTAAACATGTAGCATAGAGGAATTTCAGAAGATGGTTTTATACATATATACCCCCCATATATATAAAATATCTATCTATATAAATAAAAATCAAAATATCAACTTTTTTATTCCTATTATCCCTTATACAGTGTATTCTAAACTTATTCAACAGGTATAGTACAACTTTTAAGATTTCAAACAAAACTTTCTGATTCAGCTGCTATCTTGGCTGCTATTAACTGCAGTTTAAAATCTTTAGACCACCACCCAAAATAACAGGAAAAAAAAAAAGAGAGTTAACCGATTTTTCAGCTAAGCTCTTCTGAGAAATCAAACAGAGGAGAAAACTTTAAACACAGAATTTTAAGCAGAGGAGAAAGCCTCTTGACCTTATGTGAGGCAGTGGCAGCCACACTTCCTTTAAGTGCTACAGCATCCCAGTGTTCCTACAATTATAGGCTTCTACAAATGTTCAGTTCAAAGTCATATGCATTTTACCTACACACATGAAGCGGACTGTCCTTAACTAGCTTCACCAACTGAATACAAGATACAAACAAGTAGATGACTATTCTGTTATCAGGCATTTATGGAATATGCACATTGTGCCAGGGGAATAAATTTCTATTTCGTGTGTTCCACAAAAAGAAGCCATTAAGCCAGTCCTGAATACTCCAATAAGTTTTATCTCTTGCCAAATGGCCTACAGACCAAGAAAGCAGTAGTTTCTGCATGAATTTAAATATGGTCATACCAATTTGCACCTATTAGTTGCTATATGTTTGCAAAAAGTCTTTCTTAAATAAATAATCAGATTAATTTGTCCTAGCAGTTGTCCCTACACAATGCATATTCCATTAATGGCATCCCAGAAGACATGTAAGTGTTTTCTCCTATTGCTGCTCCCAAGTCTAGCTAAAATACAAAGTACTTCTTCAGAAGTTGTGCATGGATAATTCAACTGTTAATCCAGTCTTGTTGCAATGCTGTAAAAAGAAATTCCAATTAAGTTAAACATGTATCTTGATCTTCAAATGGAAAGGAGAATGAAAAATGCACAATGCATACAGATTGAGAGAGGAAGAATGGGCAGAGCGTGCAGTGGGCTGCAACCAAGAAAGCAAATTTTGTCTCTAGGATTTCCGTGGTACTCAACTTTTAGGAGAGCTGCAATGTAATGATGTTCTCAATCAGCACAAACAGCAAGTATTCAGCCCTTCTAGAATTCAGGTCCTTATCTCTGTGCTTCCACTTCCATAACTGTGAAATCAGAACTAACGTTCAGCTATTTCAGAGGCTGCACCCGGCTTCATACACACCTTAATTTAAGTGACCAAACCTGGAGATACCTTCTTCATGTCTTCTTCTCCCTCATTCTCCCTATTACATCAGTGACAAAATACTGCTTTTATGTATAAGCTACATACATGCAAGTGCTCCATAATCATTAAACAATCATCTCAAGAATCCTTTGAGGGTGATTAATTCTATACAGGAATCACTTTTGTACTTACAATCACCCTTGCATCAAAATGTTATACCTAGCCAGGAACTGAAAGGAAGAGAAAAATCTAGATATAAACAGGCAATATTTTATTTTGAGGAAATTCCAATACTGGTATCACCCCTATTTCAATAAACATAGTGTATGCATTATAAGGAATAAAGCATTGTTATGCACATGCAATTTTACAACCCTTTCTGTCCTACCCAACAAGACTGTACCTTCACCATATATTTAGGCATTGATTAAGCACAGGCTGCAGAGAAGGAATGCAACCAAACCTTCCAAGAACAGGCACTTTATTTCACACCATTTCCTCAGCATTCCCTTCTTGAGTTTATAAAAGAGTATTGTCAACAAATCAAATTTGTTATGGGAAAAACCCCAACCATTTTCTCTTAGTCTCTCTCTCTCGTTAGTACTAATCAGTAATTTTTAGATGTTGGTGCTAAAAGAGACAGCTGCCCCCCCCCCTCCCCCCCCTTCTTCATTTACTGCAACTGCCAAACTCTTATTCAAGAAGCAGAAATAGTAAATCGTATGGTAACATTTTATATCGATTAGGTATTCACTACCTGGCAAAACAGTTTTAAATCCTCAGTTTCTTGAGGGAAGGGGCAGAAAATCATTGAAATGTTACATTTGTACTGAGGTTCTCCCACCCCTGAAGATCTACTGTACCTCTGAACTATCTTCATATGATTGAAGTGATTTGCTGCCGCCTTGCTGAAACCAGCAAGTTTTTAGCAGAGCATCCTCTGCTATTCAAGTGTTTGCTGCATCGGTACCATGGCTATGTGTGCACCTCAAAGGATCAAATCAAATTCAAAGCACCTGAAATCCCACTGGAAAAAAACCTGTATTTCAGAATTCTTAAGAAAATGCTTATAGTGTGTTAGTGAAAAAAGTTTGTTAAAGCAAGAGACACAGATGCCAATTGAGCTATGAAAGCATTTTTTGATTGATGCAATTAATA
Source organism: Vanellus vanellus (assembly GCF_965231255.1). Taxonomy (NCBI): domain Eukaryota; kingdom Metazoa; phylum Chordata; class Aves; order Charadriiformes; family Charadriidae; genus Vanellus; species Vanellus vanellus. The sequence continues at coordinate 23,623,942 of NC_138913.1, read as the reverse complement.
TTTTTAATAATTGCCTGTGATACTTCTACAGCAAGACTGTACCTTCTACTTTCAAGTAGTTTAAGCATTTGACAGAAACCTTGGGAATAAGTCAGTTAACATCACTATTATCAAGCAGTACTAGTAAGATTCGTATGTTTATTTTAAGAGTAATTGACTTAATTTTTTAAATGTAATCCTGGTTTTAAAAAGAAACAACCACATTTGATTTTTGCATGAAGAAAAGTCAGTAAACGCTGTAAATACATGTCCTGTTAGTTCAGCCTTCCTCCTGACATGACAGACACTGCCTTTTGTTGTACTTCTAAATAGAACACATCTTTTGTCACCTTTGCTGTCAGTCTTCAAAATTCGTAAATAACAGAAGCAAGAGAGAGCACAGCTCTGGCCAGAGACTGTGACAGTTTGCTGCTTTGGAACATTATAGGTATTGCTTTTAATGATGAAAGAGATGACTTAAAGAATAAGGTTTGAAGGAGACAAGTTACAGTATGTTGCCATTTCACGCAGTAACTGTGTATGGCTCCTTCTGGTGAGTGCTTCCGAGTCTGCGGGCTCTGCCCTGGGCACCTGTACCAACAGCCTTGGCCAAGCAGGTATTTTCTTATAAATGCCAGTTACCTTACATGTGAGCGACTGCAGTTTAGAAAGCTTTCAACAATACAGTATGTCATATGGCTATACATACAAGGGCAGATACCTTCAAATGAGGCGGCCACAATTAAGCTATATAAAAAAGGTTTTATGATGGAAAAATCGTTATATTTTTCATTAGAAAATTCCTGCAAGTTCTTTTCCTATTGCCTATATTCCTACAATATGTCAATAATAGATGACGTTATAGATGACCACAGTTAAGTTCTGCTGAAAGTCAGTAATTAGAGCCATATCTGATTAATTATCAGAAGCACAATGGAGTGCTGAGCAGTGCAGTCTGATTCATGAGCTGTTAAATTAGTAAACTGGAGGACAAGACACTGATACGTGCCCGCTATGAGGCAGACTCACCCTTGAGGTAAAATTTCTGCAAAGAGCAGAAATAAACTGAATCCTAGCACAGGATAAAAGCTTTATCACCTCCTGTGAGGGTGAAACCAGACTAATTTAGATGAAATTTAGATTTGAACGAGTTCAAAGCTGCCCACATCCATTCTTCTACTTGGCCACATCATTAGCTCCTATAAATTCATGCAGTTGCACTGAGCCCAGCTGAGTTACACCAGTTGATATCAAGGATGTTATGATTGCAAGACACCTTTTCAAAGTCAGAAAATAAAAAGTACATTTTAGTAGCTGACCCAAATCACAGCAAACCACATTACTCAAATATCCCTTGAAAGTATGACCAGATATCAGATTTTCTCCTGCTGTTCCTAATGGGAGTCACTGCCATAACAAAAGTTACTCCAGTCAGTAAGTTCCCAGCATGTGCTGTCACTAAAATCAATCCTCCACAACAGTGACCAATATTTACCTGTATATCCCCACCTTCCACTTTAATAATGAACATAACATAAATATCCAGGTGAGAGAAGAAATGAAAAATGTATAATCTAGGGTGATATTTTATTTGCTCATCAGAAAGTTACTCACCCCAGCCAAGAAGAATTTTACAAGGTGCACGTAAATATTACACATAGCCTAATATGACACTCTAATCCTCTAAAATAGCTTTTTCAGGGCCACATGATGGATCATATTATTGTTAAAATCCAGTGACTCAGGTGCATTTCATTTCTTTGACTTTCATTGGAAAGCCATTAACAAAGTATATGATAGGATACATGGTTTTCTATCAGATTCAGCATATCAAAAGTATGAAGTTGCCCCTTCCAATCCCCACACCAGACTTTTAGTCAGAAAATGCAAGTCCCATTGCAGTTTCAAAGAAAACCCCAAACCTAACCACCTCCAAGCTTGTCGCAGTCTTCACTAGAGCAGCAGCTTATACAACCTTATAAAAATCATCTGGGCTTTTTTACATATATCTGTGAAAATGGCCCAAAGCAAAGCAAATATTGTCTGTAGTAATGAATAAGGCTCTTCTTTTGCTTAAGATAGAAGATCAGCTTAATTTTGGGGTACTTGCCATTTTTTCTTCAGCTTTGTCCAGGCAGCAATTTTCCCAGCAAATGGTAGTGACCAAAAAGCTATCCCTGGACAAGTTCCCTCACAGAAAACTGCAATATACCTGTGGCCCAAATTCCAAGTGCCTTGGTAGCTAACAGATAAAGCAGCCTCAGCAGAACTGTCTCTTCCTTTCCTGAGATTAGAACCCTTCAAGTCACAGCACAATACTTCACTCTTGCAATTTCTTTATTTCAGGCTGTATCAGTGGGGAAATTCCCTTCCACAGAAGGGCCAAGACCTCTTAATCAGTTACAACTCTTAAATAACTTAAACATAATTTACACTTGTTTTGTCCTTTTAATAATTTTTTTCTTCCAAATAAAAGATAGTTCCCTGTTTCTAATTTTCACTCACAACTGTTTCTGCTCCATTGCTAAAAAGAAACTGCAGTTGAAAGGCACTAAACAAGAAAATTCACCATAAAAAGTGTACATGGACAAAACATGAAAAATATAAATACTAAAATGACCACAGGACTCATATTCTGAAATAAATGCTAAAATTGAATCTCTGGTTAATAATGAACATGGTATAGCCTTAAATGATTTTCAAGTGCTAAAAATTTGAGCAAAATAATTCCTTAGCACAACCTTAAAAAAATAGTATTCTCAACACACACAAAACAGTGCCAGTGAATTCAAGCCAACTACAACATATTTTTTAAGTCTTTGAATTGTTGCAGGTTTGTAACTGGAATTACACAGTGGGACACAAACGTGTCTGGTCCCCAGAGTCTAGTCGATAAGACATTCACAGAGATATTACTACTCCAGTGGTAGTATTCTATAAGATATCATTTTCTTAATATTCTTCACCTGGACCCTCATCCTACAAAATAATCACACTTATAGGCTGCCTATTGCCTGAACAGCAATGTAGAATTCAACAACTCAGCAACATGGAATGCAAAAACCACTATTCATGTACATCAACAGTAAACTCCCATATTGTTAACATGCATATATATGTGTGTGTTTACTAAATATTTTGAAGTTGTCAGATTTATCTGTTGTCTTTATACAGTAAAAGCTTAAGGATAAACTGCAGCATAATGCTGCTACGTTCTTTCTCTGTATCCTCTGGGAAAATCATGGAATAATCCCCATTTTGTAAAAAAGCTATTTAATTCTGACTGCCCATAAAACATTCAGCAATGCTTAGACACAGAGCTCTAGCAGTTTCATCTGGTTACAAAGCCAATGATACTACACTAACCCAAAACTATGCAGAAAATAAGTAAAAAGGCCAGCGTGGCAAACTACACTCATTCAGCGATTGCTGGGTAGTGCTGGGTCTCAGCATGCATTTCACAAAAGCAGTCCTTTTCATAGCATTTCAACAAGGTCAAGAGAATACAATCAGCTCCTGGCATCTTCTTGTATTCACTGCAGTATGATTACTTATCCAATAACCCCTAGTGATCTCTCAACATCTAACATTTAACTCTTTGCCTATTCCTTTTGCCTATCACACTAATGAATAAGCTTTTTCTTCTTCTACAGTTGCATAAACTATTCTAAGTAACCAATACTCATCCTTCTATTTACATGTACGAGTCAGTCATCCACAAAGAACAGTATATTGATTTTTAGAAAAAGAGGATACATGCAGAACTGCAACCTAGGGTGGCTATTTTTAAACAAACTGCTGACTTAGTGAAAGTACCAACTTGTCTGTCAAACTCTTACTAAAACTTCGAGAGTTCCTTTTGAGAAGCCATTCAAAGTGATTTTTCTCATATCAACATCTTCTGCAATTTTCTTACAATTAGCAAAATACATTTAGCAGAACCTAAGGCAAATCTAGTAACAGAAATATAGCTTGCACACAAATGGTAGCTATTAAGTGGTAAAGAAAGCATCTTCAATCACTAAAATCTGTTCTGATAAAGCTGCTCTAAAGATAGAAAACTAACAAAACCCCTAAAAGCACTACTGCAAAACACTCAGATGCACAATAATCACATTGCAACCACAGAGCAATGCAGGATTTGCAGAACATCCAGCAAAACCAAAGTTAAAACATCAACATCCATAATCCCACCACTCTTCTGTTTCAAAAAAGGGATAACTATTTGCTACCTACTGTGCTAGGAGCAACTTATTCCTGACACTGTTTGCATAGTCAGGAAAGAACATCTCACTGGCTTTACAGTTATATGGAATAGATCTTCTAGCAAAAAAAAAAAAAAAAGAAGAATTAAAATAAAATGAAAAAGTTGACTAAGGCAGCTGTCTTTCTGTGCTTCAATGTTCACCTGACCACCTCTAGGAAGCAAGAAGGAATTCTTCAGCAATATACAGAACTGCTCAGTTAAATGTGTGATAGGTCTCCCTTTCCTCTGAAACTTCATCTATTAGTTACTGCCAGAGGCAACAAACCCAGCTCAACAGTTAAGGTTAATAATGAATATACAAAGCTGCTGTTCGAAATAACATGCCCTCCTGCACCAATTCAGTAGCATCCAGGTATCCCTAAGCGTAGCATACTTGACAGTGAGAACACTACTTCCAATTAATTTTTTAAGCCATCAAAATGAAAAGCATTATGTGCATTTATTACACTAATATATGAATTTGCCTACTAACACTGAGGATTATGCATAGCAATGAGGCAGTTTAACTAAATGGCTCCAAGGCTCAAGAGTTCACATTACTTGTTATCTTTATACTTTAATTAAATTATCAATTTAGAATTTCTATTTCCTTCATTTTGTAAAACCAAAGAATTAAAGGAAATTATAATCATGTATGTGCCCTGCCTATTGTCCAAAATGTTTTGTTTGCTCTTGAAAAATATCTCACCTGGACTGGGATTTCTGTCTATCCAAGGAAAAAGAAGTGAGATTCTGAAACAACTACAATGAAATTAGGTACCTAATTACAACTGAAATCGCATTGTAACTATCCCTCTGTCGTGGTTTGGTCTCCGCCAGCAACAAAGAACCCCGCAGCCGCTCGCTCGACTCCCACAGCCGTGGGGAAAATCGGCAGAAAAAGGCAAAACTCGTGGGTTGAAATAGTGTAATTTAACAGAACAGCCAAAGGGAAGAAAAAAGAAAAACAATAACACCGATAAAGGAGTACAAGAAGGCGATTACAGTACCGCCGCGCGCCGACCAGACCAGACCCGCCCCGCCGCTGCCCGCCCCCGAGTGGCGACTGCCTCCCTCGCCCCGGCTAGCGCCTCTTATAGCGGGGCACGGCTCACGTGGGATGGAATACCTGCCTCCCCTGCCGGCTCCTTGGGGAAATTAACCCCATCCTTGCTGGAACCAGGACACCCTCTAAATAAGTTCTTATAATAACTGAAATAAACATTAATAAGCACACAGTTATACCATCTTCAAAACTTTGACTGCACCTCCTCTGGTTTTTGGTGGCAGCCAAAAAGCCACCAAAATGCTGGGCATCATGAGAAGTCCTGAGACCATCACACAGGGTATTGTTTTAGCACTGCAGAGAACCTGGATGGGCCCAGGTTTTGACTACTATGAGCAGTTCTGGTCTCAGCTCAGGAAGGGCAGTTCAAATGGTCAAGTGAATGGAGCCACCACTATTCAATACAGGCAAAACAAGGTCTGGGACTGTTTGGTTTGGAGAGGAGGAGCTTGGGGGAGGCTACAGCCAAGTTTTACAAAATGATGAAGACACCAGATAAACTGAATGCAAAACTTCTCCCTGCAATACTACACCTAGGGGGCTGGCAGTGAAAGCAACAAAAAATGCTACAACAGGTGAAAGCGTACACTGGGAGGTTACATGCATGTTTGGTGTCCCTAACGAAGCAGCTGTGGCTGGCAGCAGGGAACACTGGGGGAAGCAAGGGGCCAGATTAGTTTCCCTAAATCGCATCTCCTCTGTCCATTGCCTGGGACAGATCGCTGGGTTGGACAGGCCACTAGCCTGACACGGTGCAGCATTTCTGACATTTATGAAGATCTCCATAATGCTTTGTAAGCCTATATGGCTAATGTCTGTCTTTCTTTTTATTGTTAAGAAAAGTACACAGGCTTGGTGGCAGAGGGGCTTCTACAACATTTTTTGAGTGGTGCATTGCACTAAACCAACAATATGGGGTGGAAAAATAAGAGTCGTGAAGGTGGCTCTTGCCAGTGAGGCAGCCCTCCCTCCCTCCTCCAGGGCGAGAGCGCACTGCTGCGGACAGGGCAGACAGCGGGAGTCCACAGCCTCTCCCAGCCAATTCCAGCTGCCACGCCAGGTCAGCACGAGCTACTTACACATTTTATGAATTAAGACCTTAGAAATCATCACTGCAATGAAATCCAATTTGTCTCATTAGCTTATTTTAAAAGGCAGAACCTCAAATAGCTCAAACTCCCCTTTGACAGGACTGTCACCTATTTCGTCCTCAGCCATCTCTGGGATTCTCAAAGGTCTTTTAGATCATCTAAACGCTAATTAGCTTATCATATCTAAGCTAATTTCTAAGATTTGCATTTCTGAAGTTAAAGGCATGAAGCTAATTTACTGCTAGAATCAAACAATGTAATTAGACTTAAGTAGCAAATAATGTCTGAAAAATGAAGGGCTGGCACATACTGTATTGCTACAAAGCTTAAAGAAAACAAACATCTGGGTCATTTATAAAACCAAACAGCAGCTGTTGCACAAGGGGGGGGGGGGCAACCTCTTAAAGTGAAGCAGAGGAGAAAGATGAGTTACACAGTGAAAGCCAGGTAGATTAAAAAAAAAATAAATACATCCTCGTTTCCTTTGACTCTCACTGACACTTGAGTAGGTATTCTGGGGAAAAAAAGAAAAAAAAAGCTTTAATTTGCTATTTTAAATATACATATAGATGGTGCTGGATATATGCTTATCGTGTATTTGACGTGGAGAGCACAACAGACTCCGGTCCCTGAATTTAAGGGCGCGCGTCTGTCCCGCGTTGCCCCGGGACTGGCAGCCGCTGCCCCCGGCTCCGTCCGCGCGGCCGCGCCCCGCACCCAGCGCACACCGCTGCGCGCCCCGCACCCAGCGTCCCGCTCCGCACTCGGGCGGCCCCACGCCAGGCTCTCCCGCGGAGCCCCGGCCCGGCCCTGGCGCTGCAGGCCGCCGCCAGGCTCAGGCCCTGCCGGGGAGGCGGAGCGGAGCCGCCGTCCCAGCGCGGCCGCCAGCCCGCCGCGCTCCGGCCCGCCCGCCAGCCCCAGCCGCATGCCGAAGGACGGAGCCCGAGGGAGGGCCTCACCCGGCCTGCCCGCAGCCCAGCCGCCGCCAGCCCCCACGCCGCCGCCGCCTCCCCTCCCTCCCTCCCTCCCTCCCTCCTTACCGGGGCCGGGCCGGGCCGGGCCAGCCTCTGTCGGGCCCGTGCGGGACAAGCGGGGTAGCGCTGCGGTCGCGGCGGCGGCCTCCCCCCCTTCCCCGCCCAATGCCGCTCGCCCTGGGGGCTGACTCTGCACTGCCACCTGCTCCTGCCAGCGCAGCCTGGGACATCGCCGCTCGTCCTTTAGCAAGCTCTGTTAGGCGTCCTGCTCTTGTTTAGAGGGCAGGGGAGCTGATGTTTAAACTCCTTTATTTACCTGAAGGTGACGTTCGAAACTTTTGGCTTCCTGCTGTTGTTTCTAAGGTCGGGCTCTGCGGCTGCGGGGTTGTGCTTTCAGGGTGGCGAGGTCGATTTGCAACCAAAGGGTTTGTGAGTTCCTGTGGCTTTCGCAGAGGCTTGGAATAACAGAGCTCAGCTGTCTGTTTGATGACTAGCCTCATAAAGTGGCCTTCTCCATCAGCTATTGAATATTTTGCAAAATACACAAATATAATAAAATGTGTGTTAAATAGATTCTAGCAAAAAGTGAAGTCCGGAGGGCATTAAGTCATTTTCTTATTTTCTTTAATTTTTTTTGGCATGTAAAATCCAGTATAGTGAGATGTCAGAATGTCACCAGCTAGTTTTAGAATCTACCCAAAACCTCCTATTTTTTATAATGTTAAAGGGGAGCATAACTATTCCTCTTGTCTGACATTGTGGTAAAAAATAAATAGCATTGTGGATTGTATTTCCTGTGTGAAATGCACATGCAAATGATAAAACTTCACTGCTGCGTGACAGCTATGAGCAGTACTTCAGACCTTTGTTTGGCCTTGCCGAAGGCTGGCCAAGGGATGGTTTTTCAGGTCTGGCTTGTGACTGGGAGCAGGGTATATACTTTTTAGGCATAACTTCAGAAAGTCTGAAATCATAAATTAGACTCCCAAGACAAGGCACAAGCTTAAAAAAATAGATCCAGATAAGTATATGAAGTATCATGTATTCAGCTTTTAAGTATATATAGTTGGTTTTGGGTCTTTCTCCCTAGTGCTAAATTTCTCACACAAGCAGTGATCCCTGGAAGTGATACTTTAGGATGATAAAAGTGGCAGTGTGGTCAGTGCTGAAATTGTAGTTTGCCTCTGTGTGGCTGTGTATTTCTCCATGACATTTCCTTGCTCTCTCTGATCCTACCCTGTTGCCATGAAGTTTTCTTTTAGAATACAACTTATAATTTAAGATGTTAGGGAAATACTATTGTTAGCAGTGGAGTGGTTTTTTTCATCATTTAATATAGGAAAAATGTTGGACAAAAAGACTACACAAACGATTTCTTATATATAAGCAGCCTAGGCTATAGGTGCTCAGGCTTTAACATCCTATGGGAGAATATAATGATGAAAAGCCAGATAGGCAGTTTTGAAATTAACTGATGTGTATGTATAAATAATCTTTCTTATCAGGGGTTCTACAACTTTATAGAAACAATAATTCCCCCAAGTCCCTTTGAGAGAGAAAAGTCCATTTTAAAAAACTTTATGAAACTGACATCCTTGCGCATAATGGATCATTTATTTTTGCTGACCAGGCTTACTAAACAGATAAAGCTTATTCTGAAAAGGAGTAGCTAGAATTAAAACCCGGTCTTTGTAGATTTTCAATTACCATTATGTGTTTGGGGAATAAAATAGATTTATATAAAAGAAAACATTGTGCTTCATTTGCAAAAAAGAAAACCAATCCAAAGATAAATCTTGTACATCGAGCTTGAAAACTAAAGGTGAGCATCTGAGTTGACATGAATTAATGCGGCCCCACTGATCTCAGTGGGAACTGTTCTATGCTAGTTCTGTCCTTCGCCATTTTTGTTGTAAACTGTTGTAGTAAGAAGCATTTCTTGCTTGTTGCCTTTAAACATAAGCTATCCATTTCAAATTAGAGTTTTTAAGAAACTATTTAATAAATAAAATGCTTTTTGAACTGAGTTGCATCTAGAATAAGTTGCTAATGGTAAACAAGTGGAGCAGTAGGCCTGGTCCCAAACTGTGTTCTCCCTTGAGCCCTCTTGAATTAGATGAAATTGCCAATTGTTTCTGAAAGTGAAGTGATGTAAAAGAGATGATATGGGAAGAGATGAGCATCAGACAAGAAAGCATGCAAGAGCTGAAGCACTGAGATTCCACACTGCAAGGGAAGAACAAATGACCACAGAAAGTTCCAAGGTGATTATGAAAGAGGAACGAATTAAAACCTGCCTTCCAGCAATTAAATTAAGACAAAGGTTACCACTGCAAAGTCTTGTAACGTTCTGATGATTACCTAAAGATAATGGCAATCACTGGACCAGCTTCTGCCCTTTATCACAGTAGTCTTACTTTCATGGGTTTCAATTCTGGACTAGTTCCAGTGGGGGTTTGGAGCAACACTGCTATTCTGTTACTCTTTCATTACTATTATGTAAAACATGTTAGAATACCCATGTCAAGGTGTAAAACTGTGAGTATGAAATTCCAAGCCAAAGTTGTTCCAGATGCTATGAGTCAGTAGCTGTACGAAAATTTGGCATTCGCTGCGGTTCTTGAGACACAAAGCTCCCAGGGTCTTACATAAGTTATGCATATCAAGGCTGTAGAATTAGGCCTTGTAATTGTAAAATCTGCCAAAACAGCAGCACGGCAAGTCAGCATAATCTTCTAGTTCTTGGCATCTGGCCTTTACTGATGCATAGTTCAGATCTGAAAAATACTCTGTTGGGAGGAGATGGAGAAGAGAAACATGAGAGAAGTGTTCATTAACCTTTACCCTCCGTAACGGAAATGGAAAGCATTAGCTTGAAGTCTTGGCTTGGACAACGAGGTGACCATTCACTGAGCTTAATCTATGAAGTAAATACACAAGCTTTTATTTTTAAATTACTTAAATGCTGCAGTAACCGTTAATTTGAACATTAAATCAAATATTACAAATACAGGTGGACAAGAAAATGTTAACTTCCTGTAAATGAAAATCATTCAGTTGCTTGATTGCTATTAGAATTAAAGGCAAACATTAGCAAACTTGTTATTACTGAGGCGAGCAGTAGAAATCAAAAGGCTAAAATGCAGTACAGAAACAAAGCAAAGCAGGCTCCAGTTTCCATATTCCTTTGAAGCTGCAGAAGATAAATGAGCAGAGATAGAGACAGGGCAGAATACAAAGCTTTATTTGAAAGCTAAGGAAAAAAAAAACACACAAGCTTAAAAGGGCTCAAATAACAATCATAAAACTTTTTAACTTGGCTGCAAGGAAGACTTATCTAGAAGATAAAATACAAACACTGAAAGGCAGATAAATAAAAATTTCTTGCTTGTTTTAGGCGCCATGACACTCAAAGCAGTTTTTTATCACAGGTGGACAGAATGGAATGTTTGCTTCATTTCTTTCTCTCTTTTATTAGAAGTCTGTCATGCATGCATTTTTCATTGTTTTGGGGTTTTTTTTCTCTCTCTCGTTTTCCTTAATCCTCCACTGTTTCTAAAATTCCATCAATATATATCAATTGTATCTTCATAGGCATTGTCTCCCATTCATTTTGTCTTTTCCTTTTGGTCATTGGTTTTACTGGCTTGTATTTTGAATTTTAGTGAAGTTAAAATAGCTCATTTTGTTTGTATAATGTTTCAGATAACATTCCATATTATCTTTCAGCAGAGTGGTGTTCTTGGTTGATAAAATCTCTGCATGAGGGTTATGTTTTGTAATGTAATGACTCTTAAAAAAATTGCGCAGGGTTGTATCTGGAAGTAACAACAACAACATATATGCAGTCTGAGACAATTTTTGTAAGATCATTTAGAAATAAATTTTTTAATATAAGAAACTTGGCAGTGTTCCTTTCAAGTGGATTTTATAAAAGTATTTGGCTCCTTGCTTTTCATTCTTAAACTCTTTGGGATGTCTGTTGATGGATGTTAGCATGCTACTGTATTTTTCCTCTGTAAGCTACAGAATTTTACCTGCAGGTATTTTTAATAATTGTACTGGAAACCACAGCATCATTTTTGTCAAATGTCAGCTTTCCTATAGCTAAAGCCTCTGCATAGTTGGAAGTTTGAGATGTAATAGTTCTGCTGAGCTGAAAGTGGGAATATTACTGTTATCAAAAGGAAACCATTCCTGTTTTCCTGGTATGGCTCCGTTCAAAATCTGAAAGGACTGAGACAACAAATACCGGTACTTTACTATGTTTCTGTACAGCAAAGTTACTGTGCAGCAAAGGTGCTGCTATGTCCCTACTGTAGTATGTGGGAAAACCAGCAGAGTGAAAACTTCTCTCAGAGGCGTGATGCAATATTGGCACTTGCTGGTCTCTGCGTGTTGATGCGGCCGGACAGACGTCCCTGTGCCCAGTAGGGCAGCGGCCTCGCAAGAGGCAGGGGCGGTAGGGGCACTGCTGGGAGCAGAGCAGGACGTGCGGAGGGCCAAGTCAGCAGAGTCTCTAGAGCAGAAGCTCTGGTAGTAAAACCGGTTGTAGTGAGAATACAGTATAAACTTTACATCTGTTTTCCAAGAATGAAATTTGATTGAAAAGAAACATTCACGTCTCTACTGATAGATGACAGTAGCTTACTTCTTTGCCTTCTTAGCCCGAACAGAACCTTTCTAACTTTACACTGGTATATGTGAAAGGAACAGCAAAGCCTTGAGCACTAAGATGCTCTTTAAAGTGCAGGGAACAGTCCTGTAATGATTGGAATAATTTTAATTAAATTACTTTTAGTTAAAGCACTGGTCAAAATTGAAATATATCATGGTGGCATATTTGTCCTGCTAAAGTTTTGACTGTATGATACTTACTGATGTCTTGCACAGACAGGACAGAGAGAAAAGGAAAAATGTCTAATACTGGAAAGCATATGGGTTTTCATAAAATTGGATATCTGACACAATTCCGTTCTACAAAGGTACCAAGAGGATTTTGTATTCTTTCAATGCAGAACAAAGACTAATTTCAAAACCTTGAAGGTTTGTTTTGAAACAGAGCTGTCATCTTTTGGGGAGCTCTGTAATTTTTAGAATAGTTTCTTTGTAACTCAAAGTTGCGTAACATAGAAAAATGGGTATAATATGTGGATTTCATTATTGCATATCTGAGAGAAATTGCTGTGAAGGCTCATCATTTCCCCACTCTAAGTAATGGAGGTAATCCAGGCTTCGATTCCTGCAGCCGTAGCTGCACAGGTTTGCTGAAATGCTCAAGTTTGTTGCTATTTTCTGAGAGCAGACTACAGTTACAGCGTTTTTTCCCCACGTGATCTCCTTTTATCCTCTGCTACTGATCTCAGGAGCAAATTGAGGGAGGTTTTGCATGCTCATAACTGACCTTAAGGTTCTTAAACCAGGATTTTTGTGGGCAAACAAAGTGGTCAGTAGTGTGGTTTGAGGAGGCATTGCAGTGTCACTCTTCCCACAAGAGAATTGCCTCTGTGCACACGTGGTGCTGGTGCTCATGCTCTGAGAAAGCTGTACATTTTCACCAGGCAGTGGAAAGTGTTGCTCAGGCGATGGTCAGCTGCAGCCCCTGAATGTCAGTCAGATGCCTGCCTTTCCTGTGGGCTCGTGTTGCCATCCTCCTCAAGGACTATTGGTGCACAATATGGTTTTAATAAAATAAAATAAAAAATCGTTCATATTTGTACACTTTTTAAAAACTCACAATATCGTTCTTTAAAGCATAAAAATTAAATGCAATGTAAATATAACTTTTTACCCATTTTTTAACATGGTTTTCTACCTTGGTTTTTGTTATCCGTGTCAGCTTGGGGATTTCTCTCTCTCTCAGCCCTCACCAGTCTGTGTTTTAATGACTTGGCTGGAAGATTATTTAATCTGTTTTATGTAAACTTTAAAATGATATGATGAGGCATAAATATAATGCTCAAAATCTTGATTTCAGTATAATTTAATATAAAGGATCTTTTACAAAGCAGTATTGTGCAGCACAAAGCATCAAGGCTTTCATCCATCTTTATTGTTTCTCATTTAGGCCCAGTTCCACACTTACATGCCAGATGGCAACTGCAGAGGAGTTTCAAGTTATAGCTGCAATAGATGAGATGATAAGTGCCTCTTGAGAAAGGGAAAGCCAGATTGCATATTCCTTTCAATTGCACCTGATGACTTATTGCTAGTCACTAATTGGCTTGTCCGTACACAGGCAATTCAAAATCTGACGGCAGTGCCTAACTTTATCTGTAGCTCTGTTCTTCCTGCAGAGATCACTGGCAAAATAAACCCTTGCAGAGAAGAATATTTTACAAGAAGCTCTGTGAAAAGCAGACCTAAGGGTTTTGGATTTTTTGCCCATTACTGCTGTGTCAAGATTTTTTCCTTCAGGAGAGCCATAAAACTGTGCACGAGTGTCATTTTTAGTTATTATTGCAAAATAGAGTAGCAGGCTATGGTGTGCTAACATTCAATGGACAATATATGAATATTAATAAAGGGACAGAAAACTACATATAAGTAGGGCTTGGTCTATTTTTTATTAAATATATGAATGTTTTAATAGCCATCTTCCTTTCCCACATATCTTAGGCCCGTGTGGGGCATTTGACAACTTATTTAGACTGCATACAGAGAACCAAGACAGCCAACTATGAGGAGCATAAAATAACCCAGGAATGAGAAACTGCTGGTTTATTTTCACTACTTGGAAGCCATCAGCAGCTGAAATGTCTCTAGAGCTTTGGAACACTGCTGTTGCTTGCCATTGTTGTGCATTAAAGACAAAATCCGTGTGTAATAGTACAGCGTATAGCCAACCTTGTTATAAGCCCTTTAAAAGGTGAAGTATCCACTTAGAAAATAGCGTCCCGCATGCAATGAAATGTCAGTAATTTTCCAGCTAATGCAGAGCCTGCATTATCTCCCAAAGTCTTCAGTTCAAAGAATTTTCCCTTTTATCATTTTCCCTAGATACGTTTTGCTAAATGCAGTGACAGTTTAACAGATATGTGCAAACAGAAAAAAAAACAGCTTTCTGTCTTACAAATGCATATTAGTTGTCCTGAAGAAAAATCAAGGAAAACCAGGCCGTGTAATTAAGATCTTAATGTGCAGTATCTTTGTTACCCATATGTCTGTAATCACAGTCCCAACAAAATCGGTGTGAAAGTGCAACATATCAGGGCTGTAACGCCATATAAATAGGTAAAGAGCACATCTTGTTAAACAAACATGAACTAAAGTAAATCACTGGGAATTAATGGTACTTCTCAAAGGTGTTCTCAACAAAGAAAGGTGTGAAAGAGTAGAAATATTCTCAAGTACGACAGGACCACATTAAACATCTAGAAAAATGGTTGGAGAGTTTCCCAACACTTTAACTGGACTGTGAATTGAGTCCACATCATGTAAGTTACTGTTCCTGTTGAGGACTCCATCAGTAGCAGATGAGACACAATCACTGACAAGCATCCAATCAAGAATGAAGCTGTTTAACACACTTGGATAGCCGCATAGTCAAACCAGCAGTCCTCGGGGAAATGAAATTTAGACATCGCAAATGTGTTAGAAGTCAATGAATGTAAATTCCTAAAAATCCTGGGTCAGGTCTTTTCAGTGTTGTGTTTTTTGTTTTGTTTTTTTTTTCTCTGCTCAGGATCCAGATCTAAAAGATAACCAGGTACTTGCAGTGGTCCCACTGCTACAGCCAAGCCAATAGCTTGCAGCTGACAAGACTTTAAATCCTTTCATCTATGTGAAGGAATTACCTTGCTCATCAGCAACAACAGGTGGGTGACAAACAGCACTTATTTAACAGAATGCAGCAGCTCTGTTTTGTTGGTTGAGAGCAGTGGTGAAAGGTCATGTATCCAAATGAATGCATGGGGTGTCTATAGGCAGCTCCAAAATAGAATTTAGCAAAAGTATTGGGTTGTATATACCTTGAACTTGCAAGCGTGAGTTGTTGCTGTGGTAGTGTGGACCTTTGAATGGGGCTGTTGAAAATGTGTGCTTGAATAAGGACTTTGAAAAGTAATCATCATGGTGGTTTTTATCATGGCTTTGGCAAAACTGTGAGGCAGTTTAAAGAAATGCCTCTCAAGATATGGCTGCATGTTGGTGGATAAAAATGTTTGCAGTACCCTCTGTATTCTTGCAAAATAAGGGGTACTTTGTAGTCTGTAGCATTCCATAAACCCTCTGAGGGAAAATTATTAGCTGCAAATTAAGGGAAGAAAGTTTGTTATGATTTGAAGTGAACATGTTAAGAGGCTAAAACCAAAGAATCAGGATGGCTGGCTGGGGAGGAAGCAGGAATTAAGGTAAACTTGCCAAGAGATGTTTGAAATGATAGTATACTCTAGTTATCTGACAATAAGTGCTTTCTAATAATAATGATAAAGCAATAGCACACTCTGTAACTGAAATACCTTAAGTGCTAAATTGAATATTATAATTTGTTTAGCATATATCTAACATGATATATGTCACTCTGTATATATTATAAGATAGTGTAACCGATAAAATTATTTGATAGAAGCAAGCTATCAGCAAATTTGACTGATGGAATCAAAATGATGAACCGTTCACTAATTACTTCTTAATCTTTCTCTACCCCAGTGACCAGAAGCATCCCAAGGTGAAGCTCAAGACAAGCAAATTTGAAATAAGTAAGTGAAATCAATAAGACTTTCTATAGTCTGTAATCATCCATAGGATTTAACTGATCTATCTCTGTGTTGGAGGGAAGGGGAGTGTCTTATAAGAAATGGGTAACTGGCTAATAAACTTAACATTTATGATTCTATAGATCAGGATAAAAGCAACTGATGTCTTACTTCAGGGCATTACTGTTTTACTTCTGAAGCATTAGGCATTGGTTATAGTTAGAGGGAATACAGAGGCACCATTGGGCCAATAGTGCGGTTATGGCAAAGTGACATGAATAGTTTTTATGTGAATTTATTGCTATTAAAGATGCTGGTTTGACTGACATACTGTAGTCTGACTTTACCTTTAGACATAGAGCTTCCAAAGATGAAAAAGTAGTTTGGTTACTGTATAGCAAAATGGTAATTCTTCCCGATGGAGAAAAACTACTGCTCTCTTCCCTTAAGATTAAATGTAATTTTTTGAAAATTTTAGAGATTGTTTTCTGCAGACTGTTTTTCATTCCCAGCTAATACTACCTGAATTCTGTGGGGTTATGTGACCTAAATCAGTGAGTTTGTTTGTTTGAAACTACCAAGGCTGATTGTTCTTGGTTAGGATTGTTTGCAGAGAACATAGATGATGGAGATGTTTATTTTTTGGTGAGATGGAACGTCATATATTTGTGAATAAGGACTCCCTGTGTCCCCCTCCCTTCTGCCCCCCACCCCGAGTTGGCGATGGTGAGGTACCAGGTCTGCATGGAACAGTGGGGACTTTCTTATGTTTATTTTTCTGACACAGAGATATTTGTATGTATAAGTAATATTGATTTTTCTCTGTGGCTTTTTTTTAGCTTGATGTTTTAAATACTCTCACCACTGTTTTTATTTGTTAACATGCCATGTTAATACACACATCTCTAAATACAGCAGTGACTAATTCCATTTTGGAGGTCAGGCCTGTTACAGGAGGTGCTGTTTTTCCAGATAAAGGTTCAAGGTGCTTTTCAATGAATCGCTGCTCTAATAAATCATTTTGTATATGTACTAGCATATACAAGTTAGGATATTAATTTCCATGCAGTGCCTGTCAT
The DNA here is from genome assembly GCF_965231255.1 of Vanellus vanellus. NCBI lineage: Eukaryota > Metazoa > Chordata > Aves > Charadriiformes > Charadriidae > Vanellus > Vanellus vanellus. The sequence goes on along the minus strand of NC_138913.1, from coordinate 23,606,811 downwards.
GAATATGTAGTTTTAAAAAACCTGAGATGAATAAAGCACATGGCCTTTACATTTCAAGACCATATCTGTAATTCACTGTACATTCATGCTGATACACAGACAAAGGTGAATTAATTCCAGACAAAAATGCATCAATGCTCTATTGAATAGTCAATTATTAAACACATAATGGAATCTGTGGTTATCAAGGCATGCTCAGAATGTGCATAGGATGCATCATTTGCACCAGAATGGAATGGAATCAGTCTATTTCTAAAAAATCCAGGCAAAATTATATTAATATGGGATAAAAATGAGTTATTGCTTCTGCTGTACAATGAATGGACTTACTTTACTTCATTTACCCTCTCAAGGGGCTAATTTCAGAGTCTTATTATGTGTACAAGCCTAGAAAAATAGGAGTAAACAACATTATTTTCATTGCCCTCAAGAAATAACCTATCTAATTTTCAATGTTCCATTTTGTGGAGAAATAATGTTTTTGGGAACCATGCATGAAGGTAAATGTTATAACGCAAACGTCCTGGCAGCTGTTCTCATAGCACTTGGGTTGAATAAAATGAAGAAAAAAGTGAGCAAGTTATTGCTGAATAATGAGAAAAATCTCATGAATGTCACCTGCGTGAGGTTTTAAATATTGTTAATTCACCTAAATCTATAGTAATATAGATAGTATAGTATAGTTTTATTCAGGAAAAAGAAGTGTTTGAAAATTGACTGGGAAAGCATTGTCAACAAACTATAAACATTATTCAGGCTGCGGCTGTTTATTGTTTTACTGCAATTATATACCATGATTAATGCATTGGATCATTGGTCTAATGCATATTTTTGATTAACATTAGGCAAGCTGCAGATTGATTGCAATGTGTGTAAAGACACCACTTAAATTGACAAAGAGGTCTGTCAGGCTGGCTCTATCACTTCAAGTGGGTTTTAGAACTTTTTTCTCAGTTGCATTAGATGTAATTATGGGTATAGTTATTGAGCTATTACTGTATATATTTTCATGGTTTATAAAAAAAAATATTTCCTGATTTGTGACTTTCAAAAATACTTTTTACTATATTTTTTTTGCAGTATAAGTAATTGTAATTATTTGCGTGCTCCAATAAATATTGCAAAAATCTCTCCTTAGCGAGATTCAGCAGGTTGCCGTTACTTTATTTTCTGAACTGACCTGGACAGTATGTGAGATGAAACTCAGTTATTACTGGCATCTTGTCTATATTAAACAGTAAATATATGTGATGGAAGGCTTAATACGTATAAGTTGGTATATCCAACAAAAAGAAAAAACCAGAAGTTTGTGTAACTCTTTGTAAGTATTGCAATAATTTCTTAGCTAATGAGATTGCAAGTGCAGTTGATTAATCTGTGTGAAAGTAGAGGAGTTCAGAGTGGCGACTGTCCATACATTGCTGTCCAAGACATCTGTTCTTTTAGAAATTTCTGCTAGAATTTGAATGTGAAAATTAGTGCTTTGTTTTGCAATCTGTAATTCATTAGGGTATTCTTGTAAACATGCTGACCCTCACTGCATGATTGTTGTTTTGTGAAAGATGCTTAAGACCAAAATGATTTATATGGTATGTGCAAAGAACTATCTTAGCTGAGTGACTTGATACGTAAGAACAGAAGGAAAGTTTGCAAAAGAGGTGGGATAACATGTTGTCATTTCTGCATAAGGTGTTTAAGTGCCTCTCCAGGCAGATAACGCAGGTGGGAGTTTTTACTCCAGTGAAACACACAAAGAGAACGTCATGATTGCGTAAAAGCTGGTGTATCATGTTTCTTTTCATGATATGAAATACTTAAGTCAAGCTTAGCTGTTTAAAACAGCTATCTGAAATAGCTTGATATTTCGTGATAACTTCTTGAAGTTAACTTAAATGGAGTAGACTTTAACAAAAACTTAGCAAATGAGTGTAGTTAAAATTATCAGTCCAAATCCTCAACATAAAACATGCCATTAAATCCTAACCCTCAATGCATCGGTTCTAACAAAGCTCTGAGAAGAAATATCTTTGTCACTAACGATTCGTTCCACTGGGGATTCTATAACTGAGACCTCCAAGTGGGAACCCACCATTAATAGTAATGAACTTCAAGCACCTGTAGTCAAGACATTTGCTATAGCTGTCAGTAAACTGGGCTTCCACTGATGAGCCCATTTATTCTTATGCTCCAGTCATTGATCAAGCGACTTCTGATGCCATTTTATGAGTATCTTGTTGATACCACAGCAGATGTAATGGCCTGCTATTATGATTCATGCTGTTACTTCTATTGACCTTTCAGTAATGTTTTGTTCTTCCCAAAGAGGAGTATATTTTGTTAGCTATGGGGCCTTTATGATTAATGATGTGATCAGAGTACGGTGAGAACTGTCTGGAATATCAAACTATCTTGGCATGAAGGAGGGGCTCCTTTATGACATGAGATTTTTTGCTCACATTTTTGTAGCTTCAGGTATAAACCTCAGAATAAGTCCTCATCTGCCTAGTTTTACTTCAGGCAATGATTGTCTCTTATATTAAAAGCCATACAGGAGCAGGATACTGTTCCAAAAGCTTTCTCATGGATATTCTATCATGTTTTCTGAAAAAAAAAAAAAAAAAAAAAAATATGCAGTTCCACTCACAAATTCAGTAAGGCCCGGAGGAGGTCCTGAGGTAGCCCAGATGTTTGGGAGCAGTGTGTCCTCGTGTCACCCCAGCTTTGGTACATCTATTTAGGGGGGAGAGGAAGGTGTGACCAGTTACTACTCTCCAACTTCATGTGAAATCTGCATGGTTTTTTTTATTACCTATTTGGGTCTTGGCGAAGGTGGGTATTTGAGTTCTGCCCTAAACAAAACTTTGTTTCCAGGAGACTAAGAGTCTGAAAAGATACCTCAGTATCCCATGTATGAACAGTGCAGTATTCCAACATAGTGGCTCCACTGACTAAGGACCACTCTTCCTCCTTAGCTCAAATCTTGTTTTGCTTGCAACCTGCCCAAGTCTTTTCACTTAGCTTTAGGTTTTTGCCTATCCATGTTACCTGTATTGTTCTTTCCAGGTTCACTTTCCTCCTGCTCTATGGAGCAATTTTACTGTTTCCTCTAATTACTGCTTATGCTAATCTATGAAATCTTTATAATAAGAAAACTCCTCCAAACATGCAATCATAACGACATGGGGGTTTTTAATGTAGCAAGACAGACATGAAAATCAGGATTTGCATTATGGGTTTGTCAACATTATAAGAGAAGGCTTGTGTAATCTAGTAGCTGTTTGAGCAGCAGGGAAAGGAAATTCAGCCTGCTTAGGTTAGAAAAGGAGAGAAGAGGAAAAAGAAACAATTCTGCTGAAAATATATGTAATGTATAGAGCAGACCAGTTAGCTTGTTTCTTTTTTCCCCTTAGACATCTGTAATACAAATAAACGAACAAAAAAAAACAAACGAGCAATTCCATTTGTCCCAGCATTCCCTGAGCTTTCCCAGGCTGCAGTATCTTTACCTTAGCAGAGCTTCAATCCTGTTGTTGGTTCTGCCTGACTAACCCTTTTATGCGAGGGCCACGTCTGCCTCTCTGGATCCTGGTGCCCGCATGGTCATAATTGCGTAATGCATAATGCAGAGTGATGTCACATTACTGTCATGTTATTTCTTCGTGCTGCTAATCTTACAGAGAAAGAGAAGAAATGATTGTACTAAAATAGCTCTTCATCTTTCTTCTGTCCTATCCAGACTTTTCTGGAAACATTTTTGTGAGACTTATGAGTATGGCAAAGAGATTTTGATTTTTTTGTTAAAGCGATGGTGAGTCTGCACCCCTCACACACTGCTGAATTTTGCGATTTCTTTCCTTCCTGTTTCCAGTTTCTCTGCGTTCCTCCCGGTAGTAGTATTTGTCAGTAGCAGAGTGTGACACCAGCACAGAGCCCTTAGAATTGCATAAACGAACAGCTTCAGTGCCAGCTGCAGGACTGGTAGTCTTTTGGAATCTAATACTGTAAACCCCAGTGGAAATGATGACAGATTTCTTTGTAAGATCAAAGTTATGAACTTTCAAGTTAAAGCATGGCATTGAATAAAGAACTAGTTAAAAATAAAATTGCAATTATGCACAAGAGGAGCAGTGTCTCTTTGGAGGAAATATTACTTGAATATGCAAAAAGGTTAGAACTTTTGTGTCTCTAACCTCTAATTTTTATTTATGTATACAATGCAGACAGTCAAACAAGTACAAAAAGGGCTGGCCTCTTTCACAAGGGAAAGAAAATGGGAATAAAACAGAAGTAAAGAGGAGGGAAAAGAACCCCCCAAACTTTCCTGTATGTCAACATTGAAATGCAGTGAGTGACTTCAACAGTGCCATATTTAGAACAACTCAATTTCTTTGCAATTTGCGGGGAATGGCACAGTGAAGTGAACAGGATTGAAGAAGATAAAGTATGCCTGATGTTCTCACAAAGATAATGGGCTTTACTTAAAAGAAGTCTTAAACTCCAACAAAATACCCAGGAGAAAAAAAAAAAAAATGAATAGCTAGGGAATGTAATACCTAATTTAAATCTTTTCATATCTAAAATAAAGCATCTTAAGCCAAGAACAGTTCAACCATCTATGGATATGATATTCCTAGAAACAGGTATATTAAAGGAGGGTTAGGTTAAAGGGAGCATAATTAACATTTAATTTATTCTTCTTAAGAGTTTCCTGAACCCTACATAGTAATGCTGAATTGTGAGCTAGGCAATATTGCCTAGGACTCCTCTTGTAAAGTTTTCTGCAGTGAGGATGCAGGTGCTCATTATCTCTGAAATTACTGTATGGAACTGAATTCCCATTTCCTACTAATTTGGCTTTCTTTAAACATGAATAATTTGAATCAAAGCAATAGTAGGAAAGGTGGGGGGTTTTGCCAAGGCTTGCAATTCAGTGAGGCTAATGACAGTGGTACTGCTTTGTTCAAGAAATGAATTTGCCCTTAAGTTAGAATAAGGATTCTTCAAAAGAGATGCTTCAAAAGACCTAGGTAACTTTTCTTGCTGTCAATCATTGGCACTTGTTACAGAGGAACTGATGCTCTTTAAAACGTTTAACTTAACATCCATATCAGGTGCATATATATCCATATACTGTCTGCATTTTAGAGAGGAAAAAATGGATACAGATTCTTAAAACTGTTTAGGTAGATAACGCCAAAGTAATCCATAGCGTCTGGATAACTTTTGAAGGCCTGGGTTTCTGTAAGTTGGCCAAGGTAAAATAGGAAATTTGTGAAATAATAGAAATCCAAATTTGCATCTCGGGCCAACACTCTGGGCAATGGACCATCTTTGCCCTGCGGAACTCCTATGGCTATCGAATAGCAGACTTATCTGTGTGAAGATGACATTCTGATGCCACCACTGTCAGTAAGAAATGCGTGTTTGTTTTTTTTTTTTTTTTCTTTCACACTTTCCTCTAAAGTATTTATTTAGTAAACAGTATAAATATTTCTGAACAACATATCTAGGATTTCTTACAGTAGTCATGAGGAATGATTTTTTAATTCCATCTACAAATGAGGCTATGTCAGTATGGGTTTAGAAGCAAGAAGGAAAGCAAGAAAATATAATGCAGTAACTTTAAAATGTGGCCGGTCTTGCCAAAGGAAGGGTTAAAACAGTTTTTGACTAGCAGATACAGAAGTGAAGGATGTAACACAATAACTGAATCATGTCAGTTCTTTCAGCAGTAGTAACAGGCAATGAAATGTTGGGTCTGTACCATTCAATATTCACCCCTAAGCTGTGAAGTGTGCAATACCTAAAATTAATATCGAAAAAGGAGATAAGCTATGAAAAGTTAAAGCAACTGATAGCATAATTAGTAGGGAACGGTACCAAACATTTGTAGGATGAAGCTTATTGGTAGCTACTTTCTACACATGTATGCTTCTGTGACCTTATATACTGCCTACCGGACTGAATTGTCTAACAAAAATGTAATTTGGTTCATGTACCTGCAAGTGAGAATGAAAGAAAACCCACCAAAAAAAAATCAAATAGTATAAATGCCTCTTTGTAGAGTCTGTGATGGAATATACGTGTAACTTTGTTAAAATTATAGATCAGTAAGATCCTTGTTAGCATTGAAATTGTGCCAGTAGCATAACTTATACGGAAGGTCCAGTGAGTGATCATTTGCTCCTCAGATACACTTAGTGGATTAGCATGGAAAGTACTGTTTAGTTGGATTTTGATACATTTAGAATAGAGTTCTCTTTAGCAATATTTTAGATGAAACATTGGCACCACTAATAAGAAATCCATACAATTGTTACAAAAAGCCCATAACTAAAGAAAATATGAAGTGGGGAAAAAGTAGATTTCACGCACTGGAGAACAGAACAATAATAAGCTGCTTCAGAGAGAAGACTGAATTAATGATAAACACAGGCCGGCAAAAATGCACTTGCTTTGTAAGGAGGTGATTGTTGTATATGGCATTTAGCCTCCAGCTCAACACAAAATAGAAAAGCACACGGCTAACCTTCCTGTTGTGGGTTGCTGTGTTAGCTTCTGTGGGGCTTGGCCTGTTATGGATGTGCTTTGGTATGCCAAAATGAAGTCCATACGGGGTACTTATGTGCTGTTCCCTGATCCAGTTCTAGTGTTTGCATGTGATATTAAAAGTTAGGTAAAACTACTCTTGCCCAAGTGAGCAGGGCAAACATAATCCCATTTTGTTGTCATAGGTTGGCATTTCACATAGATATTCATGCAATTCAGTGTAAGTGCCAGAGCTGGTCTTGCTGTATGTGCAATGGTAACAGTATGGGAAAGGGTGGTAAAGTGAGAGGACAAGTGTAATTTGCCCTGAAAATAGAGAAAGGTCCTAAGATACCACCAAACTTATAGATACTGTGGGGTTTTTTGATGTGTGGTCTTTCATCATTTCTTCACAGATCTGATGTCACCAGCCATTTTCTTACACAACAGTCACAAATGTACTTCTCCCCATATCATAAACTTCAAGAGGCAAATAAAATGTTGTGCTTCTAATAAATGTGCATGACCATTCTGCTGACAACTTCATATACAGCTGGCACTGAAAAGTTCCTGTTCCCATACCAAAGAGTTGTCGTAAGTGGTACAGTCCTGCCATAAGGGATGCAGATATATTAATCATCTCAAAAGTGAAGAGAAATATAATTTTCCTCTCAGAATCTGAAAAGATGGAATACGTTCCGTCTTCTGCCTTATTCATCCAGATTCTCACTAACATTTACAATTACAGGTATCCGAAACAATTTAACAAGCTGCATCACTTAGGGAGATTGTTCCCACCTCTTTCCTGTGCATCCAGTCATTTTCAATGGAAATAGCCCCTTTTTACCATTTGTGTTTTACTGTTGCGTCTTGCTGAATGTTTGGCTGTTACAAAAACTGCATGAAAACAGGTAGCTCAACAAGCTGGGATCAGATGCTGAATTAAGGAAAATGCACACAGCAGAGTTCCCAGTGCTGTACTGGCATTTTGTCTGATCTTAGATTCAACTGAAAATCTTGTGCTTTAGTCTTGAAGCTTTTGCAAGGTATTTCAAAGGCCATCCCTCAGCAATCTGCTGTAACAGCTGTGATAAAGACAGAGAAAGACCTTTGTAGAGCAACTGCTACAAAAGATGAAGAGGCAAAGTCTAATTATGCTTAAAGTCTATTGCAGGATTTCTAGCTAAGAATTTCTTCACAACATAATGTTTGGTTCAAGTTATTTCTCATTGGAAAATTTTTTAGGGTAATTTCAGATTACCCTAACTGAGAAATATCCCAAAATCTAGGGAAGCCTGTCATATGCTGACCTGTACTTTTTAATAATCTATGTGAAATTAATATACTAGGAATTTAAAGGTATTAAATTCCTACAAAGATAGATGTAAAAATTACCTATTTTAATTCTAATAAAATCACCATGTTTAGTCACGTTTCTCCATTCTGAATTTTGGAGGTATTATTAGAACCAGTTCTTTCTCTAAAGTTGAAAGTAATATTCTTTAGTCTATTCTGACCCATGGGAACTCGTATTACTGCTCATTATTCATAAGAAGGAAGGACTTCACATCTGTAAAATATTGTCTTTTGCGCATAAGAGTTTAAGACTCGGCTTGGGTTTTGGGACCTTTGTTAAGATATTTTCCACGCTCATATTTTGAAAAGATATTTTTCTTTATTTCCTCACGCATCAGTATGCCTACCCCTGTCTCTCCGAGAATTGTGCTCTGGGACTAAATCCCTTCTGATACAGAAGGGATAAAGAAGAAGCAAACAAGACAGTCTCACAAATACATAATGAGGTGGCCTACGAAAGCGAACAGCCCACATTAGAAAATACAAGAAATGTTCCAGCTGTACTCCAAAAAACATGGCAAATGTCACACTCGCTGTATGTTGTTTCCGGTTCCATAATACAGTTGAGGAAGTTCATGTTATCTCAGTGGCACCCGTATATTGTTGCATCTTTGCTCCTCTGATATGGAGGATCCAGAGTCCTTGGTGGTCACCGAGTTAATTGGGGTTTGTGACTGATTGGCATTGCCACAGTGGCTCAGACCATTGAAAAATGTCAGCAAACCTGATCTTTCGTGTCTCTGATATCAGAATGAATCTGGCGTGATCTCACCTATATGAAGTTATCCTGGTACCTCTGAAACCAGAAACTGTTATTTATTTGGATATTGAGTGGTTTGCATTAGTATTGACTGTACAGCTTCTGCTTTTTCAGGGAAATAAGAAATATTAACAATAAGCTATATAGTTTAATGTACGCATCTCTTACAGATACTGAAATACTGCTAAATCAAAACCTACAGTATTTAGATTTCAAAAGGTTAAATGAATTTCACTCAAACAGGTTATGTGTTCAGAAGTGAAACTTGCTTCCTCATTGGAGCCTGGGTGCTGCTTACAGCCTCCGTAGCCGCACAGCCTGCTGCCCGCACTCGCTCCGTGGCCCTGGTCTTGCCTGTCCTTCCATCCCATCTCGTCATTCTCATGTGCTCAGGTCAGGGGCACAGGTCACCGGGCCAGCACGACTGCTTTGTCTTCCACCCTTGCTGTGTAGAAGCCGCAGCTTTAATTTGCACTTTGTATGTGCCACCTGTGCTATGCCAGGAAGAATTTTTCTCTCTGGACAGCTGGTGGTAGAAAACAGAGCTCCACTTAATGTGAGATCAGGCATTCGCTTGCTGCTTTTCACTATGTTGTCAAAAATACTTTGAATGAAACGGGTCCCTAGGAATAGGATATTTTCTCAGGCCTTCTGGTTAGCTTGGTTAGCTGGGAAGAGGGGTGTGCTACATGCAGAAATATGAGCTGTACAAGGTCTGGCAGTTGGAATGGAAGAACATTTATTTTGCTGTGATGGATGATTGGTGTCTCAGATTCAGATCTGCTTTTAGGTTATGTTAGGAATTATCTTTGCATTCCATGTTTAACCCACATTATGAAATCCTACATTGCTCTCTGTCTTTCCTTTGAATCATTATGCATGCTGGTCTTTCTATCACTAGTATGATTTTCTTTAATTATAACATTAAAACTTTATTTTTATATGATGTTATTCATTATTTAATACTTTTACATAATGATGAGATAAGAAACATTGAGAGAGACTGGAATGCTGAGTTCTAACAGCTACTCATATAATAAACCTAGGGCTGGGTAGGATGGCGGGGCACTTGAGAGCTTAAGTTGCACAGCCTAAAGAGACCTAAGTCTAGGAGGGTCCTAGTCCCCTCCAGATCTGAGGGACTGCATCGGAGTTGTCTATGAAATTCTTGTGCCTTAAGGCAGGGAAGTGGATCCCTGTTGCTGTTCCTACCGGAACCCAAACACCTACAGAACACAGTGGAAATTTCCTTTCTTTGAGAACTGGGTCAGAAAAAGTCTTATACTCTGAGACAATGCAAGAAGCAAGGTTTGACACAGAAATATACTCAAGTTAGAAATGGAAATGAAGGTACTTAGCCATGAAGTACTCTCTGGAGCTATAACAAACCCAGAAATAGATGCCTTTATTTTTATATCACTAAGTAACTCATGCCTCATGTTCTTCTTGATAATTGTCAAGGATTTCTATAACTCCTGGTTCCTCTGACAGAAAAAAGTTGAAGACCAGATGGGACTGATGGGTGCCATCTTCCAAATCACACACTATAATTCAGCAATAGGAGCTAAATAGTGATAGCCTGTAAATAGGTGGTTTGTCTCAACTGGAAAATGGTGGGTTTGCAATACCTATCTCTGCTGGATAATGCTTAAAAATTAATCCACTTGCACTCTAGATTATTTTTTTAATATGGAAGTAGAGGAAGGTAATATGAAAAGCTGGCAGGACAGATCACTGAATTTCATGTAGCTACATTTAAGAAGGGTGAGTAAGAGAGACTTTGAATTGCTGTTTGATTATTGTGTCATCACTATTCCCTGAGTGTGGGTACAGCAGGGTGAGTCCTGCCCCAAATCTTGGTGGCTCTGAAGATCCTTAAGGGAACTCTTCCTTTCCAGCAGTATATATTTCAACTTTTCATGCTGGCTTGCCTTGGAATTCTCCCCCAAATGTACAGGATTTCATCTTCTTTTCAGCGTGCCGTCTTTTCCCCTCACCTCAAGAAAATCCCCACTTGTTTCCCATTTGAAGAAATAAAAAAAAAAAAAGGCACAAATGAAGCACAGCTAGACATCCATGACAATAAAGTCTTCTGCAAACACTGCCTTTTGTGTGTTAATTAGAAAAGCAGAGCATTTATTTCATGACTAGTGGCTTAAATTTATTTAGTTTTTGATATAAGGGAGTTTCAGAATGAGGGAATTTGCATTTCATGTGAGGGAGTGAATGAAAGAATACCAGAAATGCAGCTTGAAGTTCAGGTCAACCAAACCCTTCCTTATTATTGAAGTGTTGAAACTGCCCTGTATACACCAGGAGAGGGAGCCTGGCAAATAGAGCCAAACCTAACCTGTTTCTCAAAATCGTACAGAAGACTACAGAGTTAAAAATTCTATTTTCTGTCGGTTTCAGTATATTTACAGCATGAAACCAGTAGCAAAATGTTTCTTTTTGATGTTCCATAGGTGTTTGTTAGTGAGCTGATCAGAAAGGATAACTTTCTTATTTCACATGTTGACTTCCCATTAGAGACCTGAGACAACGGTTAATCAAAAAAGCAATCTCTCTTAATGCTGCAGAGGCTTTACAAGAGAAGGGTGTGCTCTACATGGCTTTGTAGGCCTTCTCCTGGCACAATCGTATTTCAGTGTTTTGATCAAATCACCGCTTTACAGGGTACACATGTCGTGATTTTCTAACTGGAAATATGTCAGACAGGACTAAAGGATCTGTGACTGGTGTGTTCATAAAGGTCAAATTGTTCTCATTAGAGGGGAGATGACTGTGTTCAAACCTGCTCATTATTTTACTGGAAAGGTTTGATTGTTTCAGGTGTTTCTGGAGCAGTCCTTCTTGCAACTAATGGGTATAAGTATGTTACTTGGTAGGAATACTAGCTTCCCCCCCTCCCCTATCACCCAATTTGAAGTGCAATCAATTAACTTCTAATTTCAGAGAAATCTCAGATTTCAAATTTTGCTGTGTATGTGTGCCAAGATGGTACTAGAACAATTTATCCGAACCAATATGGAAAATGCTAGATACACTGGTAAAACATTTAAAAGCTTTTAAATGTTTTATTTATTTAATTATAAAAGTTGGGGGCTTTATATGAAAGAGCAGTATGTCAGGTCTTATTCTCATAATGTACACTCACAAATCGCTAGTACACTTATAACTTCCAGAGAAATAAAATAAAGCGAGCAGAACTCACGCCACAAATTAAAAAAGTCTTGCTTTAAAGTTTCTTGCCTTTGAGCCTGTGAGATATATAGCTTCTGTTGGAGTCAGATATAGCTATAGAAGCTTTTTGTTGTAATATCAACAGCCTGAACAGATTATCATTACAGATTAAGCCTTGTTAGTTAGGCACATGAAAAATGGGTGGAAATAAGTGCTGTTACATCCTTCAAATGATGCAGCATATTTAATGTTAATTCCTTGAGGAAATAATCTTTTTATGCTTTATGTGGATGTTTATTTAAAAGAAACTAGTATCCTTGTGCCTTATAGCCGTCTTTGTTTTGTGTTGTGTCATACTTTGTGTGTTAGGGGAACAGAAGTGTGTCACACAAATGTTTGTGTAAGACTAGGCTGTTTGTTAAATCTGTCAGCATGCAGGAAATTTTTTGTACGCAGAGAAATATAGAATAACGGCAAACTAGATAGACCTATATTTTTAGCTTCCTTTCAGACAACTACTATTTTAAGGAATGTAATTTCTTTGGAGACAGAACAAAACCACACTGGATGTTAATATAGGGAATTGAAAATGAGAAGGTGTGAAGGTCACCATGTACAGTGTCACATTATGCTTAAAACAGCTATTGTAAGGGTGTAGCTCTGTTCTCCTTCAGGTCTAGTGATTGTGTGATCCTTTGAGGTTGATCACTTAGTTGCTCCAAAGGACAAATAATGGGGGTGGGGAGAGAGGGAAGTGATTTCCATCAGATCAATAAAATTGAGATTCACTGAACCCTGACTACCCGTTTATGAGACCAGTGCAAGGAGAGAAATGGGAATCTGCAGATGGCAATATGTGCATGGAAGGATGTAGGGATGGAAATGGACAGCTATTTTGGCAATTGGCTTGCAACATGAAACTGTGTCTGCAGTCGAGGGAGTTTTGAAGGAAACTAAGCTCCGAGTTCAAATAAAGTAGAAAAAATGGTTGGAGAAGGGGGATAGAGAAAATAGAAGGACACTGATTATTTTGAAGAACCCGTGTACAGAGCAGTAGGGGAAAAGATTTCTAGAAGATAAGACTTGAGTGGAAGAAGTCATAATTGGTCTGTAGCTCCTGTATTTGCTCAACCTAAATAACCAAGACCTTTCCAGTCACATAATGCAGCTGCAGTTGCCCAGTTTCTTAATCTAGAGCACAAGCATGTCTGGCCTTTAGGTCTAAACCTGAAGAATTCTCAAGAGTATTGAGGAAACGGGTTAAGAAATGCACATAGCTGTGGTTTTCTTTCATGCATGTGAGCACCTTTCTTTAATGAAGAAGAGATCAGCTCTAAACTTTAAAGAAGAAAAGTCTGTTGCCGATATTTCATGTCTCAAAAATGTGAACGTAAAGAATGCCTATCGAGTGCACTGGTAAGTGAAAGCCTTGGGAATGGGAGTGCCTGTAGGCTCCTCGAGCCAGTAGCCTGTGAGTCCTGCTGCTGTGAAGATGTAATGGCTAAAAAGCCCATGCCAAGACGATGTTGGAGAGGCCAAGAAAAGAATCAATACTGTAGTCAATGCAATCCAAGTAAACCTAAACAGTTAAGAATTCAACTTGTAGTACTCAGAACATCAGTATTTTGCAGGGTCAGCAGGAGGAAGCTTAATCAGACCTGTGACATTGTCCCATACCTTATCAGACCTTTGGTTTGCTGTCCAGCCTGGCATATGATGGGGGAGGGCAGAGCCCACCTTAGCTCTCTGTCTGTTTTTCATTGCTACCTGCCTGACTATGGCAACAATAAGATACTGCTTTGTAAATCTATAGCTCCTCCCTTGCCTCTTTTTGGGGTATATTCAGGGACAAGAGTATACCAGGTACAAAAAAAGGAGTATCTTTGCAGTTTTAGTGGTTTATCTTGCGTGTCTGTGCAAGGATATAAAATAATGTCACTAGATTACTGAGAGAGGATTTTACCACCTTATTTTGCAGATCTAAAGTACTCAAACGTTTGGATACTCAAAGCAAATTTATGACATGATGTTGGCTGTCTCAATGACTGTTCTCTCTGCCCATCTTTTACTTGATTCATACTATATAGCAAACACAAATCTGTCACTCTTGAAATTTTTAGGCAGAGATTACATTTGGATAGATGGGGATGATTAGGCAGTACTGAGGTTGAGGTGGTATTGGAAGGTGCATCAAGGAGACAAAGGAGATACTTCTGCCTGGATGAACTTGAATGAAAATAAAAAAATACATGTTTTTGAGTGGGACTGGAACAGTAATTGATACCCCCGGTCATTCTACATGGTTATGGCAGGGGCTTTGGGCAGTTGTAGCTATACTATGGTAAACAGATCCTATGCTAACTTCTCTAGTTCATGCGCACTGGTTCCTCACTAGAAGTTTCTTTGGCCTTCATGGACCCCATTGAACTGCTTTGAGGCTCAAGAATCAGGGACATATGTGCCCTTTCCTGTCCGAACAGATGTCTTTATTCTGCCCTTTACTTCATTGTGGCATATGTCACCACCTCTGGCCTAAGTATTTTGATGTCTGTCTGACAGTGAGTAAATTCTATTCCTAAAAAATATTCTATTGTATTTTCATGATATACAATAATTGAAAGTTAAGGTTTCCTTTGAAATGAAACTTTTTTTTGTCTTCTACAGTTGGTGTTTATGCATGTTGCTTTCTACCCTTGTCAAGCATTAGGGAAGAGGAGGAGATCTGTGATTTTCCTGGTTTTGTACAATATTTCACAACACGTATTTAAGGACAAATGAGAAAAAAAATCTTATTGCTGTCAAGGGCTATTGCTTATCTTCTGAGCACAATGTTAGGCATTGTTGTATATGCATAAATTATAGTCATCTTGTAAGTAACCAAGGCAAGGCATTCTGAATAACTTTGCAGAAAGCATGCTATGTTTTGTTTTGATAAGGCAATTCTGATGCATGTTTTTAAAAATATAAGTGATTAAAAACTTAACATATTGATCGAAAGGAAGCCTGGCCTTATTAAGGCATCTCTGATATCTATGATATCTCTGATTACCCTCACCACATGTGGGAATACAGATGAATTAAGCATATCATCGTTAGGATCTTTCAGTCTTTTATCAAACAGTTATGGGCCAGGATACTACCGTTATCAATACACATTGGCTTTGAATTGGTCATTGGTTCAGTTTTACCTTTCGAATGTATCAAAGGTCAATTAATAATGAATCAGCTGAAATCAAGAAGTAATTTTAGTCTTCCTCATTTTTTAAAAATCTCTTCCTCCTCACTTACCTGTCTGTATGCTTAATGCTTCAAGCTGACAATGACAGGAACTGAAATAACTCAAACTCTGCCATTATTATACTGTTGCAACCCCGACTTAAATGGTGCTACTGTGTTAGGCTCTCTTGAAAGAGTTAGGGTAGTGTTCTTTTGAATGCCAAATCAATACCAATAACCTGTTGAGCTCTTGAGCTCAGGCAGGCTATGACAAAATCCGTTTTATTCTTAGGGACTTGTTCTTAAAAATCTGTAGTTCATAGAGAAACTCTGGCCTAAGCTTGTAGAATATTTCCTGGATAGAAACTACTCATTATATGTTTTATAGTGGTTAGACTTTCCCATGTGGCTCTGGATATTATAGTGCCTACAGAAAATGATGGCATTTTAAGTTCAGCAGAGGAAGAGGTAGTGGTTGTTCCTTTCAAGTCACTTTAACACAGAACACTTCCTACAGCAAAGTCATATTTCCATTGTTGAGAAAACTGTTATGTGTAATGTCAGTTAAATATGTTGGAAGAAAGGCAAAAAAATTACTGAAGAAAAAAATGTAATGGTATTCAAAACTTCAAAATAAGTGGGGCCCTGTTGTTTGTTAGAAAGCATTTTGGGTAACAAAACTTTACCGCAATGTGTATGATTGTATAAAAATAAATAATCAAAAGCCTATTTGACTGATCCTACAAATATTTTCACGGTCTTTCTACAGTTTGTGGAATGTGTGCAGGCAAGTCTTTGAGAGTGAACAGAAATTGTAGGATGATTTTTGTAAAAGTGTGAAAGTGTATTCATCATACAGTTACTCCAGATTTATGCTACTGTAGCACTACTGTTTTCAAAGTATGGGAAACTTAATATGCTGTTTTGTACTAAGGGTAGTCCCAGTTCTTCTGGCATCTCAGTAAGAAAGGCATGGTTGACTAATTCACTGTGTAAACAATAAAAATAGTAGAAAAGATGATTGCAGTTGTACATCCCTTCCAAAACCTGGTGTACGCAGCATTGGACGAGACCCTTCATATTGATTGTGGCACGCTGCGCGGATCCCCTCTGTAGTGAAGTTCACCAGTCTTACTGTCTTCACATCTCTGGACAATTCTTCCAAGTGAACAAAGCCATCAATCTTTTACCTTTACAGTATTGAACTTTCCTGTACACCAAAGTTCAATGCATTATACTCTTGCACATCTCCATAGGAACAAGCTCTTACAAGGAGTACACACAGGTGGTATTGTTAAAGGCAGTGCATACTAATATTACAGTACGTGCTTGGGTTAATAGCAGTCACTCATGCTAATGTACAGGTCTCTACAGGCAAGGATGGTAGCTAAATCCCTGCCTAGATTCTGCCTGAAATCACCGACTCCTTGTTACAGCCTCTTCTGCCCACTATATACACTAATATTATAATGCGGAGAATAACAAATGATACATTCACAAAAGTAAAAATTATCTTAGCAATAGTAAACACACAAGTTTGACCTCAGTTATATGGGAAGACTACATTTAGAATGGAAGAGTAATCAAGAGGTAAATGAAAATGGGATAACATGCAATATAGTTTCATCAAGTGCAGGTTTTATCAAACTAATTTAATATCTTGATAAGATAGCTGACTTCTTAAACAAGGGTAATGCAATGAACCTAATCTGTCTAAATTTAAGCGAAGTATTTGATATAGTTCCCCAAGGGAAATTATTATTAAGGAATGAGAAAATGGGGATTAATTCAAAAACTGTGAGGTGGATAAAAAGCTTGTTAAAGTAGAATCTTCAGTGAATTACATTGAAGGAAAAGTTACTGGACTGGAGAGAAGTTACTAGTGCTGTTTCTCAAGGTTTGTTCTGGAGAGCAATCCTGTCTAATATTTCGTTTAGTGACCTTGTTACAAGAATGAGGTGGGTGCAATTATAAAATTTGTGGCTGACACAAAATCAGAAAGTATTACCAATTTTGGAGGAGGACTGGGTCATAATTTAGGAAGGATTAGATGGATTTAAGAGAATAATTCTTTCTGAATTATGATCCAGTCTTCCTCCAACACTTTCTCATTTTGTCATCTGCAAATTTTATATGACCTTGTAGACTTGACTAATGGAAATGGAATTAAGTTTAATTGTACAAAGTCAAATACATCAAGACTAATTACAATAACTTTTGCTATGAGATGGGACCTATCATTTGAAGTTGGCTATTTCATAGGTTGTGATATGCTGGAGATGGATGATGAGAGTATATGTGTGGTTGTGTACCATGCTAGTGGTCTAGAGGTGCCGAACTGAACTTCATCTAATCCTATACATCAACACAGGTGAAAACCTATCAAGGAAAAATTATGAAAAAGTCTGTTCTGTGATCAACAATGGTTACAAATGAAAACTCCATCTACTTTTTCTTTAGCAGGACTGTAACTGGAGAGGTTAGTTCAAAGAGTGTTATTCTGAATATCCTACTTGGGAAGCAGAAATAAGCTGCAGCTCAATTATGCTGTTACTCAGACTCACAATGACTGTAACACCATAAATCATTTCAACTTTCCGTTCTGTGACTGACATTGTCAGGGTCTTTTATGATGTACGTATCCGCTTTTTTTTGTACTTAAGAGTGAGTTGATGGCTGAGAGGTTACCCCTGCAATCATGAGGTTACCAGAGATTTTGTGGGGAATAAAAGTTAATGTGTTGGGTTTTTTTTTTTTTTGTGGGTTTTTTTGTTTGTTTGTTTTGGCTTGTTGTTTTTGTGGTTGCTTGGTGTGGTTTTTTGTTTTTTTTTTTTTTGAGGAAGATCCATGTCAACAGTGGTTTGTCATAGTTACTGGCCTCAATAGGTGAGCTGTCTTTGTTTTCACTCATTAGGGAAAAATGTATCTAAATCAGGAGTGCAGTTTTCACAGAATCACAGAATCACAGAATTATCAGAGTTGGAAGGGACCTCAAGAGATCATCTAGTCCAACTCTCCTGCTAAATCAGGATTGCCTAGAGCACATTACTCAGGACTGCATCCAGGCGGGTCTTGAAAATCTCCAGGGAAGGGGACTCCACAACCTCCCTGGGCAGCCTGTTCCAGTGCTCTGTCACCCGAACCGTAAAGAACTGTTTCCGTGTATTTGAACGGAACTTCCTGTGTTCTAACTTGTGCCCATTGCCCCTCGTCCTGTCACTTGGAACCAATGAAAAGAGCCTGGCTCCATCCTTCTTCAACCCACCCTTTAGATACTTGTACGCCATAATAAGGTCTCCCCTCAGCCTTCTCTTCTCCAGGCTAAAGAATCCCAGCTCTCTCAGCCTTTCCTCATAAGGCAGATGCTCCAAGCCCTTAATCATCTTAGTTGCCCTTCGCTGGACTCGCTCCAGCAGTTCCCTGTCCCTCTTGAACTGGGGAGCCCAAAACTGGACACAGTATTCCAGTTGTGGCCTCACCAGTGCCGAGTAGAGGGGGAGAATGACCTCCCTCGACCTACTGGCCACACTCTTCCCTATGCAGCCCAGGATTCCATTGGCCTTTTTGGCGACAAGGGCACATTGCTGGGCCATGGATAATTTACTGTCTACAAGGTCTTATTTTTATTTTGAGGTCTTATTTCATGAGAATATTGGAGAAGATTGCTTTGTAATGATTTCATGTTGTTACTTGTGGCTGGTTCGTTTTTCTTAAGCAAGTGCCAGTGTGAAGATTACATTATTAGAAAAGGCTGTATATTGCTAAGAATGAATATTAGCAAATACCTTTTACATTCCCTTTCAGTCATGGTAGGACATGGTATTTGTAATGAGGGAGATACAATAATATGAGGCTGGTTATTTTGAGGCAGAACCAGGCCCACAGATATTGATGAGAAATTTTGCTAATTTTTTAATAAGGTTTTCAGTCTTCCAGAACAATAACTTTGATAACTGGAAACCCATGTTTACCCAAGACACACATGATCTCTTGTTCTTGATCTAATTCTGATAGCTCATCGAAGGTATGAAATCTACTGATTTGAGAGTACTTGAAATGCTGTAGAATGAATTTTTAGAATGAAGCACACAGTGAATCAGTCACAAATTGGTTGTTTCTTAGGTCATAACATTCATAATACTGCTTGGAATAGTTTAAAGACTGCTATTGCTATGATGATTTTTTTTTTTTTGCCCGTCTGCTGTATTTTCATAGGTGTCTAAAAGCCCATTGTATATCTTATTAAAAATGCTCTGCTGATGGTTATTGTTTGGTATTTGGTATTGCAAAGTTTTTGTGCTACAGTAAGGCCACAGACAGATGTTACCCAACTTGTCTTCTAGAAAGGGTTGAGCCTAGAAAAGGTCAAATTGCAATGAATGGCATTCCTTGGGGGTCGGTACTGGGACGTGTACTATTCAACATCTTTGTCAGCAACATGGTGGGGTCGAGTGCACCCTCAGCAAGTTTGCCAATGATACCAAGCTGTTTGGTGAGGTAGACATGCTGGAGAGGAGGGACACCATCCAGAGGGACCTGGACAAGCTGAAGACGTGGGCCCAAGCCAACCTCATGCAGTTGAACAAGGCCAAGTGCAAGGTCCTGCATCTGGGTCGGGGCAATCCCAAGCACGAATACAGGCTTGGCGGGAATGGCTGGAGAGCAGCCCTGACGAGAAGGACCTGGGGGTGCTGACTGTCGAAAAGCTCAGCATGAGCCAGCAGTGTGCGATCGCAGCCCAGAAGGCCAACTGTATCCTGGGCTGCATCAGAAGTATGGTCAGCAGGTCAAAGGAGGTGATTCTGCCCCTCTACTCCACTCTCACGAGACCCCACCTGGAGTACTGCATCCAGCTCTGGAGTCCCCAGCATAAGGAGGACATGGACCTGCTGGAGCATGTCCAGAGGAGAGCCACGAGGATGATCCAAGGGATGGAGCACCTCTCCTATGAGGAGAGGCTGAGAGAGTTGGGGCTGTTCAGCCTGGAGAAGAGAAGGCTCCGGGGAGATCTTATTGCAGCCTTCCAGTCCCTAAAGGGGGCCTCCAGGAGAGCTGGGGAAGGACTTTTTACTAGGGCATGTAGTGATAGGATGAGGGGGAATGGCTTTAAACTGGAAGAGGGCAGGTTTAGATTAAACATTAGGCAGAAGTTTTTCACTTCGAGGGTGGTGAGGCACTGGACCAGGTTGCCCAGAGAGGTTGTTGAGGCCCCATCCCTGGAGGTGTTCAAGGCCAGGCTAGATGTGGCCTTAGGCAACCTGGTCTGGTGGGCGGTGTCCCTGCCTATGGCAGGGGGTTGGAACTCCATGATCTTCAAGGTCCTTTCCAACCTAAACCATTCTATGATTCTGTGAAATCTGCCAGTAAATGGTCTACCTAGCAAACATCACCATATACTATCAAATTATTTTGACAGTACACAGCGTATAACTAGGAAGCCATTGTCTATAGATTTCAGTGAGAATTTTGTGAGGATTATAAGTTTACTGCTAAGCATTAACAATAAATGGCCAGGCGGCCTGATAAAGCTAGGAAGTCAAACACAGAGGAATTAGAAAATGCCACACCTAAGCAAAATCTGAGTGTATATAAACTGAGGTGTTTCTAAAAGTAAAAACTTAGGCAAGTTACACACTTTACCATGGGAACAGGCTCAGACTTGATACCAGAAATGCTGCCTTGCTGAATTTCATTCTGTGCTCCAAATAATGACACTGCTGAGGATTGTCCAAAAGAATTCTTACAAGCAAATAAAAATACTGTAAATTTTCTGGAACATGTTCATAGAAATGATAAGACCATGTTTTATTTGACCTTCAAAGGAAAACCTCCCAAAAGCCAAAGGAAATTTCAGATACATGAAACTTTGCTCTGCATTCTTAACCTTTTAGAACACACTGGAAATCAGTATATGATAATGAAAAGGGCTAAGTGATATCTGACAAAGTTATCTCAAGCATCTATAATGGTATAATACAGGCCATTAGTACTGCTGTAAGCATTGTATTGGGCACTACTATAAATGCTAACTGGTTATACAAAGGTTTTTATAAGGTTCTAAATTAGACCATTATCTGAATGTACATATTAAGGAGTAGGTATTCCACAGGGTATATTGCATTTCTACATCATAAATTTTCATCTATCACATCTTCATACATTATATTAACAAATGTAAGATTTCTCAAAGCTTTTTGAGATATTTAGTCAGGTTATAGTCTGGTAAATCATTCACACAAGCTATTCCACTGACCTGAACAGAGCTATTTCAATGAGAAATTGCTCATCAGGGTCAATAATGTGATCACAGTATAGTTCATAAGTTACAAGGATTTTGATATTGCTGGGGTAGTTAATTAAGATTAGAAATGCAGATTTTAATAGCAAGCATAACTGAAATTATGCAGTAGGGAAGTACATTCTGGATTTGTGTTTAATCTCCTTCACCAGGAGAACAGAGAAAGCAGAGTTTTGTATTGATACCTTCTAGAAATTGTTGTGGTGTATGAGTGGCTTTGAACAATTGTGTTAGGCAACAGCCAAGGAATTTCTGAGACTTTGAGAAGCTGAAATGTAGCCCTTAAGTAATGGGACAAAATGCACTCTAACCTATCCAGGGATATTCCAGCCAGAAGGGGAACTGATTTCTGAAGGGAAGGCTGTCTCAAAGACAACTTGGTGGTAGAAACAAGCCCCCTGCTACTTCGTTAGAGTTGCTGCTCCCTGCTGCGGACGCTGAGAGACTCGGGCACAGTGACTGTCAAACTTTTTGTGCAAGTGCCCAAACATTTTTTTTTTTTTCTCTTTTCCCCCATCTACTCTGAAGAGACAGAGGCAGGAATACCAAAACTTCTCAGCCTATTTTGTGCCTCTCAAGGTAAATTTGTGGGCCTTTTCCCAGTATTCATTTGTTCCTAAGTGTTGAACTTGTTTAGGGCACAGGACTTAAAATTAAGTGGCACAACATTCATACCCAAGAGAAATCAATTGGATTTTAATCTCCAGTTGTGTTTCACACACTAAAGCCATGTATAGTTTGGGTCTGAAAGATCTATTACTGTATTTTTATTTTCTAACCTACTATTCTGTGTTCCTTTATTTCTTTGTTTCTATATTTTTATATTCTATTTCTATACTCTGTTTCTCTCTCCCTCTAGGAGATAAAAGTACTGTTATTGGATTAATATACCAATTGGATTAATATACCAATATGAACACTTATGAATATATAATAATTCACTTTCTCTGACTCTTTTTTAGTTCCTTCTGGATCATAAATAATAGCAATACAGAGGCCTGATCAGAGTTTGGGGCTAAAATGAATCCAACTTATCCTTCTAAATGCGCCCAATACAATCTAATATGCTATTAAGGTGAAAAAGGTATTCCATAGGAACGAGGCTCTGTATTTAGAATATGTATATAGATGTGTCATCTACTGAAGTTGCTCTCTGTTTTTCGAGATAATCCCAGATATTGCCAAATTTAAATCTTGGCATTAAAAAATTGTAATATGAACAATTTTCCTCCAGTAAATATCTCCTACCTTGTACTCTTTGGTTGGTGACCATGTGTCCTAGGACAGGTAACCCAAAACTGATCAACAGGGTATTCTGTCCCATCTGCCTCATGCTCGGTATAAAAGGTGAGGGATCAAAGGGTCAGCCTCTTTCTTCAATAGCCGGCATCCAAGGAGGACTCTTTGTCTGCCTTTGATCCCAATCCATGCATTCCTGAATTCAGATCTGGAATCCAGTTCACGTCTGGGACTTTCCCAGTGCCTGCCAGTGATGTGATTGTCATCCTGGGAGCTCGATACAGTTTTGTATGTATTGTATGTATTTCATTATTTTCTTATTATTTTATTCATATTTTCATTAGTTTAGTTTCTTTCTAAACTCCTAAGTTTTTTTTCCCCTCTCATCCTTCTCTCCCTGAAGGGAGATGTTTTCCCTTCTCTGAAAGGGAGAGAAGTAAAAGAGAGCATCTGTCATTTGTTTTAGTGGCCAGCCCAGCCCAAATCACAACAGCGTGATTTTTATATAGAACTCGGGCCCTGAATTCCTCCAGTCTTTGAGTTTATACACCATACAATCATCCATGTAGATTATCCACATGCAGTACTTCCTCTCTCAAGTTCAAGAGTTTTGAAATAAGACAGAGTTTGGAGAGTCTACAGTCCCAAAGACGTCTCATATTTAAGTATTCCTAAAGCTGTAGCATATTAGAATAAGCAGTAAGGAGTGTTGGAGAGGAATCTTTGTTTCAGTTCTGAATATGAAAATAGAATCTTTCCTTTGGGATAATTAAATTCAACCTCCTTACTGAATATTTCAGATAGAAGTATCAGCAATAAAATGGTTAAGTATTTTTATTTACATATGTAAGATGCAAAGCATTTAAACATGCCTTTCTGCAAAGGTGATTAGTAGCTGTGGCCATTGTTTCAAACTGCACAGCAGCAGTCAGCACACTTTACATAGTTAGACTTAGAGCCAAAGTGAAAATTCTGAAAGAAAAACCTGAAGGATTTAATTTTTTCCCATGTCATTGTTTTGCACCAGGAGGTGATGGTTTGTTATGATTCCAGTAGCAAAGGCACTTGGACTCTGAAGTGTCGCTTAGAATGCTATATACAGAAAAAGAAAGTAGTATATGAAGTCTTGCATCCCTTCAGATACCGGGAACCTCAAATTGTGTGAGATCAGATGGGCTTCCAACCAGGGTGCAGCACACCAGGCAGATCCCATCTGTGGAAAATTTGTCCATAAATTTGGTCGGTTTTTTGAGATCTTACAGGACTTTCTTAAAAGAAAATAATTCTATTAATAATTTCTACTGTCAAAGAAAAAGAATGTTCACATGAGAACTTGTGGAACTTTTAGATAAAGGCAAGGGCATGCAGGTGGTGTAATCACTGGTACTGAGTGGGAGCTGCCTACAGCCTCCTCTGTTACAATTAGCTGGCTGAGTTTATTCTGCAGCCAAAGTATACGTGCAGCACAACACACCTGAAGGTCAAGCTATAAATGCAGCATAACACAGCCTCTACCTCCTTGGGTTAAACTGTTATGTGGACCACTAATTCCTTGCTTTACAGTGGCCCTCTGGTTAGCATCACTACGGTGATGAATTTTGATTTTCACAGATCCTATTTCTTTACTCAGAGGGACCAGTCCATTGCTTTCAGACTTAAAAATATAAGAGCCTTTTATTGAAATAAGGATTAGATATCTGTGTCATATTGAACAGTGACTTAAGTGCCTATTTCAAATTTATTTCAGGCGGAATGTATACTATTGGGCATTGTTTAAGTGTCCTCTAAATTCTAGAACATTTAAATATCTCTGTTCTTTGAATATTTATATACCTTCCCCTTTTTAGAAGGGCAGATATGGCCAAGGAAAAATACATTACCCAGTTCCAGAACTGCTGGTAGTTACTAGTCCCTTTAGGAATAGAACAGAGTGTGGATCTCTTTGCTTATATATTAATGTATTTTATGGAAACATACTATAATTGAGCTGATAAATTTAGTGCTGCCAATGGAATTCATACCTTGGCCATTCTAGCAAGCCTTGACGAGACAGTGCTTACTGTGCAGTGGGTGCATTGTATTATGGTATACAGTACTGCAAAGAGATGATAACACCCATCTTAATAGATACTCATAACACTTATACTTGATGGAGCTGCTGTGGGAGGCAAGAGGAGCATCACCATGACTGACTACAGCTGAAGTAGGATGAGACTC
Source organism: Vanellus vanellus (assembly GCF_965231255.1). Lineage (NCBI taxonomy): Eukaryota > Metazoa > Chordata > Aves > Charadriiformes > Charadriidae > Vanellus > Vanellus vanellus. Next base: position 23,582,014 of record NC_138913.1, on the reverse strand, counting down.
CATATTTGGCTGATAGATGCTATGGGAGTGAAACTCCTACAAACATAACAACAGTAACAAGTTTTATAGATTTGTCCCCAGGACAGTCTTTTGAGCTGCCTAAATTTAATTAGACGTAATAACTGGGGTTAATCAAGTCAGGTAATAATTTGTGTTGAAGTAGAGGAGAACCAGCAAATCTAATTGCCAGAGCCAAATAATGGTGCAGTAGGAAGGGGTACCTAAAAGAAGTATTCTCTCCCTAGTTTTTGGCAGCAGTGGCTGCTATTTAAGACAGGAATAGGATTGGTGGACTGTGACTTATTTTAATCTTTTAAAGTTAAAAATGCAGTTTTGCATGATTATATATTGATTGTTTAAGCCAGTTGAGCTATTTATTTTAAATGGACCTTTTTGGAGTCTATTTAGGGCTTCATGTTACAAACAATGCATTATCTTTTCAAGTAGACCTCCCCTTCAGTTGCTAATGTGAGGGTACGTGCAACTCAAATAGTCTGAAATATTTACTGGAGACACCATGGACTTGCACATCCACATTGTATTGTATATGCCCTCAAGATGATTTTAAAATAAGCTTCTATATTTCTGCATTGAAGTCCTGAGAATGGTGTCCTACTTGTTTAATTATGTAACTCTGACAGAATGCTTTGTTAGTATGGGTCATTCCAGAAATTGTGTGAGAATAAGGAAATAGTTTGTCTCATGAAGTCTGGAAAAACTATAACACTTTTAGTAAACTTGGGGGGGGGAAGGGGAGAAGTCTACTTATGTTTTCAAGTTACTTCATATTGTGTGTATCTCACATATAATAAAGCTTGTAGTTATTCCTCCGAAACTTTGTACTGAGGATCATGCTTATTACCTATGAACTGTCAAAATTATACATATGATTGACAACTTCAAAACAATGTATAAAACTAATTTCTCTGACACTTTGCCCCCTAGTAATTAATCCAAAACTATAGCTTTATGCTGACTAACTTTGATCCACCAAAATCCTTTTGAACAAAAACCAGGGAAAAAATGTGCTGTTTCAACCAGTAAAAGAAAAAGATGTTTCCCTTGAACAATATATACATGAAGATAAATCTAATTTCTTGGTGTATAACTACATGAGCACATCTGCCTGAGAACTAGAGTTAGAAAAGGTTGTTTCCATTATTACTGTCTTAGCTCCTTTCAATTCAGCATGTTTTTCAGGAGGGAATGAGAAGGCACTCTGGGGCTCTAATGGATACATGAACAGCTTTGTACTTTTGGAAACAGCGGTTCACAATTGGATGGCTTCACACAGAATTGCTTTGGTGTAATCCGAAATGCCTGGGTGACATTTGTGTTCATCACAGAAGTTGACATAGTTGTCAGTTTTTGATTGGGGTAACAGAGAACCTGCATCTCCCCTACAAAGCGCAGGGCATGGGTAAGTGAAGTTTCCACATCTGTGCACAGTGTTTTGCTCAAGTTCAGTGTTATCAGTCTCAATTTTCTGGGAATGAAGGTCCTAATGTTAAAAAGGGAGTTAATTCTTGTCACTAGAAATGGAAAAACTGTACTGAGTTTCATTTCACAAAGCTATAGCTCAATATAGGCATAAAGTTGCAAAGTATTTGGCCTGTAAGAATTTTGTTTTACATTTACTTATACTAACAATTGGTGGGAAATATCTTCCTATGAAAGTGCTACCAAATTGCCTGTCCACCATGCGTGTAGCAGGAAAACAAAGAATTAGGAGATCAGGGTTCTAGTTCTGAGTCTATAGAAGACTCAGAATGGTACTGGGAAGTCACCTCACTTTCACTGTGATCTGTCAAATGGGAAAGATTATGTCTTTGTAAAGGACTTTGAGATACATGTGCTTTCAAAGTACAAGGTATTTTTGCTGACAAAGCGCATTGGCATTGCGATCTAAGTTTTATTCCCTTATTGAATAAAATAAACCATCTCAATGTATGAATAAGGAATTCTTCAGCAAGTTAAGAACATACATTCTAAGGCTGTTTATTTTATTAATTTGCATCCCGCAGTAAATGCTAGATTTAGTCTAGAAGCTGAAGGCTCTTGCAGTTCTGTGAAGAATATCGCAAGTAGCAGAGAGCACCCAGCTTGCTTTTATCTCACACAGAAAACTGCAGTAAAATAGAAAAAGACATCGTTTCCCTGGCTATTAAATGTCTGACTTTGTGCATATGCCTGGCCATCCAGGCGTTAACTGTGATGAGTACTTGTGTAATATGGACCCCGTCTGTTTTGAACTGTGCTTTGCACAAACCCTGATCACGTTGCCCATCATTGAATAGCAATCAACAGAAGTGAACAGCTATCAGTTACTGTCACCCAGACCTTCTTTGAATTGGTAACTGATATTATTTTATTGAAATAAAAGGCACCAGCCACTCCTCCTGTGCATCCTGCCTTTTCTGTAGCTGCTGCTAGTGTGACTGAATATTGTATTCTGGCAATTTTTTTTTTTTTTAAAAGCTATGCTTTCAAATACGTTGATCAGACAACTTCTTGTTAAGTATTAAGATGTTATTAGGGTTGTTGTAGAAAAATACTGGACAGACTGGGAGTTTCATTTCATGCGTGACACCTCAAAATACAAATAATAAAGCTATTGTGAAAAACAAACTGTTCCATAAAAAATAAACATTTGCAAATACGTCTCTCCCTTAAGAGCTGAAAGCTTTTAACTCCATCTTTCAGCCAGCAAGAACTTGAAAGCTTGCACCATCTAATGGAAAACATCTTTCAGCGCTAATAACATAATAAGAACAAATTGGGCAATGATCACACGTAAACCAGGATAGATGGCACCCTGGGAATATGATCTCTAACAGATTGTTAAAGGTGAGGCTGTTTACTGATTTCCAAAGAAATGCTGTTTCGGAAGTGACAGCTGCAGCCTCTGCAGGGGATACTGCTGGCTTCCCATTCAAATGCTGGCTTTGTGGTACTTAAAAGAGGATTAGGTAGAACAAGAATAATCCCTAAACAGGCAAGAATGTGTCTTTTAAATGAAATGCGGGGTGAGCGCTGTTAAGAGTTTGGACAGCACAAGATTCTGTTCCTCTGTTTGCCGTTAGTTACCTTTTTCCTTTCAAATACGATCACAAGTACTTTTTAATATTTAAGATGGTCTTTGGAATATTGTTTCTTGTATTGTTACAGAGGTGTTTGCCTCTATTTTTCTTTCATCAAAATTTTACAAAGCTGCAACCATGGGGATGCATGTGCATTGCAGTCAGTTTGAAAAGTGGGTCTGGTGTAGTTTTTCTAGCAGTATTTCACATTTACTTCAGAAGTGTAGCTAAATTGGCTAAAAAGAAATTGAAAGAAAAAAAAACAGTGAACTTGAAGCATTTCTTCCTGACAGATTAAATCTCATTGATGTTATATTCTAGGTGAGGAGAACCTAAGATGGAGAATTTGAAAAACCCCTAAGGGATGACCTCCTTCATTTCTAAAGCTACTCAATTTAAAATGATTAAACAACTACCAAAGTGCTGTTGGCTGCAACATTAAATCTCCCAGTTTATACTCATAGGCTATTTCTTCTCTTCTCATCTTGTTTAATAGTTAGCATGAAGCTTTATTGGTCTTTTAAAAAACATATATTTGAGTTGCTGTGATGGGAATGTGGTACTCCTGCTGCTAAAGTATGCCACATACGTTTGGCCACATTGATTATATATCAGTCCTTCTCTCTAGTGTCTGTAGATACCTGCCTGGGAAAATTTACCTCCAAAGGGACGTCAAATAACTTGATAAATGGTGAAGAATAGTCTATGTCCACCTCATGGTCTTCACGGGTGAAGTCTGCTCTAGAGAGAAAAGCTGCAATTTTTTGTGGAAATAGGGGACACATTGCATGTTTGAGGCAATGCAAGGGAGCAAAATCATGGAAGATAAGAAAATGGACAGACTGGGGCAAAGCATCTCACTAAAAATTTAGCTAAGGCATATCTTGACCTAATACACAAAGCAAGAGTATGTACCTGTTAGCACTGGTCTGCATGGTGTGAATTCTTGGTTTACATGATATGGTCACAGCAATATTTCTGTGCAGCTTTCTATTTAGGCTGGGGTTCTCGCCAAACTTGCCTAGACTATATGAATACTGAACAAGAAACTGAGGGTATCATGTCTGTCCTAATTATCAGTACTTTCTTGATTTGAGCTCAGATTTTTCTTAGCCTAAATTCCAACTGAGTCCCTAGGCTGTTCTCATGGTCTGGTTCTGAGCCTTCAGAGATGTCTGGCCAATAGGAAATTCAGGTCTCAAAAGTTTATTTAAGAGGAATGTAGGATCCATTAACTGGGTTTCCTCTGTTTGAGTCTGCACTCCAAAATGAAATGAAGAATGGAAAAGGTAGTTCCTTCCCTTTCATGTTTCTTGTTATGATTCATAAAATAGGAGCGCCTATTAGGAAAGGGCTTTATTATGGCACACAGTGAAACTAAATGGGCGCATTAACCAGCAGGAGGAACCAAATGTTTCTACGAAAAAGGATAGCTAATGCGGTAAATACTCTGCACTATATTACACTGTGTCAGTGAACAGAGCAAACGGTGTACTCTGATCTGAATTTTTGTACAGTAAACACATGCTTTTTCCATCCTGTCAGTTCATTTTAGCACAGTAAGGAGCTACATCCTCTTTGAAACATTATGGTGTGTAAACTGAGAATTCATGTCTTTATCATGAGTTGATAAATCTAGTAAAAGCTTATACTTGAAGCTTTCATCTTTTCATTTGATGACTGTTGATAATATGAGAAGATAGCTACTGCTATTTTATTACAGTGCTAATATTTGCATTTCTGTTATAACACCTCCTGTCAGTATTTATAGATTTGATTTTGTGAGGTTTTATAAGTTGGATATAAAATAGTCTGTCCTTGCTGAAATTTGGCAAATGAATTCTTTTGCCTCGAATGATTTGAAACTCGTGTACATGGAACAACAACAACAAAATTAAAAAACCCCAAACGCCTCACAACTCCAGATTTTTGTTAACTAAAAAAATTTTAAGCCATATGGAGAAATTCCTGATTCTTTTTCCCTGCAGCTTAGAACAAGGCGAAGTTATTAATAAGGCCCATTTCTGGTGGCCTTAGGAATTTGTCAGCTGTCTCAGTGATGAATCTTCCTGAAACTGAAGTGATTCCACAAAATTTGAACATTTTTCGGTGCCAGTTGGTTACAATGACAATCTCTAGAAAAAGAAGAAAATTCTTGCTTTAATTCCAAGTTGTATCAGTGAACGCTGTAGGGCGTTCCCTCAGTCACGCTTATTGGTATAAACAAAAACGTAGTTAGATGGCTAGATGTCAGTAGAATATCATTTGTGGTCACATCTCAATAATAAGGCAGCCTTCAGCTTTTTGAGTACTTGCATGCTATTATATATAATTTATTATGCTAGGTGAATAGTAGCTTGATAGGTTAGTAGACTGGGTCCTTGAGCTTATCCTATTTGCTGCTTTAACAGAGAAGTCAAATTTTTTTTTTAGTTTTTTCTCTCATAAAAGTATCTGTCTTCTCTAAAAGTTACATATGTGGCTTATTTCAAGTGGGACATGGTGGTACTTAATTTTCAAAAAATTTGTTGGATAGGCACAGCTCTTTGCCATGTGTACAGATTCATAGTGTATAAAATGGGGATGAATCTAAACATCAGGGAGTTTCCACTGCTAGCTAATTTGGTGCTTTTCATGAACTCTGATCTCATTCTTTTAGTAATTGCTTCTCTTCTAAAGTAGACCTAAATCTTGGCTGTTGGAAAATTCAACACAATCGATACACTGTTGGCCTTCCTGCCGGCAAGATTTAAGTGCAATTTTCAATAGGATCTAATCTATGTCTTTTAAGTATAAGTCTTAACTCTATGCACAAGTTGTGCCTGCCCTGTGTACAGACTGCTTAACTGCACTCCACGTAGCTCCCTGAATATGAGTAAGTCCTGGAACACTGTAAGGGAGAAAACTGATGTCTGTCCCATCCTTTTTCAAGGGTACACCCAGTACACCTAATTACAGCTTAGGTGAGATGACTATGTGCGTTCTGTGTGTACTACATGAAACTAATAGCAACGTCACTGTTATCAGGCAGACAAGGCTGACGATTCTTCCTTGTGGAGTCTAAATTCTCATGCAGCAAGGGTTGATGTGATATGAAGAATGCTCAAGTTTGGCCTTAAGAATACTGTGGACACACCACAGTTAAGCAACAGCATCTTAAAAACATGGATATGTGGGCATGGGTCGTGTAGCAATTTGTGCGTTAGCTTGCTTTGTGGCCCACAACCTGACAATCGGTACAGACATAACCAATGAATTTGTGGAGTTGAAAGGGACATTTTTGTTAATTGAGCCTATCCTTGAGTCTGAGGAAAAAGATTATACTGAAAAATGGTGAGTCTGGGTCTTCCTCTGCCTTTCTTGTGAAAACTGTGTCTGCATTTTGAATGGTCTGTGAGAACTTCATGCTGGCATATCAGGCAGGTAATGTGGGCAAACACTGAGAGAAGAATGGCAAGACATCCCAAATCTTTTAAGCCTCCTAAGTGTTTTTATTGCTTTAACAAGATGATGCTTAGGCTTCCTATTTCCAGGAAGAGAGAAACTGAGAGCACATTGATTATATTGCAGCATTAACTAGTGTACAGTTCAGTCAAGGCACTGCTAGCCCAGTAGTGATTTTGGCTAGGCCAGCTAATTTGGTTAAAGTAATGCGCTATCAAAGGGAACCCTTCTACATTTCATTACAAAAAGCTTGTTTGGCTTTGAAAAAAGGAAAAATTATCAGTAGAAAAGATGTAAATTATAATCTGAGAAAAGAGAGGAAGGCTAATTAAGAAACCTTATTGCTGGGTTGAATCAGAATTTTGGAAAGAGTTGGCTGCAATGCTACCCTAGATTATATTTGTAAATACCTGAAGGAAACTGGCTTTGATTGTCAATAAATTTGAAGTATGTTTTGGCAGCTTTACGAGCTCTAGGCATTTATAATGCAAAGAGTAGTAGGAAGACCAAAGAATGACATGGATAGTTAAAAGTGAGCTGGTGGAGAACAAGTCAATAACCAACTTAGTATATGAGAAATACACAAATTAGTCTTATTCTTACAGGATATAGGATAATAAAAAGCCTGTTGGCCAAAGCTAGGCATCTAAATTTACTTGAATATTCGTTAGAATTAAATTTCATACTCGTGTGTGTTTAGTGGCCAGTGTTGTCACTAACAGCCACAAGTGTCCAGCATTCCTGAAAATCAATTCTTATATTTAGAGACCTATAATGGGCTTAAACAAGTTGTCCGAGTAACTTTGAGTTTTAGGAATGTTGGCCTAAAAATTGTTGAATTTTCATTTTTCATTAAAACAGAATAAAATATTTAGCAGCAATTATTATCTACTGGCCAAGACAAAGATAATGCTCCCTCTCACACATACTCCTTCCACTTCTATTTTTAATATTGACTATATCTGCAGCAGATACCTAATTTGAAAGAAAGGTAAGCAATGCTATCTCAAGAAACTGCTTTAGACACGTAGTGGTTTACAGAAATGGAATCGCATCACAGGGTGATGCAAGACAGGACATCGCATGCCAAGGAAACTATAGCTTTGAAATAGGGCACTTCAGCATATTACTGACAATGTTCATTTAGTTCTGAATTAGCAAAGGGTGCCAAATCTCTAGTGCCTGGAAAGACAAAAAAAAATCTCCATTTTGGGACCATCTTCCACCTGCAGTTAGTTTTTGAAGCTAGATACACATTAGACAAGCGATGGGAGAGCATCAGACGTTTTTGAGCATGTTGACTGCAAGTTCTAACCAATAGGGTCATGAGGACTTAACCTCATTGTCCTGTGATTTTAACTAGAAAAAAAAAAGGGGGGGGGGGGGGGGGGGGCAGGGAGGAAGAGCGAGCCTGGCTGTTAAGCAAACAGAAAAAGACAAAGAAAACCCTTGAAAAAAATTTGGCCTCGCAGAGGAAATTTAAACTAGGAACTTGTGTTTTTGCAGAACATAATTGAAAAAAAAATAATCTGATACTGGTGCCCTAAAAATTAAAAATACCTCAACTTTCAAATGAATATTTCATAATGGGAAGAGATGGCAACGCACCTGTGTGTGCATGCATGTATGTGTAAATATAATTAGATTCACCAAGTTTCATTATATAGTATATGCAGTTGTGATGGTGCTGCACACAAAATCTGCAGCTTCTATTTTTTGGGACTGTCCTGCCTAATGATGATAAGAATTCTTAGTCCCAGATTCTCACTCCCTGACTGGAGCGGGTTTCCAAAAGACCTTCATGGTGTCTACATGCTAGTTGCTGTATAGTAATGAAAGGCACCACAACCAGATGAAAGTCATAAACCATAATTTATCACTGAAGGTGATCCAGTACCAGGCAGTCCCTTGGTGAGGAATTTAAGGTGCCCAAGCTAGAAAATTGCACCACTATTTGAAAATGAGGAATTAGAGTTCAAAAACTAATCTTATTTGTCTTACGCAAGCTGTTCAGGGGTTATTCAACATAAAAGTAGACCTTAGCAGGCTGGTGGAAGCCTGAACTTCTAGGTCCTCGTTCTTAGCTATGATACAAAAGATAGGTCTTGCAAGTTAGCTGTATCCTGACTCATATTTCTTATTAGCTTGAAGAATTAACTGCTGTTAAAATGGTTCTTCAGCTACTGTTAGCTGCTGTTCTGGTGCTGTTTCTTCTGCTTGTAGTTTTTCTCAAAACCTATATAATATTTAATCTTCGTTATAACTATGCTGACATCAGTCAGAGATGCATCTGGCCAGTGACTAAAACTAAAAAAAAAAGGGAAATATTTGAGAAAGACAGTTACAGTGCCTTAAATCTGTGTTTGCAAGTATTTTCTTGGTTTTGTGTGTGAATCACTACATAGTAGTACAGTTTGGTGCAGGGTTTTTTTATGTACTTGGGTCAGGTCTGGTTTATTGGGTCACTCATCAAGGGGGAAGCCTCAGCTCTACATAAAATACAGAGGAAATACCTTAGCAGGAAGGATAGCTTTAAACATGGGACCTGTGAATGACCCAGGGATCCCGTATTGCACCCTCACAAACAATAGCCTAAGAATTACTTCTGTAAGACATAGTAGATATCCCTAAGAACCCGTATGAAGCCATGTCAAAGGTCTGAGTGACGCATTAGATCCTGTGCAGCCAGTGGATCCACACAAACAGGCATAATAACAACAATGCAGTAATTCTTCACTAGTACGCTTTTGCAGCTTGTTGTATCATATGGTGTTGTTTAATGATCTTTAGTTATTTCTGCCAGTAATTTATCTAAATCTTTCTTGAATCATGTAAATTGCTGACATCAACAATGTTTTGCAGCAAGAAGTTCCATAATACAATGATGTTGGGTGAAAAAACACCTTCTTTTCTGCTTTTAATAACTGTTTCATTTGATGTTCAATAATTTTTGTACTGGGAGTTATGGTGACAATTACTCACTAGTCTTCCTCTTCTTACTCTTCTTGATTTTATACATGGACTGATACACATGAATTGACTACAACATCTGGAGTTTTGTCTCCAGCTGGAAAGTTGTGTTCAATACATTAGGCTGTGAATTTAGACTGTATTAGCCACCCTATACCATCTTCCAGCCTGGACATTGCCTTAATCTTACCAGGACTAGGAGTGCCTGGTACCAGATTTTTGTTTTATTTAAAGGGGAAGTGAATTGCCTGTACTTTGCATCATCACTGTGCACATGGGAAGATGCCATACTGCACACTAATTTCCTTACAGGACAAACTGTAGACACTGCAAACCTGTATTCCATGCTCTCTAGGGCCCTGAAATCTGAGACATAGTCAGTATGAAAGGAAAGATGGTCAATATTAAAGGAATAATTGGAAATACTTTTTCTTCTGTGTCCCAAGCTATGGGTAATCTTTTTGGTTGCTAGAATAAATGAGGTGAATGTTCAATGTGGAACTTCTCACTTTCAATGTAGTAGAGTTTTGAAAGGATTTGAGAATCCTTTGATCGGTAACGTGTAAAATTACTCAAGATTGAGTATAAAAATCAGGCCCCGGTAATCTTGGGCTGAAGTCAGGAGTGGGATTTTAAACCTAATGACGGACAATTTTGTTGCTGTTTCAAGGAGGAAGAATTTATCTCCTACTGAAATATTTGGTGCTTCTGACTGCTAAGGGCAAACATTTAGACTTGCCAGAACAACAGCCTAATCCAGGATGGATACTTCAAGCTGCCAGGCGGCTCTGAGTACTTCAAGCAGCCTGGCTGGATGCCATAGTTTGAGGCTATCCATTCTCCTGTGTCATCTGGCTCTCCTGTTTCTGGCATTGTGTTGCTTTGTTTCCATTGCAAAGCATCAAAACAGAATTACATTTTTAGCAACCAATGATGTGGGGAAAATCCCCAGCTCACTTAGTGCAAGAGCTCTTTGGAGAAGTGTTCCTTCAGACAAGCAGGGCACCTGCAATATGGGGACTTACAAGAAACACCCCATTTCCCGTTGTGGAATGGCTCTTACAGAAAAAAGCTTTATGCTGTTTTGCATTCTGTTTTGATAGGATAAAGTTAATGGAAAAAGCTGATAATTACTTCGCTGTGCCTAGTAGTGGGAGAAAGCAACACATAAGTCATTATTTGTTTCCAGTAAAACAGCATCAGTTTTAACTGCCTTTTAGCAACCATACACTGATGTGTCAAGGTTTTATTAGTTAAAATATTAAAGTAATTTTTCATTGGTGTGTCAACAACACTTTTCAAAAAAGTAGCAATGCAGAGTGTTGTTATCATCACTTTGCAAGGAGGTTCATCATTTTATTGAGAAAGAACTGAGATGCAGACTTTGACTACACTGACCAAGAGTTTCCTGCAGTGTCTGTGTAACTCTGGTTTCAAGATGCACATCTTGCCATTTCCACCCCACACTTTGATTTCCCAGCAAGGTGAAATGACTTGCTCACCATCAACAGAACAGGCTGATAGCAGAGCCAAGCACAGACCCCAAAGCCCCACCTAAAGTCATTTTTCACCTCGGTGCAATGTCACTGCAAAGCGTAGTAGTGCAGCTGAAGAGAATAGCCTCCCTCTGCTCCATCGGAGTTCTTGCTCATTTGCTGGCGCCTTGCATAATTTTCTCTGTGTCGCTTTCTGTCAGCTCTCCATGCAAACTTTGATCTCTCTGGGCTTCCTTGCATGTATTCTTTTAATGATCTATTTTACTGAATTCCTTACAATAAATAAATGTGGCATGTTATGGCGGTGTATAAAAGGCTCATGCCTGTCATTATGGATGCTAGCTAAAGTGCACATATGTGGTCTTGGCCCCAAGATGATATATTCTTAAGAAATGTGATGTGTAGATTACCTTGTATTTCTCCCTCCTTGTAATCTACTAACTTTTTCTAACAGTTAGTAATCCCTCCTGATAAATCACCTCCCAATCTATCAGAAAGAAAGAACAAATAACTGCCTCACAGGCTGCTCAATAAAGCCAAACTTATAAATTAACAACACAGTATTTTCTTGACAAACATGTGGCCTCTTTTTAATCTGGTAGTATCCAATTACATTGTGATTTTTATCAAGATTTCATCCAGGTAGCTTTCAGAAATTAACATTTTCTTAAAATGTTGTCTCTCTTTTTCTTAATGTCCTTTTCTTTTCTTTTCTTTCCTAGATTAACTTTAAGGCATTATTTCCTAGATCTTTCCAGTACTCAAAGTTGGAACTTGTAGTTGTTTATGTGACTGGTCATTCAGCTCAGATACCGGGTGGCGTGTGGGTGAATTGCTCCTACCCTTGGCCATGTTGGTACAAAAACCAGTGCACAAGGCAGAAAGTGCTGAGCGGCTGCTAAACATGATTGTGCCAGAAGAGGAAAGCATTGACCTGTGTTGCTAGACCTCTTGGGTTCCGATAGCCTTTGCGGAAGTGTAACTATACAGCAGTGGGTCCAAAGCAGGTATCGCCATGCAGGTGCTGCATTTTGCTGTGTGAGGGTACCGGCACTAACTCAAGTGTTTTTGTTTGACATAATCCTGCCCAAGGTCATACAAAATAGACACCAGAGTGAACAAGGGATTTGGGGAACGCAAAGATCTGTACAGTATCTAGTACAAGACCCATCCTCTCTTAGAACCGGTAGAAATTGCTGGGATATAAATAGGAATACAAAATAGGGAAGAAAAGCTCATATTAGGAGAAAGGCAAGCAAATTGGATAGCCAATAAAAAACAGGAAAAGGAAGCCAGATGCAGTTGTCCATGCTAATAGCATCCACTAGCATGCTTACTAGCAAGGTTATGCGAGACTACAGTGCCTCTGTACGACAGACAGATGTACTGGCACACACACCCACACACGGACTGCCTGTTGGTTTGGGCAGAGTCGGAGAGTGCTTACTACAGAGCAAATAAGAACACTTCCCCTCCTCTTTCTATTAAGTAGCTGAGCTGAAGAAGTAGGTGATAATGTAGACTGTTTTCTTTCTAATTGTTGTTTGTTGTGTGCAGATTGTGAGCTGCAGGAAAGTTCCTGCTCTTCAAAATTTGCAATTAAAATAGCTTAGATGTAGGGACAGTTGGATACCACAACAATCTCTGAGAGGATAATTTTTCCCATCATGGATAGGGTTCATTTATTTTGTTGCATACTAAGAAAATAACACATATGTTTGTTTGTTTGTTTGTTTCCGTCAGTTAATCTCGCTCTGCAAAGATCAATATAATTTACAAGGTCTTGGAGAAAGACAGTTGCTTTTCCAGTGTTAGTCAGCTAAAGGGCTGGAGCAAAGAACAGAACTGTGGCCTCCCGTGTACCATTCCAGTTCTCCGTTTACTGTGCCAGACTCTTGGTCCATGGGTGCAGAATGGCACAGAAAGTAATATGACATATCAGAAATGACCATTCAGGGGACAGTTTTCATCTTTATTACTCAGTGACAAAGGACAAGCTGGATACCTCTCTCCTTTCTGCAATGAATGTGGGGGTCAGCGGACCTTTCTTGTTATTGCCATAATCTCCCATTGCTATTTGGCATTCCTCATCCTTGTCATTGTTCAGTGGCTGGCAAATGGACTTGCTGACTTCTGGATTGACCTACTAGGCTTTGTGTTTTATTGATGTCTTATGGGTTTTCATTACTTCAGAATTCTCCATTCGCTTTAATTAGTTGAACGTGAGTTCACAAACTCAGAGACCTTTTAAAGCACTTGGCAAGCTGCGTGAAAGTGTCACAGCAAAAGTCTGTGAAGTGCACAATGTAATCCATGTTGAAAACACAGAAAGGTTTTTAAATCTTGAATATTGAGGAAAAAAAATACATGGAGAAAAAAAAAAAAAGATGCCTATTCCTCTGCTGAGCATCCCAAAAACAAACTCATGGTGAGCTTTCCCAGGTACTTAGTGTAGACCTAATGCAGCTGTCATTGATTTAAATCATAATGGAAGCAATCCAGGTATGAAAAAATCTCTCCCCAGCTAATAAGTTTCTTGGTATCTCATCCAAAGTATGCACAGCAATGTCACTGTGATTCCACCTGTTTGTTTCAGTGAGGTCAATGATCTGTACAGGGTATGGACATACAATCAAAAGCAAATGAGCTCCCATGGCATAACAACTTGCTGTCTGCTCACTGAGCCTCTGTGGTGACGTGCTCTTCATCAAAACTGGGGGAGCCTAACAACAAGTCATGTATTGAAGCTGGTGGATAACCTAGCAAGTCATAGTAACTTGTTGAATTAGAATGATTTTCTGCGTGCCCATTGACACACTTAATGAGCACTGAGTAGGGACTGAGTTGTGTTTGGGAATCGTACCACAGGGGCCCTATGTTTCAGTGATTGCCTGCCCTTGTTACCAGTGCAGAAAGAAAACCTGGTGTTGATGTATGGATAATCTGTTCTTCAAGCTGCAGCTGGTGCCCCAAGTATAATTTGAAGTCTATCAAACATTGCATTGTCTTTTTAATTGCCTGTAGGATGTTTGCAGTCCAATTGCTTCCCAGTGTTAGTTCACCAACAAGTAACAGCCGTTAAGAAAAATAACCACCGTCCGTGAGCCTTGTGGGTTCTGCCTCTGGTACTGCTGTTCTAAATCAACACTGCGGTAACCGAGCACTGAAAGTGTAGTTACAAATCTCTTGAGGCTTTATGGAAATACAGTGACAAAAATAAAAGGTCGTGATCAAAAGACCAGAATAATTGCTGTCATATAGAATTTAAAATATTTAAGATTTACTTAATGAATATTTAAATATATTAAAGCCTTTGATATCGAAGTGGTTGTGCTTAGCAGAAAATATTCCAGGGTTGGTATCTGAATTTCAGGTCAGTCTGACTCCAAACTATTAATTTGCGCTCTGGATAACTGCATCTGTTTCATTCCCTGCTGATCGTGACAGCTCGCATCCTTTTTGCTGCCCTGTAAACTCCTTGGTTCGGTTTGCTCAGCTCAGTTGCTGACTTGTTCAGATCTTAATGATACCAAATGGGCATAATGAAAAGAAGCAGCTGATTGCTTGTAGAGTTTCAAGCAGAGTCAGAGTAAGCTGTGCAAGGGGAAATCCCCAGATGAGACACATACTCTTCCAACCTTGTGAGAAGATGATGGCTGTGCTGAAGATGTTAGATTGCTTGCGTTATTGTATACCCTAAAATTCAATAATGCAAATTGGGACTGGAAGTCCAGCTTAAAGATAGGTAGCAGGCGGTTTAGCTCGATTTTATGACTGCATGAGTAAATAACGTGTTACTGATTCTTATTAAGGGCTCAATAAATATAAAGGACGCTTAAAATTTTTTCTTGTTAATATGATGGGAACTGGAAGAATGCCAGAACCTGTGGGTCAAACTGTATCTTTTCTTATATTGCTTGGGTGGCTGGTTTTTGAAGAGAATGGAATTCCAGAAGGAACCAGCTGGAAAGGAGTATGGACCATCAGAGGCTGTGCTTTCACAGTCTGTCTCTTTTACAGAGCTGTAGAGACCAAGTTGTGGAATCTGACTTCCCTCTCCGACTGTTTCTGTGGTAATTTTTACTTCAGTCTGCTGAAAATGGAGTAAATGAGAGTTTGGAAACAATTGTTGTTTTAAATCACTCAGTTTTTGCAGTCTGACAACTGTTGTGGTGATAGCAGCAGGTGACAGAGCAGTTCAGTTCCCAGGTGTCAGCTTCACATCCAGCTACTAAATGACAGCTGAAAAATCTCATTTTGTTAAGAGCACCCCCAGGCTTGTGGGTCTTAGAAATGGGAATTGGTTTTAAACTGTTTACTAGACAAATAATATGCCTGCCTGTAGGACAATCTAGAAGGGGAATGTTAAGAAAAAAAGGTTATTTTAATACTCCAAGAAATCCTTGCGCTTCTTGGCAGAGAGAGCAGAGCTGGTCTTCACACACACACTTACAACTTTGTATCACCGTATGTTCAGCTCTTCTAAAACTAACTGTAAGATTTCAAATCCACTCACCCTTGAGGTTTCAAAGATAAACAGTTAATGCCAGATTTTCTGGATTCCTGTGATATCTTGGTGAGTCTGTAGGGAGTGGGAGAAGAGGGAGAAGTTGTTTAAATAAAAATAGAGGAGGTGTATATAGTAGATGTAGCAAGGGGAATCTGTCACAATATCTAGCTCAATTTTTCATTAAAAGGGAATAAATACTGGCAAGACTTCCAGGTGTTTGGGAGAGGAATTTGCAATATTTGGTTGTATTGTAGCTTCTGTATCTGCAAAAATGGGTTCCAGGTATATGTTTGCTTTACCTGTGAACTGAAACCTCTATTGCTTCTTTTTTATTTCTAATGTAACCATTGCTCATGTTCCTGTCTGCCTTTCAGGACCTGGTCTGCATAAGTAAAATTGTGAGGCACCATGCTGGATTCAGTCTCTAGATGGCTGGAGAAGCCTTGAGCTGACCAGAAGCTGCAGTAGAGGTATTTTGGGTTTCTGTCTACTTCCTGTAAAACTCTGTGCAGGGGTGTTAAGGCCATGTAATATCTTGTTGATAGTGTAATTTCAGAAGGGTCGTACTTAAGTTGTGCATAAACAGTTGTTGATTTTTAGAAATTGTAAAAAATTTTGAAAAGTGAGGACATCTTAAAAAATAACACCATGTTTCTTTTCACTGCTTCTGAATTTTGTGGTGAGATTCAGGAGCTTATGTCCTATGGCAAACCAACATGTGTTAGATTCCAGACTCATTAGGTGCAGTATCTGCTTGCCAGATATTTCACTCTCGTTGAAATCCCTTTCTAAAATCCACATCTGTCAGAAAGCTTTAGAAAAGGTGAACTAATTAAAATGTTACAGTGAAATAATTTTGCTCACCAAACCGCCTATGATTTTACAGAGACAGGCAAGTCCTATCAGTAAGATGCTTCAGCATTTGAAGTTCAACTGTCTATCGTCTCAGCTTTGCTGTGTTCCTGAAGACAGAGTTCACAAGTCTTATGTGCCTTGCGAGATACCTAGGGCATTTGTGGGCAAGATATGATCAGTAGTGCTAATTAATAAAAATTTTGGTAGGCATTTTAAATGTGATTTTTCTCTCTATTAATGTTAATCAATTAATATCAGTCTTATGTTATATGTAGCTTCTCCATAATCTTTGTACTAATTTACTATATAAAGATTAGTGCTTCTACTTTTCTCTCACACTCTCTCAGACAGCTCTCAATCTGCTATTCTATATGTGAATCTTTTTTGCTCTCCATTTTCTCTACCGTTTCTTTGATCTTTGCTCTATTTTGCAATTTAGAAAGTCTTCATTCCCCTAGATAATGTGCAGTGTTATAATTTTTCTCAGGAGATATGCAGAATTCTTTTTATAGGCCCCAGAACAATTCTGCAGCACGAATCTGACAACTCTGTGGAAATGCCAAACCTCAGGTTTACACACCATAGGATTCCCTCAATTTTGTCTCCCTAATATCTCGTGTTCACGGTGCAAAAACATCTATGCAAATAGTAAAGTTAAAATGCAGAAATCAAATGAAATAATTGCCATTCCCACCAAGCCTTCGCTCAGTGGAGCAACTCTTCAGGTTGTCTTAAATCCATTGCTTGAAATTGCTAGAAACAAGCATAAAGGCATTTGTGGAAATAAGTGAGTTTGATCTTTAAAAAAAAATAAATTAAGTCTTAGTAAAATAATAGTGGGCAGGCTGGTCTGCATCTGGAGAAGCCTACAGCCATTTCAATATCTGTCTGAAATTAGCAAACCTTGAATCCCAATGTATTTCCCCAACTTGATCAGGGTAATGAGTGTGTTTATTGGACACTGGCAGGATTTCAGGGTAGAGACACAGAGGGTGTCTTTAGCACTGGGTTAATTTCAAGACCTGATGCTGCCGCTTCCCTGGAAACTCTGCATAGAAAAGGAAGAATTAGAAATCTGAACATTTTATTGGAACTGTAAAGCTGTTCCCTTCCTGGCTTTAATTATTGTATTTTTAGAATGAAGGAAGTTGTCACAGAGGTTGTAGAAACCCGAGAGAATAAATTTATCATTAAAGGACTAATTAAAAAGTTCTATCAAGTGCATTGAAAACTCTTACCTGGTGGTATATTGAGAGGAAGATGGGGAGCCTGTTATTTTTCACTTCCCTCTTCCAGCTGCCTTGGTGGAATCTCTAAGAGCAGAGGCTTGAGCATTCAAAACACAAGATTTTGGAAAATACACCTTGATCTGCTCATGGGTTTTGGTAAGGTAGCTTTTGGATCACGTACCTGAGCTTGTTGGTGTTCGCACTGTAAACTTTGTCTTGATATGAGGGAACAAATACTTTAGAGATTCTTTCAGAAGTGACGCCAGCCTGTATTTTGGGAGGTGTTGGCTTGCCCCTCAGTATTCTAAAATGAGACATTTCAGTAATTCTTTGTCATCTGTTTTGTATATTTAATACAAATAGAAGCCTGATCTTATTTATGTAATTCTAAGGACGTGTGGTTTCATAAGTGAGTAACCGTCTGTGTTAAGTTGATAAAAGAGTCTAAGATTTAGAAAAGAGTCTATGGATCTCTGTTGTTGGCAGTTTTGCTTAAATGGTCCTTTGAGTTGTGTTTTGCTGTAGATAAGTATTTGGTCAATATATATCGATAGTACTGATTGTTTTGTAGCACTTAGAAGAAGGATATTATGAAGGGTAGCCACTTTTTCATCTCTCATTTTAGGCATCTGGTGTTAGAAAAGGAATATTACAAGGTAGCTTTCTTTTCAGTGTAAGTAATACAGCTAAATATTTGATTTCATTATTCTTGTTTTGGGGTTTTGGTTTTTTGTTAATGATAGGCAGTATTAGTGTGCCATAGTTTCTTTCAGCCAGTAAATCTGTTGTTAATGGAGAGGACACAAGCATGGAAAAATGAAAGCAATTTGTAGATAAAAAGCACATTAGACTTAACTTTCCTAACTATTCAGGCTTGAAGTTGCACATCTTGCACAAGGGTTTCAGGTGGATGATACTTTGGTTTTAAAAATGGATTTTATGAAGGGTAGGATATTTCTGTAAGTGCAGTTCTGTAAGACGATGAATGTTCCACTTGACAGACTCTTACAATTAAACCCCTTATTTTTGTTGTGAACACTATGCTATATACTGTTCCTCCTCTTCGCGCCGCTTTCTTTGCGTTAGTGATCTTAAACTTGGTGGAAACCATCAGGAAGTTCTTTTGCTAAAAGTAAAGAAAATAAACCTTTTGAAGTAGGTTTCTAAAATATAACACTAATGGCTTCTAGAACAAATGTTGTGTAGATGATGAAAGGAACTGATTAATATCTCTGAATACTTGAAGTGAGGACTGATAGCCAAGAGCAGACAAAGAGTGATTTAAAAATGAAAATGAAGCCATAATATATTCAAAGAAGTGAAATGGATATTACTTGGGGTGGGGGTGTGATGTATTAACTTTGACTTCCAAATCTTAAAAAAAAAAAAAATAGGAGCTAATTATCACCCAATTGCTTCAGGCTGGATTTCCAACTTGATATACAAAAATGGCAATTATACAGCATTATATGCTCTTAGAAAAACAGCACTAATCAAAGATCGCTTCTGCAATCACCTGCAAGCTCTGACTGGCCAGATCCCAAGTCCAACATTCACTAGGAAGGCAGGAGGAAGGAGTGGATTTATGCATCACATTATTGCAGTCAAAAAAGATATGGGGAAATAGAGACTTGGTTCCCAAACTAAACTTGTGAACTGTGCTTACAAATGGCTTACAGAAGGTGGTGTGATATCTGCATGTCAGCTATAAAAAAAAAAAAAAAACTGGAATTTTCTTTAAGGAACCAAAGGGAAATGATCTGCCCAGTACGGCTCTGGGGGGAAACAAAGATCAGGGGATGAAAAGCCACACCTGGCAATCTTCCTGAGAAGTATGATGTAACTGGAAAATACTTTTCTGTTCTTTGTAAGCGGAATTTTGATAAATCTTTTTCAAGTCATGGACAGATTTCCCCCAGAAACCTCACTGATTTTCTACCGCATTTTGCTGGGAGGTTACTCAGGAGTCAGAGCTTCTATGAGCTGCTGTTTCAGTTGCATTTTGCCATGTAAATGGTCCCAGACCAGTTGCTTCTTGCTTCTGGGCAGCTGCTGTAAGATGCTGCTGGCCCTTACCACTTGGGGAACCAGCTGGGTCTGGGTGTTCCTGTTTCCAAGGGAGTCCTTGTTGTCGACCAGAGGTGCAGAAAAGAGTACAGATAAGGAACATCTCTTAGTGGACTACCTGTGGATGATACTTTTTTTTTCTGGGTTGCTGTTGTCCTTTACCAAATAATTAACTGCAGAACGCTAATGGTACGTGAGCTGGAGTTATTTAGCCCTAGAACTACTGAAAGTCTCTCCTATTCCTATGATTTTATGAGGTTTATCTGAATACAGAGAAGACTGACATTCCAAGTAATACAGCTAGAGAAAATAGGGATTTTGGTTATCATATCAGCTGAGACAACCAGGCTAAATGGAATTGCAGCTATAAGTGAGAACTGAGAACGAATGTCCAATTAACAGACCTGTTGACTTTTGAGGTACCTGGTCTTGGTCTGACACAGTGAGGTGTGCTGCAGGCTTTATATTGGAAACCACTTGCACTCTCCACCTGGGTTTTGGAGTCATTTTGGGCAATTCTACAGCAACAGTCTGTTCTTCTTTTCATTGACACAGTACAGAATTGCAGAAACTTGCCTGGGGGCTTAATATCTTCATCACGACAAATTCCTTAGAATAAAGCCGTAAGAAAGTAGGCAGCAGGGATTTAGTACTGGAGAGATGGTACTCAAGGGAAGAGTGACTACAGCATTTGTGCTTATAGAGGGTAGAATTTTCTCTTCGTTTGCCCTGGCGCTGCATTCAGACACTTGAGGGTTGTTTTCCCCTACAGTTGATTATATACATCACAGGAAGAGTTCACTTGCATTGCATAGGCACCTTTCTGATTCATATATATTGAGTAAGCAAAAACGAAGGCTTAACATACAAGTCAGCTAGTCAACAAAACACACGTTAAAAAAAGAAAAAGCTTATCACAGCGAAATAGATATTGGTCTCTGATTTGGGATAACAGAAACAGTATGGCAATGTCTAGCACAACAGGGGCTGCCCCAGTGCAAAACTTGCTTGTGCTGCTCCTGGGTCATTTCCACTACAGTACATATGCTTATTAAATATCATCATATTATACACAGTAGGAACTGTGACATTATATTCATAGGACTACGAAGAATTTATCATCTAAGCCAAACAATACCAAACAATACCACGTATTCCCAAAATTCTGAGAAAGTTGCGGCGTACATACCATGCTCTATTACAGCAGAAGTAGGCTGTGTAAGACTTCACAAAAGGTGTATTTTTTTTACTGGTGCTCTTAGTGATCATAGCACTAAGAAATAACCCTGGCTAGTTACACTGTAAAGATAAATTCTATTGTTAATATGCTGTTATCATCACAATTCGTATTATTCCCCTTCTTTCCCCAGCTTCCTCTTTGTTCCCAAGAAATAGCAGGTGATGCCTATCAAAAATTCTCCATGCTTCAATGCTAAATGATTTTCTGCTAGTTGTAATACCATACAACAGTAATTTTATAATCTGCGTGCATATTCGTATATAGCTGTGATAAAGTGCACACTTGTGGAACCCGGAGAGTGGGATTTGATTTGTTTCATTGAGGACAGTAGGTTGGACTGTTTTCACCAGGCCTTCTAAATCAGTTAAACTTTGGAAAATAGACTTGTTTTCTTCTGTCTGGTCTAGAATATCCAATTAACATTCCAGTGACTTAAGTGCATCTTCTAATAATCCATCTCCTGGAGCTGCCTTAATTGCTCATGGAAAAATAAGTTTGTGCCATAAAAAAAATGTATTTTGGGGCTGGAAGAAGATGAGCCTGGCAGTTCAGAATGCTGAACAGATGGTGGTGCAGAGTCCTGGACTGCAAATTCAGCTGTGCTTTGGGGTGCCTGCAGATTAGGCCACCCCTTTGGAATGCTGCAGAGCCAATGAGGATCCATTCAGGATCCTTCTATAAAAGCTGGTTTTGCATCCTATGTTGAACAGCAAAAATAGCAGTTCTTATTTTAATTTTCACGTAATAATAGTGCCACATAAACTGCTGGATCTGCTTTCTAGCTGTGCCTATAGGTAATCAGATGCTACTTAGCAGCTGTGCTTCTGTGGGAAGTTACTGTAAATATCTCAATTAAGTGTTTTCATTCTTTTGATAAGTAGTGTTTGTTGAATAATGCTAAAATACATTAAGGATTCATGTTGTTAAACTGGAAGCAAACTTCTGTATTTCATTAATTATGTACAGAAGTGTTCTGTTAATGCAACAATGCAGTTTATGCCAAATAGTTTCTTTGGACTTCATGTAATTACTCTAAGTGTTCATACTTGGAGATCTTAAAATCCACTAGTGTATAACAAAAATGAAAATCTATAGCTACACTGTCCACACACAACTGAGGCGTAGATATTATTCTCCCACCATTGATCACTTCAAATTGCATCTTCCTCAACAGCTGGGCAAGGGCAGAGAGGAGGACGTTTGTGGACATTATAGTACACGCTGAATATTAATATGATTAGGTTACTTCATGCAACCCATAAGCAGGGATAGAGCAAGTCTGAGTCAAAAATCTTTCAGGAGAATGATATCCTTACACCCTGCTCATATAATTAAAAGAGCATCCAGATAATTGCTTTTGTGTATCAGAACTATGCTATTTGAAGAAAAGGGCTATTTCTTAGCTTAAAACCAGCACCATATCCTCTGTACCCACAAAATCTGAGAAGTGAGTCAAAATCACTAGTATAATATACTTTTGATAGCAGTCCCATTTTGAAGACAAGGATTTTAGTCTTACCTTAACTGTGAGTGACACCCAAGGAGCAATTCCCTAATAAAAAATGATGTTACATTCTCTGCTGCCTCTTGCTAAGGAGTTGTTTTATGATATATATGCCCATATAGAATATGTAACACTGATTTTAAAAACTAGTAATTCAGAAACTCAAAGCTGGAGTTCTGTAAGCAAATATAACACCATCCTCTCTTTCTACATCTGTGTATAAGACTTGTTATTTAAGGATAATAACTTTCAGGAACAGGTATTTCCTGGCACTTGCTGACTGGCTGGAGGAGTTGATGCTCTTGGCATTGCCTGAGGTACTTAACCTAGTTGGTCATTAAATAATAGGGATTGTCTGATCTGGAAGTAGTTATTGCCACTATAAAGAGAAATAAAAATGTGATTCTCATTGAAAATGCGAACATTGAATATTATATCACTGTAATTGTGGATTTCTATTCATAGTTTTGGATTTTTGCTGGTAATTAAAAGGCATAAGCACTAGCAGAAGCCAGCTGTCTTTTCCGGAGTCTACTAATTTTATAATTCTTTTTAGGTTAGAGTTTATACCCTCAGGTATAAGAGTAGTACACAGAAGAGCAGCTGCATAAGATGACGTCTTCCCACTCAACTAATCTACTTGCTGTAAACACACAACCACCATAGTCTTACTTTTCTCAGTTTAGGCCCATTTTTGTTTTGTTTAGTTTACTTTTTTCAGCGCTAACCAACCAGAACTGCTAAGGGAAACTTAGCTGCGCAGAAGCTGAGGTGCCAGTGGTGCTGCCCCCAACAGAATTGTCACAGTTCCAGGAACGGAACAGGGGAAGCACAAATTCTGAATTGCTGATGGCAATAGAATTGTAGCTGGGGAAAATATTAAAGCCATTAAGCAAACCTGGAACTAGTGTGATCGAGTGAAGAGTTACTGTAATTTTTTTAGAGTCTTAACTCTAGCATGCATAAAAAGAAAGCTCTCAACTCTGATAACTACTCTGAGAACAATAAAAAGGTGGATCTGGTTTTTGTACTCTGAATTTCATCTGAACCAAAACCTAGTGGAGGGAGCCTTTCAATTTGCTTCCCTTGACTTCGTTGAAAATATTGACCAAAAAAACCCCAACAACTGTGATGAAAGCAGTAGCTTTGTGGCTGAGTCACTTTTTTAATATGGTGTGGGTGCTGTAGTCTCCAGTTCTCTTCATACAGGCAGTAGTAGAAGCCTTGAAAATGGATGTCAAAACAGAAGAGAAGGGATAGAAAAGGAGAGGTGCAGAGAAATAATTTGATTTGCCATAGGTCCTGCAGCAATACTGAAATGTAACTAAGAAGTTCTGCTCAAGTCGTCTCATTCTCAGTTTAATGAGCTATTCATTAATTATATAAATGTCTTCCCCCCCGATGTCACATTCCTTACAGTTTTGAGAACTTGCATCTTCTCTGGGATTTTGAAATGAATTAGTTTACTCATTAAAATAGACAGAAAGGAAGGTTAAAAGAGAACTGTGATAAACTGGACAATGACATAAATAGAAAAAGACCTTAAAAATACAGATGTGCCTTCTGCAGATCTGTGTGCATGCAGACTGCAGTCATGAGGTAAAGCACCGTAGATATGCAAGTTTTTCATCCTGAGGGTTTTTATTTGAAGATCAATAGCACGTATTCATCATTTCAGGTTCATGCACAGAGATTTCTTTTGGCTGAACATATAACCTGATGGCTAGGGTTGCATCTGCCTGTCATCTAGATTACACTGCAGATTTAGATATGTAATCAGATTTAGAGCTTTACTCAGTTACTTGAGAATACGGTTAAAAAGAAATGTCATTAGTTGTGTGCAATCTGCATATGTACTGAGGTTTTTGTCTTCAAATTTATGACAGCTGATGAAATTCTCAGTGACCTCTTGAAAAAGCTAATGTTTCAGGGGGATACTGGCACAAGAAAAAAATGCTACCATTTGAAAGTCACAGAAAACCTCAGTTTGCACATCAATTATAGGTTGAGCCAGTATGATCATCTGTTTTAATATGTATCTTTTTATCAGAGTTACATCACAATGAGTACAAGAATGCTAAGTAATAAAAATCTTGAAAATGCTATATAGATGCAAAGGTCTTTGGCAATGTGCTATGTGATTTGTGCACTACTCATGATGTGCTATGATGCTGGCAGATTAAATTGATTAGAGCTCCATGCTTCCAGTTTTAAAGTAGGCACCTTTAAGCTGAATGTGATTAACCAGAATTAGTTTCTTACTTTCACTCTCTTTGTTGCAGTGCCCCAAAATCATCATTGTTCCAGTTTAAATCTCTCAAATAGATCATGTATTTAGTGTGCGTATATGTAGTGGGAAAGAGTCAGCCTTCTACAACACTTCACAAGCAGATGTAGTGCATCTCTGTCTAAAGAGGTTGTGGTATCCTTGGTATTTTGCAAAACATTATATAAAAAAATCCAATTGACAAAGTTAACTGATAAGAACAAGACATTAATACAAAAGACAAAGAACACTTTCCCTTGCCTTAATTCACTGACAGAGACTTATTTGAATGTTGTTACCACTAAACAGGTGGGGGACATCACTTGAAAAGCTACGTGATCTAAATATATCAATCCTTTAACTATATTGGGGGATATTAAAAAGCAACCCCAAAAGCATCCCCATCTGTGTAAAGAAAAATCTGTGGACTTCCTAGCACCACCTTTGGGGTAGCAGGGAGGAGAAATACTGTGCACCACTGTGCCAGGCTAAACATCCCAGCCTGAACACCCCCTTCTGGGACCACAGGACAAAATTTTAAAAAGTGGCAGCCAATGCTCATGAGGGAAAAGTAATTTTTACTATGGGTTAGAGAAAAAGTGCAAAATGATTCCAAGAGCTCAGCAAAAGAAGACAGCAGATGAAAAGGCTTCACGTTTAAGTGGCTTTTGATTTTCATGGGACCTGACTTACAATATCTGAGTGCTTGATGCTGCCAGTTCTTCGTATTCTGTCATAATTAGTCTATCATTTGCTCATTTTGCTCTTGTTCTCAGCTACTCATTATGTTACTGGCCATAGCTTAATTTGCATTTGGTGCTTCATATTCTGTTTCAGTACCATTTTTCTCCTGCAGGAAATCTGCCTTTCTGGTTCTTCATTGGCCTTGTGCACTCAGGAAGACCTAGACCTGCAGGTGATACCTTTATCTTAAGCAGAAAGTGGGTCACTGGCTTTTCATAAAACTGGAGATGATACTTCCCTAGACTTTATCTTCACCTGCTGCTCCTACATTTTTAAAAACATTAGACACATTCTAGCTCCCTGGGAAACACTTCCATATTATTTGCCTCAAGCAGGCCTCAATTGCATTTTCATCCTCCAGCTGGGAGAGCACAATGAGACTTTCCCCAGAAGTCTGTCGATGCAGATCATTTAATTAGGCCAGATGGGATCACTCTAGCAGAAGTGCGAAGCTCTTTTTCCCCTTGGAATTGCTAATGCTGCCTTCCCAGCGTTCAGGCTTGGTGGCTGGGGAGATAAAGTTAAGACATAATGCATCCTTCTCACTCTGGTGCATGCACTGTGCCTTATTATTATAGGTCTAAAATATTCAACCTTACCTTCCTGCCCTCTTGTGCTTCAGTGTTTCCCCATGTTTGCACATGGCATAAGAGCAGTGCCATTATTCAGCTGTACTTGTAGAACTCAATATGCATTCCCAGGCAAAAGAAGCTAGTGCTATAGTTGAGTACAGCTTGATAGTTGAAGATTAAACATGACAAAAGTTTTTCTGTATATCCTAAACTAGTATTACAGATGAAATTTATTCAGAGTTAAAGCTACATTCAAGATAGCCAAACAATTCAGAAAAAATATGTAGCTAAAGCACTCACCTTTGTTCACACTGTCATGATGTTGGGCAAGAACTATGATTATGATGAAAGAGTTTTAGTATTTGTAGTGCTAGGTGGCCTGAACCTGGCTCTTAAAAATACAGAGGTTATATCCATCCATTTATTTTTTCCTGTTTGTGTTATTGTTAAATGGCATAGTTATTATTGTTCAGCTGTGTCTTTCTCACCTTACAGCTTAACTGAGACCAAAGAAATCTTGAAAGATCTTAAGATAAACAGTAGAGCCTTTAATAAACTTAAACTAAGGCTAAAAGAAAAATGCTTCCCTATTCAAAGACAGCTTGATGTTGAGAAAATGAATTAATATTTGGTTATATAAGCTAAAACTTTTATTTAAGCAAAAGTATATCCAAACTGAAGCCATGGAATTGTGACTGCTTATCTGCTGTAGGTACGCTGAAAGAAGTGCAAATATATATTCTTTCTGCTTATAGGAACCCCACTTATAGGCTTAGATCTAGTCTTAGAAGTAGCCTGTTAGTGATAATAAGGTTCTTTGTACCTTTTGTTTGGTATTTAATATTCTTGATGATCTTACTTGAATAACCGCAGTTATGGTGATGGGCTATTTGTAGCTATTGATCCTCTACAGACCTGGACTGAGGCAATCAGCTAAATTAACATGGGTCAACTAAATTACCATTATTATTGACCTGAGCTGGATTCACAGCAGTGACCCAGCGCTAACAGACCCCATTATCCTGTCCCTGGAGCATCCTGTTCTCCTGCAGTGTAAGCTCAAGTATAACACAGAAAAATCAGCCAATAGAATTTCCATGCTAAAAATCCTGTGATCCTGTGAGTAGAATTATGATTCCCGTATCCTGTTTTTAGCCTTTTTTTTTTCCTTCTTTCTTTTCATACTTAGTGACAGTTAATGAAAAGCAAAGAGGCTGAACAGAAGTATGGTTCAGTGATCAAGTACAACCTGTCACTCAACAGAAAGGACTTAATTTTTCTACACTGTCACTTTCAGTGTAACCATGGATGGATGTAATTTAGGGACTGCAAACCCAGCTGGGATTTGCGATATACTGCTACCCATAGCCCTGACATAAGCATATAGGCTTTCTTGCAGTACCTGGTAAGCTGGATGCCCAAAATACTATTAAGTGGGAATACAGCCAAGAAACCCCATAGTCAGTGCTGGTAGGGAGGCAGCACCGTTACGGTTAGTTGTTTAGTAACTCAGCTTCATAGAAGCCTGACTTCTGAGCATGCTTGAAGGCCATGGAGCTTCCATAATGAAGATGGAGGCAGAAAGCTGAGGTATCTCCATAGCTAAACAGCAACTGAGCAGAAGTGTTGAGAATGTACCTTTGGACTTGAGTAGCTAAAAGGTTACATGAGTAGGATACTAGTATTTATCTTTTTCTAAAGAAAAAAGAAAGGACACAAAAGGAAAGGATTATAGGGTAAGAATCGGGTATGCAGGAGTACCTCAGACATCTGTGTGGAGCTAATGATGTAAGAGAACAGTAAGAACAGAGCTATTTCCAAAGGACAAGCAGGGAGCCAAGGACAGCCACGGCACTAGCCAGGCTACAAGCTCACTGCAGGGCGCAGTCCCACAGCGCCGGAGCCACTCAAGGAGAGCCCAGTGGTGGCAGCAGCAGTTGTTCCCATCAGTGGTGTTAAGCAAAAGCAACAAGTTAGGTCTGATGTCATATTCAAACACCATAAGAACAGGAAAAGAAATAACCTACAACATGGCTTAAAACTAAGACCAAAGGCCCAGGTTGGAGCTTATATGGGCCTCCTGGGCTCACAGCTGGAGGGCACACAGATGGAGGTCCCTGGTGAGGCTGCTCAGGGCAATTAAAGGCTATTAAAGACCTTTACAATGTCAGAGCTATGGGCAATCCACCCACACCTTTTGGTGGTGGCAGCTGGAGGACGGAGTTAGCCTAGAGCATCTAAATGGCGTTACATGCCTGTGTTTAGGGCACTGAAACCCCCTGCAGTGACTAATTGCAGCACGAGCATCACAGCACTTCCTTACTCGGTATTAGTATTCTGAGAATAAGTAAATTAGACCGAGGAACTCAGCAATTATGGCATGGGAAGCTGCAGGAGCATCTGAATTTGGAATTGGATGAGATGGGATTTCCAGAAAGAAAATTGACAGTTAAGAAAATTAATCTGTGCTTGATTGGAATGAACTCTTAATTTGTTGTTAATTTTCACAAACCAAAAATAAAATAGATTATTTTTATATTAATATGTGGGGTTTTTTAACTCCAGTTAGGGAAAAAGATATATTAATAATTTTTGATGAAGAATTTCCAATTGACTGTACTGTTGGATATGGGACACTTCAGGAATTAAGTCAAGAAATGCACCAGATCCTTTTTTTTCAGAGTTATTGTTTTGACAAAAATGCAACAAACAGAAGCAGGCTTGACCAGCTGAGCTTTAATAGAGGTTTTGTGCAGATTATATAACAAGTTCTTAAAATACGAATGTAGTAACTAGTCTTTCTTGCCCTTTCTGTGAATTTAAAAATGCCTTTCTGGTGTCTTAGTAAACTAGCTGTGGTGTTTTTTCCTGTTTAGTGGGTTTGCTGGTTTGGGCTAAGGCATCGCTCATGTAGTTCTGAGTTCGCTTCAAGCTAAAAGGTTTCATTTAGTCAGTTCCTTACGCCTTGCACACACACACTGCATGCAAAGACTAGTGCTTGAGATTTATTTGTGTCATCATTAAGGTAGAAAGAAAAGCTGATAGACTGAGTATTGAGATTCTTGATGTGTTTTGTGAAGAACGTAAAATCTACTGTCTTTGCTTTTCATCAGCACTGGCTGTGAGTATTGCTTCTTTCTCTACTTACAAAGTCTTGTGGGGGAAAGCTACAATTCCTTATTATTTATAACTACCTACATTATTTTTTGGGGTGAGAGGAATAACTAGGGGTGTCTTTGATTAAACGTGGGCTTAAAACCTATCCTGGAGAGCAGAGAAAGAATGACTATCACAGACTTTTAAGATATCTTCTGAACCTTTTCCTTTCTTGATTGC
This sequence comes from Vanellus vanellus, assembly GCF_965231255.1. Taxonomy (NCBI): domain Eukaryota; kingdom Metazoa; phylum Chordata; class Aves; order Charadriiformes; family Charadriidae; genus Vanellus; species Vanellus vanellus. Next base: position 23,552,701 of record NC_138913.1, on the reverse strand, counting down.
TAAGGCCCACTCTGGGCACCTTTTCTATGGAGCAAGTATGGCTATGTGCATGTGTAGGTTGAAGGACAATTGGGGCTTTCTTGCCAGGCACATAAAGCTGCGAGATGGCCAGCCTGCCTTATGCAGGCACCACTACCTCCTTCCCCACTTTGGTGTGGGGTGCAAGCTACAGTTGGGTCAGAGAATGGGGAAGACTCCATGCTTGATTTTATTCATACGTTGTTTTTCTTTTTTATGATCAGCAAAGGGTGTTTTTCTATAGTAGTTCAGAGTTAGAATTCTGATACAATTCAGTTGTACTAATTAAGTCCAACCATAATATCAGGGATAAAGCAGCGTATTTCCATCATTCAATTTCAAAGTGAAGTGACAATGGAATGGGAAATATAATGATGACAGAATGAGGAATATGCATCGTTTATTATCAGGATCTGTGTTGTCTCAGTTCCTTTTTTCTAAGGGAATAGTTAATGTGTGATACTCTGATTTTTAATGATGGCTAATAGAGAGCTAGGGTCTGGTCTAAAGCTGTTATTTAAACTGTTTTAATTTATTATGAATATATAAAATAACTGAAGCACTTGATGTGCACTATATCGTTAGAATTTGTGCTTAACTTTTTTTAATCTGATTAGTTATTTTATATGAGAGTTGAATTAGATGATTGCAGTAGAAATGCCAAGAGATAGATTTGATGTCTTTATTTAAGAGACAATCAGTTAATCCAGTTTCTCAGAACATATGCTAGTTCTGTTGGTTGTAAATCTTTTTCAAGATGCCTTGAGTTTCCCAATTTCCCTCTGCTTACTCTGAACACTTTTGCCTACTGGAATCAGAGAATTATGTAATTGTGATTTTTTTTTTTTTTTAAGTAACTAAATTTTTTCCAAAAAAAAAGCACCAAAAATAGTCACACACAATCAGTTATTGGATAATATGCAGATATGAATGTTTTGAAATACTGTTATGATTCTGAGGACTAGTACAGCTTTGCATTCTGTAATGCAAATAAAGAAATTTAATTTAAATATGTTTCACTGAAACTTGTTTTAAAAGGCTACCAACTATCCCATGTAAAAAAATCAATAGATTTTATTTTTGTTTTCAAAACGCCAACCCTAGCCCCCACCCTGAGAAGCATGCGCAGACAGCGTACCATACATGTATAGCTTGTAGTATCTCCTGCTAGGGAAGTAACTCTCTGCTTTCCTACAGCAGGGTTTTTCCAGCACTTCCAAGATGCTTTACCAGAATTACAGAGTGAATCTGACCATACAGTTTGATGTGGGGAAGCCACATTCTTATTTTACAGATTGGCCAAGAGTTTCTTTATTCTTCAAACTGAACTTGGGTAAGTTCAGAAGGTCACTTGGAACTGTTGTGAGATAACTCTATGGATAGAAAAGAGCAGGCAGACTTCTGCAAATTTTGTAGTGGGCCACAAAGAAGCACAACTAACTTCCTTTGTCTCGTGTTGCAGCCTGTAAAGCATATATATATCCTACAGTCTCGCACAAATGGCATGTATCCAATCCGATTCATAGCACTGCTTGATTAATATGAAGTACCTCATGAATCTGTTTCCTGTTGTGTCACAACACAATGACATCTGTATGCAGTCTCATTTGATAGATCTGCATATCTCCAACTATTGGTAACAAAAGTTATACATGTGGATCAAATGCATTTCATAACGGGTCCTTCAGCTTCCCTCTGTTCGTTTCAAAACCCATGTACTCTTATCCTGCTGATTCTCTAGATTAGAACAAAACCCAGGCTTGGAAGTTGGGATATTATTTATACCTTTATTTGTTCTAAATATGCTTCCTTATATTCATTTTAAGCACACAACAAAACCTCATGCTCTCTTCTTGTCTTCTATTTGAATGACACTGTCCAGTTAATTAGTTTAACATCATGATGTTTTTCTAAAAGCTCCTTGGCCTACATAAAGATGTCACTTGGAAAATGCCCTTGAATTCAGCAGGCAGCACGGGATGTATGAAATGGACAAAACCAATCAAACGTTCTGAGCACAAGTGGAGAGGATTTATGATTCAGACTGCCTTCTGCAGGAGTGCATGATTGGTGGTTTTGGACTGTTATGAGTTATTTGTATTGCAGTGAAACCTGGAGATCTTAGGAGAGATTGTATTCAGAGCCAGCTCTTTCACTGGATACGTTAGGAAGGTGAACAGAGAGGTGAAGTTCCTCCAGTTCGTGCAATAAATGAACAGCCAAGTTGGTATTTTGGATGCGTGGCTTGTTAGGGAGTGTCGTATTGACTGGGGAAAATACAAATGAAAATGTAAGGACTGACATCAGTGTCACTCCAGTGAAAGCTCTCCATCAATTTGGAGGAAAACAACTTATGTGGAAGAAATAGAGGCAAGAGAGACAAGAAAGAGGAACTTGGAAATGATAATTTTAGAACAGTATTTACTAATGAATTAAAATGTTTAAGTAGGGAGATCAGCAAAGTTCTTAGCTGTTTTGCCTGTAGCTTGACAAATACTGTTACTTGTAAAATGAAAATCCAGGTTCAGTTTTAAACCTCAGCTCCTCAAACTGGATATTTTATTGCAGTCTCCAGTGCAAGCCTTTTTCCAACTCATTTTGCTACTAAAACACAGATGCTAACAGTTGAAGTGGTTACAGATAGTCACACTTTGTTTAATTTCTACCTAAAATAATCTAATAATCTTTTCCTTTTTTTTCTCTCCTCCCTGATTTAATAGGAGAGTCTTAATACTAAAACACTTTGGTCTGCTGAAACATTTGAATATTTTTTGTTGTTGTAGTTTTGTAATGAAACCCTGAAAGCAGCCAAGAAGCTTTACACAGCTCCGCTGAACATTGCAGTGAATTATTACTGTGGTAACACTCCAAGGAAATAAGTACAGCATCCAGTCTCAGTGGAAGGTTTGTGTCTGATTGGTTTTCTAGTCACAACTTCTTGCTCCTTATGCTTCAGAGGCTGGGATTCCTGTAAGGGTGCTGGGCTCAGGCGAGGAGAAGGGCAAATATTTACAGTGTGCAGATGGCTTTCTATTCAGCTATGAAGATGGGTGACCATGACACAGGGCTTTGAGAGAAGACTGAAGTGAAGAAGAAAATACCAATGAATCTGACTAACATGGATGGGAGTAAATGTTGAAATTTGCAGACAAATACACAGCTTTCGAAAATCTCCTAGTAAATTATGGGAAGGTTTGGCTTGAAAAAACCCAAGACACCATCTAGTCCATACCTTGCCACAAGGCAAGATAACCTCTACCAAGCTTTTTCTGATAAACGTTCCTGTAATATGTTCTTCAAAACCCTTCAGTGCTAAAGCAATGTATCACAGTTCTCCACTGTCCTTACTGCACAAGTTTTCATAGTGTCTAGCTTGAATCTCTCTTGCCGAATGCTAAGCATTGTTCCTTCTTCTGCCCGCAGAGGATAAACAATTCATTAACTCTTTCTCTTCCCCTTTGTATCTTGCACCTAGAGATTTAGAGTCGGAATCATAGAAGAGTGCTCTTTCAGAGAATATACATTACTAATTCTTTCAGTATTTTTCTTAGAATGTTTCAATAAACCTGTGATTATGTGACATCTTGCTGGGTCTCTGGTAGTTCTTATCATTCTCCTATGGACATTCTGTGGCTGATTTGAATCTTTCTTCAAATGCAGGACTCAGATGATATATTCCAACTGAGACACTATCAGGCTGGATAGAAGAATTGCATCATGTATCTCACCGATGACACTTTGTTTCCTAATATGATGTTTGCTTTTGAGCAGTAAAACGATAATGCTGATTTCAATTTGTGATCTATCATAACTCTGGTATCCTTATCTGCAAAATTGGTGCTTATCACATTGTTCCTCCCTATTGCTGTTGGCTGGCTGTTGTTGCAGGTTATTTCTTTGTAGTTGATTATTTCTAACTGTAATGTTTTGCATTTATCTTCACTGAGTTGCACCTGTTTGTTTCAGACCTTTTCTTCAATTTCTCAAGATCATTGGGTATTCCAATACCATTCCCCAAGCAGTCATAGCTTTTTCTGTTATCACGTTCCATGTTTCTAGTTAATTAGTTAACAGTGTTTGGATTTTCTTCCTAAATTTTGGTGTGTTTTGTTATTTACAGAATAACAGAAGCAGACCACTAAAAATGTATGTGCATGCGTTTGCATGTGGTGTTTCATTTAAAATACTGCCTTGTGTCTGGCAATATCTAGTCCAAACGGGAATGTTCAGAAAAATATGTAGGAGCAGATGGAGAAAACAGTTTGGAAAACTTTGAGGGGAAAAGTGAGCCAGTAGAGCCTGAGTTCAGTGTGTGATAATATTCTCCCATAGGGAGAAGCCTGGAGAAAGTGAAGGTGGTCCACTGTCTTTCCTCATTGAGGTAACTCTCAAAGACAAGAAACTTGAGGAGCTAGCTCAAAGTTCATCTGCTCTTTGGTGTAGGTGTTACTAGGCACAAAAAGGAAAGAGTGATAAGAAATAGAAGTTTACTTGCTTTTGGTACAAGGGAATGATATAAAATTTCCATAGAAGATATCCGTCTTTATTACTGAGTTACTGGTCTCGAATTTCCTCGCTATGCAAATCATTCTGAAGTGTTATGAGAGGAGTGAGAAGTATATCTTTTTCCAGAAGCATGTTGTGCTGCTTTTCATTTACTAAGTTGCTGATATTCATGAGACAATGGTAGTTGACTACTTTTGAAAGTTTATGTGCAGAGAGAACTCTGCTCAGCACGATACTACTGGTGTGCATTGGGAGGGAACTCCTGCTTTGCTTAGACATTATGTCTGGCATTTGACTATTCTTGTTCCAAAATAGAAATGCCAAATAAAGTTGGATTCCCAAATGCTTCAACTCCCCTGAGCAAAGCAGTATTTACAAGGACAAAAATAGATTTAACATCCTATCGCTAGCCCTTTAATGCATGTTTTAAATACTAGGAGCTCTTTTGCGGGGAAGGAGTAAGGGGAGTTGTAGTTATGTATAAATAAAATGCCTGAGCTGTAAATAACAGAAGAGATCAGAGGTGGAAAATCATGCTGTTTGGATAGCCTGTGACTAGACGTTAAAAATTCCTTGAAAGTATGATTTTAAAAAACAGTTGCCTTAATTCTCTTTTTCATTTAAAGAATGTTAAGATGGAATGCTTAATTGAGGTCGGGTTGCCAGTGGTACTGTTATGCCCTTTAATTATGTGCTGTCATTTCTGGATGACCTTGAAATTTATTGGCATAGAATTACCAGTCCCTGGCTTTTTCCATCTTTTGCTTTTTTGCAGCACCATGAAATTATTCCTACTCTAGATAAACCTGGCATCTCATCCATGACCACAAATCAATTAAATGGTCTTGCCAGCGTTGCAGAATTTTACAGATAGAAATCCAGCAGTTGTCCTTTATAGCAGGCCATGGAGAAAGCTTTGTAAAATGCGATACAGTAGGAAACGCCACCCTTTTGGGAGTAAGACCAGCCTGTGTGACAAACTGAGAGCTGAAAAATCATCACTGAGAAGTAGGGATAATTGATGAAAGGAACCTGGGTATATAGTGTGTAGGCGTCTATGGGCAAAAGAGTGGTGAAAAATTTCAACTGACCAGCTCTAGAAATAAAAAAAAAAGGACTTCAGAAAATAGTTTAAATTTTTAAGAATTCTTCACTTGTGTTTGAAATGAATTTGAAACTTGAAAATGCTGGATATTATGGGGGGCGGGGGGAGGGGCGGGCTCCAAAGCAATGAAGACAGTGCTGTCATTCTGATTTAAGTATAGAGCACTTGCAATCTGGGAGGCAAACGTCTGTCTGACTGAGAGCAGGGGCCAAAACCTCCGAGTCTAGCATTATGGGGAGTGTCTTCACCCAGAAACTATGGACTTCCTTTGCCTTAGGACCTTTCCCATTTTGTATAAATGTAAGTTTGAGTTGGTCATTCAGGGACCACAACACAGCTTTTTAGGTTGTGAATTTGAATTTAATCCTGAGCCTCAGAAACCTTTTCTGATAAAATTTTCATGAAAATTTAGTAGGAAAGTAACTGTTTCTACAAAGTAATATTTTTCTACTGAAAATCCATTTCTTTATATAATCTAATCCTTAACCATTTTTATTCATTTACTACCGAAATGGAACTGATACCCTTTGTGCTATCAAAAAACTCCATGCTCTAATCCAAAGCACGTGTGTAAAGATTTCCCAGAACCAAGCAAAGAAATGGAAAACATTGAGAGATGCCAAAAGTTCTTGAAAACACATCAAATATCTGTGGTAGTCTTTATAAAGGGAGTTTGGGTGAAATAATTTTAATGATAACTGTAGTATTCTCAAAAATTAGGCATTATAAAATTCCTAAGAAATGGGGTAATGTTCATTTACCTGGATTTGAAAGGAACCGAGTGGAATGAATACAAGAAAGGTTATTGACTCTCTTTGCTTCTTTTAATTAGTATAAGCCCTAAGTTTCCAATAATACGCTATCTGGGCTCCCTCCTTCCTTGCAGCAGTTGATACTGTTCTGTTTTCGTAGGTATTGCTAATGCACATGGCATGTTTTGAAATATAGTTTGCCTTCATTGCCCAATGAGATGTCATTTAAGAGGGAACAAACAAAGGTTAGGAGCTAACATGGGTTCCTGGCCAGCAGTTGCTAGTAGAGGAGGGAATAGAAACTTCTCAAATGACAAATATTAAATGGGCGAAACAAATGCTTTCAGAGTAGGGTTGGATGGGAAAGTTCTTGTGAGGAAGAATCAAGTGACAGAAATAGACATATATACATCTTTGGAGAAGAGTGCTGGGAACAGAGTCTTAGAGGATTTTGACAATTAAAACAGAAAGTGTGACTGGAAGCAGTAACCACATCTGAGTAGTTCGTTCCCTGAAGGGGAATTTGCTACGAGTGGGATCAGAGCTGCTGGAGTTGGAGGGTTTGCATCTTTTCATTCACTCTGCCTCTCAGATCTCCGTGACCCTCAGGGACAGACACAAGGCTTGTTCACTTGGTTTAGTCTTCCTCAAAGTTTACTTCTCCCCTGACAGTTTCTTATTCATTTCTGGTGGCGTCCAGCAGTGCTTGTTGTTTTGATATGGTGATAGTTCTTCATGCTGCGTGCTAGATAGCTCTGAATAATTTCTGCCTGTTAACTTTCGTGTACTCCCACAGTAATAAGCACGTTTTAATGGAGTCATTAAATAAACCTGTAAAATTCCTGGTATAACATTTTTAGGACTGCTTCATCTGGACCTTCAGAAGGCTAAAACTGCAGTCGTAGTTTACAGTATGGGGAAAAGCAACTGTCTGATGTCTCGAAAGCCATCCTTTAGCATATGGAAATAATTAAAACAAACGTAACGTTTGAAACATCTTTTTTAAGCACAGATTATGTACTGAGAGCACTCTCTGATATTGCAGAAGACAACTGCCACAATCTAGCCCAAGTCTGTCTTTCCTTTCTTCCCCAAGAATTGTTTATTTAGATAAATGTTGCAGATTTGTCAGTTAATTTTAAATAAAAAATTAGTCTGTCACTTAGATTATGTTTTTCTTAGGTCTTTGCTAATTTTTCTGTAGTTAGCACGTGTAGCTGTGCACATACATGACTTGTGACCAAACCAGATCCTCCCCCAAAATACTGCTTCATTTTTGTTTAAGGAATGTAATATTAGGGCTTTTATGGACCACAAAGCTGACTCCTAGCCCTTTATTAAAAAAAATTAAAAAAAGGAAGGGGTGGGAGGAAGGGTTCATTTCAGAACCATCACAATTTTTGACATCTGAAACTTTATCCCCCCCTTTTTTTTTTTAAATAAGCTCAAAATATTCAGCAGGTTTCAGTGAAATACAGAACCAGTTTGGGGTTATCCAAGTCTGTATACAAGTCTGCTTATAAACTCTTCTACTATAATCACTTTACAGTTCTCAACCTTTCTACAAGGTGTTGAGATGTATCTGTGCTGCATGACTTGGTATTGTCGTGTATTGTTTGGGGCTTTTTCCTTGAAGGGAGAAGCTGATGGAGTAACAGGAGAGGAAATGCATCAGGGATACAAAATGGAGGGACTTTGCTTTGGTAAATCTTTGTTATTCTTGAACAAATTGGGTGTGGGGAAGCAGCTGGCTTTGTGTGGGGAGAATGATAGGGGGAAAAAGGAGTCAGAAATAGCACCTCAGCCCAAGAAATCTGGTTTTGTGAGGATCTCCTCACATACACGCACTAGAAACATCACCAAGTGGTGTGAAGAGTTGAGGCTGTCCCTCTGTCTCCACGAAGCCAGCTCTGCCCTGGCCAGGGTTCACACAGGGAAAAGGGAGTTGTGCTCAGCATTTGTTGGGCATTGCTTTGGCAGTGATGTGATTTACAAAAAGCTCTTCTACACTCCCCTTTGGAGCCGTGAGGGATGTGTAGCCTCCCCAGGGACCTTCTATAGGCTCAGCACGCTCAAGGCCTGGCTGGCAGGGAGCTTCCCGCTGCCTTGGGGGATCAGGCAGGAGAGTGGCCATTCTGGCTAAAGTTGATATATGTAACCACGCAGCATCCTTTTGCCAGAGTAACTAATGACTACGCATTAATATGCGTAAGTATAGTCCTGACGTCCCCTTACAGACAGTTTTGTCTTTTTTTTTTAATCTAATTTTGATTTTTCTATGCTGTGATCACTAGTTCTAATCCAGTTCCCAATGAGATGGAGTATTAGATTGAGTTTTGACATCTGAAAATAAAACTCCCTGTAATATTTGTGGCAGTGCAGAATAATGAAAGCATAATGCACTACAGGCAGCAAACCGGGGAGATCTGGCCATACTTGGATCCAGAAGTCTGGCCTTTTTATATGGGACATTGGTAGAAACATGGATTACTTTTGGCTATTTGGGTGTAGGCTTCCAGTTGCAACTTAACTGAGTTGACATGATTACCCCTTGCTGTTTGAAAACAAATTTGGAAGCCTATCTTATTCCTGGAAAACAACCCCAATTTTCTTACAAGAAATAAGGGTCAGATTTTAAACGTACTTAATATGAAGAGACAGTTTTCCAAAGCCCAGAAAGCCCTATTTATAGATAAATTCTTTGCACTTTCAAAGAGACTGGCCTTGGGTCTGGCTGCAGAATGCATTAGAAAATCCTAGCTGGGACTTAAAGTACATTTTGCTCCCAATTGCTGTGCAAAAGGCACCCATACATAGCCACAGCGCATCCAAGGAGTAGCCTCAATGTTTGTGTGGATACAGTTAAAAACACAGTTATATTCTTCAGCTCAGGAGCAGAAACATGTCTATGCCCAGAGCATCTTGCTGGAGAGCCTTTCCTTAGAATCATAAAATCCAGGAGAAAGCCTAGCCATTTAAAACCCAAATATTTGGCACTTCCAGTCTCAGTGCTGCTCCTCCACAGCCATGCTGGCTTTTAACTTCCTCATTTTATTAAACTATTAAATTGGGAATTTTTATTACTCCCAATTTAGCACTTCTAATAAAATGTTACAGTTAAAAGCCTCTGTGGGTACTGAAACTTGCAGCTGTGATTGCTCTTGATGGAAATAAAGACAAACTCAGCTTTTAAAGCTTGCCTCTGTCAGGTGGTGGCTCCAAATCAGAGGGAGCTGGGTGGGATAGCAGCTGGGAAGGAATTACAGCAGCAGGAGGGGGATGAGGAGAGAGAAGGTGGCAGCAGAAGAGAAATTAATTATGTGTTTGTGGTGCAGCTATAGTTTCAGTATGAAAATACCTCAAGGTTTGGAAATAATCAAAAGCCACTCACTGCTTTAATACAGTACTTATTTAAACATTACATCAGTATTTGGTAGTAGAGGCTTGAACCTCATCGGAAACTTTGAATAATTTTACCATTTGTGTAAAGTTCCATGGTATACAGTGGTCCTGACTAGTGTATACCTCAGAGAAAATTTAGCAGCAGGATGAGGTAGCATGTTGCTACAAATCCTGGAGAGTGGATATTTGAGGCTGTTACTAGCTGTAAAGCACAACTTCACCTCTTGAACTGGGGATTCAAAGCTGCAATAAAAGAAATTTCAATACAAAGAAACTTCTTTTATATCCAGCTTTCTAAACTGACACAATTATCTTTTTTTACCAGAGGAAAAAATATATAAAAAAGTGCAAGAATATATTTTTAAACTGTTTTTTTTTCTGCTGGAAATCTTTTCAATAGAAAAAACACTGAGATGGAAACTGATATAATAATCTAAAGTTTTCTGTCTTAAGTCAGGCTTTTTTACAGTCCCTTTTTCTTTCTGTAAGTATAATATGTGGGAGGAAGTTAGAACCATATTTTCAATTACTAAAGTTGAATTCAAAGGTACCTGACTGGACTGCAGGAGTCGGTCCTGGGATGAAAGGAATACTGCAAGCATGAGCGTTGTCTCCTGCAGAGCCTTGGAAATCTCCAGGAATACTGCTCTTCCCTGCTGACTGCTTTTCCCTCTGCCTGGGAAATGAGGCTGCTTCCCTAGAGGGAGGTTATATGGCTTGTGATTTAATTCGTGTTTTATTCCGAAAGAAAAACTGGCACTGCAGACCTCTAAAATAAAAAGCGTAATCGCACAAATGTCCTCACTCTTTCATTATATGTTTGATGACCAGAGCTATAGCACCTGAGCAGTTGGTCAGATGTCTCATAGTTTACAAAGCACTGCTGAAGGCTTGAGGAGGAAATGTTCTTTCGTTGAAGACAAAACTCCCTCTGACTTCTGCTGGAGCTGTGTTTCATGCTTATGATCCGATGGTACAGCCAGTTATGTCAGAGAACAGGTCAGCCCATCCAGATCCATTTTCAGAAAAGTTCCTCAGATTGCACCTTTCAGCAATATGACTGAGTTAAATTTAGCTCCACTGATTTTGCTGAAATTTTCTTGACTGTAACGGTGCTGAAATTAGATGATAAACTGTGGGGGTTGCTGAGACTGAATAACCTTTGGCGCTGTCTACCTTTCCTCAGTTTTCCCATCTCTTCATATTATGTGAACATGAAGCAATGTTTTATAATCAATCGAAAGTCTACCTGAAGCCAAAGCCAGCATGTGCACCCAGTATTCAGGCGACCTAAGACGCCTCTTAGGACAGCAGATGTTAAGCGATGGCAAGTATCAGCTTTCAGCAGTAATGCGCATCTGCAGCAGTTTGGGAAATGACAGTGCTCTGAGCTCCCCCCTCTCTTGGAGGCTACCACTGCTGCACCCGGTGGCAGGAGAAAGTGGGTGTCCACTAAGCTGTCCCAGTCTAGTCCTGCGCTTTAATGCGTACCTTTTCAGTGGCATAGGCTAAGCCATTTCACAGACTCGCTCAATATTTGTGTTTCCCTCTGTGAATCTCCATCCATTTTGAATAACTCGTATTAGCTGGTGTTCAGGAGAGAGACATATCTGTTAAAAATAGTTGCCTTATTACACTGCCATTCTATCAGTTTGTCTGATCTACAACAAGGACTAACCAGTTTTTCCAAAGGGAGAATAAAGTGTATCACTATGGCCGGTATGTAGACGTGCAGCAGTATGGCTGGCTGACATACGAAGAGGGACTCAGGCATGCTTGTGGTGGATGAGGAAAACACAATTGTAATGAATGAGAAGAGTGTAGAAGTGAACAAATATTTTGATGTGACCCAGTGGAAGTTAAAGAAAATTATTTTGATATAGGGGAAGGGAGAGCGGGAGATGCCTTTATGATTGCACTGATCAACCATACTGCCTGTTTCTATTTCTCCAGGGCTAGAATCGTGGCGGGGGGGGGGGATGGGACAAGACTGATTCTTATGAATATTTAATATATATATATATTTTAAATGTTTAATCAACTCAGTGAATTAAGGAGACTTGCAATGAACAGATGAAGTATTAGACTCTGTGGAATGAAGACAAGCATTTAAATTAAGAAAACAGCATGATAAGATTGCGCAAGCTGAGTCCAAGAACCCTTGATCTAGAGATTTAATGGATGGAAGGGAAGACAAGTAGGAATATATAAAAAGATCCTATTAGTGCCCTGGGGTTATCTGAGGAAAAAGGACTTTTCAGTGTGAGAAATTAAGCTGATAATGTTTACTTTTCCTCCAGATATTTTATGGGGAACCCTATGGCAAAGTACAGAAAGAATGGGAGATATAAAAATAAAAGTAGGGAAGGAAGATGCAATATTTTTAGAGGTTCTTTCCCAGGGTTTTTTCATGTTCCTGTACAGCATAACTTTCTGCCTTTTGTAAAGGGAGATCAAAGCTGTAGGAGAAGCATAATCTAACGAAAGGCATCTGGGCCTTGGCATAAAAGGAATAAGCGTCTGAAAAAGGATGACAAGTGTATAGTTATTCCTCCTGTCAGATCTAACATGAAATTGGAGAAACAAGAACACAACCTGCACCAATCTATCTCTCTTAGACCATCAGGAGTGGAGATCTGAAGCAGTGGAAGGACACACATAACTATATTGTTAAACTGATAGGGGAATAAAAACGATGCTGTTGTACAATTGAAAGAAAATCGCCACAAATGTTCAGTATGTGTACTATTTAAGAATGAATGCAATCAAGTTTTTGATTGAAAACTAACTGAAATGCAAAGGGAGAATGATTCATGGGAGGCAAAAAGCTTTTCACTTCGGTCTGTCTTAAAACATAGGGTTTGGTTATTAATGTAGATTCATAGTGCTGCCATAGCAAAACATTTCTAAGCTTATCTAATAGGTAACAACGTCTCTGAAAGGTCATTTTCAAAAAGCTGGGACTTGATGTGTATCACTTTAAAATAGTGCCACTATATCATTAAAGCTGAATTTTTGAGGAAGTATTAGTTCTTACTCTTTTACCTATTTCTGGACTTTATGTATAAGTAATATAGACACTATCATGAGGGCTTGCTGGGTCCCTGAACCGTGCTGCTGGTTTCTAGCAGCAGACAAATATTTCTTTTAGAAACTCTCAGAAATTCTTGGTGTTGAGAATAATCACGCATATGTGTATTCTGATTCCCAGCAGAGAATTAATGTTTTGCAATAATATCACTTCAACTTGTACCCAAGATTAAAAGGAAAGTTGCTTATGATCTGCCTTCCGATGCGTGCGTGACCTTATCTCTGCTTGTAAAACCATGATCTCTTGGTCTTATTGCCACCCTTCAGCACAGTCCATACCAACTTTGTGGTCCTCAGCATTCATTTTTGTGGGATTGCTTTTCTTAATAAAAAAAGATGAATAGAAGGACATCTTCCTCCTCCTGCTCCATGTGTGCCTGTATGTAGTGCACTGCGTACTCTGTTCTTTACTTCTCTGGAGTGCTTCATATTCTCTTCATCTTCCTTCCTTTCCTCCTCTCTTCTTCCTTGACTGGTATTTCTTTCATCTGTACTTGAAACCCTTCACTTTTCAATCTCTCTTGTGTGGTAGAGACTAGGACTTAACGATCAAGGTGGAGAGAAGCCTTCAGCCCCTGTGGTGGCCCAGGTGCATTTCACATTCCTTCCTGGTCTGTTATTGAAACAGCTTTATATTTCTCTACATGTATCAGGCACTGCATCACTGTGCAGTAGTGTCCTGATGGCCAGGTTCATAACAGCACCATTTCTACTAAGCTGCATTCTTTTAGAACCAACAGTGTTTATGAATAAGCTGAGAAATTATTTGCTATGTGTGTGGCCCTGTTTTTTGTTTAATCTAAATCTTATCTACTGTTTTGTTCCCTGATCGCTTGCTGTTAAGCTGGTCTGGAATTTCTTATGCCATCTGTACTGTGAATATGATAAAATTATTTAGATCCTTTCAAATACTTTGTTTAGACGTGCCTAAAGTGCATTAATGCAAAGCTTAAATAATTGGAAGACTCAAACATACAACCCCCCAATTTTTTAATATCTCGTTCAGGCCATTGCTGTCTTGAACACTGAATATTTATTCTTTCTTTCCTTGCTGTCTTTTAAACTGTCCATTTCCTATGTAAGGGGGATAGTCAGGTGGTGCAGAATTAGCACAAGTGACGTGGTTGCTATCTACACGAACCACTTCCTTGCACAGGATGCAGATAAGCAAAGTTACAGGGGCATATGGGGAGCCCCTGCTGGCTTCAGGATGCAATGTTTGTGCCAGAGCTTATTGAAGGAATTCTGAATTTGCAGCTTGATCTCCTGATGAATTCACATTCCTTCTGTCGCTTGCTTTTTTGTGTTTACATTCTACAAATATTCTAGTAAATGATGGGATGCTTACTGAAATTTTATAGAATATTTCCAGAAAATCATCTTCTCGGCTCATAACCATCAAATCTTGGAAGTGTCTTGTGTTCTTTATTTGTTTAAGTAAATTTCTGAGACAGGAATCGTAAATTCAAAACAAACTAGGACATTGTTTTGAAACAGACATAAGGAAAAGTCTGTTCCTGGGAAACATGCGAATGGAAAGTGACAGCATCTGACATATAGGTTATATTGAAATATTTGCACAAAAACTTCTCTGGGGACTGGGTACAATTTATTCACAGACACACAGAACAAAGACAGGAGGACACTAACTCATGACTTGACTTTCAGATATTCCCTTGGACTTGGAGATTCTTACCAAAATATTTAACTTTTTCAGGCAGAAGTAAAGGTGATTGTGTAGAGGTTGAAAAGGCAATTTTGCTTCTCCTGTCTTCCAGGCTGGTCTCTTTATTCCCTTCCCTCTGGTCTCTAATCTCCCATTTGACCAATTAGAAACAACAGCACAGTCAGACTTAAAGGACTAAATGGCAGTACGAATGCCTCAAGCCCGGCTGTGAGGTTCGTGCATCACTCTCCCATCCTGGGAGAAGAAGAAATCCTGTCTCCAGCATGCATAGCGTCCTAGTTCCGCTCCCTTCATATAGGGAACACTTCAGGACTGCCTGACATTAGAACAGATTGCTGCACAGGCTCTGATTGCGTGCGAGCCTAAAACCCTTTACCAGCTTTAATAGCACACGGTAGCAGTAATTGTTATGTGCATTCCCAAAAAGACCTTTAAAGGGAAAGTGCAGATTTGTTCAAAGTAAGCAATAAAAATACTTTGTCAGTCAAGGAAAGAATCCTAGTGAAGTATAATAACGAAAGTGGTAAAGTTGCTTCGGGAGCAATAGGTCTTATCGTAGCCCGTATATACTTGGATAGGGTGTGCTAGACTATCCCCATACAATTATTTAGGATCTTGTCATAACTGAGAGGTCTGGAAAGCACCATCTGTCTCCACCATGTGCTGTTGTGCCCCACAGTAAACAGCAGTGAGTGTGTGACCATTTTTATGCGTAGATGTATATTGGAAAAATTTGAGAGGTCTGGGATACTAACTAAGGGTTTTGCAGACCCTTCCATCTGAAAACACTTCTCTGGCTGCTCTCGATCTTCTCTGGGTTATCCTGGAGGAAATGAGGGGAGCTGGTGAGCACACCCATGTGCAGCTGCTATTATGTTTTAGTTACTCTTTTAAGAAGAAAATTGTGAAAGACATTTTCTTACACACCCACAGGGTCTTATTTTCTTGCCTTTTTTTTTTTTTTTTAAAGAAAGGGGAAGGCATTTCGGAACAACATAAGTACTGATTGTGGGATATTTTAAAAACACTACAGCTGGATTAAGCAGCTGAGTCCTTGGCTTGGAATAGAACAATGCCTGGAGAATAACCAAATGTTCTGTGTTAAGAAAAAAGAAAAATCTTTTCTTGTCCCAGATAAAATTCACCTAATCCTATGTGTGCAATACTCTTCTCTCCATCGCTGACCATAGCTCATTTGTTACACAACTCCACCATTTAAAAACTTTGTTGACTATTTAAAAACTTTGTTGCACACTTCTTTACTGTCTTTGCTCCAGTGTAATCTCTCAATAACACCTTTTAGCTTGAGATGGTGTTTTTCCTTTCTTGCTTTTGTATTTTTCTAGTTGTTTTGTTTTATGCCCTTGCTTTGTTCTATGGGATCGTGAAAGAGAGAAGCTGTTGCTAAGAAGCTGTTTTGAAAGCATCTCTGCTGTTCTGGCCTGAAAGACAGTGTGCTACAGCATCAACTAAAGGTCTGCCTTATGGTTCCTCTAAGATACTCTCTCACACACACTGGCACAAACGGGCACCTGAAGAAGCCACATGCTGAGACCTTCTCTGGTTGGAGGCTGTACCTGTCCTGCAGAGGGAAATTAACCTTTGGAAGTGGCTGCAAACCTACAGTCCATCGAATGCTGCTCACTTCCCATCAGCGTTGCTGCCTTGTGGCAGCCTGCCTGGCAGCTCTCTGCTCTGTGCTCTGGGCTGCAGACCCTCCTTTGCCTTGGAGGACGTGCTGTAGCTACGTTGAAGGTGGCATACGAGTCCGGCCTTTCGCCTGACTTCAGGGCCGCCCCTAACAGCCAATGCAGGTTGCCTGTAATGTAACCCTCAGATGAAAGGTACTGAGTGACTCCACAGAAGCCTTTATAAAACTCAGCTGAACATGTGGCCGAAGCTCCTCTGTATCATTACCCCGGGGGATGCCGGTCAGATAGTTCTTTCCAATGTTGTGCTGTTCTTTGTGGTGAAGTTTTCTCTTACTCGGATGACTTCCTTAGGTCTTCTGAAGGTGCCTTTTACAGAGATTTTGCAAACAAGTTGCTATAGAGGGATCTAGTGAGTAGCATCACCAAAGAATTTGGTCCCTCAGCTGGCAGTATAAATATATTTTCATCTAACGATGGTTTTTTGGATGTTTTCAGGGTTGTTTTTATCGGTTTTGTTGTGTTTTTTAAAATATAGCCTTTTCTTGTAAGTAGCTTTGCTACTAAATACCTTTTATCAAACTCTTGAAAATATCAATAGCCGCCTACTTTTCCAGGTTTTCTCCAGTACTGAACACTTTGGGAGTTTTCTCTTTTGCTTCCATTCCCTCCTCCTCACCTGTTCCCCATTCCAGTATTGATAAAATGGACAATAGCTAGAAGCTCTCCTCAGATTAAGAGATAAAAAAAAAAAAAAAAAAGAAGTAATAAAGCTGAAAGGTATAATCAAAACCAGAATAACTCTGATCTGGACTCTTTCTCTCTTGAGTAGTTTGAATCACTTTCATGTCTAATTTTGGCCACTAGAATCAGACCACTGCAGAGCCATTGCTGTTTGGATCTAAGTCAGGAATTAAAGACATTGGTCAGATAGCCAAGTTACTTGGTCTCTAGGTGACAGGAAAGTGGCTAAAGCCTGGAAGTAAAGGCAAGATGGTCAACACTTCCAAATGACCAGCTAAGTGATTTGCTGTGAAATATTGACATTGACAAAAGTCTTTACTTCATGGTGCCAAGTGCCACATGAAATCCATTTTGTTTCTTTCCACATATTTTTATGGAAATGGAAAAATAAAGCAGATATTATAAACAAACCAAACGATGTTTTTGTAAACATGACAGATTCTACTCCTGGTTCACTTTCCTGACCAATCTTGACGAAGGTTTGCTGGTGAGGATTACCAGGAGATCATTGAGTACTTTTAGATGCTGACAGTGACTATTGTACGACCATCCGCGCTGGTGTCACTCTGACAGAGTTACTTCTTTGCTAGTGGTGGAATTGCTTTGATTTTGACCTTTTTTCCTCTGAAAAGCTGTGCTCTTGCAATGCCGTGGGCTGTGCTATATTGTAGTATTGTTCAATATGGCTATAGGTATCATTAAATGGGTATGATATAGGACTCGCACAAAATGAAGAAATGAAGACACGTTCACGGCTCAGAGTATCACTGAGTGTCTTGCACAGGCTTGTTTTAATTCTCACAGTGTAAGAGGATATGAGGATATGAGGATCAGTAATGCCATGAAGAAGAAAAAAAATCAAGTAGAAATATATATACAGAAAAAATATCAGTGTTTCTCAGGAAAAGCCTTGAGGATTTTCCACTGAGTCATCATACAACAGTTTTAGAAAAAAGAGAAACTATCTCTCGCAAAGTCATGGCGGATCAATAGCTTTTTTAATACCATTGTGTGCATCTGAATTTTATCTCAAAAAGCTGCTATTGTTTAAGGCTGGAACCCATGAGAATATATTTTCCTGGCTTTATATTCTTTCCTGTATCATCTCTTACAGCAAACAGGCTTCTTGGCTAAGTGGACCGTGTCTGATGTGGTGTGGCCATTCTCGTGTTTTCACTTGTGCTCTGTTAATGTACTGAAGTGTGGAATCTGAAACAGAGTGGGATGGAACCTTCTCGGAGATGAATGTCAACCTCTCACTGCAATCACTTGTGGTGGTACGTAGGGCACACAGCTTTTGGAGAAAAATCTCTGGAGAAGTTATGATTGTGGTACTGGGCCAGGTCCAGCGGCACTGACACCAGGGAAAGCTTCTGTTGGGTTGGGCCTTGGTCCGGTGCCTTTCATTTGCATCTTTCTTTACTCAGAATATTTAGCAGCTTAAAAATCATTGGTACAACTAAAAGAAAGTTGCTCTTAAAGCAGTACATAGGCTTTGACCCTTTACTTGACTGCAGTTATTTTAGCTTTCATTCAATTCTGCTGGAACTGCCACTTCAATCTTTGGCTTTTCATTTAATAGACCCCTGTCAAAGCCTGCATAAAACTGATTTAAAATAACCATAGGAACAGATAGAATGTATTTTCTTAATCTTTCAAATTGATGTTTTGTTTCTCTCAGATCTTTGTAAAAATTCAATAGAGGGACTTGAAATGCTGCATTTAAATAAAAGAAAATCTAAGATAGGAGCAGAAAAAAACCCCAAACCCAGATCGCTGTGCACGGAAGGTATGATTTTATGCATTACAGTTTAGCTGAGACCCGTTCAAGGAGAAACTTCAACAGCTTGCCAGGGGCAGTCTCCATAAGCCGTGGCTGCTGTTAGAGCTTGCTGTAAATATTCTGCTGTTTTGCAGCTGGCAACTGTTAAACTTGGCGCAAGCCCATGTAAAGTGCTTAGATAAAAAATAAATATTTCTTTTCTCTCCCTTCAGAGGTAATCATGTTAATAAATGCCAAGAAGAACAAACAATCAAATCAGTGGTGAGGACTCATTAGTAAATACTGTTATCTCCTTCATTTCATTCATAAAGCTGCATCAGCCATGTGCTTAGAAACCAAACTGGTTTCCCTCTTTAACAGCAAATCCACTAAACTGCAGTGGGCCTGTGTTTGTGGCACATCTTTATTTATGTTTGCTGAAGTAAAGTGGTTGTCCTTGGCACTTTGAGCAGATGGTCTGGGTTCTCCAATTCCACTGAGAACTATATTTGTAACTAATGCAATATCTGTAATATCATTTCTTGTTATCATTATTTTTTTAAATGAAGTGTTTGTAAAGAAGTTTCTGAAAGCTAGGACTGACCTTTCTGAATCCTATCTACAGAACTTGCTACATCTGAAACCTATGGCAAATATTTTTGCATCTATTTATAAGCCATACATTTTACCATATTTTGTGGTTTAGATTTTTGTTTCTCCTGAGTTCTCCTTCCAAGTGTTAGACAGATGATGTACTTGCAATATACTCCGCAGGCTACAAAAGTAACACCATCGATGATATCTTTTTAGAAGTTAACTCAGTTAAACAAGATAATGCGGGAAATATGGTACCTGTGCTTGATGAAGTGGGATGGAAACTTTTATCTTAATGGCTGTTTTCTATTATTGTCATTAATTCTGAAGCATTTTTAGCTGCTCTTGCACATTCTGAATTGCATTAGTGCTGCTAGTTGCCCATTCCATCCATTCATGTCCTTCAAAATATTTCTTATGTTTAACATGTTCCTAAAACATGTTCAGCGGCCAAAAGATAAAAACTTCTCTGTTATATCCAGCACATGAACCTCATGATGTGAGTGTCTTCCTATATGAGCACTGAGCTTTTGGTACTGGCTGCCCCGGGAGTCGACGGGAGGAGACTGGTTCCAGAAGAGTGCCTGCTGGCAAGCGAGTGGCATGCTGGACTTTCCAGCAGAACACTTGTGTCTTGCATTCAGCTTTGGCGTGAAGCTGCTGTGTAAAAAATGTAGGTACAGAAATTGCCACCAGCTAATTGCCTCTGTTCAGGTCTGCCTCTCAATCTGTGGCTTAATATTGGCACCTCTAGGACTTACTCTGAGAAGCAATAGTCCTTCAGTCCCAATAGTGAAGAATGCATTCTTTGATTATTTTTAATATCTTATTTTTTTTCCCCCCATCATAATGCAGGCTGTTGGCTCTCAAAATAGGGGAGCTGTAATTGTTACAGGAGGTTTAGGTGCCTGGCTGCAATAAATAAGCATTATTTCTTTGGCTTGAAAAAAGCTCAGCAGGACTCTGTTTTTAAGTATCCCTGTAATTTGGGGGGACGGGAGCACAAATTTAAGTGGCTATACTTACAGCGCTACCTCAGTTCTCCAAGGGTAGATTTTAGTTGTGAGCCGCTGCCCGAAAAAAACCCCAAAACATAGCTGAGAAGAGGCAGATTCCCAGCAGATATCAATTATCTCAGCCTCATTCGCTTGAGTGGAGCTGCCAGTTTACTGCAGGATTTGCTGCGGGATGCTGGCAGAGAAATAGGGGCTATCAGCAAAGACATTAGTCACTTGTTGCACTGCAGTTTGTTTGGCACGTGGCCATTCACTACAAATTGCCCTCAAAAGCTTTACATCTTCTTGAAGCACCAAGCTATTCAGTATGTTAAACTTCATGCACTTTGATGTCCTAGTAGAATTCCTTATGTAGGCAACGTGTAATGCCCTAGCAGGCAATGCGCGTGTTGATAGATATGTGTACATGTATATAGAATCAGGAGTCAAGGGCCAAACAAGAGGAAGTTGGGTTCCAGTGTTAAAATGTTAAGTTTTCAGAGTTTTCTTTGCAGTCATATCGGGGTTTTGAAGCTAAGCAGCCACGCAGGGCTAGAACCTCCTTCAGGAAAGACACAAAGAGGGAGAGAGAGATTAGTTTTTCCTGTCTCCAGGTTTTTGCTCTATCACCAATGCCCATCAGATGTCATATCAAAAGTGTTTTCACAATCCAGTAAATTGAGCTTAAGCCTTCAGTTTCTATTTCAAAAATTCCAATTTTGCAACCTCTTTAACCATGCAAGTCTCCTGACTTGTCGTCTGTCCATGCATTTGACTTCAAAAAGTTGCCAGGTAGGAAATTCCAGGTTGAACCTCTCATTAGCTGTGCGTACTGCGAACTCAGAAAAAGATCATGATAAAAACAAACACCAATTGTCAGTCCTCTTTGATCTGAGAAATTTCAGGTCCTGCTGATAATTTGCATATTGGCTAATAAAGCTTGCTCTTGGGACAACTTGTTCTTGTATTTGATATTATTGGGCTTCAGACAACTGTATCTTCTTCCCTGCTAGCGCATCTTCCATTTTGCCTGTGTTTACAAGAGGACATACGTTTCCAATTTCCCTTTCTCATCAAGCATCAGCAGGAGTTTCTCTCCAGCTCCATCAGAAAAGACACGCTGGGAAGACCTAATCTCAACTTTTCTTTTGTCATAGTTGGGCATACTGTGAGAGTCAGATTTCCTGGGGGTAAAGGGCAATATCATACTCTTGTTTCTCCACTAGGTTTTCTTGGTACGGTAAGTGCTCCCTGTTGTATAGCAGAGAGCGGGAGCACAACCCTCCCAACCGCATAAGAGTTATATCCAGCCTTCCAAGTGAAACACATAAAGCTCTTCCTAATATCATTGTTTGCCAGCTTTCGCTTTAGGGCTTTCTCTGCTGACCCTGTTCTTAGTATTTTCTATGTCGGTATGTCGGAGATTTCGAAGACTTTTTGTATTTTGTGATTTTGGTATGCATGTAGTTTTGTGTATCTCTTCACGCCTTTCTGTGGAGCTGTGCTGCAGAAACTTTAAAGAGATGAGAAAAGATTACTGAGACACTTTGGAGACTCCAATGCTCCAAATATATGATGTTCACAAGGCTTTTTGTCTGGAGAACTGTGGTTTTCTGGACTTTAAAAATATTTGAAAATACTATCTAGTTAACTTTCCATTAATGGAAAAAATCAGCAGAAAACTAAATGTTTGCAACAGCCTAAATAAAGAAACCAAGTTTTCTTTATTTAATAAAGAAACCAAGTTTGTCTACTTACAATCCTTGACCAAACTGATATTTTGTTTCATAAAATAGCACAACAATTTTTTTTTGAGGCACTACAAGAGCAAATTTGGGTTTACAGAGCAGGAATCTGACATGATCATAAAAATAAGTGCCAAAAGAGTCATGGCATGCAACTCTTAAAATGCACTGAAAAGCCCCTTCATAAGTCAGATGCATACTCAGGTAACCCCACTGAGTCTAGGCCTCTTTATTCCTCTTAAAATATAGAAAGCTTTGCATAAGGAAGTTTTGGAGGATACCTTTCTGTTTTGCTTCATCCCACAAAGCGGTGACATTACATGCTGCCTGCCCCCCTCCCCCCCCTTCCCGCCTTATGCCCTCTATTCCTAGCCATAATCTTGCACCCGTTCCTTTATGACCTTTCCGGGATATTTGTGTGCTTCACCTCATTTAGACTGCAGCAATGCTCTCAGCTGCCAAACTGCTAATTTACTTTATTTATTTCCAAGTTTAATGTGGCCCAGTTTTTTTTGCCATGAACCACAAACATTTGCAGGAAATTTAATTGAAAACATGAACGTATAAACTCAGAAGAAAGCACAAAATGGAATTTATGGAGATAGCTGAAAATAGCCACAGCCATATGGATTTCATTGGGTATGTGCAATATGCTGATACCATCTTTTTTTTTTTTTTTTTTTTGGTAGCAATTATCTGCACTCTATTTTCAAGTACTCTAATTCTTGTTTTGCATTTAGCATCTCAAAGCCATTCAGGAGAAACATACTTTAAGCATCATTACTACACAAATTGGTAAACTCGGTGTAAACATTTTAAAAGCAACATGTTCGGTCTTATTTTTTGTGGTGGGTTTTCTGTTGTGGTTTTTTTTTTAAATGAAAACATTATTTCACAGCTGCTAGCTTACTGGGTCACAACTTAAGTGTCTCTGCCTAGTAATGAAGTTGGGTTATTAGTGACTGTCTCATTAGCTACTGTGGAGCTTTTTGTTTCTAGTAGTGGTTGTTATAAATGCTGTGTCATCATTGTAAATCTTTCTCTTATCTTACATCATAAAATATATTTCATGTATCTGGAATGTCTCTGTTTTCTGGTGGAATATTAGCTATAAGTAACTTGAAACAGTAATCTGAGCATCATATTTAAGGAATAGAGTGTTTTAGGATGATAGCTATATTTCTCAACTGACTTCACATTTAAATTTCCTGGATTCATAGGAAACAATGGAAAATGTTGTCCTATATGATTGTAATAATATTTAAATAGAAACTTCGGGGAGATAACCTGAGTGATCTATTGCTGCCTTGAGCTAAAGCTGCAAGAAGAGGAACTTGAAGAGACTCTGAGATTTCTGCTCTGACTTTCTTTGATGCTGTCATGAGAGGGGAGGTAGCTTAATCAATGTATCTGCAAGTACAGGGGAAAAGTATCTTGTTGTGTAAAGCACCCATTTCCAGCAAGCATTCAAGTTGCAGGATAGATGATCATTGTACATAATAAGAGAAACTTTGGAAGATTTATTAGCATCCTCATAAAGTCAGGACAGCTGTTAAGTGACACAGTCCTGCTTTCTGCTTCTCTAGAAGCCATTTCTACAGGCTGTTAGCTCCATGTCAGCAACACCCTTTGTTTTACAGGCTGCTGTTTTCTGTATCTATCAGAGTTGTCCCCTTGGTTTGTTCTGTGGCATGTTCTATAAATCACACTTTGGCAAGACGCATCGGAGGATTGTTTTCTTTAGAGGTAATAGGACTTGGTGTTGATAGGGCACATCAGAAAATCACACAGAACTTTACAAAGAATAAACCAAGCTTCATAACATCCCTCTGGAGCAAGTAAGTATCATCATTCCCATTTTTTCAAATATGAAATTTGACATTTTAGTGTGTCTTGTGGGATGTTCTGTTTAGCCTTCGTATTCTGATCTGAAACTCATGGCTGAGTGGAATCCCTGTGTCCTTCACATGGTAAAATTCTCATGTGATGATTATTGTTTGTGCTGCTCCCTCAGGAGTCACAAGCAATGTGAGATGGCCTTGGCTGCTGGAATTGAGTCCAAGGGATCTTTTCTGAATGAGGTTTGAGGCAGAATACCTTCTCCTCTGTTACTCCCTGGTCAGCTGTCAGAAATATGTACATTAGTTCCAACTTAATTTTCCCCATCCACGTGGAGTTGAGTTTCTCAATCCAGACTGCCCAGCGGAGGTTGATGCCAGCTGAATCAGGTAAGCCTAAATGTATTTGAACTAAGGCTCACAAGACACAAAGTCGGAACATCTCTGTATGGTTCCAGGAAGAAACGCTGGATGCGAGATCTTGAGTGCATAGATATTTGGAAGACTCAGCTTCATGTTTATTTTTAAAGACACTAGGGAAACAAGGAACATGAGCATCGAGGGTCAGATGTCTTTGTACTCCTGGCTCAGTAATGCAAATCCCTAGGTGGGTAAACGTGATTAAGACCCCTGCTGTCTTGTTCCAGTTCAGGAAGCTGGACAAATGAAGGTGGGGAAGGATTACCTACAGATGATGGGGATACGTGAATTACCTCTCTTCCCATAAACGGTAAATTATGATGACACAAATAGGGAAAATTGGCTGATCGGTGCAGTGCTCCATCACTATCCCAGAAAGCACTGACTGTTGGGTCATATCTGGGAGGGATTGTCACAGTGACTGCAGACTTAAAGCCCCGGTCTTCGAGAAGAGATGGGTGTCCGTTTGAGAGATTTGTTATTGGAGAACGTAAAGAATAAATGACCAAAACTGTGCCAGAGGAAAAAAAAAAAAAAAACCAAGATGAGAAACAACCATGTATTTTAGTCAAGGGACTTGTAAAAACGTGCATTGGTGTTAAACTGCCAGCTAGAAAGATAGAGTCAATTAGTGTCTCAATTAAATTACATTGTGCCAGAACCCTAGCTGACATGAAATGGCAGAGTTCTGTTAATTTTACTGGAGCTTCAATAATTTGCAACAGGTTAGGATCTGACTTCTTACTAAGTTATTACTTTGGAAAACTCCCATTGAGATCTACCAGGTTAAGGACAACTGTATTCTCTATCTGCAGCATTTACTATAGACTCAGGATTGAAGAACGTGATCTTGGTTTTAAACCAGTGGCACTAGCATTATGAGAAAGTGCTTCAGGATTTCTTTCATCTAGCCGGAATGTTCTGGTTTTTAGTATTTCTAAAGGACAATATGAAAAACTGTATGCATCACAGAGAAGCAATTATCTTTGACCTCGATGTTCTTTTTGCTCAACTTCCCCACCCCTTTTTTTTTCTTCTCACTGTATTTTACATTATGCCCAAACTGTTTAAACACCAAGTGTTTGTGGAAAGATAAATAGTGTGCGTATAACCATTAAGGCTGAAAGATGTGCTTTTAATACTAAAGGGAAAAGGTGTTCCCATAACTTGATAGTTATTCCAAAGAAATGGAAAGGCTTCTAATGCAGGGAATGGTCCAGTCTGTTGAAAAAAGATGTAAGGGCTAATTTTGTTTCACTACTAAAAAGAGTTCATGATAACGAGGCTGACATTTGCCAGTTGTTCTTCTCTATTTTTCACTCAGAAGGAATCCTAACTCGCCTTATGGCTATAGTTATGGATAAGGCCATTTCTACTTCATTCTTTTTTTTGCTCCGTTACTTCACGCTGGATTTGAAATAGAGTTTGTTTTGTTTCAACAGTTGCTACTCATTGCTTCCAAAAGTGACCGTCTTCTTACAACACAAGGGGTTACATTTCATTTCAAGCTGTGTGTGGGCTTTGGTGAGCATGGGAGCAGGAGGGTAAGAAAAATAAACTCATCATAGGGGGCAAATTTTGCTTATACATAGTGTGAAACTTAGACAATGTAGTGATGTGCTCCGTGGGTAAATAATGGTGTCACAAGCTGGCTGCGTTTCCCGATGAAGGCGGCTACTCCAATGCTGACCGTATATTCTTTGTTCTGATCCTGACATTTACAGCTTGGCCCCTCCCAGGACAGGGGCCTGTGGTCTGCAGCACTCTTGTGTGCACACTTAGCATTGGTTTCCGTGGGACGGCTTTGGTATATGTCCCTGGTACTTCTGCAACGTGATGCAAATGAAACACGGGTACTTGAGTTTATAGGGAAAGTAGTGCATTCTCCTGCTTTTGGCCTGAAAAATTTCTGATTCCATTCTTCGGAGTTCAGTTCAGGGTGCTGGCAGTTCACCCCGTCCTTCCGATGGCTAGCAAAATTAAGCAATGTGTATTTTTTCCTTATTTGCTGGATGATGTTTCCAAGTAGACATAAAGGATGGAAGACATTAATACTTCCCCAGTCAGAAATTTTCCTCTTGTTCCACCACTTTCCCAACTTTAATATGCACTAACACTAAACAGCAGAGATTTGGTAATTGGCCATGTGTGAATAAATTATAATCAGATATGTTTAATTATGAATGTGCATGTGTATGTAAGAGAACAGAAGACATCTAAAGGAAATATGATACGCACAAGGGGTATGAAATAAAAAAGACATTCCTCAGTGCTAAAAGCCATAAACTGTCAGGGATTTCAGTGATTTGTCACCTCTGCATTAACCACTGACTCAAAGTATTAATGATAAAAGCAGATAATCATAGTGCTGTCCTCTAACAAAGAAGCTGTTATAGCTGGGTAAATAACAGGCCCTATAAAATTGTCGTAAATTTGTGTTTGCACAGCAGACAGCATTCAGTAAGCTCCTGTTAGCTCTGGAGATGGTTCTGAAAGGGAACTTTTTCTTTTGTGTGTTTTATGTTGTAATATCAGAGGAAGAAACAAAGGGTAAAACACGGATTGTGTGACATGTTTTAAAGTGTCTGCTGCGGAGGGACAAAGCCAAAACGGCCTTCTCAGTGCCAGTGGCAAGTCTGTGGAGTTGCTACAGAGCTTACAGTAGTCAAGCCTCATTGTCTTCCAGTCAAGTGAAGTATGGTAGTGCATTTTTGTAGTCGCTGTGATACTCTCTACACTTTATTCCTTATTCTTTTTCTGGCAGCAACAAAGCACTGACTGCTGCGTGACACAAAAATAGGAAGTGTGCTAGTGAGACCATGCTACTGTGGACATTCGTCTGGCCACAGCCACATCTAGCCAAAGTTACCAGTAAGGCCAAAGACCAACCTATTTGGTAAACTGATTTATTTCTTGCTGCAGAAGCTGAGCATTTAGAAACACCTGAGACCTACTGCCAAGAAGGCGGTAGTCACTGCAGCTATGCTGCTTCCTCAAATCTTGGGCTTTGCTCTGCCTTCAGGCTGCATAGTATCTATCATGACTATTGTATGATTTCAACAAACAAAACACCACAGAAGGACAGGCTGTAGGCAGAACTCAAGGGAATGTTTTATTTGTAGCTCAGGACAGACAGCTACTGCTCTCTGTGCTGCGGGAAGTAACTTTCTTTTGGTAGAGCTGAACAATGTGATGTGACAGTCCTGACGCTCACCCAGCTTTCCAGTCGACAAGGGAGAAGGTACACTTCTTAAAGGAAAGACATTTCCTGCAATAAATATGGACAGCAAAAAGACAATGAGAATAGAGCAGTTTTCTGATTCTAATTAGAGCTTCACGCTGAGAATATTATGAGCATAAAACATCTTGCAGAATAAAAAATCATCAGGATAAGAGCAGTCATCAGTTCAAGTAATAAAAAGGCGCTTGCGTTTTAAAAGCAGAATCTAGAAATAGACTTAGTTAATGGAGATTTTTTTCTAGAGAAAATTTAGCATTTCCTGCTGTACTGATGTTTATGTAAGATAAATATGAAGTATTATGAGTTGAACAGAATTAGTTACTGCCTAAAGCTTCTATCTCCTTCAGCTGAATCTGTTTACCATGAGCAAAGTAACCGAGTGATGCACTTGCTTAGATTCCAACTCAATTTAGGGAAAGGGTAGAAATGAAATTGCTCTTGGCCTTGATCAGTGTTGAAAATATTGATGAATTGGCTTATCTGCCAAAAGTGAATGGCTTGCAAGTGTTCTTTGAAGATGGAGGATGGGGTTATGAGTAAGACTCGGAGGGGATGATTCCAATAAGTTGATATCATGGGATTTTTTCCTACAGACACCAGCGCTTGATTGAAAAGGCTTTGCTGGAAAGAAAAATAATTTTTAAAAGTGTTGTTTTTCTTGTATATGCACACATCCATATGTACTCGTCCCTGTGTGTGTTAATTGGTAGAGCCCATTCAAGGTGTAAATGGTCTAAGAAATGCTTGTGGCCACCCAGTTCTGAAGTTAACAGTATCTAGGTCCAGTCTCCCAGGTAGCCTGTGTTTAAAGTGCTGTGCCATCAGGAAGCCGTCACATCAGTTGAGGAGGACTTGAGGGCAGCAGTGCTGCGGCAGCATTGCCAAAGTGCCATCTGTACAAAGGGGTGAGAGGAGCCAATTTTCGCAGCGCGGTGCCTGCCCGGCTGCTGCTCATGCTGCAGGCTTTACAGCCCCTCCGCCCCGGTGCAGCCATGCGGGGCGGCTGTGCTGCAGTACCTCACCTGGGAATATACCTGCCTCACTGTCCACTTCATTATGGCAAACATTTCACACGGCTGACTTAAACTGCCCCAAAACATTCCCCCTCCCCGCCACCCCCCCCCCCCCCCCCATTGTCTTTATTTGAACAATTCCTTCCATCTTCTCTCCCTATTACTGAACTTCTGGTCTCTGTCCTCCTTTGCTGTTCATACTGTTGTTTCCTGCCGCTGTTTTCCTGCCGCTGTTTTCCTGCCTTCTCCACTCCCTCCTGCTGATACTACTGTGTATCTGTTTTTATGCTGTGCTGATTCCATTTCCTTTTCTTGTGCTTGTTGGCCTTTATTGTATTAAGCACAACACTGATAGTTTCTTTGTTGACATATGTGGGATGAGATATGGCAATACATTATTTCACCGAAAATTTTCCTCAAAGGATTATCCCTCCTGGGTGAAATGATTGTTTCCTCTGTTTCAGATTAACCACACTAGGAAGGAAATATTTCATGCTTCATTATTACCATTAATCTTCCAAGGTGCCCCTCTGAATGAAAATCCATTGTTTTGTTTAACAGAGAGGGACAGGAATACAAGTTATCTAGTGTAATTATACTTCTAACAGATGTATCTGTCAGGTTGCCCAGGGTTTGGTAACATAACATCACTGAATATGACATTGCAATGTAAAACACATTTCCAGCAAGGTATGCAGACCTGCGCCTTTTCTGTTAACTGGAATAAAATGGCATGGTACTTAATCTGCTGTAGTGCACAGGGAAGTATATTTACCTTTCAAGATTGTAAGAAACTCAAGTTAGATGCTATGTCAAGAGCGCCTAAGGTGATGGAATGTGGATGAAGAGCAGGAAGGGGGGGTGCAGTTCTGCACCCTTTGCAGTTGGTAGCAAAAATTCTCTTTTCTTCTGTGGAGATAGGATCAGGATCATCAAGTATTACCTTTGGGTTTGCTTTCCAGTTGCTGTCGTGGGTACTGGTGACCTGCAGTCAGAGAGGCCTTTTCATTTGACGTGGTAGGAGACTAAATTCTTCACGTTCTTCATGCATCATGCCCCTTCCTGACTCATTGCCTTTGGAAAGCAGCACTTTATGTTCTGCAGCAAAAGAAATATTAATTTGCAGATGCTGCTTTCTCATTTCTTTAGGTACTTAAGTAGTTCTGTGAAAGCTTTGCATGAATTAATATGTAGGATGTGCCAAAGTCATTATATTTCTAGCTATGATTTATAATTTCATCCTTTTCCAAGCAAGAATACTCTGGTGTATGGGAACTTTGTAAAGCAGAGGAGCTTGGGAAGCAATGAGCCAATGTGTTTCATTAGTGGTGTGTGCTGTCCGGTGAGGATTGCACAGTCTTGTCACTCCTGCTGTATCTTCTAAGGTTTTGTGTTATTTATTGCCCATAAAGCAAATCAAAGTACTCCTTTGCCACTGACATAGATGGGCGGCTTTGAACTAAGTGCTTTGCCTCTTACGTCTTTCCTGGCGATACGTTTTTAGGTTCTTAAGCGTTTATACAGGAATTGTCACTTAGACTGAGTTTTTTACAGTGCTTAGCAACTTTCAAGCCAGTTTAAGGATTAATAAATAATAATTATATCCTTCCTTTCTATTCTGCTCTTATTCTGTGCCTTTTGCTCCCATGTGTAGCCATCACGCTCCTACAGTTTAAAAGTCAAATATTAATAAGCTCATACATGCTGGAATTTAGTTTGCCTGCACTTAATTTAGTTTCCTATGTATGACAGTATAGTTTTTAATTGCACACTATCTCAATACCTCTTTCTTTTCCATACTCTGCCAACATGCCATTAGCAGTCACTAAAGTCCCTTTTTGCACCACAACTGCCCCTTAGCCTCTGCTCCCAGCAGCTCCCCAGCACTTCCAATTCCCACCGGGTTTTTCCTCCTTTTTCTTCCTGCCAGTAGAGGGGGCGGACTGGGGAGCACAGGAGTGATGCGTCCCTGCTCTCGTGTTCAGTGTACTGACCACAGCAGTCCTCAGGCTGGAAAGAGCAGGCAAAATCTTTGAAACGCTATGATTAAGAATGCTCAAACTACACAGAACTTAATCTCCAGACCCTTTTCAGGTACTGCAAAACAGAGATGTTCTAGGGACTATTAAAAATACAACTATGAGTACATTTTAAAATGCAGAAAACAACATATTTGGCCCAAATCTCATTTTGGTAAAGAAGCTAAACAGTTTTTGTTGGAACTTGCCATGAAGTAGAATTCCAGCAAAATTTTAACCCAGAAAGCTAGTGCTTTTGGAGTTATAAACAAATCAGAATAGTGTTTTATAATTGAAGCTGTTCAATGATCTTAACTATAGGAATCACTACTTTTATTGAGAAAGGAAGATTTATATTTCTATGCAAACATTTTTTCTGAAGCTTAATATTTGCAACCTATGGGAGATTTACATAGCTGCAGATTTATCATGCTGCTTGAAATGGCTGTGATTATTATAAACCAGGAAAAAATTAACTTGAAAATTATTTTCATGAATTGGTTATACTCCTGCTTCTTCTACTCTGCACACTCAGAGTAATGGATTCTGGTGCTCGTAGAGAGCTGACTTTTAGCAGTTTGTATGAATACCTGGGCTCATAAGGAATTGTGCATCAATTTTAAATCTCAGCTGGAAACCGAAATACACATTAGTCATTTCTGTTTCTGATATCAAAAATATTTTAATCTCTTTGAAGTATCTTTCCTTTTCGGTATTTTGAAAGCAGTTTACCTTTTCCAGATCTTCTGAGACAGGTTGCATTAGTAACTGTGAAAAGAGAAAAATCTTTCTGATTATTTTTATTTTGCAACCTATCCAACTCTTCTCTCCAGTAGTGGTCTCATAGCACAAAGGAAACTATGGAGAGCCTTACGAGGCTTGAATGTAAATAATGATTTCTAATAACGACTACAGGACTGATTGTCTTTATTGGAGTTTTAAAAGGGGGTCAATAAGGTTAGAACAGAGAATAAAAATTAAAAAGGGAAATGCAGGAAAGTAAATTTTTGAGTCTGTAGAATGTTGTTAGGGAAGATGATGAATCCTACACTGTCAGTCAACAGCCCAACATTGGGAAAAGGGAAGATTATATCTGCTGTCAGTCTCAAGATGTGGTCCCTTTTCCTTTTTGTAAGCAGAACTCCCCATTGATTTCAGGGAGTTTCGCCTACATAATCACAGCCCATCTCTGTAGCAGCCTAGTCATGGGGTTGAGTGGGCTTCGCTGTCATGTGGCTTAAGAGATCTCTGTTGGTTGTTAGGAGTTTAGATGTGAAGTGTCCTGGGAGAAAAGAAAGCTTTAAAATGAATCAGATATCCAAAACAGTCATGGAAAAGTACTGTATAAATCTAAATATTAAACCTGGAAGTATTCATAGAAACAGTTGTGACATTCATGTAATGGTCCCTAATAGACTCCAGTGATGCCTTCAACTGGTCTGGCATCTTGAATGTGGCACTTACCTCTCCAGGTCCAGGGTAAATTTTGCTCCATGGAGGCAGATTGCTCTTGACTTGCCTGGGTGGGGGTGTAGCACAGAGGCTGCTACACGAGGATGTGCTCATCCATATGGTGAGCCAACATGCAAACGTGGGATGGGAACTCTGGATTTGCTTCTGAGTTCCCAGGATAACAGGTAGGGATCACATCTTGGGCTCGCCCTGAGGGTAGGAACTCTTATTTTCAGAAGTTCTTAAGAACTTTTGCTTTGTACTTGTGTAAAGATCAGGTATAATATGAGCTGGTCTGATAAATCCATTGAGGTAAGAGTGACATTTTTCTCTTCCAGTGCTTAGCAATTCCCTCTTTTTCCTATCTGAATTTTGTTTATGCCTGGCTTTGTGAACTTGCTCGTGATTTCTCAAGGTACTATAAGGTTTGGCCCTGCCTAAAAGTAGGGGAATAGTAGATTCTGTCCTAATGAAAAAGAGAAGCCGTGAACTAGAGAGTTATTACCTCTTCATAGCATCCAACACATGCTTCGTGCCCGCAGATTATGTGGGCAGATTATGTTCTTTCTTTCGGCATCTTCAAATGTAATGAAAGCTCAAAGATGCTACTGAATTGGCCATATTAACTAAAGTGCTATTTTGTTGTTTGGAAAAGCTGAGGAAAAGAGTAAGAAACTACATTCTCATCTTTGTCCCCCAGTGTAAAAGATTCAGGTCTTCCTGTGTCAATTGCAGGAAACGTTGCCTGAGGATGTAATATACAGAGTGAAGTGGAAAGTCCCAGCACTGTTGCAAAGACTGATATCATAGTCATTGCTCCTGCTGCAGAACGCTGCTGTTGCACTTTGCAGCATTATTTTCTTAAACTGCCCCACACACACACTTATTTAAGACAAATGTCCTTTTAAGCAAAAAATAGGTCTGGAAATACAAGGAATTCAAGTCTTCTGTTAAAGTCTAGACTTAGTCTTAACTGCGTTTATTTGTTTTTATTTTGTTTTTCTGAGTAGAATGATCTCCTTTATTATCTTTTTTTTTTTTTTTTTTTCTTTTCTGATCATTTGACCAAAGCTTCCTTGTCTTGGAGGTGTCCCAAGGTGGAATTCCTGTATCATTTGGAGGAAGTGTCTTCTCAGGCAGTCATGCAGCCCAAGAGCCAACAGGCAATGGGCATTTTATAAGTATAAAACCACTGTGGACAAAAGTAGTCAGACTAGATTATGCACCCTGGCAGTAACAGTTTCATTCTTCTCAGATAACATCACAGTCTTTTTTATTATTTTATTTTTAAGTGGCCAAGTGAAGCTTTCCATCTTCCTGCTGTGTTTCATCCAGGTAAGGCTGAAAGAAATACAGTCAGTGCAGAGTACAGGAACCGACCGTGTGTATTTTCTGCCCCCTCCTTCAGTAGACTTGCAGGGATCTCCCCTGGCTCTTCTTACAGTAAAAGGTAAGTTGAGAAGATATTTTCCTTACAAAACAATGAGTTATGACTCCAAGAACATCAGCATGGACGTTCAGAGGCTGGTCTGAGTTCTTTCCTCCCATCTAGGAGCTGGACTGTAGACAAAAGCTTCTTTCACTGGAGACTGAAGTTGAACAAAAGTGCTCAGAATGGGCCAAATTTGTAGAGGTCTTTAGAGCTCTCCATCCACCTTTAGTCACCTACTTCCATTTATAACCCTAGTCTCAGTACCTAGATTATAACTATATCGTGACGAGCTCCCAGGTCACTTGTGCTTCTGACCACGTGGTTCTGCATTACCAAAAATCCTCTTATTTCTACATTTGAGAGAATCCCTGTAATGTCCTGATGGTACCGCACCCAGGATTGGATACCAACAATCATTTGCTTTGTTGCTTCTGCCATGTATAGAAGATAGTTTCTAACTGTTCCTTGAAGAAAGAAAAAAGTACAAAATCCCCTGCTTTGAAGGAAAGTGATTTTTGTGCCATGAGACAAAGTTCCCAAGGGCTAAAGGTGAATACTTTTATTACAGTTAGAACCTGCAAAGTCTGCCACGCTTCACTCTTCCACGCTTAAGATCCTGGACACTGTTACCTGTATACTGTATATTTGACAGGAATACAAATAAATGGGAAGAACTACAATTATTCCTTCTTCTCAAGATAATTTCTAAGTAGGTTAGTTCAGAAATGGGAAATGGAAAGAAAGCATTTAAATGATTTCACGTAGCTTGGCTTAGGATATTCCTTTGCATTCATCTTAGATTTGTAACACCTATATTTTATTTCAAAGAAAATTGACTTCTGGATTATCATATTAACCAAAATTAAAGCAGAGAGAATAAAAATGAGTGAATTATTAATATGTGTTCATGACATCCCTGCAGCATAGAAGGCTGATATTGCCACACAGACAAGATAATGTGAAATTAAAATCTGTATATAGCTTTTTGCCAAAGCCCTGAATAAAGTGACTCCTTAATTATCAGCGCTTGAACTGTAGCAGATTTGGGGAGCCCAAAATAGCACAAACTTTAAACTAGCTTTGTTTGGTAATCCTTATATTATTTTTACATTTTTATGCAGTGAAATCATAGCATAACAAAATGTAGTATGTTCCATCTTTACCCATATTTTACCTCTGAGGTAAACCTGAGGTTTTCTTCTTTATCCCATTCTTTCAATTTCCTGGGTTTTGTACCCACGAAGCCAGTAGCGATCTCTGGGTACCTGGGAGAGTTGTTGATAGGAGGACTGCAGTTTTCACTTTCCATAGGCCTGTAGAGGTTACCAAATGCAAATCTATACCTTCGAAAGGCTTGCTGAAAATGGGGTGAACAGCAAATTCCCCCCCCCCCCCCCCCCCCCCATCCCCCCCGCCACTGTCTAAAGGCATGCTCCATCTTCGGTCGATATCAATGGCGGTTCATACTGATATCAGTGGAAACAGATACAGTGTCCATAGCAGAAAATGGGGCAGAGCTGAGGTAAGTGAGCAGCAAACTGCTGGGGGGGAGTAAAACAGGAGCCTGAAAGCTACCATCTTTGCCTGCGTAGGTGGTGAGAGGGCCCAGCTGCAGGAAAGCAAAGTACTGCCTTCATTTCTGCCCTTTGAGCAAAGGGCAAAGCTGGGCTCAGATTCCTGCCCGAGCGGCAGCATGGGCAGAGCCGGGCTGCACTCGCTCTTCTCCAGGAAAGCAGAGTGCGTCAGGGTGACACCGGCCCAGGGAAGGGGGCACGGCTGCTTTTAGTAGCAGCGGTTGCTTCCTCTCTCTGGCAGCAGCAAAAGTGGCTTTTCCTACCATTGAGGATGTGCATAAAATATGTTGTTTTCTGCTGGCAAGTCTGAAACTATTGTTAGAAAAACTGGCAAAACTTGCCTTTTAAAAAACAAACCAACCACAAAGTGCTAAACCAAAAGACCCCAAAAATTAAAAAAAAAAAAAAGGCAAGAGAGAGAAGAGATTGCTTATAGTCTGTCTTGTCCATCTACCTACCAGTGCCCTACCTAGGATGGTTATAAAGTAGCAGGTCTAGAGGATAGGTTTCATCAGTGGCTCTTGTCTGAACTGTATGTATTGGATTGAAAACTCTAGTCCCTCAATTTTTATTTACCAAGCTTTCCTATTCACAGATTATGCAGATAATGATTTGCAATGAGGACTAAGAAGTTCATACTCTCCTTGATGAGTCTGAAAGCTAAGAAGGGTGACTAATAAAATGAGCACGGGAGTATCTCTACTTAATGACTCTTTAAAAAAAAAAAAAGGACTAATTGTGTAAACAAATGAAGAATCCTACAGACACCAGGAATTTCCATCTTTCCCCTAACGTGAAGTTTCTCCTGATGTCTTTCTTTAAATGTTGTTTGTTATTTGGTTTTGTGTGTGTTTGTTTTTGAGGTATGCTACTTTTTCAAAAGCAGGAAGGTCTGACCAAATAACTAAATCGGCTTAACTTTTTCATGATCGGGAAGCATCTGCACAGAAGTCACATGCTTCATAGTGATTCATTGACTTTAAGGTCACACAAAATCATTATGATCATTAAGCTGACCTAACTGCTACGCTCAGCTTCCAGTAGGCTATCTCTTTTTTTTTTTTTTTTTTTTTTTTTATGTAGCTAGCCTCACATTAAAGGTGTTGGCTGTTGACAAATGTCTCAGTTTTCTTGGTAATCTGTTCCAATAACTAATTAATTCTATTTTTAAAACCAATCTTATTTCTAGTGTCAGCTTTTGGCAATTTTTCTGATTTTTGTCTGCTAAATTAAATGGCCTCATAATTTAGTTATCTTCATTGTACTTAGCTGGTTCCTGACTTACTTAATGTGTTTTAACAAAATGAATAGATTGAACTTCCTACTTGGTCTGGGCAAAACATATTTTTTTAGGTCTTTTGACATTCTTGTAGCTTTTTAATAATTCCTCTGCAGTTTTTCTATGCCTTTTCATGGCATGGACGTTACTGAAACACTAGTGTGCTAGAGGCGGCATCCCTGGAACGTTCCACAGAGGTGCTATCTCCCCCTTAACTCCCCTTACTGACATGCACCGTTGTCCATCAGAGGATCCCGTGAGCCATGCCAACCAAAGAATCATACGGGGAATTCCTACTCATTTTGCTAAAATACACACCATTTCTGTAGGATACTTCTTTCAACCAGAAAGAGATGGTCACTGCTAATAAGTAGGACGGTTTCTGAGAGATGCGCTCAGGCACCTGTCCTTGCAGTGGTGCAAAGGCAGCAGGACGGGGGTGGCTGTCTCCTGTCCTCCTGCTCTGCTGCCTTTTGAGAATGGTTTTTCAGTTTCATAATGATTTCGCTGTGTGATCTTACTAGGGCACTGAAACCTTGTATTATTGAAAAATCTTCTGGAAAAAGGTACTAACACCTTTCTGAAGAGAGACTAGCTGTGAGACTTAATTAAATGTTTGACAAGATGCTTTGAAATCCTTCCGTAGAAGCTACCTTAGTATAATTAATTAACAACATGGTGCAGATTCTCCTGCATCCTTAGAGAAACTGTGGAAGCAAGCAGAAAGGGCAAGAAATTGATGAGGATTTTCTTGTAAAATTTTTCCATCTTTGAATGCATAGTTTGTTTTACTTTAAACAATTAGCTGCAACAGGTTCCTCATCGAAATTGTATAGGCCCTGCTGATACATACCGTCTCTCCAGTCTGTCTGCCTCCTACCTTGACTGTAGTGTGATCACTGTTTTTTCAGACTGTTTGCTCATTCTTCGTTGGATTTTTGTGAGGACAATTTAGGTTTCCTCCTTCTGCTTCAAACTCCTTTCTGTACTTGACTTGATCTATCTTTCTTATCTCTTTTCGGACTGATATGACTCAGAATGTAGGCAATATTTTTAATGTAAAGATTGTTCAAATGAGAAGAAATAATTGACTTGAATACGATTTTATATTTTTTTTTAAATGCATCCCAATGTCATAATCCTTTCTTTGGCAGCCTATATGCTGACATATCCACATTTTTGCCTCTCAGTAATGGGGCGGCATTTACATATATATTTCATATATTAGTTTTCTAATTCTTTCTTACTTCTCTGTGAATTATCTATTTTATGGGCCTTGAAATAATTAACTTGTTACATATACAGTAATTAGCTTTGTAAAGCATCCATATTCATTGAATTGCAGGATCTTTAAGGGAATGTACCATTTACAATATAAGCAGTTGTACAAGGAACAAAAGCATTACAAGCAACAGACAGTAGGAAAACAGAAAAAAGATGTTTGTTAGCTGCAGTAAGAGTAGGAAACACTTAGCAAATGAGTAAAGCCTTCTTTAAACTCAAACTACCAGCTCAGATGAAATACGGAAAAAACCCCCAAACTTTTAAGATTGTTATAGAAAAGCAAGTAGCCGAGATATCTCTAGGACAAAATAGGATGTGATTATTTCTGAAATATATAATGTGGCTTCCACAGTGCAGTTGGCTTTGCACCTCCTCTGGTCTCCCTGTAGCTGCTGTCCCCACTGTCTGTTGGGAGTGATCCCTGGCACAAGCTGTTCTCCGGATTGTGCCCTCGCAGTTTGGGAAACTATGACTTGGCACGAGCCAGCAAGGGGCTGGGGAGCAAGCAAACAGTCAAGCAAATGGTTGACCAGCTGGCCAGTGCCTGAGCTCATTTCCTGAACCTATTTTAATTAGGAGCATAAATGAGACCACTGAGATCCACTACTCAGTGCCTGGATTGGTGAGTGCTGCTTAGCCTGAGCCTTTGCATCACAAAGTAACTGCTTACAAATGACTCATCACAATGCCTCTTAAGAAAGGACAGGTCACTTTTGTCCAGTGAGCACTCTGACTCTTACTCTTAAGGTGCAGAAGGAGTTGCATTTAAAAAATAAAAACAAAACAAACAAAACCCAAAAGTGGTTTTACAAAATAAGTTTTGAACTTAATTCTTCTATATTTCACATATATGATTTAATTCAAACTGGATTAGAGATGTGATTCTTGGTCTCATTGAACTCACTGGAAGTTTTACTCCAAGCCTTTGGATACTAGGTTTTAAGGCAAAACCCGGTGGTAGTTGATGGATTCTATGGGTCCGAAATGAGCCCTCTCCCTCTCCCTCTCCCTCTCCCTCTCCCTCTCCCTCTCCCTCTCCCTCTCCCTCTCCCTCTCCCTCTCCCTCTCCCTCTCCCTCTCCCTCTCCCTCTCCCTCTCCCTCTCCCTCTCCCTCTCCCTCTCCCTCTCCCTCTCCCTCTCCCTCTCCCTCTCCCTCTCCCTCTCCCTCTCCCTCTCCCTCTCCCTCTCCCTCTCCCTCTCCCTCTCCCTCCTTATATTGCTGTAATAAATAACTTCTACAGATTAAATATTTGTGTTACAATAGAGCTCTTACTTTATCAGGACAGTAATTAATAATCTAGGATGAAATATTATGGCTTTTATGCTAGCAATTGGGGAGCAAACCCAGGATTTTAAGGGGGAGGGGGGAATTACACCATTCGTTTTTCTGTCCTGCTGTTCCTGTTGTTATGTGGCACAATGGGAATGAAAATCTAAAAAGTTGGTATATTTTCTCATAGGAAACACAAGTTAGCAGTTTTTCCTCGGAAGCCTTAAATAATCAACACTAACCAATACTTAATTATGCAAAATATAATTTATAACATGAAAGCTGTAACTATTCTTTGTGTAATGTAGCCAGTCTCATTTTGTTTCTTGTGTGATAGCCCAAGTTAATCACACTTCCTCTCTACCTCTGAGTTGAAATATCACATATTCTGCAGTATTTGGGAACTGGCATCAGTGGAATCAGCGTTGCTTCTTAGCAATAACTCCCAATAATTCTGAGCTGAGCGCACGTATGTTCTGTAGAAGTTCCCTTATTGTTATAGTTTTAGAGCTCTCGTATCTTCTAATGATGGCTGCACAAGATCTGAGCATCTTCTGGTAGTTTTCCTTATAACTTGAACCCCAGATTATCATACCAAAAGATTTACTAACAGTACAGTGGAGGTGTTTGTAGGCAACTTAGCAGCAATAACAGAACAGACACTTTTCCTCAGAGTGAAAAAAGTGTATTTGAAGACTGGCAACATTTAACATTACATCTTCTCATTTATTTTCTAAACTTAATGTACTGTTACTCTCTTCGGGGTCAAATTTTGTAGTTCTTTCACATGTAAAGCTGTCTTTGATATGGAAAGATGAATACCAGTTGCGAAATATCTTTACCTCTGATCTCCTCAGCATCAGTTGTCCTCATTTTTTCTCTCATTCCTTTCTACCTTGCCATTCCCAAAAGTTGTCTCATCATGTGCTATCATCAGGTGCCTTTTTAAGGTGTATGCTAATCTGCAAAAGCACAACTATAAAATGTTATGAGAGGATGCTGTATTTAGAAATCAGTAATTATCTCATGTTCAAGACTAATCACATCCAGTTTCGTACATAATTTCTGGTCATTGCATAATATGGAGATACTGGTGGACAGAAATATGAAAAAGAAAAAAAAGGAAAAAATAATAGCAAAGAGTTGGGGAGAAAGGTGCATTTAATCATCTTTGGAAAGCATTTAGGCACAAACATGTTCCTGGGAAACGGAGCATGCCAGTGAGAACGAGACAGTGCAGCGAGGAGGGAAGGTCTTGCCCTGGTTCCCATTTCACAGTCAGCCTGAGTAAGAAAGGAAGAGACAGTTCATCAGGGAATGGATAACTGCAGCAATCACCCGAAAATGCTGCAGGATAGCTTGTGCTCTGAGAAGTTTCCAGGGAAGTGGTAACATGGCCAGAATTACAATCTGGCCCCGAATCTTGCTTTTTTAATGGAGGTTACAAAACTATACAGGCCTTATATAGGTCTCTGTTCTGTTAGTTAACGGTTTTATTATACATCTGAGAGGCCATGGACTGGCAGAACTTCCTAACTCGCTTCCATTTATGCAGAAACATATTGCTATTTCATATTAATTATGCAGAAGTAGTAATTATGTTTTTATAATGGTTTTTGGTGAGATATCATCTCTCTGTCAAAGAGTAATTTGTATGAAAAAATACAGATAGAAGCAAGACGGTGACTTGCATATAATTTCTTAAACAAAGGGCACAGTACTCCTCAGGTTACTGCAACCTCTGCTGTTTTTTACCAAGAATATCCTTGTTCATAATTAAGTCAGCTTGGGGGGTTTATGTTTCGTTTTTCCTCAAGAGATTAATTTCTTCTGCAAATACACCGAAAAATGTGCAAAATCCTTTTACGTTTATTTAGGACATAAAAATATATAGAATAAATTGGTCGCAGACTTTTTGCCTGCATGCTACCCTGCTGATTTTCACTTGGGCAAAATGGGCAAAGCTGGATAACCACTATAAAAATACTTCTACTGTTATTCATTTGGATTGAAAATTTAATTCAAGTTGGCTTTGTTTAACTCCTGCAAACATTTGGAAATTAAGTTTTAATCACTTCAATGGTTTGCAGAATGTGAACTTCAAATATACACATTTAAAATGTTCAGGTGCTTGGACAGTATTTAAGTTATATAGAATGCAGAAATGCTTGTCACCATGGGATTACTAAATTGCTGTGCCAGAGCAAAGATCCAAACCCAATTAAACAAATCAGTTCAATACTTGACAGCACCTTGTACATCTGGGGTGATGAGCGTGCACAACTATTCCTTAGTGTGCATGTAAGGAGAGAAATATAAGTGCAAACTCTACAACCAAGAATAGGGTCCTTCTGTGTGATCCCCCTAGAAATGATACATCAGCCGAGGAAAACGGGGGAGAAGGGCCTATAGACTGTAACAAGAACAATTCTAGAACAGTAAAAATACCTAGATTTCCTAATTGTCCACTTCCAGGATTTTAAAATGTTTGATTGCAAGAAAAATGCACAAAATCTTTGTCAGGTTGGTGTTCGTTTTTGGAGAGAGATCTGTGAAATTAACTACATACCATCAAATTCCACTTAAGCTTTGTATACACTGCTAAGGAGTGCTGTTCAGTAGGGGGGAATCTAACAGATGAAGCTATGCTGCTGAGAACCCTTTGTCCAAACTGTACATGTTTATGAATGTAACTTCAGTTTTACCCTAGTCTGGTCTGGGGAACTGAGCGACAGTTTAGAGCTGGAGCGCACTGAGTGCGAACACGGACCTGCTGCTTTAATGGCACTTGACAGGAATCCAGTTCGTGTATTCTGCAATTGCTCCACAGTGTGATCAAAGCATAGCAGGCTGGGACAATTAATTTTGCTTAGAAAGTGCACCTGAGACAAACTAAAGTGGCAACGTAAGCGGACATTTTCATTCTTAGCTCTTTTATCAAAATCTTTTGGTTTGTTTTACTGATTTTATTACCTGTTTGCTGCTCATCCTGCACTTAGAATTAAAAAAAAAAAAAGAAAAAAGAAAAAATCTTATAGCAAACTTTTGATATGCTTAATATAAAATAAAAATCACACTTATTTTGATTCATTTAGTAAGGTGGGAACAGCTGAGAAATGGAAAACTTGTTTCGAATGTTCTAAATAATCAGTCAATTTGCTTGGCACAATACGATGCCGTTTACTTGAACTGAATGAGGAGCTTGTGAGGGGTGTTTTGTCTGAGATGATGTGTACCAGTGAGTCCAGATGAAACTGATGAAATCTGTGGGTGGCCAACATCTGTCCCCATGCTCACCATTCCCGCACATAGTATGTCTCAAGCAGCATAACATTTCAATACCTGGATGGAAAGCAGCCTCCTACCTCTGTCAGGTCACATTTCTTTCTGTTGCAATGGAACTTAAGTAAACAGGATGCTTCGATAGCTCAAGACAGCTCCTTTTCCACTTAGCCTTTCTAAAACAAAGCAGAGGTAGTGATTCTACTTGGTCATGGAGCTACTGTCCAAAGATGTCCTGTTGCTTCATTGACATTTCAAACCTCCAATCAAGGTAGGGAAAATAATGATGTACTTATGAAAAAACATATTAGGAAAAGCAACCATTCCTATTGATTACCAGACAATTTTAACCTAATCAAGGTACAGGCCATTATTTATTGATCCAGGGGCACCTGAAACAATTTCACACTGTTTAATTGTTTTGGTATCTTAATCACATCTTCTGCTTTATCTATGAATTGGTAGCTATCAAATTCTAGGAGCTTTTAGAGAGTAATATTTTTTTGTACAACAATAACAATTTTTGATATTACCACAGCTAAATTGCAGCCTTTTCAAACTGTTAAGTTACTAACCACTTTGTCATTGCCAGAGGAAATGCAACCGCCAATCATTTGTTGGGCAACTGCTAAACAATACTCACCTACTGTTTATTGGTGATGAGAAATTTCACTAGGAAATTTGCAGTCTCTGCAGCAAGACTCTAATGAGATAGTAAGAAAATGCAGCTCTCTGCGAAAAAGCTCTGCTTCTTTTCTGTTTTATTTTGTTAGTCCATTTATTGTAGTATTTGACTCACTTATTGGGCTAATATGTTCATTTTTAATTCATTGCCTACCACAAGCTTCGCTGAAGTTTACAAACCTCAAAATAGTATATTCTCAATTACTTGGAAGACCACACTCTCCATGGAAGTGTAGCAAAATGTAATTTTCCAATCCAGAGCATTTTCACTAATGATATTCAATAGAAAAAATAAATATACTTAATGTAGAGTCCTATGTTGCGTTGCCAGAAAGTGAGTGAATGAAAAGGGTGTAAGTCATGTGACTTCATTCAAGTAGCAGGTCATAAGCTTTTTCTAGCACAGAAAAGCATGATAAAGAATGGGACTGATAGGATGTATTGCGTTACAATGAACTGTTTCTCCAAGTTACTGTCGTTTGTTGGTAACGACCACTTAATAGGCCATCTAGTATCGGTCAGCAAGTCAGGATGGTTTTGGGGTACACTTCAAATTTTGCTCACAGACTGCATCTAGGAGAATAATTTCTGCTTCCTTTGAGATGTTTTGCCCTGAACCACTTCACGTGTGGCAAAACATCCCTTGCTCAAGTTGTATTTATATACTAAAACTTATAATTTGGGGAAATTGAGAATAATTTCAATGTTTGTCACTTTCACGGTTAAAGAATTAGTCCTTCGGGAAACTCAAAGCCTTTATAGAGAGCCAAGATATAAGTATTGCTATAGCTACTGTTTCAGTTATCAAGCAACACTATGAACACTGGATTTGAAGATCTCTTCTCTGGCTAAAATAGTAGCTTATTTGTCCTTGGGTGTCTCCTAGTTTCCTGAGAGTAAGAAAAACGCTGCTTTGTATAAATCTATGCTGAAGGGATAGCACTACATTTGGAATTGTTCTAGGATTAAAACTCTTTGGTAATTTGAATTCCTTTAGTTCGAAAACCAAATGAATAAGGTTATATTTTTAAGAATTCTTCTTGGCTCCTGGAATGATGAATCTGCTGTCTCTGCCCTGTATATGCGATTCCTCTCTGAAGTCACTCTGGGTCTCTCAAACTCATTTTTTCAGAAGGTCTTGACTGCAATTCATTCATTTGGTTTCAGCTGAATTTTGTTAAAGTTGAAATTCAGAGATTCATGTGGATAGCTATGTGGATGCATTTCAGCACTGAGTCTCTCTGATGTAATTTTTCCACTATTTATCATCTTTGGAAACATTGTATTTCAGTAACAGCTTTTCTGACTTGTTTCCAATCCCTGTTTTCATTCACTTGCATGTAACATGGTCACTGTTCAAAACCACAGAAATCACTGTAGTTTCTCTTCTACATGCAAGAGTTCAGTTATTGCAAAGGAAACTAGTACAGTTGGAACAACAGAAGTCATGAACTATACAACTGCACAGTGTGAGGTACTGCAGAGTATCCAGGTACTTTGATTTCCTGTGATGCAGACATATTAGCTGTGTTGGTCTTTTAAAGAAAAAAAAATAATCCAGATTGTATTATATTATTTCCCATGATGGGGAGAAAACCTGCAAGTGCGATGAGTCACAGCACTCAGGTGGTTCTCCACTGCCAGTATGCCTGGAGCTCCGTATGTCTCTGGATGGCACTCTTTACCTATGTTCCTACTGAAA
This sequence comes from Vanellus vanellus, assembly GCF_965231255.1. NCBI lineage: Eukaryota > Metazoa > Chordata > Aves > Charadriiformes > Charadriidae > Vanellus > Vanellus vanellus. Next base: position 23,508,163 of record NC_138913.1, on the reverse strand, counting down.
TGATTAGCTCCTGTAAATACCAGGTTTTGTTAAGTGATCAGCCAAAATGCAAGAGCTCTTGGCAGCTCAAATCAAACAATTAAATTTGAAGTGGTTACTCTCAAGAAATTTGTATTAGAAGAAACAAAATAGATATAGTAGAAGATTATGTTATTATAATAATCAAGAGAAATCAGACATAGAGAAAAAGGTGGGGAAATTATAAAAAATTATCAGCAATCAAAACAAACAGCTATTGAAAGGAATTGGTTCAAATTTAGCTTGAGGAGGAAATTTTCTAGTGACTTGGAAAATCTTTATCCGCGCCATCATTTTTTGAGTCTGGTATAATAAGCTGGTAATTAAACTACAGGAAAGGTAGCAGTTACAAGGATGTTAATAATCATGTAGCAATTCCAAGCTTTGACTGCATTTTTATATTAGAATATTCTTTTCCCGCAAAGGTGTGTTTTTTTTTTTCATTTTGAAGATTCTGAATTGGTAAAGGGAAGCTGTGCTTAGCCTTTGACAAGTAAATAGAAGCTACCTAAGCATTAGTTAACAATGACTTATGTTTGATATAAATATAATGGGACAACCTCACAGATTTTAGGCTAGTTTGCACTTATTTAGAGTCTGACACTTTGTTCTAGAACTTTAGGAAGTATTAAGAAAATACACAGAAACTAGAAGAAGGCAGGAACAGCAAGTATTGGTTAATTGAAAAGTTAGTGTGGAAAACATTGAGGGTGAATAAGATAAACTAAATGTTCATTTAAAAGTTCTAGAACATGGGACAAGCCATGAGAACTGAAAAAGTTCTAAAAAAGGCAAAGAGCATGAAAAACAGATCCTATAGAAATTTTGTTCTGCAGTCTGATGGGAGTTACAGTGGCCCCAGTAAGGCCACTCAGGATTGATAGAAATACTGTAATTTTTCCCTTCAGTACAGTTAAAAATTTGTCAAATCGCATTTTTAGTTTGGCTTCAAATGTCACTTTGGATATTTATTGTTCTGCCCCCTGCGCACATTAAAATAGCCATATTCACGTCCCTACATGGATTCACATCTTCCCTAAAGTCTATACAAAACTGAAAGGAGAATATAGGGAATTAATATGGGCTATAAACCTAGCAATGGGGTACCAATTTACATCTCAAACCGGGACACTTTACCATGCTGTTTACAGAATGTATGTCCTGTGAAATGGAACTTAGCAGAAGATGAGTTGGTTTGAAAGCAGGTAGTATGAGAAAGAGAAAATGTTAGGAAGAAGAAATAAACACATTGAAGAGTTAAAGAATTTGCCTGCTATGCCTTCAGGAGATGGCATTTACTTCCGAGAACTAAGACTACTGTAGTTCTGGTGGCATGTTGATGTTCTCATTTCCTCTGGATATTTGAAGTTATTTAAAGTGCTACCATCCAAGTTCAGCAAGCGTGAAGTCCATCCCATGAAGAGCTGACATAGTGTTCCAGAAGACTACGTTTCTGCCTCTCTGAATATAGAAAAACTGATCATAAAGAAAGGCCCTAGTTCAGCGGGTTGTACGGCAGCGCCAATTTCATGATCTAATAATCTGAAGAGAGCATTATACAATTTTCTCTTTGCAAGCCACAGTGTGGATGCTGATCTATCACCTTTCTAACAGGGTAAGGCTACGGTATTTCATGCCGTCATTTAGGTCCTGTGGCCCACTTTGGCAGCTTTGATCATCCAGTATCTTACTAGTAGCCAAATAAAAACTGGTTTATTGCTTCTGGGCCTCAATTGCTCATGCAGAATAGGAGGGATGAGAAGGGTTGTTACCTTTTTAATAGCAGGAATGACACTGAGAACATTCTCACAAAAGAAATAGGGGAGAATCCTAGGTATTTTGGAATCGTGTTTTTATGATTCATTAACTTTTCCATTGAAATCTTTGTCAAAAGAATAAAATAAGTGTGAGGGAAAAAAACCCAAAGGTAAAACTTAGCAGTTTACCTGAAAATAGCGGCCAACAATTTAAATGTAAATGCAAGACTGCATTGCCTATGTTTTTAGAAGAAGGAGGAGTTTATGGTGAATGGATGAGGAAAGCTTAAACTGTAGGTATGCTGGAGGCATTAATCTCTCTATCTGGCTAGCCAGAATCTGAAACAGTACACTTCATTGTGGCTTACACCTAGTCGTTTTCATACCTTTGGAAAAAGGCATCAAAAGCTAATTCAAAGACAGATGTCACAAAATGAAAAAAAATATTTGTTCGCTGTGTTCCTGGTTTAAGTTTGTTGAAATTATGTCCTGGCTATAGGCAAAATACTTATTCACTGTTCCATACGTTAATTTTAACTATATCTTTCCCAACGTAGAGCCAATGTCAAGATTGAAACCCTGTGCTACAGTCATTAAAAGTTTGCAAAATATTTTCTAATTTCCTTGTACTTTGCTGACAATCTCATTAACGCTATATGAAAAGAGCCCTCTGCCTCAGAATTCTAATTTAATTACATAAAATAATGTCTTAAATGAAAGATCCAAACCAGGTAATACAAAAGAAGGATAACAGTACTCTGTAATTCATGTCACCGCTGAAAATGAAAAGGCAAACACCTAGCAGGTTTTATCTCATTGGTAAACATTACAATGGAGTGAGAATCTTATTTTCATTAAAAGGAAAACAATAAAAAGACTAACACAGAGTTAAGCGCTCTGCTGTGGATTCCAGCAGATGATTACCTGAATAGTGTTGCTTTCTTTATCTTTTTTGAAATTCAACATACTATTGTGCATAAAATCATTGTGTTTGTGAATATGGAAGGGTACAATCTTCAAGTAAATTTTATGGGGAAGTTATATAGGTGGTACCTATTCAGCCAGCAAGGAATTTGGGTGGAAGATCCTTACTCTTGCAAAAAGTACTGTGGGATTGCTAAAGAGAATGTGCTGTCAAGACTTGTTATACAATTCGTTCCAAAGCACATCCAGGGGCATGACCGCAGTAGGACGTGACTGCTCAGATGTGAGTCATATCTCCTACTGAATTACCATCTCCATTTTCTGCCAGACACAAGTCTTTTATACAGGTGTCCATCAAAGGTCTATTTTGATGTGATTAAGTGAGATTAACTTAACATGTAACATGATTTTATTTTGTGATCTCTCACTATAAAAACCAAGCAAGGTTTGTAATATGTTTAAAAGAAATATTGCTTTTGAAATAACAATTAAGAGCATGTGCCTCTTATGGAGCCCAAAATAAGATTGACGTCTCTTGCAATTTAGGAGCATGACAAAAGCAGTGAGTTTAAAAGCAGAAGGTTTCAGCGTTAAGGCTTCGAATATCAGAGCTGAGGAACTCGTTGCACATTTTCCATTATACTGATTAGAAAACGCAGAGTTACATATACTTTCAGAGTTCCAATCTGCATTCTTAAATAGGAATTACAACATTATACACAAATTATAAGGGACAACACAATAGACTATCAGCAGTATTAATTCCCAACATTTTAGCTATTTCGCTTTGCTTGTCATCTTAATGCTATTTAAACAAATACAATTCTTTCCCTGCCTTCCATGTGATTCTTCCTGCTGCAAAAGAGCCTTTTGTTTAAAAAACTTCCCAATGATTAGAGAACACGTGTATTTATTATTCAGATGGTTCATTTATTAAGAATAAATAATTTAAGTATATTTTCTTTTGTTTAATTAACACACTAGCAGTTTGTGGAATATATAGAAAGTAATGTTTATATTTATACTCATTTCTCAGGCTGGTTTTTCTATTCTACTTGATGGCCCCCCTGCTTATTTATTAAAAGCTCCTGACCTCAATAAGTCTCTAGAGAAATGCTTACAGACTTCTAGAGAGTCAATGGAATAGCGGTTGCAGTAGCAAAATGCTGCATCGTTCTCTTCAGGTCCTCTAATGTTCAAGGCAAGTTGAAACCCATGGAGCAAAAGAGCAAATGCTGAGGAAGGCCCTAGGCATAGTTCAAGCTTGTAAAGAAACATAAATTACATCAGTGTCATTGCTGCTGCATGTGGCACACATAAACCCCCTTCCTTTATATGACTAGCAAAACCAAATTTTACTTCCGTTCTACCGAAAAAATGGATACTTATTTCTCTACCCTGTGATTGCAAAACCAGGCTTTTATGTATCATATTAAAATGCATGCTCTATAATGTCATCTTTTAAATCTATTTTCTTCTTTAAAATGGCATATATGCTCTTTTCCCTTTTGTTTTCCCAACAGGAAACCATATTGCCTTTTTCTTTGGTAATACATAAACTTATGCTAAATGTAATCAAATCTAAATTCCTGTGGTTTATTTATTTATTTTTAACTGTACATTAAGTTGAACACTGTTTGAATTATGGCTTTAGGTACCCAATCAGGTTATGTGCTTCCCATTTTTGGTGTTATGCAAACATGTCCTAAAATAAAGCAGTAAAGAACAGTGAACCTTACCCCCTTATCCTATAACAAATGCCACGATGGGGTTTGATGGGGATCTGAATTATGTATGTTTATGTACTGAAATCTTTTGCGTGGACATTAATAATGGTGAAAAAGAATCTTCTTTCATGATTTCCTTGATTTTTGATGCTTAAGTTGTTTTTTAATTAATGAAGTCTATTATCCTTAACAATAGAGTAATACCACGTTGTACCTGAATATTACTGCTAAACTATCTCTTCTTTGTTACTTAGAAAAACTGATATTTGCCATGATATTAATCACTTTTTTTTTTTCCAGAAAATATGATCATCATGGCAGTTAAAAAATCCCAGCTAAAGATCCTGATATATCATGGGGTAGGATTGACTGTGACCTTGGAGCGACCCAGGTTTCTTCAGCAGACTGTCTGTCAGGGTTAAATCCTCTCCTCCAGCAGTATCTTGAATTCATACTGGGGAAATTATGATAAAAATAATCTTTACATCTCTAGACTGAAATGGATCTTTATGATTGACTGCCTCTGATGCCAGGTCCATGTCAATAATTCTCCATGAATGCACGCTCTGACCTTTTCCCCCTTGTTTTAGAATTTCTATTTTACAAGACCAATAAAACACGTCAGAACAAAGCGGTGGTTCTAGACGTGTGAACGGATGGGTCTCAGGTCAGAGGTAATCCTTCAGCAATGTCCTGTTTGGGACTAAGCAATACATTTCCCTACTTGCAATGGTTCTGTCAAAAATGTATATAAGCAGAAATTGAAAGATACACTCCTTCAATTACACAGTGACTAAACAGAAAGAGTAAAATGAGTAAGGGAATTTCAACTTGCTTTCTTAAACCCTGGTAAAGGCTGTAGAAGTTAATGGACACATCTAGTTGCAAAGCAGCATAAAATGTAAGTCCTAATGGCAATTATTTAATTTAAATTTCTGCATAGTGCTACATCATTGTTATTGTTTGTAAATATTTCTATCCATCGACATCCATCACATGTATAAGACACCACCAGAAGACTGTAGAATGCCCAGGCTGTCAAGTCAATAAACAAATACATCAGGTAGAAAGAAGAACTATTTTTGATTAAGGTACAGGAGCTGAAATTATTTTTTTGATTCTGACACCAATATAATATTGTTTATCAGTGAAGTCTCTTCATCTTTTGTACTTCAGCTCCCTGCCTGTGGCATGGGCTAACATCGGTCCCTTTTCATTTCTGTTATCTGTCTTTTTTATTTAGCCTGTAAGTTGGCTGAGGAGATGTGTCTTCCTGTACAGCACCTGTCTTGCGAACCTGCTTTCTAGATACTACCACCAAAGCAGGTGTGTTATGGATTGTTAATAATAGGCTAATACTTAAAATTGGAAAACATTGCTTTTTAGCTTTCTCAAATCCTTGCTAATTCACTGTATGAACATACCCTCCTCTGAATTATGTTGCTGTGTTTATTTATAAGCTATTTCAGTGTGTTAGTCCATAGGTCATATTTCTAACCTTTCAGAAAGTGGGACGTTGCATTATGGACTTCTGCCGCAGCTTGCCAAGTATCTTTTTTTTTTTTTTTTTTAAATTAGCAAACTAAAATCCTATAGATTTCAAAGTTCCTTCTATGCCTTTGCAATCTGTCAGTCTGACTGCTATAAACGTGGACAACTTTGGCCAGGACCACATGGATTTAATGTGATTCCCATTCATGTTGATAGTTAAGCCTCTCTGCACTATATTTAATAATTGCCTGCAGGTGATGGATGTATTTAATAATTGCCTCCAGGTGATGGATGTTGGGCACTCAGCACAGCAGTGCACTTTTAAAAAGATCAGCTGCAGTGTACCCAGCTGGTTTCACAAGCCAGGTAGTGGTGTGCTCCCAGTTGGGTGTCAGGAGGCACGATCAAGCCTCGGATCATACACTAACAGGGCTTTTGAGCTATTTGCAGGAAATCCTTACTGTTTGTATGTAGCAAATGTTGTGTTGGAACATTCGACACTTTGGGGATAGAGCAGTTTCCTCCTGACTATCCTAAGTGACATAATAGCTGAATTCCTCACCGAAAAATCTTCTTCTGTAGAAAGATGAAAAACAACTGAATGCTGCCAAAAATTAATTTTTCTGTGTGTAGTTGTCTGGTGTGCCAAATTATTTTGCTGCTGATTTCCCCTAGTTTTTCTTTATGCCTGTTCCATTCCATTTCACAATAGAGATTACAGGAAAGCAGATTCTGTAACTAACTAGACGAGGAACCAAAACGAGCATTACATGTTGGTCCCAATTGATATAACTTGAATTTTTTTTTTGTCTGGATGAAGTGGAACAATAAATGTGTATTTCCAGCCTCCTTTAGCAGATGAAGTGTTGCATCTTAGATTTGGAAAAGGGCTCGGGTTCTTGTCGCTGTGTCCCATCCCACTTTTTCTGTGTGTGGTTGGAAGGAGGAGGAGGGAATCTTGCAATCCATCCACTCAAAGAGATTTGCTGAATGGATCATGTGTCTAGAGAAAGATCATGAAAAGGAAGGTTTGGGTGGAGACCCAAACCCAAATGATTTTACCCAATGACTGTGATGTCTTCTGTCTCAGTGTTACGTGGGGTTATGTAGCATGGATCCTAGCCTTGCCCTTTGGCATCCGGCGTTCAATGAACACTCCTACTGTTTCACTGGAGCAGCCCAAGCTTGCTCTCTGTCAGAATGACAACCTTCACAAAGTCAAGTGTTGAACAAGCACATGTGAGAGTTGGGAGTCTGTTGTGAGCACTTGCTTTCCAGAATTAGGTGGCTTTGATGGGCAATTTATGGGATAGAGCACAAATAAGACAACAGTTGAAGCAGGGACGGGACTCTGCAGGGAGTAAGCTCCCCTGCAGCGATTCCTTGTAGCTCTCATGGCTCATATGTAGTTAATACCTTACAGCTAATATAGTTTATACTCCTACAGCGAGTGTTGTCCTCACGTTTGCTGGTGCCTTCCTTCCAGAACACCTCAGACATCTGCAGTCTTGAACAGGAGCCTCACCTGGGCGCACTTTCCGAGCCCCACCGCACAGCTTTCCCCGCCTTCACCGCCCCATCCCGCGTCCCCGCACCACTCCGAGCCCTGCCGGCGCTGGCTCCCTCTCTAAGGTTTGAAGTCTTGTCCGGTTTTTTTTTTTTTGCTTTACCAAAACCTTTGCAATTTGTCTTCTTCCTCCGACAAAATCACTTCGTGTTCTCTCCCCTCTCTTCCCACCTCGGCTTTCCAAGGTCTCCTCTTTCCCCTCCAAATTTACTGCGCTGTTCCTGGATCCTCTCTGGCCTGTTCCTTTCTTCCAGCCCCCGCCCCGGCGCCCTCCTGCCCCGGTGCCCCCTGCATCCTTCACCAGAGCCTTGTTTTCTTCCTCCCCGGCCCATCTCTTCCTCACTGCCGTTCTCCGCACCGCGGGGGGGGGGGGGGGGGGGGAAGACCACACCTGCACGAGCAGGTGCGCGCGGCCGCCCCGCCCCGCCCCCTTCTCCTCACAGCCGGGCCCGGCGGCGGCGCTGCCCCTTCGGCGGAGCCGGGAGCCCCCCGCACCCCCCCCCCCTCCATGAATATTCATGCATCCCCTCCCAGTGACGTCGCCGCGGTCCCGGGGCGGGAGCCGGAGCCGCCCCGGTGCTGGCAGTGAGGGCGAATGAGGAGGGAGCGGCGGCGGCGGCGGTAGCGGGAGCCTCCGCCCGCCTCGCCTCGCCCCGCAGACAGCCGCCACCGGGAGCCGCCGCGCAGGGCGGCGTGTCGGGCGCGGAGGGCCGGCGCCGCGGCGGGGATGCGGCGGCGCTGCTACTGCTGGGGGCCGGCGGCGCCGCTGCCGCTGGTGCTGATGCTGGGGCTGGGCAGCCTGCTCGCCGCCAAAGGCAGGTAGCGCGGGCGGCGGCCGGGGGAGGGGGGGGGGGGGGGGGGAGTCGCTGCCCGCCAACCCGCGGGCGGCGGTCAAGTACTTGGGCGGCGGGGGTGAGGCGGGGCCGGCTCCTCGCGCCGCTGCGGGGTCTGAGCGGGGCCGGGCCGGGCGGTCACCGCGGGGCGCGGGCGGAGAGGCGGCCAAGCAGAAAGTTCGAGGGGTCGGGAGGCTGCGGGTCAGCCGGTTCCCCACAACTCGCTGGCCTCTGCTCTTTCGGGCGTGCCCGCGGGCGGCGGGACACACGCGCACACACACGAGATGCGGGAAGCGGCCGAGCGGAGCGGGAGGTGCCGCTCCCGGTGCGGGTGGCAGCCGCCGCTCGGCGGATCGCGTGTAGGTTGGGGTCTGCTGCTTCCCAGTAATGGGTCAGGAAAGGCTGAAAGGAGAGAAACGGGAGAAGGTCCTCCGGAGCATCCCCAGTCCGCTCGCTGCTTCCCCCTTTACCCGCCGCCCGTCGGGAAGCGCAGGCTGTCGCAGGGTCACTGGGACTCGCTGTTCCGCAGCGCCGGCGCTGCCGCGCTCCCCTCGCCCGCAGGCTCCGAACGCTGCCCGCTCGAAAAGGCGCTGGGCTCCCCGGCCTCACGGGGTCTTCTTCCCTTTGCTTGTTTTCTTTTCCCTTGACGTTGTCTTCTCGCAGGTCTGGTCTGACTTTTTAGCCCCAAGTTTGAAGAACTTAGTTTTGAGAACTTTGCCTCAGTTGATTTTATATTATTTAAAAGCAGTTCTAGTCTTTTTAGTTTTATATGAGGCTTTACCTTTTATTTTGCTTGTTTGTGAGAGCGAGAATGGAAAACTTCAGTGTTTGTTTGTTTTCTTTAAAAGAAAATAACCGCACGAGTCCTAACTTTGAGAGGAAACCGATTCTTTCCAGCATACATTGCCTTAACTTTCTTTAGGTTAACCTGTATAACCTGTACGAAAGTAACCGTAGGAAATGAACTGCTGCTTCTGTTACTAAACCAACATATACCTTGAGGTCCTGGTGGGATACGGTGTTTTCTGTGCAGATTAACTGTATGATACAACAAATACTATGAAACGTTTTGATGGGGGGGAGTTGTTGTCCTCCTGTTTAATTTCTTATGTATTTTAAGGTTATTATTTCCTTTATATGGATCTTTTCTTTAGACAAGCATGCGAGTTTTTAGTTCGTGGAAGATGTCTTTTTAAATACTCCAGGTAGTTCATCAGACAAATCGGAGTTGTTTTCTTGTTGGATTCTACTTTGTATTTGACCACTGGAGGGCTGCAAAGAGCACTTTTGGGTAACAGTAGCTACAATTTACCAGTATTTAGTGTTTAAAAATAGACATTTTAAGGGTATTTAAGTGCTTTAAGCTTTCACTTATTAATTTACACACCTTCTTTTTTACTATTAGATACCGTCAAAGACTATAATGCAGGATTAATAAATGAATTAACATATGTTGGCACTGTATGCAGTTAATATCTCTTATACATACTTCTGTGGACTATTCTTCCCCACGCACACCTGATCGGTAGTGGAAAGAAAAAAAGGGTTTAGTTCAATAAGAATTTGGTGGTGCTTTCTCCTTGCTTTAAGCATCCTATTGTAGAGAGTAGCAAAGACAATCTAAGATAATGATTTCAAATCTTACCCTATCTCATCTACGTTGCTGTGCTCTGCTGCTCCTCGTTTTAAAAACAAAACTAATCGCCCCTCCTTTCCCCACATGTTTTTAAGGATGGGGAGAAGGATTACGGAAACACTCCTGGTTCTCACCATTCACTCAGTAGAAAATCACAATTACTTCTACAAAAATAGCTCCAGGCTGCGAAAATTTTTTGCCCTCCATAGAAAGGAAAAAAACAAGACTCCCTGAAGTTTTCCATGGAAAAACAAATGTAAGAGGTAATGCTACAATGTTTAGTAGGTTCTAAGTTACAGAACTTAATTTGTGTGTTAAATATTCATATGCAATTTGTGGCTTTGTTAGACTTCTAGCAATTTGTTGACCCTGGGATCTTTATCATAGGTCTAAATAAATAACCATTTTGGACAGAAAAATGGTTTCTTTAAAGTATTTTCAGACAGCTTTGATCAATAAGACAGAGAGGTGCAATTTCTGGTTTATTGGAAATGCATTAATGATGCCTGGAAATTGTATGAACAGTCTCTCATGGTCTTCAGTTATGTAAAATAGAATTTGCTGAAGGGTAAATTTTTTTTTTTCTTCCCCAGCACATTCAAAATTCATAGGTGCATGTGGTCACAGGCAGGGAGAAATTCTACCTGCAGCGTTTCATTTTCTGTCTCTCCACAAATCTATGCATAAGATAAGGCTAATCTTTTAAATTATTGATTATCTTATTCTAGTATTTACTATTAAACTACTCGGTGAAGTCCTGAAAAGGTTGCCATATCCAAATTCCTTGTGAGACCCAATTAGTCAACCTTTCAAGTTTGACTGTATTTGAACTTCATCATTAACATAAACATTTTCATCTTAATTTTTAAGTACAGTTGAAAGCTTCTGAGTGATCTGAATAACTAAGAATATTTGATTCCAATTAAATTAATTACATGGGCAAAACTTGAAGTCTTAGTCATTCAGGACACTTCCAAATCAATGGAACATTCAGTCCCACTTGGCAAGTCTATATGTGAATACATCTGACACGACTATCAGCGGTAGAAAAACAACTAACCCAGGGAGACAGAGCCAGCATATTCTGCATAAAAGAGATCTTAAAGCCTGGGGGGGGAAATTGAAGGAAAATCTTTGAGGACACGCTAGACAGATCCTGATTTCTGAATTTTTCTGCATAACACTGGTTACTTGTAACATTTTTTCACAGTAAATTATAATGAAATACTTTTCCATATCAGTTCAAAGGAGAGAGATAAAAAAAAAAACACCCTTCTTTTCATCCTCATCCAAAATACATGAGAAGTAATGTTTGGCACACTGCTTAGGCCAGAAGCTGGGGGATGAAACGCTTTCTGTAGCTTATGAAGAAAACCTGGAAAAGACATGTATGTGGTATCATATTTCCATTTTTCTCATCAATAAATGGAGATAGGAATATCTCTTTTCAGGAATGCTCCTTTTTTAAAAGTGTTCTGGTTGAAAAGCAATTCATGAAAACTGACTCTTCTGTCTCACAGGATGAAAGATTTGTCTGATTATGAAGTCTGGGTGTCAAGATAATGAAATGATTCAGAGGTCTCAAAAGACAAAAATTGGAGTATTTGATAACTGCTTTAGTATTCAGGTATTTCTGCATAGAAGACTGACAACTATATTTAAGTTGTCATTACAAAGCTAGAGAATGTTTGCCAGCCATAATCATGTTGTTACCAGTTTTAATTGCATTATTTGGAAGGCTACCAAAACCAGGAACCTAAGAGCTTCAGAGCTTTCAAAGCATATTTCAATTGTAAGCAAAGTGTGTGCTACTTCAAGAACACCCTGGAAGGTATGTCTTTTCTCACCAAACAGTAAGTGGCGTGAGAGCAGTGTGGAGTTGTAGTTCGGTCGCTTTTTTCCCTTCAAGGGACAGACCTTGGAGTTTGAAGGCAGTATCTGTATCTGGATAGACCTTCTCATGGCCAAATTGCACACTTGAAAGTGTTCTCAGTTTCCTTTTTCCGCCTATTAATGATTTGGAGAAGTATGTGAAAGCTGATTAGAAGCTCTCAGAGGCACTGTCACCTTGTTTTGATTACAGAATCATAGAATCGCTGAGGTTGGAAAGGGCCTTTAAGATCATCAAGTCCAACCATTAACCTACCCTGACAAAACCACTTCTAAAACTATGTCCTCAAGTACCACATCTACCCTTTTTTTAAACACCTCCAGGGATGGCAAATCCACCACCTCCCTGGGCAGCCTATTCCAATGTTTAATAACCCTTTCAGTGAAAAAATTTTTCCTAATATCCAATCTAAAATTGGATTATTTACTATTTAACTGGAAAAATTTATTGATGATCCAGTACTCCTGTGCATCCATTAGGCAATAAAATAGCAGAGTGCAAATTACTAGTTTTATGTAATTATAGCTTGGTGTGTTATGAAACAGATGCTATTCCTAGGGCTCTTGAAAATAAAAATTCATGATGATGTTATTTAATATCTGATAAAAATGTTAGAGGGTAAATTTTCTCATACACTTTTTGTGTATCAGATTTTCTATGTCAGATTGACAGGATGTTTGGGGAAAGTAATTTCAAAGGTTTAATTCTAGCTTCAAATATGTTTCCTTTCCTGCTTTTGTACGCGTATTGTTGATCTCCTCTTGGTCCTTATTTTGACTTAGTTGCCTCAAAGTGATTTGTTTCTGTTTCTTTTGTTTCCAAGAAGGTTATATTAGAAGGCAGCAAATAGCTTGCCTGGCTCCTATGGAGTGTCTGAGTGGTGTAGCTAGCACTTCATTTAGTAGAGACAGCCTCCCTACCGTGAAATAAGTAACAGGAAAGTGGAAGATAAAATCTATTGTTTCTATAGCAAGCTAATTGCTAGTGTCAAGGGTAGTTCCCTGTTGTCCATAGCCTGGTTTTGCACATATGGAAAATAATCAATCCTGATATTCAAAACATGTTTAATGTCACTTAATGTTGTGTAAGTGTAATTTTAAAAGACAAATTGTGAAACCCCATAGTGGTGAGATTTGGCCTGACTCAAATTTACAGTTTGTTTGTCTGTGGAGAGGACCATAAAGTAAGTGTAGCTCTCCTCAGAGACTTTTTTTTCCCCTCAGGTATCCTTAAAAAAGAGCAGTCTGAAAAGAAGAGGTAGGGGATACGTACAAAGGGATCTTTGACTTTCCTCTGGCTTTCCTGGTGATTGTGCTCAAGTGGCGGTTTCTCAGTCTCTCAGATGTCTTATCCCTTTTGATTTATTAAACAAATTATCAGAAAAAATAGTCTTCAAACAAGTTGCAATCAGTTTTAACAGGATACTTTAGAGGACAGTAACAGAGTTGGAAAATACATTTTCAGCTGGCGAAAAATCTTTAGGTTTGGATGTTGCACTTCAAGTAGCGTCTGGACCAGCTGGAGTTGGTTCCAATAAAGAACAGCGAGATTGATAAGGCTAGAAAAAGTGACCTGACATGCTGAAAGAGTTGTGTTTAGCTGAATGAAGAAGAATGGAGGGACATGCAAACAGTTTTCAGGCATATAAAAAGCTCCTGCAAAGCAGAGGATAAAATCATGCTCTCTGTGGGTAGGACAAAAAGTAAAGAGCAATGGGAAAGGTTCAGAGTAGGCTTTAGGAAAAGCTTCTCTTATGATATTTTAGTGCCTTTAACTGGAGAGCTGTGAGAAATATTTGGACCAATACTAGCATGTACAGTGGACCGGATCTTTTGGCAGGGAGGGGAATGGATGCAATGACCTCCTAAGGTCATCCTAAAACCTGAGTTTCTAACTACCCAGAAAACATTTGGTAGTGGAGAAAGAAAACACTTGGAGGCCATATGGACATTTAATAAAATGCCTTATCACCTGAGATTCTTCTTCAGGCACGTTGTGCCATTCCTTGGCCTCTCTACACTTGTTGACTGCAGAGTAGCAGCCCTCCTTCAGTGGCAGCCGCTGCAGCTGTCCCTCTTGGGGATATTCCCACACTCATTTATGTGTTCTTCTAGGTAAGGCCCTTCTGTCCTCAGAAGGTATAGTGTTTGACAGCTGCATGAAGTAGTATCTCCTCTTCTGCTATTCTCTAGAGTAGGCCACTGAATCACAATCTAGCAATAGGTGCTTGAACCAATTATGTAGACTCTTCACATCTTTGATACCAAACAAATAAGCAACTTTGTTCAGCTAATCCCCAAAGCCTTCTCTATGGGAGAAGCTATAGGGTTTTATGTGCTAAACCTTCAGATGGATTCAGCAAATGATTGTACAGTTTCATGAACGGAAAAAAAAATTCGAAATGTGCATAAAATAAAAAGGCACTACCTCTTGTTGAAGTGGTCTTATGTAACCTACTTCTGGAGGCTGGGACACTATCCAGGAGCAGTATTGTATGTGTTTTTTTCTTTTCCACAGGCGCTTGCAGTTGGCTGTTGTCAAAGACAGGGCTACTAGCTTCAACTGTCCCTTGTTCTTCTGCAGGGTGACTCTGCCTGTGGTCTTTGCCAGACAGTCCCATAAACATGGGGGGTGTGACTTATGAAATTGGCTTTCTTGCTGAACACAAATTATGATGTTTTGTTACGGGTTTTATGCTGAATTTTAAAGAACATCCTAGCTTATTTGAGACTTGGCACACTTTTTTCATTTCCATGAATGCAGGTTTTAAGTAGCATGCTGGCAAGCCCATGTTGAATGCTCTATGTGTACCTTTGATAATTGCAGCTGAGGTAGAGAGGAGAGTGACTGGGAATCTGGAACCCCAGTCTGTTAAACTTCAGAATCGGAGAACAGGTGAACCTTGTTGACAAATTTGAAAAGTGTGAGTCAAAGTAATAAGTGTTAAAAGATAAGACAGTTTGAAAATAACTAGAGGTGGGAAAAAGAAGCGTAATGTCAAACTTAGTCATTTGTTTTATCAAAAAGAAAATATTCTCTGACTACAGTTAAAGTTTGTGGTTTGATCCTGTTAGACTTTTATCTATGAGTTTAAGTATGTTGTGATTATTTAAAAATAGCAAAGTTGTCATGATTTGGAAAGGGTGTTTGTAAAAATAAGTTACAGGGAATTTTGCAAGAGACATTTGTGGTGTGATTTGAAGCGTCGTTAAATCTGTCACTCTTCATAGAGGCAGGGTTACTTGTCTGTCACTTTACGATGCAATATATAAAGCGCTTTCTGCATCATCATACACTTCCCTGTACTCCAAGTTACTTCTTGCGGAACAGTATAACAGGATGTCTGGTGTATGATTTATGTAGTGTTCAGAAAACATGTGTGTATAGAAGCATGCATATATGTTTGCTCTATATTTATTTTAAACAGATTTAATTTTATATACATACATATGTGCCTACATAGTTAACTGTGGGGTGTAAGAAATGATACAAATTTGAAAGAAAACTTCATAATTCGTTTTGCGTTCCACATCTTGTGAGGCTGTAGTGTGCCAAGATCCTTGAGTAGGATGTGCAAGACTTGCAAAGCTAGTATGCTTTGATACAATTATTTCTTCAGGGTAAACCCTACTGTTGAAAGGAAAAAAGCCCCTGAGCCTTTGTTTCTATGTTGTTTACATCTTCATGAACTCTGTTCATGTAATCTGGTTTCTTCTGAATGACTGTGAAACTGTAGAGTGAGAACTTCTGTTTTCAGTTTTATATTAATCAGGGTATTTAAGCATGCTAACAACTATGCCCAGTTGGAGAGAATTGTGCACATTGACTGTGGGGCTTTGAGCCAACATCTACAGGATGCTTGTACTGTTCGAGTGTTTTGTTTCCTTTTATGAACGGCAAATTTGTTATATAGAGTAGATTAATGAGGGGAATTAAAATATTTAAAATGTTTAAGTGTAGATTTTGAAAGCGTACCTTAGGAGAGTTCATTCTAAATGACTTCCTATTTATTTTGCTGTACATGTTCCCATAAAAATTAATATGATGACTGCTTATAACTGTTGAGTAAGGGAACAAGTTATTAAGAACAAGTTGTTAAAACATTGAACCTCTAAACTAAAAGCAACTTCTTGATAAAATAAGTATAAATGCTCTAGTCAGAAGAAGATGGATACGTATGTCTAACTCCATCAGTTAATGATATGTGTCATTCTCAATAACTGACATCTAAAAAAAAAAAAAAGTTCAATGTTTAAACCACACTGAATCAAAATGGGATTCTCCCTTCCCTACCCCCTGAAATCCTACTTAATGTGAGAGATGGATGATTCTTAAAATCTGTCTTTGAAGAAATTGCTGGGGTTTGTGTAACAATCTTTTGGTTCTGTTGCTTGGTGGCAAAATATTCCTGCGTTTGGCT
Organism: Vanellus vanellus; assembly: GCF_965231255.1. NCBI lineage: Eukaryota > Metazoa > Chordata > Aves > Charadriiformes > Charadriidae > Vanellus > Vanellus vanellus. The sequence continues at coordinate 23,491,899 of NC_138913.1, read as the reverse complement.
CTGTGGTATAGTTGGGGCCTGTATGAGATGTTGAAGCTTGGCAGCTATGAAACAGACTGTAAAAATGGTACGCGGCTTTTTGGCCCTTATGGAACTGAGTGTCCTCAAGATCGTTCAGGTGGAGTGCAAGTTGTCTAATATATCATTTAGGACTATTGGACTATGAAAGAGGATTTTGCCTATTATCTAAAAGCATTTTTTGGAATTGGATATAAGAAGTGTATGTGCTGAATGACAATTCATTTTAATGTGACTTATCTCTGTATTGATTGTAAAGATGGTTCTGCATGGAATTGCAGTTTTCTGGTGGTTAATGCTGTTATTTAGATGTTTGGTCTTTGTACGTGAAATCTTGACCCTGGTTAAATCAATGCAAGATTTGCAGTGTATCTCAGTGGAATTGGGGTTTCATCCTTTGTGTATTTTAGTATAAATGTAAACAGTTCTTTCAAAACTTTTAATGTTCTTCTGCTAATAGTTGCCTTTAGCCAAACAGGAGGAATGTTTGATTTAATCTCTTTCACCTTATGGCTTCCTGTGGTATAACTGTTTTCATTGAGTCAATAGATCAATTCTTGTTTCTTTTTTCTTTTCAAAGTGCTTTTATTCAACTTAAAACTATTGAGTGAAGTGTTGACCAAGATGGCTATCCTACAGGTTTAACTATGGTAATTCTTCACTATGTTGGCTTTCAAAATACCTGCAATGAAGCAGTCTGTTTTCCTCTTGTTTCCTCACTGACTGTTCTATCCCATCCCCATGATTCCTGTCTGTTACTAGTTAAATACTGTGAGTGAAGACAAGCAATGCTTTGGCTTCCCAAGGTTTCAATTGTACTTACTTTGTCAAACTGGTTTTTGTTGCTGTCTTAAGTCAGACTAATCACTTGAAATTGTGTATCCTAAATATGGATAGTACTTGTCTGCTTTTCTAATAACAATTATGAAGAATGGCATTTTATTTACCTAACTGCTAGTTCCCTATACATGTCTTCCAAGAGTTAAAGTGAAGTAGGACACCTTTATTTTGTTTGAAGAAAACTGTCATCGAATGTAAAGATTGTAGTGTTTTCTGATCAGCATTCATCCATCACTCATTTGCTAGCAGATTAGAGTAAGTAAAATAGGTGAGAAAAATTGGGCTCTACTTATTTTGAGACTGATTTCTTCTTGCTTTCTGACTTGACTGGATTTTCGTCTCCCTGAAGTATGCACATGCTCATAAATACTAGGTGTGTATGCATGTGTTGCTGTAGGTGTTGCACATGTCTCTGACCATTATCAGCTTATAAGGATTTAATAACTAGAGAGATTTTTATTGACTTTTAAGATATTTTCTTTTTTCCTCTTAAAACCACAGCTTCTGAAATCAAGTGACTATGGAATTGTAATCTTTTCCTTAAAAGTTAATAAAACCTACTTGTAATATGAGGGAGAAATGAAAAGTTAATGCAGTTATACCACAAAAGATTATAAACGCAAATTAAGTAATGAACATTGCCCTTAAACTTTGTGGGTTTTTTTTTTACTTACACTTGATTGTTTGAAATGCAATAAAAATCTGACTGTAGCTGGAAAACATCACTCCACCTTGATCTATTACAAAATTGCACTAATTGGATTGAATTTCTTGATTATAAGTGGAGCTTGCAAAATAGGGGTTTGTGAAACAAAGTTAAAATAGTCTGTGAGCTGTCGTGGTTTTCTGTGTGCTAGACACTGTTATATTCTTAAATCTGTTTTGGAGTTAGTTTCACAAAAGCTACTAGCAGAGGTCAATATATGACAGAATGCATTGGCAATTATATTTGAGGTATTTCTGAAGAAACTGTAGTTCAATCTTATTTGAAGGGCTTTTTTCCATTTTCTTTTTCAGAGCTACTTTAAAAATTCCTGAACTACAGTTGAACAGATGGTATTTGCCATTGTTGTCAGTCTTAGGAAGAAAAAATGAACTTTTAAGATCTTGGTTAACAGAATTTTAAATTCGTGTTGAGAAGTAAAACCTATAGAGATTTAAATCAGTGTGATTTATGCTAAACTGTTTTAAAAAGTCTGCATTATGATAGTGGTCTATAGATGTAGCTAAGACAGACTCACAAACTGTTGATTTGGTGTCATAAATAGAAGATGACTGGATACTTTAGTTGGCTTCCATCTTTTTCTTCCTCAAAACCAGCATAAACAGTATAGATGCATAAAATGGAAAGATCAAAACACAATTATTTCAATGTTTTGCCGAAGCAAAAGGCACAAGAGGAGACATACAGTTCTTGAGACTAAATAAGTTGAAGAGTAATATTTCAAGGCTTATTTTGGGAAACTGATCTCTTTTTTCCTCTGCGCTCTGCCTTTAACTGTAGTCTTTGATGTTGTGGGGTCTGTGGACCGCTTCCAATGACTGCAAAAAATAATCAAGAAAAACAAGTCTATTTTCAGTAGGCTTGTATTACCCTTCAGCTGTCCATCTCTGAATTTTCAGAGATCCACCTATCAAAAAGTATTGGAGCTACTTATGAAGAGTAGTAAAAATATCTGAGAGAGTATTTTTGGTGGAAACAACGTGACCTCAAAAAGTGTCAATCTGTTAGTTGGTTATGGAACTGTTTCTAATAATAAAACATATTTTGTCCAATATGAATCCCTTCTTTTATACCTTAAATTTAATCTGTGTAGGTTTGAATATAAAGTAAAAATTCTTACAGAATTCAACATGTCAGTCTAAGTAAATAAATAGTAGTCACTCTGAACTAATTTGTAATTTGCAAAGTTAAATTGTCCTCTGCATTCTTACAAATGTTTATAATTTTTTTTTAAAGTTTAAATACTTGAAGCCTCTTAAAGCATTATGGTAAGAGTTTTAGTGTTTTCACTAACAAGCTGGAAAAGTATACCTATAAAAAGAGGGGATAAAATTTCAGGTGGCATACGTCAGCAATGTCATTTTAAGCCAGCTGAGGCTGTGGTCCTATATTAAGGATATGATTGAATACAGAGGTTTGGTTGATTTTGTGTTTTTTGGTTTTTTTTTTTTTTTTTTTTAACTTGTCAGAAGTTTCCAAAAAAACATTCTGTGTAATTTTTCTCACTTCAGATCTGTCTGAGAAAATTCCAGATCTGTCAGGAAATTTTTGGGTGTATATTTATCGGGGGACAAATGTTGAAAGTCTACTTATGTCTGTCTTTTGCTATGAAACTTGCTTCAAAAGCTATTAACCCCCACCTTATTCTGTGTATCTGGAGCTAAACCAACAATGGTATGTTTTCTTATGTCAGAGAAACAATGTGGGGATGTACTGCTGGTTGCGCTCTGCAGGTTGCAGATCCTGTACGCAGGATTGCAACACTTAGCTGGTTACGTTGGATTAGGAGGTAGCATGGAAGGTGTGTTAGGACAGAGTTGTCAACAAAATGTTATGTGGTCAATTTCTATGATGTTACAAATGCCTCTTTGTTTTCTTTTTTTAAAGAACACTTCCCACAAACAGAAGTACTCTCCAGTAGCAGTGTCGCATTGTGCATCTTTCCTTTCTGCAAGGGAGCATCTGTTGGCATGTGGAATGCACGCTGGCTAAACGGGCAAGCAGAAAATCACGTTGTTTGCATGCCTGCAGGCTGCGTTAGTGTCTCCAGAACACTTTACTGGTTCTTGAGGGTGTTAAAATATATGTGCAATATGTACACAAGTATTTAGTGAGGAGGAACTGGTGTGATGAAGATAAGCAAGGGTTACACTCAAGGAGAAAAGATTAAGTTACGGAGTGCTTGGAGAAGTAAATTAAGGCACCTTTCAGTTGCACAGTCTATTTGGGTGCCTTTCATTTGAGATAATCCTGAAAATGGTAGTTGCATCATAACTTTGGGGGATATTTACCTTTTTCCAAGAGCCAAAATTACATTCTACAAAACGAAAACTTGTCTCTCTTGTTTCCTAGCCTCTAAGGGTATGTATTCCTTAAGCTATAGTGGAATTTACTAGGGGATAAATCTTAAAATGCAATAATCATTTCTTAAACTCTCCATTTGAAGGTGAAGTAAGTGAACCCATGCATAGTTTAGCTTAACCTTCTTTGGAAATATTTGGAACTGAACAATATAAATGCTTTCTGTGCAGAATAAGGCTGTGTACGAGGAAGTCTTTCACAATAGCCATTCCAAATACATTTTATTTTGTACAATAGACAACATTTAGTTACAACAAGATCTCGGCTGGGGGGAGGGGTGGGGACGGGGACGGATGGACTTGGTATTTGGATAAGCAGAAGTTGGCAATTCAAGTTCTGAGGTTCCTAAGGCTTCAGTGCTTCCAGCACTACAAACTCCAACAGACAGAAAGGAGCTGGGAGCCAAGAGCCTTGGTGTTCACGAGCTCAGTGTCCAAAGATTTCAGATTGATGGAAAGATGTTGACATTCTGTAAGCTTTTGAGAATTTAGCCTTGACTATATTTTAAGGGGTGGTTCTCATTGAGGCCACAAATCCTAAAAAATAAATTAGGACAAGCGAATAAGGTGTGTTAAGGAAAGTTATACATCAGCTTCTGTTTCATTGGAAGCTAATAAACCCAATATATGTTTGCAAGACTTGCCAATCTTAGCAGATCGGTGGTTTTAGTGAAGACCTGAGAATAGGTAAGGGGTAAACTGGCACACGAGGAAAATTAATATTATTCTATCTTTAAGTTTACCTCTGTCTATTCTAAAACACCTTCTATGAAGTGCTGACTGTAACATTATTGTAAAGGATTTTTGAGTTTATCCTTGCAAAACATTTCTTGGGTATCTTTTTCCAGATCTTGTCTGACCCAGTTCTTTTAGGCTGACTCCACATTAGAGATTTAACTAGTATTTCACATAAGGAATTACTCTGATATAAATTATGATCATCCCAGAACACACTTTTGACCTTTTAACTTTGCTGCTGGAATGAGTATAATGACTATGTTGAACAAAGGAGGAAATTGAAGGCCAGATACTGTTCAGGGGAGTTGAATCTTCTGGGACTGGGAAAACACTGGCTATAACCTGTGTAAAGGGAGCTGTTTGCAATCTTTTTCATGCGTATAATGTGCTGCTATCTTTCTCAGCTGTTGTTGCATACATGGTAGGAGAGATTTGATGATGGGGAGGGGAGGCAAGCAAGGAAATGCATCCTAGGAACTTCCAGAAGAACAGCGCCTGTGGACTGCTCTTGGTGAATTATCTTGCCTTGTAATAGCTGTGCTAGTCCCTCCTCACATAGGGAGAAAGGGGATAGGAGCATGTGGGGCACCGTATTCTATTGCTTCCTTCTCTGCATCCCAAGAGATGTCATTGTACCTTATAAGTCTCCAAAGGCTATGTAACTTTGAGCCAAAGGACTTTGCAGTTACAGAAAAATAAAGTGCTTCCTGGTTGGCTTGTAATTCTTTGGCTGGTTTCATGTTTGTTATTAAAATTACATCTCAAATCACAGTTCTGAATGTAAAATTTAGTACAAACTTTCTAAACTGTGCAATATTTCCCTGATGTGTATTGTTGTATATAGTAAGTATCAAAATTCACCTTGTGAAGTGTACGAGACCCAGGAAGTGGGGAAAAAAATTAACGAGAACCTGTATCCTTTCACATTCTCAAACATGTTAAGGTAATGTTTTGTAAGGTAGGGCTTTGCTCCTAACTTAGCGCTTGTTGTTACAGGAATTGGATCTGAAATGTGTGGTAGAACAATTGATACAGCTTTTGTTTCCTCAGTCATAAGTCATCTTACGTTTGGTTTTCCTATTATTAAGTGGAACTAATTGCCACCAGCTTTGTATGACCCCTTGGATGGGTAATATGTTTTGTTCTAAGCTTTGGAGTGCACATAGCAAAATTTTGAGGGTGACTTCAGTCCTTCATCTGGAAGGCACTTCATATGTCTTTCAATACACCTGTGTCAGAACAACAGTTGGACCTACCTTGGGATGATGAGTTCCCCTGTAGTCCTCATAAAAATTGATTGGTTGAATTGCGTAAGAGCTCCAGGGTCATGTGCTTGCACCACTGTTTTTTTCTTAAAGATGTGTTTGATGGAGAGTGAACATGATCAGAGTTGCAGAAGGGGAGAGCAGAGATGTCATTGTCGGCTTATGTATCCAAATGGTTTCTAAGGAGATCGTGACCCTGAAAATTTGCTGCATGGTTCACTGCAGTGGTTTGACTGAAGACAGTTTTGCTTCAGGAGAACTTCAATGCAGTATTTATTTTACAGTAAATGGGGGAAAAAGTTTGTACTTCTTCTGGAAGGGGAAAGCATTATTCTGAAGTATACATTTACTTCAGTGGTACATCATGAAATCGATGGATCTTTTTACTAACTATGGAAGAGTTGAATCAGGCCCTATGTGCAGACACTTGTTAATTTGCAAGTTTGCATGCAGAAATTTGGAATGTCAACTAGAAATTGTGTGGACCATGTTTGATAGCCTTTGTAGGAAACAATGTTCTGCACTTTTTGTGACCTAAAATAGAAATATAGTAGGTAGTATTCTTGAAAACCCAGCAAACCATGTAGGATCATGCTCCTTTATGTTTGCAGAAATGATGGAGAAGACTTACCAGTGATGTTTGCAATACCTTTATGTCTAAGTACGCATATGATAAAGCGAAACTTCTGTGTGACCAGTGAAACACCTGACTGCTGCTGGAGATGAAACATGTTCTATTAATATTAGGGACTTCAGCTGAACAGTAGAGAAATAAAGAATGCTTTTCATGGGGTTCTTTTAGAATAAATTCTTATCAGCTCCTGGCTGCAATATCTTAGGGCTAACTTGATGTTACTTATGAATTGCTGTGTATAGTACATTTAGCATGCAGCTGCATACACGATATTTTTGAATATCACTGGAAATAACATGCAAGGGTAAAATTTGGCTTTGTATGCTTTACGTGTGCCTGTATTTGAAAGCCCGCTGTGTGTGCATATGAAAGGTATGAGCCGGCAGCCCAAGCAACTGTTATTGTCTGCTTATATAAAAAATGTGAAACAGCTAAGGACTCGTGGCCCATCTTGTCTTCCTAGCACTTACAGCGAGAGTTAAATGAGATTTGTCGGTTCTTCCTGTGTGTTCAGACTGGGCTTCAATGTCACCAGTATCAATGGTTTGTTTGTTTTTGTTTTTTTTTTTTTTTGTTTGTTTGTTTTCTTTCAAAGTGGAGATATTGGCTTTGTTCTTACTATATTAAGACTATAAACTCGCTTTACATATGCTAATGATTTACTTTTCCTGCTATAATTCTTGAACAAAGTGTCTTTTGTGAATTTGGGCTTGGTGTTTCAAAAACATCTAGGTATCAAAATCTCTTTCAAATTGTAGGAATTGTTCCTGAATGTAACTAAGTATGTTTGTAGAATTAGCTCAAATTCCAGTAAAGTTCTCTGTGTTCTTTCTTTCCTTCTCCTTTATAATAAGGACAAATAATTTTTTTTTCGAGTTCTTGTTAAGGGTATTAACTTCTGGATGGGATAAAACTGAAGTGCTTTATTTGCATAACAAATCAGTAGAATGCAGTATTGATTGCTATTCATGAGTACCAACATTCAATGAATAGCTTGGAAAGCTAATTAAAAATTATAATTGACTTTATTCCTTTTTTGTCTAGTTAATGTTTCTATTTCCTGTCAAATTGTGAAGTTGGTTTTTGTCTTCATTTTTTAAAAATAAATTGCCTTCTGTACAGTCAAGAGAACTTTACAGCCTCTGCGAATTGTTCACATGAAAAGTCATGGTAGGTGGGCTGAAGTCTCCTGGGGCTTGTTTATATGCTATTTGTAAATCAGGTAAGTGTAATGAGAGAACGTTTGCATATTTCATGGCTTCTTAAGATTATACAGTAAAGTTTTTCAGCTTTAAAATTATAGAAAAGTGGGAAAGAACAAAAGAGTTGATTTATTTAAAAATTTTATCTTTACGTGAGTCAAGGTTGTAAATCTGTTTACAAATCTTATGTCAAATTAGTACCTGGCAAGTAACATGGCTGCTAGTGATGTGTTGGAAAGTGTCTTTATTGCACTAGATTTAGCCACCCTTTAGTTTAGCAAACATATTTTAATATTTGAGAAGAAAATGATGATGATGTCCCTAGTTTTCGAAGTCTTTGAGGTGAATATTGTATGAGGCTGTGAGAGTGTACTAGAAAGCATAGCTTTATGCTTGTCCTAGGCTCAGATTTTTCCTCTGTGGCTGGAAAAGGCTATTTAGCCTACCTAGACCTTTCACTGTTCTCTTGTTCTTAAGATGCTGACAAACTATTCAGGTGACCTATTTAATTGCCACGTCCTTTCAGTCAGTGATACAGTCCTTGACTCTATGGAGTTCAGTGTAACTAAGCAATAAAGCATTTTGCACAGGAGACCGTTGTTGTCATTCCTAACTCATCCCAATGAACTTTTGTTTGCATCCTAAAAAAAGTAATTAATATCATGAAGCAATTGGCAAGGATATTAAAATTAAGTGGGATTTATGAAAACAGCTTTTGCAGAAAGAAAATTGTGTTATTAAAAGACTGAAAAGGCAGTTGATGATTTGTTCAACGCTGTGAGCTAAAGATGCTTACTGTTTGTTTGATAGACAAGGTTGTTTCTCAGCGTGGTACTCCCTTCTGAAGAGAAGATGGATTTAAAAAAGTTTCATCACCCATACGTCTGAATGCAGCTGATAACAGGACAGAATTCACTGCATGCATTTTGTCCAGTTTTTTGTGTTCTAACTCAGAAACCTCTCATACAAAATGTATCAGCAACTGAGGGAAATGACTCAGTCCAAGGCTTAGGCTTACTTAAGGTGTATATATTGCTGATTAGAATTTACATGTATTTGCGAAGTCTTTTATAAAGCCTCTAGAAAAGGATTTTCGTGCTGCTAGGTCTTTTTAAAGACATTTGGAAGAGTGACTTACAAAAGTGTTTGCCATTTTAAGTTGACTTCTTGAAGAAAACCAATATGATTGGAGCACTCGGGTAGAAATTTTACTTTACAAGTATTGTACATCATCGCTACATTCCCTTTATTATTTCTATGTGTGTACATACCTTGCATATTCTGAATATATACATTATTGTATATGGAGTTCAACTGTGCTGTTCGTTTCCCTTTAGAAGTAGATGTGGTGGATCCATAGAGCAATGGACTGATGATTAGTTTTTGGCAACTTTTTCTGCAAATGAGAATGGTGGATTTGATAACTTGTTAATATTTCATTTGAAATTCTTGCAGGCAAGATGTGTAAATAGTTTGAAGTGCAGACAATCTTAGAAGTGTCTTATGCATTTCCTAATGACTTGGTGAAAAGACCAGCTTTTTAACATCAAGTAATGCCTTCCTTTTTGTTATGCAATATTTATGGTTTGTTCTGTAATCAGATGGTTCTTGGGATTAATATGTATCAGATTCTTATCCCTTTAATTATGATGACTAATGCCTTTTCCTATTCTTTTTTTCTTATTGAAGTCAGTCGGGTGGTTTATGAATGAAGTTGAAAGTAAAGGGATCAAAACTGGGCTTTGAGTTGTAAAATCATAACAAAGCATGTTCTGCAAATCAAGACTAGGGTCCAAGGCAGTACAAAACAATATGCTCTGGATTTTTCAAGGAGGTTATAAACCCGTATTTCTCAATAAGCTGACTTTGCATTAGAACTTGCCTCAAAATGTGGCACTGGAAAGAAAGAAGGCTCTGGGTGCCAGGGCTAAGACATCACTCACGAGACTGTGGCTTTGCTGTTCTTCGTGCTTCCTACTTGGTTCTGTGAGCTTCCATGGGCAGGATTTTGCTTGAAGCTTATTTTCCTTTGCTGCTTACTCTTTGTGAAAGAAGTGATACAGTTTCTATTTTAAATTCTGCACTTTGAGATGGGCCATATTCTGTGAACATCTGCCTGTCATCTGTTCTACGCTACCAGGCCATTTCTTCAGATGTTTTCACTTTGTGTAGCCAGTGGAGTGAGGAGGGAGGTGGCGCGTAAGGAAAGCCAGCAATGCACGCTTTCTTCTCTGGAGCCGGAACATGGGCTTTCTCTGGCTCCCCTTGTTCTCGTGAGAAAGGCAAAAGAATTTCTAAATTCTGTCATAAACTAACTGGGTGGTGAGGGTAGAACGAATACATTGTCATTCATTCTCAGCTCTGTTGTTAAAGCAAATGTGAAAAAAAAATAAATTGATTTGTAGAGTAGTGTGATGAAAACTTGTTTATTTTCGGCTGAAACTTATGAAGAAAACAGGGCATTTGGGCTGTGGAAGCTATCAGAAAAGGTTTAGTTAGCTTCAATGTACTCAAAGTAGTCAGTCCTTTTCTCGATGTCCATTTTCTCTCCTCTTGCTGTAGTACAATCTGGAGGTGTCCGTAATGGCACACTTTGGAGACTTTCCCTTTTGAGTGCAGCAAGTCAATTGCATTTCAAAACACTGATGCGGAGACTGTATCAGCAATGCTGGCACTGTGGGTTTTTTAATCCCAGTCTACAGTTCTTCCCATCCTTTCCCTCAGGATTTTGTACTGTTCCTGAGAAACAGTTTGGGATTTTTTTTTTGTTCAGCGTTTAGGTTGTGTTGTGTTTGTTTGCGTGTGTGTTTTGTTGCGTGCTTGTTTTTTCTTTGGTGACTCTGGTAGCTTTTAAAGAATTCTTTTCCTCTTGCGTTGTATTTTATTGAAACTGGGAGATATGATAAAGTTGACTTATTAATGTTTTTTTATCACCTCGAGAAGAGAGCGGATGTGACTTGCACCCCTCAGCTGGAGCAGAGCGTGTGGCAGCTGTGCAGGCGGGTGTGCAGGTGGTTGGTGGTGCTGGTTGCAGCCTTCCTGCCGTGGTCTCCAGAGCCAGGTCCTCTGCACAGACTCCGACAAAGCTGCGGCTGAAAGGTGTTTGCGGCCTTTGTTAAAGGATTTGAGCAGCGTCCTGGCTTGTTCTCCAGATGGTAAAGGATGAAAGCTTCTTCTGGAATGTACGTTTTTGCAGCTTCTCTGTCGCAGGGGCTGTGAATGCTCTCGGTCTGTGTTCAACAAAGAGAAAAGCCTCTGTCAGCTTTCTTATAGAGTGTCATAGCAACCAATGGATAATGAAGCAAGTTGCATGCACTCTGTTTATGAACAGAACTGAGTATGACAGAGTAATAATTAGGGAAATAAACAGAGCAGTCCTACGTATGAGTGATTTCCCAGCCCCTGGTAGTGGTGCATTTAGCATAGCGGCTTTTTCTCCAAACTTACATGTCTTTCTGCTTTGCAGTTTTTCAGAAGAAGAAGGTGGGAATTTCATTATTCTAAGCGTTCCTACGCTGTCTAAGAAATATGTTATTTTATTGTTTATGCTCTGATATTAATAGTTGCACTTTCCTCCTTAAACTTAATTGCAGTATTAGCATGCATTTAAAAATATGATAAAAATTGCTGGTAATTATTGGTTTGTGAGTTAGTCTTGCAGTATACATCCAGCTAACATGCTTTTTTTTTTTTTTTTTTTTTTTATTATATCCTTACAATGTCATTAAAATATGCTAGCCTTTATCTCACACAGTAGGGTCCCAATTGGTGACTGGGGCATCTAGTCATTACTGAGGTACAAATGTGCAGTTTACCATGCAGTGATTATCCAGTGGTTGGAAATTGGTGTTCAGGGCTTTAAGAATATTTTTATTCTTAGTGTTTAGCTAGTTTTCCTATCACCCCAATTTATGGTTAGGTTTCTCCTCTAGCAAAAGAACTAAAGGAGCCTAAGAAAACAGAAATGGGGGAGAAGCTTACAGGCTAATTTTTTGATAATCCTTTTTTTTTCCCAGGCAGAACACTTGGCTCTTTATCTCCGCTTTCCATTTGTATAGGTTTTCAGAGTTTAGCATTTCTAGGTAGTGTAAAATGTGGATGTTATTTCTAATGGGTGTGAATTTATAGATAAGAATTGTTTAAAAGGGCGAAAAAACACAACTCCCGACAGCAACCCTGTTTTCAAATACAGATGGTATTTGCATTTTCATTTTATATTTATGTGTAACAACAAGACTCTTGGCCTTGATTTTGAATAGAACATAGTTTTCTTTCACTTTTTTGGCTTGGGAAAGCTAAGGATTTTTTTGCATTCTTCTCCTTAAAAGTTCAATATGAATTGAGGTTGTATAAAAATAGAAGTTTTGCAAAAGACTGCGTAACGCATATAACTACTATTATTGATTTTTCTCACTAATGGAATAATGTTCATCTCTCTTAGCTGGTCTCCTGAGAGTCTGCAGGTCACACGGTAACATAATAAAATCAAACACAGACACACTATTTGTTAAACTACACACCATGAATAGCAAATGAGGCCCGAAATGACTCTTTGGTCTCTCACTTATTTTATTTTACTGCTGACTTTGTTCTTGTTTTGTTTTGGTGTTTTTTTAAATATCATGAAATATTAATGTAGAAAAAGCAATAAGTGGCAGAAACTACTGCTCAGATGGAACTACCTTTTTGCTTTATCAGGAGTGGGTGACAGATAAAATATTAAATATAATTTAAGTGTTTGCATTGATGTACAAAAATGAGAACCAGGATAATGTCTCCATCTTTTTGATCTTCCTTTACGTCCTTTTGTGAAATCAAGTTTGGTGTGTAATGCTTCAGGAGGATAAAAGGGGGACCTAAGATGATGTGGGAGCCATTTCAAAAATAATCTCTTAAATTAATTATTTTCTTTATAAAATGCAAGGGGGAATAATATATCCATGAGTGCAACAGCAGGGATTCCTTCTTATTTGAGAAGAGGTCTCAGAACATAATTAAGACAAAGCCTTATTCTAGTCCTCATAAGAGTAAAATTAAGTCAATTCATATTTTTAATAATTTAGAAGTTTTCCCCCATCATGGCTGTTTCTTGTTTTCAAAATGTATTCTACATCTCATTGGAAAATCGTTTTAAGGTGATACCTTCTTTGTGCTGCAAGGAGATGCCTTCTTGTGCAAGTTTTCTTTGTCTTTTGGTTTAAGTCTGTGAACAGACTGGTTTTACCTTGAATTACAGCTCATATCACTGCTGTCTTTGTAGCTGCTTCTTTGCTATTTAACATGCAGGTTTTCATATAGCATGCAGTTAGAGGAGAGAATAAAGAAGGCTATGGCTCTGTTATGACTTACGTAGAGGATCTATTCTTCTATCCTGCATGCTTTAATATCAGAATAGTAATATATCTTTGTCCCACGTAGACAATTATTCTGCAGTCAGAATGCTGCTGTTGAATTTAGCTTTCGTTAACTAAAAATAAATAGTACTAAACAAAACCAGCCAAGTTAATTTTGAAGTAGCTTATGATACCATATGTACAATCAAGATTTGTAGTGGTTTAACCAGTGTGACAATACCATGTTTACATGGTCTTTCTTCTAGATGACTGTTTTAAGATGATTCGATAGGTTCTAGTAAGAGTTTATTGTATTTCCAACGTTTTTCGGTCAGGTAAGTGTAGTCACAGTTCAAATAACTATTCAAATAAAGTTCTAAATTGTAATGAAACATTCAAAGTGAACAAACCTGAACAGAGTGTGTAAATAAAAAGGGAAAGCTGCTGTCTCGATTTACAATCATTTGCCTATAGCTCCCCATCCATTTTAGGACCTGTAAGACGTGCTAGTTTTGATTAAACTGGCAGTGGTGTGTGGGTTTTTGTGGTGTGTTTTTTTTTTTTTATTACAGTGGGCAAAGGAGTGTTGCTGCTGAGTGAATTAGTCATTTGCATAAGTATGGAATAGCAAATTCAGTCAAGAAAAAATTTACAGGCTTTAGTGGTGGGCTGGAATTGATTTATTCTTGGCCACCATCACAAGATAAGGCTGCAGTGATATTCAATGGCAATTGAATGTTTAATCAACAAAGCTTCTTGGCTGAGAGTTTTTATATAAATGCAGTGAAAAGTCTGTGGCTCTTAAATGTACAGGGTCTGTCAGATCTGAATCAAAGAATTTATTTAGTCTATGGGAAAGAAATACATTTTTCTCTTTGGAGAAATTAATTTGTTAAATCTTCTAATTACCCATTTTTTGCTGCTTTGGGTGTTTTTAGCTGTGTAGCAAGAAGCTAGGGGGTTTTACATTGATATTGTCCACGCTAGATGAAAAAACAATTGGTATGTCAGTGAAGAATATGGGTCAATGTTTATTCTCTTTGCAGTCACTATTCCTTGATAAGATGCTGGGCAGGTTTATTTTAAAGAACTGTTTTTCTTTGCTGGTGTCCATGTTCCAACACTATTAATACAAACACATACACTTACAACTGGATTTGGGGTTGCTTTCAAGTGAATTTTATGTGGTGGCTTTCCAATGACTTTTGTTACCATTGTCCTTTTTTTTTTTTTATCATGAAGTTGGGTGGCTCCAGTCTTATAGGCAGGCTGTGAACACTGAGACCTTGTTGTGATAGATTCCTTTGATGTTGGTCACAACTCTTACAGTGTTTCAACTGTATTAATGTTTCCATAACACATCTTACAGAATATCTTATTTTCTGTTTATTCTTTTAGCTGTCTAAATATACATGCATGTCCTGGTTTGAGGACCAATTTTCTGTTCAGTAATTTTACTTGCAGCTAAGCCTCTTCTAACTAACTTCTAACTAACCCTCAAGAATGCTATGTAAAGATTCTTCCTTTTCTCCTTTCACATATCTTAAAAATATTGTATGATACATTTTTTTGCACTTGATGACACAATGTAAATTGTGGATCTGGGCTGTTCTCAGGGGTCTGTAAGCAGCTCTGTGGAGTTCCACATGATGTCAGCTGGGGGCCTCCTTAAGCATAAGGATTGAACACAGGTATTTCTGCATCCGATCAGGATCTTGAAAGGGGGGGGGAAGGAATATCCCATTGATTTCTGCCTGGGCAGTTCTGTCTTCTACATGCTGACATTGCTCGTTGCCTGAGTATTTGCAGTGACACCTGGAGTTTGATGCAGATATTGATGTTAATGCAGCAGCTTCTGAGGCATAATTAGGATGATAAATGGGATAATTTTGTGGTTAGATTCTTCTGCCACACACTGTGCCACAAAGCTGCAGCTTAGCGTGTAGCCTGCTGGGAGGTGAAAACATTGCTGTTGACTGAATGCAGTGTGAAATATTCAGTCCGTGTTCAAATTTGAATAATGATTTTAATAAAAGTAAATGCCTGTGGTAATCAAAATCCATGTGTAATTATTTAGCTACTTACCCAATATGAATCTATGTATTTTGGGTGTTCTTTTGCTTAACAAACTACAGTCAATGAACCATTTCCTGAAGTGTAACAGTTGTTTGAGAAGGGGTGGAAGCAAGGGCAATAGCAATTGAGTTTTGATCAGTAGAAGCTTTAGCGGTAAGAGCAAAGCACAAGCTATTAGGTGTATCTCTCCCTAAATTGTGAAATCTGTTAGCGCCTTAGTGAATTCTTTCACTTAAAAATTGAAAATCAGTGTTAAGACTGTTCAGCTTTTAATGTCTTGGTGAATTTGATGATATAATTTAAACCCCCAGCTGTTGTTTGCTTCATGTTAAAGTGAAAAAGATTAATCTTCATTTGTATCCTGCCCTGCAATTATCTAGAGGTACTGTGCACCCTATATTATATCATCTAATATAGCAAGGGATTACTTGTAGTCCTCGTTCAAGCAGAACTTGCAGTTTAATTTCAGCAAAGAAGTTTGTTGTGGGTCAGAACAGAAAGACTGTGTCAGAAACACTCCTCAATTTCATGCCAGTGGTTCAAGTACTGCTGTAAAAATTGTAACAGAGTATCAGTGTTCTCTGTGTGGAAGATGTGCGAAGATGTAAATACAAGGTATACAGGGGTGGAAGGGTACTAATGGTAGTAGAAAAGAGAAGTGGAATTTCTAGTGTCTTGGGGAAGCTGTGTGGCACTGGGAGTGTGGTTTCATAATAGGAAGAAAAAGGAGAATTTGCTCTCTACTGTATGTATTTCTGCTGTGTAGTTACCCCAGGTGACTCGCACTTGAATTCAAATGATTTAGGCTAGGCAATGTAGGAGCTATCCCAAAGCAGAGGCCTATTGTGTGTACACAGATTCTATTTTTTTATGCATGTTTCCATGGTTATATTTGTTGGTACTTTTGTCCAGAGGTGCTTGGAGGCTTTCTTTTAAAAAATTTTTAAGAGATTTTGTGAGTTCCTTGGATGGGATGGCATGGATAGGTTATGGGAAACACACAAAGACTGTCATCATGGAAGCGTCCTCCTCTTCCTCAAGGGACGTTCTAGCTTATGTTAAAAACAGCTGTCTCTAACCCATCCTTCTTGCTGCACAAATGAGCACAGGCTTTAAGGTTTTGCGTGGGCAGAGCAGCAGTAGAACAGAAACAGATGAAAGGGTGTAGACTGTGATTAGCATAAAGCTGTGCTCTAAACTTTGGAGGGAAAGTATTAATACTGCTGCCAATGTTAAGATTTTCCAGTTTGTCTGCTAGTACCAGTCTGATTTTGGGGAGTGAATATGACTAAGACAGAGGAATCAGTGAAAGGCATTCGGGGTCGGTTCTTGCTCTAGGAAACAAAGCTGACCTAACTGATGTAGCTTGCTGTGCTCTGATCATTGTGGTCTGCTTCTCTTTGCTTGTCTCTTCCCTCATTCCCCAGTCATAAGGTCTGATGTTGCTATGTAAAGCTGTAAGACGTGGCCAAAATCTGGAAAAGTAAATAAACTATTTTCAAAGAACTCATCTGAAATGCTCTATGTTGTGGTTGATCTGGTGGCATCTGGTTGTCTTTCTATTGTAGCATTTCTGTTTGCTTGACACGGTTTTGAAATATGTTTTCTTTTAAAAGTTTTGGTGTCTGTAGGATTTTCTCTGAATCTTGTACTTGTCTGAAGCATTCCTGGGGCTCAGGCCTTCTGGATATGCTTAGTTCAAGAAACTGTAAATTGCCTCATTGTTTTTTATGGGATTATTTATGCTATTGGCTGGGCCATGCGCAGCACCTGACACCTCTGGGTCTGTATTCTTCCAAAATATATTTTTCTGGCGGTTGCATTAAACAATTACTCCTATTACTTGTTTTCTGCAGCTGCGAACCAATATTGCCAAATAGTGTTGATGCAATTGTACTGTTGATGCAATTATGCTGTTGTCTTTAAAAGCAGAACTGAGGGGCTTGAGCCTGTGAAATTAACAGTAAAGACAAGTAGGAGAGAACATTTGCTGGAAGAAAGTGAAAATCTTGATAAATGTGTAAGGATCACCAAGTAAGGAATCAGTCTTCCAGTGAATTCAAAATTTCTACCAAGAGGATATAAATAATTATAGCTTTAAAATTTTGATATGGATTCTGAAAGCAGGAACATGGATGTGTCTGCTGTTGTTTTATCTGGATACACAACCAAAGAAAAACATGACTGTCTTAAACGTCTGGAAAATTCGGAGTAAAATGCTAACTGCATTGTTGTCTGACATTTTTGTTAGTCCTGGTTTACTAATCCAAACTAGCTATTTTTTGTAGCAAAGAATTCATTTTTTCTTATTTTAAAAAGTAATTTCAACCTGTTTTGGGGGGAGTTGAGGAATCAAAATTTAATTCTGGCATTGAAACAGGTTCTGCAGATTTTTTTTTTTTTGCTACTGAGAAAATATATACACTTTAACGTGTAAGTCATAGATTTCTACAGAAATATTAAGGACATTAAGATGCTTTGCAGACTTGTAGTTTTTCATTCAAACTTTATTTAGTATTACGGGACTTTTTAGAAACTTAGTTGACAACTGCAGCTGTATGTGACATTCTTTCTTGACATAAAGAAGTTTATAAAGGCTTAAACTCCAGTTTGATTATTTCAGGATTTCTCCTCTCTCATCTTTCTCCTTTTCTCATTCGTGAACTGGCATGAACTTTTCTTCCCTGGTGTGATAGTT
Source organism: Vanellus vanellus (assembly GCF_965231255.1). Lineage (NCBI taxonomy): Eukaryota > Metazoa > Chordata > Aves > Charadriiformes > Charadriidae > Vanellus > Vanellus vanellus. Next base: position 23,474,011 of record NC_138913.1, on the reverse strand, counting down.
ATTTGCAAGGATGGGCATTATTCTTCTCAAAACCTTCCTAAAACAAAGTAGAAGGGCAACAACAAAAGATTTAAAATTTAATCACCACCAAATAAAATGTTCGTGAAATTAAATTCTGTTTCCAATCATGTGAAATAATGGAGGCCATCCGTGGTCAGCTGTAGTAGGAAAAAAAACCCAGAAAGTACTGAGAAGCAATTAACTTTAAGGACTAAGTGATTTCTTTCAATTTTGATCTAGCTATTCCTGTATTATCTTTGCTTTGCAAGTAGAGCAGTAGTTCTTTCTGAGGATTAATAATAGTACGTAGTATGTCTAAATAACCCTTTGCTTTGAGTTCTTTTGACCTCTTGGGCAATGTATTGATCTGAATTGACTTTGCTATGTGATCAAAAGGAGAACAACAACATAAGAGTACAACTAATTAGAAACTCTCCAAAGACATTATAACATTGCTGAACAGAGCAAAACTTTTCTCTGAAAACATCAAGGTAGGGTTTTTTCCAGTGAAGATTGGTTGTCATGTCTTTTCAGATCAATCTGAGGTTTTAGAGGTTTTGGGAGTTTTTGCACAAGAAGCTTATATTAATGTTATGTAGTACTGGGGTGGAGGGGGCATGGAAATAGTTCAGCAGCTCTATTACATTTCTATGTCCAGTTTAAAAGATAATCTGATACCTGTCTACTTTTATAGTGTATTTATGTAGGTGTGTGCACACCATCAACACTATTATTTTGAAATGAATTGATGGAAATACGGTTGCAGTCTGCTGGGGTGGCTCACACCAAGCATATCTTTGCTGTCTCGTGTTGCTGGCAGTCACCTTCCATCATGTGCTGTGTTCTTGCAGCTGCTTATACGACCCCTGAAGCTGAAATGCTGGAAAAATGGGGAAGAAGTATTCTATCCAGTCCTATGTTATGTCTGGTGATTGATATCCATAGCCTCAGGAGAAATCCTGTCAACTTTCAGTGAGGAATAGACTTTAAGACATTTAGGCCTTGTCTTCATGCTTCATGACTGGGAAAATTGATGGAAAAATCAACTGAAATTGTGATGTTAAAACACATAAATATGAAAACTGGAACACAGGTCTGTTAGCTCTGATGGACTGTGTGTGGGAATTACTCTTTTAAATCCCTTTTTAGGCTTCCCTATAGCTCTAGATGTACTGCCTACTACGCAAGTGCCATGGTGCATCATTTCCCCTATTCTCATATCCAGTGTACCACAGGTATTTGGTTGACCTGGTGTAGGATCCAGTGATCTGTCTGTTATGTGGTAGAGAAGATTATACTGGGCTGGGGAGCGGATGTGGTGTCTCAGGAGTTTGGCTAGGTATCCCTAATCTTGCTGGCAAACTTAAACTAAAGCCTCTCCCCTATTGAAAGACCAAATCACATGTCCGCTGCACAGTGATTTCTGTTGTACGAGTAAGGGAACAAATAAATTTTTTTTCCTCCATTGAGAGATGTGTGGCTCCATGCTTGGGATCTCCCGCTCTCCCTGCAAGAGGTGTTAGGTGTGTGAACGGGTAGGGGAGGCAAACAGCCCAAACCATTCTTGGCTTCTTAATCAGATTAAGGAGGCGTATCAGTGTGGGTAATCTGCTCTGCAAATGGAGGGGAGGAGAAGCTCAAGCCTTAATCTCTGCTCAAGGTCTTCATAAGTGCTAGTGCTATCACTGGCCCTGTTTGGACACTCATTTGGAAATTGTGATTACATTCGCTGCTGTCCAGGGGATTAAGCTGCAATGTACAGATGTTCCTTTGTTTCTGCATGAGTCTTCTCAGAAAGGTCTAGCACCCTTTCACTTAATATCATGCTTTTAGTTAATTTTGTTGAATTCCATACAAAATAAAGTCCAAGATCCTATGGAAATATGCACCCCAAATCTTTAGTATATGGTTACACAAGAACCATCTCATTGAGATGACATTCATTTGCTTCCTGGTAGGAGGCAATTTTGTGTTGGAGGTAGCATGACTGACATTGGAGAAGAATGGTGTGTAATGGACGCACTTGGACACCTTTTTCCGTAAGGAAGCATGATATACTTGCCGACGTGCTTCGTGCAGCATGGTAGCCTAAGCTGTGAAGATGAATCTTCTGCTTTGAACACAACTCATTCACGCTTTCTCGTGGATCTGACATGTATGTATGATCATATGTGATCATACACAGCTGTGCATATGAAAAGTATTTAGATATTTTTAGAGAACGAGTATTTTCCTTGCTGAAGCATTATTCTTTATTGTTCTCATGTATCATGAGTGCAGAAATAGGGTAGAAAGCTTTTCAACCACTTAATTAATAACTTAAGAATGTTTTTAAAAATCTGAATATATTTCCTGTAATGGGCTGAACACAGGATAAATCAGTGCTGTTAATTGGGAATATTTGCTTGACCTATTTCCTGTCATACCACTGCAAGTCGTGAATGGTTTATAACCAGATGATGACAGACAAATGATAAGTACTACTCTGCAATCTTTTCTTTCAGGGCAAATATAGTTAATCTTTGTGAAGATGGCTCAGGTGTCTGATAGCTTTTTCTCTGAATTTGTGGTTCCTTAAGGAAGGATCATAAATGCTGTTTTGTAACTTATAGGAGAGGTAATAAGCTTTGTAGAAGATTGCTAGATTAGTCCTTGAAGCTACTACGTCACCATTAAAACCTCATGCCAGGACAAAATTTTTAGTTCCCATACTTGTTACTGCATTATTGATAGTTATGCCATAACTACTGTTTTATCCAGTATATCCTGTTGGTTTTGCTGGAGCAGAAGTCCAACAGCTTTCTTGACTCGAGGAGAAAAGCACAACCGCTTAGTATCTTAGTGTTAACAGGATAAGTTGTATAAAATTGAACTCAGTCTTTAATTTAAAATGTGGTTTTGTGATCATCATTAAGATGGGAATGGTATTAGCAGGACTGACTCTTCAGCTCATTCTCTGCAAGATGGTAATTTATCTAGGGGTTTGCTGTTAAGCTGTGTACCAAGTGCTCCTCTGTTTCATGAATGGTTGCCTAGCCAAGATAGGAAGCCACTCTTAATCTTTTTACTGAGAATGTTTTTAAGAACCTTTCTTTTAGTTAGAATTGTTACCACTAAGTTGTTGGAGTTAAATTTTAACAAAGAGCTGTGTCCCCAGGAGCTTAGAAATAGCAATTTAACACTTTTGTACATCCTGTTCTTCTGAAACAAATTGATGGAAGAACATGACCCATTCAATGTGTGCAATAGCTTGAAGAGGAACAGATTCCAAAGAACTGAACAGTGTGAAGCAGCACTGGTACCAATGACTGTTCTTTTGAATTTGTACAAGGTGTTTCACTTTTAAATATGTTTAGAGGTTGTTTGGATTTCAGCTATTTGGCAGTTCAGACTTGAACCTGAAGTGAACTGAAAAACTTGCTTTAATTTTTCAAGTGTTTGATTTCAATATTCAGCATTCTACATTATAGGTCCATTTCTAGTATGAAACCAAGTAGTCATGTTATTCTGTAGTCAAATTTAGTTAGGTTGCCTGTAGGATATAATTGGCCTTAAAAGGGAGCAGGGTTATTGTACTATTTTTTTTTATAAGTGCTAGCCACTATGTGATAACACTAATTCTTTTAAAACCTAGAACAGACAAGGCCCAGCTGAAAGTGTGATGGCAGCTGTGGGGTTCTGATACATCAGAAAGTCAAGCCCATTGTGGTAGACACCGGACTACGTGGAGAATTTGCGTAGATGAGGAAAAGAATGCTAGGTAACCCTGCCCTAATTTATTTTACTAACCTAGAGAGTTTCACATCTTTATTTCAATTTGGTCAACTGAAAGTGGGCATGAGGTGGGAGACTAGATCAAACTTGATTAAGTTAAATGGAAGTATATATTGTTCCCCTGTATATATAGTATTGGAATGGTTATGAGCCTTCTATTTCACTTCCTAAAGTAGATTTTAAACTTGAAATGAGCTCTTCCTTCTGCCCAAACACATGGAGTCACCTATGTGTTTCAGCAAGATGTGGTATCATATCTTACAGTGGGGAGGATGACGGGGAGAAGAGGAAAGGGAGGACAGAGCGGGTGATTGGAAATAAAACTTGTGGACACATACCTTAAATTGAATACTTTTGGAGTGTGTAGTCAGTGAAACTGTGACAAATAGTTTCTTGCCGATTGGCCGGTAAGGAAACACGTGGCTTCTATGTTAATTATTTCCTGAATACAAGATCTTCATTTCAAAGGGTGAAAAATGCTTTTAAAATAATCAGTGTTCAGTTAAAGACCCTCATTTACCCTTAAAATGAAAAGAGTTTTTCTAATGAAAGGTTTTTTTTCTGATTTAACAGATTTTTGAAACAAATTAGTCTAATCTTTCTGAAAGATTATTTTTGTGTTCTTTGTTTTGCTGCAGTGCAAGATCTTAACTTCTAGGTGTTCTTAGCTTTTACATGATGAAAGATTTAACAGAGGTGAAAGGTAAATGTTCACTACAAGCTTTTTTATTGTTTATTATACGGTTGCAAAAAAGTTTGTCTTTTCATAATGTTATCCCTGCCTAAGGTGTTTAGTTCATGTCTAGTCTATGCTCATTAGGAATTCTCCTGAAATTTGTCATAAAACTGCATATTAACTATACTTATTCACTATTCCTGTGAGAGTGCTGCGAAAAAGTATAAAGACTTTATTATAATTCACCATTATATATGCAGTACTTACTAGACACTGAAAACCCTGTTCACAAATGGCTCCCTGCACCCTTTGTTAAAGGTCATTTTGCTGGTATTCAAATAATGAAGAAAGTCTAAAACTTGAATCTGCACAGAGGTGTCTGCCTGTCTTTGGAGAAATTATTGACAAGTGGGGGGAAATAGACTGCTCAGGGATTAGAATAAAAAGGAATACTGTTATGTCAGTGAATACCAGGAGGCTTGCTGGCAAATGGAGCTCTGCCCTGCGCTTACAGTCCCAGGTATGAGAGGCTCAGGAATTTTTTTCACTGCTCAGTTGTACTGTAGACAGGGCCAACTGATGCTTACCAGGACCAACTGGAAACAATGCAGAAACTCACGTTGTATGATGGCAATCAGTGGCAGTTCTAGCAGTACATGAAACGGATCTCTTGAACCTGAGTAATTCATGATTAATGCCTCCTCTAGGCAAATGCAGCAACTAAGAAAAAAACAAGAAGGGATTCAGATTTTTGAATGAAGACTAGTTTTGAGAATTGTATCTACTTCCCCAATTACTTGTGAGTAGAAGGAGCCTAAAACAATGGCAGATTACTTAAATTTCAATTTACTGAGTATTGTCTTAAAGCAAAATTGCTTCCAGGAATATAACTTATAGGTGTAATAACAGGATCTAAGAAATTAATAGAATGTGATAGCGTGTCCCTAAATCTGCTTAGAAAAGGAGAGTTGCTACTTTCGCCATGTTCTAGTAGTTAAAATGAGGTATTTTAATTAGTTATGCTAGCTTCTATGCGGAGTATCACACTTAAATTGCTGAGTTGGGGTTGGATGTTTCCTGCAAACAAATACTGGAATTTGTTTTTATTGTCATTGCATGTGGGCTGACACCACCACCTGAGGTCATGAAGTTACTGTTTGCAAGGCTATTTTTCCTTTCAAAATGGTGATAGGTTGTGAGGACCTTGTACCAAGAGAACAAAGGTCTTTCACGACACACCATGGCTGTGGAATAGCTACTGTAGTCTGTACAGTCTAAAAAAATTGTTGAAAAAGTTGCCAAGTTAAATCTTTGAGTAGAATGAATTCAATTATTGGTAAAACTTATTATTCCTATATTTGCCGTCTTTTACAATGTCTGCTAATTTTTTTTTTAATAGTTATTTTTTTTCTGTTCTGGAAGGGTATAGTCTTAACATTCTATTACTTTAGCTTTCTTTTTCTGCTAAGGGAACACTAGACATTAATGAAATGTCAATGACTTGCAGTTAAATTCTCTTTCCATATCTAATTAGAACTAAATGGTTAGTGAGGTTAGAGAGACTAAATAAATGGAACACAGTTAGTTCACTCTTTCAAATCGTGTTCTTGCATTAGCCAAATCAATTTTGAATCACATTCATAAAGATATCTGGTTCTCCTGAAACACAGCTTTGAGTCTTTTTCAGAGTAATGAGAGATAAAATTTGAGTGGATTATATTTTGTTGCTGTTCAGTCAAGTTATACCTTCCTTAACAATGAAGTACCTCAAACTGGCTAGGTGAGCCGACAGAAATAAAGAAACTTTTTTCTGGTACTTTCTTGTATAACATCTGTATTTTTTTAGTATCCCTTTAGATTGGTATCAAGTAGGCTACTGTCAGATGACTAAAACTGATGGAAAGATCTGTAACCAAAATGAGCATTTGTTTTAACAGTGAACAAGATGAAAAAGGAGTCTGAGTGGGACACATAAAATGACTAAGATAGGAAGTTGGCAAGGCTTTAATAGGCAGGCATTTGCCTGTGATAGTCTGATTGCATAATTAGCAGGTTTTTATTATTATACCAACTGCTGCAATCCAGTTATGTTGCAGCACTCAGACTTGTGCTAATTTCTCACATGTAGAGATGCAAAGGAAGCATCTTATTCAGGCTGCTGCAGAAATAAATACAGAGGCAGATTTGTTCCAGGAAGCCCTTAGTATGAGCTCTAGGTGTGCTGCGGTGATCCAAATGTAGCCAGAAAGAGTTATTCTTTTAAAAGTGACACCAAGTTGGGCAGGAGCGTTGATCTGCTTGAGGGTAGGAAGGGTCTACAGAGGGATCTGAATAGGTTGGATTAATGGGCTGAGGCCGATTGTATGAGGTTCAAGAAGCCCAAGAGCCAAGTCCTACACTTGGGTCATAACAACCCCATGCAGCGCTGCAAGCTTGGGGAAGAGTGGCTGGAAAGCTGCCTGGCGGAAAAGGACCTGGGGGTGTTGGTTGACAGCCGGCTGAATATGAGCCACCAGTGTGCCTAGGTGGGTGGCCAAGAAGGCCAATAGCATCCTGGCCTGTATCAGAAATAGTGTGGCCAGCAGGACTAGGGAGGTGATTTTTTCCCCCCTGTACTCGGCAATGGTGAGGTCCCGCCTCGAGTACTGTGTTCAGTTTTGGGCCCCTCATGACAAGAAAGACACTGACATGCTGGAGCGTGTCCAGAGAAGGGCAGCGAAGCTAGTGAGGTGTCTGGAGAACAAGTCTTATGAGGGGTGGCTGAGGGAACTGTGGTGGTTCATCCTGGAGAAAAGGAGACTGTAGCGAGGTGAGGATCGGTCTCTTCTCCCAAGTAACAGGTGATGGGACAAGAGAAAATGGGTTCAAGTTGCACCAGGGGAGGTTTAGACTGGATATTAGGAAAAATTTCTTCACGGAAAGGGTTGTCAAGCATTGGAACAGGCTGCCCAGGGATGTGGTTGAGTCACCATCCCTGGGGGTATTTAAAAGATGTGTAGATGTAGTGCTGAGGGACGTGGTTTAGTGGTGAACTTGGCAGTGTTGTGTTAATGGTTGGACTCAATGATCTTAAAGGTCTTTTCCAACCAAAACAATTCTAAAGCAAGTCTTACAGTAGAAAGCTAGGATACAGAGAAGAACACTTTTTTTTTTTTTTTCTTTTTTTCCTCTTTCCCCTGGGGTACTCATTTTTTTGGTTTTGATTGGTGATGAAATAAGGTGTGAGTTCCTTTTCATGGGGAAGATTGATTTGGTGTTGCTGTTATTTGGTGTGTTCAGCTTTGCCAATTATTCTATTTCTACTCTTACACAGTTACATAATTTTTTTTTTCACATTTTTTCTCTTTTCAGTGACTATGTGTGCTTTAAATGTAATAAATAGCTTGCTGTTGGAATGATTATAGGTGCCTGCAGTAGTTTGACTTCTTTTGTGATTATTCATTTCTGAAGAATGGTGTGAAACATTGAATCTTCATTCCTTCTGTTGTAAAGAAAATAATGCTGCGTATTTCCCATTTTCATTGTCCTCTGTAAAAATTCCCCCAATTCAGTTTTTCAAGAGGTCGAATTGACATCAGCCAAATTGTGTAGTTCTTTATTCTTCTAGCCAGTTACTTCTGCAGCTTTCTGAGGTTGTGGTTTGGGATGCTTAGCAAACTGATTTTTTTTTTTTTTTTTTATTTGCCTTTCTGTAGCTGAGAGATTCATTGTCTTTTGTGGAACTTAAAATTGCATAAACTGAGAATTGGATCACAATGCAGTCATTCAGTTTTCTGCACAAAAATTTTAACCCTTACATGGCTGCTGTCTTGCTCAAAAAACCCCAGCATAATATGCTTTGCTTCACATCTGGCTTGGATCTAGCTTGCTGCATGTACTCTTACTGCTTTGTTACTTTAATGAGAAGGAAGCTACTTCGTCCAGCCTGTCTGTGGACTGTAAGAAGGGTTTTATATTATCAGGTAGGATGTTTCAGTAATGCAGTGTATTGAGAGTTCCCCTATCTGAAATGGAATGTGAGGTTATATTTGGTATTCTAAAGGCTCCCTGAAAATATGCTTCATTGCTCACGCCCTTTGGCAGATTAGAAAATGGCTGAGAAATAAGCATCTGACCCTTCCTAAATGCTATGTTCTTCAAGTAATTTTTTTACTCGTTAACTTATTTTCCACTTATATGATTTAAGACCGATTTGCATACCTTTAAAATTCTTTTCATATTTTATTTGTGATCACAATGTAATGAGGCAGTTGTTCTATTCCAGCGGTGATTTCTGCCAATCCCTTGCTGAGACTGTAATCTAGAACCTCTCAAAACCAAATCTGGGAGTTTTTGACGTTATCTCCTGCATCATTTTTCTTAGTCATCCTGCATCATTCTTAGTCATGAATTAATAACTTGAAACAGTGATTGATACAAAGATACAGTGTGTTTTCCACTGAGTTCCAGTCACAGTCCCAAAACCACAACAGCAGGAAAGAAATCTCTGAAGAAATAGTTTACAGGTAACAGGGATGATACAGGTTTCAACTGAGTGTCCGCGTATATGTGTGGGACCATCACCTAATAACACTGCATGAAAGGTAAAGAATGGGACCTTTTTAAGCTGAATTTACAGCATGTTTGAATTTGCATGAATTATCTCTTTAGCTTTTAATGGATGTGAGAATTTTCTTATTTTTGTGACTTTCCATGGGAGAGCAGTCTTACTGTCTTCAAATTTGACTAAGTAGCAGAAGGATTTTTTGCAAAGTATCAGAAATGTTGTGGGAATGAATAAAGACTGTGGTATTTGGCTGGGTGTTTGTGCCACATTTTAATGGTGTAACTTCATTAAGTGCATTTGTAATTGTCTGTAATTTTGGAATGGAATTGCATTATAGAATTAAATGTCTGCTGCTGTACCTTCAATGTTAGTGTTCTATTACTTTGCTAAATAAAAATTTTAATAATGCTTTTAGGGGATATATTGCCTATATAATCATGCTTTCAAGGACCACTTAGCTCCTTGTAATGAGGAGGGGAGGAATGGAGCTGGTTCAAATGAGGATATGAAATAGTTGTTGCTATATTTTGCTAAGAGTCATAGTTGCATGTAGGGGAATAGTTAATGATGGGTAATGTTTCCCATCTTCTGCTCTTGCCTTTGCTTTATGATTACGTGAGTTCTCTGAGGAGAATCATTACTTTCTTGACAAACATCTGAAGTACAGCTCTGTACAGAGGTAGTGAGCTAGTCAACTAAGTAATAAAAAACTAGCACTTGGTAGCAGACAGGTACCACTTAAGAAGCTAACGAGTTTATCAATCTCGGCTAACTGGCATTGTTGTACTTACTGCCAGCGGCCTCCTAGGAGCTCTGCTTCCCTCTGGTCTCAGTGGTCATCCTTCAGGCTCTGGTTGAGCAACGGACAGAGGGATGTGAGAAAACTAGCCTAACCATAACACAGGCTGGTACTGTTTTCTTCTACAAAGACATAATACATAGTAATGACTAATTTGTCACAAGTGCTAGACTGCTATTAGAAGCTCTTTTTAAGAGGACGGAAAAAAGCGTTGCTAGGATTTTGTTCAACGTATCAGAACTTCTAGGGTTTTTGTTTTGTAAGCCACGTTGTTACGGAAGGGCACTCTTATTCTGAGGCACTAACATGAGATAGTGCCACTAAAGTAATGATTAAAAATGAGAAAATTAAGAGGGAGAAATTAAGGAAAAAATGTTTTCTGATACATTCTGGATTCTGCTTTAAATGCAGAATCAAATTCTAACTAGCTATCATGTAGAAATTCCCTAACAAGAGTTGGAATTTCATGTAGAATAGTAAGTATTGATAAGAAATTTGAGGGGGTAGTAAGTAGAGCTAAAGTAGTAAATTATTTTACATTTAAGGCATGACTCATTTTATGTTCAGGAAGTTTTCTTTAATGCACCAAACCCCCACTGTGATTCTTCATGACCTTAACCTGTGGCAAGTTACAAATGACATGAGCTGCACGCTGTATATAGGGATGAGGCCCGAGGTTCTTAAGAGGTTTAGAGTTGCACAGGTCCCAAGTAATGTGGTGTGCCTGCTCTGGGAAATGCTTTATTCAGATCAAGCTGAACTTTCAAAGCCAGTCACTAGAAGGAGATTGCTTACGGCACTTTCATTTGTAATGAGATCTTGCTCTGTGTAAATATGTTCTTTTGGGTGAACTCAAAGGGAAAGGTGTGTTCCAGAAGCTCACCCAGTGTGTTCAGCTGCTGGTGGGTGCTTCGCCTCTTGGGTCTGGCTAACGTTAGTCTGAATTCAAGTCCTCTGGGATAAGCGTGGAATTGATTTCTGGTCCTCAGGCCCAACTGTTTCACTCACCAGATGTCTCCTGTTGTGCAGTACTACTTGCTGATATAGATGTAACCTGTGCATGTGGGTAGACACTGCATCTACAGTAGCAGGTATTGCAGTTAGATACATCGTGGTACTCGCAAGCTCCTTACTTTACTTTTCCCCACCATTTACAAGCTGTGCTGGAGGGACACTGGCTCTTGCAGACCTTCAACAAAATTTTCAGTGTATCTTTCTCTTATTGCCAAAAGAGAGAAGAGGGGAAAACAAATCTTACTGAAACTTTTAAAGTGTATTTTCTTACACAACCAAGTCACTCTTGTACTACAGTAGCTTTCTGTGTTAGAGGAAACTGATTCTGTGCATACTTGGATTTTTCATGTTGTGCTCTTGTGGCTCTCCCTGAAATCCTCAGGTTTAGCACATCACAAATGTGGAGGTACCACTTTTGTTAAGAAAATTTTTTTTTTTTATTTCTTATGCTAGAAGATGCTAAATATTAAGTCTTTCTTAGTTAAATTATTTGGGCTATTTTTTCATTCGAGTGTAAGTAAAGAGGAACTGGATAGTATGTGGTCTTCCTGGTGTGTGTGGGAAATTTAAGAGCAGTCTGGCTTTGTATTCTCTCACAGAACTATCTAAAAGCACAGCTGTTGGCCCTTGTTTTCCAAATACAGAAGAGGAAGGTACCTATTGATATATAAATCACAGAAGAGGGAGTAATAGATGGGAATATGCAAAGCTGTAGAGGTAAGGAGTCCAAGCCAATAACACTAGCTAATTTGTAGTTGCCTTTCCCCCCCAAAATCAGGAAAAACATAGCTGTTGTTCATGTCTGAACTATTAAAGTTAACAACGGAGCTTAAAAATTTGGAAAACTTTTGTGCATGAAAACTTTTCCAAATGATTTAGTTAATGGACTCCTACTCTGAAGTATTCTGCTGACTAAGGAATGTTTTTGCTGTGACCGATTTTGCTGCTTTGATGTGCATTCCTGGTGATGCCAGGATTCAGTCTGCAGTCATGTGGCACATACAGCACTGCTGCTGTGTCATGGGAAGAATGTGTGCAATGAAACTAACTTCATGAAGTAATTGTCAGGTATAAAGCGATGATCAGTTGGTACCTCCAGACCAGAAAGCTAGATGTCTATGCATCGTGTATGAAAGAAAATAAAATTTAAGAGAAACATTATTATTGGAGAGAGAGACTATGACTTCTTCCCTGAACTATGCAGGGACCATCTATTATTGGGACGTGTAAAAAGGTCATAGGTAATTTCTGTTGCACAACACAAATGGACTCACGTGAAAACAAATGCGTTGCCACATACTACACTAATTTGCCACATACTGGTATGGTTGGTAGTAGCAGTATTGTGAATCTTGCCAGATTGGCACAGACAAATCAGAAGCAATTTTTTTCTGGAGGTTGTTTATCTTCAAATAAACTCATTTAAGGCTGTTTAGTTAGTACTAGCATAAGATATGATCAGCATACTATAATTGTTTCCAAATATCAATAACCTGTGGTGAATAAAGGTTTGTTAGATATGGGCTTTACTTTTCTTTGTTTGCTCCATTGTAGAATTAAGAGTAAACATAAATGAAGTTCATTATTTCAGAATCAATATTACTGTGGACTAGGCAAAGAAAATAAATAGTATCTGTCTGCCAGGGTTTAGATGGAAGACTTGAGCATGAGGTTAGTAATTCATTGTGTGTGAGTGTATAATACTGAAAAATGTTTTAAATGAAACCCAAAACTAGTATTTTGACAATTTTGGTTAATTATGAGACTTAAAGTCCACTTTCACAGCTGCAAAATTGTCACGGCCAAATTCAGGTCATGTTGTTGAATTCTTTTGGTTTTGGGAAATATCCTTTCTGGCTTAGTCCATAAGTAGTTCTGGAAACATCTTGGTATCCTGGAAAAGAAGACATTTCATAGTTATATCTTAGATGGAATGGAATTTTAGTAGTAGGTGAGAGATCCTCTATACTAAAAACTTTTGCTTGGTACTTTTGTTTCTTGAATATCACTGAGGTTGCAAATTCTGCTGAAACACATAAAAGAATAAACTCACAAAACGTGTCATGATGGGACCTAAGTGACCTGTTGCCAATCACAAAATATATTTTAGAGTCACTGAGGACAGGTCTTTTAAAGAAATCAATTTTAGAGGAGGAATAAAATGTGAATGATGTGAATTGGAAGTATAAAAAATGAAGAATTGTCATTTATGAGGACAGAAAAGTAAAGGTACACAGTTTCTTAAATTATTGTGTGAAAGAGTAATCATTTGTGTGTGCTATATCTGTCACTTCATAATTCATTGAATCGTAGAAGTCATAGCAAAAAGATGTTTTGGAAAAATTATAAAATATGTTTGCAAAATTATAAGAGAACTAAAAAGATGGTTGTGTAAACTGATTGTACCTTCTCAAAGTCTGTTGAGTGTTCCTGAGCAGTCTTGTATACGCAAAACTCAGCAATTGACACTTGATAGATTTCACAAAAAGGCTGGGAGAATGTATTAAGGAAAAATCACTTTGCACATTCCCTAAACCTATTTAAATAAAATAACGTACTTGCTAATTATTGGTATTTTTGAACTGTGAATAAGTATAGGCTTGAAAAAAAACCCACCCCTGTGTAATGTATTAGTGAATTTGCATACTATTCAAATGAAAGGTTAGTTAACGGTTGTGACTGCTTCATAATGGTATGATTTAATCTTTTTACTTTTGAAAGATATCAAGTAAAGATTATATGCGAATAAACACTTTTTGTCCTCTTGGACCATGAGAACATCTGTGTGGCCAAGGCGATTCTCGTGGAAGCTGGCAAAAAGCCATCGCTTCTCAGAGTAGGTCCTGGGTCAGATCTAGGTCTCCTATTTAGTACCTTGTCACTTGTAATTTGGATACAGGGCTCTGGCCGCAATGGCTATGATTGAACCCCAGACATTTGAAACCAACCAACTAGAAATAACAAAACCTTTTAATTTCCTTAGCCAAATTTTGAAAAACCTAAATTTGGTACTCTTGTAATTTTCGCTCTGGTGAGGTAAGACTTGTATTCCATCATCCATTATCTCGAGAGTCAGAAAACTTGCATCATTTGGGATTTCCTTAGGTGACCAACAGTGGCAGAAATTGAATTGCAGTCATTACAAAGAATAGGCTTTATATTCCACCTCCTTAGAGAGCTTAGTTATTGAGCTGGCTTTAGTTGAAACAGCACAATTCGATTGCTTTTGATTTGTCCCTGCAAATTTATCACTCTTTACCACATTTGCAATATTCTGCTACTAAAGTCCCTGAATATACACACAAAAAGAAGCTTTTCCCACAGAATGAGAAACATTACCTTGGATTTTTCAGAGAAAATATACAAGTAAAGCTCTTTTTTTTTCTTTTTTTTTTTTCCTTAATGTGCTCTAAGTTAGTCTTTTTTCTGCCTAATTAACTTTATTAATATTAAAGACTACAAACTGGCACTTCCTTAATTCAAGGGATCTTAACTTTAATATGTATCTTGGGACCCAGAGGAAATGTACGTTATCACGAGTGGTCTGTCAATGTAAAGCAAGGGAGCTGAAGCACTATATTTACCTCTTGCTTAGTAACGTTTAAGAAAATGAATTTGTCTAAGTCATAAGCTGGACAGGAAAGAAATATCTGAAACTAGATCCATTTCTAGTGAAAAAGAAACACACAAATGAGGGGGAAAAATAACTACAAGAAGACTTACCGAATTTTTCTTTTGGCTCTTTGCCATGTCTTCTGAGAAGACAAGCTGGAGAAGACAGCTGCACTTTCTGCTGTCCTGTGAGAGGCCCAGGAGCAGCTGATGTGAGCTGGGGAAGATGCTCTTTTCTGCAGCAGCATCTGGCTTAGTGCACCTACAGCTGCGCTGCCTTTGGGGGGTCTGTGTGCTTTTGTTGCTGTCACTGGTACTGCGGCTCGTGCAGTTATGTCTGCAGTATCTGTAAACTAGCAGGGGTGAAGCTGTGACAGCACTGAACTCAGCACGGATAACTGCCTGAACGTGTACTTGAACTGTTCAACTGATTTTTGCAGCTAAGATGACCTTTCAGTTTTCGAACTGTGTTTAGCATCTTAAATCTGGTTTAGGTGGTGTTAGGGACAGGACTTTGTTGTCTAACACCTAGTGAATCTCTCCTGTCCTGCTGCCATTATCCCTTAGACCCCTTATCCTGTTTACCGGCACTATGCAGACATCTGGGATGCTGCAGGGCCCCTCGGGCAGCACTGGATGCCTGCTGTTAGGTTGTTCCATCAAGCCACAGGTGACTGTTCTGAAGTGAGGTTGGGAATTTCCACTTGAGCTGAAATCACTGCAGTGATACCAGCTGTAGCCATACTCTGAGATTATCCACTGGTTGTGTTGGTTACACTGCAGAGTACAGTTTAATTGCCTCTCTTAGTTTTAATTATTATTCACATGCTATGTAAGGGCGTATTTGCATACCACATATGTCTGTAAGGTCTATCTGAATAACTAATACACAGCATATGAAAGACTCGTATTGCGGAATATTTTCTTAAGATGCCATGTAGTTATTAGGTTTTAAAAATTTCTTTCTAAAACAGAAAAATAAGAAGTGATTAAAAGTATTGAGTAAATGTTTTCTAAAGGACATACAACTGTGCAGTACTTCATAAATATTTTTAAAGATTCATGTTTTGTTTACAGTTCTCAACTGAAATTTATTTTCTTCCCTGGAAGAAGAAAGGGAGGGCTGCTCGTTTTCTTTTATTCGGCTTGGACAAAGGGTAGAAATGAAGAGCAAGGTTATTGAAAGCCTTCTCTCTCTCTCTCAAGTGACAATAAGACATTTAATGGCTAGTGAGTTGCACAAATTGTCTATCATATTTTTGGATGTAAAAACTGTAAGGACAATTCACTACCTCCTTGTTGTCTTCTCAATCACAAAAGGAGAACATGATTCCTTTCTAGAGTCTAGTCTTGCATTTTCCAATCTGCTGCTCTCTCTTCTGTTCCCTGTGTCTCCTTCTTAACACATATGGCATTGACGTTGACCTGAGCACCCGAGCTGACAGTAGAGCATGAGTAGAGAAAGCTTGAATTCTTTTTTCCTTTACTTTGTGGAGAAGATATAAAGGGGCAGGTGTTGTGCTCAGTTACTTGTGTTTCTTCCCAGTAATCCCAGAGCCTCTTTACTATTTATAAGATTCTTTCATTCTTTGATAGGCAGCACTCCGTCTCAGCTGCTAATGTCTTCGAGGGAATGTGAAGGAATGGGATCTTCTTTTTTCCTGGTTCACGGTGTGCATCTGCTAACCTATTCATACCCACTCCTCTAAAAGGCATTGTTTATTTCTTAGTGAACAACTGTGTGTTGGAAAAATTGAGATCTACTTTTACCCATTTTTCTATAATTTGCAATGCATAGCTGCATTTTAAAAAAAGCTTAATGTTAGTCATGTAAGTATTGGTAGAAAGGTGGACTAGAATTTTAGAGGGTCTTCAGCACATGACTGCTTTCCAGTCTGTGTCACATTTTACAAAACTGGAATGGTCCTCCTGGTTGCTGTTGTCTTGTTCTGAAATAGCGCTTAGTTTTTCCGCATTGTTTTAACTTATTTCTATAATGACATAAAGATCTTGCATGTAAATGTGTGTACCTCTATTTGTCTCTAATAGAACGTTTAACTATAGCGAAGTGCAATTCAGTGTATACTTCTATTTTACAACTTGTGAGAATTGTATCTGCTATTTCAGTTGTAGCTGGGTTAAACGTATCCGGTCTTCATCCCAAAACAAGTCAGCTATTTCCTTCTGCAAACTATGAAGGCCAAACGAGATCTTAACAACCGAAGTACCACAGATTGCAGTTTTGCTGTGGGTGTTCAGAGCAATCATCAGTTTTAGCTGTATAACTAGAGCGGAATCTTGCCGGTAATTTCCAGCCCAAGGTAGTATGTAGGCACTATGTGCAGCTGTGTTTGTGTGCCCTTCTACCCCCTAAAAAAAAAAAGTAATCTCTCTTTTTCCATGTGTGGCAGTGATTTTTGAGACAGCTATGTCCAGTTCTGTATTATTCAAAGCATTTAATCCAAATATTCTCTTCTACTTGAAACGTTTTCTATGCATCTATTGCTAACAGCACACATAAGCCTTTCTTTAATTAAGATTGATGGATAATCCCTTAGAATTCTACTACCATTTTGTACTCTTTGTCCTTCATAAAGTAAACCTATTTCATTTTATGTGATATCAGTTATTTCAATTGAAATTTCAATAGTTGTCTTGATTATTGACCAAACATTTGCCAATATTTTTGTTGTGGTTTAATAAGGATCGTGATTTGATAGGAGAAGGAGTCAGCTTTTAACTGGCTTTCAAACCCTCGTGAATAAAGCTTCAAAAATCCCTCAGTGGATATATGGTTGAAATGCTTTTCCAAGACACACACCCGAGACAAGGCTGTTACCACCTGTCAGACTGCTATAGGTATTCCACATCTTTCTGATATGTAAAAAGCGGCAGCCTGGGGGGGTACACAGGATGGAGCTCAATGGGTTTCAAAGAGTGGAGAGAATTAAATAAGGACATTGGTAAAGATTCTGTCTCCCTTTGCTTTCTCACCAGTCGGTTCTAGGATTTTCAGAATTTGGTCATTGCTGCCTTGCTACTTTTTCTGCTCAAGTCGGTGGTTAGCAACTCTGGTGGAAACAGACTTGGGGTAATGCTACACCCTGCTGAAAGGGTCCCCTGATTGGCTAGCTGAACATAAGTGGATCATAGTAGTGTGAGGGCTCTACAGTACTTATTTCCCTGGTTGCATGAGGGTTTTACTCTAATTATTTGTTATGGGACATGATTTCGTCTCCCAGGAAACACTAGTTTCCATTTGTCCATTTTATCTTTCTCATAATGTTTCTGCTCCAGGTATTTTAAGTGATCCAGCTGGAGATAAATTCTCTTGTTTAAATTGTGGAAAATTTTCCTTTGGGTGATTTTCTTTATGTAACTGGCTTGCCTATACATTTGTCTTCTCAAGACAGATTCTTTTAATTTTTCTCTCACTAGCATTTTCTTTTTAAATTGGAAAAATCTGCTGAGTAAATGATCTCTATTGCCATCTACGTGTAACCAGAGCACTTTATTTTTAATGTTAGCTTTATTAAATTGAAAGTAGTTGAGGTTCTTATCTTTTATCTAGGGTTTTGGTGTAGTGGTTTGTTGGGGTTTTTTGTTTTTGTTTTTTTGTTTGTTTGTTTTTTGTGGTTTTTTTTGTTTGTTTTGTTTCCCAGAGGTGTTATTCTACGAATTCCAAAACACACTTGCAAGAATGAATGGTATGTTGACAGACGTTTTGGTAGGCAAAGAGAGAACAGAGTGAAGTCTGGCAATATGTTTATTCTTAGCACTGCCTCTGTGCTGCACACCTGTTCAGAGAGTAACTATAAATCAGAGGAGTCTTGGGTAGAAATGTCAACTAAATCAGTGCATACTCCATGTCCAGAGGATTATTTCAGTCAAATCTGAGTTTTCTTTCCAAATTAGAATTCTTACTCATTTATCTGATCTAGAAGAGGCTGTTAAATAACTTCATCTGCTTTGTTTATGAGCATGCCGAAGTATTGTTCTTACTGTTTTCTTTGTAAAAAACAAAACAAAACAAAAAACACAAAACCAACCAAAAAAAAAAACGCAAAACAAACCACCAACTTTTTTGTGCCTCTTTTGATTTGAAATCTTTTGTGCTGAGGGGAAAGTATCCAATATGGATTTTTTTTTTTTTATGCTTAAGGAAAAAAAAGAATGCTAGAAACGGCTCTTATCCCACTTTAAAGTAACTCTTTTTGCTAAAGAATAACAGAAAATGCAATTCTTAATTGTATTTGAAGCCTTTTATTTTATACTTTTATCACCTGACTGTAAATGCATTATCTCTTTTGGTAACTATATTCTTCTATTTTATATAAAATTTTGTAATCCAAGGGGTCTGTAACTGTTATTGTGCAAGGGGTGTTTCCTACATGGTACTTTGTTAAGAGCCTATGTTCATTAATGGTGGTGGTAGTGAACAAAGTTTACTGGTTCTTCTATTAGTATGACTAGTCTTTTGTATTACTGTGTGTTACTAAATTTCCAAACTTGCCTTCAATTTTTATTCATCTTTACCTAAAGGAACAGACAAAAATCAGTGTGGTAACTTTCAAGTCAGCCTTTCTATTACCAGTTAGCTTGTCCTAAATATTTCCTAACCTGGCGTAGTCCCAAAGATCATGGGTGCTATTAAACAGTAATAGAAACATTCAGCATAAACCTGTTAAAGGCTAATCTATTATCTCTTTACCAACTAGGCTGAGTTTACTGTGCCCTGTGGGCAACTACAGTGTTTCTTAAATTCTTCTTTCCTCTCACAGTGAGGAGTAATTTTGGAGTAATATAGTAAGAAAGACACTCCTAGAGTGATTTGTGTATGTAGTCTGTCTTTATCTGAGTACTCACATGATATGCATGTGTTAGTGTTAGAAGTACGGCGTTAAGATTTCTATTGTTTCATCTGCTACACTTGATACTTAATTTTTTTATTGCCATTTTTATTTAGCAATCTGATTGCTTTCTACTAAGTTCTTGGTGGCTTACTTTATCATCTGTGTTCACATTTCCCTGTGCCGTGGACTATAGAACTTCTGTCTTGCTTTTGTTTCGGCTGCTTGAGTTTGACCCTGCGTGTTTAGGATAAAAAATGGAGCACTCATTTGCATTTTGCTGCTCTTCATTTTTCTTCTGTTGCCTGCTCTTTCCTCCTTTTTAGTTATATCCCATTGTTGTACTTTGAAGCTTGGAGCAGATACCCATTTTGGAAACCTTTTGAATTTTTTCACATTAATTTTGGAGGAAGAAAGAATATAATTTGCTCTTCAAGTGTTTGCCATCTTGGACGCTTGAAGGAGCTGAGATGAATTTCTCTGAATAGGCCCTAGAATCTGTCCGAATGACTTAAATTCCACCAGGGACAGTTGGCTTGAAATGAGATGGGTTTTGCAGCCTCCTACTCAGATGTTAAACTTGTCCAAGCAGTTAGAGCTCACCATATTAACAAAGGTGTAGCATAAATTCCTCTCTCTTCAAATGTAGTTTTAGCTCTCGCCACAATACCCTACTATTGCAAAGAGATATGCTCCAAAACATGTTCTTTGCTTCTTTATTCAAGGATTTGGGGGCCATATAACCTAGTTGCATGGGAAAATCATGACGTTTCTTTTCAGTTAAAGAAGGAATCTGTATATCCTTTCATTAGAAAGACTTCTGTCTCTCTTTTTCCCCTCTCAGATGGTGGGGGGAAATGAAACTTAAAAGTGTCTTCTCCAGTCAGAATAAAATAATGAATTTCATGTGGATTGTCAATAATTGCGTATTTCATCAAGAAGTACTCAGAAAAGCTTTACAGCTTGGCCCTGGGGAAGAACAAGGACTTGACTAGCTTTCTGAAATTTCTCCTGTAGTCCCCCATGACCACCATCTTGCCACTGAGGAGACTCTCGTGTTCCTGTGTCAATCAAGAGACTCCTGAACCCTTTTGACATCGTAGTGATCTTCTCTCCCGCAATTTCTCACAATTCAGGATAATCTTTACTACTTCTTC
This sequence comes from Vanellus vanellus, assembly GCF_965231255.1. NCBI lineage: Eukaryota > Metazoa > Chordata > Aves > Charadriiformes > Charadriidae > Vanellus > Vanellus vanellus. Next base: position 23,453,583 of record NC_138913.1, on the reverse strand, counting down.
CTGTTATTCATTTCCGTGTCTGATTTGCAGTTTTAGCACTCTTCACAATTGTCTTACAGCCACAGGGTGACAGAATGCTTTCAAACACCGCTATTAGTATAAAAGCATTGAGATCTAAAGAATAGTGCCACTTTGGAGACTTATTTTCAAATTAATTTCTTGTGCCTGCATGGATTCTGAAATAAAGTCTCTTAATGTGGGAATAAAAAGGCATAAATATGTATTTTTTCTTTAAGATGTAGTTACAAAATCCATCATCATCTTTTGTTCTCAAATATCCTGCCCTTAATTGCATTTGTGAAAAATCCAACAGAGTAAACAAAAATGTAATTTATTTGTGCAACAGGAACATGATTAATGTGTATGATGATGATACCTGGGGCAGAACAAAATCCACTTTTTTCCTCCCTCAAATTAAATTGATTCTTGACCAAGAGGATCTGAAAAAATACAAAGAAATTATTTTGTCACTGAAGGAGGAAGATATGAGGACCCTGTTGCATAAAATATTGTAGTGTTAGGTCGCTTTTGAGACTACAACTATCTTTTCAATGTTGCTAGATGAGGACTTCCTTTTGGCTGGTGTCTGCTCTTTTGCAACTCCTTTATATAGTAAAACTAAAGCCTTTTATTCTTGCAGTGGAGTCTATCTTCTGTGATAGTGTACTTGAAATAAAATCTTGAGGCAATTTACCCAGGTTCCATCACTTTTTTTTTTTTTTTTTTTGGTGATCTCCCAACAAGGAGATAAAAGGTAATTGAAAAGAAAGCAAAAAGTTTTGTAATGCGACAGAAGTATGTCTGTAAGTGCTGATAGTTCTTGAAGAACAGATTTCTTAGCTGATTCTACTGAGCAACATGTTTTCTTCAAAAGCTTAAGACGGCTAAAAAGCCAGAAATAGCATCATGTGTAGTGTATGTTCCTGTACCTTAATTGGTATGTTCCTATACCTTATGGCTGAGATCTGCTGAATTCTGTGAATTTTTAGCAGCAGAACTTTTCCTGAATTGCCTATTTTTGTATTTGTAGCATTTTTCTTCTTAGTATAAATAAGTAGGTTCAGTTTTTTCAGAGTTAATTTTTTTTATATCCCAAAATTACTGACATAATCAAAAGACCTTTCATGTGAAGTATTTTCTTTTCAGATGAACATCATTTCCTTCTCTTTTGCTACAAGTTAAAAAGATTAAGTGAATAAGCAGATATTTTGAATTGTTTTGCACACAACTATAAAAGCATATACTTATGCTTTCAAATCTATTTTCTTAAGGTATTTACAGAAATTATATTTGAAATGATAAAAGGATTTATTAGCCCATACTAGGATCTAGGAAGCAGTAATGCTCTTTAAAGATTAAATTTTGGGGGTTTTGGTCCTAATTTGTCCTTCAGCCAATCGGGTGGTTAATTTTCAATACCTTTGAAAAGACATCTGACATGCAAATGCAGCGTGAGCTCAATATAAAATATGAATTTATTGAGGGCTATCCTGATTTTGGCATTGAAGATGCGAGAATTTCTTCTTGATAAAAGTTGTTGTTCCCTGAGTTCAGTTCATTTGAGTTTCAATTAAAGAAATTATGTTCATCTGGTAAACATTAATGTAACTTAGTGAATGTCTTATTTTGCTACCGTAACTGGGGCTTGCAATGGGGAGCCCAGATGACTGTACTGGAGAGAATTGTTTTCCATGTGCATCAGGTACAGTGTGTACAGCCTTTGTTGAATATGCCCTTCAGTGGGTTTTTCAGGAGCTTGGAAATCAGGGCCTCTCCTTTGGGTATGAAGGCAAATTCAGTCTGTGATTTGGACAAAAGAAGGAAGACAAAGGCAAGAGAAAGCTGTCTGATGCTGCTATATGAGAAAAATTGGGAGCTCCCTGGAGTACAATAGGCAGGGTGGGAAATGCTTTTCTCTTTCAAACTGGAAATGTAACCTGCCTTTTTCTCCCTCTTTTAATTTCCTTGTTGGAACTTAACCATTGCATGTCACCGTAATGATTCCTTCAGCCCTTTATTCATTCACTTTGGATGCGATGCAATGTGGAAGAGACCAAGTGTGGACACAGATTATTAATGGGCTAGTAACGTTTTTCCTTTGACCTTTTTGTGGGTTACCATTTGAAGCTGTGCTGTGAATTGGACAAGGCTCTTGTCCACTTCTAGACTTTGTAAAAGATAAGGGGATAACGGATCTGGTACAAAATCGACCACGAAGCAGATACGCTCTCATGCCTCTGTCATTTCTGGCTCAAATGATTGTCAGGTCCTTTGTTTGCCAAAATCAAAGCATAGATATTTGTAGAAGATAAGGGCGGGACCTCATTCAAGGATACCAGCCTTTTTTAAGGAGGAGGATTTAGGGTGATTGGGAATAAGGAGAGGCTTGGGATATAGCAGGAGGAAAGTTTCTCTGTTTTTGGGAGAGGGGAGGCTGATAGATATATAATTGGAAAAACTGGAGGAGTAGCAGCAATGGGAAGCTAACACAGAAGGGAGGCAGAAGGAGGGCTGTTTGTGGTTGGAGGAAAGTGCAAAGAAAAAAATTAATGGAAGAGACAGGCATTTGCCTTACAGAAGTGGGAAGACTGAGGAATGAGGGACACAATTCCTCTTTAAGAGGAGGCAATAAATGTCCTTGGAGTCTTTCAGGTGCATGACATGAAGTCACAATGAATGCTGTATAAAAGGGTATTTATTTGCCCATACGTGTATGTTAGAAATGCAGACCTATAGCTGATCGTTTGGAAGACACCAAGATCAATAGGAGCAATAGACTGACTTTAACTAGCTTTGAATATCGTAGCTATTTTTAAAGATTTTTTATATATAGTATTGGCACTTTAAACAGGCTGTGTATAATGATTAGAACAACAAATTCTTTGCCACTGATTAACTAGGGAAATGTAATGATATTACTTAATGCATCTTCATATTGATACTGTTTAGTTTTCACAAGGGTGGCTCAAAGCTTCCTACCAGCTGTGGAATAAACAACAACACTGTAATATGCTCTAGTTCCTTGTTTAGTAGACAGAAAATGACAAGGTGAGTGAATTTTATCATAAGCTGCTGTAACATGCAGAAGGTGTGGAGAGAAGTACATGTGAACTTTCTGGAAACATGGCTTCTTTAAGCCATTATTTAATGAGAAGTAGGAGACAAAAATAGGAAAGTTTAGCAGAATAAAAAGCCTCCAAACACTATTTTATTTATAAATTTCAGGATGGAAAATAATCCATATTATCCAATCTTACTGATTAATTTTGCTTCTCTGAAAATGTCGTTCCCATTTTGGTTTTAAATTTCTAATTGAAAATAGGCTTTTTACACTCTTTTTAATTGGTGAAGATGATATTAATAGATTTCCAAATGTTCTCCTGATCTGAGTGGTCCATATCTGTATCTAGATGTTCTTAATGAATAGCGAAGAGCCTACTACAGGGTACCTGATAATGTGCAATATAATTCCTGGGTTTTGGCATGAGCTGTAAATGACAGCGTCTGTGGGGCTCTTCTCATGGAGCTGCCAGTGCTGTGCACAGGCTCCTGCTAAGTGTAATTGCTGCCTCCAAGCAGTCAGTTCAGTAACTCTATGGGAGAAGATCCCAGAGATAAAAATCTCATTTTCAATAATGGATTTTTAGATCTGAAACACTATTTCTCACTAAAGACAGAAGCCCTCCCAATCCAAACTATACAGGAGAAAAGCAAAGCTGTCTACGGTCTCTGAGAGGAGGTAGATTTGTAAGTGATAACAGAGTGAAACAGTATTATGAATTAAAGTTAAACAATTCTTTTCTGTAAAGATGCCTCTGGTGATGTTTTCACTCACAGAGAGTTATTCTAAAGGGATGTTTGTTATCTATTACAAAGTTGCAGTGATCTTCAGAAAAGTCAATGCAGAGTAGAAGCAGTGAGATGGAAAGGTGATGATGGTACCAAGTATTTAAGAAATGCTAATACAAGACTATTTAAGTACATAAACTGGTGTACTCTGAACAATGTCTTGGTTTATTCTTGCACCCTTTGGTATCAAATAGTAGTGAAACTATAGAAGGTTCCTGCAGCAGCATGTTGTATGTCTGAAATGAAGGCTGTAGTCATCACAAGCTGTCCAGACTTCACTAAAACAGTTATTAATGTGTGGTTTTATCAGGGCTTTTTCAATGAGACATAGAAAAAGCTGATTAGCAGCCCAATAGCTTGGAAAACTTTTCACAAAACATCATCTCCAGCTGCAGCCAAGAATCACCATGCAAAGCATTGCAATAGCAACCTTTGTATTAAAGAACACACAAGACAGTAGTAAAAACATTGCTCTGTTCCACTCTGAAAACCTTTGTGACTATAGGAATGTGAAATTTATGGTATTCCAGAGTGAAGGTTCTGGTTTGTGCCCTTTTTTGTATTGATTTATCACATTTCCTTTCTATAAATATGAGTTACTGTTTCTGTTAGTCTTTTTACAGTAGTCATGACAGTGATATCTTCTGTTTTACAACATCAGGCTTGTAGAAATGATGACCTGCACTCATGTAATCTAACCTATTGATCCTGAGACAATGTACAATGCCCTCTTCTGAAACTTGGATATAAACTTCATAAGCTCTCCTATTCTAGCTCTTAAAATTCAACTTTTATTTAGCAAACTGGCTTCTTTGCTCTGGCATTCATAGCTCTCCTAGCTGTAAACAACTTAGTTAACTTCTGGGACTGAGCTGTCTTGTACAAAAAGTAGACCAGTTTTAAAAATTGATATTATTTTATTTACATGAGTGACACGGGCCCCTGGATACTCAGTTCATATTATATTTTCAAATGGTTAGCTTTCTGGAGAAACACTGTAGATTTAATGCCAGTATTAAAAAAAAAAAAAAAAAAAAAGTCTATTTTTGTTGCTCAGAATGAAGGGGGAATGATCTTGACCAAATAGTTATGACACTCTTCAGTGTAGAATAGGATAGAATGAGTATAATCAAGAATGATTTTTGGGGTGGAATTTGTATCATTTATTCAGAATAATACTGGAGATGGGAAGGAAAACCTGAGTAGCAAATGAACTGTGCAAACGGAGCTGTAGGAGAACTTGTAGAACTGAAGCTGTCTCTTGCATGATTCACTCGCATGACTCACTCCAGCAATATGTGTAGTCAGAGGATGTGCCTGCCTGGGAGATTCCTGCCACCTAGTCAGCTACATCACACTCAGCTGACAGCAGGAGCTGCTTCAGGGTATGCTGAAGACCCAGAATAGACTGAAAGTAACTTTTCCTAATAGTTCAGGCCATGAATATTTATAGAAGATAATGGCTCTATTGTCACTGCTGTATTAATTCTTCAAAGCTAATACATTGAAGTCACTAGTTTCAGTTTTCAAGTTACGCATGCTAAAAAAAAAAGAAAACAACTTTAGAAATATTAAGCAGGAAGCCAGCTAGAATTTTCATGTCTGGTTGATTCTTTCTGCTTGTAATAACATGCTATAAGACTGAGTCGAATTCATTTGAAGAGAAGTTTTTGAATCAGTGGCAGGATAAGTTTAGTTTCTCTGCTGTTTAATTTTGTGGTTTGCAAGAGTGTGTGTAGAGTTTTTGCCCGGTGTCTATCTCAATGGCTACATAGATAAAATCATGGTCTGTTCGTATGGATGCGCTGCACGTAGTGCTGTGTGTCGTAAAGCAGAGGAGCATTTCTCTTTCCTTTCATCTGATATGAAGTAGTGCAGCTGACACCAACTAGATTAATTGAACACGTACCTTAATTAACTCATGATACTCCTGTTTATTCACAAAAAGGTAATTAATCAGCAGGAATTTGGGTCTCCTAATTTAACCAGGTGTCTGGTAAGACCCCTGGTATTGGCATTTGACATGTTCAGCCCAAGAAGTGGCGTGCTGCTAACAGCACAGAGACAGATTGGAGGGGGCTGTGCCTATTGAGAACGTCATTGCAGTGTAACAAAAGGTCCCTCTGACCACCTGTGTCCTGACAAAAAAATGGGGAGAGATCAGGTGTAACCAAGGACAGCAGACAAAGGTGGCCTGGCAAAAAGAGTTGTTGCAAAAAAAGTTCTTCTTCAGAGATAATTTTGCACAAGAAAAACTAATTTATCAGTGATAAAGAAAGGATTTAGGTTAGTAGGGACCTGAAGGTCATCTAATTCCAACCCCCCTGCTGTGGGCAGGGACAATATGTTTCAGTCAAGTGGTATGTCTGTTTTTTATAAAACAGCTTAGGAATCGGTGAGATGGAAAGGTGTGATCTGTCCTAATCACTGTTTTTCCTGTGTATGTTGGATTATCACAGTGTAACTGTACTTGTAAAGATGTTACTTTCCAGAAAATAGTGTAGTGTAAAGACAGAAATATAAGTTCGGCTGCTACTCAAATGAGTATGGCTTCTTGTCTGATATTTAGTGGCTGAAACCTTTTTCCTATAAATCTGTGTTTTTCATTTGTAATACATATTGCCTAATTAAATGTTGTGAATTAGCTACTGTCTGACCTGCAGTTGTGGGAGATCCTTAGGTTGAATTTATAGTGGAAGAAACTGTACTGTAGTGTGTGCACGTGGAATTAGTAGTTCTGAAAATGTCATCATTGTTTATAGCAGAAAGAGTGGAAAAACAATGTGAACCTACATGGACCACAGAAAAAGTTTTCCTAAAACAGAATTCTAAGAATTTTTCTCTTTTACTCTTGTTTTGTTTTGTTTTATGAAACATTTTCAAGCAGTTGCCTGTTGTGGTTTAAGCTCAGCCGGCAACTATGTGGCTGTTCACTCACTCCAGTGGGATAGGGAGAAGAGGGAGAAAAAAACCAAACCTTGTGGGTTGAGATAAAGACAGTAATGGAAAAGAAAATATTAATAATAGTAATGGTGAAAGAATATACACAATGAGTGATGCGATTCAATTGCTTACCACCTGGTGACTGGTTGCCCAGCTTGTCCTGAGCAGTGATCATGGATTCCTGTCCCAGCCAACCCCCACTTATATACTGAGCATGGTGTCTACGGTATGGAATACTCCTTTGGCCAGCTTGTCGTGTCTATGCTGCCTCTCAGCTTCTATGGGAAGCTGAAAAAGTCCTTGATTTAATATAAGCATTACTTAGCAACAACTATAACAATATGTGTTATCAACATTATTCTCGTACTATATCCAAAACACAGCAGCTAATAGGAAGAAAATTAACTCTATCCCAGCTGAAACGAGGACATTGCCTTTCTTTATTCTTGCTTCCTCATTCTTGTTGACATTGAAGTAATGTTTTCCAGGTTCTTAAAATGACACTTGAGCGAGATGTCACCACCTTAACTGAGAGCTGTTATTCTGTTAGATCATTATTTGAAAGTAGCCTGTCATAATGCACTGCTCAAGAAGCTCTGCTTTTGTAACTGCATGATCATCTGTGTGAGCTATACTGAAACCAGTTCTAAACCAACAGTGGGAGAACTGGTTGTCACTGCTTGATTTTGTTAGTAGTAAAAGGTGGTGAGGTGTTAAGTTCAACCATGTAGGGCCATAAATTGATGTACAAAATATGATTTGCCTGCTAGGAATTTATTTTTCCCTAGTAAACTTACAAGAACGTCAATAATGAGTGCCGTAGTGTCAAATCTGATTTAGTGGGCCTTTATTCTGTAATTAGTGCTCTCCTAGTTTTGCATCTGTTTTTGAGGTAGCATACCAGTTCCCAAGGTAATAGCAATGCATATGCTTTTTCAGAATATTTTGAAGAATCAAATTCTAAAATTAAAGTTCTGTTCAACTGTACCTATGAATGTTTCTACTTTTTCACCAGACTATGGAAGCAACACCTAATGATCTCTGCTAAAATCATCCAGTGACTGACTTGATGTAAAAAGTCACTTGGTGACTGACTTGAAGTAGCAAGATATCCTTGATTCCATGGAGAATATGGTTTTTGCCAAGAGCTCAAAAGGAAGGACAGTGTACATTTATTTCTGCATGCTCATACTTTTTAAAGCCTTTATATATGATAGAAATAATGGTTCAAAGGATCAAAGCATTTCAGAAAATAGGTCTGGGGGAAATAAAAATGTAGGTATTTTATAACTGTGCAATAGGTAGATAATGTTTAAACAGGTAAACCATTTTTGCTGAATCAGTGCTTCTCATAAAATCCTGTTGGTTCTTCAGCAACATATATGCATGCAGGAGAAATGACTGTAGACTATGCTGTAATAAACTTAACTGTCATCCTTAAAAGAAGGCTTTTTAGCTTATTTAGTTCTAAGGCCAACTTGTTTATTAATTTCTTCCTATAATATAACCAATACTGCCTTGAAACCATGTGTTCTGTTATGATTGTAGTTGCTCCCCAGATTTTTAATATGGAAATACCTCTTTATTAAAAGTACAAAGTAATTTCTGGAAATATTGCTTTCCTTTGCTTTAGGAAAATAGTAGGATGGAAGTGAGGGAGGATTTTTCAAGTGATTAGGTAAATATAAATAATGCATTGAAATAGATTAAAATTCAGAACTGCTTGTTCAAAAATATGTAGCCATTAATCTCAGAATGGAAATGTCATTTTGTTTTTTGTATTTTCAGCTGAAAAAAATGCCTAAAAGTGGAATTTTTTTTTTTTTTTGCTTCAAATAAGCAGAGAACAATAAAACCAAAGCTGTGATTGTCATACTAACTTTCCTGCAGCACTATGGCAGCAATCATTCTTCTGTGTTGCATTAATATCTCTGAAATTCTGTAAGAGAACATTGCAACATAGTTACCTGACAATAGCATATTTTTCTTCCATGCTCCTATTATCATACACTGACTGATGCTTTTTCATATCTTACAAACATAGAACATTTAAGTATTTAAGCCATGTTAACAATAACTCTTTCTCTAGTTCTTTAAAGCAGATGGAATGGGTTTTCTGTTCTAGTTCTTGTATAAGGTTTTATATGTTTTAAATCCCCTAGGAAATCTTTTGTGTCCTCAAAATGCTTCCACCGACTTTGATTTTGAGGATCAGAGTCCACAGTTTATATTAAGAAGTTATATTTGCAAATGACTGGAAAAGTAAACTAACGGGTGAGGTATGAAAGCAGGGCAGGGGTCTGATGCCCAGGAAAAATCGGGGCTATATGTAGGTCTCCTTTACAAATGGGGTATTGTTGAGTGCTATGCTCTGTGTTTCAATAGCAGACTTGCAGATTGCGAAGTGTTTTTTTCAAAGCAAGGGTTTAAGCAGATTGCAATGTCTGGTTTAACTGAGCATATACTAGAGCTCTCTGGTCCAAATCTACTTCCTGCATCTACTACCTGTGAAACGTGTAGAACCCCAGGTTCATGAGATGCAGTGCCCTCCGTGACATTGCAGAAAGTTACTGTCATTTGTTTACAGATCCTTGAGTATAAAATAAAAACTGTTAAAGCTGATTTGTATGGACAATGTATATTTGTTATTGCTATCCCTTGTCCCTTTTTTTTTTTTTTGATGTGGTTGTCTGCTGCGTCAGATGTGCTCAACATAAATGGAAAGAAGCGTGAGGTAATTGTCTCCCTGGTACTCGTTGTGACTTCCCAGTTCTCAAGCTGATCCGTTTGTGTCCAAACAGCCCTTGAACTGCTGTAGTTGTAACGTCTTCTCAGTCTCAATGACTGCATATGAACTGCCCACCTTCCTCAGCCATACCTCTGTGCAAGAGAGTGGGTGAGGGTGGGGAATGGTCTGGCTCATTTGGTTACCCAGGCTAGAAGGGAGGATCAGTTTCTCCTACACAGAATTTTCACATTAATTTCCTGGAGTTCCTTTGGACAAACTGGCTGGCTTGGCGGCTTCCTCACCTGAAACTACCATGTTTTGGCAAAAAAAGTTAGCATCTTTAGTGGAAGTGCTCATGTAGAATGACCTCAAACCCCAGCTGACTCAAAATTCCTTATTCCTTTCACATCAGCCTCTCCAGAGCAGAACTTGTCATGAGATTTCCCACAGAATCCAGCCTCAAAAATAGCTTTGGGCTTTTTTTGGGTGACTAATTGACCAGATTCAATCGCAGAACAATGAAGTCAGGAGACTTGAGGAATGTGTGGAATAGGATGTGGCATTTATGGGACTTTTTTTGGAATGACTAGGATCACGGCAATCCATATTTCTTAGGCATTAAATATTTTTTTTTTTCTGAGTTTTGGAATTGTTAGAGTTGAGGAGATTCTTCAAAGAAGTTATGGAAACCATTGCAACTTGCAAACTATGTAGGAAACCTGTTAGTTTTTCAAAGGTGCTTTAATGTCTTTGCTATTGCCTTCCAGCGAATTTGTGTACTTACTTCATTTATGAAAATTAAATTCTTGTTATATTTGGGGTAAGATAATATCCCTAATATCAACAGGAATCCTGTGGGAAAACTTTATTACCAGTGTTTGCCTTGGGTAATATCTTATGCCACATAATGATGAAATAGGTCTTTTTGTATTCTCTGGGGTAATTCAGAAACATCTGCTTCACATTAGCTCCTCAAAGTACTTTGTTTAAAAGAAACATATTAAAGAAACCTTTCACAGGTCTTAGCAGAGCAACTTTTATTTAGTCCTGGGCTAAGTGCTTTCCAATATGAATGATTGCTCTAGCAGCAATGACAATTAGAACACCATCCTGTAATAAAACAGCACCCCGTCCTATTTGCAGAGTATTAATGGTCTGCTTTCCCAGCGTGTTATGACCAAGATAATGCAAAATGAGCTGCTACTAAGAGTTCCTTGAATTTTATAATGTTTTATTGTATCTCTTAGTCTTTTTGCAGCAACTGCCGTAAGTGAATGACTTATAGAGACTACTGGGGGCAGAAATTTTGCAAAGGTGTATGATGATCTTCAGATCTTTGTGATTCTGGATTCCTGAGTTAATAGTTATTTTGTTATTCGGCGGTGTTGCTGTTATCTTGCCTCCTTTGATTTTCAATCAGAAAAGCTTCTGAATTTTTATTCAGTGATTTTCATGGTTTGCTCAGAAGCTATTTTCAGAAGATAACGCTGAGAGCTATTTTTAGTAATCTTCCTGTCTGGTCTTACTCCATTACCACAGTTTCATTAGTATTCAGGTCTGGTTTTCTATCTTAAATCTGTCCTATAGTTCTTGTTTCTGGGCAGAACTAAATTTATAGCTGCCCTTTTACCCTATTATCCCAGACCCCATTTCTTCACTGCAAAATTCTCTCAGTATTACAATATGAAAGAGGCTCTGGCCCACACAACTGCCACAGCTGCCTGTCGTTCCTTGGGGATGTACAGCCTGTGCAGCCTCGTGCTTCAACAATTCTGTTTCTTTGTAGTTACCGATAATAACCACTGAAACACGGTTAGAAATTAAGATAGCTTTGTAGATAACTACCCTTTCATAGACGAGGGTCAGACTACTTTTCTATCTATACATTGATAACCTTTCCAGACTCAGAAAGTTATTTTTTTCATTATAAGAAGAAAATAAACAAAAATGTGTGATATGACAACCTTTTAGAAGTATCTAGGCAACTAAAAATGCAGCCACCCAGGAGGACTTTCAGAATTATCCAAGTACTCAGGGTAAGTGTTCTCTCCTATGGACATTTTAGGACTGTTTAGTGTTATTAAACAGTAGGTTGCTTCTTTACAAGACTAAAACTTTGATTCTCCTGCCTTAATTCACAAGTTTTTTGTTTGGGGTTGCTTTGTTGTTTTTTTTTTTTGTTGTTGTTGGGGTTGTTTTTTGTTCCCCCCCTGTTTAGATGAAGCTGTTGTCCTTGGCAGATTCAGCAGAGTTTAAACAAATGTTAATCTTCATATATCTCTCTAAAATTGAATTCTAGTATTAACAGTTCTCTGAATAGCAGGTGATCGCCATTTCACAGTTGATTGATTTGGATTTTTTGCATGTTTAATGCCTACTGCAGGTTGAGCTTATGTTTTTGTCACACTAATAATCTTGTGCTGCTTCTCATTGCTGACATCAAATAATGAGCAATCGTCTCTGCTGTACTTACTTACTTCTGATCAGCTTCTGGTCTTGTCTCCATTTTTGTTACTGATTTTTCTGGTATATTTTTGTGGACACTTCCTGGCTTATGCTGCATAGTTTAACTTTTCATAAATTTTTAAGTTGTTTTCTTCTCTTCACATGCCTACTTTTTTTCCTTGATGGGAAATCATGGCCCCAAACAAGGGCTACGCTTGTGTCAGATATACTGTATGTGGGCAATGGGAAACGTGTCCAGCTGTCTTTCAGCTAAGATACCTGTGAATGGATGTTTTAGCTGTCTTTTGCTGAGAGGTCCATAACTACAAGAAAGGTAGCATATCAAAAGGTGGCTCAGATTTTAAAAAACATGGTCGACAATTTCGTGTGAGTGGATTGATTCATGTTGGAGTATGTTCTTCCACATGTGTGATGGAGGTTTTGAAAATGAGACTTCTTTCAGATGATGGATGTTATGCATTCAATGTCATTAATGCCTTTAGGAAAGGTCAAAGGGAATATTCTAACAGAGTTTGCTTCTTTGGTACAACTTAAATTTCTAATTTCCGAAGTCGAACACGTACCCACAACTATTAATGTGCCAGCTCTGACACTTTTACAGTGATTCTACATACAAACAAGATGTGAGAGACCGTGACACTTAAACATCATCTCCACACAAATATTGGAACAAATTCTTCAGTCGTGGGTTTACTTCCACCGTTTTGCTCCGATGTCCTTTTTTGTAGGTGCAGTGATATATGCTCTCATATACATTGGCATGTTGCACATTTTATGATATTGCTAGATACCTATCAGGTCTGAACTTTTTAATGTGGGTGCAGTCTTTGAAATAACCACTTCATTTTCTATTCCTACAAATGCTTGCCATGCAAATGAACAAAACGAGTGTGTTTGTGTGTGTATTTGTAAAATACTTATTTAGTTTCATTTAAGTTTATGTTCCTATGTATAAGATAGTGAGTGGATAGTTCAACTGTATGGTTTTGTTTTTTTTCATCCCCCACTGGGAATGAAAGTTAAAACAACAGATAAGTGAAGCTGTATTTTTTCTAATTTAAAGCAGATTTTTTTTCCTGCTTTATTTTCATTTGCCTGATAATGCTGCAAGGACAAAATAGTGTCACAGCTGACTGTCAGTAATTAAATTTGGAATATTAATTGAACATCCAAAAGTCAGCTAACTTTTTGTGATATGTTTCAATATTTCTATAATGACTTGCCCAACTTTCCTGAGTTTTAGTATGCTTCTATTTCCTGCATGTTCCATTGCCAGTTGGAATTGATAGAATCGATAGAAGTCTTTTCGTTCACCTTAGTGTGATTTGTCTCAATATGTAATCACATATATGGCATAAATAAACGCTTATATAGCTATGATGTATATGGTAGTAGTTATGGATTCAGAGAAAAGTTTGCCTGATTGCTTTAGTAGCATAATTACAAAGGAATTCTTGTTGTCGTTGCTGTTCTGGTGTGGGAAGGCAGATTCTATTTTTTCTTTTTGCTAGGAGTGCATGTTTCAGTTGGTCTAGTAGTGGTGAAATTCATAGATTATTTTCTAGTTGTAAAGTCATACTTAAGTATAAGCTAGCTTTAAAAAAATAGTTTAAGAGTAAACCTTAGATCTTCACACTAAATGCGGTTTGTGATTTGATGGAATTGAATGTTAAATGTAAGTCTTTTATGAATAATATTCACAGAGGGAATTTTAGAAGTCTTATGTCTCTTACATGAATTGGATTGCATTTTGATTCTGTTTGACCATTTTGAAGTCAGTAAATATTTGACTTCAGGTTTATTATATCCACAAGGATTTGCATTAATTTACTTCCTACTGGAAAACCTAGTGGCTGTCCTCAGCCTTATAAATCACAGAAAATTGTGAAGATACATATAAGGCAAAATAGCGCTCCCATCTCTGACTATCTCGTTTCTCTGTAACATCTGTCACATCTTAATCAGAGGACCATGGAAGATAAGACATTATTGTATGTATGAAAATTTTTTCAGAACTTTACAAAGTTAACAGTGGTAAATATCAATATATTCGATCCATAGTACTTATATAAACTCATGAGCGTAAGGGCTAGCTTCTTTAATGCTGTTTTATGGGTCCTCACAGAATGTATCTAATACACGCATGGACTTTGAGATACGTGGTGTCTGAAATACCAAGATACTAAATGAGTTGTCCAGGCACTTCTGACAGAAAAGGAAAATGAGTTATGCGTTTCTCATGCCATAATCAAAATCCATCTTTCCTTTGCATGATTATCTTACAGCCTTCTGTCTGCACCATGGGCCTGTGCACAGCATTGGTAGTGGGAAACAGAAGTGGGAAACGTTTACCAGCATCTTCTGTGCTAGCCATGGAGTATTTGTAGGTTTGTCTTATCACGGATTCTGGAATAGTGGCTGCGTTAATACTTTCAAAGCCAGCCAAGTGGGGCAGGAGGTAGCTTTGCGTAGTGTTAGTTTTTTCAACCATTTGCAATAAGCAGAAAGCAAAATGTGTGCGTAGCTCCCAAACCAGTTGTATATTTTCTGTTTCTACAAAGTATGAACGCAGCAGGATCACAGTGCCATGTGTGCTCATTCTAGGTAAATCTCTCTATATTTTGAGCTTTGCTCAAATGGAAAATGAATGGTTGGTCTTGAAGCAAGGCAAAATGAGCTCCTTTTGAGAGGTTGAAATGATTTCAGCTTCACCAGAAAATGTGATTATTTTTCAAACTCTTAAAATGCAGAAAGCTCAGCCCTGTCTTACTGTGTTTCTTTGACCTTTCTGAAATGGATTTGGTTGCATTTTTACATATAAGCAACAGATAAACAGCTCAGACTATAAAATGAAAATTATTAGCATTAGTGTTTTACTCCAGAGCTCAGGCATCGGTACTTAACTTATGACTGAGAGATGAATAAACTGTAGTTTATATCTCTGAATTGCTAAATCTTTAATGCAACCATGGGCTGGCTCAGCAATGCTTAAAACCTTCAGCTTCAACACTTGTGGTATGCTAAAATGCCATTAAGTCATGGACCATTTGTCATGCAACGTTTGAAGATTTCCTGGAGACAAAGCAGTAAATTTCGGAGTAGGCAAAGGAAATTTTTGTCTATGACTGATTTGTAGCCACACTAGAAAAGCGTGGTCCAAAGAAGATTAGCAAGTTAAAGTCTAAATAAAAAAATAAGGGGTTTAAAATTAAATGGATTAATATTTGGTAAATTTGTGTGTCTATTAAAAAGCACTTTTAAAATCAAAAGAAACAAATTTTTTTTCTAAATTTCATGGCATGTGGACTCTGAAGGAAGCACAAATGAAGTTGTTGCTCTGTGTGCATAGGTAGTAGCCCCTGGGGAAAGGTAAAATATAAATTTTTGAAATTGCAAAATACTTACTGGAGGCCGTGGTCTCAGTGCTGTCAGCTGCTGCTGGAGTGTTTATCCATGCTGGTGTGTAGCATTGCCGGTACTTGACTGAAGTGAAGGCGAGGTGAGAATCCCAAGGTCCCCTGTGCAAGTTTCATTATTTGGATTACGTTTAGAAGATGTGAGCTTTTCATCGTGGTGGAACTGCTGAAACTGGTGGAAAAAATGTAACTGGGGAGACTTCCACTCTAGCTGAGTAAAACAATTTTGGGAGGGGGGGAATCATCAGGACAAGAACAATATTATTTAAATGAAGGAAATATAATTGGTGTCACTGCAGAAAGGATGCAATGGTGTACATTAATTGTGTACAGCCTCATTACTCCTGCCTCTTGCAAGATTCAAGGGGACTATTTATCATCTTGCTAATGATCACTTCAGTGTAGAACAAAAGAGTAGTCAATTTTATTGCTAATCTGCTCAAAATACCACGGGAATCAAGGTGGAGAATTAGTTTATTTGTAATGAAGATTGTAGCTGCTGTGGAAATTGTTTATGGTTTCTTCAGTGATGAAGAGAGAGTTTCCTTAACTACAATGGAATAAGGAACAGGTGGGTTTTTTGGGGGGGAGGCACTACTTTGGAGAAGGTGAAAAATTGGAGAGCACAGTATATTAACTCCCCTTGTTTTACCAAGCCAGCAAGATAAATAATGCACATCTCAGGGCTGTAGCTGAGGAAAAAAGAAAATCCTTCATTAGTGTTAGACTTCATGAGACCTAGGTGCTTGTTAGCTGCCAAAAGGAAAGAATACTTGAACAGGTTACATGATGAGGGGAAAACCAAGGAATTTTAGGCAGCTAACTGTGTAACGTTATCATTTCCAACAGATGATGCATTTCTGAATTACTTCAGTGAATAAATCTCTCCTCAGTGGGCGAGACTGTCTGACTTGTTTAACATTCCCACAAGCAGGGGTTGGTACACTATCCTGTGATGAGATTTCCCTTTGCCAGTTTCAACCTTTTATTTGGTTTTGTTACTCCCAGGAGATTGTATTTGAGCTCTGGGAAAATTCGTACCAGCAGCTGCAGCCTTGCTTGGTAGGTGCATTTATATGTTACTGCAGTATAAAGCTATGGTAAATTAGTCACTAAAAACAATTAAAACTAAAATTGGCTCATACAGTGATTGTCCAGTTGAAAAGGAAGACAGATTACAGTAATTTCCTATGTGACCTGGATTCAGAGCAAGCATAGGATACAGGGGCGAGATGACACACATCTGATGTGTGATGCAAAGCACTCTTCCCTGAAGAAAGCTTTCTTCCTGAGTCTTTGATCTGCAGTCCAAATTTTTAAGATTTAATTTATATAAAAACGTTACTGAAACAAATATGTAATTGAGAAATAAGGGAAATAATTAGTGCTAAACTGTTCACTTAAGGGGTTACTGTCGATCTTGGGGGCTTTTTGGTATTGTGAAATCACATCTGCTGAGTGTAGCTGATTTATTCAAAATAACTACTGGGGACTAAAATCCTTAGCATTTGTTTACATCTTAGTTCAGATGTAAATTTCCTGATCATCTTACCCACTCTGTCTCAAACCCCTGCCTTCTTGAAATATGCTGCTCAACTCTTCCCGTAAGTGAGATGATCCCTATTGTGTGTATTTTGTATGTATTGCCCTCAGGTAGATGGGTAAAATAACCATTAATCCTATTGCTCTATCTGTTTTAAGGTGCCCCTTAACAAGATAAAGTAGAAATACAAGAGCACTTTTCTGGCTGCCAGAACCCCTGGCTCAGGTGAGCCTGATTACTTTAGTAAACACAGTTGAGTGTTAAAGAGACTTTCTCCGATGAGAGAGTACTCTGCTATTTCCCAAGTGGGATATTCTCTGGAATGTTGCTTGCTTCATCATAGGTTTTCCTGAAAGTAGCAGATGGCTTTTTTTTTGGTTGTTTTTACTGTATTTACCTGATATAGCTGTGGACCATATTGTCCTGGCATTTGGGGATTTGTCCTAGTACTTCCAGTTTTCTTCTTTCTGGAACACAATTTGTCATTGAAATGTATTGGTCAATTAAGGCTCAGTAATGCGAGGAAGGGAGAAGCTACTGACAGCTCAGAAACTGTGAAACAAGGTGAACTTGGATACACTGCAGTGGCTTCAGCGTATTCTGTTTTATGCAAACATTGCGAGTAAAACCAAAAGCAATCCAACAGAATTAAACAAGCAGTAACCCCCTGGAAACTGAGCTTCCCGCTCAGGCTGACAGGAGATACAGAAGTCTAGAAGTGGGTGAGCACAGCATAGCACAGTGATGCCGTGTAGTAGGAGGAGGTGCACTGAATTGTTAGGTCAAACGGAGGTACCCCTTCCTAGGGAGTCTCCAGCAGTTTGTGGTGTTCTGCTCTGCTCCCTCACCTCCACTGTGGCAGTGGCGGTGAAACAAAACTTGACCTGGGTAGAAAAAGTCTTCAACTAGTTTTGAATCCAAGGTGAATTCTCTGCTACATTCATATTAGCAACAACCTGAACTTGTGATAGAAATCTGTACTGAATTACAGTTACAGGGGCCCGTTTTCATAATGTAGAACACTAGACCCCCTTTTTTTTTTTTTTTTTTGCCTGAAAACAGGGTGATTCTCACTAGATTAACATCTATGAAAATGCAGAAGATATTTTAGCAACCGATCTGTGCATCTTGTAGCACAGTTATGATAGTATGTACTTTCGTAGACTCACAGAGGAAGCAGAACTAGTGGGAATCTTCAGTTCATATCAGTGGACAAAAACTTCATTCGGTGTCTAAGGAAATAAATACATAGCTTTTGATTATGCTTAAGTGCTACTCTTATGGACAAAAAGTAAATGGCTTATTCGCACAGCTGAACCCTTTTTCCATCAGCGTTCAGTATATGCACAAAATAAATTAGATTTCTAACCTAGATGCTGTATTGATGGATTCTGTTTGATGAGTTCAAGTTGCACATCTGTATTTTTGACATGAGAATACATTTCCGTAAAATATTGGTAGTATGAAGTATTGTAATGAAGTATTTTCACTTGTCACGTACTGGAACACAGATTTATAGGTGGGAGTTTTGTTGGACAGGGGTGCTGAACACACCATAACCAATATCTTTTCCAGACAGAAATTATGGCTAAAAGTAACAGCATATGGAAACATGTGGTAATACATTTTTAGGCCATTTATGTATTGGCCAACGCATTGAGTTTTATGCGTGCCTGACTTTAATTGCAGCATCGTTTTATAACAATAATAGCAATCTAGCATTATCAAAGAAATTAACTGCTAACATCTTTTGAAAGTGTAGATATGTATGTGAAGACTGGTTTCCAGTGTTAACTTTTGTTCATTGCTCTTTAGGCTGCAGTCGCTGGTCAGCGTTCATTTAAAAGGAAAAAGCACCCAGGTTGTACAGTGATTCAGGCTTTATCTTATTCGCTGTATGTTCTCTATCCCCAAATACTTTTTGAGAGTATAAATCTCTGAATTTCTTTATTTCACTATGCTCTAGAGCTTTGACCTGGGTAGATTTTTACCTTCTCAATTCCATTTTTCTTGCAATAGAAAGGGAATCATACCTATTGTGCCCAGCACAGTAGGCTAGTGGGAAGTTCAGGAAACCTTCAAAGCTGTGAAAAGAGACAGTATTTTATACTTGAGTTTTAAACTAAGGTCTGCCAAAAAGGTTGGAATTTTAAAGGCGATATGTTTTAATTTGGGTTAAGTTAATCTCTTGATTAAAAAAAGAAAAAGTAAGTAAGGAGATTTAAAAAGAAAAAAGAAAGGGGGAGTGCTTTGTAGAACCCAGTGCTTTTAACTGTTTACTTAAAGCTTTACTGCAGCTTGTATGTGTGGCTTTTGTGCCTGCTTTTAAAAGCAGGCACATCTCTTGAATTGATTTTTGAATGATGAATGATCATTAGAGTGCTTTGGGGTCGCATATCGGATGATTGCTACCAATTCTGTGTTAGCATGTTGTATTGTTTTCAATTGAGGCAGTCATAGGAAAATAATAGCTGTTGCCCTTTTAATGCAAAAGATCAGAGGGAACTGGTTATTTGGAATATATAATCTGTCTGTCTGAATATTTATATATTTGGAATATATAAAACTAATATTGGCCACTAAGAAACCCTTGTTGAGAGACATCAACAGCTATTAAGACAAGTAGGATCTTGGATGGTAGTTCATTGTGGATGCTGTTGGTCCCAGTGGTTTGTCAGCGTGGTTATTGGTGACAGCTTTCTGTGAGCTGCTTGCTGAAAGCACTCAGTGAGCTGCGAGGAGTTAGTGTGTAAGAGAAGGTCTAAAAATGGGAAACACCCAGGATTTCAGAGGAGGTGGTGTGTGTTTAGACTTCAGTATGAAGTCAAGCTTGAGATTTTAGTTAGAATGCAAACCAAAATCCTTTCAGAATATGATGAATTATTTCAAAAAAACTGAATTTTATACACCGTTATTAAACTATTGTTAGGAAGCAATATATGTGAACCCTGCAAATTGGATAATAAATCTTTCATGTTATGTCTTCGAAATGCCCCATTGATTTGTGTGGTTTAAGTGCAAGACCTCCATTCCATATCCACCCGACATGTTGAAACAGGGCCCTGGTGTTCGTCTGTAATGCAAATATACAGGACATTGAATGGCCTCTTTAGAGCTGTGACTGGTAGAGCACAACTGTCGAGAAGACTTAAGAATAATGAATATCAATATTGCAAGAAGTTACACAACAATGATGAAGTGAGTTTTGAAAGTCTGAAACATCACTAGGAATAAGTTGGAAGGCTTAAATTTAGAAATGGAGCTGTATAAGTCGGTACACAGTGGTCTTTGAAGACCTCTGTAGGCACACAAACCTTGGCTTAGGGTTTGTCTGATCAGAATAAGATAGAAATAATAGCTAAGCCTGTTTTGTTTTGGTTTGGTTTTTTTTGTTCCAAAGGATGTGATGAAAAGATGGCTTTGTCACACACAATCCCTGGATCGCAGACATCAGGGAATAGAGGTGATAACTTGAGGCAAGGCATGAGGTGTGTGGAGACTTGTACAGCTTGTATTTGCTGAAGTCTGTTTGCTCTGCGAATTTGAGGGACAGATGTTTGTGCAGCTCTTCAGTAGGGTCTAGTGAGTTCTCAGTAACTACGTACCATGTTTCTTTGACATAAATGGAGTGCACATTTCTAATTTCTCTAGTGTATTTGTGAGTGTTGGGAGAAGCAGCAAACTGTCATGATTAATCTTAAAAGAAAAGTCTAAGAACAAAATCCTAGAACTCGCAGACCGTGGATATTTAAATGCACTCATGTTACCAATATAAATAAATGGGAATGTTAAAAATCTCTTTAAAAGAGCAGCATGTATTATCAGGAAATAAATGCTTTGCAAACCTGACAGCCAGAATAAAGCTGTTTACAGTATGTATGCGTGTGCTGATATAGGACTTTGTTCAGGGGTTACTACCGATGAGAAATTATATTTTCATGTAGGAACATGCAAGACTTCTTCTAACATAAGCACCCTGTGGTGAGACATACAGATTTTTAAAAAATACCGTTTGGCTCATGGTGCTAATTATACACCCTGCCCTGGAGTATTCCTGGACCATGACCCTGTCAAACTAGACAACGCCACTGGAATTGTTAACTACGCCCTAGTGGTTGTCCAGGACTGGGATTGCAGAGCTCCAGGGAGACTGCCCTTGCTCAGGGCTGAATAAAACCTATTTTTCTTTCTGGTAATCACATGCACCTTCATTCAATTATGCTCTAAACTGGAATTTGCCTGGCTAACCTGTGATGAGGTTGCTCTGGTAAGAGCTCATTAGGGGAAATGTTGGTAATGTGATGCAAGACTCTGCTGTAGCAACAGTGTAGGATGATTCTTATTCCAAGTGCTGTTTTCAGTTCATAAATTTCTAAAATGTCTTAATCTAACATTTTTAAGCTATGTTTCCAGATTTTAATATCCTAAATCTAGCAAAAACAGTTATTGATGTTTTTAATGTTGTATTTAGCTTTGTAGTCCAGATTTCAGAAGTTGTTATATTATACAAATCTTTTATTGTCTGTCATTATTCGGCATCTCAGGTGGTGTGATTTGTATGAAGATTCATTTAAGGGAGCTTCTTTGGAGGCAGAAGACCTGTGGGTATTTCTTTCTGTGGTATTAGAAGGGAGAAAAAAAAGTTTTTAATGGTCTTTGTGGCTTCTAGAGGGTTCTGTTTACTTTAAACTCAGTTCAGTGCAAGCTGTAGTATTGCATGTAACATTTGACTGTATTAAAATATCTTTTTCTCTCTCACTGAATGTTTAAGAACTGCTTACAAATGGGAACAGTTTCAACAGAAGAATGAAGAACAGAATGTCGCGGCATACTTTACTGCACAGTGGTCACGGTACTTCATACATTGTGTAGATTTAAATTTTTGGAGCAGAAGTGGAACCTGTGAGGGGAAGGCTGAATGTGAGTCTTGCATCTTGACTATCCTAAATGCAGGTTGAGGAAAATTGACTTCCAGTTCTGTAAATTTAGTACTTCATTAGTGTACTTTATTGTGAGTTCTTTTAGCATATCTCAGGAGATGTCAAACATTGTATTTTGACTTTTCTGATATTCTGCTATCACACTTCTTAATGTTCAGCTATGTAGAAAATTCATCTTGTACTACACGTGAGTAGTTCCAAGTGTTTCAAAACTCTATTTTTTTTTTTCTAGTGAAGTCACTGTTTTTCAGAAATGCTTTTGCCCATCTTGAGCCATAATGGCACATGTAGAAATTAAAAATTTTGAAAACTAATATATTTTGTATTGTAGTTACTTTGTGCCGCTTACGATAGTTGATGCTTAAAAGCACGTGTTGACATCTCTGTGGGGGATCAGTGTGTTTCAGGTTAGAATCACTGGCACATCCTGGTACCAGAGTGTCTTGCAAGCACGGCAGAACTCTGTTGTAGTATCTAGCATACCTCAACTGTATTTATTTTTCTTATCAATAAAATCTGTTACATCTAAACAAAATCCTATCACTGAAATGTCACCAAAGATCACAAAATATAGGCAGGGCTATGAGAAGGGTCTTGCTTATTTTGGTGTCGTGGGCAATTTGTCTTTCTTTTTAACACTTTGGAACTTTTGTTTACTTTCTGCCACCTACCCACAACATAAATCTTAACAATAAAACCCTTGAGGCTATTCAACCCTATAGCCTGTTGAGACTCATGTTGGTTATCTTCTCTCAATCCCACTTAAAAATGCAGTGAACAGAGAAGAACACTGAAGCAAGCAGTTTGTTCCTGAACACGGTTCTTCACAGTATACGCTTGCTGTAAATTATGTCACATCATAAAAATAGGCAATGCTAGGCATTTGTTCAGAAAACTCCCTGAAGCTTGTGGACTGTTTAGCTACAGAGGAGAGTACATCCTGACAAATTTTCCACGTTGAGCTATGGACAATCATCTATTAATTACACTAACGTGTTCTGGAGCTTTGTATGAGTGGAAAATGTAATCAGAACGCCTTTCCAAGGTTAATTTGGATTTGTACAAAACTAAAGATTTGATAGCTGGAGCCAGGTTGAAGTTCCTTGTCTGTCTCTTTTTTGTATAGTTAAGTATATTTAGTTTTAAGACACGTAGGAAACAAATTGAGATCCACTTCAAGATACATAGATCTAGATCTTCTGTTTTCTTGAAAATTAAACATTCTAAAATTAGATCTTCTAAAATATTTTCTTGGCCTTTTGACCTTGATTATACCTACAGGAAACGTGCGACTACTTACCTTCTTGATTTTATTCTTGTTTGCAGCTTCTCATAGTGTGTCTAGCTGACACCAATTTGTTTGTGCTTTTGACTGAATGGTCCGCTGGTTCAGCATTCTCTACGGCTGCTAGTCTTGCTATTGAGCCAGTGATAGGTAAAACTGATGAACTAGCTAGATCCTCTTATTTCAAATCTCTGACATATCCAGGCCAAGTTGCCTTGTAGAACAGACTGTTTTCAACTGTTTCCTCACGCAGTGTGAGAACTGAGAAGGTATCTAAAATCATCTTGAAGGGACATTCTTCTTTTATCTGTAGAATCCAACAGATCATACAGAGTTTACTTTTCAGCTGACAAAATGGTTGATTCCATCTTGGTATCTCTCGGGGAAGAGAAGGGTGAAATTATATGGTGTAGTATATGGTTCTTAGCACTATCACAGATGGTTATTAAAAATGTTGAAAAATATGAAGAGCTAAATCCATTTTTTTAATTGCTTGAGAAATTAATCGCTGATAAATTAAACTGTCAGAAGCAGCAATACCTGGAATTTTAAGGTACATAAACTCTTAATCGAGAGTTAAGTCCTCTTCCTTATTCTTAAAAATTCATGCTAGACTCAGTTAATATCCTTGATGGAATCAGCTGGGAAGGAGGAAGAGCCCTCATCTTAAAATCCAGAAGGAAAGTCTCAGCAATATGTGAGATGATGGTGATGACTTCTCAGCCGATTATAACTTACACTTTTTGTTCCTTATCTTTGCAAATATTTTACAGAAGGGCAATAGTGAACAGATCTGCTTTTTTTCCCGACTAGCCAGAAGTATAGTCTTGCTGTCCTCTTTTTCAGGAAAGAACCTCTAGTATTTCATTATGCTTCTTCCCTAAATTTATCTAGGATGCCAGCTATTTTTAAGAAGAAAACCTCTGTCATCTTTTATCGTGCTGCTTGTGTATCACAGGGCGTTACTTAACAAGGAAACAATGGCTACTGATTGCCCATGTTTTTTATGGCTCTGGTTTTAAATCATGCCAACAACATTGAAAAGCTGTTACATAAATTCACATTTCTATTACTTAGGGAAAGGTTGGTGGTAATCAGCATCTGCTAGTGATGTTGTATTTTTAACTTATAGATATGAGACTTTATTCAGAAATTAAAATGTTTGATCTGTATATGCTCCCTAAGTGGTTTGACATCTCTAGCCTTGAGTACTTTCTTAAGGCTTTATCTCGCTTACTGTAAACTTCCTGTTCTATTAGTTTGAAGGAGTCCATCAGCACTTTTTGAAATGGAAACTTAAATGCCCATAACGGGATCTTTCAACAGTGCACAAAGCTGGATGTAAAGATGTGCATTTACTTCTTTATTTGCCTTTATTTAGTTTGAATAGTGACTACACTAGTCTGTTAGGATCTGAGCGTGGCTAAGGTATTGAAGTCACAGAAGAATATTATTGCTTAAAAGAACACAGTTTCCTAAATGCTGCTAACTTTTTAGATCTACTGAGAACTGATAGTATATCATGTTTATTTTTAAAGTTCAGTTGGAGCTGGAGCAATAGTAATGTAACATGGTTGTACAGTGAAGCTAGATGCCTGAAGCTAGATGTAACAGCCCAGCAGCCAGACCAATATTGAAATGTACTTGCATATACTTTTTTTTTTTTTTTGCTAAAAGGAATACTTAATAGTTAAAATCCTTCTGATTGCTTTTTGTTTAATTCAAAAAGAAGTATAGTTGTCTGTAGGTTGTACAAACACTGGAGAGCCTTGGAGAGCATGGTGTTACTAACTGTAGAGAGGTATGAACATGCCTGTGGTACTAACTATGTACGTGTAGTGGAAGTTCTAACAATGCAATGTAGTGCTGATCTTAACTAGCTGCTTATACTTATTGAAAGTGTATTCACTTACTTTAAGACAAAGTATAAGCATTGCATGATCATAGTCGTAGCCATTATTGAAAAGAATATTTAAATGCAACAGAGAACCCAAATGTGACATGCTTTAATCTTGGGCTTGATATGCAAGCATGAAGGAAACTGTATTTATTTAAAATAACCTTTTTCCCATTAAATGCTTCATCTTATTCTCAAAATTATCCTCTGGAACCTGCATCTGTAACTAGCACAACAAGAAGTATAATTTCAGCCATGCCATGTTTTTGTGGAGCTAAGCATTCGAATTCTGTAGACAGTTGATGCAAATGATCAGTGCATTTCTGGGCAAAGAGAAGAATTCTCACAAAGGTGTTGGATTATATTTCATCTTAAGGAAACCGTATAGACTTTGCTAAAACTAACCCAGTACTTTTTATCATAGTTTGTCATGCGCTTAACCAAAAGAAGATATGAACAGACCATTTCATTCAAAGAATGACATAAATTTAATTTTTGAACTGTTGTCCAGAGGGATTAAAGGCTTCCTCTTTACGTTATTCCATGTTTTCCATGAAAGGATGCCTCCAAGAAAGAGGGATCTTCAGTCTAGGAAGAGTGAGCTGTGTAAAATCTTATACAAGAAAACAAAACAGCCAGCAAAATTCAGACAGAGCAACAAGATAGATCCAAGAAAGGGGAAATGATTAACACTGAATTCTCCATTCCACTCATCTGATGCAAGGGAATACTCAACTCAGGAATTAGGTGAAGAAGATCCTATGGTTTTTGTTATGCTAGCCTTGTCTTATCAAACTAGCTTTGTAGGAACATTTCCGGGCATCTCTTCAGTTTTTTTTAAATTCCTGCATTCTCACAGTTAGGTTAACTATTTCTGCATTCTGTTTCACCACTAAAATACATTTAAAAAAGATGTTTTTATACATCCAGTGCCTTCTGTTTTGTAATAACTTGTTTGTGTCTTTTTAAGAATGTAACAACAGACTTTTGTCAAGCTTTTCGCGGATTCATGCAAATAACCTTTAAGTCCCGTGCAATAAGAAATCTAGCTGAAGTATTTCTCCTTCAAAGCGCACTTATGAAATTGAGTTAAATTTGCCTATTGACACAGCATATTCAGTTCTGTCAAAATTTTCTCACAGTCGTCTTTTTGATTATGAACAACCAAAGCGAACCTGCAAAACTACCTTAAAAATGAAACTACTATGCAAATGTTGATCTTACTGGTTGTTGCTCTTTTAGATCACAAATATAACAAAAGATGTAAACCTGAATCCTGAACAGCCCTCTGAACCTCTGTTTTATAACAAACCTTCCTGGGTTGGTTTTGATAGATGGCAACAGAGAGCAGAAGAGTATTTGAGGCTTGCTCCTGCTGTGATTGAAGTCTTGTGATGATCGGAATGTGTGTCCTGTATAAAGGACATATCCTTTCCTGTAATGCGAAGGAAACCTCATTTCTGTTCCACTGACATCAGACAAATAGCTGAATTTTTCTGTATGTGGATGAAAGTTGCTAATAAAGATGCATTGCTTTAAATACACTGTTGGAAATGAAAGGAATGTTGTGATATCAGTGGAATGCAGTAATGTAAATGAATAGTTGAAACCTAAATTATAAGTAATAAATAGTAAATTTTGCATAGCTGAAAACTACTTTTATAATTATTACTACATTGTTTAGCTGCTTTCACTCAAAAGTGACGAGTACTGTGGCTTTCAACTGAAATTCCACTTATCTATGACGCTGCTGGTAGTTTGCAGGGAATATTACTGAGAGATCTCTGAAATGCAACTGGAAAGATCAAACCTGCTATACAGATTTTTTTTTTTTTTTTTTTTGGAACACCGTTTTGCAAATGTTCATTGGCCGACTCTAAAATTATTGCATTTGAAATCCTGGCTTTTCCTTTCCTAGTCTAATCTGAAATCTTCAGAGTTTATTTTGTATTAAGCAAAACATGTTTTGTTATGTTCTAAATTGTGACACGTACAAAGTCCTTTTGTTTATAATTCTTTGTCTTTGTTAAAATTCCTGCGTAAGTGAAGAACTGAAAATATGGTTAATAATGTTACTTAAGAAAGAAGGTACAAAAAGTAAGAGGAACAGAATTGAAATTCCAAAGTGTTAATGTATACTTCAGCTTTCAAATGGACATGGAAAGAAGTGAGGACTTTTTGAGTGTATCCAAATATTTGCAACTCTTGTTCTAACCATTAGTTAGAACTTAATATAGTCTTTATAAGAGCACTTGTTACAACAATTGAGCATATAAACATTTCTGATATTTAATGGCAAAAAAAAAAGCAGCACATAAAATAATTGCTGGGTGTCTCTGGTAGAGCTATAACAGGCTTTAGCAGCTCTACTGTAGCTGAAATGTGTGTTTCAAAGTATTTTTCAGCATCGAGAGATCGGTGTTAAAAGAGCTTCCCAGTTCTTATTTTTGCTTATTATTTTAAAGATGAACTGAGAAAATGAGAAATCTTGACATGCATCTCTAGAAGCCAAAGAGAATTTTTGTCTAAACCCAAACTAAGCTTCCTTGGTTTTAGCCTTCAGAGATCTGCTTTTAAATACTATTCTTTGACATTAGTCTCCTAGGAATTGTATGCAGTCTTCACATAATAAGCAAATATAAGAATATTGAGGGTAAGTAGAGAGTATCTCACATTTGCAGGGTCAGCTTGAGATACAAGTTGTGATTTTTTTTTTTAATTGGTGTTTTTAAACTAACTTCATTCTATCTTTTCTCTTGAAAATAAGTGAAATCTTAACATGTGCTTGCCCCATCATCTTGCTGGTACTGCGGTGTGAAATTAATGTTTAATACTTCAGCTTTTTTTTACTTGTCATCTTGGTCAGTTAAGGATGATTTAATAAGCTAGCTTAACTCAATGCATAGCATGTCTGTATTTGTGAAGGCCTTATTAAATCAAAATCATTTGGCTTTTGATCCATAATCTATCGAAGTGAATTGGAAGAAATGTAGCTAATTGTGCTGTGCTTTGGCTCAAATGCTGGAGAAGTTTGAAGAACTCCTGCTCGCTGTGCTCATCTTCTCTCTCATCAGGATAAACCTCCCACTTTAAAGGTGTCATCCTTCAAACACTTATTAGGTGATTAGTCCTATTGAGTTAGTTCACAGAAGCACATAAGATATTCAATACCGAGCGTACCTATTGCCTCTTCCTTCTTAGTGAGTTCCTTGCAGACATATCGAATACTGTTTTCACCTCTGCTGTAGTAGAGTCAGATCACAGTAGTTGCACCAAATGTAGACAGTGAATTAGACTGAAATAAAATAATTTAAATACTTGATACATTTAACAAGAATAATATATATAATTCAAATTAAAGAAGACTATCAGCTAAGGAAGACATCTGCTTGGTTTCATTACCTGCAGTCTCCCTTAAAAGCAACAAAAATGCTACTTCCTTAAGCAAACTGCCTATAACTGTGTATTTCATTATTAGATTTATTTCTATTTTTCTTCTCTCATGCCCTTAAAATTATTCTAGAATTTAACAAGCCGTCAACAGCTCATTTGACTGAGATAAACTCATTCTTAAGTAAATTAGATTTTGTTAAAGAATGAGATAATAAATATGTGTATTTGTTGTATGTGTGACTGTGTTCAGTGCAGTTGCAAAGTCTTGCTTCGTCTGGGAGATAACAGGATTCCCGTCAAGTGTTGGGTACAACAGCAGTAGGCTTTTTCTTGCTTGCTAAGGCTGGGTAAATGCAGGGGAATGATGATCTAAGTTGCACCCGCCCGCTTTGAATTTTCACCACCTCCCACCCTCCTTCCTCTGCTTTGTCCCCTATGCTTTTGATTTATTTATTTTTTTTCAGTTGCATCATTCCATTCAGATCAGCCGGTCCTCGGCGGTAGCGTGGTGAGCATCCTGGATAGCTTGCCTTTGCATGTGCCCGGAGAAACCTGCGGGCTAACAGCGCTCGGAGCTCTGCAGTAGCTTCTGGAGGAAAGTGGGACAAACAGCTTTGCAGAGAACAGGGTGGCATACTAAGAACTGAAATCTGTATCTATTTTTCACTTCTAATTTTTAAGTTCTCATGATTTTTCATCATTTTTTACTAGAATCTCAGAATTTGCAAGATTTCTGAAGATTTCTAAAGCCTTCTTTCCTAACCATTTCAAGTAAGTAGGTGCCTGTTAAGAAATATGGTTAAGATAAGGCTTTGCACCATCTGAAGTCAACTGAAATCTAATTGATTTAGTTCTGTCACCTCTCTTTGCCCATCATAGTCATCCCCATCTTTCTCTCCCAAAAGTGCCTAAGCATGTGTTGCAAAATTTTGACAAAATACCTCACTTTGAAGAGTCAGTGAACAGCACTGCCGGGGGTGTATTTCTGCAAAGTTGAAGGCCAAGTCAGATCCTACTTAGCAATTTTTCTGTAAAATTTCAACTTCTTTTTTGATGGGTATTTCCCCCACTGGGCAGCTTTTACATGCCAAATCCCATGGTGACAGTTTTGTAAGGTGAAGAGGTATTGAAATAAATTATAAGCTGCTCGAGCACATTTTAAAATGATGGTTTTGTTTATAGTTTTTGTTTCTTTGCTAAACTTGGAATAAGAACCTGCTGGTTAGGATCTTAACTGTAGAAAAAAAGTGTCGCGTAATATTTTTCCATCAAAATTTCTTTTTGAGAGTCTGTGAAGATATGCAGGCAGGCAGACTGCCGTGTGGGGTTAATGCCGAGAAGCAGAGCCAGAGCTGGCAGCCTGTCTGGAGGAGTGCGCTTAGAGCCGCTCTCATTTGGCAACAGCCTCTAGTCAGCCTTCTTGGAAAAGCCATGTGTGGCCTCACATACATAAAGGAGATTTAGAATCTGTCACCTTTGTATTCAGACTACTTATCTGATATTATTAACACACTTAGAATTGATAGTTTGGTCTAATTGCTCCCTGTTCTTCTGTAATATATACACACATTTGGAACTCTTTCAGTGCTGAATCTTAGCATGTCAGCCTCCAGCCGCCTGCTCTTCAAGCCCTATACTTTATCAAGATATCAAATGAATTCCTACACTTTTGACTAATGTGTATGGTGGAGAAGGTTCCAGTAATATGTAGAGAAGTAATTAAATCCCTGGATAGGATGTAATTTTTTTGAATAATTGCCAAGAAGCCACCTTGTACTTTGAAACTAACGCTTTCTGTTGTGCGCAATCTGCAGATGCCTTCACTAGGGAACGGCATATGTGCTTGACTGCTTTTTCACATTTTGTCTTTGTGTGCCTGGTTCTACAGAAAGATTCTTTTGCTTGAAAGAATTGGCAGATCTACTCAAAGGCAGGAAACTACTCAGAACGATGTTTTATACTGTAGATAAACCTAATTTCTCAGAGAAGTGTAAAACAACATTAAAAAAAAATTCACAAACCCAGATATGAACTGATTTCCTAGATGTATTATCATCAGACCAAAATATTTTGCAGTATCTCTTCTCTCCTACTACTTCTGCTCCCATGTCTCTGGGATATGCATTACATTGTTTTATAGTCTTGCCTCCCAGCAGTGATGTTGAGCATCTTTGTTTTCACAGCTGGAATTGAAACTGGTGTGCTGCATGTCTAACCTAGTACTTTATTTATTCATGTAGCCTATTTCACATCTTCACCCTTCATCCAGCTGCTTCACCCAAAGCAGTTAAAATAGTTCATATAGCAATAAAAGACACCTGTAAAAACAGGCCAAACGCTAAATAAATGTTTTGCCAGAAATGCTGTTCAAATTACATATTTTTTTAAATTTGTGTTGTATCAGAACCTATTTCAGTATAGATATGTTTAAATGACAGATAAATTAGTTGTGAAGTAGTCTGTAATCCTGTTTTGGTCTCTGGAGAGCTAAAAGTATTTTGAAGACATTTAAAGAACTCTAGAAGTTTTAGCAAACTTCATGTGAATTGAAAAACAAGATTGAGGTTCCCACTCTAAGGGAGCAGTACTCTTGTGCAGCAAGTTACCCAGACAAATGGAGACAAGTAAATTAAGAATATCTTTTGACCCCAACACTGGAATCAAGATTTAGTAACTAAAAAAAACCCCATGATAATTCATTCAAGAGAGTACTGCGTTGTTGTTGTTGTTGTTGTCACTTGTAGACTGCTTTGATTTTAAATCCCCAAGAGTAATTGAAAAAGGGGAGTTCATTTCTCAGAAAATGAAAAAAATGTACTTGCCATTTGTATACCTGCACCTTTTTCTGGTTGAAGTCTCAGTGTTTGTAAGATGTAGAACACAGTGTGAGGTGGGGAATCTTGTAGTGCTTGGTTTTGCCTCTGCTGCCAATATGGTTTGTAATGGTTTGCTCTGAAGTTTGTGGATATTACTGCTGCTAAAGAAGATATTCCTTAGGCTTCTGCTCAGTAACGGTAAGAATTGTTGAATTGACTGTATCAAGTGCTTTCATATTCAGCTATTTCTAGAGCTCTGAGGAGCTTTGTCTTCTGAGTTGCCTGTAGTTTTTATGCCAAATGCAGTTTGTATTAATGTTAAGACAGAGAATGTTGTTATGACAGTAAAAGAATTAACTTTTTAAATTATTGTAATCCCACAAATCTTTCTGTTCATGCTGATTAAAAAGAAATTTAGGAATCCTTTGGTTTCTTTGACCAACCAATTCCTCCAATGTGCTATTACATCTACTTATTTGCAGAGGCCACAATTCAATTTAGCCTTCTATTTAGTTGGGATGCTATTGCTGTTGTTATTGTCCTCTGTTTCCTGGGCAAATTATCAGGAAAACTCATGACATCTTGAAAAAAATCGGCACCACTGATAAATAGAAGAGGTCTAGGAAAGCAAAACGTATTTATATTCCCCCCCCCCCCCCTGATTTTTATGACTTAATTTAAGAAGTAATGGAAATTGTAGATAAACTGATGATCTAACGTGGGTTTTGCTTACCCCTGTCAGACAACGCTTTGCCCTACAGCATTTGCTTTAACTGGTTTGCTGTTTATGTGAAATATCACAACGGGGCACTAACGATACATTGTGAGTTTTCTTTTCAAGGGTAACTGGATATATGCTCAGGTGACAGATCATTTAGAAAAAGATGAATGAGAGTGAGGTGCTTTTACTTACTGGAAGGGGTCTCTTGTCTTCTGTTTAGGCTGAAGAGATTAGTAAATGCTGATGATGCCTTTCACATTCAAGCTCACAGTAAAGAGATCCCTGTGTTAAAGTTGCACATTTCAGTGATATATTATCTGCGTAATATTTTCACAAATGTTAATGACTACATTACTCATATTTACATTTCTTTTTTAATTGGACATTTGGAGGAAAATTTATTTGGTAGCTCTCCTGTGTTACAGTTTTTGCTTTCAACAACTTATTAACAAGTGGAGGCTTGGTCAGAACATGTTGAAAGTACCTTGCCTTCTTAAAAATAAGCTATACAAGGAAAATGAAGAGCCTAATTATCATTCCAGTTACAAACTAATTCACAAGTACAAAATATACCTCCCATATAATTACTGGGATCAAACTGTATTTTAAAATCATTAATCCTGTTTAACTGGAATGCCTTCTAAAAGTAGCCTGTGTTTTGGCATTATGGGAAACAACATGTGTTCTTGTTTTATTGGGGTTTTTTTGGCTTTACTATGCACTGGGAATCTTCCCCCCCCCCACTGTCCATGAGCCTAACCTGAAAATCAGCATTACACTCTGAGTTTGTGCAAACATACTCCTAAAGTTTGTCTTACACAAAAACACTGAGAGAAACAAAAAGACAGTTAGTGAAATAATTTCTTTAGGATTCACTAAAAATAACTAGCTAGATAGTAATAGCTATGTGCTTTGTTGTTAGATGAGGGTGGTGGTTGTTCAAGATGTACTGGTTTATCTTAGAATTAAAAACAATGGGCGTCAGACCTACCTTGTTTTTCTCATTTGTTTTGTTTTGGTTTTTCCCCTTTCCCTGGTTGCATATTAACTCTGGCTTCAAGCCCCTTGATATTTTTGAGTGAAGGTCCTTATATTTCTTATTTACTGTTCATAGGTATAATTTCTGCTGTAGGCATGGTCCAGGCCAGGGAGTAATACTATCAGTAGCCAAAGTAACAGGCTCCAGACTCCTGCTGATACTTTAAAATTATTCTGCAGTGTATTAGCGTTCCATTCATTGTCCCTCATGAGTGTGTCTTGAGTGTCCTCATGAATGTGTCTTGAGTCTGTCCTTGGCTTGCTTGCCATTTCTTTTTGACACCTCAAACAATTTTTTTCCACGTAGAAGGGATTCTGTATTAAAGAATCCTCTCCTCTGTTTCTTGTCTTCCCCTTCAAGAAATTTGTTTGTGAAATGTGGAAAGTAAATATACCTAATCATATTCTGGCCATCTAAAGTTGACCAGTTCCTCCTTCACTTTGTAAGGTATGGAAATAAATCATGGCTTCATAAGTACTCTTTGAAATGACTCAGGGATAGTTTGATACCAATGCAATGGCTGAACTCCATCTCCAAGTTGAAGGGAAGGAAATATATGTTTGTGTAACCTTGATATACTGTTTATGATGGAATAATTTTTACTGTCGTCTGAAAGAAATTTTTTTTAAGGCAAAAATATTCTGGGCTTCAGAAATTAAATTCTTTCTGAGCTGATGTGAAATAAGTTAACAAGTCCTCCTGGTTTAATCATAGAATCATATCATAGAATCCTAGACTGGTTTGGGTTGGAAGGGACCTCAAAGATCACCTAGTTCCACCCCCCCTGCCATGGGCAGGGACACCTCCCACTAGAGCAGGCTGCTCAAAGCCCCATCCAGCCGGGCCTTGTCAAGTTGTATATACTCCATTTGAATAGGTAATCTATTTCAGTGAATTGGTTTTGGCTTGAGTAGTATTGAGAGCCTCTAAAGCCTCAGAGGAACCAACCTGGCTTCCAGGGATAAGGATTTTTGGAAATTATAGTATGCTTTACTGGGCTGTGTCTTATGTCCATAGGATGATTCTCTAGAGAAATGAGAGACTGCTCCTACTTGCATGGTCTTCTCTGTTGGGCAGCAGTGAAGGCACGCAGCTCCCCATGGGAAAGGGAACTGGGATCCAAGAATAGTGGTGGGCTGGTGGAGGCAGTGGCCTCGCCAAGGGTGCAGAGACACAGCACCTGAGGGAGCCAAGCAGGGCAGGACCAGGCTCAGCCAGGGTCCCGACTGCTAAATGAGTCCATAGTCACTAGGCAAGTCCAAATTGATTCTCTGCATTGGGCTCTGGATTAGCAAGGCACCTGGTGAGGCTCAGGTGGGGCTCAGGGGGACCTCCCCCATGAAGAAGAGGAGAGCCCCTGCTTGAAGATGAGCTATCTTGGGAAGTCTCCACTGAGGCTCCCCTTCCAGCACTTTCCTTGTAGCGGTTGTTGTCCATGAGCTGGCCCCAGACACAGCTGGCCAAGTGCCTGCAAGGGGAGCATGCTTGGGACCCTGCCGCTCAAGCCATCACAGAGGGCATTTGTAGTTTTCTTGGAAGGTGTTGTCTTCTCTCCTCTTAGGTTCCTGTCTGTCAGTGATGCCATAGGAATTCATGTACCCTTTTGGAGGTTCCATTTCATAATTTGCACTGTGTTGTATTTGGGAGACAAAAAGGATGTTGAGTGCATTAGGAACTGGAAACCTGCTGGGAAGGCAATGTTAGTGAGTTTGAATTAAACTTTGCTGCACTGCACTTCCTAAAACAAACATTTCATTATTTCTTTAAAATGGAGAATTATGAAAACGTACTATGAAAGCCCTTAGTGGCAAGAAAAGTGTTTGAAGTATTTAGCAAATTCAGAATTACATACTTAATATGTATAGGTTTTTTCTTTAGTTCTTGTTATAATTTATAATGATGTCTTTTTCCTTGGGGATTATACCTCTGCCCATTTTGAGATTAAGTTCTGTGCCTAAGAATGTGCTAAGTCATTAAAAAAAAAATATTCAATAGTTACTGTAATCTGTGCTCTATCTTTTAAAATTTGAAAATAGCAATCCTTTCATAATGCATATTCATAGAATGTTCTATGGGAGAAAGAATTCTACATCAAGACGAAGAGGGGTTTCTCAACTATAAATGTAAATGTACTGTTACGAATTCAAATGAAAAGTTTTATCACAGTAGGAAAGCTAATGCAAAAGATCAGTGGTGGGAGAGGTCATCATCCAGTAGTATAATCTACCAAATATTTGTGGAAGTTACTATAAGATAAAGATATGACTTTGTGTTAAAAACACTATATTACTTCTGGTGTTGTCAAATTAAAAGCATTTTGGCTCTTTGATTTGAAGAGTGGGTCTTGGCTCTTGGGTTTACTAGGAACGAGGACAGCATCTGTGTTAGGAGTGAATTACTGATTTGTTCGTTGGAGGGGGAGAGTGAGGTAGCTAGTTCAGTGTAGTTACTAATTTCCATTTTCTTTTGCTCCCAAGACTACTGGGAGGAAGGACTTGACTTGTACAACGGAAAAGGGGAAAGAAACAGTATGCGATAAAGATGATGTACTTGTGGGATGTTGGGGAGAAAAATCTTTCTTACTGCCCCCGTCTTTGAGAAGAAAGTACAGGGAAGTACAGGGTTGCAGAAGAACAGCCTGTCTTCTGAGACTTTTTATCTTTTTTTTTTTTTTTTTTTTTTTTTAAATCTTTCTAGCAAGTGAGGCTCTACCAGTGTTGAGAACAGCCTTAGAAAGACTTGAAACTCCTGTCTTGCCTTTTATGCCTTTTGTCACTGCTCTGGTAACTGTGTCATCATGCTTTAACAGGCAACCACCCAGAAACTGCTCATCTTAAGAAACTCTCCCTTTTTTAAGACACCAGTAGCAGTCTGCGTGTGGGTATGAATGTGTAACTCGGTCCAGTTTCATCTAAACCTGTTGACCTAAGGGCATAATACAGGTGTGACACGGTTGTTTTAATAGGAACAGAGCACTCATTCTCTGTGGGTATTTTTGCCTTGTGCAAGGCACAGATGCACAAAATAGAGCTAAATGAGATTGAATTTTATAAGCAGGATAGTTAGGTCAGTGTGACATACTTCATTACAGCCTCATACCCATTTTAATTGCCTGTATATATATGTATATATATATATATATATGTATATACTGTATATATATGGCGGTCAACTACTCTGTGGTCATTTTCTGTGGGAACTTAGCTAATGCATGAACAGCAACGTCTCTGTGTGTCTGTGAATATTGTCTAATAGTCATATCAGGGGTGATAGGCAGGAAAAACCTGCAAGTATTTAATAATACTGGGTGACTAGCTTAAATAACCAAAATTAATTGGAAAAGGCTCTTACCTCACTTTGGAGGCGTTCTGGGATATTATCTATTGAAAAAAAAGAAAAGCTCGGAAGACTTAAACATGCTCTTTTAAGTGGCGATTTGCACTGCTCTCAGTTTACAAGGTGTGCTGCACCAAACTACACAGAGAGATTAATTCCTTTGGATGTTGAAAACATTTTTCTGGTGTAACTCTCTGTAAGTATTTGTCTCTGGTGGGTTGACTTTGGCCAGCAGCTATAAGCATCTTGCAGCTCTTCCCTCCCAGCGGGGCAGGCGAGAGGACAGATCAAAAGCGAGAATACTTCTGGCTTGAGATAGGTAGTTTAATAAGCAGAAGTGGAGTGGGGAGCAAACAGAAAAACTAAACAAGTGATGCAAAGGCAATCACTTACTACTTCTCACAAGTAGATTGATGCCCAGCCAGTGTCTGAGCAATGGTTACCTTCCCCAAAAACTCTCTCCTCAGTTTTTATTGCTGAGCATGACACGACATGGCATGCAATATGCCTTTGGTCAGTTGGAGTCGTCTGTCCAGGCTGTGTCCCCTCCCAGCCTCTTGCCCACCCCCAGCCTGCTGCTTGCTGTGGGGGCGGAGTGGGGAAAAAGGGAAAGCCTTGGTGCTGTGCAAGTACTGCTCAGCAATAACCAAACCACTGCTATGTTATCAACACACTTTTAATCACAAATCCAAACCCACAGCACGGTAAGGCCTGCCAGCTAGGAAGACAATTAACTCCATCCCTGCCAGATCGGTACAGTCTCTTCTGCTAATACTGCCATCAAGCCTTAAGATTATTGATGTGTTATTCTAG
The DNA here is from genome assembly GCF_965231255.1 of Vanellus vanellus. Classification (NCBI taxonomy): domain Eukaryota; kingdom Metazoa; phylum Chordata; class Aves; order Charadriiformes; family Charadriidae; genus Vanellus; species Vanellus vanellus. Next base: position 23,416,398 of record NC_138913.1, on the reverse strand, counting down.
AGTATGCCAAATATATACAAAGCTCTTTAGAACTGGGATCATCTTCTAGAGCAACTAAAATAATACAATAAATTAGAGCATAAAGGGGATATAACACACCAGTTACCTGACCGCTTGAGTAGTTTTTACGCCTCTTAGAGTTGGAGACTATCAGTAATTATATCTACGTGTAAGTGTTCTGGTTATGCATCATCCAGCAATGTGTATTTTTAAACAGTAAAATACTTGCCATATTTTAAGCCACTTCATACCTCCTCATACAGAAGAAGAATCCTTAGCTAATACTTTTAGTTCCAGTAAGTTAAATTTCTTGTTTCCATGTGGAAGTCGTTCAGACCTTGTATCTTTTAAATTTCTGAAAGACACCATACAGGGCATTAGGCATGGATTAAAACAAACTGTGCTTCTTTCACCCTTAATCTCATTCTTTTTCTTTACTCTGCTAAAGTAATTCTTGGCTTTAAGAAGGCTAAAATGGGTGGTGAGGTGGCAGACCGCTCTCTCCCTCCAAAGAATCACTGGCATTATTTTCAGTGATATCTCTAATATAAGAATAGTAGATATACAAGAAGAAGCTGTAACCTAGAGTTACAGGAGTGGTAAAAAAAACCCCAACTGTGTGATTTCCCACCATATAATTTTGTATTACATGATTTCTTACACCCAGGAGTGGAAAAAAACTATATGATTTCTCTTCTGTGGCAGGCCAGTATACCAGTCCAAAACCAGATGTGGGATCATGTCTGTCTTACCTCGGACTGGGACAGATCACTTGTGTCATTGTGGGATAGAGGTGTGCAGGTAGCCATGACAATGCTTATTTGATCACTGTATACCAGCATTCCTCTCTGATTTCGTGTTGGCTGTAAGAGTCTGTACTACCTAAAACTTCTGCTTTTGAACACCTGGCTTGTGCTCAGCAGTTATAAAGATAAGACTGCAAATATTGCCACCTTTTATCTGTAAATTTATCCTCTTGACTGCAAAAAACCCTCAATTAGATAATTTGCAGTTTGCAAGGGCAGGTAAACGGCATTTATTTCATAGCTGAAATGAATTTTAATAAGTAGTAATCGGTGTTCTCTGGTTTTCCTTTTCAAATGAAAGGTTAGAGGTACAAAAACTGACCTGTAAGTTTTAATCCAACATTCCTCATCGGGGGAGCACTTGACAGAGTTGACAAATGAATATGACTTGTTCTTTTGAATCTTGGCTTTTACCATGTAAACAACACTACTGTAGTGATGAAAAAAATCCCAACGAATAATCCAATGAATACCGGTTATTTGAATTTTTAGCATGTTGAAGCAGTGCTGTGGATGTTAGCTGCCTATTTCCAACACTGAGTGATGTCAGCACCCATTTAAACAAACAGGAAGATGACCTACATTATAGACATCACCCTTTGTACTCAAAGCATTGTGTTATTTTTTATTTTGTTGGTTTTCAAAGGTTGGAGGAATGCTGGTATAACAAACCCTGATAATCAACAGCTTCATGAAGACTTTTGTTGGATTTTTTTTTTTTTTTTGCCTGCATCTACATATGATGCCCAAATGAAATGTTTAAAGGAAACGCTGTATGTGGTATTTTCTTAGCAAAAGCAATCATAGACTTTGGGATTTGGGCATCGTGAATGATGAGACTTGTCTTTGTTTCTTGTGGTCATGTGAACCAGAATATTGTATACTTTGTGCATGAAATTACATGAAAGAAAACATCGCTACCGGTTTTCTTAAATTTATCTTAAATATTAAATTTTCTACATTTCAGACAATTTGAGTCAAAAGGGGCTCCTCTGACTAGTGTTAGCCCAGCTACAAAACCTACATAAATTAATATATCTAAACATAGAGAGATCTTGGTGGTGTGAGGACGTTTACACAACAAATTTCAAGTAGACTTTGATTCACCTTTCTACTTAATCATTATGCTGTACTTGTCTTGCCACAGAAGAGGCTATTTTGAAAGCATATGGGCTGGAAAAGCAGGTGTAACAGAAATTCTTCTCAGAATGGCTCCAAATAATTCAGAAAAATGTCATGGATGGTTGTTCCTGATGTGAGGGAGTATATAATGTATAGAAATGATGACTTGTGGAAGACTGACTTTGAAGAACCTCATTCTTTGCAATAACTGAGCTCCAAATGTATAAAACCCTGGTATAACTGCATAATGAAGGTGATTCACTTATGTTTAAAGGTTTTTTCAAACTAGAAGTTGCTTCAGCTGAGAGAGATTTTATTAATTTATTATCATACCAGTCTACACCAAAATATTCAGTTGAAGAAGGATTTAAGTTTTTTCAAAGGGTTGGTTTTTTTTTTTTTTTTTCTCTCTATTACTTAGACTTTTAGAAATAACTCTTACTGGAAGAAGAAAATAACCTTTTTAAAGTAAGACTTGATTAACATCTGTCTGAACATTAATCCTGATTCTGGTGGTGACAAGGTAGAAGGAAAATGACTATTGCCTTTTTAAAACTAGAATGATGCATGTGAAGAATTCAGGTAATTCTATTTCATGCATTTGAATGGAATGATGACTTTATAAATTAATTTTAGGTGCTGCTTGCTGTTTTACTGAGAAATATTTATAAAATTTGTTTGGATTTATTGCAAAAAACGGTGTAATGAATGAGGCTCCTGACTTTGCATATAGTCACTAAGTGTTTTATTGCAGTGGAATGATGGTGCAGATCCTGGGATTTTATGCATGGAGAGGGGATTAAAAAAAAAAGGTTTCAAGTGTTTATGGTTGTACGTAGAGCTCCAGCTGTGACCAATCCATATGGTAAACTGGTGCATATAAATTGTTAGTTCTATATAAGCTGACCTAGCCTGAAAATTAATTTGAAAAGTAAAAAGGGACAATGTTCAGCTCAGAATTAAAAATTTCCGGGATTCTGGTTGGTTTGCCATCTGTTCTTTAAAAATGCACATTTGAATTGGCATCAGATTTTACTATTTGTTGACAAACTACTAGGCATAAAATAAAATTAGAATTCAGTTCCAACCTTCCTTAGTCCAACCAAACCTGATCCTATTATCTAGTTCTTCACCTGAGAATCAGTAAAAGGATCTGAGTGAAATTGTGAATTCAACATGTGGGGCAGTGTAAATTAAACTCATCAACATAATTCAGATTTTGTGACATCATATGGTTGCAAGAAGAGGCAGTACACAGGAAAACCAAACCAAACCAAAAAAACTAAAGACCTTTGAATAAGATGATGTTAAGGGACATGGTAGAGTAAGATGGTTACTTGGAGGTTTGCCATAAAGGACATAGCTTTATAGAAGATGTCATATGCTCAAGGTTATACAGTGTTTGTAATGGAGCAGAGAGTACAAACCAGATTTCCTCACAGAACTGAGAAAAGAATGGGCTATGAAATCTAGATGAGGTGGAAGGGGGGCGGCATGCTTAGAAAGTCTTTCAGAAGAGAAAGAAGAAAATGAAAAGCAATGTAAATCTTTTGTTATTTGCTTGGAGTTTTTTTTTATACTTCAGTCTCCTTCAGGAAAATGTTCAATTTTGGGATCTCAAACTGCAAATAACTGGTTCATAGATCTTGGTTTTTAAAATAAATTTATTTTAATGCAACTGAATTAGCAGATGCCATAAAATTAAGTTCTGGGATGCTGTAGAAATAAGGAAGGATTGCTACATGATGCAGGCCTATCTTAATCACAGTAGGTGCTTTTTATCTTTTCAAGATTGTGTTCTCAAGTTTTTGGAATGAGTAACATCAAAATTTAAGAATGTCTGTGGATTTAGTGTTTTTTGTTTGTTTGTTTGTTTTTTAAATCTGGTTTAGTGTTTTAAATCCCTTCAGATCTGTAGGTGAGTCGCTCTACTGCATGCTTCATTCATAACCCTGTAGATAGGTTCCCTCCACACATCCATTACTGGAAGGAAATACTCCACCAGATGGAACTGGGAGGTGATGAGATCCCATAGCCTTGTAGAGATAACCTCAATCTTGTTCTTCCATAACTACAACACTGAATGTCTTCATTGTTGGAAGATGAATAAGTCATAGTAAGGTTGTGGGGAAAATTGTACTTAAACCTGATTTTCCAGTCTTTGTCGAAATTGTCGAGCCAATGTACTCAAGTTGAATATAAACTGCTTGTGAAAATCAAGTATGTTCTGAGAAAATAAAAGCAATGTGTTTCTTGTTAATGCATTTTAAACCATTGCAGACTATATCACTGCGTATGTCTCTTAGTACTGTACCGGTACCCATTTTCTGCTTTGTTTACAGTAAACATTTTCTTTGGCTTAGGGACTTAGTATTGAAAGCAAACTTTAAAGTTGAAAGAACATGTAAGCAGTGGTCTATTGAAACAGAACCAAAACAGTGCCAGTCTGTGGTGCTGAGTAAGTGTTTTCATGCATTTCATGAACCTCTAACATGCATTTCTAGGCCAAATAAGTGTAGAAAAATGAAGGTGTTGTGTCTGTCTAAATCAAATACAAAATAGGAAAACAAAGCTGAAGGGATGCACAATGTAATCTGCAAGAGATGGAGAGGAAGGAGGGAGGCTGTGGAATCTCCATTCTTGGAGATAGTCAAAAGTTGGGTAAGTGGATTTAACTTCAGATTTGACCCTAATTTGAAGAGTTGGTTACACCAGGTGGCTGCAAAGGTTTCTTAATGACCAAAGTTATTATATGACTCTATGATTGTATGAATAAAATATTAGCACTTGCAATTGTATTTTACTTACAAAACTAGCTTGGATATGCAATGTTGAATTAGTAGTATCTTGCCATTTACATTAAAAACTGGCAAGATCAAATCTGTAACACTGTTTAGTGGAAACCAATATAAATGTTTTACTGACTGAAATGTTTGATTGTCTTGAAGGAGAGAACGCTTTTGGGAATTCCCATCAATTGCTTCAGTTTGGGCTCACAAAGTTGAAGAGTGGGAAGACGGGAAAGCAAGAAGTACAGACTTTTTTTTTTTTTAAGTCTCACAGGTATTCTTTTTGAGGTAAAAAGTTAATTTGATACTGAAGTGACAAGAGGAGGGGAAATAATTATGCTATTCATATTTTTCCTTACAGAATAAATAAAAATGGGTGAAACTTTGTAAAATGTAGGGCTGGTGTGACAGACTTGATCATCAACATATTGTAATTGCACCACTGCAGTTTGCTGAAGCATTTGCTAGAAAGAGCAATTACAGTAAAACATAATCAGCACTTCATCTCATAATTTTGCAGACTGTTCAAAGCTGTTGGAAATTCTACAGTGCCATGTGTGCACATTTGGCACACTGCAAATAGTGTTAATTTAACAATAAGAAAATGCTTGCAAATCATCATGAGAAGTAGCAGCAACTGTGGCACCGTGTACTATTTTCTCATGGTTAAAACTTGAGATTGGAAATCTAGGTTTTGTTACTTCCTCCAGCACAAATGCATGTCCTTCTTTTAAGCAGGTGCATCTGCTTGTTTTCTAGGCTGGCCAAGCATCCAAACCATCTTTTGAGAACTGTGAAGACTGAGCTTTTGTGATAGAAGTGTTCAGTACTTTAGACTTCCACTTTAGTTACTTTGGCTCACTTTTTGTAAATCAAAGTAGTTCTTCCTGCAACTACCTGATTATTGTTGAATTCAAATTACAGGCACAGGATTGGGACCAAAGTCCAGGACCCAGGGTTCCCAGTCTGAGCCATATGTCCTCATTGGAAGAACAGCTATGATCCCATTTTACTTTTTCACCGTATACCTGTGCACCTCAGTGTATGATCTCCAGTGTAAAAGTATAAAATCTCAACAGAAGTAGTGGAGTGTGACCCAGCCCCAAACTGGTTTGAGTTATCTAAAGAAAGGTAAGGTGACAGTGAGGATATATATCTCCTGCAGGCAGAGGAATTTCACTGTCATAGATTTTTCTCGCAAATTTGATTGCCTCTCTTCTGGTGGTTTTGGTGGCACCCTTTACAGAGAGTAGCATCCAGCAGACTTTAGGCAGAGCTGTGCTCCTTTTACCAGGGGGAAATAACGGGCTTCTGGAGCTGCTGCCAAAGAAAGTTCGTTTGCAGCTGAAAGGCAGTAGTCAGCACAACCTTCAAATTTGTGAGCCTTGCTTCCTTTTGCCTATTGGCTAGATTTTTCTGCAGCAGAAACAAATTATACCACAGTCCACAAAACTTGCACATCAACTGGAGTTTATTGCTGTTAATAGTTTGAGAGGATCCGTAACCATTTGTGTGGCAAGAATAAGGCTTGTGAAGCACTGTGAAGAACTCCTGTAGGCCTTTGAACTCCAGGGAAAGCCATTGCACACTGTTTCCATCCCATGTATTTCATGTAGCTATAGTCAGTGGTAAGCTCTGTGTATGGAATACATCAAATTACAGCAGTGGTACTTACTAGTACCTAGTCAGACATCTAAATTTATTTTGGTTTGTGTGTTTGGTTTGGGTTGTTTTTTGTTTTGTTTTTTTTTTTTTTTTTTTGTTTTGTTTTGTTTTTTGTTTGTTTTTTTTTTGTTTTGTTTTGTTTTTAAACATTCACTCAGTGCTAGCTCAAAGGAAACTGTTTAATTATGGGACTGCCAGTGTTCCCCAATGGATCAAAGGTCCTGATCCTGGACAATTATCTATTTCTGGTGTCCTTAGTCTGATGGAGCTCTACACTGTCTCATCAATATGGGGTAAGTGTTCCTACCTACAGGTTTTGTTAGTCTAAAGGATAGTTTAAAGTTATGCTGTGAAATAGTAAAGTATATAAAATTCAGGTTATATTCTGTCTTTTCCTGTAGGAAGTGCTGTATTTTGTGAACATTTGAAGACAGATAATGATGAAGCTAATGAACTACGGATGTCTTGATATTATTAAGTAGGACTCTAATGGGGATAATATCTGGTAACGTCTATAGTTAGAATTCATTTGTGACTTGAAACAGATGGAAATGTTAAAACAGAACTTAGTGAAAACTAGCTAGCTAAATATTTGTATATTTACATATTTACTAGTCTCTGACTCAGTAAAGTGAGAAGCATGGGGAGGACATAGTCACCTGAAAATGCTTGGAAGAGGGACGTGCTGTGAGGGAGAGAGTGGTGTGGAATATCTGAAGAATGAGATAAATTCTTCAAAAAGAATATTTCTCTTTTCAAGACTTGGGTAAACCTTCAGAGCAAGGGCAGTGTAGTTTCTTGGGGAGAATGAATTTTACCTTACATTTGTTACGAGTTAAGAAGTTGTAGAATTCATTCATTTACTAGGGATCAGCTTAGTCACAGTAACTTATTGAGTTTCTGAGCTGGAGTATAAAATACTCTTTTAGTAAAACCAAAGGAACAAAATTTGGCTAGGTTTGAGGTGGTCTCATGGTGAGATGACTTTTTCATTCTGGTGCTTAGACAATCCTACTGGGGAAACAGCGGGCAGCCAGGCTGTAGTTGATGACAGAGTTTTGCTTAAAACCTACCTGTAGACCTCACTCGTGGATTTCCATAGTTGAAAACTCTTTCAAAGCTGAAAATAAGTAATATTTTACAAAAGCTGTTTCTGAACATAAGAAAATGTATTTTAGATTTCATCTTAAATACTGCCTTTGTTTCTCTGTGGAAAGACACCACACAGACTAGTGTAATAAAGCTTGTGTAGAAAAATGCAACTGTGGAATCAACCTTGACCCTTTCAGGAAATAGAGAATTTTATTTTCATGCAAACAAAAGTTGTAGAGACTTACTTTTCAGTTTGTGATATTGTGTCTGCATCGGAACGTGAAATCCTACTGAATGAATGCTCTGTTATCTGGAATACGTGCAAGTAAATACCTCTTTTTGAAGAGGAGTGGTGTTGTGACTAGGCAAGTACTGAACAAAATAAGAAGGGAAGAAAAAAGTAGAAGCATTAGTCATCTTATTTCAGGCATATAGGCGAAGCAGTAGATATTCTCAGGGACACTGGAAAACTAAAGGCGACTTTCATATCAGTGATGGATTTGCTGAAAATATGTGCATCCGTAACTCAATGTGAGTGTGATGTCTGATAGCATTCTGAAGGATTATTGAAGGTAGAACCACACAGGGCTGATGTTCTTAAACCAAGAGCTAAAAACAATCTTATGTTAGACAGAGAGAATGTCTTAACAGTTGTCTTTCAGTTAGACAACATAATTTTAAGTTGAGTTTATATCATGAAGATCTTGCCATCATCTGGGCTTGTTGTACTGAGCCTTGTATGTATGTGACTTCAGGTTTCAAAAGCAGAATAAGGATATACATGTGAAGCTTGCTCCTGTAAACGCTTGCTGGAAAGTATTCTGCTTGCTACCCTGAGTAGGTTCAGTGAACTGGAAAAAACGTGTATAAATCTCTCTGAAAGCTTGCATCACAGCAAGTTCAGGTGCCTAAAATTAAACACCTAAGTAAGCCTTCTGGATTTGAGAACTCCCAAAGCTCCCATTAAAGATATTAATGCAAAAGTAGAGCAAGTTCCAGTAACCCTTGGGAGGGGTGAATTTATTTGAATTGCTGCTGTCAATAATTTTGATTTTGATCCTAAAGCTAAGGCTGATACTCTGCTGACCAGTAAATATTGTCTATTGATTCTGTCACCTGAATCAATGTCTCCTGAACTGTATTCTGCTTTCCCATGATGTTTGCTTTCTAGTATCAGATGCAGGAGGCAGAAGCAACTTGTAATTACAATTTAGCCTTTTAAAACCTCAGTTTTGGCTGCATAAAACTTAACCAAATGCATAGCCTGTGTGAATAGCAGCCAGCCGTTAATACAGGGTGATTCCATCTGTGTTTGGTAGAGGAGGAATGTTGCATGGCTTGGGGTATGTCTAATTAGCACTTATTCCACTGTGTTGTTCCTACTGATTGGGATATTTTAGTAGCCTATTCACAGCCTTTTATTCTTTTTCCCCTGAAGAAAACCAGGCACAAGTAAAATTGCTTTGTTAAAGTAAGAATGAGATGAGTTTTATCTCTGAAGAAATAGTGGTGTCATAAAAGCACGTCTCCCAAAGGCAATGTTTTCCATTAAGAGCGAAAGATTTAGCGGATGCCCATTAGAGTGGGATACCTTCTGGTAATAGCTAGACAGTGAGTTCCAGGCACGCTTACAGGTCGTTTACAGAGCAAATGCTTGAAGACTGGTTGGTTGTTTAGGTTTTTTTTTATATACCTGTGTAAACTCTGGTATGTCTCTTACGACATTTTACTCAGAATCTTGCTTTTCTAATCTTGAACCCAATTGAGCTCACCCCTCTGTCTACTCAGAAAATAAGATGGTTTAGGAGGCTTTTGATCAGACTTTAAAATTTCCCAAAAGGCAGCTTATTTTCAGAAATATCAGAATCCAAAATGCTGCTTCTTCCTTGATAATGCTTTGTCAAAGATTCTTAAAAATGGAGAGGGAGATGCTGGCTAACAGGGATGTGTTTTACGAAAATATCAGCTTCACTTCTTGATGTTTTCCTTATCTTTCTCCTGTAGTGTATTCAAGATGCTTATTTCACTCAATATCTAGATTGCCCTTTTTCTTTTTTTCCCATTTAAGCGAGTAGATTGTGTTTGAGAGTTGCAGCCCAGGTGATCCCCCTTCTTTATCCTTACATTACCTTGGATATATCTGTATTATAGTCCCATCTGTTGACCTTGGCAGAGAGAGATTATTTCATTTATTAAGTAATTTTCACTATTGAATGGCATAGATCATGATTGCCAGCCATTGCTAGAGATGGTCTAAGAGGCTAAAATGGTGGATTTAAACTACCACATTTTAGATAATATCACACAGCAGCGGCTGTAATAATAATCTGGGCTATTGCTTGTACAAGCACTGTAGCTGTGGTGTTGACTGTAATGACAGTTGCTTAGACTTTTCTTTAAAAAGACCAAACATTCAGTCACAACTTTTTTGTCATAAATCTGTCATAATATTTCCACATGGTGTCAGTATGTTTATATTTTTCTAACCCTCTTCCACTTCCCCTGACCCCATATTTAGCCATTCACCCTGTGTCCCAAGTGTGGAAGAGCAGATGAAGGCAAATTAATTTAATTTTTAAATTTTTCTTATGAGAATTAAAAAAAAATATTATTTCAAAATGCACTTTGATACATTAAATTATTATTTTCTTAAAGCAAACTAAATTTTTTTTTTTGTTCAGGAAAAAAAAAGGTTCATTTATATAAAACTAAACTTAACCCTAGAATGTTTCCAGGAGATTAAAATATTTCACATCAAATTTTAAGCAAACTAAATTTTTGTCTATCTTAATTGGTTCTCTAGAGTCTTAATCTTAAGTCCATGAAAGGAATTGAATATATCACTGGAACAAACTGAAAATGGTAAAAGAAATTTATCAATTGAAAAAAAATATTTGGAGCTGTTGGGATGGAGAGTTCATTAAATTCTTGGACCTGGAAATACTGATATGAAGCAATGGCAAACTGTGGCTCCACATCCTTGGGGGAGGTAAGGGTCACCAATAAGGGCAGGTTGAACTGTCCCCTCAGGTGATGGACCTCATATCTTTCCTGTGCATTGAGATGATCTCAGGAAGGTCAGATCCTTCCCGAGAACTCCAGCTTGACTCTTCAACTTCAGCATCACTCCCAAATTTGGGATTCCCTCTTGACTAATGACCGGGGGATCATTCAGATGGAAAGGACCATGAGGTCTCTGCTCTAGCCTCCTGCTCAAAGCAGATTCAGCACTGGATTCAGAGTAAGTTGTTTAGGGCTTTGTCCAGTTAGGTCTTGAAAATTTCCACGGAAGGAGACTGCACAGACTTTCTGGGCCCTGCTTCCAAAGCTACGTTATCCTCACAGTAAAAAAAAAAGTATGTAGCGGTGGAGCCTCCTCTGTTTCTAAGTGTTCTCTCTTGTTCTTCCGCCATACAGCTCAGCAAGAAGCCCTGGTCCCACTGAATCTGGCATGAAGTTTGTTCTTTCAAACACTGGCATAAATAGAATTGCACTCTGTGTGTGTATATACTATAGGCTTTTATAGCTTCTTGCTCACTGTGAAACCTAAAACTGAGATGACCCAAACAAAACATATCTGTGTCTCAAAAACAGAAGTGAAATATGAACCATAAATTTAAAGTTGTACTGTAAGAGGCTAGTGGAAAAAAAGCCCCACCATTGGTCAGAAGAATGGATTTTAAGAGAATGCAGCCAATTTTTTCATAACTTAGAACTGTCCTGCAAACGGTGTCTGTGTAGTTGTTCCTCTGTTCTTTCTGACCTTCTGCCCTCAACTTCTTGGCAATTTATTAAACTCCTGATAAACCTTTTAAGACCTACAACTTTTTTCTTTTAACTAGTAACAAGCTACCGTTTCTGACAAACTTCAAGTTTTGACTTTTTTGTTAAAGTTGGAAGAAGTCTTTTCCCCATCATTAAATTTTAACATTTCACATTTTCAAGTATTTGGCTACTAACACAGCATTACTTTTAATGAGAACTCAAAGCTGATTTCTCGCCAGCTGTCACAGTCAAATAGCTTGGCATTAAAAGCTATCAGAGAGAGAAGCTGTAAAAATGACATCAATGGTTAAATCAAAGGTTTGTTAGGAAAGGTATAGAAATTACATGTTTACAGTTTCAAAGACCATTAATTACAACTGGACTATTATTTTTTACCTTTCTTCAAATATTTTAAAATGCATTACAGTCATATTGAAAATGTGGTATTCTCTTTGACTTTTTTGGGCTCTGTTCCCATTCCATCGTGTTGCAAGACTCTGACTTACTTGGCATCATTGACTGCTTCATATTTTATGATGCTTAAACGTTAAAAAATGCTGAGTTTCAAGATTTGTGTTTTAAGCTGTTCATTTTAGGTATAATCTCAGTTCTTAGAAATGTTATTTCTAGAGGGGCTAATTCAACAAAAAATGCAATTGATCATAATATATAACAACTTTCCAGAAGATGAATTGGTTTTACTCTTTCTGGGGATATTGAAAGCGCTTGCTTGTTTGGGCTCTGCTTTTCCATTGAAGTCCTGTTACTCGAATAGGGTATAACATGTTGCTAGTTTGACATAAGTTTTTAGAAAGGATGGTTTATTGGGCAGTTTGAGAGGTGTAGGAGTATTATGAATGAAGGTACACAGGACTGTGGGGTCTCTTGAATGTTTTTTGAAAGAAGTCATATTTCTGCAAAAATTTTTTCTGTCTTGCTTTTACACATCTTTGTCAAATGTAATTTCTGCTAATGGGAGAAGCTCTCTTGAGCTCTTAAAATAAACTCAAATAAACAAAAAACCCCAACAATCTCCCCCCCCCCCCAATTTTAGCTGGTGTCATTAACTGTCTCTCCTTTTGAAGGCAAAGTTCAAAACTGGATACCTGACTATCAAATTCGTCCTTGGAGAAATGAAATAGAGATGATAAAATGTAATGTACAGTTGTCACATCACTATTTAAAATGTAGTTTCAGAGAGTGAAGAGACTCTGAATGTTCTGAGGGCAGGATACAGAATTATGTATTATTTAGTTAATACTAAGTTATCATTTTAATCCTTCAGCTGGATGGGCTGATGGGTGGTGCTCATGCTCTGTTGTGGGCTCCTGTTTTTCCCAGGACGTCACCTTTCTTGTCATTTCCCAGCTTTGTGAGAGCTCATCTGCTTCGGTGGGAAGAGATGGGTCATAGTTGGTGACTGCTTTTTTATTATGAAGCTACTGCCATAGGCAAGTTGTCCTAGTTTAAATGGCTTTGCATTTCAGAAGTGCAGGGCACGCACAGTATGGATGAAGCCGTGTGGGGCCGGGGTAGATGGAGGTGTTGAAGAGCAGGAAAAACATCTTCAACTTCAATTTCCTATGAAAGCTGTGCGTACCCTTCAAACCGAAAGTCCAACATTTTCCTTTGGTATTATAAAACCTTTTCTTTCCGTTTGTTATAAAAGAAACCCCATTAATTAGATGCTTATGAATGCTTAAACTGTTACGGTCGATGTTGGTTAAGGATGGTTGGATAAGGTATATTTTTATCAGTGCTTACTACCAAATGCAAACGGTACTCAGACCTTTCTTTGAGGCTGGTGTTTCATGCTTCACAAGGCATACTTTTTCTGCCTATAATATTAAGCTGGTTTAATCTCTCATGTATTTTATCAAAAAAAAAGAAAAAGTAATACTCTCCAGCATTGCGTTTTTATATTACATATGATATTGTGGGTACAATTCCTTTTTCCATATGAATGATAGCAGAAAGTCCCAACTTTGTGGTGGATGTGAAGTTAGGACATAGCCTTTCTCTGTGTATCGTAGCTTGGAGCATAATTTGCCCTCCACATTGACTCCTGCAGAATGCTTTATTTATCACGGGCTCTAAACCACTGTTCTGTGGTGCACAGTATTTCAATACTGTGCTCTTATTTGTGTGTAGGGATGAATATCCTTCCTTTTATTCCTCTATAAAAGCCTTCCTGTTCTGAAGTACAAATCAGACTTTATGGCCTTTTGCAGTGGGAGCTGGGAAAGCTCTTTCGGACTGTTTTCACCCCTGCGTTCTGCAGGAGGTGGCATGCTGCACTCGCAGCTGCGGCAGAGGCTTCCCTGCCTCATTAAGGTATAAAATAAAGACCTGAGCTCACAGTTCCCTGCAGACATTGTCCATTCCCTTCCTGCTCCAGGCTCTGTGCCTCCCAGTGTGGGGTGCAAAGCATTTTTCCACCCGTGGCTGCCCTTCCAGGCCCTGAATTACGCACACAGCTCCCCCCGGCAGAGAGGTCAGAGGGTGCTGCAGGTGTCACCTCAGTCCTTTTCTTTCCAGCGTGGATTTCCAGTTGAAAGAACATCATCTTGGACAGGAAGTTTTTTAGGACAGAAGTATTTTGTATTGGTTTTAGCACTCTGGCTCCTGATGGCAGCCTCTGGGGAAGAATAAAATATTCATTCGTTGGCGTGACAAATCATAAAACCTGCACCAGAGTCTTGTTATCCCGTGGCTGAGCCGACCTCTGCTTACTGCTGGAAATGTTTTCTTTCTCTTGTCAGACTACTTCAACATGAAATGAGCCATCTTAAAGTGCAGTCTTTGCATTGGCAATTAATCCCTACTTCAAATGAAGATCTGTGCTCAAGCAGATGATGAACAGTAGTCTGATCTTCTGAAGGAAGAATTGAGGCTTTAACAACAACAACAGAAACATGCTGAATAGCAGCATTTTAAAAGTGGGACTGACAGGAGATGTTATTCCCGTCAAAACTACAGCCAGTAATAAGTCCAGAAAAGGAACAGTCAAACCCTTTGCTTTTTTTCTTCCTTATGTAGAAATAGTGTAGAGATGTAACAAGACTGAATGGTATGTCGTTACAATATTAGTGGAACCTTTAAAGTTTGTCCTGAAAATTAGGCAACACCTTGTCAGCAGCTCGTTTTTGCACCAAAACCCCTATGGTGTTAGTGTTCTTGCAATTTTGTTAGTGGCATATGATGATGGGGGACTCGTCTCCTGTTCTTTCTTTGGCGCTAACAGCATATCCCCTATGTCATCTCAACTCAAGGCTTAGATAAGCTTCTAATGTTGGGAGAGCAGGGACATTCCTCTTAGAACTCTTATTCTTCAGTAAGACTAGGATGTACTCTAAACCTTGTATGAAATATGTGATCTCACTTGTATGGATTTGATTTTACTTTGAAATTTGCCAGTTCTGCTAAAAAACCCACCTGAAAGCATAGTTGTTATTTCTGTTTTCTGTCCCAGAAATCAGCAGAGCTATTCCAATATAAATTATAAGAGAGTTTTCAAGTCTTAAATATTCATAACCTAAAGTAATTTTTTTCAGAAAATTATGTGTGGAATTGCCAGCTACCAGTGATGAAGGAAGATGTTTCTGAATGGGAAAAGTCTTTAAAAGCTGGAGCTAGAGCATTGTTTCAAACTCCCTTCTGACTCTGATATTTTTATATGCTTCTATTCCAGTTGTGTGTTGTAGAGGTTCCAGCACTCCTTTGAAATTTCCAATTATTTGAGACCTTCCAATTATGTCTCTTATTGATCAGCATGCTCGAGACTAGTGTAGGCATAATCAATGATCTGCGACCCTCTGGGAGGTGTCTAGTGTGCTAATTCAAAGCTCGTGGATAATTGGGGAACAATAGCATAAGGCTTTGTGGGCTTTGGATGTTTGCATTCGAATTAATGCACTTGCTAGTTCAAACCATTTCAAATGCAAACCCAACATTTATTTGTTAATAATGTGGAAAAAGCTTGAACAGAGAAGCCTTTCTATGCTTCAGCATTTCCTGTTTTATAGATGGATAGAATAAATATAGGATAGTAATTTAATGAAGACTTTAGTAGTCTCAAGGCCATAATTTACTGAAATGTAATGAATTATTCTTTGTGAGGGAGCATAGGATGGCAGATTTTATTTCTTTTTTTTTTTTTTTTTCCTTGAAGCCTTCTTCATTTTATTGTGGTGGTTTGTTTGCTTTTGTGTTTTTTTTTTTTTTTTTTCTCTTGGGGAATAAATTGCACAGGAATGGGTTTTAAGAGGGAGATGATGTAGCATCCTTTTTTTTTTTTCCCAGAAACAAAAAGTCTGCGATGTGATTAGTATGTGAAGAAAAGACTCAAGGGAAAACTTCTCTGCTATTATAATTTAGTCTTGATTCTGATGTGCCTTCTGTTCTGTCAGCCTTGGTGTTAGTCTGCCTGAGAGTTAAGGGATGATGGAGGGACACTTAACAGCAGTCAATTGGCTTGATTTTTCTAGTAGCCCATGTGGGTAAATACAGCAAGTTTGGAAATTTCTTAATTCTTGCTGCACAGTATCAGGAAACTCAGCTTTCTGTGCACCTTCCTGGGCCTGTACGTAACAGATATTGCTCCAAGAGTCAATACAAATAAGAATTTATAGGAGTTATAAGGATTCTGTTGTGCCGCAAGGTTCTGAAATGTCTTTAGTTTTTTTCATGATCATTCACAGACTGTGTATTATTAGCCTTGAATCAAATAAAAGTATTTAACTTTCCTCAATATATGAAATTTTTGATGTGTCCACTTTGGTTTTTGAAAGTTAGCAAAAATCAATTACAAAAAAATATATTGAGATGAATTTTTGTAAAATCAACATTTTAGTTGTCAGGCTCTTTTAGCACATCTGGAGCTAGTTGAAAACAGTAAGATATGTTGATGAAAATGCCTATTAATGTTTTCAAATCTCTTTGATCACAAAATAAGGATTCTGTCATTTCTGTCCAGAATTCTGTCTGCGCTGAGCTGAAATCTAGCCAGCTCCAAACCTCACTCCAGTTTCTTTCTTTTTCTCTTAAAATAAATTCTGCTTTGCTAGAAGTTCAACCATGAAAGTACACTATGATAGTAAGTTACTGCAGTCTGTTCTGCCTGGGCTCTGTTAATGGCTGTCTGCACGGTTTGCTGAAATCTTTCATTGTGAAGGACCCTCTGGCGTGGTTGCTACATCAGTCTGCAACCAATATTCCTTCCGAGTCATTCTCTTTGGGGGAAGAGAGAGATGTCTGACAGACTAGCTAAGTAGGAGAGTGTCTTAAGGCTTGACTTTTTGATCCTGTTAGTCCCCAGGCGTAACTATAATAATGCAAAAAGCTGAGTTAACTTATCTCCTTGTCCTAAGAGATGTGTTCTGGTTCACTTGTCATGTCAACGCTTACACTTTGTTGTCACACAAGTCTCCTAGAAAACGCTTCACTTTATAAGCAACTATAATTTAAGCACAGCACTGTGATAATACTTTACACATGCTGATATTTGATGGGGATCAATGAGTCTTATGGGTAGGAATGTAGGTAATCGCCTGTTACTCATGTATCACATGAGATCAGAAAGCTTCAGCTTAAATTCAAGATCATAACAAGAATTAAGGTAAGATGGTTGGGTGATTAGGCTGCGTGTTCAATTCATCTTCCTAGTCAAGTAGTCCGTAGCACACATGCCAGGATTGATGCTACATTGCAGAGAACCAGGGACTGCCTGGTTATAAAAAAAAAAAAAAAAAAAAAAAAAAAAAAAAGCTGTGAGAGCTTATTTATCTTCTGTCTTCCTCTCCTATCCTTTGGTTAGTCTATAAATCAACTTACTATTTAACTTAATAAGTAAGAAGCTTTATGAGGAAAGTGGATGATCTGAGATGGCTGTGTTTGCTTTTGTAGAGTTCTTAATTTTTTATTAAGGACAAGTGGAGATTATTCCTCTTTGTTGGATTGTCCACATGGCATTTAAATGTCCTCTGCCAATTATAGGAGACACATAGCCTCTTAAAAACATAGAAATAATTGTACAGAGTTTGTGTCAAATTGTGCAGGACCACAGAAAAGGGAGAAAGCGTACTGCAAAAGTAAAGGTGTGTTGCAACCAAAGGCTGCTTATGTTTTGTCAAAATTGTGCCTCCTGTGTCTACCAGCAAAAAAATTTTATGATCCAGATGAAAAAACCCTGTTCACTAGCTAATCATTTATCTGTCATTTTAGATACTTGAGCTGTTATATTTTGTTGTTTGCAATCAAGTTTATAGTAGCCACATTTTATTTTCTATATATAAAAATATAGGCATCTTTCCTTCTGAAAGCCTGAGGATTTCTCATTTAAATGGAAAATAGTGCAAGTTTTGTATTTCCAGTATCTCAAGCTACCAAATGTGGGATTCTCAGACAACCAGGTGCTATCTTGTATCGCTGAGGTGCTACCCTGATTCCTTTCCTCTCTGGGTACTTGCCTTCACTGGGGCTTTTTTCATGTTTCAGAAGGAGAAGCAAGAGCTGCGTTGTTCTCTTGGAGGCTCAGTAGTATGAGATGCTGTAATGTGACTTGTGTCTACCCACACAGACCTCATTCTAGAAACTGGTAATTTGACCAATCTAGATATAGAATAGCACGTAGTAATCTAGGCATATCAAATAAAGAACTTTTTTGAAGGCTTTTATGATTAAATAGCTTTTCCATCTCTTAAAAACTGTATGAAAAGTAAAGATTCAACAGAGCGTTGCTCAAAATATGACTTGCTACTGTAATAATATGTAGCTACCAAAAAATAAGACTTGTATGTGTTTCTTCATTAGGTGGGGTTTAGCTCTGCGTCTAGTATTGTGACCTTCCTGGTGAATTATCCTGGAATGTATGTTAAGTTGTACAAAGATCTTTACAAGGTCACCTTGACAGGTGGAGTCTAATTTAATGCATCACCAGCCAATTAGTTTAATAGGAGTGTGTATTTAGGATACAGAAAAACCTATCCCTCCTCCAAAAAAGAAGAGATTACGGCATTTTTTTGAAGTAATGTAATTTCTGCAATTAGGAACACTTTATCAGCTTTCATGAAATATGTATTTCTCTTTGCAAATTAAGCTTTCCTCATAATCAAGCTTTGGCTTAATTGCTCTACAGAGAAAATGCCAATAAACAAAAAAAGAATAATTTGAAAAGACTTCTGGCAATAATGCTTGTTGATCTTTAGAAAAGAGAAAACAGTTCCTTAGCAGTAGCCTGGTTTTGCCAGCAACTGCTCTGTGCAAAGACTAGTTGTTGGGTTTTTTTCAAGATACACGGTAAAAGTTGCAGCCCTATAGAAAAGATTCTCCTTGTTCTTGCATCCAAGTCCATGTAATTTCAGCTGCTTGCTTAATGTACAATAAATCAGTTTATTATGTAAACTTAAACCTGTTTTGGATATGGCCCACAACATCCACACCTGATGTAGTTCACTCAGCTGGCTACGGAAGTTCAGTGAAGTTAAAATAGATTGTTCCAGAAAGTGCACTTTGAGTGCATGAATTTTATTTTTTTTTTTTTTGGGGGGGGGGGGAGAAAAGGGATTGAATTAATCTTGATATGATCCATCAAGAAAATAATATATGATCTTCCTGACCTGTATCCATCTTTTGCTCTGCTGTTTGGAATACTCGTGCTGGATGGCAGCTGGGGGATTATGGAACTGAACTTTGGAAATGTTCAGAGCTTGTAAGAACCGTTGAGATAATTTATACATGTGTGAGTTGTATTCTGAAGTACCTCCGTTTCAGGCACCTCTGGTGAGCTAATGAGTTCTTGATGCATGAACAGCCTTTCCTTCGAGACACTTCAAAGGAAAAGTGTCACTCGGGTCACTAATCCAGCCTTTTTCTGGTACTGCAGCACATAGTAACTAAAGGTAGAAAAATCCATCAGGATTATTTTCTTGAGGGTTAACAGCTGATTCAGTTACCAATATAAGGATTGCTGTACTTGCAGGATGTATGGTTTGAACTTCTATTTCACTTTATTACAGAAGAATTTCCAGTAGTATGAGCTTTATAAAGGTTTGCCATAGATTTCTGATGTGAGTCTGTGACTTTGTGCTTTTAAGCTGGTGGCTGGATCCCGTACGGTGATCGCCTGCTGCGGGGATGGTGAAGGCTGAATGCGGGGGCATTCCAGTGAGCCCGGGGGGGAGGTCTGCATGCGCAGCACCTCGTGGCACGTACTTAACTGGGAGCTGTATTCACTAGGATAAAAGGACATTTCACATGTAGATATAGAAACATGGTGTTCTGTCATTTCTCTTAAAATTTATTTTAAAAAGGAAAATGGAGGTAAGGTAAGGAAGAGGAACAGTAATATGTTCCAAATAGCTAAGGAAAAGAATTATCTCAGCTGAGCTACGCAAATAAACAATTCTCATGTAAAGCAGAATATACAGATCTTCAC
The DNA here is from genome assembly GCF_965231255.1 of Vanellus vanellus. Taxonomy (NCBI): domain Eukaryota; kingdom Metazoa; phylum Chordata; class Aves; order Charadriiformes; family Charadriidae; genus Vanellus; species Vanellus vanellus. The sequence continues at coordinate 23,396,725 of NC_138913.1, read as the reverse complement.
GTCCTTTCAGCTAGGGGAAAGGTGTAGGAAAAGTCCTTCTTACGGAGACTTACGAACACCTCAGTCTGTTAAGGCATTTTATTGTATGGAAAGCTGAGGGGACTTTTGATTATATGACTGCCAATATAGGGGATAGACAGAGAGATTCATGATAGTAAGCAGCTCTCTAATCTACCAAAAAACCCAGAAGCAGTAATGAGATTCACTTAGTAGAATTTGAAGTTACAGAAATTCAAATGAAGGCATATTAGAACCAGTTAATAGAATTAAGTAGAATTTTTCTGCTACGATGGTTTTCAATGGGAGATGCCAACCCAGCATTCTGTCAGGGTTTATCCCTGTAAAGCATCTTCTGGAAGCCTAATGGGTTTCTTCCCTGGCTGGCAGAGCACTGCAGACCTGCGTAACCAGGGATTTTAGGTTCCTTCCTACTTTTAATTTTGAAACTCTGAAAATGAAATGCTTAAAAGTATTTAACAAGTGCAGATTTCTGCTCAGTCTTGAACAGTTCAAGCTGTACTTTTAATTTTATGGAATTCAGAGCTTTTCGTACTCCTTCTAAAAAGGATATTTCAGTTGTATCTGTGATCGTTCCAGTCTCATAATTGTGAAAACCATGGTTCTTTAAAATGAAAACAAGAATAATGAAATTTAGAGGAAGTAGTTAATTCTCTTCTTCTTACGCAATTCATCACTTCAATGTATCAGAAGTCGTAAGATAAAAGGGTATATTAGAAAAACACAAAAGGAAGTAGTAATTCTGCAGCTAAGAAAATACTGCAAAAGGTCAGTGAGTCAAGCGCTTATTTTTTGCAAAAGGTTGAAGAATCTCTTCAGAAAACTCCTTCCCGCTGTGTGGTGGATCAGTTTTGAAGTGATTAGCTGCATTGTAGGATTTTAGTGTAAAGCTATCAATGGTAAATACTAAAATATTGCATTTGCAAGCACATTTTGCTGTTGACTAACAAACAGCCATGCTGTGTTGTGTTGGATGTGAGATTTTTCATAAATCATGTTTGAAAGTGAAGGTTTCTGGCCTATGTGGGATGGTTAGTGTATGGAGAATTTAAACATTTTGTGTGTGTAAATGTACTTTTAAACAGAGTTTTCCCCAGACGTAGCTGCCTTGTGAGACATTAATACACTTTCCATAATCATGTATATCTGTGCAAGAAGCAAACAGTTTATACGTGAAGATTTTAAATTCATAATGCTGATTTGTAATTAGCATAGGGTATAGTTTAGCATAGACACCTGGTCTGTAAGATATGCAAGCTAAATGTGTATTTTATGATTAGCCATTTTGTAAATCGTCTTCAGTGTTATAAAACATTCTGATTTCCTCTGAAAGCTCTTTGCTGCTTTTGAGCATCCCCTGCCTGTTTTATCAGCAGCAGCAAAAAAAAAACCAAGAAAACAAAACCCCAAGCAATTTGTACTGTTAATGTCCCACTTCTGGTTTTTAGAACTTGTGTATCTGTTAATAATTTTGCAAATAGAATCTTTCTGTCCCAACTCCTAGGCTGAAAGGTCTGCCCATCTCTTGTTGCCGTTTACATAATGTGAGTCAGAACAAACAGCTTTTTGTGTTCCCTGCGTTCACAGCTGCTAAACTGGTTTTAATCAACACTGTTTCATATAAGATGAAAGCTGTTGAATAGGTTGCTGTGTTTCATACCTGAAAGTACATTTATCAATAAAAATATATGCCCAAAGGACTCATTTTCCCAGTACTTGTTTAAGAATTAGTAGAAGATTAGGCATCTTATATTGCTTAACATTATTTAGATAATATCAAAACCAGAAAAATCAAAATCAAAATAAGAAATGAAAAAGTAATCTCAACATAAGTACTTGCATCTTCGTGGGCTATCCAGTATAAGGCAGACATTGCCAAACTGGAGAGGGTCCAGCAGCAGGCAAGCAGGAGGCCATCTCAAACTGTGAAATAGCATCGTGTTTTCTGTGTATGAATGTGAAGTGTGAGAGGGGCTAGTAAAAGACAGCAGGAACATGTATGAAGGGGAAAGGAATAATCTGGCAGTTGATGCTTGCTGTAGTCAGGAAGAGGTGCTGGGTGGAGGAAGGGATGATGAGGGGTGAGGGTTTTTTGCCAGTTGTGGGCTGGGGTAGTGTGGCTACTCGCCAGCTCTCTCATTTTCCTCTCCCAGTTTGTGGTTGCACTGAGGAGGGGGTAGCTTGGTCCCGTGTCACTTGGCTCTGTAGGGGCCCTTCAAAATTGGGCTCCTAGGACACAAGCAGGTGTGCAATGCTTCCGAATGGAGCACTTCCCAACTATTTATTTGTGACTCATGACATAATTACCTTTAGTATCTGGCCTTTTTGGTAGTGGGGACTGAGAGAAGAAAGAACGCTTCGTGATGTGAAATTAAAACTAAATTTATATGAAAAACTAAAAAAAGGATTCCAGAAGAAATCAGTGAGTTAAACGTTATTTCTACCTTGCTGAAGGAATTGGCATCTATTTTGGTTATATTCTCCACAAAACTGGTTGTAAGCAATAGGTTCTGGGCCATTTGCATGACGCTTACGAACAACCAAAGTTCAGATAAGCTAACAAGTGTCCCAATTTCAGCACACCATACACTCGTAGTCCTCACTTTTCCACAGAAACGTTTATAGGGCCAAATTTTATTCTGGATAACTTATGCTATATCAACTAGCAGCAGGAAAGCTCTTACTATTAACTATTGCTTAATTTGGCTGCTATTTTATCACTAACATATATTTCTAATTGAAGGGGCTTAAATGAAGTAATGTAGGTTGTTACTAATAATAGTTTGCATGTAAAGAAGTGAAAGTTAGAAACAGCTAATATAGTGTATGTCTGACAAAAGTGGCCCCCACCTCACAGAATCATCAGAGTTGGAAGGGACCTCTAGAGATCATCTAGTCCAACTCCCCTGCTAAAGCAGGATTGCCTAGAGCACATTACTCAGGACCTCTTTTCCTAATTGTCTTTATGTTAGCGTTTGTGCGGTGACAAAGCTTGTAAAGGTCCCTTATCCATTCATAGCTGTGTTCTCAAACAGTTAATCTCGGGAAGAAGATGAATCCTCCTGTGCATTTGTTAGAGCTGACATTCACCCTCATAGCTTTAGGCTGAATGGCTTTTCTTTTTTCTCTCTTGAAGTCTGCTCGCACTTCAAGTGTGTATCTCGGGAGTCTTGTATGAAGGACGACAGCTTGTGCTTCCCTATTCACAAAACACTGAAGCTTCATCTCACTCTGTGAAGGAAATTTCTTGCTCTGCTCTGAAATGAGAACATAGCGGGTCGCTCCAAAGGCCTGTCCTGTGTCTTATACTGTTGAGGTGGGGTATGTTTTGGGAAAAAATTTGAGAAAAAACCACAATTGTAGACTGATCAGTTCTTCTGCTATATCCTTCCAATTTCTACTGTCCTGAGAATTGTGTTTTTATAATGTGTCAGTAAAAAGTGAACGCAACCCAATGAGCAAGAGAAACGCCCCTCCAAATATTAGAAAAGACAGAATTACTGAAAGTACATAATTACTTTTATCCAAGTTCATATTTGTAAATATTGTTTTTGATAGAAGAAAACTTAGACATCACATTTTGTTCTTAAATACATCTATTGCACAAGTGTCTCAGTTCATGCCTAGATCTAACTTCACAGACGATTTATAAGAACTTTCCACCTTTCAGATAATGCATTTGTTACCGGTCATCTGACTGTACATTGAAAAAGTGATGATAAATGCTGAAAAGTTTCATAGGTGTTAATTATTCCATGGAAACACAAATAATTTGCATAGTTTCTAACTAATCTTTGTATTTTTTTGGTTGAACTCAGCATAAAGGTAATCATTATCTACTTACTGTGTGAAAGTAGCTTACTTTTTAGGGCATATCCTTACAGATTCTTTGTTGTGCTGAAAACTTTGTAGTTAGTATGTTATCAAAGCATATTTGCTTGACTCCTTGCAAAGATGAACTAAGCAGCTTACCTGGGTGCTTAGAGACTAAACAGACTGCCAAACAGAGGCTAAATTGATATTGAACCAAATTGACTTCTTTTGTGGTTGATATTTCTTTCAGCTGATCCTAACTGTAAAATCTTTATCAAAGAAAACAACTCCATGATATCTTTCTGACAACCTCTTAATCTCCCTGAGATTCTGGGAGAACTGCAATAAACCAGACTGTCAGTAACACAGTTTTCATCTTAATATCCTGGAGGTATGTTACATGTTATCCCTTAAAGGAGATGAAGCTTTCACAAGTATACGCTTTACTTGTGTAGCCCCGGATGTCCCTGTAAACTGGAATCCTTCCTGCCTCTCTGCCTTTGTCACTGAGGTTGTTTCAAGTTGCCAACAGCAGCAAAGGACAAGTGTCTGCAAAATGTCCTTTATTGACCTACAAGCCTTGAAGATGGATCATTCCAAAAGACCTGTACTGTTTGACATCTTTGTCGGCGACATGGACAGCGGGGTCGAGTGCACCCTCAGCAAGTTTGCCAATGATACCAAGTTGTTTGGCGAGGTAGACATGCTGGAGGGGAGGGATGCCATCCAGAGGGACCTGGACAGGCTGGAGAGGTGGGCCCAAGCCAACCTCATGCAGTTGAACAAGGCCAAGTGCAAGGTCTTACATCTGGGTCAGGGCAATCCCAAGCACAAAGACAGGCTCGGCGGGAATGGCTGGAGAGCAGCCCTGAGGAGAAGGACCTGGGGGTGCTGATTGATGAGAAGCTCAACGTGAGCCAGCAGTGTGCAATCGCAGCCCAGAAGGCCAACCGTATCCTGGGCTGCATCAGAAGTAGTGTGGCCAGCAGGTCAAAGGAGGTGATTCTGCCCCTCTACTCCACTCTCGTGAGACCCCACCTGGAGTACTGCATCCAGCTCTGGAGTCCCCAACATAAGAAGGACATGGACCTGCTGGAGCATGTCCAGAGGAGAGCCACGAGGATGATCTGAGGGCTAGAGCACCTCTCCTACGAGGAGAGGCTGAGAGAGTTGGGGCTGTTCAGCCTGGAGAAGAGAAGGCTCCGGGGACATCTTATTGCAGCCTTCCAGTCCCTAAAGGGGGCCTACAGGAGAGCTGGGGAAGGACTTTTTACTGGGGCATGTAGCGATAGGACGAGGGGGAATGGCTTTAAACTGGAAGAGGGCAGGTTCAGATTAACCATTAGGAAGAAGTTTTTCACTTTTGAGGGTGGTGATGCACTGAAACAGGTTGCCCAGAAAGGTTGCTGAAGCCCCATCCCTGGAGGTGTTCAAGGTCAGGCTGGACGTGGCCTTGGGCAACCTGGTCTAGTGGGAGGCATCCCTGCCTATGGCAGGGGGGTTGGAACTCCATGATCTTCAAGGTCCTTTCTAACCTAAACCATTCTATGATAATGTTCAAAACCAGAACCATATTAGGTGGTATACCATATTTTCCATAAGACAAATAGCCTGAGGCAGCTGGTGAGACCTGAAGACCCTTCTGTTATTTGAGAATTCAGTTTGAAAGAAATCTTGTAAAAGAAACACAGGGTTTGGGGTTAAATCTGAATGTTCATTCTCATACAAAAGTGGACTTCCCTTTTCAGAAAGTCTAAAAATGAGATTTTCAAGCTATACTTGCATATCAAATCCTCAAACCAGGACACCAACTCATAAATCTTGTCTTCCGGTGCAGGTAAAACCAAAAATGCTGCTGGACAAAGGACTTGACCGTAATGAACCTGCTTTATGTCATCAGTGCTGTAAGAGGCCCATAGTTAATACGTGGTATTTGGGGTTGTATGCAAATAATTGAGAAAGTGGTACTTTTAAGGTCACCTGCCCGAGCAGGTGGAATGCTGGCGAGTATGCCTGTAGCACTGAGTATGAAAATGAGCAGCATTTCCCTCACAGCCTTACAAAATTCCAAGTGACCCCGTATATTTTACTTGTTAGCTAGGTGTATATTTAAGTTTTGAGAAAGGAGGGCTTGGGAAGGGACAGTGTTTCTTGCCTTGCAGGAGAGAGGTTTATGGAGGGAAAATATTATTGTTTCATTTAAGCAACTAATAATAAGCTTTCCAGTCTAGTATTTTTATTTTTTCCAAATTTGTGTTTTGCCTTTCCATAAAATAATATACTACCACTATTAATACATTTTCCAGATGATACTTTGTCCCTCTTAGTGTCTCTTATTTACTGAGGAAGCAAATGTTTATTGTTTTGGAATATTTTTTATCAAAATTTTCACAGCAGAAACAGTTTATTACCAACTAATTTATAACACTGGTTGGTTTGGTTTTTTGTTGCTTTTTTTTTTTTTTGCAAAATGCTACAATCACAGGCAACTTCATATTTTACGCTCTAGTAATTCAGGTCAATAAATCCAATTATGTAACTGCAGAAATACAAGAGCATACCAGAGAAACTAAAAGCAAAGGTTTTGAAGACGCAATCTCTAGTTTGACATTAATGTGAATGCTGAATCTAGTTATATGCCCTGCATCCCTGTTGTGTAGCAAAGTACTGGAGTGTTTAAGTTGAAAATCTAAATTTGGAATTGACTTTCTGATTCTGTAACAGATTAATTGCATTATTAGCTTTGTACATTGAATCAGTGAGACTGTTCACTTACACTGACAAGGTGTACATCTTTGCAGACCCTAGATTGAAGGCTTTAGGAATAGCTAAAATTGACAGAGAAACCTATTTTTGTTGTTTTGAAGCACAGTTTGGTTACTGCGTTACATAATTTCAAAGGTAGATTCTGATGAACTCAATAATAAGACCTTTATGGCAGTTGCTTGAACAACTGTTACAAAATATAGCAGAAGTGAGTTTAATTAAACAAATTACTGAAAGCAATATTTTGTTTCTTATCTACTGATTGACGGGTCCTTGTCCTTCAATAGAGAATACAAGAGAAGGTTTCAGAGCCCTGCCCAGGTTGGCATATCCCACACTGGGATTCCACTTCGTTGTGTCATTGAGGGCAGTGGATATAAATATGCAAATACCTTCCTAGTCACTAGTGACTGCTTACGGATCAGTACCAAATACAGAGTAATCTGAATTTGCTCCTTTCATTCAGGTTTTCTTGCGTTTGCTGCGGGCTAAGAGCATTAATGCACTATGACACTGTTGGCTACCAGAGATAAGTTTATGCCCGATAACTTGGTGCTCACAGTATGTGTGGCTTGGCTTAATGGTTGCTTACTGGAGTGCTGAGTGTTTATAGGTTTAATTTGCCCAGTGACTTCAATCAGTTTAATTTACAAGTAGATACTTTCGCACAAGTTCTGAGGGCTGCTTTATGATGTATTTTTATTAATTAATACTAAATTAATTTCAGCTTATATTTGTTTCCTGGCTTAATGAGTATGAACGCTCTGTCGCTGAACACAGCATCAAGTTCCACCCGAAGGACTGAGGGTAGGAAATGTAAAGCAGCGTCCTAGCTGTGACGTTGCCTTTCACAGCATGCTGGCAGCCACTCTTGTTTTGCTTTAAGTAGGTGTGCAGGAACAGCCACACAGCAGTGCTTAGGCTAGTTCTTTAATTTTTTTAGCGAAAGCAAAGATAAACTTAATCCCTCGGAGAACTCTGCCCATCTATGAAGGGCACAGCCACAGTTCTTCCACAGTCCGAGGGGATGTAATAGGTCACAATGTACCTTGACAGTTTATACTGTGTGATCATTTACTTTTACAGGGTGACGGTTTATAATTGCTCTAATTGCGGGACTTTTGCTTTATGAAAAGGATCAACTCTGAGTGTGGAGGCTTACCAGCTTATATGGTAAACAATCAAGCAATGATAGGTATTAAAGTAAGAAAAAATTTCAGGGAGAAAAGGCAAATCTAGGTTAGTAGATATTTCTCTACTTCTGCTAGAAAAAAGCGTGGTTTCCCAGCAGCTTCTAAACATGTAAAGTAAAGCCATTGAAGCAAGAGTGGCAATTTTAAGCTGAGAAGTCCACTTAAAACCTCCTTTGTATTCAGCATTAAGAAGCAGGAAAACCTAATTATTGATGCAAAAAAAAAAGTAAAAAACTTCAACAAAAAAAATCCCCTCTTCTGTTGCATTGTTCTTTTTCACATTTGGAAATGTATTCAAAATCTGAATATTGATGAACTTGTCAGTATTGGCTTCTATGTTTGGTTCTCTACTCTCTAGTCTCAAAAATAATCTTTCTACTACCGTTGGTCTCTGGCGAGTCTCTCGAGGCTGCAGGCATGCTCTCCTTATTCTCATCCAATACTTGGCAGCTTCAGTTCTAGAAAACCAAATGAAAGATCACACACACACAGATTGAAGGTAGTTCAGTGGGGTTTCATGAAACATCTAGTGAGGTACTAAATGAGATCATTTCTCCGGGGAGACAACATAGCAGCCTTCCAGTATCTGAAGGGGGTCTACAAGAAGGCTGGAGAGGGACTTTTTACAAGGGCATGTAGTGATAGGATGGGGGGGAATGGCTTCAAACCAGAAGAGGGGAGACTTAGAAGAGAGATCAGGAAAAAAAGTTTCACTCTGAGGGTGGTGATGCACTGGAACAAATTGCCCAGGGAAGTTGTGGAGGCCCCATCCCTGGATGGGTTCAAGGCCAGGTTGGACAAGGCTTTGAGTAACTTGGTCCAGTGGGAGGTGTCCCTGCCCATGGCAGGGGGTTGGAACTAGATGATGTCTAAGGTCCCTTCCAACCTAAACCATTCTATGATTCTAATAACTTTAGGAAGCATCTGGAAGACGGAATGTATGTCACAGTACAAAATCTTTCAGTGAATGAAAACCAGAAGCTGTGTCTGCGTTGTAGAGGTAAAAATAAAAATTACTTGCCACCTGGAAATAAATGACGCCAAATAGATCTATGGAAAACTTGTGAGGGAACAAATGATTGTTGGGTAAGAACAATTTGGAGAACTGAAATGATGTATGTGTGACTGCTGGTAAAACAGAAGAAAAGAAAAGGTGGGGTTTTCTAGGAGAAATATTGGAACAAATAGTAGGTGTAGCACATCACAAGTTTAGTTTAGAGGCGAGATTATAGGTGGTTCTGATTCCACATAGAGAATGCTATATTCAATTCCAGATTCGTAGCAAAATTAAGTAAAAAACGTACAGAGAATAGAAGAAACAAGGCATAAAGTTTGGGGACTCAAAGGAAAGATTGAAAAGGAACTATGAAAAGGAGAATGGGTATAATGTAGTTAATCTAATTGTCAACAAACTATTTGTATGTAAGCACAGATAAAGAACACAAATTTTTTTAGTGTTCAGCAATGGGGGGCAGTAAAGGGGTATCATTAAGACAAACACCAAGGGGAAAAAAAAAAATCTGTAAGTAGATGCTGTTAGTGCTGCTGAGGAGTTTCTCAGTGGAAGTGCATTCAAACTGGAGTTGGGAAAGCACTGGGAAATATGCTGTGAGAAATGGATCTTTGTTATTAAGAGTGTAGTAAATGTAGTTGGGATCTGGAGTCCCACAGAGTGATATGGCATGCTATCTAGACCAACTGGGAAGAGGGAGAAAGGCAAGGGGGGGACCAAACTGATTTGTTTTAAAATCTATGGACATGCTGTGTTTATTTCAAAGACTTGCATTAGCCTAAGGCAGAACAGTCTGTCCCAAAGTGACGAATGTGGATGTGTTCCTGGCGTAATTGTTTCCATGCTTAGTAAACTGGAAGCAGAGAATGGTCACTGTAGTAGTCTGTCATTTTATATCCTTTGGAAGAACAGAGTGCTTAACGTGACCGTGTCCAATATCTGTGGAAACTGAAGTCAGCCCTCCAAAATGACAGTGAAGAACTGAGGTTTTTTGCATCTGCTCGGAAGAACAGGCATACTGTACTTTTATTTCATCCTTTTTTTCAACATTTCTTGTAACATTGCTCATTCTGTGTAAATATTTAAAGTTTTCTGTTGAAATATGCATTTAAAAGAGAATATGATGGCTACAGTAAAAAGTAACCAGATTATGGTGGAATTGTGTGGGAAGAAATAGGATCAGTAATGGTGTAGCTGAAGTCAGTGAAGAGACTTTAATTGAATGGGGGCTTCAATATGATTTTGGGAATGATTAATTTCAAACTGAAAACAAATTGGCAGAACATTCACATGACATGTCTGTCTTGGACTGTGAATTTAGGGAAGTTAAGTTGTGCTGAATGACAACAACAATACCTGCGTCTGCAAAGAACATGAAAACAAGAATAGCATCTCAAAACTAAAACTTCACCTTTGGGGCAGGAGGGAGAACTTAGGCACAGAAGAGTTGATAGGTGGAGAGCAAATGATAGCTTCTTGGGTTTTTGGGGGCTTTGTTTTGGATGTGTGGTGGTTTTTTTTTTTTTTTTTTTTTTCTGTGGTGTGGTTTTGGGTTTTGTGATGGTTTTTTGTTATGTGTGTTTTGTTGGGGTGGGTTTTGTTTTTTTTTTTGGCTTGTAAGAGGGTTTTCTGTGAAAGAAAAAGACACTAAGCTATAAACTAACCTCTGAAGCAGGAAGAAAAGAAGGTGGATGAGAAGGATTTGAGGGTAGAAATCTATCAGTTGCAAACATCCAAGATGGGAAGACTGCTCAATTACCCAGTCTTTATGGAGCACAGGGGATGCAGCAGAATCTGACCCTCCTTCCAAAGCAGCCCTTGGTGGTGGTTAAGGGAGGAAGGAATCGAGAGTGTCTTCAGACTTCCGTAATACCACGAGTCCTGTGCCCTCCCATGAATTGTGTGGATGCAGCTGGAGAGTCGTTTTGTACTGTGAGTCTTTAGTGTATCATGAGCGTTTCCTTAAGACAAATGTTATAAATTGGTCAGGCTTTTAGACCTTGAAGGACCGTTATTTTTATAATTACACATTTTAAGTTGAAGATCTGAAGATCTTTCCAACACAGGTCACTAAAGGGCATTCTCTCTGAGAAAAATACACTGTTTTTATCTTTCTGTGGATGTCTGGGTTAAGTATCATTCATTAGTGCTAATAAACCAAGCCTCAGTTAGAAAAGCAGCAGAGGCCATCATCCTTTTCCTTCTCTAACTGAATCTGTAATTTGAAAGTAAGCAATTTTATGGTCTCTCTCATGTTCAGATGCCTCAGAAAACTTCAAGCTTGTTTTACTAAAATCTATATAATTGCAGCCACTCTTGAGGTTTTGGCTGGAGATAATTCATGTAAGTAAGGCAAGAAAAGTATTCTATATACTATGCAAATACTGCCGGGGTCAAGCTTTCAAAATTGTAGCTCTGAAACTGGTTAATGGGGTTTGGTACAAGACTCTCAAAACTGAGGTGATTTGGGCATATCCATAGCAAACTTGAGATTTAAATTGAACTGTCTGTAGAATGTGGATACCCTAGATTAAGTAAAATCTACTCGGGGAGAGACATTTTCCCCAAATTCTGAAGGTCATTAGTTCTCTGGTATATTCAACACTGTTTCCATAAAAGCGTGACCGTCTCCATTCACAAAGTTGGCGTGGCGCCCACAGCAATCAGGCTGTTTAACAGCTTTGCATGATTGAGTTGTAGGTTCTTATTGCCACCACAACAAATAAAGCCAGGCTTAAACCAGGCTCTAAAGCATACCTGGTAAGGAGAATAAACCAGTCAGCGTGCATTCTACTTCTGCTGGGGCACTCACTCCTTTCCTCCTATCTGCTCATTAATGCAGGAGTACTGGCAAGATAAGAAAACCTGTAGATATTTTACTTTTTGGTCGGTTTACATGGCACTGTTTTCTATAAATGGATTTTTCCTGTTAACTATCTGCAATTCTTGCTACAAATGAAAGAAAAAGAACAATGTGCTAAGGAAGCTGTGAAACCTCAGACATAGTATAGGAGGTTCAGGAGAAAGTGTAGCTATTACTTTCTTATTCCTTTCCATGACCCTTATTAAATTAACTGAAGTTTAGAACTAATTTTGCAGCTCAAATTTAGATACCCAACTTGCTGATATTAGGAAATTTGATGTAATGCCTACTTATAAAATAAACTAGAAACACAGTTCATTTGACCTTGGTTTTAATTAACCCAAGTGTGTTTTGACATACAAACCTCCCAGGGCATCACAGAATATAAAGGACACTGCATAAAAGCTGCTTGCGTTGCATCGCAGCTCAATGCGGATTTTGGAGCTGATCAGTTATTTTTACCTTCAGGCAACATTGATCCGATTTATACAAGTGTTAGTTGCAATTGCTTAGTATGCTGAAATCATAATATATGCATAAAAGCTAATTAATGATAGAACTTGCAAATGCAAGTGTTTGTTTACTGTATTTTCATTAGACTAACTGTCCTAAAATAATTTTGGAAATCTAAAATTAAAGATAAAAAAGAAATGGAAATGACCTAATTATTCTATAAAGAGGAGTCTGGTATTGAGATGGGTAAACTTTCCCATTCCTATGAATATCCATATACCATAAATTCCTACTTCTTCCCTTCTGTTTATGGAGTTATGTGCTTGAGATCCCTCAAGACGTTAGAATGCATTTTCTAATGATTACTCATTAGTGGTGATTACCCTGTACTAATATCTGTTCACAGGATTCTTTATTCTTGTTATCCTTTTAAACTCTAATCAATATAAAAGGTTCTCTGATCTAGTGGTAACTTTCATTTCTGCACACCTCCTCTTTAAATGAAGTAATCACCACACATGCTGCATTTTTTTATTTTTGAGCTAAGCCTTCTGTGAAAATCATAGACTAATTTTGTGACTGGCACACTGCATCATTTGAATTATAAAGGATTAGAGATTTGGAAGCATGCATTTGGAGTTAGAAACATGAAAAGAGAACAGGAGAAAAAGCCCAAATGATTGAGATTTTGAAAAACTAAGATCTGCATATTTTAAGTAAATATTAAACTGGGAACATACGTTGATGACTTATAAAGATCTCCATCTCTTAAGGGATTTGTAAGTCTCACAGTCACTTCTAATGACTCTTAAGCTTTTAAATTAGGTCAGCACTTTTGGAAGTTTTACGCGAATCTTAAGTCTTGCAAAAATTATAACTGTAAAAATAGTCATTGCAGGATTGAGATTTAAAGTAATTGATAGAGTTTACGTAGAAGTCATCTGTTATGTTTCTATTTCTCGTCTGGATAAGGACTGTGAATGACAGCACTTATGTGTATTCCTGTGTGTTTTTCCCCTCATCCTTCTCAAGCCAAAACCATCTCTCTCAGCTCCTTCTCATATGTCATGTTCTTCTGCTCCTTGAAAATTTTGGCAGTGTGATACTGGACTAACTCCTGTATGTCAGCGTCTGAAATAGAAAACAGGCAATTTCAAGGTAATAGGATCTAACTGTGACCCCTTCCCCAGCAGAGCAAGGAACTGAAACTCCTTTGTCTGCAACATCGTGTTCTCTGGGAGATACTAGAAGGGAGATTGAAAGAATCGGTGCAAAAGGTGGGTTTTATTGTGGACACACCAGCTACTGATGTTTTCTCTTGTCTTGTGTGTGCTCCTCCAGGGTGGCCGTATATTGTAGCTTGTCTGAAGTGTGTATTCTTTTATGTAAAGTAAGAAAATGAGGAGAGTACAAAAGAGATGCTTCAATTCAGTATGTGAGTAAATTGTTCTATATAAAGGATCCAGTTTCATTGTCAGCCCTTTGAGTGCAGGAGAAGCTTCGCCTTTTATACACAGAATGATTTTCATTGAATAATATCATATGTATGCATACATGAATTGTGATAACTGTTTAGGAGGAGAAATCTGATTCTTTTTCTAAAACAGCTACTATTTATTGGTGCCAACGGTTTAGCTTGGAGGCATTTGGGAACCTGACCTAGTGCTGCAAAGTGTGTGCAGCTCTTTTCCCAGTTGTGCTGTACCTGCATTAAATATCCTGAATAGAAACACATATTTGCCAGGTAGCAAAATTGCTTAATAGTTGTTGGAAAAACACCAACTTTTTATGCTATATTATATTCTATTTATTATGTAATAAATTCAGTCTTTTCTGATGAAGTAAATAAGGTGAATACTTAGTATTTTATTTGAATTGAAAGGTAGAATGTCAGTGTCTCTAGTTTTTGCTTTGATTTCTTTTTGAAACTTTATTGTCATGGGGAGTCTAGCAAACACTAAGGCCACTTTCATAATCTATTTCTAGTATTTTATTAGTCATTCACACAAATAGTTCAGAAAAGCACAATTAGAGCGATCTCACAAACTAATGAAGTTATCTGACAGTCACTGTAAATGGGGGAAGAGTACCCTAAAGTTACATATTCAATTTTTATTTAAATTTAAGGGAAAGTACTGTTATCTTAGTATATTTTAAGCAATTTATTTAGCTGCAACAGGTAAGTTTGTACTAGCCTTAGGAGAGCTAGAACAAATTTAAAGAGACAAGCTTATACACAAGCGATCAGCTTTTCAGAGGGATGAATGGAATTTCAGCATTCTTGTTCAAAGTGAAATTTCTGAGCAGTGTTTGGTTGTAAGGGCATTGTTTCTGAGCACTCTGAAACGTCATCCCTTTCCGCCGAGTGAATGGAAACGCAGGACTTTTTTCTTTTGAAAACTCTTCTTCTGAATATTCTGTCCAAGATATCAGTGATTAAGTAATTACAACTATCACAACATATGACTATGGTTATTTTGAAAACTATTTGTCTTTACTTTTAACTATATTTTGTAGAAAAGAGTGTCACTATGTTTCTGTGTTGTGTTAAAGCAGTGCAGAGTAGTAATGGCAGTAGATGACTAAACACCTGCAAAACCCCCCAGTAATTGCCAGTTGAGCCTGAGATCTCCAGCAGGACCTCATGCCATCATTGTGATGATCTTTAAATTATCTGTCACAAATGCACGGAGCAGAATTATTCTCTTGCACTACTTTGCAGAGATAAGTGTAGAAAACATCAGGAAACAGATCTCAGTTAAGAGGTCATTTCATTTGCATGTGCTTTCCTGTATGCTCTCTTTTTTTCCTTTTCATTTGGGGGCGGGGAGCTGGATTTTCACTTTAGCTTCATAATTTGGCTCAGCTTGGTTGTATCCCAGATGGGACTGAATTTTGCAGACTTAAGCTAGTACTTTGAAATTTCAGTCCTTTGAAATCAGACCCATTTCTTTTTGGTGGAATACCCTGGGAAGTCATGGCTGCAAAAGTTGAGAGTGACATTGTCCCTGAAGTAGGTAGGGTTAACTGAAAAAGCACTTCTGAGAAACAGGAAGATGCTTCTGAAAGAGGACTGTGCTTGAAGAGGATGCAGCTTCAGGTGGAGCTGATGAGGGGTTGTGAGATGCTCATGAGTAAATTCATGCCAGTTGCTGAAGAAGTCATAGCAATTTTGCAGAGTGTTTCTGAGCAGACATGCGTTAGCAGGCAAAATCTTAGAGGAGGCAGAACCTTGCAGTGACTCATTTTTCCTGGGTGGTCGCAGGGCTCTGCTAAGGCCAACATCCTTCATGTAATGAGGAGTGGGATGCACCCACCCACCTACTTGTCTTGGGGAAAGAGGCTCCTAAAGTCATATGGCTGGGTAGGGATTTCCCTGCCTTTTTTTTTTTCTTTTCTTAGAATCATAGAACGGTTTAGGTTGGAAGATCATCTAATTCCAGCCCCCCTGCCATGGGCAGGGACACCTGTCTCTAGACCAGGTCGCGCAAAGCCCCATCCAGCCTGGCCTTGAACACCTCCAGGGATGGGGCATCCACAGCTTCTCTGGGCAATTTGTTCCAGTGCCATTTGATCTTTCCCTCTAGAAAGTTAGAGGTGACTGAGAATAGGTTGCTAGTGATTTATACTTTCATTTGTTCTACTCATCTCTTCCTGTGCCACGTTACTCATTTTTTTTCTCCTTTTCTTACCTAAATTTACTGGTTTGGGATTACAGTTGGGGTTGAGGTTAATTAATATGGAGAGGTGGGGATGCTCTTTCAGAAAATTAAGATATTTGACGGTCTTAATCTCTTAGTGCTTGTTTGGTGAGGGCACACGATCATCAGATCGATTCTTTTTTTCCCGGGGTAGAAGGGCTGGGGGTAGTGTAGAAGAAAGAGGAGGACTGGAAAGAGAGGAGGACTGGAAAGTACAAATCCACTATTCTGCCTATGTGTCTTTCTGCTTTCAAGATAACGAAGAATTTTCTCTGAAATTCTTTTTTTTAACCCATCTTGACATGGAATTATATACCTGTCTTCCCTGAATTGCGTGTCTGAATATAATATTGCAGTATTCCCCTGTAAACTGGTAATGCATTTTGGAAATCTTGTGAAGTTACCATCTGGATGCTTGTCTGATGTGCACCTTGTTGCTGATCTTTTGATTAATATGATGTTCCTGCACTGATTAGTGGAACGACAGCTCATGCATCTTCTGTTCTGTGTAATTGCTGCTCCCCCAGTCCCTGCCTGTGAACGGTAGGATGTGAGCTGTACAATTTATTGCCAAAGGTAGCCTGTGCTGAGTTTGGAGAAAACTGTAATGAGGTAGCCCAGCAAGTGCCATGTTATCAGTTGCAGTGGTGGTAAAGACTGTTGTCAGTTATCATCTGAACAGAACTGATTAAAAATGGAAGCAGTTCCTATTTTTGTACCAATCATGTTTTCATGGAAACTGTGTGGTTTTGAAACATTTGGACTTGCCAATTTGAATCAAAAGCTCGAGCTTTTAGTGTAAAAGTAGTATGGCTCTGGAGGCATCCTTGTAGCATACCATGGTATAGAAACATATATTAATATATCTCTATGTTGTTCTGTTTGAACTTTCTGTGTGTATTACCTGTAGTAAAGGAGGAAATAATTTACAAAGAATTGTGAATGCTATCAAATTTTAAAAATGGTTTGAATGTACTATTTCATACTAGTACTGTACAATCTTCTAAGAAATGACGTGCAGTAAGATAAAGAACACTTGCTCTTGGTATAACTTCTTCCAGAAACGTAGTTGTCTCATCTGTACAGTTCTGAAATGGCAAGGGCTGCTCCTTGAGTCTGAGATACAGCACATCAATTTACTTTTCCTGAAAAAAATCAGGGTCATATACTGCTAGAAAAGATACATTGTATTTTTTGCATCGCCAAAAAGTGACTTATCCAATTTAAGATGATAAGTATTAAACGAGGTAAAAAAATCAATTTCTTGTTCAACCAATTGTTATTTTTGTTGTTAAAATTTTTGTTTTGCTCAGCAGGAGAAGGCATTTATGAAGAGTAAAGGATTTATTCTTTTGGCATAGTGAAAATGAGGACATGAGTGGCGATGTTGAATTTGCAGAAATATCAGACTAAGATTTTTGTAATTGTCTGATTTTACTTGTTGCAACCTGAAATAGAGCACTCTTTAGAAAGATGATTTAATATAGCAAATAATGCATGCATTTCTTTCCTTTTCCAGTTATTAATCATTTATGTATCTTTAAAAGTGGCATGTTTGCCCTTGGCTTTTGGTCATAGGTCATTATGATGTGTGATCCAGTATAGATTCTGTTGTGGCTAGATACAGGAGAGAAAAAGAGAGCCTGGGGTGTTAATAAATCATTTAGTCCACTGTGGTAATGCACAGTAGTTTCTGTCACCATGGTGCTAAAAGGCTAGTAGTCTGACTTTTCATGAGCTAAAAGTTTTAAGGAACCTAGAATATCTGCATTTTGGCCTTGAAAATGTAAGCAATGACAATTAAATGTTTGGTACTGCTTTTTAAGGGTAATTAAAGGCATAAAGTTTGGACCGCCTTTCAAAATGGGTGCAGTACATACCATAGCCTTTCAGATCAGTGATGGTACTAATCACCAACAAACCGGACATTTTTTCCTCATCAACTTGACAAAGGCTATGTCTAAAATTTCATGCTTGCTATTGTGTATACTTCAAAGAAACAAAGGTATGCTTAAGAGAAAGCCGGTATTTTATAAATCAGCTAATAAGGAGATTCTAGAAAATTTTGAAAGTGACAGATCTTTAGTGGCATTTATATCTCTGCTGTATAGTGATACTGCTGAAACTAAGGTGCTCACTTGGACTTGCCCACTGAAATGATTTTTGAAAAAAAAAAAAAAAACCAACACCCTCTGTTGTTAACTACATTTCTCACATCTTTTCTACTTTTCCTAGAAAAATTGCATAATTTACTTTACTTAAATATTTAACAGTGAAACTGCTGTTGCAGCATAGCCTACTGGGAACTGCTGTTTCATAACTTGCAAAGATTTTAGTCTCAAATTGTCCTTTCTGTTTAATAGGCTGCAACCCCTGGATTAATTCTTCTGCCTGCTGAGTCCTTTGGAAAATGGAAGAATGTCAGAATCTGCAGATTTTTTGTTTTAGACCTTTCAGCTTCATTAAGAATGCTGATAATTGTCTACTGAGACTTTCTGAGGTGCATCGATCTCATTGATTTTAAGTACTGTTAAAATCTGGCCTAGGTCTCACAGAAAGTTACTGAGATGATGTCAAGTTACTAAGCCATGCTAAATCTCTCCGGGCATCTTGATGCTGGACACTGGAAGCTGGGGCAGAGAGTTGGGGCTGGTGCTGCTGGGGACTGACAGAGCCAGGAATGAAAAGCCGGGCTTGGTAGGAGTGCCGATAACACGGTGTAGGACTGCACAAGGCTAACAAGGCTCTGCCGCCTTCTTTTTGATTACAAGCAATGATATTTACACAGTGTTTTCGGCTCTGCTGTGGCTGCCAGACTTACTTGCTTAGGCGTGGTTCTGTGTTAATTAAGCTATGCAGTTTTTCAAAACTCAGGCTGGTTTCTTTGCAATGCAGTCTGCTGCATTAGGTTAATACATCAACTCGGGCATTGCTGTTACAGTGTTTGGGGTAGGTAGACACGTCCTTGAGTCAGTGTAACAGGGTAGTTATGAATGCCACCAAAGCAGAAACTTAGTATTTCAGACTTGTGCATGGAGTTGTTTCATGGTTGTCTGAAGCAGTGTGAAAGCATCTTCTGTGGTATTTTTCCATTCTCTCCAATATGCTGTTCCTGATCTTATTATTCTGTAAAGTGCATGGGAAATATGATTAGTTTTAGTTCAAATACAAAGAAGTAGGTCATGAGCAGACTGTGAAATGTGGATAAAATCCTTTAAATGAAATTGTTTTATTGAAGGAAATAATTTAAATGCCTCTAAGACAGAAAGACTGAATATGAAAGATATGTTTATTGAAAAAAACATGTTGATAGTTGCTTAGTATTGTCCTAATGAAAATTATTTCAAGATGCTTGAGCTTGACCATTAAGAACACAGTATTACCTTTATTTACACAGAAAGACTGACATCACTTAGATGTGTATCCTGAAATCTTTGAAATTATATCTGCTTTAAGATAATTTTTGTTACTCAGCATCCTATCATTTCTATTCCAATTAATCTCTTTTGTTTAGATCTTGTCCATAAAAATGTTAAGGGAAAACAAACTGTATAAGCAAAATTTTCCATTTACTATAGCTGGTGATGGTATTGTAATGTAAACCAGTCTTGTCTTGATAATGTCAGAGGTAAATGCTTTATCCTTCTTGTGATCAAGTCTTTTGGAGTATGCTCCCTTAGTTGTTCAGTATGCTGGGGGGAAAGCTGATACCCGCTGCACTTTAGGCAGTTTAGTTTAGCAGAAGAGGACATTGCTGCTGTTTGATAAATGAGAATCAAAATACATTTACATGAGGGACTGAAATGGTGGTTTTTCAAAGTATGATAAAGGAAATAGCAATATATCACTGTGTACAGCTAGTCTTGAATGATAGATTTTGTATCCTATTGAGTTAGGCTGCAGACTTGTTCCCAATGTGCACACATGGAGCTTTGGCTTATCTATAACTTTTATGTGGGCTTAAAAGTACATAAAAAGTAAGAAAAGAAAACTCAAAATAAGACTGGATCACAAGGTCATGCCGTCTCTGGAAGAGATGTAGTATCTCAAAGCGTACTATGCTAATCTGCTGCTTGCCTAGACCTATTTGGTTTTGAGTGTCGTCTTGGACATGGAGTACTGGACTGAAAACCAGAAAGCCATAAACTTCACCCCCAGTTTAGTCCTTACACCCTAGCTCAAATAGTCGGTTGTACTAGAACAAATTTGTGTCACTGAAATCTGGTCCTAATTCACATGGCTCTTGATTCTGTAGTTAAGTGTTGACCTTTAGTGGGTACACTTGTCACATTTTCCCCATGTTTAAAACAGAGCAGTAAAGCTTCCTTGTTTTTATAATTAAATTTTAAGATTAAAGGGTCTGGCCTCATTATCATTGCTGTGATTCGGTGCAAAAATACCTTTTTCAGTGAGCAATAGCAGGACTATGAGACAATTCAATTTTTATCATCTTTCCTGTATCTCGTTCAACAGTGACCTGATTACTGGGCAACCCTCTGTTGCAGCTGCAGCACTTTGGAGCTATGTGACACACTGAGATTCTGTTGTTTGCTAAAATAATCTTTTGGGATACTGTGCCCAGCATTTTTCAGGGAGTTTTCATTTTCTTTTATTGCAAAATTACAATCAATTGAGTAGTTTTCATACTTGCTGGTGAAATTCTTGTGCAGTTGATTGTGAGAAACATAATGTTAACTTGTATTTTTTTATTCTTCTGAATGATGGAAGCCATTACAATGTCCTTCTTACTATGTTGCCTTTAACATGTAGAAGAAATCATGCTTAAACCCAAGAATCTGGGAGAATGAAATGATTAGGTGTATTTTTATTGGAAAGTACAGTTGGACCTGACTTTTTGCTGTCTGTGCTAACCTTGGAATTAAAATTATGACTTTGTCTGAGTTCTTGCTTGACCTGACAGCATCACGTCTGAATCTGAACTGGCAAATCTGTGTGAATGTCCCAGTAGTGTATTCTGCAACAACCAAGTAAACGGGCTATTTGAGAGCCCCGTGTCTTTCTTTTTGCAAATCTTTCTCATGCTGTGAGGCAATATCCCGGTATATCAAAATATATGTTATTTGTACTAGGAGGAAGTGATGTGACCCTCATAATTTAAGCTATGCTTCAGAATCCTAAAAGGTAAGGTACAGCTTTGCTGAGGAAAAGACAGAATTTAAAGTTGGATGGGATGCAGGTTTTTCAGGTAGGAATGCAGAAAGTGGTACTACTGTTACTGAGAAGGATCTGCGTGGCTGGATAGCTGCTGAATCTTTTCCTGGGCAGTAGTAAATGAGTCTGTAGCAACGTTTGAAATCGAGTGGATGGTGAGGTGCCTAATTCCAAATGAGAATCAGTGCACATTTAATGTGAATTTTTTTCCCCTTAGCCTCACAAAATAACTGCTTCATGCCATATCTGTTTTCTCTGTAAAAGGAGGCAAGGAAAAGCTGATGAGTTGATCTAAATAGCTTTGCTTTCCTCTTCCCTTCCTCTCCCTTCTTCCTCTGTGGGGCGCTGTGCTGTGATATTTTTCAAAATACCTCAAAGAACTTGTTTAAAATCTTCATGCTGTCCGGGATGGAGCAAGGTAGAAGGCCTAACCTATGTTCTCTTGAAGTCAACAGAAAAACTAATTTTGACTGCAGTGAGCTTTAAATCAGACCCAAAAGAGGGAAACGTGAAAACCTCACGCAGCTACCTTATTGAAATTCGGTTTTGACTAAGTGGAAGAAAGTGTTCTGCCTGTTATTTTCAAATGACGAAGAAAGTTCAAGATCAACAGCAAGCTCTACTTTCTACAGCAGATAAGTTAAGCTGGCATTCCTTTGTAGGAACGTGGAACGGGAAGAAACTAGTTGTCTAGGCTGAATTCAAAGAATTGTGTTATCTGTGTCGTTTTTTTCCCCAAAATGAAAATAATTTGCAGAAAAGTCTGCAAATTTGTTTGCAGTCTCTCCTTGTCTCAGTATTAGTGTTATTAAATCTGCCCAGTGACTTTAGTAGCAGCCTAGGCTTCTCACCTCTGCAAGGTGTCTTTTCCTACTAAGGTCTTGAGGGGTACTCTAGGTGTGAAAGTATGCTGACAAAATTGATGCGAATGAATTTGTGTGATTACTGTAACTTTTCCCTATGTTTTTTATTCAGACTGATTTGACTGTTTAGAGGATGTGAAAACAGCCACTAAATGGTTAAATGCTGTAGCATTTCTAACAAATGCTTGTGAAATTCCCTGTCCTATGAAAAATCGCTAATACAGTAGTCAGCATATAGTATGCCTTGACTTGCAGTCTCTAAACAGTTAAGGGATTTTCATTATGAATGTTATTACTACTGTTCATTTCTAAATTCAGCACTATTGAGGGAACAAGCAATTACCCACCACTTTACCTATTCCCTGTTGAGCTTTCATAAGTATATTTTGTAAAGTGATTCACCTCACTGTGTTGGGAATCTCTCATGTCTCACTCTGTCATCACTAGTCTCTTCTTATAATGCATATGTAATATATGTGTATATAGAGAGACATAATATAGAGATACATTTTTAATTGACTTCTATAATTATTTTTCAAGTGTGAGGGGAATTTACTATTCATTTTTATGTATTTACTACTAGCTGGGATTAGGCCTGCTGCAGCCAAATGCTATGAGAGCTCTTCTGTAAAGTTCTACCAAGGGCTTGGTGATATCGCCTGCCTCGTTTCTTGCTCTAACTATTTTTCACCTCATTTCCCTCCTATTTATAGAAAGTGATTTTCACTGTGCATTACAAGATGCTTTGCATCTTGTTGTGGCTTAGTGATAAAAAGTAGAAGTTCTTCCAATTCTTTGGAGTTAAGAGAACAGTTACCTGAGCTATTGGATCCCTGTGATTGATCTTGTCACACTGAATTATTACTGGCATTGGCTTGATTATAGTCTAATATCTGCCTGTATAAAATGGTCTACATTTAAAATAGCTTTGAAATGCCAACAGAAATGGCATTATTGGTAGCAATTCTCTGCATTAATACAGAGCATTTGGAATTGCTTTCTGTGAGGGTATTGTTCCACTGAGATAGTTCTTACACATTTCTTTTCCTTGTATACTCTTTGAGGTGCAGCTCTCTTAAGGCCTTGGAGTCTCAGCGTGGTACAGTGGCTGAACTTTTACTTGCATCATCCAACTGATATTAAGAAGTATGATTTTCTCCAATGTGTAGATACAAATCTGAGGGGGTGATTAGGGTGCTAGGCTGAAGGGGTCAAGGAAAAGAGTGGCAGACCGGTGTCAAAATGTATGTCTTGCATCTCAGAATGGCCCTTTTCTGAGGAAAAAAGGGGGCTTTAGGGTAACATGAGAGACATGGATGTTGTTTGGAATTTGTTGACCTATGCAAGGAAAAATAAACTTCAATGTGCCATGTCCAACCGGTAGGAGAACGCTCTCTGCGGTGGTGTGAACTCTCAACACTACAGGCTCCTTGCCTCATTCTTTGCATGCCCTTCTGAATTGCTTGGGGAAGGGAGCAGGGCTGCTTTAGGGCTAGCTCGCTTCATAAACGAGTTCCTAGATTTCCTAAGTGTTGATATATTTACATACCTTGCAGATTGCTCTGCCACTTATCGGGCAATAGATATTTACTTTCAATTTATAAAGACATATAATCTGGTCAGGTAATGCTGGCAATGCACAGATTTTATTGTTAAATTAATTACATATTTATGAAAAGCACAACTTTTTGAAAAGGTTTTTGGTTTATGTTTTTCATGTGTTTTTGAAAAGCACAGCTCTTTATTCTACTCAAATGATATCTACTTTTTTTTCATTACACTACTACAATACGTTTGTGACCCAGAGACCATCCTGATGTAGACAATGTGACTACTGCCTTATCAGAAAGCTTGTATTATCCTTCCCTACTACTGTATTTGATAAATGTCTCCACTGATATTAATGAAACTCTCAGGAAAGAAAAGAAAATAAAGAAAGAGGAAAAAATAGCTCTGTACTAGGTGCAAGAATATTGAATTACATCTGAAAGAGGAGAACGCTGCAGGAGATAGGAGCACCAAGTGCCCCTTTATGAAAAGGTGGAGGTCTAGCCTCTGTAGCTGTGAGCATCAGCCGTATTATTCACCTGCTCTTAACTGGAAATTGAACTTCTGCTTCTGACTGGATGTGCTTGAAATGATGGTATTTTAATAGACACGGGTACTTTAAATATAAAATTGAACTGCTGTGCTGCCAAGTGTGTGGGGTAGATTCCATTCTTCCAGATAGACTAATTACAGGCAGCAGTAGCTTGAAACCGGCTTCTGTCTCGCAAGACTCAGTTCAGCTCTTTTTCTCCCCTCCTGCTTTACGTTATTGTTAACCAGCAAAAGCTTTAATCATCCCTCTCTATCCTCATCTGCCCTGCAAGAGAACAGTTGTGAAAATGGCGCTATGCTTCTAAACTGGTTTCTCATTCAAAGGGACCTAATAGTGGACAGATGGCCAAACCCTGGAAAATAAAAAACGACAGGAAGGGAAAAATTCCCTCTGCCAAATACCTCTGCAGCTCATAGGGTGAAGGGAGTGGGGGGGAATATTTTATTCCCATCTCTTGACTTAAATGAATCTGCCAGATTTTCATTTTGGTTGGGTCAGATTCTCTGCCCAATGTAAGATTTGGAGCATTATCTTCTTTATCTCTTTCATCTCTTGGATTGCTTAAGAAGGCATTTTGATGAAAATGCGCCCCAGGTATTCTCTGAGTTCAAGCTGCAGCCATAGGAATGAAGAATGGCAGATGGGGCCATTTGAGTGAAATCCATCTGCTATGACAGGATTCCTAAGGGCAGCCTTTGCAGACTTGTTAGAAGCACCCAGGCAGAGCAGGGTTCCAGTGGGTTAATGCGTGCACCATTTTGCTGTTAATTCATTTAAGATTTAGAAAAATTCTGAAATTAAATACCCTTAGCTGAAACTCTTGCAGCTCTGTGAGGAGGACAGATCCCTGCTATTTTGTTAACTGAACCACCCAGAAACATTTCTTGAGGTGACTTTTTTCCAATTTTCCAAGAAAAATATTTCAAAATGTACTGTATGGCAGTACTAGGTTAATGGTTCAACTTAATTATTTTAAAGGTCTTTTCCAACCTAAATTATTCTATGTTTCTATAAAAACAAAGCTTCACATTTATAGAAAGTAACAAAAAGTATTTGTCAAAATTTTCATTCATGAGCAACTTTGATATCATGTGGCATTTTTATACATGCAACTTGATTTAGATGTGATTTTGGTATATGCTTAAGAGCTCAGGAAAGATTATTTTTTTATTTTTTTTTTTTTTCTGCTCTGTCTATAATAGAGAGGGAGGGAGGGAGGGATGGGAAAAGGACTCTGATCAGGATGGGTTTGATTATATTGTGAAAACTGACTATGGCACCACACAAGATACAGGTGAGGACGCACTACTGCAGTGTTATTAAAGTGTTCCAGGTGCTTGCATGGCATATTTTTCTCACTCAGAATTAAAGTGTAATATTAATGTTTTAGGGTCAGCATGGAAATTTTTCCTCAAGTCTGATTAGCAAAGCATCTTGTGAGGATTTACTGCTGTAGCACTTAGGGTCTGGGATTCTTTTGATATTTCCTAACAAAGTCCCCAACACACAGCGATGCAGCATGATGGTGATTTCACAGCTGATCTGTTTTCTTCATGTGCTCCTGTCATCGGGGGTCTTCTACTGTCCAGGTCTACCAGCTGTTAGAGACTATTGAGCAATATTGTTTATCTTGAGCTAAGTTTGGGTATATGGAGTAAGTAGAAACTTTGCAGAGATTTCTTTTAAATGTGCTATTGTAATGCAAGCTGACCTCTGACAGTGAGGGTCTAGACTTCATGGCTCAGTTGGCTCCTTTCAGTCTCATGCTATGTCCTGTTCATCAAAAGCGTCATAAAACCTGCAGTCAACTGGATTGCCAGCTCGTGAAGACACAGTGTCTCACTGTAGCCTTGAGTGTAGTGAACTGGTTTGGGGGGGAATCAACGCTGGTTCTCTGAAGGAAAAATACTGCGGTCATACAGATCAAGAGTGGAAAGAACCCTTCTGCGCCAAGAATTAGGCATCTTCTCACTTTCAGGCGCCATACTGCTCTTGGCTTGTGTCTTCATTTAGATTTTTCAGGCCACCTGATTTAGTGCAGATTTCCACGTGGAACTTTTTGAGGACAGATGTTAAGATGGTACTGCTTTTCCCTGGTATTTTAGTGGCAGAATCTCAAGTACCTTTATACTAGAGAAGTCCTTAGTTCAAGAGAGATGTGTGCTTGCTGATGCTTCTTCGATATCCCTTTCTTGGTTTTGCTTGAAGTTCAAATGGGAAGTTGTCTCCAAAACTTAGTGATTTGAATATTGATGTGTCATTATCTAGGTTCAAGGTTTTCTGTCATCCTTTTGATCCCAGATGATTGATACCTACAAGTAGAACAACTAATTTCTTCATGTGGTGATGAACACAGTCTTTGAGTCAAATGAACTTTCTTGTTCTTGTTTTCCTAATTTTTTAATAACAAATATATGGATGAAACTGGTGGAAAAGGGGTCACTGGGCTGTGAATTGGCAGAAGATAATAGCAAATCATTGTGGGAATGAAGATAAGAATTTATTTGGGACTTGTGCATGGTCCACAGCATGAGTTTATCTGCACCTGCCTTATTGAAGGAGAGCACCAGAATTCTTGCATAAGAAATCCTCCTCAAAGTATTTAGCAATGAAATTAACATATATTGAGCTGGCTAAAGAGCTATAATTTTGCTTGCAGATACTCATTACTCTGTGGTAAATCTTCATTTGGCTGTCTAAGAAATATTCTTCATTTTAGTGTATTCATTTAGGAAAATCAAGGAGTTACTTAATATTCACTTTCCATATATTGAAACATTCTTTGCATTCCTCTTTGTTCCTCCAACACTTAGTGAAGTGTGTTTCAGCATAATCAGCCTCCCAGTGGATTCTAGCATGAAAACAAATCTCACTTTAATTTAGCAAACTTAGGTTTACAAGGCAGAGCAAGGAAATTAAATTACCTGTTTGCAAACACAGCCTCCTTTCTCAAGAAACATTTTTAATATCACTTGCAATTTTCATGTAACTCTTTCCACTGTCAGTTTTTAACTGTTGTGGTTGAGCCATTAATCAAGAGTGCAGGCAGGTGGGCAATAACTCAGACTTTGTCAGCAATAGGTTTTACTGCTTTGGGTTTTTTAGCAGAGAGTGCATTTGTGATGGCTATTCTAGACTGTGGGCTCAAGGAAAGGTGGAGATGTCAAACTGGAGCTCACTCACCCATAAGGTACATCTACCAGAATGTAGTTGTTACAGTGGCGGAGCTATCAAGTTCATTTCTACTTTGTTGTGGGCCTGGAAAACCATATTATCTATGTCTTTCCCATGCCCAAATCATTCCCTGTGTATTTTGAATTTGAATATTCAATATTTTGAATATTTTTTATGCTTTGTTTTGCAGTTCACAAAACCTCAGCTGCTTTTGTGTTATGCCAGTGCTACACATAACACCCTATGGCTTTTTAGCACCTTCCAGCACCTATGGAAACAAAGTTCTATTAAAATTATGCACCCTTAAAGAGGAAGCCCATTTCTGTAGAAACAAATTACCCTTTTCTTAGAAGGAAGCACAAAAATTGTTGCATAAGAGCAGGATATAATTTTTTCAGCATGGTATGCTTTATCAGAAACTGATTTACTGACTCTGAAAATTTACAGGGAAGTATGCCAGCCTTGATGAGCCTTTTGCCAAGAGCATTTCCTCAGCTCTCTGATGAAAGTGATAATTTGAGAGAGAGATCCTCATCAAACCCATAGCCTAGAGATTAATATATTAGCCTTATATGTGGGAACTGGAATCTCATCTGAGTTGTTTGTATCCCAACTGATTATTTTGGAGCTGCCTTCATGCTAAAGCTGTCTTCCTGATGTCTGCTCTGTTGTCTTGCTCTCTGTTTGGGTTTTTTGTTTTTTGTTTTTTTGTTTGTTTGTTTGTTTTGGTTTGGTTTTGTTTTTTTAAACAAATATTGAAATGTTTTGGTTTTGTTGTGATACCAAATAGAAAATATTTTTGAATGTTTTCCAAAGCTAGGAAACAGTTTCTTTGCCATCTTTACATGGCTCTTATTTCATATGCTGTTCCTGCAATGCCTGGTTTCCTTTGTCCTCCTACAGCTGTGGAAGAGACCAGGGGCTTCTTCCCCTGGTCAGTGTGCTTAGGGCTGCTTGGATTGTCAGTCCTACCACAAAGGTGAAGGGATGTGTCTGACACTCCTGTCTCTACATAAGAAGCAATAAAACAAGGAGGCAAATTAGTCGTCATGGTAAGCACAGCAGTACCTCAAACATGAGGAGTGTAAATCTCTATACCATCAGATTAAGTGCTTTTCTGAATGACAGTTCTGTATGGATCTTTCATTGGGATGATGTACAGTGTTCTTTATTTTGAAGGACTTCTCTTAGATACAGGTAATCCCAGAGCACCGCGTGTTTGCACGGTTTGTTGTGGTATGGAGGCATTAAGTCATCATAATATGAACACAAGAACATAATTGTGTAGACTGTAGAGGTGCCTGAGATGGCAAATTAGATCTCAAACAGTCTTATATTTTATATATATTTTTATATTTTATTTTTATATTTTTATATTTTTATATTTTATTTGCTAGAATAAAGGAGTGAGGATTTCAGAGGGAGGTCTTTCAAGACTGATCAACTAAAGGAATTGTCATTAAACCATAGTTCTTGTAGGTAGGTGCACGTACAAGGAATATCTCTTTGAGGACCTAAGGTAGTTGTTGGGAGTCTGTCTAGTTGTATCTCTACCTCTGGCTCCTTTGAGTGAAACACCACTGGC
The DNA here is from genome assembly GCF_965231255.1 of Vanellus vanellus. Lineage (NCBI taxonomy): Eukaryota > Metazoa > Chordata > Aves > Charadriiformes > Charadriidae > Vanellus > Vanellus vanellus. Next base: position 23,368,011 of record NC_138913.1, on the reverse strand, counting down.
ATTAAGCTGGTTATGAAACTAACTGATCTAGTCTAGCGTTACCTCAAACTAATGCATGGGATGTATGTTAAAATTACTTATTACTGTAATCTCTTTTCTTTCTTTGTCCTGGAGCTTATAGATCTGCTTTATAGGTATGAAGTATTTACATTCTTTTTGAAGAAAGAAAGAAATCATGCTGATGGATACACAGCAGCTCTCACTAGGGTGCTGAAATAGGAATGAAAGGATATGAAGGTTTCTCTGCTTGTGCTTGCGCAGCAGCCACGGTCCAGGCTGCTGTGTTGAGAGGGTTACCTGGGTACTAAAGACCCTGTGGCATAAAGTCTCTGCAGTCTGAGTTTAAAAAGCCCGCAGATGCAGGCTGCAGCGATCTGTTATTCTCAGACTGAACATAAATGGGGCTTCAGGACTGGGGGAAAGTGCACAATATACACTCTCAAGAAATAATTCTGTAATGCGTTTTTACCAGTAGTAAAGTTTAGGAAAGTTCCTGTCGTGGGCAGGCACTTGCTGCTTCTGTGTTTCGTTACTCCAGTGCCCTCATTGTACTCTGGGGTTATTGTAACAACACTGGACTGATTTTGAACTTTTTCTGACCGGCTTTGTTCAAGCTTATATCCATTTTTCTTCAACTATCTAGCTTGCATTTTACAAATCCCATATATACAATCATGTGTTCTCCATTGGATTCCAAAATACTGTGCGTGAAAATAACGCTTTTTTCTCCCAGTCTTCCGTTTTCTTTTTGTTGTTGCTTTTTTTTTTTTTTTTTTAAGAAGAATATTTTGATCCTGAGGTAATTTAAATGGTCGTATTACTGTGTGACCTCATAGCTTGATACAATGATGGTTCCCTGTAGGGTTGAGCAAGCAGTAGGTGCCATATGTACACGATTCTGTTACTGGGGAAAATATATGTGAATGTGGAGTACATTTAGTCAAAGTTAACACCACCCTGCCTGATGAAAAATAATAATAAAGTGTGACTGTGACTAACAATAATTGAATGGATAATTGAATTAATTTCTAAAGGTGATTGCAATAATAATGGTAGCTCAGTGGTGGGGAGAAGATAACTTCCTTTTTAAAATTAAATCTTTTCTGTAAACCTACTCAGATAATCCTGTTGCCATCCTAATACATGCAGGTAGATTTTAATGTGGTTATGGTCATCTTTTATATCGGTACATCACTAAAATCTCATCTAGTATGACAAGATCAGAGCAGCTAGTCTAATGCATTGGAGAGAACTGAAATAACCAGTGCATAGACCGTATACTGAATATTAGTTTCTGGCAATCAAATTTTTGGGGTTTTTATTCACTCTTTGCCCAGCTGCAGGTGTGTAGTGTGATTCACCATAAATTAACAGATAAAGAAGAATTATTAAATTATTTTTATTTTTACAGGATACTGCCTGCAACTTGAAATACATACTCATTGCATCTACTTTTATATACCCATCTCTTCTCCATTTGAGAAGTTATCCTAGTATGGTCCATGCAGCATTTTGAATAAAAACAAAACAAAAATGAATCTAGTAAAGAGGGCAACCAGAGTGAAGGATTACAAATGACACTTCTGTATCTACTCTTGATGCAAGTAGAGCTGCGTCTGACAGGCTTATCTTCTGCAGTTGGCAGTTTGGCACTTTACATGGCAGATAATCTTTGCAGATACTGATCCAGCAAATTAATCTGTCTTAATATGTTGAAAATCTACAGATGTATGCCCATTAGTCAGTTAACTCATATTAAAGACTTAAGACTGGAACATTCAGTGCTGAGTGTGCTCTACACTCTTCAGCCAACACTGTTTAAACATGCATCCATTTTATGAACTGTAACTAATGCAGTTAAAAACTATTAGTTTTAAGCTAAAAAAAAAAAAAGTCAGTGTGTTAATAATTTACAATTGAGTGGGACTGTTATATTAATTTTGGTAGAAAGTAAATGCTGTGGTCATCTTTTCCTCCAGCTGAATTGTTTCCTCTCTTAAAAAAGGGATGTCAGATCTTTTTGTCAGTTCAACATTTCATTCTACTTCAATTACATTTTCTGAAGAAAGATGTAGCTTACAGGCTGATGAAACCTAACACTGACAGACCATTATTCTTGCTTCTTAACTTCGATTAAAAAATCCCTGCAAAGGCAAGTTATTGCTTTTATTTCTGTCAATTCACACATTTTAAATGTTATTGTAATAAGGTTAATAGAGATAATAGTGTTAGTATACTTGTGTGTTGTATAATCTTCAAGTTAGTTTTGAAAGCAGAGACTCTTACTGTGAACACATTCATATGACTGTCACCTTGCACATAAAAAGCAGTTTATATTAATTCCTCCACCTCAAAGCCTTTCCTTCCTAGGAAAAGAAAGGGCTCAGACTCCCAGCCAGAAATGATTATACGTAAGTTTTCAATATACAGTGCTATCTAGAAATATTTCCTTCTTCCATCGGGGAATGTGGCTGGACTTCTCCATGAGGAAATGAAGGACTTGGAATATCTGTCTAGTTCCTCTGTCTTCCTTTGCTGTAGAAGGGATGAAAATAACAGCATTTTTAGTAGTAAGTGTCCTGAGAAACCCAAAGGCAAGTCTCTGTCCATGGCAAAAAATAAGTGGGCATGTTCTGTATGTGGCAAAGCAATGGTTACAAAATAATCCATGATCCTTTCTAGTTTTGCCTATTGTGCATATATAGTATCTATACTGTGTGTGTGTGTATATATATATATATATGGGATTCTATTCCTCTCCTTATTTTCATCTCCAAGTTCCTTTATGCCATGCTAATTACTATTGTCATTCACTTCTGTGACATGTCTTTGCATTATCTGTCGCTTTTTGAGCTTGGAGTTGCTACACATTATTAAGGTAAATGATATCATAACTGACAACTTAATAAGTATTTTCCTCACTAGTGACATAGCTCTATTTCTTTTTGTGTTTTGCGTGTTTTCTTGTAAAAAACAATATAACTGGACAAATCTATTCTCTATACTTTTTATCTTAGCATCTCAAAAAAAAAAATCCTTGCTACTGTTAGTGCAAATAGTAATAGAATTCATTTTTTCTGCTGTTTAACATAAAAAAGTTAGTAATAAATAGTATATTTATAAACACTTTAAATTTTTATGTACATAGACTCAGGGCTTACAGGGCTTATGAACCTGCCTGGCTTTGTACTCTTAATTTTTAAAAACCTCATTTTTAACACCTGCCCGGAAATCAGGGGAATGATACTACTTAAAAATTAAAGGAACAGAATTATGGCTACAAATAAAAGTTGTAAAAAATATACTGTCTGAATAAAATAATTTTAAAGGAGTATTTGAGGGCTACTGAGTGCACACCTAGAAAACTTGCTCAGAATTCTGTTTTTGTTATTATAAAAGGTGCAAAGAGCAATATTTAAGTTATAGGGACCTGAGGACATCTGCAAAGTACCGAGGCGACTAGCAAGAACTACAAACAGCCACAAAGCTATTCGTACTGTCTTCAAACAAAAGGAGGACGACAATATGCTTGTATTCAAATATGGGGGCTATACAGAGAAATAATATTAAAAAATGGGTTTATATCTACAATTTGCTCATTTTAAATGGCCAGAATAGCAGTTTAAAGAAAGAAAAGGTTACTATTTACTTAATTTTCTCCTCCTGTTCTTTATGTAAACAAACACATGGTGTGACTTCTACTAGGACTGAGCTGGGATAGACACAGGTTGGGCACTTCCAGTAAAATCTGAAAACCAGAACCACATTTTACATTTTTTTGGATGTTTTCTTATGTATTTCTCCTGAACATAAGAGGAAGACCTACATGGAGATAACTTTATTGTCACTGTTAAATACAGACTTTGTGGTTGCAATCTTACCAGACGTTTAGGAAGTATTTAAACTCTCATAAGGAAGAAGCCCTGCTGAAGCCAGTCCATTGTAAAGCTGGAATATAGAGCATAAAATGAAAATTTACGAGTTGCGTGTATTTAAAGGGAGTATGTTGTCTGCATCGCCAAGGGGGAACAGTCTCATGTCTTTTCCTCACAAATGAGTAGGCTGAATGCTTTGGACACCCAAAGAGTATCCCGCTCCTCCCTCCTCCCGCTCCCACCCTGCTGCCCACAGGGCTGGCTCTCACTCTGTCCCTCGCCCCTGGCTGCCAGGTGGCCCTTGGCCCGTTATTAAATAGCCTTTCACGAGCCACCGGCTCCTGTGAGGGCTGTGCCCTGTGGTGGCGGAACCGGCGGGAACCGGCTCGGGGCGGCCCCGCCCTCTCCTCACAGAGGCTGCCCCTGCGGCCCCCGCCGGCACCTTGACGCCTGCACCCGGTGCAGTTACCTCTTATTTTTTTCATTTATTGTTAATAAAACAGCAATATGCAGCTTCTTCAGGGATTAGGATCTGCATTAGAATTTGCATCTGCAAATTATGGTTGGGAAAAGAGACATCTAAATTGAGAGAGAGAGAAAAGGAGAAAGATACTTTCCTCTGGGAACTGTCCAGTACTCTGTTGAAAGAGGTGAGGAGCGCCATTTACCAGTAAGTAACTGCATTGCGGTATTTCTGTTTTGGGCCCATTAAAGTGAAGTTTTGAGGATCCACAATTCCTAGCAGCATGCCTGCTCTGTCTTCCTTTGTGGCTTTTGCCACAATTCAGTTTATGAAGGACAGATGTAGTAATGAATTGTGATGGTTTAATTTTAATTTAATTTTTTCTTGTTATGCTATTAAGTGCTGTTTTGAGAAGTATTTTTATAGAGTTTAAACATCAGCTTGAGTCTTGAAAGTGGGGTGCATGGGCCAAGCAAAGAGGTCGGGAGGAACTGTGCCGGTTCTTTGAAGTTTGCTTTCTGAGGGGAATTTCCAAAGCTTAAGCTTCAATTACTTTTCATCCAAAATATTTGTATCATGCCACTTAAATATTAAACCATCATTTTTTCATATTGTTTTGGAATTTGGGGAGATGTAGTTAAGGGATTTGAGAACACCTGTAAGCAATTAAAGATCTTTAAAAACAAAACCAAACCCAGGCGGTTGGTTTCCTCTGTGAGCTGTGGCAGCCACCTTGGGGTGCCCTCAGCTGAGAGCCGTGGGGCATCTGGGGTTTGCTGTTCTTGCAGATTTATTTTTTCCTTGTCCAGATTTTGCCCGTTTGAAAACAGAGAAGTAGCTGAAGTCTGAGGCCATATTAAGAATTATACTCCTGTTTCAGGTCTAGGGTTGGGCTGCCAAATTTTATGCTGTTGTCAAGTCCACATTAGGTAGATGCATTTGGTCTGGTCAGTTGAACGCTTGTTTCTGCCGAGGCTAAAGCATATCTCCTTGTTCTGCAGGTTTTGAGTCCGTACTAGTACTTTCAGCTGCTAGAACAGGGTCTGTGAAAGCTGGGAGGTAGTTTAGAGACTTCTGCCTTTGACTTGCAGTTATTGCTTCCCTGCTGCGGCATAAGTGACACCATGAATACTTGTGATTTCATTGCAAAGTCAAATAGATAGTAAAGCTTTGACTTTGCACTGGAATGGACTGGGAGCATTCATAAATTCAGTTAAAGCTCAAGTGATTTCTTTTGAGTGTTGTGAATTGTGTGATGTAATCTGAAGGTTGCAAAATGCTCTTAATTATCATTATTTAGAAGCATATTTATGAATAAAACAGGGATCATATTGTTCACTTCACCATTTGCCATGAGACTTAGTGTGTTAGCTCTCCAGTGCAACTTTGATACAATACAGCTATGCTTATAAATCTGTGTTCTGAGAAATGTCTAGAAGGAAATTATGAGGCAAAGATCTTAAAAAAGGCCTGTTCTGTTTGCATAAGGCCCCGTACAGTAACTGCTGTTCCACATGCAAATTGATGGGACCTTTTAAAAGCATCAAAATATACTTGCAGCTATTGCACATCTATTTTCTTTTTTCAATGTAGCCCTGAATTGGCTTCAGCCTGATCCATCTGAATGTGCGCTCTCCTCCTTGTGGAGGAGAAATTTGTATTGATATATTGTGGCCATTATATAAAATTATGCCAAAACTGATATAAAAAAAGAAATAAATGAAAATATTGATCTAAAAAGTAGAAAGAGAAAAGGTAAGTATATTGCAATCAATATCAGAAACAGACAAGGATAAAAGAATACAAACACTGACAGGTGTACAGGAAAAAAGTTCACAGTCTTTACCATGAAGAAGTTACACAGGCAACAGGGGAAAAAAAAAAAAACAAAACCAAACAAGCAACCCCCCCCTGAATCTTACTAGCTGTGTAATTGCCTCGTATAAATGCTGATGAATAACAAAGCTTATCATGGCTATGCACCATACAATCAGTCCTGTGAGATTAATTGCAGTAGTAATATTTTTGTGTGTACTGGTGTCTCTGCTAGCAAAATGTTCTGCTATGAGTGACATTGCGAATCCTTTTGATGTTCTTTGGGTCTGAACACTGTCAGCCATGTGCCATCAGTCATAATCTCTTGTGTAAAAAGGATTTTTATTTTAACCTTGTTCGGTTCAGAATAAACCTAATTTTGGTTAATAGTAAAGCTTAGGCTGTTACAGGGGGTAGTTTCAGACCACTGCACTTCATAAATGTGCATGCTGATTAGAACTTTTATTTTTCATAATGATCTAGTAATGTAGTGATAATGCAAGTAATAGCCCATACCTAATGATTTCATGTCCAAGGACTAAAAGAATTACTGTAATATATTTAGTGGCAAGTTCTGAGAAAGAATTGTAAAGCCATTTCCTTGTGCATTCTTACCAGATATGTGTATGTTGTTTATCTAGCTGCCAAGGAAAGGCCTGTAAAAAGAAAAAAATAAAATGAGGATACCTGGTTTCTGATCCTGCTCTCTTTTGAAGAGGAAGCAGCTGAACCAATGTTCCTGTTCCATCTGCAGAATGTATGTGGAACAAGATGACAACCTGTTCTGAAGGCATACAGCAGAAATTTGGTACTTGGGGTGAAGGTTCGTGTGGACTGCTTCTCATTAATGATTCTGTTGCAAACACTGCAAGTTGACCATAGGATAAAACCAGAAGTAGTATCAGAATCTGGAATTTTTAAATTAATTTAGACACAGTCTTTGGGTCTGACTGGGATTAATTCACCAAAGATTTTTCAATCTTATCTCCTAGGTGTGTGAAAACATGACTGGGGCTGGTATATAGGCCTAAAACTAGAATAATCTCATTGAAGTCTGTGATACTGTTTCAGATTGCTCTGGTATAGTTGAGATGTGGAATTTGAGGCACTGTTACACAAAAGCTTGCTGAATCTGTAGAATTGTCCAGGTATTTGTTACATCCTCCAAATGAAATCAGCTTTGTAGCAGACACCATGGCGAGGGGAGGGTAGGGGCATGAGAAGACTTCACTTTCTTGTTTGTTGCTTTCCTTATCTTTGTTTGGGGATTGATGATGGTATGAAATAGTAGTTACAGAAACACAGTAGCCAGTGAAACTTTTGGCAGTAGTGCTGATTTACATCAGTTTGAAGTTTCCATGAATTTATGACTTGCACAGGTTACTCTTACTGCTTCTGGTAAAAAAGGTTTAGTAATGAACCTGGCCAAAACATTTCTGTATGGGATATATAGTTTAAAAAAAAAAAAGAAAAATGCCATGAGTAATTTTTACAGACAAATATTTTTTTCCATTGTTAAAACCAGTGGTTATAATAGATTTGATGTGACATTCATTTTCTTCCTTTAAACCCATTTTTTTGACAATGTCCTTCAGTCAGTGGCAGCAAAGACTAAAAGTTGCTAGTGCAGAAAAAATGACCTGCCTTTTCCCTCAGCCTGCTCCTTAAGGATTGAGGATCATAGTGACTGAAAGAATGGAGACTGCTGAAAGTGCTTCTGCTTGTAAACTACACCGTTAAGATATCTGAATGTGCTCTATTCCTGTGAACAGTGTTAAACAAACAAACAAAACCAACCAAAACAACTTTCTTCCACAAAGAAGAAAGGTAGTAACCAACCCCCCCTCCTCCCAATCCCAGATCGTAAAATGTTGATGGACTCTAATAGTAGTGACAGGTGGTGATGAATGGGAGGAATGTGGAAAGCAGCTGAGACGTTCCTTTATAGGGAGATTTTGTTTAACTTGATGCATCAAGCTGAAAGTTTGCAGTAGTTCAGGAGTTGATTGACAGTTGGACACCAAGTTCCTGCCTTGGTGTCAAAAACATAGGGCAAAAGGCAGGGCACAAGAGCTTTCAGCCATTCCGTTGTAATCTGGCACTGCAGGTATGGCAAACCGTTAAGCCTATAGTGTCTGTAGTTTTGTTGTCACCTTTAAATCAGTTGCTTAAACTCTTGGGATTTTACTTATTCTTACTCTAGTGAGAATGTGATCTGCACAATTGTCTTAGCATTTTCTTTTTTGTTCGGTTTTAATTTTAGCAAAGAACAGTGAAAGGAAGAAGAATTATTTCTGGTGCAAGGCAGGAGAGAGCAAATGAGTTATTTTGTTAACATGGCTGTTACTTATAGTAGTGTTCAACTAACAAGGGCTGTACCTAGAAAATTAGGGGATATTTTTTCTGCATTCCTCCTCAAAACAATATAAGCACAAGGCCCATGTGTTTTTACCACTTTGTTATGCAAATGTGCTGTGTAGTATCAGTGGTAAGATTGATGAAAATATGTGCAGCATTTGTTAGGGCAGCTTGCTTGTCATCATTTCCCTCTGTCATCTGCATCTTGTTAAAATGTATGAACACATTTGATACATTTGAATAATCTTGTCTGATGTGTATCTATGAGAGGCAATGGCTCCCAAAGCCTTGCTCCTGCAGGGCTCCTTTAAGATCTCACATATGTGAACCCTGCTGTTTGCCCTCCGTGATCTGAGTGCACTGTTTTCCAGGCTTGGATCAAACCCAGAAGGGACTAGGAACAGTCAGCTACTGCTACTGTTGGTAGATTCAAGTTGGCATCCTTGATGTAAAGGTACTCAAAGTTTTGCTTTGAAAAAGAAGGCACTTTTGAAACGTTTCTAATCCCTGCTCTAGATTACATGTACCTTTTGACAGCAGGTTTTTTTCCTCCTTTGTGTTTGGGGACTACTGATATATGAGACTAGTCAAATGTAAGTGGTCCCCTTTTGCCCCTTCTTGCTGAACTGCACTTGTCCTTTGACAGGCAGGTGGCTTCAGTTGCTTTAAACAGGAAGTGAATTGAGCTTGTAGATTCTATTAGTGATACAAAATTCTGTAAAATATTCCTTTTTCTTCTAAAGCCAAATTAGTCTTTTTTCTCATTTAGCCTAATTTCTTAGGGGAAAAATATAGATGACAATTTTCACTCTATTTGTTTTAGGAAAAATGAACTACCTTAAATTGCGTTCCTTTTATTTTTATTTTTTTTTGCTTTTCTGTTGTTTTTTTTTTAATCTGTGCTATAAAAGTAAAGGTTGATGAGCAGTGTTGAAGATGTACCGATATAAACGCAGTCAATTGCCAGAAGATGTACCGATATAAACGCAGTCAATTGCCAAATCCCTGCATCAGCCTTGTTAAATGTGTGTTTACATGATGCTGTGGTATCATTTACGCATTTATATAGCTGCAGGCACTTTCCTGGGTTCCCAAGCTTGATATAAACATTCAATTAACTCTGCTGTTTCTTGTTATACTTTTATATATAACAATTTTAGTGTTATTAGATGTCACTGTCAAGTTACTGCACATGGATTTTGAATAAATGAAGTTTCAAAGTCATCAAAAACTTAGAGTTAAATGCGGTTTGGCTTTTTGGTTTGTTGGTTTTGTTTGCGTTTTTTTTTTTTTTTTATCCACGAGAGACTGGACAATTATAAGTGTTTCTTGTTCACGTAAAACTTGTAAAAGTTGTACATTTCAACTGAGGACATGACATATTCAGACCTTTCTACCTTTCTGCCTTTGCAAAGGGGGTAGTACATGTAGGATGAGGTCTTTAGGACTTTATTTGCAAAACACAAATAAATAAATTCAGTTTATAGCTGTGATTTGCTTCATTCCTTCTCTTGTTCTTTTAAGCAATGGCCTCCTCAAATTGGGCAATAAACAACCACCAGTTTTGACCCCTGAAAAATATATATTTTGATGCCTTACCGTTTATGATATGGTCTTGTTTCTGTAGTTATGTAGCTGCAGGAAGTTTCTTTCGCATTCCAGCTTATTTGTTCCATAGAGGTCTTGACTCTTGTCAGGAAAGCATGAGTGATCTCATGGGTGCCCACCATTTTAGTTTTGCCATAGCCTGCCTGTTCTGCAAAAACTAATAGAGAAGGTTCTTACAAGGCTGAGGAGTTAAGAAATTGTATTAATTGTTTTCCTTTTATTGTTACCCAGCATGCATGCTCATTCATTGATACGGTTCATCTGTGGTTATCACAAGGCTTAATTTTATCCTCTGTTGGCTTTTATTGAGGTATATTTTCTAGTATGGCTTTTTATGTGTGCTTGCCTTTGAACTGTACTCACTTGTTTCATGTATTTTATATTTAAGATGTTGTAGTTCTTCTAACCTTTTTTGGAGCCAGAACCTGTTCTTGAGCATATTAAAATTAAAAGCAAGACGATCAGACTGCTCTTCTATTATCAACTCAAACTTTGTGAGGGCAGAGTGTCCTTTGAGTATATCATTGAACATGCAATCAATGATTGCATTGATTATCAGCAATTATTTCTGAGGAAGAAGCCTCAGAAGAAGAGTATCCAGAGAGCTCTTACTTGAAACTGATACGCAGAAACTGTCTGGAGTTGTTGCTTAGGAAGCCCAGAAAAAAGTCCTCTTTGTTACCTGCCTTTTCAAGTAATCATTGGCTATCACCAGGGTGACCTTTTCAAATACCAAAAATAATGATGTCTGAGTTGTGAAATCCACAACATCTGAAATATTGGGAAAAATTGAAGTCAAAGTTTATTTTTTGGAAATATGGCCAGGAGCTTTAACCTTTTCTTCAGATTTCATAGGAATGATTTATATAGTTGTATATTTTTATGCCCAAACCTCATTTTTCAGCGAGGTAGTAAGAAATACCAGAAATGTGATTTTAGTCAACTGTTCCTTTGACAGCAGCCACTAAAGTTAATGTAACAAGATAAGCTGGCGGCTTTTGTTTTCCAAATTGAACCTTGGTTGAAGTCTCCTTTCAAAATTCTGTTGCTTGCTCAAATGCAGATGCTATGTGCATAATGAGGGGTAAAACTGACAGGACGTGTCTGTCACCAAATTAATGAATATCAAATGATCGGTTTGAAGTGAATGAACTGTAAAATATATAATTATCATTCATTGTTCCATACCTTTTGCAATGAAAAGCATGAAATGAAATTTGCAATAAAATGTCTCCCATCTGCAACATTGCAGGACAAAAGCTGATATGTCATGGGTCAAAATCAATATTACTTATCAGAAATTCATAGAAGTAGTTGATAATTAAGGACAAAGTGTAGGGAAAAATAGAATTTGGTACTTAGGAGATTTAACCAATCAACTAAAAAAACCCCCAAAATGTCTGGAGGATGCAATTTCATTTTTTCTTCTATCATTCTTTCTTCTGTTCAACAAACAAGTTTTTCTACGCTGACCAAAGCCCTCAGAACTCTCTTTACAGCAGGCAGGAGTAATTAAGAAATGATCTGTGTAATTATCATGGAATACTAATAAGTAATGAATTGAAGCTTAGCTGTTTTTAAGATTAGGCAGACAGAAATGAATCCTGAATGAATTTATAGGCATAAAGAGAGTATCTTCGAGTACTCATGTCAAGCTGTTCTGAGCAATTAGTTATTCTAGTATTATATAATACCATTTTTTTTTGAGAAAGAAAGTATTGATTGCATCCAGTCTTTCAGAGTTTCTCAAAATTAGATGTTTTCTGAGATGTGTATTTTGATTTTGGTGGAGAAATACAGCTGAGTTGTTAGCTCCTAAACAATATGCATACAAAGGGATTGTGGTGCCTGAGGGCTGGATGTCCTGTATGTCTAACCATGATTATTTTACTCGTGCCTGCTTGGTGGTCCTCTGCTTTAGTCCGTAACACAATATGGTGTTTTACATCAAGATTCAAAGCAGCAGTTTTCCATCATAATTTTATTTTTCTTTAGTTGCTTTAGTCCTGTCATCAGACCTAGTGGCTGGCCAGCCCACAGCAGAGAAAAGGAACCTGCTGGCACTGTCATCTCCCATCTGTGACCCAGTCACAGACCTTCTGTGGTTTTTAATGATGATGAGGTTTTACCATGTGGTTTTCTACAGTCAGGAAGGTTGGTCGGTCTTGCAATAGTTTTTTCTGTACTGTGAGGTCCCTTGTACAGTGTGCCACAAGTCTAAAAGCATTTTGGCATTGTTTGAGTAGGGCAGAAACACAGACAGGTATCATTTTTGAAGAAGGAAAACCTGAAAAGAAACCTTTGAGTAACATTTATATTTGTATCTGAGAGGCTGCGCAGAGCCAAGACTGGCTTCAGTTATGTTTAATAACAGAGGGGGGGGGGGGGGGGAAAGGTAACCCATACATTCAAGTGATCTCCAGGTTTCTTTCCTGTATTTGGGTGTTTACTTCCTCAGTCATTCATATGATCAGGCTGAAGTGAGAGGGACAATTGTACAGGGAGGTGACTTGGAGTACTGCTGGAAAGCTGTCTTAAATCATTGAGGAAGCTGACAAATTGCTGTCATACCTAAAGAGGCTGAGATCTAAAAAGCCTCTTGGCACTGTGGTTGGAGCCATATGGGGTCAGGAGTGTGTTATTTGTTGGTGCAATGTCATGGTCCACCTCTGACTGGAACAGGGCTCAGTGCTTGGTAATTCCGAATGCTGATACAGGCAAATTCTGCCACATTTTCACTCTGAGCACCAACTGTACTCAAAATTTATTATTTAAATACATAAATGTGGCTATGAGGAGTGAGTATTTGCTAATGTATGCACAGTATTTTAAAACAAGGCTGTTAGCAGCCTAATTTCTATGTAAATAGACTGATATGTTTCAAATCACCTAGAAATTACGAAACACTGAGGATATTGAGGAGGAAGAAAAGAAAGAAAAATAGGAGGTTAAAATGCAGAAGAGATAGGTGAGAGAGTTTTGAGGAAAGAATAAACCATTCGAGTAGGATGAGTAATAACTTTGTAGAAAATGTACTGAAAGAAGATTGCTTTAGAAAAAAATGAAGGCTGCATTGATAATGAGGAGGAGCATAAAAGACAAATTAAATATTGTGTTATAAAGTCAGAGCTGCTTATAATTAAAAACAGTCTCAAAGCTTAAAAAATATTTATTTCAGGCAGTTCCTAGGTCTAAACTAAGCAGTTAAAAGACAATAAATGAACTAAAAAAAAAAAGAAAGTGTAGGCTGAATATGGCTGAAAAATGCAGTACTGTTAGGAGAAGCAGGATGTCTTTATGCGTGACAGAATGATTATAAAGGCCATGTAATTACGTGCATTCTTCTGTCTTGGATAGCTGAAACACATAGGTCTTGACTATTGGAATTTCTGGAACACCCACATTTCTATTGGGTTTTTTTTGGGGGATGGGGGCGGAAATTATTATTTGTTTTGGGGGGTATAGAAGCTTCAGTCAGGGACCACAAACTAATAAGAGGCACTGTGTAAAAGTGAAAAGAAGTTGGACCTTGTCCCAAAAACTGTTGATCTGTAGGAGAACGTGGACACTCTATAACAAATGCCCATCGTGAATACAACCCTCACTGTAGTGATACCAAACCAGAAGAGACTCCCTTGTCATCTGTATACTCCCTGTGTTATTTATTACATTCCTGCTTTCTCTTGTAATTGAGGCAGACAAAAGTATCAATTACCTTCTGCATTGTGTGTTCATGATAGTAAAATTTTGTAATCATTATTTTATTAATGTATGGGATCATGTAATAAATGCCAATATTTTAAGGCATATTCTGGAGAGAGCTAGGGGTGAGGATGGACAGTTACTGTATTTATTTTGAGGTACATTTCACTTTAAGAGACATCTGAACAGAAAATATGGAAATACTTGCAAATGGACTTTGTGTTTCTCTAGAAACAGCTATACTTTTGATAGTTATTTTTACACCTAATTGTTTAATCTGTGGATTTCAGTACATGAATATTAGACAGGATGTCCTAATGTAATTTGTATATAACAGATGTGTACCATCTTATGTGTGTACATCTTGCACTGTAACAGTGAATCTGACATGTAGTTCATTTATGGTTTAGCCATAATCCAAAAATGGTACAAGACATCCAGAGAATATATGCTGTAAAGTTTTCTTATGCTCCCAGCCACTATGTTTCCATGCATGGTCACATCTTTCCCTTAACCTTTCAGCTTCACAAGCCATTGCTCACATAAATGTGTCTAGAATTTATCAGGATCTGTTTCTTGCACTCTTCCTGTTTTTCCCTCTTCTCTTAAAGTATTTGACTTTCTTGGTTTTCACCAGGGAATAAAGCATCTCTTTTCAATAATGCAATTCAAAATTCAAAACCAACATGGCGAATTTGGAAAAAGTAGTGGCCATAATAAAGAAAAAGATCACTAGTCTCTTCCAAGATAGCCCGGGCCCCCATCTCTCTGGATTACTTAAAGGACTGGTAATTTGAAGCAATACTTGTCCTTTACGAAATCAGCTTCTCTCTACTGGAATATGCTTCAGCCCCTGCTGTATGGAAATCTGTATTTTTGAACAAGTAACGGAAAGATGAACATCAATACTTTCTTCTATTTTAAAAAAATAAACTACTACTTTAAAATTCATGCCATTAGGTTTTAGTTCATTTTTCAAGATTTCCAAAGGCGTATGCTGATGTGGAGGAAAATGGGGATTTCAGTGAGATTAATTTGTGATAACACTTGAGTCTGTGCTATCAAAATAGTATGGCAGAGAACTTTATAAAGGTTACAATTTTGTAAGATTTTTTTTTCCATTTATTTTAGCTTCATAATCTAAAAGTGGTTTTAACTTTTTCAAAATATCATTCTCAACTTCAGAGTATTGTTGAAGTTCTTGAGACATAATTACATAAAACCTAAGTTACTTTAATTTCCGTTTTTAAAATTTCAACTTCAGTTACTATTTACTTAGAAAAACTGTTGCTAACCTGAATGATAAGGTGCAGGAAAAACTAGTGCCTTTGAAAAACTGCTCAGCAAATGTTAAAATGTCTAGTGTTCTAGTTACAACGTTCATTTTAGAGATGTCATAATTGAGACTGTTCATAGGAAGAAATGCCAGCAATTGAAATTCCCTGGTTTTAATATTTCGGGCATTATACGTGCAAATTTGTTCTTTAGTTAAACAGGGCACTCTGCAGATCTGTAAGTCCTCAATGAGGTCTGTCTTTGGTGCTCTTAGGGGATTACTCTTGCTTTCCTGCATAATAATTTGTTTGTTTGTTTCCTATGGCAACACACTGTCTAGATAAAAATGTTTACCAGTGATCTGTATGTTCCTCAGCATTGCTTTAAATATCTGGGTTATTTACAAGATATAGATATCAGGTCCATGAAACAACTGTGCTGGAATCCCTGTTCAGAAAGTATCATCTGACAAAACTCTTCAGAGGACACTCTTTTATTGTTTATTTAAGGAATAAGGAATAGTGTCAGGTTTATTTAAAATGCATGCTGTAAATTCTCATAATGGAAAAATAAATCCATATTCTGAACAACTTTCCAAATGAAAATATATAAAGACTATAAGAACGGGGCAGCTTCATATAATGAACATGAAGTTATTAAATATTGACGAAAATTAAATGAATGATAGAGGGGTTAAATATTGTGAATCTCAAGCTGATATGTATTTTTAAATAAGAATGAGGCTGCTCCTAGAAATTTGTGTTGAATTATAGGTCAGCATTGGTAAGGAAGATAAATGAGATGTTTTGTGAGTACAACTAAATACATAGGAAAACACAACCTCATTTGTTTGTGACCTTTTCCTGTCCTTGTGACGTGAATGAAAACATTTTTATGCTATTAGATGCTTTCCCAAAGATTTTTGACTGTATAGACTTTCATATATGAGGACTTAATCAGATGTGTGCTATTGAAGTTCCCATGGCTACTTGTGGGATAGACTCATCATCTCATTCCAATTTTCTTCCTTTATAGCAACAAGCAACTTCCTGTTCTGAACATTGAGGCATATAGACTGTGGTAGTTCGGAATTCAGTTTTGCATTCTCTGTAGTCTGTTATGACAAATAGCAATAGATAAATTTCTAAGGACTGGACTTCTTAATCAAGAAGATGAAATATCTTTTGTATTAATAAAATAACTTGTAATCTTAGAGACATTTTAAGTCACAGAGCGGACAACTTTGTGGTCCATTACCTAAAAGATGACAGTGAGGCACAGTGGAAGGGTTTATTCTTATGTGCATATGTAAATTAAAGATGTGCTTTGCAGAAATAAGGGTCAAAAGTAAAAATGCTGCTGAAAGTTTTACATATCAATATTGAGAGTAGAGTTTTATGAATTTTGTAGCTAGACTGTTTTTCCTGCACAGTACAGGTTTGGGTTGACCAAAGCATGTAGTAAGTTCCTGTTAAATGTTTAATATTGATTTGGTCAGTGTAAAAATAATGTCTCTCCTCCTCTCAAAAAAAAAAAAATTTTTACATGACAATCAAGCATATTTATAGCTACGTAAATATCTAAGCATGTCAGAATAATAGAAATAGTCAACAGATTACTGCTTAATATTATCAAATCCGTTAGACAAGGTACTTGATGCTTTTCTTCAAATAAACTTGTAATAAGAAAGAGCTAATAACAAGAATAATAGTAACAAGAAAGAGCTAATAGCTCCTCCACCTCAAATTTTTGCCTTTTTTAAATGTAAGAACAAATTTTGCTAATGGGAATTGTCATTATTGAAAGGCCTTCTGGAGTGGTGGAGTCCCCTTCTCTGGAGATTTTCAAGACCCGCCTGGATGCAGTCCTGAGTTATGTGCTCTGGGCAACCCTGCTTTAGCAGGGGAGTTGGACTAGATGATCTCTAGAGGTCCCTTCCAACTCTGAAAATTCTGTGATTCTCCTGGGGGCCAGAAAATGTGATTATGGCAGACGACTTTCTTGTGCAGTCTCTTTCATGCAAAATAGGATTTTGTTGTGCAGTATGATCAAACCAATGCCAGCTTACCTGTAAGATCTCCACTGAGTAATTTAATGTTGCTGAGATGCACTGCTTATATTGTATTCTTTAGTTAAAATGTTCTCCAAAGAATTCACATCTCATAATCACATCTCATAAATCATATAAACTCTGCTTTAACTGAACTTAGTGTCAAAACTCTCATTGCCTTAATTGGGGCATGAATTTCACATTATTATTTAATATAAAAGCACATAAAGCATTATGATTTAAAGTTATCTATCTAAAAGTAGACCCAGAACAAAACTACTGGTGTTTCAGTAATGCAGGCAATGACATTACATGGAGAACTAAGCGTGTAAGACAGAAGAATAAACTTCTTCACATTTTATAAGTCAAAGACAAATTGTATTTTATATGTGAAAGTTTCAGGAAAGTTTTCAGTTTCTTTTGTATGTAGGGAAATACAGAATTCTGTTGTCTGCTGATACAGCTACTCAAATGTTTTGTGATTATTTTTTTTTCCCTAATGCTGAGAAAGATTTAATCCTGTAAATTGCAAACATTTATTTACTTCTGCTGCTCCCCAGCCATTTTCAGTTTCCACTTCTAGCTTAGTTTCTTTTCCCTCAAAATGCATTTATCCATGTCCTTTTTTTCTTGTCCTTCCAGAGGAAGAATTAAATACTTTACCAAACTTCTAACCCTCATTTCTTTAGTGACCGAAGTCCCTAAATCTGCCTAACTTCTAAACTCTTTGTTCTTAGCTGTTGCTCTGTGAGATCTTAGATTTTGTTCCTGTCTTTGCTTTGTAGCACCAGCCCATTCTAGAGCAGGCAATGCAGCAAATCCAGGTTTAGATCTCTGGTCATATCCTGGAGGGATTAAGGTCTGCTATGTCATAAAGTTACATGTGCACAACGAAGTCATGTGTATGAACTGTGTGAATAGGACTTACTTATTGAAAATGCAATTTTTAAAATATTCCAGTTATCAGTAACTAGAGTTACTGGAAACTCTAGCAAATTTCTGTTCAGGTTGTGAGTTTTCAAAACTTCTATCTTGATCAAACATAAGTGAACATGGCACAAGCCACATTCATTTGATTTGTGAATCAAAATCATCTTCTGACCTCTCCTTCTTCCCCTTTAAAGTTTCTACTTCCTGACCCAAAACTCAGGGCTGTTAAAACTATACAGAGAACAAGTTACTGGATTTTAGCAATCAACAAATTCTATTTTTTAGTAGCCTTTTTCTCTGAAATACCTGAAACAATGAGCTAGAATTGGCCCTTGCTCACCCCGCAAGCCTTACTGGGGCATTTACCCAGCAAAGTATCATCCCAAAGGAGGAGTGGACTGCCAAACCAATGGCATCCAGATCTGGGCAGGATGTTTTTTCAGCCTTAGTGATCATGCATTGCAGATGTCAGTACGTCATCTGCATCACTAGGATTTTTATTATGTGGTGTCCCTCTAATGTGGCATTAGAAGCATTTTTTTTTTCTTTGCTGCACAAGATAAGGACTTGTTTGTAGTGCAGACTGCACAAGTTCAGTCTCTTATAGTCTACAGAAGTTAATGGGATTTCATGCATATGTTTGAAAGGCTTCCTAAGCATCCTCAATTTGGCTGTTTTTTAGAGGAAGGCCTTTGCTGCTTAGAAAGACAGGATTCCAACAGGCTGGGCTGAAGCTCATTGAAGTTAGCAGATGAAAGGACTTAGAGCTGAACTAAGTGGTAAGAAAGCCTAAATTTTCTGCTGATTTTACTGGAATCAACAACCTCTTTAAGCTAGAGATGAGAGAACATACTATCAGTACATTTAAATGGAAAATAGATCCATTATGCTGTTTTGGAAAAAAGAAAGAAAGAAAAGATTTGCATTCAAAAAGCAATTCTTAACCTTTATATTTTGCTACCTCAAGTTTTAGCTTCCTAAAGTTTAGAAATCTGCAGTTAAATCAGCTAGACAATATTGACTTAGCCCTAGTGTCAGTAGTTACAGCTTCTAATCGTCACTTTTTTCCTTTCATAGTTCTTTTATAAGGTATTATTTTTGGATCAGTGACGTTTTGTATTTTAAGTCAGAAATCACTCGAATTTTGGAAATACCATTGTACTGTATTCCTTGTACACATACTGCTTTCCACCACTCCCCCTACCCCAAACAAGTGTCTATCTTGGCTCATAGCAAACATGTTGTCTTTCCCCATGAGATGATGTTCTCAAACATTTTGTCTATATTGTGGTCCAGTTATAATAATACTTCTGCACTGAGAAATTGCAGCTCTGTTCACAGGCACTGAGACTTGGAAGATTGAATATACAGAGAGTATGGTTGCCTTCAGAAAGCTCTGTGTATGTCTTGCCGTCTGATAAAACAGCCAGTTGCTTTTTAATGTTGTGGACACTACAGACACAGAGTTTTGTGTACCTATAGCCATACTTATAGTAACAGGCTTTTTGGTAGATTGCCAAAGAGCGTGGGGCGGAGGGGGTGGGGGGTGGGGGTGGGGGTTGATACTTTCTTTTCCTACTGCTGATGTATCAATGTCTTGGCTGTGATTTTATTCTCTGCTGCTGTTGCAGAACTTCCCATGGGCTGTTTGGCATAGGTGTAAAGTGCTCAGATGCAATCATAGCTTGTAGGGGAGTTTAGCGTGAGGGGTCAGTTGATTTTCTTACCATGTATCAGGTGGCAAATAGCAGGGTGGGGTCTTGAGCATGCCATGTGGAAGGGGTAAAACCCAGGACACTCTGCAGAGGATGGGGAAAAGGCACTGAAGTAGAATATAAGTGTCTGGACTATTTTGGGAGTTCCAAACATCTTCCAGCCTTTCTCTGCATTCATTGTGCTAAATTCTGGGGCTTGTCCTTGAACTGTCTTTCAAGCAACATTCCTGGGGGCAAGAGATTTCCTGCGTTCCTATAGAATGAGTTTGTTTTTCTTTTGCCTTTTTTCTACTGCATTGTTTTATGTGCCAAGTGTATTTGCAGATGGAGCACAGAGTAGCAGTTTTCTCGCAAGATGGTTTAATTACATCCGAAGGCTTGTAATCACAAGCTTTGGTGGGACAGACTATGAAAATGCTGTGTAAATGGTACATACGAATTCAATTGATCTCTATCTGTAATAAAGGAAAAAGATTATTTGCTTTCTAGATGCTATAAATTATTTACATTATAATTTTATATGAATGACTAATAAATTATAAATTACAGAAAGGGAGGAAAGTTCAAAAAACCAACATCTTAATATATGTTTGAATTCATTATGGCATTGTGCTGATTTCGGCTTTTGCCCAGCTAGACAAATGCAAGGAAAAGGTAAACAATAAATGCTTTCCGAGAAAATATTTTGTAAAAAAGACAGTAACATACTTTTTTCTTTTTTTTTTTTTTTTCAGTTTTAGAGTTAATCTAAGTGTGGTATAAGTTAATACATCTTAAAAGGGAAAAAATTTTCTCTATAGCTCTTATCTGCTGAGTATCCTGCTTGTTCACTTTTTTAAGTTTAGTTTGCTATATAGTACTCCACTCTCACAGTTCCTGAAACTTCATATACAAACCTGTATGTAGATTTCTTCCATCATCTTCAGCAAATGCAAATAAAAAAATGTAGTTTGCATATCACTTTTTTTATAGAATGTTGTTAATTGTAAGCACTGCTAAGAATCATTGAAATACTTTTTTTAACCATTTTAAAAATAAAATAAACAATTCCCACCTTATTTTAAGGTTTGTAAACATGCGAAAAATATATCTGTTAATCTTCAAGAGATTCTAGTAAGCACCTTATATAATAGGAATTACATAATTTCTTAATGTGATTTTTTTTTTTTTTTTTCTATTTAAACATAAAGTTTCATATAGCCTAAAGTAGACAGCATGGTAAAACTTTTCTTCTGGTGTCTAAATAAATGTAGCGTGGCATTACTGTGTCATTGGAAACCAGACCTAAAGTTTGACTGGTTTTGATGTAACTGAGAAAATAATGCAACTTTAACATAGTTTGGGGGGCATTTTAAACTAAATGTAAATTGAAAGGAAAACCATAACTGTATATGTTTACATTAAGATCTTTCGGTTCTAAGAAATTATAGTCAAAAAAAGGAGTGTTTTTTTTTTTTGTGGGTTTGTTTTTTCTTTGGTTTTGTTTTGAGATATGGCTTTGGATGTCTGTGAAACTTAACGCTCTTAAAAAAATCAACTTGGCTCATGGAATTTCTGCAATTTTCTTCCATTATTCTATATATGTTGTCTAAACCACAAATTATTCCCTTAAACATGAATACAGCCTGGATCTGAATTTCTGATAGTCTATCTCAAACATATTAAATTTATTTTCTTACAGTAATACAAATAATTATTTGAAGGTCAGGGCTACAAAAATGGAGGGTTGAAGGAAATATTGGTTAAATTACAGAAAGTCAGGTTTTGAGGTGCAGGTCCTACTCCAAGGCAGAGGAATTAGTGGCTGAGTTGCAGGTGATATTTCAATATATCAGTATTATAAAAGTAGAGAGAGTAGATAAGTGAGGAAGAAAAATCATGCTCTTAGAGGGCACAACTCAAAGAATATTTAATTTATATTTGTAAATATATACTTATCAAGTATCTTGAAATTTGAATCAGTAGCTAGAATGAGACAGGACAAACCAGTTTTGAATTATTTTTTAAAATTCTGTCTGTTTCAAAGATGTTGTGTAGGGATAGGAAAATATCAAAGGCTTATGAGAGGTGTGTTGATCTGTGGGTAAATACTGATTTGAGACAGTCTAACATTTTGTAGCTGCCCTTTTGTCTTGGAGAAACAAATGTATTTATTAATCATTTCATATTTGAAGGTGCATTTTTTAGAATCAAGCATCTTATGAAAGCCTATGCAGTGGTGTATGCATTAATAAGAGTTTCTATGTTAACATTTTAGCAACCTTTAGCAGAGAAAATATAACCACCCCCCCCCCCCCCCAAGAACACCAGCTACTAATCTCAGTATTATAAATTTCTTGTTTCAAAACAAGTATCTAAAACAGCATAAAAGGATGAATAATTTTCATTATGTGAAAATATTTCAAATGTATAGATCTGATGCGAAAGGATTGTTTTGCAGTCCTAAAGAGTGTGTATAATTTCCACTATTTTTAAAATTGCTACACCATAGGTTACACAAAGCTTGTATAGTCATTTTTCCATTGGGGATGTATCTCTTAAGAGCTTACAAATAATTTGACCTTTTATTGTATTTTGCTTTTGTTTTATTGTTTCTTTCTTCTTCCTAATTTCAGTCTTGAAGGTGTAGGGCTAAATTGTAGAAATTGTTCCTAATGTACTGTCTCCTCTTCACATCCCAACATAAATTACGAAATTATGTGGCTGTCACTCATTTGATTGTTGTCATTGCTTATGGGACGCTAATGGAAAAAAGATAAGGCTTGTAGAATTGCAGTCACTGAATACTGAGACTGTTTCTTAAGCAAAAGTGTAATCCAGACTATTCTGTAGAATGTATTGCAGGAAGAAAGAGTTTTTTTTTTTCTTTGGTGGGGTTTTTCTTTTTTTGGTTTGGGTTTTTTGGGCATTGTATGTAGTTGGGTTTTTTTTGTGTTTTGTTTTGGGGAGAGAGCAGACAACACAACTGGGGGGAAGTAAAAGCTGGGTTTGGTACTTTACCTTTTAGTTGCATAGAGTTCCCTTTTCATGCAAATTCCTACTTACTAGTTCATTATCGTGAAATTGTATCTGCCTTCAATAAAGAGATTGCCTTTTGTTCTGTACAGCACGTGTCAATCAAAGTCTTTGAGTCATAGCAGAGTACAAGTGGAGCATATTTATGTGTTTGCGTATTGAGGCAATTCACATATTCAGATAACAGATACAGAATGCTTCAACTGTCCTGCAAACTGCAATCCCAAATGCTGTACAAAGCTCTGAAATTGCATCCATCACGTCTCTCATTTCAATATCAACAAGACTTTTGGCCTTTATCCTATTACATAAACTAACCAATCTCTCCTCTGGCTGTACAGTCATTACAAGATGAAGAGATTTGAATTCCTTATTTTCCATTTCACCTTTCCCTGACAGATCCCCAGTTTAATCTTCCCGTTGCTTAGTTATTGCAAACATGTGAAAAGCTACTGTGAAGATAAGTATGCTTTCTTCTGAAAGAGTATGTATTGCAACATATAAATGAACTCAAAATTCTCATATTAGTGGTTAGAATATAATTCAGCTTTGAAAGGACCTCAGATCACTCTTTCTGAGTCCACAATTTCCTAATGATTAAACAAATAACCTGGAAGGAAAAAGAATTAACTTCAGTTTGCCATAAATATATTTGTTTGGTTTTTACAAATAGCCAGTGAACAAAACAATTTGTTAATTGCCCAGCTTTTGCACTGTGGCCAGAGCCCCCTCTTGTCTTGGTGTTTATTGCGAATTTCTTCACATAGAAGTAACTGTGGGAGAAACTTGAAACTCATTGTTGTCTGGGGGTTTTACAGAAGACAAGGCAGGAAAGATCCTTAAGGCTGTGTTGTGTTAAATTTGTTTTTGATTCAAGTGTCAACTCTCCATCTTAGAGGTGATTTCTGTTACCTCAATAGATGTTTTTCATCAGCATCTGCTGCACACAAATAATACGTACAAAACTTACCTTGTATCTGGACTTGGTAAAAACACGGTAGATACTCATTAGTGCAGTGTTCCTTCATGCCTAGGGTAGTACATCCTTCAAACTGTAATTTGTTTTGGTTAACACAATTGTATTAGTTATGTAGGAGTTCCACAAACATAACATTCAGATTGTGGCTGTGGGAACAAAATGCTATTTATAAGCAGAGCAAAGCTAGGCCTCTTAGAAAATAAAAAGGAGGAGGAAAATGCATCTTCATACTGTCCAGTAAATAAGGGATGGTTGGTGAGAGGGATGCACACTGAAAGGCTTCAGGAGTAAGACAATCTGATGATGTGTGGTGTATCCCCTACTTTAAAAGTATCTTTTTGTGTAATTATTACGTAGTTCAAGACCAGATAATCTAATGTTCAACAGCTGTATTTGAAGGACAGATTTTTTCAGAAAAAAACCTCAGATTCCATTTAAGCATAACTAAAGTTGGTGGTGGCTTTTAACAAAGTGATTAAAATGTAGGATGCTTTTTTTATCTACAACATACAAAACACAAACATAATTGTAGATATTTTTTCCAAAAAATAGAAAATGAGAAGTTGACCAAGAGTCCAATATTCTCACCTGCCCTTCTGCTTGCCTTTGCGTCTTGAAAAAAGTTGTGTTTCTTTGGATGTCTTTTCTCTTGCATCAGAGTTTTGCAACTGAAAGCAGTTTCTTCAAAAGCGTCTGACCCTAATTATGTCTGACTGTTGGGAACACATTAAAAATGTTTTGAAAATTGGCTTTTTATTTTGGTGTCTTAATTGGAGGGATGTCTTTAAGTGTTGGTTTTCTCATCAATGAATTGCAGTACAATATTAAAAGAATTTTCTTTAATATTTGAATGTTTATAAAGTAGTTTGGGATCTTGTCAGTGGCTTTTGAGTAATAACATGAGTATTGGACGTACGTTAAATAATTCCTCTTTAAAGATAAATGAGCTAAATGGATGTAAAATACAAATCAAATTAATTAGGCATACTGTTTCTTTTCTAGTGAACAAACACAAGCCCTGGATTGAGACATCATACCATGGAATCGTAACTGAAAACAATGACACTGTAATTTTGGATCCTCCCCTTGTTGCCTTGGATAAGGATGCACCCGTTCCCTTTGCAGGTAGGAACATACATTAAGCGCAGCATTTGAACTCATTGATTGGATTATGAAGTTATTAGCATTTGTAAGGAATGAATTTGTGGTGCAGAGATAATGTAATCTGAAGGACGTGTTTAGAGGCCATGTCTGAGTACTCAGGACTTGACCATTGCCCATAGACCTTGAAATGAGGTGTCTTTTACAATGAATGTATCTGCTTATTTGTTGTGAAGCAGAAGTAATTATAAACAACATAATGCAGTAGGCTTCCACTATCAACATATTTTTTAATGAGAAGACAAGAATTATATAATTAAATTTGAATTAGCTTTTCTAGAAACAAATCATTACAATTGCATAGAGTAATAATACGTAGTTAATTTTGTTTAGTAATAACAGCCCCTGCTTTCTCTCTTTCTATTCCATTCACTGGCCCAAACCTGGCTATGGACAAACTGTCTGACAAATATTTAAAGTTGCTCAAATTTTATGTTACTGTGTTAATGCTTTATAACTGTGAAGACTCGGACAGAAAATGTAATGGAGGTTTTGAAGATTTCTGCCCAGATCCCTGTATGATAGATGTATGTCATATAGAAGTTTTCACTTGTATTAAGTCTTTTTTTTCCTGACGCTTATTCTGTCGTGAGTTCCTTAAGCAGAAAATAGTACTTTTGCATGTCAAGCGAGTTTTCTCTTAAATTTCCTCTTTTATTAAAAATATTTTTTGAAGAAAAGGAAGACTGTTAAGGCTTGATAGCTGTTCTGAAAATCCTAAAAAGTTGCAGTTGTTAGATTATATTGCTTAAGAATGTTAATCTTTCATAAGGAAAAGAACTAGTGAAGATTGAGTACCCTTGTTCTTGTGGAGTACAGTCGTGTTCAGTAAGCAGTGAGTCAAAGTACTTGGCCTGCACAGCTTTTTACAGCATCATGTGAGAACCATTGTTAGCCAGTTCCCCCCCAAAACATATACTGGCATAAACTCATACCCTGCAAAACAGTGAATCATGAATGTTTTTTGTATATTGCACCCTATTTTAATATCAAGATTGGTTTGTCACTCATGGTGCCCTATGGTTTTTGAATGCATGGAACACTTTTCTTTCTCAACCATATATACAGTGGGGGAGACTCAGCTAAATTTAGTCAGAGGAAAATGCCTCAAATAGCATACATGTATGGATACAGCATGAAATGCTGTTGTCTGCTGATCAGTTCCCATGACACTGGGTTACTTCCTAATGGAGGCATAATCGATGTCCATTGAGAGATAAGTAGGCAGCCTCTAAGTGGGAGGTACTAATTATAATCAGAGGGGGAGTACTAAATACAAAGAAGCTCAGGATAAGGTGTTCTGACTCAGTTACTAGTTTTTGAAGCAAAGGAAAGAGTACTTGTTTTCAAATTATTTTTTCATGCGTTCATTAAGAAGCAACTATGTATTAAAACAAACAAAAAGTATGGAATGAGACTTTGAATGATAAACCGTTATCCGCAATGTATTTGAGTACACTTTTTTCTTATAATGTTAACTTTCACATACACGTGCAATTCATTCTTCCAAATGTTTGTGGAAAACAGTAGTGTAAACTTAGATGAAATCCTTGCTAAGCTAAACCTATCTGTCAAATCTTGAGGTACAGTTATTTAGGAATGAAAATTGATTCCTAGTGAAAAGATGCCCTTTTCATTTTGGGGGGATTTTTCTAATTACTGTGAATGTTTCATCTCATATTTATTTATTTTACTTGCATTCCCTTGGGATCTTTACAGGGATGTTAATCGTGTGTGTTGTTTCCACTGATACTTTTGCAAACTGTATGCTGACTGGGGATTTGCTAGCCTGATGATTTTCTTCCATTTTTACAATGGGACAATCAACGTGTTTTTCATGACTTAGTGATTTACTCTACTTGTAGAAAATCATTCTTTGAAATACTGAACTCGCACAGACAAACTGGCCTTTATGATAAAGGTTACATTAGACAGTAGTTTTAATTTAGTTTCTGCATTTATTAATTTGAATTATTTATATTTTAAGAAGTATTATGGGGTCTGGGAGGGAAAATACTTCGTGTGTATTTCCTGATATTGATAGTTCATTTCCAGGTAATACTGTGCATTTTGCCTCATGATCCGCAATCCAGATGTAATATTATAATACTGATAGAACCCTTGATTCCCCTGAAGGGCCTGGGTTCCCTACTTGTTTGGAAAAACCTGTGTGACCTTTTTTTTTTTTTTTTTTTTTAAGATTCTTACCTTTTTAAATTGTTGGAGTAACTTCTTATTTCTGTTTTAAGTTTCTGCTTTAAAATAATGTAATTTTATTTGGTTTCATAGTATCATAATTTTATTATAGGTCTTTATGGAAAATTCAATTTCTGTAATGTATTTAGCAGGAGAAAACTAAAAGTAGATACAACTACAACATCAACCATATTCAGTAACTGTATGTTTAATAGTACTTTAATGAGGATTTTCTTCTATGGCCGTGTTTTGTTGAAGCGTGGAAAATTTATTCTACACTGTAATATATCAATTTTCAATTGCACCAGAGAATCAGAGCTCCAACAGTTCCATTCCCATCACTCTATTAATGTTTTCAGTATTTTGTCCAGCTATTGTAGGAAAAAAAAAAAAATTAAATTTATAGTCTTTTGAAATATTTTCCATTATTTTTTTTCAAATGGGCCCAGATTCAAGAATATATCAGGGCATTTTCTGACTTGTTCTTAGATATCTACTTAGATCTCCTTGAACAAGCTATGTTAAGACTAAAAGTACGTGTTTTTTTCCTCTGGAACTACAGCTGCTGCAATAGGCAGATTGTTGGCTGTTCCATCAGTATTTGTGTTAGCTTATAGAAGTAGACATCTTTTTCAATAATATTACTGTATATTTGACTTAAAAAAAAAAAACAACAGCACAGAAAAACCCACAAAAACCATAAAAAAATCTGAAAACAAAGAAACAACCCACAAAACCAAACCACAAAAGAACCCTTCCAACAAACCAAAACAAAAATCAAACCTCAACCCAGCTGCTCTATATCCTTTCAGTTTTCAGATGGGCATAAGTCCCATAGGAAGAAAATTGAACTAACAACAGAAAGAAAACTCTCAGGTTAACGGCCAAGTTGATGTTTCTTGGGAATGCCTACGTAGCTACATAGGTAGATGCTATGTGCGTAGTGTAATCTTTCTGCTTCTCTTACTTTCTTCCTTTTTAAATGCTTGTCTTCCATCCGTGGCAGGCTGAGGAAAATTTACAGGGTTTATCGTTGAAAGGGGTGACAGGTCACAGTAGGTGAAATGCATATGTATTTCATACATTTATTTATTAATTTGTACCTATTTATTCCATATTTGTTTCTATATCTTGCTAGTGAGGGTGTAGTCCTCCTGGAACCACACTGAACTTGTTGGAAGTAAGGATGGGTAGTCCTTATGTTTATGGCCAAGGCAAGGAGACCTTCAGAAAGAAGGTGCAATAGTGTCAAGCCAGAAAGTATGTCATGTCGAAACAAGTGTGCTGGGGCCATGCACTGGAAACTATAAGCCTCACGCAGTTTTTGTCTCCAAATTGTCTGCATTGTGCTTCATAAAACAAAGCTAGTGTTGAGGTCTGGGATATCTGTAGATAGGCTAGCACTGTGGTCTCTAGGGTTATAATGATGACAAGACATGAACTACTAATAGCAGATACCAGCAGATAAAGAGATTGCACTGTTCTTTCCATGCAGGAAAGCACAGGTCTGCTGTACAGCCCTGGCTTAAAGGAACCAGGAAAGGCTCTTTGTACCACTCGCTGTAAAAGCTCCAAGTTCAGCAAGAGGAGCCTGGAAGTGGTGTAGATTTTCCAGCTCTGAGCTATGTATTATCAGGGATGCTTTGAGCAACGTTCAGATCACCTTGCTCCTGGCTATTGCCCTGGTGCACAGATATTTTACGCATTTTATATTTTCACATGAGCAAATAATCTTTCACCTAATAACTACTTTGTTACTAAGCTCAAAAGCAGAACTGAGCTATTAAGACACATTTCGTCTTCATCGATGATTCTTTTCTGCTCCCAGTGCTTTGTTTTGTTTTCCATACCCATTCTCACGTTCTTATTTTTGAGTTTAAATCTTAGTTGTGGCATAGACCTACTCTAAACTATAAACAGTATTTTTGTTTTCTCTTCTGGGTAATTTAATGTTGTTCCTAATACCTGTGCCTTTTTTCCTCTCCATGGTTACTAAGGTAAGTCTTCTATTAACAGTCTTCTCAACCCCTTCTAGTAGAACATGCATTATGGTGCATGTCAAATCCCTATTCATGGAGTGGTCCCAAGAGAAAATTACTATAATCTGCACTTTTTTTTTCTCACCTCTGTCTAATGTTTAAAATCAAGGGTGATGACAGGAGAAAAAGGAATCTTCTGTGCTGTTACCCTTTCAACAGGTTTGTGTTTCCAGGGGGGACTAACGGGGGACTAACAGGACTAAATGCGCCTACGAAAATGCTGGCTGTCAAATAAGATCAGCCTATTTTATAACTAGAGCGTGAAGACTTTCACAAGATTGCAATGAGTAGTCTTTGCTGTCTCTTTATTTTATGAATTTATTGTGAATTGTGCAATGATTGGAGTGTATGTAAAATCATGGTTCTTAAAATTATCATGGTATCAACATGTTCTCTATCTTTGTTTCATGCAAGTACATTTTCAGACCCCTAGTTTTGAAGGAAATCTTGAAAATATCATTGTGCCAAAAGTAGTTTTTTAAACTTCAGTTTTTCAAGTCCTGACATCAAAGGGACTGGCGTTGAGATACAACTGGTCTTTAAAATAACTAGGTTTAGCACAGCAGTCTGGATCCCTTTGCAGGATATCACAGAAGAAAAACACAAACCCACCAAAACCGTAAACCCCATGAAGAAACTGCAAGTCCTGTAGAAATAGGTTATGCCTTCCGTCTGACTCTTCATACAGTATTTTGTAGGTGCAGTATGGTCTTACTTATTTAATTGAGGGAAATTCATTGGTGGAATCTCTCTTTAAAAAATGTAATAAAATCCACCCAAAGGAAGGAATGTAACTTTAATTGGACTTGCCCCAACCTGCAGGGTCAGCCATACAACAGTCAGCTATCACACACTGGTTACGAGGCTGGAAATGACTTCAAGTATTTGACTTTCAGGCTGAGAAGTGGTTTGGCTAGTAAGAAGGTGAAATCAACTGAATCAATTTGACAGTGTTCTGTTTCTGTGACAGCAAGAAATCCTCACAAAATGCTGTAGGATTTTGGAAGTCTATTTGGAAAGGACACCTGTCTGCATTTTAATAACAGCAACTGCATTTCATCAGTAGTGTTGTGCAATAATAGATCTGAGGGGGACTTAAGGATGTCTGCAGTCCATCCTCCTGCCCAAGGCAGTGCCCATTATATCTGTGTCATTCCTAATAAATAGTTTTCTGTCCTAATCTTAAAGATCTATAGTGACAGAGATGCAGCAGCTTCCCTGGGCAAGCTATTCCATGCTTCACCATACTCACTGTTTTTCATGATGCTTAACCTGAACTTTCTGTACTGCAATTTTAGCCCATTAGTCTTTGTCCTATCCACCATGACTAGGCAGAGCAGATTATTCCCTTTTTTTTTTTTTTTTTTCAGCAACAGCCTTTTATTCTACTCCTTAAAAGCACTGTGAGCACCTTAAACAGCATGGGGATGGTGGGGGCTTCGGCTGTCCATTGTGTTACTGATACAGCAGTGAGGCAGGGAAAGAGGAGAAAACTTTCAGAACAATGATATGATGAATGCCCTTTTCACCTTGAGAGTGAAGAGCCTAGCTCTTCACTGTGTGTCACCACTATTAGGCTGATACACTTGCATTTGAGTGCAATGTGTTGCACCAAGGTTAAGCTGGATAATTTTACCACAGTGAGTTGAGTCCATTAAGTTTTAAGCTGCTTTTATGCTCTTGGTGGATTTACAGATAGCCTTTTTTAAGAAGGTCAGGTGTGCTTCTTCCTGGCTACGCACAGGTACTTGGTATCTCAGAAGCAGTTGCAGATTAAACATCCTTTGCAGGCAGAGTCCCAGTCTCTGACTACATTTTGGCCGGGCTAAAACCACTGTAAAGGATAAGGAGACAATAAAACCATGCAAGAAGGATGTCTAAATATTCACTAAACTACAAGCTGCATCCAGAACTCTCCCAAATCATCGTTGTTATTTTTACAGTTCAGAGGAGTGTGTATTCTCAGCTGTACCACAGCAAATCCAGTAGTTGTCAGTCCGCTTACACCCAGGGGCTGAACACAAAAATCACATTTCTCTGCTTCAAACTGTGAAGCTGTCTAACCTTCTTGTTTGTTTGTTTTTATTGTTAAGCAGTGGCATTAATAACAGAAACAATCTTTTTGGTACAGCATTAAAAATATGGAAGTTATTTCTCAAATTGTGGCTCTGAATACTATTGTTTTTAACTCACTGTCAGCCAGAGTTAAAATATGCTGTCAGTTTTTGATGTCCAGAATTCAGTGGTGTTAAATATTTCACTGTGAAAATGATGCATGATCAAAATATCTGCACTGTAAGTGAAGCCATCGAGTATTGCAGCAGTTTATAACAAATCACCTGCTGATTTTTTTAAACTTCTGTTCTTGAAGTTTACATTTATTAATGTAGCTTAATTAGTTAAGACTGTAGCCTTTAAAGGAAAAAAAAAAAAATCTTGTCATGGTGATCATAACCTAAGGTAGAATAAAAGACTGGCAAGAGCACAATTGATTCGAGGTGCTAGTCTTGACCTAAGGGATACTGCTCGTCGTCCAGTAAAGTTAGAGTGATAAATGCTCAGGTTTCAGATTAAGAATGCACCAAAAAAAATCACTCTGACAGTGACCTCTGTTGGTTAGTCCCTGAAGTTCGGAGATTAGGTGTTTGAGGGTTTGGGGTTTTTTTGTTCTTGAAGTTTTTGCCAGTTAAGCTTGATTGCCTGCCTTAGTTTTACATTAGTAAAATGAAAGTAGGCAACGTTAAAGTCTCAAAAGAAGACTAAAGATTCAAGAATTCAGACTGTTCTAATAGAGCTTTTCGTAGCTACTGAGTGGTCGGTCATTGCAGGAGTAAGTGGTTAGGAAGAAAATTAGACTGTAATGCACGGACAGTGAATGTAAGTTGCTTCTGGCAGACACAAAGAGTAATGAATGAGAACATTGAGATAAACTTTATTACATCTAAATATGCTAAATTACTCAAAGTTGGAAAGAAGCAAGTGAAGTACCCAACTAATTATGGTTTGCTGATATTCACTTGGACTTATAGGCTTATTGTGGAAAATACTGATGTGGAATCAATTGGAACTGTTTTGAATAGTTTTCTTTATAAATAAGACTTGATCTTTAGAAAATTAGGGTAGGATATTACTGTGGATATGCAAACATACACATGAGGACAGGGACTGAATCTGATATTTTATGATGCTGGAGTGTCATACTAAAGGACTACTTAATTAAAAACATGTTTAATTAAAACAGGTTATAACAACTGGCACTATTTTCATGGCAACTTCAGTTAAGCTTCTGGGTTGTTCAGAACACTAGAGAGAAACCAAAATGGGAAGTACTGGAATTGCTAGGCCTATAGGTCCCCAAATTCGTAGCTGCAATTATGCTCTGACTGTGGGTGTAGATTTTGTCACACACCTTTGAAACTAGTGAAGCCTTGCCGTATGAGTACCATTACATTTAATAAAAAAAAAACAAACTTTAACGATTTGTTAATGTTGTTGTCATCAGAACTAGGGCTGGTGATAGCTAGGTAATCCAGTAAAACAAAACTTTCTACAGAAAAAAAGAAAACACCAGTGTATAGAATTGTTCTATTCAAAGTAGCAAAGTGCCAAATTCAAATGCAATGTTTTGTAGGAATGATTATTATCTAGCAGCCTGGTCTGTGACAGGCGAAACTCAGACATGTGGTTTTCTTGGACCTTCCTGCTGGTCTGCTAAAATCCTTCAGCTTCACCTGTAAGATCCTAATTGTTGTGAAAGATAGAAACACAATATAGAGTTATTGACAATTCTGGAAAACAAATATTTCATTTGAACTGAATCCAGAATTAAATAATAAAACCCAATAAAACAAAATGCAATAATGGAGGAATGATAAACTCTCTTCTTAACCAAATCTAATTATATTAGGCAAATTTTATAGGAAATTCAGAAAAATAACAGTCCATGCTTCCTTGTTTTAGTCTTTCAAATTATACTGTTAGTCATAACAATGTTGTGCTTTTGACCTCAAAAGTATTTTACTTTTTGTAAGAATTGGTCATGAATTTTAATGCAGTTTTTTTTTTTCCTTCAGTGATCATTGAAGGTGAAAAATGAGTTTTACTTTTACTTGCAAAGCTAAGTATCCATCCAGGAACAATCAAATTTTTTCTGAATGCTTTTGCTAATGCTTCAGTTATGGAATTTCAAACCTTGTTCTAAATATTACTTGTCTATTTATAAAAAAAAACAACTTAGGTGACTATTAGAAAGCGAAATGAAAGCATCAATAGATGGTTTTAATTCATCGACAATTCTTAATTCATAAAAGTCTTTGCACTGTATCTTAACAAACTCTAGCGAAGATAATACAGGATATGTAAAGCATTGCTAATAAACAGCTTTTTAGAGACATTTCTAAGAGAGGGTAAATCTTGAATCAGTAGAACTAAACTCAGTGCTACTGTAGTAATTTGTCCCATGTGCTGACTGGCCATCATGTAAGGACATAGCTGCATAGAATTATACCAAGCAATGCAGTTATGTATATTTTACATTGTGTACAATATATCTGTGGTTGAAATAAGTAGTAAATTATTTCAGTGCACTAAGTCCATTACTTTTTAATTGTCAATGAAACATTTTAAAACCTGCAGAAAGAAATTTGTTTAGGTATTATTTTAACAATTATTTTTCTGAAAGGGAATGTTTTGGAGTGAATTAATACCATAACTTGCTTTTGCGATGTAATTTTTGCTATGTAGTAAAGCATGGATTCTACAGACTTAAGTAGTTCTCTAAAATCAGTGGTGTTTCCTCAGCTATGAATTTTAAGTCTGAATGTTACAGGAAGGACAGCATTGGAGGGGAAATGCATAGTATTTTCCCTTCTATGATATTAAGTGATTTCAAGCATTTTAAAATGGCACTTCTGTAATCTGGGTGCACTCCCAAATTCACATAACAGATTCATCTGCAAACTTAAAATCTTATTTAAGTTTAGAATTACTTTTTGGTAGTAGCAGTCTCATGCCGATTTTCAGCATGTGTAATGCAGGTAAATAAATATTTGCCTCTGAATCCTCTGTTAGTTAGAAATAGAGAAACCCTACTTTCCTTTAAACCTGCTACTTTAAACCAGCTGAAAAAATGTTATTTTTCTGGACTAGAATAAACTCAATAGCCTGTAAGTGCTGTTGCTCCCTTTGCTTGCCAGGGCAACCTAAAAAATGCATGTGATACTACTTTTATGAAGCAGGAGTGGGAAGGAGAATATAAAGAATTCAAAATCTGGACAGGTGGTTTAGGGCATCGATTTTCTACTCAATTCTCCTGCTTCTGGCTGTGTGAAATGGATCAAACCAATTTGTTCTCTTGACATAGTTTCCTCCACTGTCCTTTTTTATGTGTGTTTAGACTATAAAAAGATGATCTACGTGCTTTTATCTCAATGACTATGCAGCACTGAACACAGTCTCCTTGTGCAACACCAGGCACAAGGAGGAATTGGTTTTCTCAGCTGTCAGTATTTTCTGTTCCACAATTTTTCATGGTACATGTATGTAGTA
Source organism: Vanellus vanellus (assembly GCF_965231255.1). NCBI lineage: Eukaryota > Metazoa > Chordata > Aves > Charadriiformes > Charadriidae > Vanellus > Vanellus vanellus. Next base: position 23,333,283 of record NC_138913.1, on the reverse strand, counting down.
TGTTTAGAGTAGATACTACCTGTGCAATTGGATTAGCATGGATGTTGAACCTGAGCTAAAAATCCTGCTATTGATATACAACTATATGATTACACAGCGCTATCCCTATGGCTGTCACACCAGTTCCCAACTGATAAGGCAGATGCATTACCGAGACCTTGCAGAGTTTATAGACAAGACATGAAGAAAAGGTATTGGCAAATAGTGGAGTGGGGAAGAGGGGGTGATAATACGTTCTTACAAAAACGTTGAACACTTGATTCAGGATGCATTGTGTAGATAGGTCTAAGGTTGTTATTTCTCCAAATTAAAAATCAATTTCTTGAGTGTTTAGTCTTGGGGATCTGTTTTGTGAAGAAGAAATTAAATGTGTCCTATTTTTTACTGAAAACATGAAATAAGCTAGATGTGCTTGTCATTGAATAGATCTGTATTTGTTCTTGGACATTATAGATTTAATATCAAGAGATAAAATATCTAATTATTTACAATGAAAACACAACACATGATGTAAAGAACCAAGTATTCAAGTATTTTCTTAATTGTGTTACATGCATAGAGAAATGTCACTGGGGTGTTGTGAATGGTACTGATCCCACTGAGATACAGTGAGGGAGCAAATAGAAGTTGGGAGAAATATTGTAAGAATTTCTTGGGTTTTCTAAGGAGACACACTGAGAACAACAGGGCTACTACAACATCTAGGTTTTGCTGGGATTTCATTCCGCTGGAATTTTATTATAGCAGGCTTCAAGGGACTTAAAAAATATTAATTATCTACATTGTCAGATATCTGCTAATCCAGAGAAGCTGGATGGCTTTGGTGTAGCTACAGCATGTGAAAATACCAGACATAGTCCAGTACATCTGATATGTTCAGTTGTCAGGATCCTTATTTTAGCTGTTACAGTCACCTTTACTCTTCATGCACTGGGCTTGAGAATGAGCTTGGCAGAAAGAAAGGTGTAAATGGCCTTTTTTTTTCTAAATTATAAGCATCTATTATTTTTTGTGGTGTTGCATCTTGCATTTACTGTCTGTATAAAAGACACTTCAAGTTGGTTTAAAAAACAGAATAAATTCTTCTCAATAGTTATTCTGCTACACAAAATATATAGTCATTTCATTCAGGTAATTGGCCTTTGCAGGTAAAATATAGTAGATAACTAGACTCTTGAGGTGAGATTTGCTTTTCTCTTTTACTATTTTTGTATTTTGAGGCTTTTTTTCTTTGTAGGCTGTTCTGTTTATTCCGTCTTTCCTGAATGAAATCAATTCTGTAATAGCACTGTGCAAATTTAGTACAACGTGAAATTCAAGGAACAGAGGCAAAATAGAAGTCAACTCATGGCCGTAGTAATCAATTTAGCCATAATTTGTGAAATAGAATCTAAATATTAATCCACAGAAACAAATGGGCCTGCTTTTATATAAAAGTCACCATAGTGAGACTGGTCAGGGGGCTGCAGCACTTGCCTATTAGGAGAAGCTGAGGGAACACGGCTTGTTCAGCCTGGAAAACAGGCAACTTGATGGGAACAAAGCAGCAGACCCCCTGGTGCCTATGAGGAGGGGATTGAGAAGATGGAGCCAGGCTATTTGTGGTGGGAGAAGGAGAGACAAAAGATAGGGGTTGAAACAAGAGGAGTTCAGGCTGCACATAACTTTTTCACCAGTACAGTCAAAGATTGGACAAGAATGCTTAGAGGGACAGATCCACCTCCATCCTTGGAGGTTTTCAAGACCCAACTGGATACAGCCTTGAATAACCCGAGTTCATAGCTGCCCCGCCTTTAAGCAGGACATTGACCCAGAGAACTTCTGAGGTCCCCTCCAGCCTGAATTGTCCTATGATCCTGGGATTTTATGTTGTTTGGATGTTTCTTTCAGAAACTAAATTGCTAAAGGGGCAGTGGGTGAGAGGACACATGGGCTTGTTGTAACACTGTATCAGAAAGAGTGTGCTCACTTTTTATGGATTTGTACACAATGCCCATGTTGGCAATTACAAGGCAACTTCATAAGGGAAAGAAAACTGAGGATAACCATAGCAGTGACCTGGCTGAAGTCAGCTAGCAATGTTCTTTGTCTGGCTGTGTATTCTCAACTGAGTCAGAAAACAGAACAGGCTTCGCAGTTTATTGTAGGTCTTTCTTTTTGTATTGGAGCAATACTTTTATTTAAAAATAAATTACTTTTTAAAAGGAACCTTAGCTTTTTATGTAAACTATTCTTTTCACTCTCAACTACTATGGCTACGTAGAATACACATAAAAATGGAGGCCTACAAAATATTAGGTATAAATAAAAATTCCTAACAAATTATTTACCTTTATATCAGTGCTGATCTGTAAATGCTCTTTGTGTCTTGTGCTCGTATAAAATTCAGAAGAAAGTCCATTGAAGATAGTTGATGGCAGACTGGCTCTTAAATTCACTCGTATGGCAAAATGTCCAGAGTGTATTGAGCGAACACCTTGGCAGTGGTTCATATCCAGGTTGTATTATCTTGTATAGCAGTTCTGTGTTGACTGTAATCGCATAATAGTCATGAAAGGCCACATGTCCCTTGTGAACCTTGACAGCATATAGCAAGTACTTTTTAATTTGTCATTCTCTCAGTGGTTTTTTAGAGAGTGTATAAAAAATAAATAGACACTAATATCAGACCTCTCAGTATTTTTAAATATGACAGCTTATGATATATGCAATTAATAAAGTTAGACATGCTAGAATATTTAAAATGCAGTCATTAAATAAATAGCTGAATAGCACTTTAAAAAGAAGCGGTATTGTCTGCCCTCAATTCATTGGGGGACATCATCTCTCAGTGGGACTTAATTTTCTGGTTAATTGCTGTTGTGAACAAATTTTTGGAAGAGATGCTGTGAAAGAGACTGGTAGGCATTCAGACTTGTCATGCTGCTGGACAATCTGTCTGTTTCAGGTTAATTGCAATATATTAATTTACTTTTAATTTTAAACAGCTTTTTAAAAGAAAGATTTTATTACTAGATATAATGGACTTTTTACTGCACATATGGTCACTTCTGTTTTTTTTTAATATTCTTTTGATCTTCAGATATTGTAGAATATTAAGTGACAGAAGAGCAGAAGTTAAAAAAACAAAAACAAAAACAAACAAACAAAAAAAAAAAAACAAACACCAAACTCAACCCCCCTAAACACCCCCAAACCAACCAACCAAACTCCAGACTGGCTTGATAATCTTACTGCTGGGACTATAACTTGATCTGTTGCTTTTTATTTTTTGCAATTAAAAGTAGACGAAAAAAAAGAAGCTTTTCACGTTAGTCATAAGAGTCCAGTTCCCAGAGTTGTTCGGACTAGCTTCATACCTGCTCTTTTCTTTAGGGAGGTGAGTCTTATATTTGAGTATGTGGGTCGAAGAAAACATTTTATCTAATTACACTCACTGTGTTGTACCGAAATGTCCTTCTTACTAACTGACCTTTTTATTTACTTTTATATAAAGTTTAAGCCACAAACAAACCAATGGTGTAGAACCTTCTAGTTTAAAACTACTTACCAGATTTGAAAAAAATGCGTGAACAGTGTTGGCTAATCTAAAATTGCATTTTTCACTGAACACATTATTTCCGGTGTTCTACACATTTCACAACTATTCATGGTCAGGGATTTTAAGTTAAATATCTTCAAAGGTTGCTGAAAACTTCCTTTATTTTTCCTTTGACGTACCATAAGCCCCTCATTATATGACCAATCCAGGCTTTTTGAGGTCTTTTTGTATCACTGTGTTTACAGATACATGGAAGTGTAAAAAAGAGAAGTTGCACAAATTTGGGTAGATTTTGTTGGCTCATTGTGGATGATATTCTTATGCCAAGCTGTCACTATTACTCATTTTTATTATCTGTTTAATCTGAAAAATTAGGAAGAGGGATGAATGAACTTCAATAATAATGCTGTTGAACTAATGGAGATGTAGAAAAGGAAATAACTCATTAATTACTGTTGTACAATTATTATATAAAATACATGAAAATAAATGCTTAGTTTTTTATGCATAATGATGCTCTACTCTGAAGAAAGATGAGAAACTCCTTTGTTCTTGGTCCTATGTTAAATAGTACAAGCCTTTCTGTTGAAAGGTGTCATACTTGTATTGCAGTGACACCCAAATGTCATCTAAGTGCCCATTGGTCCGGGTTACTGGTTAAAACTGCCATCTAAAATTGTACAAGCAAAACTACACCATAACATTTAAGATACCTTCCCAAGCGAATTGTGCCACAGTTCCAAAAGGGTATAAAACTGTATGCTGGCTAGGAATATTAATTTAATACCAAATCTAATATATTTTTAACTGAAAAACAATCCCAAACCAAAAGAACAGCACAATTAGAAATACCTAAACTTATTCTGGTTATCTGGAGAATCTCTTAGAGTCCTCACTGATTGGGTTCTTTGTCAGTGACACTAGACTAGCACATAGGAATTTTGTTCAGTGATTTGGAAACAACTGCTCCATGTATATATGAAGCCTGATGCATCTGTATTAAATAGGTGAAGTCTTTATATTATTTTAAATGCTCTCTAATGTTAGGATGACTCTTGTTTCTCGGAATGAAAGGCAATGTAGAGAGGACAGTTCATGGGCTAGAACTTAACTGGTCCTCGGGCAATGGGGCTCTGGGAACAGCTCCGTGAACTGGGTGGTGAAGGCAGGCTCTTGACAGCTTCTGTGATGAGCTACCTAAAATTGAATGTTCTGAATGCTCACTGCTGTTTTCAGAAGGAAGTGGAGTGGTTTGAGAAAAGATATGCTTTGGTTATGGAGGCATTGGGAATTTATTTGAGTGAAGATTACATGTTTTAATGAACTAGCTACTGCTATCTAACTACATGAAATTGGTAAGATAATTTGCAGAGAGAAGTAAGAAGATTGAGGTCAAAATTATCTGAATTATTTGTAAAATTAAAAAATGAATGCATTTAAAATTGAATTGCTTTCCGAATACTTTAAGCTACAGGAGAAAAACTGTTCATTATTCACAATTGACATTGATGTGCCAGTTCTCTTGTAATTGATAGATTATTGCCATACTACCAAGTCATCAAATGTTCCTTTAATTTTCTATGTTCCTTGCTTAAATCTGTAGCTCTTAAGTTCTTTTTTCAATAATGTATTTATTCTATTCTGTTGTAAGGCTAGTTCCTTACTGATCATAATCCTCAGCTCTCTTCTATGTGGTTCTTGTTTGGTCTTCAAGGAAACTAGATGGAGATTTTCCTTTACAGTTTATTTTGTGCCAATACTTGGCTCATTGTAATGTACAAATATCCCTATTTGTCCCGTAGTGGACAGAAATCCAGAATAAAGGTACTTATCCACTTAGTCACTTGTATGTTTCTGTATTATGCATCACTGTTGGTATTCTGAGCAAGTAAAACATAGCATTAATGCTGTGCCATTAGAGAGAAATGAAAGCCAGTAGGATTATAGATTGTTCTGAGTAACAATACTTGGTCATATGTAGCTCTTACAAGTTTTTTTTCTTGTAGTTCTGTCTATACTTTATATAGTTAACATGCATGGAACATTTAATCAGGTTTTAATAAGAATTTATAAAAGTCAAACAGAGTTTTAGAAATGCCTTGGAAACGCTTAATTAAGCAGGGATAGACACAAATGTGAAGCACAAATATGTATTTTTTCCTGCTTTGAGACATCAGCTATTTACATCAAAAGTATTCTGTTAATTTACCTGAAATGTTCTTCTGCAAGACAAATAGAGACAAAAATGTTTTGTGTGAAGAGTGTAAACGTTAGAAGGAAACACACCTGGAATCTTTTTGTACATCACAGTTCTTACTATTTTGTAGTAAGAATGAGGAATAAGTATACATTCAAAGTATGGTAACCTCTGCAATATTACTGCGTGAGCAACAACATAACCTAAAGCTTTGTTAAACCAGAAGAATTTATTATAAACTGGTAAAATAAGGTAGTAAGAGGTTGATTCAGGAATGATACCCTGCACTCGTGTCACAGACATCTTCTGGGCAGGAAATTGCTTACAGAGTACAAGCCAGGAGGTTTTTGTGAAGTGCTCTATGTTGCCCTAATTCTGCTCCCAGTGGAGACAATTTTAGCTTTTTAGGGTTTTGTTGCCTCCATCATGAGGGGAGGGCCAAACAGAAATGCAGTGGACTTTAGAAATTTTTGAGAATACTTAATATATCATTCATGTTAATCTCTTGCAGTATTACGTGCTTTGCCACCTCAGTGGTGCTAGAGCCCTCATTATTGTCTGCTCCGGCTGTGATGTCAAACACTAGAGCTGCCCAGCTAATTGGTTCAGCTGAGTTTAATTTAGGAGGACATGCTAGTGTGTTTAGATGATGTGAAATCTCCAACCAATACCACCTATCCAGCTTCAGTCATCTTTTTGATGTATAATTGTGCTCTCTCTCTCTGGTTCTTGCCCCCTTTCCTCCCCTCCCTTCCCCTCATCTTGTTTCAGTCTAATAGATTGTAAATCGGTTTGTTTTTTCGTGCCCTTCCATGACACTGAACTTGTGACATTCTGTTCTTACTGGAAACCCATGAAGGCGTGAATAGATAAAATGGTAGGTATGTTATAGACATTTATGATGTACATTATTTATAAAACCTCTTGTATAATAGCATCTTTTGGGCAAAATTAACCTGTGTATGCATTTTGTATACACAGAAACGCATTACGCTATTTCTGTAATAAAGTAATTCACATTACAGGTCACTTTCCTTCAGTTTTAGCATTCTCTCCTATGCCGAGATTAGAAAATAATATGAAGATGAAGAGAAAAATAACTAGTTCTGCAAAGCGATTAGTTTTTAGTTACTTCATTGAATGTGACTCCACTTTATTGGTGTGTGATTAATATGGTGCTCTAACTACTGCAAAACAGATTTAGGTTACCTTTGAAAACGTGAGGGAATTTAATTTTTAAATTTCCATTTTTTTCCTTGATTTTTAAAAATCATAATGTACTATAATTTACTTGCCTTTTCATATTAGTGTTCAAACAACAGGGAAGATATTTTGCATTAATGATTGAGAGCAGTTACCAGCCTATTACAGACATTAATCTCCATAATAAAACTATACTTTTATTTAAAATTTTATTAATATGAAAATTATTTAATTCATTAAATTTAAATTTAATTCAAGCATTTAAAATTAACTTATTCCTGCTATATTACAAAGAAATTTAAGTGAGAGTTTGAATCAAATTTGGCCCAGCTGTTACCGTCTGTCAGCTTTTCAGCTTTACAAACTACATTGTTGATATTGGTCCAGTCCCCTTAGGGTGTGCCACTATAGGATATGCCACACATGGCAGATTATCAGTGTTGCTGGAGAAGCCAACGGGTGTTGGGTATGGGGCTTAACACTCAACTGATGTACTGAAAACGAAATAGTCTTATGCTTCAATCTGTGAGATTTACGTAGAAAGACAATGCCTACTGTTTACTGGAAAGTGTACTGCATATGAAAGCACAACAGAAAAATTATGACTTTCTCCTAGAGTCTCTGTGTAATCTACTTGCTGTGGTCTGACATACAGGTAAAAGTTATCTTGGTTAGAACTTTTCTTGCCTATGACTGTGGCTTTGTTGAGCAGAATTAGATGTAGAAATAATCCTTTCAGTATCATGATATCTTCCTAGAAGAGAGGGAATAAACTTCTCAGGGATGAATGCTTCTATGTGTGTCTATATTAACACTGTAACTATGCAGATACAGAGGTGGTAGTCTAACTTTCTAAGAATTGAAAAATGAAAAAAGACTTGATTTCTCAAAACAGCACGAGAATTTTTAGAGTAAGAAACCAATTAATAACTCTGAAAATGTATTTAATGGTTGTGAAAAAACCTCTTAATTAAACCAGAAAGCCATTGACTATCTTAAAATATGGTGATGTTTTAATTCTTTTGATGTATTTTACACTGACTTATAATACAGAGGTTTGCTAAGGTTTGAAATAACAGTAAGTTAAAGGCATTAGATAACTAGGTGAAGCATCTGGAGCCATAAGCTGTGTATGTTTTGGGGTTTTTAACAGTTGCCTTCTAGAAGGCCAACACTCACTGCCACGATGAAGCTAAGGTTGTAGTAGTTAAGTTTGCATTGTAATTTAACTTAATGTGAATTATCACTAATATTTTATGCACATTGCAATTTCTGTACAAATTAGTCTGTAATCCAGAATAAGAGACTGAAGTACAGCTACTTTGTTTAAAATAACATACCATTTCCAAGGCCATGTTTTGAAATTGCTCTATAGAAGGTTATAGAAGTTAGTTCTTATGCTCAGCCTCAAGAGTGACTTTTAATCATAGAAGGTACCGATTTCTCCTTAGGTTACAAGTCTAAACCATCAATAAATAATAGCAACTTTTTATTAAATTATTTTGGCATACTTTTATTATGAAAATGTGAGTTATTGAACTCTGTTCCTATGATAAAGATGCAAAAATGCAAACATCAGAAGTGAAAGCAGATTTAAGAATGAAGGTTCAGCTTTGAACAAAAAAGTGAAAATTGAATCATTAACATTCCCCAAACTAATGGGAAAACATTGAAGCTGATGAAATAAGCTGTATTGATCTTAACTTATAATTAATTTTTGAGATTGGTAAGTCAGTAGGTAAACTCTATGAAAAAGAAACCTGAATAGACAAAAGGAAATAGATCAGGTAGTTTTGTGAATGCTATAGTCATAATATTTATTTAGAGATAGTCTTTGTTTTCTGTGAAATTTATACACTTAAAACACTTTTGCATTAAAAGAATGAACTACTATAATTCAGCATAATTTATTGAAAAATATTTCGTGATACTGCACTCCGGTTTTCTGTTTTTTGGATGCACCAAAGCTGCTTTGTTGTGCTAGCTTTTAAGTTTACACTTGAGTAAAAATAGGCTTTTTAAAAGGTTTGCACTGATCAGAATTGATCAATTTTTTATCAGGCAACCAAAATAAGTAACCTATTACACTTCAGGAGGGTGCACAGAGCACAAAACTAGGGCATAGGAATTAATATTTTAGTATTCTGCACTTAAGCCATTACATGCTATTTTGCTGACGACAATGGAAACAACTTAGTGAAAGAGAGGAGCTTTCTCTCTCTTTCACTAGTTGTCAACAAAAACTTGAATTGACTAAGAAAGGCTGTGATCTGCTGGCTTGTTTTTCCACTTCGCACCTCACATGTCAGCCAGTTTTCTCATACACTCATTTTATCTTGTTGTTATCTAAGAATTATAAATGCTTGTAATTTTCTCTTTGACCCAGGGTATGTATGTGTAATTCTTCTTTAAAGGAAACGGAGCCCAGAGGACTTGGGAAACCAAAATTTAATTCTTTCCTTTGACACAGATTTTGGGCAGTGACTTAAGTGCCTAGTTTGATTACCACTCACTGTTTGGTGACTATCAATGAGCATTTGAGAACCTATTGAAATAAATGACTGTTACTAGTATAATTGCTGCCTTTCATGTTCCTCATACTAACCTATTGACTGTTATGTATGCAGGCCGCCTTCTTTCATATTCCAACATTCATTTCTGTCTTCTATGTTCCTTTTTGTTTTGCAAGATGGCTTCCAGCCTTTTCAAAAGCACGGTCGCTTCATTTTCAGGACCCTCTCTCAACTGGTCAAAGTACAGGCATATACATCAACTTCCTATAAGTATGTATACGAAGGACGTGTCTGTGTATATTTATATCCTTAAACATAAGGAAAAAAAATTTCTTAGCAGATGAAACCATGTGAATATTTTTATTCCTCCACCTGTGGAAACTTAAAAGAGGTAGGGTAAGCCTGAAAAGTGGCTGTTTAGCTCTCATGCCTTATTGCAAGTTTTTCAATTGCCTCAACTTTATAAGCATTTAATTTTAGCTTTCTTACCATTTTGTTTATCTTAGTCTGCAATTGAAATAGAACTTAAATAGAACTTAAAGACTGTTGTCTATCGAATTATTCCAGATATAAACAGTCCATTAGTATGAGAATGAATCACTTTTCCTAAGTGAGACAAGACAGTTCGTGTCTGCACTATGTGTTGAGCAGCACAATTTAGCAGAGCAAAGCAAGAAAATAAAAGCTGCAATGCTCCATATAATGGAGTACATACAAAGGAGGCTAACAACAAAACGTCTACAGAATGGCAACTTTGTGAGTGTCATTGTGTTGGTGAGGGAAAGTAGCATTGCCTTCTTCAGCTCTTAAAACTGCTTCTTAAATTTTTTTTTTTTTTTTTATCCTTGTTCCTCTGTTAAAATTTATGATTAAGACAGAGAAATGAAGTTATTTTCAATATTTTGATTACTGGTTTTCTTCACAAACAGTTCATAGTGTATGGTCTGTACTTACAGATTGAGTTTTTTAAGTTTATACAATACAGTAATTCTGACTTCAGTGTTATTAAATGATTATTTAAAATGCTATTAAAAGGCCACTAGCTTGGAAAGATGATCCTGAATTCACTTGCTATGCTTCCTTGACACATAAGCTTTTTCACTTAGGTTTGAAAGTTTTGGAGGTGAGTAAGCTTATAAAATATCCAGAACCTTGTGCTACATGTTATCTTATCCAGTTCCCATTTCCTGTACCTGGAAATGTGTTATACCATCACCCTGGAAAAACTTTTGAGAGCCTGAACGTTACTCAGAATAACATCTTGCTGGGTCCTGAGCCCTTCATGCAAGGGCCAGGGTATTCCCAACTGTTTATTTTTTGTGTACTTCAACATGAACAACTGTGTCTGTCTAAGAGGTTATACATACAAAGGCTTTTCCTTTTTTTTGCTTGTTTCTGGGTATAGTGGGCTTCATCATAAGTGATGGAATTTTTTTTTTTTCATTTAATTTGCTAGGCTTTTAAAATTAAATGGGGGTTGCTCTTTCTGTCATGCCACAAATATATAAATAAGTGTGTGTGTTTGTGGTCTGTTTCCCTGTCCTTTTTTTTCTTCCCACACAATAATGTAATAGTCATAGGATTTCTGATCAAATAGTGACCTCATCACTAGCATTAGAACCTCGTGACAGTACAACCAGAACCCTTTGACTCGTACTGACATACATCTAAAGAGAATTACTCATATCAATGTTGCAACTATTGGCAATTACTGACATTGTAATGCTTTCTATTGCTTGCTTCAGGAATGTTTCTCAGAAAAGACAAACCGAATGCTTTTCCTGAAGACAGACTGATGCTTATTCCTGTTCAGAGAAAAAGGAAACAACCTCTCTATTCATTCTTGGTGTTCTCTTTTGCATAATCTAGAGACTGTTTGTGCATTTAATAGATTAACTCCAGTTTATTGAGAAAACGGATGTGATCCATTTGAAACAATAACAGGTCAGAGTTCTGTCTGGCAGGAGTTATTGCGCTACTGAAAAAAGTGAAGAGAATATGGGTCTGGCTCAATAAAACACACACAGGTCTGGCCCAATGATTTTTTTTTTCTAATCTATTCTCCCTTCTAATCAGGAAAATAGCTTTGTTTCATAAAGCCCCTTTCCAGGAATTTCTAATTATCAGAATATGAATGAGTTTAATGGTGTCATATTTAGTATATAATAGACAAGTATTATAAGGCACACACTGTGACTTCAGTGAATCCCTGTTTCAGATAGAAGGGTAGGAAATGTGTGTGGGTTTTTAGGTTAATGTATCTGATTGTTTGAAAGACTGGTCAGCTGCAAAACTCAGTTCTGTGGCCGATTTAAATGATCTGTCTGCTGGTTTCCAAGTTGAAGTAATTGCTTCATTGGTAAATGAAGCAGCTTCAGTGTTTTGGAATACTAATGAGTAAAACCAAATAATAATAAAATATGTCATTGTTCACTTTTGGTCTAAAGTGTTACACAAAATAGTGCTGTTTGGGGAAAACTCTGAATTCATTGTCTCTTGAGAAATAAAAGCAACTAAAAATTTAATCTGAGGCAAAAATCCCAACCACCTTCCCTACCCTCCCCAGTTTTGCTGGAATAGCACTGCATCTTCTATTTTATGATTGAGGCCATGTTGGTGCAGCAAATAAATGACTGTTAGATCTGCAAATATCAAAAGCGTAATAGCTTTAAAATTATACATACAAAATTAAATATTAAAGAGCTATTTGAACCCACTGTTCTGTTAATGATGACTCAAGGCCTGGATCTAGTTGTCATTTCGTCTGCTGAATGCAGACAGCAGTTCCTTGGCTTTTTTCCCAGTCTACTCTGTAAAAATGGTATATTTCTAATGCATAACCTTCTTCCTGTGCTCAGAAAACATGGGGCTAACTAATGGACCTTCCTAATTTCTAGCACTTGAAAAACTGAATATCAAACAATCCAATAACCTATAAAGCAAAATCAATCAACAGCTGCCACAAAACAGATAATATTGGTCACTGATATGAGAATACTATCTCCAATGTGGCTGAAAACGAGCAAAAGTAGTAGTAACAGAGAAATAAATATGTTCTTGGCCAACTCTGTTATTTTCTTCTCTGTTAACGCAATGACTAATTCTTCTGAATGTGAAACCATCTGCTGAAACCAGCAGTAATATCCAGGAAAGTCTGGGTTGGGGTTTGCATTAGGATGAGTGGCAAGTATGTGGCATGGAAATCTTCGACGCTATTAATTCAAGTAGGTATCCTGGGTTTGAAGTTCATTGTTCACTGCATGCCAGCAGAGCTAAGTGTTTACCTTAGCACTCATCTGCAGGCTAGTTGGATGAGACAGTGACCCAGTTCATGGATCTGCCCAGAGACAGAAGGTGTAGAAATCGTTAGCTTGGCCATCAGAGAACTCACAAAATACCTAGGCCAGGAAGTTGAAGAAGAAAGAGTAGTTAACCTTCCCTGCTGCTAAAGATGTATCCTATATGTTGAGGAATGGCTTTGGGTGTAAGTTGAAGGCTCCAGTAGAAAAGTACCTAAGGAACTAAGAACAAATATTTATTATATTTACATGTTATGAAAATTGGGGAGGAAGGGGAGAAGAAAGAGTACATTTACTGGTCAAGCATAATAAATGTCTTGTAACAAGCCCTTTTTAGGTACTAGCATTGTTTTTGCCATACAGGCATTTTCACAGTATTTTGAAGGGGATGAGGCGGTGAAACAACTGCTTTTTTACAAACAGCTTCTGGTAGACCTATTGAGCCAAACTAAGCAGTAATTTATTGTGTGGGGTTACTCATGAATCTAATAGTCCTTGATATAAATCCTAGGATGGTTCTGTGGTGGTTTGACTAGTGTTACAGAAACAGAATAAATAACTGTAGATTTAAGAAGGGCATCTTTATTACAGCTCTAAAGAAATGCTGTGTTTTCAGAGTATGAATGAAATGCCAGTCTTGGTTCTTTCTGCTGGGTTCTTTCTTTGTGCTGACACCAACTGTAATGGTTTTTGTTTGATTGCTTTTTTGTTGTTGTTGGTGGTCCTACCAATCCTAAAGGCAGTGATTTTGGACATATTGTCCCTTACAGCTCTCAGACTGAGAATCCCCTTTTTGGGTATGAAAGAAAAACAGAATTTTACTAGAGACCAGTGATTTGTGAAAAAGGAGGCACTCAAAAAGGCAGTCATGACCAGTTTGCAGGGAAGGATATAGTCATAAGGTAGTTCACTGGACGAGCACAGCAGGAAAATACAGCAGCATCTATTGATGGGTGGCAGCTTCTCTCAGCTTTTCTTCTGTTTAAAGTCTTAAAGGGGTTCTGTGTTCCCTTTTAAGATTAAAACTTTCCTGAATTCCTCATACCATGGTTGGTTTTTTTTTTTAATCTCCTTGGACAATCCTGTAAACTTGGATGTGAATCTGTAACATTCAGGGTGCTTCCTATTCCTTTCACTGATTCAAAGAACTGATTTCTATTAGCTATTGCATCATTTCTGATTGAACATAAAAGCAATGATTTGGTTTGTAACGTTCTTTATCCCCCTTAGTTTTCATAAGCATAAAATATTTCCCCAAACATTAGAAAAAGATTAAAATTCAATTTGAGTGGTGAATTATGTATGATTTTCAATCTGGCAATATTCTAAGAAATTTTTGTTTCCCAGCTTTTTAGTGTTAGGAGAAAATATCTACTATCAAATGTATTTTTAATAGATATTTCCTTGTATTAGATGACATAGTTAACATCTGATCCATTCTAGTAAGATGTCTAAATGTTTAATTTTACAGTTTATAGTGCCTAATCTTTTTGATAAATGGGATGTTTCCATTTATGGCTAAGATTTGAGGGGAGCAAGCATATAAACAAAATTACATCCAGAGAGAAGGAAAAACAGTTTAGTTAATTATTTTCCTTAAATGTACATGGTAATATTTATCAAGCTGCCAAAATATGAAAATAACAATCAGCAGAGTAAAGCCTGAAAAGCATTAATCAAAGTTCAGTATGATTAAGCATTCTTAGTTTAAGTAGGATATGAATAGTCTTAAGATATTCAATGCTGCTAGCAATAAATTAATAATGTATAAAAATAATGAAAACCTTAAAGCAGAGTAGAAGCTTTAAACATCCAGAGTCTTGCTCTAACATTTTTTACTTTTAGTATCTGAGGTGAAACTACAGAAATTTCATATTTCAACTTTGTTGTAGGCTGATCTATTTTTTTATATTGATGTAAGTGTATAAATAAATTTTGAGAAAGGATTGGAATCAGTTTGCTGGAATTAAAAAATAGCAAAGCTTAAGATGCCAGTTTCTTCATTTTTACCCTTAGATCTTCATAATTCCCTACATGGAGACCTTTCAGGGTTTTGGCAAGGTGAGGTTACTTATCACTTGTAATGTACTGAAGAAAAGAATCATTAAGTATAGGTGGTACTGTTTATATGCATGCCTTTAGTTCAGGATTTTTTTTTAAGTGACATTCACACAACCAACAAACATTGTACCTTTCTATAATCTTATCTTGGTCTTCTCAGGCATACAGAGAATTAAATGAGTTCTACTTATTTGAACTTGATTCTGTAAGTGCTCTCAGCATTAGCTCTTCATATAGCTATTTGCTTAAAACGTTTGCAGAAATTATTAGTGTTTAAAAGTATCTATTCATTCTTGTTCTAAACTTGACATAGCAAATATTATTGGCTTTATTGGTTCATAATTTTAGCTCTATGTATTGAATATGCAAAGCAATGCAGATAGATTTACAAGTAAACACATTCATCCTTATGAAATGAAGTACAGTTAAATCCTTAACTCTAGGATATTTCTGAACATTCACATAAATGCTTTCATTAAGTAATCAATGCCATTGAGTATTTGTACACAAAGCATATGGATGAGATGTGAAAAAGTAATAAGCATTATAAATCCATTTTGCTAGTACTCAAGTGCCTCTTGGTACAAAATATAGGTGTTTAAGAAATAATAGGTGCAATATTAATACACTCCAGATGTGTTTTAGTAATGGTTACTGCATTTAGTTGGAAAGCTGCAGGTTTTGACCTAATATTGTTGAATTTATATCACACCTAGTAAAAATAGTTTTAGTCAAGGAACTTTTCTACACCCATACCAAAATCAATTTTTCCTTATTAAAGGGAAATATTGATATTAAATCAATTTATCCGTATTAAATAAAGGGTTTGCTTTTGTAATTGTTTTCTTGTGTAAATGATTAAAACATTTGAATTAAAATAAGTTTCAGGGGTGTAGTTCAATCAAAAATATTCTAACTGCAAAGGATTGCATTGATGGTCACAAATGGATGGATTAAGAAAATAATCAGTTACATTAATCTGTAAAAATAGTACACTGTGGTTATTGGAAAATAAAATCCAATTCCTTCACATTATAAAGCTCTTTCAGAGTAAATGTTGTTTTAACAATTACGTAAATCAGGAATTGCTCAGCTGCATGAGTTATGGGCAAACAGCAATGCGTAAAATTCTGCCTTTAAATTTGTCTCTGAAATGAAGTTGTGGGAGTAGGGAAGTAATGAAGTCAAAAACAGGAGAGAGGATTGCCACCACTGTAAGGTGTTAGTCTCATTGATGAAAGCGTCTTCACACAACTAGTTCTTTAAGTGTAATGAATTGTTCCCAGAATAAAATGCTGGCTAGAAACGGCAAAAGTCTTGCATCTCTTTCTTAGCACTAGCCTGAAATATCAACATATCCACAGAAAAATTAGATTGGACTGTCCTACCTGTAATCAGGGAATCTCTTGTTAAAGACAAACAAATATGGCCAATCAAGCGTTCTTGATTCCTTTCCAGTCTTTAGTCACTGGAAATCTCATTAAGCGGAGTGTAGAGAACATGATGCATTCTGTTGAAATTGTCATTGGACTTGGATCATGGGGATAACATTTCTCATTCTTGCCATAGAACTCTTGTCTAACTTAGACTTTTATGACTGAAAATCAACTTTGATTTCAAGATCATAAATTATCAAATGCCTATGCTGTCCCTCATGCATGCCGGTGATTCCATCGGCTGAACTTCCCTTACTGCCAGCCTTTCCTGTTATTAGGCAAAAAAAAATTCCGTTTGTTGCCGTTCAAAGGATCTTTATTCAATGTGATTTAGTTTTTAGGATCAAGGCTTCTTGGTTTTGACTTCCTTCAAATAGTTTTCCCAAAGAGGATAAAGCATAAGTAAACTACTTTTAATAGTTGAATTTTACAGCTATTATACCTTTCCTTACATGTGTAAACACAGGGATTCCTGACTTCTTAATATGCTTGTTATTAGTAGCTATTTTTCTATATATACACTATACTGTATATAGTACGTATACTATATATACACACACTGTATAGGGCATATATTGTATGATTTTTAGCTACTTAAGGCTATGAAAAAAGGTGTTTAAACAGAAACGTTTTCAGACATTAGCCTGTATTTTTCAAGTCACATAGTAAAGATGTTTGAATTTATATTTAAAGTAAAGGTATTAAAGCTTCTTTTTCTTTTGCTGGGGGAGTTCTGCATAGCCACATTTATCTAGATTAACTTCAGAACATAGGGTTTTTTTGCTTTTAATTTTTTTTTTTAGTAAAGTTCCTTTACTCATTAGTTGTTTATGCAGGATGGAGAAGAGTAGGTAATCTGTAATAAAGGACTTGGCCTTTCACAGAATCACAGAATTTTCAGAGTTGGAAGGGACCTCTAGAGATCATCTAGTCCAACTCCCCTGCTAAAGCAGGATTGCCCAGGGCACATTACTCAGGACTGCATCCAGGCGGGTCTTGAAAATCTCCAGGGAAGGGGACTCCACAACCTCCCTGGGCAGCCTGTGCCAGTGCTCTGTCACCCTCACCGTAAAGAAGTGTTTCCGTGTATTTGAACGGAACTTCCTGTGTTCTAACTTGTGCCCGTTACCCCTCGTCCTGTCACTTGGAACCATTGAAAAGAGCCTGGCTCCATCCTCCTTCAACCCACCCTTTAGATACTTGTATGCCATAATAAGGTCTCCCCTCAGCCTTCTCTTCTCCAGGCTAAAGAGTCCCAGCTCTCTCAGCCTTTCCTCATAAGGGAGATGTTCCAAGCCCTTAACCATCTTAGTTGCCCTTCGCTGGACTCGCTCCAGCAGTTCCCTGTCCCTCTTGAACTGGGGAGCCCAAAACTGGACACAGTATTCCAGTTGTGGCCTCACCAGTGCCGAGTAGAGGGGGAGAATGACCTCCCCTGACCTACTGGCCACACTCTTCCCTATGCAGCCCAGGATTCCATTGGCCTTTTTGGCAACAAGGGCACATTGACTGGTCTCTGTTAGAGGGAATAGGAACACTGAGCCTACTTAACTAGGCTCACAGAGAGGAATTTTTTATTTTTTTTTTTTTAATGTAACGGACATGAAGCTTCTAAAATATTGTTTGATGGTAGCAAAAAGAGGAACAAAAGCATGCTAAAGATGCATAAATGAGTTCCTTTTGGATAATTTTCTTCTTCAGAGACAAATCTTAATGGTACTACTGTCTGCCAACCTCAAGGTATTTTTACATAGCCCGTATGATTTGCCTGCCTTCCCTGGGACTTGGATCCCACTGAAGCCAGCAAAATCCCAAGCCACTGTATTATTTTATTAGGAATTAAAGACTTAAATAATTTTATGCTGCTTGCAGTTGAGATCCCAAAATTATAGAATCATAGAATGATAAATCTCATCAGAAGCTATATCTAATCACCAACTAATCAGAAATTTAGATTTCTAAGACATTTGACACTCAAAAACCCCAGCAGGCAGACTTATAGTTGCTGTTCAAATAATTAAGGAAACTTTTATTTGGTTTTGTTAAAGCAAAGCAGTCTATTTAACCTTTCCATTCCCTGCCACATTCTTCCCTGCAAAAGTGTCAACATAATCAGCTTAGCCTGTTAAACCACGTAATATGATTTCATAGTATGTGTGGATGGTGTTAAGGTAGTGTAAATTCAAACTTTAATGAGACACTACAAATTGTTATCGCTAGGTGAGAGATAGTCCAGTGTTGGTGTCATTGGCAGTGGAGTTTACCTTCATGGGGACAAGTGTAGTGACTGAGACCAGTTGATTCTGCTTCATCTTTAAAGCATTTTTGGAGTGCCATATCTATTAACTCCATTTTGATAGCGTTACTTAAGTCTTTAATTTAGAGTGCATATTTTAGTATATTCAGTTAATTGGATCATTTCTAGAATAATTCTATACTTTTTATATTTTCAATGACATATTTCAATTATTTCCTATATGTAGTTGGGATAAGGAATCATGCTGACTAGAGTAATGACTAATCTAAACACCAGAAGCAATCATACTTAGGAAGTTTGGTTAGAAACTTCCATATTTAAATAGGTGTCTATAGCTCCAATTGAGTAAAGATTTAGCTTTTAAAATACATAGTTAGAAATCCCTCCTTTCTTTGGTTAGGAACAGCCCTGTACAGCAGAACAGTCATGCTCCTGGTGTTAGAGGTGACTATTTGATGAATCTTTTGAAAATCTTGCATGGGTGATGCGATGATAGAAACTTTACACTAGAACTACTTCATTGCAATTGCAATTTAAAAACAGAAATCACCGTATTTGTTTAACATGTACTTTTTTTACAGCTGCATAATGTTTTGATGTGATACACAACTGGCATTGTTACAGTTACTCATTGCACATTCATATTCTTTCCTCTCTAGCTATACTTATCATACTGTTACTAAGAAGCATCCTAAGAATGACCATAGTACAATCAGAGGAAAGGCCCTTCTGATTCAGTGTCTTTCTCTAATTGTAACCAGTAGCAGGCGCTTCGGGGACGCAAATAAGAACAGCGAATGAACACAAAAGGGGAAAGAATAGCGGTAGATCTTCCCGCTTTACGGCAATCACTGGCAAGAATTTAGACAGTAGTAAGTTGATATTTTCTACTGATTTTTTTATTATTTTTCCTATTAATTCTCTACATTTGATTGGCTTTTTTGACCACAGTTTTGGACTGTACTGACACTGCCATGCAACACTGAAATAGCTTTTATAGATGGCAACAGTGACATTGGATTCAAATGCATCTCCAGGTTTCTGATTGGAATCAGTGCTCCAACTCAGAGAAAAAGAAGCATGGGCAGAGGTCCCAAGAAATCTCATTTTAGAAAGAATGTGGGTTATTTAATCTCTTGAATAAGGATTGATTGAGTAAAGGAGTTTTCAGATACATGAAAGGGTTGATAAGAGGAAGGTAGGAATACGCTTCTCTGCTTACTGGGACTAGGACAAAGAGTAGTATTTTGAAATTACAGCACGGGAACTTCTGATCTATTGCTATTTTTATTTTACAAAAACCTCTGATGTACTGAAGATGATTAACTACTAGACTAGATGGGTTAGGGAATTGTGGCATTTCTATTATTAGAAGGTTTTAAGTAGATGTTGAAAAAGGTTTGTGTTAAGAACATATTTGCTTAGAGGTACAGCTGGAGTAAATAACCTCTTAAGACACCTTCCAGACTGCTTCTGATTATTTTATGAAGGATTTGAAATTCATCGTATTAAAGGGTTAAAAGCATATGTCAGGAAGTCTCTTGTGTGGTGTTGAGCAATGCAATTTTCGTGACAAGAATAGAAATAGCAATTTGAAATCTCACTGTTTTAACAAGCACTTTTCCATGGAAAACTGTTGTCGGTATGTCACAAGAAATGAAAAAACCATTTAAATACTGCAGCCTTCTCTCAGTTTTGCATCCAGTTTCCCAGCATAAAATGTACAGCATTAAGAAAAGGCTGTTTGGATATTTCAGCATCTAATTGGTTGTCCTTGAGATAGATGGCATTCTTCTGTTTAAGAAATTTTCAAATGAGTTAAAAAGATGGTTTTATATAATTTACTATATAAAATATCTGTTGTGAAATGTCACATGTGTCTCCATCTGCACTATTTTTCTTTGATGTGATTTTTAGAGAATCACTTTTTTTTGTTTTTGTTTGCTATTGTGTCATTCTGTAGGATGAGCTGTTTATCTTTCTTTCTGAAGAGTCTACTTTTTGAAGGAAAGCTGCATGGAATACTTTAATTAAATAGAAATATAAATAGGGAAAAAAAGCCATGTTGGTATTTTTCTTTGCAACTTAAAAGTTAAAATCTCTTTTCTTAATCAGCATTATATTCAGTAACACAGTACATATCTTGAACGTGAAGCCTTGCTTAAATTTTCCAAAAGTAAATGTTGTACTTACAGGTATCTTACAGTTAATTCCCTGATACTAGAACTACGGCTGTTGTATTTCCTGTGTTCTGTCTGCAAGGAGAAAACCCAGGTATACCCCAAAGTTCCTTTCTGTTGACTCAGACATAGTTTTCTCTGGGAGCTGTGGGTCATTCTCAGGTACAGTCAGTTAAGTCTACGAGGACTTTAAAGATGAGAAAGCTCTTGAATTTATCGGTATTCAGAGAGACACTTCTGGCAGTACAAAGCATTGGAGTGGCATGCTGTTAGTGCCCTGTGTAACTGAGCACATCAGCTTCACTGGGCTGATTTTTAAAGTGTCAGAATCTTTAAATGGCTTTATTTTTAGGCCTTTCAATTGCGGGAGAAGCTTGCTATCCTGTTTGAAAGGTGTTGTATTTGCTGCTGGTCCACTGTGTCTCCATATGTTGTTTAGGATGTGAGTGTTTTTTCTGAGGTGTAGAATAATTGTCCTTTATCAAAGGTGGCACTGGGTTATAGCATTGCCTGTAAGCACTTCAGGTCGAAAAGGCAATTCATGATTGAGATTTATTCTGCAAAGTATGATTGTAAAAAAAAGCACAGAAAGCATCAGTGTGTTTGTTTTCTTGTTTTTGTGCAATTAAAAATGATGCTCCAAGGGTACTGAAGGAGCTGGCGGAAGTGCTCACCAGGCCACTCTGCATCATTTATGAACAGTCCTGGATAACCGGGGAGGTCCCAGCTGACTGGAGGTTGGCAAATGTGACACCCATCCATAAGAAGGGCCGGAAGGAGGATCCAGGGAACTACAGGCCAGTCAGTCTGACATCGGTGCCTGGGAAGGTCATGGAGCAGATCGTCCTCAGTGCCATCACACGGCACATGCAAGAGAACAGGGTGATCAGGCCCAGTCAGCATGGGTTTGTGAAAGGCAGGTCATGCCTGTCAAACCTGATCTCCTTCTATGACAAGGTGACCCACTTAGTGGACGAGGGAAAAGCTGTGGATGTTATCTACCTGGATTTTTGCAAGGCTTTTGACACCGTTTCCCATAGCATTCTCCTGGAGAAACTGGCTGCTCATGGCCTGGGCAGGTGTACTCTTCGCTGGGTAAAAAACTGGCTGGATGGCCGTACCCAGAGAGTGGTGGTAAATGGAGTTAAATCCAGTTGGTGTCCGGTCACAAGTGGTGTCTCCCGGGGATCGGTGCTGGGGCCCGTTCTCTTTAATATCTTTATCAACGATCTGGATGAGGGGATCGAATGCACCCTCAGTAAGTTCGCAGATGACACTAAACTAGGGGGGCGTGTTGATCTGCTTGAGGGTAGATTGGCTCTGCAGAGGGATCTGGACAGGCTGGACAGATGGGCTGAGGCCAATGGTATGAGGTTCAACAAGGCCAAGTGTCGGGTCCTGCACTTGGGTCACAACAACCCCATGCAGCGCTACAGACTGGGGGCGGAGTGGCTCGAAAGCTGCCTGGCAGAAAAGGACCTGGGGGTGTTGGTGGACAACCGGCTGAGCATGAGCCAGCAGTGTGCCCAGGCAGCCAAGAAGGCCAACACCATCCTGGCCTGCATCAGGAATAGTGTGGTGAGCCGGACTAGGGAAGTAATCATCCCCCTGTACTCGGCACTGGTGAGGCCTCACCTCGAGTACTGTGTTCAGTTTTGGGCCCCTCACTACAACTGGGACATTGAGGTGTTGGAGCGTGTCCAGAGAAGGGCTACAAAGCTGGTGAAGGGTCTGGAGGACAAACCTTATGAGGAACGACTGAGGGATCTGGGGTTGTTTAGCCTGGAGAAGAGGAGGCTGAGGGGAGACCTTACCACCTTCTACAACTACCTGAAAGGAGGTTTTAGAGAGATGGGAGCTGACCTCTTCTCCCTGGTGACAAGTGATAGGACACGAGGAAACGGGTTCAAGTTATGTCAGGGCAGGTTTAGATTGGCTATTAGGAAGCATTTTTTCACTGAAAGGGTTATTAAACATTGGAATAGGCTGCCCAGAGAGGTGGTGGATTCACCATCCCTGGAGGTGTTTAAGAAAAGGGTAGATGAGGTGCTTAGGGACATGGTTTAGAAGTGGTGGTGTTTTTATCAGGGTAGGTTAACGGTTGGACTTGATGATCTTAAAGGTCCCTTCCAACCTCACTGATTCTATGTAAATGCAAGAATTTCTGCCGACACTAGTGTCGAAGAACTCGGCCTCAGACACTGGAGCATTTATATGTCTACCTGAATTCCAATTTACTCTTAATTTTTCTCTCACAATTTGAGCAGGGACTGGAGTATAGGCGTCTCTTGCCCTGGTCCTCGAAGTTACCATCATTTGGTGACAAAATGCGTCGCATTTGGAACTTCTGATGTGAGACGCTGAACTTCACAGCAAACAAGCCAGTCACCAGGGAGATGGAAGAAATGTCCGGCCATGTTTCTAGGCCATGATAATCTCGATCTTTGTCACAGTATCACTTTGCATTTCAATCACTTTCTTTGAAAACTGGTAGTTGTTGAAGGCTGTGATGTTGTTCTAGGTGCAAGCTAAATTTCTGTGTGTTTCTGTAAAGCTCTCCACTGCAAGTAGAAGAGAGTAATTTCTTCTGCATATGTCCTGCGACTTGGTGAGTAACAGAGAAAGGTTCAAATAGTTCTTGCTAGTCTCGCAAGTAGCTAGATTTCATATTCTAAGATGGAGAGTAATAAGATCATAGACTCTAGGCTTTGTAACAAGGATGTTGTCCTCCAGTTGGCAATTAGGACCTGGGTATTCTTGAAATTCCTGTATTTATGTTGACTTCAGAGAATGGCATATGCATAACTGCATTTGATTAGAATAACTTTCTAAATGATATTGTGCGTTTACTGTAGAAGTATATTGTCCGAAGAGCCAGCATGTGTAAGTGGTGATGGCTGACAGAAGAGAAGGATTACGCTGGCAGAGTGCTGAATTAAGGGCTGGCTGGATGTTGCACTAAGCTGTTTTTGGAACGAAAACAGTTACTGAGCAATTAAAGATCCAATGCAGTCTGGTAGAAAACAGAGTAATTTTCAAAACAGAGCTGAGTGTAAGCCATGCATATTAAGGACAGCAGGAAATACTCCTCCCTTGGTGCAATGAGAAGGCCCCGTAAAGCACTCCCTGGGGCAGAAAATTTCAGATTCAGACCAGAATCATATCCAGATTCAGAATCCATTCAGGATACTATGGTTATTTTCTGACCTTTTTATTGGCTGTAGCTACATATCATGGCCTAAAGCTTTGTTAGCATGACTTTTATACTTGTGCCTTATTCAAACATATAATTACCTCGTAACTGTCTAAATAATTTGTTTTGAATAGAGTTAAATAATACTGTTCTTTATATTTTACTTAAATTCTTTAGATTATTTTTTGCTGTCCTTTACGATTTTTCTTAGGTCTTCCTGAAATTGATACCAATTGAGGAGTTGATTAGATTTTCCTTGTGATTATTCAACTGTCTAGTCTTTCTGGCAGCTGCTGGCCAACCCAATAGCTTATAAATTATAATGCGTTATAAACTCCCGGCTCAGAAACCTTTGCGTATTTTATACGGGGCGGGGGGAGAGAGGACAATGTTTCTTCTGTATATAGTAAATAGTAAGGGTAGTTTCCCCTGACGGCTACCACTTATGTGATAGTGGTTCACTAAATGTTCATATCTGATTTAGTAAATTGTTGGATGATAGCAATCAGGATTCTGACTGGTTGAGTAATGAGATTCTGATGACTACTAGCTCCCTGATGATAAGTGCTTCAAAACCATTAAGTGCTGTAAGATACAGAACATGTGAAGAATGTAGAGAGCCTTTAGTATTTTTGAATTGTTGTAATTCTTTTTCTAATATTTTTATTCCAATAAATGAAGTTTTGTTTGCCTTCTACTTTGTAAACTCCCGAGAATAAGGATTGTCTTTTTATTTGTGTTCTTCTCATCACTGATTAACAAATAGATAATAAGATTTTTGTATGAATGCAGGGGAATCATGGCAAAATGGTGATTAGCCTTGGCAAACATTACAGCAGATGCACAAGCAAACCACACATCACAAAAGTATTATAGCAGTTGCATGTATTGTTTCAGATTTTTCTCTTAATGACCTTTTTGCAGAGCGCGGATACACTAATGCAAGCTTTTCTGTATAGACATATTTTACAATATTGCCACAATTAAATATTTGATGCTATGCAGCCAGCCCTAGTGCTTGATTTAGGTGTTCCTTTTTCATCAAAGTCGTTTGATCAATGAATACACAGTTTTTAAAAAATCTTTCTAAAGAATAAATGGCAGAGGTTGTGATTGTTATATATTCTGTTTATCTGTAATTCATTAAATCATTAGAATGCCATATTGTAACAGCTGTTGCGAGCTAATTCCCTGTAATCTATTTATTAGGTTTGCAAGTGAATTTTTTGCTTTCTTCATTTCTGCTAAGCTACATGTTTTAATATCACATCTCTTGAATGTCAGGATCTTCCTTATTTTGTTAGGCAGACTGTAAGAACAGAAACAAAGTAAGTGAGAGAGACCACTGGTAGAGAAAAAGTTGGCATTGTAGTTTTTCTTTAAATTTTAACTTTTATCATTAAAATTATTTCATGCTTCTTAATTCAGTGGAATAGAGAGCTTAATGTAATCTTATTAGGAACAGCTAGTGTTTACAAGGACTGTCAGCTGGTTTTATGAACTCTTGAAGCCTTGCTGATGTGGCAGCAGACAAGTTCAGTGGAGTTTAATTAATTTGAAATAAACAATTAAATTCCCTTTTATGACATTATTAAATTAATATAATAAGTAATTAATGTAAAATTCACAAATTAATAAAAATAAAAGTGAGAAAATTGATGGGTTCCACCATATTCCGAGACTTTATGACTTTACATTAAGCTGGGTAGTAAGCACTGAATGTCAAAATAACAGCACTTGAAAGTAAAACAGCAAAAAGGATGAACTACTGTGCTCTGGAGAAATGAAGCATATCAGCCTTTCTTTATTGAGTAGAATCATTTTAGAGTCCCAGAAATAAGTAGCATCACTTACGTTTTTGTGGGTTATGTAATATTCAATTTTATGTTAATTATTCTTAAGGTAGCAGAAAATTAAATCAGTTATCATATAAGTACCCCTGTCTGTTCTGTTTTCAGACCACTATTAACTAGTTCTTTCCTTTCTGAAAAAATGTTTCATAGGGTTCATACGTGTACCGTTTTTGTGAGCTCAGGAGTCCCTTTATGCCACAATATAGAGATTGAAGCTGAAGCCTAGCCCTCCTGTTGAACACACTGTTAACGTCTTGGGATGCAATCTGGGTCTAGACTGGAGTGAACCATCTGTCCAACAAATAAAGGGAGGGACTATTTCATACTCATTTTTCATGCTCATTTTGCCCCTAAAGACAATGATTCCACAAGCAGCTCAAACTTCTGGGCTCTGCAAACTGAAGGCTCAACATAAGCACAGCTATCAATGACCTCTACTCCATTCAGTTGCCTGATGTCACAGGCTGGTCCTTCTGATTGATGGCCTAGGACCAGCCTGGTTTTCATGGTTTCATGAAAAAAATGAAAGTCAGAGTTTCTGTTAGATCGTTTATGTTACACTGGTGTACCTACATTGAGGATGATGGTATTAAATTAAACTTTACAGTCCTCTGGTAGCTATCCTACTTGTGTGCCATGAAAAGAGATTGAAGTGCTAACAGCTTTTAGGGCTTCTGCATTGACAGCTTGTTGTTAAGGTGAGAGATGTCTGTGTGTCTGTGTGACCTTAGCAAAATATTATTCTGTGCTGCGGAAGGAGGAAGACAAACACTTCCTCAGTTCTTTTCCCAGGGCTCTGATAAATCTCACAGTGGAAAAAGCTCTGAATCTGGTAGAAGTCTGGTGTTAGAGAGGTGAGCTAGACTTATTAACCTGGTGCTTTCAAGCCTGTAAGATGTTCCTCTACACAATCTAACTTCTTTGGTAGAACTATTAACTTGTGCTTCAGAGAAATGAAGAAGCAGAACATGGCATCTTTCATGTAGATGGCAATAACTCTGCGTGGATGCCCTATTCCTTTTTCTTGTGAAAAACTCTCCAGCTGCTCACGTGTTCAATGTTCATTTACCTAGGTTTGCAACATGCATAATCCTTTATTAGGAATTACCAAAAAATGGGGGGATGAAAGCCAAACACCTGCAATATGATATTCAGGGATAAAAGTTTCCTATTTCCCACTTAAAGTCCATTGCAGGAGACTTGGAGGTATTGGCTGGTTCAGCCCTATTTGAAGTATTAAAAGAGTTCTTCCCTCTCTGGAAGATCTTTCAGAAAGACTGCTGCTAGCAGTTCTCTGTATGGTTTGTGAGAGTAAGAGGCTTTAAACTTAAGTCTAACCTATATGGTTTTCCTGTCCTATTTCGCATTGAATACAGAGGATAGAGTTAAAAAATTCATAACCATAAAGAAAACTTGAGCCTAAAAGACCATAAAGGAGCAGGCATATTTTTGGGAGTCTCAGGCTACATAGTCCTTCCAGCTGAACAGTCATAACCTATTACTGACTGGCAATTCACAAACTTGGAGTGATCTCTGTTGTTTGTGTGTGACTCAACTGCTTGTTCATAGGCAATGACTATATTAAAAAGTCCCTGTTTGAGAAATTGCAGATAGGAGTATGAAGAGCATGTATTCTTCAAGGATAGTAGAGGCTATCTACACTGATGAATGCTTTTAGGATCCAAGGGAAAAATAGCTGACCCCATTACCTCATCCCTGTCTACCTGTTCCTTTCCCTGAAGCATGCATTAGAGGGCCAGTAGGTCTTTGCTTGCCCAGTTGTACGATGTAAGTCCCAGATGTAAGACCCTCTGTGTTTTGGTGAAGTTTGCTGCAGTGATTTCTGTCATGTTGGCTATGAGGTCTCAAGTAGCCCAGGTTTTCTGTGTGAATCCTGTTTTTATATTTTGTAACCCTTAAGGATACTGTCATCCTATTTCCAATTAGCTTTATCACCATACTAATACTGTCAATTATCACCTGTCAATTTTTCTAATGTAACATTTGGAGCTCGCCAAAACGTTAACACAGAGATCGTGTCATACATTTTCTTACAGGTTTTGACTTGGCCTATCGGCCTATAATCTTCATGATAAATCTTCTGCCTGCTGTTGTCATTACACTCCTTCCCATTTCCTTATGATTTCTAATACTAGACCTGCCAGAAAAGAATAGAGAAAGGCAAAGAAATTGTGCTTCTG
Source organism: Vanellus vanellus (assembly GCF_965231255.1). NCBI lineage: Eukaryota > Metazoa > Chordata > Aves > Charadriiformes > Charadriidae > Vanellus > Vanellus vanellus. Next base: position 23,305,349 of record NC_138913.1, on the reverse strand, counting down.
GAACGAAAAATTGTAAATTATACATGTAACAGGAAAATAAAACAGAAAATACACTTAAATAGGAGGAAAAAAATCAAGCAGAAAATAGAAAGATGCAATACAATGGTGAAATGAAAATTATAGAGGGAAAAGATAAAATGATACCATTCTAAGCAAAGTTGTGAAAACCACTATGTTCTATTTTTTCTTTGATATCAAGAGAAGGATTTTTTTTCTTTTGTTTTTATTGATATAGAGCTCATTGAGTATTACAACACTATACTCTTGTTCAGGCTGACATATTTCCAAGAGGACATTAGTTGAAAGTAAAGAATAACAGAAAATTTTGTAGAAAATCCAGCAGTGAGGTTATTTAAGATGTATAAATACTCCGGCAAGTTTATAGGCTGCTAGAATGTCTTCAGCTAGACTGTGACTTAGGCCTTACAGTGAATCTAAATTCCCTTTTGTTTTTATGTAGTTGCAGCTTTCACTAACTGTACCAGTGGAGAAGCTGAGTTTTTGTGAAGCAGCTTTAAACTGGTACTACTAGTAGTTTAATCTTTCACATGGAACAGATTTTTAGGATGAGCTGTTTAATGTTTTCGAAGAGGTCCCACATCCCAGTGAACACGCTTGAAACATACCATGTGAAATGGGCTGAAGCACAAAAGCCAAAAAAGTAGTTGCTTGAATAGAATAACAAGGAGATGGAATTATAAAGGGTTTTATAAAATCTGGTAAGAGTCACCAACTCTTCCCCTCTCCCCTTTTTCATGTGTTAACAGTCTTGTAACATAATAAAGATAATTGGATTACAAAAGACTGTCCATGTGGTCCTACATCTCTCTCATTGGCGAATGGTGGTGTATTTTAAGAATGGTGGATTTAGAGGACTTAAATATATTTCTTTCAGTTTACATTTCTTCTAAGAGCCACGGCAAGAACCAAGTCATGGTTTCTAGGCTGCATCACTGTTTCCCAGGCAACAACACAGGAAATCGCAACATCAGTCACTAAGCCCTCCTTGGAGCCTGTGGCAAACAGTCAAATTGCCTCAAACCCCATCTTTTTCAAAATAAAACATAATTGATGCAAAGGTATATACCAAGCAGAAACAACAGATAAAAAAAAAAAAGTTTACATATTCAGGCCTATCTAAAGTACATCTTTTGACTACAGTGCATTCAAACAGCAACTCCTACTTTCTGTAGCATTTTCTTAAAACTCCTAAAGAAATTAATTTCTGTACTTGCTCTACAGAGGAATATCTAGCAGTTTCATCTTTGCTTTTATGAGGGTAAAGGCCTGGGAAGAGACCAGTTTGCTGCCCAAATAGGCAGTCAAATTATGGTTAATCTGACTGTGTTTAAGGTACCGCTTTATTCCTGTTATTGTTTTGATTATTATTTTTATCTTCTAGTAGACTTGTTTGAATTAATTGTGTGCAGTCAGGCAGAAATGAAGTGCATATTAGTGTCATAAAAAATACAGATATCTGCTCTTGTTTCCTGAAACTTTTTAATAGAAATAATAATATGAAATATGTATTTCACTTAATGAATAATTTAAAAAGTCAAATAACCTACTCAATATAAACAGGAGTACTGAAGGTTTTTGTGTTTCTGCCATCTTAGGTTATGTATCTTGGCACGATTTGTAAACTGACTACAACAAAATTGACAAACTTCATGTCAGAAAAAAAAAGGTTGTCTTAGTCATATCTTAGGCTGAAATTCACAAAGTCTTATGTTTTTAAATGAAATGTCACTGATTTCAATTTGAATGAGTAGTAAGATAGCCAGAGGTGTCTAAATGCATTACAACTATTGTTGACCTTGAGAAAGAATTTTGATCCTGAGGGGCAGCAGCTTTTAAAAAATTCAGTCCTGGTTCCTGTATAGCTTTAAAAATTTCAGCCTTTGTTTTCATAATGATGTTTCTACCAACACCGTGTTGAAAAGGCACCAAACTGAAAAGTTCCTAAATCAAGTCATAAGAGTGAATCCAAATTTAGCTAACACTATAAGACGTTAGCTGGACTTTTTGAAGCAACCTTGTAGCACCTCTACCATCTCTTTTGGAAACAGATTAGAAGTATGGGGTTTTTTCTTCCATCTGTTTTGCAGTTATGAGTTTGGTTGCTTAAACTGAATTAAAATAAATAAAATAAATAAAAATAAAATAAATTAAATAAAATAAAATAATTATATAATTAAAATAATGACGATGTTTATTTTGAGGAGTAAGTGCAGGGAAAGGCAGGAATCTTTAGCAAGATAGAGCAGAATCCAGTTTCACATAGTACCCCATGATACCTGTGTTTTCTTTCCTCTACAAAACATGAGAAGGGAGAGAGCCCTTTAACAAAAGGTTGTGAAAAATCCTAAATCAATGAAACGTATTTGTGTGGTCTTATCTATACTGTGTAGCTACCACAGTTCCCAGTACATTAATTTAGACAGGTAGAACCTAGACAGGCGAAGTTTGGGACATGGGTTCAGCACAGCATTATTCCTCACTAAGTGAGTTGGAGCAAGGGTTAAAATAAAATCAGTATTTTCTCCTATTAGCTTTTCCGCTTTCATTGGGAATGTGCGTAAGCTCATATTTGTTTGGTAGGGATACAAACCTGATTCAGCGTTGGACTAAGAGAGAGATTTAGTCACAGAAGTGCTGTGTTAACAGCTCAAGATTGATTAATTTCTGTCAAATTATATTGACGATTTCCTAGACTGGGGGTTCCTGTCAGATCATAAACCCTGCCACAACCACACTCTGGCTTATCCCCTGAATGCAAATGTGCTTCAGAGAATCAAAGCTCAAGGCCTTCTATGTGAAGGAGAGCACGGGGTCTGGTGATACTAAGCTACTGTAATGCTGCCAAGAGACCAGAGAAATATAAAAAGAGTAGGAGCAATTATTTATTCCAACTAAGAATTGGAGCACTCTGTATCTTCTAGAACGCATGGAAATAAGGGTTGCCAACAAAGAATTGTCTAACTTTTAATGTAGATGGCAAGGTTAAGCAACATTCATGCTCTGCTTGAGCGCTCTTGCATTTGAAAGCGTGTGCCAAGGAGTTAGTTACTGATGCGCCTGCCGTTTTTTTGTGTTAGTCGTACTGATCTTTATCTCTGGTAGTTGGGAGGTTTGGAGTTTTTTGGGTTTATGGTTTGGTTTCTGGGTGTGGGGTTTGTTTTTTTTTTTTGGGGGGGGGGGGGGTGGATATAAGCACTTGACTTATCAAATATTTCTAGGACAAAAGCTTTTCAACTTGCCTAAAACTGAACACCTAACATCTCTGATCACTGATGTAATAAACAATGCTTTAAAGAGATTGCTAACATAGTCTTATCAGCTGTTCCATGTCTGAATTAAGGCAGCTGCAAAAGTGAAAAGGGGGAGAGCTACCGAGTCATTGCATAAAGAATTGTCAGGAACAAATGTCTGTAAATAAGAGGTATTCTGGTGTTTTCAGATGTCTTAGTGTACATCCAAAAGACATGCTTTTTCCTCAATAGAACATTTCCAAGTATGGGATAAATCATTCCTGTGAAATCGGGTTAGCAGTAGGCAAAAGCAAATTAAGCTCCATCAGAGACTGAGGTATGTTCCTTCGTATGTGCCAGAACTGTCTGCTCTGTAGGCAATTTGTTGAAAACAGCTGGCTTTCTATACTGCTTTACTTGTCATCTGAAGGACGCCATGTATATTTTAGAGGTCTTTTCTTCACTTTGTATTCAAACTAAATTTATTTAGCCACTGTACACAATGAATGCAAAGGTAAGAATTTACCCACCTTTCTTTAAAACATCATTAAAGGTAGAACTGTGGTGAGAGGTAGATATTATATCTGACTAAAATTGCTCTGTGTATAAACCCAACAGATTTGTATAGCAAGAGTGAGTGTTTTTTAGGGATGGGGGAAAAAAAATTGAGTATTATCTTTACTGATTTTTCTCTTGGCTGCATTCAGACTACCACAGTAAGGAGGGGGGTGTGCGTGTGTGTATGTATTATTTTAATCACTAAAGTTCCATTCCTAAAAACACACCTTTATTGCCTACAGATAAGCTTAGATACATGTTTGAGGATCCCTTCAGTCTGCTTGCAGAGGTGCTTATAACTGTATTGAAAAACTCAAGCTGGTGAATGCTATGAGGATTTTGTTGTGGAATCACGGCAGAATGTGTTCTCTGCTAAAAGCACTAGTAATGAAATATTACTTAGTCTGTGTGCAAAAGGGCAAGCACCCTGGAAGAATAAATGAAAAAAGAATTACATCTATACCTTTATGATCATTTATATAGCAATAACACTGCCTTGGCTGGCTGGCCAGCCATCCAACACCACTCAAAAATACCCAACTGCTCATCTGTTTCAGTTGCATTTAGCAAAGTGTTGCTGTGATGATGTGAAATGCATTCCAGCTGTGATCACCTTGTGTTTTCCCTCTCACCCAACAAATTTTACTGTGTGGGTAAGGAGTTAAAAATATCAAAAATATTAAGAATATTTAGAATATTTCAAGAAAAAAAAATCTTTAGCATTTGTTCACTACAGTTCTTTAAAAAGAGAATAAATCCCAGTGTATGTCCCTTCTGGAAGTAATAAAGTATACTTGGCTCTTTTCAGAGTAAACCAAAGATCATAGAATACCAGGTTGGAGGGGACCTCAAGGATCATCTAGTCCAACCTTTCTTGGCAAAACCATGGTCTAGACAAGGTGGCCCAGCACCCTGTCCAGCTGAATCTTAAGAGTATCCAGTGTTGGGCAATCTACTGCTTCCCTGGGGAGATTATTCCGATGGCTGATTGTTCTCGTTGCGAAAAACCTTCCTCTTGCGTCCAGTCGGAATCTCTCCAGAAGTAACTTGTGCTCATTACCCCTCATCTTTTCTGTGTAACTTGTAAAAAAGGGAGTCTCCATCTTCTTTGTAGCCACCCTTTAAATACTGGAACATGGTGATAAGGTCCCCCCTAAGCCTCCTTTTTCTTGAGGCTGAACAAACCCAATTCTGCCATATGGCAGGCTTCCCAGCCCTCTGATCATCTTTGTGGGCCTTCTCTGGACCCTCTCCAGCCTGCCCACATCTTTTTTGCACAGCGAAGTGTTAAGTGTTCTGCTATTCATACATGTTTTTGGTGTAAATAAATGTGCCGCAAAACTTATTTGTTCTGGAGGAGATTTTGCACTCAGCAGTACCAGGTGCAGATAAGACAGTGTCAGTTGGGTATTTCCAACAGCCAAGGGCTCCTCCTCCTTTGATGAGTGACACCTGGGCCCTAACGAGGCCAGTTGTGCTGGCTGAGGCACCTAGCAGCTCGGGGAGTCTCCTTGTCCTCATGAGGGTGTAGCTGCCCTCAGCATTGTTTGAACCTGGGTTTTAGTGTTCCCCATTGAGCACAGGTGAGTCCTCATGTCTATTTTCTAGACTTTTCTTCCTAACCTGGGGGGGTGTACGAGGAGAGTTGGGGGAGTGAGGAGGAACAGCCCCAGCACTCTGAGTGCGGGCGAGCACCCCGGGGGCCTGCTGGCTCCATTTGCTGATGGGAGGCAAGGCATCTGGGCACTGGGACAACTTGCACCGACCCAGAGCTGAGTGTTTTGTGCTTAATGCTTATGCCGGCAGATGATCCTCTTCAGCCAGACAGTGAGTACCCGGGGGGGATCAGGCTGGGGGGCAAGAAGCAGGTCAGTTGCCGTGCGGCCCGTGCCTCTATGTGGGGAGTCTTCAACTGAAGACCCCCGAGCTGTTAGCTTTGTGTGAAGGGAAAGGATGTTTGTCTTTCAATCTGCTGTTTTACTGGAGTGTTTCTCGTTAAAATGCAGGAGAAAATCAGACCTACCACATTATCTTAGCAGTACTAAAAATGTGTGAGGAAAACAACCATTGTGTTTCAGGGAGATTTAATTGAACATAATTATTACATGGTCATTTTAAGAACAAGAGAAGGCCATTCTCCTTAGAAGGTGAGAAAGTAGTCAGTAACATGTTAAGTACAAAGGGGATCAAAGCATAAAAGTGAGGGGAATGTATTTTTTTTTCTTGTTGTTTTTAAATCAGTAATTTCATTTGTGTCAGTTTTGGGTTGGTTTTTTTTTTTTTTTGATAAATAATCCTTAGACTGTGTTTATTTAGGTTAGTGGAAGGGGTGGTTGTTGGAAAAAAAAAAATCACAGCTGTATAATAGTAATGTTTTGTAGGTTATGAGAAAGTTTAATTTTAAGTTTCACTTTTTTTACTTTTGTTTCAATTTCCTAAAGCTGTTATTAAAATGGATGAAGTGCTACATATGAACCTTTGAATTGCTTCAAAGGGAACTGTGTCATAACTTTGCACTTTCTGCAAGCTTTTCTTCATCTTGCCAGCCTTAGGTTATGGATGAACATACTTTAAGGAGAAGAGCAGTGTAGTGGATTTTAAATGCTTTCATCTTTAATTAGAGGAGGAGGGAGAACTCTTTAAAATGGTCATAAAATTTTTAATGTAATTTGCAGCACATTTAATATGTTGACTTAGGGGCAACAACAGAAGCATAGAGTCAGCTATGCAGGGTGCTAAATGACTGGAGTTTCCGCACTGGGATGTTGAACCAGAAGCCTGTTACGAGTTCGGGAATATTTGGCTTTTACACCTACCTAGAGAAATTCTCTCTGTAGTTTTACATGGCCTTAATTTTGGTGCTGTTGTGATGGACGTAACAATGTTGAAATAGTTACCTTGCACTAAATGAGGAGGTACCCTGGAGTGCGTTGTGATGTTTCTTGTGCTTAAGGGGATGTATGCGTTGGCTTCATGGCTGCAATTGTTTGTGAAGAACTTGATCACAACATTGTTAAGCTGTGACCTGGTTTGTGTTTTTCTTCACCAGCCAAATTCAAAGCTGGTAAATGTATGTGTGGTAAATGTGTGTGTTTAAAACAATAAGCTTTAGCATTCTTTGATTGGCACTTAACCAATGTTCAGGCAAATATTTTTTATGCGGCTTGGACTAGATGACCTTTAAAGGTCCCTTCCAACCCAAACTATTCTATGAAATATATTTCACAGTCTGAACACTTGAATTTGTTTTGCTTAGGATTTTTTTCTCAATACCCATAACAACCTGCAGTGATAAGTGTGTGTAAATACCAGCATTTGATGTCTATTAATATGAAGAAGTAGAAATTTAGCATTTAAGTTTACAGTCTAAGACTTTTCTGTATTGCTAATTGCAGTATTTGTTGCTGCAGTTGACCACATTACGTTCCCAGACCTATCGCTTGTGGGTCTTGGTTTACGTGACTACATCTGCCCTTTTGTCTTATGTATTTCTCATCACTGTACTTCAGTAATGAAAACTGATAACTTCAGAAGAGCAAGCTCTTGATCCTCTGCACTCTGACATTCCTTTTGACTATTTGTTTCAATCTTGTTTTTACTGAGATATTTTTGCTGAAATGTGGTGGCCTGTGTTGAGGCTTATGCAGGATAATTATAAAAGACACGTTCAGCTATAGGTACTTGGAATAATCTAACAACTGTTTATAGGTTTTTTGGGACACTAAGAATTTTGTTGTCCGTGGTGTTGAACAGAAAAATTTACATGGTAAATTGAGTATATCCACGGCAATGTTTCCCTTTAGAATCTGCAGTTGGGCAGTACCACAGTAGTTCATTGATTTTTTTTTTTTTTTTTCAAGATGTAGTGTGAATAAAGTTAGAGCCATCCCAGGATCCCTCAAAAATTTCACAAAATTTATTTTTTCAGCCTTTATGATGAGGATTCAGATTCCTTCTTCCAAGAAAATAGAAGGAACCAAGTGTCAGGAATAGGAGCATGTGAGAGTTGGGTATGTTGTGCCTACTGCAGAAGAAAGGGTACTTAGTGTTTGTTGTCTGAGAGGTGTTGTATCCCCAAACACTCACCATCCTCTTACACAGACTCACCCTTTCTTTTACAACTGGGAACCTGATACCCCTGAACTCTGGCATGGGCTAAGCAAGCTCCCCTAACTAATGCTTCGATTTGCCTGTGGCATAAGTTTTCCTTTGGTTAAAATCGGCAGGTGTGCTAGAGAAACTTTTGTCAGTATGAATGAATCTGGCAGAAATCACCTTGGCTTCGCTCTGCTGTTGTTACCTGGGAAAATCCCATCTGTGCTGGAGCTTGTGAGATGTGCTAGAGGAGAACTCAGAGAAGAACCCAAACATCAATGGCCAGGATTCCTTCTCCACCAGTCACGGCAGCAATAAGGTTGGTGAAGGAAAATAAGAAAAAAATATTTGCATTTTGTCAGTTAGCAATTAGATTTAGCAAGCTTTCCTAGTACTTAGAGGGATGCATATTAAAAATGAAGCCCAAAGTCTCCCTCTAAAAAACCTTAGTATGAGAAAGCAGCTCAGCATCTGGCTTGTGAAGTGAATAAAAACCAAAAAAAGGAGATATGCTTTTATTTGGGTAGCAGGTGACCTGTTTTGCTTCTCTGTGATTAGTTGGGTGTCAGGGTGGACAGAATATTTGTATGAGATAACAATGAGAGGAACTGTTCAGAAGCAGCAAAAACTATAGCACATTTTCTACACTGAAGAAATGATTGAGTGAACTATGAGATAAAACTTGATAAATGGAAGTGAAAGGAGAGCAGATATTTGGATTCATATAACAGATATTTAGATTGGTATAAGCAAATAGATAATTTGAGGTGGGGAAGAGTAAAAAGTGGAATCTTCATGAAAGAGAAAGCAGAAAAGCAACAAAATATAGCAAGTTGCCAAACTTTTAAAACATACTTATTGGCAATTTTATTTTTATAATGTGCAATAAAGTGTAGTCATGATTGTGGTCTCTGGAGATGTGGAGGATTTGAGCACAAGTGTGGCAGCAAATGCTTTTTTCATTTAGATGGAGGGTATCTTTCTCTACATCCTGTTTTGTAAATTAACCCTGGCACTACTTTAAGAAAAAACTCACTGTGAAAAGTAGGAAGGTTAACACAGAATGGCGTTTTGGGTTTAATTCTGCTGTACATATGTGCGTTTTACAGAGTCCTAATGGAATACATAACTGAACAATTGAGATTATTAATTTTAATTATTTTAATTGTAACCTGCTCCTTTTAATAAACTTCTCTGCTAAAAGTACAGTGCTAATATCCGGAGACAGTGTAAGAGGTATTATTTATCTATAAATTTTTAACCTTACTGATTTTAACACTTAATTATTAATCTAACAGACAGTAAATGTTGGATGTGAAAATTAAGATGTTGCTATAGTACTTCAGAAAATGCTTCATTAAAAAGAAAATAAATGTGTATGAGCAAATTTCATATCTTAGTCAAACACTTTAGGTTATTTTCCAAAGAATGTATAACCAATGCTTTATTTTGTACTTTTCAGACCTGTTACAAATGTGAAATATATAACAAGACAATTAACTGGAATCCCAGAAATTTAATGGTTTGTCTATTCTGAGTTTAAATTAGGTGCAAAAGCAGTTCCTTAATAGTAAAAACAGGTTCCCTGAAGTCTCTTTATGTCTTTATGGATTTAGTTACTATTCAAGCCTTATTGATCTGAACAGAATTATACAAATATATTGTCTGTTCTCCTTGAGCTGTAATAAAAAATAACCCATATATTTCATAGTACTGCTATGTAGTGCTTTAAAATTAGGAGGAAACATTTACAAATCATCTTTGGAACAATTTGCATTCATTGAATTGCTAATAAAATTTTATATAAATACTTAACACGGTGGTATGCCGTGAGTTGTATGCAAGCTGCTTCCCAGCGTTGCAAGAGGGGAATGTGATTACGTATGCCGCCTTTGGGGTTTTTGCTTGGTTTTAGGGTAAGGGATAAACAATAGGGGGGATCATAAAGTACCTATTTTAAACCCTATTATTTCTGTACCTTTACATTTATGTTTACCCTGTACATGCTTCTAGTATCTGATACAGAGATTTATAGATGCATTCTGGTTTAAAGTCATGGGGCAAAGTTCCACAAGGATGACTGTACGTTCACTGATAATGTTGTCACCCCCTTATTGGGTATAACTGAGTCTTTACATACTGACAGTGGTATGAAATCAGTGCATTTCAGTCCTTTCTAGGTTCAGGAATGTATTTGTCCATGTATTTTATGATGAAACCACAATAGAACCTCATTACTTTGTTAATGTTTGCTGTAATAGGAATCTGTCATATGAACACAAAATTCAGACTTCTGCTGCACTTAATCAGTGCTGAATTTTGCAAGGATGTGGATGGTAAGCCAATTAAGCTCCGTTTGCCTACCATGTCACTGCAATTTTGGAAAATTCTTTTAACTACTTTGGAGAGTACGTACTGTCAAATAGATGTTTGTGTTTATCGCAGAGGTGGCTGCATTTCAGTGAAATGTAGCATGATGCTGACATAGTCCTTAATGATCTCTTAGACTATGCAGCAAAGTATTTCTAACTTGTTTAAGATTATGTGAAAAACGCCTAAGGTTAAAGCATCCTATTATCCCAAGTAGTATTTATTTATTTATTTATTGTATCCTCCTTCATCTTAGTTTTACTGTTTTAAATTCTAAAACTTAGTTACAGGTCAGAATTAAAATGAAAAAAACAAAGTACATAGGCGTGAGTTTTTGTATTACTCTTAAAGTTATCTGTTCCTTTAAATATGCATTTCTACATGTACTCCATGCTATGAATTTGCAGTGTTTGTGGCTGTATGTTGGCAAAATAGCTTGTAAAGTATATGCTGTTGATATATGGGGTGAAATAAGCAAATACTAAGGCCATATCTGACTTCTGTGGTACAAGAGAACTGAATTTTGTCTGTCTTTACGGATGGAGAGACACCTGCAAAAATAACATATCAGAGGGGATGTTTTTAAAATTCTTTACATTATCTCCTCTAGATCTCTTCAACTATAGTCTTGCTTGTGTGTTAAGTGTTGGTAAACAATGTTGAAATGAATATTAGTACTGTAAGTGTTTGAGTTTATGTATAAACCTAATAGAAATCTTAGGGAAAAAATCAATAGTTTATAAGTCTATTGTAAAAAGCTTATAAAAGGATGTTGATGAAGAAGATCAGTTTTTAAAATGTCACTATCTTTTTAAGGTTTTTCTAGTGGCATAGGTGCTGCATGTTTTAATCCATGGAGCAAAAGATGTGTCCTCTTCTGTCCAGCTTGCTTGTCTTGTAGCAATTTGAAAATCAGTTTGATGATGGCATTTCATGCATCAGCACATCTCTTTGCTTTTAGGATTATTTTTTTTTCCCTTTTTGACATCAAAACTTGGGATGAAGTTTTCTTATTTTTGCTAAGTTTTTGAGGACTACTCTCCCCCTGCCAAATGCAGAAAAGGGGATAAAAACACTTTCCTGCATGCACATTTGGCATGTTCCCCTGAAGGACTGATGTCCCTCCTGTTCCAAGTTTTATAATAACTTAAAAGCAGATTCTGTAGAACTGAAGATATTTCTACATAGACACAAATGGAATGCGTATGTTTAAAATATTTGTAGGTCAGGTGGAAATCTTGATATTGTTTTCAATGGCAGCATGTTTCCTGGTGTTATTCTTTTTTTCCTGTTTTTTCTCTCCGTCTTATATGAATATGAAATTCACCTTATTATTTTATTTTTAATTTCAAATTAATTCCAGGTTGACCATATTCCAAATTTATGAAATGAAATTATTTGAGTTGAAATGCTTGAAAGCATATTGAAGCTGAAACTCCAGTTATGTGCAAATTACCTCTGAATGTTTGTTAAACCTTAATTATAATAGTATCACTGGGGATGTAGATCTATCACAGAATGCTTTAACAACCATGTTTTTCAAGTGAGGAAGCTGAGATTGTTTACTTAGGTACACGTTGCCATCTTCTTTGTGTGACGAAAACCATTCCCTTTTAACTATTTCTATTACTATTTGATAAGCCCGGTAACAGAACTGACACACTTCCATAAAGATGTATCATATTTTTTTTGCAGTATCTGGTGGAATAAAGATTCTTTTTTTTTCCTTCGATTTTATCAATTTGAGCCTGAACCTGGAGGCAGTCTGAATAGATGGGGTTAGAAGAATGTTTAGACCAAGTTCTCAGAATCTGAAAGGGATAGGTATGAAAGGGAAGGTCAGGGTCCTTTTTGCAGATGAAATGCGTGGTGTTATTGTACACACTGAGCATACTTTCAACATTCTGCGCTGAGTTGTATCTTATATCAGAGGAAAGCATTCAGCCAGATGCTTGCTGCTACCAAAGACTTGTATTTTTGCTCATATCTCTGCAGATTGGAGCAGCATTATGAGTTCAAAGAATGGTTTTCTGAGTTGAAATAACTCTGCAGCGCTAAAATAAATACCTGGTTTTTTATGTTCATGAACTTAAAGTAGGCACAATTATCAGCCTTCAAAAAGCAAATTTACCAAACTGATGAAAAATTTGGTGTTGGCCCTTATTTAAATCGAACATTAAAAGGTAAAAGTGTAACCCATTTTTTCTTCACACATTTGACACTCGATAAGGACAGAAGGCCATGAAATAGGAAATTTTCAAGGTAACGCGTTCTCTAAAAGGCTCCATCTTGAGAGTATATTCTGGGATGCATCCCAGTGTACTTAGTGCCCATCTTGCAAGATGAAGCTTTGCATTTCAGCGTGTCTTCTTTCCAAAACAATTCAGAAAGCATAACTTCCCCCCCCGCATCTTGGAGTTTTCCTGTGTGCTATTTAGGAGTCACAATATTATATCCATGGAAGCATATCTTTAACCTGTGGGTGTAAGATTTCTGGAAATTAGATCAGGGATATTGATAATAGACTTTGGATGATTTAAGAGGGAATGTCAGAATAGAACGTTGCAATGGGATAATGTCCTCCCACTGCTAGATGAATGTCTTAGCATCCCCTTGGCATTCATAGGAAATAAACTTTGAGGTGAAGCAGAGACATTTATTTCCAAAATGGGAGTCATTTATCCTGCTAAAGCATTGTATTCCAGGGATTCTATTTCCATTATACCCAACAGCTGATGATGAATGATGCTGTCGTTTGCTGGATCTTGATATTGTAGAATGACAGGTGATCTTCATGTGACTTTTATGCAAAATATGCATATGTAGTTAGAATAAGAGAAATGTTATTTCCTTATTTGCTTGGATGACAGATTTGCATTTTGCTTTTATCCATTCAAAATGACTTTATCATAATACAGTAAATTTAAATTCTTATATATTTGTCACACTGATTGAAGTATAGTTAGAAGCATCATCGTTTCGTCATTTAATGACTAACAAAAATATTTAATATAGCTGTAGCATGTAATAGAGGTGTCCTGTTACTTAGTGCAGTAGTGGTTTTCGGTAGTTCACAAATAGCTTGAGCACTCACTTGCAGCTGAAAAATTATAGCGAAGTCAGGGTTGCACTTCAGCCTGTGCGAGTTCTGAATCTGATTTCAGAGCTGGATGGGCCATATTCAGCTATATATTATTAAATGATCTCCTAGTCAAGGTGTGGTCTAAGTGCTTGTGTCATTGAGGTCTGAAGGTAACAGAAGGTAACTCGGTGTAACTTCTGTCCCAAGGAAAATCATAGATTGAGTCCTCTTGGAACAACATTTCTGGGTACTTCAAGGAGAAAAGGTAACTGGGAACAGCCAACATGGGTTTATCGAGAGTAAATTATGCCTCACCAACCTGATTAACTTCTATGGTAAAATAACTTGATTTGTGGATAAGAGGAGAGCAGTGGATGTCATTTACCTTGAATTGAGCAAGGTGTTCAGCGCTGTTACTCACAATACACTTGTATCCATGTTGGTGGGCTGCAGTCTGGGTAGATGGACAAATAGGTGGGTATGACTAGGCTCAGAGTGCAGTGGCCAATTCATCCTGTTCTGTCTGGGTAAAGTAAGAAGTGTAGTAATGCCAGTGTCTCTCCTGGAACCTGTCCTCTTTAACATCCGTAGCAGTAACCTGGTGGAGGTCAATGAGTGCACTTGCATGGAATTTGCAGGTGAAACCAAATTGGAGGAACCAGTTGTTATGCTCAAAGGCACAGCTGTTATTCAGAGGGATCTAGACAGGCTTTAGTTTCATACCATAGAGAACTTTTAAAAAGGCACATCTAATTCTACATTTTACAAAAAAGAGGTATGTTTTAAGTAGAAGGTGGCCTACAGAACTTGTACAGCTAGTTTAGTTGTTTCTTTAAAGAATATATTGGCAGATGGAAGGCAAGTACCACTCTGGTGTACCACCCATTCAAGAAACCTAAGAAATCCTGTAGGATATCTTTTCAGAAATATACTCTGATTAAATATTGTACATGTGAAAATTCTTTGCATTTTAAAAGACTTAAAATGTTACATAAGGTTGATGGTATACAAATTGCTTTTCAACATTCAGTGTAATATACTGAAAGCAAGACAACTTCAAAAAAATAATTATTCACTGAAAGCATATGGTACTGCTTACCTTATAATGTTCTCCTAATTAACATAACTGTAAAAAGATGACTATTGAAATTTAGATAGTAACTCTGATTGTTAAAATCCTAATTACAGCAGTGTTAACAACTGCAGTGTGGGTAATACTCTCTTATTATTAGTTCCACATCTGAGAATCAGTTCATTCACTTTCAAGGCATTTACACACCAATTTCCATGCACTTTTTTGGAAGTGAGTGTGTGTAATGACTAATGAGCCAGCTAAAGCATTTTTGCATGATGACTGTAGATATTAGGAGAAAACGGAGTATCCATTTCCAGTCTAAGGCCATGGAATATTGTAAGTTTAGAAAAAGAAACTAGGTTACCTGGTTTAAATGTGTTGAAAAATAATTTACACAGTGCTGTGTTAGAGAAACAGCATTGTTTTGAAGGCATAAACACTGAACACCAATACAGTTACAGATGAAGAGAGTTGCAGGTAGCCTGCTTATGACACTAATCAGCTAAGCACGGTTTGCAGTTTCAAATGTACAGGCTTTTGGGCAGTTTAGTCCCAAGGCTAGCACATGATTGCAGATTTTTTAAACTAATTCTAAAGGTACAGGGACAGACGGAATAACAGTTTGTAACAACCACTGGCTTGATATATTTTGAGATGGTAAAAACCGTTCCTTTTAGGGATGGTTGGGTGAGGGAGAGTTAATAGAGACAGTTATTTGAGAAGGACTGGAGCTATTACTGGAGTCTAGCCTACTTTATGAGGAAACAAGACAAATTCACTCGAGGGGAGAAGCAAACAACAATAAAAGAAAAAAAAAATCCCCCCCCTTTTTTTTTTCTCCATTCAGACTTTTACTGTATTACTGCTGCTGGAGAAACATGGGTTCAGCTCACGGTCTTGTCAGACATTCTGTGACCTGACAAACTGGAATTAACGTCAAACTGTTTAGGTGAATGGTCTTGACTGCCTCCTTGTCACAGGCTCAGAGCAGTGTTCTGAAGGATGGTATTGTCTGGATAAACCTGACACTTGCTAAACAAAAGGCAAATAAAGGATAAAGGGAAAAAGATAAGGTAGAGAAAGAAGGGAAGGTAAACCAACCTGATGTTTTAGGTCTTTCTGACTCCAAATTGAGTTGAATATGTAATCTATTCACACAAGCTGTTTTGATCAGGACAATAGAAGTTCAAGCGTGTTCTGAAGAATCCAAGGATACTGTGGGAGTGGCAGCTGTGCTGATAAGGCTTTCCAAAGCATTCACAAATGAATTAATGTGTAAATTGCTATATGCCGTCTTTGCAGATTGTAGTCCGATGTTGGACCTAAATCACAGATGCCAATTTCAGGTTCCATGCTCTTCTGTTTAACGTTGTTTCTGTGGTCCTATCTATGTAGTACCTTCCTTGCTTCCAGTTGATATATCAACTTATGTGAATTTTAATAATTTTGAATATGTTACTGTGGTAATTACTGCTATAAAGATTCCATAGGAAAAGGTATGAGGGGGAAACTGATGACTGAATTGGTTGAAACAAAAATATCGATTTTATTTTTTTTATATAAAATTAAAATCTTTCTTAGTTATAGAGGATGATGGCTGACAGCAAAGATTAATTCTACTTTGGAGGTTTTGGTCATAATTCCTATGTTATTGAAGAATTGGCATCATTGAGGTAGCACCTGGATATTCAATGGATATATTTGGTAACACGTGATTAACAAACAAAGAGGATGTGGCTTTTGTTAATATCTACGGTGCCCCTTCCCCAACACAGTCATCTTTTCTATTCATCTTATCAGTCTCAGTGATTGTCATTTTGTAAGATCCTTTATTCTGGGCTCCGATGCCACTGAAGAGGAGACAGTGTTTAATGACCTTTTGCAACAGCAGTTTCATCTCTTGAGAAATTAAAATTGATTTGTTTTGTCTTTGATATTGAAATTCTAAAGCAGACTTTCTTTTCCCGACTTCTGTAATAATAGTACCTGCAGTCATGAAAAATTAGGGAAGAGGACAAAAGTTCACAGGTACATTGCAGAGTTAAGACTACTTTACAATAAACTCTGTTAACTAACTTGGTCAAAAAAAAAAAAAAAAAAAAGCCTGTCACTAGACAGTTTAAAATATGTCCCTGAAAAGAATGAATACTCTTCGTCATCCTTGTAATATTACAGGGGTTCTGTCTGTAAAGGGGAAAAAAAAAAAGATTTCATAGGACTTTTTGTTTCCCTCTGTGTTTCATATGGCCTAAATCCTGTTTATTCTTATCCCTCTTATCTTGGAAAACTGTCAGTTTAACGTAGAGGTATAAGAAACATTATGCTCACCCTGAAAGGATAAATTAGTGTTTGACCTTACAATTTTCTGTGATAGACTACAACTTTCAGTTTATTATTTTAACAGATCAATAGGTACATTAATTCTAAGAGGAAGCCCAAACTTTCTTTTTTTTTTAATTAGTTTTATTCTCCCATAAGGTTGAAATTTCTTTAGGTGAATCAAAGACAGGAAAGTAATTCACTAGAGAAAAAGCAAATGACGCAGAAAATGCCAATATCAATTTCCTAAACAAGTCATAACTTGAATGCCAAGAATCTTGTTTCCGGCACTGACTCTAATAATATGAGTAATCTGAGGCACTGATCAGAAGGCACATTTTACAAACTCGTGATTTAACTTAAAAAGATGACTGAGATAAATTAAACCTTGCTGAGCTGTGTGAGATAATGTCTTGAAGAACAAAAAGACCTTTACCCTTGAGGAGGTAATGTTGGCTGTAGCATGATTTATATTTTAAAGGCATTATCAACAAGGTGGATGACCAAGTGCTGAAAATTTGTTTAGGGACATTTCCAGTTGCATTTCTGTACTGCATAGTATATTTGAAGTTCGACTGAATCTCAAACCAGGTTTTTAAAATGAAGAAACTAGTTAACACAAAATAAAAATTCCTTTGTGTCTTCCACCTCAACCACTTCATACATTTTTCATTTTAGAAGCACAGTTCATCACATTTTGTGGAGCTAGCTGGAAATAGGGTTGCTATAATAACTTGTGGCTCAGTGGTAGAAGAATGAATGTAAAAGTACTGAAGATAGCGTTGATTTCTTCAAAGAAAGATGGAGAGTGTATATGAAGACAAATGTAGGGTTTCAGGTTAACCTAAACCATTTTTTTTTTGTCTGCTTATCTTCCACAAACTTCACTTCTCTGTACCTTAAGAAACATGGGAAATTTAACTTTTGTTGCTGCATAGGCTAATCTTGAGGAAAAGCGTATCTGCAGTCCTTGCATAGGCTAATCTTGAGGAAAAGCGTATCTGCAGTCCTTAACCCAGATTGACTTCTCAGAATGAGGAAGGGCTGTCTTCTGAGACTCATTGACAAGACTAGAATGTGGGCACAGTTACCTGAATGTTTTGGTGGTGTTCCTAAAAAGGATGAAGTAGCTTTGAGGAAGATTAAGATACCATTGGAAATGGATTGCTGGTGTAATTCATGAACAGGAGGAATTCCTCAATGACAAAAGCAGTGGGGGAAACTTGATTTTCTTACTCTGTGTTGATGTTGTGGAGCTTTAGGCTGTTATCAGGCATAGATAATACTTCCAATAACACAACTCACTCCCTATGCCTGCCTGCTTTAGACCATGCATATGGCTTTAGAACATGCATATTTACACAGAGATATCATAGAATGATAGAATATCTCAAGTTGGAAGGAACCCATACGGATCATCAAGTCCAACTCCCTGCTCCTTGCAGGACTACCTAAAACTAAACCATGTCCCTAAGAGCATTGTCCAGATGCACCTTGAACTCTGACAGGCTTGGTGCTGTGACCACTTCCCTGGGCAGCCTGTTCCAGTGACCAATAACCCTCTCTGTGAAGAACCTTTTCCTAATGTCCAGTCGGAACTTCCCCTGACACAGCTTCATTCCCTTTCCTTGTGTCCTATCTCTGGTCACCAGAGAGGAGGAAATCAGCACCTCCCCCTCCACTGCCCCCCTTGAGGAAGTTGTAGACTGTGATGAGGTCACCCCTCAGCCTTCTCTTCTCCAAGCTGAACAAACCGAGTGACCTCAGCTGCATCTTGTTAAGTCTTGCCCTCGAGACCTTTCACCATCTTGGTTGTCCTCCTCTGGACACACTCTAATAGTTTGGTGTCCTCCTTATATTGAGGGACCCAAAACTGCACACAGTGCTTGAGGTGGGGCTGTGCTAGCGCAGTGTGAAGTGGGACAATCGCCTCCCTTGATGGGCTAGCTATGCTGTGCTTGATATAACCTAGGGCACAAGTGGCCCTTTTTGCTGCCAGGACACACTATTGACTCATATGCAATAGATCTCTTTCTGCAGGGCTGCTCTCCGGCCTCTCGTCCCCCAGTTTGTATGTATAACCAGGATTACACCATCCCAGGTGGAGAATCCTACACTTGCTCTTGTTAGATTTCATATGGTTGGTGATTGCCCAAGTGTCTAGTCTATCCAGATTTCTCTGTGTCTCATCGTTAGTTTTCAAATTAATATTATCCCCTTCTTTCATCAACCACAATTCTAATGGTATTAATGCAGTGCAGTTACAGATTACAGTTGCTGTATGTTGAGAAATATTCAGTATAGTGTCTGAAGTACCCAGCAGCCTCATAGCCCTTTTGGACGTTTATCAGAACTTTGTGAGGCACTGGATGCATGCTAGTCATGGTTTATTGTTGGAGACCTGGGATACAGGGCTGACAGCTAACTTCCACCCACTGGACCTTCCTATTTTTCTCTGAAGAGTGTAGTCTCACATTCTGCTCATTTTCATTTCAAATATTTCACTTACTTTTGAAGCATCTCATAATGTTTAACTTATCAGAGGGAAACCTAATTTTATTATTACACTTTTCTCCTGCAAGTTTGCGAACACTTCTGCTGTCCCATTCAAGTTCAGTGTACAAATGTAATAGCAAAATCTGGACCCTGAATCAGTTGCACCTGATGTGTGCCTCTGTCATTTATCTGAATCAAATATGAATGTTACTACAATTTTCTATCTACACAAATATCATGTACATGTAAACTTCTTGGAGTACAGTTCAACTGTGCATGTTTCGAGGCAATATTTAATATACTTGCCATCAAAATGCAGCCCATCTGATGCAGTGATCCAAGAGCAAAAATAATGTCCAATAAAGTAGCCTAGGAAATGCTGCTCCAGTCTTTTTTTCCATTCTTGTGTAATTTTTTCTGCTGCAAAAAAAGTTTTTTATATGCTTGCTATACAATTCCCTTTAGCGAATCCTATCTTCTTTAATACTCATTCCATAAAAAGACGTGCCCTCCTCAGAAGGACCCATAACTGAATCCTACAAACACTAGCTAAATGTGTAAAGATTATATAACGTACTAGGAGGAAACAGGTCCAGAATATTTACGTTTAGAGGTAAAGATATTTTACAAATTATTTTGTATTTCTTGTTTCATTGCAAACTCTGTTATGAGTGAAAAAATGGATCTAAGAAATCTAAAACCAAAAAGTGACTTTTCTGTTACCACCTTACAAATGTTTACTTTCAGGATTCTAGATGTTTGCATTAAAGAAAAGTTAAACTGCTTTTACTTCTGTTTGCACTGTTTTGGACTGAGGCTTAAAGTTTAATCGTATTTCAGTTTTAAAATATATTGAATTCATATTTTATGTTTGAAGAGGCTTTATATTGGATCTTTGCTTTAAAGAGAAAGATATTTATAGATAGTCATTCATCCAACCAAAGTGAGTTTAGATATCTAACTTGAAAGATATTTTTTTTTAACCTTCTGGTTATTGCAAATTAAATTTTATTACGAAATGGTGTTCAAGATACTAATCACTTAGCATTATTAGGGCAACCCACCTGGGGGATATATATTAGATGTGATTTATAAAAGGAAAACATAAATAGGCTTTTGGAAAATAATCCTGGTTATATATGTGCAGCAACAAATAAAGTTCAGGACTGTAAGTATTCATCCCACAGGAAAAAATCAGGACAAAAGGCAGCTAATTGGAAGAATTTGTAAGGTGTGCTAGTGGAAAAGAATTTTCATGTCTTTATAGCTGAAATCCAAATATTGTTTACAGAAATGTCATTTATTGACTTGCAGCTAATTAGCAGCTAGCAGACCATACAAATAGTTGGAATAGAATGGAATTTGAGAAACAAAATTTAAGTTTATAGCATTCATTAAATACAATGTGTTGTTTCAGTTTCTAGAAATACACTAGCTTAATTGTCAGCCTGATGTGAGTGTTCCATGTATTCAGTCTTAAGTCTTTTTCATTTATGAATATAGAAGCATATATGTATAAGTAGACATATACTTATTTAAAGAAAGACTTTAACTGAGTAAGTGTTGATTTTTGGGGAAGAATTTTGGGATTATTTCATGCCTCCCCCTTTTCCCCCCAGTAACTATGGCTTCCATTGAAAATGAGACTCTTTAACCAGGTAATTTAAAAACTTGTGGATTCAGAGCAGTAGATAGAGGCTTTTCTCATTCTAAAAGTCAGAGAGATTTGACGGCAAGTAATACGTGCAGAGCATGGGAGGCTACCCTTGAAGGTTAAAGAGACCCAGGACAGCTGCTTGATCTTCAAGTGTGCCCTCCTAAAGCATGAGAGTTGTCCATTCTGCAGGAGGTCAAAGAAAGTGTAGATCTGGTTTTGCCGATACGAATACAGGCTACTGAGCTGAATTACTCCTGCAACAAACTGTCCCGTGCTAATTTGGAATTTCCTGGACTGAGCAAACTCGCTATGAGTTTGATCCCATTGCTGTGGGATCAAACAGGAGAACTACTAAGTCAACTAGTACTAAGTCAAACAGGAGAACCAGATAGGTCAGGTCAGGCGCACATTCAGACACCCTCTCTGTTTCAAAAGATGCCTATTGCAGTATAAACCTGTCCTTCCCAAGCAAAAACCTAGTGAGGTTAGTATTCGAGGACTGGCATGACTTCCAAACAGAGTAAGTGACCTCTGTGGACATTTGCTCCAAAATATTGCTCATATAGGTTAATGACAGCTAAATTATGACCTTTGAAAAGTTCGTATCTGACTATGTGATGTGAACAATTATAATTTGTATATAGATAATTTTGCAGGAAAGCAACAGAATAAATAGTAATAACTACTGATGCATAGGTATATGCACATGCACTCACTCACAAGATATTAGTTGTCTTTTCCCCTCTCTTTTGCGTGCAGTGGTAGGGTTAGCTGTGATTATCAAGAGGGCCTTCCTTGTGCCATAAAATCAATGCCCGTGTCTTGTGGACCTGTGGACCTTGTATTTTCTCACGTGGCTAATCTATTTTCTTTTTTTTTTTTTTTTTTTTTTTTAAGGAAAGGATTGCTTTAAAACCGTTCAATAGTTATATAAGCTTGGGAAAGGTATAGGCTCTGATGTATCTGAATAATGTGACATTTGCAATCAAGCTCAAGAACTCTGGAGAAATGTGGTAGTTGAACACTACTGAGGAACTAAGTTTGTGGCTATCAAATACTTTCAATATTCAATATGTAGTCATAGTTGAAGCTAAATGGTTCCTCAGCCTTATGGAAGGACTGGGGGAATCAAGTTCAAATCTATAATAAAATTTTATTAATATTCTTGATGATACCACATTTCTTGACATCTGACAGTGGGTTCCTGAAGCCTTAGTGGAGATCCCAGCTTGCAGCATAGTATGGAAGGACCTAATGCTCATTCAAAGTCTTCCTCTGTAGTATGAAAAACGGGAAATTTTGGCACAATCAGAAAAATAAAATAGGAGGCAAGCACAAACTCCCCCAAAAGTGTAAAGAAAAAAGAAATTTCCTAATAATCTGTATTCTTTCCTATCAGCTTTGAAAACAAAAACTCTTGGGGAGAAAAACAGACTCATCTTGCGATGCATGTTACTCAAATATAACCTCATGGACATAGTTCCTCTTCCCCACCCTCCACCACTCCCCCCTGCTAAAAATATACCGACATCAAGTAATTCTGATGGTGTGTATGTAATTTGCAAGTACATTAAAACTGAGACTAGAAGGAAACTACTGATTTTCCAACACAAAGTTCATGTGGAAACTGATGTGATCTGTGTGTGTGCCTGCCTGCCCACTTGTTGAGAGCAGAAATTTTGTTGGAATAAATACCAAGCAAATTACTATAATGATACTGTGAATATTCTTCTCGCTGGCAATGTACAAAGCTCCAGGAATCTATCCTTCCTGAAACTCATGCTATGTTTGCACTGACATCTACAGAAGTTAACTGAGAAGAATAAGAGGAAACAACTTTCTCATGAAAAGAACTGATGGAAAACTAGTGTTTCACCCTGCAGGAAATCTTGTCATTTCTTTTTGTCCCACAGAACAGAGTTAAAATGGTGGTAATATTTTTTTAATGTGTTTGCTTCAAGTTATTCTAAAATTACATGGTCTGTGTGGATTAATTAAGTCAGTGTTCATCTCGATATCAAGTTAGCACTTGCATATGCATTGTGCCTCCTGCTTTCAGTTCTGTGAACCCCACTCTGGAAATGTTAGTGGTGCAGCTACAGAGATGGACCAATGTCTCTCTTGGGAGATGTAGTTCTGCTAGGGAGGTCACAGAGCCAAATCAAATAGGATTGTGAAGTTTTTTTTAGTTTTTACTGTATCCACATCAATTTGTAAAGCTCAACTGAAATGGAAGTTACAGTAAAATGCCTTAGTTCTTCACTGACTTGCACTTCATGTTTGCATTTGGGCAACTCTCACCCCGGTCAGAATGCTGTATTAAATAGCAGTCATGTTTTACATTTTTTTTGTACAGATGTAAGTGACTATGGTGGAAATGAAGTTTCTTGTCATACCTACCACTGCTCACCAAATAAGACTAATTACTTCATATCATGCTGATTTTCTCACATCTGTGTATTTGGTGATGTCAGCTAGTATAGTATTTGAGTGTATCTAAGGGAAGGAGCTCCTTTTCTTTGTGGTTTGTTTTTTTTTTTTTTATTTTTTCCTCCTTTATTCCACAATGCATCTTCCCTTTCCTTTTAATGTTAGCAATAAAAAAAAAAAAAAAACTTGTGAACTTTGCCTAAGAAATCAATTTCTTTTGATTCCTCAGGCTTAGTTACTTTCAGGCCAGAAGCTGTATATGATGTATGATCATAGGAACTCTTGTGTCGTGCTGTTCTTTTCTCTGGTCTTATACTGGGTAGATCACAAGCTGGACCTTCAATGGTAGTTGTCTGCCATTTTCTTAATTTCAAGGCATTATTTGATAATGCTTTTTTCCTCTGTATTTAAACCAGTGGTGCAGCTAATGTTTACAGTGCTTGCAGCACTATTTCTACGTATGCAGCAAAAAAATTAAAAGTGACGGAATTATTCTTTGGGTGCCAAGAACGCAGGCAGTATCATAAAGGATTGTCCTGGTTAGAACAGACTAGATAGCTTTTAAATAATCAGGAACACAAAAAAAATTAAAGTACTAATGGTCATTCCAAGGAGGTGGTGGTTGTGTGTCCAGCGTGTGTAATGTTATGAAATGTTACAGATTATAACAGGGCTTTTTTTCTTAAGCTTAAACATGATTTACAATAAATTTTAAAAAATACTGTATTGATGTGTATATTGTAAAAATCATTACCAAAGATCTCTGCAAGTTATGATAAAGTCTACAAGTCCGTCCACTCACAGTGAGAAACAATGTTTTTTTCAGTTTTGTTATACTTTGATGCAAAACATGTTGTTCTGTTACACTTACAGCTTTCTTGCCTTACAAAACAAACATTTTAAAGACATTTCTCAGGGAGCTGCTACCAGAACTGTGTATTAATAAGCATCTAAATTACATATCTTGCCATGTAGAACAAATTGGATTTCTTTTCATTAATATCAAGGAAGCAGAAAACAAGCTGAATCCCAAGTGAATTAAATGAACATAATTATTTGCCATTTCTTTAGCTATTATAAACCAGTCTTTATTCAATTAAATAACTCATAATCATGTACCCACTATTTCAGTGGAGTTCAAAACAGCTGGTGTCAGAATTAAGTAGTTTTCATATACATTGTATACAGTAGTTTCAAACTATCTATTACCCTTATCATGGCAAGTGTTCTAGTGCATTTTTTTAAGCCTAAACAAACTAACAAACTGCTACTGGTTCTGCAGAGTTTTTCTCCTACGCAAATTTTGAAATGCTGTGGTACAATCTTTAAAACATGAATGTTTCTTTCTATGTTTTGTTGAACTCCGTTCCAGTTCTAGATTAGGCTGCTAGGAAATAATCTTAAGTATTTGTCCCTGTTAGGAACGTGGAGAAAAATGCAAAATAAATCACAATCAAGTTGTGATTTCTTTTCTTTGTTGTTTTTTGAGGAGCTTGATGGGGACCAAAAACCTCGTAATCCCCTAAATCCTTAATTACTAACCGTGCTACTGTTTCATTCAGAGCTTTATATTACTGCTGTGGTGTTTTTACTGGTCTAATCAGTGTTGAAATGGTGAGATATTTTATAAAATACAGAACAAACCCACTAAAATTTAATCCTCAGGTATTTTTTCCCTTTCTTCCAATCATATGTTTCTAAAAGGGGCAAGTTCTTTTTTGTGGGAAACCAGAGAAAAACCTCTCATTCCTGCTTTTTCAACCAATGTGTATAGATTTGTTAATTTTTTTTTTTTTTGAGAATGTTTTCCCAGAACTTCTCATTTTTGCCTCATGCCTTAATGTTTCTCGCTGGTAGTTAATTGTTTATTTCTTTCAGTATCACTCTAGAGATCCTAGATGCATTAGAGTTTCAGTGCAAAACATTAACATAGTAAGTCTCATAATGATACAGAAGAAAGTGTCCCAAAGTGATGAAAGTAGTTTTCCCTTAATGTTGTTCTATGCAGAGGCAATTTGTGTTATAGCTTTTTAAAAACATATTCTGCTACCCACACTACAGAATCATAGCTGCTCTTTTTAAACTAACTATAGCGTTAGATGAATCTGCTAGGAGAGTGAATGCTTTAGCTGTAAGATGCAGAAGAGATGAGAAATCTCTCCATATCTTGGAGCCCTCCCAAACAGCTAAGGTTGCAATACCAAAGCAATACAGCTGTGCCTTGGAAAACTTATTGAGATATAAGAAATATGGCCATTCTCTACAGGGACAAATGGAAGACTTCTCATTCTGATTGCTCAGAAAAGAGAGTAAAACTGACTTGCTTCTCCTAAATAAGATCAAATCGCTGGAAGTTACACCATTTGGCTGAAATATAATTCCTGTTTCTTGATCAGGCTACACAGACAATTGGTGCAAAATATTATTGCTGTTGAGATGATGTTCATTGCTCTTCCAACTGAGGTTACTGCCTCAAGAGCTGAATTGATGGAATTTATTTTTGAGTATTCTTAAACTTCTGTACAGACCAGTGGTCTTATTTTTCACTTTTGAAACTGTTTTGCTTAAAGAGTAGCTTTGGTCTAACACATACTTCAGTGATGGTGACCTGGAAAGGGTGCTTGAAACAATATGGAATATATATGCACGTATATCAGTTCATTAAAACCCAAGCTTGAAGAAGTTTAGGTTCCATACAAAGCCAGAAACTGATCTGGACTATGTGAACTGAAAAGTTAATCTGCTTTGTTGTTATCTCTTCTATCTATTTATTAAATTCTTAAAATTATACTTTTGGATTTGTTTTCCTACTTCTCCGACTTCCAATTAGGTTCAGAAACAAAACAACGTCCTGGGGCATGTGTCATCTTCAGCTTTTAGCATCTACTATAAATTACCTCTTTCTAAGATTTAGTATTGAATAATAAAATGGAGATTTTTATTATTTTATGTGTGTGAAAGGATGATTAACTCTTCTTGCTTGACTTGAGCTGTTTTCTTACATGGGCAGAAATAGAATACAAAAGCCATCGCGACTGTCGACCAGTTGTCTGCTTTTGAGTTCTGCATATTCCATAAGGGAAATGTGTATTATTTTTTAAGATTAAAGATGAAATAACCTGAAACTGAGTGTGCAACATTATAATATTTCATGTTCGTTGCAGGCAAGTGCTTCTAGGATGCACTTGTTTAATTTACAAGTAAAGCGCTTCAGGATTTCTTGTTATTGTTGTTTTGTCAATGCGGCAAGCTCAGCTTGAGATGTAAATCAAGCTGTGCTCATTCTGGTTTGTGCACCATTGCCAATAAAATGTTTTTGGAAGTGAAAATTAGCTGGCATCTCCTGGTTATTTGGAGATGGAATCCAGCTTGCTTTTCCAGAACGGTCCTGATTCTTCAGAGCTATTGCAATAGATAGTAAAGATGCATTTTTGCTGTTTGTGCAAACAGAGCTTAAAACCACTTCGTTGAGACAGTGACCCCAGGAGTCCTCCCAAAGTCTGTGGAAGCTGCATCCTCCGTCCCTGCTGCCAGCATTTGCCCTGGGGTTGTTTGGAGGGCTCGGAATAGCCTGATAACCATAGGAGCTGGCTATTGTGGCAGGTAGTCTAGGGAAGTTGTGCTGTTGCTACATCATCTGAGAAGAGGTTGAGTGTGGAGGTTTTTGTATGGCTGCCGTTGTTTGGTGATTTTTCATAAACTCCTGAGAATGTGTAGTTGGAAATTGTAGGAGCATGGTGGTTTCAGTAACGTTTGGAGCCCACACTACTACCAACTCGAAAGTCTGTGTCTATGGCCAGTATCAGTCAAGACATCAGATTTGTGTTGTGTTACTTTGAAAGAGATTGCTTCAGCTAGCAGACTGCTCCTGGAGGAAGGGGCCTCTTAAAAATGTGTCAGTGTGGCCACTCTTGGGCGTCACAATAAGGTCAGCAGTCTAGTATTACTACTTTGTGAGGGTTTATATTTAGACTTACCCTCTGAATTTATTTTAGTAATATCTTTGTCGTGGAGGGTTTATGATGAGAGGCTTGTGGATTAAAATAATTTTTAGTAAACATTGAAGGAGGCCCTGAATTTTCACGGAATCTATCCTGTCATAGCAGTGTGGGTTGTTTTGTTTTTGTTTTGGTTTTTTTTTTTTAAAAAAGACCTAACGTTTTTATGAAAGCGTTTTATCAATAGCTTCTCAAGTATACTTTTCATTAACCAGAATAAACTTGTTTGTCATTCTAATGCCTTTGCGAAGTTCTAATGAACACAGTGTGTAGGGTCCTCAGCATTAAAGAACCTTTTGATTTCTGCTTTTTAAAATGCCCATAATTATATATTTTTCATAGTTTATAAATTGAAAACTGTATTTTTAAATCAGTTTGTTATGTACTTGCATAAAGCTAAAACCAAGTTTCTTGTAAGCTTATATCTGTATTGTGTGAATGAATGCAGTACTGTAACATTTTTCCATGCCTGGTAATAATTTTCTTCTGTTTAAATTTCCTCCATTGGCACCCTAGAATTTCTTTGTTATATGAAATTAAAATGCCACTCAACCATCCTCTCAGACTACCTTTTCATTGTGTGATGCTGTAAATCAGCATCATCAGTGTTTTATAATATCAGGAAAATTGAACCATAGTTATCTGTAGGCGGTTAATTTTACGTAAAACACAGGCATTAGATTGAAATACTCAGATTAAAGCAGAATAAAGTTAGCAGGAAGTAAGAGTGGGGAGGAGCAGAAATTTTTTTCTCCTCATAAGTAGAGCTTAAAAAGAGTAACTGAAGCCTTGAATAGTACTCTTCAATTTCCTGCAGCTTTTTTCTTATACCCTCATCCTCAAAGGGCGTAGAAAGCAAAAAGACAGTCCCTTTTATGGGACAGCTCTTTTATGTTCTCTACAAATAAGAATGAATCCTCTTAGCACTCAAGATAAAAAGTATTGGTGCAGTGGGACATGATCTTTTGCGAAATATTTGGATGCCAGCAGTATTTTCTCAGTTGGTATGCATACTTTAATAGGGGTGACTGTAGTATTTGGGGATATTCAAATGGATGTTTGTTTCTAGCAGCAGCAACCCCAAATTATCCTGACTTGAGCCTGTTGCACTTGTGGTGTTTGATCCTACAAGCACACCAACAGTTGCAGTCACTTGACTTTGCTGAACTCTACTCATTCGAGGTCCATGAAGTCAAGGTGGTCACTGAAGTGACTGGAACTTTGCTGGGATGTTTGATTAGTTGACCTAAGCTACACGCGCTTCTGTTCAGGTGCCAAACAAGCTGCTAAATGCCCTCTCCATCCAAACTGCAACTGTATCCAAACCTGGTACACTTGTGGTTGCAGAATCAAATTCCTAAATAATAGCCTGTCAAAAGAGGTTAATTTTCAGATCTGATACTCCTGACAGTGTACTGTTAAACTGTATAGCATCAATTTAAATGTCCAAACATATAAAACAGTTTGCCCTAGGAATTAAAATTTGCATGTAAACCGACAAAATGTATACCGACATCTAATTATGGTTCATAATAGGGTCTTGTTCTCTTATTTTTATTTTTTCAAATGTCATTAATCTGGACACATCAACTTTATTCTCTTTTGGACTCTCATTTGCTAAGTTTATATAATTCTGCTTCATAAATTCTGTTATGGTTGATTAGTAATCTTTACTGAAAACAGTTTTTATAAGGTTTACTAAGAAAATTATCCAGATTCTGTCTTATCTTCATTTAAACATTGAAGCCTAAGAAAAATTTTGAATCTGATTCTCTTTAATTGAATTATCCTGTACTGTTCCTGTTTATCTGCCACTTTACTTTCTGTTAATGTACTTTTGGTAATAAGAGCCTTAGGGTGTCATGTTTTTGTTCTATTTGTATTTCTGATTGATGGCATTTGTAGGAGTATCAATTTAATTTAGCAAGACATCTGCCATGCTGCTGCACTGGTGGCCATGTGGGAGTTTTATTTTCACTTACCCTTGGAATGCCTGGGCTTTGGTGGCAGAGGTTAGTTTTCTAGAAGAGCCTGTGCTCCCTCGTTTCTACGTGCAGTAAAAGTGCAGAAATACTATCATAGAATCATAGAATCAGTGAGGTTGGAAGGGACCTTTAAGATCATCAAGTCCAACCATTAACCTACCCTGATAAAAACACCACCACTTCTAAACCATGTCCCTAAGCACCTCATCTACCCTTTTCTTAAACACCTCCAGGGATGGTGAATCCACCACCTCTCTGGGCAGCCTATTCCAATGTTTAATAACTCTTTCAGTGAAAAAATGCTTCCTAATAGCCAATCTAAACCTGCCCTGACATAACTTGAACCCGTTTCCTCGTGTCCTATCACTTGTCACCAGGGAGAAGAGGTCAGCTCCCATCTCTCTAAAACCTCCTTTCAGGTAGTTGTAGAGGGTGGTAAGGTCTCCCCTCAGCCTCCTCTTCTCCAGGCTAAACAACCCCAGATCCCTCAGTCGTTCCTCATAAGGTTTGTCCTCCAGACCCTTCACCAGCTTTGTAGCCCTTCTCTGGACACGCTCCAACACCTCAATGTCCCAGTTGTAGTGAGGGGCCCAAAACTGAACACAGTACTCGAGGTGAGGCCTCACCAGTGCCGAGTACAGGGGGATGATTACTTCCCTAGTCCGGCTCACCACACTATTCCTGATGCAGGCCAGGATGGTGTTGGCCTTCTTGGCTGCCTGGGCACACTGCTGGCTCATACTCAGCCGGCTGTCCACCAACACCCCCAGGTCCTTTTCTGCCAGGCAGCTTTCGAGCCACTCCGCCCCCAGTCTGTAGCGCTGCATGGGGTTGTTGTGACCCAAGTGCAGGACCCGACACTTGGCCTTGTTGAACCTCATACCATTGGCCTCAGCCCATCTGTCCAGCCTGTCCAGATCCCTCTGCAGAGCCAATCTACCCTCAAGCAGATCAACACGCCCCCCTAGTTTAGTGTCGTCTGCGAACTTACTGAGGGTGCATTCGATCCCCTCATCCAGATCGTTGATAAAGATATTAAAGAGAACGGGCCCCAGCACCGATCCCTGGGGGACACCACTTGTGACCGGACACCAACTGGATTTAACTCCATTTACCACCACTCTCTGGACACGGCCATCCAGCCAGTTTTTTACCCAGCGAAGAGTACACCTGCCCAGGCCATGAGCAGCCAGTTTCTCCAGGAGAATGCTATGGGAAACGGTGTCAAAAGCCTTGCAAAAATCCAGGTAGATAACATCCACAGCTTTTCCCTCGTCCACTAAGTGGGTCACCTTGTCATAGAAGGAGATCAGGTTTGACAGGCATGACCTGCCTTTCACAAACCCATGCTGACTGGGCCTGATCACCCTGTTCTCTTGCATGTGCCGTGTGATGGCACTGAGGATGATCTGCTCCATGACCTTCCCAGGCACCGATGTCAGACTGACTGGCCTGGAGTTCCCTGGATCCTCCTTCCGGCCCTTCTTATGGATGGAGTGCTTTTGATGAGAGAGAAGTGGTGATATGAACTAGATCATATTGTAGGGGACTGTACCGATGTAGTTGTCTGCTTTTTACTGTGCTTGTCTATAAGAAAAAATTTGTTAGACATAAGTAAACTACCACACTTGTCATAATTCTAAGGTGGCTTTATTATTCTTGGTGGAAACAGAGTAGGGTTCCATCAGGGTGTTGAAAGATGCTTGACACTAATGCTTCCACTGAAGTCTTTAAGGATTTTTCTTAGTGACTTCAAAGGAACTAGAATTTGATGCCTGGTAGGATAGAGCACTTTCTGGTGTGCATGGGCTTGAAGATTGAAGGAGTATGACTAGAAAGACATACAACACCATATAGTTTGGGAAGAAAATCTCAGGGAAACAGTCTGGGTAGGAAGATATCTGATAATGGCGCTTCAGGAATTAAAAAACAAAACAGAAATCTGACTTGTATATGAAGGATTAAATCGACAATTTGAAAGCGATTCCAAAGGAGATAACCAGAGTTGGGTAGGGAAAACCAGCTGTGACAGCTGTATTGGACTTGTACTTTAAAATGGTCATGAGTTTCAAGTGTGATTTGCTCTGTGTTCAAAGACAAGTAAACAGGATGTTATCAAGTGTAATTCAAGAGTTGTAATAACTGCAATTACCAAAAGGAATGCAGTTTTACCAAACTGATTTGAACATCAATATTTCGACAGAAATCTACCTTTACTAATGACAACATGGACTTATAAAGTTCACAAATTTTATAATGTAGAATTTATCTGTTTACTGTGGTCCACTATAGTAAATTTAATTTCCATGCTTTCTGTAGATCCTAAATAAAAATGGGCACTGCTGAATTGCAATCATATTAGCTGAAAAACTTGCAGTTAAAAGATGCCATACCATTATAGGATGCCTAGGGCAAAAGAAGTTAGAAAATAGTAAAGAAAGAAAACCCAATCAACATTTTTCAAAGACTGTTCACTGTAGAAGGCACTTCTTATTCTACGTTTTACCCATGAAAAAGCATGTGTTGATATAGGGCAATATTGTCTCCTGTAGCATATGAATTTGCATAGTCTTAAATACCTGTATTGGAGATGTTTCCATTCTGTTGGGTATTTCTAGACTTTATTGTATAGCAGTCAGTCTGTAGCTGATACACTGTTATGTAATTCAAGTTTTTTTTTTAATGTTCATGGTAATTTCTAAGGAACTGCACCCAGTTGCATTCTGTAATAATGGATGGTGGTTATTTGATAGTTTGAGTGAATCCTCTGCAGCCAGTGTCTTCCAAATGACTGTTTATGGCTTTCATTTTTGTTGGAACATAATCCAACTAACCCCCGTGCAACACTACCAGCTGGAAAAGCCGCATGTTCTTCAGCATGATAGTGTAGCCACCAGTACAGCTTCCTTTTGCTGGCTCCGTAAAATTACATTCATTGAACCACAAATTGTATTTTGACCTCAGAATCCTTCTGTCATTCTTTCTGGTTTTGTTCAGTTTCTCCTAAGAAATTGTTATTAACAGCTCATCCCTTTTTGTAATTTTGCTGTTTCCCAGGGTTGTGTCTTAAACACAGATTAGATGACAATATTTACAATGTCTGATGAGGGCTGTAAATCTGAGGTTTAGCATCTTATATTAAGACTTCTGTTTATTTGTAAAACTAGAAAGAAAATGGAAAAGAAAGAAAAAGAAAACTGTTTTCCCAGAAGCCTGCTTGGGGTCTCAGAATTCAGTTTCCCTTATGCTGCTAACATTTACACTCTTAACTCACTTGGAAAACATCTTTTTTTTTCTCATGAGTTTGTAGACCACTGCTGATTTGATACAGAGAAAGGTCTTTTGTTTGTAGGAAGACTGAGTCACTAGATTTACCATGGTTTTCTTATGTGGTTTTGTGCAAAAAAGGTGATAGGGAAAGGCTAATGGTCGTCCAAATCTTTTTTGTTGATACAGAATTTTCTCATCTTCCTTAGAATAATGAATATATAGACTATACCATTAATTGAAAATTAAAATATGTTGCCATATATTGCCTTACATACCCTTATAATCTCTTCTCTTAATCGAAGAGGCTTGGATGTTCTGTGTTTTATATGATGCTTGCAATTTTCCGTCTAATCTGTTGCATTTACAAAGGAAAGTGCAGCACAGATGTGTTCTGGAAGTACATAAAAGAGGATTTAGAAATTGGCAAAATAAATGAAATCAAAAGGCAGAAGTTGAGTTATTTTCTCTTTTTATGGATGCCTCAGAAGCAGGCTCAATACAAGTAACTCTGTTTGCTATGGGAAAGTTCTGCTATATTTACCCTTAATCTTCACTGTTCTTTTCCTATTCAAAATTGTCCCCTGCCAGTTCTGTCTATTTTATTCTAATTTTTATTATGTATTTTTCATTCTCTTTGATGCAGGTAATTTATGTTCTCAAGGCATTTTACCAGCTGTTTACCAAATGCTAGATGTTAATGAAATGGACAGTAACCTTAAATATTTTTAAATTATCTTGTCCTGCCGTTCCTCTAGAAACAGTTTTGAGCAAATAGTCAAATTGTAGGTCTGGGTGTTGTAATTCGGTACTTATATATAAATAGTACTTATGTATAAATTGAGGCTAGATGAAGGTGTATATCCTGTATTTAAAATTTTTACACAAAAACAACAACAACAAAATCAGTGGAAATAGAACTTTTTTTTTTTTTTTGTCAGTACCTGTGAGAGCAGGAGCACTCTGTACTTTGAATAAGAGGGAAAAAGTAGCCTGTAGCTCCCTTATCAGTCAGATATTTTTTTTTTATATAGTTGATATAGAATCAAATCAATATAGTTTCTTGAAGTCTTCGGAGTTTTCTAGACTGTGGGATGAGTTCAAAGTCTAATCCATCTGTATCTAATTATTCAGTATCTGTAAATTAGTTTTTCCATTGGAAAATACCTATTCATTCTATACAATTTTAATGGCAATTTTCTATTCTCAATGGAGAAATTTCTTTGATCTTGAGTTGCCCGTCCTGGTCACAAGAGGGAAAAGAGAGTCTTAACGTGAAGGATAGCACAGGGCTGAGTACGTGGTAGGGGCAGGAAGGACGCTTAACTCCGGGAGACTTTCTTAGTGTGGAGTACTCAGATGGGGTCTCCAATATTCTAAACAAGTACCCTACTTAATAGGGTAAGTTTTTTATCCCTTTCTTCCCGTGTTATATTTTGTAGAAATAATTAAATATTTATTAGAACAGGAAATAGAACCTTCCCTTCCTCTATCCGAAATAAGTGCCATCACCAGTGGACTGTAGAGAGTGTTTATCTTTCTCCTCTGAATTAACTAAATAAAAACATCTCCAGCAGCAGAATTTATATGAAAAAGAAAATTACATTGAGCCCAGTGCTGAGAGATTTCACTTAAAGTGCAGAAGACTGAGTTCAGAGTTTCTCATCTGAATCAAACAGAGATGAAACTTGAGACTGAACTACTTATGTCCCCAATTAATAAGATGATTCTTTTCTTCTTGGGTTGTTTGTTTTGTTTTTGGCTTTTTTCCCCAAACGCGTCTTTTTGGTCTCCATTTCATCCCTTTATAAGACAAGGAAAAGTCTGCAATGTCAGACTCCTTCCTCCTAGAGCACACTCTCACAGTTTAATTCTTATTTGGGTAGTCAGCACACAGTAATACAACAGACAGTTCTAGGCATATACAGAATTTCCAGATGAAAAGTTAAAAGATAGCAAGTAGTTTACAGCATCAGTCTACTGGAATTTATTTAATTGCACCTGCTGCAAATATGGTCATTTTTAGATTTAGCTGTGAGCGATATTCGAGGATTATTTGTGTCTTCGTGGGATCTTTTAATTCCTGAGAAAACCTCAGCAGCTGGGAAAATGGAAACGAGTACGGTTAATATTGTGTGTCATTGGATACAGTTGGAAATAGAGGTTTATGAGAAAGAAGATATCCTGCTTTTTTGTTCTTTGCTTCAGCCTGTTTTTTTTTTTTTTTTAGAGAAGCTTATTGATTGAAAAATGAAACGGAAACCTAGGAGTTGCTAACCTAATTTTATACAGTTAATGTCCTGTAAACAGGGAATCAACCACAAGTTTCAATGGAAACATTTGAGAGATGGTCTTGCTAGGTTCATGCAGCAAGCAGGAGCTGCCAGGTAACTTACGTGACAGACATCTCAAGAGTTTCTTAGGCTTCCAGGCAGATTTGGGTGTTACTGTGTGTATGATACCATTGTTCAGGTCTCATAATAGTGTAAGAATATCCTTATTTCTAAAACAAACACAACAGAGTTCCTAGGATTTTTATTCAGATTTTTTCGGTCAGATTTGAAGAATGAAATGGAAAAAGGTAAGAAGGAAAGTTAATGGGTAAAAAAGTAGTTGTTTTCTAGTCTCTGTATGAAAGTTAATAGGCTATTTCAATAACGTCGCTTTGGAACAACCTTTATGCTATGTTACCTGGTCACTTTGGAAAAAGAGGAAAATTTCATTTTGAGTCTCTAAATCCTAGCGAGTGCTACTTCAATGGTAAAAGTGGTAATAAAGGCCTGAAACTGTTAAACATTTGAACTGAAGTCTCATTGGTGAATCAACTACTATGATTTTTCAGGACTTATGTCAAACTAGAATGCATAGCCTCTAGAAATAACCATTTTCTCTGTCCTCAAGGAATCCCTTAACGAGATCACCCATAAGCAATTTACTGTAAGACCGTGTTCTCCATCTGTTACTAGTGAATATAGCCACCTTACTTTCTCTGCCGTGATATCAAAGCTATGATATTAAATTGGAAGCAATATTGCCAGGCTTTACTCTTGCAGTAGGCTTTGCATTAGTTGAGTAAAATGATGCAACGTTTTTGTTGGAAATGGGTGCTTAGCCTAGCCAACTAGATTTGATTACAAACATCCCAGGAAATTAATAATTCCAACAGTAAAGAGAATCATTATAACATTGTGGAAAGTCCTTGTGCTGCGTAGTATTTTCTTTTATTAAGCCATCTGTTCTTTCTTTGATATGAGCGTATTTTGTATAGGGGCACTTTACTAGTCATTCCAGCATCCCTCACTGTGGCTAGTCTATTACACTAATTAAAGATCAGCTTTATAAAATAAAAATATGTAACACAAATCTGGAGCTCAACTCTCTTCGGCATGAAAGACCAAATGGCAGGAAGTCTTTTCATAGATTTCAGTGGAGATTTTCCTTCCCGCTTGTTCTGTTTAATGTGAGGGTGATTTAAGGAAATGGGGCATACAGCATACTTGGCAATCTGTGCTCCGATTACTTAATCCAGGCCAGGGAACACACACTTTCTGTGCAGTAATACCTTGTATTGCAATCTGTGCTTCTCAGTGGGTGAGCTGGAGAGCTGTGGGCAGTTCAGAGTGTTGCCTTCCTACCTAGGGAATCCTCTTCCGCACACTACAGCAGAGTTCTGCCTCCGTCAGAGCCAAACTTTGATATCTCACATATCATATGTACCGCAGCAGGTCATAACAATGATTTAAAGATTTTATTAGTTTTAATCTAGTTTTGGAGATGTTTGGATTTTTGAACTCTTGGTGCAGTAGCTACGTATGCCCATGCATTTGGGGAATTTAAGCTGCTACACAGGATCTACATGCTTTAGAAAGGAGGGAAGAATCTTAACGGAGGTGGGAAAGAATCCTTCAGCACCATCTTTTTAGATCCAACAAAGCGGCTTCTCAGGAGGCTCCGCCTTTCTGCTTTGGGAGCTTCCAGCTGCCCTCTCCTTGCAGCTGTGCCATGCTGCTGGTTTCTTCCCGGGGACATTATGCACCAGGATGCTGACAGTGGTGAATTCCCTTTAAATGCCTTTGCTGTTCTTATCAACATCGCTCTCTGAACAGGTCCATGCTGGATACCATTTCCTCTCCTACAGGGGTTTCCCTTTTTCTTCTGACATGCTCTCCTCACATCATATGGTGGCCTTAAACAGAATGGGAGGAGGACTGCAATAGGCTGGAATGACCTGCTTAGTGTAGTTCAGAAAACATTTACTGAAGCAGATGCCTGTCAGCAAGTTCTATAAGGATAATAATTTCCCTGTGTTGTAGAAGTGCATTGATTCTGATGGTATTATTTTTTGGAATATGAGAAGAACCTTCTTCAGGTTGATAGTTGAAAGGCTGAGCATCTTGTAAGTCTATGAAAGGTAGCAATGCTGTGAGATCATAGAGCATGTAAAACCATGACAAGTTTTAGCAGTTTTTACATACAAAGAGATTACATAACATTAATTTCTTTTGTATCTTCACCCTTACCCTGTGATTGAAGGATATCTTCCTCACTGCAGAGATGGAACCTTTGGTTCAGCATAACTTGTATGCACTTGAAGAAAAGTATATAATTAAAAGCTTTGCTGGATCAGAAACTTACTGAAATCATTGCAAATTTTGCCTTACTGAAGGATAAATGATTTCCTATTATCTCTTCTCCATCCCCTTCAAGCCTTCCTGTAACTCTAAATCTTGCCATCTGCCTTGTTTTTTTTCAGTATTATTGTCACATCATCATCTTTGATTTGCTCTTTGAGGCTAAATAAAGCAAAGTAGGGCAAACTGTATTGCTGCCTGGGTGCTTTAAGTAATCTTTTCGTAACCTGCCCCAGCCCATGAGGGGCTGTGGTGGCTGCAGATGGGCAGAGAAGGGACCATTTCATGCGACAGAGATTGACTGTGCTCAGAATGTTGTAGGCCATCACGCACCACCCCTGAGATGTGCTGTGTAGAACGAGATGTGTAGATGCTGTGTAGAAAATGCTAAGCCTTCTTCATCAGACTATACATTTTAGGATTAGAGGGTGAGTGCTCTGACACTCAGATGAAAACCAGCTTTTCTTTTGAAATAATGTGGCTTTAAAAACCACCATGTTTTAGCAGTAGACCAGTATTTGCAGTGGTTTTATTCTTTCTCATTCCCTTCAGTCCTCCTTTGTTAAAATAAATTAATAAATTAGAAAAAGTAGATTGTCATGAAGAAAAGAAATGGCTTTAAAATGAAGATCATTCTTCTTGAAATGACAGTTTAGTTTTGTATCCTTTGAGATTAAGCTAGTGAAAAACGGATCACCTGAACTATTAGTGTTATGTAGCTTTCCGGAATTTGAAGTTGTTCTGGATCCCCTGCTGTCAGTATTTGTAGGGCAGATCTGAGTCTCAGTCACTGCAATTCTTTTGCTGCTGGTAAAGGAAACAAACTAAAAGAATTAAGGTGAGACAAGACAAAAAGGAAATGACAAAGTGGTTTCAAGGAGTTGTAAGTGGCAGTATGAAACAAAACTTGGTTTTGACACCGGTTTTGAAACCACTTTGTGATGTGAACCAAAGCATAGTAAGATGGGCCTTCGGGAAATTCCCTTCTAAAACTGGCTCCTCATCTGAACTGAGATGTTAATAGCAAACTAAAATAGTAAATTTAAAAAAAAAAATCCCTGTAATGTATTAAATATTTCACTTTCTGATATATGCCAGGGTATTTATTAAGGAATTTTATTCTTGGCATTTTTGTCTCTCTTAGGGCACATTTCCACCTATTAAACTTCTCAGACGGAATAGACTAATTGGCACTAAATTTTGCAAAAAGCTTTGTCCTCATTTCCTGCTAATTTCATGTGAGATAAAAACAGGCAGGTGAGTAACTAAAGAACACAAACACCTTTTTCCTCTAGTATTCATTGAAAATTGCATATAATAAACCCAACCTATTTTATTGTCCTGGAGACTCTTCATACAGAGAGTTTGATATATATACTTCTATTAAACTTCAAATGAATTAACTCCACTCAAAGGCTCTGTAGGAAAAAATAAAAATCCCATTTTGATTCCAGCAAAATTAAATGGAAGGAGAGTTAAATTTTGTAAAAATGCTAAAACCAGAGTGCTCATTACATTAAAGTGATAAAATATAATGTGAGTTATATCCTTTAGCAGCTGTTATATTTTATTGGATCAATGACTCTGAAGAATGTTTATTACTTAAGTACTCTTTTGCTGCCCCTCTGTTCCCTCTGTTGTTCTTCCATGTTGCTGGAGGAAAGGAAACCCACAGAACCTGAAATGTTATCATCGTGTTGCAACAAAGAGTTTCATGGCTGTAATGAAACAAATTCCATTCCTATTAATAAAATGGTGTTTAAACCATTTCACATATTAGTCATTAGGACTCAAAATTATCTCTCTTTCAAGTGTGACAAAACTTGACAGGGAATTGTCTTTAAAGGCCAGCTGCAATGAAAACAAGAAATGAAGGTTCTGAAACTTTACCTTGTAACTTTTGCAAATCCTCACTTCTCTCTGTGGAGATATAGCCTCCTTTTCCACTGTGGAAGAAGTATATGCTCGAATAAGGTAGGCATACATTGTATTATGAGCTTTTGTGACACAGTGACCTTACGCTATGCAATACTGGCAGTCTCCAGGGGCCCATTGTTAAATATAATAAGCATGCAATGTACCATACATAAAAATATATAAAGCCTTGTGCAGTGAAGTTACAGCGCGGTTGTGTGGTTTCCATTCAATCTTTCCTGGCAAGAATTTAAAATACAATAGAGAGGTTTTAGGTGTGAAATTCAAGCATGATGTATGTATGCTGTTTCGTATAGTTCATTACTTAAAAGACGTACTGCTGGCAGCGAAGAATTTGCTATAAGCAGAGGTATTTGCGATGAGCACTGTTCAAGTATTGATATTCTATACCCCCCAGAAGGTGAGACAGAGCTGTCTGAAGACTTTGCGGCACCAGGATGAACATCCAGTGACACAAACTTTTGTAGTACTTTATCACCTTTCAAACTCTGGCACATTAGAAGCAGAGCACAGACTACAAAGGGACTTTGTGCTCCCAGCACTCCGCTCTGATTCTGTCTGGCAATACAGAGTGGTATGGACAAAAGATAGTCTTCCTTTTTCTGAATACCATGGGAGTACTGGATTGTCCCCTTTTCTTCCCAGCCTGGAAGTAGTGCTCTTCTCCATAAAGATGGAGAACCCGGTGTTGTTTCAGTAAGTCTCAGGGTATGTCACTACAAATATAATATGGTGTGATACAGAGTTCTGAAGTAATGCTAAGGCACTTGGAATGACGGTGTGACACATTGCAGTGCTGGGCAGAAGGCTGAAGCTCCCCAAACAGTGCTAGTACGTAACTCCTTACTCCTGTCCAAAATACCTGTGGTCTATTCCTGCAGGCTTGGTAGAGTGATTTTGCTACTAAAGAAATAGATATAGAAATAATTAAATCTTGATTTTAAATTCCAAATTGTTTTTGTGAATGTTACCTATGGATAGGAAGCCTTTGTAAGGTCATGACCTTGTTCTAATATATGCTTAAAATGTATCTTTTAGGATATAGTATTTGTGGTGTAACAGTATAAATCACTTGTGATTTCGATGTTGTCACCATTTTGGATGTACAAAGATGTGTTTTGTCTGTTGATAGGGTAACATTTACTTATGAAAAATATTGCAATAGCTCAATAGCTTGTCCATGCTTTTTTTAAAAACTGTATGTTTGTCTATATAATTATATTTATATATTTTAAACCTGAGTATTTATGATCTCAAGTACTTTTTTTTTTAACTGTAGAATGAGATTTTATGGACGCTCTTTAGATATTTAGATTTACAATGCACAGAAAGCCAAGCTTGAAATAAAAGTGGTTTGGTCCTCTAGTTTTTATGGAAATTATGTGATTGCATTGACCCTAGTAATAAGTTGAAAGGGGAAGTTATTAAGATATCACTGATGACTTATGCAAGTGTACCGATTCCAAAGAATCTACTCAGAAAGTAACTTTTATCTAAGATTTGTCTCTTGATCCTTTTGATTTAGAAATTGATCTTTTGAAATGAAATGTATATATGTGTGTAAATGTGCATATGTATACATTTTATATGTATGTTTCATATATAATTTATATACCTCATATTTACAAAATAGATAAATTATATATAAAAGTGAAGTTTGTTCCAGGAATTCTTTTTTTTTTTTTTTTTTTACAAAGGGATAAAATTTTATATTGAAGGGAGATAAAACACAATCTATATTCTTCAACTACCTTCATCTAATCCCATTTGTGAGAAGCATTTGCATTCCTAGGGCTTGGATGTTAATCAGGAGTTGCTAATTGGATCTACAACTGATTGTTGTATTCAGTTGCTTCAGATCTTTTGAATAAAATGCATTTCTCAGATTTAAAATTAAGATAGCTGTTTTTTTTCATAGGCATGACTTTTGGGAGGCCTAGTTCAATGCCAAAGTCAGTATAGTATCTTGTGCCTTCTTCACTCTTCCTAGTACCTTTTTTCCATGAAAGTCAGCAGGATATAGTTT
This sequence comes from Vanellus vanellus, assembly GCF_965231255.1. Taxonomy (NCBI): domain Eukaryota; kingdom Metazoa; phylum Chordata; class Aves; order Charadriiformes; family Charadriidae; genus Vanellus; species Vanellus vanellus. Next base: position 23,264,174 of record NC_138913.1, on the reverse strand, counting down.
GGTCAGGACTTGACTTTATTGCATTTGTTGCTAATATTGTCAGAGATGAAAGTACGGATGTTAAGAGAACTTCTGTTGAACCCACTTCTTTGTGGGAGGTTAGCAAGGCCTACCTGTCCTCTTGGTTTTCCACGGAAGACGCGGGGAAGACTCGAGCAATGCTAACAGTAATAATGTGATACTGTGGGCGGATATAGTCCCATACAGCCTTCTGTGGAGTGCTCTCCTCTGCTCCGTTTATGGTACACAGGTTTTGGTTGCAGTTTTCAGAGATTTGTTACATGTGGTGTGTGTGTTACTGGGTTGGGGTTTGGTTTGGTTCTTTTTTTTATTTCTCTGTGTTGTGAAGTTGATCATTTTATTCTCTCACATGCACAATATTCTGGAGATCATGGGACGGAGGAGTGTGTAACAATCTAATGTGTACATATGTAATGTACATATGTTCTAAAGTTTTGCTACCTGGAGTATGCACAGAGCCGTGGATGTGGTAACTTCTGTAATCGTTAGTATTTGGAGTGGTCCAACCTTTTATTTCAATTTTCATTAAACTAGTTCCGCACTATAAATAATAAATTTCAAAACGTAGTTTACAGTGCTTTAGCAATGCAAGTGCCAGAATCTTTCCCTGTTGTTTTCCACTGATACTTGCACCTCTTTCTTATTTTCTGCTTTATTAGCTTCCACTGTATCCATAGCAATGACAGTATGGCCAAACTGCTGCCTGCGGTTTATGAAGACATTTCGGAGTCAAAACATGCAGTTATAGCCCATGCATCTCTGCTTAACTGTAGATCTCTTAGAACAGTAGAAGCAGATGTGCATATGTATATTTTTTTAAAGAGTATTCTGTTGCTCTTATTCATAAGCTTTTGAAAAATAGATTGATAATCTTTCCAAAGATATAAAAAGTAGCATAGCTAGAAACCAACACATTAATACATATAATATGGTGCAATTCAAAGAGAGCCGTTGTTTGCTTAGCCTAATGTCTCTGCTCTCTGTCACAGTTCATTGCATTGTGTAATATTATAGGGATTTCCTCCATCATTTATTTCCTTAGAAACCCATTTGCTGTTAGTTTCCTTTGCCTGTTTTCATGGGCCTTCTCCAGTGCTTTTCTGGGAAACCTTTGCCCTCTTACTTACTCGTGGCCATATTGAACAAATGCTTGATGAGGAATGGGAATTGCCATGTTAAATTATATTTTCCACTCTATGAACAAAAGAAGAAATAGCCTGCACTTTGCATTGAGTAACCTTTCCAAATTTCCACAGATAAATTGTAAATGATTTCAAGGTTTGTTCAGAAATTTAAAATCAAATATGGTTTTTGGCCTTTTTTGTTCTTTTCAAACATAAAAGATAAGAATTCAAAGTATGATTTGTCTCATATGCATGGAGAAATCATAGATATGCACAGTTTATGTTCCAGTATGTAGCATTTTGATTTTTAACTTTGTATATTTCTCAATAATTGGATATGAATTTTGCGATTAGTCATATTTTAAATGCTTGAGTTTGTGTTTAAGTTCACATTGAAATTTAAATTCTGAGCCCTAATAAAGGTTATCTGTTGTGATCTACTATCTTGAAATGATGGATCATCTTGAGTTCAATTGTGACAATACCTTGAGGCTGGCAGATGCATGTGTCTTCATAAATAGATACTGTGTGTGAAAGGCAACTTCCCCAGAAATTTTCATAATGCACCCCTTTATTCTTCACTGGGTGGTTTTGACCACTTTAATTATTGGCATTTTGCAAATAAAAGCTGATTCTTAGAATAACAGAACAATGGGAAAATCCCTGTAAAAGCAGGCTGGGTTGTGATGACGTCTGGACAGACGAAGGGAAAAAAGAGTCAGCATCTGTGCATTTTTTATTAATTTGGACAGAAGACTGACTAGAAATTAAAATGGCAAATAAATACTCAGATATTTAGATGTGTTTGCGGGCATATTGCCTTTAAATGGCACTTTGGAGATTCCTATCCCTGAATATAAATGTAGCCTATGAGAAAATAAAATAGTTTCTTTACAGCAGTACACTAATAGGTGGTTACAAAACTATGCCTCAAAGTCCAGTGCTGTTGTGGCTACTAGGATTGTATTAACAACGGTGTTTTAGTTGAAGCTGAATATTTGTAAATCTAGCTTTTGCTAGATCTTTGTCAGATCTTGGAGATTTTGCTAGGTATAAACTCTGTGGTCCTCTACTATAATGATTATAAAACTATGACTGTCACAAATATGGAGCATTTCTCAGTAGTATTACGTCTAATAACATTATCTCCAGAATTAAAATTTGTGGTTTTATGCTACTGATTTCTGCTGTTGAATAAAACTTACCATAAGTGTACCAGAACTCCTAAGGATCATCTTATCTAGCCGTGTGAACCCTTCTTGCATATTTATAGAAAAATGCTTCTTCAGACATTTAAGAAGGATAGATTTCTGAAGTGTCATTTTCTTATTTTTAGTTTTCCCTTTGATTTCTTCTTCTAGACATTTAATAAACATTTGCATTTAAAAAAAATTACGTACGTATAAAGTATGTTGAGTGGAGTGTTGTTTAGTAGCTTTATTTCATCAAAGCAAATTTTTACTAAATTGAGAAAGAAAAAATCTGCAAAGTTTCTTTAATTTGATATGTGAAGTATCTTGATGGGGGTATAAAGCTGTCATGCGGAAAAAGGTTTATTTTTGACTATTTCTGCAAAATTCTCTTTTCTAGGGTGTGATAGATGTCATATGGTGACACAGCAAGAGTTAGGAGATGTTTCAGCCAGTTTTGAGTGAATAATTAATACGTCTTACTCTTGCGACACAAGGGCTGTTATGCATGTGGGTCTCTGATACTGGCTTTATGAGTGAAGAAAGCCCTCAGTGACATAACTTTCCAGATATCGGTAAGATATCTGATAAAATTATCTAGAGAATGACACCTTTCTCAGATTGTGCAGAGATAGTCAGTTCTGACCTCTTCCAGTTCTGTGGCTAAATAGAAACTTTGTGTATCTGCAGAAAACTGTTAAACTTGACAATTCTCTACAAGACCATCAGGGCCTATCAGTAGAATTAGGGCTTCTGAGCATGATTCAGATGGCCTTGTCAATATTTTTTACATTCTATTCCTGATGGTTTTAAAAGTGTGTAGTGATTTTAGTAAACTAAGTTTTTATTTTGGTGTTAAGAGGAAAAAAATTCTTTGTGGTGAGCAAATGATTTCCCAGACTGTTTCTCCTGTTATTCAAGATCCCCAATTAGAATTCCATCAATTATTAGTATAATCACAGGGAATTCCAGCTTAATTTTTTCAATATTTTACATAAAGATTAGATGTTCTTTATCTCAGAATTATAGGCTCTTTGCCTAAATGATTTCCTGTATTGTTAAATTTGGCTGACAGACAGTTTGTGTGTGTGTAAGCTATAATAAAATAGATCGCATAGCAGGTTTGATGCTTTACACAAAAGAGAAAAGGGCTGGGACAAGTAAGTCTTGGTTTTTAAACAGGTATCCAGAGTGATTATAGGTGTTTCCACAAAACAACATGTTTGTCCGGATATAATTAGTTTATTTTTATTTTTTATTTTTATTTTGCTTTGCCTAGTAATTAGTTTCTAGTGTCCCTCTTGTTGATAAAGGCATTTCTGTTGACTAACTTGAAGTAACTTCTCTGAAGAACCACAGAGAAATGATTCTGAGAAACGGATTCTCAGGTTACACACCTGTTTGTGTTTCTTGGTACCAAGCATCACAAAGTGCTACTATTTGGGGGTCCTCAGTTTACCAGTTTTCTTTCATAAAGCTGGTTAGCTAAATGTCATCCTCCTCCATGTATAAAGATCTCTGTTACAGCAAACATTTGAATGTCTTCAAAAAGTGTAAGTATGCGTCTAACTGCAAGTGTAGAGCATTTTTATGCGACAGGTTCCTAGCGAATAAGTCAACAGAAAGGTCATTTCTATTTAAAGTCCCTAATCTTTCAGAGGCCTGAGAATATAGAATCACCAGACTGGGGAGAAACACATAAATTTGAAGTATAAAAGTACACTTTGTTTATTCCAAGTGTGAAATTGTATAGTAGCAGAGCAAAACCAAATATAACCAACCACAACTTTCCATCAGTCTCAGACATTGAGACTTCTTTATGATGATGCGTTACTGTCAGGGTCTCTGTTGGAAAGCATGAGATTAAAGAGCTTAAGTCTTTCTGGCTGTTTATCTTCACCTTTCAGGAGGTGAGCTACAGTGGGTTATGGTAGCTGATTTCAAAAGATCTCCCTACAGCCATGGTTACACTGCTTGTCCCTGCTTTTTACTCCACACAAATTAAAAAAAAAAAAAAGAAAACAAAACCACTTTGAAGGATGAGTGCCACTCATTGAGAATGGCTCAGCTCTTCTCTGGCAACCCAAAATGTAAATGCTTAAATGATGGTAACTGCACTGGGAATTCTGGTTGGATAGGTAATATTTTCCCCTTGGGCTTCAAATAGTTTAATACCTAAGCTACAGAGGCAAACTGAATTCAACCAAAAACTAGTTTCCTTACCATTATTTTGCTTCAGCTGAACCATAGCCTAGACTCGTCACTTCAACTCTCTGGAGCCACAACCTTGAGTTGAGGGCTGGTTCAAAATGTTGGGTTTTTCCTCCTGAATTGGGGCAAAACCTGACCTCTTACTTAAAAATGTTGTTGAACTTGAGCCAGTCATAGGTGATCCTGAAAGAGAACTCAAATGGAAGTATACACTTTTCATTCCATGAGTAAGTAAAAGATTTATCTCCATCAGAAAGGTGTATTGCGCATTCTGGTTAAGAAGCACAGTTCAGTGATAGCCAGCTGTAACCTAAGCTGACTTCACCCCCCAGGTGATTTGAGGATAAAATTCTCTGTACGCCTTAAGCTGTTATCTAGCATCAGGTAAACTTGTGCATGGATTACTAAAAGAAAACATTTTATTATCACAGAATGTACTTGCTATTTGGAAATCTAGAATGAGTCCAGAATTAAAGATAAAAATTAAAAAAATAAAGAAAACATGGAAAGTAGTACTGATATTTTGGGCAGAACTTTGGATTATCACGGCAGTAGGACGAACTGGAGGAGGATTCATAATGGCAGAAACTTGAGGTAACTTCCCCAGTTGGGAAGCGTTGAAGCTATCTTTCTGCAATTAAGACAGACAAAACAGAATCAGTCAGACAGAGTAAGTAGCACTGAGATAAACCCCAGTCATTTACTTGGTTCACGGTCTGTGCTCTGCTATGGGAGGATGATCTATCTTGTCAGTGAACACAGCAGACAGTAATCTCTGTCTCCTATGACCGTGCCTTGGAATTGTAAACAATCTCTGTATTGTAAGGCTGGTAAATAGAACCCATTATGAACATTTAAAATGCTTTTGAATGTCAAAATAACAAAAGTACCTTTGTAAGCTGAACTTCATTGAGGATAAAATCCACGTGAGCACCTTAGTGTATTGTTCCGCGGCAATTGAAGGCGTTATGTGGGCGCACTGACAGTAGCAATACAAATCATGTGGTAGTGGTGCAAAAGTGTCCACTAGTGCAAAACTCGATCATTAGCAGTCATGGGAAAAAAAAAAAACAAACCCAAAACAATAAAGAGGGCCCAGTAGTGGGGTATTCAAAAGGCACTGCTCAGCTCTTATTGCACTAACTCAAAAATAGTTTAGTGAATGTGGATAATACAAGAAACTCAAATGAAGAGGCAGAGCTAAGTAGAATACATAGCAGCTTTAAATCAACAGCAGCTTTAAATCTTGAGTTAAGTGGCGAATAATTTTGTATGCTCTAGTACCAACTTTTAAATGTCAAGTTTTATAAGACCCTACAGACATGAGGGCATGCACCGCAGATATTTCTAGAGCTGGATGACAGATGTCTCTTATATAAACTTTAAAATTTATGAAGAAACTTAAATTCAAAGCTTTTGGGTTTTTACTTTAATAAAATCAAGAATTTTCTCCAGTCATACGTTTCTTATTCTGTCTTTATGCCTGGGCGCTCTGCATCCCCTCCTAGGCTATGTTAATTGTCAGCAGCACTTTCTGTCATGCTAGATCAAGTTCCACAACTTCAATCGTCGTCTTTTTAACTGAAGCCTATATATGCAGTGCCATACACCTCTGCTGTGGAAGTCAAGCCCATAGTGTGCTGCCTACACGTTTTTCAGTCAAAGTTTTAGAATGGTCCTGAAGTAGAGATAGCCTCCGTGATTAAAGCATGCAAACTGTGATGAGTGCTGTCTGCTAAGTAACGTTCCTCATGCTGTGAACAGTCTGTGCTGTACGTGTCTGCATGTGGGTTCATCTGAATATGTAGCCCGCATAGCACAAAAGGGTTTCAAAATGCTCTCCTTCGTACGCAATTCTATTTTAATTTTTGGTGAAGTGGTAACACTTAGGTTGATTTGTAAATATCAAATTATTTTTTTACTTATGATTTCTTGTCCAGAAAGAAATGGCTTGGCTAAAATTATTTTGAAATAATGAAAGATGAAATTAACTTAATTTTAAAACCAATAAAAAACCCACCTGTTTCCAGTGATTTTTTTAAAGAAAAAATGCATAATTTTTCAGTTCAACTGCTTATGTTTAGATTTAGACTCCGAATCAACAGATGCACATTATTAGCCTTAGCATAAAACATACAATAGCACTAGATTTTCAGTGATACCTGAAGCACTTATATGAAATGATGGACTCATTAAGCCTATTTGAAAGTGAGCAATTTTTGGAAGTGCTAGTCTAATGAAATACATAATGCTATTTCAATAGTAATGTAGCAGTTTTAGGATCACCTTAACGTTGGTAGTTTAAATTCCTGATGACCTCATTTGGAGTACAGGTCAAATGCTAATGTGTTCTGAATCCCCAAGTTTTGCCTTTATGGTAAATGAGAACTCCTAAAAGAAATTAATAAGCAGGAATATTAAAGTCAAGTTTAAAGAATAGATTCCTTTATGCTCTCTATCTGTGTTACTACAATAAGCGCCGATTTATCTGTTGGTTGTCTATTTATCAAGGTATCTTTTTAATTGCACTGTAGATAAAAAATGGCAAAGGCTTATTTGTCTGTTCTGTAAATGCTGATAGAATTTCAAAAGTATATCTGTACAGTCAAAGAGTGTGTTACTGATAGCAATGGCCACATTGCTGCTATTTATGTTAAATATTGGTGGACTTCATGAATAACATTCTTGCTTCAAATAGATCCTATGGTGCAAAGGATGAGGGCAGATCTGTACCGTGTGTAGAAGAGTATCATATTAAATATAAAGTGTTTTTTGTCATATGCTTGACTAAACCATATGGCTCAGCCAGATTCACAGAGGAAATTAGAATTTCGTTCATGTTTGTCCATCGCAGAGGAAGGTAACTGGGACAGAATAGCTCCTCTCTTCTGCTTTCTTTGAGAACCCTTTCCCATTTCCTGGAAGCCAGTGTTATATGTTTCCTATTGAAAAGGCACATTGGAATACACTGACTTAGTGAGCTATTCTATAAAGGAATATAAATTTCCGATCTCAGTAGAGATGTCTGATAGCTTATCATTTTTGAACAGGCTTATACTAAAAAATCAAGAGGAACAAACATGTATTTATTTTCTATTGACTTACTAAGGTTGGGCTGGGCAACAGCTACCTACTCTGCATTATGTATGTCTACCCATAGTCTTCTGTCAGCCTGAAATCTGAAGCTGAAGGTCATGCATACATGTTTCCATAGCCTCCTATTAGCCAGTAGATCTGGCAAAAATAATTCGGAGGTTTTGTTTCAAGATTACTGCTGCAGGATATAGAGAAATGGTACTAATCTGTCAAAACATTTCTGCTTATATAATTGCTTCCCGCCCCGCTTCTGAACTTGTCCCAGTAGAGACCATTTGCCTCGGTCCCCTCTGATTTTTCTTTTTACAGAAACAAATGTCATCAGGACACCATTTGCAATTCCCCTTGGTGGCAAAGACAACTTCTGGGCATCAAAGTCATTCTCTTTCGCATGGATTAACATGACATGGTGTCTCTGATGCATTTGCAATAGGTTTTAATGTGTGGTGGTTTTTTGTGTTGAGATGGTTGTCTCTTCGCATTTGTATGTCTAATTGTGACCTCAGTGACAGCTTCTGTGTCTCTTGCTGTGATAAATACTGGATCACAGAATGGACACAGCTTCTAATTTCCTGCATTCAGGATATTATCCTTGAAATTTCTAACAACTTGCAAGTAAACAGTGAATTCATTATTACACTAATCTGGTTCTCTGGTCTCAAGTATAACACAACCATTTGAATATTCTTATAAACTTGAAAGGCAGCCAGCAGTTCTGTTTTCTGTCTTTAGCTCATTAGTGACCTTGCTTATTTATAGTTACAATTTAATTCCCACATAACTCATTTACTGTGCACCTACTGTTAGTGCCCATACAGCTACTCAAGTTTGATGTTTATGTGAGGTGTGGCATCTAAGATTTAACGCTATGATGTATAAATATATAGAATAGATTTCCTTAGGGCAAATGATTGAAAGTCTGCCCTTGCTACACTGAAAATGACTGGTAAAATGCTAATTGACTTCTATTAGAGAAAAATTAAATGTGGCAAATACTAAGTGGGCTCTATGCATACTACAGAGCTTTTAGTATTTGAGGTCTATGAGAACAAGTAATGATTACATGTTAAGCAGGCCTTGGGCCTCTACAAGTTTACAGAACCTAGGTAAGGTGTTCAGCTTTTAATTTGGCTAATATATGATTTAGTTTGCGTTTCTAGTTCCGGATTTTAAATCTGTATCTCCTTGTTGATACAGTGTTGGAAGAATAGATCAAACACATTTTTAATGGACCAAATCCATGAGCACTAGCGAAGCAACTAGGTGTCAGTTTGGTTAAGTGTCATGAATCCTGCCTGTATACTAAGGAGCTAACATTTTCTAATGGCAAATGTTTTCTTTTGTAAACTTACTCAATTAATGTAAGTGTTGCTGTGAAATTATAATTGTTTGCAAGCAGCATATATATCCAGAGCAAGAAGACAGAAACATCATGGAAGCTGCTGAACAACCATTTTTCATCTTGTAGAAATGAGGATTGCCCTCATGCATGAGTAGTCTCTTTTTGTACTACTAATGATTTGCTGAACAAAATATCTTTTTTCATATTGTCCCTTCTTTCTGCGTTTTTGAAAAATTTTGCCTACTCACTACTAGTAATTTGTGAGGCACAGATTTGAGACGAAATGGTACCCATTAGTTGGATTTTCTTGAAGTTTAACACTGAAGTGTACAATATCAACTCCTCAGAAATACAGAGAAGGAAAATCCTTACCTTTGCCCTGCCATAAATGACAGGCTCTAAAAGTTACTTTACGAATAACTCTCTAACAGAGTGTGGTTATTCTGTGGGAAGTTGGCTATCAGATAAGGAAATAAAAGAATACCTTGAAACTCAGCAAATTAACTTCTGTATGCCTAAGATTCATATATTATAACAGGAAGAAAGAGTGGTTGAGGGAAAAGGTGAACTCAAAATTTTTGCAAAGTAGTTTTGTATACAACTAGTGCCATTTCTCTTTGTGAGTGTCTATAATCAACACTGCTTGGTGACTGGATATGTTTTCAGAGCAGCAAAATCACAAAAAAGAAACCCCAACACCAAAACCAAATAGTACTTTGTAACAGCATTGTGATAATTTGTTTCTGCCAAGTCTCAAAAATGTGACAGAATAAATGGATTTCAGATAACTAATGTAGCCTGCAGCATCGCAGGACAATGGGCTGTTTGTTTCTTGGGGGAGAAGCCAAAATGACTGGACCAATATGTTTGTGGCCCATTGCTTATTATAACTTTATTATGTTTTACCCAATCTATATTAACATGACAGTGGTGGTGGATTTCAGTTCATCTCAGGAAAGGTGTTTCAGCTTGTTGTCTTTAAACAGAGAAATCTCAAATTCAGAGCCTCTTATTTAAATGTTTCAGAACTCGATGGTGTTTCAGTTGGCTATGAGAAGGGAATTATGAGAGCTAGGATGACAGAAAATGTATGTAGATTGTCCAGTTGTGCAACACTTAATGGCAGGATGCATAAAAAATAGACAAGAAAGCTGTTGGGAAAGTAAAATTCCCCAGAGGACTCTGTTTAGAACATCTTGCCTCATTTACAGCTCTTTTAGGTTTTTTTTTTCTTTCCAAATTACATGTGCAAAATGGATGAAGAATAGCTTCTGTTGCTGCTTTCATGGTCTTATCATGCTATATACTACAGAGACAAGCAAGCTGCAGTGAATAACAACAGGATGTGTTGCATGAAAAGATGGAGGCACGTACCGTTCTTCTGGGCTGAGGCACGAGAGTAACTTCTGCTGTCTTCCATTGTCGGAGAAAGGCCAGGTACATTAGGCATGGATGTAGTCCAGGATGTCCAGAAAGCAGAATTGGAAGTCTTGTTGTCATGGTACATATATTCTTTAACTCCTAATGTGAATCATTAAACTGAGGAATTTCACAAGTTGGCAGAGGGGTACAGGTTAATAGGGCCTATTTCTGTTCATTGGTTGCATTAGTATCTACAGATAAATGGCACTGGTAAGTAGGAAATAAACGACAGACTTTGTACCTAAAGGGGGAGTGTGTCCTTTGTTTCCTGACAGTGGCCACTTCTGTAAAACGTTGAGGGCTCCAAGGTGAATTGCCTTTCCTTGTGATAGGAAGTATTGTCTGCTAAATTTTGCCACCATGGCTGTGTCTGACTAGATAAAAGGGAAAAATTCCCCCCCAGGCTCTCCTTTCCTTTTCAGACAGCTCAGCTATTAACATTTGGGAGGGGGCGCTGGAATTAACATTCACTTGAGCGTTACAGATGCCAATGAATTTACCATTTTTTAAGCTATAGTGCCAGTGACAGCGAATTTTTAGACAGCATTTGTGGCTATATCAGCATCTTCAATATTCATAATAGCAAATAAAATTAACCCAAGAATAGTTTAGGTTCATAAAATCTAGGAGCAAAATGTCCTTGAATTTTATAAGGAGCAGAAAGCCCCTTCTGTTTCTGCAGGAGAGTTAAATACTGGAATCTTCAGGTCTTGTCTCCTAGTTTTGAATTTGTATTGCCTGCCATGCATTTCTTCTGCTCTTTGATAAACTGCTGAGTGTTCATAGGAAAGGGAGGAGCGGAAAAACTTCTAATACAAAGGGATATGTCGTTCCACTTCTGAATCTCTTCAGAAATCTTTGTATTCAGTGCAGCTGATGTCTTTGCTTTGGAAAATCTCTTTATCAACTTTGTAGAGCATCTTTTGAAAAATGTTCTGTCTTCCCTGTGGCTCATTACACGCTTTACTCTGTATTAATCCTGGCATTGTTCAGACGCGAAAACTCTGACCAAACCGTATTTGTAATCCAGATACATTCCTTGAATTTCCTCATTACTGATAAACAAAACTCCAAGCATAGAAAATTTGTATACAGAATTTGGTCTTATATCTCTGTAACTATGGCACCTATCTAGCAGGACTTTTCTGCATAAATTGCAGGAGCACAGAAAAGTGACCATGAAATATTTCATGGAGAATCTACAATTTGAAAAAAGAGTGAAGAAAATATGCACACAGCTAAGCGCTCTACGGTACACCTGCTTGATACAAAGATTATATCTAGATGGGAGATGAAATATGCCACGTTTCCCTAGTTTATGGAAAATATCTGACCTTACATAAGAACTTGTATAAACCATTGCTGCTTCATGTCTGTGGTATTAGACCCTCTAATAGCTAGTCTCCCCCTCTCTACAAGGTGTATTAACGCCAAACATAGCCTGTGAATAGTCTATACGCTGAATTCATATGCCTGAAGCAAAAGTATTGCCTTGCCATTTGCAAACCTGTTGCTACATTTCTTCTTATTATTGTATTTTTATATTATTATTATTACAATATTTCTCTCATGGTTACATATTGCAAACTTGGCCTTGTAAATAATAATTTGCATACTGCCTTGTCTGCTTCTAAGTGCATCTATGTGGCCTTTACTGTGCCCAAAGGCTTGGAGGGGTTGGGATTCTTTTTTTTTTGTTTGTTTGTTTGTTTGTTTTAAGAATTTAGTATTTATTTGGTCAATACATAGTGGCTAAGACAATTACACTCCTTTTTCACTGAGAAACTCATTTTGTTGAGTTTAAAGAAATAAGTATTGTATTTGGTGTGATTTACAGTAAGGTTATTCAGGCTGTAAAATATGCCTTTCCATTCTCTCTATTACTGATGCTTTTTTTTTCTCCCTTAATGCATGATTAAAATTCTATTACTTTCCTTCATGCATACAAAACTCATTATTTGTGTAACTGTGTTTTTTCTCCATGTCACTCATGGTTTGGGGTTTTTTTGTGTGTTTTGTTTTTTAAATAAATGAACTGTCCTTTCTAAAATGGCCCTGGATTAAATTAGGCTCCTCATACTAAAATGTAAAGGAAGATATGGTTTTTATTCCAGAGAGTTTTTCAGCAGAGTAGTACTTTTAAGTTGCATGATGCTAATGACTAAGGGAAAATCTCCTTTGGAATAAAAGGTCATCTGTGTTTTTTCCCCCCCTGTTGCCAGAATTTCCAAATGGTCAAAAGATTACCAGGGAGCTCTAGCTAGCATGGCTCTGTTGCAGTCCTTTCTATAGGTATTCTCAGGGTCAAAGAAACCAACAGTACCTTTTAAGTCTCCAGGTGCTGCCATGTTGTGTTTTGCATTTTTGGGGGTGGGGGTACAAAGGTTCTCGTTGTTATAAGTCTGGCAGAAAATCCCTCACCATCTAGGGACGTTACTGAAAAACAAAAATCTAAATGAACACCTGTCCAAATACAACCTTAATTTTCTCCATTTTAATTCCATTCATCCAGTTTGAAAGGATTAGACTGGAAGAACCTTTTAACATACGGAAAATTCAAAAGTTGACTGTGTTTTTATTTCTGCAGTATATAATGAGTTAAGAAGTTGCATTTCAAAAGCTTTTTTCCAAAGCATGCATCTGTGGTTTGAATTCAAAACAAAAAATATCCCAAAAGTCAATAACAGTTTGGTTTTTTTTTTCTTTGGTAGACAGGGATGAATAAGTGACATCTAAAGTTCTGGCTTTGAGGGAATATGGATGGATGCTGTGAGGACCTTTTTGATGCGGATAATAACTTGTTTTACCATTTATTTATTTATTTATTGTCTTGCTACAAATTGTACCCTGGATATTTTTCCTTTACTGGTTTGAACTTCATTCCAACCTCCTTCCATGCTGCACTTTAAAGCCTTTTCAGTCCAGCCTCATGCTGTCTGTGCTTGCTTTTTTCATTTTTCTTCCTTCTTAATCACATCTGCTTGGGTAGATAATCCTTTCTGTCTCATAGCAAAAGAAGTATTACCATGCAGCTCCATCCTTTATATTGCAGACTATCTGATTATATTATTTTTCTATTTTTCTACATTCTCTTTTCTATTAAAATAGTTTTTTGTTTAGTTTGTGTCAAATGAAGCATTTTATTTGATCGTGTTCAGAGGGGTTGATTCTGATGGTTCTCCTTAGTCAGGAAGGATTCATTATGGTAAGATTCCTGTAGTAGGAACCGCTAATAAACCAGAAGTAAATCTTGGAAGATGCTTTGTAAAAATAAGGAAGAAAAAAAAAAGAGGTACTTTTCTGTCAGTTAAAATACGAATGTCTGAATATGCTTCAGAAGGGTGAAGAATATAATTCTTTAGTTACATAGCATGTAATAGCAATGACATGTACAATTTTTACAGCTTTGTATGTATTGCAAATGCAGTTCCTGTGTCATTAATTAATACCTGCAAAAAGCAATGTGCTGATGTGCCTGTACTTACAAGTCAAAATTATATATTGTTGATTTCTAAAACTGATTTCGACTGATATATTTAAGATAGTTTATGACCTTTCAAAACAATCTTTTCAGTAACTGTTATCTCTGTGAGTTTGATTACTAGAGAGAAAACTATTTATTATAGTGGTACTGCTAAAAACAATTTAGTTAAGAAGCTTTTGAAAGAAACATTACTGCACACATATAAATTGAAGGTGAAAGTTCTTGGGGAGTTAGCTTTTATTACACAAGATCTATGGATTTGAATCTTCACAAAAATTTAAATGTAATGTTACGGTTTTCATCTTTAGAAAACAAACAAACAAACAAAACAACCAACTGTCAGTTCTTCCACTCTGCCACCTTCAACCCTGTTAAACACCACCTTTTCAGACGTGTGACTGAAAAACTGCTAATACAGGTTCCTGGGGCTGCGAGATAGGGAAATGTACTTGTGATAACTATTTATTTCCTTACCCAGGTTTCAAAGCAAGTGAGCAAAATCCTTGTCAAGTATCTAACTGATCTGTATAAACACATTGGGTTTACTTCCTGGGGGAGTTGACTAATACAGCTTTATGTGATGGTTTGCTGGCTTATGTCACATACTGGGACTAGGTTTAAATTAAGTGGTAGATTCCTTCTCTTGGTGCACCATGAACAGTGTGTGTAAACATATGCAAATATGGGTAGGAAAGCCACAGGATTTGGTGAAGGGACAGAATTGGCGAGCTTTGACTGGAACAAACGTGAAAGAACAGAAGAATAAAAATTGTTGGAACACAATTAGACAAATAGACTCAAGACCCTTCTCTCATTCGTCTTCATTCAGGAGCTTATAAGAGGAATCAGTCTCAGGCAGGCAACCGGTAGATGAAAGATGTTCTGTTACTGGCCTAGGGGCAAAGCCAGGGCACATAGCTATGCATCTTCCTATCTTTTCTGGTGCATAGCTCCCTGTGTGACTGTAACTTGCTTAACTGTGAGTACTTTTCAAAAGGGCACGTTGTCATCTCTTTAGTTTTGGTTGGTTTTGTTTTTTTTTTTACCTGAGAATTCTGTCTCTCCCTTTAGTCAAGAGAAGGAATTACTGTCTTTTAGCCTGAGCGAAACATCTAGCCTTGGTTTTCTTGCTTTGAGTTACTAATTCTAACAAATTACTGCAGTTAGTCTTCTGGTGAGTGTTGCCCTGGCCAGTTCACACGGGAAAACAGAATAAAAATTCTATGCATTCCTATCAGGGTATTAGGTAGAACAAATAAATTGTGCAGTTTCCTATCATACAGCATTTTGGGCTCAATTTCACAAACTACTTAAAAAACTGGCTAATTTGTTTTTTATTAGACTTGTAGCAATTGTACGTCCCATTTTCCACAAATATGTAGGAATTAAAAGCATGATGAACAAGGAGTTTGTGTAACATTTTACCTACAGTATCATTACTGCCTACAGAAAGCCTAAATATTTGGCTTTTGAAACTGATTTTTACAGATAAAGCAAGAGCTGCAGTTGAAAGGTTTAATCTGGGATAATCTGCGCAATGAAATGCCATGCATCGTTCTGTCATTATTTGCCCATGGGAAAGCTGTGAAGTTCACTTACAGGATGCTTTCAAAGATACACAGGAGAATGATACCAGATGTCCTCAAATGGGAGCTCTGAGTCTGTCCAACTCTCTGCTCACCTAATTCCTATCTGTTAAGCTCCTTTAGAACCTCCATAGTGTGTAAGGTGTCTCTGAGGTTACTCTTTATTGAAGAACCTTAAAAAGAAATGGCTGTAGGGAAAAAGTCATAAAATTAATTCACAGTCCTAACTAGTCAGTAATCCTTCTAATTTTCTGATATCTACCTATAGAAGATGGAGGTGGAGTTCGGTTCCAAGGATCCAAGAAGTTTATAGCCTGTATGCACAGCAAGCTATAAGAGCATTATTAGCAGCATGGCACATTGTGTTGAATGCTGGTATGGAGATTTTTTTAAATAGGATTTTGTAAAAAAAAAAGTCTGCTCAGATAAGTGACTTATTAAAACAGAAAAGCTGGGAGTTTGCTCAGATTCACTTTTCAGGCTACGTTTATGAATTCCACAGTACCAAAGAACTCCACATCTTTGGTAACTTTTGGCAGTGGGTAGTAATTGCCGTGCATTAATACCTCAAAGGTTTCATAACTCCAACTGTGACCTGAGGGAGCAAAAAAGAAAGTAAGTATCTAACATGTGAGTTTTATCTTGTCTGTACCAAAAGGGAGAAAAAAAAAATTCCAACAAAAAAAAAGCAGAGAGGTTATTCAGTGACTTTATCTGAAGTGTGTCAGTCTTTTCCATGAATTTCCTTACATTGAGGATTTAAATCTAAAATGTAATGTTATTAATATTGATTAGGTTTTTTTTCTTTCCCTCTAACCTTATTCCTTTTATGCATTTATTTTTGCGTTACCAGAGACACTTTAGTGGAAACACATATATAGACTTTATAACACACCTAGTTGTTTCACTGTGGGAATACAATTTAAGGTCACTTCTTTGGTAGTGTAAATAATTGAAGAGTTTCAGGATGTCTGTGAATTGGTGTGTAAAAATCCGTTGTCTTGTAGGAGTAGTTATGGTGAAGATGTATAAAAACAATATGAAGGCAGCAGAGATGGAAAAATACAGTCCAGTTTTGTCCTGTTCTGCACATCTAAATGTCGAGTAAGAAAGAAAAGTACTTTCAGAGTGGTTTTATCAAAAGATATACCAGTATGCAATGGAAGAGTTACTGTATTTATATGTAGGATTACATTCTGAACTTGCATGCATCCCTAATTTTGCTGATGGTAATTTTTTATTTGTCCTGAGCTGTGCACATCATGTTTAGCAATCTTTGCTGTCATTTGTTTATCATCCAAGATCACAAACAGCTGTGTGGACAGTATATGTAATTTGTACGTATTTGTGTGTTTGAAAGAGAGATAATTGCTTACCTATAATTGCCCTTGTCTGAAAATATATAGCCACAGTAGGGTTATGCATAAAACCTCCCTGTTAAAAGCAGAACTTCCATAACTTTAAGTTCAGAGGTGTGGGCAGTGATATCTACTCCGTTGTGTATATGCGGAATGGTCTTGTGTTCTAACAAACAACCATCAAATAGGGAATTGGATGCTATCCATTGGTGTACCACACTGTGTTTGCATTCGCCTCCCCACTTACTGTGTATGTATAGATTTACCATAAGTTTATCTTCAAAAGTTAATACAAAGTAATTCGCATCTCCTGTGAGCTATTAGCTGTGTATCCCTTAGCACAAAGGCATTGCAATCATTAGGTTTAAGCACCTAGAACTTGGCCTCTGCTTCTCAACTACTGGCACAGACATTTGGATGCTTCCTTTCTTTCATTGGGGTGTGTGAGGGAGGTCAATTAAACTGACTAAAGTTAGTTTATTTGGTCCTTTGACACTGATGGCAGAATTGGAGTACCTTAATTACTGCTGAACTGAAGTGTAAAATAAATATAACAACACTGTTACGTTTTCATCTTCTTGGATATAAGATATAGTTTTGATAAGGATATATCTTTTAGAAGTACTTCAGTGTATGTTTTTCTTAGATGTTTAGGAGGAAGAAAGACTCAGAAGTATTTGTAGGATAATTTCCAGAGAAAGATACTTTCATTCTGTATATGTATGACTAAGAAATCTTCATTTTACAAAGATTCGATTATTATTACATAGTAATTATACCATTAGAAATTCACAGAATGCAAGTTAATATTGTAGCGTTAATTAGAGAATGTAATAAGAAAATACAGCTTCATTCACTAACAAAGTGGCCTCATTTCCTGCTCTTTTGAGTCTTCTGCTTATTTCAGGGGAAACGAATCACTGATTTATGTGTATGATCGATTTCTCTTTAACTATATTTGATTCTTTTAGTTTAGTTTGGAAACTCGCCTTACTTTCATACCTAGTTTTAGCATTGTATAAGGTATGAGATCTAAGATTTCAAACCTTAAGTTTTTTAATAGGATTATCTGTTGTACCGAGGGGATTAATGGTTTGACTTGAAATAGCTCATGCGAAATAGCTGGAAATCATATTTATATATACTTGGAAATTGTGTCAG
This sequence comes from Vanellus vanellus, assembly GCF_965231255.1. NCBI lineage: Eukaryota > Metazoa > Chordata > Aves > Charadriiformes > Charadriidae > Vanellus > Vanellus vanellus. The sequence goes on along the minus strand of NC_138913.1, from coordinate 23,246,179 downwards.
GGTTACTTTGGGTAGAGAGAGAGAATGAGATTTTGTTTCATTTAAAGGTTTAAAAGAATATATTTCCAAAGAAAGAAAATTTAGTACTATTGGTGTTCTCTTTGCAAATAAATGGCAACTATGGGATTTCTTAGATATATAGAATCATAGAATCATCTGGGTTGGAAGGGACCTTTAAGATCATTGAGTCCAACCATTAACCAAATACTGCCAAAACCACCACTAAACCATGTCCCTAAGCACCATGGCTACCCGTCTTTTGAATACCTCCAGGGGTGGTGATTCAGCCACTTCCCTGGGCAGCCGGTTCCAATGCCTGATAATCTTCTCTGCGAGTAAGTTTTTTCTAAATCTATCCTAAACCTCCCTTGGTGCAACTTGAGGCCATTTGCTATCGCCTGTTACTTGGGAGAAAAGACTGACCCCCAACTCCCTACGACCTCTTTAAGGTAGCTGTAGAGAGCGGTAAGGTCTCCCCTCACCCTCCGTACCTCCAGGCTGAACCACCCCAGTTCCCTCAGCCGCTCCTCATCAGACCTGTGCTCCAGACCCCTCACCAGCTTTGTTGCCCTTCTCTGGACACACTCCAGCACCTCAATGTCATTCTTGTAGTGAGGGGCCCAAAACTGAACACAGCACTCAAGGTGGGACCTCACCAGTGCCGGTTACAGGGGAACAATCACTTCCCTAGTCCTGCTCACCACACTATTCCTGGTACAAGCCAGGATGCCACTGGCCTTCTTGGCCACCTGGGCACACTGCCGGCTCATATTCAGCCAGCTGCCGACCAAAACCACATAAGCTAAAATTTGTGTAAAATACTTTACTTGATCAGGGCCTAAAAAGGTAGCTTTTAGGTAAGAATCTATATCCTCGCAGGATAAATTTTATACCATAACAGGTAATAAGCTTTGTAAGTCTGTCTCCCCAGCAGTGAGTATTCACAACAAAGCCACTTTCCAGGTAACGTGTTCATTTCAGTTTCCCTGGCCTTAAATATAGCTAGCACAGCCACTCCAATGGGAAGAATGACTTTTATTATCTTCCTAACCTTAATTTGTCACCTGCAGAATGACACGAAATACAGCTCACATCCTCGGATTTCGAAATAAATGCTCTGTTGCAGTTGTATACAGGAGGCTTGATTTGTACTTCACTGGAGTTTTCAATGTCTTTAAAACTCTTGCAATACAAAGAGAATGTTGGGTTTTTTTTTTATTCTAATAGCTTTTGATGTGCTTTTTGTCTGTGTAATTTGTCTTGTTCAGACTGTATTTTATGTACGATGTCTGGCTTCAGAGTTTTAGCTTTCAAAGTACCAATCTAAAATCTTTCTACTCTGTTGTTAACCAAGAGCCACAAATGCTGCCTCCCCCACTCAACTGATCGTGCAATTTAGTGTAAAGCTGTGTTTGTCAGTCTGTCTGTTGCATTCACCTACAAGAGTATAAGTTATTGTGGTTAAACACACACCACATAGTGGTAAAGCATGAGCTTGTCATTGCTCGTCACGCTTCTGTTCTTTCCTCTCTTTTTTGGCCTAATGTTGCCCCCATTTACTTCACTGGCAGGAGGACTCTGTCCCAACAGAACCATCCAGTTTAGGATGTCAGTGAAAGACATCTGGAATAAAGCGATTGTGGGAAAACCAGCATAGCTTGATGTGTGTATCATTACCTCGGGGCTTAATCTTTGTTCAGGTTGCACTTGTACCATCGCTAACCAATAACGAGATTGGGGACCCACGCCCATTGAGGGTAGTCTGCTGCATTTACAGGAAAACTATTGCACAAAGGGGAAATATGTCTAAAATTGTGAAATGTTATCCAAAGCCATGGGGGATATGAAAGAAGCTGTGTTTACAAACTGTTCATTTTTTAGCTTATCTGCCACTGCTGTCACAAAAAAGAGTCCCTTTTTACCTCTATTCTAAGACCATGAAAAGCACTTTATTAATAGTTGTGTCATTCAGAAAATAACCACAGCATGTTGGTGGCACCACAGCTGGATTCATTTCACTTTATCCCTTCAGAGTCCACACTATTTTGCTAACATAGTTTTTACTCGGTACCCTATTGAGATTATGGTATCTGAGCTCAGATTATCAGTACATGCCTTTCCCCCCCCCTTGCATTCTCTCATCTGCACTGTAACATCCTTCTATCCTGCTGTGTGAGAGTTATCTTCCCACTCTGGTTTCAAGTAGGATCTGTTCAAGAATGTCAAGGAGGAGGATGCTGTCTCTGAATCAGTTGCTGCAATCCACTGTCTGCCCTTTTGATGCTCCATTCAAAAAGATGGTTTACTCATCACTTTTTAGATATACTTTTAGTTCTTATTTAAGATGAAAAATTTGTAAAGCTGTTAACACAGGTAACTGACAGATTTTACTGTAGTTAGTAAAGGGATACCGGGGAGTTTATTTGAGAATGGGCATTTGTAGTAAGACGGATATAAGCATGTGAAAGTGGTCTTTGACTAAAAGAATAGATCGGTTCCCAGGCCTGGAAAATGCCTAATATAAGTCTTGGACATCGACGGGAGAAAGTTATTACTCCTTCTTTAATACTGCATAGGACTTGTAAAGTTAACAACATTTCTCGTCTGCACCATTATTAGTTGGATGAGGAATGTGACCACATTAAACATTATGGAGAAGGGACTTAACTTGAAACTGTGTACTGCTGATAGGAATCCCAGGAGCAAGAGATTACATCCTGCCTCAACTCAGTGTTTCGTATATAGAATTTATAGTTCCCTGTGTTTTTTAGCAAATTAAATCAGGGAGTTGTTTGGTTTATTTACGCAATGGTAAACTGGCTTACTCCCTTCTCAGTTTTTTATTGCTGTCATTTATTGTGGATGGTTCTCCAGTGCTAAATGAAGTGAAAACATAATAAGTCTTCACAAAATCTAGTTTGCTTTCTCTGGCATCTACCAAGCAAGACTGTCTAGAGCTGCTTTTCTTTCTGCTGGTTATGCGTTTCTCTTTCTTCATTAAATATTTTTTTATGTTCACGTAGGCTTTTGTTTTTCTTTTGATTTCCTCTTTCTGTGTAAAGAGGCCATTGAAAAAGTAATTGAAATTAAATGATGGGTGAACATGGAGAATACAGCGGATTGACTGCAGGTGATAGTGAGCAGAGATGTAGTTAGATATTTATGTGCTGAAGCAGGATCCAAAATGCCATGTTCTCGTGTGAGAATGTGTTGAAACAGAGAAGAGGGGGGGAGATCCTGAGTTATAGCCTGTAAGCAGCAGTTATTTGTAAGTTTAATCCTGTTGACTGGAGAACATTTTTCTTCTGGATGATTATTTACTACAGGATTCTCTTCTCTGCAGTGTTTGCTCAAGTTAACTCTCGTTGATCAGCCTTGCTTGTTTGATAACTGTCACATCTTATAAAATGACACTTGAATAACAGGATGGTGGGATATACAACACAAGATGTTTTGCTGGCAGCAGATATTAGAAGACAACTCTTCCTGACATTACTAAGTTTAGTCTGAATATCACTTGATCCACGTTCCTGACAGGTCAGCTGACTGGTGTTTGAAGTACCACTTAAAGCAAGCTAGACGCTTTTTTTGTGCATGAAATAGTTATGCCTTGTATTCATGCTGCGCTGAAAAGGAGATAAGACTAAGTACAGCATAGTTGGGCCCACCACACTGCAGGGCTTCAAATCCAGAAAGCGGACCAGTGCTCATCCGAGTGATTTACTTTTGTTTCTGTACTTGACTATCCCTTCTCAAAAGCAATAGTCTGGAGCATAAAATTCTGGAAGAGACAAGCCATTAATGGGATGTGAGGGAAAGCTGCCTTTTTACTGCTGCCTCACCATTTGTCAAAGTGTCATTTTTGGAAGTGGTATAGGATTTTGCATCTCTGTAGCTCATAAGTATACAGATTAAAGAGAAGCACAATCTGGAGGGGCTCTTCCCATGTGTGGAGGTTTTATCTCATGCAAGTTTCAATTTGTAGACTGTCATAGCCAGAGCTGGGCTGCAGCCATCAAAACCAAGTCCTTCACTAGGAAAGAAGAAATGGGCAGATGGCAAGTGTGGTATTGAAGAGACAAGCTGATGGCTCTGGCCAGTTATTATACACAAGGAAGCCTTGTCTTTAGCACTGTGCTTCCCCAGAGATCTCTATGCATAGTACAGACTAAGGCAACGTGTACCTATATAGGTATGTTTCATTAAGCCATATCTTGCTTTGTGAAGATGTTGGCGTATCTCACAAAAATTCAGTGTGTACTGATAGAAATAGCTTCCCACACAAACAGTCCAAGGGAAAGAAGGACTTTTCACCATTATTTTTCTTCACACTAGTCTTACGGATAAGCAAACTGTCTTCACAATATAGTTGTAACCAGCAAAATTAAATTAGGCTTTGAAATTGAGACACGTTTCTTCAGCATCTTAAGGTATAACCAGTGAGACAATTGCACCTTAGTACCTTCATTCACCAGGAGTAGTCAGCCTCTATCCAGCGTCCGAAGGTCTTTGCCCACAGTGGTCCTCAGCTATGATGAATAAAGTTTGCTTAACTGTGCTCTGCCCTCAGACACTGATTACAGTGTTCATTATCAGCAAAGTAGTGTAAGCAGAAAGGATGCTAAGGTCTTGAGAGTGGGTTTCTGAAATGGGTAGGTAAGTAAATGCTACCACTGTCGTAAAGAAAGGGTAGTTGGCAATTTCTATAAGGTAAGCACAGAGGCTGGGTCTACAGCTCAGGGCATGCCCAAGCAGTACTTCAGACAGTTTCTCATTAGAGCTCTTGATCCCAGTGCTTTGTCTGTACAGCTATTTGTCTATCCATCTTTACTTCTCATCAGGAGTAAGCTCGTTGTTCTTCCTTCTAAAGATAAGAAACTATATGATGTTATTGTAATAAAATACTGTCATAGGAGACAGAAAATCAAGCTGAAAAATTTCAATGCATATTTTCAATGTGATGCTGCATCTCTTTATAAGATACATTGATCAGGTACAATAAACTGTTGGATTACGTTTGCAGAAGTGTTTAATACCCTGTATATAATGATTATCCATTAAGAAGCAGTAGCAATGCATTCAAACTTACAGCCTAACATATTCATGTCTAAGAATGGTTAAGAAACACGGAGCTTTCATTAAATATCTGTGGAAACAAATTTTAGTGTTGCTCTGTAATTCAGACGTGAAGCTATATGTGCGAAGAGCCTTTTAAATAAGAAAGTAACAATGTTATCTCAGGTCTGACGCTTTCTAAGGTCCATAACCTCACTGTTATTTTGGTTTGAGTTTTTCATATGGAATATTGAAAATAGAGGTAAACTTATAGGTAGGATTGTGAAGGAATGTTTGTTATGACCAAAGAGAAGCTAACAGAAAATCAATTATACAGACTAACCTCTTTGGTCGCTGAAAACACGAAGACCAGTACTCCATGTCCGATCTTCGTAAATAGGAGAAAAGAAGGCCCATGTGCACACACTCGTAGTGTATAAAGCAAAAGGTGCAGTTCATCGCTGGTCTGTGCCTTGTAGTGTAGAAGAATAAAAAGGCATCAGCATCATTGTTTTACTGTAGCTAGTAAACAATAAAAGGACATAGGGAATAAAACTGAAAACTTCCAGAAGCCAGTTGATTTTGCTGCACCCTACAATAATTGCATGCTGTAAAACAATGTAGAAAGTAATGTAACTGACCAACAAGGTGAAGAAATTATTAAAATGTACATAACGTTAGAGTAGAAACCTGTGTAATATTTTACAGTAGTTTGCATGGTATATATTAATTAGAAGAAAAAGTATATTAAAATGTATATTAAAGTATACAATCTACATATAGGGAAGCTGTTGTATAGCTGAAGTAGCATTACATTTCAACCAATTACAAATCTGACCGTAAATGTTATCAACAATACTATAACTTTAACAGTATAGGCTGTGCTTGTTAATTGTTATCCAGCAATCTCTTCAAAATATGTTCTTGCAAAATGGATTCTAAGCATATTTTTGATAGGAAAAAAAAGTAAAAGCAGGCCCTGCATTTTTCCCAAAGTGTGTTTGAAGAAAACACATAACCCACATTTTAGCCTTTCTGCAGAGATCCAGGAGAGACAATGGCGAAATTGATATAGACATTGTCTTGTTCCATATACACAGTTGTTCACTACTACTGAAGCAAGTGCTTTGAAATACATTGTTATTCTGGTGCTTCTAGGGTTTGTCAGTCTGATATCTTGTTTTATACATGCTTTTTCGGTGTCGTTCTGAATGACTTCTGGCTCCCAAAAGCAGGATCTCTAATACCGCTCCTTCAAGTAAACGAATGCTCTACTTCCTCAGAGAGCAGTAACAAAAAGACAATATATGCTTTCATCTGGATTTTTGATAACTCAATTCTGTAGTGCCTGGCTTCATTTTCTTTCATTACGGTATTCATCAGAGCTGTGTGAAACTGCTCAAAATGTTTCTTTGAAGTTTTTTCCCCTCAAAATTGTTTGCTATTTCATGCAATTTTGCCTACCCTCAGATCCACTTTTCTGTAAGATTTAACAAAATTGCCTTCTTATTTTTTTACATCAAAAATACAAAAATGACAAAATCAAATTCTTTATCTTGGTTTGGAATGAACAGATGGTGGTCTAATTCTACTGGAAAGGGACCATTCTACTGGTAACATAGCAATTTCAATATAAAACCCCATAATATTTCTTAATAACACGGAGTTCCTTTGTCTTCATACACATCCTTTAAAACAGTAAATATTTTTTGCCTTTTTAGGGAAATGATGTGATGTTTTGATATATGTTGAATCTCTACACGATCACACTTTTTGCTCAGTTTCAGAATATCTAGGTCCACATATTTTACATAGGATACTAAACTGTAATACAGCCTGGTCATATTTTTAAGTCCAAGAAGGCACGTATCTTATTTCCTACTTAAATGGCCTTCCAAGGAATCATGCTATTAAATAATGAACATGAACACATCACACATTGCTGAGAAACTATGCAATATTTATTTTCTGTGACTCTTTTGCTCAGCTCTGTGTTATTGTCTCTTAGTTTCTTGTTAATTATTTTCTTTCTATCCTGATAGTGAGGCAAGTCTTGTCAACATACCTGAAAAATTGTTTCTCTTCTGTAAGTTCTCACTCGCTGTCCATAATGTGTCTAAATATTCCTCTTCTGCAGTTAGATGTTTCCTCTCAGTGATGTAAAACATTAGCCAAATGTGCATGTAGGATGAATCCCAGGTCAAAAGTTACCACTTCAAGTATTTTATTTATCACATGCTAAAACCAATTTTGAACAGAAACAGATGGGAGATGGAATTAGGTCCAAGGGAATGGATTGATCAGTTGAGCTATCTAACTTGATTATAAAGCTGAACAATCTCAGAGTTCAAACATTAAATCTAAGGTTATGAATAAACTTCAATTGTGGAAGAGGGGCAAAGAAGTCTTTAATCTGGCTCTCTAAATCAGAACTGTACATTATCAATAATTCTTACCAGTTATCCTGTGATAATAGTTTTTAACATTACGGTCTTAGTATTATCTTTTACCTACTGGATTTTAGGAATATCCTTGTCTGTGAACTGTTTAATTAACACACTGCCAGATATCAGGATATGCCCGTTTCCTTTCAAATTCAGTATATTAGCAAATTTAGTGTTAAATGACATCTGACTACTGCAGATAAGTTGGATGTGTTTTTTGAATTTACTTACAGGGGTTTGCAATCGAAAAGGACAAGGAGGATGTGGACTGTTTTTAGCAGTAGAAGTTTCTGAAGAGACAACATTTACTGAAGATATTTAATTAATTTACAAATTATTTTGAGTCAGATCTCCTACTGAAATAGATAGATACAGTTCTTTTTGCATCTACAGATCCAGCAATCAGAAGCCGAAGAATGATCTGGCTTATGGCTCTTTTTGTATGTACAAGGTTTTTGAAAATGCATGCTTTTTAAGGGGAACCACTATATAGGAAGCACATACATCCTGATTGTGAAATTGTACGAGGAGAAATACTTCAGGTAGAATAAGAACCAGATTTGACCCTTTCCCATCTTTTAACCATATCGGAGTTTTGATAGTTCTTGATTCCCTTCACTTCCAAGTCTGCACAGGGGTCGTGAGCTGCTGGTAAGTCACAGAAGCTTCTCTAACAGTCATCCTGCTTGTTACAGGTTGAGTAAGTTTGGGACTTGTTTATCGATCCCCACTGGATGTTAACACAAGTTACCTTCTTTTAGAAAAAGGTTCTGATAGGGAGCTGAGAGTGAGGATGCTTATTTGCCATTTTTGTTTACGGTGCAGTAGGTCAAGTAGATCCTTCTGAGGATTAACAAATACCTGTACCTGGTGGAGGTTTAGAGAGCAGGGTAGGGCATGCAGTAAGAATGGAGACTTTAAGATAGTGCTTTGATAAAAGTGGGAAGCAGACACACAAGTTAATGAGAATTAGAAAAGATGCTTTACTGAAGGGGCTGGGCAAGGTTTGTTTGCAATTTAGAAAGACAGTGAAAAGCTCCTAAATAAAGCAAGACTGAAAGAAAAGATCTACCCTGTTGTGACATTGAGAGAGTTTTGTGTACAAGTCCTTTGAACTTTCTTTTGTTTTTAAAATTCAAGTCATAATAGAGCAGCCTGTTATGGTTGGAAACTGTGAAAGGCCAACTCTTGCTTTATTCCTGCTATTCTGACTCTATTTTGAAGGTTTCATGGAATCATAGACTGGTTGAGGTTGGAAGGGATGCCTAGAAGTCATCTAGTCCAAACTCCTGCTCAGAACAGGGTCAGCTCAAGCAGGTTGCCAGGGCCACATCCGGTTTAGTTCTGAATATCTGTAAGAATGGAGACTACAGCCTTTCTGCACAAGCTGTGCCAGGGTTTGTCACCCTCACAGTGAAGAGGGGGGATTGTGTGTTTAAATGCAATTTCCTATATTTCAATTTGTGCCTATTTTCTTTCCTCCTTCCATTGGATACCTCTAGGAAGAGCCTGGTTATGTCTTCTTCCACGAACCTTCTGTTCTCCAGGCTGAAAAATCCTCTTTCTCTCAACCTCTCCTTGTATGTCAGGTGCTCCAGTCCCATAATCATCTTTGTGGCCCATTGCTGGACTCATTCCTTGTTTCTCTTGAACTGTGGAGCCGAGGATGAACACAGAACTCCAGATGTGTTTCACCAGGGATGAGTAGAGGGGAAGGATCATCTCTCTCAATCTTTTGGGAGTCCTAATGAAGTCCAGAATGCCACCAGGCTTATTTGTTGCAAGGGTGCATTTCTGGCTCATGTTCAATGTAGTATTCACCAGGACCCAGAGGTCCTTCTCTGCAAAGCTACTTTCCAGTCAGTCAGCCAGCCCTCACTGTAGACTGATGCCTTGGGTTTTTCCTCCCCAAGGACAAGACTTTGCTGAACTTCATGAGATTCTTGGTAGCCTGTTTCTCCAGTCTGTCAAGGTACTTCTTAATGTCAGCCAAACCCTCTGGTCTGTCAGCCACTTCTCTCAGTTTTGTTTCATCACCAAACTTCCTGAGGAGGCAGTCTGTTCTATCATCCATGTCATTAATGAAGATGTTGAACATCATTGGACCCAATATTGACCTCTTGGGTACTCCACTAGCGACTGGCATCCAGGGGCACTTTATGCTGCTTATCACAAGCCTTTGAGCTCAGCAGTTCAGCCAGTTTTTAATACACCTCACTGTCTACTTATCTAGCCTGTACTTCATCGGTTTGTCGATGAGGGTGTTAAGGGACACTGTTGAAAACCTTCCTGAAGTGAAGATGAAGAACGTCTACTGCTCTCCCCTTGTCTATACTTAGGGAGTAGTCTATATGATAAAGGTTATATTGCAGAGAAATCTCAAGTGCCTTCTGTGACCTAGGAAATAACTATGTCAAATCTTGAGTATCTAATTGGAATTATTCATCAATCATTCCTTTCTGCCATGAATGAACTTCATCTGACTAATAAATGGTGTTATGTTTATTTGTTTATTGAATGGCTTCATTTTCCCTGTGCAATGTTGATATTTAAAACCAAGGACTGACACTTAAATGTCTGGCTCAAGCCAGCCTTGAGTGTTTTTACAGTGTAACCGCTGTATGTACAATCTATGTGCAAACTTGAGACATTTTTAAGAAAAACTGAAAAATGGCATTGATAACTGCATGTAGTTCATAACAATTTGAGCAGAAATTACATGTACTACATAAAGCTGAAAGGTCAGATGAAAGTCAAATGGCTGCTTTCTATACTGTAAAAGCACACTGTGTACCATACTTGCGTCTGCATTGCTCTTAGTTTTTCTTTTTTTCCATCTGTTTTTTTGTTCAGTTGCACATGAGTACAGTGTGATTGTAGCAGTATTTTTCTGTTTCATTTAACCTTGAACACTTGCATACTAGATGATTAGTACGAACAAGTTTTCTGCTCCATAGTTACAATACATCTTAGCCTTAAATTTTGTATCTTGCTGGGGTTACCATTACTGTGGTCTCTGGTGTACAAACTGCACATTTGTCTCTTGGAAAATGATGCCTAAAACTAAGGCTGGATTTTAAGTACTGAACCTACACACCATCGGCAGCTTTCCTGCTGATCCTGCTGTGCCGCTGGCAGTATCAGAGGCAGCAGTCGTGAAAGCAGCAGGAGCAATGGCAGCAGCAGGTGTGTGATTAACACAATGCTGCATCTTTACACAAGAGCAAGTGGTAAATTTATAGACTTATGAATCTTATCTGTGTACAGGCTGGCTCCAAAGTAGGCTAAGAATTGAATTGTCTTGCTTTCCCCCCCAAAATGCTACTTAAAAGTGTAAATACAGTGGTAGTAACCGAAGGGGAAGAAACAATGTACGAGCATGAAGAATTTGCAGAGGGGACTGGGAGTCAGCTTGTGTCATGGATCTGGAAGGCTGTCTTTAACCATGCGGTATATGTGACAAGCCCTTTTAATAAACAACCAGTTTAGTTGTATGACTATTGAGTCTCTTCATAATTTTCATGGTACTTGCTATAGAAAAGTAAAGTTTCTTTTTCACTGGAACCAGAAAGATTTTGCAGCCTTCAGACATGACATAAAAATGAAAATAATGCCACGTACGTGCTTTTACAACATTAGGGAAAATAAGTTTCATAAGAAAGTAACTAAAACTGAAAAGAACTTTTATCAGGAAGTTTGCAAAATACTGTCTCTCTTAATTGTATCCCAGACACTGCTGCACCAAACCTAAGTCTCCTTCAGTTGAAAATTGGGCTTCTGATGTTTTACCCTGAGTCTCATACAGCAATCAGCATGGTGTTATGGAATATATACCTTAAACTGTGCTGATACCAAAAAGTACATACTCAGTTTGTATTTAGCTTTTAGGTGTACAAACACAGAATTAATGTGTTCATCATTCTTTACATTGAGTAAAATATAGTTAGGGTTATTGATGACTATTTTAATGTTGCTTAATGCATTATTAAAAGAAAAAAGTTAACATTTTAGATCATATTTCGTATGACTTAGTGAAAAGTCAGATACTTGTCTGAAGTTTACTTACAGGTTTAATATGTGTATATGTTCTCACAAGCCAAATGTTGTGCTATGTGTTTCTCAACTTTTTCTTTTCAATGTATTCTTTTAAGCTAAAAGGTAAAACAATTTAAAATTAAATTATATATGATTAAATAATACTGAGGCAATAGAAAACGTACATTAGAATGAGTGTAGTTTTCTTTAACTTGTAGAACATCAGTAGGTATGAGGCAGCTGTGATACACTTACATTCAAAAGTAAAATATTCCAGTCAATTCTATCTGAGTGTTATTAAACTTCTGATTTAACATTTTAGCTAAACATGTTTTTATTGATAAATATGCTTATAACTTTCATTTTGGCAGATATCTGCAGTTATCTTTGGTTGGCATTCCTGAGTAAGAAGGGATTTTGTAATCAATCTGTGCTCTGCCTGTCAGCCTAACAGTAGTTTTTTGGCCAGTTGTAAGCAAAGTTAGTAGGGTAGTAATGTCTCGAAGACAGGAAATCTCACAAGTTTATGAAACCTGAATGTGTGTTGCAGTGTAATTTCTGGAGAGGTCCTTCTTGTCGCAAGCTTGAAGAATCTCAAACGTTCGTTGCGTGAGGACTTGCAGGCCAAACGCTTACACATTTTATATGGACACTGATGCTCTGTCTTCAGATGTCAGTAAATGCTGGGAGTGGGTGGGGTGGAATTTTTAAAATGAGTTTCAGCTTTGAGAAACAGCACATGGAATCATCAGGGCCACCAAGTAGCTAGGGAAAGGTGTGGATAGGCAAGTGGGGGAAAGGACGCAGACTGGTTTTGTTTAGTTTGGTTTTGTATGAGGCAAGGAAAAGTAATATGCCCTTACACTGTAAGAGGAAAGATGGAGACTTACCAGGCTGGGATAGAAATTTGCATCAAAGGACATAAGGGGATGTGTTGCTGAGGCTGATGAAAGGAATAGATAAGAAGCGTGTCCCTACTTTGTGATCTATGATGCAAGAGGACAGGAATGAAGAATAATAGGGTAAAAAGCCTGTGAGATTCTCCTGAGTATGCGGGATGGCAGGGAAAATGGTGCTAGGTATTGTGAGGGTGTCAAAGGTGATTAATAGAATTGGGGCAGTTGACATGGTGTGAGAAATTAGAATAGCACAATATACTTTTTGAAATAGAGCAGTATGTGTCCATTCTGCTTGGTGAATTGAGAAGATTTACCGTTGATTTCCTCAATCACATATTAGATAACAAATATGTTAATATTAGGTTGTAAGAATTTAAGTTTAGAAGAAAATACAAACCCAAATAATTCTAATATGACTTTCATTAGGAAAAAAATATTTTTATAAAGAGCATAATGTCTCTACATCAGAATACTGTTGAAGCTTTTCACTAATGAAATATTGGATGACTTAACATTTAAAATCAAAACTACGTTAAGCTTTTAGACTACACTTGCCTTTAGAGCCCATGTTACTTATTTAATCCCCAAATTACCCATGATTGGCACAAACTTGGCATGCTGTCATTCTGTAGTTCAAAATTACAGATGCTGGAAATAGGGCTATTACACAGAGGAAGTGAATTGCCCATAATTTTACCATTTCCTGCTTGGATATTACGAGTTTTATCACAGATTGTCCCCCATATCTGGGCCATGGCAGGTAGGAGTGCGAGGTTGGAATAACTCTGGTTGCTAGGAGCTGCTGTTGTGGATGAAAGGACTTATGCCATCATCACAACCCAATTAAGCTTTTTAATACTTTATTTCTAAGAAATCATCCTTAGTTTCTTTGTGAATCAAATAGATATTTGGCCCTTAGACAAGCCCTACTTTTGGTTGCAGAATAACTATGATTAAATGTTGCTTTTACCTATGGGAGACAGACACACATGCACATATATATATATTTTGCATCTACTTGCCACAGTTTTTCTGTGGAGTCACTTGCTCCTTTAAATACTCTGTGTCTCTATGAACGCAAAAAAAAACAAAGACTGAAAAAGGAAAATTAATGGAAATGGTGTTTTGAGTTTATCTGGAGTTTGCAGAGCTAGAGGGAAGTACTGGAGCACTGCACAGCTGACACAGGTACCTAACACTAAATTACTTAGGACCTCCCGAGCCAAATAGCTGAGGATGAGGAAGCACCTGTTGGACTTAATACCAGTCCTCGTTAGCAATGTGCTCAAGTTGCCTTGCAGCTTTATTCTCTTCCTGCTTACCCATCCCTGCTTGTTGTTCCTGCCGAAATAGTTCTTGAATTAGAATTTGTGGATGCTTTAAAACTAGGGGCAGTTAGAAAACAGCAACAAACAACTCAAAGCGCTAAAGCTTTGTCTGGGCTGCTACTATTTCATGCTTTGTTTAATTTTTAGTGATTCTGTATTTCTTTGAATGTTTTTGATGGCCTGCACATGAACAACAGAACAAATTCTTGCCTAGCAGCACAACTTCTGTCATTTCAATCGAAGGATCCGTTCCGAAGTGCTTTTTTAATTTTGTAAGCATTTTACAAACATTCCATTTTGCGCTTGAAAACAAAGACTCGTAAGACCTGTGACTACATTAAGTGTTTGCATTCTGTGCCGCCGTCTTATGTACTTGCACTCTTTTTGCATAATACCTGAGTACATGACTTTCTATTTCAGTTATTTGTAAAGCCAAACCTGTTAAAAGCTTTTAGAAGTTCTAGTTGAGTGAATTTCTGGTTTGTTTCCCCAATTGTTATTTTATTCAATGCTGTTGGAATTAATTTATGGGAGTTTTCCTCATAGGTAGTGTTTTGTTGCACCATGTCGCATTCAAAGCTTTCTGAGCAATTTCAACTTGTTTTTGTTTATTAGAAAACAGCCAAGAAAAATGAGTGAGGTTTGAGAATAGCAATATTTTCTTAGTTACGTTTCATCCACCAAACTAATTTCTTGTGGGTGTATCCAAGTCCTCTTGAACTATACTAGCTACCTGCTGTAACTAGTACTTTCCCTTCTTTGTGGATTACATTTCAGCACAGCCTTTCCCACTGTAATTGACTGTACAACTTCTTGCTCTTCCCCTCGTCTGACTCCCTTCCCTAAAGAAGAAGGGCTACATGTCTGTATGATACTCTCCCTCTGCCTTTTGACCACAGTTATAGGAAAAGTAAGGAAAAAAATCTCATCACCCGTTCAACACAAGGGAGAAAGGGAAAAATTACATTTTCTGGCTCATAAAATGATGCAACCCTTTAGCTGAAGTAGCCAGTTCTTCTCTTATGGGAAATAACACTTAAGCAAGTTTTATTCTGAAAAAGGAGCCATGTTCCATTGGCACCAACTGCAAATCTCCTTAATTCATACTAAAAAATGAGCAAACTCTGCCTTCCAAATCAAAAGCCGTAAAAAAACCCTAAACTCTTCTTTGTAAGCCTGGGAACTGAAAGTCAGTCTAGGTTAGCTCCTGAGACGCCACTAATGACTTTCTGCCTTTAGTTATACTTAGATGTAATCTCAGAGTCTTCACTGAGATTACAAACCTAAATTACAGTTCTTTGTCTGTGAAACTGAAGCATAAATGAGCATAAGAATTAAAGGCAAAGCCCAACTAGTATTTGCTTTTGCATGGGTGGGTTAGTTATGGATGTGAAAACAGCATTAAAAAGGCTTTTCTAAGCCCCTGAGGGTTATGTCAAAATGTGAAAACTTGGGGTTGCATTTTTAAGAGTTATTTTTAACTTGTCTCAGTTTGCAATCTGTTTCCCAACACATTCCCATGAGTATTTTTCTGTGAACAACTGAGGAAGAGGCACGGTGTAGCATGCGGTGAGAATGAGTGCTGAGGACAGGGGCCATGGCTGTGCGTTGGTGTCGCTTGGCAAGCTCAGTAAGTAGCTGTCGTCTAAGATGGGCCTTTCTACCTCACTAGGTCGCTTGGGAGGGAAGGTCTAGGTCTTAAAAGTCTATTTGCATTAAATAAGATGGTGAAATGAGAGAGTTGGCTTCACCGACTTCACTGTGCTATCAAATATGGTCCTGTATGTTGGAGCTGCAAATACAATCCCATTAAAGAATTGCAAATATGTTTGCGTATTTATTTAAATGCAGGAGATGGAGAGGAAATCTGTACAGGCAAATAAACAAAGGTAATTCAATCAGGTAATCCTGTATACAGGCGGCACAGTTTATAGGTAAATAAATAATTTCTTTGATAATTTTACCTTTATCTGTCATTTTTTTACGTAATAAACTGCTGTTTTGTGAGATTGTTTTACAGGTGTTTTATATTGGTTCAAAAGATTTCTCTCCTCCTCTCTTCTAAGTAAGTAAGCAGAAACCTGTTTGGTTCTCTGCTCTAATAAAATAATGGAAAATCTTTAGGGGCAAGAGAAGATTGCTATTAATGCAGGTTCTTGCTTACAGATGTAACTGACTCTGTATAATGAAAGAAGAGAATGCTTATCCCTTCTTGTGAAAAAGGTCTTATGTGTCCTTTTTGTCAGTCAGAAAATATGAACTAAAACATGAACTCATCTCCAAATAACTTTAATGATTTTTGGTATCTACACAAAAGCATAATATTACTATGGTAGTAATTTGCAAACTGCCTGTGTACTATATGTTTTTGAGTAGTAAACAAATAAATATTTCAGGAGGGTTTTGTGAGATCCATAAATCACAATTTTCAAAGAATTATTTCAGGTTCTCTTTCTGCTTTTTAAAAGGCATTTGTTGTAGGCAGGCACTGCTGGGCCAAAATTATCAACTTACTGGCATTAAATAATTTTGCCATTTACTTTTCATGTTCAATTTCAGCTGGCAACACAAAAGCCGATTAAACTATTCATGGTTTATTTCTGCAGATTTTACTTTAAGTAACTGGAGAGAGATGTAAATTATTAAACTAGTAGTGTGTGTCAGGAGCTAATGAATTCCAGATGAAAAATATTTCCCCAGTATGTGGGGTTGTATCTTGACATGTCTTTTCCAACAATCCTACGCTTTTTATTTCTGGGCATTGGATACTCTGGTTTTGTTTATTGATTTTTAAAAGATCCCAGCAGTATTAAAATAATCTTCATTTCCCACACAGTTTTATTCAGGACAAATGACCTTTTAATGATATATTTCAACATGGAAGGAATATATCAGATTTGTCACGGTTCAAATACAAATTGTATTTCAATATGATTTGTTATGTAGACCTACTGCAGAGAAAACAGTTTTGCCATTACTAGCAGGTAGATATTTTCTGTCATTATGTAGGGACCTAGCCATTCTCCCAATAAGATTAACATACGCATGTACTCTTTTATTGGGTTAAAAATATAAGGCTGAATTGTAAGCTCAGCTCCCACTGCCATCAGTGATTAACTTGTTTTTAATGGCTGTTGAAAAAAGCTGGCATCTTGGGTCCTATACATTTCCATACCTGGGGAGTTTTGGTGACATGTTTGTGGACCTAACTGTGTCTTAGTCAAACAGTCATTCACGATTTTGACATATAATCAGACTAGTGAACTAAAGAAGTTGGGTCATACACAAGCTGGTTTGCATTTCCTTCCACCAGGAACCGAGAATAAACTCTCATCTCCAAGTCTTTTGCCCTCTTTCAGGCTTGCTTTATTTCCAAAATCACAACTCAAAGCCAGAACAAGCTGGTTTAAACTCTTAAGGGACAACCTCTAGAGACGTTTCTCAATTTACTCAGGTAAGAGGAGATAAAATGTGCCTCTCCTATCTTCACGCTCCAGCAATTGCTCTTTCGTTCTGTATCTCGGACACAAGCCTTCCGACAGCAGAGGCTGCTTAGATCTTTCAGTGAAGTGTAGTTTGGTGCTGACTATTCCCATGTGTTTCTATTGTCCTCCCCTTTCCCCAGATTCTTCTTGTACAATTGTTTAGAAAACGAGAAATGTAGATGCTGGGTTATTGTAAGTAATTTGACTAAATATTTAAATAAATGATGACTTTCTTCCTAACGCACAAGTTCCTTGAGATCACATCCCACTTAAATGTAACTCCATTTTTTAGCAAAATTAAGTAATTAAGGAATGATGTCAGCTAAATTTCTGCATGGATGAAGTATTGTTATCACCTCAGTTTGATTTTTCTTTAGAACTACTTTTGTGTTGCAGAGAACTGCCCCTTAGATCCAAATGCAGCATGTAGAGTTGCTTATGGATCAAATAAGCTCCCTGCTCAGGACCCGTTCAAAGGTCATGCTGGAATTTTTAACCTGTGTATAAGCACATAAAATCACTGCAGTAGACAAGTCCATGAACCAGGCCACCAGGCTGGTTGCCTTTTGGGTTTTTTTCTGGTTTGTGGGACTCTGAGTCAGGGAATTCTAACACATTTTTGGAGACGGCAGTGGTTTAGTCTGAGTTTATAAAAGGTGAAGAGTGGAACACAGACTTATAGAGTGTAATGAAAAATCATGGACGATTTCTATACTTTCAAACTACTTTTTCAGTAGTACAACTGCTAGAAATGGATTATATTCATAAATGAATATTCATAGAACCATAGAATGGTTCAGGCTGGAAGGGACATTAAATATCATCTAACTGCAATCCTCCTGCCATGGGCAGGGACACTTCCACTAGACCAGGTTACTCAAAGCCCAATCCAACCGGGCCTTGAACACTTCCAGGGATGGGGCATCCACAGCTGCTCTGGGCAGCCTGTTCCAGTGTCTCACCGCCCTCAGAGTAAAGAATTTTTTCCCAATATCTAATCTAAATCTACCCTCTTTCAGTTTAAAGCCGTTACCTATCATCCTGTCGCTACACTCCCTCATAAAACGTCCTTCCCCATCCATCCTGTAGGCCCCCTTTAGGAACTGGAAGGGGCTGTAAGGTCTCCCTGGAGTCTTCTCCAGGCTGAACAAGCCCAACTCTCTCAGCCTGTCTTCATAGGAGAGGTGCTCCAGCTCTCCGATCAACTTCGTGGCCTCCTCTGGACCCACTCCAACAGGTCCGTGTCCTTCTTATGTTGGGGGCTCCAGAGCTGGACACATTACTCCAGGTGGGGTCTCACAAGAGTGGAGTAGAGGGGGACAGTCGGCTCCCTCGACCTGCTGGCCATGTTTCTTTTGATGGAGCCCAGGATACAGTTGACAATACTTAATTCACTTAATACAGTTGAATACTTAATTCACAAATAAAATACCTTTGCTTCTGGCATTTGAAGTTATTTTTTTTTCACTCTGAAAAGAAGCTGCAGTTTTAAATATATAGCTTCATCTAATTAAATGCAGCCATATTATAATTCCTTCCTCTATGGAAACAAAAGTATTGACATAGTGGTTGGGGAAGTCGCATCAGTAGCTTTGCCATTCTGCTGTGTCTTTTTACCCGTGTTCAACTGAACCCTCTAACAAATGACTTTACTGTAGGAAATTGTGACTGACTTTCATCCTCTTCCCAGGCCAGGTCTCCAAGTTTCAGGATGGACTGCAATATTTTGTGTACAATTGCAGATTCTTTGTGCACTGTGCCGTTTTATGAGAGTCCCAGTTTACTGAGCTGTCATTCCGGGTTTCTGGTTGTCATGGTTTAGGCCAAACTGGCCACTGGGGACGTGG
Source organism: Vanellus vanellus (assembly GCF_965231255.1). NCBI lineage: Eukaryota > Metazoa > Chordata > Aves > Charadriiformes > Charadriidae > Vanellus > Vanellus vanellus. The sequence goes on along the minus strand of NC_138913.1, from coordinate 23,227,086 downwards.
GACACCCCAGATGGGACCGCCAGATGCTCCCCCCAACCTGTCTTCAAAGAGAGAGGCAGAGGAGGCAAAAAGAGACTTATGAGTTTAGAAGGAACTAAACTAATGAAATAATAACAATAAAATAAAAAGAAAATAATTAAATATACACAAAACCGTATCAAGCTCCTAGGATGACAATCACGTCACCAGTTGGCACTGGGGAACTCCCAGACTGGACTCTGTGACGGATGGGAACTGGATTCAGGATCAGGATCAAAGGCAGACGAACAGAGTCCTTCTTGGACGTCAGCCATTGAAGAAAAAGACCTGACCCTTTGATCCCTCAGCTTTTATACTGAGCATGAGGCAGATGGGACGGAATACCCTGTTGGTCAGTTTTGGGTCACCTGTCCTGTCTGCCCCTCCCCACAGGTGTGACCCCTCTATGCTATTCCACTTCCAACCCTCCAGCGGGGCGAATAACAAAGTGAGCTGGCCTTGGGGATTATAGCAATAAGTATAAGCAGGAGCGTCTCCGCATACCGTGACTTGGCATCAGCTATAAACATAGGTCTTATCGCTCTGAGAGCGAACTGTGCCTGCAAAATAAGCTGCCAATTTCAGTAGTTACAACAGGCCCAGCTGAGAAGCAAAGTTACTGAACACAATTGGTCCTCTTTTACCTCAAACCAGGACACTGATTGTTGGGTCGGAGAAATAAATGCTTTCTTTAATTTAATGGAATGAAATCTCTGAATTTGTTTTTGTATTTCCTATTTCATAGGTAGGAGTTGACCATAGCAAAAAATCTGGTGTTTACATATAGAAACTTGGTTGCACTTAAGCCAGAGGCTTACTGTAAAGTGTGAAAATGTTCCTTTTCAACTGAACACAACTGTACTTTGAATGCTGCATCAACCCCTGAAAAGTGAAAGGTGCCAAATCATACTTTCCTTCTACCAGTCCTCCCGGATTTGTGGAGCAAACCTTGTGAAGAGGACATTGCATTGAGAGCCCTCTGATGGCTAAATGGAAGAAGGCAGCAAGTATTTAAACTGTGTTTGTCTTTACGCTCTGCCCACAGAGTGACAGTTCATTTTCAATTCAGTGGGTTATTGGGCAGTGTAAAGTCTTATGTGATATCTTATACGAAAACTGTATTGAAAAAAATTTGCGATATGTTAGTACAACAGAGGATGCGCAGAAAGCAGTTTTTAACTATGATTCCACATCATGTAGCTCTGAGGAGAAGGATCTGGGGGTCGTGGTAGACAGTAAATTATCCATGGCCCAGCAATGTGCCCTTGTTGCCAAAAAGGCCAGTGGAATCCTGGGCTGCATAGGGAAGAGTGTGGCCAGTAGGTCGAGGGAGGTCATTCTCCCCCTCTACTCTGCACTGGTGAGGCCACAACTGGAATACTGTGTCCAGTTTTGGGCTCCCCAGTTCAAGAGGGACAGGGAACTGCTGGAGCGAGTCCAGCGAAGGGCAACTAAGATGATTAAGGGCTTGGAGCATCTGCCTTATGAGGAAAGGCTGAGAGAGCTGGGACTCTTTAGCCTGGAGAAGAGAAGGCTGAGGGGAGACCTTATTATGGCGTACAAGTATCTAAAGGGTGGGTTGAAGGAGGACGGAGCCAGGCTCTTTTCAATGGTTCCCAGTGACAGGACGAGGGGCAATGGGCACAAGTTAGAACACAGGAAGTTCCGTTCAAATACACGGAAACAGTTCTTTACGGTGAGGGTGACAGAGCACTGGCACAGGCTGCCCAGGGAGGTTGTGGAGTCCCCTTCCCTGGAGATTTTCAAGACCCGCCTGGATGCAGTCCTGAGTAATGTGCTCTAGGCAATCCTGCTTTAGCAGGGGAGTTGGACTAGATGATCTCTAGAGGTCCCTTCCAACTCTGAAAATTCCGTGATTCCGTGATCATTTAAGTATCCATCCATTTATCTTCCACATGAATATTCCTTTTGTTATTTCTTTTAAAATACATTAAACTCCATGAATCAGGTTTTCAGAAAGATCAAGAAAAATCCATTCTGCCATCTGCAAAATGCCGTGGCTTATTCCCAGGTACAGTCCACCAAGACACAATTGTGGTAGCACTGTAGAGTAGAGTTATTAAAACCAGTGGTTGGCAAATATTGCCTGATTTTCTGCGACATAATTTGATTTTAAATTTCCATATACATCTGCTGCTTAACCTTTTCCTGTCTAATGGAAAACATCAAAATCAGTCTGCGTATACTAAAGAACAGCCTGTCACATAAATGAATGAATTAATGGCAACTAAAGCAGGGCCTGTCAATTACCAGGAACATTAATTATTCCATTAATAATGACTTAGTTTAAATCTTGTTTTAAAGGCATATTGGACAATGCAATTCATTAACTTCATTTGAGGTTTCAGCCATGTGTGCTAATTGAATTATATATATTTTGGCATAGCAGAATTTCCATTATGTTTCCATTCCATCTAGTTCTCATCTGTCTTTCCTGAAAAAACTGAAATCCTGCCATTAAGGACACTCCTTTGAAGCTGAATAGCGAGACATATTAAAATATGTATTACTGTGCAGACTGAACTGCATAGAATTGGGAAAAAAAAAATTAATTTTTCCACACAGTTTAATGTTTGAAAGTTTGCATAGTTTCCCCCAATGCACTGCATATTTCATCTCATTTTTTTTCGTTATGGAGGAGCTAATTAAATGATAAATTAAAATCCATGGTTATTTTGAACTACATTTCATTTCCTACTTTCTCTCTTCCCTTTTTCTCTTCATACTTTTCATTTTTACAACTTTTTTTGGAAATTTTGCTTCTTTTTTTAAGGCATTTCTTTTAAATAGATCCCTTAATTGTGTAATATATAGTCCATGTGTATAAAAATGTGCCATTAATATATTACAGAAATTTGTGCTATGTATTAATCTTGTAAAATACCTTTTTCCTTAGGATGATCAACTGGACAATTGAGAAAAGAGTTTTAGAATGCATTTTAAGTTTCAAGAAGTGAAAACAATTCCTAATCTGAAAAAAGTATTTCTTCTTGAAGTATTGTTTGCCAAAGAATTCTTTACCATCCCTATTTCCCATTTTATGTAAATATATCTTAAACAACTAGAAACATTTAAAAGTTAAACCACTATGCAATTATATGTTCAGGGAAACTCAGCTGTCAGTGGGAGAACAACAAAAGTGCTCAATTCACCTGAATGTATTTACTAGCGTGCATTCAAGTATGTCTTTAGGTTGAACAAATTGCGATCAAGACCACTTGATCAAACCAAGGAGATACCATATTCTCAAGCACGAATTGCTCAATGAGACATGATCCTGTTCCAGTTTAAGCTTCGCTTTAGTCTGAGAGTGACAAATATCCCTTTGCCTCAAGCGCATCTCTGAAGGCTAGGCCAGATCTTCCTTGCTGTGTGCTTGGTTTAGGGATTGAAGCTGCATTCTAGGTCCTCAACCTGGCAGGTTCAACTTCTGTAAATGCTGAGCCACACTCAGAAGCTCACAGCTCCTACAGTTGTCAGAGTTTCTTCATTTCTTTAATGTGCAGCAGTCTTTCATTGCTTGCTGTCCTCACCCATGTGTTGCCAGCATGGAGACTACATAAGTGCCCTTTAGGTGTCATTGCTACTTGTTCAGCCATTTCTGTGATATTAGATTGGAAGAGGTGACCATGGCATTGATTTCATCCATGTGATTAGCACCCAGCATACACAGGCATAAATTATATGTGCTGTGTGACCATGCAAGATTTCTCTGAGTTATAGAAATGTTCAACATACTTTTTTTTTTTAAGGATCACAGTCTGTAAATCTGTTTGTGGTAAGCTTGTTCCAGGCTTCATTGCTCCTAATCTTGTGTATGCAAATGGTGCTGGTGCTATTTCTGATATAAGTTTATGCCCAGTTTGCATATTCATGTTTTTATGGGTTTTTTTTCTTCTCAAATGTCTTAATTTTCTGTGGGACTTTGTTATTGATTTTGAGTTGAGGTTGGGATTTTTTATTTTTTTCTTAACTTCCTTTTGGGGCTCCCTTTCTTACTCGTGACTTCTTTCATGGCATCAGCTGTCTATTAGATGAAGTTGCAGAAGTACCTGATCCATATTAATGGACCGCAGTCTTTTTGGGTCAAGCATCTCTGTCATAATGATATTGGTTCTGTCTTTCTAGTCAACATCCCGTTAAGAGGTCTAAGAAAGCCTGGTGATTAGGACAGATTTTATCTTCCTCGAAAGCTTTCTGTGACCAGAGATTTGCATAGCATAGCAGGTTGAGACCAAGATTAGAAAAAAAAAAAAAAAAAAAGCATCTGTTCTGGAATAGCAAATAACCAACGGTGTTAAAAGGCAGCTGTGATGGCAGTGATTCAGGTAAAATTCCACTAGTGGCTTGATTTAATTTTAAGTCATTGATGCTGTATTTTACTTCCTATTCTGCAAAATATTGCTTGCAGTCTTTTATGGGGAATTGGTATCGATAAATGGATTCAAAACTGCAAACTGTTCACTAGGAAGGCTTATAGAGAACCAGGAAATAAATACTACTATAAGCAGAAATCTATTCTGAAAACCGAATCTAGAGTAGCTGGACCAAGCACGTATTTACTGCTGGTTTAACTATATTTAGAGCAAAGTATTGCATCATTCTTTGAAGAAGATGATTCTGTTCTATCTGAAGAAAAACTCTCAATATATTTCATTCTTCCTTGGGTCATATTGAAGAGGACATTAAATCCACGCTAGTTGGAAGCTGAAGTAAGAAACCTTAAAAGGGATGTTCTGTCCTAGGGATGGGATTTTTTTTTTCTTCTTGCAAGGTATACACCTGTATGAAGTGAAGACTCGGCTCTTTTACACAGAAAACTGGCATTTTAATGGCATTCCTACTTTAGGACCTATTTGGTTTTGAGATAGAAAGCTAGGCTGACAGAGACTCATATGAAGGATTTTTCTTGGGTCGTTAAAATACATCCTAGCAATAATAATTAGAAAATCTAAGAGGGAATATTTCTCTGGTCTACAGATCTGTAATGCCCAGAGATTGGAAGTTGGCTCAAAGCAGATACATCCATGTCCCTCCATCCTGTGAATTCAGTAGTGGGCTGTTGGACATGAACAGTTTTCATTCTTTTCATAGCAAATATTTAAAAAAAGCAAAGGGGGGCAGGGGACCAGCACCAAAAATACTCTCTAAAAGGAAGCGTCATATAATTTATGATGGTTGGCAACTTCTTATCTCCATAGTACATTTTGGCTATGAATCTTATGCACGCTTTAATTTTTTTTTCTTCTACGTTCACATTTCCTTTGCTATTTTTTTAAGAGGTAAAAAACACCTATCTTTTCAATTTTCAGAGCCATAATGTGCTTGCGTTCTTATTCTGAGCAGGATAGATTTGTTGAAGGAGAAAATGAGTAATCCAAGTCTTTCAGCTGTGACTCCTTTATATCCCATGTGGGTTTTCACCCATTTTTGCTTCTTTATTAGCACCTTTCACTTTTGTCAGCTACAGCAGATTGAAAACTAATGATGAGGTCCAGCTGCTGAGCTAATCCTGACAGAGGACAAAATCATTTTGGAGTAGGCAAATAAATTCCTCTGTAATCTGATTCAGTACTTTTGGTATGAGAGATATTGTTTCTGTTCAATTCAGGCAGAGCTCTGTGGTTTGAATATGAAATACTGTAAGAAGTCAGGGTCTTTGAAGAGTCAACTAAATCCTCAATTAAACTACATTGCCCCATTGTTTGTATTTACCACGTTTAAATCAGCTACCACAAAAAACTGTTGTGGAAAGAAAGCTTCACAAGGTTATAAACAACAGAAGAGGGATTTGAATAATTTAAGTAAGCTGCATGAAATAATTGGATGCCACGCGTTGCTTATGATCAGCCACTCCAGTTTTTTTCCTTGTCAGTCTTTTGATCCTTTGCCTGACATCAGACAAAGGAGTGGCAGATATGGAAAACTAGGTAGCTGGAGCAGAGAGGAATGAGCTGACAAATCAAACACTATATCAAAAGAACTATGAAAACCAACAAATCGAGGTATGACTGCTTAATCTATCATACAAAAAATCTGAGACTGGATAGGTTTAGTGGGAGTGGTTAATTTTCCCCTCTCCTTGTACTTTTAATCTATTTTTCTGATCCCTTTTCTCATTTTAAGAGGTTTTGTTTGGTTGGTTTTGTTTTTAAGAAACACAGGACGTTTCTTATTAAAACTTCACTTGCTAACAGGGAGCGTGGTAGCCAGGTCACTGTGATTGTCCTCTCACCCAGAGGAGAGAATGTGGCTATATGATTAGTATCTTTCTTATCCACTGCAAGATAGTAAGAAAGAGCGATCTTTTATGTGCTCCCACATTTCCCATATGACAACATATCCTTTTACGAGAGCCCTAAAAAAGGTAGCACTGTGTAAAGACTTGGGAATTAGTTCTGGCTTCTTACTTTTAGATCTTAGCGAATGCTCTGACTGCAGCCGTTGCACAAAAAAACGACAATGCAACAAACGTGAGAGTGAATATGCCCTGCAGAAGGCATTGGCTTATATATTTTCACAACGCTTTCCTTTAAGGAAAGTTATTAGAAGAATTTTAAACATATCAGGATTAGAAAATGTAATGTAGGGAAGCACTGAGAACCTGTATTTCAGTTCTCAGGTCTAGAACGATGCTAAAGAATTCTTCAGATTAGGATAAGAAATTTCACAGGAAGTCCTGCTCAGCCAATGCATGCTCTCCACACCCGGGACTGAGTGTATCTGCCAAGTTTGTTGAACATGTGCAAATACTGATTTCCTCAGAAGATGAAACCTTGGTCAAATTTGGATAGCGTAGTCTACCATCCAAATTTAGGACCTGTATTGAAAGTAAACAAAACACTGAAAAAAGGGAGGCAGGGATGCAGAACTGCTGTTAACAGAGCTTATGTCTCTTTGTGACTTTGAACCAGTTGTGATGATGTTTTTGAAGAAGAGAGCAGCACATTAGATGTCACGACAGGGAAACTGAGATCAGACAATAAAGTTATGAACAAAACAAAAGAGGGCCTAGGAATCCTCTCAATAAATAGGAACTTTAAATAATAGGAACTTTTGTCTGACTTAAACCATGAGTAACATAATCCCTTTCACCTTTAATCATCCTGTTGCCACTAAGTTTAAACATTAAACAAAATTACCGCGTAAGAAATATAATGGCTATAACACAGATTTTTATGATCAACCTTAGGTACTTCTTTAAAAGTATTTTAAAGGAAATCCATTGCATGAATAACGGCCTTGTAAAATTGGAGATGTAGCTCCAGTGTTTATTGTGCCTCAGCAATTTCCATTTTAAATATGTTTAAGTTAGCATAAAAAAAAAAAATTGTCTGAAGTAAAATATTTAAAATTTGAATCTCTAATCTGTGGACAGGGTTGCCGTCTCTAAAGATTTTGCAGACCGAATGCTGATGTCTGTACACTTGCACAATACTTTTGTCTTTAATATTTTTTGCAGTGTTCTGAGCATCTCATGATGAGAGGTTCTTGGTGATTCACAAGAGGGAAGGGAGTGCAGATTCATAGAGTTCTAGGTAGTGTGGATTCCTGAGTCTGAATAGGCCCTACTGCATACCTGCATCTCATCCAGGTCCAGACCTTTCACTCTGCGCCTCGGGTAATCACTTGATGGGAGTAGTCACAAATGGCCGCATTATATTCAGAGTGAACGGGATCTTTAAATCTTCCCCACGTACCGCGGGGTTTGATAAAGGTATGACAGTTAAAACAAACAAACAAAAAAATTATATGTATATATATGAACGTCAAGATCCAAAAATATGTGTTTGAATTCAGGATATCCTGACATGCATAGAATAAATTGGACAATTACTGCCTTGGTATATTCCTGGTAGATTGGTAAAAACAGTTTGCTGGCTCTGACTCTTGAAAATCTAGCTGCTTCTCTTTTTTCTTAAAAATGGCATGATGGCTCAGGGATTAGCTGCATATATGTCTTGTTGCCTAGTTTCTTCGCCAAAGATGCTTTCCAAGAGATAGGTCTCTCTAAATAGCACTAAAATCTCGTATTTACCCTACATGAGGTATGATAGGGACCACAGATTACCGATTTCTTTACTTCCGTGAGGGTTTGACAAATCTGGGTTAGGCACTCCCTTCTCTTCACTATCACTCCCTTACAGCCTCTTGCCTGAGTTGAACCTGACTGTGCCTGGCTCTGTTGAACCCGCCTTGGGGTAGAATTCCACAGATTAATTATTCTTAGGTTACAAGAATAATTTTAGATTAGAATAATAATCTTTCTGATCACTAGTCTTACGAGGTCTGTCTGTAATCTGTAGCAGGAAGACGCTGTGCTGCATTCTCTGATGCTTCCTGCCCTTTTCTCCATCAACCACCTGCTGACACCTGGCTTCTCTGTTCGTAGCACAGGGATTTTCAACAATTCCCTGGCATCTTGGTTTTAGATCCCAGCCTGGGAGTTACAGTTTCACTAACGCTGGCTGGAAGCAGGAATCTCATTGATAACCTAGTCATTGTTCATTCAAAGACCCCTCAGGTATTTCTTTGGGAAGCTTGCTTTCATCCTTATTTTGTTTCTTTTTTTTCACATGCAGCACTATTTCTGATGCAATTCCATGTAGACAGAATGCTTTTAAAAGAGATGGAGTGAGGTAGAATGTTTTTAAAAGAGATGCAGTGAGGAACTCTCATCGTTCATTTAAAATAAATTTTTGTTCTCCTGTGTTAGTAGCATTTTTAGTATAGAATCCAGAACGCCACTCTGAATTGTTGATACTTTTATTATTTTTTAAAACCGTCATAAAAGCAGAGTTGAAAATACATGGAGTGTCTGAGAGTGTTGCCAGCACGAATGTGTCTACCTTAAGCCTTGTTTGTAAGTCTACCAATTATGCCACTCAGTAGCGTAAACCAAATGTGTGAGGATGACTGTGACTAAATGTTTTCAATATTGTAACAAAACATGGGCTGCGTGGCTGCCATTGGCTTCATGGAGCTCCCTCTCCGGAGAACAAAGAATTAATGTAATAATGAATAATGGTCTTCCTCATTCTACCTGTATAAGATATATTCTGTCATCAGTTCTGTGGGAAGTTGAACTTTGCTCATGTAATTTTGAATTAGTGCTTTCACTGTTTTAAATCCAGTATTACCTAAGGAATTTCTGATTATTTTTTTTATGTTGTTGTTTTCACCTTATGAACCAAGACAAGATGATCTCTTATTCCTTGATAGCAGGAGACCTTTCCAAAGCTCCTGTCAAAGTAGTGCTGTGATTGTGTTTTAATGTAGTCTTCTCCATGACTGTGTTTTACTTCTATTTTCAGGCTAAGAGAGTAAAATTCAGGGGGAGGCACTGTGGATACTGTGTAAAAATATCGGTATATTTGTGTCGTGGCCAACAGAATCACTTTTAGGTGTGGTTGTATTCATTTTTCTTTGATTTGTATGTCAAAGTACCAGTGACTAACTCTTTAATTGTCCTTGTGAGATCTCTAGTGAATTTAAACAGCAAGACTCCTGCAGCTTTTTACACTTACAATGAATACGCACTATTAAAACAATAAATGTCGGTGTGTTGCTAACATTAAAAAAGGCACTAATGGTCTGAAATTTGCACTCAAAATGCCTCATTTGCAGCTGTCAATGGGGATTTTTGTGCTTTTTTCATTCCCTTACAGCTCTAAAAATAATGAGGTCAGTGGAACAATGCTATGAATAAACTGATGTGAGTGAGAGATCTAGTTCATCATTAAAAACAAAAAAAGTCATTATCAGTTCTGTTACCAGATTGCCCTGTACCCAGAATGTAAAGCTGAGAATCAGAAACAGCAATATGTTATGGGTTCAATAAAATAGTTGATTCTTCTTGCCCCCTACTGCAAAAAAAAAGAGGGGGGGAAGGAAATCTCTGAAATTACGGACTACAGCAGAGGGCAATCACGTAAGCAGCTTGTGTGTTAAAGGCCTGTGTGTTTACACATTTGTTCCACTGTGGAAAGTAAACCCTATGAAACCATTTCAAAAGACCTACTAAGCCTGTGTCCTAGCACATATTTAATCAAAGTTTTATTTATTCCTCAGTGTCACTGACTTACCTGATGTTGATGAGCAGATACCAAGGAGCTGCTTTTGAGCTAGGATTTGCATGTTTGGTTTTTAGTTGCTAGTATTTTTCCAGCTGCTCTCTGCAGTACACGTGTGCACACATGCTCTTCTGAGAATTCCCAGAATTCTGATGAGAAGGAGCTGTAACATCACCTGAAATGTGTTAAATGGATTGTTTTCTGATATCGTCACACAAACTTGTACCAGTGCCACAGCTGGGAAGCTTTTTTACCCCATTTACAGAACATGGTTTGTAGGTGTAGAAGTTGACATACTTGATAATTCAAATATCACAACTTGTCAAAAATGATAAGTGCTTTAATAACTTTCCTTTCATTATCATCTCATTTATCAGACCTGTAATATTAAAAATTCTTCAAGGGTTACTTGGCTGCGTATCTCCATACAATTATGGCTGTTTAAGTAGTTACAATTGCTAAGTGAGCTATCTGGATAAGTAATTTTGACAGTCATAATGTACTAATTATGTTACAAGACTGGGAAGATGACAAGGGTTGTTGGTGGGTTTTTTGCCGGTTGAGGCTGCCTATTTTTCATTAACTGTGAAACAGATGTTAATTCATTTTGAACTATTTGAAGAACTTCACTCAGGTGAGATTTACCTGCTTGGGAACACCACGTTTCTCTGGGTTCCTTCTGGTCCACCAGATAGCACCATACCCAGAGCCCTGTGAAGCAGCCAGGGAAAGAAGTGGGTTTGCGAGTGGGCCGTTTTCAGTCCTGAATCCAAGTTGTTCCCAGGCGTTTGCTAGGCTTTGTGGGGGTGTCCCCCATCACCTGACTGTGTGTAGCTCTGTCCTCAATACAAAAGCCTTGGCACAGGCATGGCTAATTCCCTGTATTATTTCATTTCTAGGTGTTGTCTTCCTTTGCTTCCTTTGGGTATCAGATGCTGTTGTAATGGGTTTTTTACCCTGGTCTCCCTGTCTGTTCATGGTGATAGGAGGACCTTAAAAAGGCTGCTGAGCAACAGAGGTCACCGGGTGGGTGAGACCAGGGTTGGATTTCCGACAGGAAGAGCAGTTTAACCTGCGAGAAGCTGGTTAAAGTGCATGTTTTGCAAAAGGTGCCTAAATTGCAAACGGAGATATGTACTAAGGGAAGACTGATTTCTAAAAGAAGTGCATTGTTTGTCTCTTTGTGTGTCATTATTTTCCTATGTATTCAGTTTGCAAACAAATCATAAGCTTTTTCTAACTGTTGCATCTATAAACTCAGCCCAGTCTTACAGAGACAAAACGTTCTGTCCGAAGTTTTACTGGGAACAAAGATTCCTTGGGCTCTCACTGATAACTGTTTGATCCCTCTATCTTCGAACTGTGCCCTTGAAAATACTTGTACAATTGTGTTATTTTGGTCAAATAAGATTGTGACAGGTGGCCTGGTCTTTAGGCTTTGTAACCACCTGCAGTTTCCAGTGAAGTACAGAGGATCAGCATTTACTCAATATATCTGGAAATGAGGCTTTTAGTAAACAAGTCTGTTAATTATGTGCAAGAAGAAGCATGATCCAGTTCACTCAGTTTTAGTTATGTGCTGCAGGGCTAATAGGAGGAGAAACTGTAACAGTTATTTGTGTTGTGAGAACAAGCAGGTATGACTGAGTAAAGAAAACAAATTAGTACAGAAAACGCTTCCATTAGTGGTCATTTCTAGAAGACAACTTTGCACTATATTCACAGGGAGAAAATAGCAGGTTTTAAATGAAATCAGAACGTTCCAAAACACGTAGGCATTTTCATGGCAGAGCTAACAGAGAAACTGTTTTCATAAATGCCCTGACAAGCAGTTAGTCAATTCCTCCCTCCAGAAAACCATTCATCACCCGAAAAATCAAGTCTGTAAATGTCTGCTAAAAACTGTGCCGACACAATGTTTGCTTCCCAGGGCTAGATCCATCCAGGCATTCACAAAGCAGTACTGCCCCAGCCAGTCAGATTCTGTTTGTCCAGTCGTGATGGTGTAAATGCAAATACCACTAAATATTGTCTCGTGTTAACCACAAAAATGGCTTTGAATTAACTTTACATCTTGATAAAATACTTTGTTTGTGTTTCTTATCAAATATATTCAAATTAATTTTATAATTTACTTCAGAAACTGCAAATACAATTTGTTTCTTTACATTGTTGAGAAGCCATTAAATAGAAGCTATATAGATATTTATTTGCACTTGCTAAATTGCTGAAATGATTTATTATTTGCAATTTTCATGGTGTTACATTTTTATTGCTTTATATTGCACATGTTGTATTTTAATAGTTGCATCCTTCATTCCATTAATTTCACATTAAACATTAAATTGCTATGAAAGTTCAGTCATAGCTCCTAAAGCATAAAAAATAAGCTTTGATCTTCACTTTCTAGAATGAAAGTGGGGACAGAATACAGACTAAGTAGAAAAATAATCTGTTCTCTCAGCAAGATCTGCGATATTATACTTAACAGCATCTGGTAACTGAGAGATCTGTGTTCATTTCTGTACGACAAAGTTTAATTCTGCTTCAGTTAACCAAGGATAATTTAGGCTTTAGGAGTTATGGATTTTACCAGTACTCGGCAAAGGAATACCTTTTACCATTGAAATAAATGTAAATTTTGGACCTAATCTTTAAGACCCAGGTTGTATTTTGTACTTCAACTCTATTTTCAGGTAGTCTTCTCCCTCCCCCACCCCCCGCCAGATGTGATATCTAATTTGCTCAAAAACCAGGTACAGAAACATCCTTGGGAGTTCACATTATAAAACATTTAAAGGGTTGGCTCTGCAAAGACTTAGGTCTATAATTAAATTCATGCCTCTCAAAACTCCCACAGAAGTCTTAACTCTTAGAGATGCAAAATATGCGTAAAGAAACAAAGATTTTAAGTAATTTACAGGAATAGGTAATAAATCCAGGAATATTTTGATGTAGAGATGAAACTGAAATATGCGTCCATAGAATGGGTTGCTACATGTTGAAATCAATTAGAATCTTTCCATTGAATTAAGTTCCATTTTAGTCATTCCTATGTGCACGGGCCTCAGGACTTCAGTTTTCCATGAACAGCAAGTGACTTATTCACATGCTGATTTGAGGCAGGAGGTGAGGGAACGACCCCTTGTTACATCCCCAGATACTGAAATGATTCCAAATCATATGTGTTTTGAGGACAAGAAGTCTAGTGATTAGAAATTCCTAGAAAGTCCAAATTCCTAGAAAGTAGTCGTTAAATCCAAGGGTGAAATCCCAGACCCGTTATAATTTATGACAAGTGCTACATGTCTGCAGAAGCGCTAGCATTCACAGTCTGTGACATGTATAAAGAAAGAAGGAAGCATAATTTTTCTAAAAGGTTAAAAAAAAAAGGATAAAAGGCACAAAATGCAGCTGGGTATGATGTCACGAACAGCTGTCAGACTAACATAGCCAGAAACGGGCAGCAGAGAGGGAGCAGAAATCAAAGAGAAAGAGCAAAGCCATTAAATATTTATAATGGAGCTGGTAAAAATATGATTTATCAAAAATACAATTTTACTGAAGTAGAAGTATTTTTTGATGTTTTGATAGTTCTGCCATTTCTGCAGTGCTGATGGGGTTTTTGAGAGGACTGAATTGAAAATCTGACCTTTCTCTGAAAACAGCTATTTTGACGCAGCTCAGTTTCATGAAGAGTTTCAAATAGTTTTTAATTTCACATTGGGAAAAATCTAACATCATCTTCAAAGCTGCTGAACAATACGATTCATGACCTCTGTATAGCTCCTGCTCAAGAGGAAAGATGAGAACAACAAATAGGATGACATCTAAGAGAGATGGCAAATAAGTAGGGGTTTTCAGTATGTTAGATGATAAGGAAGCACAAACCCCAGCATATTGAGTTCATTGCGTCTTTGAATTTACTGTTTAAAAAACAAACCTACTTGCATTACTGAATAATTAGTATGCATAAGATTGTATAAGACAATTGTAAAATCTTAAAATGGACAGAGGCCCTATTTTTACTATGGAGTTCGTAATGGTGGTTCTGTATGTTTAGGTTCAGTGAAGATGCAGTTTCTATATCCGGTATAGTTATTTTCCTATCAGTGAGAGTATAAAAACTTAATCTAAGTTTCTATATAGGAAAAGTTACTTTGTACTACTAATCATAGCATTACATGAGAGAGTAATGTTTGCAATTAGCCTGAGATTTGCTGGTGCACAATTCCCCCTACCATTATAAATACTGTGCCAAGGGTCTGTGCTTCTGACATTGTTGTGGTGGCTGGAGTCCCGTCTGAATCACTGAATAGATCAGGACCTGTTATGGCTGACACTCCTGCATGAAAAAGCAAGAATCTTACTTAATTCTGAGTAGGTGTAAGTTATTGTCTCAGAAGAATCTGACATATTGTACTCCTTAAGTATTTGTGCTGTTATTAGCAGAATCAAAAGCTGGAAGTAAGGAACAAAATATCAAGAGGCAGTTGCTCAAGGGCAACTCTGGAAATAGCGAGGTAGTCAGCTCGCACAGCTGGGGTGCTCACACCTCTACTGTGTAAAATATTAAGCATGGGTAGGCTAAGGTGGTCCTACACAAAGCAGTGGTGGGGAGTCTCTCTCGGATTTCTTTGCCTAAAAAACAGGCTTTCTCATGGACTGCCTGTGAGTGACAATTCACTGCAAACCTTTTCTGCAAAAAACCACAGCTGTTTACTGACTGAACTACGGTCGTTGGCTGGAGCCATTTGATGATTTATTGGTGATGGTGGGGAGAACAACCGTATGCTTAAGGACGGCACTGTATAAAATGGCACGGATGCTTATCTTTATCAAGGCACGGTAGGAAACATGCAGAAACTATGCAGAAAAAAAGAGGAGATTGTAAGGCTCAGAGGGGTAAGATAAGCTGAATACATTTTTTTTAGAAATAATGATAGCAATTCTAAGTGTCCACACAAATTAGAGCACAAATGATCTTCTAGTGAGAGATCTGCATTTACCTTTGTTTTTGATGAATTTATCTTCACTATGTGATTACCGTTCTGATAAAAGGCCAGATGCGATAATTTTGACTATGTTATTTTTCATTTGTGATGATGCTTTGTAGCAGAAGCATTTGTGTCCAAAGTAACTCATCACACCTAGAGAGCCAATCCAAATTATGACTTTACACTTGGAGCAGAATATTTCAGATTATTTAAAGGCAGACAAGTGGAAGTAAAAACAAATGAAAAAAAAAGCCATGATGAGGAGGAACCATATGGTACTCTTGTAACAATTAAACTCAGTGCTCTACTTCAATGCACGTCTGCAGGATGAACAGATTAAACCCTTGTGCCCAGGCTCCATGCCAAGATTGAATTAATGTTCCTAAGCTTTTTATTTAATCTGCTTCTGTAAGAAGAGGCCATAGCAGACTAAATAGTTGAGTGAAAACTTGTGGATGTGTAAGCACTTTAACCCTTTTTCCTAATGCCCCACTCCCTGTGTTCTGTCTCATGAGTGTTTTTATGGGCATAAGGTGAAACAGTCCCGAGATATCTAATGCGCCTCTGGCATATTTTACTGTGCATGTTAACAAGAGTCTAGGAGCCGCTGAAAAGATCCAAACTGCATAATTTCCTTTTCATCTCACTTCACAGGCTGCCAGTGCCGTGGAAATTCCACGATTGTCCAAAGTTACTTTGCATTGCACCTATCCAACGCAAGTTTTTGGAAATCTGACATGTCTGCATACTCACTTTGGAGAAGATTCTCATAAAAAATCACTTTCTTTGTCCTCACTTTATCTTAAAAAAACATATAAAAATCAAAGGAGGATTTTGCTGTCCTTTCTTATGTCTTTTGCACACATCCAGAGTGCTCTCGCTCCAGGCATTCTAGCCGTGAGACAGCCAGGAATTGTCACCTGTTCATTCAAGCACACCACCGTGCTGATGTGACTACTTGGTTTCTAGCTTAGATCTGCTGGCATTCAACTACAGACTCCTGATTGAACGTAGCCTCAAATGACCACCCATTGCTGTCGAGTGATTCCATAATACTTTTTAATGGCATTGTGTTGCTATCGACCTGATCTTTCAAACTACAATTCTGAGGGAGAAAAAAAAAAAAAGAAGGTGAATGGCTTTCTCAACATATTGGCATGCTGGAAGGAGGATACAGGTCTGTTGATAACAACCGGTAGGCAATCCTTTGTTTCTGCTTCACTTTTCCCAATAGTCATTTCTGTTTTGGTCTACATATTCAGAATTATTTTATGGTGTTGACATTTTTACCAGAGCACCCTAGCTCCTAGTACTTGCCTTTTCTTTGACTTGTGTGGTCAAGTTACTGCTTATTTTATGTCCTAGCCAGCCCAAAGTTCCTGGTATAAAATATCAAGTTAAAGCTGAGTGATGCCTTTGAGGAATTGATCACCTGCCGTGTGCCTTGAATTAGCCAACTATACCCCAAAACAATACATTTCAAAATATTCAGGGGAATAATTTTAATAAATGCAACGTTTTCCAAGCTGCTTTATCTCAGAAATTGTCTGCCTTGATATAGGGCCCCAGGGAAAGTGGTTTAATTAAAAAGTAAGATTTTCTGTCAGTCTGCTGAGTCCTCAATAGACTAAACAGCTGCCGATTTTCTAATCTGAGTGTGACATGGTGCTGTTCATTTTCTTATTTATCTCTGTGTATCTCACAAGGGAGCCAAATCTAGCAGGTCGTGTTGGTGCACATGTCCTGCTGCCCAAAATATTGTGTTAGGGTTGCCTACCAGACTGTAGGAATTCTGCTAGCAGTATATATTTGCTAGGCAACATTCCTAATCCTCGGTCTTTATTTAATTTGAAATTCTAGTCACATTATACATCATTAGCTACTTTTATGTATTTTTATTAGCGTTTGTCCTTTAACAGCTCAGCAATTCTTAGTAGCTGGAAATTATTGCAAGTATTGTAATAACCTTTTTAATCTTACATGCAGAGACCTCTAGGTCTCTCTTATAAAACCAGATTCACCTTTTTCAAAGGATATACACAGTAAAATGGGTCACCAGGCAAGTGATCTTCTGTTTTTCTCAATGTAGGCCTCACTAATCTAGAAGTGAAATAGTTGCATGATCCTTCTTTCAGACAAAGATGTGGAATTAGGGCAGTGGTAGCATCTGGGCTTCTGTGTTTACTGAAAGATGACTGTCTGAAGCAAAGCGACGTTTCATCTGCTGCAGCAGACTTCTGTCTGATAGGGGGACAGGAAACCTACAATCACTGATTGCAAATGCTGGAGCCTCAAGTGAACACTAATCAAATAATGCAGGTAGTTTGTGTGAAGACAAGGACCCGTACGTGTGGTTATGATTGTTATTGACATGTAGATCAGACAATGGCCCAATCAGGAACTCCACTTAGCTGCTGGAGGATAAAGTTCCTTTTATTAATGTGCTTTTTTGCGGGTTTAACTGTGCAGTTGCAGGATTATTTTTCAAATAGTTCATTATAATGTGGTATTTTAAAAAACGGCAAGGCAAATATTTCTCGGTAGTGATCACGTAACCGTAAAGTGACTGTGCTGTGCCTTACAGCATTCTAACTAAATTGGACAGCTGTTTCTATGTGTTGAGTGTGTGTTTGTGTGATACTCAGATGCACTGCCGAAACCACAGGACAGGTGCAAACATGAAACATGAGGTTAACAAAAGCCTTCCATTGTTGCAGGCGGGCATGGAGCTCCATGGATTGATTGTAATAGTATACTTTTTTGGTATTGTTCTTAGTCATGCCTTCTTGCTTTCTTTCTCTCTTGAATCTTGCAGATTTCAGAAAGAAGAAAAAATTAAGAAATGTTTCAGGTTATTTGCAATAGAATTTTAACTTGATACGTGTTTGATGGGAGGAACGAAGGACAATATTTTGTATTTCTACGCTTTTAGAATAGAGGGTGCTTGAGAACTGTATAATCATTAGTTAACTAAGCACATCTTTATGTGCATAAACCTTTATCTCCTTGTTACATGTTTTTCTGATCCACCTCAATGTCTATTGCAGTCTTCAAATAAACATGTATCAACTCTCCATCATTTAAGCTGGAGTGCAAGGATCCCTTGCGCGGATCTGAGTGCACAATGTGACACCTTATGCATCTATAGCAGTGGTGGTCTAATTTCCAACAGAGGTATATCTCACTATAATCCATAAAATTACACTTTTTAAACAAGCTTATTTAAACAAAATTGTAGAGTACGTTTTTCAGGTGCTTTGTTGCTGAGTGCCTTCATGACCTAAGTGATTTCCCTGGGAAGTTTATTGTGAAGCCAGGAAGAAACCCAGATGTGACTGCTGGTTATATGCTACCCCCAGAACTAGCTTTTTATCCTGAGCAATTGGTCCCTGCTTCAGTGGAAGAATGAAGTCTGGTTCCTTTGGTATGAGCTTGTGGCAACAATGAATCACGTGAAGTGCAAGTGCAGTTTCCTCCACTTTCCAATTTCAAATCCATGGGAATAGAATAGGAAGGGTAGCAGTGAATTTATGCTCTTGCTTTGCAGAGCTTGTTGCCCATAAAACTAGGTATGAGGAAATAATAATTTTTGTATTTTATTAAGATATGAACACCTCCCTCTGTTTATGATTTCAGTATCGCTTCCTGGGTTTTACTATTTCAGTATGAGTTTAAAAGCATTGACTTCAATGAACTGGAAAAGCATGTACAGTACTTACTGCCTTACTTAATTTTTTTTTCTATCCTTAAAGATATTTTACATCTGTAATTATTATTTTGCCTCTTTTTGCCAAACAACTACCCTTTCCTCCCTCAAAACGTAGCCTCCTATGTTCTGTAATCATTTAAACAGTAGCAACAGCTTATGATAGAAAGACTTGTGAAAGCAGTAAACCTTCCCAGTGGCACTGAGACACTCAAAAGGTCGGCAGCTCTGCACTGCAGGGGATATTTGCAGGACTGAAAAAAAAAAAAAAAAACCAAACAAACCCCAAGAGAAACAGCAACCCCCAAACAAACTTATTGAAAAACCCAGTACCAACTGCGCGTAGTGGGTCCATGCTGCATTTCTGAGAAAACAGACATCGAGTTGAATAGTAGCCCTAACTGCATTACTTATTTGCAGATTTCCATCCAACTGACAACAGACATCTTTGATGATTGATGTTCAAAGAACAGTGTGCCTGTGTTTGGATGTCCATCTATATGTGGAGAGAGCACAATGTAAAGAGTTAAAGATTCAGATTTGATTCAAACAAGGAGTAGTTCAATCTCATTGACAAGAGTGGTTTAAAACCTTTAGTTATAGCAAGAGGAAAGTCATATCCACGAGCAAATTTATAAATTTTATAAAGTTCTTGGAAGCCTAGTTGTGCCATGTAGTACATGAAGAAGATTCATTACTGATGGTTGTTAAATACTTCTATTATGACATGATGGATCCATGTAGCTGAATCAAGTTTTTGAAGGACGCACATAAGGAAAAAACAGTGTTATTGTCATTCATGCGCAAGTCTTCGGAGACCACAGTGACACCTTGGTCGTGGTGTTCCTGTCTCTGTTCTGTGAATAGAAACTCAAGATGCATCTCTCCTGAATAGAGTATTTGTCTCTTCTAAGGTGTGAGTGGATTTGCAGGTGATCGTGCAGCTTTGATTCTTAGGCACTTTGGGATCTTTCAGGGACACTGTACTTACCTCAGGAAGTATAAAACCACAACCTTTATTCTAAATATATGATCAGCTATATTGATTTGTGCATCTGAGAAAAACACACAGAAATATAATGAAAGGCTAGAGAGTAATAAGTCAGAATAGGATATGAATATAGATGAGTAATTTTGTCAGCAGTGAACTAATGAAGCCTGGTTTCCTACAGGTTTGAGCTTCATGTTTGATTTACTGGTACCAAAAAGGTGCAAGATAGAATTGAGCCTTTTCTTGTTGTTGAGCTTTTACAAGGTCTTTGTGTGGACTGTTTGCTATCTAGTGAGATGTCACCCCTACAGTATTTCTGTAGCATCTCTGTATTGTGCAGTTGCATGATTTCATAGCACTTGTGGGAAACAACTCCTTTTTTTAAAATGTAGTTGAAATTAGCAAATGCTTTGGGAGCTAATGGCGGGAACAAATACATGTGTGTACACTCACGCATATAGCCATGTCCTGAACAGAGTTGTGTAAACTCTACTCCATAAGCAATCATGAGGCCAATGGAGAGGATAGAACATGCAGGGAACTCTGGTTGGAATTAATCATAGAGTAATAGAATTCTTTAGGTTGGAAAAGACCTTTAAGACCATCGAGTCCAACCATTAACCTAATACTGCCAAAACCACCAATAAACCATGTCCCTACGTGCCACATCTACAGGTCTTCTAAATACCTCCAGGGTTGGCAACTCAACCTCATCCCTTGCCAGCCTGTTTCAATGCTTGATAACCCTTTCAGTGAAGAAATTTTTCCTAATATCCAATTTAAACCTCCCCTGGTGCAATTTGAGGACATTTGCTCATGTCCTATCACCTGTTACTTGGGAGAAGAGACCGATCCCCACCTAGCTACAACCTCCTTTCAAGTAGCTGTAGAGAGCAATAAGGTCTTCCCTCACCCTCCTTACCTCCAGGCTAAACAACCCTAGCTCCCTCAGCTTCTCCTTATAAGACTTGTTCTCCAGACCCCTCAGCAGCTTTGTTGCCCTTCCCTGGACACGCCCCATCACCTCAATGTCGTTCTTGTAGGGAGGGGCCCAAAACTGAACACAGCACTTGAGGTGAGGCCTCACCAGTGCCGGGTACAGGGGGACAATCACCTCCCTAGTCCTGCTCACCACACTATTCCTGGTACAGGCCAGGGTGCTGTTGGCCTTGTTGGCCACCTGAGCACACTGCTGGCTCGTATTCAGCAGGCTGCCGACCAACACCCCCACGTCCTTGTCCGCCAGGCACCTTTCCAGCCACTCTGGCCTAAACCTGTAGCGTTCATGGGGTTGTTGTGACCCAAGTGCAGGACCCGGCACTTGGCCTTGTTGAACCTCATACAACCAAATGAAAGAACATCTGGTGATTGCTGATTCACATACAACTGTTGCCTTCTATTAACTATTGATGAAAATTATCAAATGTCAGAGCTCCCAGCTTTTCACTTGAAGTCTTCTGTATTCTTGGTGTAATGAAGGCTGAAGAAAAAGCAAAGGTAGCTGTGAAAGGCAAAATAAGCATGCAATTTTTTTAATAACTTCTGAAATTGAGTTCCAGTGAATAATTCTGTGTAGTTGTTAAAGGTGTAACATTGGGGATTTTTATTTGCACTGAAAGAAGCGTGAGTTTTGGTTTTCATATAAAAGGCAGTAATTTATAATACAATTTTGTTGATTAAGACTTATAATCACTAAATCTTGCGTGTAAACGTTGCTGAGTATGAAACATCGTCTTTAGGAATTTCTAAACAGTGGAAAGATTTGTTGGTTATATTTCAGAAAGGATAAACTGTCAATAGCTTTTGGGGGGCTATTATAATTTTTTACAGAGGAAATTATATGATTATTACCCCTACAGTAGTAATGTATGGCTCTCTACCAGAGCTCTCAAAATAACGTAAGCTTCAAAATTAACAGGTGCTTATGGCTAATGCTAGTCTGAATGATTTGAAAACATAGTGTCCAGAATTTAATTAAAACATGTATTAAAATGAAGCACCTCTTAGTATAGTTAAACCCTGCAACCAGAAGATTTTATAGGAAGCAACTGGAAACCTCCAGGGTGTACATCCTGGCCCTGGGAGAAGAGACTTTTTCCCTTTACCCTGGATGCAATTGCTATGGGATTTCATGAACGTGCTTCTACCTTTGTGCAGTATCACCAACTTATCCCTATTCTATCAACTCACTGCCACCACCATTTTCCTGATCACCTGTTCTCAAACCCATTCAAATGAAATGAAGATCAAAGCTTAGTATTTTGGTGTGTGTCTGTTGTGAGGAAAACAATGTCCCAATTTGCACTCTTAATTATGTCAGTCTTCCAAAGCAGAGGGGAGGTGGGGGTGGTGCCAAGGTCCTGACTGTGGTTGTTCTGCAACTGAAGTGGTGAGCCGCGTTTCCTTGGAAATAGGAGTAGGATCCTTCTCCTGAAAAAAATCCTACCTAGTTATTAAAAACATATGCAGTTGCTTTCATAAAAGTTTGTTGCCGTAGCCTGAATCTGGAAGTGTATGTGGGGTTTTGGTAGTGTGTTTACAAATATCTCCACATATCCGTGCAGCTGTCATTATTTCGTCTTTGGCAAATGGGGATATAAAAGACAAAATTGAGTTATATATAAAGCCGGATTATCTAGCACCGGAGCAGGATATAGAGGCGTCTAAAGTATTTGCCGAGACCTAATTAGAACACGTGCTGCTTCTATGATTGCTTTACATCGGGCCTCTGCATCTAGAGAGGAAAAAACGATAAATGTTTAGACTAAGGCTGAGCGAACTTTTTTCCTGCCCTGAGCTATTTCTGGTTTTTAAGAACAGTAGGCGTAGATGTCTGCAAATGCTGTATTGTTTACAATCAAACAGAGGATCAATAAAATAATAAACACAAACCACTGAAGTTCATGATTTCTGTTGATGGATTGTGCATCTGAGGGAAAAAAAACCCTGTGCATAGTTTCTTTGTTAAGAAACTATGAAGGCTACTGTTTTAGAACACAATAAATAGTATTTTTCCATTAGACTTCCCACATTTACACTGTTATTTTAGTATTTAATTAAAATTAAACTGAAATCCACAATATCATTTTAGATGAATGTTTTGTTTTGAAGTTCGGGGAAAATTGGGATAGCTTTTTTTCAAAGGTATGTGTGACAAGATTGAGATACAAACTCAGTGATCAGTGCCCATGATCAAAGCTGAACAAATGGCTTTGCTTCAGCCTTCTCTTAATCATATGCTTTATTTCCTATACAACAGTTTATAAACCTTACGGAGCCTGCTTTTATGGGTGTGCAAAGTATTAGTATTTTGCAGAGTCTGATTCCCAGGGTAAAATCCATTCCTTTTTCTATAGCCCGAATATTTGGGCTCATTGAGAGTGAAGGAAAGAGAGCCTGGAAAAGAACACGTCTTTTGTCTGTCTCGGGAAACGACACCACCCTTTCATGCCACTTGAGTGAGGGGCTGGAGCAAGTAAACGTCCAAGCAAATACTTAATGTATTTTCCCAGTGGCTCATAATTACTAAAACAACTGTGTTCTGGTCCTGTGAAGACATTCATAGGATTGATTATGATTGTTCATTGTGGGATTCATCTGCCTAAATGTCAGTGTATATAGCTGAGCTCGGCTTCGCTCCCGTTATAATCAAGTGAAACCTGTGGGGGTAGTAGTTGAGGGAATATCCTAAAAAGCCGGTATTAATACTCTTAAGTGTACCTAATCCCCACTCTCCCCCCCCAACATCCTTCCCATTTTTTCTTCCTCACACATAATAGGAATTATGAACTCCAGCACATTTATAAAGTCACTATCTACTGTCTTCTCTAAAAATATACAATATATTCTATTAGAAAAAGAGAGAGAGTAGCCAGGCTTGAATTAGAGGTCATAGATTCACAGTTAGTTTAGAATTTGGCAGTTGACTGAGATGTGATTGACAAGGAGATTTCCAAAAGGCTGCAACTGTAAATTGGAAATAAATGGAAAAGGATTATGTGAGTGGGAGACTGCTTTGAATCTATAATGCGTGGCCTGAGACCGACTTGCTCATAAAAGAGCATGTGTGTAATGTGTCATAAAAATATTTAAGCCACATTGGTCTTTGAATAAATATTTCATTTTGAAAGTTGGATTCTGGAGTGGCTAAAAATGAATTCAATATGCATATCCTTGCTATCAATATGAAAGATTAAAAAAAGGATCACCAGAAACTGGTTGGATTTTTTCCCCTTCCAGACTTATATTCTCACAAGATTTTTTATGTTGTCTTTTGTGTCCAAATCAATTTTTTTAGTTCTTGCTATATCATCTGTTTTGTTGTATAGTATTCCTCTGGGAGAAACTATGGATCTATTACATTAGGAGGCAGTTTGGAGGCAGAGTGAGTTGCTGCCAAGAAGGCATTCGTGTATGAGTGTGTGAACGTGGGTGGGTGACTGAGATGTCCAAAAGGGACACTTGTGTGTGTTTCTTCAACTATTTCTGTTCTAAAGGTCTATAAATAAAGCAAGATATATTTTGAACATGCCCATGTTCTGCATCATTAGTTTTTTCACTCTTGGGAAACTAAACTGCAGGAATCTGAACATCTGCTACCACCTGGCAGCTCAAGTGGCTCGAGGAAGTAGTGACAGCAGTTAGAAAAGACCACCTCTAAAATATTCTCTATTTTCTTCCTGCTATTTTCCTTAACTAAATACAGTTGTCTTAATTTAGTCAAAAGTAATTTAGCTCAGCGTTGATGTTAGTACCATATCTAGGGAATAGTCTCTAGGGCTTTAAGAAACCATTTAGTAATGACCGAGGAAGTGGGAAGTATGTGAGTAGAGCCCTTTTGGATATATTATAAACTGATGCTTGAGTCTATACTTCCCACATTTATAACAGCATGTGAAATACAAATGAGTGCTAACTTCTCCAGTGTCACTAAGATACTAGACCTCCCTGGTTATGATTGTTTTATGCTATTCCTCACAGGTGAAATCTGTGCTTTTAAAATCCATGGACAAGAAATGCCCTTCGAAGCTGTTGTCCTAAACAAGACATCTGGAGAAGGTCGTCTTCGAGCAAAAAGTCCTATTGACTGTGAACTGCAGAAGGAATATACGTTCATCATCCAGGCCTACGATTGTGGATCAGGACCAGGTGGAACAAACTGGAAGAAATCTCACAAGTGGGTAAAATGAGGAGAAATTTTTTTTTGCTTTGGCATATATTTGCTGTACAGTACAGATCAGATCAAAGGGCTCCTTTTTACATTGTGATCAGGTAGAAAGCAAATAAAACCAAGACGGACCGTTGTTGCAATGATTTGTCCCCTTTTTATTCCTTTTTCCTTTTGGAAAATATTTTTCTTTTTTGCCTCCTGCGATTTGACCCATTCTGCAATGGTTCCAGATGAACCTTTTAATAGGATTCCTGTTCAAGTGGAGAAATGCATCTCAGTTTTGGTTTATTTTTCCATTCTTGCTTTCACATTAAATATATTGACTAAACAGATCATCAAGGACATGGCAGCTAGCTTTTAATTGATACTTCCAAATTCTAAATATTTTTTTTCCCTCTGTTCATCTCATTCCAAGTGGTAAGAAAAGAGAAATCGCCCTTTTTTTTTTTGAGTATGTGCATAAGCTGCAGCGGTGTTGCCTTTGCACAGTGTGTTTCTGACCTCAGCTTTTGGACAGCAAGTCTCAGAGGAATTCATAGCCTCTGGAAGAGGGGGGTATTGAAGGTTAGTACATGGTACTTTTTACTGTGGAGCCAATTCCCTGCATAAGCTTAAGTGGCACGGTGCCTTTTTCACCTCCAGTACATGAAACCAAGCTCCAGACCATTTGTCATTAAAGATGAATTTAACTCACGTGTAGATGTATAACTACTGTACAAATTGTTCATTTTGCTGAGAGCCATTTAAATAAATGATTAATAGTAATCATTCTTCCTTCTGCTCATCCAGGACGCACAACAATTAAAAATTTAATTAGCTCTACAATGCGTGCTGAACTTTATCAGGGTATTTAAAAAAAATATACATTTAGAAGGAAGCCTGCAATATCAAGTAACCATCAAGTCAGAGAAACAGTTTTTGCCTCATATTATTAAATTATATGATGTTTTTCCCTCATATGCCAGTAACAAGCTAGTATGTTCTTCTTGTGGAAAATTTCAGGCTAATCCCAACCAAATGAAATCCAGGCTATTGGGACCAGACTTGGTTACACTTTCTTGTAGTGCTTTGTATAGTAAACCACAGGCTAAGCTTGTCTCTCTGGGGTCCCAACCTTTACTGCTGGCTCTGCCATTGATCTCTAGATCACGTCTCTGTCCCTCTCTTACCTTGCCTATCAAACCAGACAGCAAATTCTTCCAAAGGAAGGCCTTTAGAATCATTAAATACTAAAGGCCTGTTATTTTTGACCCTCAAAGGTTTACATGTACAATATTGTAACTAATTAAAGCATTAAATAATTATAATCAGCAGAAGGTGAGAGGCTTATTTAATATCAAAGAATTTTTGTAAACTGACCATTTTTAGGTAGTAAATATGTAAGACTACTGTCATTCTTTTCCTCTCTTTTGCTTATTAACCCATTTTACACTGGGATGATAACATTGGCTCTCTGCTGGAGTCCATTTTAAGAGACAGACCAATTTTAACGGGAGCATCACGACGTCCTCTCCCTACAGGTTGTGGCACCATGTTTTTACCTAGTGCTGCATTAACATGTTAAATTGGGCACATTAAACTTAGAAATTCAACAATACCTCATTTTAGCACATGTTTACATAGTTTTCTAGATATGTTTTGTTAGTCTTTTCAAGTGTTTTGAAAACAAACTGTTAGTGATGTGTCATGATAAATTAATGTTTCTGTTTGATGTCTTTATTTACCTATTTTAGGGCAGTGGTCCATATCCAGGTAAAGGATGTCAATGAGTTTTCACCAGCTTTCAAGGAGAGTGTGTATAAAGCCACTGTGACAGAGGGAAAGATCTATGACAGCATACTGCAGGTAGAAGCCATTGACGAGGACTGTTCCCCGCAGTATAGCCAGATCTGCAATTATGAAATTGTCACAACTGATGTTCCTTTTGCTATTGACAGAAACGGTGAGTATGGAGAAAGAGCAATTGTAAGTTCTGGAACAAATAGCAGTAATTTCTGTAGATAGTGTAATTACCTGTTAATACTAGTTGATAACCCGGATTGAGTTTTAACTTGAGAGTAATCCTGTTATAATCTCTGAAAATGAAGGAACCATCACACTGGGAAATTCCATCCCTTTTACTTAAGATTTGGTCAGAAAGTGCCAAAGTAATTTATTGTGGAAATTAAAATCCCAGTTTTAGATGAGCAATATGTTTCTCTGTCACTCAGTCCATTCTCTTAATTGTCTCACATCTAGTTTCCCATACAAGTGATGGCATTTCCTAAGGCAGCATGTAGCCCTACCTAATAGGGTTTATTCACTAGTTTATAGCTAGGGCCATTCTTCTTAACTTTCTGGAAGAGAGTCTAAATGTAGAATTGACAATATTCTGGATGGTTATTGATTGTTAAAACTTTCAGGGAACAGGTCCACAGATCTACCCATTTGGGGTGCCTCTTGAAGCAGATCCGTTATTCTGAAGTATGGAAGAAAATATTCTTTGGAGAAGCAGTATTTTTTATGGTTTTAGATTTTAGTTGGTTTTCTAATGTATATAATATTTGAGGAAAAATAATATACCATATTAAGTTTTCCAGATGCAGCAATTTTTGGCCTTGGTGGCCCCTGTCTGTCAGCTTCCTGCTTTTCCAAGTCAAGTTCTCACCAGGGAAGAGCACAGAACCTGACACTGAGTTTGGGAGAGGTGGCTGGTCTGCATTAAAAATGTGTTGAACATCCTCCCTCCCATTCTCCGCTTGCTTCAGACAGTACAAAGCAGTAGCTTTGTCTTTCAGGTACTTCAGCAGTCCCATATTGGCATCACTTTGTAGATAAGAGTTCTTGTTATTGATATTCACGTGTGCACGCTTGTGCAGAAATACAAAATGGAAATTCTTGTGCTCACAGAACTTGTTTCCCCAGCATAAGCACCCTGTGTCCATGCCCAGCAATACTCTGATTTATCTTTCCTAACAGAAGCATTTAATCCATGTTGTACGGAGGAGGAGAATAGTCTTTGGAAGTTAAATCTGATTTTTGGCCAAATTGGAAATTGAAAGCATGCATGGAGCTACCCTTTTCTCTAAGCAGTCGTTTTCATGTTGTGATGTTTTATAAAACCCCTTTCCCCTACTCAAAAATTATTCATCTTTATTTGTGCAGTTCTTGCATAATGCACAGCTGAGCATCAAAAGATAATAACCTGTTAGCATCAATAAATTGTAAATGACATTGGGGAAAAAAAGCCTTCTTGTTGTAATACATTGGGAGGCAAGAATACTATATAGGAGGTATAATCATAATGAGTATGTTTGTAAATGAGGTCAGCTGGCACAGTAATCTTTCACCAGAGCAATTGCACAGGGGATTTTTTTACCCGAAGTGGGTATTTGTGTGCAATTCTCTAGAAGCTTTTCCTCTCTATGGATTTTTTTTCTAATTCTGAGATTTCTCATGTTGCCATAAAAGGAAGTTCTCCATGTTTCTATTTGAAAACATTATTTTCCCAGAGCTCTGCGTGACTTGCCAGTATGGGGCTGGTTATTTACACGAGTCACAGGTGGTTTCATAATTTCATACCAGGTTTGTGAGAGATATCATGGATAAATAATACATTGATATTAGCACGATACAAAGCAGACATTTCTATTGTTTATACCTTTTCAGCTCCTATCACACAGTGCAGCTGGGTTATGAGTGATCATAGGTTTCTTACAGTCAGAGGCATGATCAAAAGCATGTGAAGTGTCAGGAATCCTTGGTTACATCTTTGTCCTTATGTGCCTGGGACCTGCTTTTCAGCAAAGGCAATGAGAAAATTATTGATTTAAACATGACTTTAAAGCCTGCAGTGAGTAATTGGTATAAGGTTGTAATACTTGCAGGTTTTTGGTCATGAATTCAATTAATATTTTTTGATCTATTTGTTCACTAAAAGCGCAGTGCTGCCAAATAAACAGTAATTGCTGTCTAATTTGCAATTTTTTAAGATAATGGTAATTGCTTAAACCCACTGGGATTAGAGACAGTCAGAATAGATGGTTGCACTTTCATTTTGTGACAGCAATATTTTGCTTAATTCCAACACATTTCATTGCTGAGAATGTTTCTCTATGTCAGCTGATGTAAACTTTCTCTGGTGCAAATCCTTTGCCGTCGTGCCCATTTTTGTTACATATAGGATGATTACAATAGATGTATGAAATGCCTGGGACTGTCAATAATGTGCTAATTAGGATTTTGTTTAGAGGGTTTTTTACCCATTGTGCAAAACAAATCCAGGTTCGTCTTCTGCAAGTTACGATTTTTTCGGAGTTTCAGTAACATATAAGTGTGGAATTTCATTGCCCAGAAAGAGTATTTAACCAGATGCTTAGAATCAAATCTAAATATTACAGAGGGCCCCAGAAGTAGGGGGAGTGGAGGAAAACATGCCATTATCAGTCCCAGATGGTGGATTTTTTTCATCACCAACCTATGAAACTAAACACAACCACGGGCCTTTAGAAAGATGAACATGCTGTTCCATCAGCTTTTTTCTTTTGGCAGATCATTGTCTTTTCAAGCAAAACTTATTTCTTGTATCTAGATCAATCCAGGGAGCATTTTATTGTCTTGAGAAATTATATTACACATAGGGGAACATTTGTAGAAAGGAAGAGAGAACCTTCAGACTGTAGCAGTGCACTGTCTACTTCGCATCGCCAAATTGTGTTAGGCACAAGTGGATAGGCACCCAGCACTGGCACAGGAAGCAGTAGTCAGCTCTTGTGCACATCTTTGTAAATTAGGCACTTAAAGGTACGTAATATAAAGCTTGCCATTTACCTTTGGTAACTTTGTCCCTCGGTATGTAATTTTTTTGTGAATAAAATTACATTGTCTTATGAAACCATAACACTAATAAAATTGACTTGTATATGATGAGCCTAACTTGGACGGTAATTAACTCTTTGTCATAAAATACAATGGTGTAAATGCAAAGGGTAAATTTAAGCTTTGCTATGCAAATAATTGGGACTAAAGGTATAAGGTATAGCACGTTTCAATAGACTTTTGCATGCCGTTTAGTTGTCATCTTAGCAGAGAATCCCAATCATCAAGTGAGTTATCATATCAATATTGCATAGGCTTTTTTCAGGTAACAGAAAAATTAAACCATAATGCATCGATGTGTTGCAATTCCTTCATTAATCAGGGATCATGGTCAGATGATCAGACAATTCAGGTATAGATACAGATTCTGTCATCGCTCTGACCTACTCTCATCTCTAAAATAGGGATAACTATATTTGCCACCCACTACTGGGAAGCACTTCATAAATACATGTTCAGATTTTTCAATATGAAGATTTTGCCAAGAAATGTTGGACTTTTGACAAGAAAGGTTGGACCAGGTGATCCTTGAGGTTCCTTCCAACCTGGTATTCTATGAAGATGAATTACTGATTTATCTGTCCAGTCAGTACAAGTTCTGTCAAGTTACCTATCTTAGAAAACAGATGTGGACAGGATCTCACCAGGTCGTCTTTTACAGCACTGACATCTGTGTTAGGAGCTATGCAATTTTCATATTGTCAGAAGAGTAGTGAAATTTTATAGTTAAGCATTTGTATGAGATATTTATTTATTAAAGCACAATTTCTTTACATTATCATTGAAAAGTGCACCTTTTTGACAAGAAGTAATTCTAATCATTCAATTGACTTATGATCACATACAGCTCCTGGTGGCTCTTGGCAGCTGGGAATGTTGAGCTGCCACTCCTAAGAGCAGACTGAAGTCAGAGGCCACTCATGTAACAACACTACCCCTCATCTCTTGTAAGAGTTCGGAGATTCAGTTTTGTACTTACACACACAGGAAGTATGGAATCTAAGAGGGAATTCCATAGTAAATTAGTCAAGTCTTTCCCTGTTCTTGTGACTGCTCCAAAATAAGATGAAAGACAGCCATAAAAGAGGGACGTCTGTATCAAAGTATCTCCAAAACTGACCCTGAAGAAACAGAGGGGTAAATGCATGTGTCCTCAGACACGAATTTTTATATTCCTGTTGTCACTTATCTGTTTTTTAGTTTTTTTAAAATCTGTTATAGCTTTGGGTACTTCCAGGAAAAGGTAGAAATTTAGAAAGACTGGAAAAAAAATATAATTTTATGGCCTAATTTTGAACTGTGTAGAAAAGAACTTACTTCCATTAAAATTTTTAATGTTATTGATTACCTTTTTGTTTATGGGTGAGATGTAAATAGAAATTCTCAGCCTATCGTCTCATAAACTTTAATTATTCTGTATATATAGTGCTTCCCTTCTGTGTCTACTTTTTAATCATATTGACTAAATTGTAAAATAACAAAGAAGCATAAAGCAGAGGTAACAGAAAAATAGAATAATTAGGAAATAAAGAAACTGTTGAGTAACATCTGCAAGACATCCAAATGACCTTTCAGAATAACACTGGTCAGAATCTTTGTAGTCCAAATCTTAAAAGACCATAACGAAATACAAATCTTAGAAGACAGATTTAGTGAAATGCAAATATGTTGTAATGATTTGTAAATCTTAGAGGACCGTTAGTGTGCCACACGAATTCTAGCAGTCTGCTAATTTAGATTCAGATAATTTTGGTTTCTTGAGAATTATCTCTGCTGATCATGAACTAATAAAATACCAAGGAGAACCAAATAGGGAAATATAAAGATTCATGTAAGAAATAATATAATGCAGAAAGTAAAGAACAACTGAGCAGATATTAAATGAATAAGTATACAATGGCAGTTTTTCATTAAATCCTCTTAGGTGGGTACTAATCAAGCAACGCAAGATAGTAAAATGGGTAGAATAAATTGTTTTGCCAATTACTAACTCAAAAATAATTAAGTAGTTGATACTGTTATTGCAGTTGCCTTTGTCATGGGAAAAGCTATCTACGTGGCAGACTTGAAAACGCCTGGCAAGGTGAGATGTGCGAGCAAGAGAAGCAAGGAAGCTGTAGACACAGTACTGTTTCCATATTAGCCTTCAGCAGCTCCTTCTGCTTCTCCATTTGAGACGTAAAATTAGTGATAAGGCTTGTCCTCCTCTGTGCTCTGCTCAGAAAGGCAGGGGTAAAAACTCGAAGTCAATAGAAAATGGGATACTGAGCCTGATTTCTAGCTGGAGATGTAAAGGTATATTTAAACTACAAATTTTGAACCAGAAGATGGTGGTAATTGCAAAAGCAGCCTTCCTTCAGACCCGACCTGAAAAGTTTTGCATGTTTCAATTAAACTACTAAAGTTGGCTTTAATGTAGTAGTCAGAAAAGTGTCGGGCTCTGACAAGATAAGGAGTGTGTGTCAGAAAGAGACACCTGCTAAAAGTCTTTACATGTCAAATTAATCAAGGTTTAGTGAAAAACTTATTTAAGAAGTTTCATTTGTCTGCTTTTGCCTGTCTCTCCTTCGTTTGAATGAACAGACACGCACACACAGACACCCAAACCCCCAAACAACGCCGGCATGCCTAACAACAGATACTTTAACCAGCACCTATGGGAATCAGATCACTGTATTTGACTAAACTCCGGGCTTTAGGTGCTCCGCATTCCATATTTAGCCCAAACAATTTGATCTTGCAGATCCATGCTTGTAAGTAGTTGTTATGTGTAGCATTGATCCAGAGCAAGTTTGTTAAATTCCAGAACAAACATTCTCATTCAGAGAGATGGTATATCGAACAGCCCTGAGCAAAGGTGTGAAACATATTCAACAGTCTCAAGTTTCAATTTGAGCAGGAAGTGCATTTCAGTGAAAAGAGGCCGAATTAAAACGCTGAAGTTGATAATTACAAAAACATACATTCTGCATGGTAATCTTCCAGTCCTGCAGGAAGTACTCTGAGAAAAATCTTTCCCTTCCCGTGTGGAAGTTGAGAGTTGTCTTTGTACCCAAACCAGGTAATTTGCTACCTTTATACATGTATGAGGTTCAGCAGATAATCTCTGTTGTTGCCGAGTTTTATTTTCCATGTGATAACTCTGTGCTGTCATGTCAAATACCCCGAAGCGCTCTAATACAGAAGGTGATTCTGGGGCTTTTCCTGTCTTTAAAATCCAGGGCAAGGTTTTAAAGGGCTAAAAAGCTTTCTCTCCTAAAGGGTAATAGCTTTAGAAGAAAAGGAGGATACTTAGGCTGGGGAGGTGTTCAGCAGTGGATCTCAGGAATGTGGCTGCCATGTTAAAGCAGCGTGTTCTGGGAAGATGTGGAAAATGAGGTTGCACCTACTCATACTTTACATTTCAAGATGTAACTGCTAATTAGTTTTACAGTCTTTATAAGGTGTTGAGCAGATGTATGATATATATAGACGTACCCATATTATATGCCTAGCAACTTATATTTGCCTAAGAACATCTTTATTTCTCTGCTGTGTTGAAATACTTCTCATTCCTCATAACTGTCTTGCCTGTGGATGTTGCATGTGCTTCAAAGAGCTTTCTGGTCTCAAAGAACTTGGTTAACCAGGACCCAAATATTATAGTCTGTATATGCTTAGCCAAGAAGTAATTTCTGAATATTATCTTATATTGAATCTATAGGTAACATCAGAAACACTGAGAAACTGAGCTACGATAAACAGCACCAGTATGAGATAATGGTAACGGCTTTTGACTGTGGGCAAAAACATGCAACAGAAGATGTCTTAGTCCGAGTTAATGTCAAACCAGTGTGCAAACCAGGCTGGCAAGGTAAGGTTTAATAGTTTATATATATTTTGTTTAAAAATCTTTTCTTTGGTGTTTTTCCTCCACCTCACAGTAAGGAAACTAGGGTGCTTATTGCAGCGGTATAGAAAGCTGTTGCTGTTTCTTATGCTTACTTCATTCCAAGCCTGTTAAAAAAGTGGATACTACTCCCATACTTGTTTACATTTGCTATGTTTCTTCTCTAGTCAGAACAAAGAACAGATTAGAAGAAAGAAAAAAAGCTAAATTTCTATTCTAATAAGCTAACTTATAATTCAGTCTGAATATACTGAAAGGTTAAAAAATGCTTCTGATTTGCCTTACTCCTACTACTCTTTTAATCAAACTTTTTGAGCCACTGTGACAAGATACTTTTCCCATGTGTGCCAGAGTTGTTCAGATTATCTTGTTCCAGGTACAGAATTGGCTTTCACACGCATGCATGAGTCAAGGCATGCTCAACCGGCAGTGGGAGTGAAAGGCATTTTTTTATCCTGATTACTGTCTTCATATTGAGACATTTCAGTAGGAATTGATTTTCTAAAAAGGTTATAAGGATCTACCGTCCACTCCGTCTAAAATGGAGAAAAACCCAGCTGGCAATGTACTAGGAAGATAGATATGCCACAAATTATAAGGAAGTAAGCTGAAAATGGGGGCTGGATTAGGGACAAACCAACTGGATGTAACCACATTATGCAAATTTCACTCAGGACCAGTCTCAGCTTCATAATTGCAATTTTTAAAGAGAATGTTCAAGAAGGAAGAAATCAGTTTGGCTGTTGTACTTGAAGGTAAATTTGCAGACTGACATTTAGAAGGAAAAAAAGTTTTCTTTGTAAAATGAGAAGCCCTGGTCTAGAGGGCAATGAAATGTGTGCAATAGCATGATTCCATTTTCAGTCCTCACTTAGGGCAGAACCACTTCTTCATTTTTCAGGGATGTACTACTTCCCCACCCACCCAAGTATTTTGAAGAGCATTTTTATTAAAAAAAAAATAATACCTATGAACTATTTCCACATCTTCTAACTGATTTTGTTGTTCAAAACCCCATGATTTATTCAATAAGCCAATATGGTCTCTTTGCAATGCAGAAATGTTCTGTTCCCATTTTATGGTGTCATCTCAAATAAATAAATTAAATACTCCCAAATTAGCTTGGAATTTGTATTAAAATGGGTGCAATTGTTGATATTTTTTAAATTTCCAAATTATTTCAATTTGGGTATTTTATTGATTTTTATTGAAATTTTTTGAATATTTTATTGATTTTTATTGAAATTTTTGCAAAGATACCTTACTAATGGTATGTTTATATTGCCCAATATTGTCATACTTAATTCATAGTTCAAGCATCAATTATAGGACAGATGGTCATTGCTGGTCCCATCAGGTGAGTATGGATACCAGGTAGCTAATAGAAGTAATAGAAAAAAACTCAAATAAGGTTTGCTTTAATTTTTTTGATGCTTTGTTCATCTTGGGTTATGTGAAGTGTTTACAAGTTAAGTTGTTTATGAAAAGCTGTGATTCAGCTATTGTTATTTTATGCCTGCAAAATTTATTTTCTTCTCTTCTAGAAGTCAGAGCTGTATGTGGCTGATGGTTTGGTTAACACTAAGTGTTTAATATGAGAGGTTGCCAGCTTGTTATTTTCAGTGTGATGGTGAGAAAATAGACAGAAAAAACAGCATATATAAAGCAACGACTCTTAAAAAAAAAAAAAAAAAAAGAATGCAATATATAAGAAAGTTTAAAGCAGCTTGTCTAAAGCATCCCAGATAGGAAAGGATATGCTTTGATAGCATTCAATATGCTTGTATTTGGTCTTTTTGTTTGTTTCTGTGGCAATTTGGCACAACTATTCTTTCTCCCTTCTGATTTTATAAAGTTTTATGATGGCCTTTATTATAGGGAAGGTGAAAGTATGAAATAGCTCAATATGTTCTGCTCTAGCATATTCCGTGCCATCCATGTGGAATTGTACCTTTCAATCTGTCAAACAGGTGACTGCTTCACTTCATTGGCATGTCTCCATGGGTAGTGTGCAAGTGGATAGTGTTTGCCTACTCAGGGTATAAGGTAAACAATTGGGTAGATATGACTTTAGTTCTTATTTACTAAGTCATTAATTGTAATTTGAAAATGAGCTGCAACATACTACTTCCAAAAAATTCTACGTGTCTCTTAACAAGATTTTTTTTGTATGCCTACTTATTTTTAGAGGTAAAGTAATCACAGAAGTAATGTTTTCTGCTTTGAGCCAATATTGGTAAAAATTAACTGTTGCTAGGAAAAAAAAATCAAATAAGCAAAACTTACTAATAGTATTTTAAGTACTTGAAGAAATCTGGAGACTGGGACTGGAGGATATTTATATATATCTTTCTTCCCTGTGTCTGTCACTCTGACCTCCCCACAGAGGCAGCCAGCAGGTATGCGCCATCTTCTTTGAAATAATGATATATTGAAAAGGTTGGATGACTAATGGAGGTACAATAATGTTTTGCTTGACAGAAAAGATTAATATTTTGAGCTTTTGGTTATAACATAGAAGTTGCCAAAATATGATCACTTTTTTTTTTTCCTTGTTCTTCAGTGTTAGCTTGAACAAAGAAATACTTGAATTTTCAATTTATAGCATTGGCAGTTAGTTCTTAAAAGTTACTGGCTTTAGTAATCTGAACTATCGTGCAGTTCTTTCTGTGACTATCATGAATGGAGATTGTAGCAGTCTAATACAAATTCAGTGTTAAAAATTTCAGAGCAATAAATTTCAATGCAGATGGCCTTCAGGTAGCCTCCATTGTGCAGGGGTGGGGCAGGGAAGAATATGTGTACGTAAAACAATGTACAAAATTATTCCTGTTCCTGGAGGCCAACTCCATGTGACTGATATGTATAGCAGAGCAAATAAGACTCAACAAGCCAAGGTGCTGTCCTTTAAACAATATTCCCTTGGACTAAGAGCATCTAAATCTAGGAGCTACTTCCCTCTCTTTGAAGATGGACATTAATACACAATTAAGAAGCATTCCCACCCAGACATATTCAGCAAGCAGCAAGCCTCCACTCTATTAAGAGGCTACTTTAGAAGCAAACTTGACCCAGACCGACATAAAACCATTCTGAGCAGCTACTCTGAAGTGTTATTAGTATCCTAAGCAAGCTAAAAATGTGAATCAATGAACTGAATTAATTCCTAATCAATTATTTTAATTGGAAATTCTTATTAGTGAGTTTTGTCAACTGAGTTTTACAGCTATGCTACAAATTCTCTTCATGCTATCTGTGTGTTAATTTTCGTGATTTTCAAACAATGGAGTGATCCCTTACTGTCAGTTTAGTAAAGAGACTACTTTATAAAGAAAAGGTAGATGATAGTATTTCTGACACCATAATGGGTAAATTTGCAGTTGAAGTTATTTCTGGTTTTTGTTTAGTTTTTTTTTTAAACACAATTAGTGGGTTTCCAAACTAAGAAAAACCCTATTACCTTCAGCACATTCCCTGGGGTTCTGTCCATTCCTCCAGGGCTCTGCCTTTGTTCCAATTGTATGGGCACTGAGCAGACACTACACTTTTTCCTATAGATTCACTTCCAGTGTGGTTCTTTCCAGTACAGTAGTTTTAATGTCGCAAATATTGATTTCAGTAAAGTTACTTCTGCCTTATTCAAAGTAGGGTAGACAGACTTGCGGCAACACAGTACAAAATATCCATATAGTATTTTCATTAAAAAACATAAAGAGTCAAAAACCTGTAATCTAGACCATGTTCCCTGTAGCTCATTTATGGTACCATAATACTGTCTTTTCTCATTTCTGCTACTTTTAGGAACAGTCTTCACAAAACTGAAGAAGTTACTATCCCCCCTAGTGGCATAACAAATGGAAAAAATATAAAACAATGTGCTGAAAGATGCAAGATAGCAGAAAGTTGCAAACAATTATTCCTGTACCAAGCTCTCTGGTGAATGCTGTACAACATAGGGAGAAAATAAAGAGGAGTTTAGCCTCAAATAATGAAGAGCAGAATCGTGTCCCCAAAAACTTAAAATATGTTTTGAGACTGCTAGAGGTCTGCTCCAACTATTGGCAATTAAATCAAAAGTCGGGTTGTTCCCCAAAATGCATTTATTTTAGACAGGAAGCAGTTATTAAGGCATAAACCAAAAAAGCTCCTCTAAAATACCCTGAATACCCCAAGAAAGTATCAGAGGACTTTGCCTTTTCTGGAACAAGCAGGGAGGGTTGAATGTGTTTCTTGGGGGAATCAGTATATAGCAAAGACAACAATTCAAAAATTAAGAATCACATTGTCTCCTCTGACTAAAGAGGACTTAATTTTTTTCTGCCAAATCTAATATGGCCCTCACATCAGCAATGCTCACTAACCTCCAATTTAAGAGAAAATTAGGACTCTGATTAGAAAACAGGATTTCACAGCATCCAGCCTGAAGTGTTTTACTAGTTTGAAAAGTTTTTCTGCGCTGATCCTCAAGTCCTATGAACCCATAGACACACTTAATTACCTGAGGTAACAATATAAAGTAGACGTTCCTTAAAAATTCATCTTAAAAACCAGATGTTCCTTAGAAATTCAATGACTTTCCACTTAATGTTTGCTTAAAAATAGTTTTGAAGTAAAAGCTTCTCTGTTTATTTACCTGATTGACTATAAAAATATTTAATAAGAGTAGTTAATGTATCAAAGATATTGCATGGTACTTCTTTTTTAAGGTATGTAAGGCCTCACTAAGGTGACCTAGGGCTTTGCTACCACCAAAAGGCACATTCTTACCACCTCTTTAATGTTGAATGTCATTTGTAGGCCACGTACAGGTCAGATCAGCTTGCTTTTCCTGCTGAAATACCATCTATCTTTTGTTCAGAGGAGGGCAGGACCTTCTCTTTTAGCAGCAGAGTGATCTTAGATCACTTCTGAGTCAACAGACTTCATAGATGCGATTTGCAGTAGATGCTGAGTGATTTTAGAATGGTATTCATGTGAGCTTTCTAGTAAAATCCAGTTACAGAGGAAAACCAAAACTGTATTGGCTTTTGAGCTGTCAGTGCTTTTATCAAGGAGCAGTATGATTACTAAAGCAATTGGGTATTTGGAGGAGGGTGGTCAAGTACAGAAACTTGCTTATGAGAATGATATTCCTGGTCTTCAGGAACAATTTTAAAAGCCCAGGTATTTTCTGCAATAAATATAAATAGATTTCTATTCTTCTCGTGCACATACCTAGCAGTTTAAAATGCAATGCTCGTTTTATCTTAGCTGTAAGGTATTTACCCATATTTTAAAAATGAAATTTACTGCAAAGCAGGGAGCCTTATGCCAGTCTAGTCTTGGAGCTGCTGTGCATGCATTAGCCACACATCCTTAAAGCAAGGTAATCTTAACAAAATGCTTACATTCAGCTATTAACTTGAATGGCATCATTTAGTAGAATACCCATTTCAGACGTCTGCAAATTAATTGAACTTCTGAGTACTTTTGATTTTTGAGCTCAAAGTTTGCATAAGTTCATACTCTTTTACGTACTTGTATCAACGTTTTTTCCTTTGTTTGACTGCCGTTTTTAAAAACAGCAGTCATACCTGTTTCAATCTAATTTTTAAGATATGCTCTCCTTTCCTCAGCAAATTCTGTGTATGTCTTACAGCTAAATGCATCTTTCCTGAACACTCCAGATAAGGTGTTTTCACATGCTTCTTTTTACCATAGCCTCTTAATGGAAACACAGTGCCTTATATATTCTGAGACTGCCTTTCTTTTGCCTGGCAGCTCGTGGACATGCTGTTATTGACTTAATAGAATCGGCTCTTTTTCCATGTGTCAGTTTTCAGTGATGACACACCAGTTTGCTGAAGTTCCTGACCATGAGCTGGCGGTTCATATCATTACTACAAAGCGGTATTTCTGTAACGCCGGTTCTCAAGTTCATCTTATTCTGTGCCTTGGAATATCCTCTTTCTATACTGACTTCCAATGTAGAATTGCCTTCCAGTTTTGTCACTAGTGGAGTTAATTAACACAGCCCTGGTTTTGTGCTAAGAACACTAATGGAAATATCAAACAACAATCCCAAGGCAGATTTACAAGGACCTTTACTAGTTACTTCCCTGTGTGCCATGAACTTCACATTTTCAGAGTAACCCATTATTGCCCTCTCTTTAGGCAGTTCTGTGTATGTTACAATTGAAATACTACAGCCTGTCTTTTCCATCGTAACAGATGCAAGAACATGTTCATTTTAGACCTATTTAACTAGATATTTGTTTCTATGTACCTCTATGGAAGTCCACTCCTTTGTTCACCTTTCTGCATTTACAACTACAAAAAAAAATTCACTGCAAGATCACCATGAGCTTCACTGGGGCAATTATAATTTCATTGAGATATTTCATACCTCTGAGATGTAGCTGATACCTGGTGGTTCCATTAGCGTTTCCTCTGCTCAAAAGTTAAAGCACTACAGGATATCCAGTTGGGTTTGAAGCTTTTCCCTATGATTTCTTTTTTCTCTGTATGTAAAAGCTTTCACATATCCTTGCACCATAGGGTTAAAAATTGCAGACTTGCAACACAAGTTTTGACAGCCTCAATTCATTTGATTTCAGTGACTAGTCCATGTAATGTTTCAGAGTCTGTCTTTTAGAATTTGAGAAGCTCTTTGCATACTCCTCAGTAGAGAAATCCCTTGGAATACCAGGATTCAAACACTAGTCACAGCCCTTGTTCTCCAGGATAACTAGGAAGCTGTCTCTTCCCATAATGACATCTTTTTTGTGGTAATTTGTCCTTCTGAAAACATTACAAGTCTCTAATCACATCTAAACCTGGTGTCAAAGAACAGCAAGAACAGGGCTACTCCCAAAAGGAAGGCAAGCCAGGAGCCGATTGTCATACCAGGGCTGGCAGAGCCTTCATCACCAAGGGCCAACTCCTCACCCAACTGAGGTAAGCAGGGCAGACCCAGAGATGTGGGCCAGGTTCAGCCAAGAGCCCAGATCCTCAGGCATGTTCATGGTGAGGAGGCAGGTCCCAGGAAGCCAGATGAGAGTTAGGATCAGGTCACTGGGCAGATCCACAGCGATGAGGCCAGTCTGGCAAGTCAGAAAGCCAGTCCATGGGTTGACTTATACATAAAGGGACCCTACAGCCAGAGCTGTGGCTGAGCTAGAAACCAACACCCCTGCAGCATCGTAGGTCGGGCCAGGACTGAAGTGCTGGGACTGAGCCTAAATAGAGCTCCTGGCCCATGGGTGCGAATGGAGGCCCCAGATAAGGCTTATGGAGGCTCATTAGGACTTATTAGTGCAGTTGGGGCTCTGGCACCCAATTTACTGCAGTAAATACTTATTATTATTCAAATGCAGTCTCACAACAAATAATAGCTTAACCTATGCTGTTGTTTCCTATATTTTAGATTCTTATATGTTTATTTTGCATTATTAGGCACCATTAGGGCTTGGGGTTTTATCACTCAATGGAGTATTCAGCGTCACTAGTTCAGGCACGACAGCTATTCCATTATTCACTAACTCCTGCAACAGCAGACCTTACCGCTATCCTGCAGTAGTCCAAATTTCTGCCTCTCTCTTTTTTGTTGTTTTTTAAACTATCAGCATGCTGCAGAAATACAAGGTGTCCATGGATGTTTCTTTATGCTTACGAGATCTGCATTCAAAGCTCTTCGCAAGCCATGGGACTGTAGCAGGGCACTGGAAGTCAGTCTTCTCTTTGCTATGGAGGGGCTTTAACTGGGTCAGACTTTCTGATTATCATTTCCTTAACAAATCACTCATCATATTTAACATGCTTAAATTTGTACGTGGCATCAGATTTAGCAGTCCTGTCATTTGTATGTTACTAGCTTGTAGATTAGCTGTCAAACCTATAAATGTTTATTAGGCTTTTTTTTAGTTGTATGACTGATGGTGCTGGATGAGAAACAATCTTTTCTCCCTTAAAAAAATGAACAAAACTTTAAAGATTATTTTGCAGTGTTGTTTACAAACATTCATATTTTAGGTACACATGCATATGTATGTATATATGTTATTCATATATATGTATGTACATATGTATATTATATAAATGTTTATTTAAAAATAGGGGGAAATATAATTTAATAAAAAATATCCTAAATGATATTTGTGTGTTATTTATGGTTACTAAACACACACAAGAAGCATGATCGTAGCTGATACTTAAATCTGGTTTCATTTCTTGAATAATTTCTGACAAACTTCCCTCACACATACATGTCTGCTAGCAGTGGTTGTAAAGCTCCATACTTGGTATCCAAGAGAAAAAGCGCTTTTTTTTTCTGCCAGTGGCGACTGCTTGACCCTTTAAAACTTAGCAAATTGGTTTTAGAAAATTGTATTCTGCAGCACACAGTGACATTGATGGATCCTGGAAGCAGCATTCTGCTGATGCTTACTAGCTGATTTGTGGCCAGTTAACTAGGGGACATCCTACCGAATTCACTCCTTTGTAAAATGAGCAATTTCATGAATGTGAAACTGCTTAGACAACCTTGAACAGACCTGGTTATTTTAAGTAGTTCAGGATCTTCACAGAAACAAAGGTATTTAAGAATGGGCCAGGTACTACCAGTGCCTGGTAGCGCTTCAGAAAAGTCTCTGTAGTTTTGCTAAAAGCACACTTATTTTCATGATTTATGAAACTCCCTGTATCTTACAAGCAGCAGTCAGGCAGCTCTAGATGCTGAGCAACGAAACCTGGAAAAGCCTTTTCTGATGCACTACCAGTCTTTTCTTTAACTTTCCTTCTGAGATGACAAGGCATAGCAGATGATCCATTTTAACATTCATGATATACTTTAAAATTAAATAATAATATTAACTCAATTTTGTTCACCTGTAATCTGTGTCACGAAACAGCATTCAGAATTTATCAAAAGGTCTGTTGCAAGGCTGAGATTTCCTTTTTTGCAAGTAAAAATTTTCCTTTTTCATGAGTTTTGAGGAGGGCTAATCAGGAAACAGGGGAGCAGAACATATAAGATGATTGCTTTGTGTGTCTTGGATTTTTGTTTTTTTTTTCCAAATGGGAAATGAAAATCCTTCAAAATGTTTGGGGTTTTTTTTTTTAGGTTGGCACAATTTTTAAGTCCATAAATATAGAGAGAATGGTGCTCAAGAGAAAATATGCAGGAGCTATTACCCTGTATCTGTTTTGCTAAAAAAATCCTTTATCTGTAATTCAATATAGAAATTCAAGTACCAAAGCGCGTACGTTTTGGAAATGTCTACGGGCCGTTGATCTTTCACATATGGAGGATGCCTAACTGTGCAGCAGGTATTTATTGAGGTGGCTGCAACATATGATATTCTGGCGATGCGTGCACTTACCAGTAAATTCATGGTGTTGAAAGAAAATTGTAGTTTTGTGAGGACGGTGCACTGCTCTTCCAGGTTTCGTTCCTCAGTGTCTAGAGCTGCCTTGACTGCTGCTTCTAAGATACAGGGAGTTTCATAAATCATGAAAATAAGTGTGCTTTTGGCAAAACTACAGAGACTTTTCTGATCTTGTTTGAAATCTTTTGTGTATACTGATATTTTTATTTATTCTAGATTGTTTCAGATTTTTAAATTGAGAGGAAAATGTTTAATAAAAAACAAATACTTCAGCAAAGCTGTGAAGTATAGAAGTTTAAAAAAAGCAGCAGAATAACCTTTAGCCAAGTATCCAGCCTACATAGATAAAACAGATGCAAAGATGCTGAAGAGGAAACAAAATCTACCTATTACATTGCTCTGGGAACCTGATGTTCCAGCTATTATCTAGAGATGCTGCAGAGACTCACTGACAGCACTACACAAGTTTTGTCTTAGATTTAGCTGCCAGGATGCACATTTTCAGTCCAACATGAGGGAAGTTTTGCATTTCACTGCCATAGTAGAAGTTGTGTTGCAATTGTCTTTAATTACCTTGCCATCATTTTTAATGTCATGAGGTGAAATAAAAGTTCATGACCACACACATGTAGGAGGAGACATGAATGAGGTCATACCTCCTTTGCCCATGTGAATGTAATACTCCTTCGAGGAAAATTCAGATTAAATCATTCTTAGTGTCATCAAGCATTAGAAATGAATTAAAATATAATACATGGATCACAAGGAAAGAGAGTCATGTACAAAACTGTTAAATGTAGAGATCAAGGAAAGTCTTTACATTAACCTTCTGTTAAAAGGAAAATTTATTTAGTGCATTGGGGTTTACTTCTGAAAGCTCAAACTGTCACTAAAGTTTGATCCATTTTGATCTTGGAATAGTTTGAGGATCTCAGAGACTGAGATCCCAGTTTACATAGTTGTGTTGTATAATTGATGAAATCTGAACCACAAACTTGGCATTGTGATATTTACAATCTAATATGATTGTGTTGTAGGTATAATCCAGCTGGGGCTGTCGTATATTGTCCGGAAGAGCTTTATACCACAAGTGGCAAGCAAAAACGTGTTGAATAAAAAAAATCCAAACAAAGGCTGTCTTCTGCAGGGCTCAATAAGGTTAATTTTATTCAAGCTTTTCCCGTGGGATTAGTTTTCCACCTCTACTGGGCAGGCAGTGTTTACCTTTCTAAGTTTGCACTGTAATGTGGTGTCATCACACGTCAGTTTGTGGTAAAGGAGGAGACGTTGGTTGAGTTTAGCTAATGTAGTACAACCTACCATTTCAGGTGGGATTATGTATCTTTTGACTGTTTGCATAACCCTAGGCGTGATTCACGTTTTAAGATACAGTTTTTAAGTATCGGAAATTCTGAGGCTTTTGTAGACTCAGGTTACACAAGACTCTTCCTCCGAGTCAGTTCTAGAGGAATCGAAAAAGTGCCACCACTTTTTCCTGAGGGGAAGGTGCTGATCTTTTGAATGTGTCCAATACAAGATGTTATTCTGGGAGAAAGAAAAATAACGATCTTCGCCACATTCAAAATT
Source organism: Vanellus vanellus (assembly GCF_965231255.1). NCBI lineage: Eukaryota > Metazoa > Chordata > Aves > Charadriiformes > Charadriidae > Vanellus > Vanellus vanellus. The sequence goes on along the minus strand of NC_138913.1, from coordinate 23,182,412 downwards.
AAATGAAAGACTTGAGTTTTTCTCACAATAAACTCTTCACACTGCCACCACTTCATGTTGCTTGTTCTAACTTTATGCACTTTCCAGCATTACTAACTTTACTGGTGGTGAGATACAGAGGATACTGGACTCAGCTTCAACACCTGTGGGATGCTGAAATGCTGTGAGGGCAGATAATACATAAATACATCAGTTGATTTGTACCAGAGCTATTACTATATTTAAGGACTGTCCTGCTATCACAGGATTGTATCGTACTCCAATATTGCCTCGTTCCCCTGCCTGGGAGCGCCTTCTGCACAGAGAGGGGCTCCTTGGCAGACTTCTTAAATCTGCACTAAGTCAGTGAAAGACATGCTAGTGGGATTTAGGATGAGGATTGGTCTATGGCGCTGCAGAGGACCAACGTAAAAGACCCTAGTTCAAGTCTAGTAGATGTTTTACAATTTAGAGCTGAGATAAATGCATGTGATTTAGAATGTTCAAGTTTTATGATCTCTGGATACAAATTACCATTTTTGCAAAGTTGAAAGGTAATACTGTGAAATGAAATGCTTCTTCCAATCCAAGGAACATTCATGTGGCAGAACCAGAGGTCTTCCATTATTCTTCCCTGTGAGTAGTGGCATTTTATATAGCGTGTTTTTATAAGACATTCTTCATAAAACTGAGTGTGCAGGTGCAGATATGTTACAGTTAATAATTCAGTCACACCTCACATACACTAATGAATATTTTGCCTGAGTGCCAGATAATTTGATATAGCTGAGAAGTGGAAACATACCTGAAAGCTGCTGAGACAGTCAGAATTGTTTCAGATGCATATGAGACTTTATTTTTCCTTTTGGATAGAGGAATATAATGTTTTAACTGGTGAATAAGAAACTATAAAGATCAATAATTCATATATTACTAGCGTGTATAAAAACCAACAAATTATTTTATTTTTACCTTAAGTATCTGAAAGAATTTTCTGCTCTTGTTTGATTGGAAAAATGTTAATCTTGAGTTCAGATAAGGAACAAAGATACGTTATTGTAATGATGTACCTTCTATGATACTTGAAATTCTAAGGGAACTGTTTAAGTTGACAATTTCAGACAAATTATGCAATACTGCAGACTGAATCTAACTTATTATGGAATGAATGGGCTGAACATTATTACCTGAAAATTACAAAATCGCAACTCAGCTGATACGTGCACAGGCAATAAAGTAGTCCTAGTTCTTTTAATCAGTAATGTACCAGTCCTAAGGATTTTAGTAAAAATAGATATTAAACATACTTTCACAATGTTCCATGAAGTCTCAGCTTCCTCTTGAGAACTAAATGCTACATGATTACTATTTGGATTAAAAGTCATAAAGAAAATCTGAGAATTTTGAAATGCAGACCAGTGACTGCCAGCATCTGATCTTCTCTATCTGGACTCTGGACTAACAATTGCTCTATGTTTCAAAATGTTTGCTTCAGATTTTCTGGTACATTTTTAATCCAGTTTAAGATGGTGGGAAAAAGCATTTTTTTTCAAGCTTTCTGAAAATGAGGTCTGTTGAAAAGCACCAAACTCCTTCACCTACTAAATGCATGTATACATAAATTTTTTTATTACTCTTCCTTCCACTGATATTTAGAAGGACTGTCCCTGTCCATTTGCTTCAAGAGATTTCATTGACTGCCAGGACCTAGAATTTTTCAACTTATGGCATCCTCTTTTATCTAGGGCTAAAAAAGTCAGTGAAACTTCAGCTGTGTACGCAAGAGTACTTCTTTTGACAACTTTTACAGATATACAGTTGTACATATTAGGTAGCAGAGTTGAATAGTTTTTTGACTTCAAAATAATTAACTATTTGCATCTCTGTATTAATGTGGCATTCTTATTTGCGTTGTGTGGTAACTTGGCTGGAGTTGGCTAAAATGTATAAGATACGAAGCTGTTAGAACAGGGCCACAAAAATGACCAAAGGGCTGGAGCACCTCTCCTACGAAGACAGACTGAGAGCTGGGGTTGTTCAGCTCAGAGAAGAGAAGGCTCCAGGAAGACCTTACTGTGGCCTTTCAATACTTAAAGTGGACTTATAAGAAAGACAGAGAGAAACTTTTTACCAAGGCCTGTAGTGACAGGACAAGAGGTAACAGTTTTAAACTGAAAGAGGGCAGATTTAGGTTGGCTATAAGGAAGAAATTCTTTACTGTAAGGGTGGTGAGACACTGGAACAGGTTGCCTGGAGACGGTGTGGATGCCCCTCACTGGCAGTCTCTAAGGTCAGATTGGATGGGGCTTTGAGCTCCCCAATCTATTGAAAGATGTCCCGGCTTATGGCAGGGGGGTTGGACTAAGTGATCTTTGAAGGTCACTTCCCATCCAAACCATTCTGTGATTCTGTGAAAATACGAATTGCAAATATAGCTGAAATACATGCTTTTAATTAAAGCTGCTTGTTTGGGTTTTCTCTGAAGCAGGTTGCAAACACCGTAATCAATTGGATTTAAAAATTAAATGCTTCAGTTGAGAAGCACAGTGGTGCGCGTGGAGTGTCCAGGTGGCTGCCTAAGGCAGGTGATAGTTTAAATGTTGTGGGCTGTGAGACATCTGCATTAGCAAAACCGCAGATTAGTCGGATCTGGCTGAAAGCATGAGTGGTCCTTTCAGCTGCAACTTTCTGTCATTAATACTTCACAAAATTAGTAAGCCATTTGAAGACAAGAAGTGGCACTACAGATGTGTTATATTAGCTTTTGGTCACAGTCCAGTGAGACTGATGTATATGGCCTGGTCCTTGGAGATATTTGTTCCGTGTTACAAAGCTATGAAATCTGACCATATTTGGTGCAGCTGACAGCCTCATTCCTGAGGAGCTAGCTTGCAGTCTGTCACAGGGGCATGGACATTGGAGATGCAGACTGACACCAGTTAGCGCTTCTTGTCAGGGTATGTACGTACTCCGTGCCTGTGGGACTCCAGCAGCAGCAGTATTACTTAATTGAGCCTGACACTCTTTTACAGAGGGGCAAAACCCAACTTTTTTAGGACAGTCCCTTATTGATGCCCAGTTCAAAAAATTTTATTTTTGTCTTAGACAGCGACCTTTGAGAACAATTTGTCCTTTAAAATTATATAACTCCCTTCCCTTTTGTAATCACTCTTGGATCTTTTTGTTTTTGTTTCTTTCCAGACTGGAACAAACGGATTGAATACAAGCCTGGTTCTGGCAGTATGCCTTTGTTTCCCAGCATTCATCTGGAAACGTGTGATGGGCCAGTTTCCTCAATACATACTACTATTGAATTACAGACCAATTACATTGGAAAGGGCTGCGATCGTGAAACGTACTCAGAAAAATCTCTGCAGAAATTATGTGGTACGGATATGGTTTTCAGTCGATGTAATAATATTTTCCAGATAAAGCACTAGTTCCTTGTGACCATGCAATACATGGATTTAGCTCAGCTGGTTCATTTTGGATTGTAGAAAGGAAAATGAAGGGGGTGGTGATATTTGACCCGTTCTGCATTGTTCTTTTCCATTAGTTTTCACTCCTTTTCATACCTTCTCCTTGCTTTCATTTTTTTCTCTCTTCTGCTCCTCTTCCCTTCTCTATTTTCTTTCCTCATTCCTCCTCTTTCTCAGTCTTTCTTCCCTCTGCTGCTAATACTGGTTTGACAGTGTAGTGAGATTTCAAATATAGATTTGCCATCATAGAAAGACCATAAGATTTGGTGAGAATTGAATCTCCATCTTGTGTTTCAGTCTTCCTGACTCGGCTTTCTGTTCTGCTGCTAAGTGTTGTGCCAGAGTAAAACCAAACAAAAAGTAAAGCAACATTTGGGGCAATCATTTGAGCAAAAATATTTAAGAAACATGAATTTCAGAAAGGAGGTATCCTGGTGGAGAAAGGTTGCCTAATTATTTTCTTCCCTTTTCCTACTTTTTCATAACTTGTTCTAAAGGATACAAATGAATTTTGAAAGGTAGATTAAATACTTGAGGCCATGGCTGTATTTTCCTGACTGTAAGATTATGTGTATGACAAAGCAATAGCCACACATTAAGCCATTTATCTTTTGCCTGTCTCTCCTCTTCCTCTAAAATCCTGTCTTCTTGGGGTCCTCACCTGAAGCTTGGATGGTGTGGCACATTGATTCTCATCTTCTTCAAAATGTCTCTCTAACTGGCTCCTGACTGAGCTACAGTGGAAATGTACAATTTTTTTTTTTCATTTAAATGCATGGATTTTGGTTTGTGGTGCCCTGCTGTACGGCTTACATTTGCTTTGATAACCACACAGTAGTGTTGCAGATATCTTAAGATAACCTTCAAGAAATAATTTTGTAAATGAAATTTTTCAGCCAGTGTTATTAAATTATTAAAAATGGAGCACCAATTCCCAGGGAAAAATAGTTTGCAGTTACAATGACCAATTACCTGTGGAGATTGGGAAAGCGAGGTAAAGGTGAGCGGAAGTAGTAGCATTCTTACAAAATCTGAATGTTTTCAATCTGAGAATTGCTTAGTTAAGGTTACAGAAACAATAATAATTTTAATCCTGTGTCTTTATCGAACTGACCGGGGCCCTAGAAAAGCAGGAGAAAACCCATCTGCCAACAGTGTGCATCTTCATCACATTAATGACATTAAAACTGAGAGGTTGAGCAAGGCTATGTGACCTATCAGGGACTAGATTTCGTAAAACGCTAGTGTTTTAATAAAAATAAATGTGCTACAGCTAAAGTCAAGTACTTTTGCCTCCTCTAAGAACCTGTATTGGCAGCAAATTGCTTTATGCTTGTTACAGACCTGAACTGCAGATGGCACAATCATTCAGAGCAGATCACTACATACAAGTTATAAACCACCAAATGATTGCATTGACATAAAACACTAATAGCAATGATATGTGACATTATTATAATTTTAAGTGAAGGACCAAAAGTAGGGACTTTCTGCTGGTGTAAATTCCTTAGTTGAGGAAGGTTGTGCGAAGTCTAAGGGGTTCAGTTGGCAGAGTACTTCACTACCTTACCTGCTGACACTTAAGCAGTAGAAAAGAGAATTTCACGTCTTTCTCTTTTCCTTCTGAATAAACTAGATGTTTCCCAATACTAGTCCAGTCTTAATTCATTGCCTGCACCACGTGTAGGCCTAAACTGGTGAAAAAGCAGAAGGATCATAAACATTTCAGCAGGTCTGTCAATGCCATTGTGGTAGTCGCAGGCAGCCTTTGAGCAGGTGGACAGATGTACTGTCTAACATGTTTGCTGAACTTCCAGTTTTTACTCAGCACATCTGTGAGGGCACACAGCACTTGAGAAAATAGGTAAAATGTAAAAAATATATGTAAATGGGAGGAAAAATTCTCACTGCTGAAAATATTTTTTTTTGTCCAAGATTTCCATATCTTCATAGAGGAGAACAGGTCGGGTAGAAACTTCTAATAGGACTTTGATAAAAAGTTTGTAAATGAAAATTAACTTTACATAAGAATTGCATTTGGACTAGCTTACACTTTGGTATTTAGTAGTTATTACCACACTTAAGGTAGAGAGAACTCTCATGAAAGCAGGTTAAATTAGTTTTTTCCTAGAAATTACCTTATTGTATCTAATGGTTGGATAAATAAATTATTTGAAAAGGAATAAAACCCGGATTTTTTTTTCTACCAGTAAAGCACTGTGTGATTGCAGAGTGCAGAACTGAGCAATAACACACAAATATTCATCTGTGCCATATAAAACGCAAGATTCTTTCTCTGAAATTAGGGACCCAGTTTATAAACCCTGTGCTCATTTCTTCATTTATCTGTTGGAAATCTAGAGAATTCAGATGCTAAGCACAGTGCATTAAAGTTCATTTTTTATATTACCAATGGTTTAAATCTGCCTTTCAATAACCCAGTGATTTGTACTCACTTGGACGGTCAAGGTGGGCAGTTTAAATGATTAAATTACGCTTGAGTCATTTTAAAGTCAAAGAGTTATTAGTGCTGTGCCTCAAAGCATTTTAGTAAGCATTTTTTCACCTTGTCATCTGACAATAATAAAAAATAAAGAATGTATAAAAGACACAATTTGTACTGCAAAAACATATCCAGAATAAATCTCGCTAAAAAAATAATCAGTTAAGGGGCCTAGAATATGGTGGAAATATGACTATGGTGCTGTCTTCTTTCCCTCTAAGCATAGATAAAATAGAAAATAATGGGATTACTCATTCTCAAATGTGGCAGATGGGAAACTGAAATATGGAACGCCTGTGTATTAGATTCAAGGCCATGCTCCAGCTAAGAGGGTAGATTCTGCCCTCTCTCCTTTATTCTGGGTTGTGTAGCTTTGCAGGAGGCTCAAAGAAAGTTGTTGATCTGATCGGAAAGTAATAATTTGGGCTTGGTTTAATTTGGATGGCTAGCTTCCAGCTAAGCCAGCAGTCTGGTGGTCCAATTCAGCAAGCAGCATCAGCATGTGCTTAACCTGGCACAAAGTTTGCGGTATGAACATGAAGGGTGGGGCCAACACTAAGTTGCTTGTGAAAACAAGCATTTCGGTATCGGGGGGTTCTGTCCAACAACTGTGCTTAATGCAGTGGCTCCTGCATTATTCTGGGAGCATTTTAGAAGAAAAGGGCATCGACCCCTATATTTTGGAAGGGTACTGATCCAGTAGCATGATAAGACTCCTCCGGGAACACCTCCAGATACATCCCATGTGTATTGCTCTAGGTCTGTGTATGTACGTGGCTGAGCAGCTTGGGATGCTGGTTGGATTTATTAGGATCGAAACAGTATGATTTCTTCTGGCTAAATCTCCCAAGCACATAATCCAATAGTTGTTCTCGGGGCAGGATTAACACACACTAACAGGATGAGGCTCCAAAGTAACCCATAAATCTCCATAAAAAGATTGGCAGATAAAGTAGAACCTGTTGAGCTTGGTACTGATTACTCAAATGCTCTTACGTGAGACTGACCTTAAGTTGGGAAAATAAGGTAGTTTACTTAAGCACCTTGCTGAATCAGAGTTTAACAAGCAATGGGGGAGACTTCCATTGTGGAGTTTTCCCATAGATTCATTCTCGTGGAAAAAATAGATGTTTCCAAATTTTTATGGCCAGAGTAGATAGAGTGAGTGAGCGATGAAGCATCTTCTTTGAGCCTATAATTTACCTAATATAAGCATGTGCCCATTTAAAAGCATATTTTCTCTGATACACACCATGGTGCAAGCAATTTCTGTTCCTCCTGCAAGGTTAAAAAAATGACCATAAAAATTAGCACAAAAGGAAATTGATTGAGGAAATTCTGGGTTTACTTGTGTCCTGTGCCAGTAATTTTATTGTTTAGCGGCTTGAATTAAAAAAAAAAAAAAACAACAAATAACAAGTTTATCACAAATTGTGACATCTGGACAAATTGAATTTGACGTATTCCTGTTGATAACATCTGTGTATCAAGTAATGCAGTGTGGTATATTATCCAGAATTAAAATTTATAAAATAAATACACTTTGTCTCTGCTCAAAATCTAAACATGTAGGTGGTAGGTTTGATATTACTATCATTTCAAAATAAGCTCATTTTACAGTAATAAATTTTGGAGAATCATCTAAGTAATTCAGTTACTGAATTATATTCATGTTTTCATATCGTTACTATAATATTTTAAAAAATCCATAGGATATAATTCCACACATTTTTGGCTTAAAATTCTACAGTCCTGCAGAGAGTTGGGATCTTTTTTCTCTCCTTGGATGCTGGAGAAGGTTGGGATATCTTACTAGTTTGGGGTGTTTTATTTAGTTGTCTTGTTCACCATATTCTTCCTGGACAAAGCCTCAACAAGAATACAAAGACTGTGCTTTTGACTCTGGCAAGCATGCTTTCTGCTAAATGCTATCTTTCACCAGCTAAGTAGAGGCTCTGGGTAGCTCATTACATGTTTTTAAAAGTGTCTGACAGTTGTTAAGCTGTAAGAAAACACAGAGCTGTAAAGAATTGTGCTATTTTATCAGATCTTGGCACCACAGTGTTTTCCATTTCTGGGTTTTGAAGGGTTTTGTTGTTTTTTTTTTCCCAATTAATTCTAACAAACAGATACTGTGTGGCTGGCAACCACTTTGCTAATGATATACTTTTGGGTTGGGGAGGTGGCTAATCTGAACTGTGAGTATGACTTAAAAGTCTTAGATCTATCATTAGACAAGAACACATGGAGTTACAACCATCACATATCTGCCAGAAGACAGCATTAAAGTGGTATTACCTGTTTTATGGTGAATACTCTGTATGTATTGACATTCATACCAAGATTATTGTGAATATCCGTGGGTGTCTACTGGACATTAGGAGACTTGACCTACGTTTATCCCCACTGTAATGTATTTTGCAACACATCATCCCCATGTACCGTAATCCCCATGCTGTCAGGGAAGGAAGATGTAAAGCTTCCCAGCTGGATGTAGAGAATTTGGGTTTAGTCTTAGAAGTTTTAGTCATAGCAGTTCTTGAAATACCGAAGAAATGTCATTAATGAATTTTAGAAAATAATGAGAATTTTCAAGAAAGATGCTTTCTGTAGTTTTCTGTGCAATGCATTTAATCTAGAGAACTCTTACTGGCTTACTATGGTCAGTATTATATAATGTGTATGTGATTTGACAGTGAAGCTAGTAGGACCATTTGGGCAGTAAAAATAAGCTAAAGTGTGAATCAGACCCCTGGCCTATATTAAATTAATCTTCACAGCTTTTTCATTAGTCTCTCATCATGTTATTCATTATATATCATTTGCAGGCGCTTCCTCAGGTGCCATTGACCTGTTACCATCTCCCAGTGCAACAACTAACTGGACAGCTGGGCTTCTCATGGATAACAATGACATGATTTTTAAATTTGATGGAAAGCAAGGAGCCAAAATCCCAGATGGAATAGTCCCAAAGAATTTAACCGACCAATTCACCATCACTCTGTGGATGAAACATGGACCTAGTCCAGGACTAAGAGCTGAGAAAGAGACTATTCTCTGCAACTCTGACAAGACAGGTGAGTCCGTGTATTGAAAAAATGTTTGGCAAAGGGCATAACAAAGTTAGTAGAGTGTTACCATCTCTCCTCAGCTAATTGGTCTGGAAAAAGCGTTACTGAACTGAGATGGTGCTACTCTAAGCATTGCTGACTTGATAGCTTATCGAGGGGACTGGTATCTACCTAAGTTTCAAGCACTGGTTCTCTTCTTGGATAATCTCTGTGAACACATCTGTAGGAATTTATAGGAATTGGTTGATAAAATAATTAAATTAGGATTAATTTTTTTATTATTTAGATTGGGAAAAGCAGTTCTAATACTTCATTGAAACTGAATTGATTTGAATTTTATTTATTAGTTTGGACACGATACTTCCATAAACAGGACTAATATGGTGCAATTCAGGAAGATGCTTACCATATGTGGTTTCCCTGAGAACCATAATGATCCATGATGTTGGGGTTTTTTATTTGGATGGGTTTTGTCTTTTAGGTGTATATTGCTTTCAAACACATTCACCTAAACAGGAATCTCGATGATAACTCAGATCACTGATCTTATTGGTCCCTCCCTCCTTTCAGAGATGAACCGTCACCACTATGCCCTGTACGTGCACAACTGCCGATTAGTATTTCTGTTGCGCAAAGACTTTGATCAGGCTGACACCTTTCGTCCTGCGGAGTTCCACTGGAAACTGGATCAGGTACCCATGGTTTTCTCTTATCTGTAACCCATCCTTCTCTTCGTCCCCTTTAGATATCATAAAGAACAACCTAAATACTAGAATAACTGCTTTGGGAAATCAGAAGTATATTACAATTATGTTGCAACTTGTAACTCTTATGACTCTAATGGGGATCCACATAAAAAGGGATCAATTAGTTTACTTGAGTCATTTAATACAGTAGGGTTTTTTAATCGAGTCATTTTAAACAGTAAGTAGAGGTTTATATCCTTTGGCAATGGATAGAGACATGACATCTTATATAGTTCCCTAAAAGTTTTCCATTTATCATTAAAAAAAAAAAAATCTACTTTATCAGCACAAAGGAAGTGATGGAAATCTTTTAAAGAAAGAGTATGCTGACACACAGAAAGGTATTTGTAATATATTGTAAATCTAATCTGTAGACTTTTACTTTCATCTGCTGTGCTGTATGTAATTTCTCCTTATTATGAAGAGTATATCGCAAGGAAATTATTATTAAAGAGATAAGAGTTGCTTTTCATAGATTTATTAATTCGAAGCAGGATAAGGATCATTTGGGTGAAAGAAGACAGACTTCAGCAAAGTAGCATTTTCTCAAAGCAAGTTTCTTCATGTCTTTGAGTCCAAACTATGATATTGAAGATGTAGATAAAGGAACGGTTACTTTCCTAATTCACCTTCAAAATGCATATAAAAAGATGATCTTTGTCGTTATTATCAGTTGGATGTGTGAGAAACCATGTGATGATCATAGCACTTGCTTTTTATTTCCATTAACCAGTTTGCAACCAGTTTCTGCTGTACTTGATATGAAATCTTACAGTGTCTAGAAAGGGGTAAATTTACATTAAATCATATTGAAGATTACAAGTCATGAGTAACTGATGTCACCTCAGATAATGCTGTTCTGAGTGCTGGAGATGGATTTGTATTTCTAGACTGTATACTAAGCATCCAAATTAATGATAATATAAAGTTTGTGTAAAGTATTTTGACTTCAAACGTAGAATGCAATCAACTTGTATATCTTTACAATGAGAAAGGACCAATGTCCTCTGAATAAATGAAATTTGTGTGTAACTTGTAGCTTAGCCATGACAAAATACTGGGAAAATGTACTATTAGAAAATTTTCCACTGACAGGGGATTTGATTGTGTGAAAGAACTTTTTCATCTCTTGCCATCTACAATTACTTTATTGTTACTCTACTTTCTCCACATCATTTCCATACTTCTAAAAAACCAGACAGGATAAATGGCATATACTGGAAAGTACAGGAATGCTAACATCTTTTGATTATTTTTTTTCTTTCTTATATCATAAAAAAGACAGTGTATCCTGAAGTATTGGTTTTCATATCAAGGAAATTTTTGTGTGTGATTAGCCTTGCACTGGAATTTGATTAGCATCCATGTTATTGATGAGCAACAAATACTCTTTATATTTCTAGTTTGACAGTATTTTTTCCTTGCAGAAAGTGCTGCTCATCTCAGAAATCTGCTTCTGAATGGTCTGTTGATTTGTGAGATCTGAATGAATTTGAGGGTGCATTGTTTTGAAACAACATGCTGAGAATGTGTGTATCAAACTCGTTAAGTACAAGTGATATTTTTTCTCTAACAAGGGATAAAGAACACCTTGGGCAAGTCTACAGATTTTGTTTGAAATTAGTAAACCTAGGGGAGTTGCACCAGCAGACAACTTCTCACATCTTCAGATGACTTTTAAGTAGAATCTCAAATATCTGGTGACAGGAACTCGTTGTTTGTGATGTAAGTCCTAGAGGAACCCAAAGATTTCAACTAGGGATGACTGAATAAGTCCTTAGAGATATTTTGAGATTCAATCGATTGTACTCTGAGTTATATTTCTGGAGAGAAGTTCTTTTATTGAAGCCATCTCAGCAAAAGCATATACGAAAGGCAGTCCAAAGTAGCACTTGACACATTAACTCTTTTAATTTCAGCTGTTTGGTTTGATATTTCATTGTCTGCCAATAATAATTTGTTTAATCTAAAATATGCTCCCAAATTGTAGCACAACAGAAAAGTTGAGCTGCAGTTGAGCACTAAAGGCAGGACCTTCCTAACTACTATTGAAAACTCCTACATCATGGAAACTAGAGATAGAAAAGATTTTTTAGGTCACATCATTAATTTTCCTCATTCAGCTACTGTCAGTTGATTTCCACAGTGTATTTTCAATGCTCTTTCTAGCTAAAAAAGAAGGTAAAATTAAAGTTTAAATAAGTTTGTTATGGGTTGTGTGACCAGACTTCCACGATGATTAATTTGTATTGTCAGGGTGATACTGTTGTAAGTTTTTTCATTAAGGCCCCTGGTCAAGATTGGTGCTTTACCTCTTCTTCAATGCTCCATCCGGCCTATATAGTAGACTAGATTGAAAGAAACTGAAAATCAAACACGTGAATAGTGGGTGGCAAGGAACTTGCATGGTTTTGAAGACAAGGCAGGCAGAAACTTCCATTTCAAAGCAGTAAAATTATGCCAGCTTCTAACTATCTACCTAGAATGGTCTACCTTAGAAACCACAGGATATTTTAAAACCACATCAAAAAGCAAGTTAACATCCCACTACAAACTCCTCTGGACCGCAATATGAAAAGAAACTAGGGCTGGATTTTCAACTGGATTTAAGTGCTGTAGGCACTTCTGAAAATCCTACCAGGTGATTATTTGCACATTTAGATATTCAGGTACCTCTGGAAATCCAACACTCAGAACTGCTCATTCTGTAATGGCAAAGCCTCAGATTCCTTGTTTTTTTAAGAAAAGTATGGGAATTAATCTGTATCGAACAGTTGTACAGTTTCTCACCTTCTGCACTGCACTGCGATACGGGATGCTGTAGACGGCATTGCATATGTGACTCTGGAAGACGGTTCAAAGGTTGGCACAGCCATAGTAGAGTAAAATGTGGCAGAGCACTTTATTGCTGAGCTCGCTTTGCGATTGTGACAATCCGTAGCTTGTTTTAGCTGAGAGGAATCCGGTGACCTTGGAATAGGGTGAAGCATAAACTAGTGAAATCATTTATCATTCTTACTGCAGAGTAGTAAAATTTATTATACCAGCTGCTTTGGGCTCTACCTATTCCACAAGACTACTTACTCATTCTTTCAAGGCACTGACCAAGAGTGTGAGCTTATTGTCATTCCAAATTGAATTTAATTCTGTAGATTCGTTTCTGTGGCGGGTGGGTGTGGCACACATGTTAGTTGCAGACTGTTCTTGGCTGAATACAAGGATTCACGTAACATTTTATATAGCTCCACCTGAGCAGTGCATCTGAAGCCTCACGGTACAATGCAGCCATCATAACTGGCATGCATAGCAAGTGTCTGAAACCTCCATATAGTAGTGGCTGCCAGGTTAGCTCTGGGAAGATTGTGCCTTTAAGCTAGTTCATAGACCTAAGGATTTATTTTCAATATGGTTTTCAGTGTATTTAGCCCTATTTGTTACATTAAAATTAATGGACTTTGCTAGGCTAATTTTCTCCCTTACTGTGCTGAGGATGCACGACTTCAGAGTGCCATAACCCTGGGCATACGTGCCTTTAGTATTGAACTGCTAACACATGAGATGAGCGTGTCTGCAAAAAGTGCTAATAATCAGAGGCAACAGACTTTAAACTGAAAGTTACTTATTGTAATGTTGTTACTTATTGTATGTTACTTACAAGAAACAGAGGAAAAAAAAATTGATATAGTTTGGGGTTTTCCCCCACTTTCATCCTTTTGGAATTTAACCGTCTTAGTTGTGAGAGAATCCATTAGTAGTAATCTTGAAGAAAAGGTATGGAAAGAACCACGTTACAGAGAATCAGTGTCACGTCTCTAATGCATGCACGGTAATAAAAACTGCATGGTTTTCCCAAACAACTGCACTAGATGCCCGATTAGAGGTGGTTCGTTCCTTTTACTTATTCCCATTTCCTTGGAAGCGCAGGTGTTTCCTTTGTTTCAGAATCATGACCTTTTTCCCGAGTTTCCCATTCAAAGGTTTAAATTGAGTATCATGATGTGTTTGTCAACTTTTTTATCATTTATTTTCTCATACTTAACTATTGCAAAAAGTTTTGTCACCAAAATCAGTAAGAGGCAGGTAAATCATCACCTAATTGTCTCAAATGGATAGGAACATAGATTTGGTTTTAAGTCAGCGATTTAGGCAGCCAAATATAAATTTGGGCCATTTAAAAATAAAATGAAATATAAAAAGTGTTTCTTTGTTTTTCTTAGAAAGCTGTGATTTATCTTAGGGTTCCCTTCTATTGGGATGCTCATACACCTATATGCTCACCTTATGGAAGTGTGACTGGTTTTAAGAAAATGTTCAGATTGTACAGCCTCCTCTTGTACACGGGGAATCACTGCATGTGGGATGGGTGCCATAGGAGCCTGAGCTTTCTGAGCTCCGTACAGCACAAAAGTAGCCTTGGAGACTAGGGAGTTGGTGAACTTCTTAACTTACATTTCTGACCATGTTTCCCTTCAGCTGCTGGTGCTATGTTGAGCCTGTCAAATTCCTTGATGCAAATATGCCAGCATCACAAAAGAGATCAGTTTATAATGAGATTATCTATATGAGAAGTGCAGTTCTGTTGAAATCAGTGGGAGAACGTTCATTGATTTTAACAAGGGTAGGATTTCACCTGAGAGATGTTAAAAAAAAAAAATTAAAAATCAAGTCTTCTCACTTCATTTTCTTTCAATGCAAAGATATTTTCGAAAGCACTTCAGGGAGTTCTGTTAGCAACTCTGTGGTAAAGGCTCAAACTAGTGCCCCTTCCTTTCATTGTCATCTGCAGGAAAAAAACCTCTTTTGATCTTCAGATTTCTGCTATACGGAGTGACAATTCTTGTGTGTTCCCCATTTCTGGTTAATGTAGTGAGAACCCTTCCCCTCAATTTCTGTCCATTTTAACTGTTGTTTTCTATAGCCCACACAGAAACAAATCGAAATAATAGTTTGAATAATGAAGCAAGGCATTCAAGCCTTTGGTGGCAGTGGAAAAGATAATATTAAATGAGACAATGCACAGTGTATTTCACGCACTGTTCATCGTGAATATTACATTTCTCATACTAATATTGAGGATAGTCAAGCCAAGAGGTATTTTTCCTTCCCCTAAATCAACTGAATAGGAACACTTTTCTGAGTGGGTGAATGGATCTTAGCCAGGGATGAACTTTTTTCTCATGTACTTGTTTTTATTCACAGCGGGAGATTATTTTCTGTTTTATACCCATGTTACCACCCTGAAAATAGCCCTCCAGCCCAGAGGCACAATTGGTATTGATCCCCTTAAAAAACAGGGAATGCGCTGCATGGTCTGGAGTCATTCTAAGTCAGCAAAAACTAGATAAACATGCAGAAAGTTATTGTTTCTTTTCTAAGATGCGATAAATTCCTTTGAATAATCCAAAATAAGCCTGCAGTGCTTTTCATTGTGGAAAAGCCCCAAACAATTACTTTCATAATAGGAATGAAGGAAAGAGGTTTAGATATATCTGAATATGATGCATTCTGTCTGTGTGTATGCACATAGACGATGAAGGATCAAGGCAAGGCCTCCATTTGCATTTAACCACTTCACTGACCACACACAATAGGGTCTTCTACCTGTAGAAAGCAGTCTTGTCCAGTCAAACCCTTCACTGCCATTTACTTTTTAAAATAAGCTACTGTGCCAGGACACAATAGAGCAGGAACTGACTTTTAAAAAAATGATAATGAAAGGGATTTGGTATCTGGACCTTTTCTTACTTAAATTAGCTATTTCCATTAAATTACAGTATTTATGAGAGAAAGTTGTTCTTACATGCTGGATTTTTAGAAACTGGTTATTTGTATGCATCTAGTTTTGAGAAGACAATCATTCACATTATGAAAGTCCTAGTGGCCTCCTTCTTGAGATGCTCAGAGAGAAATAAAAGGAGTGAACATTTATGGAAAGCACATAGTATTGTCAGTCCTAGAGGGTTAAGGAGATAGGACAGCACAAGCTTTCATCACCTCTGTGCACTGAATTTCACCTCTAGATAGAAGACCTCAGGCTTCTTAGTCCCATACTTTCCAACATGATGCTCTATTGAAAGTTAACTTTTTTTTTTTATGGTGGAGTTTAGTTACTCATTTTTACTTGAAGCTCAAAAGAGTTTCTTACGCTCTTAATCACTTATTTTACAGATTGATATGCAGAACTGCACTTGTATGTGCATACATCTTTAATAAACCTACAGAAAGAAGTTAGGGGTTTTCCTACAGAGCCAGTAAGAGATAAATGATAAATGTATCGTGCTAGTGCTTCAACAGAGGTGAAATAATTCCCAGACTTAAAAAGTCTTTGCAGCATCCACGGCACTCCAAGTGTCTTACATTATAGCCCTGTCTGTTCTGACACAGTTTATTTATCAGTTTCCATCTTTAAATGCTATTTTGATAAATTTTTATTCAGCGTCTTGCTTCAAAACAGCTCTTGCTAGTACAAGGATGAGTCAGCAGTCCTGAAAAATGCCAAAAATACTCTTTGAGACTCCAGTTGAAAGAAGCTTGTTTAATTATTTTTAATGCAACTGCTAATAATCTTGACAAACAAATCACAGTGGCTGGCAAGAACTTGTTTTATGACACACAAAAATTCCTTTGGGCCAGCTCTGAAGTATTTGCCATAAATTGGCCTCGTTTTGTGCATTTCCGATTTCTGCCATCCAGTCCAGTGTGAAATGCAGTGACTGCTCTGTGCTTCTGTAAAACTTCTATGACCCTTAAGGAGCAACTGAACTGCCTACAGAAAACATTTTATGATTTATATTGAAATTTTACTTGAAATTATTTGGACATGTTTCTGTGTATTTGTATTCTGCATTTTGCAGTTTTCTCATTTTTCTGACTGTGACAGTTTTATTATAATAGTATAGGATTTTCAAACCTCTTTGTGCTGGCCTACTCTTCCCAAAGACTGAAGATGAGTTAGGTTGACTCTTCTGAAAATGATATCTATTACGTGTTGTCTTTCAGCACTTTCTTACATGACAAACTGTTATTCACATACGTAGTTATGCTCGTTACCTGGGGAAGTTAGAGCTGTTGCAACCAGCAAGCCCTTTAGACCCTAAGACACCCATTTTTTTGATCAAATCAAAGACGAGAAAAAAAAAATAATAGGAAAGAAATTCTGTATGGAATGAAAAAGAATTTAAAACTGGCTATAGCACCATAATAATGAGAAGTATTACATTCTTAAAGCTTACTGTGGGAAGGCCCCTACATTAGTTTAATTTCTTACGCAGAGAATATCTTGGTATGGAGTTATTAATACACCTAAACAAGCTGGATTAAAGAGTCTGCTAACTTGCCTTGTTTCTCCAGTACTCTGGGGACTCTAGAAATATAAAGTCTAGAACAGAAATTCCCAATCAAGCTATGCATGTGAAGGTGAATAGTCACATTTGTTTTATTTATCAGCTATTTATATTTTACACTGCCCCTGATTTATCAGTTACGCCACCAGAGTTTGTATAAAACATGCCCAAACTGTTTCGAAAATGTTACTGAAGAGCAAAATCTGTTAGTTGGGCAATTTCCTAGGGCCTCTCTGTTGTTTATCTTTCAAGAAAAGCAGGCTGGCTTTGGAGCATTCAGGCGGTGTTTGAAGCATTTCACAAAGGTAGGACTGACATCTTTATCCTTCCAAATGCTGGTTAGGAGATACAAGGCGTGTGTTATCAATAACTAGAGATTCATTTATCTATGCGCGTGAGCTGTTTATTCTGGCCTTGGAGCCATGGTTTCTGGATGTCTGCAGTTCAGGAAGAAAGTATGGTGGTGTTTTTCCATGGATTTACTTTCCCCATCTGGATAGTGTCTTGGCAATAGCAAAGCCTAGAAAAGCATATGATTAAGCACGTGATGAACAATTATGTAAAAATGCATAACTGAGCAGCTTTCTAGTTATACAGTTAAAAGATACAGAGTGCTGCCTGATTGTAGTTATCAGGTGTTACGGAGCTGACGTGCTTGCTTGATGCAATTTAGCAACAAGAAAGGTGGATTATAATAGAATTATTTCATCATGAATGAACTGTGGATGTAATTTACTAAGACACATTGAAGTTACAGCATGACAACACAAAGACATGCTGCAGCTACAGTACATAATCAGGGCTTTCAGGTGCTTTATTCTGTCAGTATGATTAAGCAATTTCATTATTTAAAGCCATAATTAAGCCACCCGTATTTTTAAAACCTATTGTGAAAATAAGTATTACACATTTCGAGTTTCAAGGCTACAAAAGCAGCTCACAGCTTGTGTGCAAATTAGTTTGCAAACTCTTACGCTTCACTGCAGTGTTGTCACAATGTAACAGTGAATATACATTATATAAAAAGGTTTTTATTTGAAAGCTGAATACCTTATTTGCTAATGCCGTTATTTTCTTGCACCCAATAAGACAAGGAAAAAAATAAATCCTCGTTCCATGATTTTTTTCATTGTGCTACAGCAATGCTACCTATGACACGTAAGAATTTCTTGAAGCTCATCATTGATTATTGTAGTCCATTAGGTCACACGGCATGCAGCTGGTTATACTGGCAGGCTGGGGACTATGCGTGAAGATCCTCAGGGCGTGCATTTCTCTGAGGTTAATGGAGTCTCTTCTTATGGAATAGAGGTTGGTAGACAGTCGGAAGTAGCATTGGTCCTTCAGGGAAAACTTTTCTGGCCAATATCCAAGAGGAAGTCATTTGCACGGCTCAAGAACGGGTGCTGGTTTGAGAAGAGCATAATATTAATAATGTGAAATTCTGGCAAATAAAACAAAACGGTAGATCACATTATGGTCAGATTCCACATATGGTCAGATTCCTGTCTACCACACTTAGCGTCCTGAATGGAAATCTTCCTATTGTATTGTTGTCCATAAATCCAACTTTTATTATAGTAACAAAGTGAAGCTTACAGAAATCAAATTCTTTGCTATTGAAATGTACATTAAAATGGAATTAGAACTCTATCTACTAATCTATTTTTATATTTCACCCATTAAATTTTATTTTCTTATATTTATTATTCAGATTGTAGTGGATGTACTTGGTGCAACCTTGACAGAGAGAGATGAACTTTATACGTCCTCTTAAAATTCTTTCCAGCTTTCTAATGTTTGACTGTCTAATTAATGTGTAATATTTAAAAAATATATTGTTATGGTTGCTAATGGTTTAATGAAACTTATATCAGTATTTTGTCAGGTGAAAGTGACCATATTAACAACTCCACACCTATGACTGTAGGAGACATTTAGCATTTGTATGGATTTTTCAGTTCTCACTATACCACCTCCCTAGGTCATCAAAACCAATTTTCTTATTTACAGAAGTCTTGGGATGTATAAGGAATGACTGTGGTAGGTAAAGCAAATGTTTATGATTTACATGATTTTGAAGAAAGGTCAATTTCACTTTTCACAAAGAGCTCTACTTTTTTAAGATATTGTCAGTCTTAAGACATAGATTTAAAAAAACACTTTTTGTATTCACCAGACTTTCGGCACAATTGATATCTATTGGCCATATTGAACTATTATGATATTAGTGGGCTTATTTGCTGCAGAAAGTAAAAATTTCCTGAGGGCTGCGTTAAGCATCTGCAAAGCTTATAAGTCAGTGCCTCCGCCGGTGTAAATCTGCCCTGTTCTTAATGCAACTGCTGCTGCACTGCCTGAGAATCTAAACCTTTGCCTTCTTACCAAACCAATATACACTCTGTAAGAGCAAAGAGGATGTCAGCAGCTTTTAAATAAGGTCAGGACAATTGTGCAGTCTTTTAATTCAATGCCATGAATTAGAAATTAAGTCTTCCAAATGTGCTTGGATCCATGAGCTTTGCCAGAGCATGACAGAGCCAGGATTACTTCAAAACTTAACATTAACCAGCATCTTGGCCCTGATTATGTTACAAATAGTTGTGAATCCATTTACAGTTTAGTAGTAGTATTAGTGCTGGCTAGAAAATGGAAATCCTTGTGAATAATTTCATGTCTTAAAAGCATTTTTACTTTAGAGTCACATATTCTTTGTATAGCAGGAAATGAACCCTAGTGGAGCTTCCTAGGCAGGCAAAAGCAGGATCCTCACTGGAGTCTGTTAGCAGAAATTGTTTTCTAATGAAACTGTATGTTTCTAAGTGCAACTTTAATGTGAAAAATTGCAACTTTATCGAGTCATAATTTCAGGAAAATTACTGACGTGCTTTAGTGTTATTATTGATAGCTGTAATATTTATTAGTATTGCTTTTTTAAAATATTTGCCTGTCAAAAACCTTACATCAGCAAGTAAATTTCCAAAAGGAAACATCACTATGACGTATCCATTGCACAAAGTTCTACTACTATATTATAGCCTACCTTCCAAGTTTTAAAATATCCTCACAGCAGCCAGTTGAGTTCCTCTTCCTAATTTACTGATGCCTGATCATGCCTGACCAAAACTAGATTAAAAGCTTCAGGCTGATAGTGCACAGATATTCCAAGCCCTGAGCTAGTATTCTTCCAAACGGACAATTAATGCTATTCAAGACACTGAAGAATTTTACTGCTTTTTCAGTCAGTCAGTCAGAGTTCAGGGTCTTGCCAAGATATTTTCCAATCTTACAATGATTGTTTTATTGCAAATTCAGCCTTTTCCCTTCAATTTGTTTACTCCAATTAACCTGTGGACTCAGATTTGTTCAGAGCAATTTACTGTTGTTGTAATTGGACACACAGCCTGCATGGCATTTTTTATTCTTTGCTGAAGTGGCCTTAAGCTCTCTCTCACTGAGGCCTCTCTGCTGACATCACTGCATTTTGGACGCACTCCTGAAGAAGGGTTTGCTGTAATGCTTCGTGGCCAGCACAGAGACCCTGATTTCAAATTCAGTCTTCATTTTCTGAATATTTAACTGAATGTGGCTCATTAAATGAAGATTAGTGTGCAGCTAAACTAAAGAGAAAAAATTGGGATCGGAGTTAAGTGTATTACAATTCAGACAAAAAATGATTTTATTAATCGAACTTTAGTGTGGATGCAGTAGAAGACCACACTACTTTGCATGCAGAGGTAACAGGAAACGTCCAGTTTCCTTCAGATAACTGCTGTAAGAGACCTTTCTGAATGTCATATTTGGATTCCTTGGAGTGCTGTTCTTCCCTTCCTTGACTGTCACTGTTTAGTTCAAGTGGACTAATTGTGGTTTGATTTCAGAAATACCCAGCCCTGAGCTGGCATACCATTTATCTATGGACTTATCTTTAAGTATTTAAGCAGTTACAGTGGTTTTCATTAAACTATCCACATGCTTACCTATGAGAGCCATTCTAATTTGAAGTTTCAATTGCAATTTTCATACATGTTAAGCAGTTTGTTTTGTTTAGCAATTTAGGCATCAAAAGTCAGCCTAGTCACAAGTTTATTGGCTAGCCTAGTCATCATTTATTTTGATGACCAAACGTTATCGGAATAAATCTGCACCTACATTAATTACCAGCTAATTAAAACACCACCATGCCTTTCTCACCCACCTTTCAGTTTTGTGTCACATGTAACAACGGCTCGGACTTGTGGAAACACATTTACGCTGGTAGAGTCTTACAAGAGAGGGTTCTCTGCAAAGCCTTTAATTGCTCACCTTGGAAGTTTGCAGGAGAAGAATGAAGCCTGTTTAATTGTTCCCCACGCGGCTTTTCATAAAAGCTGAGGAAATCAAGTAACCCTCTGATTTCTTTCACACTCAAACCACGATGATCAGAAATGTTGAAAAACTTTTAAGGTTCCACAGGTTGAAGTAGGTGTGACTTTCCTCATGACCTCAGCAGTTGGGTGCCTAGCTGCCTTCTCAGCATTTGAAAGCCTTCTGCAGTCCTTAGAGCTAATGAGTCAGTTCTTAATGTGTACATGGACTAACATGATCTTACAATCATCCACCAAAAAACCCTTTATCCTTTAAAATGACATAGACTCCAGTACCTTATTCTTGCTTTAATTTCTAGGTTTCGTTGGCAAGTAAACTTGAAGTAACAGTTGCTTGAAATTTTGAAACAAAAGATCAATAATTTCATATTTCCTGAAATTTGCACACTAAATATATCGGGTTCTGCTAGAAATGCCTGAGCTCCAAGTTGTGGAAGTGCTACTTTTAAGCTTTGGTATGAAAAAGTGCTTATTTCTCTGCTATTGATATGACTTCTATGAAAAACATCTCCCTTGAATTTCATGCCTTCAAAAATCCTGTGTATCAATTTCCAATTTCATGATACCTCTGCTAACAACAAAAAATATTCAGGTACTTATAGTTTAAGGGAATCGTACAGTAATTATTTATTTTAAACTGAAACAGTAGTTTAATAGGACAGATGTGTGCTGCGTAGTCAGTTTCAGGTGCTGAAGGCGCACAAGGTATTTTTTCAGTTTGATTTTGAAACAGAATAGGCCATAGAAAATTCAAAATGTTTTTATTTTATAGTTATAATTTCCAAATTTCAGTAAGGCTAGTTATTTTAATTATCAGCTCAGAAAACTAAATTAAAGCTTTACTACATTGGATTATCCACTCAGTCTGTTGGCGCAGCGTATGCATCCATATGCATTGGGAATGAAGACTATGTTTAAAGTAACAGAGTATGAAACCTGCATGACTTCATGCATTAATGGTGTCTTAACCTCGTGCCCATAATTTGAAACTCAGAATACAAACAAGTCTTTTTTAGTAGCCAGGAGAATTGCAAATGTTTCTTTTGTATAATTTTTGCAATGTGCCGTACTTTAAATTTAAGGTACATTATTATTTTGTACAGCCAGTGATGCTGTCCTCTTAACCTAATCAGCAACAAGAATGCTATGTAAAAATTAACAATTCCTGTGCACCAAGGGATGGGTGGGTGTGTGCTTGCTGTGCGCTTGAGGGAAGCACACAGCCCCACGCTGTTTGATGCTCTCATCGATTTACTTCGACAGTTGGCTTCCCCAGAGAATTGCCTTTTCTCTGACAATAAATTAGCTATGATTTCAGCTGTGATTTTGGTGTGACAGGTATAGTGTAAATATGATTTCTCACACTGAGTGCATCCTGTCTTCACACCCTTCAGACATGTTTAGTCACCATCAGGAAACACTTGATATACAAGCCCTTTCGGGAGCTTCAGAATCGAGCTAAAATGTGAGAAGATAAAAAGTGTTAAATGAAAAAATAAAACATAAAGCTTATGATTCAGAAGATGCTTTGTCATACTTCAAGAGTAAGAGCAAATATTAGAGAAAAAAGAAATCTCAAAAGGAGATACAGTTCTCCTCTACAAACCTCCAGGTACAGATAGACAAAAGATATAGGGTTACATATCAAAATATTATCAAAATATATATTTTGCATATATTCTTGGCATTTTCAATTATTTTTTTTTCATAAAAGGCAAACCTGAAAATACTTTTTTATAAAAAGCAAAGTCTTATTTTATAGTAATGGTTTCATCTGCCACCCATTAATATCTGTAGGTCTGCTACTTATCTGAGTAAAAAGGAGAGGGAGGCATTCTTATGTGAACTTAATTTCCATAAAGTTTGCTGTACAAATTTATCAAAAACCTCAGCCATCTCACATAATTTTGTTCACAACATAGAAGTTAGGTTTCAGAAAGAACATGATCCCACATATTTCCTGTGCAGATGTGTAAAGTAGCTCAGGTTTTGTGGTGCTACAGTTGATAGTAATAACAAACCAAGTAGAGCCATCACTAGTCCTGGGCAAGTAAAGTAAATTCTGAGATAGTACTGTAATGATACATGGGTATCATTCATTAATATTTCAAATATTCTTCAGTTGCTGAATGTAATCTACCTGTACGTCATGCTGTACATACATAAACCCAATTCTGATCTCAGCTTCATTGTTTAGAAGGAAGAGAAAGGGTCATACAACTGAAAATGTGTCTCATGCGTGCAGAATTCCCAATTTTAATAGCTGTAGTATATAGGGAATGACAGAAGATGAGAATCACAGAAGTATCTAAGGTTGGAACTGGACCTTCTGTGTTTCCATTTATCTTCTGGCCTTGCCTTGATGGCAATGGATATGCTAAATCAGAATTCTTTGAGGCATTTTGGTACTTGAGACGTATGTTCACTTTATGGTACACAGGAAGATTATTGGCCAGAGTTACTTTTACTCTTGATTTGGCTTACCTCTGTATGGTCATAATTACTTTTTAATATGTAATCTGAAGAATGCTTATTGGTGCGTGATCACTTCATAGCTTTTTTTTTTTTTTGTCCTTATGCATGTTTAGTCTCTTATATAAATTAATTTTTAGGTTCAGCACACTGTCTTTGAATAGGGCACAAGCAATTTCCAGTCCCTGAATGGAACATAGCAGCAAACACAAAAATAGTGGTGTTCATCATGAATTGATGAGTATTTTATAAAAGAAGCAATGCAAATTCAATCTAATCCTCTCCATGAGGAGTAGTACCTTTCAAAAAAAGAGTGAAGCTGGCTCCTGGCTCTGACTGAGAGTGTTGTAAGGGAGAAAAGTAGCAATGAGGCAACAGGATATGTTGAATATGAGGCTCTCTGAATTGTACAAGAGAGAAAGACAGATAGACCTTTATTTCTTGCTATAATAACGTAAAAATGAAAGAACTACTGGAAGGTGCAGGAGGATGAGGTAAAGAGACAAGGGAGGAAAGGATGACTCCAGATAGGAAGAAGGAGAAAATGAGTTCAGAAAGTGGAGGGGAGAGAGGTTGATGCTGCCATACCAAAGTCTCTGCTTTGTTTCCAAAGAATAAATTTTTACTGAAGAATCATATTATATCATTTTGAGGAAAGCAAACTGTACTGCCGAGTTACCCCAGCTAAACTGAATCACTTAGTATATGCCATTCCTTCTCGAAATTGTGAAGTTGCCATCAGCAGAATTACAGCAAAATGAAAAGGAACAAAACTTCAGATAAATAAGCCCTTATTTCTTTTTGGCATTGAAGAAATCAAAGAGAAGTATTGGATGGGTAGTTTAATTTTCAGGGATATTTTATATTCAAAATTCTGCTGTGAGGAACAGAGTTTTCATCCCAAATTACCTTCTGACCCTGCCAAAGGTTCTAGGGACGGTAAGAGGGAATGTCTGCTCTTGTTCCACGTAAAATGGTTTGGGTCTATTATAATATACTTTAGGGGATCTTATTGGACTTTTTTTGCTCAATATTCAGATTTTTTTTCTCCCATTTTTCTTTTAAAAAGTGATACACAATTTTGAAAACACCTGAATCATTTCTGCCACATTTTGTCAAACAGAAAAAGGCACATTTTTCAGTGTTCATGGGTTTTTTGGTTTTGGTGGGGTTTTTTTTTTGTTTTTGGGGGTTTTTTTTGGAAGAACCAGTTGTCCCATTTTTAGCAATAGTAATTTTATTTTAGGAAGATGTCTGTAATCCAGCAGCCATTTTCCAATCTGCAAAACGGTGTACTGTGAATAAATGTTTGAACTTTTAGATAATTATTTAATGATATCCATAAAACTTTTAGGGTTTGTGCAACACTGATATTGAAAATTTCTTTCCACAGTCTATTTGGTTTATGTCTCTAATGTCAACCCAGAACTATTCTGAAATGCAGACCCTCAATGCTGACTTGTTTCCTCCCATAAAAGCACTAAGAACATGATTGTGATTAGTACTGAAAACAAGCTATATACTGACTAAATAACAACATTCTCTGGCAAAGTCACAAATATAGCTGATACCTAATTACCTCTGTATGGTATATAACATATAATCAGCCTGTCTGTAAAATGCCAGCTATGTAATTAAAGGCCCAGCAGTTACCATTTCAGTAAAGAGACTATGCATAATATTTGGGTTGTGCAGTTTCCTGACTTATCTTTGAGTATAAATACAGAAGCATGGATATACAACATTCTTCACTTTACAGAAATTATTAACATAGCCAAATAGGACTCATTGCCCCCTTTTATCTGCAATAAAAACAAAATAGCATTCGCTTTTCTCTGCGTTATGCCCTAATTACCTGCTGGAACGGAAGTAAACACAACACTAAACTGTATGGGGAAGGAGCATCTATTTCTTATGTGTCTTTCTGCAGTTATAGCTACCTCCATCTCAGACTATAGCAATATTCAAAATTATTATAGTAGCAGGCTCCCATATGAATAACACTAAGTGATTCTTTGGAGGTCTCCTCTCAATGTAATGTGAGATTTCTGTAAGAGCAGGAATTCTTTTATCTCCGATTTGCACTGTGCAAGTTCAACGCAGCAAATGTCTTTCAAGTATATCACCTTTCCCAAAATGTAGAAATTGTGAAAGAGTGTTTAATGCCTGTGTCAGCTCCATCTTCCTTTGCTGAGAACATTTAAAGCGACACTTGCAAGCAGTGTCAACACTTCCTTCAGAGGTAGCAAGTCTTTGAAGAGGGCTTTGCCAGGTGATGGAAAGCCTTCAAAGAGCCAGCCATGCCATTTCAGCAATAGAGGTCATTAGCCCAGGGGAGTGTTCTGGTGGACTTCCTTCTGAGTGCCGACTACCCAACCCAAGAATCCTGGTATCTTCCAGATGGTAGGTGAGAACCGAGGTATCGAGACTGGATATTTATTTCATAAATGAAAAACAGCACATAGCACTTCCTGTGGGATCTGAATAGGTAAGGGGAGTCTAGTGCTTTGGTCTAACAAAGTGAGTGATGCGTGTAGGTAGGAATGTGTGAGAGGGAGGAGGAGAGAGGAGGTCTCTTCAGAATCTGGTTTCAGAGCTGAGCCCAAGTGTTTCCCCTCAAAAGCAAACAAGCCACAACTAGCCTGTCTGCTTTGCCTCTGAGTCTAGTTTCCATTAATCACACTCTCTGCACCTTCATAACATGTCTAATAACTGACGGAAACAAGCATTATATTTGTTCGGACACCAACAGCAAGGGAAGGATCTATCATCCTGTGTTGAACAGTGACAATCTCCTTTTTCTTAGTGTAACCTCTGTATGCTCAGAGAGGAAAAAAAATACTCCGTTATTGAATATCCTTCAGGAGTACGGCCAGACTTCTCAGCTGCCCGAAAACTCAGTCCTGGGAGCAGAGGGCAGTCAAGACGCCTGACTTAAATATAACCTTTAGCATTTGAGTATTAGTATTTCAGTCAGGTTTTTAGAAAGCAAACTGAAAAAACCCAGTATATTAATATTTGAAAGGTAATTGCAAAGGATAGGAGGGCTTGTTTCGTATTAACACTCATAGTCTTTTTTTAATTAAGTATCATTAGCATACTGAAAAGTATTTCCTTGGTTTTCTAGCAAATAATGCATGTTTCAGGAAGGTAGTTAAACGTGTATTTCATTTAGTTCATAACTAGAACTCAATTTGCATACCATACATATTACTGAACCCTCTGAAGAGTAAAAAATAAGTTCACTGCAAATCTCTTAATAGAAATATCTAACAGGCAGAATCCCTGCACGTATCATCGGAGCAGAAGGCAGAACCCGGAGATCACAGAAAGTGGTTTAAATTCCAGATAAGATTCAAAGATGAATTATGAGGTCTCATGAGTGAAATAAAGTAGAATTCTACATATGCTGTCTTGAGGTGGGAATGAACTCACAGACCAAAAGCTCATTTCAGCTGCCTTTGAAGATATTTTGCTCAAAAGCCCACACTTCTTTTCAATTTTTGTTATACATCAATTTTAGAAAGGACATTAATAATGCAAGAATGTAAGACTAACACAATTTGGGCCTCGGTGTACATGAAAACATTATCCATAATCTATTTGGTAACTTCTCATTGATGTATTCATGATCATAATGCGTACCTTTTGGAAATAAAACAGTTTCATACCTTGTAAAAGAATTAATATTTAAAATTCAAAAATTTAATTGAAAACGTCACTAAAATAATGTCAATCAGATTTCAGGCCTCAGACTATGAAACAAATGAGGTATTTGGGCTATTTCAGTTAGGTAGGCAAAAGGATCTGGTGGTTTTCATTGTTTTCCCTCAATGTTATTCTTGTTTGTTAAGTGGTAATGTGTTCAGTTTGTGAATAATTCTCAAAGACATTATCTCCCTAAGTCTTTGCATTTTTTAATCTCTGATCACATATATAGAAATTTGGATATATAACATTTATAGTAGTTTCTGTAATTTAAAGAGATGTTTAACAGAAAATTTATACTGACAAATCATAGTGTAGGTCAATATCTGGCATATAAATAAATTTTAAAAATCATATAAGCCCTTTAAAGTTGGAGGCAGAAAATTAAGCTTGTAATATTTACACTGGCTAAGTTTTTGGTTGTTCTTTTTATTCCTCAGATTTAGTTGGATAAGGGTTGATTCAACTTGATGTAAAAAAATGTTACCATGTTTCATTATTAGGTAGAAAGTGCATTCTTCTGAGAATATTGATCATTCGTTCCATTTAGAAAGAAGTTGTTTCTCACCCTGAGAGGACCAAGGAAATAACTTTATTGAGCCTGACAAGCTGCAGCATTTCATGGTGGGAGACATAATGCCTCTTTCTTCCCTTTCTTTTCCTGCTTTCCGCAGCAGTGGATTTCAAAGGACAAATCCATGCTGTGAGCGGTCCTGTTGCATTTCTGAAGCAAAGTTCTTTGCATTTTCCTTAATAGTTTTATTTATTCTTTTATATGTGCAGTAACTCATTTGTGGAATGTTGGTATGGTCTGCAAATAAATAGCAGTAACCGTCATAACTGCTAAATCTCAGAGCACCTTACAGGGACTGTCAGCAGAACTGTCCCCTTTGAAATGGGAAACGTTTGGGAAGCACTGAACGTGTCCAACAGAACACTGCTTCTAGTTTGTTTGCTAAAACGGTATGAATGGATAGGATGATCTTTTGAATAAAATTGACGAAGAGCATAATTCAAGTTCCCACTTTAATAGAACCAGGATATTATAATTATTTTCATCTATAAATATTACATGTACAGGAACTGATCAAATGCTAATCTTTGTTTTTAAAAAAAAACACATAGATTGCTTTTCTAGATCATCTTCTGGCTTTGGTAATAGGAGGATCTTCTAGTGGCCAAATACCATTTTAAAAGAGTAAATTCTTCTTGTGCCAATACTGATTTTTCAAGTGTACCTAAAACTTTTCCAAATAATTAAAAAGGGGTAAAAGGGAAGCTGATGGCATATTTGAAAACAATATGAGCTTAGCATTCCTCATTCTTTTTTTAGCATTATTTAAGCACTTGTTAAAATTTATTTTAGATTGTAGCTTGTATTACTTGCTGCTGTGAAGAAGGTGGTAATGGTAGAGCATGGACATATCGGGTAGCAATGAGTTTGGTGGTTCCAGTATACGTATTTTTATCTTTTATTACTGGCTTAGCACCACAAATTAGATAAAAGCAAATAATGTGAATGAGATTTAAAATTTGGTAAGTATTCATTTTATAAATTATTTGAGGTTTTTTAATACAGCCTTAGTTATAACCTTTATAGTATATAGTATTTCAAACTATCCTAGTTCTCCTAAGTTTAGTGGCATCCATTAGTATATTTTCTCCTGAAATATACAAAATACTTGTTTCTGTGAGATATTTGCCAGAACTCCTTATCTGCTTATTTGGTGTATTTTTGAGCAGAAATTGCAGAGGAAATGTTATGTGGTCTCATACTATTAGTGTATATTTAGGTTTGTGCAGTATATATAGAGTTCCTGTCTGATGATGAATAGACCTCCTAACCTGAAAGAATTATGTGACTTTTCCCAGCAGTAATGCTGCGAATACGGGAGTGCCACACTTCAACTATCCTTTGGCATTTGACTAAGACGTGTCTAGTTTGAAAAAGTTGTGATAAGCATTATATTAAAGTGAGAAGCTGAGAAAGCTTGTTGTTATTGTTAGGACTGCACATGGTATACTTACTTAGATAATGCAGGACTTTATTTTTATCATTTTGCTGAAATGTAATTGCAAAATTTTATAATGGTTTAATGCTGTATACAGCTACATTAACCCTGAAGTTGAACTTTTGTTATTGTATAATGAATCTAAACAGACGGTAAATACATTATTTTTTTTTTTAGACATACTGTATGCTTTTTCAAGAGGTGAGATCAGGTTGAGGTCACCTCAGCCTATCTCAAGACACTGAATTTGGACATCCATTTTAACTGCCTAATACTGTCACTAAATGAGCTTTTGAAGATTTTCTGTTGATGAAACCTGGGGAGACTGGAGGTCTCTTTGAAAGTCTTCAAAGTAATCTACTTTTTTCTATTGACTCTACAGCGAATTTAGCTACCTGTTTTATGAAGAAGAGAAACACTTTAAATGCACATTCAACTTCAACACCTAAATTAGGTAAATTAAATCATTGCCCCTTCCTCTAGCCCCAGGTGGCTTGTGGCCTGTGTATTTATTTTTGTAATCTGTAAAGATAAGAGAGAATCACAGAATCATAGAATGGTTTAGGTTGGAAAGGACCTTGAAGATCATCAAGTTCCAACCCCCCTGCCATGGGCAGGGACATCTCCCACTAGACCAGGTTGCTCCCAGTCCCATTCAACCTGGCCTTGAACACTTCCAGGGATGGGGCATCCACAAGCTCTCTGGGCAACCTGTTCCAGTGCATCACCACCCTCAAAGTGAAAAACTTCTTCTTAATGTTCAGTCTGAACCTGCCCTCTTCCAGTTTAAAGCCATTCCCCCTCATCCTATCGCTACATGCCTTAGTAAAAAGTCCTTCCCCAGCTCTCCTGTAGGCCCCCTTTAGGGACTGGAAGGCCGCAATAAGATCTCCCTGGAGCCTTCTCTTCTCCAGGCTGAACAGCCCCAACTCTCTCAGCCTCTCCTCATAGGGGAGGTGCTCCAGCCCTCGGATCATCCTCGTGGCTCTCCTCTGGACACACCCCGGCAGGTCCATGTCCTTCTTATGTTGGGGACTCCAGAGCTGGATGCAGTACTCCAGGTTGGTTCTCACGAGAGTGGAGTAGAGGGGCAGAATCACCTCCTTTGACCTGCTGGCCACACTTCTGATGCAGCCCAGGATACAGTTGGCTCAGGGCTCCTCTCCAGCCATTCCCCGCCAAGCCTTTATTTGTGTTTGGGATTGCCCCAACCTGGATGTAGGACCTTGCACTTGGCCTTGTTGAACTGCATGAGGTTGGCTTGGGCCCACCTCTCCACAGCCTGTCCAGGTCCCTCTGGATGGCATCCCTCCCCTCCAGCGTGTCTACCTCGCCAAACAGCTTGGTATCATCGGCAAACTTGCTGAGAGTGCACTCAACCCCACTGTCCATGTCACTGACAAAGATGTTGAACAGTACACGCTCCAGTACCGACCCCTGAGGAATGCCACTTGTCACTGGTCTCCACTTGGACATCGAGCTGTTGACTGCACCTCTTTGAGTGCAACTGTCCAGCCAGTTCTTTAACCACTGAGTGGTCCATTTGTCGAATGCACATCTCCTCAATGTAGAGACCAGGATATCGTGTGGGACAGTGTCAAACGCTTTGCACAAGTCCAAGTAGATGACATCAGTTGGTCTTCCCTTGTCCACTGCCACTTTAACCTCTTCATAGAAGGCCACCAAATTTGTCACACATGACTTGCCCTTGGTGAAGCCATGCTGGCTGTCACCAATCACCTCCTTGTTTTCTGTGTGCCTCAGCAGAGTTTCCAGGGGGATCTGCTCCATGATCTTGCCAGGTGC
The DNA here is from genome assembly GCF_965231255.1 of Vanellus vanellus. Classification (NCBI taxonomy): domain Eukaryota; kingdom Metazoa; phylum Chordata; class Aves; order Charadriiformes; family Charadriidae; genus Vanellus; species Vanellus vanellus. Next base: position 23,150,926 of record NC_138913.1, on the reverse strand, counting down.
TGAGGTGAGACTGACTGGCCTGTAGTTCCCTGGGTCTTCCTTGTTTCCCTTTTTGAAAATAGGGGTTATATTTCCCCTTTTCGAGCCAGCAGGAACCTCACCAGACCACCACGACTTCTCAAATATGATGGCTAGTGGCTTAGCGACCTCATCTGCCAGTTCCCTCAGGACTTGAGGATGTATCTCATCAGGTCCCATGGACTTGTGCACTTTCAGATTCCTCAGGTGGTCTCGCACTTGATCTTCACTTACAGTGGGCAGTTCCCCATTTTCCCAATCCTTGTCTTTGCATTCTGCGTCAAGGGTGTGTGGCTGCAGTCCTTGCCAGTGAAGACTGCGGCAAAAAAGTCACTGAGTACCTCAGCTCTGTCTCTGTCCCAGGTAACCAGTTCTTGTGTTTCCTTCTGGAGAGGGCCCAGAGTTTTCCTAGTCTTTCTTTTCTCACTGACATACTTAAAGAAGGCATTATTGTTTGTCTTAATGTCTCTGGCCAGATTTAGTTCTATCTGGGCTTTAGCTTGTCTAACCTGATCCCTGGCTGCTCGAACTATTCCTTTCTGTACCTCCCAGGCTACCCGCCCCTGTTTCCACTCCCTATAGGCCTCCTTTTTCCTTTTGGTCATGTCCAGGAGCTCCTTGTTCATCCATGCAGGCCTCCTGGCTTTTCTGCCTGCCTTCCTCTTTGTAGGGATGCATTGCTCCTGAGCTTTGAGGAGGTGGTCCTTGAATATCAACCAACTTTCTTGGACCCCTCTTCCCTCCAGCACTTCATTACATGGCACCATACCAAGCAGATTCTTCAAGAGACCAAAGTCAGCTCTCCCAAAGTCAAGATTGGTCAGCCTGCTGCGCACCTTCCTCACTGCCTCGAGGATCTCAAACTCAACCGTTTCATGGTCACTACCACCCAGGCTACCCTTGATTTTGACATTGTCTACCAGCCCCTCCTTGTTGGTAAGAACAAGATCCAGCATAGCTCCTCTCCCCGTTGGCTCCTCAACCACTTGGAGAAGGAAGTTGTCATCAATGCAATCCAAGAACCTCCTGGATTGCTTATGCCTGGCTGTGTTACCCTTCCAACAGATGTTGGGGTGGCTGAAGTCACCCATAAGAACCAGGGTAAGCGTGATGCCTCCCCTATCTGTCTATAGAGGGTTTCATCCACTCGGTCTTCTTGGTCGGGTGGCCTGTAGCAGACCCCCATTGTAATGATGTCCCCTGCTCCCGATTTCCCTTTAGTCCTGACCCATAGGCTCTCAGTTGGTTCTTTATCCATCCCTAGGCTGAGCTCCATGCATTCCAGCTGCTCCTTCACATATAAGGCAACACCACCTCCTCGTTTCCCTTGCCTGTCTCTCCTGAAGAGCCTGTAGCCTTCCATGGCAACACTCCAGTCACAGGAGTCATCCCACCAAGTTTCTACGATGCCAGTGAGATCATAGCCTCAGAGGTGTGCACACATCTCTAGCTCCTCCTGTTTGTTCCCCATGCTCCATGCATTTACATAAAGGCACTTCAGCCGCGTCTTCATTGAGGCTGACTTGGCTGGAGCAGCTGTAATTACTTTGTGCTGCTCTCCAGGCAGCATTCCTGTGCCGTGTATTAACGGTGCATCCCCATTGGCTCTTGTTGCTCCAGGAGCTCCTGGCTTGTCTACGTAAGACTGAGCATGCTGCAGCGTAGCCAGCATGTTTTGGAGCGAATGGCTGCAGGCCCTCACCAGCACCCTGTTCCTCTGTCCTTGGTACAACATCCCTTGGCTGGTCACAGGCAAACCCGATAATACTCCCTTCCCCCAATAAAGCAATAAATTGTATGGGTCAAAAATATCATCACTCAGTCAAAGAGATTGGAAAGCATGTAATTGGTCATAATTGGTTATGGTTAGTTGAGTGTGCAAAGCTAATCAGAAATTGCCTACTGTGGGTGTGCGCAATATAGAGTTTATCTACTTCTGATAAATAGTGCTATATTTGTAGTTTACTCACCTTTTAATTTCCTGCTACTCTGTGGATGAATCAATGTGCAATTCAAACTATCCATCTGAGTGTTCTTAAAGAAAAATGTTTTGGTTTAGTAAGGACACAGGATTTTAAGAGATTCAGCGAGCTCGTGATCCATTGACAAATTTTGAGTAGTTCTTTTGAGATTTACAATTCTGTGATATCAGGAAAATCAGACATAAAACAACTGGGTGCTGTGCAGGCCTCAAATGTATAACATTTAGAAAACTAGTTTGAAGGAAAAGGCAGCGTATATAATTATGCTACAAAACTGAGTTTGAACTCACAGCTTGTTGTGGTACTGATGTGCCGAGTGAATCCTGAATATTTGCTGTGGGTTCTTTTGTTTTCATGTTTTACCATGTTATGTTTTATTTTGGTTTGGGAACAACTTCTGTGTAGAATGCGCATGGGAATGAATGAATTTATGCAAGAATTGTATTTGTCCTAATGAAGATTTTGAAATTTCTGTCCACTGCTAAAGGAATATTTTATAAAATGCTAAGAAGAAAGTCTGATGACTGTGGGCTTTTTTTGTACGGTGAACATTTTCTGGTACCTAGTAGACTCTTCTTCCTTAAGAGGGCTGAAAACAAAACGGTTATCTAATACTCCTTTGAGATCACTAATTCTGACAAATAGTTGGACTACTAAGCACTGTTTGACCTTGCATCAGGGTACTTTTCTGCTTTCTATTAGTTCATGATAAAGTGGTGTTAACTAATAGAAAAACAAAGGGAAAAATGTAAAAACACTACCAGTATGAGTTACTGTTCAGGAAAGCTTTCTGTTAAAGAAAATGAGTATTATAAGACCAACAAGCAGCCAAAACAGAAACCTTTTTTAATGATTATTATTTAGACAACAGTATACAGAAAGTTGCTAACTGCTTATTGAACTGGTCTACTCACTTCCTGACTTTCTAACTTCTGCTGAAAGCAGTGCTGCCTCCTTCACTGGGCATCAGTTTTTGACCGCCTTATGAGAAGGGACTATTGCTTCTGAAATAGGGTGCCACATCAACTGCACCCATTATATACTCTCATTGAAAGACCACCCCTCAGCCTAGAAAGCCTGGAAAGAGGGGTGGCCCAATTCAGAAAACCATGTTCAAATAATGTTCACTACGCTTATTTACTTGAGGAAGAGAGAGGCAGAGAGAGAGAGAGTTTAACGACCAGAAAAAATTTCCTTATTGATAACGAATAATCAACATCTTACTTCCTAATCCCATTACTATTTCTTCATGGGATCATTATGACAATTTATACAAATAATTTTACCTTATATTACCTACCAAGACTTTGTTATTAGGTAGCTGAAGGAATATCAATAATAATTTTATTTAATAGCATAGTTAACAGTTACCGGTTTTCTGTTGGCTATGTTTCACTTCAATAGTTTAGTTTCAATTTCAGTTCAACTCAGCTATTAAATACTTAGTTTCTGAAAACTTTTTATGTATCTTTGGATGCTCTGATAATTTCTCTTTTTTTAGCAGTTTTTAAATCAATTTGTTCTGATACAGTCTGTGAAAGTACCCTGAGAGAATAAGAGACTCACAACAGGTAGAATACAAGTTGGTCTAAGAAAACATCCACATTGATATGAGCTGTGTGAGGTTTATTCATTTTAGTGACTATACTATGTTGACATTTTGAAAACAATATTCCCTTTTTATTTTAAAACATTGGAAATCCATAACTGTTCTGCAAACCTATTTTCAAATTTATTTCAGTCTAGGTTGTAATAAGAAAAAACAAAGTCTGTGTGTGTATGTATGCATATGCATATTTATATATATTATACATGCATACCTATATATGTACAACTAAAAGGTAGAAAGTATGGAACCGTTGAATTGGTTTTAACACATCCTTCCCAACCCACTCATCTCTCAATCTTACAGTAATGTGACAGTCTTTAGTATGGTACAGAGCAGTCTAGTCTCTTCTGAGAGCAAGACAGGAGAAGACTCTGTCCAGGTGAACAGCCAGATATATTTCAGTGTAGAATGGTTCCTGATGGAAAAGGGCCGGCAGTAATATCATGCAAGCTCTTATTGGGGAACTGCAAAATGAGAAGCTAAGAGATGTCTTTGATTATTCTCCCCCCCCTCCCCCACCTTTTTCTACAGTCAATGAATAGGTGTTTTACCATTAGATTTTTAAAATTCCTTTCAGTTTTTACTGTCTGAAGGTTGGTTTGTGGAGGACTCAAATGTCATATGTGGTTGGAATAAAGTTGGCTTCATTAAATGACAGAGTAATAGAGTGGATATTGTGATTACAAAAGAGGGCACGGAATACTGGGTTGGAAGACAGTGAGCTACTCTGCCTGGCAGAATGCCAACAGCACAAGGGAGGGAGACTAAGAGAATCTATCTAGCAAAGAGGTCAATGCTACAATTAACATCCTTTCTCTAGCATATGGGGCAGGTAGTTTAGACAAAAACAGATCATAAATCTTGGAGACCTCAGATACTTACATACTAAGCTTTTTTAAACTGAGGATGATACACAAATCAGATTAAAACTAACCCACAGTAATAAAACATTTGCCCCAGTTGCCACAGGGTGACTGCAGTGTCTTTGTTCATCCTCTTCTTTGAGATGAAAGACATTTGCTGCGTCAGTCAACCTCAAAATAAAATACACTACAGAGCTCTGTGAGATTCAGTTTTTTATCTCAGGAAAATCAAAGATCAAAACACGTCTTACATCTGTAAGTCTGATACTAAATACAGACTCACCTCTTTTAGGTGCTCGTTCTTCCTTCTACGTTCATTTGAATGTACGTGGAGGGGGAAGGGCTGGGGAGAGAGAGAAAGGATTGCTTTTATTTCTCACTACAAGGCACTAAATAGGCATTTCTGATAAAATGCAACGGGTGTTTCCTATGGGAACATCAGTGGCTCTAAAGTATACTTGGCAAGCATGCTATATAAATGTATTTTTAGGAATTAGTTTTGGGTTATTTCTCGAGTGAAAAAAATTGTTAAAAGATTGTACTTCCCTCACCAAATTTTTTGAATTATTTAATAGATATCCACACTACTGTTAAATAAAATCCACATACATGTTAAATAAACCATATTGCATAATAAATATCAGAACTCGGGGTATTCTAATAACACATTCTGCCTATATTTTCTTAAGAATACCAAACAAATCTTAGGGCTGTTTCCTAAACAGCCTGTGATTTTTTTTTTTTTTAAGTGAAAGTAAATGTCTAAATTGTATAAACGTTTAGCAGAAGAGAAAACACGGACTAGACAGTGAGTAAACAGTTGAAAATATCAGTTTGGAAGGAATGTGATTAGATATGTACTTATTTGCACATAGCATTTACTTGAGCAAGGTACATGGGAAAATCCATTAGTCTTATACTCAGTACGTTGTACTGAACAGTTTATATTGAAATACTGTTTTTATAAGGTATACTAAATATAACTTTAAAACAATTAGCATTAAACCATGTTATCTTTTCAATTAGTGAGACTATAAGGGCAAAGAAGAGCCTCCCAATCCTTCACCTCCAGTTCCTCTGTTTCAAAATATACTCTCATGGAAAATGTCTTCCACTTTGCTTAGCTTCCTAAATAAGGTGTCAATATAGTGGCATCTGAAGAGAGTTTTAGGGCCATTGTTGTCCAGGTTTTGTATTGTCTGTCTATGGCCATGTAACTGGTATCTCATTTAGGAGCTTTGACTTGCTCCACTCTCAGTAGAGCTTTGAGAATGAGATTCTTGTAACTCTCGCCCACCTTAATATGATCTAAGAGGTTTCTCTTCCTTTTATGCATGCAACCAGAGGCAGGGAATACGAGCTGTGTTTCTAGTTTCCTCACTGAAAGTCCTATGAGGAAGCAATAATTACCTTCAGAGTTGCATAAGGAGCAGGGAAGTCTCTTTTGCTTCCTTCTCTGGTGATTGTTCTTCTGATACTTAGTTGAGATTTAGGAAAGGGATTAATTTGCACAAAGTTCAATCTCCTTTATTCTGGGACTGTTCATACACGTCCCTTTACATCTGCAGAATTACATGTAATAAAATGCATGGATCAGAAGATATGCTGTTTTAAGATCTTTGAAAGCTGGTTTTAAAAGAAATAAACTCAAAACAGAAATATAGAGGACTCAATTAATTTTCCAAATTCTCTCCCCATATATGAAGCTGATACAACATCAGCATATGTATTAGAGAAATCCAAGTTCCTACGCAGATAGTAGCCATGGAAAAGCTTCCTCACAAAGGAGTACAAATTACTCCATGGAACAACCACTGCTGCTAACAATTGGAAGAGTAGTGATGTTCCAGTCTCTTAAGCATAAATCACTGGTCCAGCGCAAAGCAATCCGGTTGGGTTGGTTGGTTTTTTTCCTTCACTGCCTGCCATCAGCTGTCAGAATTCAGGAACTTGCTCAGAGAGATTTTATGATCAAATTCGAGCAGGGCTACGCAGGCTAAGGTTCAAACTACAAGTTTTATGTGGAGGTTAAGTATACCATAATATTCTTATGGAAAAAAACACCAAACTTGTAGATTGTGATGACACTTTTCAATGTATCACCTGTTAATTTAACTGGTGGGAGTATATTGATTCCTTCTTTTCCCATACACAGTATATTTTTCTTCCAGCCTGCCTTAATTACTACATACATACTGTATTTATTGCCACCTCAGAGGCAGGGCATATTTATTTTACAGACGGAGAAAAAAAAGTGTCACGTGAGGGAGCTGCTAAAGGATAAATGTAGAAAGGGAAACCCAAAGAGATTATTTTTAAAAAATCCAGTACATTATACAAATATTTTAGAGCTTTATTTACAGTTTTCTGAAGAGGTTGTGGAGATATCGGGGACATATTTGCAATCTGCACATCTCCACTTAGTGGTCGAGAATATACTGACCCTTTGCCACAAATGTTTTTTCAGTTTCAGCAATGCTTAGATTAAGTAAAGCCAACACACGTGGTAAATATCTGTCCTAAAGCACAGAGCTTATTACTGAGGTAGAATAAATAATGCTACAAGACATAACAATGTATATTACTGGATTAATTTGCTTAGTCTGTGTTTGCACTTTGCTTTTGTTTATTTTCAATAGCTCTTCCCCAAAATAAATATGCTGGCAGATCATACTGTAGCACAAAGCCTACTTGAAGTACATATTTGTTGATTCTCACAAAAGCAAATTTTTACTATAAAACCTGCATATTCATAGCAGAAATATATTTTTGTTCATTATATTAGGAAACAGAAATGCACTAGGTAACCCAGGTATCCAATGAAGTAAGCACATCCTGAATATCTGCATACTGAATTACATACTTGCAGTCTACACTCGCACATTTTTAGCAGTATATCCTTTGTTCTTGGTGGTGATGGGATAATTAAAAAAAAAAAAAAGAGGGAGAGAGAGAAATGAGATACAATACTATGAGAAAAAGAGATAAAAAAGGCAACTGTGTAACTTATTTCCCTATATCACTTAATCAGCTCTTGCAGGTAGCTCAGCTACTGAAATTTAAGGCAAAGATTTATTAGAAGAAACCAAAAGGGAGCAGCAGAGTTTTAGCAAAAGCAATGCCCTAAGGTATATTCTTTTCTTTTTTTAAACTAACATGCCTTAATTGTAGAAGTCTGTGGATGAGAACTGACAATAGGAAAACAATTAAGATACTAAATGAGTTTCTAAAGTAACAGATAAAAGCTCATTCACCAATGTCTTTAAAGTTCCCATTCATCAGAGACAACAGTTATAAACCGGAGTGGGATGGAGAAAGCCATTTCTGTGCTCACCTTTGGATTGTCTTCATGCAAAACTCATCAATCTTGTGCATGATGACTGCACTGCCTGCAGTGTATTCTATTTTTTTGGCAGTGTATTTTATTTTACATATGTAAATATACAACATTTTTCTTTTAAAAAATTGCAGATATATGTAACGTTTTTACTTTTACCTGAAATCCACTACCAAATGTTTCCAAATTAGTATCTTTTTCAGGCTTGCTTTCTTACAGTGGCAGTATTCCTTAGGTCCCTATTAAAGGTGTCACAAAACCATCTTTCAGAACCTTTAAGTCTGTTGCCTTTGAGCTCCCTGTTTGTGTGCAGTTCAACGCTTTCTCTGATTGATGTAAAAATATATCACAAATATATAATAAAAAATCTATCAAAATATATTGGAACTATTTAAATGTCTATTTAGTGTCACTAACAGAAAAGAACAATACCAAAATTTGTAAATTTTTACAAAGATCTTTCAAAAAGGATTATTTTGGAAATGGAAAGAAAACCATGGTATTTTTTAAACTCAAAATAATATCCCTATCTCTATCCAAATATCATCTGCGTTCTGTACTCTGTACAGATTTACAAAGCGTGTGGCTGCTTTGAGAAGAGGGCCGAGGGTTTGATCTGGGTGCTGTAACTGAGTGGATAATGCTAACGCCTTTAAGCATAAGATCAAAGGGAGACTCCCTGCATTTGTTGTCTTCTTTGGTAAAGTGAGATAAAAATGCAGAGCCTGAGTTGTCTGCATGTTTACAGAGTTTTCACAGTGATGACCTCCATCAGCTATACGGAGACGTGCTTCAAATAAGGAAACAATTCCATTGATAAGGTTTTTGTATAAGCACTGTACATATTTTGTATAGGACCATTCAAAGAATTTGAGGTAAATGTTTTGTTTGCTGAAGAACTTACAGATTTATAAATATAGTAAATGTACATCCAAAGAGAAGGTGTTGCTGTTAATAAAAGCATAACAATGATTCATAATATTAACTATTAATTAACAAGTGTGATAATGATTCAGTTGCTTAATGAAGATATGATGTGCTGCAGCTCTTTATTAGTGGAAACAGTGCCGCCTTCACCTTCTGTAGACTTTGCATGTTTCTAGATGTGCACAACTATTGGAGAGGACATTTTTGTACAGAAACACTGATACACAAAGCATGACTAGTTTTCTATTATGCTACTTTATGAAAATATGCAATTTATAATCCCAGGTGTGCTCCTGACCTCCTTGCAAGCAGAGGTAAGCATTAGTATTCTTGCTGCTTGGGTATTGTAATCCCTATGTGAATGTGGTTCTTCATTCATGATCCCCTTTTGCTATAAATGAGTATAATAGCCTTCTCCACTATATTCTTGATTATAGAGTGGCCTAAATGTTTTACTTATTGAAATACTACCAAACAGCAGAAAGCATATTTAATTAGAGGACACAAATTCAACTGTGATGAAGAAAAGACTGCTACTGAAGCGCTCCGTGGTCTTATAAACAGTTACGGTTTTGTAAAGGCCAGTACCGAGGGAGTGACAATCCAGCAGATGCGCATCAGTTCAGGCAGGAGGATTTATATTCTGCAAAGTTAAGTTGAACAAACAGCAGTGCACATTCTTTTTGCAGGATTTATACTGAGTCTGTTTTCATCTATTTCATAAAAGCATATTCCAATGCAATGGCTCGTAATCATCACTAAGACTTCAAGCTGGTTAAGTCACTGTGATTGGATTAATACATTTTAGAGGCAGACTGACATGGCAGAGTGATTAGACCAACCTAGCCATCCAGCAATCTTTGAAAGCCAAGCTTACTTATCTGTAATTTTATCTCATTAGGCTAGCTTTATAAATTAGATTTTTTTTTTAAATAAAGTCTTACTTGAGATTATTAAAATTTCTTTATTTGCCAAACTAGTATATTTAATCATTTTATTTTCATGGCTTCACTACAATCATATTACATTCCATTGCCACTGTGGAATGTGTGCAGGGAAAAAATTGGCTTCCTATGTTGAGAAGGTGAAGAAGGTGTCTGAAATGACAGTATAACAAATTACATGCCACAATTATTTATTTCATTATTTCGTTGCCTGTGAAATGGCCAGACATGAAATACTACCTGATGCTGAGTGAGTGGGATGTATTCCAGAGTTTTAAAATAATTTTATTGCTTCCTTGTAGAATATCAGTATTAAAGATCTTTTGGTGGAATATACGTGTGTCTGTGTACCTAAGCTGTATTGAAATTGTATGACCAATAAGCACCTGACCAACTTGGGTGTTTTCAAAATGTCAGGAAACACCAAGCTGAGATTTTTAAGTGCCTAAATTACCTTTAAAATAAAACTCGATGTGTTTATGTGTTGAAATTCAAGGAATAGCATACAAGCGATGGTTTGAGGGCTTCACCAGCTGTCTACACTTGCGCTGTGTTCGGTTCCAGAATATATCAGTAAAAATAAAGGTTAATAAGTACTTTGCCTAGTGTGGATATCTGCCATTGGACATCTGCATTTTTCTTGGAAGCACTAGAGCCCAGTTGCTGGAGTCTTGAGTTGAGGAGTTTACATAAACTTGTGTTTCCAGAAAACATTTTCTTTGAAAAATGTAACTGCCCTAGTGGTCAGTCAATAGAGTAATCAGACTAGCTACACATTATTATGCTTTTTGTGTATGTGATATCCCAACATGTTTCAGTTTGCTATATTAAAGTGCTCTTGCTTTGGTTAGATATGAGAAGGATTACTCACTCATTTAATAGCACTTGGGGCATCCCAAGTGATGCAGTCTAGGGTTGCTAAACAGAAATACTCTGGGACAGTTCTCTGAAAAGTGTCAAGTATTAATGCCGGTAGGTTTTGTCACGCAAGGTCTCTCAAACTCAGGCATATTTTGTTTTGTATAAAATGTCTGACGCATCACATTGTAATGATCAGATCAGGCAGGAATCGTGGCAAACTGGTTTTCCCTGAAAGGGAGGATTGCATAATACTATTCATGATTGCTGTTTGTTCAATAAAGTTTTCAGTCTTCCAATTTATTTACTTTCCATTTTGGTTTCAGTTCATTTAACCTTCAGAAAACATTTGTGCTGTCTAGTGCTTACAAAAGGCTCTAGCAGCCCCTTGCTGCATTTATCTCTTGCTGCGGAGCTATGATGTCTGCAGTAATAAATGTATCCGTTTGAAATAGAAGTGATTAAGTTCTTGTTGAAATGTCTTCTGGAACAAAACATTAGCTTTTGCTTTCAAAGGGCAGATATTGTAGCAGATAGCACTTAACCTGGCCAAGGACAAAGCGTTACGTTGAAACATCACTTTTCTGCTTGCCGCTATGAAACAGCAGGGATATCTGCATTCAAGCACCTCCATTTCTTAATACATCAAAACAAGTATCTCTACAGAATTGAAAGTAGCATGATTGTAACTATAGCCCTATTTTGAAAAACAGCCCACCCATCCTACCAATTTGCTGTGATTTATGCCTTTGAACTTTTAAAACTGAAAGATACAACAAAGGAAAAAAGAATTGTGCAGGCGCTGGTATTTACACACTAGACTTCTGTCTTCAGAGGCACTGATTCAGCTAGCTAAAACAGAATTTGACCATCTTGCAGTAACCCCTGCTTGTCCAGCTCAGAAATTCATATGAGATTTGACACTGATATTGTCATTTGGAAAGTATGTTGTAACTGTGGCCGTTGCTTTTCAAAGCTGATGTATATCAGTGAAACCATATAGATCCTCATTTTGCTGGCTATCTGCGAAAAAGCTTAAGGCCAAAAGATGAAGCATGGAGATTTCCTGCCCAAGTCAGGTAGACACATAGACTACTTGTCCATCTGTGTGTATACAGAGCTCAACAGAGGTCCTTCTAGCACTGTGGAGGTCCTGATGCATTGCACAGGACTTTCTGAGTACTAATGCAAGAAGTTAATAATGACAATTGAATCAAATCATTGATAATACCTCATCAATCTGGTGACTAAGTGCTATATATTTTCTTAATTTGAAGCTAATAGGGATCCCCAGTAACTATGCTGATACATCCCAAGTATGCTTCTCTTATACACAGTTTTGTATTCTCAAAAGTCAATATAGACATTAAGAAACTAATATTCTGTATTAACAAATATGAAAATACAGAACAAATACCAAATTGTCTGATTTTTCTATTTTGTCCATGCCTTGTTTTCAAAGAGCATGTTTTAAGATGCCTCTGCTTATCAAATATTTTCTGCAAGTATACTACGTACCATGAGTATTTATCAACGTTGTTTTACACTTTCATTCATTTTAGTGATGTGTAAATTACAATAATGTTTTTTTTTTTTCTATGAGTGAAATTTGGAAACAATAAGATTTAAAAAACATATGGGATATAAAAGTTAGTCACCTGACAATAAGTGCTATTTAATATCTTTCTCTTGAATTTTGTATTTCAGATCTGTGATAAAGAATGGCATTACTATGTTGTCAACGTTGAGTTTCCCGTTGTTACCTTATACATGGATGGAACAACGTATGAACCTTACCTTGTGACCAATGATTGGCCTATCCACCCTTCACACATAGCCATGCAGCTGACCGTTGGTGCTTGTTGGCAAGGTAATATGACATAGTAGAATGAAATAGTATGAAATATGAAATATTATGAAATATGAAATAGTAGACAGTAGAATTATGAATTCAGATCAAAAAGAATCTTTTTTTTTCCTCACTGATTGTATAGTAAATAAATTACTAAAATGCTGATGGTATAAAATCAGAAGTAAATCCAGAGTTAATAATGAATCAAGTCCAAGGATAAAATGGATGGGACATTAACAGACTTTGCATTTCCATCATCTAAAGAAGTGTTGAATACAGTTTGTGTGTTCAATGTGAAAGATTTGTCTGCTTTATCTGTTGTTTTCCACTTCTTTTGTTTCCCTCATTCTTCAACTTTAAGCAAACTATCTAAACATTACTCTAAAGAACTCCAACTGTCTCGTGTCAGTCTCTGCCTCAGATTTCTTTCATACCTCATGGCCCAATCCTGCGCTCTTCACATTGGATGTATATCACCAGTAATTCCACTAATTTAATCAAGTCACCCTGTTATAGACTAGATGTGAAAGTGAGAGTAAAATAAAACCAAAAGTGAGTAAAATAAAATATTAGATAAAAATAAAACATTAAAAATACTCTTAATAAAAAGTGTAAAATAAACGCAAAATGGTTGTGACCCCAGAGCCATACATGTATGGGCCTTTGCTTAAATTTTAGTTTTTCCTGTCTTCTACTCTTTATAGTCCTTCTTTTCTCATTCTTCTGTCTGGTCCTTATGCCACTATTTCTTTTTCTGTTCTCTGCCTTACACCTGAAGCAGTCCTCTTCTTCTGCTCATCTGGTCTTGTAAAGTTCTCTCCATTACCCTTCCATGTTGATTTGCTATTTATGCACCGAGTCTTGTTTTCACTTAAGACAAAATATGAAGTGCAGCAAACCGTGTATAAGTAGGAAAAAATGCTCTAACAAAGATCGTGTTTCTTCCCCGCTATTTAAAGTTGGCTCACTTTCTCTGTTATTACCTTATTGTTTCTCTGTTATTATTTGTCAGTTTGATCTCTGCTCATTTACAATATGTTATCTGCAAATTTGGACATCTTATGCATGGCAGAGCTGTTCGGTGTAAATAATATTAAAAGAAAATCCAGCTGTTAGATTATGAACACCTTGCGGTAAAGTTCCAATCTTTGATGACAACATGCAGAGTAAAGGCACACTAATTCTAAAAACAAGATTTGATAAGTTTTGAATATTGATCACTGAGATAAATATTATGATAGCTAGCTAATCAGCATGACACTAATCCTATATATTTGTAAAAGTATACACTGATTCTTGTCTAACTGGTAGTTGCATGTGTAGGCTTCCATCTCTTACACATATGATCCTTAGTTGTATTGGCATTTTTCATTGATGTTAAATATATAACAGAATGCATTTAATTTTACACTATGGTGTTAGTACTCTAAGGGCACGTTATTCCTTTTTTAGCTAAAAATATGTGGTGAAATACCTATCAAACTCTTCAGAAACAAGAATTTTGATTCAGTCATTAGTTTACTGGGATGAACAGTTGACAGATATCAATTTGATTTACATGAATCTTCTTTTAGTTTGATCTGTTTTTTTTCTTATGTAGTTTTGGTGCAGTATTTTTAAATCAAAATTCCAGAGTTAACCAATGCAGATGTAATTTGTGAATGGACCAAATGCAGTTCTATCCAGACGTGATCAAATGCCATAGGAACTGTGAATAATCACTGAGTATTGCCTTCTGAAAAATCAGCATTTCTCAGTAGCCATGCTAAAGACATTTTATTTTAATCTCTTACTTCATATTTATTTCTAGGTTCTTCTGTGTAGAATCATAGAATGGTTTAGGTTGGAAGGGACCTTAAAGACCATCTAGTTCCAAACCCCCTGCCATGGGCAGGAACACCTCCCACTAGACCAGGTTGCTCAAAGCCCCATCCAACCTGGCCTTGAGTGCTTCCAGAGATAGGGCATCCACAACTTCCCTGGGCAATTTGTTCCAGTGTCTCACCACCCTCAGAGTGAAAAATTCCTTCTTAGTATCTATTCTAATATCTAATATAAATATATTCTTTTCTATATCTAATATTCTAATATCTAATCCTAATATCCATTCTAAATCTACCCTCTTCAAAGTCTACATAAATATTTTTGTGCATTATTTGTATTGCCTTTTGTGCATTATTTGTATTACTTATGCCCCTTAACTTCTTTTATTCATACATTGTGTTTTTATCACTCTCTAATAGCAATCTTTAGGGTGTTTTTTTTCCTAAAAGTCTCAGAGTTGGTGGGAATCCACTCACCTCAGCCCCCACCTGAATCTCATGTTAATCATCATGCAGGTGCCAGGTTTTGACAACTGTGGAGTAGTAACTTTGTCTGTGGAACATTCACTGTATAAGCAAAAGCTATGCCAGTTTTGCCACACTGCTGCATCTGTGGGTTTCATCTACCTCCAAGGCAGCTGAATACAATAAGAATATCTTGCTTCCCTTGCATCTTGGTCTTTTTATCTGAAGTTGTTAAGAGAAAGAATTAAGGTAAAACTTCTTATATAAGCTCTCAATAAAATTAGAACTCAGACGATATTTAGTATTTAAGCTGTTAAACAAATAGAAAGTTGCAATAGTTTTCAGACATTTTTAGCTGTGCCTTGAATAATTTGATGGCACGATGAATAATCATTCAGGATATGATTCTTCTTCCTTTTTGGTGAAACACCTGATTTAAATTACTGAAATTTTACCTATTGCTGTTGCTAATATGTACTGCAAGATTATGTTATTACTATTTTAATAGTGTGAGAATTGGAGCTCATCAAAAGTAGAAACAAATCTTCCATCTCATGAAAAGGTCAAGATTTAACTACGATAGTGTGCTACTCTGATAAACTATCATGTGTCAGGCAAAAAGGTGAACTTTTAATGCTTGTATGAAACAAGATTTCAAGATGTTGCTTTTGGCAAAGCTTATTTTTTGATAAGTTTGTTTTGATCACCTTAAACTATTTTAAATGAATGGTATGGAAAGTCACTTTGTTAATAAGATCGAGCTCTCTATTTCAGTCTGTTGAATTGTAATTATTTGAATATAAGCCCAATCTATTCTGTTCAAAATGTTTGTTTTCAAAATCCATATATTTCAAGAAAAAGTGGATTTATCAAACAAATAATTTGACTAGAAATAGTTTCAGTGAAACTTAACTGGGTCTCCTTCGGATAATACATTTTGGCCAGTAAGAATATTCTAAGCATTTACATTTTCAAAGCTTCAGAAGACTGCTTTACAACCATCTACGATTTATTTCAGTAAAAATATGCAGTGACTTTGGTGTCGTTAGCCATTCAGGAGGGTCCTTGGTAAGAGGATATGAGGAGTTTCTAGCTCCAGTTTGCTCAGACTGTTTTCTCCCCTTTTCATCAAAGCACTGGCAGAACAGGAACACAAGCTCTAACCTTCAGAAAGGACAAGATGTTTTTTTCTGTCTTTAGTAAACCATTTTGTAGTTGTGAGTATCCAGTATCCATTTATCAAAGTCAAATTATTTGAAAAACAATCTCAACTCAGACAACTAAATGTACCAGAAGAAATAACATTCCTTTTTCTTACCACACCAATTCCGATTTACTCACAGCAAAAAGTCAGTCATCATGATATGACTATGGGGCAGCTTAGGAACTAGTGGGGAGCAGAAAGAGTGTATTTAGAGGGCAAAGCAAAAAATCAAGAACAAAAAGAATTGTAATTTATGTACTTGCTTTCCTCTGTTAGCACTAATAAGAAAATCTGCTACGCTATGAAGGATTTACCCTTTCATATATGACAATTTTCAGTTCTGGTCTGGAAACTGGGAATTGTTCTGCTTTTTCTCTAGGAATCTGAGAATCCTCCAGGTTATGAATCAAGTGACTCTTTCAGCCCTGGTCTTTTCATCTCTTACATTGGTACTCATCCTGAGGTTATATAGCAAGTATCATGCTCGCACCTCCTTCTTGTCTTTCTCAGAGCTATGTCATGCAGGAGTCTCGGGCACAGAAAAAGAATTCTTCTCTTTGAGATTAATATTTCCTATTATTAATATTTCAATTCCAGAGTATTTCTTTTCTGACTTTCATAGCCTTGTTTATAGCATCCATTATGAAAAGTTAGGTTAGTTTTTATTTCTACCTTCCGCTGTTCAAGTGAAATATAAGAGCAGTTTAAGTTGTGCTGTTCTTTTGAATCTAACATGAAAACAAATTAAATGTGCAATCTCGCAGGCTTACATGATAAATTTAAACTTTAGCCTGTGATGTGGTCACTGTCCCATTTGCATTTGCTTTTTTTGTTGTTGTTGACCTCAGCGTTCCAGTTGTAATGGGCAAGTCTCTCCTACATCCCTACCCTTGCCTTGGTGGTGTATAAAGCATGCCTGATTTGATGGTTACTGATTTTATGCACTATTTCTTTAAATAATGTGAGTTGAGGGCTGGGAGTCTCCTAAAAAGAGGAAAAATTAGTCTTTTACTGAAGAGCAGAGTTTTTCTAGGGGGCGAGAAGGTATTGGAGGCAGAAGTTAGGGTCCCAGTGTGTGGATGGCAGCCTGGAGACAAGCGGAGCGTGAAGGTGCCTGTAAGAGCAGAGAGCCAGGCTTTAAAGGTGATACAAGAGAACCTTGCTAGGGCCTGCCAGGCACTGAGTAAAGTTTACTGAACCCATGAAGTCACTCAGTTACCTAAAAAAACAAGCCTGGGGACTAGTTTCCAACTTTAATGACACATTGGGCATGAGGAAACTTGTATAAAAAAATCTTTTTTATGTTTTGTTCTGGCATAATCAATATGAATTTTCTCTACTTAAAATTAGGTATTCTGGATGTTGCTCTAGTATAATCTTCCTTTCTAAATTTAAAAACCTTGGTTTGTTCTTCAGGGAGCTCATTAAAGGGAAGGTCCGGGCAGAGCTACCTCATCGATTTAGGGTCCTATCACAATGGCTAGCATAGAGTTAATTGGTTTTTATTTTGTGTAGTTCACGTTTAATACGGCTATACTTTGGGGGGATGGGGGGTGTAGTTTATTTGAGGATGGGTGTTATAGCATTATCTTTAGGCTAAACTTTGTCTTGATTCAGTCACACGTGACCCAAAAGCAGTGACAGCTGGAGACAGCAACTTCTTAACCTGTTGCAGCCTGTCTCCAGCAGAGTGCCAGTTGTCATGCATGGCAAATCCTAACTTACTTATTTCCTGTGATTTCAGTGACACTAGGCCTGGAAAAAGGTAACACTGACTACAGAGCTAAGCAAACTGGACTCTTAGTGAACTGCAGGCGGAAATGAACAGTTTGGAGTACTAGTACAGCTGTTCCTGAAATTAGGGGTTTATGAAGCCTGGTAACATTTGACCGCTTTCTCTGCAGATGCTTAGGGTTAAGGATATAACTTAATTTTAACTTCTTTAAAAGGCCTTTTTTGTTCACATCACTGTTCTCACAGGTGATTGTCAAGCGTGTGATTTTGATGTAGGTGGGGTTATTTAGGTCCAAAGTGCTGTTCTGTTTCTAATAGCGAAAGAAATCTTGAGGCAAAAATTACTCTTTCTAAGAGTTATCTAAAGGACAAAATTGACTTCCTTCCCAGAACAAAAGAGACAGCAAAGAGAACACGTAGGAGGCGTGACCCTGGCCCTGTCTCTGAACCCCTAAATCCCCGAATGGATGTTAGAAGCAGACATGGTCCATCAGGATAGCAGAGAGCTTCTCAAGGCTCAACTTGGGCTCTCATTTCTACTCACTTCTTCCCTAGTAATAAAAATACTCTAGCTTTGCCCTTCAAGATTCTTGAGAGCTTTCAGAACAATAAAGAGGTAACACAGTTCTGCAGCAAGGAAGTAGAATTACCCTCACTCTGTGAAGATAAAGCGCAGGATCGAGGGGGTAGGTGATTTTTCCTCAGGTCACTTAAAAAAATCTGCATCAGAGCAAGAATAGAATCAGACTTCCTGATCAACCACAAAATTGTTCTTATTCTCCCTTTTAGCTTTTGCAATCCTGTTTCATTCTTCTAAGCAATACAAACAAAGAAATGTTAGTTTATCCTGGAGCTGCGCTTTCCAGGAGCTTACCCTAGTAAGTTCTCCTCTGAGCTCATTATTTTTGATTCCATTTATCTGAGGACATAGCAAATGGACCCTTTTACAGAGTGAGAAATTTCTTCCATTAAACCAAGGTTTTTAGGTTGCCTCTCTGATCCCTCTATTGCTAAATATTCTGTGGCAAACGCAGCCAAAGGAAGGGAGCAAGTCACATGATTTGGTAGTCTGATCATCTTTTGTACCACAGACTGCAAACAGACTTCCTCCAGGTTTCTCTGAAAAGATACAGTCTCTAGTTCATACTCTTTCCCTCCCAAAATGGCTTATTTCTTTATGTAGCATTCCCAAAGTCCTGTCAGGAAAGCATTGACACAAGTTCATGACTTGTCACAAGGTTATATTGTAGCTTACTGTGATTGTAATTCATTATTTCTAATAATGCCACCCAGTCTAGTGTGCTGGAGCTTCACAGTGTAATTATGCAGGCCAGGTTGCACAGAGAAAGTTCTGTAGGAGAAGCCTGTCAACAGGCAAACTTTTTATCATTAATATAGCAGAAGACTATTGTAATCCCTGTTTTCTAAGTAATTTCTGGATTATGTCCTGGTTTTCTCTTGTATTCTCCTGTCATTTTCCTCTTTGCTTAACCTGGGCTGGAGACCATTTTTTTTATAGAGTCCTTCTGTAGAATAACCTTGTTAACCTTATATGTCAGCGCTCTGCTGACATATCAATCACAAAGTTGCAGTCAGAGTACTGATTTACTATTTGAGGCAAGAAGAATGGCAAGAGTTAAAAGTTGGAAAGGGATCAGATCACTGAGAGTCAAATACACTGCGGACAGTGTAGCAGCAGCAGCAGCCTGTATCACTCAATCTTGGGCTTCCCCCAGAAATTAAGAAATGGAACAGCTAAAGGTTACCCCCTACTGTACATATCCTGCCATGGGGGCTGACATAACTTGCACCAACCTGACACCTCAGTGGAGTGATACAAGCAAACAAATTAATGCAAGACCACCCAGGTAGATTTCAACATAATGTGATGCTGAATATCTATATAATGATGCTTCTGTTAGTACAGCAGTGTTCTCTCTATATGGCCCTTCTTCTCATCAAAAACAAGAGGGAGTGGATTTCAATGCACTTCACAGATCTCTACTGGAATTTTAGCTGTAGCAGAAATACAAGCATATGTGGAAGATTAATTTAGGAGGGTGTTTCTTGGAGAGCTGAATCTGCATTAGTATCTGTCACTAATTCAGCATAGGTATATATGTCCCTTATTTAACTGATTTCTACACTGGGTACTATGCACCAGCACAGGAATGTTATTTGGAGAATAGGAGTGTAGTTTTTTGGGCAGCATTAACATCACTTGGACTGTGATCTACTCTAAGATATACAAGATTGCAACATTTTATTGTGATTGTCATAATTCCCTACCGTTCCCCTAGAAATAACAAAAAATATATTGGCTTAATTGTGAGAAATTATAGAGTGTTTTTCTTATCTTGAGAAAAATTCTCTTAACTAGCGTAAGTTATACCAGGCTTTTGATCTATGGATCTATTGTACAGAGCTAGATTAGCATATACATACTTAAGAGCAGGTAGCCCTTAGTGTTCTCTGCACTTGTCTTATTTCAGATAATGCTTTAAAGTCTAAAGCTGTCTGTGTGAGGTCATCAGGTTATGATATCTGCCAAGAGCAGGGACAGACTTAAATAGTGTCACGTTTGATGAGTAATTTTCTGAGTAATTTTTGTCTGAATGATATAAAAAAACCTCTAATACTTCTTTGTGCTAGGAGGCTCTGGGAGTATAAAAAAACTCTATCCTTTAATTGGGACTTCTCCTGAAATCTATGTTAGGTTTCATCCTGTTTAACAGCCAATCTACTTGTCAGGGAATTAAACCCAGCTCCCTAAACTGCTGTAATAAGGAGATGGGATAAATTATGGGGCTTGGACCTGGGGACTTCAGAGCCAGAATGTCTTGCAGCTGCTTCCAGATTCACTTCAATCTTTATGTTGGGACCCTGAATCATTCCTTAATTATCTGGCTCAGTATAACCAGAGCCTATAATGTCTTAAAAGAACCACATCTCAGTTGGAAATTCTCTTGATTCATCATTTCCAGTGAAAACCTCATTGTGCTTAGACTGCCCTGATAATTACTTGCTCGTTGTGAGGGTAGGGCATAAGGCCTAAAAGAAGATCTGTGACCTCAATAAAGTCACTTGTTTTGACAAAAAGGCATGATTGTTCCTTGGAGATTGGTAAGTGAATGCAAACAGCGTTTTATGTCTCTGAAGTCAAAACAATATAACTGTGAAATTCAATGGTAATCAAATTCTGTCACACTTTATATCAACACAATGTGAATTTAAAGAAAAAAAAAAGCCAAAACAAAACGGTGTCATGGAAATAGGCTCTGCTTCATTAATAAATGTGCCTTAACCCCATGAAGTCTGAACCATGAGAATCTGGAGTTTCCCCTGGACTCTCCCATGATATATCTAACAGAACCTCCTCATGGCTGGGATCAGGTGGTGTTTGCTAGATGTCAGTCCTTAACATACACACCTCCCCGCCCTAAATT
Organism: Vanellus vanellus; assembly: GCF_965231255.1. Classification (NCBI taxonomy): domain Eukaryota; kingdom Metazoa; phylum Chordata; class Aves; order Charadriiformes; family Charadriidae; genus Vanellus; species Vanellus vanellus. The sequence continues at coordinate 23,129,864 of NC_138913.1, read as the reverse complement.
TTTATTCATCTGAGAGATTCTAGCTGTTTATGACAAGCTGACATGTATACTAGAAGCATTTTCTTTCTTCCACCTGTATAAGGGAGTCATCCTGACTGATCTGCCCACAAATAGGACAGGCATCTACAACATAAACATCTAAAACTAGGTGGGTTAATTCTACATTTGATCTGTTGTGTTTGAAATTTCAGGTACCGAGTGTAACTGTGCTTGTGACTGTTTAGGAATATGTCAAACAGTGATACTGTAAAGTCTTGCTTCCATCAGACCCCACTGAGGGCTGCTGTGTGGGTGCAGCATACTGCCTTTTCTGGTGTGTGAGTCCTCCCCTGACGTGTGCTCCCTGCTGCAGTGTACTGTGGTGCTGGGCTTGGTGCAAGTGAGCGCAGGCACCAGCTGTGGACAGCACAGGAGAGAAGTAACATTCAGAAGTAGTCACAGGGTTCTAAAGTTCTTGTGTGGAGGAAACCCACAGACCCGAGTGTAGAAGGTGCCCCTGCTTAACCCTACCCCTAGACTGCAACTAGTGTCATGGGACATTAGTAGACCCAGATAATTCTAGTTACCTAGATAATTCCAGTAGCAGCATGCACTTTATTTTTGCAGTTCGTTCTGAGCTCTGTCCCTATTTTGTCTCAGCTGTCTCTTTCTCAAAACCATAACCCAAATGTCTGCTATAATGGTTTGATGTGGTGGGAAGCCCAGCAGGCCAGAGCAGGATCCCCCCTTCTTCTGTATGTTTTGGTGTCAGTGTGTGCGTGCTGTACTTGTTTACCTCCACCACCATTCCACGCTTAGCAGAAAAGGAAAGTAAGTCAGAAAGAGTTTATCAAGGTGACCCTGGGTAAAGTTCTAGTGGGAGCTGTCCTACTTGCTCTGCATTCATAGAGTTCCAGGCAGAAGAGATCAGAACCAGCACAGAAAAAGAAGAATCCCAGTCCAGAAAATAGTTATTATTTTAGCAAGTGAAACAGGTGATGCATACTACTTTGACAATGACTAAGCAGTGAGCAGCATTATAGTGAATAATTATGTATGTCAACTGTTCCTCTGGATGCCCCCCACAGTCTGTTGACACCATCTTCCCATTATAAGGATTGAATTAATGCCAAAACACCAACATGCATCCTCCTGTACCTGCCAGACTTTGGGAGTGGACGCACGTGCTGGGTCAGGTGGAAAAAGTAATACGTAATTTTATCATCGAGGTCTGAATAACACTGTGGCTTGTGTTGTCTCACAACTCTAATGGTGACCACAGCATTTATATTAAGCAAGGGAAAAAAACAGTAGCTTCAAAAATTTGTCATGCAAGGGTCTGTAATTAGAATAAGAAGTGATGTTGTTCTATAGTGCTGTTTCAGTCTTTTTTGTGTTGCAGCCATCAACCTGTCTGACTGACAGCAGGGAAGGTTCCGTTTTCCTGTGTTGGTTGCATCATTCAGCTATGTCTTAACTACTTAACTATTCCCCAAGAATTAGCACTCACAGCATATTAATCTGTAGTAATCGATAAACACAGAGCTGAGTGAAACACAACATGTAACGCAGTTGAGCAGTAGGTGTTCTTATTCTCTCAGGTCTTGATGCTATAACATCACTGGGGAGGTGAGCTGTATCTGAGCTGTATAAGAAAGGGCATAAAGACCCTGACAGCAAAAAATCCCACAAAATTTGCTTGCAGTCTAGGTTACCTGGATGGCCTGATCTCTGGATAGAAACTGGCAGAGGCTGGGTTACAAAACACTTTGTTTTTCACACACCATGACATTGGGAAGTAGAAAAAAATTTAGGACACTTGGATTACCTCAAGATCATCATCACTGGAGCTTCACGTTGGTCTCTGAATTGTTGCTCCAAAGGCTTGTGTAATCTATTTAAGTCTTCTTCATTATCTCAAAAACATTGTTACTTAGGCTCAGTTTGGTGTCAGAACCAAGAGTTGAGTTCAAAGTGTTAAAGCAGTAAGAGGTGTTGGGAGGGGCTTATGCCTCTTCCTCAGTTGTTTCTTAGCAGGTGGTAATTTCAGTGATGAGTCCAATTCGGCCAATGGAACTGGGCCTTCCTCCTGCCCAATGAAGCCAGTGGCTCTGAGCTGCCCATCAGCTGCATGTGGAGCTGCAAAGGCATGAATTGTATCATGCTCAGGGTCAAAGGATCTCTATTTGAAAAGATCAATATTTAGAAGAATTTGGATAATAGTCCATAAAAATGTTACTATCAGCATTAGCTACAATTACACACTGTGCTTCAATATGCTTCAGAATTACCATTTTCATGCGGGATTAAATATATTTACTCATCTAATCTTGGGAGCTAATCTTTGGAGCATCTAATCTTTGGAGTGACTAGGACTTGGAGATCGGCCATCCTGGGCTAAATTTGTGCCTTCTGAGAAGCTGAGGTCAAATACTTGAAGAATATTAGATTGCAGAAGCAGAAGGAAAGACAGCCTTCAAACATACTATTATAGTAGAATCAAGCATGAATAAAACAGTGATACAGACGGGAGTAAAACATCCAATTGCTGAGGATTTTCAATTTATTCGGACATTTTTTTCTTCTTATGGTTTTTGAGATTGAAATACTATATTCCCAGTAATCCCTTTTATCAAAGCTAGAACATAGGATTGTAGCAGGTTGGCTTTAAGCCATTCTTTCAATTATAGTGAGGGGTTTGGGGTTTGCATCCTGATTTTATTGCATTGGATTTTGTCCAGTTGCAATCTAATAATTACTGGCAATTGAAATGCATCTGCAAGCTAACATACCCCACTAAGCTGAGAAGATTCCGAAATGCTGAGTTAGAAGAATATCAAAATGTCAACACGTTGCAATTACAAGCAGCTGTGATAAGAGTCAGATATAATGACTTTTGATCATCTTTGAGGATAAAATTGGCAGGTATATAATTTTGTCTTTAACTCTGGTAAAAGGTGCTTATGGAAGGCTTATTTAGCAGTCTATCTTTTCTAATAAACTACGAGATAGTATTCTTTAAGTGTTCACGGTTTTTCTCATGTGGAAAAGCTAGTATTCACACTGGCCTGGATTAACAGACATGTCCTATGTAAAACACATATAAAGTTGAGAAGTACGCTAGGTTATGGTTAGTACTCCAGATAATAGCAGGCGTTCCAGGAAAAGCAACAGGGATAATCATAGTTTACAGTGTTAGGTAGAAGGTGTAAAGAAAAGGCCTTGTTTAGCCTGACAAAGGGAAAGGGAAAGCATGGCCATGTTTTGACAGCTCGCACTGCCTATTAGGAATAAACTTCCGACTCTAAGGATCAGTGCTCATTGGAGTGGATTGCTTGGGGAGCCACTGTCTTCACAGGAGTTTAGAACAGCTCAGGCAATTCTCAAGAATGGATTAAGTACAGATGTTCTTGTCTTGGGGCTAGGGGACAGACAGTATCATCCCTCAGTGTCCCTGCAGACTCTGCTGTCAGTTGTTCTAGTGCAATTGTCCCAGCCTGAATCACCCTGGCACAACCACGGGCATAGTTTTGCAGATTTTCTCTAGTGACACAATATGAGACTAGCTAGTCCCAGCTATTTTTCACTCACGTTTTCTTGAAATACTTGCTTTTTTTACATCGCAGTTGATAGCCTCTCCCCTCCTTTACAGTCCAAAATCAATCTATACATCTACACAAAACCCAACCATAGCCCTGTGAACAGGGTAAGTTCTTCAAATACTCAGTGTTTTTGTAGTGCCTGTATTTGCAGAGCATTTTAAAAGTTTATTCCTGGAAACGCTCATATTCTCTTCCATACTTTTAGATTAGTGGTTGGGTGCACATGACTGTATCATTGTAAATGACCTAGCAATGTAATTGTAAGTGCTTTGTCAATGACACCAGAGAAGAACTAGTGCAAAGTGAAAGAACAACCAATAAAAAAACAATAAATCCAAACCTGAAATTCCTATTCATGTATGTAAGCACCAGTCATGTTGCTCTATAGCTTTACTTCAGCTGGTTTATCCTGCTTGTTTCTGCCAGACATATCCACAGCACTGAATTCTTTGTTCTAGCTTCTTGTCTAGTCCTATATACATTTTAATGAGCTGGTTTCACATTTAAATACATTAGGTTATCTGAGGCTGCTTTTTATTTTGCATCTCCTCAGAACTATTAAGATCTACTGGCAGACTTACTGTACGTTTCTAAATCTGAAAGCTCCGGGATTAGTGTTGGTGTTTTAGCCTTTGAATTTGCCATCTTCAGAATTCTGTTAGCGACATGAGAATTTGAAGCTTCAAAGCACTATGTGATTCCCTTCTATAAGTCCTTACCTGGTTGTCTCTCTGCATCTCCTTTTTAGGCAGACGTTTGCATTTTTTTTTTTTTTAATTTGGCTTAACCTTTTTCTGTCCAGACACATTGCTGCTGTATTATTCACAACAGGTAATTTAATGACAATGTAAACAGATAAACATAACATTTTTGCTGGAAAGCCAAGGTGCCCATAGTGCACCAAATAATTGCCTTGGTAAATCTCAGAAAGGTTGAAATTACAGTACAAATTAATTCTACACTTTACCTGTTACATACATGAAAGTTTCTATGAAACCGCAAAAAAATTCTGTCTGGAGAAAGTTTTCTGTATAACAGATGAATGAAAGTAGACAAGAATAATCTCTCCTTGAGGATCTTTCCTTGGGGTAAAAAGAGAGGCAGTTTGTGCTGCAATGTTAACAAAAAATGAACAAAAGCTGACTATTTCTGTAAAGAAACAGCCTGCTTAGACACCTTCTTTTCTCTCAGCACACCAGCGTGTATTTTCTTTGCTGTATAAAATAGCTCAAGTCTTCCTCATAGTGCTCATACTGCACAGATTAAAGTGATTTTTTTCAGGCTTTTAGGTAGCACCACCAGCTTAAGAAAATTTGCCACTTCATCCCTGTCCTAACCCCAATCCATACACAAATCTTCAAGTTAAAAGTTCAAGCTTGAGCTAGCTTGCCTGGCAGAAATAAGTTGTCTGACACTAAAGCTACAAACACTGCAGAGATGAGTTATCTACCAATTACAACAGCTTATCAACTGCTAATCCAATTAGTCTGCACGGCTTCACTGTTGCGCGGCTCTCTCAAGTCCTCTCAGGCTGAAGGTAGGTAGTAATTCACGTGCACTGATACAGCTAACACTTGCAGCAAAGACAAGCTCTAAAAATTCTCCTAGAAGAGGATGAGTAAATCACTAAATATCCCAAGAGTAATTTAGATGCGATGATCACTGGTGCGGGCAGTATGTAATCACATTTTATTGACAACTCCTAAAGATCAGTCTTCCTTTGAAGCTGCCTAGAGTGAAACTGAATAGAACGTAGCTAGAGGGCCTCATGCAACATACAGTGATGAGACCTCATCTGGCACCAAATGAGCTGCTTTGGGTAAGGGAAGCACCGCAAGCCTTTCTTTCAGCATAGTGCTGTGCTTTGGCCTGCATTCACTGCCGTGAATGTACACCATATCCTTAGGGACAACCATCTGTAGAGAGTGTGGCAGTTTGCTTCATAGAGCCGTGACTCTTAGCACATCTAAGAGCTTCAGGTGGTATGTTTTTTGGAGAAGAAAGGCAAAGGCTGTGTAAGTGATCTTGTAATAGAAAACTTGAAACTACAGTTTCTGTATAAATAAACATCGGACCTTAAACATTTTTTGGAATTCATGTTTGATCACTCCCATAATCTCATCAATTCATTTTTTAAAATGCTGTGCTTCCTTGGACACAGATTTTGGAAGCCGTGTTTCATGTCAGAATATGTTATCACAACTTTATAAACACCTGCATACAATACTGGAAAAACACTGACAATCAAACTGCTGCTAGGTACCACCCAACAACCCACAAAGCAATTCCACTTATCACAATAAATGGGAACTCAAAAATACTTGGTTAAAATGGGTATAAATTCTTTAAATACGTTAAAACATAAAGTGAATCATTAGATGTGTGGTTTGTGTATTGGTATCAATAATCATTTTGTATTCTCTTTCTTGCAGGAGGTGAAGTCACCAAGCCCAGATTTGCTCAGTATTTCCATGGCAGCTTGGCCAGTCTTACTATCCGGCCAGGCAAAATTGAGAGCCAGAAAGTGATTTCCTGTTTGCAAGCCTGCAAGGAAGGTCTGGATATTAATTCTCTTGAGAGTCTTGGCCAAGGAATAAAGGTGAGGGATGAACTGACATAATCTTTGATAAAAATTTAGAGCTGATTTATGAAGTGGAGAGCCCAAGGTAGAGTACACACAGTACAAATGTACTCCTAGAAGCAATGTAATTTCCCATAAAGTCATGCAAAGAAAAAGTGGAACAGTAGAAGAGCTGTGACACTGCAAAGAAAAATGTTTCCATTATTGCAAAGCTAGATGCTGAGAAAGTATGGTACTGCTGATATTTCAGAGTCCATAAGAATTGCCAGGTCATGTTCTCATGCTTATTTTGGTAGTTTTACAGAAATAGACGTGATTCCAAAGAATTACTGAATTTTGATCTGAAGTGGCTTTAAAGCAGTGGAGAACATAAGTGCAATATCTGTCACCTAAAGGCAACTCCGAAAGATGTCCCAGTGCAACAGTATCAAAAATTCAAAGTGTGTTCCAAGAGGAAAATGCTATGGCACATGAAAACTGGACAGTAAAAAAAAATGAAGTCAAGAAACTAAAATTTTACATTTGCATATCATTATCCATCTTCATTATCCATAGGACTATCTTTACTGATATTGTAACACTTTTTCTAAGATCGGAGAACAACAGAGCGAAATCCTATTTCAGTTGACATAGTGGCTATGATACTTTGCATTTGTTAAGACAAATTCTGTTCTTTTAGATACATATGTAGGATCATGACTATAACTTCTGTAATACATAGATGCGATGCATTTTCAGCTTTCCTTTACTGATACCATTATTAGATGACAGGTGTTCTTCTGCCTAATGTGTAAACAAACTGTGAATCTATTTCCTAGCACAGAAATTCACAATGCCGTCCTCCAAAAGAGCTGAGCTTCAAATTCAAACGGGGAGGATACTTTGGCTGCAGACTATGCATCCTGTGAAACTGCATGGGTGCTTTTTCAGTGGGGAGGAAGATGGTGCTCTAACACTTGATCTAGAGCATGCAGTGGCAGTGCCGTGTACTACATTTTATTAGCTAAACCTTTTCATTGTACAAGATAGGAGACTGATCTGAAATTCACTCAAATGTTTGTCTAGGTGATAAGTTACAGTGGTGTAGTATAACTGATGCGCTTCTGAAAACAATGGTAAAAATGAAAATCGAAAGTGCAAAGTTGGCACAGTTGGAACAGTTGGCACCTGACCTTGAATGGAAGATTAATAAAGAGAAAGTGTTTCCGGTATCAAAAATAAACATACCTGGTCTCAGAATAGCACGCGTGACAGTTGCACAGATGGTAGGTTCTGGGTGGCTATTTACATGGTGCTTAGCAGGTTCAGCATAGGCGAGCTGATGGTGGAAGGTGTTTCTGCTGGGCACTTTGGACTCATGAAGCTTCACCCTTTAGCCACCTAAGAAAGAGCAATGCAGTTGTAATACAGTGTCTGACAGTAGTGTTGGCATTTTTGTGTCTGCAGCCTAATTTTGAGGTATCTGTGACAGCTCTCAGAAACACTGTCTAAACTGTCGCTATTTTTAGCCTTTTTTAATGAGAAAGACAAAAATGGCTCAGACGAGGGCTTTCTCCAGTCCCTTTGGCAGCATTCCACATTCCAGCTGTTCTGGCAACTGAGCTATTAACTAGCTAGAGTCTCCTTTTGCTAATTTTATTCTCTACTACTGCTAGCTTACATAAAGGAGAAAGAAGTGTATGCAGGCTGTGACTCATGTTAGTCCTCCTCTTTGTTAAAAAATACCCGTCGGTGTGTTATGACCTTCCTGCCAAGCTTTAAACCCAGTCCTCCGTGTTCTGGTGCTTCATTCTGCTCTTCACAGTCTATTTGCTCTTTTGCTTTTTAACCTTTCTTACTGTAAGGAAGTGTAGACAACCATTGTCCGTGTAGAATACAACACGTTCATATAATCAATATCCAGCTTTGGGGACTGCACGTGAGAGGAGGGTGCATTTCTTAGTGTTTTGTGCTGACAACAGTAGGGTACCAAATCAAGGGGCTTAATCTGGTTTTCTTTGCAATGCAGACGGTTTGCAGAACCTATTAACATACCAAAAAAATGGCATCAGGATGAATTATGATGAGGATAAAATCAATCACTTGCTATGCGGATATAGTAGTAAAGTTTCTTGGTCAGCAAGACTGTTTTCTCTTCAATGCAACGGACTAGAGAAAGATCAGGGCTACAAGAATAGGCAGTGACTGTGCAAGGTTTGTTGGCTCCAATGAGCAGCTGGCTTTGTGCAAGTAGCAGCTCCATCTTAAATCATGACACCCTTATTGATCATGAGACAGAGACAGGAGAATACCCTTTATTGTGTCTGACATTAATGAAGATGTAGGAGGGAAATGTTATAATTGTTTTGTTCATTCATGTTGAAATATATCTCAGAAAGGTAGCCCAGGGTAAAACCAAACAGAAAGCAGGAAAAATATGCTTCTGCACACTACTTTGGCTTAAGCCAATATTTTTATATGGGGGATGTGTTTAACCAAAAAAAATTACACAGTAATAATAATGATGACAGTAAGTTAAGGTTTTGAACTTTAGAGCTGCAGAAATAGTATCAGCAAAGTTGATAAGGCTGGGCAAAGTACAGCAAATCAGGATCAGTTTACTACAAAATTAACAGTAGTTATTCAGCTAGGAATTAGATGACTGATATGAGCACATGTTTTAGGGAACATGTGGATTCAGCCAGCAATAGCTAACAAACAAGATTATTTTTTTTCTTAAATCATTAGATTTTAAACTTATGTCTGTGCAACATTCCTTGAAAATGTCTTATTTTGTACTCTGTACCTGGTACCTTAAATACTAATTGTATGCATTTCCCTTAGTATCACTTCAACCCTTCCCAGTCAGTCCTTGTCATGGAAGGAGATGACATTGAGAATATAAATCAAGCTCTCCGAAAGGTCTCATACATCAACTCTAGACAGTTCCCTACTGCAGGCGTACGACGTCTCAAAGTCTCATCTAAAGTCCAGTAAGTTATACTTCAGCTGAACTGATTAGATTAGGAATATTTTTAATGAATTACTTTTTTCTTTGGACATGTGAAAAGAAGAATTTTGGCTAGATTACATCGCTAAATCATGCTTTTATGTTATTAAGCATAAAGGATGACTTTCATTTACTTTTATGCTGATTTACATTGTGGTTTTCTATTGTCATTTTGAGAAACTTTTCTTGTTGATGAAATTAACTTGCATTCTATTTATAGTTTGGAGCATACAATCCAGACTGAAAAGTACTTGCGTTTATTGCACTCTTATTTTAGTCTTCATTTTAAAACGTTATAGTTTCTCCTGAGATAGCTAGAGCCTTGACTTTTTAAAGCAGTCCTATTACATCCAAAAGAGAACATATCTGCAAGAACGGTATTTGTAGCTATGCTTGAAATAGCCTTTATCTGTCTGTATCCTTATATGGCTGTTATCACCGAAGTACCGGTGTTGGGTGTTAAACAGAAATTTGTGTCCTTCCATTTTCATGCAACAATAGTGACAGAACCTGAACAACAATGTTTACAGTTCTACATAACCAAAGAGCCTTTTACCACTCCTGAGCTCCCCTGGGTATGTCTCTGTTACAGCAAGTCGTGCGGTGCAGTGAAAGCAGATCTTTAGAGTGAAAATAAACGTGAGTTCCATGAACTCTCCTCTACTGCGCTGTTCTTACTACGTACTAGGTTTAGTCTAGTGCTGTGGGCAGACCACACTAAGTGTTTGGAGAGCATCTTCTGGAAGCGGTCCAGTTTGCACACAAGGCTAGCTCAAGCCTTGTGCAAAGATACAGTAAGGCAGAGTTTGTCAGGCGATTCACTTCCAAAGCACAGCGCTGATTCAGACAAAAATGCTAATACAGGCCCCTTTTGTCCCCAGTAAATACTGGGGGGTGCCAGAATGAGTTCATGATGGGTCCAATTTAAAGGGATAATTAGGCCCTTTTATGTGTACATGACAAGATAACCATATTATGTTCATTAGGTATCGCTTTGAGAATTTAATGTTAGGTTTACTACAATTGGTTGCTATCATCTAATTAACTTGATTTTTTGTAACTGTTCACTACTTTGTTAACTGTCAGTTAAACATCAAAATATTATTCTCATAGGGACTTTACTGAAGAGTGAGCTTGTCATGAATCTGTTTGCTAGGCTGTCTCTACGTAATTGCAATAGCTGCAAATGTGGCAGGGGATGAGAGGAACAGAGCTGGCCCATGGACATGGTCGTGCACATGCATGTCCTTACGTGTGGCAGCGTCAAAAGTATGGAATAGACTGATCTGAGACAATACAAAAGGATGAGAGCCATCAGATGGGTTTTGGGCAGTGCAAGTGCCACACACCTCTGATGTGCAATGTGTTACATGCAGTTAATGAATAATATATTTTTCAGATGTTTTGGTGAAGATGTCTGCATTAGTATCCCAGATATAGATGCGTATGTAATGGTATTTCAGGCCAATGAGCCCAAGATTACAATAAGTGGGATGGACCACTTTGCTAGACCAGCTGCACAATTTGAAAGAGGTGTTATTTTGTTACCTGACATCAGGATTGTCAGCACAGTCACTAAAATGGAGCATCCAGTGGACTCAAAAGAACATGACAGAGGTTTGTGCATTTCTTTTAAATATTATTATTTACCTTGTAACACAACCCTTCGCGTTTTTTTAAAGGATAGTGTAGTAGTAGCACAAAGGAAGTCACTTCACCCAGATTAATTTAGGCAAAGTTAGGCAGCAATAATACTGTAATGAAGACATTCAATTAAACACGTTAAAAAATGTGTTAACTAGTGATAGATGAGTATGTGCTTCAAAAAAAGCAGCTTTTCCATTTAACTTCTTGCCTACTTCAGAATAATTCCTTTCCACTCTTCTTTCCATATTCCGTTGAATAACATATTTTCATTACAATCTATTTGTAACAAAATTTTATTCATTTTACTGATAAAGTGGAAAGCAGTAATTGACTAATAGTTGGAGTGTTAGTCTGTTCTTATGTTTCCAGCTCTGCTACTGACTTGTGGGTGATACGTGAGAAAGTAATCTTGGGCCTCAGTTTCCCGCCTATATAATGTAAATATAATAATTCTCAAAGATTTTTTTCAAGGATGATAATTTATTTTAATACTGAGCAATTTGTGTATTATTGTTTGACACTAGGTGAATGTTCAAAAATATAAATAAGGTTTAAAATAATTGTCTATAAAGGAATCTTCCTTTGGGATATTTGTGTGCAAGGTAAATGAAAAGCCCAGTAAGCTGAGGAATTATTTTAAAGAATATTTGTTGGACTAGAATAAGCAGCAACTAGATGTACATCTCTTGAAAATAGAAAATCACTAATGATGTGCAAGTTTAGGGGCATGGATTCCCTGAGGCCATGCTCTGTAATAACGCTGCTTAGCACTTGCCTGAAACTGCATTTGTCCTCCGAAGGCTGGAAAGTGTATCATATCATAATACCGACTGCATACAATTACAGTACACAAAAAAATGAATGCTTGCATACAAGAGTGATCATTATCCATCACTTAAGACACAATGCATGTATAACGCTCCATGTCCCTAAACGGTATGACATCTTCAAAACTGTTCAGTAAATTAGGAACTACTGCCCTTCAGTTTAGTTCATAAATTTCATCTATCCCTGTTTTTTCCCAGTACAATTATTGGCACAATTACTGTTGTAGCACCTTGTAACCTAAAAAGCCCGAGTCTCACCTTGAAAAGGAAGATAGCAGCATTTCTTAAACTACTGTTTAATTAATGTTATCTGAAAAAGGCAAAGACAGCAATAAATCTTGACCTGTATCTACCTATAGCTATTTTTTTCCCTTATCGGGAATTTACATCACATGATCATCATGACTGTAGCAGAGATGGCAAGGCTGAGGAGGCTGATTTAGACACCCAGTATTCCCCAGTCACAGGACCAGTTAGGTCTGTCTCTCATCAAAAGCAGATCAGCAGCCTGACTATGTCTCTGAGACCTTATTTACCTGCCCCCGGAATGCCAATGTGTTGCTGCTTGTCCTGCCTCAGTAGAGAAATCAGTGGGATCCCACCAATAGCTAAAATTGCTGCCCCACCTCTCCTGTTTGCCCACTGGCACGCAGAGCAGCAAAGCTGACCAGTTCAGGCTTTTCCCTCGCTCTGCAGCCCAGCTCTTGCCTGTTTCTTACAGCTTCCCATGAAGTAGTCCAACTCATCAGCCATAGCAATATTCAGATTTGCCTATCCTGCAAATTTGAGTTGGGTCTGCATTTTTTGGTAAGTTAAACTTGTACCTAGAGTTCAAATATCCAAATTCACTGTACTGGGAGTTGGGAATCTAGGGCATAAGATTTTTCTGTCTATGCCTTCCTTCCCCATACAGCCTCTAAAATGAAATTTGCGCTAAGTTCCAAGATTGCGGTCTCTGTGCCTGCAGTACCCTCAGGGAGCTGGTTAAGCAGTCTCGCCAGACACTCTGTGCGAAGTTGACCCAGAGAATTACAATATTGAATCAATATGCTACTCTTTTTCCAGTGACAGAATTTTTATTTTTGACCGTACGTACTGAAGGATAGTCAGTTTACGACTCAATTTCTCCAAGTCACACAACACAGTGTCTTGCCATTTGTGATAATACCATGTTCGTGGATAGATGGCCATGTTCTTTGTAATGCAAATTCTTTATGGGCCATAGAGTGACTGAGAGAATCAGCCGAGCACGGATATATTTGACATGTATTTTTTCAGTTCAGTTTTCCTTGAGAAAAGAATGAATGTGTGATACCAACCTGGTGTCAATACAGTATTGAAACACAGAATTGTTTACATGAGTTTATTTCCAGGATCAAATTTCACTTTTCTACTTCCAGTACTGTTCTTGAATGTCTTTTATTACAGAGCAACATATTTTCTATCTATCATCTATCTCACTAGGTATTTGTAGGCCTTCATCGTCATAGCACCTGAACAGGCAAGACGCTTCTCTTTCTTTTGATTTGCTTCAAGTGTGTTGTATTTAATATTGGCAAAAACAATTCAGCCGTCTTTGCAAAAATTGAAAGCCCTGATGCAAAGCACATAAAATGACTGAGCTGTTCTGTGATCATTTATCTTAGTTTCTTTCTTCTTTTTTTCATGGTATATGCCATGTATTCACAGCCAATAAGCCAGCGGTATTAGAGGAAATGCTTCACAACTTGGATTTCTGTGATATTTTGGTCATTGGTGCAGAACTGGATCCTGAACAAGAGTGTTTAGAACTAGATCGTGTGGAGCTTCAAGGAAAACATCTAGATGCCACAAATTCCACAGCAGGCTATTCAGTCTATGGTATGTTCATGGACTTTGCTTTCCCTTATTTCTACTCACCGACAATTACATTATTGGAATGGAAGGACTAATTTGAAATAAGTTAGACAGAAATCTGTGATGTACTACCCATAAAATATTCCAGGAGAGACTGCGTCTCAAAGAGCGTAGTCACTTCTTGATCTCTGGATGAGCTGTGTTTTATCTTTTGGAATACAGCACCACTTTGTCTTGATCTCAGCATCCCTCCTGCTACTCCCCAAATAAGGAAGATAGCAACGCTGCTTTCTTTAAATGTGGGGGCTCTTGTTGACCATCACAGTGGAATGTGGGAATGAAGGGGTTCCTCAGTGCTCCTGTACAGTGTTAGTAACTCATTCACCTTTTTTTTTTTCATTTACTAAATAATTTATTGTAAATCTTTGCTGTTGTGTGTGTTCCTCTCCCTTATGGACCTACATTCATTTCCAAAAACTATTCTCACATAATTGAGTATCAGACTACCATTTTCAGATCATGCTGCCAAATTTTGTATTTTCTGTGAATAATTGAATTCTCCTGTACTGTACAGAGCATTTGTTACATAATAACTCCTCGAGATCATTACTGCTCTACCACTATTTCAGGTGTGGACAGCATGCACAACTATGAACAGGTTCTTCGGCAGATTCGATATCGTAACTGGTACACTTCTGCCACCTTTGACAGAAAATTCAGAGTCAAGTGCTCAGAGCTAAATGGACGTTACACCAGCAATGAATTTAACTTAGAGGTAAGCAATCATTGCGTCAAATTTTCCAGCACTGAGGCTGAGCACTAGCCTTATCTTCAGCAACAGTAAGTTTTCTTTAAAATATGTAAAAAATTGACTGATAGGTTCTAGTAACTATAATCAAATAGAGAAAAAATTCTAATTTCCATAAAAATAGGAAGTTGTCTTCTCCTGTGGGTATTCCTCAATGTGGGTCTGTCTATTCTGGTGCATATGTAAGGAGATGACCCTTCTTTTGAACTCCGCTAACACAGGGAATTACTCCTGTTCAAACGGAATGGAGGCTAAGATCATCATCATTGTTTTTCCATGATGTAAAATCTCCTACAGGTCTTCGTGAAGATCTATACACCTGCTTGAAAGTAAATCATTACAGCTTCATTGTTTTCCTTAGATTAGTTATTTTTTAACTTAACGTGACATACTTTTCTTTCCTGCAGCATTCACCTTTTCAGTTTTTCCAAGTACTACCCCCTTACAATAAGTTTGATCATTAGTTCTTCATCAGATGGAGGTCATTCCTGGTAATTTACTTGATTTCAGATTTGAGGAGGAAAGTCAGTATACAGGTAATGAACACACAGGATGGACTTCATCTGTCTCATTCTCTTGGATCCACAGCCCAGACGTGGTCAGCCCCCAGAAGAATATTTAGATAGCTCTCTTGAGCTTATATGTGCTGTTACTAAGTGCAGTGCAGCACAATGGCTCAGGGACTGAGAATTAGTGCTGATGGATCTCAGCAGGAATTGTGGGCCTATTCTGAAGAATCAACTTATCCAGCCTAGAGGTACCAAGTAACCACGGGAAAGGGGCAGGACCTTCTTAGTAACAGGCTCAAAATTTAGTAGTTGGTTCTGAAAGTTTTTTACATGTTTATGTTGTATTGAAAATTCTTTTTACCTTAGCATTCTGCAGCCCTGACAATGACTGCAGGGTTTTTTGTATAACATAACTATTGGTAGGGCAGAGAACTGATCGTATCTTCAAAGAAATTCACTCTGAAAGTAGGGACACAGAAAAAAAATGAAACCTCTTACTGTTTTGGGTTTAATGTCAACGAGTTTGATACCTTCTCTGTCAATATTCAGAGTGACAAATCTCCCGCTACCTGTCAGGGAACACCTAAAAGCTGATCAGTGCAGAGAAAGAAAAGTCACTGCTTATCCAGACAGGTAAATCAAAAAAATCTATTTCTGTGCCACTTGATAGTCTACAGCTAGAAATGTTAGAATGCATTTTTAGTGCTAGAAATGAGAAATATATTAACCTGCGTATTTTTCACTAGCATAAAAAAAAAAGTTAATTTGGCCTTTAAGATCTATATAATAGTGTTCCTATCTGCTGATGAACTTCATAGTTCAGTGCAATGTATGGAGCCAGCAGGCTTGGAATATAGGGCACATTGTAGTATCTGGTCTCTTATTTTTCTCTTGTGCCAGGTTAATATTCTACACAGCTCCAACTCTGACTTCATGGACCATGTAAATCATATGATAGTACAACCGCAATTTCTCCAATCTGTCCACCACCCAGAGGGAAGCATAAGTGCTGTTCACAACTCAGGTATGTGACAACTTTACAGAGACTGCTCCTAATGATTCTGGTATGTTGGCATTTCCCCTGTGATTCAGCTTGGTCAACAAATAAAGCCCTGAAGTCCATAGTTACAGATTGTGAAACCTCACAAAAAGATCATTGCACAGGTATGAAAGAAGGTAACATTGAATTCTCTTCTTTCTTTCCAAGGAGGTACTTTGTCATTACAAACTGGTATTCTGTTTTAAAGTCTTCATTAAAGATTATGTACTCTGACCCACATAATTAAGAAAATGTCTTGTTTCTAGTATTGAATAGTATGAAGGATAATATTTATGCTCATATTGTCTTTGTACATCTGTATTTCTATGGCATATTAATTTCTGCCCACCCCTTTCAAAGCAAAAGGAAGAGATGTTTGTATTAATTTTTTAAATATGTAATTGCTGCAGTTGTTCTGTTAGCTGCTGTCCAGGCCTCAGTCTGGAGCGAAGATAGGTCTACCTAGCCATGTACAGGGGGCATTAGTATATATTATAGACATTAAATTGAACGTTTGGACCATAAGACTTAAAATCTGAAGTCATCTGAAGCCTTTTCAGTGAAATTAAACCCTGGACAAATATATCTGTTTAAATGCTGAATTCTGAAATCCTTTTAGCTGAATGATACATATGTAAAGAAGTAAAGCTGATGTAAAGTGTAGGTAGTAATAAGTAGATATACACAGTTATATACAATTATGCTTAGAAAATTACTGTATTTTTCTGTACACTTTTTTTTACAACATGAAGTATTGCAAACTAGTTCTTTCTTTTTACTTTAATATTCTTCTGATTTCAGGGTTCCATTCTTACAGGCAGGGCTAGGCAATAAAATGGGGTACAGAAGTACTGTAGCTCCTGGAACTGCAGTACCTAGGTAGCAAAGGTACATAGAAAGTGGCAGCACTTCTCCACTAACCTAATTATGGGGCTCATAATATACGAGTAGTTGAGAGAGATTTCTTCCTGTGACTAGGTGGAGACAGAGGCTTCTCAGAGTGCAAAAGAACAGTGAGGAAAAATGTCTTGAATCCTCAAGAGTCTCCCAGGAAGGTTGTAACACAGGCAAATAGAGCATCAAAAATAGAGCATCAGTGTGTTGTTTTATTTCTTGGAGATTGAGATTGAAATCACAGTACAAGTGTTTGAAATCTTTGAAAATTTAAGCTTTGAGATATACTTTTTCTCATAAGTGAGGTTAACGCTTTAGCTGTAATCAGGAGACAACATGCAGGTAAGATAACTGAACCTTATTGCAAAAACATTTGTTCTGAAACTAACTGATTTTGCACTGATTGACTGCTTGTCCTCTGTAATAAAGTGATTTAAAGAATAAATGGTAGGCATACTCACTTTTTAGTTATGATTTATAATGCTCATTATAAGATAGCTCTAAACGCCATTCGTGTATGCTCTGCCTTTGTAGATGGGCACTTGTCAACGCTTTCTGTAGTCCCAGGTAGATGGCATATGGTTGTGCTGGTTCTCAATCCAAATTAAGAGGTACTGAGGGAAAAAAAACAATGTATTGAGTGTTTTGTAGGCAATTTGTTCCACAAATGTAAGCCCATTCCCTTTTCCACCTTTTGTTACAGTTGTTCCAAGTGTGGCTACTATCGTTATCATAATCTGCGTGAGTATACTCATTTTCATCATAACCTTGGGGGTCTATCGAATTCGGACAGCTCATCAGCACAGCTCTGGAGACAATGAAGGAAGTAAAGAAAATGAAATGGATTGGGATGATTCTGCTCTGACTATTACCGTCAACCCCATGGAGGTACGTAACTAAGGCATAGTATTATATCATGGTACCACCAGGAGTTACTGTCTGGGCTGGTAGCTTACTCAGCAGGGAGTTTTGATCCTCTTTGAGCATACACTCGTTTAGTCTTGGCAGAACAGTTATACATATGTACACTCAGGACCCCATCTCAGTTTTCAGCTCCACACACCTTGAGCACTTCTTAGTATTTGTTGTCATATATATTTACTAAATAGGATGGTGAAGAATTCTTGGGTACAACACCACCACTTCCTCTCCATCCATATTTGCACCCTAGGTACCCAAGATGATCTAGTTACTTTGTTTTTAACTTTTTAATGTAAGAGCTAATACACTAAAAGAAGGGGAAATGATCAGCGGTTTAAAGAAACTGACATTGAAGGGTTAAATTGTGGCATCTTGACTACGAAGATATTGCTTATTGACATTCCATTCTTGTTAGAGTAGTTTTTGAATATTTGCTAGTGAATTGTATCATATTTGATGCCTAATAATCACATAAGGATGGAAAGCAGATTTTCCCAGCATGTTAGCATTTCTAAATGTGGAATAAATGCTCACGTTCTCACAGCCACTGGCTAGCAAGAAGGCACTTTTCTTCTACTGTCTCTCTTTCATTTCTTTAAATGTACTGTAGAAATATGAAAAGCCTCATCAGACAGAAGAGGAGAGTGAGGAAGAAGACCTAGAAGATGAAGAGGAAGATACAACCAGTGCTGAATCAGATGAAAGTGAAGAGGAGGAGGAGGAGGAAGAGGAAGTGATTGTCCAGAAGGGAGACAAACAGAATGCTACCAGGCAAGAGCAGTTGGAGTGGGATGATTCAACACTCCCGTACTAGCAGCCCTTCAGCCACATTGCTCTTTTGTAACAACCAATACAATGCTTTTTCAGATCTATGAATTCATTGACAGGATTTGAACTTCTGCTTGCCTATAACTGTTTTGCCTGAAATGACCTTGTTGTACGAATTAATAATGGTAGAACTGACCCTTTTCTTATAAAGCCAGGAGAAAACATGGTACAAACATACTGGCGTCACCAGTAATAAAGTAATCTAGAACTCGATCTGTTAGCAAGCGTAGTTCTCAATTTCCTGTTTCTATACTACAGATATGTGACAAAAGTCCTGTCACTCAATCCATAGAGGGTTTTTGCCTTTGCTATTTTTTTCACACAGAAGAGATTTCAGCTTGTTATGAAGAATTACTCGTGTGGGTCCAAATAACAGTTGCCATTTGACTTCACACTCTTACAAGTGTAAAATAGAATCCAGCTTCAAATTGGGGCAGAGTTTTAGTGCTGCAGGTGACAGAGACTGAATTCCATTTGTCGTCTTGTCCTGCCTTCTTTGGATGTTAACTGTCTTCTACAAGGGAATATCTAGGACTTGACACAGGATGCATGTGTGCCTGTGTAGAAGTGGACAGTGTATTTTTCAGGCATGCTGTCAGAACCCTCAAGGTAGGGATTTTATCCAACCCACCCATAGAAACTTAAGAGAGTTTAAAAAAACAGCAACAACAAGGGGCTGCTGAAGATTACCAAAAAAAAAAAATCATTCTGCATCCACAGATTGAGTAATACAAGCTTATGCAAACTGTAAATTCTAATGGGATTGATTGACTGAAAACCCGTAGAGCTGCTCATGAGTTATGGATTGAGCAATTTGCAGCAAATCGATGCTTTAAACCGTCTGTCTTGTAAAATCATTAGCCTGCTGCAGTATCTTACTGAAGTAGTGGAAAATAAGTGACCCCATTATTCCATAGCCATGTATGGTTGGGATTTAAACAATGATTTTACATGAGACAACTGTCCCCTTTTGCTTTAGTGATTGCCAGCTGGAATCCCTGTCTGACTGTATTCTATAGAACGTTGTGCCCTATTTCTTCTGTACCCTTACCCACCTATAAGTGGCACAAGAGAAAGTGACAACATACCCAACTGTTAGCTCTCTGTTGTGCTCATAATTCTCCCTTATTTCTTCTTCCTGAAGCCATTAATGTTGAGAAAATGTTTTATAAAGTAGAACAACAGAACAAATAGAACCTACCTGGAACCAAAACAAGTGAAAACAAAAACTAAACTCTTAAGAGTCTGAGAGAGTATTTTAGTTTGTTATGGTAACACAGCATATTTTTCTTAAACACTGTTTAAAAAGGAAAAAAAAAAAAAGAGCAAAGCTACATACAATGTGTTGATAAGTCTGTGTGGTGTGTTTTTTGTCCCCTTTCCTAAATTATCTTTGCATCTTCAAATGCTCTGCATACCAAATGATGCGGCACTTGCTAGGATAAGTGCTCTAATGGATAAAATACAAAATGGCATGGAAGTGAACACTGCCTAGTGGCTTGTCTGTTTTGTTGTTTTTTTTTTCCTGAGTACTTCACTTTCTTTTCTTTACAATTTCATCATTGACTTTTTTGCTTTTGTAATTTGCTGTTTAAAATGAGCTGCTTCCTCTTCTCCTCTCGCCCAGAGAAACAAGTAGTCAGTTTTGCCACAACAGGACATTCCTGAGCACCCGTGGTGTCTTTGCAAAGAGTAACTTGAGCAATCTTGAGGGTATCCACCTCTCTCAGCACTAAATTATTAGCAGCTCCTGAACATCTTGGAATACAGAGAACATATTGTGGTTTGGAGGTTCTTTTAATTCCAGTTTCTGCATCAGATAGTTGCAGGGAAAGACTGACAGCAACTAGACCTTGTAGTTTAATAACTAGAAAGGAAATGAAAAGAACTCTAAATTAGTTTTAAAATTAGAGATCTTCACGCATTATTGTTGGCACATGATTGTTAAGACTGGCAACATAGAAGTTTTCTTATATGAGCAGTCGTGTTTTATTTTTATTCTGGTCTCTCACATGTATTAAACTTACTTACAAGAATATTTGCAGAATCAAGCCCACATAAAAGCAATTTATCTGCAGGAATAAAGATTGTAGAATTGCCCCAAAATTCTGTTTAATAAAAAATTAATTTTAAAGTTTCTTAATATCTTGAATAGAAATTTTATGTTAGCTCATTTCCTAAATAATTTCCTTGTGTTAATGTTTGTCAGTGACATGAAGCAGGCTCTTCATGATGATTGCTATCAGCACATATCAGCAAAGCTTTCTGCTCAGAAAAAAAAAATATTTAAAAGTAGATATTTAAAAGTCAATTTCAGATTTAAAACTGGACTTAAACTATTTTTAAACTTTCTGTTGTTCCTGATTATTATTATTGTTATCAGAGCAAACATTAGGGCAACTTGAAAACAGCAATTTACAACCTTATTGATAGCCTTTAATTCTTTTATATGTTCATGTCTTCATCCGTGTGTTTATCCATCTAATAGATTTTTATCTTTTTGTTACTGGAAGCAAATCTTTTCAGGTCATGCTGGTACATTACACAAGAAGCAAAGTATTTTCTCTACTGTAAATAAACCTACATTTTTAAACCTAAGCAAAGTAATGCAGGCATGTGTTATCACTACAATTTGGTTTGCAACAAGATATTCAGCAAACTAAAATGTATCACTGTACTTATTTTAGATTACTCATTGGTGTGTTATGCAGCATTTTTCATTCAAATAAACAGAAAAATCCTTTTCACAAAACGTTAGTGAGAATGAGAAACTTCTTCACAAAATAAACTTTGGAATTAGAACATTTGTGTAGAAGTTGCAACAATGGCTTCATGAGCAAAAGCCTAATAGTAGAATAACATAGAAGTACCATTTTTTCTGAAATAATTTTAACAACATTTCCTGCCCTCCATTAATTATTTTTTGATGTAAACTACTTGCTTAAAACCAAACAAGAACATATACGTATATATGTGCATACATACACACGCACTCTTTTCTTTTTTTTTTTTTTTCCCCTTATCAATCAAAAGCTAAAATTCTCTTTTCCTCTCTGAAAAAGGGTTTATGCTGCAAACTCTGAAATGGCAACTGTAGTGTCTGGCTCCTTAAGATGCAATGTTTATCCTTAGCCCAGTTGCAAGGTTGAGATATGAAGATACACAAATAAAGGTGGCTTTTTTTACAGTAGCAATAAACAAGTGCATCTAAAAATTCTCTGACAAGGTCCTTGTAATAAATGACATCAGGAGTCTGTGACATCAGAGGTCTAAAATCACATTACATCAACAAATGTCTTTAAATTTTTTTAAATTCTAATTAAGGATGGGAAAAGCTGCAAAATCTACAAATGCAAATTCAAGATAGTGATACACTATGTTATCTGAATTAATATAACTTCCTAAGTTGCTTTTTGTGGTCAATAGCTCACATTTCTTTTTCACTTCTACCCCTCTCCACAGGTATTTTGTCTTTGCAAGTAAACCTTAAAATGCACAGTTGTTGAGATTAGTCTCAATATTTACTGCATTGGCTGACACCAGTTCAAATAAGAAGTAGACACGTAGGGTTCATGACATCTTTAATACTAATTAAAATAAAATGTTGGGTTTTGTTCATTCAAACAAGCAATAGTATCCTGCAGTAGTGGCACGACTGCTTTTTAACTGGTGATGATCTCCCTCAGCAAGGGCCAATGGGAAGGTGCCATTTATTTCCCTTTCTGGTGTGTTGCGGTGCTGGGCCTCCTGCGAGCACGTGCACCATCCTGACTTCATTCAGGAGGAACACAAGACTCTGCGAGGGTTACAGCATTCCTCTAGTGGGGGTGAAATCCACTGTCTGCATTGCAGGAGCTGTCCCTGCCTGACCCTAAACTGAAAATAATGCCACGGGACATTAGTAGCCCAGGTTAAGGACTGGTATGGGGGTACTTCAGTAGCAGCCCTACTTTGTCAACCCCGTTTTAGCCCTGCACCTACTTTGCATCTCACCCGTCTCCCTCCCCGATCTGTAACCTCAGAGGCAGCTCCAATGCTTTCATACCTGGTGGAGATCCCAGCAGGTTGGGTGGGACATGACACTTCCTCTTCTGGTAGTTTTGGTGCCAGCACGTGCACCAGCCTATTCATCTCCACCACCAGGACAACTGGTAAAGGTCTGGTAGGATGGACGCATGGAGCTGCTCCTGGAATATATATTATAATACCAAAATTAGGACGTTTGCAAAAGCACATGGATACTTAGAGAGGGAGAGGCAATTAAACTGTGAGACTGTCTCCAGGGCTTCAAAAAGAAAAGTCTTCTCTTCCCTTAAGTCACACATGCTGACTAGATATTAAATATCTCAATACCAGTATATCCCACCAGTTTTTGTATGCTTACTGAAAATGATACTAAAACCTCATAGCAAAATACAATTTCCACATAAACAATTTCCAGGAATCTAGCAGTAGGCAAAGGAGCCAAGTGCTAAAAATCTTGGTGTCTGACATCATGACTAACGTCCTAATATTTTTTTTTGGCAAATTTGCTTCACTTCTGTGGGGTGTAGCTGCTTCCTGGATTTGTACTATTTCTGCACTACTCTTAAAAAAACACCAATAGGTTAACAGCAAGAGAACAGTTCATTTGGCAGAAAAACAAAGGTGTTTGTTATAATTTTAAAAAAAGGTGTTTTAAATATACCTAGAGATTTGTTTCTTGATGCAATCCTGGTGTTGAAAAAAACCCAATGTCATGAAATAAAATTTTGGACAAATATTGACAGCTGCCAGACTGAGAAATAACAGTGACATGAGCAGAATTTTGAAAAAAAATACATGCAAACCAATATATTATATTGCATATATATAATAGTTTATATACATACAAATTTTAAGTAATATTGTATGTATGTGTGTATATATATATATAAAAGAATATATTATCCTGATTGGAAATACACCTCTCGTTTTATCCAGCATTTTCTATGAACCTGCATGGATTCAGGCAGCACACCTACAGTTGCTCTGAGACTATCTGGAAATGCTGGAATCAAAGTATATAGTATCTGTGCCCTTAAAATGGGCCAATTTACGGCTTTTTAGGATCCCAGTCACATGCTACTTATCTTGTTCAAAATCACAGACAATTGGCCACTGAGCTCTGGTTCTGCCGTGATAAAATTACAAAAAAAGCTGAAATATTTCAGAGAACCTGGATGTGCAGTAGCCTCATCTTGATGTTTCACTTACTTTTGACTGTAAGCCCTGGGATTAATGCACCTCTGGCTGATCCTTGTAGCTGCCAACTTTTACTTATATTTGGCTAAGGCAGTTCTCATACACCAGTTGGGCAAATCTAAGGAGGACATAGAAATGAAAAAAAAAGACTGTCAAAGACAGCAAAGGTAAAAGCACATTTGAAACGACTAAAAATATTACCATTAATTGTATGTAATGCTGTGCTATATAAATATGATCTTCCCCATGTTTCAACCAGTATCCCCCGCCATATAAAAGCATTAGGTTTCTGCCTTCTCAAGCTTTGGTGTGCCACATCCTCACTGCCCACAGTCTGCAAACCACATAATACAGAAGTGCCACACTAAATGGCCCTAAGACTGATAGCCACCCTCATCCCTCAAAGACCTAGGTGTTGCCAAAAAAAGACCCAACACTCCCATGCTTATATCCAAACCATGCAACGCTTTGCAATGTACTATAAATACTTTCTACAGTGCCCAGAAGCAAACCGTGATCCTGTACAATCTTTGTATATTTGGGTCTTTTTTTTTTTTATTAAAAAAAAAAAAAAAAAAGGTGTAAGAAGCAGCGTGGGGAGTGTTGGAAGCTGAAACGTGTTTCAGATTTCCAGTGATCAGACCATTTGCTTTAGCACTAGGCTGGTTTGTTATTTGGGGTGGTTTTTTTGGTTAATCTCTCCTGGAATCCAGATTCTTTTTTATTAGCAGGGAAAATAAAGATAGGTTTGAAGGATGACCACAAAAGCTACAGCTAACACATACTCTGTTAACACACCCAATCCCGAGAAATATTTCTGCTAAATCTATCCGGTAAATGACTCCAGCAATAGCTTAGAAGGTAATTATACTTCATTACCTTTGTATGAGTAACAAGGTACAAGCCTGGTACGTGGTTTTTTCCTGGGCTTCCCCCCCTGCCCCCGAAGAAGATAGAATCATAAAATAGAAATTCACAATGCTCGAACAGCGCAAAAGTGAAATGGGTGCAAGGGCTTTCATTTCATAAAACTCTGTCTAAGAAAGGTTCTTAAAATAATAAACTATTCTAACCCACATTATTGAAGCTTAACACAAGAAAATGGACCCAGGAGGTTTTGTATGTTTGTAATTTCATTCCTGGTGATGAAAAGACAGTTACCAGATCAGGTTCCCTGCTTCCCAAGAGGCATTTTGCTGCCTTTTGAATAGGTATTGACAGTAGTTCACTAGTTACAGTTTCCATTTCTCTGCTTGTAAATAGGAATAATGATATGGTGATCCTTTGCAAAGTACTGTGACCCCTGTAGATGAAAAGCACTGTCAAGGAGTTTGGTGGTGTTACGATTCAATGATTCTGTTGCAACTCTACTTTACAGCCCTCCATTGGGGAGCACCCTCTACGCAGGCAAAATGAACGACGCAATGGTTACAGTCAAGAGCTTTGGGCTCTTGTTTCATTAGTTATTGCCTATGAAGAAACATACACAATACTTTGAAACATTATAAGCATTTAAAAGAGAGTTCGGAGTTCATTGCTATTTTCAAATCTAACTCGCGTGGAAATTGTGCATTCATCAGCTGTTGAAGCAACGGGGCCATGGATTGGCAGTATTTATGCCTCTGCTGAGAACAAAGAAGCAGAAGAATTTTTTTTCCCAGCTAAGTACATTGTATGATAAAAGAGCGCAGCTTTCACTAGGTAAGGTGCATAAAGCCTGCCAAAAGCAAAGAGAACCTGTCTCCAAATGGGGGACAAAGGTTTTACAATCGTATTCTACCCTTGTACTTTAGAAACCCAGAAAATTTCATGGGAGTAAAAGGCCTTTCTGCCATCCCACCTTTTTTTTTTTTTTTTTTCATAAATCCAGATACAGGTGGGGGTTTTCAGAGGCCTTTAACTTCCTCACTGGATATGAAGTTCTTTCAGGTTCCTGTAGGTTTATTAACCCATAAAATAATTTTTGGCTGAAGTTTTCAGGATATCCTAAGGGTAAAAAACACCCAAAGAAATTGTTAAAATTTCAATGTTTTTTTTTCCTTCAACTCTTCCCCCCTTAAATATATAAACAGGTACCAAGGACTTGATCAGATAACCCTGACCAAGTTTGTGACTACGATGACATTTCAAACCAGTACTGAAATTGGCAACAAATTCTTGTCTACTATCTGCTTAATGTGCACACATATAAGATGAGAAAGTGGATGGCTGGTCTAACTGGGCATGCTCTTTGGAATGTGGAGTGGATTAATTGCAGTCAGTTATTTTAGAAAATTGAATTATCATTTAGGGAAGAATGAACAGGGAAGTAGAAAAGAGTAATGCGTAACAGACAGAAAGCATTAAGGTTTACAGTCGATGTGAAAAAAGCTGGAATTTAATCTTCTAGAAACAAGAGAGATTAAAAGCTTGAGTGTCAAACAGTAAGAAAATGGAAACCTGTTATTTTCATGTCTATAACAGACAGCTATCAGCAATCAACCAGGAAAATGAATATAGGATATTGAAGGGTTCTGAGATGACCGTGTGCATGTGAGCACAGACATATGTGTGTATACACACGTATATGTATGTATACAAAACAATCACCTAATTATTCCCAGCATGGAGGTGGTTGTTGCAGTCATGAACTAGAACCTTAAGCTGTTTAGCGTGGTTGCTGCTGTCTGTAGCTGCTTCGTTAGTTAGAGTTACACTCGGTCCAGCAGAGCTGGGAAGGGAGCAAGACCATGACAAATATTGCTACACTGTGCCTGCATTAAGTAGGAAATGCTTTATGGCCAAGGCAGGGCCATGGTGATCTGGGCCAAAATGCTTTGTCTGGAGTGACTAGAATTTAATGATACAATTACCACACATTTTAATTTGAGGTAAGAAACAGAACTATTGCAGACAGACAACTGTATTGATCAGTTTTAGAGATTTTTCTACAACCAATTTACTCCATAGGTTGGATGAGGAGAGATGGGAACACCCAAGAAAGACTGTACTCCATGTTGCAAAGGCCCTTACGTAAACTTCTTATAATGATCCAATTTCCTAAGTGACCACATAGTTAGGAATCTTCATTTTTGAAAACAGACAAGATACAAAAACTTTTCAAGGATAACAATCATGCGTGGAAAATTCTGTGAGCTGAGCTATTATTTCTGTTCTCAGATTCAACCATTGGCATATTATTAGGTCCTCCACAAACTGATCCAAAAAATGTGAGGTATGTCTGAAAAGACCCTTATTTTTTTATATTGTTGTAAATACTGCACCACCAGAATCTCAATTAAATACCTGATTGTGATTAACAGGCAGTTTTGTTCAAAGCGTCATCACAACAGGTATGGAAAGTTATACCAGAGTGGCTTATTGCTTTGCAGAGTAATGCACACTATGGGTAGGATTCCTAATAACTGTTTCACCTAAATTTCAGTGTGTTTCGAAGTTGCTGCTAGACTCATTAAATCCTAGAGATAAAGATTAGTAGAAAAAAAAAAAAAAAAAAAAAAGTAGTACAGGTAGACTATTATGCTAACAGTGCAGAATTATTCCCTAGAATATATTTTCTAGTGTTAGGGGTGGGGGTGTTTCAGCCTACTTAAATGTTTCTAAGCCTGGGGCTTCTACTGCTTCCCCTGGGAGATTATTCTAGAGACGGTTAGAATTCTCCATTAGAAAGCTTTTCCTGATAATGAATTTAAATAATCCTTTTTGTAATTTTTATCCCATTAGTCCCAGTTATACCCTTTTGCACTACCCTAAATAATTCCTCCGACCATGATTTATATCCTTTGAATATTTTTAGACAGTTATCAAGTGCATTGCCTTCGGTCATTTATTAGAGAGGCTACAAATCCCCCCCCTCGTCCTTCCAATTCATTCCTCCAGTCTCATCTTTTCTTACCTTTTCATGAAATGTCATTAATAAACAAACTAAAAAAATAGTGTTTCCTTAAATTAGTCATGGTCAGTTCACTCTGTTAAAGTGCTCTGTGTCAGTTTGTGTCACTACATAGTTTGTCAATGGTTAAACAATAAATTTATATTGAAATTTGATTTTTTTTTTTAAAATATGTGCTGTAATCTATGGATAAATTCTGATATAATATGAATTTGGCAGTGTCTTTTATGTCGGTATGATTTAACAAAGCCAACCAATAAACATTGGAGCCAACCAAACAATAATACAAAGTAGTAATTTGTTAAAATTTAGATTGTCATCATTAATTTGAAAACATTGTCATTCACGTGACAAGTGTCCCTACACTAAACGGTAACTATTACCAATACATTGCTTTAAGAGACATTAGTATATATTGTTTCTCCTCAAATCTCATTGACAGAATGCACCTACTTTCTAAAACAAGTACTCAAGTTTTCTAGCCATCCATTACCTGCTGCAAAGAAATAGAATTGTGCCAACTTTTCTGAGTGTTGCCATGCCTAACATTATATTTCAAATTTGCAGTGCATTTATAGTCTCTGATTGGGACAATGATTATATGATTAGATTTCAAGCATGCCTCAAGCAAACCTCTGTTCCCTGGCTCAGAAGCCTGATTACACAGGCAAAGAGGAAGGATGTACAAAGTCGTCTTGGGTCTTTCAGTTGATGTATTTCCTTCTTCTACCCCGACCTTCTGTACCTGAAAGCCAAACCAGAACTGAAATCCTTCTGCTGAAAGACCCACTGCATCACTAAGACCTGAATGAAATAAAACTGTCTTCCTCACTTGCCCTGTCTAAAAGCAATGAGCATCTTTGGAGGCACACTAAGCTTCCCAATGTTGACTTAAGGGTACTATACACTTCCCTCTTCCCTTGGCACATCTCTGTCCCTAATAAGTGCCAACTAGCATTGTACAAATAATACTGTAGGGAATGACAAATTGCTATCAGTGGCTTTTAGGTCACATGACAGAACAAAGATGACTACCTTGGCATTGGCTAATACAACGGATAAGAAAAGCTAGTGGAAATACTTTTCTAAAAAACTCTGTGTCATTATAGCTTCCTGTCTCGTCTCTACTGACCTTTCAAAAAACAGCCATTGCATGAAGAGTAACTTAAGTCTAATAGACTAGATGGGTAGATGATTAAGCCTTGCAAGGTGAGGTTGCAACACAAAAGGAGAAAAAAAAGAGGAATTCCTGAGCAAGGAACTGTAAAACGTGACTTAAGTGATAAGCAGCAGTGCAGGAATCAGACATTCACCCTGAATATTGTTGCAGTTTGGTGGAAGGGGTTGTTTATAGCTAGAATTAACCATATAGTTATGAAATATCCTAAATGTTATTGAGAGTGTAGGATTTTGAAGAGCTGAGAAATAATCTCATCACGTTGAATGTAATACCTCTGAGCTCTAATTGGCTGGGACAATCCTATTTCATGTTTCATCATAGCTTGAAGTAAAAGCGATACTTCATCTGCCTGCAAAAATGTAGAACTTTGTACACACAGTTCATCATTTCCCAGATTTGCTTCCATGTTGGTGCATCGGTTCTTGCTGAGGAGCAGTAACTACAGTTGGTAGAATGTGTTTTGTGGGATTGTTTCCTAGCAGTCCAATCTCTGTGTAGCTGTGGCCACTTCTATGGATAATAAAAAATATGCCAGATGGGATTCAAATAAACATATCCTGTATGGTTGTGACCCCTTAAATGTGTCTCAAAACAACAGACTTCTCAGTCCAGGAGAAATGCTCATTATATAAAATGTCTTAATGTATATGTGAAACAATCATAAGCCACATCTTGAAATGTCTTGTTGCAGATGCTAAATGCATTTATGAAAGTGTGAATCTATACAATTTATGCAGAATGATTAAAAGACTATATGCAATTTAAAAGGTGAATATGAACTGAAAATGATTTTTGAAAACAGATACAAATCTGCTGTTTTTTTTTAAAAAGAGACCTTTTCTTTATGAAAATGTACAGTAAATTTTGACACATAGTAAAGTAAATGAAACCTAACTTTACATATAGTGGGAATAAGTTGTATGAAACCCCTTTCCATGGCATAGTGGTTTATTTCATAAAAACCATGTCACTTCACAGTCATTTATGAATTTGAGATTGTCAATATCCTGATGTTTTCCACATGATTGATTAAATGCATAATGGAAATAGATCTGTTATTTTAAAACTTGGCCTGTACATGTATAAAACCATATTCATTTTTGTGGTCACTCCGGCACTTTCTGTGAATTGGCCAATAAATATAATTTTAGAATTTCACATAAAAGGTAATGTTCTGTAATCTTTATTTCACCAATTATTGGGATGTTCTCATTTCCTGAACAATAACCCTTAAATACTAACACCTCTGATGGGAAAGGTTAACTATCTGGTCTATATCTGTCAGCTGTTTTGCTAATTCCTAGGGAGGAACATACCATGTCTCAAAAGACCCAGTACAGGTTTAAAGCATCTACAGAACTTTGGAAAGGGAAGAAAGGGAAAGGAAACCTTTTGACAAATTGTTGGCATTTACATTTAATAGGCGTCTAATTTTCGCACTTCATTTTGGTCTGATAAAAGATGATTAAAGAGTAAAGAGAAAGATGAGGGGTAATGGTTTTAAACTGAAAGGGGGTAGATTTAGATTAGATATTAGGAAATAATTCCTACCGTATATTACACACAAACTGAGGAATAGTACAGTGGGGAGAAACACCAGTTTGAGTCACCTGTCTGTGAATTACATTTGCACACGATACATGTGATCTCATCACATATAGGAATAACCTGACTCCTTTTTGCCTTCTGCTCTTAGAGCTCCCCTCCTTGTCAGTTCCTCAGTCTCAATCTAGTTTTTCAATGAGATGTTTCAATGATTAGATAAGGTATGATTTACAAGTCACAATACAATAAAAACTCAACATATATACACTTCATTAGCCACGCCCGGTTAAGTACCCAACATCAGCTGTCTAAGATGCAATTCAGGTCTTTTGAATTTTCAGAAGGGTCCAACTCTCACTTCAGAAGCCTTGGTGAAAGGCAAAAGCCTAACCTGAACACCTGAACACCCACTGTCCCAAACCTTTGCTGAACAGAACAAGTGCTGTTCTTGTCAACATCAGACTTTGCACTCCCGATTTCAGTGGCATAGCATCCCACAGCTGGCTGGAGTTTTAGAACTTCTCTCAGGAAAATACTGCCTGTATCCTACACCCAAGGGCCAATGAGCCTAATCCTGTTTGTCACGATTACAGAGGAGCCTTACAGGTTAACAGATTTCAAGCAGAAGTCCCTGTTTCCTGGATCTCACACCCAGACAGCGGAGTCAATCACTGCAGCCTTAGCAATCCATTCAAATTCATTGGCTGGCTCTGCGGTACCTCAGCAGCACTACTGGCAAGGCTGAACATCATATAATTTAGATCCATAGAACTCAAAGGGACCTTTTGCAGCATCTCCTATTCTGGCTGCTTAGTACAAGATTAACTCCACCTATGACACTCCTGGCAGATGGCGCTCTCACCAATTCTAGAAGATCCAGATCAGAAATTATGATTTTTGTTAACAAGTTCAAACAAGAAGAGTTTGACTTTATTCTGCAAAACTAAAATTATGCAATATCTGAACAAGAAATGACAAAGGCTGATTTTCCTGTTACATATAGTCTGTAAGGCCCCTAACAGGCTGCTAAAATAATAAAAAAAACATCCAAATTCCCCCCAATGCAAAGAACTGGTAAATACTTTTCTGGAAACACTATTTAAATATAGTATACATGGTGGATACAGTATATACTTTGAAAATAGCTTTGCCTATACAATTAAGATATACATTTAAAATGTCTGCGTATATGAAGGTCAAGTATATGTAAAATGCCATAAAACATTAGCATACATATCTATAGATATGCAATAGCCTAAGGGACCTCTTACAAAACATGACCTTTTTCCAAGTGGTTGGAGAACCTCCATCCATGGAGACAGTCAAAACTTAACAAGTTGAAACCATGATCTGACTTTGAAGTCCCAGCCCGATTTACTCTGCCTCTGTGCTGTAATAGTTTACAAGAGTTACTGTGGTTATGTTTATTGACTAAATGCCTCATTTTTTTTTACTTTAAGCAGTATTGCCCCGTAGTTTTTGACATCTACTGGTCCACGATTTCATTTTCTCTCATAACAACCTACAGGAGGAGTGAGGCTTCATATATCCCTCATACTCTACTTCACGTTAACTTGGCTTTGGTAAAGTTTCACTTCCTCTTTACCTAAAGAGAGCCAAGAAGATATATTTCAATAATCCTTCCTGCACTCCTGAAAGGTTATTCCCTTTAGTGTAACATGGGATTAAATACGGTCGTTTTCACTTTTTAATAATAAAGCTTCCTGAGGGTCTGAAATATTACTTAGGAGTAGCTGTGCTGACTGCACCACCCAAGCAAGGCTGGGCCCGTCGTCAGTTTGCATAGCTCCAAGGCCTGTTTTCTTAAGAGAAAAGAAAAAAAAAAAAAATCTAATTATCCTTCCCTCCTTGGAGAGCAATTTTTGCCTGTCTTTCCTCTCCTCTCATCCTTCAATGCAATCAGGGTTTATACTTTTTTGTGTGTCATTAGTTAAAAGAAAAAAATAAAAGATGAAAGAATGAAAATTGTATCACACCTTAGTCCCAACCATTAACTCCTGGCACTCTCGCCTAATACAACATATAGGTCTACTATGTAATGACCTGAAAAGGTATACAAGTTACTGCAGATTTTGACAATGAATTTGTTTCTAGCAATTTAAAGGGCTGTCACACATATCAATAATTCAGGATGGGCTTTTCAGAAGTCCTGAGTCTATACCTAATGAATCACAATGAAACGGCAGTGATTCAAACAAACAAAACGAGCTACGGTTGATCTAGAAAGACAGCCTAAATTTTTCCACCCTCTAATCTTCCTTCTATTGTGACTATTTGTTAATAAATATTAGAAAACATTATCTGCTAATAACTAGGACATAACGTCGTCACACATGTAGAGATTTCTTGAAGAGCTTCTGAAAAATCAGTAGAAATACAAGCTAGTGCATCTTTATAGTTTCTATAACCCTCTTTGCAAATAATTATTTCTTATTGTATAACAGACAATATTTTTTACTTGCAATTTTATGAATAGAAATAACTTCTATTCATAATTTCATTCTAGTCATAATTCCAAGCCTTTGTTGCCTTTGCAGGTTCTCTAACGACCTCCATGATCTACCTTCCTGGCTTTAGAAAACCTTCAAAAAATTGTAGTGGTTGAGTCTGTCTAAAAAGATGTCTCAAGTAGTCAAACACTATGCTAAATCTTCCCCAATTTAGGAAGCTGAAAGCCTCCTAACACAGATGCACAAAACTTCAGCATTTTTTTTCTTAATTCCACACACAAGCTACATTAGGAATAAAAACCTGGAAATTAAAAGTTACCTGATACAAATGGCCTTTTCATTTATTTGCAAGTTATTGCTTGTACTTTGGCAATGTTTAAACATCAGTTCTCTACCACACTGAAAACGTGAAACTAGAAGCTGGTCCCAGCCCCAAGATCAAGCACAAGGTAAGATAGTAGCAAGTATTATAGTAAGTAACAGAAACTAGCAGTTAGCTCTTATGTGACATATATTGATGGATCACATATAAACAAGTGGTCACAGATTTCAACGTTTTGTAAAAGTTGTAGTTGGTCAAATGATATACTATTACACATAGGAGATGCAAAAACGTAAGCAGGAACAGATTTAGGACCAACAGATTTATATCTGCCTTCCTCTCATGATGCAGACTATTCTGCCAAGTACCGCAGCCAACAAAAGGCTTAGTGGTCTAGAGGTTGTGATTTACAGTTATTCTAGTTTGACTACAATGAATTCACTGACTGTAGACTAGCAGCAGAATCTAGAGTCTCCGAGGTTTGCTGCCTTCTACCACATACACTCACTACAGCGGCCTTACTAAAGCAAGGCCCAAGCCTTCAAGAACACTACCTGACCAGATCAGCAGTACTCACAGTCTTCCTGCCTCGTCTCTCACTCTCCCCAAGCAAGAAGTTACAGTATGATGTTTTTCATCAAAATGGGACCAGCTAGTAAATAAGACTATGGACAGTTCTTAAATTTCCCTGGCTGCTTCTGCATGAAATAGCTTAGGGGAAAGCTCACCAAGGGATTCAGAGAGTGACTTCCAGCAGGGAAGTTACTAAAAGCAGCAAATTTTTCAACTGGGACTTGAGCAAATCTCATTAACTCCTCAATCAGAAATATCTGCTCAAAAGAAAAAAGTAAACAGCAAACAAAGGATTTATAAACATATACAAATGAGAAAAATTACTGCAGAAGTTCAGAGAGAAAAATTAATCTGCGTAACAAATTTCGGTAAAACAAAATTAATACTCAGCTATGTCCAAATTTCTCAAGACCTTGTAAAATGCCATGTGCAGTAAAGTTAATGGTGTTACAAAGAGACATTGACAGAGGTGTGTACTAGACACGAAAATCAGTAGAGAACTTGGAGTGAGAAAAAGAGAGATATGCTTTTCTCTGTGTTTAGAGGGCTTGAAATGTCTTCCTCCTCTCACCTTTCAAAAACAAAGTATAATTTTATAACTTCCCTGAACATAACCACGGATAAAGAAGGGAAGAAAATATTTAAGCACATTATAGCAAACATCATTTTAAAAATATAAGCAAAACCTTTAGCATTTAGTGAGAGAGTTCAACTATGTTTCTGAGATAACTAAAAATTTGTAAGCAGGGCTTTATTTTTAACCTTTTCTAGTTATACTAGCTGCTTTTTCAAAGGTCTGGGTGCAGGTCATAGCCATTTAGAAGTAAAGGAAGGATTCTGTTCTTGCTGTCTTTCAGTGTGGTAGTCACTGAAGACAGCAAGAACTGTGGATCTTGGTGAGGTTTATGTCCTCACATAGATAGGCAAGAATGAGATGCTGAGAGTTTCAGACCAAGAGCTTCAGGGTAATGACTCGAGCTCAGTTAAATCTTTAGAACGCGCAACATATTTTTTCTGTTGAAGACATGGTTGGCTTAGTTTATGGAAAGGATTGATGCTACTGCTTCATTTTACATACATTCCTGTATCTTCCTTCTTACTGTGGTATCTGAGAGCTTTCTACATCTTTAACTGCAGTACATATCTGTCTTATTCCTTCAAGCAGATGTTCATGACAAAAAGAATCACCACCTCAATTAGCTATACTATTAGCAACTCCAGCAAGAACCAAATACTCAATAAATCTCTGTAGATGAAATGCTTGGAAGAGCCCTCAGTAGTGACACCTGACAGTAGTTTACCTGAGTTTCTGCAGGTAAAAGAACCCCCTCTGTTTTCTGAATTTTCAATCTGTTGTCACTCATAAGTGAAAATATTATTCAAAATAGAAATAACCAGTCTGTAGGGAATAAAAGTTTCAAGAATGTAATCCAAGGAATCACTTAGATCTGCTTGCATGTCACACACTCATCTCTATGCTTTCAAGTTTTAAATTGGTAAAATTATGGCTGCTTTTTGCTATACCTGTGCATCTGCTTTCACAGAGCCCTCCATAAAAAGGCCCAGTACTATGGGACCATGTGGTGGTACAATTTGCTTCCCACTTTGAACTGGAGGTGGTGAGGTCTTTCCTTGATCATACATGGTCATTGGGGTAGGGAGGAAGAAAAAGGAATGTTTTCAGGCTTCCAGGAAATATTCAGGACACCAAAAATAGTTTAAAAAAAAAAATCCAGCAACCACAGGTGACCTGGATTTTGAAGTGTCTTACTCTGCAATACATTTCTACATATGTTTTAAGCAAAATTTTACTGTTAATCTGCAGTCCCAAAAGTCTGAGCCACCCTGCAGGATATTCCTGCCCTGACTGTTCCATGCTGCAGTTAGTAATTTCAGAGCACTCGCTCCTTTTTACAGAAACAGGCTGTCCACAGTTTCATGTAATTTGCAGAAGGTTAGTTAGACAATTGCTGCTTTAGGATGGCTCCTTATCAGGCTGCTCAGCTTTGTCTTATTGCTTTCCATTGTCTGCCTGATGTTTAGCTGCCTGTTGTGGACTGTTTAGTACTTATCTTGTAAGGTTTTGGGGGTAGTTTTTTCTGCTCCATGTTTTATAGACTCTAGCATGGAGGACCCTTGGATTTAATCCCATGGGTGATACCATAAAGAATGGATAACAACAATAATAATAATTACAAATGCTATCTGGAACATGGCATGGCAGAGCACATAAAGATGAGCCTTAAATATGCCAACCTAGACTCCCTTTTTCTACCCTTTTTGCCTGTCATCTTCGTAACACTCTTCAGCCTCCTCTGTACTTCACTTTGCCCACCTATGAAATGGAACTGAAAAAACTTTTCTAGTTAGCTTTTCTAACGTGTGAACCCTGGTCATGCTAAGTCATGTAGGCATAAAAGCTTATATAGCAAGATGACTATCCTAGTCTGATTACTGCAGAACATAAATATTGCTGTTGTAAGCAAATCTTGTTCTCCCACTGCTCATTTGCAGACTAAATCTGACTGCGACATCCAGCTGCCTAAGAGTGAAAGGCTATGCCCAGGGAAAGCAGATCATTGCAGTAGTGACAATCAAGTCCTAGTGAAATTCATCATATATACGGAAAATATTTTTTTCCTTAAATACATGACAAATACAGAAAGATATGACAATCCCTACATATTAAGGAAAGTTTAATATATAAAAAAATATCTATTATTGAAGGCTATAGAAATCTCTGATTTTATAAACTTTAGGAGACCAGGTCTACAGTGGTCTAGGAGACCTGTAGAAACTTGTTAGAACAAGCTACATTTGCTGAATATTAACCTGAGTATTAATAAAGCATTTCAGCCAATGACATGTCTTCTTTCATATAAAGAGGCACAACAAACTTCCTAAAAATATTTAACAAACTAGACATACTTTCTACCTTATTATCTATGTAATTAACCCTATGGTCCTAAATTCCACAATATGTGCCAGAGGTCTCAGTTTAACACAAGCAAGAATTGAAAAGAATATGGTACTGGTGGGAGATGTCTCCTGATATGACAAAATCAAGCAGAGTAACAAGCAATGAATTCCAGGCAGAACAGCAAAAGGAGTTCCGAAATGCATAATTCTCATAGCTTTTCTTCTAGCAGATTATGTTTTAAAAAGTAAAACCTAAATGCCAATGACTGCTTTCACTCTCACAAGGTGATCCTCCTACCAAACAAGGGCTCATTCCAGTGCTTAGTGGAATGTGACATATTTTTTTTTTTTAAATTAGACCTATGATACACCCAGCAACAGTTAAAGCGTAAGAACAAGAGCTTCCATCTAAGAATAAAACTGTCAGCCATCAGCACTGCATTCCCATTGTACATATGTTTGGAAGACAATAACAATATAGCTGGTGAGAGACTTGAAAGTGGGAAAGTAGTGTAGAAATTCCTGAAATTAGCATGAGCAGAAGTTTGAATTCAAAGGCTGTATCCCATCTGTTTCTCCAGTTTAATGGCAGCATTGTAATTTTTACATTTCTTTTCACAATAAATAATGACATTTGTCCCAAATAGCTGGTTTCAGTCCTATTTAGAATAATAACTAAGATATGTAGTTCAGAAAATAGAGTATTGTTGCAGAACAGTAGTCTTCTGCCACTTAAGTAAATGCCAAGGCAAAGCTGAGGCATTTAGCCAAAACAATTGTTGAGGTAAAGCCTATTAAAGCAGGAAGCATCAATTTTATTTATGCTGTATAAAAAGTCTAGAGTACACAAGTTATTTTGCTGGCTGATTTTCAGTGAAGACACAGATATTTATTCCACTGTTTTTACATACCTCCATTCAATGTGGAATAATTTTTGCAGGGAAAATTAACCCTATCTACATTCAAGGGTGACGAAGAAATGAGCCAGAATTTTGAAACATGTCTACTTAGTCATTCTGGAAGTGGTTGCATTTGGGGGCACTTCAATGTGGGTTGGCTTTCTCAAGACATTGAACAGTCACCTTCTGAAAAACATTTGGACCATCATTTGACTGTTTCGTCCAGAACATCAGCCTCATTCACCAGCAGCTACAGAAA
The DNA here is from genome assembly GCF_965231255.1 of Vanellus vanellus. Classification (NCBI taxonomy): domain Eukaryota; kingdom Metazoa; phylum Chordata; class Aves; order Charadriiformes; family Charadriidae; genus Vanellus; species Vanellus vanellus. The sequence continues at coordinate 23,092,121 of NC_138913.1, read as the reverse complement.
CCCTGTGTAATGAAAACCAGTTCCCAATGGACAGATACACACCCAGACACGTACACTGACAGGAAACTTGTTTTTCTTCTAAAGCCTACTAATATTGGAGGAAAAAAGAAAAAAGAATAAACACTAAGACAGCCTCAACATTGCCATCCCACCACTTGCAGCAGGTATGAGTTGTGGAGGAAGGTTCAGGACCAGCAACCAGATCTTACAAATCCTTCAACCAGGAAGGATACTGCTCATACTCACAGTCAAGGAAAATAATGGTGTGTTCAATTATACTAGGAGTATTGGCACTTGCAGTGCAAATCTATACACGGTGCAAGAGAGGTGGTTGGTACACGTTAGTACTGCAACACTAATGAAGCATGTGTGCCCATCGACACCACTTTGCATTCTTGTGACATTTATACACAGAAAAGTATTATGTTCATTACAGATTTGTTTTTACACCACCGATCTTTTCTTTTTAAAAAATAATAAATGCTTTAGAACAAACAGCTTTTGAGATTTCTAAAAGGTGACATTTTAGCTGCAATAACATTAATGAGAGTTGTGGTATGGTAATCAGTGGAGATTGGGAATCATGTTTGTCACTGATGTAAAATAGTTTACAATCCAAGGAAGCCTAAAATCCCTGATCAAACTACACCAGGAGATTCATGGCATAGCTAGAAATTTGTATGAGATATATAGATTCCTCAAGACCCAAAATTATTACTGCCTAGTACTTCTGTTAAGACCATACAGTTTAAGAGCTAAATCATTTTACTATTCTCCTGATATTGTGTAGGTAATGGTGGTGTTAGTGACATACCACAGAATCACAGAATGGTTAAGTCTGGAAGGGGCCACTGGGACCAACCCCCCTCCTCAAGCATGGTCACCTACACCTACAGTAGGCTGCCCAGGACCATACTCAGATGGCTTTTGAATACCTCCAAGGACATAGACTCCATAACCTATCTGGGCAGCCTGTGCCAGTGTTCAATGACCCTGGCAGTAAAAAAGCATTTCCTCATGTTCAGAGGGAACCTCCTGTGTTTCAGTTTGTGCCCATTGCCTCTTGTCCTGTCACTGGGCACCACTGCAAAGAGCCTGGCTCACCCTTCTTTATACCTTCCCTTCAGATATTTATACACATTGATGAGATCCCTCATGAACCTCAGTGAATGACAGAACTCACAGTTTCCCTAGTATCTAGATTTCACCTATTAATACACTTGCTCCTGTCTTTTTTACTGCTTGGGTAAGCAAAATACTGGACTTCTGGACTTCAAAAACCTGAAGAATCCAAGCTGGGCACTGTATCAGCTGGGGTTATCAGATTCTGCTTACCTACATCAGTAGACTTTCTGTCTCTTTATATACTATTCTTCCCGTTGTTCTCAGTAAATATCTAGTCTTAAACTTGGGCTGTCATTCAGTCAACAAGCAAAGATCAATAACTAGATGAAACTATACACATGTTGCTTGTGTAATGTACTTTATATATTGAGCAGTTAACCCTGTAAAGAAGTATTTTGCATCTTTTGGTACAGAAGATGAGATGGGAATGCAAGCCACTCATTAGCCTCTCTGACTTGAAAGTACAATCAACTCAGATTATCTATTAGCAGTTTATCTGTGAATAAACAGTCCCACAGGAGAAGCAGCTCCCAAGATGGCTTGATGCAAAGGCAGCTGGATTGGAAAGGGCTTAGCACCTTAAGTGCGCTGCCAAAGAATTGCAGGTGTACTAACTCCCTGGTCTTCCAAGGAGCAGAGCAGATGTGTTTGCAGAGCACAGAATTCAGGCTAATCAAGGCTGCTGTGCCTGGGCTGGTTTAGGTATAAAGCCAGGCTGGGTATCTCCATACAATGCTCCACACCTCGTCTTGTGTTTTGCACAGCTTATTAGCTCAGACACAGTGCTGTCTATAATAAATGAGGATTGGCTCCACCCAGAGTCCTTGGGGTGCTTTTCACTACCCCTCTCTGTATGCTTTTGCATTGTTCTCCCCAACAAATACTTAAACCCCCTGGAGTATCCAAGATACCAAAGTCCCTCAATTATCCTCAAAAAAGGACAGCTGACTATTAAAAATATTCTCCTAGCCTTTCAAAGCTTTGGTGGGCCTCTAAAACACACTGGACTTTTTTCCTCCATATTATGAGGCACTCTTCTCTGAAAGTGTTTGTGCATTGTGCCTCACTGAGACTGTTGTTGAAACATCCTTTGGCTCTTGTAAAGGGGTTTTCTTATCCAGAACAGGTTTCTGCTTATGTGGGCAGTGATTCATGGGCAGTGTCATTAGGAACTGAATTGAAATCTCTGGAGTGCATCACAACTGGGCTCTGCCAGTCTTTGCTACTTGAGCCATTGTTAGACTCTATGTGTCGAGCTGAAATTTCTATTATGCTACCCAGATTTAATACCTGCTATTAATACACCTTATGCTTCATTAAGCGTGAATTCAAAGCCAACCAGGCTCTGAAGCCCTTGTTCAACGAAGTGCTGAAGGACAAACAGAACAAGTATTTTTATTCCTAGAAGTGTCAGCAGGATGGAGAAGAACATTTATTTCCACTGTACATCCACCTCAGAACCAGGTGGCTCTTTTAGAATGACAATTCCCTCACAGATTGATTTTTTTTCCCTTTAAATAAAACTTATCTCGTTTCAGGCTTAGACAAAAGGACAATGAATACTGCACTAAATTACACGCTTATTCAAAGACTAACATTTTTTTACAAGTCCATAGCATAAAATGTGCTAGTTAAAAGAGAAAGTCCTCCTAACTTGCCATTCACTTCAAGGTGCAACTGAGGTACCTCCATTTGAATGGGTCTGCTTTAACCATCTGCTCATTGCCAAATATGCCGTACTCTCCTGCAGTCATATTAAGATGCTTGATGTCAGGCAGACATCCCAGAAGAGTTTTGTGCTGCACACTGCACAACCGGCACACCTCGTGTAAGGAGCTGCATGGCATCTTTCTCTGGCCATGTGGTTGCACAGCCATGGGTCAGCAAACAGACTGTACATTGGATTGGCCTGTTCTTTCATGGACAGTACAGATGTCTCACATATTTTCTAACACATATGCTCATAGCAAAGGCTATAAATTGACACAGAATCAAGTTACAGATGAGGAGGCAGCTCTGGTTCATCTGGTCCTCAATAGCGATTACTTTCCTCCAATAAAGAGGAAGTTTAGCTGTAACTGAAAGCAGGAGACTGTGATCATCTCATGGATAAGGTTCATGGGAAGACTCCCTAAAAACTGCGAGCCTTTGTTTTGGCTTCATATATCTCCCCTTATTCCAAAGCATGTTCAAAATGGCCTCATATTTATGTTTCTGTAACAGTATGAGCACTATGCTAACAAGCTGTTACTCTTTGGAAGTTATCACAGAATAGCCAGTTACCTTGAAGTACTTTATTTCTGAACTCGCGTGTCTAGCGGGATAAGTGGAACGCTCCCCCTCAGAACCACCATGGTTAGGGCCCATAAAAGCATACAAAGAAAGAGATATTAGTATGAAAAGGTGGCAGTTTACAGAAAGACAGAGGTCCTAGTATAAAGGAGGTCGGGTACCGAGGGAGTGGAGGGAGACGGAGAAGCTGGTTAAAAGGAGGATATGAAGGCAGGATCTGCGAGGCAAGTGACACCTGGACTGGGTGCATAAGTACAGTAATTAGTGCTGTGCAGTGTAAGACTGATCAATGTTGCCTGATTAGGATTGGCAGGCACCAGACACTTCTTTAAGTGCATTCATTTTGAGCAACTCTAGTTTACAGGAGTTGTGATTGGCTTCTAAGGAGTTACATGAAGAGGCTATTCAAATGCCAAGTCGGCTTCCACTTACTCAGCTTGCACAAGTGTGAGAACAACAGTAAGTCTTCCCTGAGTTACATCTAACTTTCTTTTTTTGCAAGTCAAGGAAAGGTTTACGTTCTACTTTAATGGAATACTTAACTGAAAGCATTCCTACTTTATTGGTTTTGTAGAGGGATGGTTGACCCTTAATGGCTTAAAGACCAGTATCTTCTGACATACTTATAGGTATATAACTTCCAAATAGCTTCATTATTGAGTACCAAATCCTAGCACCTGAGACTAATTTTGTCTTCCTTCTATCATACATTTGTTACGATCATGCCTACTTGAATTCTTCATTTCTCGTTAGACAAATGTCACCTGTATCTCCAGTCATGCTCCTTGGCTACATAAATAATTTAAGAAGACATAGCCCATTTTGCTCACTGTACCTCAGGGAGGCAGGCAGTCCGGGAATATTTCAAGTCTCAGTTGTTTGAGTCTTGTATGTAACATAGTATGTTACTCATTCCAGAAGTCCCTCATTCTACTAAGTCTTCCATTCAGCTTGTCCTTTCTAAGACCTCCAATGTTAACTCCACAGTTACCTAAGCTTTCCAAATAAGTAACCTGAAATAGAACGTGACTATATAGGGTGCTCAAGGTCCCAGTTACTCTGTGGCAAAGCTTGACAGAAGTCCCCTAATAGTGTATTTTATCCACGTCAGGCTGTATCAAGAAGTTTTACAAGAAACACGGAAATTACCCTTAACAGTCAGCAAAGAAAAATAATAAGCTGCAAATATTAAAAGTTCTATAGAATAGAAACTTCCATCACAGAGCTAATTAACAGACCTCTGTTACTTGTACACAGATTTGAAATGTACTGAGCAAAATTCTGATAAGAGAACAGACAGACAACACAAGAGTTATATCAGACAACTAAGTGGGATGAGTACAAACAATTTTTGGGATATACTAAGAATTCTTAGCAACTTAAGAAAAATTGTAGTGCATCACCATCTTAGCTATTACCCAGGCAATTTTTTGTATTCAGTATAGTAGAGGGGATTTTTCAAGTAGAGACAGGAAAGGGATTTTTGAACCAAAATTTTGAAAGCATGTGGCTCTTTTACATCAAGGTTTGGTTAGCCTATGTGAAAATACTCATTTCTGAAATGTGTCACAAAAGAAATGAGTAACTGTCCTAAAGAATACGGCCATATTGAACACACCTGCAGAATTTAATTCCTCTGGAAAATTTTTGCCCAGATTTTTAAAACAAGCCTCTGAGATTTTCTAGCAGAGATATAATTATTCATGATCTTCTGAAGGATGATTAAAAAAAAAAAAATCTACAAAAAAGAGCAATCGCTCTTTATTACATACAGTAGCTGTTTGGAACAAATTCAATAGAATCCTCTTGGTTTTATTCTTAATTGGTTCAATAGGATGCTCCCATAAATGAAAAATTTTTGAGCAAAATTCCACTGACATCTTTTCATCAAGTTTGCATAAGTCGATCATACAACATTACTGAAAGCCTGTTATATTTCTAGCCCCAAGCCTAACGTAAAGCATTTTTTCCTTTGACATTTCTTATGTTAAGCCTCAGATGCAGAAAAGACCACAAGCAGCTCATAAGCACGTTGTGTATGACATCTGGTAAATTACTTGTGCTTGAAGTAAGAGAATATGTTACAAACATCCTGTGATTTATAAGTGACAGAATGAAATCATCAGAGAAACATTTACAGGCAGAGTACCCTTATCAATTCAACAGTGCTCTCATTACTTTCACAGCTCACACTCCTATTTAGTATGCATTGCTTGGAACTACTTATTTTGAGAGGGGAGAATGCACCTTGCAGGCACCTCCACTTTGTTACTAAGTACCAAGACAACTATTTTTCCTTCCTACTTATCTCGTCTGAAAATTAAATAATTATCTTTTTTTCTCATTTTCTCATGACAACCAAACATTAAGATTGGTCAGTAGTTACCTGAAGAAAGTGCAGCTAATCCACATTGTTTAATTTACATGGCAGACACTCTCAGTTAGCAGATCCCTGAAGCTGGGTATGGGTCCATAAAAGGACAGGACTTGCCAACAAGCATTCTAAAGTTCTGGATCTAAACAAAATATCCCAGAAGCCCAGATGCCAGCTGTATTGTTTCCTTGTAAGTCCTGGTATAGAGGCATGCCAAGAAAGAAAGAGAGGTATGAAACTACATTTCATAGGTTAATAGTACAGCTTGTTGGTGAAGATCTAGACAAATCCACAAATATTAATTCTCAAGGTACTCAGTTCCTTCTGCTTTCTTTACAGTTCTAAAGCCTTCATAAATTTGGTGATATATACCAGCTATAAAAATCCTTTCTTGGGGTTAAGCCACATGATCCAGAGTGACAGAACAACCAGCAAATGGCCACTCGTTATCTGCAAAGTAAAATAATCACAAAGCTTAATGCTAAAAACCATGCAGATGGACATGTTAATATACCTTAGCTGACAGATGATAACTTTTTAAGCCATGGTAATTGAATTGCCTGTTCAGACCCTAATGCTGAGATAAATATTTGTTTCAGGTTGCAAGGAGAAGGGGTAAACAAACACCAACACCCATAAACAGATACTGTCATGGAGAGCTGGCAATCATTCTGTCCACAGACTGATCAATAATAGAAATGCAATAATGGAACAACTGGAATCAATTGGCAAACTGGCTTGATAAAGAACAGTCTTTCAATTCAAATGACACTAATTGACACGATGATGTCATCAGCAGAACAAAGAAACTTGAGAATATACACTAAAGCAAAAGTTCCTCCTCAATAACTGGAGGTTAATAGGGGGTTCACGCATGTTTACCTGGAGGGACACTAACAATGTGAGAGCACCACTCTTTAGCTGCCAATACAAAATTGGAACAAAAGAGCAAAGAATCAGGACCAGTATATCCAAACCATATATGAATGTGATCACTTCCCACACAGAATACTAAAACTGCACACCTTATGTTTACTTGGCCCTACCAATAAAAGACACAGAACAGCATACATGACTCTCCCCTTCCCCACCCCCCGCCCCCAAAAAAACCTCTATGTACTGTTTCTTAATCGATGAGGAAGAGCATAAGAAAAAAAATGCTTGCAACTCTTGTCATTATGTTTAAAGCATCATTAAAAAAATAAAGAAAAAAAAAAAGAAGACAATGTGTCACAGTATCCCACAGTATGAAGTTTTAATAAAACAGTGCAGAGGAACATATGATCATCTTTATTCTGTATTTGAACTTGATTTTTTTAATCTCTAAGGTTCTACTAGAAGATTTTCTAATAGGAAAAGTTTTGTTCTCTTGGGTAAGAATTTTCAATTGCTATGATTTTTCTCTTACTGCCTCAAGGATAATTATCTTCTCTAGCCACTGATACAATGTCTGCTTTGAATCTTCCACTTCTTTGACCAAGGAGTTTAATTTTATAGAATAAATTTAATCTTCCCTTCTGGGGAGTTTCAATAATGTTTTAATTTCATTTGTCTAGGAGGTGATCAAGTCCAGCACTTCTATAGAATATCTCTTTTTAGTAGCCATCAAGAAGATCAGCCTGATCAGATTATATCCTGACCTGTCTTTGACTATACTGTGGGATAGAGAGCTGTGCAGACTGCAAGCAAGTAATAGAAACCTGTGGGCAGGAGAAACCTGTGGCAAGCATAATGCTGCTATGAGATCATGGTACATGAATGCGCTATGCAAAGCAGATGACGTAGCCCCTTCCTATTTTCCCTGGTCACTCCTGTGATGGCTGTAGAATCATGTTTCTTTTTCCTACCACCAGAGGCAAAGCTAGTGACAGTTGTGATTCCATAGATGAGATTTCTAAAGACATAGGAAAGCTCAGGGTTCAAAAAGAAATTGAATAAATTTTAAATGAAAAAACAGCCATCAAGAGCTATTAAGAAAAAAAATATTGTCTCAAGAATTCTTCAAGAATTCTTAGGTTGCAAATTTCTGCAGGCTGGAAGATTATTCAGATGAAACCATACATTTGCATTGTTCCTATATTCTTACCTAGGCCTATGGTGTTGGCTAATGTCTGAGACAGAATACGTACATAACTGGACTATGCATTGACTGCATACGACAATTCTATATGATCTTATGTGAGCATTTATTTGAACACTCATTTCTTACTAACTTTAATAATGGCATTAAGAATTTAGCTCAGGAAGGGAAGAAGTTAGCTGGAATCATCACCCCAACCATGAAGCTCAAAGAGAATTCAGCCCTCCTTTGCTCCCCACCCGCTGCTTTGCCCACAAGTTTCTGCTGCAGACTGAAGCCAATCCAGCACTCATGTCTATGGATCAGGTTATATTTAAACCAGTTCTTCACTGCTGTAGTTAAACAAACTTGAATGATCTTAGAAATGAAATTATTTTGATGTTTCAAAGAGTCTTAGTATGTATCAGCCAACTAAACACCACAGTTGAACTCATGAACCAGGACACCTTGGGGATTTGGAATCCCAAGGATGTTTGCATTACTGTTATGGATTTTTCTTTTCTCCTCTTCACTCTCACTGTATTTTCCTGCTGTCTAAATTAAATATGTTCTAAGCTTTATTCAAATCATCCAAACTTTTCTTCCCCTTAGCCTGTATTATGAAGACCTGATGACAGACCTAATGAAAACAATCATGTGGTGACTTTTAAAACTGCTCAGGGATGTAGATTACCTCCTAGTGAGCCTTTCAAAAGCATCTAGGAGCCTAATTCCTATCTGTCTATCTGTCAAAACCACTTTACAAATTTGGGCCAAATTTTGACTTTAATGAACACGGACTGGTATCTTTAAAGAGGATAAAGAAAGAAAATACACTATATAGTAAGAAGGTTAATAAAATATTGCAATTATAGCCACATCTTAGTACCTGAACTGCTTGAAAATCCACATTCCTTTCGTATTCATTCATTTCTCCTGAGTTTTATTCTTTTTATTTTGCTTCACTATCCTTAAGTGGTTTTGAAAACTTTCAGCCTAAGGCAGTCAGGCAGTCTCTGCAGGGACTCCTTTTAGAAGAAGGCATCATCATCTCTAAATGACTTGTAGTGTAATTAGGAAACCGGGTAAGGGTGTGTAAGGCAGCAGGGGCAAAACCCATCAAAAGCAATGATTACATTAACTTTCTTGGGAAAAGAAAAATTCGTATTTTTTTTCTTTTCCACAAAGAGTCTGCTTTATCAGAAGTCTTGTGCCCTGAACCACTAATTAATTAAACTTATGGTTTCAACCAGCTCTCAAAGTAACCCTCTTAATTTCATCCTGGCTGAAGGAAAACTCCCTAGCAATTTTGTACTTTCTTGACTTTCAGCTATTTAACTGTCTTAAAATCAGAAACTTTGGAATCCAATTGTGTAATGGCATAGTTGTTAGGATTATTTTTACTAGCAATATTAATGTATTATGCACTAAGGCTATTTGTTATATTTTATTTTAGAAATTAATTTAAGATTTAAGCTGTTTGTACTGAAAATCTTTCCCGCTGCACCCTTTTTTTCTAGTCTATAGGTAGTATAAGGATTGCTTTGTAGTGGTGTCACTGTAACAAACTATTTCCGACAAACTGTTTTACCACTACAATCTCTAAAGTGGATGGAGTCAAATGGTCTTAACAACAGCTCCTTTGTTTCATTTCTGTCCTGTAAAGTAGCCTTTCAGGTGGCCGGTTTTAGGAAGCACATGGGACGACTTCTTGGCCCAAAGGATCCAAGGGCATTTAATTAACTCTTCCAGAGAACCCTAGCTAGGAGAATATCTCAATAAAGCCAGTAGCGGCACCCAAGGCTTCAAACTACTTTGCAAGGACTAGAAAAGTGGAAGATGGGGGACAATATAAAGACTACATACAGCTATTTTTATACCTTTTTTTTTTTTTTTTTTTACCTTTAAGGTACTGCAGCAATGGAAAAAGTCTGACTTCAAAGATCTGGCTCATATTTAGTTTCCTGGAATCTTTCTATTCCAGTAGTATAAGAGGCTATGTATACTTTGTAGATTACTTTAGCACATTATTCCCTAAAGTTTAGTCACAATAGGCTTATGCGTTTTCTTGCGTTGCTGCTTTGGATGACCAATAACCTCTCAGGAAGATTTTAGCAAGTGGTTAACTCCTGACATTCTGCATCATGCTGTCAGCTGTCATGCATGAAGGCAAACCTGTTTTCTACTACAGAATGAGAAACTCCTGTACAATTAATTCTACATAACTGTATTTTAAAAAGCTGTCAAAGCAAGTTAGCTCACTAGTGATTCCATCTCCAGGCATCACGTTCTAAATTTTTGTTTACACTCATGAACAAAAATTCAACAAACAACATAAAATAACACAAATTAAGTATAATTGGTATTTCTCACCCAATAATTACTGCATAAACCAAAGGAAGTTTAGCAAAAGCTGTTTTGCAATGGATGGCTGAACAAGATCTGTCTTAAAAAACAGGAAATACTGATATTGCCTATCTCCAAAAGCAGAAAACTATAAACCTTATGTAGAACAAGACCAGATAAGAACAGAAACAGAAAAGTCGTCATCTACAGAGCAGCAGTTTAACTCCTTTCTGCTTGGGGACTGGGAAAGAGATGTGCTCTGGCCAGGGACACAGCCCTATTCCAAAGCTATTAGAATTGTTAGCTGCGAGTCTCATTAATCAGATTCCCGAGTAAGCATGAGGGACACCTGTTAATGAACTTAGATGCTCCTTTGGAGCAAGGACCTGGCTCATGTCTTTCTGACTTAGAGCGCAAGCAGAGCTAGAAGATCATTGCATACATCTGACTAAGAGCACAGGCAGAGCTAGATCATCTCAGCGTCTGACTACACAGACATGCCTTGTCTGAGCACTGAAGAGATACAGGTTATGGTCCTTAATACCAGGGGTTTCGATCATTGTGATCTGAAGAAAGAGGATAGGAACTTACACAGGCAGAAAGCATCTAATACCAACAGTGCAGCAGCTATCAGTGGAAACATAATAGGTAAGGAGTTAGGAAATGGGCCAAAGTTGAAATTATCATGGATCAAAGGGAAACACAGGAGTACTGTGTTCAACAGGGTAAGCTGCAGCCATCTTCAGCTGGCTTAACTGCTCATGTGTCCTTGGAATGAGAAAGCTAACGCTACTCACTGAAAGGGAACAGGGCTTCTGGAACATGCCACATGCTGTCTGCTCTCTGAATGTTTCATCCTCTTTTCTCACTGTGAGAGAATAGACATGGAGTGGGCCCCTCTATACGTAATGCTGTGTTTTGTGTATGTTCTATGCCAGAAAGCTGAAGGAACAGCAGGGCAACAGAGATCTTTAAAGAATCAGAAAAATCTAATGGAAGAAATAGATTTGGCTGGCTAAGCCAGCAGAAGCAATACTGCATTTCCTTTTTTCTCCCAGACTCGAGCTCCTAAAAAGAAAAGAAGATGTTTTACTGATTTCTTATTTCCCCAGAGACAGGAACCTGAAATTGTCAGAGAGAAAAGCAAATAAAAGTTATGTCTGCATATGACAACTATTGCTGAGAAAAGCAATAATGAAAAATTGAATGTTTCTTGTATATATTTGTTCAATTCCATTACAACACAAGATGTTTGTTTTAGAGTTACATTCTGCTCCATATAACAGAAGCATAAAGCTAGAATAACCCTGTTTGCATCAGACCAAAACCAATAATAATGTCCTAAAAAATTAATTTCATGCTTCTTATGAAAACAAGTCACTTTTTAATAAGTGTTTCATGACATTAGTTATTCGTTATCATTTTAATAAACAATGAGTTTTGAAAATCAGGTGTATATAGAAGAAAGAGAACAGGCTAATTTTTTTTAATCCCATTTGCAAGAATAACTTCATGCAGCTCTTTACGAGCCATGCTTTTCAGTTACTATGCATATTTTTTACTTTTTACTGCTATAGCATCATAGTATTACTTTTAACTACAGCAGCAACTGATATTTTCCAGTCAATTTGCTCTGACTTACTACATGTAGATTTGATTTGATTTTCCTCTGAAGGAAATAAAAAATTAAAAGATGCTTGGAATATACTAGAGTAATAGCATGAACAAAATAGTAACAGAAAAAAATCTTTTGGTGAAGCCATAATATCCCTTATCTATAGAAATGAAAACCTTATTTACCCAAACAATGAGCATTTTGCCTACCAACAATCCATTAAAATAGCAAAAAGTCCCAAAAGATAATGAAACATGGGAGAGAATGCCTCCCCCATGCTGAAGTGAAAAAAAAAACTTAGAAAATTTTAAGATGTATTTGCATTGTGTGTATGTATTATTGTTACCCATTACATCTAACTAAGTGGCATCTCAACATTTTCACTGACACTGGACTGCTATTAAAGACAGTCCCTGCCATAAAGACCAAATACAAAATCTAGGTTAAAAAAAATGTTGTCTGTTTTACAGAACTAAAGCCCAAAGGATTGTAGGGGCAGACTTTGAGGAGTTCTGCACTCACAAAGCAGCTCTAAATTTAGGGGTCCTAAATTTTCAGTGGGAAGCATGTCTATGCAGCAAACTGAAGATGGATTGTAACAGATGCCTGCTTATGCTGTACTTGACTGTACGTGTGATGATAACAATGAAGCTGTAGAAACAGAATGTTAGAATGTATTGGCAACCACAGACTGTATAGTACAGGGCTTCCAACATAATTGCTAATACACACTAGGATAATTCATGTCCTTACATTTATACTGTTATTGCTACCCGTTCTGGCAAAGTTTCATTATCCAGTCATGCCCTCATTTCACTTTGTAGTCATATCTTCTGCAAACTCCAGGTTTTCAGAAACCCATAGAAGCATCACATGTAGCTTCCTTTCTCAGTTGCCAAATCAGATACATTGAAATAAAGAAACTGTTAAACCACAGAGGAACAAATAGCTTATCTCCACTTCTGCAGTGGAAGACAGAATCGTTGCATATATCATACAACTCAGTAAAGTTTAAGGAGTTTCTGAAAAAGTAGTCTTTCTTTGGTCTAGCCTACAAAGTTGGGATAACAATATAGAAGTAATAACAGTGGACACAGCTTCACTAAGGTTTTCATGGACAGCTCAAAGAATAAAAGGAGACAAAACTTACTTCTAAGATCCATTTTAGTATGCTACTTCTGACTTTAAAGCATGCAGGCAAAGACTGTACGTGTAAGCTTAACAAGAGATGTACAGAAAAGAGTTGGCACTATTTTATTCACTGCCAAAGAGAAAATAGATGGAAACATTACCTCTGCAACTATATTTGAATTTCGGATTCTAGAGAAGAAGTTGTTGAGTCCACTTATGTGATATCAAAATTGCTGCTAACTCCAAAGACTGTAAGCAGACATAGCTCAGCAGCTCTCCCCTCATTAGCTTTCCCAATGATTCTTGCAGATGCCAAAAGACATTGGTAATTTGGATTATTATTTAACTTTGTGTAGCATGTGTGGCTTCTCACAACCTGAACCAACAGCAGAACATTGTGGTACAGACACAAAATCGTTTATCTAAATATCAAATAAAATATCCATTATTCATGAATAAGCAAGCTCTGAAGGATGAATATAGTATTACACCAGTACTGAAACTAACTTTCAGTTTTTTGAGCCTGAGCATCTGTTGTGTGTTGTATTTTAATTGGAGCTGCAAAAAATCTGGCAGTTTTGATTCCCAAGGGCATGAGCCTTTGGTTTAGATTCAGGCAGTTTCTCACACAATGCAGGATTTTTTGCAAGCTCTTAACAAGAAAAAGTTGACATAGGATTATATTTTGAAGATATCTGCAGGTGTCCTCTGTAATTTACAATTTTTAATACCTCTCTCAGTTGATGAGATTGGTATATATATTGGTATTGTTTGAATAAGAGTCCACTATCCCAATACCTGAAGAAAAATTGTAAAAAAAACTCCTTCGTATCTCTGAGGGTTGTCTTCTAGTACAGAGTGAAATTAAGACCAGAGATAGTAGAAAGCAACCAAGCCAAAATTTCAGGGCTTTTTCAGGAAACTTTTGACTACATGTCAAGATTGAAGTTCCATGAAACCGTTTTCATTTTACAGATTGAGAACCTGAGGGGCAGAAGCTGACAAAAGGATGTCAGAGGTCGGATAAGAATACGGACTTTCCTCCTCTTAAACAAGAACAACATAGGATCATAGCAAGCACATCTTGTACATCTCCTCACATACGTATTTCCACAGGAGTAAGCCGGGAAGCCATGTATGCGTACGAGGCATGCACAAAGGTCTGAAGACAGTAATGGAGGTGGAAAAGAACTTCTGACCCAAATTTATCCCATCATCTAGTTATCCATCTACTCACGGCACCACTGTTTTACTATGTGTTCACCTTACAATTCTTGAGACAAAGAATGTTCTGAATGTAACTGAGTTGTTTTCTAAGTCATTCACAGCGACACCTCTGAAAGTAGCTTATGATCAGTCCTTTTCATGCAAACAGTTTATCTCCCACATTCATTCAGGCAAGCAAAATACATAGCACTCCTCAAAGTAGCCACTGCAGACCATTTCTGGCTTCAGATCTTCCAGCTAATTTAGAGATGCAAATAAAAAAGCTAGAATTGAGGGCTACACGTATGGACCTGTGGCTCCTTTGGAGTCACCATGTAGATAGACCAACAAATAAATTATATTCCTTCAACTGCATAGCTTTTATTCATTTCTACCTGAAAAAAAATCTGAAAGTAATAGTCTAAATAGAGAAGCAGCCTTAACATTTTTTTGGTGGATTCTAGGATAATATAAGCAAGTTACTAAGAAGTATAATTTCCTTCTTTTCTCCTTTCCAAAATACTTTGCAAAAGAACATGTTCAAACAGTAATTGTTTGTACAAAATGCAAGAAAAATTTGAAATAATTTTGACTGTGTGACACTTCCCTTGTGAAGTGAGAGACATATAACATTCTGGGTGCCATTTTTTAATTAAAGCCAAAGAGCAATATGGATAGATCTTTTTTTCTTCCAATAATGTACAAGTCATCCCCTGCAACAAAGTGCTATGAACTAAATACCTCTTAGACAACAAGTGACAGCAAACCATGAATACAATATGCACTTCTTCATTGCAAAACACGAATAGTACATGACTGATGGAAGGATCTTTCAAGACAAATTATATCCGATCTCAGTAGAAAGAACTAGGTCTCATTTCCTTCTCCTTTTTTTTTTCCTATCTTTGAAGTTAAGCTGTTGCAAGTCTACTATGCCAAGCAAGTTTTATTTAGGGGATCCTATACTACCTGTACTATGCACAGAATGAAAACTCTATGAGGAAGTTTATCATCATAATGCTGTGCTTAGCTTATTAGGTATTACTCTTATGATAGTCTTGTACAAAAAAAAAGACAAGGAAATCTATTCTGGATAGTTTGAATAAGTCACTATACAGAAATAAAAGACTCAGTTATGTCTACCCACATTTCTACAACGTCTAACATGGCTTGAACTACAATTTTTTTCCAGCAACATGGATAAGAACACACCATAATCACATCGGCACACAAATTTTGCCAAAATTTAACAATTTTGCTGGATTGAAAAGTCTTATATAATATTTAGTTTAACAGTTGGCTTGTTTTCATTTCCACTTCCTGATCCCATTTGGGTTGGAAATTGGAATGCATGTGAACACAAAGCAAAAATATGTCAACTGCTTTGTGACATTTTTCTTCTATATGGAGCTACTCCAGTGCTTTCAGTGTGTATGCACTTTACTGAATCAGGACAACAATGATGTCTGTATAAAGATTTCGAAAGCAAATGTAATGGGAAGAGAATTTATGATGAGCAAAATAACCATAAGGTAGATTTTCATTGGGATTTGTGTAGATTGCGAGCTAAGTCTCAGATTTTTTCTAAACTTTTCATTCCAGAATTTCCCCTCAGCTGAGAGGTATTCTGTTCAGAAACTTCACACAAAACAGAGCGATAGGCACAGTGAGAGTACTGCCTAATTTTTTATTGGTTCCAAGTCAATACCTTATCCTTAAAGCTAAAGTCAAGGTACCTATGCTGCTCTGCTTCTGCTGAAACCTCTCTCTCCTCAAATTGCAACCTAGAATGTGACTCCAAAGAATAATACCTCATGTGATGTCAAAAGAGCTAAGTTGGGATATACTCCTTGTTTGATCACATGGCCAAGAAATACCCAAGAGACACGCTGATGAGCCAACACGGCAGTCTGCTGGAATTTGATAATGAAAATGGTGCTGTCAGACACTGATAAACAGCCATTTAAATGAGAGGCAAAAACAGTTATTTTACAGAAACTTTTTGATACTCAGGAAAAGGGATTATAAATAGCTTTGATTTTTTCCTTTTAAGGTTTTACTTTAATAATTGGCATGTTTAGGACCTATACTTCTACCTGCCTTTTTATTTCCAGCGTAAATAGACAGTAACTTCTTCCACATGCACCACTGTTCAGGAATAAAAAGTCAGGCACAGCTCTTGCGACTTGGAAAAAGCATTTCCTCTTTTGATTCCTCTACAATTCATAATTGATAACTGTCTCTTACATCACTGGAGGACTTTACACAAATAAAATTGAGGTCCAGTTTCAGTTCTATACCTTTCAAATGCTCCACTTGGAAATCATACATACCAGTGCTTATCCACTACTGTCAGGATTTAAGCTAGTTGCTGTTATTTAGCAAGTTAGTAAGAATTATACTTCAGCTGTACTTCAGTTGTACTATGAGAAAGCCAGCCAGCCATCAACACAGAACCAATCAGTGCTGCTGATGCAATTGATCTAAGGAGGATCTAAGCTACCTTCCTTGCAAAGAGGAGACCTCAGTGTAATTAACTCCTCTTTTGATTCTTGGCTCAGTTCAGTGTTCATGTTTTCATGTCACAGATTCCATGCATAGAAGCAGACAGAAATTATGAATTTTTCCTGATTGAAATCTCTTAAACTCAGTATATAGTCAAAGTTGGGAAAAAATAAGATGTGCTTCAAAACTTATATTCACTTTATCTACAAGGAATATACTAGGAATGTATTTTTGTTGTAACAGGACTTTTGCGCGCTTCATAGCAATTTAGCAAATTACAAAACCATGAACGTTCCTAACTTATTCATAGTAAATTTCTATTTTGCACATACCTAGAATATTACCACAGGTTCTGGTATATCCAGATGAAACATGAGTTGCTTTCACTCCTGCAAATAAAAGGAAGTTTTTATGACAGAGGAATATTTGAATCTTTCTTCTAATCAGCACTTTGTTTAAAAGCTACAAAAACAGATAAGCTGTTAGTGCCTTCTACCACACTAATGACTTTCCACAAGTTTCTTGGGGCAGACATAATATAGGCGGTGTTCCACTGTCACCGCTGTTAGACTTGCAGATTGCCTTCCCTTCTAAGACTGTCTGCTTCTTTAGGTCTTTTTCACCAAATTCCTTCTTCGACAAGTAGAAGCTCTGTTGCCTTTAGAGCTTTCCCTGGTTCTGACCACATTCTTCAGGATCAGGTCAATACCCAGACACTTTGCAACATCACTCATACAGGCCTAACAAACAGACACATCATTCTAGCAGAGAAGTGTTTCCCAAGCTTTACTGTGTTTCGGAGTCAGCCAGGGCACCAATGACACATCAAAGATGTGTTTGCCTTCACCAGAGCAGTGACTGGTTTCTAGCAATTAGGATAGTCCACCTGCAAGCTCCACGCCCACAATGCTACTCCCCTCGCTGGAGTGGATGTCACTCTGATTATGTTCTACAGGCACTTTTCTATGATATCTCACAAACCTCCTAATTTACCTTGAAATGTGCATACCCACTATTTTTTTTTCATTTTTTTTTTAATCTTCCTGTTGTTCTTTTATAGTTCCTATAACAGACTTTGATTTGAAACAGTAATTTGAGTTTTATGAACTGCTTCAACTCAAAGCGCACTGTGCAGAAGGAGAACCATCTAGAGATTTCAGGTGCTTCTAGCGTTGAATAGCAGCTAAGGGAAGACGTAAAATGTTTGTGTACTTTACTGCATCCAACTGCCACCATTCAGCACATGAATTATTTCACCTTGCTCTCTAGTCTGTCCTGCTGATAGAAGCCAACAAAAGGTGAAAATTCCTGCAACTGCAGCTTTTTATTTCTTTTTATGTCTAACCGCCTCTGAATTTGCTGCCCTGGGGATTTTGGAACTGTGCATGGCCCTCTGACTACCAAACTAGAAATTAAAAACTACTTGTAAACTCAGTTATAAAAGGCTTATCGGACTTTTATGCTGAAAGGTTATCTTTTGACCATCATGCTAGAAGAAAACATTTGGAACAGTTTTTGTCCAGGTACTTGAATTATAAAAAGAAGGCAAGAAGAACAGAGGAAAAAAATCATTACTCATGAACAAACAACTAGAACTTGCTCTAGTACTTTCTGAAAACAAAGTTGTTGTGTTTTACATATACATTAGAAAAAAAGGTGTTGGAAATTTTAACATAAACATGATGGTGTAAATGGAATAACTGAAGTAACATTGTAGACACATTTCCTTAGAATCTGGACCCTAGCTAAAGATGGAGACAGCAGTGGAAACTAACATATGATGTGTCTGTCTGGCTGTAACACAGGAATAAAACTCATATTTGCCTAATGAAAAAAAAACAACTGCACAGATTTTGGATAATTTAGGGTACAGATGGTGCCTTATATGTATTTGGTGAGTGAAGCATGATTTTTATCTTATGCATAGTTATGTTAACTGCAGCGACAAATTACCCACAACTGCAGAGGCATATTTGCATTTTGAATTGTTTCTGCACAATATTGAAAATCTGGACCCATAAATGCCTATCCTTTTTGAGAGTAATGGAAAGCGGATTTTCCTTTACCTTTTTAACATTTCAGAACACAAGAGTTGCAGCTTAGAGAGCTGCAATGAAAGAATAAGAAATGACATGTCACTTCAGAAGAAAATTGGCCAGAGAAAATTCTATTTAGTTTCTGTTTCATTTTGTTTTTTCATTTCAACTTTAAAATTGAATAGGGGCAGTATTTGATTTGGCTGAGAAGAAAAGAAAAAAATAGGCAAAGAGGGAGAAAGACTAAAAAAATTCTCCAGTATTTAATTTCTTAATTTCTCAATATAAAATACATGCGGTAGAGGGGAAAAAAGATGACACGCTACAGTCACCAGAAAAGTACTTGACTCTTACAGGTTAACTGTTCAGTACACCTGAGAGATCAGACTTTTACTGGATGCTTAAGTAGAACACCTGAAATCAACAAATTTGAAAATTTGGACTCGTGTGTTTATTCTAGAAAATTCCTGCTTTCTTCTGATATCAAGGAACGTATCATATGTAATGCAGAAAAAGTAAAACCAAAAGTTCTCTGTGTTATAAAATACACAATAATAGACCAATTACAAACACGGTGAAACTTCAGATAGATAATGGATAAAAAAAAGATAGATGTTTCAACAGTAGCTAATAATTAATTACATGCCAAACAAGATTATTACTTTTCTACATTATGAAAAACACACATATTTGTAGAAATTCTAATAATTTTATAACACTGGCATCTTGTTTAAATTAAATGGGCTTTGTAAAAAGGGAAGAATTAAAAGACTGCTTTAGAAGGAAAAGCTTTTCGACGTGTTGCTATTTGACCAAAGGTCCAGTAATAGAGAATTACTAGCAAAAGTAAACTGAAGAATATGTATAAGAAAACAATATAAACCTCCAGTTCCCAGTTTTGAGGAATTTTATGGGTCATCAACAAAGAGTCATCATTCACATCCATATCCCCAAGAACGTTTACAGACAAGTGATGAGTTTGAGCTTTGTGACTCTTCAATAACATCTATCCAGGAAATAGAATACTCGAGAAATTTTAAGGCTCACATTGCAACGAGAAAAAAAAATTCTAATCCTTTGCCTCTGACATAGAATAAATTAGACACAAACCAGTAAAAATGTATTTAGGGGGGAAAAAAGGCTTCTGAAAAACAGAGCTAGATAAATAAAAATAATAAAAGCTCCAATCTGGTCGCTTAGCTTTGCTTGAGGTAACTTTTCTATTCTGGAGCCAGAAGGTAGAATTGAATCTGATTCTAGGGCTGATATCAGCAACTCTGACAGCACACTGGGGGCAAATTCACACAGCCTCCTTTTTGGAAAAATGGCTGGCAAGTCAGGAGTGTGAGCATAATCAGTTTGTGTGAAAAAAAGAGCCCAAACTGTCTGAGAGGTCATTTTCCCTAAAACTTGTAACACTGAGAAAGACAATCATCAGCCACATTAAACTGTAACAGAAGCACTTTTGAAATGAATTAGCAGTCAGCTTGAAAGAACTATAAAAGAAGCAAGGAAATATTTAACAGTGGGGAGAGAGAAAATCAGAGAGCAGCATCAAAACTTGGTCTGAAAACACCAGCAGTTGCTCTGCTGGCATTGCCACTTCTGTAAATTACTTGGTTTAGTTATAGAGAAATCTGTGTTTATTAACATTCTGTAAGCATCTAGCATTATGGTTTACTATGCTGTATTCCTGGTACTGATCCTGTATGTACACTTCATTGGTTGTTGGTTAATTAGTGTCATTAATAAATCAATTAAGTACTTTGATCCTGATTTGATTAAAACTATGTGAATTGAGCAGCTTTCCTCTATGTTAAGCTCTGATAAAATGTAGTGCAGCTTCAACTCTGATTACTTTTCTTCCCACTCTACCAGACCACCAAAACCAGTACATCTGCAGATAAGCATTGGTAAAAATACCAGCTTTCCAGCTCTGTTCCCGTACCAGACTTGTAAGAAAATCATTACGCCAGCTTTACACGAGAAGCTGATTGCGCTTTGCTTGGACAAATGACTGACACAGTAAAGATCACCATACTGGATGTGTATAACACTTGATAGGCTGGGCATGCAAGTCCTTGGTGGAAGTGGTTTTGCATCTTTCTAGTAATGCTGTGACAAACCAGCTTGGTTTTCGGGAATTGAAACAAATTACTCTTCACATATAATTTGATTTATTGACCCAGGGCAATTTTTTGGTTCTTGAGCATTGTGCAGATTTGTATGTTGTTTAGAACACAGCTTCTGTAAACTCAAATTAACAGATTCTTCTCGATTTACATTCACTGAGCAGTAGACTGAGGACTGTAACACCACAAAAAACCCTTTCCCTGCTCATTTACTTTCTATAAAACAAGATTTTTGAGCCATTGTAAGACTACATTACGCCAGAGATTTTGTGCAGTATACTAGAAAAAAATCCCTCTTTTTGACTCTTCATTATTACTAGTATCACCACATTTACTTGCTCTTTCCATCCGCTCTGCTAAAGGCTGATTATTTGGCTTTGATAAATTGTGCCCATTGACAAGGCTGGCAACTTGATGCTGATCCAGCAGTTCATGCTTACAAAACTATTTTCTTCTAATCTCTCTCTCTGAAATCTACAAATAAAATTACATCATGTGTCAAAAAATAAACAAAAGGCAAACTGGCCTCCGGTATTATTTTATCTAATAAATAAATTAACCTTATCTGTTTGCAAGCTAAGATAGTTCTGAGTTAGAGGAGACTGGCACCACAACTAGATTTGCTATCCTGAGTTATTATAAACCACAACCCCATAAGACTTAACATAGAGGTTTTTCTATGTAGTAATGAGATTTGCTTGCAGATAACAGGTCTTTTAGAAATGCAGTTAGCCTGCTTTCAAATAATAATAAAAGCTTACTTTATACAGAAACATAATTTTGGTGTTTGTTCAATGTGTCAGCAGTGTTTTCTAAGGAAACGGAGAGATTATTTCTCTTCTTACAAGAGCAGCATCGTCATTTCGCTGACATCTGGAGAACCTCATCCAGTCACGTTTTTGACCTTGTTACCAGTGTCTCTGCTGAGCATTTGAATGAACTGAATTGTTTGTAAGAAAACAAAAAAGACGAAGTTTTGCTGTTCTAAGGGACAGACACATATTTTAGAATATAAATACTTAAAAGAGAGAGAAGGAGAAAGAACTATAATGTTCCAAGAACTGTAAAAGCTATAATGACTGAAGAACTAATCAAACATGGTAACAAGTTGCTCTACTAGATGAATAAAAATACCACTCACTATTCCATGCAAAACTTTTGAATAAAGACTGAAAAGTTATCTTTGTTGCATCATAGAGTGAGTTTACATTTCAAGCAACAGCTGTATTTAAGAACTCCCATGGTAGAGAAAACATTTACATTTGGATAGAAGTAAAATAGACTGATTTGTCAGCTAGAGTAAGTTAGTATGGTCTCACTGACAAAAATAGATAAAATCTAAGCCACTGAACGAGAGATTTGGTGCAAGTCATGTACTGTTTCACAGAAGCATCACAAGACCAGCACAGGCAAGGAATACCTCTTTCAGTTTTTTTTCTTACAGATCTCCCTTACTGTAACTCCGATCTAGGAACCTGCATCCTTCATCAGATGCGTCATATGTATTACTTTGGTCAGGTACGGATGACTGGAGTCATCAGGTGTGGAGAGACGAAGAAAGGGCTATACAGAGCACAGCAGCAACAAATGGGAGTACTGGAAGATAGGTGCCTCAGTATTATATTTTATCTGCTTCTTCTACATGTGCACATTAAGGAGACAAGCTCTGAAATCTATCCAGATGGCAGTAGAGATAGTGCTTGCACCAGGAAACTTCTAACCTCTGCTGCCTTCTGACGATCTTTTCCATGGCCTGATATGAACTTCCTTTGACTCTCTGCTTGCTACACAGATATGCAACAAATGTCACAGGAGGCAATTTATATAGTTCTTTTATAGCCTTTTAAACGTAAGGTTCAGCCAAGCTCAACTTTATAGATGTTGCTGCATAGTATCCACTGGGTCATTATAGTTTCTCACAATGCACAAGTTGTACTGGAATCCCTTCGAACCCAGTAAGGGCATTCAAGCACATACAGAGGTTGTAAAAATCTAAGACTCTGGAAGAAATGCTCTTAACTCTTAATCCTTGAAGCTTTGCCAGCACCACAACACAACATTGTGTAGACTTTTTCAAGAGCAAGAAATATTTTTAAAACTGAAATCTGCAGCTAATTCTTCACCAGATAATAACAAAATTGTGTAACAAATGCCTTAAACCTACAATTTTGGATTGAATATTTTGGGGCTTTTTTTACAACGAAGAGAAAATAAAATAGTTTAATTCATCACAGAAATTCTTAGTTAAGCACTTAAACACATGGCTGAGAGAGTAATATCAGTAAAATGGGATACAAAGTAAAGAGACAGAATGTCAGCCTAGATGACGTAAAGTATCAACTATCAAAACAAAAGTACAGAGATAATGGAATAAATGTCAGGAAGTTTTCCCTGCTCCTCAACCAACCTACTGTGAAGCCAAGTATGAAGTTATACAAACAGAAGTAACAAGAAAAAAGGAGCTATTTTAATCTGAATGAGTGACGTGAAATTTGGGTGACAGTAGGCATTTTTAAATCATTCCATAGGTAACCATTATTTGCTTTTCTCAGGTGCAAAGGACATGCACGTATCTCCTGGGTTGTGCGTGCATCTTTATGTCATGCACCGGTTGCCAGGGATGTATGAGAACTGTACAGCTTCTGCTACTTAAAATTGAATTACACACCAGAATATCTTGATGATGGAAGAATGGCAGCAGGGGGACAGGGCAAGGAGATATGGAGATGATTCAAATCCTCTGGCATCACTTTGCTAAACAGCATATGTCCTTCTGCCTTTTTTTTTTTAAGGGGGGAACATGAGGTGTCTTCTCAGGAATTCAGTCTGAGGCATCGTGAAAGGGGACTACACTTTGTAGTACAGAAGGTTAATATGAACCTGTCTAAAAATGAAATGTGGCAGGTGTAATCAGTCAGCATCCAGACACAGCTATGCAGCAACTTGGATAAAATTTTCTCCAGCAGCCCACGCGCACCCAGCACACTGCACATGGTGAATACAAAAATCAGCATAGCTGAAGATCAAATATTTGTCACTTCTTATGCCACCATGTGGCAGAGCACAGCTGCATGCAAAGCTACGCAGTTGAACGTGTCTTAAACTGCCAGGGCTCTTAACGGAATTACAGAATTCAATGACACGCTGAAGTGCCATTCTCTGAGATATAATAGTCTCTCTTTCTTATAGTCTAAGATGGCTTTGACTTCATTGCTGCAAAATGAAAGTCTATTCTTTAGGAGTGCGAAATGTGTACAGAGGAGAGAAAAAAAGAGTCCTCCTGCCTATGTTTAGGAATTGTGGGTTTGAATGTACATACAATAATATGATCACACTTCCGTTTTCAAATAAGACTGCCCATATCTGCAATTCCGTCATTAAGTGTCCAATTACACACCTGCAATTATTTCAGCCTGTGCACGGAATACGAAAAGATGAAAGAGTCTGCACCTAAAATGTGAAGAACCAACTTTAACCCTTCCAACTCACAAGTTTGTCAGATTTCTTGAAAAAAAAAAAGGGGGGGGGGGGAGCAGAAATTGGTGTTGCCTTAATATTTTTCCTATTTTAAACGAGAGCAACACAATGTTTTAAGTCCTCAACTACAACAGAAACTGTGTTTCTGTCTGAAGTGACTTGTGGATTTCCTTTGTAGTGTGTTATAGCCCCAGTCCAAAATAAGGACTGGCTGAAATCACAGTTCCCTCATGGTCATTCCCTGGGGAAACTAGGACGTGATCAGGAGATGATGTCTGCGTGTAGCAGGACCAGCCCCAAAATGCAGTTCAGAGGGGGTTAGGTCTTGCAGTTTAAATTGTAGCTGAGACCAACTGTTTGTCCCAAGATGAGGTCTCAGGCACAATATAATTTATCATGTAATATCCATGCCTTCAGTGCAGGGCCATGACTTATTTTTGAATAGGATGCTTTTTAAAACATTTCTTGAAAACTAGGTTTGCTTATTCTGCCTCTCTCACTAGATTGTAATCCTCTTTCTTCTCCATATCATTCTAATCTGTTTTTCTCACCTTCACCTGGAAGGTGACAGCTTTGGAGGGATGAATGATGAGATCTCTGCAGTGGATGAAGGCAATTCTGGATGAAAGATGCTGCAAGGAATGCAAGTCATTACCAGTACTGTACTTCTTTGTATTATGGTGGTTTAGTCCTATTATATTCTCTGCTTCTTTCTTTGCCAGCTATTTGCACACGTGATCTATACTATCAGTCGTGTCCCTCTTCTCTACTTATGTTTACCCTGCAATATTTTCAATCAATCAGTGTCCTCACTACTCACTTCCTACTTAAAAATCCACAGTGTTTCATGGTGATTTAAACTGACAGTAATGAGGACAACTCTCTTAACTATGGTCTACAAAAGAAAACCTTTTGGTATTTACCGACACGTAAAATACAGAGATTGGTTACAACAAAGAAGAGTAAAATATGCCAGCATAATATGTGTGGAACCAGGATGCTGCCTACAAATGGGGTCACCACCCAGGGAGTGGTGTCATGTTAAATAATTGGCTTTTCCAGGTGGCTGAAGGCCATCATTGCTGTTGGAGCTCCAGTTCTGTGCCCAATACAAAAAGCTTGTTCAAGATGTAATGGACAAGATACAGAGTAGCAGTAGGTCTCAACCCAACTTCTAAGGATCCGCATTTGAAAAGAAGAAAGCTTGTTTAGTTGTCACCATAACAGCTAGAAGTATTTCCATATCTTAATCCAGTAATGGATATGTGTTAGCACCAGAACCAATATATTCACTATTAAGTACTACTACTATTCAATTTGAAACAGTATCCATGATAGTCATCAAAATCACAGAGACCCTATTCCTTTCCAGAGGGATTTATTAACCACTTTTTTTCCCCTGCTTCCACATCCACAAATCGGTCTTACAAGACTTTTTCCTTGAAAAATGAGCTATTTGTTCCTGTTTTGTCACTTAGGCTCAATGTAGAGATCTGAATTATCTTCTATCACTGGTTTGCTTGGTATCCTAAAAATTTTGGAATCTGACAATAAAGGGTCAGAGTGGAGGGAAGAAGAAAAAAAAAGTGTAAGAGAAATATGTTTTGCTTCAACTCTAAGTATTTTGTCACCATCGACTTCCAATAGTACAGCACTGTTGATGAAAACTTCTGACCTACTCTGCTGGTTCTGCATCACAAGATGTATTTAGTATTTCCAGTTGCGCCCAGGCCCTATATTTGCCCAAGGTTTGGGAAAATTATCAAGCATTGCTGGAGAATGTGGAAATGTAGGGGAAGCAGAATATAAGTCTATCTTTAAAGAACACTGAGGCCCACACACAACTGTGGAGAAAATCAGTTGGAAGAGAGTATAGGCTAGAAGGCAGGAGGTAGATGCAGCAGTACATACGTTCTCTTGTTATGACAAACAAGAAAAATAGCTTATTCCGTCACTGCATTAGATGCACATTTTAATGCAGCTGGACACTTTTTTCCCCTTACATTCCTCTTTAAGCAGTTTTTTTAGGTTTTGGTGACACGTTATAAATTTTCAAAAGGGAAAAGTTAAAATGCCATCACAAACAGATGATGGCTTTTGGGCTTTATTTCAATCCGTTTCATCAGGTTAAAAACAAAACAAAATCACGAGGGAGAAAACCCCACTTTCCTCAAGATCAGTGCTTCTCACTCTGGCCTCCTTACAGGTTTCCCTCACCTTCTTCTGAAGCATTTGATGTCGGTCACTTCTGGCAAGGGCGTGCTGCGGTAGACAAATGACTGGTTTGATGCAATATGGCAGTTCCTATGCTCCCAGGTGATATAGTCAAGAAAGGAGCAGGAGCTCTTGCACTCAACAAATAAGATTTTACTCAAATAAAAAAATTCATTTTAATCCTACTGCCAACTTCTCACTGTTAAAAAACACCTCCTCTCCTCAACCTGCCCTGAAAAGCTACACATTTAGGAAGACTGAAATAATTCTTTTCATATCTCAAAGCTCCAGTTGTACTAGATGATTTTAAATGGAGCTGCATAACTCTCCTTAAATTAACAAATATTGCTGTTTGAGAAGAGGGATGAACACAGAAGTAA
Source organism: Vanellus vanellus (assembly GCF_965231255.1). NCBI lineage: Eukaryota > Metazoa > Chordata > Aves > Charadriiformes > Charadriidae > Vanellus > Vanellus vanellus. The sequence continues at coordinate 23,065,229 of NC_138913.1, read as the reverse complement.
TTCTGGTCTCACTTTAGAGTCATTATAGAGTAACTATTCCTGTTTCTGTGTAGCTGCATGCAGGTGAGTGCACTCAGTACTGCTGCTGCAATATTGTACCTACTGCTCCCAGCAGTACACAAATCACTACCCTTGTGTCTGGCTCCGCACAATCACTCCCCTGTAGATTGCCACAGGCTCAGCTTCACTCACGCACGGCAATGCTGCATCCAGCTCTAGAAATATACCTCCACTTTAGATGTGAAGAGAAGAGAATAGTGAGGAGGGTAAGCCAGGAGAAGCAAGCACACGGGAAGCCTGAGCAGCAGGTGAGCTCTAGATGCAAGACAGCTTAGCTTGCAAAGCAACAGAGAAACGTATGATAATCCACTGTACTATGCTGCTGTCACCTATAACCAACATTTATTTCTCTGTCAAGTGACTGCTGTAAGATGATAATTTTATCCCAGTGTTCACTGAAATTACACCAAAGCATCCCTGACATAGGAAGGTGTCTGGTTTATCAAATACGATAACTGGGACCTGTTTTTAACTGTCTAAAACCATATAGATCTTACCAAAACAAGATCATCTGCGAACATCTTGTCTGAAAGGTTTCATCCTAATAGCTAGAATTGAAGCTGATGCTTAACAAGGGATGATTTTGGCAGGGCTTTGCTTTTCTGCACTCTGGGCAGGAAATCAATTAGAGGTTTTATATTCCTTTTTTAAGAAAAAAAAAAATCAAAGAATAAGTAATCTCTGTTTTAGTCAATACTACGATTTTGAAAGAGATTTTTAGAATAGATAAAACACTGCAATCAAACCCAGAAGCCACCAACATAAGGAATAAAAACACCACAACTGGCTTCTTTCAGGATACTGGGTAAACCAGTAAACCTCATCATAAAAGTCCTCAAAGCTATGGTAGCTCTTAAATATAGTTTTTTCACTTATTTTAATTGGGTAATAAATATTCCTTCCCTTCACGTCTTGCTTAGATTATGAACTCCTCAAGACTGGTCCATGATGTACATTCATACAGTGCTTAGTCTATGTGGACATTTTCCTCTTACGATTTTGGGAGCAGCAACCATGGACAGCAGGGCGATTCTAAAGAGTCTAAATACTCATGCATCTAACTCCCTTTAAATGGAATTTTTTTAATCAATTTCTTGCAGGTCCTTTTGAATGCAGTAGCTGCAGACAGTTTAATTATTGACTTTGAGAATGAAGAGGGGAATGGTCAGGCAGTTGGACTAGATGATAGTATCCTTCCAATTGAACTGTTCTGTTCTGTCTGTTAGAATAACAAATTGGAATAAAATGTAGGTGGGGTATAATTGCAGGGATCTTCTAACATTTTGGGAGCAGGTGGGATACCTGAATACCAAAACATTTGTATTGGACAAAATAATGTACTAATTTATTGTTTCAAAGAGATAATGGAAACAAAGGCACATATAGAAAAATAAAGAACTCCAAAGACTTTACTTTTGTATTACAGTTGTGTTTTCCAATAGAGAAGAGATGGAAATGTCATAAGCTTTACAAGAATCCTAGAAAATATGCATAACACATGCACACATGTAGGAGAGTATATTACGATTATGATATACAAATACAATGATAATGCATATGCTTACTGCATATGCCATAAAAAGATACCTTTCTTCTGCTTTGACTGCAGCAGTATCATGTTTTACTAAAAATGAAATACCCTTGTACTTGCACCTCTACATCATTGATCAAATAAATGAAGATGCACATTGATCCTTTTGAAGAATAGGGATAGTGACTACAGTAATATTTCCAGAGGCTTTGGGCAAAAGTTCAAACACGTTCACTTAGAGTGTCTCAGAGTCCCAGTTGCCTTGAAGGATGAGACACACTTTTTAATACATGATTTAGTATCCACAAACAAATTAAGATACAAAAAGAATGGCTTTTTCTGGAAATGCAGTTCTTACAATTGACTTCCAATTCTCATCTGCTACTAAATTTTTAACTCTTATTTTTTTACTACATAAGCAAAAAACCTATCTGAATGGTGTTTTCCTTCTTAAGTATCCTATAACACTTTGTCCAAAGACCGTATCTTCCAAATCAGTCTCATCTTCTCTTGCTCCTCATGTATTCTTCTTGGTCAAAAAGCAATTACTATCAGCTATTTTTGTCTAGGTTCTCCTCTGCTCTCACTAAGAAGCCTCTTTATCTTGCCCCTGTAACGCTTCTAACTGCCTATAGGTCTCTACCATCCCTAATTCCATGACATACGGGCATTTAAACTATAGGTTCTCCATGCACCTCCCAACTGAAGTGCTTGTGAGCTGTCCTTCAAATGCAATACAGAAGATGTAAGGGAAATATTCCACTGGAACAGCTAGCTAGCCAGAGAAAACAAACATCAAACTGATTCAGTACTGTGAGAAATTCTAGACCGAAAAATAGTCAATCTCACAGTTAAAATGCAATGACTTGTTAATGGAGCAGTGATAAAAAACCATCTCCAAAAATCAAGCAAATTTAGGTCCAAGTTGGGAGCTACAAGGAACTTCACTGTCTCCCCACCAGGAGATCACATACTAGTCTCTAGTTAGCATGAATTCACCTGCTATCTGCTAGACAAGAAGAAAGTAAAGAACAGTAAAAAAAACACCACCAACAGCCACCACCAAAAAAAAAACCAAACAGTAACAATTTACATTGTAGTTTAGCTGGGTCATCTGTTGTACCTTAGTGGTACAAAATAGCTAGACATATAACCTTTTTAAACTGCTGCTAGATATATCTGCTTCCCTTCAAGAAAATGATTGAATTGGACAAAAAGCTGTAAAGTCCTTTAATCGCACCTGAGCATGGATACCATAGGAATACAGAGAGAATAAAAAAGTTTGCACATTTTACTATCATTTTTGTTCTAGTGAGCTATGACACCTACTGTTTCTAATCCATCTTTCCTCTTACCCTGAAAATGATTCACTATATAGATACACAAAACCTCACGTAATCACAGTAATTATCTTTAAAAACTGAATACATGTCCTTGAAATAGAGAGCTTTCATCTTTGTTTCATTGAACTAGGACTTCAGATAAGCAACTTCACATGCCTTTTAATTTTCTTTAGGCAAACCCTATTCCTTTGCAAAGTTTTTCTTTAGACAACAAAGCTGTGAGGAAGCAGGCAAAGAATTTTGTGTGACTTTTTTCTGAGTTTTCTATTATTTTGAAATGCCTCAGAGGCATTGCTGGGAAAGAAGGAAATAGCAAAAACACCAATAAAAAACCATAATGTCATTAAGGACATCTGAAATGACATTGTCAATGTTAAGGAAATCTCTCAGAAGTGTGTTTTTAAAGTCTCATCATTTAGGAATGCCATTGATAAATTCTCATAACTAAATGATACTGCAGATACAGCACTTTCCAGCTAGTCTGTGCACAAACTTTGTACCAATTGAAATTTGTTTGTGCTACAATAGATTTAATTAGGCAGTCAGAACTATTGTGTACCCATGAATAAATCTTTGTAATAGTGACTTTACATAGATCTTTTTTACACAGGCGAAAAATCAAGTTATGCTACATTGGTATAAATCAAATCATAGCGAATGTCTCGGAGAATTCATCAATGGGTATGATCCATTTTTTAAAAGGTACATCTCTGAGGTGCAAGCTTGTGCATCCTAGTTCAAACTAGTCATCAAAGAACATGCTAAAAATCGTTCTGATTTCTTTCTTTGCTTTTTGCTTTCTACATAATTCCCCCCAAAGAAATTATGGAATTCATGGGAATCCTACAGCAAGAATACTGTGATGTTAGAGCTGAATTCAAAACATTTTGCATTTTCTTTTCTAATGTACTTGGTTGTATCTGACTGTACATATTTTTTGGTGTCTTGTGTTTTATGTAACCTCCATTTTGCGTTTCTTCTGCAAAACTTATATTTAAATCTTGCAGCCCTTCACCTTGCAAGGAAATAAAACAGACTGCCAGATCTACTGTGCCCTTCAACTCACAAAACTCTGTAGACGTGCATTCTTTTTAATAAAATCCTTATTGTTGTGCTGCCACTATAGGAAACAAGTAGGGGCACAAGGTAGCAGAAAGGGGAGGAAGGGTTAGAAATACATGGCAAGAACTAAAGGGACACCATTTTCTTAGAGAATAAAAGGTGCATCTCTGTGTGATCTATCTGTTCCTCCTGCTGTCACCACAAGACGACCTCTGTCCTTTCTTTTCATTGCAAATATGCCCTAGCTAGGTCAATGTTACACTACCTTCCACCTGCAAGTCTCCCACTAAAAGATTAGCTACCAAAGGCTACCGAAAACAGTAGAAATATTTTCTAAAACAACTGAGAAAAAATCCGGGTTAGGAAGCAGACAACCCAGTTTTCACCTCAAGGTTTAGCTGCAGCTAGATATCGATTACAGAGGGTTGAAAGTTGGTAACAACTTTTTTTCATTGTTTTCATTGTTAAAATTTTTCCTTACCATTTATTAGTTCTAAATTAAGGAAAAAAAAGCCAAACCCAAACACTTCTTATTACTGTGTTATACAAATGTTAAAGGGAATTTGCTACTGAGAGAAGAAAGGCATGGGCTAGGCAGAATACATTGTGGGCAGCCATATCCTGAACAATGTATGTCTACAAGAGTCAACAATTCTACTTTTTTATCTTATTCTTCCTACTCTTCATAGAAAAAAAAAAAAAAAAAAACGAGGTTTATTTCTTCAAATAAACATTAAACACTTTTTGTTTCTTTAACTATGAAGTCCGCAGAGACTTCAAGTAATATCTCAGACTCTGTATTACAACTCTAGGTAACCTGTTTGCCTTTGCTTTCTCTTGGCTATAAGGCTCTGCCTTCACCAGTTACCTTCACTGTCTGCGGTATTTTTTTAATGAGACAGGAGTTGAATGTTCTTGTGAAGCCTGAAAAACAGCACTTGGCAAGTCCATTGGTTTTAATGGAGCATGTCTTTGCAACCTTCTATTTCTACTCATCTGGCACATGCTGGCACTATTCAGCATAAAAGCAGTTTTTACTCTGTGCCAAAACAAAATTAAGTGGTACACTGTGATCTCACCCATAGCAAGGGATTTATGGTACAAGGCATTGTGCAATACCAGAATAAATGACAAGACTGAAAAACTTACAAAATGAAGAGACAAGATGAGTTAAGAAGTGAGGGAAGAGAGGAATGTGTTGGAAAAGATTCAGGGCTCTACTATGGGATATTGAAACTGAATTGCCAATGCCTCAACTGTATTTCAAATTTTGCTGTCTTTGACATTACCAAAACTGTTCCTTCTCCACCTTCTTTTATTCCTTATTCATTCCCTTAAAGGAGATGATGATTTTTTACCTATTACGATAAGACACTTTGCTGAGAAACTCAGTTCTTTACACTTATCTCAGCATAGACTTATTCAAAACAAAAAATATTCTTCAGGTTAGGCCATTTGTCACGTTCTACATTCAGCAATAGCAATCTGACAAACTGTACGTAATCAGCTTGTCTTGAGCTTGGGAAAGGGATCTGATAGTTGAATCTTGACTCCTTCTCCTGAAACTATTTCCACATGGGTGGAATAGGATTTGCATAAAAAGCTACTAATTTCCATGGGTAACAGGTTGGAGGATTGTGCCCTTTGCCAGTTCATAAGCAATTCGCCACTCTAGCAACCCAAGGTTATACTTATGCGCTATTTGTTACACATGAAATATTTACATATGGATGTACAGGAATTAATTAGAGGATTATTTTGACTGATCAGTTCATTTTCTACTGAAAAAAATAGTAAGAGATAAGTAGAGACAAACAAGTATTTTTAAGACACAGTCCACAATGCAGGGTAGGAGGAAATAACCTAGAGAAAAATCATTTAATGATGTGTATCAACAGTGTTTTTGTCTTGACAAATGTTAGTTCACTACTCAGAAAAAGCTCTTCCAAATTATTTCTCAACTTTAAAGAACTGCTTCAGAGTAAGTTTACTCACCAGGTCATGTTCTTGGTTTTGTTTTCTTTATTATTATTGTTAACTTTAATATGCCTAGACGACCTCCTTGTTAGAGTATTTCTTACTATTTCTGTGCCACTCTCCCTTAGAAAAGTGAAGGTAGTAAAATGCTTGGGTTTTGGGTTTTTTTTAGCAAGAACTGACAAGCTTTTATTTCCATCCTTTCCTTCTGTCTTCTGAAGCAAAAAAAAAGGGGCAAATGTACCGAAAAAAAAAAAAAAAATCAGCTGTCTGCAAGGGTGTGAGTTCCAGGGCCAGGGTGGGGTAGCAACTGATGGATTCAAATAGGTGTACAGATCCAGTGAAATAAGTTTGCCAAACACTGACATTCATACCTTTCCTTTGGGGGAAGATGTGATATTCTAAAGAGAGTTAATGGCCAGATACTGTGATTCTAAACAGAAAAGTTCTTTCATCAGCCACATAAGACAAAAACTTGAGTGATAGAATGGAAGTGACTGAAGAGTAGCGTGAAAAAGTTGTATTATATGGGAGCAAAGAAGACATGCTAAAAAGAACAGACCCTACACTCTGTAAAGTATTAGCTTGTTCTCATTTATACTGAAACATGAAAGTGGAAGTCTATTATTTTGCTAAGCGCTTCAGAAATCTCTAATAGATGTGGAATAGATACCTCCTTCTATCACCTGAATGGTACAATTAATGCAACGGTTAGTCTGAGAACACAAAGCAACGGGAATAATTTGGTTACGTCTGTGAAAGGGTAGCAGTCAAATGTCCCAGGATTATAGCAAACAGACCTTGCAAGTATCTAAACCTAAATGAGCCTGACATAATGAAACCCAAAACTGAGCAACCAATATTTTCCAGCAGTAATTCTATCAAAGAGGTGAAAGGCAGTCCTTTCAGAAAATCTGCTTGTTATGGCAATGGTGTAAAAGTAAATAAATGTGGAGAGCTTTTCAAACCATTATTACGCTCTAACCTCTCTAACTCATATTGTGACATAGTTCCTTCATGCACTGTATGCTGTACTAACGTTCAATGTCATAGATTACAGACAAGGATAGGATAATGTGAACATTCCACATTGGGTTTAAAATGAACTAGATTTAAACTAGTCCTTATTTCATAACTTATTGACCTGTATAGTATGCAAGATAAAAAATAATGTCTCACATCATCTTCATTCAAGATACTATTGAAGCCTTATACTTTCCTTACAGACACGATGCTTTCTTTTGTGTACAAAACAATGATTACAGACAGAAATTGCAATAAAAATGTCATCTTCTGTAAAAAGTTACAACACTGTTACTACCCGAAATACCAGCAGTTACTATTTTCACAGTCACTGAATTCTATAAATACTTTATGTTTTGTTATGTATTTCTAAGATATTTGGTATTTATGAGCTTTGTCACACTAATAACTCTGAAGACTAGATTTTTCTATCCATGTGTTCTTCTTCTTCTCCCCACCCCATAATGTAACTTTAAATGTTTGGAAAAAAAGTAGACTTTCAAAAATATATTTCCATTAGACAGATATGTGTGTGCATACACACACAAATATTTAATTTTAAGGATATAAACAGTATTTCACTGATTTTTTTGTTGTTGTTGGTTTGTTTGGGTTTGGGATTATTTTTTTTTTTTTAAAAAGTCATTTACAAGCTTCCCATCTTAATAGTTGCAGTGAAAAGGAACATGATATAGTATTTCATTTCTTTTGACTCTAGTTTCCTACAAATTATTCAGGTGGCTCTTTGGTCAGCTGAATGAGGCAGCAAGAGGTTGACATACAGTTTCTTCCTTCCAGTCTTTTGAGATATTTCATTGCCAAGTTCCTATTTCTGAACAGAATTATGCCAATTTTTTTGGCATAGCATAAGGTTTAGCATATAGCATTCCCTGCAGCTAAATGGATTGTGTATTCACTGCAAACCACAGTATGGTCCTTCAGACAGATATTAAGGATAATAAAAGAGTAAATCTGGAAGTTACCAGTTTTGCTGCCAGAACAAGAAAGGTGTGTATAACTTGGTATTTCAGAATGATGCCTACTGAGAGGAAAAGAAATTCTTCATTTACTTTACTGAGTATCATCATGTTGGCATACCAGTGAGATGATCTTGCCCAGACTCACTCTTTGACAGTACAAAAGAGGGATGAGGAAAGTACTGTTACGTGATCTGGTTCACTAAGAAACAGCTCTACCCTCTGGTGGTTGGGTAGCAGCTGTTCAAGCCTGGAAGTAAAACTAATTAAAAAATTGTGGCAAGATGAGGAGTTCAGTGTATGGTTATTAATGTTCATAAGAATAAAGGTACATTAAACATAACACACAAAACAAGAATACATTAGAAGAAAGTGTGTTCATAAAGGAGGAAGTTTCCAATGAATAGTTGTGATAAAGCTAATACTGTAGTCACAAGTAGACCTGACAGTGTCACTGCCAGCAGAGCAGTTAAATCCCTGTTCACAGCAAAGAGAGATTGCAGTTACTAGGGTAGACCTTAAACCTGAATTTAAAAAATTTACTTATGTAGCTGTTTCTTTGCAAGAGATTTCAAACCAGACTTTGGATAATACTGAGGCACACAGGCTTCATCACAAAAACCACCATCCTTCCTCCCCACCACCCCAAATATGCACTCCAATGTACAGTTCCCCACATTTTACTTAACAAATACAGCTACACCCAGTATGCAAGGACAGGAGTTAAATATCCTGAAATTAGAAAGTACTCCTAGATCCAGTCTCCACCTTTATATTAAAAGCCATTTTTTGGTTTGCCACGCTTTATGACTGACAATGCTATTCCCAGATATTTAGGTCTCACTCTTTCCCTCAAATTTCTAGTACAGGCTTCAGTCTGTACAGACAACTTAGTGTCTAATAACTGTCTAATGACTATCTCAAGATGAAGTGTCCAGTTTAGATGCCGTGGAACCTGGGTCTACACTTGTATTTTATAAACTGTTATGACACACACTGCAGTTCACCTACCTCTTTATATCATATTCAGGAGCCAAGGAATCAGAAATGTCAGAAACATGAAGTTGTCTCATCACTGAAGCAAAGAAATAGCTTTCTAGAGATCCACTGCATTTACCTACCACCTATAGTGTTTGTCCAATTGTGCTTAGACTATAAATTCTTTGGAAAGCGGACTACCTTCCTGTTAGTAGCAAAACTGGAAAAATTGGTCTAGCCTTGACTCATGTAAAGATACTGTTAAGTTTGCTTCTTGACATGAAAAGCCTTCACAATAATTTTCTCTGCATCTTCCTAAGAAAAACTGAGAAAAATATGTTTCAGCCAAAATAAAAAGCCGAAATATGCTTGAAAAAAAAGTAAGCTTTCCTTCTAATCTCATTTTCTTGCATTGTAATATTAGAAGTGTGTGGATAGCACTTTGAGAGAAGATATTTTTTGTTTTTACACCACCAAGGATTTATCAATCATATGACCTATCCTTGAACTTTGCAAATTTAGCACAAATTCTGAATGAAAATAGGCTGCAGTGATTCACCAAGAATAAATACAAAATATGACACCGGACAAGTTGAAGTCCACTACCACACACTCCGTTTCCTAGATCTTCAGAACTTTGTTTTTGTTAATTCATTATCAACCCAAATTCACTTACTTTCAGTGGTGAATTAGCTCCAGGTTCATAAAATGTCTTAGTCTATGCCTGGGCTCCCTAGACTCTCTTGTAGTACACACAATTACTCCTAACAGCTATTTATGCAAAACAAATTGCTTTGTGCTTCACAGTTGCTTACACTGCCTTAGAGGATACATACTACTGTAAAGTGGGACTAAGTGCTAAGCCGTCTGACAAAAGCAGTATTTGGTGTCTTTAGAAGAAAGGTCATCTGCTTGCTCTCACTTGGAATAAAGTAATATCAGATTTTGTAATAATGCATTAAATGGAAATATTGCAACACAAAAGAGGAGTTCAGAAGAGGTAAATCAAACTGTAAACAGAAGCTGGGAGAGCAGGAGGGACCTGCAACTTATTTGTTAAATGTCATGATTCATTATTATAAAATTACACAATGAGAAAACATGTAGATGTAAAGATACTGTATGTGGAAGCTGAGGATTCAGACAAACTAATGCTTACTTCTTTATGGAACTGGAAATAATGATAGATTAGCCTTCAATCTCCTCATAAGGCTGTCTGCTAACAGTTTAGAAAAGTACTATGATCTATTGGTTTCATTCCATTGCGAATTCGACAAATTCTCAATTTGTATTTGCTTTCCCCTTTCTCTATTCAATTTTGCATTATTTTCCATTTATATTTGTACGCATACTTCAGGACAATAAAATGACTATACCTGGTGGCATTTTTCTCCATACTGCAGAGAAACCTATATTAAAGTTTCTGCCCCAAAACAGACTATCTCAGCCTTATGTAAATTAAAAGGCAGACAACTAAGATTTAAGAAGTAAGTTTTAAATATGATGGAGAATCACAGCTCAGTGAGGCCAAGGAGTCCAGTTTTAGAGGCAACTGTTTTCCCGGAGTGGAGGCAAATAGCCAAGGCCCAACTTGCAGTCACACAATACCTTAACAGAAGCTTGGTAATGCCAGCACAGCTCACACTCAAGCACTTGTGCTGATTCAGCTGGACTCTTCAAACACATGTTCCAAACTAAAGAGTCCATTACACAGCAGCCAGTGAAGAACTTAAATATTTGTTAAATTGATTTGCTAAATCAAACAACATGCATTAATATTCTTGCTCTAGGTGCTCACAAGACCGGCACGTAATCCGACATTTAACATATTAGAATCCACTATAGTTGTGAAAGATTAGAGTATGATACAGCACATTAAATATGGCAGAAAAACATTATTCTCTTAAGTTTCTTTCTTTTTCCATGTTTTACTAGTTTTTGTCAGCCATGTACCAAGAACAACAAATCACTGTGATCCCAATCTGAAGATAACATAATTACAGGGATGAATACAGTTTCTAAATAATCAATTTCCTTGGTTTCTAATTGCCTGCAAAAATAAGAAAACACTACCAGGACAAGTATTCTTTCTTTATTTACTTTTACAGTGAACAGATTTCACTGTCTCATCAACTGTGTCAACTACTGAAGGGAATGTTCCTGTCAAGTATTTGAGATACAAAGTCCTATAATGATCACATTTTTATTCTGATTTGAGGCCTGATCATAGCAACTTCATGAGAACATTTTTGTGCAAATTAGCTCCTATCAAACAGATTCACTTTCATCAAATCACAATTCACTGATGTTTCTGGCATATAACTTTTATGCAGACCAGTATTCTCATGTGAAATATAAAGGAAGGCATATGTTTTGATTCACCTTCAGTTCTCTCTGCCATATGATATTGTATTCTAGTGATAAAATGCTTTTAATGAACAGAAATGTTGAAATCTACTTGCAAAAATGGGTCAAAACTAAAACACTAAACCCAGTTTAAGACTAAATATCAGTGTTAATACAAGTATTGCAGTTCTATATGAATTAACATTTTTGCTTTATTCTGTAACATGGGTTTCCATAAAGATAATTCAGGCTCTAAAATTTCATTTTGCTTTCTTGTTCTGCAAGCTTGAACAGAGATCAAATGAAAGAAACACATCTTGGGGATGTTAGGAACTTATTTTAAATGCTGATTTACCAATAGCTTAAGGGCAACTACATTTTAGGGAGGTTAGAAAAAGACTTCTTTTCAATTAATAAAATATTAGCTTTTCAATACACTACTTTTTTTGCAAGTAGTAGGTGAGCCTGCCCCCTAATTTCACTACTTTTTTTTTTTATTCAACAGAAAGCTGAAAAATAAGCATTAGACTTTATCACAGACTTGTAATGGATTAGTGACACATACACCTTTCTGAAGTAGATCGTAAAATGACTCTACATTCTTAAACTGTAACGCCACAGAAATCAGCAGCACATCTATCTACTGTACTGAAAAAGAAGACAAGTCAGCCTGCCTTTCCTGAGTAACATACACATTTTTGCAAGAAACTTACAGTTAAATCTCTGGCTATTCTCCATGTTTAAGAAAATAAAATAGTACTAGGATTGTTTTATGTTTCTCACATTACAGCAATGCAATGGGAAATGAGTTTGCTAGTGGCTGCCCAACTATCTTGATGGGGTTTAGCCTATGTCATTCAATTCTGCACTCAGAATTTTGAAAGAATTTGCTGTTCAGGAATTATATCCATCTTAAATACTGTTGTATGGATTTGGTTGGGGGTTTGGGGGTTGAGGTTTTTGTTTGTTTTTTTTGTTAAAATGAAATTATACAGTGAGGACAACAATATATAACTGCCATATATAATTCTAGGCTTTAAAAGCACTGTTTCTGACTGCTTCTCTACAAACTCTGCAACACAATTTTCAACCCACTGTACAGACATTTTACAAAAAAAAGTGGTGGACTGTAGAATTTACTGCAAACTACTGCAGTTTGGGCAGCTCAGTCATTTTGATACCTTGCTTTACAGTGACAGTTGTATTTCAGAGTAAACAATAAACTGGAACATCATATGCAGCAGAGCAGCTGTACCTCTTCAGCTCAGGTTCCTTTGAACTTGCAGCTTACTTCAGTGGGAATTCAGATACCAGAGCCTTCGAATCAACAGAACCAACAGAAATAAGACAGAGGCCCACAGCTGAATGCTTAGAACGCACTATTTCCTCCTCACATTTTTACATATACTTGTAGAGCACAACAAGCTTGTACAAACAACAGGCAAGCTTCTTTGCTTCAAACAATGATTGTTTATACCAACTACGTTTTTTTAGGGAAGTGTTCTTGTACAAACAAGTGACGTATGCAGATACCATTGAAACCATTAATTTCTGTTCAAAGTTACCCAAGAAGCAGAATAGAAGCAAAGCTGGTGTTAACTTGCCAGTTTTATTCTAGGCATGTTTAAGAAAAAAAAAAAAAATCATCGCATTTACCCATTTGCAAGTTCAGTAGATTGTAATCATAGTCTGAAGCCTCGAACAGATTACTCAAGGAAAAAAGATGATTGTAAACACTAACTGGTGTCCGAGTTATTTATTTAGATAGATCTGATTATTTTTCTGAGTGTGGTAACAAAAAGATTGCTTTCAGATTTTCAAGAGAAACAACAGTACAAAATAATATCTAAAGGAAAGACCTGTTACAAATAAATGAAGATAGGTTCATGTGATTGATATTGGTCTGATTTTTCACCTTCTGCTATTTAGATGAAGGAATACTGCACCCTTTTGTTCCTCTTTGTAAGGATGACTCAAAGTATTTACATTTTTTTATGTGGAAAGGCAACCTTTTTCTTGACAAAGCTCAAGATACCTCATTAAGATAATTTTATTAAAAGTAAGTCTGGTTAGGACAAAGGAAGATTTATGTTAATTCCTTTCTAGGCATAAATACACACTAATAAATGAGAATTAAGACAAATCCCTGATCTGACATCCACTAATTAGTCAAGCTAAAGTACCACACAAATTGCAACTATGGGGCAGTAACTTGCCTTGTTCAACATCACATTTTCTCACCATCACTTGTGAATAGCAAATCAAGTACTCCCTTAACACAGAAAGAAGTGTCTTCTTGACAATATCCAGGCTTACACTCTGCACAAAAATGGCTCACAATTTTAGCAGCTTTAATGCCAAAAGTATTCTTATCCCATTGAACACAAAGAATGTCTTTGGTGTTATTCCTACTCCCTGGGGAGTTTGCAGGAACTCAGTTATAACTAATAAGAAATTTGTTTCCGTTAGGTACAACAACTTTTATTCCCCCCAAAAGCAAAAGCATTGTACCTAATAAAAGTAAAGTCATACAAGGAAAGATAGGGAGGACTTCAATAAAATAAAACTAGCTGCAATAAACCACAGTAATTTTTAAGCTGTAAAGACCTCCGGTGTACAGTGCTATAGTGCAGAATCCAGCTGAAAATACAGAGGGAAGAATATCTTCTACTAACTAGAACTACCTAAGCTAGGGATGAAACTGGCTATCAAAACATACTCTACTGTTTTTATCTTACTCAAAAGATCTGAATACCCAGTTTTATATTAGGTCTGCATATAAAGCGATTGAATTCTTCAGTTCGTGGTGATCATCAGCATTTATCACCATACAGCAGGAAAATAGACAGATTTTCCTTGCCTATGGTGCTCTGCAGCATACAGAAAATTCCTGCTATTAATGCTCCTCTGCTCGATCTCCACTCATTTATTGTTGGTTGATGGATTTTTTCAGATCAGCCAGTGAACATGAAAAAAGGTGAACAGCAGCTACTTTGTATAAGAACACAGAAGCAGGTTCACAAGCAACAGGGAGCAATGAGCCATTTTTTTCCTGTTTGAAACAAAATTATTTACACCAGCTTTCATACTCTGCTCTTTTGAGATTCTAGTCATCAGCCAAATTCTTTATTAGAATTGTATGGCAACAAGATAAAAATTGATTGATAAACAAGCCAACTGAACAAATACAAGTGATAAACAAAGGGAAAATCATCATTGCTGGAAAGAAAGAGTCAGATATTTTTCATGGAAAGGAACTGAGATATATGACACATATCACTAAATGAAACTTAGCTCCTTAACTCACATAGGTTTGGCTTGGGCCCACACCTACATTTTTGTTTGTTTGTTATTTTTCTTATTTAATAATGGGATTTTGTAAAAAAATTGAAATATTACAGGGAAAAAACATGTGAAGCCACATAATTTTGTATGATACTTCAAGAGTATAAAATAAAGCTACAAAACACTGCAGTATAATACTGAGCCACATTTCGATTATTAACAAAATAATCAGATGCAGCCTTCTATACGACTGATTGCTATTTAAAAAAACGGAAAACATCAAACTAGCCAAGCAGTATCCAATATACACACAGTCAATGTAGAAAGACCTAGACTTGTAACACCTTAAAATTTCAGTCTACTACTTCAAGCAAAGCATCCCACGTTGCGCTATCAGTATTGTATTGCAGGTTGCTCCAGTACCATCAAAAGCATTGCAACCTCCTATGGGGATCCCCTGGAAAACATGTGTATCTCAGGAGGTGAGCTCAGTGCCTAGCCACTTAATTAAATGCAACAGCTTCCACTATTCACCGTTTAGCACCAAAAGAAAAAAATGGTAGGAATCAACATCAGGAAATCTCATTACCTTATTTACTAAATGAGCCCTTTGCATGTATATAGCCTTCTTAGGCCTATGAATCTTGAAGAGGTTAAAGTATTAAAAATTAAGCCTTGCAACCAGCATCCTAAAAGAAAGTTATGCATCAAATCTATAGCACAGCAAGGTTAAGTTATTGCTGAGGGTCATAGATCAAACTGCAATTTGTCTTTTCATTGTTCACTTTGAACTACTGAGCAGCTAACCATAAGAGGATAGAGGAATCATTGACCATTGTTTAATATTTTGGTCATTTACAATCCAGCTATTATTACAGTACGCTTTCTTTAAATGCCTTAGCTATACACTGCTATTTCTACTCCTAAAGCTTTAGAACAGCTTAATCTCTCTCATTGTTTGATATAGTTATTTTCAACGTAAAAAGAATTTCATCCTGTTATATGTCTTCCTCTGTCAGTTCTTCCATTTCAGTGTCATAATCATGCTTAGGAGCAGACTGCTCTCATAGTAAAATGTTGTAGGCAGTACTGAGATCAAAAGAAACTCAAATTCATCCCATTGTCATAATCTTAATCAGTCAACACATTTAAGAAGCTGTATCTTTAAGCACTGCTATTTCAGTGAGAAGAAGGTAGCAAACAGGAAAACTGTCATGATAGGTCTTCAAATGCAAGAACCAAACGCAGAGCCAAATGCAAATTTTTTTTACATAGTGTTGTTATCATGCAGTATAGTGTTTGGGGTTTACCTGCTGTTTTACAAATACCTCCTTTTGTATCAGAACAGATTCCTGTGGAAGCCAGACTGTATGCTACTGATCATTTTCATTTATTAAGAAAATTGCGAATTCATTTTCCTACTTGGAACGTTTTATCATTCAGACAGAGAAGAGGGGGGGAAAAAGCTATGACTTAAATGTATTCCCATAAGTAGTGCCTGCTGCAAGTGAACTCCTTGTAGATATAGCATACACAGAAGTTTGCCATGCAAGCCTTTTGGCAAATTCTTATAAATTAGTTTGAAGAGAAGAAGATTCGTTCTATTAAGCTGCTGAAATGGAAAGTGTACTACACTTATTTACACCAAGTAATTGTGGGTAAAAAGTATTTCAGAAAACATGCTCAATTTTTTGATATATACTTCTGAGTATTTTCCAAGAGACAGAAGTTCAGCTATTATATCCCAGCCTATGAACCTGGTAAGCATTGCTACATCTTGAAGTACCATTTTTCTCTGTTAAAATAGTCCCTAGAGTGTGCTAACAGGTGGAAGTTTTTATTTCTTGATGCAGCAAATTCAGTTAATTCCATTATAATCTCCACTAACTGTAAGCCAAATTATTGTCAATGCTGCATCATTTTTCACTTGCAACAGCACTGATGCATTTAGGTCCCCTATTGTAATACAATGATAAAAATAGTTTAGGGGAAAAAATAATTTAAATAGTTGGTATAACATTTAGGCAGAAGCATTCACTCTCTAAATCCCTGTTAAATCATTGAATGAAAAAACATCAACAATGGAAACCTTTCTTCTCTTCTGTTGCGTTATGTGTAGTAGGACAAGTAAAGAGAGTCCCATGCATTTCCAAAACACCAGACAGAGAAATATCCAAAACTTGAATTGGGAACAGAAAAAAACAGCATAAGGAACAGTCTGTTACACTATAAAAAGTGAGATTCCATTGAGAAATACTGTTCACCAGACTTGTGCATCCTTAACCTTACTCCTGATGAGAAAACTGGTAGAAATGAGCCCTGTGCAATTACACAAGCTTTTCTCTCATATTCTCATAGAAAAGGTGTATTGGGTTTGCATGGCCAGGTTTTGGTAGTGGGGAGGCTACTACGGGTGGCTTCTGTGAGAAGCTGCTAGAAGCTTCCCCCGTGTCCAACAGAGTCAATGCCACGAGCTTCAAGATAGGCCCACCACTGGCCAAGGCTGAGCCCATCGGGAACAGTGGTAGTGCCCCTGTGATTACATATTCAAGAAGGGGTGGGGGGGGGACGGGGGACTATGAGGCAGCAGAAGCTGGAGACAGGAGTGAGAGTATGTGAGAGAAACAACTCTGCAGATGCCAAGGTCAGTGTAGAAGGAGGGGGAGGAGGTGCTTTAGGCACCTGAGCAGAGATTCCCCTGCAGCCTGTGGTGAGGACCATGGTGAGGCAGGCTGTCCCCCTGCAGCCCATGGAGGTCCACGGTGGAGCAGATATCCACCTGCAGCCCCTGGAGGACTCCATGCTGGAGCAGGTGGGTGCACCTGAAGAAGGATGTGACCGTGGGGAGAGCCCGTGCTGCAGCAGACTCCTGGCAGGACCTGTGGACCCATGGAGAGAGGAGCCCACACTGGAGCAGGCTTGCTGGCAGGACTTGTGACCCCACAAGGGCACTCACACTGGTGCAGTCTGTTCCTGAAGGACTGCACCCCATGGAAAGGACCCATGCTGGAGAAGTTCATGGAGGACTGTCTCCCAAGGAAGGGACACCATGCTGGAGGGGGGAAAGAGCATGAGGAGGAAGGAGCAGCAGAGACAGCATGCTGACCACAACCCCCATTCTCCATCCCCCTGTGCCACTCAGGGTGGGAATGTAGAGAAACTGGGAGTGAAGTTGAGCCCAGGAAGAAGGGAGGGGTGGAGGGAAGGTGTTTTAAGATTTGGTTTTATTTCTCATTACCCTACTCTGATTTGATCGGTAATAAATTAAATTAATTTCCCCAAGTCAAGTCTGTTTTGCGTGTGACGATAACTGCTGAATGATCTCTCCCTGTCCAGATCTTGACCCATGAGCCTTTCATTATATTTCTCTCCAACTGAGAGAAAGGGGAGTGATAGAGCAGCTTGGTGGGCACCTGGCATCCAGCCAGGGTCAACCCACCACAAGAGGTAAGCAGACAGCAGGCATGGGGGCATAAAGAGTAAAAAGCAGAGCTGCAAACCTGAAAGTACATCTGAAAGATAATAGTCCACAACACAATAGTTCCAGCACAGAATCAAGTGCAAGCTTAGACACACAGCAAGCATCTTTGCTCAAGAAGCTTTTTCACCTCTGCAATGCATGTAGGCAGGCATATTCCCCATCCTCTCTGCGGGGGTTTATAAAAGCAGCAAGCACTGTCTTCAGATTTCAATTAAAGATGAAGTGTTTACACTTGTTGTTTTCCTTGCCTGGAGTCCTTTTTTTCCTCTTCACAAGTTCTTCTAAAAAGCACTTACTTTATTTTTCTTTTACATATATTATAAACTTTCTCAGCTGGTGAGAAGGAGAAACTTCTGGGGTGAAGGAGAAACTTCACTCCTTACCCAATTGGAGGGGACTTCTGCTTATCACAGCTTTGATTCCCTATGCTATCCACTGCCTAAATCCATAAAGCCTTTTCTCTCACCTCCACCCGCTTAATTTGTATTTTCTCCTCTTCCCCTAGGCACTGTGAGAGAGTGAATATTTTTTTTCTTTAAGCAGAGCCAAGTTATTAACACCTATTTTGCTGCTCAGCTGGACCTTTTAATAGACTAGTTACTGCTTACAGCCAGGCTAATCAGGAGAGGAGTCAGGATGTCCAGCAGAGAATCAACACAAGAATGTAAAATAGACTAAAAAGTGAGGCTGAAGGTAGGTACTATGGTTAGGAAAGCAGATACACCAAGCTTGATACTATTCATTTACAATTTTGTCAAAGAAAAGGATTTATTTAAAAAAAAAAAAACCACAAAACTCGAAGTTTGGCTGGTTTGTAACCACAGACAGTTGTTTAACATAGTACATTAACATAGTATGGCCTTAAATTTTAAATGTGTTGGTTTGCAATGCTACATTTGTTCCGACTAGCATGCTTTAGCTGAAGTGCTGAAGCTAAAACATTTGTCTGTAGTCTCAATAGCAGCAAAGACACATTTCATCTTAAAGAGATGAACACCCTTACTCTGGGAACAAGCAAGCTCAAAAAGTCAGAGCCTAAGTAAAAAGCACCCAGAGAGAGTGTGCAAGGGGAACTGAGAGCGAGTGATGGTGAAACCAAAGAGCCAGTAACAGACATTTTCTTATGAAGAAAGGACAGTGATGTTTTTACCCTTCTCTTGCTAGTTGTTGTGGGCAAGCCACAGCTAGCCAGAAATAATGTTTTCACAAGCAACTCTCAATTGTGAATGCATCAGTTTTGGGTTGTATCATGTCAGGCTTCTCATATTTCATTCTAAACCTTCCCCCCAAACCAGACATTTCTATGTACTGTAGCCAGTTAATCTCCTAAATCACTGCAATTTATTGAAAGAACTGCTGTATCCTGTAGAAAGTGAATCTTGCTGGACTACATGGTTTTATAGGAAGGGTCATTCCTTCCCCATCCTAAGGGAGATAACAGCCCTCTACCTTCTCTCTCTGACTTACCTCTAGGAGCACTTGAAGGCAGCAGAAGATTTTTTGCTGGTTTTCTACACAGTAACTGACAGAATAACAGTACCTGACACACTAAAAGAAATCTTTTATACCATTAGCAGACATAGAAAGGAACAATGGAGTCAGGTATTACTTTGCTGTGCTCGGACTACAGAATACAGAGAAAAATTTTGAATTGAATCATTAGTTTCTGTCTTTCTAATTTGAGCATGTCATCATGGCCTGTATAAATATGGAAAGAAAAGGCCCTTTTATAAATAATAAATCCATTATTTATGTAGTGTTACTACATACACTAGTCAAGAGTTAAGCCATGGACAGCATATGGTCTTTCTTCAAGCTTCTTTCTGCACATTAATCATTCTGCAATCTCAAATTTGTGTTAGAAATATCAGTATTAGAAATATCAGTAAGGTATCTGGAGGTAGAGCAAAAGGGGGAAGAAATAAAAGACAACAATCTTGGCTTATCTTGCAAAACAGAACAGAACAAATTGCCAAGTAGAAAATATTATATTGAGTTATTTGATACCTAATGGAAGTACAGCATAAATGACCACACCTAACTAATCTGAAGTAATTTCAGCTGAATCTGTGTCCTCACCGCACTGTGCTTTTCTTTCTCTCTCACGTGGTGGGATTTTCTACCTCAACACCTTGCAGGGTCAAGCATATTTGTAGGTCAAATCAAGCACATCACAGCCTGGCTATCATGAGAACTATGGCAAAAATGACAATCAGATCAAACCACAACAGAGGTGTTGGGCAACAAGTTTGCAAATGCCGTCAAAAGTCTGTCAGTTTGGTTGCAGCTATTGCATATAATTCAGTTCCTCTGGCAGCCAGTCTGATCTATCTTTCAATATCTGCTATAGAATAAACATATTAATGAAATGGGACCATCTTAGAACTGGTTGCATGCCTACAGGGAATTACAGAGAGGACCAACTATACTAGGAGGAGTACAGGAGTGAGACTGTCGATGAAAGTAGTTTTGGTAATGCAAAAACTGCAGCACTACAGATAGCAGGAAATAATTTATGGGAATAACATAGGGCAGAAGACAAAGTTGTCCAAGACTCAGTGGAAAAACACAGTTCACAGAGAATCCAAGAACAGGAAATATATTGCTGAGAATGTTATATGCATAAATTGCTATTAACATCTGTATTATGTCAAAATGGAAAAGAGTGTCCACGTATCAGCGCGTGGCACACAACATACTTTTTGGTTTTTTTCCTTACTCCCCCACCTTTCCTTCCTCAAAATAACCCACATATATTCATGAATGTTTTGCAAAAGAAAAGCAGACAAGCATCACAAGATACATTTTTTCTAATGATCAAATTCAAAAGCCTTTCAATATCCTCAAATTAAATATGCACAATAAAAAAGCATTACCATTGATTAAACTGGAAAGATAAATGGAATAAATAACATCCATTAAAGGTCCACGTTTCACTATGGAAAGCCATTCAGCACACAGATCTAGTACTTATGCATAAAAATCCAATTGACACAATAGACTATAACCATTCCAAAGCACCTATTATAGCCCATTGTGTAAATGGTTACACATAATGACACAGCCATTATGGTCTGTAGGGCTCTGGATCACTGAATTGAAATTTCTCTAGGTAGAACAGACTTCGATAGGCTTAAAGGAGCTGTAACAACAAACTACATGAGGACCTATCTTAGGAACTCCCTATTATACATTAATCCATTAACACACGTTGAATTGCTAAATTTTGGGAAAATTTAGTTACCTACAGTACAGAAGCCAGCATTAAAAGTCAATATTTTTGAATATGTACCATATAGATATCACTGTCCTTTACAGTTTCAAGTAAGAGAAAAAGCTGTTTCAGATGTCAGTTGCAGATAAATCTTAGAGGGTAGATTTCCTTTTTTAAAATCATATAATCACAAGATCATTTTAGTTGGAAAAGACCTTTGAGATCATTGAGTCCAACTGCTTACATATAAGCACTATAGTAAGCATGCAATATTGAGAAGCTCGTGTATTCTTCACTTGAATTTAATTTTTATTTAAAATTATCTTATCTATAGATAGGTAAAAAATTCTATATAAATCGTGGAATAAGTCAACTAAATTAAATAAAAAGGTGCCTGATACAAAGTTACTAAAGAATAACAGAAATAATATGTCTGATATTTCATTTATAGGAGAGTGACCAGCTTAAGGAAGGGCAAGAAACACACTTGGACTCAGGCAGATCCACAGCAAATGAGCAATAGCACTGAACCTACGATCCAAGTTTAGTTCTTCTCTTCAGGCCTTGGGGGAACAAATGCCATGTTCGAGAGCGTAAACAGTGGCAGACAAGGGCTTAAAATAACTTGGACAGTTACAAGGATATGCTTCAAGATGCATCTCAAGTGTAAGGTTCTTTCATGTGTGCTAGGTATGCTTAAAGTATTAGAGGCCTGATGAGAAACCTCTCACTATCGCTGGTTAGGGCTCGATCCAGGCAGTTTGCTTACAGCATCCAGCTGAGCCAACAAAATGCCTATCAAGTGTGTGGTACTAATGAGATAGTGGCCTTGAGTATCTAATCCAAGTGTATAAACTCCCCACGCAATTAATGAGGAGTGAGGTAAATGCTTTCAAGGAATTCAGGAACAATTAAAGTTATCATAATGCATAGATGATGTAACCACCATATCAAGTTCCTGTGCATAAAAATCTGCCTGTCTCCATATTTGAATATCTCACTGTGACATGACTTTCTGATTAGAATGAAGTGCATCACCACAGCACAGAGCCTGACCCGACAGTCAGAACTCGTGCCTTTTTGGAGTTCAGTTGCTGTAGTATGCAGAGAAACCAAAGGACCAATGAACTTTCTTCCAAGCATCTGAAAAAGGGATGGATGAAAATAAGCATCCTGTTTGATCTGGCCACGCTGCTCAAACTGCTGTTGCCTGACTTGCCACAGCAGAAAGGAAGAATGCTGCTTGTGTTGGTGCTTTTTGTTTACCAGTGAGCATAACTGCAGCTGTTTCCCATGTCTGTACAAAGACAACCGACCTTGCCCATGCTGCAACTGCTCATGTGCAGAGCACGCAAACCGCTGGTGGTGCTGCTGCTCTTGTTCAAATGACGCAGACTGCAAATGCTGCTGCTGCGGTGGAGAGAATTCAGCATGTCAGTATCATGAAAACAAGTGTTGCAGAAGTTCTGTCAATGAACCACAACACTGAAGAACACCAGGAACTGTTCAGTAAGTGGAATTAAGGGCTTTTAAAATTTCTTGGAGTGTGTTTTTTCTAATTTACATTATGTCTTAATGGAATTCTTGTGCTTAAAAACATATGATCCGTTAGCAAGTTGGAGCTATTTCAAATAACCACAGTATATTTTTTGTCTGAGAAACAGAAAAAGTAGTTTTATCTGGGTAATAGTGAAATCTTATGCTCATTACTCTGACTGAGGCAAAGACCGCTCCAGAATACCACTGTACTTGTAATTCGGAGCACCTGATTTCCAGAAAAAAATCCATGAATGGCTAATATATGGTCATACGTTCTTACAGTGTAAAACCCTATGTAGCAACAAGAAAGAAGATGCAGAGAACTTTAAAACAAGGTGGAAAACAGGGATGTGTTTGTAGCAAGGTGGCTGCAGGCAAGGCTACATGGAAAATTGGAGTAAAACAAAGAGCAGTAAAACTGCAGTTAAATGGAAGTGGAAGGAAGCAGTTACATTCAGAATAAGACAAAAAGGAGACAAATAATTATAAAGGCTCAAGAAATGTCACAGAGAGAATGGAAGGAAGGCATAATAACAGTCTTAGAAGATAAAACTGGAAACCATAAGGGAAGGGGCTGATTATTAACTACAGAAACACTACACCATAGAGCGCTCAAAAAGATACAGAGGGGAGGAGGGGAGCAGAAACGAAGTTATCAAAAGTCTCAGCCTAGAATAGTACCAGTCCAAGAGGAATTGGCAGGACCTCTGGAAATGCACAGGTAATTCCTACCTAGGTAAACTTTGAAGGCCAGAAGGAATCATAACAGCAACAGAACATTCTATTCTCTTTTGTTCATTAGGGTTTTTTTACTGTTGTTTAGAGCGACAGTAAAGCAGGTAGCATGGTTGAACATTTGTGGAGAGAAGGTGGGAAGGAAAGCAGTAACAACACGGATGCTGAAGAGAAGCACAGCGGACGGACGGACCATAGAGGCCTAGAATCAGATGTCCATCTTGAATAACGATGCTCATGTCAAGTTTATGGAAAATATTCCAGGAGGCATTATAAAATTAATATTGCATTTTTAAAAGGATAAGGTCCTCAGGCTAACAGGTAGGTTAGGACTATCAAGGTTTGAAGAGAACAGGGATTAGCACATCCTGAAAAATCAGTCCTCTCTGAAAATAAAATAATAATAATTAAAATTATCCCCATTTGAAAGTCTTTGCAATTAATATACAGAATCAGTAATAATAAGGCTGCTACTAACACTAAGAATAAACTACCTTAATTCTAGAAACAAGAAATGATTCAGGGGTGAGTGATTTCTTAAATGCCTAAAAATTAGAATGATCATATGTAAATGTGAGTTATTATGTTAAGCAGAAAGGTCTTCAATATTTTTTGGAAATGGTGAAGCAGTATTGCTACTTTCTTGAGGGAATATTTAATCTTGAAAACACAAAAGAAAAATATTTTGACATTCATTGTCTTACGCTTTCATTAAAAAGAAAATATTCTAAAAATATTACCAAAATTGTTGTAAAAGAAAGCATACCCTCTGAAATAGAAAAAGGGTTTAATTTGAATTGCACAAACGCTTTTGTCCAGTCCAGTTACTGTTTCTATTTTGAGAAATAATCAAACAAGAAAAGCAGACAAATCACATTTCATTTTATACTAAACCAAACACCAAACTGTATTCTTTTCACTTGGCCACCAGCAATAATTCAACAAATTCATACAGACTACAATGACCGATATGTCTGTTTACAGTTGTTGTTGGCAGCAGTATTCAACATATATTGAAATAATTATGAAAAGAAAAAGATTAAAAAATTGGATTCTTGATAGTGATAACCCAATTTTTTTAAATAAAATATCCGGTCAGAATAATAATTAAGTACAGTATGCAAAGCAGAACTGCTTATGTTATAATTTTGTGTCTTAGATGGTACAAAATTATTCAGATACGATTGTTTGAGGTTTTGGGGTTGGGTTGGGTTTTTTTTCCAATTTTATTTAGATCAAAAGATGTCACGTCAAGCCTTAGAACTAGGAATAATGCATCTGTCATTACACCAGAAAGGAATGTCTCCAGACATGCTTCCCATGACCAGCGTGCCTGTCCACTGTGTAAGCAATTGTTTCTCCAACCATTTAAAGTGCCACGCAATCACTGCATTTGTGAGAAGTGTATAACTAAAAGCAAGACCAAAGCTGAAGTAACTGAAGACTTATGTCATCATATGCACAGTGTTACAGCAAAGTACATTCCCTACACAAATAAAATTCAGCTGAGGAAGAACTACCTCGGAGCAAAACTTGCTAAGAAATACATGCACAGACGTGGCTTTCTGAGGTGGAGATTTGACCATAGTGAAAGACCAGTCTACTGTGAAACTTGCAGGGAGAGAAGAAATGTGGCAACCAAAAGATGTAGAACATGTGGAATTAATTATTGTAATGAATGTCTGCATTTAAATCATAGCTCAAGAACACATTTTCACCAAAGCACATCAAGAAGATCAGGAACAGTGGTGCTGCTTACTGCACAGCAACTCAAATCTCTCTGAATAATGTCTGGATGACCATGAACTGATCTGTGGGTTCTGCAAGAACTCACTGCACAGTGATCATGAGACTATTCCTTTGGCAGCTGCATATTCACGTATTCAAGAGGGGCTGCTTCCTTCTTTGATACAATTGCAAAATTTAGAAAGGGTTTGTATTTCTGCTGCTTCTCACACTTTCCCATGATTCCGTAGGAAAGAAACTTGAACACATGGTTGACAAGCTATATTAATTCTCTGCACAGCACAAGAGTCAGAAAGTTGGTGCGTTCCCCCTATAGAAACACAAAAGGAACAAGCCCATAACTGTGGCATCACGAGCCAGACTCAACTATTAGAGAATGAAGGATCTCTACATCGCGTCAGAACAGAAATGTACAACCAGGGAGGGGAACCTTCATTTACTACTGCAGGATCCAGCATGGAATAAACATCAATTCCATCGAAAGAATAAAATGGTGAGTATTTCTTAATCAGAAATATGTGCTTGAAGAGTGACTGCTTATTCCCCTGCAGGCAAGTTACAGATTGTCACTTTTCAGTCAGCTTTATGCTTAAGCCCAATGCTCACTAAGAGGCAAAGCGGTCACGTTTTTCTGAGGTAACACAGCAATGTCACTCCTTTTAACTAAGACTTGATCCATAGCAACTAAGGGGCTGAACACAGACTAGGATTTTATGAATTTAATTTTCATCTTTGCACATAACTTCACAAATGTTGGGGATATAATGAAGTTGCATGAAAAATAACATTCAGAAAGGTAAAAGTGAACCATGACCAATGATAAACAGCTGGAAGCATTAAATTCTCGATTTTGAAACAGTCTTAAGTTTGAGAAAATAAGTGATGTGGAATATTTGTGCAGGATTTTGTAGCATGACATTGTTTCCTGATGTTAGCTGAATACCACTGGAATTTACTATCACCCTTTGGTATTTTTGATTCTGTTCCTTCACAGTTCACAATTTTTAGTGTTAAAAGAGTTAATCACACCTTCACATATAGGCCATCAGAAGAATGTACTGGCATCCATAGACATGGGCTATGCAGGCACATTTGCTGCCATTGTTTTGACTTCACACTGGCAAAGTGAATTTTCAAAGATCATATAGGGCTACAATAAATTGAGCTTTAGGATTTCTCACATAATGAAGTAAAAATTATCAAGCCCATTTTGGGGGAGAGAAATTTGAGTAATTGAGGAAATAATAATAAAGTAGCAATTAACTGCCAAATTTTATACACCCAAATGTGAACATTTTATCCCAAACAACTTCCTTCAAGGCTTATCAGCAGCAGAGATGAGAGAAAAATAGGAGAATCCTTACTCTTGTCCCATGTTCTACCAAACCTAAATTTTTTTTTAAGCTAAAATCTATCATTCTGCCTCTTGTAACAACTACATTTATTTTTTTTTTACAGTATGCCAAGGAGCTGAAAATGATCTAATAGAAGATATCCTATTAAAAATTAATTTCAAGACCTATAAGGACACCACAAGGAAGGAGATCAGAAATGGATTCTTAAAATCATGTATAGTTCTTCATGAACAAGAAAAGGAGATAACAGAGTTGCTTGAAAACACTGAACTTAAAAGGCAGAAAGAAATTTCAGAATACATAAACTATACATCCAGTCAGCTGTCATATATGGATGGCCTTATTCAATACTCTAAAGAGGCTCTTGAGGAAAGTCAAGTTGTGTTTCTGTAGTCTGCACACTACTTACTGAAAGAAATAAAAAATGGAGTTCCTTCCATTTTCCAACCCACGTCTAAGAAACAATCCCCTAAGAAAACTTTAACGAACTTTTCTCCATTTTACAGGGACTTGTCCCACCACTTAGCAGAATAAAGCAGTCAAAGTAAAGCAGAAAAATATCCCTATTCTTTTAACTCCGAGGTCTCAGAGATAATGGTTCCAAGGCATGTTTCAAGTACTCATGAATCCAAGCAAGCAACATTACTCCAAAGCACATCTTTCAATTCCTTATTTGATTTAGGTGTTCTGTCTAAAGACGCTGTCAGAAGACCAAGCTCTACACCTCCCCATCATCCTACGCAGAGTAACGAAGTGCGTGCATACTCGGATACAGCTTGTGAAGCTCCAAGAATAAAAAGAAAATATCAGATTGTTAACTTTTCAAGTCCAGAGCCTATAGACAATGAATCAGTCCCAGTCTCAAGATCTCTTGTTATATACCAATACCAGACTGCTGTTTACCCGGAGTCTGCCAGATCATAGAATCATAGGGTTGGAAGGGACCTCTGGAAATCATCTAGTCCAACCCCCCTGCCAGAGCAGGGACACCTTAGAGCAGGTTGCACAGGAACGCGTCCAGGCAGGTTTTGAATGTCTCCAGAGATGGAGACTCCACCACCTCCCTGTGCAGCCTGTTCCAGTGCTCTACCACCCTCAAGGTAAAGAAGTTCCTCCTCATGTTTAGGTGGCACTTCCTATACTCAAGTTTGTGCCTGTTACCTCTTGTCCTGTCACTGGGCAAAGTAAGACATCGATAAATTCTAAATATACACAAGTGACCATTATATTTTCAGGCTGTTATAGAGTCTGAACCCATATGAGTTTGAGTAAATAAGACTACAATATCAGTTCAAATATTTCATTTGTAAGAGTCAACACATTTCAGCCACACTTTTCAAGATAAACTGAAGCATAAACTGATTCGTATCGCGTTCCTGCTGTAGTCAATAGCGTTGTTATATTATACATGTGATATAAATACTTGGAAAGGTCCAATACATAAAGAAATAGATGTATCATGTTTGTATTTAAATATCTGTACGTTAGATCAAATGATTCGATCCTGGTCTTGGCCTTCAGTGTGACATTATCACATCCATGTAATTTTCCTGACTACACATTTCATAAATGCTAACAAGATCAGGATGCCAGTTGCATAATAACCCAAGCACATGTTGCAAAGTGCTGACTGCTTTCAGCCTGCGTCACTTACAGTGTGTTAGAAGAGGGTACTATGAAATTCCAAAAAGGAAGCTTAGCATTTTCCAAGTAAGACCACAAATTGCGTATCTTCCACGTAGATTTCACACTATGGTTGGAATTCCAGCTGCATTGGCATTTCAAAATTTAAATCCGCCAAACAGGAGACTTCCAAAAAAATCAAAAATGAAAATGAGCAAAAATAAAGAGTACTTAATTGTGTACTATAGATTTTTCTGTCTTCGGAGATTTACTGGGCTTGTCCCACAGAAGACATGGGGTTTTTTGAGGTAGAGTTTTATGAAGTTGTTCATACTGGTCCTGATAACGTTGTCCTGACACAACTAGCTGGCCAGCTAAGCCAGCTTTCCAGCCCTCTCGTCCCTTTCACATTTAGAGAGTAAAAGTCTTAACTTTGAAACAGCATTCAGACATCCCACTCACCTCACAAGTTTTAATGACAAACGACACCTTCCTGGACTGCTCCACTTCCCATACTTAAAACACTGAGCTAAGTAGTTTCTTTTTTTTTTTTTTTGATCTAACACATTCGAATGATATATTGATTCTTATTCTGAAAATTGTTCTTTCTGCACACAGCACAGCCATTTTAATATTCCAGAGAAACAGAAACTCACTTAACGTCTGCTGTAATTTACAGAAGAGTTTCATAGCAAATGAAAGTGAGACAGCATATACGACAGACTTTTCTCAATCTTCTTTTAAGAAATAACTACCTCTGTTCCTTTTGCATATCAGACTATTTTACTTTACCAGTTACACTATACAGAAAGCTTGGAAGGACTTTGTTTAAGAGAAAATATGGCATTGGATTTTAAGTAGGGGATTTAGTCAGAGTAATGTCATTCTTCATGTGTAACAGTTACTAAGTCTATGAGTGAATGTAACTGTGACGGCTGTGACAGGTCACAGAAGCCCAGGCACCAAGCTATGAAGAGGAGAAAAGTGACAGAAAGTTGTGTTAGACAGCAGCTACTATTTCACTCTTTGAACTAAAGCTGATGCCATGCCACTGATACCCCCAAATATCAAGTCCCACAAAAAAGGTTATTCAGCCGTAGAGTGTTATTCAACATTACAAGCAGATTTCCCATGTCTGTATGCAGCTCTTATAAGCAAAACAGAAAACTGTAGTCTCTGGGCTTTTAGGAGTGAAGGAACTTCTTTCTTCTTAGCCCAATAGCATGATTGTTGCCTTACAGCTGAATCACAGATCCTCTATTTCAGCCATTTGTCAGTGTGTGAAACACCATGAAAGTACTGAAAGTATCCAACATTTCTGCACAGGGCTGACAGATGGCACAAGACTTGGAAGATGCACTTCTAGATCAGCAACTAGGAAGAAAGCAAGTTACCTTTGAACATCTAAACTGGCAAAAGATGTTCATGATTTTGGCAACTGGATCCTAATTTAAAAGTCAATTGAAAGCATTACACAGCACTACACTGGCTAAGGGAATGAACAATACAGGGGATATTTCTGAGTATGTGTTGAGGTTGGGGAAGATCCTGGATGAATGATAGAAACTGAAGGCTGCCTTGTCAACCAAACTGATGTATTAAACAGCCCTGGTAAACCATGCAAAACTGTGCCACAAGGCAAGTGACAAGGAATCCTCTAAGGATGAAATTCAGTGTTCCCTGGAGACTTTCAACAGAGTAGGCAAACATTTGGTGCCCCAGAGATAAAGGATTTGGCTGCGTTTGCCATAGGAGGAGGGAAGAGAAGCACTAAGGATACAGTGCAATCCTTGCTCTAGTTGCTGCCAGAACTACCGCTCTTGGAAGAGGTGCTCCCCCACCCCTTATTCTCAATGACAGCAGCAACCCACAGCTGTTCACAGTGGGCTGCCACAAATGCCAATGGACTTTGTATTCCTTATCTTGTCTCTTGAGACTGTCAACCACAGAAGAAGGGACAATTCTAATGATGGTTTTGCCGCTTTTTAACTTTTCACCATACTCTTGTCAATAAAATCTTTGGAAGGAGATTTTTCAAAATTACCTTGGAAGGCAAATGCAAAATCAGTTTTAATAGGATGTGAGCTTCTAAATCCTGTGGTCATATCTGAAACTCTTTCACTAAATGACCAGCTGCCAAAACCTAAAGGCTATATATTGTAATGTTTGCTACCAGACAATTGATTGCCTTCAACATAAGTTGGTTTTTTTTTTAAAGAGCTCAATTTCCATTTTGCCTCCAAAATATATACTTAGACTTTCCAAAGTTTATCATAGATAAGACAGTTTGACTGCTTTGAAAATACATCTGTAAGCGTTAAGCTCTTTTGAAAACACACACTAAATTAAATCCTGTCCCCAAAATAATAAATACATGTATCTCTTCCACACTCTAATACATTCTTTTTTTCTACTTGCAGATAATCACTTCAGATGAATATGGGAAAATCGAAGATAGGTGGGGGAAGCAGAAGAGTATTCAGGGTGCTCTGCATACACCAAATACATAGACAAAGAATGAAACCAGAAATTATTTTTTTTCTTGAAAAAGTGGAAAATGTGTATGCTTTCTTATGCAATATCCCATTTTCCACTGAAGTTAGCAGCCAGAGATCTAACAGTGAGCCCTCCAGTTTATTATAGATTTCTGGCAAATACTACTACTAATAAAACCCTGCCTTTTCATTAGCTTTTCTTTTTTTGCAGATGTAACACCAAGACCTAAGGAAAATGCTATGCCATGCATGAAAATATAATATAAAACCCATTATACTTGAGGGACCTTTGCAGCTTCAAAGGAAATAAATTACGTATTTGCATTGTAAGTTAACATTCCAATTACGATTTCCTATGACGCCATTCAATACCAGTTCATAAAGAGCTGCAGGAGCCTATACCACACTTTGTGTACTTTTAAAGCACAGAATAAGTTACTCTGTACACATACGCTCTTGGTCTCAGCTTCACTCAGCTGAAGTACAATGCATACACACATAGGAGGACACTGGCAAAAGGCAGGACAAGAAGCACAAGAATGAGAGCAAACAAAATTTTATCTCCTTATGCACTTACTTAATAATGGTCAGGTTTACTCGACTGTTGTGAAGGTCACCTATGTGAGTTGCAGAGCATCAATTTGTTAGAAGTAGCTGCAAGTAAAATCAGGAGATCCACTGAACAGGAATTACTAGATCCACATCAAGTTACTGTGTTGAGATAATCAAGAGTAGTAACTAATGTCCTTCTCTGTGCAGGGATGATCTTGCACAGTTCCTTTCTTTCATTTCAGTCATACCAACCAGGTATGCGTATCTAGCTATCTAGCTATATTTTTCCACACACACACATATATGTACTTATACACATCTCTCTCCATATATGTTTGCATATATACACACACATATATGTATTTAAACACATTTACAACTCACTTTGCCCCAGTCCTATCAAGGAAGGCATTTACATGGGAATGGAAATAGGATCAGGGCCACTAGTAGCTTTTTTAAACCCTTTCTGTGCATTTGTATGTTTGCGTCTTACTTTCCGCATAGAACAAATCCATTCATGTCTTATGAATACTGCTCATGAATCTTGGCCCTCCTGATACCTTCCTTAAGGCAGTCAATAAAACTTAGATATATTTATTATTAATATATCATTTTTCCCTTGCACCTTTCATTTCTGAAGCTCTGGTTCAGCTTTGCATCATTGCTGCACGGTAGCAATATTCTACTCACTTTCTGCATTGCTAATATGATAAAAGAAGAATCTGGACAAAAAGGCAACAAAGGCAAAGTCTGAACTCTGAGAGCACTTAGTTCTCTATCTTGTGCTAGCCAGTGAGCTATTAGTGATGCTTCAGTTAATATGTGTGCTCTTGCCAGGATCTCTGCACAGTCTTTCCTTGACAGAATGCTATGAAGTCTCTAGATAGGACTGAAGGCTATTAAAAGAGGTTTGCACGTGCAAACCTATTGAATAATTATAGCAGTGTCTGATTTTGAGAAGCTTATTCTAGAACATTTAAAAGGGACCTGACCATCACACATGAAAAGCACCTGCAATCTAAAACTTCTGCTAGATTGTTGCAGATACCTAAATGTCTGAGCTCTCCAGATAATAAAGCCCAATTATTCCTTCAATACTCATGGCTTTTTAAACCCCTTCTTTAGATAGCAACATTTTATGTCTATTTCAAGGACAAGTGAGTTTTTGCTGATGGTCTATAGTTCCCCAGAAGTTCACCCATCTGGTATTCCTTTTAGTATATTCCTCTGTAGATGGATAAGACTGCAATGTGGATCAACTGTATAAAATCCCTTTGCACCCCCGGCTACCCTTTGATAATAGCAGCCTTCTGCACCCAGCAGTTAAGAGATGCAATTTGCAGTACACAGTTCTGTGCAACAGCCAAGCAAAGTTCCAATTCCCATTTCATGTAAACAGTGGCTCAGATCACTTGAATAGGGCAACATTTTATCAATATCACTAAGAGATCAGAATCAGTCCAACCCTGCAAGCTTTAAGATTTTTATTAATTATTGTGGGGCTGCTGGAAGCCTATGTTTCTTTTTAAACAAATTACCTTTCAAACATCTCTATCTTGGCTTGCTTTGCTTTTTTCTCCAGGGTTGCCTCTTTCTTTTCATGGGAGAAAAAAAAAATGTGTTAAGTTCTTTACATACAGTTCAGTGCCTGCCTATTGTAAGCACAGCCAAATCCCACGGTGACTGGATGTCTACAGTCCAATTTACTGCAATCTGCCTTTCAATACACAAGCAAGGCAAAGAATGGAACAATTTTGCTTATCTACTGCTTGCTGCTCAGTTGCAGCAATGGGTAGGGAGGCAGCACCATCTCTCACCCTGTGCAGACGTTTTTCATCTGCATGCTCTGAAATTGAAATTTTGAGATGTTTATAAATAAATAAAAACCTGCCTGTATTTAATGCAGTGTAATATTTGCATAATTACTTTTCAAGGTAATGAGTTTAACAGAAGCCAAAACACAGAAGGTTGAATAGCTTTAGAGCAGCCTGTGCCAGCAAATAAACACAGAACTCTTGTAAGTATCAAATTGCAGAGCAGTTTAGAACCAGCACAATTTATTTAGGGAACAATAAGCATCTATTTGTGCTGGGCCAGTGACCAAGGTGAATAAATGAAAGACATATATGTAATTGAATATTAGATGAGCAACCATTTCATTTCACCACCATTTCTCTCTTGGTATATCCATAAACAACCCTGCTGAACAAAACATTAGAAAATAAAGGTGGCTGTCAAACTACCTCCTCCAAAGCCAAGCAAACAGCTGGGCTGAATCAAATAATGACACTTTGAAAGAAAATAGTCTGAGATGGTGGCACCCTGCTTCATTAAGTGACGAAATCAAGACCAACATCAGTCTAACATACAGAGATCTAGTCAGTGGCATCTCTGCCTTCCTGGATCATAAATTAACTGGCAGGTAGGAGATAGATCGGAGATGCAGCTGGCTAACCTGTATTGACACACAGCAACTAACCAAACCACCCTGCATAGCAAACCCCAATATACTCGGGCATCAACTATTAAGCCAAGGTATTACAATGTTTTATCATCAACTTGCTGCATAACCCATCAGGAAGTAATTAGTATCAATATTATTCAATGGTCTGCAGTCTCTTCTACAAGAATATTTCCAAGACCATTATAGAACTTTGGAGAACATGGGTCCACCTGTAAGACATTATTTCTACACAAGAAGAGGTAGTGGTCTTTGGGAGCCTAAATGTTTAACGACAATTCTGACTGAAAATATTCCGAATGTTTTCTAACATAGCCACTGTTCATAATGCGATGAGACGCACATTGCACCTCTGTACAATGTGTGAAAGTGACTTGATAGCTGAACTGAAATTCTGAAGTACACAACTACAGATAAGTGTTATTTTAAGTCACAGCATTTTAAGCAAATAAAGCAGAGCAATAAATATGTAAACAAATATAAACACACTTTGATATAAGCAGTTGGTGTTACACAAAATTTAAATCAACAGTGAATATGTTACATATTGCAAAGCTTGTTTTTTTCAGGGACAAAACTGATTCCAATGTACAAAGCAGTATTAGAGAGAATCCATAGGGAAATGATCATCTGTCTCATCCAGTACAGTACATTTCAGTTAAAGGAAGACACAGAGGACTTTTTTTTCCAAAATGTTTACTGAAGCATGCAGGTCACAGGAAATGTAACCTATCAGCTTAGAAGCTCAAAACAGAAATGCCTTGTCCCAGCCAGTGACTCAAGAGAAGTGACCAAAGTATCATAGCCATATAGTCTACCTATAGCTCAACAAACCTAGGAAATATTTTTGCTTTTGTTTCCTGGAATGAATTCTAGCTTTGTAAAATGTGAATGATTTGCTTTCTCGTCTACACAAAATTTGTGTTTCAATCATTTCATTATTTTGCTAGATTCAAAGTAGTTCAAAAATTCATAAGAATATTTGCTTCCTTCCCCTGCATTTCTTTTGCTATACAGATGTTAAACAACACTTCAGAGAGAAATCTCAATTGTCAAGAGCTCTCGCAGCCATACATCAATTTTTTTAATAGAGTTCACTGTGTTCCCCCCCCCTTTACAATGGTAACTAAGACAGACTCTATAAATTCTGGGATTTTGGTCTGCAAATAAAAATCTCCTGAACATGCCCTTGCATTTATAAATGTGTTAGTTACTATGAGACATTTGCATTGCTTACTTTTAACAGCTCATGGCAGGAAACAAATCATAGTAAATCTAAGGTCGAGTCATTAATTCTACTGCAACTCAAGCGCAGTAAGAATATTTCACAAGACTCAAGCTGAAGTGGAAAAGGTCTCAATTTTTTTTAAAAAAGACCCTCAAAGCTTGGGTTCCCCAAAACATTTATACACATCATTGACTTCGCTGGGATTTTTTATTTATTTTTCCCCAACAAACACTTTGAGCAGAAATGACATTGTATTTGCTGGCAATTTCACCCTTTGAAATGTTCAGCTTTTCATCAGAAAGCCTGCACAGAAAGTATTATTTCTTCATTTTAATGTTAGTGAATATATACCTGATTTGCCCAGACAGCTCTGAACGGGCTAATTCTTGTTCTCCCAACACTGTTTATCTGAAGGTTAGAAGCCAAAATGGGGGTCATAAGAAAACCTAACCATCCAGAAACCAATTTTTCAAAGCAATTTTTGAACCTCATAAGACAATATAAACTAAATGATGCAGAACTCGATGCTCCAAGAACTCTTCTTAAGCTAAAGAAACAGTGGCTTTTGGTCATGAATTCTAAGCACCGTGGACCCAATTTACAATAGGTGTGCTGAATGACTTGTCTTATACTGAAGCTCACAAAGTGATCTATGTAAGAGTAGTCAGTGCGCTATCCACTGTCTCTAATAGTGATCAGCAGCAAACAGAAGAGTATAAGAATGGTGATATTCTCCAAGCCTTCATAAGGTATGGCTTAAGGGTTTTGTCAACCACAGACAGCCTCTTGGTATCCAATAGCTTACAAGTATTTTCTTCTAATTTATCCACTTCCGTTTTGACAGCCTGACAACTTTTTGCCTGTATTATATACCTCTATGGCAACGAGTTTCATCCTCTTCAGCAGCAAAATCAAACCTGAGTTTACAAGCTCATCACACTGGCCTTGTGTTTAAAATTTCTTTCTTCCACATAAAGCATTTAATATTGTCTAATTTCTCTATAAATGTAAAAAAGAAAATATTTCAAAAAAATAACTCACATGGTACTAAAGCAAGACATCTGCAAAGGGACTTTCTAACAGAAGTGCCAAGTGAATCAAGGTAAATCTTTTGTTAAAAACTTATGAGAGATAATATTTGGAAACTTGAAAGGAAAAAGTATTCATTATGAGAGTTAAGCTTTTCCATTATTTGTCTGGGTTGATATATATTTACACATGCTTGGGTGACCTTCTTTTAAAATTAGCACTTCCCTAGCTTTCTTTTGGGCAGTTATACCTTCCCAATTTTTCCAAGATTTATCTAGAAGTAGATTTGTGGACAAGAAAATGCTTTAGATAATTCTTTTAGAAACTCTGCAGTACAAGTTATCTCTACCTGCTAAATTAAAAAAAAAAAAAATCATTTTAGTGAATTATATTTATCATCCTTGTTATCACCAGTGAAAAATAAAATAGAAATCTATCTTAATGATAAATCATGGAGTAGTGTCTGGGAGTCAAGCAAAAGAAAGTTCTGCATTTCCTGCACTTCTATAAACTGACTCCACCTGGAGTACTGCATCCAGCTCTGGGGCCTCCAACATTAGAAGGACATGGACCTGTTGGAGCAGGTCCAGAGGAGGGCCACGAAGTTGATCAGAGGCCTGGAGCATCTCTCCTACAAAGACAGGCTGAGAGAGTTGGGGTTGTTCAGCCTGGAGAAGAGAAGGCTCTGGGGAGACCATATAGCAGCCTTCCAGTACCTAAAGGGGGCCTACAGGAGAGCCGAGGAAGGACTTTTTACAAGGGCATGTAGTGATAGGACGAGGGGTAATGACTTCAAACTGGAAGAGGGAAGATTTAGATTAGATGTTAGGAACAAATTTTTCACTCTGAAGGTGGTGAGACACTGGAACAGGTTGCCCAGAGACATTGTGGATGCCCTGTACGCAGAGGTGTTCAAGGCCAGGCTGGATGGGGCTTTGAGCAACCTGGTCTAGTGGGAGGTGTCCCTGCCCATGACAGGGGGGTTGGAACTAGATGGTCTTCAAGGTCCTTTCGAACCTAAAGCATTCTATGATTCTATGACTTGCCTTTAAGGTTGCATTGCGATAGGAGGTTGGAAGTGGACGAGACCATCACGTTGTGGAGCAATTTGATAAAAATTCTGGTGATTTTCTCTTGTAGACGTCTTTCCTCATCAAACATTTTCCTAGTGAATTATTCACTGAGGAATAAACTGCAATTGACCCCTTGTTCATTTCCCAGCTTTGTTATAAAACTAGAAATCAAATCATCACAAACTTATCCAGCTAAACAAATAAACATCTACTTGTCTAAGTTAGTTAAACACATTAAAAGTAGCAAAACCAAAATAAAACAAGAAAAAAAAAAGCTCTCTCAGCTGAGTTCATTCTTATCACAACAGATCAACTGTGCTGTGTACCTCAGGTAACTTCAAGGGCTACAGAAAGGTCTAGATTAGATCACTGAATATTATTCAGAAATCTACCAGGAATTGTGGCTGGCTACAGAAATGTTTTGCTTTATGTTTCCACATGGAGTTTCTTTAGGTGGTCAATCAGAGATAGAAATTTCTGCTCGCAGTTTTCTTACCCTTAGCCTCTCCTGAACCTTTTCTTTCCACAAAGCAAAAAAAAAGAGTTATTTCTGAGTGAGGAAGCGAGATTGAGAGAGTGATTTAAAAAGTCCAAGGTAATATATATCCAAAGGTTGGGAATTTCTGCCCTCTTTCAAACTCAAATCACTTCCTGTTTCCTACCAGAAAATGCATTTGACAAACAGAGGCATCTGTGATGTTTAATGCAGTGCTTGAAAATGGTCTTTTGAGGATTACATTATAGAGCTTTTGTGTCCCAAGCACCACAGGTTTTAGGGCCTGCCAAAACAGAGGTACATGACAACACCTTTCCAAGGTTGAACAGGGGATATTTAAGAGGAGGAGGAACATAATTTGTTAATTGTGTGTAGCTAGGGTAGAGGTGTATTTATTCTCACTGTCCTCACAGACACTCTGTTAATACAACACTGAGAGCAGGCTAATAAACCAGCCTATTCAACTAAACTCCGTATTATGCTATTGCAATAATTCAACATTTTATTAACATGGGAAATGGCAGAGTTCAGTTGTCTCCGCTCAGATCAGAAGTCTCTCAAGTCTCTTGGAAACTATGGAAGGATAGACACAACAATCATAAATAATGGAAAAACACGAGCTCACCTACCCAGCCAATGCAAATTTTACTCATTTCCCAGACCTAATTAAAAAAAAAAAAAAAAGGGGGCAAGGAAAAACCAAACAGCTTCTGCTACTATACTACTAATTTTTTGGATGACTTCAGGGTGCTGTAACCACTGCAATGCTACAGTGTCCTTCTCATAATAACAGGGAAGGAGGGCAGAGTAACGACCCACCTTTCTTTCACACATACCAGAAAGTCTCACAATTCAAGATCTCAAAGTTGCAGAAGGGAGTAACTATTGCTACACTTTAAAGTGCAAACAATTACAGAGGAATAAGAGGGCTTCTGCCCTGCTTCTGACTCTAACAAGTCAGTACAACTTTTATATTCCATTTCACTGAATATACTTGTCAATTATTTTAATACATCGGGGGGAAAAAAAGCTTCTATGCACAGTATAGTCACATTTCCATTATTTTGATTTCCTTCCCTGGTTTGATAGAAATGCAACTAGAAAGCTGAGGACGTTTTGCAAAGCCCAGTGTTTCAGTGAAAAGCATTTTCAGGGTAGACCTTGAGCAACCTTAACCATAACTTACCTGATCAAAAACCTGCAACTAAAGCTCTCCACGAAGGGCTGGATGCAGCTAAAGATAAAGCATATAACATTCATTGCATCACCCAATAAAAGCCAATTTCTAGCCAGCTGTATCATTACTCCAATTTCAAACGCAAACCTTGGTGTTCAACAAATGAGAATAATTCTTATTTCAAGGGCTGTTTTCTCACCTCCTGCCAATGTGAGATTAGTCAGCATGACAAGTATTGGAGGAACTGAAAGTGCTAGAGATTTGGAAAGGGAATGGATGACAATTTTATGGCAATTGAATACTAATTATACTTATCTAGCAAATAATCACTATGTGATCAATGTTTCATTAAAAACAGACAAAACCTCCTTCATTTTCCTTATCATAAAACCTGATAATAATATACATATGTATCTCCTCCTGGCTACTTTATAGACCTTTGTTCCTTAGGCTCCTGGTTCCTGCCTACAGATTACATATAGCAGAATATAAACCCACTGCTCTGGCCTGAGTTCGGCTGGGCATAGGGTACCTAAAAAGCAGATGTTGCAATACCTGCACCTCTTCTGTGAAACGTGCTGCTCCATTTATTAAAAATTCACTTATCCCAGGGACTGTACGTGTTTAAACTGTATGAGTTTAAAAAAACTGTATGTAGCTTTCTTTTCAAGATGCAGGCATAACCTACTTTCTCTCATTACTTTGTACTTTTGAAGGTAAATAACCTCAGCTAGAAAATCTCTGAGAGCACATTGCTTGGCTCAGTTTCATTGGCTAGCCAGGCTTGCTAAAGAATATGTTTTAATAGGCTACCATCTGCAACCTTCCCATTATAGTCTCTTTTCCAGGATGTGTGAGATGTGACAACTTTGCTAAATGCATATAAGAGTAATCTACCATGCAACATTATTTCAGTGACACACGCTGGAATTCAAATTATTTCATTCCTTTCTAGAAAGCAAATGACCGTAACCTCAAGGAGGAAAGTAGTTCTGAGAGTTATGACATGTTATGATATATTTCAATCTAAGTCCTTAAATTAAAACCAAATTAATTTTGTAGCATCTGGGGCATTCAGAGGAAGGAGATGAAGCAAAAAGAAACAAAAATGTCCATGCACTTGGAACTTCCCTAACAAATCTTGCTCACTGTTGCAAGGGACTAAGAGCTCAGCATTTCAATTCTCCTCTTCCTCCTGCAGCTACTAAGAATGGGGACCTCCATTAATGCGTAGAATCATAGAATGGTTTGGGTTGGAAGTGACCTTTAAAGATTATCTAGTTCCAACCTCCCTGCTGTGAGCAGGGGCATCTTTCACTAGATCAGGCTGCTCAAAGCTCCATCCAGCCTGACCTTGAACAATTCCAGTGACAGGCATCCACAACTTCTCCGGGCAATTTGTTCCAGTGTCTCACCACTCTCATCCTAAAGAACTTCTCTTTTTCTTCCAATGTCATTGTAATTTCTTCAGTATCTTGCATTTTAGAAGTCATGGGACTTGACAGTTCTCCCCAGAAGTGCACTTGAGCACTTCATTAACAATATGTAACATGCTTTTTTACTGTCCTGTGAATTAGAGAAGCAGAATGGGGAAATTCTACATTCTTCCTCAAAGCAATTAAGTATACATCTAGAAAAGGAGATATATTACCTCTCCTCTTCCCCCTAGGAGGATTGCTTTGCTTTGCTTGTGCTCTGAGCTCCCAAATCTAGAAGTAAACTGCAGAGGTCTGATACAAAGTCTAAGACCTAGCCCTGTTAAGTCTCACTCTAGAGTTTATTTACTCACACCACTGTTATCATGTGGCTCTTGGTAGACTTGAAAATAGAATCAATAAAAATACTGAGTAGATCTGCTTTACAGTAGAAATAAAATCACCATTCTGATAAATGGAAACTAAACTGATTTGTACCTACTGAGGTCTTACTGTTCTCAAACTTGTTACTCAATTCAATGACAAAGATCTTTTAGCCTCCCACAAAATTAGGTAGGTTTCTTCACCAAAACAGTTACGTATGTATTTTTATAGGTTAATATTCTTTCTTGAAATACATATGTTAATGTGGCCTAGCACATGTTTTTCTGTCCTATTTCTAAAACTTCAACCTTTAGTTTCATTGAAACATGACAATATTCTACCATTGCTAAAATCTAGATGAATAAGCTAAAGGTATTTAGCAACAATTACCAAATGATGAAACAAGTCAGATTATTTTATTACACAGGAAGTGAGGCAGACTTAATTAAAATGCCATTCCTTGGATATGTGCAGAGGTTTCTTATCACCTATAAACCAAAATAATAACTATGGTGTTGCATGAAAGTAGATGAGAAGAATATAAGATTTATACAATATATGAGAAGGAAAAGGAAAGAAAATAACAGCAATATGACATGTTGCTAATTTAGTACAAATTTTGGACTGATGTTTCATATTAAATGTCTGATTTCCTTAACAGTAGTACACCAAGGTGTAGAACAATGAGCATTCACTGAAGGCGATACATTTATATGATTATGATACCTGCTTCAGAACAAATCTCTGAAAAAGATGCAACGTAGATATTGGAGCAATCCAACAGATCTAGAGAGTATTTGAGGTGGGGCATTTGTGGATATGTGATGGGAAAGAGGAGGATATGGATATGTGAAAAGAAGATATCAAGGGCATCAATGACTGACTATTTTTTCAAACTGAACAAAAGCCTGAGGCCAAATTTCCCGCTTTGTAAATAAATGGACTTGGAGTAAGAGAGATACACTTTGCTCTCTTTTGGTCATGAAAGAACTGGTCCAGTTCTTATCATTTTCTTTGTTTTTCCCTCAAGCTAAAAATTATGTATATTATAATATATATAAAATATATAAAAATTATCTCTCTCTATATATAAGTATTTAAGTGCTAAATGCTTTCATCCAAATCCTGTTGCTTTCACTTTGGAATCAAAATGAAAACTCCCATCTCAATCAGAATTTGCTGGTCCATTAAACATTTCACAAAAATAAGTTATTGCAAGCATCCGTAAGTTAGAGCAGAAGTTATTCCAAGATTTCAGTGCTTCTCGTAATAAAGTGTGAACACGACTTGAAAATCCAGTATACTCTAGGCTTCTTACTAGATAATAATGTTACAGGTATTGACTTAGGGTCTTCAAATCCTATTTTATAACGTCTCATTCTTTGAAATTACTTCTTTCTGGTAGGGTTTTCCTTTCCAACTTAGAGAACACAGCTTCCCTAAGAGCTTTAAAAATTATTTCCTTAATAGCTCTATTTCCTTCCTTCACAGATACTAATTAATTTTGCACTGGCTTGTGAGCATGATGATTTCATTGCAGAAACATCAGCAGGTCAATAATCCAGCACAGAGAAGGTGCTAGGTGCTGTGGATCAATAACATGATGAAAACAGTTTTTCAGAAGGAAAAATGAAAGCGTAAAGGTCAATATAGCACTTCACACTGACTTCCTCATCCCATTTAAGTATGCATATCTCAAAGTGCACCAGGGAGATAAAAATAGGATTTGTGTTGTGAAACTTGGAGTTAAAGCCAAGGACCACACTAAGCCAAAACAAACTCTGAAGCTAAGTTAAAGGTCTGGCATGAAAGAAAAAAAACTGCTACAAAACAAAATAAAAACTACAGCAGGCTAGAATGGAACTTGACCAAACAAATAAGCTGGCCTGGGAAAACAGATGTTATTTAACATTAGCTGGACAACGTACTAAAAGAAAGTTCGACAAAACCTTTTCCCTTAGAAGCTTTTCTGCACCATATGCATTAAAGTACACTCAACATCAGTATAAGCGTGAGCTCAGAGTTCCCCCTGTGAACTGCCACCTGAGGAGACTACAGG
This sequence comes from Vanellus vanellus, assembly GCF_965231255.1. Classification (NCBI taxonomy): domain Eukaryota; kingdom Metazoa; phylum Chordata; class Aves; order Charadriiformes; family Charadriidae; genus Vanellus; species Vanellus vanellus. The sequence continues at coordinate 23,022,585 of NC_138913.1, read as the reverse complement.
CCACGGGTTAGGAAAAGTCATGTCTTTATGGATCAATGAATATTAGCAATTTGATTATCCTCACAAGGTGTAATGAAAGTTAACACTTCGAAACATGTGCAATTGATTTTCATTACCATCCCCCATTATCATCAGTTGTCAAAAATCACCTTTTATAACGGACTTCAAACAAATTTTCTACTTAAAATAATATTGCCATTCTTGGAGAAAAAAGTAATGGGTATATAGCAATTCACCATACACATAAATTATCTTGAACTTCTAAATCAGAACAGTTCCTTGAACGGTTTTTTTTAGGCAAAGCTGCAGTTATGATTAGTCTTCACTGCGTGGTGAATGCTCTCTGTTAGGACACCCAATGTTCATCAGAACCAAAGACATCTAAATTAGAAAATTTTGAAAATGGTTTACCATAAATTCCATTTGCATCTCAATATTAGATGCAGATTAGATGTCAAACTTTAGGTGCCTGAGGAGGAAAAATATGAACTTTCAGTAACATTAATACAACAATATACTCTTGCACTATTTTTTCTACTAACACTTCAATGAAACACAACATTACCTGAATGCACGGCAGTGCTTTTTAAAATGTTCCTAGTTCTCTTAACTATGCTGTTAAGCCTTAATTCTAATTGAATCCTGTTCACTCAACTCTCTCGACATTTCTTTGACAAGCCATATAAAGCCTGTTTTTGTCAACAGACATTTAAGGGTACTTAAACAAGTAAGGCAAATTCCAGAATGAAATGGAGCTAATATTTGGGACATAAGAGTCTTACATAAACCTGACAAGCACTAATGAATGAGTTCCTGTGCTCACTCTGGTTCCTTCTCTTCTCCATCTAGAAAAAGAGATCAACTACAATCTGCTGTTAGGTAATTGCTAACGGTAAAGATACTCCAAGACACAGTTCACTTACACAAGAAAGAAGGGCAGTGCCAGAAAAATGTTAGATCATCAGAGATGGGCCCCAAAAGCTTGGCTCAATATCCCATATTTCTGAGAATATGGGAGGCTAGGCATGAAAACAGAGTCTTTTCTTCTATCCCACTGCATAATAAGGAATCTCTGGTTAACGTTAATCACCAGAAGATGCATTTTCCATACCAGCTCTCAGTGTTACTGACACTTGCATTGTTTATGCACTTCAGTGGAAGAAAACTATTATGAATGGTACCACTAAGGACTGTGTATGCATCCAGACATAGTGAGAACAGACCACTACCTTGGTTGCAACGCATGGTTTGGAGTGAAATGCTACCCCAGAAACCAGCATAAACAGCAGATGAAGTCCAGGACAAAAATGAAGATAGAACGTACTGATACAATCCAAACATAGACAATGCTGTTACCACAGATCTAGACACAGGTATAGTGAAAATAAAAGGAAAACCACATGTTTATTTGTTTTATATTTTCTTGTATTTCAAACCTATTATGTCTTTCTGTCACCAGCTATTAAACTATTACGACACCTAGGCCTAGAATAGTGCAGCTCAAAATCCTGTATCCTGGAACTTCGCTTCTATGGGAAAAGGATCTTAATTCGGGGTATTCAAATCTTCCTTGCAGTTCTATTCATATTCAAACCTTAACCCTCAGCCTTATGGATTTTTTAAAACCTCAGTTTAGCAAGTAGTTAGTTTTAACTCTTCTTCTAACAGATCACTAACTGTCCTTTCCTCTCTAGAGAGGTAGTGTTTTATGCACCTCTCAAGTATGAGTCATTTCCTATACAGACAAGAAACAAGACCCTGTAACCACTTTATCTGTTCTTAATTTTTCTGTGTAAATGTTAATCTGAGAAACCTTTTATTTTGTTTGGAAAGAGATGTTCAAATCTCAGGTGAAGGAATTTTCAGATGCTGAAACTACACTGCTATGCAAACATAGAGGTTAGCAGCCATAACTGTACAACCACATAAAAGGCCTTCCCCTATGATGTTAAACATCAATCTAATTAGATATGGTAGCAATAAGATACTTTGTATAAGTAAGGCAGACGTTACTCTTAGTTCAAGAGTGCCATAATAATGAGTTTAAAGTTCCTGTTCAAAATCAGTCAGAATAGGTAGCTGAAAACTGATACAACTAATATAATTGCATCAGTCGTCTTATTTTTTAAATGGGAAAAAGATGTTTTGTCAGACATGCACATCTGAAGAGACTTTCTGTCCAAAAGCTGTGAGTTAAGGTGCCAAATTACTCCTAGGTACAAATTATTCAAGCCAGACAGGAATCAAACTTGCAATTTTTAAATCAGTAGTCAGATACTTTATTTGTTGCAAGGCTAGCAGAAGCATCCACCTCCTTGGCATTCACTCCTGGTTAACTTAGATACCTCCTGTTCTCACGACATTTCTGAGAAACCAGTCCTATGTAATTTTTTTCATTTTTTTTAAAAGCACAAACTATAATCTTATTCAGAGCTTTTAAATCCGCTGTTTGGAAGGGTAGTGAAGGGCTCACAGTTGCAACGGCTGAATGTTTTTGTGTTTCAAGCCTGAGGTTGCCTGTATCCAACACAAATATCATGGTTTTCAGAAGTGCAGATGGAAAAAATACAAAGCTACTAAGCTAGCATTCAGCTAGAATTCAATCCATGTCCACCAGTCTTCATTAAATAGGAATAAAAATCTCAGCTAAAATTTTAAAATCATAGAATCATAAAATAGTTTGGGTTGGAAGTGACCTTTAGAGGTCATCTAGTCCAACCCCTCTGCAATGAGCAGAGATACTGCAAATAGATAAGGTTGCTCAGAGCCCCGTCCAACCTGACCTTGAATGTTTCCAGGAATAGGGCATCTACCACATCTCTGGGCAACCTGTTGCAGTGTTTCACCACCCTCATTGTAAAAAATTTCTTCCTTATACCTAGTCTAAGCCAAACCCCTGTTAGTTTAAAAACATTACTCCTTGTCCTATCGCAACAGGCTGTGCTAAAACGTTGGTCCCCATCTTTCTTATAAGCCCCCTTTAAGTACTGAAAGGCCACAATAAGGTCTCCCTGGAGCCTTCTCTTCGCCAGGCTGAACAACCCAACTCTTTTGGACTGTCTTCACAGCAGAGGTGCTTCAGCCCTCTGATCATCTTTGTGGCCCTCCTCTGGACCCGCTCCAACAGGTCCATGTCCTTCTAATGTTGGGGTCCCCAGAGCTGGATGCAGTACTCCAGGTGGGGTCTCACCAGAGCAGAGTAGAGGGGGAGAATTATCTCCCTCAACCTGCTGGCCATGCTTTTTTTGATGTAGCCCTTGATACAGTTGGCCTTCTGGGCTGCAAACACATGTTGTCAGCTCGTGTCCAGCTTTTCATCCGACAGTACCCCCAATTCCCTCCCAGGAGGGCTGCTCTCAATCCCTTCATCCCTTAGCCTGTAGTGATACTGGGGATTGCCCCTGCCCAGGTGCAGGACCCTGCACTTGGCCTTGTTGAACCTCATGAGGTTAGCAGAGGCTCACTTCTCAAGCTTGTCCAGGTCCCTCTGGATGGCATCCCGTCCCTCAGGTGTGTCAACTGCATCACTTAGCTTGGTGTCATCTGTAAATTCGCTGAGGGTGTACTTGATCCCACTATGTTATTGATTAAAATATTAAACAGTATTGGTCCCAATATTGCCTCCAGAGTGACACCACTTGTCACCAATCTCCATCTGGACATTGAGCCGTTGACCACTACCCTCTTGATGTGACCATCCAACCAATCCCTCATCCAAAAAAAAAAAAGAGTTAATCCATTAACTGATGATGTTATAGATTGGTCTTGCAGAGGAAAAGTCTTACTGCCAAAGAAGTCTTCCAAAAGGTTAGAGATCATACACATGCTCCTCTTTTGACAGCAGAGTTCAATTTGATGAAGGGCTTGTACAGTTCATGCTATTCAATAGATAACCAAATAGTTTCAGCTCTGCTTGCTGCTCAATACCATGCACCTCACTGAGCAATACTCAGCAATTAGGCTGAAGCAGCAGCCACTGACACAGATATTTGAACTGCTACACAATCAATTGTCAGATGACATTGTTGCAAAGGATCAAAAGCACAGAGAGATGTGAAGGAAAAGTACTGTCTAGCAGTCAGCAGTGCAGAAGGTGACAGGACTTGCACACATAAGGTAAATTGCAGGAAAGAAAGAGGAACCTGAATATCAATGACCAGATCAACGAGTCACCCAGCTCCCTGTAGCGCACTCCTCCTACTGATTAGCTGGAGATATGATTTCTGTTCTTCTTTGACTAAGAGTTAATTCTATCTATTCACAGCAAAAATGCCACTTAATGTGTAGCTATTCGATCACACACAGCATGACCTGAGCAAGAACCTGTCTCCTTGCATGACCATTTCACAGCAAAAAGACTGGAGGAAAGGTCTGTTGATATTTTACAGGCAGCATAAACTGCAGCCTCTAAATGGGTTTATAATTTGATAATTTTATATATTATTAACATAAGTAGGCTGCATCACTCTTACATTGATACCCGTGCAAACAAAATGCATCCCTGAGATCTTCCAAGGTTTGCAAATGTCTTAGCAACACTTATTGCTAAAAATCTAACAATATCCGATTGAGAAGAGTTAGCTCTGTCAGTGGGCAGCTGCCAAACAAGGACAAGAACAGTTAACTTCAGCAAAACACCCCTTCCCATCTTAAAAACTTGCTCCGGAAAAAGAAAAAAAAATCACTCCTGTGCAGTAATTATTTATTTCTGCAGTAAATTCCACAGAACTGGCTTTCAAAACTAATTTTACAGCCTATACACATTGTTCTGTTACAAATTAATTTAATTTGTTATCTAAGTCTTGACAAACAGTTACTTAAGTAGAAAGGACAGCTTTATGACTTCCAGATAGTGTAGATTTTGTTAATATGCCATATCTCCTCATATTTCTCCCTCTTTATTTATTCTGTCTTAAACTAGAATTCTACAACATCAACTAGTAACTTAACTTTCCCTTTAGAAGTAGTACCACCTACAAGTTACCTCAGTTTATTTCACACACTGCATTATTTTTTTTATAGTCGGTTGTCTGTAACAGCAAGTATGTTATAACATTTTTAAAAATAGTATATATAAAAGGAATAACTTCTGCTAGGTTTTTTCTCAAGTGAAAGTCCCAAGATAGACTTTCTCCTTGAAATCAGGTTTGGAGAATGTATTGATTATAGATTAAATCACCCAAATTCTACCTTAATTCATGGCAATGTGAATAAACACTTTACACACATTCAAGTGATCTTTTTATTTTTAATCCTATTTTACCTGTCTCACATTTCAAATAGATTATGCATAATTCCAAATTCCTGCAAATAAAATACAAATATAACATAAAAAAATATTCCCAAGTCTTCTCATAATCCAATTGTATCTTCTTTTATAGCATTATCCTCAGTATGCAAATTAATTATATTGCATAAACTCCTTTATAGTTTCTGCGTTTCTCTCTCTCTTTCTTAGCCACCTTGTTATACGTCATCCCAGAAGGACAGGTAAATCTTGCAAAAATAGGGTTCCTGACAATTAAACTAAAAGCCAAGGATATTTCAGTGACAACGCAAGAATGACAAGGTTTGACTACCCTGGTGAAGTGTCACAGGATGTCAGATGGTACGATATTCTCTTAAAATCAACACCTACAATTTTGTTCAGAAATCAGATATTCAGAACTAGTCATGGATAGTACTATAACATAATCTAGGCAACAAACAGCACTTTATCATGTGTTTGAAGTGTGTGCTCGGGAAGCATTCTTCCATGAAAAAGGGAAGAAAAAAGTGATGCAAAATGGTAGCTGCATTAACTATAAACCAAGTGTTGGCAGTGGGCTATAGCACTGAATGAAAATCAATGGATTCATTTACCACCACAAAAAAGATCCCTCGCTGAGTATTTCCTCGGATTATGATATGAACTTATTTGAAACTCTTGTTTAAGTAAACTACTGTATTTACTATAAGCTCCTGTGTTTAAGAAACTCTGTAATTTTAAATAAATGCAGTAATTTATTGTAGTCTGACATGCAATTCTAATTAATATGTCATTACAGTTCAAATGACATTTATGGTTGTACTAAGGTGGTTTGGATTAATCCACTAGGACTACAGAAATATGGTTATAAGTCTCTCTTCAGTGAAAGTCTTGCTTCTAACAAAAGACAAAGAGCACGTAGCACCTGGATGACCTCTTAATATTTTCTGCAATATTGAGTTTATAGAAAGACATCAAAATATCACAAGAGACAATACTATCCTATCTTTCCAAATACAAGAGCCTTTTCATTTTGCCTTTTTTTTTGGTATTATTGAAATCTGTGTATTTTCTAAACTGATACTTTTTCTCTGTTTTATACTACCTACAGACTGTACACAATACCTCTGAATCAAATGGAGAATATAGCACTATAAATGTTTAAGGAAACCATACATCAGTAAATTCAATTAATCTACTTCAGGTATTCCACTGTTATTTCACCACAAGTTACGAAATTGTATCATGAATATAGCTGCAGCTCATTAAAATACTAAAATGTTTATAATTCTGGAAACATTTTCATTGTATCTTTGAGGGGGAGAAAACAAAAAGAGAAACAAAATTCTCAGAGAAAAATAAATCTTCAAACTTGCAACTTTCCAGAATTGGGATTGTCCTGGTTCCGGCAGGGATGGGGTTAATTTCCCCAAGGAGCCGGCAGGGGAGGCAGGTATTCCATACCACCTGACGCATGCCCGGGCTGTAAGAGGCGCTAGCCAGGGATGGGGGGCAGTCGGCACTTGTGGGCGGGCTGCGGCGGTGGACCAGGGGTACTGTAACTGCGTCTTTATGTCTCTTTATCGGTGTTACTGTTTTTTCTCTTCCAGTTTGCTGTTCTGTTAAACTGCACCATCTCAACCCACGAGTTTTGCCTTTTTCTGGCAATTTCTCCCACGGCTGTGGGAGTTGAGAGAGCGGCCCTGTGGTTCTTTGTTGCTGGCTGAGGCCAAACCACGACAGGGATATAACTGTCTTAGTACCCGATAAAATTCTTAAAATAGGAAACAAATCAAACACCTGATTTAGTACCACGAAAGATGTTCAAAAACTCTAAAACACAAAAGACTCATAGGAACTAGTGATTACTATAGCAGTCTCATCTAACCAGTACTACAAAGCAATCTGTAAAATGTGTCTCAATCTTCTTAGGCATCAGTTTTTATTGATAAGATTTCAGTGGGATCCTTCAATTGCTAAACATCTCTGGCATTTAATTACACGTATTACTGATGGCAAACTTCATAAGGTTTCAGCGCTTAGCTGCAAATTCTTGAGATATTTTTTATCTAGGAGGACGAAAGTCATCTTCTTTCTCAAGACTGATATACCAGCACACCTGTCAACAAATACTTGTTACGAAAGGCATGCATGGCTTTAATTCTTAAATCATGTCATCCTTTACCTATCGTGTACTAGATTAAACTCAAAGCCTCATCACAGTAGCAATCATTAAGTTCAAAATAGCTAAAAAATTGCCACTGTCTCCTGGCTTACATCTCCCAAGGCAGCTGCTTTCTTTGAGTAGAATGAAACTCTGAAAGGACGGGGTAAGGCACATCAGACACAACAGAGTCATCCAATCAGTTATTGCAGACAACCACATCAAATAACTTTGAATATAGTAAAATCCATCCTAGTACCAAATGTGCTTATGTCCTTTCTGCTCCTGTGGATGGCTGCTCCAGAACCTCATTCCATTCATAGTTCTTCTTCATTTCCACCATAAATTTATTCACCGGCACTGTACACTCATTTATTGTTATGACAGCATCATTCATCATCGCAAATATCTCTTCCACTCCAACAGTGTTTATCCCTGAAGTTTTTATGGAAAACAGTAAGATCTTCTCTCTACCTCTGTTGTTTAGCTTGAAAATGCCAATTTTAAACATGAAGATACTAATTCCCTTACCGTCCCTTTCTGCTGTTGTTCTGTTAGAGGGGAAGAGAAAGCAAAGTCTTTTCAATGTCTGCCTGCGATTATAGGATTGTCTTCTAAAATCATCCCCTTTGGGAACAAACTTGACTCCTCTAAGGACGGAATGAAAGATACATTTCCTTACCATAAGAACCTATATGCATGCACAAAAACTGTGACGCAGCCTTTAAGAACTAGGCTGTTTGCCTAGATGTCTTTGCTGCCCTAGCTTGAAATTGTCAATTATAATATTTGTATTTTGTTATGAGCTAGGCTATGCTTTCAGAAGATACTATGCAATCACAGGGAAACTAATTATGATGGATATTGCCACTAGTTGTTCAGATCACTTAATCACACTTTTGTGCTTTGAGCTAAGAATGATTTATCATAATTTCCTTGACAAACTAAATGTAATACATAGCACTTCTCATTTTAAGAAGCGGGCTTTTTCTTCCAAGTATTTATCTTTGCTCAAAATGTTCCTGTTATTCTCAAGTCTACAGATGAATCAACTTATATTGACAGGGATAATATATGATTCAAAACTGACGCTACTGTCATTTTGAATCTTTAGAGAAATATTTTATTCTGAAATACTAATACTTTCAGGATTCTACTCCTACAGTAATTTTCTAAATTAATCAGCAGGTCATGTTTTCATTTCACTGCAATCTAAATAGAAAATGGGTTTGTGTTTTTTATAAGTGTATTTTTTAAACCACTTCTAAAAGCTTATATCAGCATATATAATTAATTAAACCTTGAATCCAACTGGCTCCTTTCTGTAGTATAGAAATTATACCAATCTTTCTGAAGCACTGTGTTGCTGGGTAACTCTGTTACAGACACATGAGGGTATTTTAAATTAATTCTTTTTTATATGCAAATTAGTATTTGTTATTTACATATACTCCTTTTGGTTTCCTTGTCAATACAGTTATGCCATTTTTTCTTCCAAACTGCCTAGCTCTTTAACATATTCTTCACATAAAAAGCTCCTACAGCTGAGTGCATTACACAGTCCACACTCACATTGTACAGTAAGTGCCATATTCACTGTCGTGGGTTACCTTTTCTTCGTGTTGAATATTTCACTAATTCTGGCTCGCAGTGTATGTAACAATATTTGCAATTACTCTTCCCTTTCTCAATAATTAGTAATATTATCTCTGAGCTGTGATGCTTCAGGGCTTGCTGGGAACCAAAAAATACCTCTACTTCTTATTCCTTGCACAAAGGACATGTTACTGCTTTTGCTGACTGTTCTCCCCGATAGAAGGCATTGCCTGGCTAGCCAGCTCTTACCACAGTATTTGCCAGCCCTTACTATCAGCCTCCAGCTTCCCCGGCACATGCCTCAGACACTGCTGCCCCTGGCTGGTTGTGGCTGGACACCACAGTGCTGAATTCACACCTGTAGGCAGCATAAATTTGCCTGTTTCCCCCAATCCATCACAACAGTTCAGTGGCAGAAAGGTCTAATACTAAAATAGACATGAGAATTACTTGGCAAGCTTCAGAGTTAAGCTTTTGGGCATAAAACTGAAAAAGAAAAAGGGTTGGTTTATAGAATATAAGGAATGTAATTCCCATCTCTATCTGATAGCAGGGGTCATTCCTACCCTCTTCAAATACACCTCATGCAGGAATCCCTTGGTATCACCTAGTAGGATAGGAGGAGTTGCTGGACTCAGATGACCTAAATTATCCCTGATGCCTGGTCATTTTTACTTCTTGATAACCTTTTACAGATATACTGGTATCTACAAATATATATTGGTATATACAAATACCATTGAATGCTACAACTATATATACAAAGAATTTCTTCTGCCCAGTTCAGACCTAATCATCCAGGAGATACAGGAACTATAAAATACCTTTGCACTCTTCTGGGAGCAGTTTTTTCTATTTGTCTATAGAGTAATTTTCTATTTGTCTTGTTCATCCTGACAGCAAACAGCTCATATTAAACACCAGTTGTTCATATAGTTTCTTATACTGGTATTTTCTTTTGTATTATTACTCCCACAGCATACGACAGCAACTTTCCTTACCCCTCCAGGCATGGCCCCCAAGCTTTTACTGTGGACTGCCTGTGATATAATGTTATAGCAAAACCTATGATAAACCTCTATATTTCAGAAGAGGGAAAACAAAGATACAAATTTGTAGATTCTTTCTAAATTAATTCCCCATTTAGCTCTCCTGCTGGAGAACTCCTGTGAACAGCTGTGTTACCTCCTAGCAGGAAGCTTTACAGAAACACATCTGTGGGAACTCTTTTTGGAAAAGAAAGACAGTTTTCAGAGGATCATATCACAATCTAAGTTCAAAGCTGAACAAAAGCTAGAAAATTGGAGAAAGTCATCAGGCTTGAACGGGTAAGTGATTATTATTTCCAAAAGATTTTGAATGGAATTGCAGCCAAAATAACTGCTTTCAAGATGGTTTTAAGATCCAGGATTTCTATTTGCCACACTGACTGGAAGACATTACTGCAAATTAAAAAAAAAAAAAAAAAAAAAAATCAATCTTTTTTCCCTCATATATGATTACCAAAAGCCCTTACATACTCAAATTAAATAATAAAATTGAGATATGCAAAAGCCCCAAGTATTTCCTTACTTTTTATATCCTGCATATATTCAAATGGCAAAAGGACTACAGAAGTTAATGTGAAATTTATGCTAGAATTCATGCAGAGCTTAAAATAAATTAGCATGGTTATCTATTGTAATACTTATTTTTAAAATTTTTGGGTTTGTAAGATTTTTCAATGGTAACCAAATATATTTTAGGACTATTACAAGCCTAATAATATTTAGGTAGGAATAATATTTAACATTATTTAAACAATAACCTAAACTTAAGAGAAAACGCTTACATCAAAGACAAACGTGTCACAACTCATGGGTCTGATTCAAGATCAGCTGGGAAACCCATGGAAAGGCTCCTACTGCCTCATAAAGAGGCTTTCAGTCAGGTCAATGGATGCTACGTTATGTACTAAGACCCGTTCATGACAACTTCATTCAGTGCTACCAGTCAAAAGAACAGCTGTTGCTGGCTTGACTGATTTTTTACCCCTGCTTTTATCAGTGTATGTCAAAATGATGTTTTCCTATAGGTTTGTCAGAGGATTAAAAAAAAAAAAATTACTATAGTTAAGACATCACATAAAACCACACCATACCATACTAATTCCAGAAGCCATTCAAAGACTTATTTGTAGCAATTTCAAAGGCCACAAGACCACCATTAATTGAAAATATCTCCCTTTCAAGAATGATTTATCTTTTTTCCACTCAGCATTATTACGTTCACTTGAAAATATGTTTCGTAATTGTAGATATCTTCTTTTAATTAATCCACCAACAACTGATGTTCTCTTTTCACAGTAATGGACCATTCCAGCACTTTTTGATAAACTGTATTTATCCAAATTACGAGGTGAAACTCTAGATAAGAAAGGTGAATTTGGGTACCAGACAATTGCTTAGAAAGTACTTATGAATTAGAACAAATGCTTGATGTGAACACTGCATAAAGAACGGTACTATGCACCAACATTTTTTGTACTATGTTTTGTTTTATTTGACTGACTCAGTACTAACCTAATTTCAAGACTGCTGTTTTGATAATAAAATAGATTAATATGTAATTTAAGTCTGACCTCAGTTTTGCCTCAGACATATAAAGCCCATTATCTAAAAGAAAGGAGATCAGTTTTAAAAATAATCTTGTACTGTTATATTGATAAAGTGATCTAACTTCCTAATTGATCCAGTAGCTCATAAGACACTTTATATCACTCAAGATTGATTAAGTGATAATTGCATTTGATGTAGGTCTTATACCATGAAAGAAATGGTTCATCACACCAAAAAATGATGAGGCTGCAGACTGGACAATCAATTGATCCATGCAACATTTATCTCATACTCTAAAATATCACTAATACGATGTTCCATTAGAAAATTGCACTATTTGGACTGTTAGTTTTTAACCCCTTCCTGTAATATTTGTAGGTAAGAATATTTACATGATTAGTCATGCTGAAAGAGTGACTTTCCTAACATTTTCCAAATATCATTGAAAAGCAGCGGTTTATCAGTCCAATGAACAGCCAGGCAGCTGCATTTGGGTCTCATTTGAATACATGCTGAAATAGACATCTTTACACTGGCTTTTGTGGACCTTGGATTATGTTGTTGTTTTTTTTTTTTAATATTGACTGTCAAAGTAAGTGAGTAAAGTAACAACAAACAAACAAACAAACAAACAAATATGATTTTTCAGTTACTTCTGTTTTCCTTCGCAAATGGTGCTCCTTCAAAGTCAGCATATGAGTAGTGTCAGGAGCAGGATTTTGCCTTGTCTCCTGACTACTGAAATGGTATCAAAAACACCCACAAAAGCCAGTTATACAATTGTCTCCTCCAGCTTGCTTTAATATTCCTCCATCGATTAAGTGGCAAGAAATAAAGTTCATCCCCTCCCTCAGAGGTTGCCCTAAGCTGGTGCAGTGCAGTCACTGCTACATGAAGGAACTATAAAATGGGAGTTACAAGAAGCGAACTAGTAAATCACTTGTCTAACTTTCATCTCTGTTTATTTGCATGTAGTTTGACCATAGCCATGGATCCAAGCAATTGTTCTGATTCTATGAGGCTGCAATCATAAGTGACATATTTTACAGTGTTAGGTAGTTCAAGAAGAAGGAAGGGGGGGGCATGTTAAATAAGTGACTGTAAGGAGCCTTGTAGGACACAATGGAATTTTAAAACAGAATAATTAACCATTGTATGTGATATTCCATATACCTGTTTTATACACCTGCTACATCTGAAGTATTCTTTTCACACAATGATTTGTATTGTTAGCATCTCAAAGCTTCCATTCCTTTTGAAACATGGAATGAGGCTTAAAAACACCAGCTGAGAATTAGACCCAAGAGCTTTTCAAATAGCTATTTTTCTCTAAAAAAAAACCACCAGTGTATCAAGAAACTACTTGTTGTAGGATCTCATTGATTCTCAAAGTGTTGGTATATTGCTTTGTTGCAGATGAGGTACTATTATTGTGTCATTTAAAGCATGGACAACTAGTCTAAATCCACTAACGTCAGTCAATAACAATAGCTGCTCTGAAAGCATGCTTTTACCTGCAGAAACCAGGTTTTTTGAAGGTAAAAGTACATTGCTGCTGAATATTGGGAGCAGCTAGTACTCCTCACAGGACAGTGGAAACCTCAAGAAAGACTGTTATAGAACAGACAGAAAAAAACAGAAGCAATAGCTGAGCTAGAGAAACTGAAATGATTTATTCTGCATCCGGGGCTGATCTATATGTTAGTGAGTCTGCTTCTTTTTTTCTTCAGAATATTTTTACTGGTCAGTGTTTTATATTCTCTAATATATTCAGACAACTAAGCAGAAAAGGTTTGCTTTAGTTAACTCATTTCAACTTCTCTCTAGGTCCATAGTCCCCAACTGGACTGCAAAATACTTCCTGAAATACCTGTGATAACCAGGTCAGATGGGATAATCCTAGTTTTACAAGAATCCTAACACTATGTGAATAAACTATTCCAAACATTCCAGTGTTAAAAATAAATAAATAAAAAAAAAACAAAACACAAATACAAACAAAAAACTCCCAAACCACCACCAAAAAAAAACCCACACCAAAACAAGGATGTTGCTATTTACTATGAATGCCTGGCTATTGCTAGGACAGAAATAGGGAGAGCTATTTGCCAGGCTACAACTCACAATCCACTTCCCAAATGATCTCAATAGCCCCTCACTTTCTTTGAGAACAGTACACTTGCAATTTACCCAGAAGTAAAATTCGGGTAAAAAAAAAATGAACCAAGCCTATGAGAAAAACTCCTGGGAAAGGGCATTAGCCTGTTTTCCCTTCTAGGAAAAAGTTGTTCTTCTGTGGTGTTCAAGGGACAGCCTAATCCATTGTAGCCTTTAATGAAGTGGCATAAATGTGGTCTTGAGTACTGGATTACTATTTTTGGACTCAAGATTTAAGAGAATTAGGTATTGTTCTATGCTGATGCAACTCATTTTTGTGTATTTCTCAACTTTCCTAAACCAATGGATTAGGCTGACCCATGCTGGACACAGCTCTTTGCCAATAGCCCCAGTTTAAACACAACTCTAAAGTTTTCTTTACTACCTATTCTCTGACATCAATAAGGGTTTAGTTCATGTTATAACCTTAGTAGCATTACACTACCAGTCAACTTTTAGATGTAATTTCATATTAATTACACTGCCCCAAAAGCCTGCTGCTTCTCCATTGGAGCCCTGGCCTAGATCACTTCATTTTAAATACAAAGCTGCAAAAAATTTCATAGCCAATCCAAAATGGTATTTTTGAAACTTTTAAGTCTTGTCATTGCAATCTGATAATATTTTTATTTATGTATATATATTCAATATATATTACATATAATATAGATTTTATATATGTTATATAACATATTACATGATTATATACACTGTTGCTATTAATGTATTGGGACACCCATGTCCTCTACAAACTTTATTCCAACTTGAGATCACATTCCTCTTTGCTTTTACTGCTTCTAGTTTTGTATTTTTCCCCTCTAACATTGCCTTTTCCTGTGACCCTTGTCACACTTATCCTTAGATACTTTTGCTTCTCCTTCATTTAGTAACATAAAAATTGTTTCTATAAATACATTAGCAACAAAAGGAGGAGTAAGAAGAATCTCTATCCTTTACTGGATGCAGTGGGAAACAGTGACAAAGGCAGAGGAATGCCTTAATGCAAGGGGAAATGGTGAGCGACCTGCTACACCACTTAGACGCACACAAGTCTACGAGGCTGGATGGGATCCACCCAGGGGTATGGAGGGAGCTGGCGGAAGTGCTCGCCAAGCCACTTGCCGTCATTTATCAGCAGTCCCAGCTAACCAGGGAGGTCATAGTTGACTGCAGGTTAGCAAATGCCCATCTACAAGAAGGGCTGAAAGCAGGATCCAGGGAACTACAGGCTTATCAGTCTGACCTCGGTGCCAGGGAAAGTTATGGAGCAGATCATCTTGAGTGCCATGACATGGCATGTACAGGAGAACCAGGTAATTGGGCCCAGTCAGCATGGGTTTATGAAAGGCAGGTCCTGCTTGACTAACCTGATCTCCTTCTATGACAACATGATCCGCTTAGCAGATAAGGGAAAGGCTGTGGATATTGTCTACCCAGACTTTAGTAAAGCCTTTGACACCATTTCCCACAGCATTCTCCTGGAGAAACTGGCTGGTCATAGCTTGGACAGCCACACTCTTCACTGGGTAAAAAATTGGCTGGATGGCCAGGCCCAAAGAGTTGTGGTGAATGGAGTTAAATCCAGTTAGCAGCCAGCCACAAGTGGTGTTCCCCAGGGCTCAGTACTAGGGCCAGTTGTGTTCAGTATCTTTATCAATGATCTGGACGAGGGGATCGAGTGCACCCTCACTAAATTTGCAGACGACACCAAGTTGGGTGGGAGTGTTGTTCTGCTTGAAGGTAGGATGGCCCTACAGAGGGATCTGGACAGGCTGGATCGATGGGCTGAGGCCAACTCTATGAGATTCAACCAAGCTGAGTGACAGGTCTTGCACATGGATCACAACAACCCCATGCAGTGCTACAGGCGTAAGGAAGAGTGGCTGGAAAGCTGCCTGGTGGAAAAGGACGTGGGGGTGTTAGTCGACAGCCAGCCGAGTATGAGCCAGCAGTGTGCCCGGGTGGCTAAGAAGGCCAATCGCATCCTGGCTTGTATCAGAAAGAGTGTGGTGAGCAGGACTAGGGAAGTGATTGTCCCCCTGTACTCAGCACTGGTAAGGCTGCACCTCGAATACTGTGTTCAGTTTTGGGCCCCTCACTACAGGACAGACATTGAAGTGCTGCAGTGCGTTCAAAGAAGGGCAATGAAATTGGTGAAGGGTCTAGAGCACAAGTCTTATGAGGAGCAGCTGAGGGAACTGGGATTGTTCAGCCTGGAGAAAAGGAGGCTGAGAGGAGACCTTATCACTCTCTACAACTACCTGAAGGAGGTTGGAGCAAGGTGGGGTTTGGACAAGAGGAAATGGCCTCAAATTGTGCCAGGAAAAAAATCTTCACCAAAAGGGTTGTCAAGCATTGGAACAGGCTGCCCAGGGAAGCGGTTGAGTCACCAGCCCCGGAGGTATTTAAAAGACATGTAGATATAGCACCGAGGGATATGGTTTAGTGGTGGACTTGGCAGTGCTAAGTTAACAGTTGGACTTGATGATCTTAAAGGTCTCCTCCAACCTAAATGATTTTATGATTCTATGATTGCTTTCCTCTGTTTAAGTCTCCCATATCTTCAGATGAAAAATGCTAAGAGCTAAATATCAATTACTGCTGGTATGCAAAAGCTCCAGCTCAAAGCTTGGAATTAAAAAGATGGAAGAACTTGCAGGATGAGGTATTTTTCATTATTACAGTCTTTGCCTGAACATACGTAACAAATGTGCTTGACAACCCAAGTATGAAATTGCTACAGGCAAAGGGCATTAACAAATTGGCAAATTTGGTGCCTTAGGGAAGTAACCAAGATGAAGTTGCCTATCTGAAACTGCTGTTCTGTCACTGTCTAAATATACACTTTCTTCAAGTCTGCAGGGTGTAAACTGAAAGTCGTAACTTGCTGAGAGGATGCTGACTGAATGCTTTGAAGGAGACTTCATTTGTGATGGCAGAGCAGTACATCAGTGCACTCCAGTGCACATTCAGCTGAACCTTTCTGTGTTTTTAGGAATGATATTTGTGAACCCTGTATATGGAGTATCTTGTCAAACTCACTTATATCTAGCATAGCTGGAACTATAAGGCCCAGCACATTGAACTACAAGTTGTCTGTTTCTGCACAGTATGTATATAGCTATGTATGGTAGAACATCATCCTTACTTTAGAGCTAAAAAAAAAATAATAAATAAATACTTTACTACTCCTGCTGATGGTATTAGCAAGGAATGTAGCTGCTGTCTGCCATGCTCCATCAAAGTTGACAGGAGTTACACAGACACTCATTTGTCATAGATTTCTGGGAGACTTTGCAGTGGCCCGATGTTCAGTCTTGCAGGACCCTGGTAAATTTGCAACTTCAGACAGATTGCAGTGCTAGTGTTACTGACTTATAGTGGCAGAAAAAATCACACAACTGAGGTGAGAGCACAGATAGTTTCCAGAACTTTGTGTGAATTAACAGTTAAAAACCTAAGAGGCGTATTTCCCGAGAAAGGCGAGAACTACTGCATAAAAGAATCCAGACAAGGTTAGGCACAGCTGAGAAAACAGGGAATAGCAAACACTATTCAAACATGAAAGGAGAAGCATTTCAAAGTGTGATGCAAAAGTGCAATTTTTGTAAGTAATAAACTGTTCAGTGGGAAGCCAGGCAGCAGCAATCTTTCAGCACTTGAGGATATGTTCATTTGTGATTTGAGCTGTATAACCTGTTTTTTTGCTACATTTTGGTTCTTGTGGAACTTGCACAAAATGCCCTCATTAGGCAGTATTCCACTTCCTAATTTGATAGTTGCTCAGGCAGACAAAGCAGCTCTTCCAACAGGCAGAAAAACAGGATGTCTGCAAAACAGACCTTCAGA
This sequence comes from Vanellus vanellus, assembly GCF_965231255.1. Lineage (NCBI taxonomy): Eukaryota > Metazoa > Chordata > Aves > Charadriiformes > Charadriidae > Vanellus > Vanellus vanellus. The sequence continues at coordinate 23,004,974 of NC_138913.1, read as the reverse complement.
AATTAGGGATAAAGTTTCTCAAAGATCTATCCAAGTGGCCATTGTGTTCCCAGTTTTAAAAGTTATATTGTGGATAATGAAGTCAGCTTCAAAACAGAAGCTACTGACAACTTTCTAGCAAGAGATATCAACCACTAATTGGAATCCAAGGGCGTTAAACTCTGCTCTCATCTATACTGCAGAAAATCAGAGGAAATTCCACTGCATGCAGTGGTATTCTCTCTCAGTGAAACCAGTGCCACCAAGAACAGTGGCAGGTGGCATAATCAACTCTTACTCGGGTATCCAGTGGTTAGTGCATTTCAGTTGCCCATTGTAACCCTAATAATAGTGTGCAGACTTACTAAGTCTCTTGTACAAAATCATTATGACAAAAAGTTGCCGTACACATTTTGTTACTTCCTTCTTTGACTAGTCAGATCTCCTACTGCGAAGGGGACCAAGGAGCCCCTTATTTCTACCAGTAGAAACACTGGAGCCACTTATTTCCACCACTATCATTTCTGGCATCTCTGCAATACTTCACAGTGTGCCGATCCCAAAGGTTTTCTAATTTTAGATCCTTCAAATTTTCAGTTAATACTTCAGTATTACTTCCACATTGTTTTCGCTTAGTCAGAAGCTCAGCCAGATTTTTTGTTTAGTCTCAGCTCCCCTCAATACGACGCCAAAGCTCAGTATCTGACTTCAGTGAAGTGATCAATAATAAACCTTAGCAGAGCTAGCCGATTTCTGACACAGTAATAGGTACTATTACAATTCCTGCTAGGGAAAAGGATTCATCACTGAAGCATCAAATATACAGCATAGTCATGTTCTAATGTACCTTGGGAAAAAAGAAAACTAATTAATGAAGTTAATCTACACCATAAAGTAACTGCTGTTGTCACTGCAAACAGAGGTAAACTGCATATCCAGAGCGCAAGAGACCAAAGACAGTAAACGTACAGAACTATGGTAAAGAACAAACACATGAAATATGTTGCCTTTGCATTTTTTAAATGACCTGCATGTGTAGTTGAGCAGTTGCCTACTAAAATCATGATCATAAGCCAACAGTTTCAGTAATCATCAAATGATCACCTTGTAGAGCTCTAAATTTTGGAAAGTGCTGAGTATCTCACCCAGTGTAAAATCAGACTTCAAGATACCTCACAGTGCCCATAAATTAAGGCAATAAAAATCCTTAGTTCCTTGTGGAACAAAACTGTTTTCAGTGTGTATCTTCAGAGAGTTTGATAAAAAAAATCAAAAGCAGCAGTTGTCACTGTCTCAGAGCTCTGTGATTACGGTATACAATTAACTAGTAACCTCAGTACCCTTACTGGATAAATACTCACATTACAATAGCCAAAGGCATATTGGGCACTGTGAGTGGCGGCCATATTAATGGAGTTGATTAAATCACCGTAGTTCTTTTCCCTATGTCAAAAAAACTTGGATCTTATTTATACATGGGAAAATTCTGACTGAAGGATATGTGAATTCTGGCTACATCTTTTTCAAATGTTTAGAGCTGTGCAAACTCTTATTTATTCTTCACTGGGTCTCAATTGCAGAAATAAATCTGAGAATGGTGATTACATTTATCTTTAAGTCTCTGACTTTTTTCCTCTGTCCCGGTGCTCAGCATGTTCTGAAGAAACATCTACTGGAAATTTTGGTGTCTAGCTTAAAATTAACTTGCTAGGGAAGTATATCCAGTCAGTTTAGATGTTTGGGTCTTTTGGATGGAATATCTAGAAATGGGAAAGCCACTTGTAAGACTAGAGGTATATAAAGGCAGCAGTATCTGATATCCTGTATTTCATAAGGAGACATAGAGATCAACCTAATCCAACAAAAAATGGAAAGTGTTGATCAGACTCACAGTTAGAATTTCTGGCAGGAATAGCAAGAGATTAATTCCCTCAGCAGATTCTGTTTAAATTCATTTCTGAGTGTGCTAAAGAGTTCCGTATTTTGTAATAGAACAGGATCATAAGCTTTATTTTCAGAAATACTACCTTTAGAGATATTAAAGCATCAGTGTAAACGTCTTAGACACACGAGCAAATACATGTGGCTTTCTAAGAAGGATGTCAGGGGTCATTTATTTCACCTTTTCCAAAGTCCATGTCACTATCAACCGATATGGTTTAACCTGTGCTTCAAGAACGCATGTATTCCTAGGTGCATTTTCTTTCAAGTAATCTTGCTCAGGGAATCAAACAAATAATACAGAACAAACAAACAAATCCCCAAAGGTTTTAGGCCTCTTAAAGGAAAAATATTCTTTTGATTCTAAGCTAAAAATAATCAGCTTATCTATTGAAAGTCCTGCACAGTTACTTCATTTCTGTAACTGGCAGTGTTTGAGTGGACCAATTACAGTGCCTTTCAACATAGTGGTTAAAAATGAATAATAAGCCAAAAAGCAAATGCTAAATATGTAGAGAGTGCTCAATAAACCATAAAGAATAAACCATTTAAATAAACACAAATTAAATGGTGACAAGATAGATAGTGTTCAGCACTGTGACCCTGGCCCATGACACTTTTAAACAACATAGACTGTTCACAACATTTATGTAGGGCTCAGGAAAAAAGCTTTCTGAACACATAAGGATCAGAGCAGTAGCAACCCACATTCCTACTGTATGGGCAGAAGACTGGCAAAAGGATTTACATTTTTAATCTTACATAAATGGTGTAAGATATTCCAGCAATCCTCAGTGGAAAGTCATGTACGAACTGAAACACAGTTAGAAAATAAAAATTCTCCTTGAGATCATCAAAAAATTTATATTAGGCTATATACATGTTCAGTTCAGGTTATACCTGCAACTAGTGATCAGCAGTTGAAATACTGACTGGCAAATCTAAAAATGACATTTAAAATGCCAGAAGCTATGACTTCCTGCAGAAAATGCCCAAATAAGTTCTTTATTAGTTGAAATACTTCAACAGATGCAGCAGAAGGAAGAAGATGAAGGCCAGTGTGACCTATCTGAAAAGATTTCAGGAATCAATCACAAATAACTCAGAGAAGCTTTATGAAAAAGCATAACACCTTCAGCTAATCCTTCTATTTATTTAAATCAGTGAAACCCTTGACTGGTGAAGCCAGAAATGGAACAGAGGAAAATTCAGCTCAACCCTCTCCAACCTCTTGATGATCAGTAAACAGCATTTGAAAATGTGAAAAAAAAGCAGATTGTGAACAGAAATGTATGTGTATTACTGACAACCTTGGCCTGCTTGTTTCTGCTGCATCAATAGGTAGCTCTTTTGAAAAATATTTCTTTTTCACTATTGAAGTATACCTTTTCATTGAACCTCAAGTATCTCAAGGAGGTATTATAAGTTTTGACAAACTTATTTGGAACAGAAAGGAATTCAAAAGACTTAGAAGATTTAATAGTTTCAGCACTCTGGTAAGCAAGGGAGGACCCTGGTCCAAGTCTCTGTTCTGTTATTCAAATATTTTGGGAAAGAAGTGCTAATTTTGTTGTTAAAAATATTAAAACATATATTTTGCCTGTGATTGTACTGAAAACACATCTTTCATTAAGAGCAATAGTCTATTTGAATTGAAATGATCAATGGTATATAGCTGGATCAACATTTACATTGCTGCCAGCCTTCCAAATCAACACTCACTGGTATAGATTGCATAGTAATATTGGTATTGGATTAATGCATTTGTCTACTTTCATGCATTCGACATCACTGCTAATATTTCATATTTTCAGTTCTTTCTTTGTTTTTACAACTAGAAAGCCAATTTTACGTAGCACCCATATTAATAAGCTGACAAGGTACGTTTTTAATTACCCCAAAAAGTCAGTATAATCTAATAGTTTTCCCGATGATTTTGACACCAAGTTAAAGAAAAAAAAATGGAAAACATAGTATCAAACAGGTACCAGAAGCAGATGAAACACTGATAAGATGCAAGAAAATACTACAATTTTGTAAGACCTTTGAGACAGTCATACGTCTTACACAAAAGCTTGGCTTTGGGAGAAAGCAGCAGATATTTTTATCTAAGAAACAGCCAAACAGAAGAAATGAATACAGCTATTCATAGATATAACAGGCCCACATGTACTGAAGAAGGAAACGAGATCTGTGAAGATACAAGTAAGGGGCTAAGAGGTTAGAGCTGGCGTTACCATCACTGCAGCAGCACCTTGACCGTACTTCTCTTCAGTGCTGTCCTCCTCGGTTTTCACCTCATTTGGACTTACAAGAAACCAGCTGATGCCAATAGAAGTTACACTTTTCTCACCGTTTCTTTCTTTTTTTTTTTTCCTAAGTATTAATGCTTTTTTCGGTGTATAACAACTCCATTTTTCTCTACAAAGTAACACTGAATTAGAATACCTTCAATCACAATGAGATGACAAAGTAGGGGGAAGATGCATAACACATCATAAAGTTCAAACACTGCAGACCATTCAGCTTTTGAGTCAGCCCACGAAAAACTCTCAGAATAAAGCACATTTCCTTCTTGACCTTCACCTGCTGTTGGGCTCTGACTCACAAGATTGTGTTTTCCCTTGTGGTGAACATTTGTTAAACCTTTGCTTCATTTATCACGAATGCTCACAAAGACCTTTCACAGAAAAAACTTAAATCCCAAAAATGAATCGGTCTTTTTAATTAGGCACCTGGGCAGACATTACAACAATGACACCTGAGGTGGACCCCTGCTATTATTTTGCTTTAACCATATTCCTCTTCCATCATCTTGTCGTAAACAAAGTACCTGCCTGGCAATTTGCTGAAGGTGCCACCTAAAAGAAGGGATTGGAAAAAACGTTAAATATTGAAGACTAAACATAAATTTCTTGTGGTTATTTTGTTATAATGATATAAAGTGGTGATGAGAATAAATGACAAAAATTCGGCATAGAAAAAAAATGCTATTTCTATATCCCAGCGGTTCCCGAAGTATACTCTGTGATAATCCCTTTACAGCTGGTTGCCCAAAAGGGCAGGCTTTTATCTTTATTTCTAAGTGCTAAATCACACATATGAGGGGCAAAGTTGCAGTGTTTTCCAAAAGTCATCCTTCCAAATAGCATCAGAAACAGGGATATATAACAAAATAGAGGTAATGTCTGCTATCCAGACTTAGAAGTGCAGCGCTGAACTCAAGTACAAGTAGGAGGGAATCCTTTTTCTGTGAAATATTGACCTTGTCAAAGAGCAAACCACTCAAAAAAGGTGCTTTCAATAATTTCTTTCCTCATCAAGAGGAGCATACAAGGCCTCCATTGCATTGGAGGACATTTATAATATTCAGTTTTAAAAGTTCTACTCGAATATTCTTGCTCAATCTTAGGCATAACCAACCAAATCACAGCATCACTTCCTCTTGTCAGACTGGTCTTATCACCTGCACCACTCTCACCAACTATGCTTGAGGTTTATGACAGCAATTAGGGAAATGCTTACAAAAGGCACATGCTGTGATCGCTGGATCCTCAGTACAGCAGCCTCACTTCACAGATCTGCTCTTAATGTGCCACATTCATGGTAATGTAGATACAGCCTCTATCATCCTTCTGGCTCAGTGAAGTAAACCCGAGCCTACCAACTTCCTAATGCATGGTTATCTACCAGTACTTAAAGCCTGTAACAGATTAGCCATAAAACAGGTTGTCATAGATAACAGACTGGATTAGAACAGGCTTTTACAGGCTGAAAATGTGAAAGGCACCATGAAAAAGTCAGGCATAGCAATTGGAGCTTCTTTTCAAGTGCGTGGAGAGAGAAAGCTGGGTTCAGTCACAGGAAGTGCCTGCTTTGGGCAACTGGAGTAAGGAGGGATAAATCACCCCCAGGAGGCGTGTATTTCCCATCAGGGTCTGTAGAAGGAACAGATGCCTGAAGTTGGGTGAAATACATCCACTTTTTGCAGAATATAAAATCATTGCCTTTGAATCCTAACATGCTGTGTGCTTAGTTTGCCTACTTCAGGCACTCATACACCCTTTTTTTAATAACTGAGTTTAAATGTATACACAAAACCAATGAGCTTAATTAGGGGAATTAAGAGCATACAGCAGTATCCTGAGACAGTTCTCAAATGGAAATAAAAAGCAGAATTTGTCAGCAAATTAGTTATGTCAAACCATCTGCTGAGTTTTAAAAATAACATGTGTAACAATGCTTCTCTTTCACATAGCTCACACACCAAGCATTCAGCTCCCTTTGCATTCCCTTGTTTTGTGCTTGTCATCATGGTTATCATTAAAATAGGTCTTCCTTTTTTGCTACTATGGAGCTTTTGGGAGTTTTCTATGGAAAATCTTGCATTATGTTGAATGCCATTAGATGCAGCCTTCCAAACAGGGGGTTTAGATCTTAAACGTATAACTTATGAAAGTGATGAGTTACGTGACATTCCATTATATGACATACCTAAATTGGATTCTTTCCTATTATAACCTACACTTTCTAGTACCTAAATTGCCTTCATGCTGATTTGCACTGATTTATTGGCATGTAATTTACACCATTTATGACACCACTAAATCTGGCTCAAGAAAAGTTCCTGCAAGTGGTAGCATGCTGTGCTACAGATAGATTTGCTAGGCTGGACCAGATGGTAAAATTCTGTTTTGCAATTGTACTGGGGGCTGGCGGGTGGAAATGACAGGACAAGGAAACAAAACAAAAAAATTCCTCACAAGAGAGAGACTAGGAACCAGTAGGAACAAGGAGGCACAGTTAGAAGGCAGATTAGCCATATTATGAAGCCCTTTTAAATAAGGAGATCTTGTTTCCTACAATAACTCCTTAGAACTGAGATTCATTTATTATAACTTAAGTAGAAGGTACACAAACAGGTAGTATTAGTTCACTGAGGTGAAATGGCTATTAGGCAACTCCTATCTTTCACTGAATAATTGTGAGAAAGAGGGGAGGAGAGACCACTCTCGCTTAGGTCACCCGCCTAGCACGAGGGGGTTCCAATTCCTAATGGAGGACTTGGTATACCCAGTAAAATATTCAGAATGTGTTCATTCTGTCACATAAAGTATGCAAGCTCAGGGATATAACTGGAATCTGAAATTCTCAACATCCAGAAAAAAATGCAAAACAAAAAATTCAAATTAAAGCAAATCAGAAAACAAACTGAGAACTCTTTTCCCTTTGCTGACTGAAGTAGTATTGCTATTCTTATCCACCTAAGCAAAAACATAACACATCTCCTGTTCCAGAAGTTAAAATTCTTATTGTATATGTGTGCTTCAAATATCCAAAGTTCTTTAGAAGCAAAAATGAGAAACTTTGTGGCCATCTTTCAGGGCAAATTCAGGTGAAGGTGACCCACAGTGTTTTGTCTTGACATACAAAAGGTATAAAAGATACTTTAAATTTATCATTCTTGCAAATAAGAAAATATGAGCCCACAGTTCAATAAATAGAGCTTCTATTACTGTTGGATTCAAAGAGCTACTGATGTACATTACAGTTCAATACAAGTTTTGTTGTATTTGACTAATTTCTCCAAAAGAGTATATACCACAAAAGAAGTGTTTTGGTTTTGTCACTTGGGTTGTTTTTTTTTTTTCTTTTCTTAAGTGGAAGAGATAATTTTGCATCAGATTCTGTCGATAACTCAGGGTAGTTCATCTCTGTGATCAGTACTAAAATAATTTTGTAGTGTTATGCAGTAAGCACTAAATGATGTGTGAAATAAAAAAATTAAAATAATAAAGAATGCCTGGATGCTTACAGGAGGGAGTTTAGACAGCTGGCTGCTGGGCTGGTATTCCTGCTGTGCTGGACAACTCACTGTAATATTCTTTTCCAATAAGAAGAACATACCTATGAGGTTCAGAGGTCACAGAACAGGAGGAAACTCCTACACTAATCAAGTTTCCACTTTCAGGATTATTATTTTTTTTTCAATACTCTCCCTCCCTTAACCTTCTCTTCCCCCATGCATTTCTTTTTTCTCTTCTTTACAGAATTCCTTGTAGTCAGTGTACTTGTTTAACTGAATGCATTAGGGTAGAAAGGTCTTCCATCTGCGCATTCTAAAAGCTTTGCAGCTACCAAGCACAGAAACTATAAGTGGCATGTATTAAAGAAACCTTTAGAAAGAGCAGTTCTCTTTCCTTGTTTCTTCAGTCACAGAGACGCTGGACTGCTGTCTGAGAACCGAAGTGAATTAAAATGTCTTATGCATCACTCCCAGGATTCATGGCAGAAGCTTTACCAAAACGAAGTCACAGCCTCTTTTTCACCTATGCTGGTTTTCCCAGGATAAAAATGAAGCAGATAACAAAATATGTGTCCTACATAATGACTGTTAAAAAATTATACTTATTTGGCAGAAATGTTCACTCTGAAATTCCTCCATCCAAAGACGTGTTATTTTGACACAGAAAAAACCTTGTGTTAATTTTTTTCTTTCTTTAGGGGGCATAAAATCTATAGACAAAAGATAAAAGCATGTTTATTTTTCATATTGTGCAAGACAAATGATACGGACAAAGTTGTCAGCAACTCTTTCCAATAATTCTGCATTTTGAGTAAACTTATAGGAGCATAAGTGGTGCCAGGTCCTACCTTTCTACCAGAGCTCTCACCCTATTTGGTGGAATTTGTTATTAAATACCTAAAATAAATATTTCTTGTACTTATTGTGATATTTTTATTGCATTTAAACCATTTTAGTGCTGTAAATCAAACCGATTTTTTGTGGATCCTAAGGAATCTGGAACTGACAATATCTTTCTGTTAAATATACAATCACATAACTTAAGGTTTTGGACACTACATGGCTGTTTTAGAGAAAGAGTCGAGTAAGTATTGGTTTTTCTTAATTTTTTTTTTTTGGTCTTTATATTAATATATATGAATCTCATCTTTTTTTTCCCCTGAATAACATGAACAGGCTGCACTGATTTTTATACAGCACTTGGATAATATTATGGGGACTAGAGTTCTGGAGATCCAAAGACCAAACGCAGCACATTCATAGTCATAAAGCAAGCACACTATACTTGTCTAAATTATTAATTGACAATCCACAAAAAGATATTAAAGACTTCCTCCACTTCCTGCCGGAAAACCTGCCAAGATGCTGAACTGATTGGAATACATTGCTATACTCAACTGCTTCGAACGCGCAAGTTTGAACTATGCCTCTAATGTACAACGCAGCCTTCAGAAAGCAAAATGTCATTGTGGCTGGGTTTAGCAAAATTGATTAAGAACACCTCACACATATACAGAGAGGACAGGAATACAGGGAAATACAAAGAACATATTCTGAATGTACATTGTGATTTTCACTTTTCCCTTTCATTCCAGAAATAAAAAAAATAATAAAAAAAATTTCAATCAGGCACAAAATTAATATTTTGCCACCAATTCCAACTCTATTAGATAGATAATATACCTTGGGCAAAACTTCTGTTCCTTTTCTTAAAATGATTTCTGTATAAGAATGTGTGTGTGGGTGAAGGATATTAAGAAAATACTTTAAAGATGTATTTCATATTAGAAAGTCCCACACAATTCTTTCTAAGCTGTGGCTGGAGTTATAGATATGTAATCAACAACCTTACTGTGGAGTCTTCGGAAAGAACATCGGTGCTACATTCCTTTTGAAATGTTAGAAAATTTGAGATTCCAAATACTGAAATGTTACAATTTGCGAATAAAGACAAAGTAATATTAAGACACTAGGTTCTACGATCATATGAATATAAGAAAAATCACTGTCAAACATCATCCAAAAAGTAATATTTTCTGCATAAAGAAAGGCCAGTATAATGGGTTTGTTTCACACTTATTTGATCTTTTACCTAAAGTAATAGCATGACTCTCATCTGGTTTGTTGTTTTTTGGGTTTTTTTTGTGGCTGCAGTAGCTTACAGAAGCCATGCGCTACCTATTAGTGACAACATACTGTAGAAAGATGAGAGTGAGCACTTCAGCTTTGCAAGTTTGCCTATATTAAAAAAAAAAAATCTTCATAGTCTTTCCTTGGGTGTTTTCACATGCAAATTAGTTAAAGCAGCACTATCATTTGTGTGGCAAGAGACAAGAAGAAACTAGTATCTAAATGCATAGTCCATGCTCTTCAAATATTCTCTACAACCTGTAAAATATTGTATCACAATCTTAAATTACACTAATCTCATAGGGGATAGTGTTCAATTCAACTATAATTCTTTTTCCATCAGAAATACAGAAAGAACAGAAACTGTTGTAAAGATACAATGTTTCAAGAAACAGGGTAAGATGTAGGCAAAAAAATGCTGACCAGCAGAGCTAGGGAGAGAGGATGAGACCACTAGGGCTATGTGAGGCAAAGTGAAGAAGGAAGACCTAGTTTTTTCAACATGCCTTGTAAAATAATCTTTATATTAAATAAACTGCTGGATTGTCTAAAAAAGTCCTGCAGCAAAAGAGCTACAAGTTGGGAATGCTCCATAAGGAAAGGAGAACCATGCTTAATAAAGCTAACAATTTTCCACTTTAATCTGTATGGAATAAAGCCCTATTCAGAATATTTGTAAGAGGGTGCAGCACGTTACTTAGCATGCCTGCTCTAATCCAGTCCCAGCACCAAGCATTTATTATATTTATCACAGGAATTGTACAGACAGGAAGCATTTCTGGCAGGTTACCTCTATTTAAATTAGTTTATTACCCAAAATTGTTTTTTATAGAACTAAGAAAAAAATGTCAGGGTTATCATTACTAAGGCAAATGTTAGGCAGTAACAACGCACGCTGTATTTTAAGGGATATTGATCACAAGAATCTGACACCTTCGATGTTTCTTGTTAAAAACTCAGAAAGCTTCACTAGAATTTACGGACCACAGAAACTACACGATCATCAACACAGTTTACAAAACTTAGGAAACAATTCTAACTTCCACTACTCCAAAACCACGGGCAGTCCCAGAGATTTATAATGACCAAGGAACGAATCTGTTGCAGTGCTCGTCAGGACCCTGATACCCTAGTTCTTCCTGGGTGTTGTGGTTTAACCCCAGCCAGCAACTAGAATCACACACTTACTACATGCTGAGTAAGCTCTCCTTTCTTTGGTTATGTGATTGCTCAAAGTCATTAACACACCAGTGCACAAGGAAAGAAGTGTCTTCCCCAGTAGTTCAGCCTACTTTTTTAGTACAGACGTTCCCCTTTTTATTTATGCGATACTGGCTTGAAGGCAGAACATCACGCCCATTCATTTCTTACTGTGTTTAAAAGCCTTTCTTCAATAGTGAATTACCTATCCCTGGAAAAAACACAACCCATATGACATGGGTTAATTGAAAGGATATTTCCTAAGGCACTGATGTCCACTGGGGTGGAGCATTTTTCTTGCTGGCGCTGTTGAATGGATGGCATTGGGAAAGAGGAATACATAGTAAATACTCAGAGTGAGAAAGCAGACAAATGATCACAGGCAGAAGCTTGGAGCAGGACAATATCTGAATAGCTAATCAGTTCAGGAGCACAACGGTCAAAAACCCTGCTGAGTTTTTTCCCTTGTGTTCTGCAGTTATGACAACATTTTTCAGATTTTAAGGTTTCCTTGATGAAAACTTTTTACTAGTGCAGACTTCCAGACCACAAATAATTGAAGGTTCTTCCTTAAATGATACACAAGTAGCAAACATTTCTAGTGTCCCTGACAGCATGTACCCTCACAGCATTTTTCAGATAACAGGTAGATAATCTGATGTACACCACAGTGGAAGCAATTCTGGTCATTTATCAGGTTTCTATTCAGAGGCATTGAATACTCTCTCTTTTATAGATGTGTGGCAGATTACTCATCCTTTGTACACCTTTCTAAAGTTTGGCACTTTTATGCAAATGGTTGAGGAATTTGCTCAACTATAGCAAGCTGATGTGAGCTGAGAAGCAGAGTAATTAGATTCACTGCTTGTTCTCTTCTGCACATCCAGATGACTGATCATTTTCTTTTAGTCTTCAGTACTTTTGGCCACACTGAATAACACAGTGATGCAAAGCCTTTGTTCAAGTTCGGTGTTGGATTAGACTGTTATTTTGAACAACCATGCATAAAGTGCTAGCAGCTAAAAACAATAGTATGAAATGTGTTACAAGAAAACATCATGAAAATTAGCCAACAACAAGTTGGATGTCACAGTGCTTAGGTCTTAGCAATTGAATGCACAGACCTAGTAGCGACAAATATTTGTCTAAAATTACAGTAAGCAGCCACAGACTCACACTAAGGAATAGAAAAGAAATAGCTGCAATTTGACTTCCAACCGTTTCAAGGATTTATTCGCTTGTCTTAGTACTGGGTTCATGATTTTTCTTCTAGTGACAAAAGTGATAAATACTAGAAAAGAAGGATTTCAGTACTAGCAACAGAAGGCAACAGTGCAAAAGCTATTAAGAAAGAAGGACCAAAAGACGATGGTTAAACTACCTTCTTTGCTTGCTTTAAGGTTCTGTCCTCCGGAGATTTGTCTGGTGTGAAAACTTTGTAGTAGTTTCCTTTTTACTGGACCATATTTTTAGGATATGAAAAGTGCCTGGAATCTGGCTGCACTTACGGGTTTAGTGACTGTTTAAGCCATTTAACAAAAATGCAGAACTGTACTTATTTTATCCTGTTAATTTTAGGAAATGCATTCTGTCAAGTTTATCTGGGGTTATACAAACACAGAGAATACACACGACAGCTCCTTTTGAAAAGTGCAGACATGTCAACATTTCACAGAAATCATGCGTGCTCAGACAATAGTAGGTCATCTTGGCTATGGGCAACTGCTCTGTTCTTTAGTAGTTCAGCAGGCAACCTAAATACTAGGGTCTGCAATCTAAAAGATTGCAATTCCTGCAAAACCATACATTCTTACACAGGTTTACCACACAGTCTGAAAGTATGCTGTCCTGCAGAATCTCTGGGTCATATAATCAGCCAGAGCTGCCCAGGCAACCAGTGACTGAATACAGCCCTGCTGTTGGTTGTGATAGTGATCTATGATACCTTGAAACAGAGAAAGCTCTGGAGTTGGGTATTTCTTATTATGGTACCACTATATCATACATGTAAGGGGCCTGAATTGTACTTTGTGTTCTCTGGAACTGTTTGCTGCAACCTTTGAGGTAAATGTGACCACTTGGCTTTTCCAGTCATTACTATAGTTTTCAAGTGTCTCAGGAATATCCCTGTTACCAACATGCAGTGTTTTGTTTATAGTTCACATAAGTGTTTCACCTAGCCTGCCTTGTGCTTGTTTTCGAGTGGAATAGATACCATAGAATGGTTCAGGTTGGAAGGGACCTTGAAGATCATCTAGTTCCAAACACCCTGCCATATATAATATAATGGATTTATCTAATTTATCAGAGAGGCGCCAGGCTGTTTAAAGACCTATAAGGTACTTTCATTTCCCATTAATTTTTTTGTTGCCAGACCAACTTTGATGCTGAAGAGAATAAGAACTAAAAATAAGAGGCTGATCAGTTTTGTTATGACCCTAATAAAAAATGTTAGTTCACAGTTACCTGGGTGATTCATTTATGTCTGGTTTGCAATATTAATATTGATATCTCTCTGCAATCATTCATTATGGTAATATAAAATAATTATTAAGGAATAGAAAAGAGATTTTCTTACTGATGAACAAGAGAATTTATTGATGCCTATAATATATCACTAGAAACGATGACCAGGCAATTATTTTGTTGGTAGTGGTAAAAAGCTGCATAATCCAGTTATTGGAGTATGGCTGCTTTCCATTGTCAAATTCTTCTTCTGTTAAATACTGTTTGTTGACAGGTTTGGCAGTGTTAGGTTGATGGTTGGACCTGATGATCTCAAAGGTCTCTTCCAACCCAGACAATTCTATGACTCTATCTTTAAGGTCCCTTAAAGTTAGACAGTGCTAACTTTGAGGTGTAAAAGATTAGATCCCCAGGCTGGGCAGGCAGATGATCCCACTGTGTGGAAATGGGTTTTCAGAGTCTTTCAGAAAATATTTGAATGCTCTAATTTTCAATTTTAAAATAAACAAAACCTCAAGAATAATATTGAAACCAAAATAGTCATGTCTGACATCTCCCATATTCAGTGTTAAACTAGAAAACAGAATTTCCATTGCATCATCAAATCCCTTCACAAAATACTCAAAGGCAAAAAAATATATAGATATATAACCCACATGAACTCAAGCATGCAAGAAACATACTGTTCCCTTTAGTTTGGATGGCATCTCACATCCTACAAGGATTCTTGCTTCAAACACCCCACTCAGTTCTGACTTTGAGCCTTTTCTTAGAGTTTTAGGGGAAGAAAAAAATAAAAGCAGCTTTTCTTTTTGTTAATCATACATCCTTCATTTACTAGAAATATTTCTATGACTTATGCTGGTAAACCTGTTCTGTCAGATCTCATGAGAAAATCTTGCAACAAAACTTTAACTTGAACAGCATGGTTAGTTTGACTAAGTATGGATATGCTTAAAAAAAAATTCAAAACTTTTTGCACGTTAGCAAGTGTGAATTGCCTGTAGTTCAGTTCCAACCTTATTAAGACATGACCCCAAGGCTCTCATTTGTAACTAAGGTGAATAACAGTTGACATTCGAAGCTCCAAGAATTTTTTTTAAAAGGTGACATTTTTATGCAGCTTAAATGGGGCAGGAAATAAGAGAAATTCTCAAACACCTTGACTCTTTGCATTTATTCCTGGAAGAAAGAGATAACTGAGTGCAACTCCACAGAAATATAAAAGCTTCCATAATCAAAAAATACACAGAAGCCATGCTGCATAGCTTAGAAAAATATTAACTGATCAAAAGGCAAGAAATGAAGTTGTTTCTATTTTTCAACTACCTTAATAAAACCAGTCTTTTTATTTGTGGGGATGCATATGTTTTTCATGGCTGAGAAAGACTGAAAATATCTGCAAGGAAATACTCTGTTGAGAGAAAAAAAAAAAAAAAAAAAGATCCATTTCCCTCATGTCATAGTGTCACACACTGTCACACTCACAAACTTAAAATTCATTGCCTGGTCTCCAAAATCAGCTAGTGTACATTAGTGCAGATCACTATATAAGGCCTGCAGAGGTAAGCTATTGGTGCTGAGAATGCAGTATCCAGACTGTAAGTGTTTTAGGGATTTCTCTTTGGAATATTTATAACCTGATTCAATGGCCTGAATGCTTGGGGCACATCAGGTGAGCTCTTTGAGCACATCTTCTAATTTAGTTTTATCTGAGAGCAAACCAGCTGGCATGCTCTGAAGCAAAAGCACCAGAGATAGTTAGGATATTCTTTTCAAAATCGTGAATCCTGATCCAAATTAAAGCCAGATTTGTGTACACCACCCACCCCTAATTTAAGCATCAAAGGCAAGCATCACCAAAAGTGAGCGTACTGAATTTTAAACTCCTGCATTTCTAGCCAAAAGGCTAACCAGCCTTTTGAGCGTATGATTCTTAATTCAAATGGCTACAGTGCTCTCCTTCTTGTCTTTGCCCTTTCTCAAATACCCTCATGCTTGATGCAATGATCCTTCACTAAATGTCAATACCTGTTTTGTGATTCCTTACATTTTATCTGTAATATCAGTACAGCCTGATTTTGAAAATGCTGGGCCATTTGCTGCTGCAGTTAAGACTAAAAATTAACACATTAACTTCAGAGAATATTCCTGAAAAATAGATAAGCATTTTGCTTAATTGTTTTTGATCATGAAGCTGTGAGTTCACATTGATTTCCTTTTTTATTTCATAAAACTGTAGCTCATGATGTGCGTTTTCTAAGCCAGACAGAAACTCACAGTTGCTTTCTAAAGAGTACTTGGGACTACGCTTTTCTACAATCCCTACTATTCCTTTATACTTCCTACTCTTTGGGGATGTGCTACTCCCAAAGTATACTGGCATTTCATTGCAGCCTGATCTTGAATTCACACACAGTTTACATGGGACAACTATTTTGGGATTCCCCCCACCACCTCCCCGCAATCTAAGAAATCTATTGCTATGTACACCAAAAAACTCCAGGGGGGTTAAGATACAACAAAATGAAATCATGCCCTGAGGAACTGTTATTGAATCAGAGCCTAATTAACACAATTAGAAGTTCAATATAAAAATAAAAATGCTACACACACTTGTTCAACTATTTTTCAAATACTTCCCACAGTTCTGTCTTAATGGAAAGCATTATCCAAATCTCACTAGCAGAAGCAATTGTAGCAGCCACGCATAACCTCTATAACTCGGAAATAAGTGAACACACACGGAGCTCATTGCATGTGTTTAAGTGCTCTGCAAACAGTGGGCTAAATTCTGCTCTTACTTGCAAGGGTTAACTGCAATCATTAGCATTATCTACTCAACTGAGCCCAATTTCACAATCTGGTCAGTGAAAGAATTATTGTATGCCTTGCAGAAGCAGAGAGAATTCCTTGTCCAAAAACATAGAAAATGCCAGTAGTAGCACTGGGGGTAAGATTTGTGAAATTACAGTTTTCTTAAAAGAAAAACTAAATCCATTGGTGGTGAATCATCCATTGGCGATTCACAGGTACCATCTACAAAGCTTTTCTAAAGTGAGAAAAGATATAGTGGAAAATAAAATAAAAAAACCCTTTGTTTTATGAAGTTAATAGGGCAATTTCAGTTGTGTAAATGGACCACCTTTAAATTGTCTCTGCTTCTATTAACATGATACACGTGAATTATGATCAGACCAGAGCTATTATATAGAGAAATGTAAGTTAACAAAGAAAACCCACTATCATACAAATTTAATCTGCTACTTTTCTATTTTATTTTGCCAACCAGCAGAGCTGACTAACAACCAGCTACCAAGAATCAGAAACAATTGATTTAACTTTTATAGCCAGGGGGAAGAAGAACACACCAGTTAGTAATTAGGCCAAAGCACCTTGGCCTCCTGCGCGTGCGCGCGCACAAACACAGAGAATACTGTTCAGGAGTTTAGTGCCTACAGTCCTAATGTAGAGTGCTGGCTGAGTCTACGTTATTTATCATTATTATTCAATACTGCTTCCGATATAGAGAAACATAACGAGAAGAGATAAAAACTAATAACAATAAAGCTATGGGGAAATAAAAAACTTTAGTTCTACAGATTTTTTGCTCTCTCTTTGCAACCTACCTTAAATTAAGATGCTGAGATATGATATTTTCAACAGAAGAAATGGCAGAGTGCCTCTATACGTATCACAAATTATGTAAGATGTGATTCATAGACATCAGAGCTAGAATTACAGGGGTTTTTTTATGACTACTGCAGGGTGAGATAAAGTAAGTAAGGTTGACCTATATGAAGTAATTTCTGGTTAGATAGCATTGTCTATGTGTATAATAATTTAAAAAAAGAAACCCATAACCCTTTCTTCAATTGCAAACAGCAGGATAAGTGTGAATGATTGTTCTCATCTTCTTTTAGATGCTACAAACTTTGAGAGATAAACATGAAACTGGATGGCAATTTGGATTAGAGAGCAAGGAGTAAAGACGCATTCTACTGCATTTTTCTTAATCACACCACAAAAGATAAAATAGGTATATCAACAGAGAGAAGGCCTAGAAGAGGTGGGCTGTAAAGGTGATACCCAATCCTGTAGTTAAATGAAGGCTCCCAGATACCATTCCAAGACAATTTATGAAGAGTGCTGTTTGAGTTTGATAAGATTGAATCCATGTGATCCAGAAAAGTGAGGTAACAATAATAACAATAACCTAAAAAAAAGTAACTTAAAAAAGTATGATTTTCAAAAAATCAGTTACATGTGTAACTTCCTCTTAAATATATGCAATTTTCATACTATGACTTTCCATGAAAAAAAATTTTTACTACAAGTTCTTGGCTCCCTCAAATGATCATTTTTGTTGTTCCTTTTGAGATTTCAAACTATTCAGAATAACTCAGTGAACCTTGAACCCAACACAGTCATCTCTTTTTTAATGACTGTTTTCTCAAATTTGTAAACTGTGGTAGTCTTACATTTGTACCCCATTTCTTTCTGTTCTGTGAACAATGTACAAATATTTACAGAAAGCAAGATTCCAGGAACCATATAGAAAAGCGGAGAGGTTTCAAAGAGAATTTTGAAAATTGTTTTGCTCCCATTTAAAATGAAAATTCAATACTTTTCCTTGTTCTCCACAAAAGAATTCCTGACAGGCTGCCTCAGAGCCGGAGGGCTGAAAAGCAGCATACTGTTAAACCACAGCAGACTGTGTCAGAAAAGATCCAGGCAGCATGTCAGCTACAAGAAAGTCTCTACCAGAACTTTTCAGCCCTGTTTTCTTAATGAAAACAGACTTACACAATCACATCATCTGTTCATCTGTCACACTCACATATTCTTAGTTTACTGGCCAAATCACAAACTTTGAAAGAGGCAGAAAGAATTTTGGTGTGTTTTGGGTTTGGTTGGGTTTTTTTGTTTGGTTGTTTGTTGGTTATGGGGTGGGGTTTTTTTTTTGGGGGGGTGGGGGGGGGGAATGTTTTTTGTTTGGGGTTGGCATTTTTTTGGAGTTTTGACTTTTAAGAAAATCTCCAGATGTATAAAGGAAAGAAATGCGCAATGTAAGATCAACTGTTTGATTTGTTTTGCTGACTGGCCTGTCAGCAGGTGCATGACCCAAACCAAGTACAGCTATCTCCTGTCCAGAGCACAATGTGGGACATAAAAAGAAGCAGAGAGTATCATCCAGGATTCAGGGCATGTCCTGGGCAACATTATGGGGGAGTGTGAAGGCAATGGGGTGGACAACAGAGGAATTTAATGCCAGGATTTATAAAGGAATTAAGTTGCTTCCATAGGAACCTAAGACAAGTCTCCAGAAAACTAAGCTTCATTAGTTCCGTTGCTTACAAAAGAACATTTTTAATTGAGCTATCACTGTGGAACATTTTAATTACACCTAATTAGGAATTTCTGGTGGAATTCTGATAAAACCTTTTTTCAGACATCACTGACGAATTGCAAGCAGTTTGGGTCACTGTAAGCACCAGAAGCAGCAATGGGAAAAAAAAAAAAAAAAAAAAAAAAACCAACAACAAAACCACATGAGGGACCCAAATAATATTACATTATTATCTTCAAAACTCAAGCACTTTCAGTGAGGAAACATGTTTGAATGGTGAGTACACTTCTGACATTTGCAATCAATTAATTGATAATTCATCATTAAAAATACATTGCTTTTCCTTGAACTCTGCCCGAGTCATAAAAATACAGAAACACAAAGGTGGTTGAACTGAATCAATCAAAGCTCCACCTTCCTAATACCCTCCTTTAACAGAGGTCAAATGTGAAGGTCCAGAGAATAAATTAAGTTTATATGTTGCTTCCCCGCCACGTACTTTCCAGAGTTGGTTTAGAGCCTGATGTTTTATCCCTAAAGCACAGTGTGAATGCGTGGGAGGGTAATTTTTATTGAGGTCCAGTATGAATAAAAAAGCATGGGGTATTTTCCAACTGTCAACCAAAACTACTTGCTTCTGTGAAATGTTCTTTTAAAGGAAAATGAAGAAGTAATGGACAAGCAAATTGCAATAAGAAGGGGGTGATAAAATGGATCATCTAAGACATAGTAGGATAAGGTACTTTGACATAGGGGAATGTGGAGCTCACTACTGGAACAATGCCTGATTGAAGGAGAAGAATCTGTATAGCCCAAAAGAATAACAATATTGCTATGGTCAACTTCATTCTCTCCAATTTCTAAGGTTGCCATTATTTTCTCAGCTGTTTTGCTACAAGCTAGCTTGCTAATAATGAGAGGGACTGCTGAAAAGAGACTTTTTTGTAGTATTGAAGGCGCAGAATGTACAACAGAGGTCAGCTAGAAGTGAATATTGGAGTCTCTTTTAAGACACAGAATTAAGAAGTGTGTTGAGATAACTTATTTCAGAGTGGGAGGAAGTTATCTTCACAAAGTATTTGGAGATTGTGATATTTTCAAACTCAAAAGCATTTTTATTTTTCTTAAATAGCAGCTTTTACTACATTAGTGTCAAGAGCAACAATAATCAATAGCAGATTGCAAACAGCATTCCAAACTTGCCCTGTGTAACTAGCAACGCAGCAATGAAGAAACGTCAGAGTGATAATGATTGCCTTTTGTTTAAACTACTGTTCATGAACTTGCAGGAAAATTATTTTTTTTAACCATAAATTGGCATCAATACTAATGCATAAAATGGTAGGAAAGAAAGTGAATTTCTCACTCTCTCTTTCCTGTGATAGAATGGCTGTGGAAAAGTAATATATCCCTGTTCCCATGGCATCGGGGCAGGGGGTGGGAGGGGGAGAATAATAATTCCAGCTTTCTTTTCCACTCCCTGCAATGCTATCAGACATCTATAACATCAGCTTAAGTGAAGAGGTAGGGGACAGCATAGGTGCTAAGGTAGAGAAGAACTTTCTTCACTATGTTCGCAAATCACTATCTAGCACTCTCTATTTCCATTGCCAGCTTTCTTTGTTTGTGTCTTAACATGATCCAATTCTAGTCCACAAGAAATCTAATTATTACAGAAACGAAAAAATAGCCCATAGAAAATGCATAAAGACACAGATTTTATTTAAAATCTCATTGTTATTTTATGTGCTCAAGGTACTGTTTTGTAGCACTGCAAATCCTGAGTATTTCATAACAGAACTGTGCCACTGTAAAAAAGTAAAATAATGCCTTTATCATCAAGTACTCAAGAATCTTTCACCTCTACCATCCTGTCATCAGTTAATTTTGCCATCTGCAATGCCACTCTGCTTACAGAAAACTGAGACGTAACATAAAAGAAGAAAAAGTTAAAGCCTATCTTCCAGAGAATCAAAAGGTGCAGGATTTCAAACTATCTGCTGAACAACAGGATATCCGATACCATTCTTCTTACTGGTGCTTATAGTTAAAGGTTATATTCTTTTAAGGACATCTTATTAAACACTTGGAGATAGAGAAAGGTCTACTGAGAGTTGATTACAGGCATACACTGATTTGAGAACAACTTGTCCTCTCAATTGTCTTGACATTTTTTCCAGCACTTTAAAAAATACTGTGTTTTCTTTCTATGTAATATATAATTCTAAGAATTGTGCGGTGACTATTTAATTTCTCTCCAGAAGTTTTTCCAAATCTTGAGTGCTTTCAAGACAAATACACTTATATATTTAGCTGGAAAACTCCTTGTCATAGAAGCGAGATTAATCAAAAACTCAATTACATCTACAGATTAAGATGAAATTAGAGCGTGTTTATTCTTCAGACACTGATGGAGGTACTTGCTGGTTTGTCTGTCTTTTGCTTAATGTAAGCATTACATTTCACTTTGCATTCATTTTGGGGTTTTTTGGTTTTGTTTTTTAATATTGTATTTGCTTGTCTCACATACAAGGCATCAGAGCAGCAACAGCCAAGACCTGGAACCATCATATGTACCAGGGCATCAGTTCAGCAACAAGAGTCAGAACAGAAACTGAAGATCAGGAAAAGTAGCTAGAGTTAGGATAAAAGTCAGGAAGTAAAACCCTAGATGAATGCAACAACACTAGCATCTAATTCTTGACTAACCAAGGAGCAACTGTTAATTGTTAATTAGATGGAGCTATAAACAAAGGCACTCTGAGTTGCTAAGTGTCTTACTGAAAGGGGTTGCTTATATGGTACTGCACAGAGAAAAGAGAGCCAGACTCCTCTTGGAGATGCACAGCAATAGAACAAGAGGCAGTGGACATGAGTTGGAAATTCTAGCTAGGAAATTCCAATTAGATCTACGGAGATATTTATTTATTTATTTAACCCATGGGCATGTTCAACTACTGGAACAGGCTGTGGGATTTGCATCATTGGAGGTTTCAAGACAACTACCTGCATAACTTGAACTCATTAGATCTGTTTGAGGAGGTGGGTGGACTAAAAGACCTTTGGAGGTACCTTCCAAGCCAAATTATTCCATGATTCTAAAACAGAGCACACTTTATAGCAAAAACGCCAGCAATAATAAAAATATACCATAACCCACAATGAAATATTTACCCCAAGATCTAAAATATGCATTCAGGGAAAGATATCAGTAAATTAAGAGCAGCAGCATCTGACGAATCGCACTAATATTGCGGCTTGCTTTTCTTATAGGGGAAAAAATAATCAAGGTTACTGCCAGAAGACTTGTGGTGTGAGCCACACTTTATTGCCTTGTGGTCCCTTTCCAATTTCTGTTTGTAAATGTGGATACCTTAGCTCAGTCTTCATAATTTCATAACATTCCTGTACCAATAATACTTGCCTCCTCTTGTTTGGCTGTGGTTGAGCTTCCTCTAATACAACTCAGAAACCGTAATCAAGGAGGTGAGACAGCCACAGTATCCAAATTAATATTAATTCCTTATAAATCTTAGAAAAAAGCAGCTTCTCCCCTTGTTTCACACACTTTCAGAAGGAGAAAGCCAAGTGCCTTTTGGTGTCTCTACAGATTATCCAGCAGCAGAAAGTTCAGAGAATACCAACACTTCAAACTTTGCATTATTCTGATACAGTAGCTAGAAACATTATTCCAATTCTTTGTAAAGTCCTCCCTTGAAGCCTGGACTGGTTCAGCACATTCTTTTGTTATCAAAAACCATTTGTGCTGCAATACACTGTTATTTCTATTAAGTGAAATAATCCCCAGAGAATGCGGATTTACCTTCTAAGAACTTAAGTGTCAGCTTAAGTTCTTTTAAAATCCAGATGGTTCCTCCCTTCTTGAATTAAATTTGGCTAAATCATTTCTACACTTTAAGTGTTTTGGTTGTCTTATGAAGGACCGTATCCCTCATTCACATCTTTGTCTCCCTTTAGTTTAGGTAGAAAAGGCTTCAAAACACTCACTAAAAATCAGAAGCCAGAACTAAAATTATTTTCACACCATTTCCCTTAATTTCTACATGGGATTGTATTAGCTCATGTCCCTAGAGCAGAGAAGGTAAAAACAACTGATCCTCAAGAGACTTTTTCTAAACATATTACCTACCCATTGTGCAACTAAAGTATGCAAGGATCTGCTGACTCAATATTCTCCATATTTGTGGCATTAAATTGTAATCTCCCTTCTCCAAGTCCACATAAAATGTCACTTATGAGGCATTAAGTCTTTAAATTTGGCAAAATTTGTAAGTATCTAATATGTTGTTTGTGTAGTAATTAAGAGATTACTGAAAACACTAACTATATGGGAAATGTTTCTCACATTTCAATATGGATATTGACATTAATAGATGTAGTCACAGGCAAATTTTTGTTTCAGTGTCACCCAAGTCCTGGCAGCCCAGGAAAAAGTAAGCAACTCCTATGTAACACCAACTGAGCAGCAAAACAATTATGTTAAGGCTTATAGTTTCAAAATTGCTTGTGACGAGAAGGAAATCAAGCTTAATTGATGAATTGATGAAATGTCAGTCATTTACAGGTGAAATCACCTACTCATACCTCTGCTTTAAGGAAATGCATATGTGGCTTAAAACAGGCAATATGTTCTGTAAGAGAATATATCTCCTCCTTTGAGCAGAAGCTTTGCTGGCTTATGATAGTAAAGTACTGTAAATGGGATCACTAAGCTGGGGAAAAAAAAAAAAAAGAAACACGATGGGTGTGGATAGACTTATTAAATGATAGAATGCCACCAGCATCACTGTTTTCTAATGTTCTGCTGTAGGAGTCAGGGGGATTTGATGTATATGTATCTACACATTATCGTTTTTATTTTCTTCTGTAGCAAGTTGCCAATTTTGTGAAAAGAGAAATTACTGTCAGCTTCCATTCACCAAAGACAGCTTCTTTGTCTGCTATCTTATAAAAGTGTCACCATTAGGCTCTTCTAGATCTGTCTCCTTGTTTCATTAGATTTGACACACATTCTTCTCTGAAGCCAGAGGTTAAAAGGCTTTCGAAATCCAGCAATTCCTTCCCTCTCCCCATCCCATTCTTGATTGCTACCTCTCTCCTACAGACAACTGAAGGCTTTATCAAGGTGCTGCTATTCTCCCTTTTGCCCCTTAGTACAAATGAACCCAAACTGAGCTTCTACATCATGCTGCTGTCACGGACTTATACTTCCAGACTCGTAAATAAACTGCATCTGACTCGGCAGCTGTGTTTTCTAGCATTGGTATCTTGGCAACAAACATAGGATGCCCTAGAGCTTCACATACTATTTACCTTAGATAGTATCATTCATGCAGAGATTGTTGCTTGTTGCTCTTCACAAAGAAAGCAACCGACAAGATTATGGTTATGGGTTGTTGGCTTCAAACACAACCCAAGTTTTACTGTACACTCTGGAATGTTGTAACGTCTACTTCTCTGTAGAGGTATGCAGGTTTTTTACAAATCTAGGACAACAAGACCCATACAAACACACGTTGATAAATTTAAAAGGGATAATAGTACAAAATGAATGCAAAAGTTCAAGTACCTGGCTAAAAGAGCTTGAACTTTAAAAGCCAGAATCATAATAGAAGTGCAAAGCAGCTTTGAAGTAGGCAGTTGTACTAAGGACTGTTCAGTAGGCTTACTCTAAAGCAACTTATGTATGTATTCAATCCCACAGCTGTATACAAATTAAAATTTCAGTTCACCTAATTAGTAGCATACTTTTGAAGGAAAGAATATACTCTTTTTTGACCATGAGATATGTGTCTGTGCCAAAAGTTTAGCAGAGCCCGACTTTTTTTTGAAAGGAGGGGGTCACGCATTTATTGCAAGGAGAGCAAACTGGGCTTTCTG
Source organism: Vanellus vanellus (assembly GCF_965231255.1). Lineage (NCBI taxonomy): Eukaryota > Metazoa > Chordata > Aves > Charadriiformes > Charadriidae > Vanellus > Vanellus vanellus. Next base: position 22,980,201 of record NC_138913.1, on the reverse strand, counting down.
CTTGCAGAGAAGCAGTAGGAAGAAAGGGAGCAACTGAGTGTGCCAAAACAATTAATCTGACCTGCAGTCTCCTCTCACAGGCTGCAGGTGTAGAAATAGAAAACGTGCACAGTGATACAGAGCAGCACTGAGCAATATGGAGGGAAATAAATAGATTTCCTACTGCCATGTAGCTTACCTTTTTTCTGTGCAGCATCCCATTTCAGGACACAAAAAGCAGTGGGTTTTACTCTGGAATATTTTCACTTCAGGACAGGCACTATTTCATGGACCTACTCATAGCTGTAGCTTAGAAATAAGTGTTTCCACAGCTGCTAAGACATCAGTTCATTCACTTCAAAGATAGATTTCTCTTCTTCCCAGTTCTCTCCCCATGAAGAGGATGCAGTGACAGCACTTTGAGGTCTGGCATGATACCCCAGGATTCCACTTCCTACTTTTTCTTTATGTGCTGAATTTTATTTGGTTTTGTTTTTACAGTGTTCTTCAACCTGTAGCAAGAATGGTGTTTTCTGTTATTGAAACATTTGCTTAACTGAGCCCTCGCAATTCCTTCACTAACTTTCAGATGGACTTGTGTGTGTCCATCTGAAAGCACGACTACTACTTGAGTAAATAGTCAACACTATCTTTATAATTTAGTCATCTGAACTAGTCTTCCCAACTCCCCACTGTTTATGATATCCTACAGGACAGTAGAGGTAGAAGCAAGATCATTTTAGCTATTCCGTTTTGTCCTTAACAGCTTCAGTCCAATGCATCCATCTCATAGAAGTAAGCTGTATGAACTCAAAGCCTTTTTCTTGGTAAGATTTAAGAGATAGTCTAACAAGGATGTTGTTCTTAGCTTCACTGAGCTCAGGAAAAGCTAGCAGTGCTTCAGAAAGTACAATTATCACTCAGTGAAAGTGAGGAGGGATCAAATCCAGCCTCAGGAACGAGGGTGATCAAACACACAACAGAACCATAGCTGTAACACGAGACAACAGGCCACAGACCACATTTTCAGAGCATTACAGGCTTCCTTCACATGAAGGGGGTAAAGTCCCTTGAACAGAAGAGTCCTTAAATTTAAAAACCAAATATGAACATGGTGTTCCCAAATCCGGTCTCTGTCCTCCTCCTTGCTTTCTTATCTTTTATATCCTGTCTTATATCAAGATCCAGTTCACGTGTTCCCCTTCCTGGGCTGACCTTTCACATAATCTGGAACTTGTATTTAGTACCCACTTACAGAAGCCAGCGATTTGTGTAAGTGTCCCCACACATGCTTCTCTGAAACCATAACCCCATCATAACCCTCCTGCTTCAGACCACCTTCAGCCCTGTGCCATTAAAAGAATCACTTTACACAGAGGACATGTAAAGGATGATGTTCATTCTTAAATCTCTGCATTATCCGTTAAGATGAGATGTGCAAGTTGAAAAAAAAGGTTTTTAAACTGATTTTTGACAAAGATAGGTGGAGCTGTCATTCCATTTCATGCACTGATTTGGCTCATAGTCATTCCTACCCTCCCAAAGTTCATAAACCTTGGTGTTTTGGAACTCTGCGGAGAGCTGGGTACGGTCTTCAAGAAAAATTTCCATGCCAAAAAGTCAAAAGAATTAATAAAAGGATAAGGAAAAATCAATTATAAGAATACTCGAAAAGATGATAAAGTTATAGACATTCTAGCAGCTTGAGACTCTAAGACTCAATAAAGGATCAAGTATGTTATTTACAGGTTGCAGCTATTACAGATATTATTTACATATTTACATCATTGTGTGTATTTTAGCTGTTATACCCGTACTACAGCAAGACATAGGAAACCCCACTGTGGACGACATCTGACTGCTATGTGCAAAAAGACAAAATTAAGGAAAACCCCTTCCTCAAACACCAGAAGTTACCTTAGCATATCTGAACAAATACATACGCCCACTTAAGTTTTGCCCAGCTCCTTCCCTTTCTGTCTTCTCATGGAAGTCAGTGTCAAAATTCCCATACTGCTAAATAATTGAAGGATAAGACTCAACATAGGCCAATTTTTTAGGGCCTATTCCCAGCAGCTGGTTGCCCTCTAAGTATTATCACAAATAAATGTCATCTAGGGCAATTCTATAATAGGTTTTATAGTTCCTGCTATCTTCAGTGGGCTGTAACCACTGTTGATACCACAGAAAAAAAAAACCACAAACTTCCTCCCCTTCTGGCCTTCGCAGTGTTTTCATAGTTTATAACTAATACATAGGGAAACTCAGCATTAATAATCTGTATGTGTGTGCACTTCTATCTGCGTAGGGTGGAAAAGCAATTTAGATATGAGAGACAGTGTAAACTTACTTGGAATTGTACACAAAAATATTTTCAGCTTGCCTGCCTGCAAATAGATCCTAAATAATACAATTCATTCTGAATGACTGATTATGGGAATCCTACTCATAAATCCTAAACTTGACATTTTAAAATCAGATTTTCTTTTCATTTTTAAGCAATGAAATGACTTCTCCATCTCGACATGATTTATAATTTTCTGGATGAACTAGCTAACTACACAGGCCAAAACCTCTAGCTACACGGGCTCATTATACATTATCATCCTCTATTTACAGCCTGCATCCTGTTCTTTCATGTTTTTCTTAAAGGAAACAGATAAACATGTATTTTTTAAACATAATATGTTGATTCCTTTGAGATTCTCATTCAATTCAATAAGCTGCATACAAAAGGTACCACATAATACATAACTGAGTGCAAATGGAAGTATGGAGATTTTTATATCCTCCTGTAGTCTTGGGAAGATAATGACTAATTTAACTTTTGTGTTCATATAATAGCCTGTGTGAAAACAGTTGTTTTCAAGCCTGACCTGTTCTCAGGATTTCTCTCATCAAAGAGTGATTTGAACCCTCACTACAAGTCTCAAGTCTCAACATTTTACTTAGATTTGGAGATTTTTTTCCTACAGAAAACACAATGTTACTCCCTTTAGAGCCATTCTAAAAAAAAAATACATGAACAAAGGATGACTTCAGCTTATATGGGTACATATCTGCATCAATTAAAAGTGTGCCAATGCCTAAACTTCATGGAATTCTAGAACTTCCTGGTTTTATCAATTCTATTCCTGAGCATCTGCTACTGTTACAGAAGTCTTTAATCAAAAAGTTTATTATTTTATATAATTCACTTGGCTTCAGTAAATCCCATCATACCTTGAGCAGAAAAAACTTGCCTCAAGAAATACTTTAAGAAACTTTGCACATATAGGTCATTACGTTATTAAAGGCAAAAGCAAAGCACTGTAGCACTGAAGGCTGAATCCACGTTTTCAATATGAAATTTATTTTCCAGCAGTTTATAATTTGGCCATGAAAAACTCCTTGAGGCTGAATTTTTACTATTGGAGACTTGGTTCAAACTCAGGTTCTCTCTGAAAGTCTAAGATCTGGTTCAGGCATTAAGAAGATTAGTAGAAATTACAGAAATAATATATTTATCAACTGAAATTCCGTAATAAAATCAGTTACGGCAAGTAGGCAACCAATGAAATTGTCAGTGTGTCATTTTTCCACACCCATTCTCAGTTTATCTGTAATTTCCATATACGCTTATGCAAAAGTAACTCTAGACTGGGAAAACACGGTGCCCATGGAAAACACTATCTGATTTTCATAGTCATACATTTGAAAAATACAAGCTTTTGAGAAACATGTATACATTTCAGTGTCTATAAAACACATCTACCAATCTTGCAACCAAAAGAGCTGAATTTCAAAAACTTTCAAATATATAATGACTTGCGCAATCCAAATAGTAGATGTCAGCAGGGTGGACCACAACAGTTTGTCATGGACACTTACAATTCCTTGTGAAACAACCTGAAATTTTGAAGTAAACCTGAAAGAATAGCAGACTAAATAGACAATTGGGATATTTTCTGCATTTTTGGTTGTGAGTTTGGTGCGTGGTGGCTTTTTTTTTGGTCTTTTTTCTACTGGTCTTGGTGTTAGTCTTGTAGAGTAGATACAAAATCAAAGATTCTAAAACCAGTCTTGAGTTCAATGCAAAATTCTCAAACCAATCCTCTCTCCCAGACGCACAGAACCCTCTCTCCATCTGTGGGACCAAATTGAAGAGCTGAAGATTTCCTCCTCCAGACTCACACACAGTACTCTGTTACTTAAGACAAAATTAGGACAAATTTTAGGACAAAATGCAAAGATTTCTGAATACAATTTTTCTGTGCATAATTTGTCCCAGCATATACTAGATCACAAGTTGGTCTTAAATGTGACAGAAAAGACATTTTGACGTTATTGCTTCAAAATAGAAAGAAAAAAAAAAAAAGCTGACGACAGTACTGTCTTTCCTAAGTGTGAGGTAAATGAATGCTACGAAACTGTACATTTTCTAGGTTTCCTGCAAGGTGGTTCCTGCTTCTTGCAGAATAACTAATTTAGTTCCAGTAAAATAAACTAAGAATTCTTCTTGAAGGACAGTAGTAATGTTAAGGATATTAAGGGCTGGATGTAAGTATCAGGGATTACACAGAATAGAAAAAAAAACATGTAATAAAACCTGAGTCACCAGACCTCGGGCTGGTGACTTCACTGTCTGAACATTCGACCTACCTGCGCTTTTTTATCTAGTGCTCAGTTACGTTACCCTAAAAAAATAGGTACCGGTTTTGCTGTTCGTGGAATGAATGCCTGGATATCTCTATCAGCAGATTACTTATAAAGTGAAGACAGACCATGAAATAAAAGGCCTAAAGGGTCAAAATAAAGTAAAATATGCCTAACTCTATATTCCAGTGAGAATGGGACTTCCTTGTCAGTGTCCTGGTTTCTAACTTCAGCTCCCTATGCTGTTTTAGCATGCAATCCAATTAATTTTAAGTGAAAAATATTTAAGCAGTCCTTGAAATCCAGAAAAACTACCTCCACTCCCTTACTCTTTCAGTTTTATAGCTATCAACAGTATTTTCATGCACTTTCCCAGTTTTAGTTGGGTTTTGTGACACGAGAAATGAATTTTTGTCCTCTTTTAAGCTAATCTCAGAACAATACATTATCTTCAGTGGGCACTCATAACTAATATTACTAAACCAGTAAAAAAAAAAACACTTAACCCTCACTCAGTATACTTGGAAACTTCAGAATACCACTCGCTAAAATGAAGTTCTGCTTTTGTGAAAGCAGTATTTCATCTCCTGCTTCAGCAGCTTATCATGTTGATGTGCTGCCACACAACATCCACTGGTTTCTCTAACTCTAGCAGCTATTATTGCCCTACGGACCATGTTATCAAACACAGAGACATACCTATTTCTTCACCACTGTCACTTAACAGAACATATGTTTATGTTCTGGTTGGGGGTTTTTGCCTGTTTATTTGTGTGAAAAATCTAGTGGGGCTCCTACGGTTGACGTGGGCACAGTGCAGTGGAAACTCAGGCCAACATGGTAGAAACTAGAATGTATGAAGATTGGCTTCTGAGAACTGTTAAATTCTCTGGGGACTCATTTCCCTAGTTTAAATAGATTACACATCTTTTAGAGCTTCTTAAAGATAGCAAATTATTATTGTGTGATTATAACATATCAATGCATAAACATAAACTAAAAAACTAGATTGAGGTCATTCATATTCATATTAAACGCCAGGTGACACATTTTTTGTTGGTCTAACAGTTTCAATCTGCTGGAGCAACGGTGGCACCCTGTGGCTAGAAAGATATGCCTAAAAGCTGTCTACCGCTTGCTGTCTGCCGCACAGCTCTTCTGCTGCACTCTTCTTGCTTTTCCTATGATATTAAAGTGATGTTATCAATTACCAGATAAAGCAGACAAAAGAAACATCGAGTTTCATTACGCACCGATACCTCAAATATTCTACTTAGTCGTCTTTGACCTGATTCCCAAGAACAGGTAGGATAGAGTGTGGTCGTAGAAATCCGGGCGCAGCAGGCCACAGCGAAGCTCTGAGGAGACGGGCGGGTGTTCAGAGCCTCACAACCCGCTCCCAGCCCTCGTACGGCGCGGAGGTAACGCTCACCTACGCAGCACCCGCCATCATAAGATCAAGCTACACGCCAGGGCCTCCCAAACGTTATCGGAATGCCGAAAATTATTCCTTTTGCCACATAGCTTTCATCTGAGACTGTGCACCGGGTGCAGGCGTCAAGGTGCCGGCGGGGGCCGCAGGGGCAGCCTCTGTGAGGAGAGGGCGGGGCCGCCCCGAGCCGGTTCCCGCCGGTTCCGCCACCACAGGGCACAGCCCTCACAGGAGCCGGTGGCTCGTGAAAGGCTATTTAATAACGGGCTAAGGGCCACCTGGCAGCCAGGGGCGAGGAAGCAAGGGCAGGAAGCTAGGCCTTGGCAAAAATAGTAGTCCCCCATTATATGGGTGTTGGCCAAAAGGAAGTAGAAGTCCAACTGAACTCATTTTAAAGCTGTATGAATTCAAATATCCCAGAATTTTTACTTTTCCCTCCTCTCAGCAAGTGAATCAAAGGTGTAGGTAGCTGTTTGGGGAGCAGAAAGTCACAAATCTTAATAATGGTATCTAATTACCTTCCTATGATCATTAATCCTCAAGCTGTTGGAAAGAAGCTACATGACAAGAAATTAGAAGGGCAGAAGTGCGGGGACATTAAGGATAAGCAAATACCTACTTTACAACTAAAGGGAGAGGTAGATCACGAGCAGAAAGCGGCTTGCTAACTCTGCAGGGCAACAGCAACCACGCTCTTGCAGCTTGATCATCCATTTAACGTGAGAAACAGAAGCCATAGATCAGGGAGGTCATCTTTCCTCTGTTTCGGAGGGGATCAGGAATGGTAGTGACAATGATTGGTGAGCTCATACACTAACTACACCCCCTGGTAATTAACCAAGTTACTACACCAACTAAATCCACCCTGTAACCACCTGGTCAACACATCTTTTTACAGCTATGGGTAACATAAGCAGCAGCAGATCCTTCTCAGCAGCATACAGAAGAGAGAGAGAAGCAGCATTTGGAAAATGAGAAACAGGACTGATTTTAATACAATACTGGGTAGGAAAAAACAGCATTTTTAAGAAAAAGCAGAATAATCACACCTGTCAGCCTTTTGGACAACTGTCATGACATCTGTCTTTGAGATTCTGCTTGTACTTTTTATTAACTCATGGTTTCTGTATTGTAGCACACTGTTTTATATTACGCATAATCATATAATTTTTATTTTTTAGAAAAAAAAATTGCATTGTTCACCTATGGAGTCAGGGGCTTTATTATTGTGAATTGATTTTTCTTTCTCCTCTTAATCAGTTTTATCTTTTCCCACAATATCCCGTACACGGCAGATTACTGTGCTGTATACAACAGTAACTATTTGCCTAAGCAAAGCACCGCTGCGTGGCCACCCATTAGTCAGTGATGCAGACAGCCTGCGTTTTCTCTTCCCGGAGGGCTAGAATCTTTTTGTCGAGATGTAACAGTTTGCGATTAGACAAGGTCACAGCCTTTGGCAATGCTTACCAATATGCTTGAATTTAACCTTTTCTATGTGGCGACATGTAATCTTGACAGATACCACGTGAGTGGATTTTGGGGAAAAGCTGTTTCTCAACAGAATTCCCATGTGCCAAAGTTTCAGGGTGTACGGAAGAGGACGTAATACCTAATGGCATCTAATTTCTGAGAAAGAGTTGGCAGACTATTAGTTAGGGAAATATTAGCAAATAGCACATAAACACTGGCAATTTACCTCAATTTGACAGTGTGATATTTTTCATAAAGAGGCACGTTTCAAAAAGAGACCTAATTTCCATAAATTTGTCTAAATAAATATTTCCTAAATTTTAAAGTACATGGCTGAGGTGTTTTACAAACCTGAATACAAAACAGGAATAGCAGATTCTTGCAAATATTACATCTAGTGGAATTTGTTCCTTTATTATTTCTGCAAGCATGAGGAGATTTGCAAATAATGAGCTAGTAAATGTTTTACAAAATTAAAAATTACCAAGAGTTTATAAATGCTGCATTTTGCAAGTTCCGCTACAACTACTTACAGATACAGTAGTTCAACTTTCTAGCTGGTATTTCTTCATTACTGTTGACTGTATTGGAAAGAAGCAATACAGATTTCAGCAGGGCACTACAGTTCATTGATGAGACAGCAGAACAGCCAACAAAAAAATGCAATAGAACAGAAAAACCCACTCCAAGACTTTATGATCAGGGTCCTATATTCATACTTTCCCAAGTATGGCTGTCTTTGAAGTATGAGGATTTGATTTTCTCCCTTGCTTTAACCTTTACACAACAGATTACAGGGAAATAAACTATTTTTCTGCCAATACAATTCCCAGAAGCCTCTGAAGATTTCATAACGCATGTGAACTGAGATGCTCATTTGATTTAGAATCTAAATCTGAATTTGGAAGAGATCCCTTATGTAGGAGTCCGAATAAAATCCCACAATGCATTCACACACACCAGTGATTAATCCCTTGTGTTCATTGCTCACACTCTCTTTGAGTAATTGAAATAGCACTCTGGAAAAAGAGAATTGGGGGAGACAGGGAAGAGAGTGATGTTTTGGGTGTTGGTTTTGTTCAGCTGAGATTTTTGTTAGTGCTGTTTCCTATGAAAGCTATCAAAACTGACAAAGGAATCGCCAACAACCTGACTGTAAAAGCTCTCAAGCCGATGTGTGGAGCCTCTGCCTAATTTGGTGCTTTGACTGCTAACCAGTAACAGTTCTCTGTCTGGAACAAATAATAAGCAAGTTTTTGTAAACATCCAATGAGAGCTGAAACCACATCACTCAACTGTCAGATGACCTGAATAAGACAGATCAAAGACTTTTCCAGAAGGTGAATTTTGGAACCAATAGGCTATCCTGATTGATCCTTACCCTTCTCACTGGTCCTCCATCTCTAGAAATTGTTACATACCCAAGAAAACATTTTATCAAGAATTTCTACCATGCTTTTTAACATCTCAACAAATGAGAAACTTGTGCTAAGAACAGAAAAATGGCCCAATTAACCAGCTACATATTTTTTTAACAAATTTCTCATAGTTCATTTTCTATCTGCTTGAAACATGGGGTCTCTGTTTACAATCCTGCACAGCAGCCGTTTGTTGTTTGCTAGGATACTGAGTCACCAAATGAAGTAAAGAAAAACACCACTACTGACAGCCATGAGGGTTGAAATATATCCTAAGAAATTCTTAGCTATCTACCCACTGGTTACATTTCCCAGACTCGTGGAATGACTTCTAAAATGTGTCACTTCCAATACAACAACAAAAAGCAATAAACTCTAAGTGGATCTCAGTGGATGAGCTGGAATGAATTAGATTTCAAATAAGCTTTAATAAACCATCTCTTGCCCTAATCTTTTCCTTTATTTCCCCTGACTTGTTTCTTTGAAAAGCAGGTCCAAAGGATATATCCTTTCATGATGGTAAATACCCAGCAGATCTACTCAGTGAGTTGTGCTGCAGTGCTTCTCATTAGCTCACAATACAGACAGCTTGTGCTCTCTCCACAAACCCATTCCCAAGCAAACTATTTGATCAGCCTAATCTTGAAAAAAGACAATGATAAAGTTTGTTAGCCAAGGGCTGATATCAGAGACCTGCTTCCACACAGAAACTGAGAGTGCAACTGTCTCTGTTAGTTTTAAAGAAATCATTCAAATCCTCTATTGGTTGTTTTAGTAATTTTCTCAATGATAGCATATTTGCGCAACCCTGGAATCTTAGCTTAATGGCTACTGATTAAAAAATTTAAAGCTAAGACTTTAACTGATGGAGTGAAACAGGACTGTAAATAAAATACTGTAGCTGCAATAGACCTCCACCGCTTGAAATACACTTTACATCCCAGGAGTTTACTCCCCCCTCTCCCCCCACCCCGATTTCACTGTCTCCCATTCAAATTTACCAATGCATCCCATTCCCACTCCAGTTTGTGGGGTTTTTTAAATAATCAGGTATCAGAAATTTTGAAGTATGCTCTACCCCCCAGACATATGTTCAAGCCACAAAGTTTGCCACAATGCTCTATGCCTGCGCTGGAAGTATAGTATACCACAAGGAATTAGCAGGAGAGACATTGAGATGACCAATGTTCTAGGTTACTATAATTGCAAAGAAACTTTTGAGTGAAAATGCCACGGTAAACTTACAAAGTGAACTGAATCTCACAATACATAGGAAGGTTAAAAAATGAATCCTGTGATCTCTGACAAATGAGAGACAGGGTAAAATTATTTCCTTACTCTTAAATACAATGATCAGCAAAATACAACAATCATACGATTCTGCTAATTCTACCTGTTCTCCAGTATGTCATTGAAAGTTAAAAATCTATCTCAGTGCAAAGAATCCATACTTTGACGCATTATGCTATCATTTCGCAGAAGGCATACATGGCACTTATATGTTGCTATGTCCTGTGATTAGCCCAGAGTGAAATATCTGCTCCATTCCACTGACTGCAGTGATATGCAGATTTCACCTTGGACTCCTACATTCTGGTCAGATGTAGTTAATTTCATTTTCAAACAGCATATGAGTACTAAAAGATCACTGAGTTTTAGTTTATGTTGTTATACAAGCAAATAGAATCGACCCATTTCTAAGAAATGAGATGTGAATTAATTTCTAATTAATTTCTCTTTACATAGCATATGTCACATTCATTGGTCACTGCCCAATTTAATTGTTGCTTATCACTTCGCAGGAATTTCTTATGATTGGAATTCTAAAAACATCCGCCTGAACTATGCTTATAAATCCCTTGGCATTTTATCTTAACACGATTGTCTTAAAAGCCAGCTTCTCTTACAGTTATTTGGTGTTTTATTCGTCCTTTTAAAGGGACAGAATAAAAGCACAGTTTCTCTCAAAACTATTTTAAAAAGTGCAATAAAAATATTTTATGAGTTTGTGACTTAATTACTTGTTTTCAGACGGTCAATAACAGAGTCCAATAATTTTTCTGTCAAACACATTGACAATTCCATCATATATATCTCACTAAAAAAAAAAAAAAAAAAAAAACAGACCTATGTAAACTGACAGATTTTTCCAGAACAACTAATGTAAAGCAGGATTTATGGAGGTCAATTTCAATGCAATTTATTTAGAGAGAAGCATTTGGAAGCATCAGCCCTGAAGATATCATATATTTCACTTATCTCTCAAAGCCCGAAGCGTTAGTCTTGAAACATTTTGGAGTCTTTCCAGAGCATGTTTCCACCAGCACTGAGAGAGGGGTTAAAAAAAAAACAATCAAAAAAACCCAAACCCAAACAAATAATAAAAAAAAAAAAAACAAACCAGAGAGAAAGAAAACCATTGTCTAATGCGATGCAAGTGTGTTTGACATAGCTGGTGAAGCCTTAACTTTTTTTGTCAGTGTTTGCAGTTTGGCATGATTGATAATAAACAGAGAAAAAAAAAAAAAAAAAAATCTGTCGTTATCTTCTAAACTGTCTCAAATTACCCTGTGTAAGTGCCTGATGATATTATTTAGACGGTTTGCTAAAGAAAAATACTAAAATAATTGAAATAAGAGGTTGATACGAGTAAGAGATACCAACTTTCTTAAATACTTCCTGAAGCTAAAATTGCAGTTTAGAAGTCAGTTGAAGTGGACTGGAAGATGGACATGACAGCATACTTTAGCTTCAGAAAAAGACTGCAGAATAGGACCACTATCAAAGTAGTATTTAATTTAGGATTCCTCTTTCTTTAACCACACCCTGCTGCAAGTGTTCAGGATTTATTAGTTCCCATTTCTTAAACTCACTCAGAAAAATTTGTAAGGAAATAGGTTGCCTACACAATTGTTCATCCACCAGCACCAAGACTCTGGCAGTGTAGTTGCAAAGCAAGGAGCTAGGCTCTTCTCACATGTTAATTCTGCAGTTGTTATGCCAGAAAAGTAACACATTGTTACATAGCACTGCTACTCATGCACATAAAAAGTAACTAGCCTCTGACCCAAAGCGCTATTATCAACGTAGAAGTTCCTTTTTATATTTTTTTTAATTATAATTATTCTTAACAGCGATTGCTATGAGCCTTCAGCAGGTTCTCCAAGATGTCTATTTAATGCAGAATATGTGCTATGATTTTGAACCTTCTCACACCAGTTTTGTTGCTAAAGTCAGGCTTTTAAGAAGCCTCTCTAGTGGCTTTTTGGTCTTACTAGCTGGCAATGAGCTCTGATTGTAGAAACATCTTTGTAACATACACCTAGCACTTTGTCCTTCCAGATGACCCTGCATGAGATCAGCGCTGTCACGCATTCAGAACAAATGGTGAATCGCACAGAGCTATTCCTGTTGCTGTGTCTTCTTGACCCACCAACAGATGTGGCGGACTCAGCTTCAAAGACTTTTACCCCATCACCTGAGAATTTCATCAGGAAGCCAGATGCTGCACAGGCAAAGCTGGCACTTTGATTTAGTGATCACTTCCTGAAAAAGGAGGTTCCTGATTCTGAGAAAATTTACACCTGTTTTTCATTGCTATGACGCGAGACATTTTATTCAACTTTACTAGTTTAGAACCAGAAATACAGTATAAAGAAAAGGCAGCATTATCAACCACAATGTATTCCTTCCTCTACCAAGGCATAAGATAAACTTGTTTTGAGAAACAGTTAAGCTTACAGCACAAAACCTCATCTGGTAACAAGTAAACATAACCACTTATAGAGAAGACCAAGGATTAATATAATGCATTCAAATCTCCAGTCTTGTTTCCCAAGAAAGGTTAAAAGAACCCTACTGAGAATAGTATCAGACACTTCTTGACAGATGACAGTAAAGGAATTATCATTGGGGTACAGAAACTCTATCCCAGAAAAATATGCTATGTGCTATCTTTGTATTGTTTGATTGCATGCCTAAACTCACAGTAAAGATCATACACTATTGTTTGAATGTCAACTGCATTTGTATTTGTACACCAAAGAATTTTGGGTTGTTCTATGTCACAAATTAATGTGAAACAAGGAAAAACAATGAGAATGAACGTAATTGCACTTCAAAAAAATGGCATAAGTTCACCTATATTTAATGAATTGAGTGTGTTGCGAAGGAATTTTGTTAGCCAAATAAAATTAAAATAAAAGCACGTTTTAAAATATGGAAGAGGTTCGAAAAGAATCTGTTACTTGCTCTTTTGAATGCCCAAGAGCTAAAACAGATAAAGTTAATGACTATTTTCGAAATTAGTCGAAGGACTGTTATGCAATAAGATTGTCTGATAAATACTAACTCAGTCTAACCTGAAATTTCTTTGAGTCATATTCCAAGTAAAACCTTCAATAGATTTTGTGAATGAAGAAAATGTAACCAGGAAAAAAAATAGAGAGTAACTATTTCTTTTACAAGATATAACATTTACGACTATTCACATGGTCTTATGACCTTAGAAGTGAGCATGATCTAATCTCCACATGAGAGCTAGGGATTGTATACCACTAGCACAACAATGTCAAAAATCTGCAACAATTCAATTTAAAAAAAAAAAAACAAAACAGGAATATATTTGAAACTAAATCTGAAATACCACAACCAACCTCTACATTGAAAATCAGTTGTAGTAGAAAGAAAAAACCCATACAGGCTCTTAGCGGCATACCTTTTCTGTCAGAATTTAATTGCTCTCTAAAATTACGGTTCTGAAATTGGTATCTTATTTTACAGCAGAACACTCATCCATTGGTTCCAACTATAAAAGCTACCACAGCTCTGTAAGGCCGTGATTCCAGTTTCAGTAATGAATGAATCTTTCCCCCTCTGATCTACTGCAAGTTAGTTGATGCTATCAAGCCACCTAAACCCTTCAAAGCCAAAACGAAATAGCCGTGGTTATTAACAATATTACTATTTTATCTTCTAGAGATAAATTAGAGTGAGAAATAGCATCCAAATTTGTCTCCCTTCATCAGCTCACCCATTAGCAATTTTTTGCTATATGCAGTGGACAAGCTGCTAATTTCAGTTTGTTGATAATTTTTACTTTATTTTCAACTCTGTTTCTTTGATTGTTTTCAACTCTGTTTCTTTGATGTGCTTACTTTATATGTAAAGCTGTTTCAACCTGTTCTGATTTTATTCTGTTATCAATTCCTCTCATACTGAAAATGACTAAAATTATGTTGATCTGATATTTTCTTTTTCCCTTTACTCATACTCATCATTCGTTCATGTGTGTATATATACATACACGCAGATGTAGCATATTGTATAATTTTTATTATTATAAAGGGAGAATCTCTGATCCAATATTAAATACTGTTTTTACAAACATGCTAGCGCATATTGACATCACCTAGATAAATAACCACATCTAGTACAGGGTATGGTACGAGAAGCTAACAAAACAGATTTTAAAATTACTAGATTGGTATTCACTAAAGATTCAGGGTAAAAGAGCTAGTTTGTATTAAATGAGGGCTGGTCATGAATAAACCATTGGATCTCACAGGCTTGAATAGAAGCAGGTCTATTTATTTTCTTTTCGTTTCTTTCACTTCACTCTACAATATCAGATTCTTTGAATAGCTAGAATTGGAAGACTGGGGGTAATACTAAAACTAACATTCTGACAGGAATTCAGATCAAATCTGAGCTAAATAGCCACCTTTTCTACATAACCGCAGTACTCTGCTGCTCAGAATTTTAGATTTGTCTTTAACAATGATCCCATGAAGCAAAGAACATTATCTATTTAAAAATAGATAAGGCCCCTCTGTGCAGAAAAGCAACTTGCTCAAAGTTCAATAGAAGGAAGTGAAAACCAAAACACAGGCTATCTGACAATTATTTAAGACCCCCAAAAAAAAGATGGGTCTTCCTAGCAAGCCCAGAAAAGATTAAAAATCTCCGATACAGTTCAACTGGGGAAAATTTCCAGCCCATTTTTTATCTGCCTAATTCTATTTTGGATAAACACCCAGATTTCTGAGCACTTACCAAAACCAAATTGAAATCTTGGATGCTCATTCATTATTACCAAGTACCATATGTCTAATTTTATTTTTGGAATTGTTTTTGGCAATAACACACTCTGTCAGAAGCTCTGTGGCAAAGACTCAAATCATATGGTTCAGAGGAAGAGATTTTAGGGAGGAAAATGTACTGCAGATACTCAATAGAAGATAAGATACTGTGTATCTTTTACCTTATCCATGAAGGATGTTTTGTTGACCAGTAGGCCACTAAGAACAAGCAGAAGTGCAAAGAGAAACAGAATAAAAATCTTTGCTATGACTTTCATGCAGAGGTGTAAGTGATGAGGTTTGGCAGACAAATCTAATAATGCAATTTCCTGTTGCCTAAGAATTTCTATTTACGTGTTCTTCCAGAAGTTGGCTTATTTGGCTTTTTAATCTTTTTGTCTATTGAGTGACATTATAAATACATAACAAATATTTTTGTCAGGTTCACACTTAAAAGACACGTTTTTTTGCTTGGGCAGTTCCATCGTCACCACTGTCTGCCTTGAGTCATGACAGAAGCTCACCTGGCCTTGGAGCCAGGGCCTCTCTCCACTCAGCTCCTCAAGACACCGAAGCAGCTTCCACATGGAGCTTCTACATTTTTTCAGCCAAGTTACTCAAAGTGCTTGGTCTAGTACACTGGTATCACTGGGACTTAAAAGCTTGTCCTTTTAAGAAAAGTAGCCATATATGGTACTGTGGAAATAACCTAGCTCACATATTTATCCCCCATAATCATTTCCTTCCTTGTAATTATAACTCAGTCCCTGCAGAAAGCTCTCATAGCGCACAAGTCCCTCTCTACGCTATTGTTGCTATGTGGTGCAGGAGGTCTCGTTTCACTTAAGCCATTGCCGAAGCTGAGTGTTGGTGGAAAACCATATTGCTTACATAAATAGCTCCAACTCTTTTGAAAATCCACCAGGAGCTTTGCTGTATCATTAGATTCCCTGAAATCTTTGGAAGATGTGTTAATCTCTGCCTCAAGGCATGCCTGCAATATTCCCTTGAACACAGAATCGAGGTTCCCTACATAGTTGTGGAATCAGAAGTAATCAACAGCAAAATACACCAGATAATTTTAGCTTTCACTGCAGCACCATACTAATAAGGTACTGCCAGGATCCAGTATATAGCTCTACATGGCGTTGTATTGAGCCATGAAAGTACACTCCAGTGCATTGTACTGTGAAAATACACCTCAAAATGTGGCAACATTTTGGTTAATTATGTCAGGATTACTAACCATTCGGCAAAATGTCCCATCCTGTTTACTGCAGTTTAGAGGCTTTTGTAAACAATTTCAAAGAAAACCTATTATTTCTCATATTATGGACTGATGTTAAAAAAAAAAAAAAAATTATCATCTGCCTGAACTTTAAGCTATGATTAAAGACCAGTTTTTCTTTCATTCCACATTTACTACTGTACTTAATTTTTATTGTGATATCAGAGTTGTTTTATAATAATTGTATAATACAGTCAGTGTTAAATCAAATGCAATGTTAAAAAAAACTTGCCGTGCAAATTCAAGTGAATATTTATGTATCTTTTATTCATGAAGCATCTTTCACATCCCATTTATGACTGTAGCTGAATATTAAAGGATTCCTTGTCAGTGAAATAAAGATAATGCTGAGACCTATCATCTTTCTTCATTTCCCATTTTCTCTCCCTAGAACAGCTTGAAATGCCTTTCACTGGAACTACTGCAGTGAAAACTTTGGCATTTCAGTAATCAATGTTCTTTTTAAAATGAAATACAACACCAAGTTAGCACATAGGCTACAAATGTGCTACAAATGCACCACAATGCTACTAACTGAGATAAAGCACAAAAACGGTCCTGTATTCTTGGATGCACGAAAATTTTTACCAAATGAACGAATCGTTTAAACAGACACCACGTACTCATGTACATAGGAGACAGAGGTGAGGAAAAACGGGACACACATAAGCTCATTTTTCTTCCTAGAACCTCCAAAATCTGTAAGAATGTGAGTAAATTTACACCACCTAGTAAGACTCATTTGTTGAGCAGCATTGATATGGCAATTGCTAACAAAAGCAGAGAAATAGCACGTACATAGGCAGTTAACAGTTCAGCTAATGAGTTGCTAAGGCTTAACCTATTGATTGATTATACCCATAGATTTCAAGCATCAGTCAAACAGTGTCACTTACATAGTACAAATAGTGAAATAATATTGAGAGAAGAAAAAGCGACTGCACATTCTCTACTGCTTTTTTTTTTTTTTAAAGTGAAATTAGTAGGAAATACAGAAATGTTTAGCATCCAGTTCAAGAAAGCACTATAGAATAGGCCCAAAGTTAAACATACGCTTGAGGCCACAGGGTTCAAAAGGTAAAACTGAGAGGAGCATGTAGGACAATAGTCTGGCAAAGACATCAAGTAACAGAGTGGGGAAGGGACAGGCAAAATGCCCAAGCAATGGCTGAAGCCGAGGGGAATCCAAAGTGGAGAGTAGTGTGCCGCCCGTTTAAGCTATGCCCTTACCACAAATGTTCTGCCAAACAACACATTGACAATTATTACTCTATAATCATTATTCACCAAAACATTAACTATTTTGATTTTGACGATAGCATAAAGTGTTTTAAAATTAATATGAAAACAGAAAATTCAAGAAGATCACAAAGCTGGACTGGTAAAAGACAACTGTCAAAATGACTCTCTGGCAACAGTGCGGTCTTTTTGTCTAAGTCCACATCAGCTGTGCTTAAGAACCTTCTAGGTCTTGACTGTAGAGCAGCAGTAGAGAATTACAAGCAGGAAATAAATGGCAGAAATTAAACTGGGCAGTGATTTGTCACGGTTATTAGAAACAAGAAGTGCTTTTAGTAATACCTGACACCTCTCACCCAGGCAGGAAGATGAAAGCAACATTACTTTCAAAACGCAGTTTCAGCACGGCAATGTCACGACTGTTCTCCTGCTTTACTACTGCTTCAGAGCTTCATTAGCGAGTTAAAGAAAAACCCAATTCTGCACGACTTGCATTGCTAATAGAGTTATTTTTAAAATTCTCTGTGTCTATTCCTTCATACTATTGTGTTCATTTCCTTTTATCTCTTAATGCTCTCCCAGTTTAGGTAAACCATTGCTCATGAATAGACTGAAGTAGACCAAAGTCTTTCGCAACCGCTCCAGCTTCCATGCTGGTCATTTAGCTGACTGAAGGATAAACAAACAATAGCTTCTATTAACAAATATTGATTTTTCTTAAACTGAGTGCAAATTCAGCCTTGTGAAAACATTACACCAGGTGATATGGTCTACATTAGAAAGTTTACCATATAGGATGAAAGATATTACAAGAAAGTTCTAACCAAAATTGTGGTATTAGTCACATAAATTTGGTCACGCTCTGGTTTATGAATGCCTGGGGGTTTTCTGCATAGCTTCCTATGCAGTAATTTAGCCACAACAGTGATATTCAAGTAATTTTAAGAGCACAATGCAACCTTTCGAAAACAAAGAAAATGGAACTCCCTGCTCAAAATAATTCACTTTTCACTGAATATTAACAGGAACATTTCTGCAAAGCAAGCTGGAAAAATGAAGCAGGGACTTTTCTAAGGTACAGTGAAATATTCTATTCAAAGCATATTGAAATAATTTTCCACTTCAAAGGCTAGTATCTGTTTCTTAATGTAAACATTTGCTTCTGTACCCAAACATTGGGGAAAAAGGTGGCTGTGTCCTACTTATCATTTAAAGGAAAGCAGCTTGGGAACTCCTTAGTCTCAGCCACTCCTTCCAGCAACTTATAAGAGTGTTATCTACTGCTACTACAAAGTGGCATCGATAAAGAACAGGGGGGCAACTGACCCACAAGACACAGAGGCATTTGTCTGTTCACACAGCAGAACTGAAGTGGGAATCAGTCAGCCACAAGAACCACCAGCTTCTCTCAGCCCTGATTGCGGGTCCGGGGCCCTCAGCCATCTCCAGGGGGCGAGCACCCAACCTCACAGCACCTGAGAGCTGCTAGCAGCACTTCTGCATTAAAGTTAATTTACTGGGTCGCAAGTAAGAGTTAAGCACCATAAACATTTGCTAGAGCATTCTGCATCCATTCCTGATTAATTCCTGATATAGATGTATATCAGGAACATATATACATACACGTATTTATATATAAAACCTCTAATGCACTTTCAAAAGCTCCCATATCACCTATTTACTCCATTAGCAGAAGCATTATGATCACTCAAGCAAATAGTTAATTACTTAATAGTTAATTAAATACTCACTGAATTGAGTAAATGTGTAATTAAGGGGCTATTAAATTGTGCATTACAGATATAAGTGCAACTCATGGACTTTGGAGTACTCTGCCATATCCTCAAGAGATCTACTGATGCTGCATTTGCTCCAAAAGATGCTGCTGTTGCCTCTTCATCCTTGAACTACTTGCACTTACTTGCCTGTATCAAGGGATTAAGCAAAGGGTCAACCATTTCCATCATTCTGTGGCTAAAACATGAAGTGTAATACTGCCTCAGAGGGAAAAAAAAACATATATTACCTTGGAATAGTGTATACCTCAGTTATGAAATGGTATTTTGTAACCCACCCTCAGTAATGCAATACCTTTAGCTTAGAACATCCACTGCATATAGCAATGCACTGACTGCATAAAATTCACCTGAATTAATGGCAGGCTTGTCAGATTTGCCTCACCTGAACCAGCACTGCTGAAATATCTTTTTAGAACTCTTAGAAATTAAACATAATCTGTTCCTCCACAGTGGACTTCTCAGATAGATAAAAGGGGCAAAACAAAGGATAGACAGAAATTCACTGTGCCAGTCCTGGATGGACACAAATTCATAAACAGGGGCCCAAACCTGTATAGTAGAAACACTGAAAAAAATAAAGTTGATAAATAGTTAGTAAGGTAAGTAGGAATGTGGAAAAGCACAGCTTCTACCCTGACTGCAAAACATAGGGAATTCCACCTTCCCTTTCTTTATTTGATGAAGCTGAACTGTCTCAGCTCCCCATCTTCCTTGGATGCTGCAATGTAAGCTCCCTCAGCTTATTAACTGCTTGGACTATATTCTTCCCTAAGCAGAAGGGATGCTGGCTTGGCAGAGTTACAAGGAAAACTGGCCTCTCTGTAATGGAGAGCTGGCAGTACCGAGTGAAGAGAACAGAATGACTCACATTGAATCTTTCGCTAATGAAATAATTTAAATAAGTCTGTTTTCCCTTTTATTAAACAGGAGAAAATCAATAATGGTTGATTGCCATTCCTATCCATTATGCTATTTCTATAATGAACCCATGCATCTGAACTTGAAGAAAGGCAGTTAAGAATACCAAATGTGTTAATAACAAAAAAAAAAGTTTTAGCGATAAGTGGATATCGATAAATGGGCATTCCATCTCACTGTTGCTTTTAATTGACACTCATGCTACTTCTTTAAGCAGTCTCAAAATGTAGACACAAATTAGTTGCTAAAAAGACAGATGTGGCAGTATATGGATCAATAACATGTACCGATTGCCTTTAAATAAAAATCCACAACTATATGACTTGATTAATAGAATAACTGTTTTATTCACTTTTCCTGGCATGGACTTTTATAGGTTCTTGACATACCCTTCCCTAGTTTATCCTGATGGAATTTAATTATTTTGCCATTACAGATGGAAGCAAAGCCTGACTACTTGAGACATCTGAGGACAGAGATTCCCCGTAACATCGGTTTATTTAGGCAAGGAACAATATATGATGCTCTTTCCTTGTTTTTATGTGCTGCTGTTCTGTAGAAGATATGATAGCTTACCAGATGGTAAGATTGATAAGTAGCAATCTTAAAAATATTCAAACAATTAACCTTCGTCACTTCTTTTTCCTTTCAGAAATATCTGAACTGACAAGTTCTGAAGGTAGGACTGAATTAAGGGAGAAGAGCAAAACTTTCAGAAGCTTGCAGAAAGTTACTTTTAAATTCAAGTGAAGTGTATGACAGCTCCCTGTGATGCCCCACTAGTAGGGCTACAGACAGAAAGAGAAGAAAATAGTCTTCGATCTTACAGAACCAACTACCCCCGCACACACTTATCTGCAGTTTTCTCTCACAAAATATGAGCAAAGGTTATACACTTAGATATAAAACAGGAGGGGATGGCTTAATCCAATCAGATGAGCATTTCTCTTAAAGAACAGCAGAAATAGAAATTCAGTGATGGGATGAGATTGCTCGCCTAAGTAGGAGGTGTCTCCCACAAATGATAAAGTTGAATTTAATCTGAAAAGATTTTTTAGTATTCTACTGCACTCCTTTCTACCTTTCTTCCAGAATGATATTCCTGAGGCATTACCATACATAATGTATAAATGATCTCTGCTTAGCATTACATTTATTGCAATATGAAGTATTTAAAAGTTCATCATATGCTGCCTCATAGTCACATACTGGGACAGATTTTAAAATACAGGTCCCCTAGGTGACTGTAGAAAAAATTCTGTTGTGCATACAAATGAATGCTTAGAAAAAGCTGCCAATGTAACCTAAATCTCCACAAAGGCAGAGCAATTTTACTTTTATCCTATAGATAGGCTCAAATTGCAATGCTTGTATCTGCCCCCTTCGTGTCATGGCATTTAAAATCCAATCCCAGAGAAAGGAGTTTGAAGGAGATTTGGATCTGAACATTTTCTCAGGAGTTTTGAGTTTTAATATCATTTCGATCCAAATTATCTGTGGAAAGTTTTCCAGCCTTCAGAGTGGACTTACTTTCAAATGACTTTTTAGCATTCTGATATCAATATAAAAGCAGGAAGATTTCAAGGTTCAAACCAGAAATTTAAAGCACAATGCTAGTAATATCTATTAGAACAGAAGTAATGCCTTGATAATAATAGCATCTAAAATACAAATTATCTTCATGCATTTAGGAGAATGCTTATTGCTAAAGCTTTTTTCATGAAGGTTGTGGGTCAGTACCAACACTGCTATAAAAAACATGCAAAAGAATCTGTATATGCAAAATGAATTTAAAAATGCAGTATTTAAAACTAAAATATACAGTGTATTTCTGGTTGAGAACTTGAGTATGGAACAAATTTCTGTCTTGTTCCTTGTTTTGCAACTTTTGTGTATTTGTATAATATGCTACACTTTTGAAAAGGATAAAGTCCACAAGCTGGCCCTGCTCCCAAGTACATCATTGCTAAACTTGTTGATTTCCATAACAGCTATTTCAGATTTTCCGCATTGAAAACTAAGATCACAATCAGGAAAATTCATTCTCTTTGACAAAAACTAAGTTTAGTGATTCTTCCCACTGAATTCAGTCAGTTTGCCTGAGAAAAAATTAAAAGGTAATGAAAATTAAAGTAATGGCTTCACAGTTTAGCTCCACTGTAATAATCAACCTACTCTAACTTGTCGATTAAATTCTTCCTTTACATACTTTAAAATCATTCTTAGAATAAACTCTCTCTTTATAACCTACACCACATAACACAACATTAGGTTATATCACATGTGGAAATAGGAGCATCCGTCGGTTTCTGTTACCAAAAAAAATGCACTATGCACTTGTCTTTTAAAGATCTAGATGGAAAGTTATCATTTGAGTAACTGTCTGTGGAATGTAATTTTGCAAGACACCATTTTTGTGCTTTTTCTTTTATATTAGAACTAATAGCACACACGAGGGATTAATGAGCATC
The DNA here is from genome assembly GCF_965231255.1 of Vanellus vanellus. Lineage (NCBI taxonomy): Eukaryota > Metazoa > Chordata > Aves > Charadriiformes > Charadriidae > Vanellus > Vanellus vanellus. The sequence continues at coordinate 22,957,469 of NC_138913.1, read as the reverse complement.
TGGCACAGTTCTTTTAAAAAGGGATGACTTCTTTTATCTGGAAAACTGATGAAACATCTCATGCGTCTTTCAGCCAACAAACAACATCTTCAAGTCAAATGAACATTACGCTCTGGTAATTTGCTGTCGTACTTGAATTATCACACCTGAAAGACTACATATAACTTTATATTCACTTCAGCCAGCCTTAAACAATTAAGTTGAAAAAGAGGAGAAAGACAACTAGTCAGATACAGTTATTACAAAGTTGGGATTAAGCACCACTGGCAACCAGAACTCCTCTTGAACACAAGAACACCTTGAAGATCCAGTTCAGCTACGTACATATGCACACAGCAATCCCTAAACAATTCCAGTGAAGTCAGTGAGTCTGTTAAGATGCACGGGCATAAATAAACTAAGCAAAAAGAAGAAACCTATAATTGGCTTCCACTTCATCCTTTTCTCAGAAACCAAATATCTCGCCTGTCTTCCTTTCTTTCCGTTTTCTGCGTTCCCAACACAATACTACAACCTTAAGTCCAAAAATTTTTCTAAGCCTTATATATTCACAATCACAAAAGATAGGAACATGTTCTCTCACTTTAATTCTGACTGGCTATTGAAAATTTTGGCCTCCCAATAAAACAGCAAATCTATTTCACTGGAGTAAATTTCCCAGCACAACACAGTGACTGCCACTTACATTAATAAACGACCTGCATCTGGCACTCTTTTCATCTACCCAAAACCAGTTATCTAATTTATTTTCATGTACAGTGAAAATTCAGTCACAGTGGGGCGTGAACTTATTATGTGGAAACACATCCAGATACTCTCATTCAGCACAGCTGCCTTTGATGTAAGTGAAAGTTTCGACTAACTGAGAAATAACAACAAAATTATTCATTGTTAAATCTTTAGGCTTAGATTTTAGATACCAGGATAAAACAGATGACATCTTTGCAAGCAATATGCTGGTTAAGGAGATTTTTTGAACAAGATACTTCTACTGGAACAGAAGATTTGGAAGAGACTGCCTTGACTATGCAGTCTCTCTACACGATGTAATTATTTGTGTTGGTAATCTCTTTCATAAACTGATCAAGCTCCTCCTAAAAACTAGTTAGGCTTTTTCCTGCCAACTAAAAGGCTGTTCCAGAATCTCATTTGTCTGATGGTTATAAAGCATGTTCTGACTTCCAGCCTCAATATATTCTCTGAAAGTTTATATATATTTATGCCTTAGCTTAAACAGTTCTTCTTGCTTAGTGTTGAGTTTCCTGACGTATTTATAGAGTGCAGTAACCTTTTCTCACTTCCATTTGCTAGTCTAAACAAGCCAAGCCTTTTAGTGTCCCCTGGTTAGATAGGATGAATGAAGGACAGAAAACTGATTATTAGGCAGACAGAAACTGGAGCTCTGTCTTTAGTGCCCTGGCTGGCATACTGGAGAATTACGCTGTACATTACTCTTTTTGCCATCTCAACAAAGGAGCCTCAAGTAGACATCTATCTACCCTCTGAGAAGATTCCGTGCAAAAATGTCTCTTCTTTTCTTAACAGTATGCCACGTACTCCCCATCATGCAATGCTGAACCAAATGGGAAAACCTCACCTTTATAAAATTCAGTTACCTTCATGAAATTGAACAGATATTTTTCTTTAATAATTAAAAGGCTCAAAAATTGTTGTGAAAAATGGGTGTGGACAGGTATTAATAACACACACTTTTATCCATAAAAGGAAATTTAAAATGTTGCATGTTAAAAGAAGTCATTATCATGTGAATTCTTCTATAAATTAATAAATACACAGAAAATGAGTTCCAGTATTTCCCAATCAGGAATGTGATAGTGCAAGAGAAGAGAAGAGGTGATGTGAGTATGTCAGCACCAGCAAGACAAGAAAAGCGGGTTTTGAGGAAGAAATTAAAGGTGCCTGAAATACAAGAAATGCTTTGCCACTCTGAACATAAGAGGTAGCACAGAGAAACAAATACAGATGAGCCTGTGCAGGTGAGACAGAAACAAGGCAAGAGTACAGTGGAAGCAGTCGAGGTCAGAAATAACAATGTGGCAAGTGTAATTTGCTTTGAATACGGATTGGGAAGATTTAATTTTACCCAAAAAGTAAGACGGGGCAAATAAATCAATGTAGAAAATAACCGTAATTGTTTTTGAACACCTGCTGAGCTCTAAAATTAGCTTGCATTCACCACAGAACATTGCTGTTCACCACTGAACAAAAAGAAACGTCACCTTGTCTGCTATATTCTTCCCTAACAAGGTTAACTCATTTATTTTATCTGCCTGACATGCTTTCCGAATCCATCACAGAAACAGTTAGTGATCTGCCTTCAGAAACCTACAAACGGCCAGAAGGATATCAGTGGAGCCAGACTTCGCCCTTACTGATAGTCTGCAAATCTTCTGTTAAAATGTTCTTCAGAAAGTACCGATTAATCCAAACTACACCGTTTCCCAGGAACATACCAAATTTCACTGAACTTGGAAAAGGTCTCTGATGAACAGGAATTAAGAATATAAGAGGGTAAGAAGGCGGCAACTCACAGAGAAGCCATTCACAATAACCTATAGTCCAGCCGTGACAGAAGACTCTGGTTAGTGAGAACAGTCCAACATTTCCTAACCAACAGCCTAATCGCCATTCTCATACATCTATATAGCTACATACAGTCCCCTGGCTCTGAGGTCAGCCAGCACGACAAAGCTTGCATCCGCACGGCTGAAGTCGCTCACACTATAGAAAAGTACATCTGAACTGCCTGCTGGGAACAGTCCGTCCTCCGTGTGAACCTCCCTGCAATGACTGCGGGCCAAGAAGGAAAATTGTAGTTGGCCCTGGCACCACGGAGAGTAACTGTAAGGAAAGTCCTCAGGAGTGTTTTGACCACCAGATTATTCTACTTTCTTGAAAACTCTGTCCTATAAATGTGTCTCAGTGTCTGTTGCAAAAATAAAACAGAAGAAAAAAATATCTTGTGAATTCAGGAATTATTTTTTCCCCATTTCAAGCAGTTTCATAGCATAAGAAAATTGTTTCCCACTGAATCTCTACCCATCCAAATTCAGTCCTTGAGCCTTCTCCTTTAAAGTATTCCAACTACATGAAGGAAAAGTGATACGTGCATTTTCACCATGAAGGCTGTTTACTTAAATGGTTATTGCAGCATTTGCCAATACAAGTTTCATTTTGTCCCATAAATTACTTTTTCTTTCCAGGTCTGCCTGCTTTCAGTAGTTTATTTACTCTGTTAAATTAGCAACATTTCATTTACTCATATTAAAAACTTGAGGTTTTTCAGGCTTGAGAAAAGAATATAGACAGGGGAGGTAATAGTTATCACCTATTTGAAAGCTACTGCAGGAACACAGGTAAGAAATTGTTCTCCCCTATTCACAGTGGAAGGGACAACATATAATGAACCTAACGGAGAAAAGAGCCTTTAGGTCAGACACCAGAAAAACCTTCCAACTTAAGCACTGAACTTGAGTGCTGCATTTCCATTGCTGCAGATTTTTGTAAAAAAGTTAGACAGACAGGAGTTGGGAGGATATACTGGGGATATACTGGGTATACTTGGGAGGATATGCAGGCAGAGAGGCAGACTAAGATGAGCTCTTGAGGTCACCCACCACACTGCCTGATATGGTAAATTCTACTGTTTCAGGGGTGGTATTTATATACATAGCAAGTTGAAGCAGACAGTGGTCATGCAGACCTATTAATTTTTCTTGACAACAAAGAGACAACAGAAATATCTCAGGCATCATTGTCGTCTTTCTCCAGAACCAGTGCTGAAAGTCTCTCTTGCAAGATTCTTTTCTTTAGAGGCAGTAATGGAAAACCTAATTGACTTTTCTGCATATTCCAGCTATGAGAATTTCCAGTTTTCAAGGACCCTGAGACCACAGCTCCTTATCATTTTCCTCTCCTTTATAAAAGCCTGCAACAGCATTACATACTGTCCTGATCTTAGTTAAGAAAAGTTACTTTAAATGCTAATAAGCACACTTAAGCTCCAACGATTGGAGAACTTTTATTCTTTAAAGTGATAAACTGAAGTAATTTTTAAGTAAAATAAGCATCTGAATTACCTTTTTAAATTGTGATGCCCCAACTCTAAAGCCTCTCATGTATAATATATTTTTCAAAGTAAACAGTGAGGATGATACAATGTTACCTACATATTGTCATTACTTTTAATAATAATAAGTCAAACCCTTAGACTGAGTGCAATAGGAGACACGTATTGAACAATTTAATCTGTCTGGGTTGTGATCCTTTTGTGGTCAGTTTAATACAAAGGTACAGCATCGGTTCATCCCCGGTGGTTGAGTAATTGGATAACGGACAAGGAGACTTTCCAAGAGAAGCCAAAGCAATGCAATTTTGACAAAGTAACCTACATCTAAAATTACATCTCTGTAAACCACTTTTAACACTGAAAAGCAAAACAAAACCAATGTGGATTGCTATACAGAATGCACCTTTGGAAGTTACGCCATTTAGCTGTAACTCCAAGACGTATTGTTTGAAAGCCAAACTCAAACAGTAAACCACAGAGCAGATTCAGGCATAAACCATTCGGATATAACAGCTATCGCACAAGTTAACAAATGCATTCATCTGGTGTAAACACAGGAATTAATCTAGAAAACCCTTAGTAGAAAGGGGTTTGCTTCCTAGCAGTCTTGAAGATCTATCACAGAACAGTTAAACAGGAAGTTTTTTAAAGAAACAACCTGGAAATGTTTCCCCAAGGAAGGCAGGCTGACCTAACAGCCACCACGTCCCATCCATCTCCAGGTGCCTGCTTCTAAAAGTCAGTTCTCTGGGTGCTGAGCATGTCAAGCAGAGCACCATCATGCAATTAAGGATAAGCAACATTAGGGCACGTTTACTACCTTTGCACAAGCCCTTCCTGATATGTAACCCCAGGGAAGGAATTGCTTACCAAACAAGGAATTAGCAAAGACAACAAGGATGACAAAACATTACCTATCATTGCCTTCTTTTCATTACTAGTGAGTAACCTGAAAATTGTATCCCCATTGACAGTAAAATTTTGACAACTGCAGTCAAGACTGATGAGGTGAATTAAATGCAAAGGTATGTTTTTCTTCAAAGGCACCATTTCATTTTAAGCACCAGGAGTGCAGTGGATTGCCAATTATTACTGCTTGAAGTATTCTGTCCTTCTGCATTAGACAACGCTGAAAAGAAAGTTCTCGCACATAGTTCTCGCCACACATTTTAAAAGTTAGCAATCCCTACTGGCCAACATCTTTCAGTTCACTGTCTCAGGAGATGTTACATACTATGAAAGCATAACGGCTCGTGACAGAACCACTCAGCATTGCTTCTCGTCTCTCTCCCTGTAACAGTTTGGCTCATGGTATTTCCCTGACCTGGTCGCTGCCTGTTTGTAGCGGCTAAGTATCCCAAAAAGGAAATAGCATTTTACAACTCATATGTTTTCACCAGTCACAGAAATATGAGCTGCAAAGGAAAATAACATGAACATGAAAAATTATGTGAGACGGGTAGCCTACTGAAATGTCAGGATCAGTCAGCATTGCAGCGTGGTCTATGAGACCTGCTTCTGGCCATCAGCCTTGGCATTAGAGCTCAGTTTCTGCTCTTTTTGTAGCAATAAACAGTTTATCATTTTTCCCCCGATTAATCAAGTTCCACTGTGAATGCTATCTATGTTTCTGGAACAACTTCAATTTTTCAAAATATCGTTACTGCACATACATTCTGCGATTACCCAAGTATTTCACTACAAAATAGGAGAAAGGCTGTTAACACTGAAGAGAAGACCAATGTACAGGTCTACTGTGGGGAACCAACTCTTCCTATAATTCAAGGGCAGCTGTTAAAAAAATAACCACTCGTGTATTATTCTCATCTGGAACATGTTAAGTCTGAACTTTTTCCCAGTTTCATTCCAGCAGTTATGGATTCATTTCTTGTCATTTGCTGTGCTCTTTGCAATTTCCGTCAGAAAAATGATGTATTTGAAATTGAAAGCCTCATGTATTTTGTAGATTATCACTGTGAGCTGCGCTGCTTTGACCTTTTCAGTATGCTCTAATTTCATTTGCTGCCATGGCTATTTGGGTTCTTCTCTTCTGTGTCAGGCTCTCTAAACTACAGGTAACAGACAAGAATGGCCAACCGGTCAAACCAAAAAACATTTAAAATTAAATTCCAAAGTATAATAAATAAAGATCACTATACTTCACAACAGGAACCCTGTGTTGAAATTTTGGTGCTCCATCCCAGCATTGAAGTTGATGGTGAACACAGTGACTGGTACCTGGTGAAACTATTCATCCGGAAAAACTTGTAATGACAATGGTATGCAAAACATGACTAACCCATTTCAGCTACAACACTAAAACACTGTCCCCATCCACTTTGAAATACTAAAATGGCATTAGAAGTAGTCAAAACTTTGTCTCTTTTTGGGCATAGGTTCCTGCCCTATTTCAAATGACTCACAACAGAATCTATCCATGGTATTGACTGAGTCTCTTTATCAGAGAAGTGAAGTTTATATTACTAAGACAGGGGAGATGCCTTGACATAAGAGAAAAAAAGAAACCCAAACCAACAAAAACCAAAAGGCATGACTGTCTAAATATATCTACTTATGAAAATTAAAGGACTTGAAGAAACACGAGTATAGACGCATGCTTTGTAACTTGAGCTTTAGGTTGCTGTTATTTTTTAAACAGACTCCTTATTAATAACAACATATTTGACATTTCCGGAGTATCAGCTTTACCCTTCCTTTTCATTGAATAAATAAATTATTTTACCTTTTCACCTTTGAGTACATTAACTATGCCATTGATCTTTGCCATTCTTTGTAAAGTTCATAACATTAACATAGATGTTTAAGACAAGCACACAATTTCCAATATTGCTAAAAGCACGAATGTTCGTTCATTCTACAAATTGCAGCAGTTGCTCAATTATTATTATATTACTTTTAAAAAGAATTGTTCTTTCTATGTAAGATAAAAGGTCCAAAATGTGGCATAAGACAGTATGGCTCTCTAGACACCCACTGCTTGTTTCAATACATCAGCATTTAGAAATGTTAATATGAACAAAAGAAGTTCAATGCCTTCATTTCCTATTTTATCTTTCAAGCAAGGCTCAATACATCACTTCTCTAGAGAGTAAGGAAGGGTATATGCTATGAATCACTGGAAAACATATTTATCAGAGAATGTTCACTCTTTCCACAGAACATACTTCAAATAAGTCATTACACCTTGTTTTCATTGTCTTGCATCACTTACATCCGGTATGATTTTACAGCCCTTCGCTTTACTTTAGATGTACTATCAGCATATCTTAGTACAGGACAAAGCAGACAAGTGTTTTGAAGACACTGCAAAAGATGGTAAAGAGTTGCCTTGATCTAGAAATTCAGCGGTCTCTAGATGGAAGTCAGAAGGGAAAGATAAACAGAGTAAGAAAAAGGAGAAGGGGGACAGTCCCAAAACTGACCAAGCTGTGATATTTTTAAGCAGAAGACAGGGTCTCTGAAAAGGAAGTGATGTGTTGAAAACCTTCTTATTCATCCCTAAGTGTATCACAGCATTCTCTACATTTGCCAAACTACCATATTTTGCCACAGTCGTACCCTAGTCATCACTTCACAAGAGGTAAAGAGGAAAAAGGGAAGCATTTATTTTAGTTTTCAGCAATGAAACAAGTGTTCGATCTTCTGACAATACTTAGTTTAGAGTAACTTTCCTAAGTTACTTAATACAATAAGATGACCACAATTTGTTAGAGATACAGTATGCCTGCCACATAGAGTTATTTTTCGGTAACTTTCTGTTTGCTTATTCAATAAAATGATTTATTTCTGATAGAGGTACTTTGGGAATTCTCAGAACCAGTTGCAAATTTGTGTAAACATGTCCTACAGAAAAAGGGCTCTTGGAGTTCTCCAATTAACGTGCTTAATGAGGCTGTGGTAAATAAATGAGGTGACAGGAAAGAAGCTCAATTTTTTGCATTTGGCAAACTTTTTCATGTTTGTGCTTTTGTGGGGTTTGGGTTTATTTGTTGTGTGGTTTTGGGTTTGTTTGTTTTGTTTGTGTTTTTTTTTTTTAACATTCACCTGAAACTTTTCAGAATATGCCAGCACTTACAAAATTTTTCTGAAAGCATGGCTTAGGTTTTGGTCCCTGCATGACTTTCATTTTTCTGTGCTAATGTAGACTATCCCACAGGCAGATCATATGGCTCCCTAGAGCACGGATGGGAAGAATATTCATTTCACTGAAGAAGAGTCTGTTTTGGTTTTTTATTTTAGAAAATTGGAAACCAAGGATTTTAAGTAATCATATAGATATCACATAGCAAGATTATATTAACTTCATGTAATCAAAAATTCAGGGCAATACTTAGTGTTCATTGAAAAGTCTTATTATCACCTTTTTTTTTTTCAGTCCAGAAACTACCCCTTAGTCACGTATCTCCTAAAACAGTCCTGAGAGCAATCCTGAACATAAAGAAAAGTGGTGATGGATGAACTGTCTTCATGACTGCTGCTATGATGACGTATAGACATAGCACTGGAAATTCAGCTCAGTTTATGCATTTTGCGGAAAGGAGAAAGATCCCACCCTGGCTAGTGAGGAAATTTACCTTACTGGAGAAAAATATGCTTCACTGTTATCAAGGGTATAATGAACACAAGCAATGCTTTCATACATCATGCTTTCATATGAAGGAGGAAAGTGAGACAGCTGCAAATGAACACGACAAAAGTAAATGTATTTGTACCTGAATTTTAAATAAAGGTACATCTGTGCATGCAGGAGGAGGAGGGAGAGCAAGAGGTCACAATGACCAAAGAGAGAAAAGCCAAACAAAGGGGAGGTCTGACAGAAATGAGATGAACAAAGATTAAAAGAGTGATTGAAAGTGAAAATTTCTTTCATATTACAGGGTGAGGAGGAAAGAGATGAGGAAAAGAGGAAAGGGGTGGAAAAATGGGACACCATGGATTATCTGTGAGGAAAAAAGGGGGAGAGTGAAACAAAAAGAAAAAAACCCACAAGGTTCGAGAGCATGTGGAGGTATGAGAAGAAAACAGCACAAAGGCAGAGTCCCTTAAAGATATAATTACTTAGCAAAAAAGCTTAACAACATCACGAGTAACAAAACAATAGAAAGAATGAGCCATGCAATATGAAAGTAGAAATAAGCCTAGAGAAGGGACAGCTAAAACTGGCACCCATTTGGGCCATGAAGTGCCCATAGGCAGCTCTGCTGGTGAGCAGGGAGATTACGCGAGGGATCCAATTGTACCAACTCTTTTCATAGCATCTGTTAACATGTTACATGAGGCACAAAACAAGTAAAACCAGCTGTAGATATAGTCCACTGTATTCACTGGATAAAACACTGATGCGAGCTCTTCCTGGTTTATGCTGTTAACAGGTCAATGTCTCTGCGTTTGAATTCATTTTTACCATGCAATGCAGAGCTGAGACCCTGATTCTGTCAGGAGCCAACAAAACTTTTACCACAAACTGCAGTGGGGACAGAATACCAGTAAGGTATCCATATAATGAAGTGGGTTTACCTCTAAATGCAGTTCAGAGGAGAATAGTATGATCTTCTCTTACCTAGAATTTCAGTATGTTTCTTCTGCGACCCAAATATTTTTTGTAGCTCTCCTGAGACCAGTATCTTTTCAACAGCAGTCTAAATGCTGTACTAGGACTTACATAAAATATTTTTAAATTATAATAAAAGCTAGCTCATATTTTATACCTGCTATGTTTTGTGCTGCCCAAGCATCTCTGCTGCCCACTATTCACACCATGTAACTTCAGGTTATCTCATTTCTCTTCTGATAATCAGATAGTGCTTTGAAAGGGTCAGCCATAATGACTACCTCACCCCCAGGAACGCTTCTGCAAGTGGTTCTGGTGCTTGCACCGAGACATTGGTTTGACTGCTGAGCTCCAATGTAACTAATCTAACTTTTAAAAACCTCCTCAAAGCAATGTTAAAAAACCGAATACTAATTTCTTCACAGAACTAAGTGTCTTAGATGTAAACTACCTCAACTGCGGTTACAAGAGTTCAGCAGTTCTGGAAATCAGGTTCAGCTTCTTATTAGCTGATGAGTAACAGATTCATGTATTAAGGTGACAGAGCCAGATTTTGCTGTTCACAGTAAAATCAGAAGCAGATTAAAAAAAACAAACAAACAAACAAACAAAAAAAAAACAAAACACAAACTACCTTCTACCTTCCTACTTCCTAGGACACACTGCTAATTGATTGCGCTGTGCTGGCCATCAAGTACCAAAATTCCACTCACTGACATGACTGTAAGTGACACAAGAGATTGACACAGGTATTAAGACCTGATGTATAAAACTGGTGAGAGGTTAGGGTGTTCTGCACATTGATTTGCTGAACTGGAAAACCAGATTTAAAAACAAAACAAAACACCCCTGCTTTCTGAGTTACCATGGAAAACTCTTGGGGAAAAAAAAAAAAATCTCTCTCAAAAGATTTGCAAGAAACTGTGAGCTAGACATCTATCCCAAGAACTACAAATGTCTTGATAAAGTGCTAGACATTTGGGTTTTCTTAAGCCATATGGACAAAGGAAATTGGCTATTTCTGTGGAGAAAAGTGTTTAAGAAAGAAAAGAATGAACTTTCATCTACCATACCAGACCAAGTTCCCACATTATCTAATGAAACAATTCAAGTCACAAATAGCAACATCTCACAACTACTTGGCTCATTTTCATCCAAAGTAACCTGGAGTGGAAAAGGAAGCATCAGTCTTCAGACTATGTATTTGCCAAGCTATATGGAAAACAGACAAACACAAAAGTAACATTACGTATTTTTTAACTATATCAGCTCAGAGAAGCAGTACCACTTTTTGCACTTCCATTGGTAAAATGTGACACTGGTGAGCATGCCATGCTCCTGAAGAGAACAACTAATCATGAGAACAAAATATTTTGAGATGGTTATAATGCTTCAAAATATCCTGATAGAGTCTCCCTGCTTTATCAGAAGTTATACACGTCATAGGGTGTTGAGACAACTTGGGGATTCCTATATGAGTGCTCATGTCACTATTTTGTAATTACTTAGCCATGTTATCTATGAGGATATAATTGCCAACAATCTGTGCAATACTGTGACATTAGAAACACAGAAAATTAAAAAATGAGAAACAACCTGTTTTCCACCTTTCTAAAAATCAGTAGTGTTCATTAGAGTCCAAGTGCCCTTAACCATTGTCCTTAGCAGAGAAAATTACAGTAATCCCTTCTCAGTGCTATACAGACATGGATGATAGTTAATAGGTCATTATTACAGAGGAAGGGTCAACATCTTTGGTTAACTGTAATTACGAGTTTCCCATTTTCTAAGTTATAGAGGGAGGAGTTGGGCATAAGTACTCTTTCTTCTGGTTTCCCCCTCAAATAGTGTATTATCTCTGAGGCAGTGGACTTCGGGTCTAAAGAATTATTACAATATTTCTCTGTAGTTGTTATTGTGCCCTTTTTTTTTTTTTTTTTTTTAAAGATAATGACAGGCAGTGTATATAATGCTGTTTTAAGGTCATAAAGATACAGCTCAGGACCCAGCATTTTGAGTAGAAATCAGTAATAGGTACACAGCTGCTGCAGAATGCAGTTCAGGCTTTCTGGGACTCTGCCAATGAAATTGTTGGATTGGCTCCTGTCTGTGTCTGGATTTACTCCCCACAAAACACTACAAAATGGCTGCAGATGCAATTGTAGCCTTAAAGCAGGGAGAAAGCGGTGGTGGTGGAGAAAGGGAAAAGAGAATGACAAGTTCTTGCAGTCACTGAAATGTGTGAAGTTGCTGATGGGTTTTGATAGTACATGTTAACTTTTTCCCTTTCTACTCAGGAAAAAAAGGTCAAGCAGTATTTAAGAGTCCAAATGAGCGAGAAAAGAATTGAGAGCAGGCAATTCACAGCAGATGCAGTGCATGTATTATGTAAGGATGTTTAAATCTGAGTTTTTCCTCAGCACACTACTGAAGAGATAGCAACACAAAAGGAAAACAAGAAAACACCAAAAAACTGTGTCCTAGGGAACTCACAATACACAACTTTAAAAAGAAAAAAAAAATAATATAGTTCCATTGCGCAATTTCTTGCATTTGCCAGAGGAAGTGCCTATGCCCTCATTAGGCCAAGCATGTCTAAAAGTGTATACTTTTAATAAACATACATTTGCAGGTCAAAACAAATTAATCGCCTTCTGCATGATGAAATACTGAGCTTACAGATGCAGTTAATGAACTTTCAAAATCTGCACTCCTTTGTGCTTGTTTGGAAGACCAGTTTAAAATGAGCCTCAAAAGCTTGACTTAGATTCCCTTTCCAAGGCAGTATTACTATCCATCAGGGTTAACAAGTTTCCTGCAAACGTGTAAGTCATCTTGTGTTTATCCAAGTGCTGGTGTAGTACTGTTACCAATACAGTTATTCTCATTTTGTTTTTAAAACAGCATTGAAAAACAAAGTGTTTCTTATTTTGTAGGACTGCAGGTCACAAGTGAAAGCTCTTCAAGTTTCAGCACTCAGGTTTGCCTGTGCCCATCATGACCTAAACCACCCTAATTATTCCATTCCTTGTCCCCTCGTGAGCAAAGGAACTACCAGTGAGAAAAAGAAGTTTATGAAACACCAGCCAGGACTAACAGTAGAAGGCATTACTGTGCCCCTTTCTATCATGAAGCCCAGAGTGAGGGCCTAAAGCTCAAATCCATTTTCTACGTGAAAATGAAACAACCAGGTCACATGACTGTTGCTACAATTCTACCCATTCTTCTCAAGTTTGTTCCTGGCTTTACCTGAACTACCTCTCTAGTGAAATAAATTTATCTATGAGCAGCCACAGCAGCAGAACAGAGCCGGTTGTTTGAGGCTGAACCTGATGGACAGCAGCACACAGAAAATAAAGATATAAGCACAGCTGATAAGGTCTTCTCCCACAGACTGCTCGAGTGATATTCCTCAAGAGGCGTGAACTATTAATTCATGTCTTTGCACAGGATTAGACAAGGACCAATCCTTCAAAAAACATGCAGGAAATGAGTTTGCAAATGGCTTAGATATAGGTTTCTCAAAGTGCAGGTTTTGCATTCAGACTCTATCTCCAGAGAGGCTCTCAGAAGAGGTCCCGGCTTTTCTATGGATCAACCATTTATTAAAGGAGAGACTGTGGAACTCCTGTGGAGCTATGCCTTCACCCATCCTTTCAGGCGAAATATTGTGTAAGCTCACTAGCAAGATACTGAGCAAAATCCATTAACTACATAACCCAGAGAAAGCAGTCTCATAAAACAGGAGCGCTCTGAATATGCAGGTATACTAACCGGAACAGTTACTAGAGTGCTTTCATTTCTGGTGCCCTTTTAGACAGCTCTTTCCCAGTCTTGGGCTTTGAGAAACAACTGTCTCAAAGCAGGCAGTGTGAATCTCTGACACTCAGTCTAAGCCTTGCGCTGTACACACGCTACATCTGCGTCTCCATGATGTGTGCATGATTCACATCCCTGGGTCCGAGTTGTGTCTGAACCCTCCCTTTTTGCTCCCTCTGGGGAAGTGGCAGTGGTCATCAGTGACACAGTCACTGCAGTAACCGAGACCAGCAAACTACTTCTAATATCATTTCCATGCTGTCACATCCTCCATAGAAACCCATTGATCTCAAATATTTGTAATCAAGACAGTCAAATTGTTCGAGAGAGGCTCCTTGCAGCCTGTTGCTTTTCATTGGCAGATCAGTACATTCTTCCTTGAGAAACTAGTTTGTGACTTCCTTGTACAAAATGCAGTGAACGTGAGCTTTATTGACATATACTGAACATTTCACTACTCTCATTATGTTGAATCAACACATGCACACAGAATTTCAAGTTGAAATAAACTCATTTGGTTGCCTCCATAAAAGTCCTATGAAAATATTCATAACTTTGTTACATATCAGCTTTACATCTGTCATCTCTTTTATTTTCCCTTTCTTTAATCATTTCACCTACTCTTCTCCCAGTCCATCTTTCTTTTGCATGCTTTATTCTTATTCTATTCCCTTTTATTCCACTTTCATTTTGATCTTATTGCCAGAGGGCAAGAACCGATAGTGGCAGTACTGAGAAAGCATTCAGGTTTTGGAAAACAGAAGGGAACAAAGAAATCTCTCAAATACATAATGACAGACTTCATTCATATTCTGGAATATCAGGGACCTTGAATGCCCTGTAACGGCATTAAAATTTAAAATGACAAAGAAATAAAACAGCGTCCAGCCTTGACTCATTTGTCCCAACTGAAAATATCCTACCTTTCAAGCAAGGAATGTAACTATGCCCATGCTATTTTTGCGGGGCTGACAATGAAGTTGTTAGGCGATAAAGGAAGATGACGATCGTATTCTTTACAGAACTGTGATGCATAAATACCATTTCATTTCAAAAGTATATTAAAATAAATGGCAATTGGTGATAAAACCGATGAAAATAGTGTAAAGCTTTCATACAGACTCAGTCTTTCATTCATACCATGTTGTGATATGTCATGGTCATCATATTAAGTTCCAATATTCATAAACTGGCAGAACTGGCTGGATATGCATGTAACTTAATAAGCAGCTACTGTGAATAACATTTCTAGAAAAGGAGCTATGATGCAGACTTTATATACTTCACAAGAAAATGCAGCTTCTTCGTATTTACATTCGGAAGGTGTTAAAATATCATGAAAAGTTATTCTTGTTGTATGGTGGCCTGACATAGCACCAAGCAAGCACAATGGGATCAATTAAGCTCTGTTGGACTGCCTAGACGTTTTCAGTTTTTGGACACAAAGCTTGAGAACGAGTCGTAGAGACTTAGGGGACTCTTTTGTGTTCAATAGCACAGCTTTTTATGTCCTTATGTTATGGGCTTGCCAGCACCTTGTAAACTTCTTTTACTTTCATAAGAGCACAGAGGGAATGAATGTCATCTCTTATTTATTGCAAATATCTGTTTTGCTATTAGGAAGAATAAATAGCATTACACTTCATAAATTCAAATCAATCAAATCTTATCAGAACAAATATAGATGTAACAGACACAGACCAAACGTTATCTCAGCAATCATTTCCAGCACTGCATATGAACCCAGGCACAGAAAATAAGTCTATATGGCACAGTACAGAAGAACGGGATTATTAGCCCCAGTGGAATACCTTGCTGATGTAGTAATTTTACTTTCATTACCCAGGCTATTTCTTTTCCAAAGTATGTGACTAGCATTGCACAAAATGAAGCAGTCAAAACATAGAACTGGACCAAAACTTCCTAACATTCAAATATGGGCCCCGATTTGTTTTTATTTTGGTTCATCCTTTTTGAAAAGATACATATGAATTTTTTTTTTCTGAGTGTCATAAATACATCATGTGCACATGCTATACAGGTTAGCATCATAATGTTTTAGACTGAGAATTACAGTGCATGTTAACGGGCTCCAAAATACTCAAGTTGACGATCTAATGTAGTCATGTCACCAAATGAAAATTTGGCACTAATTGAACTTTAATCCTAGGCTGAACTAGAAGCTACTCAATAGAGCAGTAACCTTGTTAAGCACAAACACAATTCCTCTTATGTCGACAGGAATTTCATTTCCCCTAATAATTGATAGATAGTTGTTTAGCAGTTTCTATGTACTTAATCTTATTTTTAGACAGTTTCACTGAAATCATGTAAGCTTAATACCTAGTTTTGCTCCCTTTAATTATGACCTCTGTGATCCACTGTTATTAGCCATGTATACCTAACAGAAAAAAGTAGTGCATTGACACTAATGGAATACATTAAATCCCTGAACATTATGAAACGTACCACAGAATAAAAATGCAAATAGAGCAGGTAATGCTCTGCTTGCTGGTATCCTCAAGTATCCTCATTCTTGCAGTTATGAGGTAGTGATCCAGAAAGGTTTAAAGTTAACCTAGCAACACGGAGTTGCAAATATTTTTTGTTTGGTTTCTGTTCCAAACTTGCTGTTACTTATTTGAGTAGCAGAGTTGCTGAAACTGAATAAAAATTAAGAACTATAGAAATACTGAAGACATTTTCACAAATAAAAAAATTACTTTATTAATAATATCTGCTATTCTAAAAACAGCAGAGCTAAAGAATTCTCACTAGATTGTATTCGCATGCTGTTCCATAGTGATGAAACATTTTAGCTCTCACTTAAAGGAACTGATATGATTTTTACTTTTTTGGTTCCTGGAAAAAACAGAAGTCGGTAGATGGCAATAAGATAATTTTTCCTCACGCTATTTTTTTGACTAATTATAGGAAGAAAAATGCCTCAGTTCAGTGTATTTCCACTCAACTTGTACTCGTGTTCAAGTGAAATTCCTTTGTTGCAGAAGTATCATCTTGGTACAACACAGATCTAACAATATCACATTTGAGAGTAAGATACTTGAGTCGAGTATTCCTGTTAATTTTCACTACCACAACTCAAATTCACAAGGTCAAATAGATCACTAATTAAAGACCAGATCTCCCCACAGCAGTCTGTTAAAATCTGAGCTTCTGATTGTTTGAAGCACCTTCAGCCTAAAACTAAATTGCGTGCATTTTCAGACTTCTCTTTTCCCACATACATTCCCAAAGCCTAATTTTACCTTGCAAGTACAATTCTTTGTGTACTTCTCAGTTCTCACCTTCTTTAGGAAACTTATTCACTGACAATGATTACAAGCAAAAGTGCATTTTGAAATAGCTAGTGTATTTTGCCAAGTAACAAAAACTGCATAGAAAAAGAACTGTTGGGCACTAGCTTGCTATACAAACTATTGGCAGCACTAAGTTCATCAATTATTGTTTTTTTACACCCCCCACCCCCAAGTAGCTTTGTCTTATATAAAGGAAAAATGGCATCGGTATAGAACAAGGAGTACCTCCAACATCATTCCCAGCTGATCCTGACCTTAGCTTATCACCTGTGTAAGTTTCTTGGGCATTTCCTATGGGAAGTCCCCATCCATTCGCTCAAGTTTGGCTGTTTTCAACAGCCAGCTTACACTTGATATGTTCATAAACCAAACATTATTTAAATTAAGTTTCTAAAACTTAGAAATATTAATATTTTTCTTTTTTTCCCCTTTTTGATGATTCACTGAGCTCCAATTGCCCATAACATGAATCATTCTGAGGACTGGATCATATTTTCCAAATACCAGAGCAAAATAAAATAGTAGTTAGTCTACTCCTAACTCCTACTTACCGTCACTTTTCATTGCAGACCTATTTGGACCCTCTTATGTATAAAGGATGATAACATTATAGGTGCACAATAGAAGCAGTGACTCTAGTGGGTAATCCATACTAACAGAATTTGATTTAGCATGACTAAGGGGAGCTATAATTAAGATTGCTGCTGAACCTAAATTATCCTTAAAATATAATACCTGGATAAAGCCTGTGCCCAGGGAATTTGTGCACATGGTGACGCTACAGGGATACCTATGCAACCTATGTGTGATACAGAGAGAGCTCAAGAGCTGTCACACTGCAAGAGAGCTGAAGCGGCCGGACAGTAATCTAGCTTGTGGATAGGACAGTATCAGCCCCAAATAAGAGCAGATTTCATAAGCAAAGCTTCACCACACACTGCAGTTCAGTTCAAACTTTTGTGCTTCTGTAGGCACATGGTAAGTTTCACTCCTCTGGAAAATATAAAGCACGTACAATCTCTCCATTAGACTTCTGAACAACAAGTGATCTGCATACTTTTTGTTTATTTACTTCAGTTGTCTTAATTTGTAATCTTAATTTATTGTGAGCATTTTTTTAGTGTAATGTCTTGCTATGATGATATGGGATATTAAGCCATACATGATATGAATGAAATATTAATGAAATACTCTAATTTACATCGTAACGGCTCTGTTGCAGCTTTGGAAACACCACGGTGTTATCGAAGGGACATAGGACATCAGAACTGAGAACGTCAGACTTTCAACTATGACAGTCACTTCAATGGAACTGTAAAAATCTCCACAGTTCTCCTGTATGGTAGTTCTTCAGTTCACGTTGCTCGCAATAGTCATTTTACACCCCACTCTACTATTGCATTTAGTAGTCAAGTCTCATAAAGCTAAATAACTGAGGTTATTCTGCAAAACGCCAGAATTAATAGACAGTGTTGTATTTATGAGAAAAAAAAAAAAAAAACACGATGGTGGAATTGCTTTCTTTCTTGCCCATGTTTTTATGCTATTTCTTCCCAAATCTGTCGTGTGTCAGTGATGATCAAAAGACCAAGAGTATAGGTTCCAACCTCCAGGAGATTTTTTGTACTGGTACATTGAAATATTTCATTTAATCTAGTATATGCCACATGATAATGCAATGAGGCAATTTTCAGAGGCATTAAACTAGTTTACAATACAAATTAATTCCGAGGCCAGGTATTGTACTCATTCTCATTGTTTTGTAAATCCTTCAGACCAAACTGTCTTGCTTCCTTTTATACAATTATTTGTGGAGGAAGAATTTTCAGCCTGAACAAAGTAAACAAAATGTGATGATCTGAGTGTTATCTTTTGAACTCACAGTAGTATATTCATAAAGGACTCAAATGAGTCTATATCAGGTTTTCTTCCCTGATTGGTTGTGGGGTTGTCTTCAAGGTATGCTATTAAGATAGACTTCATATTGTCAATATACCCTTATAGTATGGGCAGGAAAAGAGGAAAAAAAAAAAAGAAATTTAAATTATATGAAATAGCAAATTGCCTTACAACACAAGAAGATTAAAAGACCATTCAGAAGAGTCTGATTAAAGCCCTCATTAACTAATTTATGAGTAAACCTTTCTGGAATATTTCTCCCTGCCCCAAAGCATACATAAGTTAATAAATTACATCACATAACAACATTTGAGAAGAAAACTCATCCATTGCAAATTAGAATTACTTCACCTTCTAACACACAGAGCACTATGTCTCTGCTATAACAGAGATCAGTCGCTAGATGATGTTGAACGATGCACAGTATCAGACCCAGACTGACAGTCAATAGAAGCATAAGAGTTCTTGTAATACTGAAGGAACTATATAAACATGATTTCTAAAAAAAATTAAATTGAAACAGATAGGAAAAAAAATAGAAAAAGAACTCCTGTTTACTGTAGATGTACACACTTCGTTTCATTTTTCAATTTACTTTCACTTAATATAATAAGCCTGTTTTGTTTGCCAGGAAGATTCTTTGTCATATTTTCGTTTGATTTTGATAGACACGTACACAATTAGAGTTACGGACATGTTAATTAATTTAGTGATTGAACACTATGACTGAACAGTATTCGTTAAATGGGAGAATAAAATTCAATCATGACTAAACATGTTTATACAAGACAACTTTGTTTCAAAAACATGGGGTTATTTTAATAAGAAATTGATTTGGATGTATAAGTGTACCATTATTCAAATAATTTTAAAAGAAACACAGCGCAAAGAAAAATGCCATTTTCTACACCAGCAGAGCGTGTAATAGTTTGTCAGTACAAGCAAAGTTTAACTTATGTAAAAGTTCACCGGAGCTCCTTGCAAGCTTTATACTAGAAGGAATGGATCACGTTTCAGCACGACACAACATATTGACACGTTGTCTGCTTGTAGCTACCCATTTTTTACTCTTATTTTAGAGGAATAAAAGTTACTTTTTCTTTCCATGAGTTGTTCCTTACTTTTAGAGGCCTGTATTCACCTGCCCATTTAAAACAGCTCCTCCTGCACTTTGATATGGAGTTCACAACACACAGCTGTGACAGATGCACTCAACCCCTTAACCAAACTAGCACTAGTTTGGTAAAGGCTCCAAAGGAGGTAAAGTCCTGTGCCATAGAATTCCTCTAAGAATGGAATTCTTAGAGGACCAAGAATTCCTCTTGTTTCAATCTCTTCTCTAAAAACCCACAAAAGAGCATAGTGACAGTGAGCATCGATGCGTATGAGATTGGAACACTGATCATGCAATTAACCATGAATAGCAGGTGGCTTTTCCAAGACTCATTTATCAAGGAACAAAGTAAGTTGTGCCTACCAGGAATCTCGCACATACCTTTTCCATCGCATGCAATTTGAATATGAGCCAACCACTCTACCCCATAAATATGACAGCCTAAGCGAGCTGCCTTTGAGCTCTCCCTGCCGGGCAGTGTGGCTGCATGGCGGTGATCTCCCCTTGAGCTGGGACACCTCTCAATGTTGCTCCTTGAGACAGAGAAGCCTTTTACCAGCAGCAGATCTTTGGTAAGCAATCAATATCATGAATAACCCTGTAGTATGATAACTTTGATTTTGCCTTGGTAACTTTGATTGCATGCTGAATTGATGCTGATGAAATATTACATGAACTTTGCATATACAATCCTTTAGACATAAACCATTGACCAAGTCTGGGACTAAGTGTGGATCCAGCCACACCTAGACTCCTCTCTGAGAAGGAGAAAACAAGGGGGATTTGTTCTGAACCTTGTGACTCAATGGGAGGGCCTCCCTTACCCTTTGCATCCCTGGTCTCTTTGTGAAACGTTCTTACTCGAGTGTAATTCAATTTTCCTTTGTATGTTTTCCATGCAGTAATTAATAGAGTGAACCTTGACATCGAACTTTAAGTGGTACATTTACAACATCATATTAAAACCACTTTGCTAACACCTTTGACAGTGGTTCTTTAAGCAATCTAAATCACCCATTTGCGACAAATTGACGTAGAAGGCAGGATCCTAAATCAGGATTCGTGACAGCTACTTCAAACAGCATCTTTAGAATTCACTTACCTTGTAAGAGTTCTGGTATATTTTCATTTCACTAATACAGGAGGGAGAAATACATTGAATTGTGACTTACTTTATATCCCTGACACAGTGGATATCCTGTAATACTTAAATGACCATTGGTGACTAAAAGCACATTTGAAGTGAATCCTGTACTGATATCCTGATGCCTACTGTCTCATCAACAACATTCATGTCAGTCAAAATCCTTGGCATGACCCCTCTGAGAGCTACCAGCACGTACATTTCCTAACGTTAACTAGTATAAAACTAACTTCTGGGCTTCAATGAGTAATGAGAAGCTTTACGGACCAACTGCGTCTCTGATTAATATTTAAATGAACTAGCTCTTCCAACAGGCAATACAGCATGCCTTCTTCTTCATCGGAATGCTACTTAGAAATACATTCTTTGCAGTTCATCTTATCCCTGAAAATATGGTAGGAATAGAATAATAGTACAGAGTATGGTATGTAGCATCACACACACACTTCAACATAAAATTAAATATATTACATATCACAAGTCCATTTCTGTAAAGCCTTATATTTGGATCAACAGTTTTAGAGTTATTCTACAATTCAACGAGTCACAACTTCTATAAATAATTTGTTTTAACCTCTTTCCATACCTGTCATTGAAGAGCGCTTTTTTTTTTTCTTCTGGGCTTAACAGAAATTGTGGACTTCCTCTAGGGCCTTGATCTTTTGCGAGGCTGTTCCACCCATTTGGGTTCCTTCAGAGGAATAAGCTGGGAAAGGCATTCAAGAAAAACAATATTATTTACAATGGGCATTTTCAGACTTACCAGCAATGCCTGTCCTTCTAGACCGAGATTCCTACTTTAGCTGTCTAAAAGTTAAGATCTACTCAAAGACATTAATCTTGGCTACCTCTGCATTCAGTAGGTGTCCACTTCTGCAGGATGACCAATCTCTAAGACATGTACCCACAGATATTGATATAACCCAAGTGTCCCTCACCTCCAAGTACAGACAACTAGCTTAATTTTCAAAAAATTTAGGATTTTAATCTAAACTAGGTGAAGCAGATCCCATCGGTAACAGCAGCCAGGAAACACTTCAGTTTCTATCATTTTCAGTAAATTGTTGTTTTATGCATGTAATTGTCAAATGAAATACATTCATTTAAATCATCATGAAATTTGCCTACGGTTTAATATAAAGCTTGTTGAAGCTGCTTAAAGTTGCACCTATCCTTTCATAACTAGTATGGGCTACAAGCACAAACACAGTTACCATAGCTCAGTGAACATGTGGCAGTATTTTAGACAACAGTAACCCCAATTACCCTCAGGTACCTCACCAACACCTGAAAACTGCACATCCGAAGCTGGGTAGAGTTCAAGTGTCTTCTACAAAGGACCCAGGAAAAGCTATTTATGTCCTGGTTGGTGAGACATTTCATACCTCGATCCTTTCTCTAAGTGTACTTCTTATTAGTAGTCCACCATGTTACTATGGCACTAACCAATACATTTTCAAATTTTGTTATGACAGTTACACTTCCCACAGTGTCCCTTGAAGCTGTTCCCTTGGGAGCTATAAACCATAATGGAGCTGAGCATGTGCCGTGTGTCAGTAACACAGCAAGCCATGTGCTGCTGCCAGAACCTTGGGCACTAAGAGCACTGAATATTTTCATTAAAAAATATGTGATCTGGGAGAGACTGATAAAGTGCTTTCTATTAGAAAGTACCACAGTTAGAACAACTCAAGAAACAAGAAAAAAAAAGTAGTATGATGGTGTTAATAACACATTGCACGAAATAAGCAGGAAAAAAAAAAAAAAGACATGCTAAAACTTAATGCACATATAACATGCTTAAAGGAAAAATCTGGGCAGATGAAGAAGGTAAAAATGGCAAATTAATTACAATAGGTTATGCCTGCTCCACCCAGCTGGTTGAGCATTAAAATATACACCACTAGCTAGCCTACAGAAGCCACCTACTTTTTTATTCTATCTCCAGCGTAGTTTTTTTACTGAATTAACAACCGTCATTCATTTCTACAGTTTAGCATAGTACTGAATGAGGACAGAGTGACTTATATGCAATGGTTTCCTCTTTTCATGTGCCCCAACCTATCACATTCTGGATTTATAAACGATAAGTTTTAAGCACCTACTATGCATACAAGTTTTTTATTTTTGTAATACACAACTGAATTTAAATCATGGCAGTAATTTATTGACTACATAATTAAATTATTAGTCATGTACAAAATATATATTACCCAACAGTTTCCTAACTGATACCACTGATTAATAAATAACTTAGATGATATATAAAATATAAAATTGAGTCAGTAACAAAACATTCTGGAAAGCAAGTAAGAAGAGAATTCCTATTCAGGCACCTTACTTTTATTTCTCACATTTTTCCAGCTAATGGAGTAAGAAACTACTGTAATTTCTTACATATTATTGCAACAATGAACTTTGAAAATGAACACCAACACTGCAAGCAACTGATGTATGTCTGTACAATTACCAGTGCTACCTTACCACAGAGAAAACAAAACTCATCCTCTCTGTTGTTCCTAGACCATCAAAGCAGCCACCAGTTTTCTTGCACTCACCATAGTCACCATTTTTCTGAAGAAATTTATGTTCTCAACCTTTTCAATCTAAACAAAACACCTATATCATAATATTCCCAGAAACACTTTGTTATATTTTTTGAGTTGTTCCCTACCTTTGTTTCTAAGCAGCTCCCTGTAGAGTGCCTTCCCTCTGACCTTCTCCTGGGTGTGGAGCTCCCTGCCTCCACCCAGCAATACAGGTGTGCCTGATGCCCCAGGTGTCCCTCAGTGGGCCGCCCTGATTGCCGTGCCTGCCCCAGGTGTCCCTCAGTGGGCAGCCCCAAGTGCCGTGCCTGCCCCAGCTGGGGAAGGACAAGCTTTCCACACAGGGCTCAGCTCAAGGACAACAAAGGCATTTTGCAATGCAGTCTTGCAGCAGTTTGAAGCAAAATATTCGGACGGTTAAACAAAACATTTTGTTTCATTTCTCTCAACCACAGCAACAAACACCCCCCGCCCCCCCCCCAACTAAAAGCAATTGAGCAAACTAAAAACTTAAATTGTAAAAGCATGCACACAGAAGTTTCTAACACTGTTGGAACTGATATGGGGCTTTTAACACCTAGAAATAAGTGAAAACTGCAAAACAAAGATGATGAATACCCATTCAGAGTTTGCAGTAAAGCCCTACATTTTTGCTAACCAGGAAAAAAAAAAAGTACTTCACCTATCCCTCTGCTTCTGCCTTCAGAAGAAGACAGCTGAAAGGTAAAGTTGCTCATTAACACTATATTTACTATATTTACTCGCTGGAGGCAGTGGTATGGCTTTAATTGCTGAAAGCTGATCCTCAGTAACTTTGTCGTGTGCTCTTGCCAAATCCTGAAGCTAAATTTTGTGTCGTGCTATCTTGGATGGACACAATGCATCAGTCTTACTGCAAATACTTCACAATGCACAAAGTACCAGTGCAAACAGGCCCAGATGCATTAAAGCTGATTGGGTTCTGCAAAAATTTCACAAGCAGAGAATCCCTTTTGCTACAGTTTTTTTTTATAAGCAGCTGCTGTACGTTACTGAGATACAAGGGTGCACAATACGCTATGTTCAACTGCAAATAATTATTTGAAAATTGGGATATGGTTCTTAATTTTTTCTTCTGTTCTGATCATAGTTCATTTATTTCTGTTTTTACCTCCAGGAAGGCAACCTGATTAGAAACATGGTTTTTAATCTTTCCCAATAATTTTATCCTTTCACCCTCCTGATTCTTTTCACTCTGGGTTTTATTGTTATAGTTTTCTGACCATATCAAACCAGCTATAAGAATGCCTCAAGTTATTTGAATTTTATACTGGTACCATCAAACACATAAAGGCATTCTGGTAAATGTTCCTGAAGCTCCTCTTTTTTTAAGATCTAAACCTTTTTGTCATCTTGATGAATTCATTACTTGCCCTGAAAGATATAAATCAATTATCTGCAGGGCTAGACATTGTGACCCAAATAGGATCTGTGTCAAGAACAAAGTGAAACAGGTCAGCAATAGGAAGGTTGCCTAGTTGCACTCACATATTTAAAAAAGAGAGAAACATTTATATGCTTAAGCACCTTTTGCAAGGGTACTTGACTTCTATGTACATATTAGCAAAGTCTCTGAAGACTTTTAAATATTCATGAGGAAACTACAGAAGTAATGCTTAATTGAAAGAAGAAAAGTTAAATCAAGAAATAAAAAGTTGACTTGAAAGGATTATAATACAGAGAATCTGCTTTTAAATATGGACTTTAAAAGATAAGACATGATTTTAAATTATTGTATGGTCCATATTAATGATCCAGACACTAATCTCTGATTATGGAATAAGATAAGCAGCGTATAGACTTTGGAAAAAACCCTTATGTAATTGTCATGTCAGTTCCTAGTTAGACACTAAACGTCTAACCCATGAAAACAAATGTGCATTATAAAAGGAACAGACTAATGAAGGAAGAAGCACTTTTCTTTAGAGTCATGATTTCACTTGTTCAAAATAATGTCTGTCTGGGATCTTTTACGTGCTGCTAGTTGCTAACTCTTTGTCAAGACACTAAACCTAAGCAAGGTCAAAAAGGTTTGCTTAGCAAGTACAAGAGAATAAGGGTGCTTGAGGTAGATCAGTCCTCAACTAGACTGCTCTAACTCTGTAAGAAAAATATAACAAACCTGAGCTAGGAAGCTCTGGCTTTTAAAATCTAAGGCCAGGGAAGACCATCTCAGACTGGAATATTGATACCGAAATGCTAGCTGGGGTAAAAATTAAACCCTAGGTTCTGACATGATCTTCACAGTCTCATTTATTTCAAGGATGAAAAATGACATTACAGAAATTAGTATTAACATAAATTTATTTTCAAAGAAGCATAAGGCACCTGGCGCCCAGTGTAAATCACTGAAAGGAGGAGGAGGGCATTTAATTCCTTTAACATCTCTTGAAAAATCTTATCTACACAGTGAGACTGCAGCTTGCAGATTGGGAATTGTGCCAGGGCTGAGCAACCCAAACTAGTTCAAGAAGGACCACCAATCTCTCTTTAAAGGTTGGAGGTTGCATTAAATCAAAACTAGAGGCACTAGTTCTGTCAGTTGTGTTTCAAAGAGTGCATAACTCAAAAGCAATCTAAAAGTAGTCAGTAATCCATTATTTCTAGAAGAAAATAAGCAGTCATAAGCAACAGATTACTTTTTCAAAGTGACTTTAACAACATTCTTCGGACCAAAGAAGACATCTAGCTTTTAAAAAGCAGTCTTAAAGAGATACCTGAGGTATTAGTATTGCAGTCTTAAAGCTTTAGAAATTTTGCTTTACAAGTATTATGGCTGGATAAGCAACCAGAATCCTGTCCTCATTGTTCAAGGTATAACAGTGAGAGGAAGGGAAAGGTGAGGAATCATTTCCTTAGTTAATTTGTATAAGGCATTCATGGACCTCTTTTACACAAGAGTCCTCACAACAAACCAGGATTATTTATAGCAGTTGGGTAGTGAGGAATCGTATGCGGTTGCATGAAAACCATCTATTTACTTCTTAATAACGAGATAAAGCAGAAAGCTTGATACAAAAGAAACTACTAAAATGGAAACAGATTAATTATTTATCCCTGGTTCAAGTAACAGAACTCTAAAATGAGAAATTTTGGAATGTGGAAGAATCATCACAAAGAACATGAATTAAATTTGATTCCTGATCAACTATCCCCTTTTAATATAACATCTACCCACTTTTAGAGCCTTTGTGCCACTGAGCACTTGTAAACATGTCCAGCAATGCAAACTGAAGACTTTGTATAATTAAACGATCCCATTTTCAATTGTGTTGCACAACATGCAATGAAAGAAGAAAACAAGCCTTTTTATGTCTTTCAGGTTAAGTTTCATATACTTTTATCTCTGGTGATTGTAATGAACTGAAATACATCCATGATAATCAAACATAGGTCAGGTGTAGGTACCCAACCGTATATACTTAAATCCATTTTTGAGAATCTAAACATACAGTTCTTGTTAAGCAAGAAATTGAAGCACATGGATAGTTCCTACTGACTTGGAAGAGAATTGAAGTCAACAGCATTCACACTGCAGCTGTCACATGCTTTACCTTGATGAAACAAGTGGAAAAGACTGTGAATCCCTCTGAAAGTCATAGAATCATAGAATGGTTTAGGTTGGAAAGGACCTTAAAGATCACCGAGTTCCAACCCCCCTGCCATAGGCAGGGACACCTCCCACCAGACCAGGTTGCCTAAGGCCACATCCAGCCTGGCCTTGAACACCTCCAGGGATGGGGCCTCAACAACCTCTCTGGGCAACCTGTTCTAGTGCCTGACCACCCTCAAAGTGAAAAACTTCTTCCTAATGTTCAATCTGAACCTGCCCTCTTCCAGTTTAAAGCCATTCCCCCTCATCTTATTGCTACATGCCCTAGTAAAAAGTCCTTCCCCAGCTCTCCTGTAGGCCCCCTTTAGGTACTGGAAGGTCGCAATAAGATCTCCCTGGAGTCTTTTCTTCTCCAGGCTGAACAGCCCCAACTCTTTCAGCCTCTCCTCATAGGAGAGCTGCTCCAGCCCTCAGATCATCCTCGTGGCTCTCCTCTGGACACACTCCAGCAGGTCCATGTCTTTCTTATGTTGGGGACTCCAGAGCTGGATGCGTTACTCCAGGTGGGATCTCACGAGAAGTCAGACTATTCATTTTGTTATCTGAGTATGGACATAAAACTTTGACAATAGGCTCTCATATTAAAGAAACATTGGTGTAATAATCATAGTGCTGCATAAAGAATGTATTTTACAGTCTAATAACTCCTTCAGAATATGTCACCTGCACGTCAACCACTACAATTTTCACCACAATGTAACACATCTTAGGATTTCTAATACCACTGATCACACACAGTTCTAAAAATTCAAGATCGACTGGCATAGAATAAAGTAACTTGATATTCTGGTACAAATAAAAGTGATTTGTCACCTTCCTTTCATTTAAAGAAAATTAAAATAAACCACTTGTCATCTTTCATCAAACTCTCTTCCTTCTGTCACTAACAAATTCAACTCCCATTTTTCCCCATTTACTAATCTTTTCTAATCAAATTGAAAACAAGACCTTCAATCAGTCAGGAAGAGATATTTCCAGATGTGCTGGATTCCTGCATCAAATGCAACAATGAAATTCTGCTAAAGTGCAGGAAGAAAAACATAAAACTATGTTGATTGTAATAATATCTGGTTTGGCTAGAAGTAAAAACGATGAAGATGGCTACTCATGTAATTTTAAGGGAAACTAAGAGGAAATTAGGAACCCAAACAAAAACAGAGGGAATAAATTCTGAGAGCTCTATCAGCAAAATCAAGGGAATCCATGTTATTCTGGCACAAATGAACATTAATTCTGGATTCTATTGGAACCGATTATCAAGTGACTTAACCCAAACACTTTTGAATCATTCAGTTCTCCCCCCCCCCCCCCAACAACCCAAAAAAGTTTAAATAAGGGACAAAGCAAATGGCAATTCCTGTGTGATGAGCTCTGCAGTGCCTGAACTAAACATTTAAAAGCTAATTAGTGCAGCTACCAATAATGGTACAGCTACTGCAGGACCAGTTTGAGAAAAGGCTATAAAACTCATCAAGTCCCAGTAAGTGTTTGACAACTTCATATGTATTTGGAGGTCCTTGTTGATATGAATTTAATAACATGTGATAGCATCAATAGGTCTGTATAAAAACCATTCTCCTACTGAACATTTCAAAATTTGTCCCTCAAGTCTCCAGAAAGTTTTTATGTTTCGGAGACAGAAAAATTTTCAAGCGCTATTTTCACTAAGTGTGTTTTTGCCTGCATATGTGACTGACTGACCTGTTTGACAAATCAGTCTGCACTTAGAGGTGTCAAACTGCAGACAACAGCAGAAGGCATTGTGGTCCTGTTAACAGCTGCCAACTTCGGAGTTTATAATTGGTTACCATCATATGTTTTTTTAAAAAGCTACAAGTCAGTAATTTTACTTTGTGAATTTTTAAGAGATGATAGAGCATGCAAGAGGTGGGGTGGGCTATACAGCCACAGAAGGAGGTAATAGAAACCAAAACAAAGATATACAGAGAAACTAATCAAAACAGAATGATACAGAGAGTGAAATACAAAATAAAAACATAATGAATAAGTGAACAAAACATTAGTCACTTGAGATTGGAACTATGGGGATGAAAGTGAATAATTTTCAAGAAGAAAAAAGTGATTATCATAAAATATTATTATGTCTAGCGAAGATAATTGAAGCTACGAAGTGTAACTTTAAATAAGAATAAATTGAAAATTAAAAGAAATACCCTAAACCAAAGAGATACAGAACAAATGGAACAGAAAAAGAAATTGCAGAAGGAACTGTGCTAATGAAGAAAGAAATAATGATAAATGGCAAGGCAAAAAGACAGAAAACTCCCTGAGTAAATGGGTCAAGGGAGCAAGCTGTTCAGTTATAAGGAAAGCCAAAAGTAATCTTGCAAAAGTTTAAAAAAAAATAAGGAGAAGGTACAAGTGGATAAGCTGTTCTGTAGAGCATTTTCCATACCTCCTCTTTATTGTTAATTTAGTCAGAGACAGAAAAAAAAAAGTGAACTGCATTACATCGTGTTTGGAATGTGATATGATTAGACAGTGTGAAACCACAAGATGAAGCCATTAAAACCACATAAATCAAGGAAAAATACGTATTACATTTGACAATCAGTGCCTGTGGAGTCAAACTCTGGGCATATGACCATGGTGTAACCTTTTGTGATCTTCATCCTTTTGATACCTGAAGCCAGGGTCTTCCCAGCACTTCTGTGGTACTCATCCCTCTCATATACAAGCTGCAAAATGCATTTTAAACAAAAAGCATCTGGTTGGTAACATAGACCATAATGCTACAAACAGCTGTGATTGCACTCATGTGAATTGGAGGAGCTAGTGGAGACCAAAGCAAGATAAGCTTATTGCAAGAAACTAAGATGATTTGGCAAAGAGCTATGTGTACCTGGGTACAATGCCAGCTGAAGTTAGTCTTCAAATACAGACAACCAAAGAGTATGCTGATTTTTTTAATGAAATTTTTTTATAAGGTTACTTTCAAAGATCAAAATCTTTTTCCTTGAGTTCTTTATTTAAATTCAGATTATAGTGCCATCAGAAAATAAGTTTAAAAATTGGGTAGCAGAAATAAAGAATTTTTCATTCTCTGACATCTTGAAGTAACACGCTACCTGTTTCATTGCTGCCATTTGGCATCTGGCCCTTTCATTTTCTACTGTTACCATTCAGAATAGTTTTGTTCTCTTTCAAATGTTTAATTTACATTTTTATCATCTTGACAGACTCAACAGTCTTTAATTTCCCCCTTTTAAGAAGAAATACTAACAGAAAAATAGTTCTATAGTTAGCAAAACTAAGTCTGCTTTCTTAAACATATACAAAACACTAAACGGAGAAAGTGGGCTATGCGTAGTGGCTGGTAACTCATGACTGGGGGAAAAGTATCGGAAACAAAGTAAACTTTACTTAGTTAAATTAGCCATTTCTGCTGCCAAAGGTCACTGAAATAAAAATGTTTAAAATTACTATGATTTTAAGAGGTAGAGATTGTATTGTGTTTGGTAAGTATCAAAAGAGATAGCTAACAATTTTGAAGCTCATTTGTGTATCAGCTTCCACAGTTTCATCCAAACTTGGACACCAAAAAAAAGAAAAAAACCTTTTTTTGTTTGGTTTCCACTTGCTTAATAATTTTATCGGTTGCTCCTTAGCTCTAGAATAACTAAGAAGAGTGAATACTCACTCTATTTATCTGCTCCAAACCTTCACAGTTTTACAGAACTCTGTCATATCATGACCAATACAAAAGCTTATCTGTATGAATCTCATGATCCTCTGTCATACAGCTAAGCCACACCAACCTTTTTACGAAGAGAAGCAGCTTATCTAATCTACATAAGCCCTGTTAATATACAATCACATTAGAATCACTTTTCTGTGTCTCTTATCACTCACTAAATTTCAAAAATGACCCTGCTCTAGAGCGGTTGGACCAAATGACCTTAAGATCTCCCTTCCATCTTAAATTATTCTATTAACATTTTGCTGCCGATTCTGGGTGTCAAGATAAATTAGCGATAGAAATATCCAAGACCTCTTTTTGAAAATCTTATCACTATCAATGTCCAGTTGTAATTCTCTTTTCCTAATAAAGCATTAGCTCTCACTGAAGTATTTCCAACATTTAAAGTATGAATTCATGCTGAGGTATGAATGTATAGTACTGTTTTTGCAGAATTTTTTGGTGTTGAAAGGATATATATCCATGCTATCGCTTTCCCTGCACTCACAGAACTGATTGTCTATTACTTCTGTCTACCCAACTGCATTTATGGTATCTGTAAAACATAACTCTCTTTGTGACTTAGACCCCTTCTCTGAGTGAAACTCGCCATTGGGTTGAAAACCTCTTGAAGGGGACAGAGATGAACCATTCTGTCCTGTACAGACAGAATAAGAAAAGTAATATGTTAGCCTGCACTAAAAACAAGGAAGATACTCTCACTGGGACTAGAGACACATTCAAAGGATCAGGTTTTTGAGAAGAATATGAAATCATACAGCCCTTATTCTTGTGGGGGACTTCAACTTCCCAGACGTCTGCTGGAAATACTACGCAGCAGAGAGGGAACAGTCATGGAGGTTCCTGGAGTGTGTGGAAGACAACTTCCCAACACAGCTGGTGAAGGAACCAACTAGGGGAAGTGCCCTACTGGACCTACTGTTTGTTAACAGAGAAGGTCTTGTGGGGGATGTAATGGTTGGAGGTCGCCTTGGGCAGAGTGATCACGAATTGATAGAATTTTCAATTCTTGATCAAGTAAGGCGGGGAGCCAGCAAAATTACCACCTTGGACTTCCGAAGGGCAGACTTTAGCCTGTTTAGGAGCATGGTTGAGAGTGTCCCTTGGAGGCAGTTTTGAAGAGCAAAGGTGCCCAGGAAGGCTGGGCATACTTCAAGCAGGTGCTCTTAAAAGCGCAGGAGAAGGCCATCCCCTTGTCTCAAAAAACGAGCAGACAGGGAAGACGACCAGCCTGGCTAAATAGAGAACTTTGGCTGGACCTCGGGAAAAAAAGGAAAGTTTACATTCTCTGGAAAAGGGGGTTGGCAACTTATGAGGACTATCAAGATATAACAAAGCTATGTAGGGGGAAAATGAGAAGGGCCAAAGCTCAATCAGAACTGAGCTTGGCCACTGCAGTTAAAGACAATAAGAAGAGATTCTTTCAGTATATCAATAGAAAAAGGAAGACTAGGGAAAAAGTAGGCCCACTGGTGAATGAGACAGGTGCCCTAGTGGTGGAAGACACAGAGAAGGCAAAGTTACTGAATGCCTTCTTTTCTTCGGTCTTCACTGCTAAAGCTGTCCCTCATGAATCCCATACTCTGAAGGCAAAGGGGAAGGTCTGGAGAGAGGAAGATTTTCCCTCAGTTGAGGAGGACCGTGTCAGAGACCACTTGGCCAAGCTGGACATTCACAAGTCCATGGGCCCTGATGGCATGCACCCGCGAGCGCTGAGAGAGCCGGCGGATGTTATTGCTAGACCACTCTCCCTCGTCTTTGAACGGTCATGGAGAACAGGAGAGGTGCCTGAGGACTGGAGGAAGGCTGACATCACTCCGATCTTCAAAAAAGGCAAGAAGGAGGACTCAGGGAACTACAGACCAGTTAGTCTCACCTCTGTCCCTGGGAACGTAATGGAGCGACTCATTCTGGATGTCATCTCCAAACACGTTGAGGAACAGGAAGTTATTGGAAGTGGTCAACATGGATTTACCAAGGGTAAATCGTGCTTGACCAATCTGACAGCTTTCTATGATGTTATAACTGGTTGGCTGGATGAGGGGAGAGGCGTAGATGTCATCTACCTTGACTTTAGCAAGGCTTTTGATGATGTCTCCCATAACATCCTCATTAGGTAGCTGAGGAAGTATGGGCTAGATGAGGTGACAGTGAGGTGGATTGAGAGTTGGCTGCGGGACAGAACTCAGAGGGTTGTGATCAGCGGCACAGAGTCTAGTTGGAGGCCTGTAACCAGTGGTGTCCCCCAGGGGTCAATACTTGGTCCAATTTTGTTTAATATATTCATTAATGACCTGCATGAGGGGACAGAGTGTATCCTCAGCAAGTTTGCTGATGATACCAAACTGGGTGGGGTGGCTGACACCCCAGAGGGCCGTGCTGCCATCCAGCACGACCTGGACAGGCTGGAGAGCTGGGCAGAGAAGAACCTAATGAGGTTCAACAAAAGCAAGTGCAAGGTCCTGCACCTGGGGAGGAAGAATGCTAGGCACCAGTACAGGTTAGGGGCGGACCTGCTGGGAAGTAGCTCTGAGGAGAAGGATCTGGGGGTCGTGGTAGACAGTAAATTATCCATGGCCCAGCAATGTGCCCTTGTTGCCAAAAAGGCCAATGGAATCCTGGGCTGCATAGGGAAGAGGGTGGCCAGTAGGTCGAGGGATGTCATTCTCCCCCTCTACTCTGCACTGGTGAGGCCACAACTGGAATACTGTGTCCAGTTTTGGGCTCCCCAGTTCAAGAGGGACAGGGAACTGCTGGAGCGAGTCCAGCGAAGGGCAACTAAGATGATTAAGGGCTTGGAGCATCTGCCTTATGACGAAAGGCTGAGAGAGCTGGGACTCTTTAGCCTGGAGAAGAGAAGGCTGAGGGGAGACCTTATTATGGCATACAAGTATCTAAAGGGTGGGGTGAAGGAGGATGGAGCCAGGCTCTTTTCAATGGTTCCCAGTGACAGGACGAGGGGCAATGGGCACAAGTTAGAACACAGGAAGTTCCGTTCAAATACACGGAAACACTTCTTTACGGTGAGGGTGACAGAGCACTGGCACAGGCTGCCCAGGGAGGTGGTGGGGTCCCCTTCTCTGGAGATTTTCAAGACCCGCCTGGATGCAGTCCTGAGTAATGTACTCTGGGCAATCCTGCTTTAGCAGGGGAGTTGGACTAGATGATCTCTAGAGGTCCCTTCCAACTCTGAAAATTCCGTGATTCTGTGGTTGTGTATTCGGTCTCTCTGAGTGTTTAGATAAATCGTTGTGATACGTGCCTTTTTTTTTTTTGTGAGTAGTCCTTAAAGATTATGAGGATGGTCAATGTTCCATTTAAGTTTTTTCTTCAGGTTTGTCCAGAACATGAAGAGATATAGGAAACCTATCCTATTTATAGAAAACAGCATTATCCCCTAGTTTAGTGAATGTGAAACAACTGAGAAGAAAGAATTTGGTAGTCCTTAAATATGAATATGTATTAAATGGTATAACTCCTTAATTAAGCAAAGCCTAAGATAAATACAGAATTTGTTTTGATGAAGTTTTTTGTAAGTCACATTTGAATACTGTGAATAACAAAGAGAGTGAAGATGGTATAAACAGCTTACGGGACACTGCTGTGTATTTTCCTAGTTTTTTCCTGTGCTGTCCTATTTCATATTAACATTTATGACAATGCTGCATCAAGTTTCTTTTTAGAATTGAGATGTCAGTGCCAGCTATCATTAAGAGTATCTTAGAGTTCCTAGAGGCCAAATCCGGCTCTGCTATGACTGTGTTTGACACAATTACACCAGTGTTACACACTCTGGAGGAGCAAACAAGGCAGTACTTAAGGAGGTAGGGCAGCAGACCTGGTAGCCCTTTCCTCATTAAATCCATGCCTCACACAGGTAGGTCAGGAGACTCATCTGAACTCCTTATATCTGGCTGATGGGGATTTTATTGTGTCTCTATTGGCCTGTAAAATTCCTGTTTTCCACATCTGAGAAGAAATACTTGACTGTCCAAGAGATTACTGGATTTTTATTTGATAAAAAGAAATAATCTGACTTTTCAGAAATCTAGAGAATGAAAAATTATTAAAACTTTTATTTTCCTTTCTTCCTGAGATACGAAATAAATTTTCTGGTTTGGGCCTTTCAATTAAGCTAATGAGCATCACCTTCAAGCTAAGGAACACTCTGCTAATTATATTGGGCACTGAAGGATGATGGAAAAACCATCCTTCATGGAGCTTTTGCAGTCTCAAGAATTTACCTCTTCTTTTCCATCTGTGAAGTCAAGCAAATATTCCCATGGCAAAACAATATGTGGAAAAGGTTCCATAAACTTATAGCCACTTCATGGCCATTCAGCAGGCTATTGCTGAAAAGAAACTGCCTCGTATTAGCAAACCAGCTGTCCACAGATCAAGCAGGAAGAGGCTGTGTAGAACCAACATTTCATGGCCTTCGCAAAGCTCAGTTGTGCAGAAGGAAATCAAATTGGTTTTCTGTTGAGATAAAGAACTATGATATACTCCCAAGATTAGCTACATTTGGTCTAAGCAGTTTACAAATGTTTATGACCTTCCACAGTATGGGGGATACTGCACATTTCATGACAAACATATCACTTTTTAGGAACAAATCAATATACAAATGCAATAGCAATAAAAATGATAAACCCATTCCAGATAGTCAATTTGATATATAACTAATGAAAAACAGTTCCAAGCAACATAAAAACTAGTGAAATTACACTGGATTGGCCCTGCTATAATTGAGATGACAATACAGCCTGCTTTGCATTAAAGATAGTTCTAAAGCTGGAAGCATAACATAAATGCAGATCTTATGCTGAACTTATCACATCAAGTCAGAACTGCGGATCAGTGGAAAACATGGAAGCGAAGCTGAGAAATAAACATGACTGAGGGTGAAAAGCTATGGAATTATAGCACTTCAAGGTCCAACAAGGTGTCTTTTAGGAAATCAAGTGAAAAGTCCTAAAATCAAAAAAGCTTGAACCAGAAGTCATTATGAAAGGTTTCAGAACAGCAGTAACATACTTCAGCTTTTCAAGCAAGTAATAACTACAGCAGTGGCATTTTGCACTAATTGAAATATTTTCACTGATGTTCTGGCAGATCAGATGAGAAGAAACAGCATTATTCAAGTGCAGAAGTAATAAAACTATAAATCTCAATATCTCTTAAAGGCACAGAGGTAATCCCTCAGCAATTAAGAAAAAGGTTTAAAGGGCTTTCAGTTACATAAATAAAGTTATTGCATATTTTATTAGGAAGATGGCAGAGATTTGTCAGAAACAATTTTGGAAGGAATGTATAAGAGGTGGGAACAGGGCCACAAATTGAAATGGCTACTATATAAAAAAAGATTAAATTCTTAAACTTCATTTGGTGGAATTAGGTTTGGAATCTGAATCTTTTGCTCATTAGACAACAAAGAGCATAAACTCTAAACCAATACTTTTTATTACATAGAGAAGAAAAGAAATTACAGAAGAGGAAATAACTCACAGTTAACTATTTCATTGAATGTAGATCTACAAACTGTACACAGCTCCTGAGATAGGCACTGAACCTTCGGTCCCATCTTATCTTGCTTACTGTTCTTGATCCAATGCAGGCAGACCATGATCAAAGTGCCTGCAATGGCACTTTATATTCTAGAAACAATTCTGTTACGGTCATTGTTACCAGCACTGGTAAAATACGCTATCATATTCATTCCTATCTCCACCTGTGCAGGGATGTAATGATGGCTTTGCCACTTTGCCCATCTATCCTCTCTTCCCATGAAAAAAGGCAACTCAAAGAAACCTTAGGAGCAGACCATACCTTTCACAAATAAGCTTGCATCTCAAAACAATTCAGGAAGTTTTTCATGCTAATAATTGTAACTCACTCGTTGCTTTTAAATTGCTCACTCACGGCATTATGTAACTATCCTACCTGTGTAACTTAAAACACATAACAAGAAATCGCTTTGAAAGACCTTCTCTTATTGTTATGGAACCACTTTTCTATTCTTGATATATACACATCTAACTTTCTTAGTATATTTCTATGAACACAATTTTGACTAAATAAATTTTAGTTAAAACCAAGAAATAAACATTAATTCAAACACTAACTCTGATACTATTTCTCATTAATTCAAACACATCATTTCGGTCTGAATGTCCCAATCCTTCCTGTCGTTGTAACTGAGGATTAGTTTACAGGTGGACTGAATCAAAACATCCTTGCTACGCTCTGTCCCAGAGTAGCTCCATCTACTGACAGCTGGTGATAAACGGTACTGTCAAGCAGTGTTACTGCCACGTCTCCACTGAAGCAGAATTACGCAATCTGTGTCTCAAAGACTGTAAGAACTTCTGAGAAGGGCTAACGGAAGCATCCAATTTTTTAACTTCAAAAAAAGTTTTTAAAGATTGAAGAAAAGGTGACCATACTTACCATTTTTTCCTCTTAAAATGGAGAACTCTTGGACCCGAACGGCAAGGGAGCTGCATGGCTCATTGGCAGGTGAGAGATGGTATCTAGCTATTAGAGCAAGTTTAAGGCTAGCTGTAGAGTGTATTGAATACCAGTCATGGAAATAAATTATTCAATGAAGAATAGAAAAATTCATCAATCATTTATATGATTAATATTTTTGCAGATATTTAGCCAGCTGTAATGGACATGGTGTCATTCAGCTGTAGGTCAGTAGTAAGAATCTGACCCAGGCTGTCAGTGTCAGAAAATGATTAATGCTTGATAACGATATGAAGGCCTTGCGTAAGTTCAACTAAGAATGAAACAGAAAAGGTTTAAGCATAATCCTGAATATAATATAAATGTGGTAGAGAACTTGAATACTGGAAAATTCTAACCAGCTCTAATGATTGTCTTTTGATATAAAATAGAAATGTGTGTTTTAAACAAGACCACTGTAAATTAATTAAATCCTGATAAAAAATAAGTTTGAGGGGAAAAAAAACAAATGTTTCAGTAGATTCAAAATGTTTTCAGGCTCTGAAATATTTCCCAAATTCTTTCATAAATTTGTACAAATACTTAAATTTTTAATTTTAAAATCTTCAGTAAGGTTTATTATTTATAGGTACTTTATGGTTTGCTATTACTTATTTGAATATTCAAAATCAGAGTTAGTTGAAAAACACCACTTTTATTCCATAGGAAAACAACGTACCTTATTAAGATTTGTTTTACATTTTAATTAGCATTTACTGAAAGTAGACAGTGAAAAACGTTATATCTGTAAACCAGAGAGCCAAAGCATTCAGAAATCCTGACTGAAGTAACTATGCTTGTTGCAGAAAAGCACTGAAGCACGCGTACAAGTATGAGTGCAAGCTAAGTCCCATTGAAGTTCATGGAACTTACGCACATATTTAAGTTCTTTCCTGAACTGGAGCAGGAGAAAGAAATTTCTAAACACTATTATCTTCTCATCCAAATTGTTTACTTGGGACTGGAAGCCCAAGATAACCAAAGGATCTAAACCTTCACTGATTTTTATTTTAGGCCTAAATCCAAACCTGTTAATTTCTAAACCTTCCTTCAAATGGTCTCATAAACCTGTTTATATTCTTCTGTGTATATTTACATGAGGGCTCTCACGTGCCTGCATAAGCCTAGAAGTTTTTTTACTGTGGCCAGTACCAAGCGACACGTAAACTACGAATTTCTGTAACTATTTCACCTTTTAGTTTTCCTTAAAGCACATTTAACATGCTGTACACTGAAGAAAGTGGTAGTACAGCAACGGTGACTGTCTTCTTACTTTTTAAATCATATGAGAAACACAGATTCTTTTCCCTCCTGTATTCAAGACATGTGGCCAAGTTTGTAGACTATGCTTAGAGGTGCAACACAGTCCAGATATATCAGCTTTTCTGTGCACATGGTGCTCAGGTACATGCTGGATTCTCAAGTAGAAATGAGAGACTCCTGGATTAGGGAACCCTCCTGGGCTCCTCCTGTAAGGACAAAATTCTGTAGGGCCTTTGTTCTGGTACCAGAATATCTCTCTCCTCTAACCATTGGCTTGGTGAGTCCCGTTTGCACTTGCTTGATTACTTTCAAGCAGTGAATCTTGGACTGCTTCATGCAAGGTGCAATAGGTGCGATTACAGGGAGTTAGACGATCTTATCTCCTTCACACATCCCTGGTGGTTGTTATAAGCATCAAGCCACTGAATAAAAAGAGCTAACCCTCATGTTTTGCATTTTGAAAGATGATTATTACAAGTAGGTGTCGACTTGAAAGCTAAAGGAGTAATCTCTATTCCAAAATGGTGGGCACTATCTGCGGCAATGGATCTCACTGGAGACCGCATCCTTTCTTGTTTCATTTGTCTCCGTTGCAATATATCAATTACTGTGCCCCCTGTTTGGGATGCCTACCCCGCACCTAGAGGAAGCTTAGATATTCACAACTCTCTATTACTACAAATACATTTCAAGGAGAATACACTGAACATTGCAATACCTTTTGTGGAACCAGTCCTAAATTCCCTCAGTTATAAAAATCATGTAGCAGCAAACATCTGAAAGGAGGGGGTTGCACATGCACAAATACAAGTTTGGAGGTCAAAGGCACTGTATTTCAGATATTGATGCACAAGGAAGAAAGAATAAGCACCTACATTACTCGTCTGGGTAGACACTATGCATTTTACAGCAGAGCTTTATTTTAAAGCAAATACCAGGCAAATACTGTTTTTTTCTTTCCTCTTCTGCTTCCTTATTTCTTAATTCCATAGAAGACTGCTCATGTGAAACCTCAGAACTACTGCTCATTTTATTCAGAACAGGCCCTGAAATGTGACTCACCATACCTTGAACAGTATTTTTACCAGCTGATCACACTTCAGGATGGTACACAGCTACCTCTGTTCTCCCAACTAAATGCTAACAGCTTCCTCCAACAGCTGTGGAAGATCTGCCTTCAAATGTCAAACAAACAATAGGAAGTCTAATGAGCTCACCAAACACTCATAACCAAACAGCGCCCTTATAACACATCAAGGTCCAACATTTCTTAAAAACGTTTCTCATATTTGTATGGGTTTTAGCTAGCCAGGTATGACCAGAGATATGCATGCAGAAGAATACCGTTCTTATGATAAGCCCAGTCATTCAGACAAGATTCCCAGCAATTTCAGAACTGCAAGGAAAATCAAGCTTAGCGTCCATACTCAGTATGACATAAAAAAAATGGAAGAAGTCTCTCTGTAAGGCACTTGCATCATAGAGTGAGAGAGAATGTAGACATAGACAATTGTAAGATGTTTTGTCTATTACCTACAAATAAAATAAAAAAAACCAAAATAAACAAACACAAAACCCAAACATAATAAATTAGATTACCTCATTTAACTTCATATGAATGGAACCTTTTATTTAATTGTTCTGTGCAGCTGGTGAGAAACACCAGGCAGGTTTAAAAGTGAAAGGATCCTAAGAACGTATTTATCATTGTACTCACTCCTGAGACTGGAATACAGAATGTTCTGGGTCTCAGTTCAACTCTTATTCCAACAGGTCACAGTAAGAAAAACCCTGGCCCTTTTCAATCTGGTAACAAGTTTTGCCACTGATTTCACCCTGATTGCTTAGAACCAAGATTTTCTATTTTCACCTCTGGAAGGGATCTCAGCCTTTGCAGCAGACAAAATTCCCTACGTCATGCTTTTATGAGAGTCCATTCTTACTTCTTGGTCAGTATCTTCTTTCCTAAAAAAATCTCAAGGTCTTGACTGCAGTAACTTGACTTGAGAACAATTAGGTTTTCCTCTCTCCTTTCCTATCATCTGAGTTCAGTAAACTCTGCGCTTCTTTGTTTGCAATTACTGGGTTCACCAGTTTCTCTTCTCTTGTAAACTCCTAAACGCAGATGAGCCCTCTTACTGTGGGCATTCTTACTGTATATGAAATTTACATTTCATATGTAAATGCTTGCTATCCTTCCTTTCAAAAAAGTCATTCAGTTTAGATATTCCTCAATGATTGCTTTTGAAAGAACTACCTTCAGGTATTTTCCTTCTTAAATTCCCATCAACTGCAGTTTTCACAGTTTAAAGTAAACAAGCTGAATTAACATCTGTACTGAATTTCTCATTTGGGTGGTGATTATAATTGTGATAAAAGTTTAACATCGTATTAGCTGGCTGAAAGATGTTGTAAAGAAAATTAAATTGCTTCATGGATCTTGTTTAAGCCTTACTGTTTATTATAAATGGCTCTACACCTATCAAGGTTTGAAGTAATTTATTAAATTAAAAAAAAAAAAAGAAAGAAAGAAGAAAGAAAAGAAAGTCGTTATGTTTCATCTTTCCCTTGTTAGCCTTATTTTAAACATTTCACGTGACTGCTTTTGAGGACACTCAGCCCAAACTATATCAGTATTGCTCACCACTACAGAAACACTACAGGGTAGCAGGAAGGACAGAATCTGAGTTATCTTGAATTGCATTGAAGATGCTTTCCTCACACTGATTCCTAGACTGTTGCTGTGCCCTATGTTGTTGCAAGAAAACAAAGACCTCTTTTACCAGTCCCGTTCTCAGAAAAGCTGAAAACTTCTGCAACAAAGAGGACAGAATAGGACCAAAAGACTAGCTTCAGGGAAAAGAGGAGGAATACAGTATATACTGCTATTTAAAGAATGATTACCAAATACCACATGGGACCATATAAAATCCCAGAATAGTGGCTGAATTCCC
The DNA here is from genome assembly GCF_965231255.1 of Vanellus vanellus. Lineage (NCBI taxonomy): Eukaryota > Metazoa > Chordata > Aves > Charadriiformes > Charadriidae > Vanellus > Vanellus vanellus. Next base: position 22,915,865 of record NC_138913.1, on the reverse strand, counting down.
AAGTCAGCCAAGCTGTAAGAGGACCGAGATTCTTTCCTTACTTTGAACACTCCAGAGAAGCTCGAAAGCTTTTAAATTCAGAATAGCTAAGTTTTAATACATGACCCACTAAAATACCTACATTTTGAGTAGTGAAAACTCAAAGCAAGTAGGGAATAGAGAACGCTGAACTAGGGAGATTTATTCATTAGTTCAGTGCTAAAGATGGAGAGAAAATGTGGCTCAGAGGAGTTAGTGCTTTAATTAGTATAACTCTTTATTACTAGACTTTTCCCAGTATCAGAATACAGCCTTTAAAAACTGAGAGAAGGGGAAAAACTTACTGAGGGGAGAAAAATCTCCACCACTGGGGGAAGGGAGAGGTTTTAGAAGTGACATTAGTAGTGTCAGATTGTCTTTGCTAAATCCGCTCTTGCAAAGTATTCCTCAGCAGCCCGAGCAAGACTTTTACAAACTGGCCTACTTTGGTGCATAAGGGCATAAATAAATACTATGTAATTGCCACATAAATACTTTATAAAGATAGGCTTCTTCTGAAACAGGTCTTCTGAAGCCAGAATATATGAATAAAATCTTTCCACATGTAATAAATACTGTCTTCCTGCTGACTAATTCCCTCCAGGTCAATTTGAGAATTATTTAATGAAAATTATCCAAATAAATAATGCAGGAATAAACTTATTGAAAAATTAAACTTACTGCACATCAGTTAAATTCTAAACTAAATTAATTAAAACCTTACTGACAAGTAGTGCATTACAATTCTTTATGAGTGGTTTGGTTAAAAGAATAAACTTGTTAAATAATGTGTGATTTGCACCAAATCAACTACGACTTTCTAAAGTAATAGGATTGCCCTTCCAGTATCGCATATAGTACTGAAGATTGTTAAACCTATCATATTTTTCACACTATTCATGAGCTTGCTAATCAGCCGCAATTGATAATATGAAATATTTAATTGTGTAATGTTTTATTAATATCTGTTCATGAAATATTTATAGCAAATTTTTGCTAATACAATACGGGACTTGCTGAATCTAGCTGCTTTGGTTCTTGATGCTGCATATTTTGTGATGGTCGTAGAGTATCAGAGGCAAAAAGGTAACACTATGAGAATTGAATGCACACTAACCAGCAGCACCGGAAAAATAAAATGCAGACTACAGTTTGAAAAACAGACAAAGGAGTATAATTTGCCTCATGGCTCCCCAGGGATCTGGAGAGGGCCAAAATGATTAACTTTCTGCAACAAACTATCCAGCTTTTACTCCAGTTTAATGACTTGACATGCAATTTTCAAGGAGTACACAGGGCTAATCTGCCGGATGGCGAGAACTTCAATTAACACAACACCACCAGGCTATGTGTGGGATGACTGTGAATTACAATGCAAATATAACAAAATCAGCAAGGTGTGTCACAAGAAAACTTCTGAACTTCTGCTTAAAGGGCCCCTAAGAGACTCCTGTGTTCCTCTGAATGCTGCACTTTCTCCTCTCTCTTCACACTCTCACTTCTTTCTTTAAAAACAAACAGCTTTCAGTCTTTGCTTTCCTGCAGGCCACTCCTTCTCAGAGGATGCTTAAAGTCTCATCCTGGCCTTCAAAACTCCTATATTCACTTTCAAAAAACACAAGAGGTGGTCATTCTGAAGTATTCTTTGGCCCCTACTTTGGCTGTGGACTGCTCTAACACTGTCGTCCTTCTGCTCTCAGGGGTATGTTCAGGGCAACATCTCTAATCCAGTGCAGAACTCCCAGATTAAAAGTTCCTCTACAGATACTGCCAATCTCCACTTACTATCTGAATTTTTAAAATATCCAACAACTCTGTTACCCCAGAGGTAGCAGCCAGAAAGGTCTGACAAACAACCCCACTCTAGAGGATAAATGTCAGTAAAAACACAGGACCTAGGAGGGATTACTAAGAAAAAGAGGTGGACTTCTCCAAACCAATACTTACCTACAGAAACATAAAGAATTTCCTGCAATCACAAAAAAAATGCATTTTGGGAATGCATGATTACCTTTAGTTTTCCCAGGCAGAAATGTACTTTGTAGTACTCACTAGCAGATAGTTCAGGCACGTACAGGACTGTCACTTTTTACAGATGTAACAAATGCGATGATTTAAACAAGTGTCAGATTAATCACAATGACTTAGACCAACTGGGCAAATCTTTTTTTACTCAGGAAATCTTTCTACCACTTCATGGACTACCATAGGTCTAAAAGTCCGAGACAGATAAAGCCTTCAGAATTCACAAAAAACAGCTGCACCACTAATTGCAATACTTAGTAATTTGTTTGCTTTTCAAACAACTAGTCTATTTTCAACTGTTATATTGAAACTTGCTTAAGAATGTTAAAATTAACACAAAATAAACTTGGTATCATAAATGGTGGGTTAGTTAACTAATCCCAGAAGGAAGGGTAAATACAGACTGCCTGCAAAAACTGTGGAGAGAACACACTAGCAGTTTGCAATGTGAAGTTAAGGTCAAATGCTTTAGCATCCTCAACTACCCTGAGAAGGCAACTGCCTTTGCTACTGTCCTGGCTCTTCTTTCAGCTTCAAGGAAAGGATTCTTAGGCTGTTTAACATAAATTAAAAATCTTGCCACCTTGTTGAGTAAGTCCCAAATCTCCAGGAATTCATTTAACACACTGCCTAGAGAAGCATCCAGGGCTATCCATCTAATATTCTTTTACCCTGAAAAATCTACCTACTTTATAAATGAAAAAAAAAAAAAGTATGGACTTATGAAAGCATGTTACTAATTATGTTTTTTTTTTTTTCAGATTCAACAAGAATCATGCTAGCTCTCCTAGCAGATTTACTGGTAAGCCATACACTGGTACTTGATGTTATAATGTTTCTATGCAGTGTCAACTTCCTTGATAAAGTGTGCAGACAAGTGCTACAGACTTCAGTATTCCCGATTGGACTTGACAAGAAAGTTAATGAGATCGTGCAAATCACATCACATGAGGTCAGTCAGACCATGTTCTTACAGAGACTGTTCCAGTGATGTAGAAAAGACACAGATGAGGGGACAACCTAGAAAAAGGTGTCCGTGGCATTTGTTAGAGGAAAACGCTGGCCTTGGACCACAAAAGAAGGTACGTGTCATACTTAAAAACTGTTATTAGACAGAGCTCAGACCACCAGGCTGGTTTGATGCAAGACTTGAACTGAAACATGCCAGAGTAGTACTTTATCTCCTTCAAGCACTAGCATTCCCACTAGCATCATTACATCTATAAGAAAAAAAGTATCAAGGTACAAGAACATCATGGTCACTTTCAGAAATCATTTACAGTACGACAGTCATTAAAAAGACTGTAATTGTTGAAAATAAATCCCAATCAAAGAAAGATCCATCTCACAGTACGTCTTTTCCACCCTTTAAAGGCTCCTCTCTGTATTAAAATCACATTTAAGAATATAAAACTGAAGCAGTTACAATATTGCCACCTTACTCCCTAATTCCTAGGGGAATGAATGACATGTAAAAATTATAGACTGGTTAGATTTGGAAGGGACTTTAAAGACCATCTAGTTCCAACCCCGCTGCCACAGGCAGGGATACCTTCCACTAGACCAGGTTGCTCAAAGCCGAGTCCAACCTGGCCTTGAACACTTCCAGGGATGGGGCATCCACAGCTTCTCTGGGCAACCCGTTCCAGTGTCTCACCACCCTCAAAGTGAAAAATTTCTTCCCAATACCTAATCTACATCTACCCTCGTTCAATTTAAAACCGTTACCCCTCGTCCTGTTGCTACACTGCCTGATAAAGAGCCCCTCCACATTCTTCCTGTAGGCCCCCTTTAGGTACTGGAAGGCTGCTATAAGATCTCCCCGGAGCCTTCTCTTCTCCAGGCTGAACAAGCCCAACTCTCTCAGCCTGTCTTCATAGGAGAGGTGCTCCAGCCCCTCTGATCATCTTCATGGCCCTCCTCTGGACCTGCTCCAACAGGTCCACGTCCTTCTAATGTTGGGGGCCCCAGAGCTGGACACAGTACTGCAGGTGGAGTCTCACGAGAGCAAAGTAGAGGGGCAGAATCCCCTCCCTCGCCCTGCTGGCCACGCTGCTTTTGATGCAGCCCAGGATGCGGTTGGCTTTCTGGGCTGTAAGCGCACATTGCCGGCTCATGTTAAGCTTCTTATCCATCAGTACCCCAAAGTCCTTCTCCTCAGGGCTGCTCTCAACTCATTCTCTGCCAAGCCTGTATTTGTGCTTGGGATTGCCCCGACACAGAAGAAAAAACAAACAGAAATTTTACTAACTGCGTCCCCATTTACACACAGCTCCAGCCTGTGTAGGTAAGTAGATGCTCACTGATTTTAGTGGGACTGTAGGTGTGCTAAAACCTACCTATGCATGAAAGAGTTTTTCTGGATGGGAGAGGATGAGAGCAACCAGCTGAAAGCGAGATCATTCAGTCCTCTGGACACTTTTTGTTTTAGGGGTTTAATGTAAGAAATGCCACCCTCAATATCTTACCATATTTTTTTTAGTTTAGTTTTTTTTAGGATTCTTAGCGGGTTTTTTTTTGGTTGTGTTTTTTAGGTTTAGTTTTGTTGGGGTTCCTTCCCTGCCTTCCCCCTCCCCCCTCCCCCCCTAGTCCTTTGTTATAATTAAGGATATATGCATGTCAGAGTATTTGTGTACTGTGGAATATTGGTTTTACAAATAAACCAGTCCTTAAACACAACCTTGACTTGTATGGTCTGAAAATGTCACATCTATTCTAGGTATTTATATGCATCTTATTCATGAGGTATCTGGCTTCAGTCACAAGTATATTCACTATCCTCACACAGTAATATTCTTCCTCTTTAAAAGTGGGAGGTGTAATCACGAACAGACTGACCAATATTGACACAGAAAGGCTGGCAGAGCTGAGAACAGATCTCAATTGTCCTGTGTTCAGTTCCCTATTAAAACCATTCTTTATTGTCCTTATTAGAAACACAAACATGCATATCAATTATGAACAGAACCATTTTGATCCTTGAACGACAGCTGATGAGGTGCAACTGGCTTTCTATAAGCCCAGAAAATTCTCAAATATATCCTTATGTGCAAAAGGAAGCAGTTAAAGCCCAATATGGGAGACTGGCAGGGAAGAGCTGTGGTCCCATGCTGAGGACTGCTTCTCATGGAAACGGGCAAACAAAAAGAGCATGAGAGTTGCAAATGCTTGCTGAATGATCACCTGGTGCACCAAATCTGTAATTAGTGTTGATAGGTTTTTGGGATGATGCCCCAACTCATATATTACTCCAGTCACTTCTATTTACCATTTTCTAAATGTTGCCAAATTATTACCCAGTAAATGGTAATTGCTCTGTATTTGTCTCATCATCATAAACATTTGTGACAAGAGACCTTGAGCTGCGTTAATACCCTGACAAAACATACCACTCTTTTCCACAGTCCTAATCAGTAGTCTAGCTGGTATAAATATCCATTCCATGCTGTCACCATCAGCAAAAATGCCAAAGAAGGTGAAATACTAGATGCAATGACTGCATGAAAAACAGAGTACAGTAGTTCTTTTCAGTGCTTTCACTTCTTATTCAACAGAATTCAGAATTCACTTCTTATTCCACAGAATCCCTCACATATCCTTGTGGCCATCTTGCCACAAAAACCAATTATGTTTCTAAATACAGCATTGCTCCATTCAGCACTACTTCATAAATTTAAATAACAACTATATTTCTGCTCTTTCTTCCTATGCATTTCTTAAAATGGCAAGGGCTGCCCCGAGCCAGACACACCTGATTCCGGCCAGTTCTGCAGCGGCACCACCACCACAGGGCACAGCCGGGCCCCGCAGAGAGGCTGGTGGTGTCTCTGGGAAACCCATTGAAGAACGGGCGAAAATACCGGAGAGGAGCGAGGAAAAGTGTGAGAAACACCAGTACAAACACCTGGGTGAGAGAGGGAGAAGGAGGAGGAGGAGGAAGGGGTGCTCCGGGTGCCAGAGCAGAGATTTCCCTGCCGCCCATGGAGAGTCCTCGCCAGGGCAGGGGATGTCCCCTGAAGGAGGTGTGGCCCGGGCAGACCCTGTTGAACCAGGTTTATCCTGAAAGAACCACAGCCTGTGGAGAGGCCCCGCACTGGAGCAGGGGAAAGGCATGAGGAGGAAGAAGCAGCAGAGATGGAGCATTATGGACTAACCAAAGCCCCCTGTTCCCCATTCCACTGTGCTGTTTGGGGCAGGGGTGAAGCGGGGAGAAAGTAGAAGAATCTGGAAGGAGTGAAGTCGAGCCCTGGGGAAAGATAGCAGGGAAAGTATTTTAATTTGTCTTTGCTTCTCGCTATCCAATCCTATTTTATTGGCAATAAGTTCGATTAATTTTCCCCAAGATGAGTCTGTTCTGCCCATCATGGTGATTGGTAAGTGAGCTCCCCATCTTTATCTTGACCCACAAGCTTTTTCCTTATTTTCTTCCCCATCCTGTTGATGATGGTGAGCGAGAGAGCATCTGGGTGGGCATCTGGCAGCCAGCCAAGGTAAATGCACCAGTCTTACATTTTTTTTTCTTATTCTTCAACAGCTCAATAGCAATAATGATACCAAGAAACTAATGAATACTTCTGTGGTATGGTGGTGTTCTGTATTAATGGAAAACATTATTTTACTATAATAACAGAAAAATAAAAAAATAGGATTTGTCAGGTAAAAACTTAGTTTTGCTTAAATTCAAAGGTCTCATCACAGCAAGGGAAAGCAGAACTTTACCTAAGGAATGGACCTGTTTGTGTATAATAATTTCACTATTTATAATACTTGCACTACTTTCATTGCTGTATTTAAGCAGATAATAATTTAATAAGTAAATAGTAAATAAATAAGTAAATAATAACACTTTAATCAATGAATTACCTACTACTCTGTTGTTGAGATCCACCCATACACTATTTTGTGAATGAATAATGCATATAGCCAGTCAATCAACCAAAGAGTGCCTATCCAATGGAAGGAGGACTTCTCTCAGTAGGCAACAAAAAACAAGTCTGGATGATTAGAGGCCCTCTTGCCAGCCCCCTAATCAACATTTAAGTAAAGGGTCATTAAAATAATGGAATTAATACTAAAACTATGATATACAAAAAGTACTACAGGTAGCACGTTTTATATTTTTCTGCATTTTTGTAAAAAAATAAAAATACCATCTTATACATAATCCAAATAGTGATTACTGACTTATGTCCAAAGTGAAATTCTTCATTCACTTCTTACATGTTATCCATTCAAATTTAACTTTGGAACTGTTGATAGACTCCTAGAATATGGCCAACACTGGTGTTCAGAAACTTACCTGCTGGCTCAAGAAAAATAGAAAGATAGGCAAAAAAGAAAATAACTTGAAAATTAAAAAGGAGACTTGAAGAGGCATGTGTATACAGAAAGAGGTTGTAAAAGATTGCTTTTGTGTTGAGGACTTTGGCATTATGAAAGCAAAAAAAGAAATCTCTGTGTGTGCATGTGTATATTAATACTTCTCTTAAAGAACTATACAATAACATGGCTTTTCTAGCAACAACCACTCCGAAGTTGCTTACGCTTCACAATACACTATAAAAGTGAATAAATAACATAACAAAAAAGATATACCATTCCTTTTACTGAAATCCCCTTGTTTAAAGGGTGCTCAGCTAGCTCTTTGTTCTGTGTAGATATATCCTTAGGGGACTCAAAGCAACCAGAAAGATAAGGTTTAAAAACATCCTAAAAATATCACTGACCGAGTTCTTCTTGATTCCACCATCTATTCCATGCTTGTCTTAAGTGTCGTCAAGCTATCAGCTAGGAGCCAGAGACTCGATCATGCTTTTCTCCTCATTCCAGTTACAAAAAACAACCTAGAGAAGAAAAATGAAATATTTCACATCGGTGAGATGACAAGGCACATGGTAAGACTTTCATCATATTTTGCAGACTGGTCCTAGTAGCTCTTCCCCACAAGAAGCTCATCTGTCCCTGTCTCTTCTGTGAGCTGATGCTAATTTCAATGTCATGTATGCTGTGGTTTCCAGGTGAGATTAATTTAATATTTCAGTCCAAATACCAGGGCACTAATCATCAGACAAATTTATTTTTTAATCAGGAAAGTGTATAAGTGATGGAAATACATAAAGGTAACTTAGTTCTCTTTCACATGCTAAAACTGTGTAATTTAGGCTCAATGAACTACCATCCCAGGGACTGAAAATGGTACTGAAAGAAGCTGCCTTTTATCACCAGCATTACCTACAGTAATTTTGGAAAATTTTGCTGAAATGATAAAATATTAGGGAATTGCAGGCATTGTGACAGAGGAAGAGGGATATAAGGCATTTTATTTCTTGAATATATTTTTATTTTAACACATTCACAGAAATCCTCGGCTCGTTTGATATAGCCCAATTAACATGCATTCAAGATGTTCTAGCTATAAAACGAAATGAATTCAATTCAGAAGTAATAAACTTCTAGCCAATAAGAACTTTATAAAAAAAATATCTGAGCATTTCAGGGCAATGTCAATCTATTAATTCATCTTTGGCAAACTTATTTCATGGTCAACAGTAAAATAGCGTTCTTACTGTGGGGACAAACAGTAACTCTGAAGTTAAATTTCAGACAATCAATTTCACACAGGATATTATTTCTATGGGAAGTGAGACAGAAATGGAAGTGAAATACAATCACTCATGAGTCCTGACAAACCATGTCAGTGGGCAAATATTATTATAAAACCTTCAAGTCATGCCTAAAATCTTGTTTATAGTGTGTTAATGCCTTAGCATTTAACATCTTCGATCAGTCACTATAATCCTTGGTCAAGTGTTATAAAATGTTGTGATGGTTAAAGATTCTTAGCTTTCTAGTGTATTTTCTGCATAATTCTTTTTCAGTCTCTAGCTGTGCCAAAAATCTTACAAAGAGCCTATTCCAGATGGAAGCCTGGTCTTTGCTAATGACAACTGAGCACTGAGTTTGTTAGAGCAGCTTTGAGAATCCTGCCTGCTACCTGTATTTTTTTTTTAATAACCGTTTTTGGAACATAAACTTAAAGGAATAAAAAAAGTTGGAATCAGTAGTTATTATTACTCTGTGTCCAAGAAAACTTGATAGTCTCATGGTACTTGACTGACTCCCTTTGTATCGCTTCCTTTGACTATGTCCTTGGAAGATTTCTGCACCTGAACAACGCCTTTGCTTACAAGATCTTGTAAAGGAATGTGTATTAGAGGCGGTGCTGCTGCTTTCAGAACTCAGGAGAGCTCTTCGTGCTCCGCCTTGCACAAGTGCTTACTGTGCCTTGCACGAGGTGCTTACTGCATCTTGCACCTGCACTTGAGGGTCCTACTGCTGCAGAACTCCGTATTGATATAAACCTCCGGGCATTTCAGCTGCAACAATCTACCTGTCACAGACACCTGTGTTTAAAATTTTCCTATGCTAAGACTGCTTGGGCTAAGACTGCAAATGTGGTGAAGCATCTAAGGTTCAGTTCCTGCAGTGTCCACCGAAGAGTAGCACAGAAAATGTAAATGTGGTAGTGATGCCCAGAGTAGATGAGGGTCCATAACCTCAGGCAGCTCAGCTTTGTTCTGCCTGGGGAAAATCAGTCCTCATTCCAGATGGAAACAGCCAGGGTATCACAAACAGGAGTGTTTTACTTTATAAATAATACAGCTATCAAAAAATTACACCGCCCATCAAACCATTTGATCTAATCAGGACACATTTAACTGCAACCAATTTTGATCCATTATCTCAAAGCTAGGATTTGACAGAAGATATACTTGATTCAGTGAGGAATTATCTGATAAGGGGATACAGCAGATCAAATGGACTTAGCAGTAATCCAGGATAGGTGCACAGTGCATTAACTCAGCAAGTAACTCTCTTATCAACCACAACACTAACCGCGTAAAATGCATTGTACAATGAACTCCTTTCAATATACCACATCCTTTGTGCCAGGTTTGTTTTGTTCATTCTTGTGGAAAGTGACAGACTGGAGATACTGGAATCCAAGTCCCTCTTTTATCAGCAGAACAGCGAAGAGCAACAGCAGCTCCTGTGTACTGCTGTGCTTCAGTCCAGCTTTGGAATGGCTGCTTCCAGGGCTGGGAATAGCTTTCTATCCGCCACACTAACTCATATCTAATTAATTATGACAGTCTCATTACCACCTTATTTCTTATTAACTGGTTACAACAACCTTACTGCTACCACAGTGGTTTTGACTAATGATCAAGATTTTGGACATTTAGCACTGGAAACCATCTTATTCATACTGCAGAGACCAAGGAGCAGATATCAAACAACTTCAGCGATTTCTAAACTGGCATAAATTCAGCTCTGTAATCACATGGAATATCATTATGAGTATCTCAAGATGTCCAGTCCCCACATTTGTGTACTAACCATTGCACACAGGTCATTTTGTGAATTATTACAACACCGCAATTAAAACAGATTCTTCTTACATGTCTGCCTTAATTTAGCAGTCCCAGTGACTATTATTCCTCTGAAAGAACTGATAGCTCATCAGTCACACAGCCAAGTATCTGCAATGTTTATTCTTTGAGAATTCATTGGAGTGGTTTAAGGCAGAATGTTTGCAAATGTCTCTGACCTCAGGTGAGGAGAATGATTCTTAAGCAAAACAAAATACACGGAAGATATATAGAAGACAGAAAAACTGGGCATAAAGCTTGCCATTAATTGATGTAAGCAGAAATGTTTTATTTAAAAGATGCCATTCGCTAGAGTGCTTCTTTCTTATTGACAGAGCTAGCAAGAATTTTAACAGGGGCTTCTTGAAAGAAATCAAGATTAAACAGGACTTTGTACAGCTATAACCCAAAAAGCCATGTAAATGCAGGAAAGTGCCATAGCCTCAGCTTCAAATATTTCAAAACCCGTAATGTGAGCTTCTGAGCCAAAGTATAATCTCAGTGTGGTCCGCAGTACACACACTTCCTATGTCTGTACACAAATGCATACATATAGCAGAGCAGTACTTGCACCTTCTCATTTGAATCTTTTGAGAAAGGAATAAAATTGATTATGTTTAGTTCACAAATTATTTTTTTAGGATCCAGCCTATGTATGATAGTTTTACAGTTTATTCACAGGAGAAAGAAAAGTAGACCGTAAAACAGCAATACAAACAAAACAAACATGTTTTGTTTGTATCAAATCAACAATTTTGTATCAAATCGTACAATTCCTTCTCCAAAAATGCTTACTGTTGCAATCAGCATTTCAGTTACAGCAGTGAATTTTAAGTGCTTTATTCCAGTTTCATTCCCAGTTTGCCGTAACAGATCCATGGAGTCAGTGGAGCAGCACAGGTGTGACCAAGAGAAGCATTTACTCGTTAGCAGTTAAGGCCCCAGTCACAAGCGATTTTAAGTCCTACAGCATATCACAAATCGTAATCATATTGAGCTGCTCATAGCATCTTCTTCTCCATTTTAATTTCCAGGAATAAATAAAGCAGTACACACTCTCAGTTCCCAGAGCACCTCCCTGAACATGTGCATCTTTTCTAGCATAATTTTAAGGGTATAGCTTCCAGCTTCATCTGCCCATTTGTCAGCTTCTCATGCATGCGTTCCTTCCCTCCAGCCAAGCTGCCACTTACACAGAGAACGACCTCTGAACTGACTGATTTTTCACAAGCCAGTCTACAGATTTCTTGCTGTTACAATGGCTTAGGATTTAAAAAAAAAAAAAATTACTACAAATTTACTCTCTGAGGAGCTGAGAGAAAAAGGTGGCATTTAGTTATAAAATGAATGTAAAGATCATCACTATACAGACAAACAAAATACTGTCCTTAGTAGACTATATTTTCTTGGTCTGCATAATGTGACTTGTCCCCCAGTGTGAGCATTTAAGGGGACACTATCAGCCAGATTCTCATATGCAATAAGGTCTTTTTATCCCCCTCTGGCAGTGTAAAGCGACTTGAAGACTACTGCAACTTTAAAACACCAAAGCCTGAGGAATCTTTGATGTAGATGCAAATAAAGCCCTTTGCTTTTTATATAACTGTGACAGTGACTGCATTTGCAGTAGAGCCAGCACACTCATGACTATGTTATCCAACAAAAGCAATTATAAAGGAAAACAAGAACTTTGCCTAGGAACATACTGCATGCAAAAATCGCAGCACTTTGATCTTCTGTGCATGTCTCCCCAGTCATCAGGTACTCCACAGGACATAGATAACTAATCTAAAGGCTTATGTCTTACCAGTAGTGCCTCATGTAAACAGAAAATACTCAGCCTTTCTCTGTCCTATCTGTGTACCTTTCATATAATAGGAGAACTAAAAGCCAAACACATTTTTCATAAGCCTGCTGCCTTTGCTCATTTTCCTACTCTTTTCCTTGGAAATGCAGAGTGAGTGGAGTGAACTCAGCGCTCCCAGACAAAGAGATGGGATTATGTGCTTTTCCTTGTCTTCATCTGTGGATGAGACACTCTAGCACAATTCACCAGACACTTCAGATAAGAATAGGCTGAGAAGTGAGAGAAGGAGATAAATGAAATGAAGAACAGAAGCTAGAGTATTACGTTTCTGCTAGCATTAACATACCTCCAGTCTGACTGTGGATTTCACAGGGTAAAACCCTTGATCCACAGCAGTTCAGGATTTGACTTTTCTGAAGTATGTATCTATTTTCCGTCAACTGATATGGTTTTTCTTTTTTAAATGCCTAGATTCATTTCTCAAACATGCAAATTGAGTTGTTTATGTTAAAAGTCAACCAGTATTTCCCTCCATTAACTTGTCGGATAAGTTCTGTCTCCATTTCAAAATTAATAATTTGGCAATACCTCAGCATAACTGGTCCAGCCAAATTTGCAGAAAAATTAGACAAAAATATATTGGTTTGCTTATGTTGCAAAAGTTATTCAATTATTTTAATTTGCTACCATAATAATTTGAAGCTTTGAAAGAGGGATTCAAATTCTGAATAGAAGTATCACCTTTGTATAAGGACAATACTTCTCATTTTTCTTCCAAAAAACTATTTCCATACGACTAGCATAAATTTTATTTTTTAAAAAACTCAACAAACCTATGAATTTGAACCTATGAATCTACAAAAAAACTGGTAGATAAATTCTTAGACAACTTCATTTTTACTCAGGAAGAATGGACTGTGTCCACACAAACTTAATTATTCAGGGAAAGAGGCTAAATTACTAATTACTTTTTCTGTTCTCTTATCTACTGTTAGAAAAGACACGCAGCCTGCTCCCAGACACCAAGCCTCCATAGGAGATGGAATGACACAGCAGGGAAAGGGCAAAGAGACGGGAAAAGACAGCATCTAGGAGTAGACTGGTAGCCATAGATGCAGTCCTAGCATCCTGAGTAAGTGACACCCAGAATAATTGGGTACTCAGTGCTGCAACTGAGCTGTTCCCTACAATGCTAAGGAGCAGGTATTTTCAGTTCTGTGTTCTTTTTAATGACACTAAAAATAATACATGCTTTTCATCTTAATGTTTTCAGATATCCATTTGCCATTTGCATAAATGGGTTAATAATGGGATTTTCTTTCCTGGAAAAGAAAATCCTAGAGTGTTTGTATCACATGCAGATGCTAGAGTAAAGAGTGGCACAGAAAAAAAAAAAATATTAGGACTTTAACATCATATGTTGAGAAGACACATTCTGTAGAAAAAACAGAGCTATCATTTACTTTCAACTAATGCAGTAGTGTTACACCTCTAGTTCTAATGGACTTTATTACTGTGTGAAGTACATTTTGTCAAAACATGTCTAGAAGCAAAATCTAAACAGACCATGCCAGGAACTAGGAAATGTTGTTCACCTTTGGCAGTCTTATTGTGGAAAATATTTTACACACAACCTGGGTAATGTTTTTTCATCAAACAAGCTTTCATAGAAGTTATGGTTGGTTAATATTTTGCATGGATTTGATCCCAAAAGAGCTTTAATATCCATTTCACTCCTGCCACGAAAAGATGGAAAGTACAAGACCTGCAGAACTACAAAATCCAGCAAAAAAAAGGACATAAGCAAAAAATAATAATAGTTCTTCAAAATTTCTTATCAGTTTGCCCTTGTTTAATGTAGAAAATGCATTGGAACTCACTGAAACCCTGGTGGACCTCTTCCAAGGAACGTCATGCTTGCTCTTGTTCACTGCCTTCTTTCTGACATCAATATCCCATCCCAGAAATTAGCAATCCTTTGTGCACTAAGTACTAAGCTACTGAATGAAGGAGAACACCAGAGCACTGCACATTTTTAAGAGAAAGGCCTAAAGTTCCCTTGGTTCATGAAGAAGGGCAACTATTTGGAGCTGTAAAAATTAAATGAAGTGCAGCCATCTCAGCTGTACTGAACAAAGTGCATAGAAATAAGAAGAGACATAATGGTAATATATATGTGGCATTCCCTATTGGCTACTTTACATGGCCTCTTGTCCATGTGTCTGTGTATATGTGACATGAAGAGCGACAAAATACACACGGAGGAATTTCCACAGAATGATGCTGCAAAGGAGAAAATGTACCCAGTGACGACAGAGATGATAAAACTCAACCACCTGAAGGTAAGCCCCCCCTTTCTGTGAGGATGTTTGTTTTAAAGTTTGTCTGTCCCTCCTCTAAACTTCTTATACCTCTGAGCGTTACCACCAAAGCAGAAGGCATGCAACTGCACCAGAGCTGTTACAGTTCTGATCCCTGTCATACTCTGAGCATTCCTGTTCACCCACATTACACCCAGTTTCCTTCTTTGGAAACTGGGTCTTTCCTACTGTATGTAAGAAAACTTGTCAGCCTGTGGCTTATAAATTCATTGGCCAGTTTCCCTGAAACTCAACCACATGACAGAAGACTTAAAAATATTCCATGCTAGACGCCAGAGAACCCACGCAAAATAAAGCTCTTCATGTATATCTTTACTTTGGCATAGACTTCAGTCAGGGCTTCTTTAGCATGAGAGGCAGTCAGCTACAATGCACAAACCCAGAAGAAACCAGGCTCCCTCCTTCACAGCTCAAAAAAATCATTTGAGTCCTCTGCAGCATTGATAACAGCTTTTGAACCTGGAGCAGAACCTCCAGTAGGACTCATCCCACAATTTTGCAGGGCTCTCAGTGGACATAGCTACTGAAACTTGAGCTGTGACCATCATATAGATGGATTGTTACTCTCACATGCAGTCTACTCCATCCTCTGAGCCAATGCCACTGCTCATGCCCATAGCATGCAGAACTGCAGTGTCAGCCCCTAATTTTAACTGTCTGGGAAGATAACTAATTATGAAATAATTCAGTTTAAAAGAGATTTCCATTTGAGGAAGAAATTCAAAATATGAATTCCCAGATGATCTAATCTGCATAATTTCAATGTATTCAACAGAACTACTCCATTTTAGATTAACTAAAAAGCTAGATTCAAAATGCAGCCCTTTACTTTGATTAACTACCTGGCTAGCACTTCACTCATGCTCAATTTATACAGGGTACAAAATCCTTGCTGTTCTCCACTATTAGCAGAAGCTTTACCCTCTTAATTATTTAAGGTAATACAATGAGGTGGTCACTGACCTGGCTGAATAATGAGAGAGACAGTCACTGAGCTTTATATTATACTTCAAGCAAGCTAAATCGTCACTTTTTCTGTGAATATACAGCTCCAGCAATTTATTCAACACTGCCATCTGTACTTCTCAGAAAGGAAATACATTTTTTCACAATAAAACATGAAAAGTTAGTGAGAGATAAGTAAAGCCTGACCGTTTGCTTAAATTTGCATCACAGAGTACTAAAGCATAATATTTTACCAATAGCATTAACATTCAGATTGGAGATTCTTACCTTCTCCTTCACAGTAATGTGACTTCTGCACATTTCTGTCTTTTTGGAAGGATTGCCATTAGAAGCAATGACTATATTAAACAATTGAACTATTTGTTTCAAAATCACTCCCAGAAGATAAAAACACTCTTGGAGAAGCCTCTAAGAGTAGTTGGATAGATTGAAAGGAATGGTAGTTGAAATATGCAAGTCTTACATACAAATCCTTTTGTGTACTTTACTATCTATTTTTATTACAGAAATTATTTTTTCTTAAAAGCCTTGTTCACAAATACATAGACCAAATGAGGTTTCTAAAAAAGTTAGTTTCCACTGCATCTATAACTCAGCCCCAACTTGTTAATTCAAGTGTGATTTTTCACAGAGGAAGAGGCTGTGTGCCATACAGATTGTCCATGTGAAAAATGAGTTTACAGTTGCAAAAAAATCAGTATACCAAAGGCAGCAGCTGAATAGGGTATTTTCTGTTATTCCATAAGAATTACCAACCAAAAAAAAAACCCCAAACCACCATCTATTCAAATATCTTACTTCCAAGTGGTGTAAGCAGAAAGCTACAGGTAAATCTACTTTCAACAATAGGCCAGAGGACCCCAGCCAGAAAAATAACAGTACTTGTATAAGCTACCACAGTAGTTCTTTCTCAATGACAACACCAGTACCAGCTACAAGTCTTAGGACCCTTTCCTTGAATCACAGCTCAAGACACAAGGTTTGCGTCCTAGCATTAATTTTATCTTGAATGGTTTGTGAATTCCAGCCATGATCTGGAAGCACAAGTATGCTCCATCATAACCCATGGACATACATTGCTCGTATGAGTCTTTAGAGCTAACCAAAATGTTTTCACATATAAATATAGATCTTTCTCAAAAGTGAAAATTCAGACTTCATTGACATGGTTTTACTGTTTTCCACCATATCACACAACTTTCTTTAAATTATTTAGAAAGTGCTTAGTATCTAAACCCCAGTTAATAAATTATTTTCCTAGGACTGTAAAAGCATATTAAAATACTATGGAAAAAGTTGTTAAAAACAATGGTCAGTCAAGAGCTGAGTAGAGATTTTTGTGAATGCTAGTGACATCTAAATACTTGCATCTAAAAGAAGATTTAGTGCCTATATGTTCCTGCAAATCAACCCTAAAAAGACTTTTCTCATCCTAGGCTTTCAAAAAGAAAAGATTAATTGGTCATCAATAACATTCTTTATCTGCCTGGCAAACACTTGCTGGATACAAAATGTAGCTAATCATGTCAATCCATTTTCTTCTATTGTTGACACGAAATAACATATACTTCCAGGCTGGAAAGGTTTCCTCATTTTTGATATTGGGATAGTTTCAGGCAACTGAAGTAACCTCCAGAGACTTGAGTGAAATTGCCGAGGGAAGGGTGCAGGAGTACAAGTGCCACTTTGCACACAATTCATCATTACTCTTTGCCCTCAGGAAATTTAGCCCTTCTACAGTCTACCCTTGAATTTTATCTTTTGTTCCTTCAGGGAGAAATGAGTCAGAAAGTTTAATAGCAAATCTTTGAAAGACACTGACCTTAGAAACAAAACCCAAGGCACTATCAGAGAAATAAGTGAAGAGACAATATCCTGATTGTTGCAAAACCACTCTTAAAAAACTGCTGGAAGATAATTTAGAATGATGCTATTTAGAATACAGCCAACTCTGTAATCATCCTCTTCAGTTTAAATCTCATGAGATCAGTTCTCTTGAAGATGAATTGGTAAGTCTGCATGACTGCATCATTACTGCTGGCAGGCTTTATATGCACATATCAAAAGAAGAGAGCAGAGACATTTATTTATAATTTTTCTGTCAAAGTTAGCATGGTTTTGGTAATTGTGCAAACCCATCTGACAAGAAATTCACCCACCATCATCCGCAGATCATTGAAAGTACAATGGCTCTAAACAGCAGTGCTCTGACTTGCAGAATGTTGCTTCAGGACCACCCAGCAAATAGGTCAGCACAAACCTCCTGCTGTAGTACACCTAACTGGCTTCCCACCAGGCGTTGGCAAAAGACTAGCAGGATTCTATCAAAAATGCAGACAATCGTCACCTGAAGATAAAAAATTTGTATATTCCGTCATACACTGTCAAAAATGTCCTATGGTGAAGGGCAGTTCTGAAATGTTCTTACAGAGATTTAATCTTAGGTACAGATGGTTAAATGAATTCCCTAATTCCACCTTGCATTCGTACACCACGTACCTTTATGTAACTTTCCTGAGAAGACATTAAAGCAAATTCCTGCATGATACACATTGTCATTATTGAATTCTGTTGTCTACCTCCTTCTTTAGCTTCAGAACAGTGTCCAGTCTCAATCTGAGTATTTATTCATAACATAGCGAGGACTTGAGCAGTTTGTCAGATACAGCATGCTAGACTAGAAGCAAAGATAATATCCACTTACATCCAGTATGCTAACCTAAACTACCTTAAAATTCTGCTCCCTTAAATTCAATTATTCCCATTTTTCCGATGAATACTGCTATGTGTAATCCCATACAAAATGCATAACTTTCTGCCCCTGTTTTATTTATAGTTTGGTATAGGTTGCTTTGATTTGAAAGTTACATGAAATAAGTCTTCACAACGCACTGATAAAACAAGCATAAGAATGCCTCAGGACAGAAATCTGATCACAGACTGTAGAAAACATCCCTTGAAGTTACCCTGCCTTCTGAGAGAAAACTCTTCCGGACGTGGATATCCAGGCCTGGCACTTATTCATAGTGCAGAATTACCCCAGTAGTAGGAGGAAAGGTTTCTGCCAACAAATGGAGTCTAGGTAGGTTAAAACCTTTCCTTCTTTCCCTACATACATAGTATATCACACCAACGTAGGAGAATGTGAGTCTCCGACTACTAGTGCCAGACGCAACGTCATCAAGCACTCACTCAACTGTGCCGCGTAGGCTTAGGAGGCGCAGAGCATGTAAGGGAGCTGAAGTAACAGAGCTCCAACGCTCTCTCTGATGACAGAACTGGAGAACCTCGGTGTTCATGTGCGTACCAAGAGAGTGACAAAACACAGACAGCATGGGAGGCAGAACTCCCACCTATGGCCAATAGTTGCCGTGACATGCGGGTTCAGAAGCTGTGACTCTGCAAGAGCAGGTGCTCAGAGAATGACAGGAAACATCCCCAGAAGCTCTGCTCCACATGGAGGAGATGGACTGTTTGAGACTAAACTTGAGGAATGATCCATTTCTCAAAGATTTTAAATTTTTGTTTAAATGCTGTCAAATAATTGGAAGTTATATTATCAGTAGCAGTCAAATGAAATGTGACATTTACTGTGACTGAAACATTTAAATCAGCTAAGAATCCCAGTAAAGCCCTCCTGAAATCCATATGTACCACATTTGGACTGCAATCTTTATAGTAAATTTAGGACAAGAGAGATTGAATATCTTCCTAGTTCTTTCTTGGTGGTGTATGAGGCACATGATTAAAACCACAATAATAAAATTTTCTTGAGTTGTTTTCTGTACTTCAGGTACAGAAGAATTACATAAAAGAGTTTCTATTGTTATTGTTTGACCATTATAAGTATTTCTAATAGGGAGTTAGGTCTCCCATTTAAAAAAAATACATCATCATGTGAACAATAGTGTTAAAATAGAACATTTATGGGATGGAAGGAGAATAATGAGGGATGGTAACAGCTGCCAGGGAACCCTGGAAGTACGTAATGAGTTTCTAGTCACTAACTAAAATTGAAAAAGTTCACGTAAAAAGAAGTGATTATTTGCCGGTAAGCCTTCAAGTACATCCTTTGTGACCTGGACATACTTTACAACCCAGCTGTAATACAATTCTCAAGTTGATATTAGGCAATTTCACTGGGTTCAGTAATGACACCAGCTGAAACGTAGTAAACCCAGCCTGGTGTCTCTAAAAATGATTTATGCTAAATTTTGTGATGTGATTAGGATTTTTTAATAAATAAGTATTAATGATTAATGAAATGCATTTCATGCTGCCACATTTCAGATTCATATCTTCTTATGCAGCTAAGAAAATGTAAAACATGGCTATTGATCTATTCGGGTTTAATGAGGTAAAATAAACATTGCAACTAGACGTACTATTATATATTTAATGAAAGTTATTGCATGTTAATTAACTAGCAACTGTTTTCTCAGAAGTGTGAAGTTTATCAACATTATGTAATTTTCCAAAAGCCTTATTTTCATCTTTGCATCTTTGAGTAAGATGTTTATGTTGACTGCAATTCTCTGCTGGGAAGTGTTAACTTATGTGCCAAAGCCATGTATATTTCCCTTAAAAAGCCAAAATAAGATACAGCTATTTAAAGAAAATATTGCTGTTGCAGAGTATCTATACCAGCACAAGAGTGGATATCCTATTATGCACAAGGTTTGGCTGTGACTATGTTATTAACCTGAGACTGGAAACAACAGGCCACGAGACATTTTTTACATTAGATATTCAAGATAAGAGCACATTCATGGGTATGACACAACCCTGTTACCTTTCCCATCCTCCTTACCAAGCTCAGATTAGCAGAGACCTGGTCCTCCAGATACTTGTGCAAATCTTCCCAGCTGCAAGTCTGTCCTTGGCTACAAGTCAGAGTCCCGCAGCCTATTCTAGTATCTGCTACTGAAACTATGCCTAAATTATTTATTGCATTTAAAACCTTCCTGTTTGATTGTGAATCAAACAAAATACTGCTTTAGCAAGTGTCAGTATTATCCTGGAAAATGAAGGCACAAGAGACACTGGATTATTTTCATGAAGACATTTTTTGAAAACAAATGTCCTTTCTTTCATTTTAAAAGCTATATGTGAAGAATTTCATTCCATCATTATGCCTGCATATCAGTATCTGTTTTTACACATGGTCAGATAGGTTCATACAACTTACATCATACTCTTCCATACTCTATCTATGTGTTGTTCCCAGTGCCCCTGGACATGCGATCTACAGGTGACAGAATTCTCATGCATGAATTACAGCAAAATGATTACATGGAGCTAAACTCAGCACAGTGATCTCATCTACTAGGATAAAGAGAGAAATTATGTGTCAACACTACCACTTTACAATATCTATTCCCTGGGACACCTGGCTCTTTTGCCTCAGGTGACAATAGTCCTCTAAGCTGGAGGTCCAGGCTCAGCCTTAGTATTTAAGCATGATAACAGAGGTTAAATTCGTGAGATCACAGACAGGACTATCAAATTGTGTAACTGGATTATCAGAGAACATCACAAAACCTGGCTGGCTAGTTCTGAGACAAATCAGTTCTTCTCCCTGTTTCAGTTAAATTGTATGATCGATTTCATACATCCTTCTAGCTTTCCTGACACTGAGTTATTGAAAACACTTTGACACATTCAAAGAGCTCCATTCAAGCTCCTAAAAAATGACACTTGGTGATTAGCGCCACCAGCAAACAGATGCACAGCAGTTTAATAAAATGTTTTACAGTCTGAAAGTAGTATAAAAAGCATATAAAGAGTCAAAAGAAGCATCACTTTTCTTTGATTAAACTTGTTTTAAAATAAATGTATAGACCTCATAAAATGAAGACAATAGAATACCTGCAGAGAAATTCAAATCTGCAGAGGAATTATATGGAAAGCCTCCAAACACATTGTACCCAAGCAACGATAAATTATGATCCTCAGAATGCACTGGAGATAATTTTTTATGTTGTGGGTTGTTTTTTTTTTTTCTTTCAATAACATGTAGAAAAAAATACCTAGCACATGCTTTGCTGTTTAAACATTGCAACCACGTTAACAGGTCAGCTCTTCCAACAATTCCCATCTCAACCAGGGACACAACTGCAGAACAAAGTAATCAGTCTCTCCCTCTCTCCTTCCCTCTCAGTGTGTGGCAAGCATTCACCAGTTCTGCAGTTCCTCGTTCAAACTCTCCTTAGAAATTAAGCCCTTTTTAGTTGCCCTCTGGCTGACTATTTTTCTGAATTTGCTTGTCTGATACTTCTTCCAGCCCTTGCACATGCTGCAACTTGACCCGTTTTCCTCTGTTTCTTACGTCAGTTTACTCTATTCTGTGCAAGTTTTGTTAATCTCATCATGGTATTAAAGAAGGAAGGGTCCATGACCCTAGCAGCACAGCTCTATGGACGTGAGGCAACGAGTGGTGTATAAATACAGGTGTTCTTCAGCCTCATTCAGAGACTGACAATGCCTGTCATGGATGTAAAAATCACATCTTGTATTTTATTAAGAATAAAAATAAATTGGTTCATCAAAATCATGCACAGAAACTTGATCTCATGTCCAGTAAAGTATTGGTCAAATGCACTGAAAAGGTTGTGTTGGGTTCTGTGGCAGACTAACCTTTTTAATCACATATCAACAGACATTCTAGTCTGCAAACCAAGAACATGGACTTGAGTTCTTCTTTTTCCTTTGTGCATTTCAAAATTCCAGAAATGTGTCAGCAAATTTGATCTCAAAGAACACACAGAGGATGTGTCAGAATGAGTAAATAGACAGCATATAAGCATAGCAGTATTTTGCTGCAGTGTTGCAAACTACTTTCCTCCAAGGAGAACGGGAACCCCTTGCAGTTCAGACCACTGCTTCCTCTTCCCAAACTGGGCACTGACCAGTTTTTACAGTGTGCCCTGGAAGACAGCATCAAGTAATAAAGCTAAATGTGATCCCATTTTATAAAAACTCGAATAGCTGGCATAGAATTAATCTTGCAAAAATGAGGCGGGTGATAAATCACACAAGAGACAAGCCTCCTTACTTTTATTTAGGACATTCTCAAGCCTCAACCAGAGAAATGGAAATCTGTGAAAGGGTACCTTGCTGAACTGTGATGGACTATATCCAAAAGACGATTAAGTCACAAGATAGGATACCTTGATGGCTTTATTCCATTAGTCTGCAGAAAAGAGGGACATTAATGTGAAGAAACTCTAGTTTAAACCACTGAGCCAGTTTTATTTTGGCTGAAAAGAAGTTAGATCTCAATAGAGCTAAAAGTAGAATAAATTTGTCCTCTGGGATTGTTATTTTGATTGTGTGGCTTAAATATTTTATTATTTACCTGATAAGTTAATTTTATATTACACTACCTTTTTGGTCTAAAGTAAGGAGACTAACTTCCATTCTTGTGGTCAAAGCCATTATCTCCAAAGCATTTATTCAGATGGTACATTTCACTTTAAATTTGATTTGAGCTTCAACTGTATTGTTTTCTAATTACATTTGGTGGAGGTTTCACCCTTGTATCTGTATGAGCTGAGTTATTCACAGTTAGGATTTTATTGCACCTAAATTACAAGTTTGGAATGTCACTTCACATGTGATTAATTTGAGTAATCGTCAAGAGTCTGCCAAACAGCCCGTGTTCACCGAGATGAGGCTTTATAAATTAGACAGGCAGTGGGTCTACCAGGAGAGTTTGTGCAGTAGATAAAAACTCTGCAATAGCTAGTGGTGTTTTCATGTGTAATTAGAAAATGCATTGTTCTTCAATTAAGAAAATTAATTAAAATCAAGCAGATGGTAGTCAAGGCATACTGCAATATAATTTTCTCTAGCACATGCATTACTCTCAGGTGCTATCAATGTACAGTATTGGTTTTACATTGTAAATTTAGCTCCAGGATACATTATCACGACTATCTGTTTCTTAATATATTCTTCTCACTCATTTTTAAATTTGCTTGTCATCTAACTGTACAATTAATCCTGTGGTACCCATAAAAGGCAGTGGCTACAAAATAAAGAATTTATTATGGGACATTTTTCCTTCTTTCCACAAATAGTCCTGGTCAAGGAAAAAGGCTAGATTAGAAAATATCTCATCAATGAAAACTGCAAATTGATTTCATTGTTATGTGTGGTATGATGTCATTGATCATGCAATACAATAAGAATAATCATCATATTGACACTCGAAAACAAAAAAACATTGCTTAGTTTATCAGATATTTAACATTCTCTGTAAAAACATTTGATGCAGAAATTGCATCATTTATTTCCTTTCTAAACACCTCAGAGTTCCCAAGGGAAGGTAGATATTAGACCAGGAAGCCTCTGGAATGAAAAACATCTGAGGAAAACTGAAAATCAAACACTCAAAACAACCTCTCCATGTTTTCTTTGTTTATCAGCAAAGAATAACAGGACCACTTAGAAAATTCAGGATCAGTTTCCCCAGTTGTAAAGACTGAAATTTCAAAAAGTACATATCACAATAGCTAGAGTAGTCCTTTCACCTTCAGTCATTCAAAAGTGTTTGATTATGTGACCCTCCTTAACACAGCAAAGATATACATGCACACTCCATGTATTTCTATGATGGAGATGATACATAATCCTCATGTCTTCAGATTTTAATGCAAACGGATGCAAAAACGTCCTTTCAAACCATCTTTGATCCATTCCAGTTGGTAATGATACCTGGTTCCCTGTCCAAGGCTCGAAATATGCTCCATTTTTAACTGAGCGTGACAGAAATATGTCAAGTATCTCAAACCCGCTTAGTAACAGGAAACCAATGTGTTTAAAAATAACATCCATCCCCCCCCCCCCCGAAAAAAAGAATACATAAGGGGAGAGATGATTTTTAAAGCATCGCACAATTGGAGCTTCTCACCATACTAAGGCATGAGAACAAGTTGAAAAGAGGAATACAGTTTCGCGAGGAAGATATGCTATGACTTGCCTCTCTAGCAGAAAATTCAAAGTGTATGTCTCAAGTTCAGAGCTAACCTCAGGCTGCATTTTTTAGTGATGCTTCAGGCATTGCTGAGGATCAAAGGGTACATCTCAGTCATTTTCTCCTTGCATGAGAGACATTGGCCTGTGTTTATTACGGGGAATTCCCCTATAAAGGTCTGCTCCGGGTTTTGCTATACCCAACTTGGCAGAGGGCTACAAGTGCTTCAAGTCCCAATGAAAGATGCCTGTCCACCGTGCTCTATTTGGATTTGCTATGTCTAAGAACGTTTCACCCCAATTCACCTTCCTCATCAACAACATCATCTTGTTTTTTCTGTGTTACCTGAGGCCAATACTCCTGTATAACCTCTATGTTCCTTTAATACACCCTCACAGGGCATTACTCCTGCCTCAACTTAGATCAGTGGCTCAAAGAGCCTTAACAAGGCGGTAGTTTGAAGGAAACGTTAACCACAATTTTTCCCCAACAAAGATATTACTTTAGTATTGTATAAATAAGCACATATTTGAGTATTACAACCCTGAATGGTTCTTAACTAACATTCTAAATGCAAATAGAGGAATCAGCAAGAAAAATACTGAGGAAAATCAGGAGTTTTTCCAGATCTCAAAAGGTTAATCACCCCTCACCTATTTGTCTGGTAAACTGTGCTACTTCAGAGGCAAATAATTAGAATTTTCGCACCTTATATGAATCTGTCATTATCCACTTTGAAAACTGAACATATGTTCTGTTAATATACGCTTACATTTTGCAAAATAAATATTAATTGTAACCGGTTAAGCAGTAATAAAGCTCTCTTCAAGGACCTGAAGAAAATAAATAGGGTTTCTTTTTATCTTTCTTTTTCATTGATGACTAATGCAAATATATCCTATATGTTTTATATCCCATAAAAACTTTGCTTTTAGAGAATTTCCCCCAAAAACAGTTTTGCAAAGAACTTCTTACTTAAAACTATTATACTCAAGACTAACAAGGCTGAGAGTGGATCATTGAAGCCATATTACTGTGGTTTATAAATACCACGATTCATTATGATCCTGGGTAGAGCTGTTATAAAATGATGACTTTTTGCACCAAAGTTTAAAGCTACACAGAATGGCAGAGAAAAACAAGCTAACCTAGCAAACTTTCTGTGAAGTACTGTAATTCCATCTTTGTCCTTGAATCCAAAAGGCTTCTGTCAATCCAAATCCCCATGATATTTTGGGTACTTAAATAACTTCTTAATCACAATGCCAAGCTCCTGGTATCACTGGAAGTGCTGAAAATGAGAGATACATACTGTGACAAATGAGCAGCTATCACATACATAAAAAGCTATTTGCTTTAGGGATGCAACATTTCGGCCCAGCTTTGCAATGCATAATGCAGCCTTAGGAAAGCTGTTTACCCACGTGTTTCAAATCTCCATCTGTAAAATGAAAGTAGTATCTATTATTGAAGATGATCATGATCTGACCAGCAAATGGTTACAGAAGCTTTTCAGATTGTCATGTTGACAGAATAATGCCAAGGTAATCTTCTACGTGAAAAAAAAGGACCCTGCAAATTCAGGTTGCAAGGAAATTCAACAACATTTAACAAAGCAAAGATCAGCGTCTGCTGCAGTATAGAGCGTTTTGGCTAGCTTGCTTTTGTAAGCATGTTAGCTTGTCTCCATCATACTCTACAGATTAACATGGAGTTAAACAAACTCAAATGCAGACCAGAGAGAAGGTCAATCTGAAGCAACACTGTATGTAATCCTGTTATATGAAATGATTATTTGTCCATCTCCATTTCTTCTCTTCTCACGGGGCTTTATACTGAATTGTCTCGTTTGTTATGACTCTTTTGTGTTAATGTCCTTTCTTATCATTTAGCAGGTCCATGAAATTGCCCAGAACTGTAAACATATTAAAGCAGAACTCAGAAACGGAGAATATAGACAAGGAAGCAAAATGACCCTTATTGTTCCAAATTATCTATATACAATGAAGATAAAGATGGAAAGAGGCAGTGATGAGAGCCATGAATTTGGGAAGCTGTTGAGTAGAGCACTGAGGGAATAGCACTTGTTTGGCAAAAGAGATTTACCTCTTTGTTTTTAAAGTCAAATGATATTTCCTAAATAGCAGCACAACTTCTCTAACTGTTCAAGCAATAGCACTAGTCATGGAATGATCCCATAATAATGGGATTCCCTTTCTGCTTTTCTAATTGAAGTCAGTTTATCACATTTAGTAAAGATTACAAAAATCTATAGCATACATTTTTCAGAATGCGACAAAGATGATAGATGTTTTAATAACAGTAGGGTCAGAAAACAATAAGCCTTTGACCATAACAACCTATAGGCCCAGCTTCGCCTGTACTAGAAAGAGTGAAAATGATGTGATAAATCAAAATGGAAATAGAGACTTGAGCAGCAAACCTGACCCGCCTCCCTCTCCACATTTACTCTTTATGTGCCTCAATGCCAAATCCATTATGGCCAAATAGGTTTTCTACAGATTTTTTTAAATGGATGAGAACAGATAACATATATACTTTCCAGTTAAAAATGCTGCTGACCCCAACTCCGCTTTTTGGTGCCATTTTCTTAGGGCTTCCAGGAAAGAAAATCTGTTAGTGTGTAAGCTGAAAGTGCAGTTTGCATGCTGATGAAGTTTACTTGCCAGAACGATCTAGAAAAATTAATGTCAGGAAGAAAATTAGGAACAAAGAATGTTGATAATTTTCTATGCAAAACTAACAAGGAGCTCTTGATTTAAAAAACAAACAAACAAAAAAAGCTAAGAGGTTCTTTCCCTCTAGTTTTTCATATTCCTTATGCACTAAAAATGACTGTTTAACAAGAAAACTAAATCATTCAAAAGGAATGGCCCATTGGAGATCAGAAGTTAGGTGCTTCTGTCCTCTGGGTAAACAGGATATTCAGTATAATGGAATAGAAGGAAGAGGATTTCACTTTCTCACTATCTCAATGCAGCTAAGTAGTAGTACAGCTAGTAAATGAGACATTCAATTCCCTACAGTTTGAGGTTAGGCCAGAAAGAGAGCTTTGTGAAAAGTGGAGAGTGTCACACATAAACTGTACACCAGTAGCTAAATTCAGAGTTTGCCTTGCTATTTGCTGCTTAATATTACTGTTGTGACATACTGAAAAATGTCTTCCCTATTGTACCTTAGAGAATATATCACCTAGTCTTATTGCAATCAAATGAGCTTTCAGACCTCTACCAAGGTCTTCCAGATTATTAGAGGAAACAAAGTGGGTTATAGGCATTTTAATTCAGTCTTACTCTTTTACAGCTTCCTACCTGCCATCTGTTAACTAAACCAGAGATCTTAAATGCTGCTATAGATTCAAGGTAACTTTCTACTGCACCCAGATGTCTCCTTTGAAAAGATGTTACCAATTAAGTTGCTACCAGTTCTATTTTAACACATTGCAGACTGCAGACTTTTTCACATAACTTATTAATGTATCGTTATTGTGCACATCAAGAGGTGTATGGGCATGTTTCTTTCCATGTGTACAAACACACACATCAAAAATATTGTACTGATCCGTGGTCACAATACAACGTGATTGAAACCTTCAGTATGTTCTAAGCTCATGGGCCTGGGAGCTATCTGGTTACTATTTCAATATTAAACACAATAACAGGCTAATCTTTAGCCTAGCTGTGGTTAAAACTCACAGCTGCAACACATATTGATAAACACAAAAACTTCACATCTTTACTCTCAGTTTGAGATCCCCCAGAGGTCTCTGTGGGGGAAAAAATCATTTTAGCAGAGACAAAAATTAAATGAGGTTGCCAACCACTTTTGCACTTCTTTAAGTAACACAAGGAAGTATCCCTTGCAAGAAAAAATGAAAAGAACAATATTGAATGAGAAAATGATTTTCAATTGGATGGTGAGAATTATCTAGCAAGTGTCACTTTGGCTTTTTCAGACTTTCACAGGCAGAAAGCATCTTGCTGACTGAAGATTAATCTAATTCTTTCAGATGGCTGCTAAAGTCACTAGACTCCCCCAGCATAAGCACACACAGAAAAAATCTCACATAAAAGCCAACACAGTAGAGTTAGTCTCTTTTCTACTGGTTCAGAACAAAACAACAATCAGCACTTTATCTGATAGAATGGCTATAAATAGATGTTCTTGTGAAAACTAACTCTGAGGCTATCCTGGGGAGAAGCTTCAACAGGGGATACAAACAGTTGTACCTGGAGTCCCACTTTCAGAATTATATGCTCATTGCTGGAGCCACCGCCTCTTATCTTCATAACACTATGCCACTTTGGATATAAAATTCAATAAGGCTCCAGCCGGTAGGTCACATTCACTCAGAACTGCAGATTTAAACCAAATCTCAGTTACAAACATACCTCCTTTTAATCATATCTACCAACAGTGATTTTAATTTCTGGGGTCGTTAGCCAGTTCACACAATACCCTTGACAATGACAATTGAAACCTGACTAACACCAGAGCACGGTATACCTGTACTTCTTGTATTGCAAGAGCCTTTGCGCAGCAGTTTGCGTGAGTACCTCTGCAAAACATATATCTTGGGCTGATGAGACAACTAAATTTCCTCACCACTGGGTACACCTACACTATGCAACCAGAAACGTACTAGTGAAATTAGTGATGCTCCCATGCTAATTAATATTAATTAATTAATACAGCTACTAATTCACTACCAAGTTTGGGTTTGCGACTTCGGAACTAAACAAAGCAACATCTAAAGCAATTTCTAATCGATCTCTTCTCAAAACCTACTGTCCATGAAATCCTGGGCCTTCCTCAATAGAAACTCATGCTCCGTTGGGCAGAATATCTATTCCTACTAATCAACATATTCAACAACCGGGTCAAAGCAGTTTTATTGTCCTTCGTTTTCTCACTACATTGAAAGAGCACTGAAATGTTTCCAATATGCTTATATTGCCATCTGGTGCTCACATCATGTAACCGCATGTATTTATACTTAAAACTGCAGCTCTCCATCCAGGCTCCCAAATGTCTGTAGGTCCATGGACTATTTCCAGGAGGACAGCAAAATCTAACTATAAACTACATTCACTGTCAGCAGAATTAAATGTCCGATTCAGTGGTCCATTCCTATGGGAAAATTTTGCAGCACAAAACAAAGAACACTGATAATCACTATATACATATCCATACATATAGTGACATATATACATCCACATAGTGTGCGTATATGTGTAGTAAGTCACTATATATCTAAAATTCACCTGCAGCCTCAAGATAAAAGCCAAGAATGCAGCTTCCATGCAAGCAGAAAACAAGGTATAACACAGACCATTTTTCCTGTTTTCCTCTGCACACATCACACCCCACCCCTCCTTATTCCAATAACATTAATCCAGCTATAAAAATCATTAAATTCTCTCACACGAGATATTTTGGCATGTATTTCAGATACCTTCTGAGTTCTAAATATATGAAGTCTGTGTTTTTTTAAGGTCTTTCTACTACCTGGAAAACTTAATGTAAAATTCAAAAAGACATCTATGATTCTGATATAAACTGTTGATTTATGATGCTGGAGCATTAAGAAAGTTGGTTTGTATTGGGAGAGCTGGGATCAACTCAGCAATTTTGTAGACAGGCATGTTGTATTTCTCACGTTGAATGTTTTAGGAACAGCTCCAAAACCTGAGGTATTAAATGAATCTTTCAACTTAAAAAGAAACCCCTATTGGATTAGTGCAGATTATGTTCAATAAATTGCTTGCTTTTATAATTAGGCTGCATCCCAAATTTCAAACAGTTTTTTCTCTGGCATTCAATCCATGCTTCACCTGTCCTTAGAAAGCACTTTAGAATATGGATTGGAGAGTATTTTATTGCATTATAATTCACTCTGACCTTATTCCCCTTGTCCCTATATTAGCAGGAATGGAAAGGACAACAGAGGTCCATGAATCACATCTCTGTCAACTACCATATCATAAGATTCTGTCCAGGCAGAAACCCAGCTCTCTCTGTGAAGTCTCCCTTTGTATTTGTTTGCAAACGCAGTCTGACTTGAGAATACTTAACCTACTTCTGCCCTTCCTGACATCCAAGCTGTCTCTTTGGTAAGCAGTTCCTTTTGGTGTTATAACACCTCCACTTATTTTCAGTGTCCCTATTTGGATAAATAACAAGACTTTCCTGAAAAAGAATATTCCTACATTTTCACCTCTTCCCCAAAAGATAACATTTCACTTTAAAAACTCCAAATACTCTGAATCATTATTTAATGTTGTTTTAATGTTATGGTCCAGTTATGGTTCAGTTTTGGTTTGCTCTAAAACAATGTAAATTGCTTTCATGTGTTTTTTCAGTTGTTTTTTTACATGCTTAATGCATCTGAAGTTTTTCCCCAGGTTTGCTCTAGAGTAAAAACTCCATTATTCTAAAGCAACAGCTATTACGGTAAAGGTAACAATAGCAATTGATCTACCACCAGTACCTGCAGTAAATTTGAATTTCACTGCTCCCACTAAGTTCCAAGCTTAAGTCACTGTACCGACTTTTTGCCATGATTCACATGGTTTCTATACCATTTCTCCTGCCTCCAGTTCTCAAACCATTGTATTTCATTTTTTCTAGCCCTTGTTTATTTTGTGGGAATTCTTTTAAGGACTCATAGGAAAACAGTCATTTTGTTTCATCCTTTTTCTCCAGAGCCAGAATCTTGTCACTAAAACCTTAGAGCTTATTTCAACTTTAAAAGACATTAATTCACTGAGGAATTCCACTAAGGCTGCTCTAGCTATTAGCCAGTTCTTTACTTATGAGCCTTTGATTTCTTCAGAACATGCTTTACTTTATTAACCAAACAAATTACTTCTGAACAGATGCAAAATTCTCAGCAGAGTTACTGAAAATGTTTCCTAGACTCCAGTGGCATATAGATCAAATTCTTGATAATTATTTACACGTGTTTGGTCTCCAGGTCTGAAATTTGAAATTCTGCTACGTATTAAACCTTATAGATACAGTATAAATCAGGCAAGCTAAATACTGCTCCATCCTTCTTGCAGCTAAACCTCAAATTTAATTCTGTCATTCTCCCAAAGAAGATAACTGTATGTCACGTTTGCTATAGCATGTCTAAGACATTTTCTGTACAGCAGTCACAAACTTTATATATTAGCAATTCATGGAGAGATTTTACACCTAGAGCTTCTATTGAACTTGATACTCTGCAAGAATCATTCACAAAACCTACCAGTCCTGTCAGCAAAAAGTTGGCTGCTTTCCTTACTTGCTAAAACATGATAACATGATAAACAGCTTTCACCCACATCAGTGAGACTGTTCTAACCCCTGGGCTAGATGAAATACAACAGCAAGTCTTTCTCAGCAGTCTCTGCTAAAACTCTTATAATCCGCATTAAATGCTTTGTTGGACCATGTACAAAATGCTCATTGGGGCGGGGGAGAAAGCCCAGGTACCCCTTTGTGCAGTCCTAACCACGAGCACATGTGCTGTAAGGAAAGAAGCATCTTCTTTCTAAAGACAGGCCTGCTCATTTTCATCCCACCAAAACTTAGGCTTTCTCCTGAATCACACAAGGTAGGGGGACTAATTTTCTGAGGTTTGATATTGCCACAGAAGCTAGGCTACCCTAAAGGCTTGGTCTGAACGTAGTTACTCTGCTGAGTGCTGCACGACAGGTGAATGGATTTAGAGTCAAGCCTAAACTATAAAATACATAAACTAGAAGAAAAATAAATGGCTTTAGCATTGTGACAAGAATAAGCACACTTAGGAAAAAAAAAAAAAAAAAATCAGATTTTACTACAGCATGCTGCCTGCTGAATGAAGTCATTTCTCTCATGTTCTGTATGAAATATAGCCATTTGAACAAGCATCTAGGTCACAAGGAAATGTTTTTACCCTATATCTCTGGTTAGAATGCAAGAGATCAAAAATACATGACGGTGAGAGATGATTCAAAACATTTTGGAAGGACCCTAGAGTGAACTTGTTACTCAGAGTGCCAAGGAAATCTTTTTACTAGACTAATCCAATGAACCAACACTATGACTTGTGCAGCCAGTGTCATTTCTCCTTTTGAGACTTTTCATTTATTTTACTGTGCGGCCCTGAGACTTTTTTTCATTGTTCTTTATCTTTTTGGCCAAACTTCTAAAAACTAACACTAGATGGTGCTTTCTGATGAGAAAACCACAGGCCCCTTTTTCTTTAAAACATTCTCGTGCTGCGGCACTGGAACAAAATAAAACGAGTGTTGCAACTATGACAGGCTTTGAAGAACCATGCCATCAGATTCCCAACACTTGTTCTATTTCGAAGGATAGAAAACTCATAACAGAATCATTAAAGTGTAAACTGCAGAATAAAATTAAGTTCCTGAATGCTGCTTTTTTTGTTGTATGAAAATCCAGCGTTACAAAGTTAATACATTTTGAGTATATTAAACACATCAAAATAGTGATTGTAGTCATACATGGCACGTGTAAGATTTTATTTCTACATATATAGATATTTAATGTTTTTATTTAACTAAATGTAGATATTCTGTTTATATATAAAGTACTCAATATTCATAAATAAAAGTAATATTTCTTCATGCCAAGTGACCGTAAATTCTGATACTACATGAGAAAGATGGAAAATGGTATTCTTATAAATTAAAAGCAGGGATAAATAGTCTACTGGAAATGCTGAGATAAAATAATTTAAGAATTTTTTCTCATCTATGTTAAAACGAAGTTAACTGTAGTTTGCCTGGACCAGTGGTCCTTGATCTGTGGATATGTTCTTTTTTGACATTTTCATTTGGTCAAAAGGAGATCACACTGTAGGAAAGACACTGTGGTCAAGGATAACAATAGGATGCTTTAAAAGAGCTTATTTCTTAACCTGTTATGCATTCCTAATAAGTCTATAAGCCTCATATGTGTGTCATTTTTAATTAGATTAACAAATTCTTTCCCAAGAGTGGCTACGTATATTCACTCAGTACAGAAAATAACTTAGTAGTTAAATAAATATGATGACCAATTATGACTTTAATGAATCAGTGCTGTAAGTTACCAGATGAGTTTGAAACAGAACGAACATGAACTAATTACATCAAACTGAAGAACAACCTGAGCTCTATGTAATAGCTAATCCTGCAAGGAGAACAATCACTAACAATTACAGATACGTTATCTTCACAACCAGCTGATGTACACACTTGGAGACATACAATGGGTGACCTTCCCACTGAAAGAATTAAACTCTGCAGGAACTGCGGCACTGCTGAAAGTTTTGATTCCCGCAGAATGCCTTGTTCCCTCCATAGTTACAAATTTATTTAACAGGGATTAATTGGTTATGACTGGAGTGAGCCTGATTCTGTCACCCTTGCTATAGCAGAGTACCCTCTTTGAGGTACACAGACCTACTCCTTCACAGGAATGCCTGCGTGGCACGGCACTGCACAAAAAAAGGATCACAGCACTGAACTGTGAAGTAGCAGGAAGGAAATCACAGAATTTTCAGAGTTGGAAGGGACCTCTAGAGATCATCTAGTCCAACTCTCCTGCTAAAGCAGGATTGCCCAGAGCACATTACTCAGGACTGCATCCAGGCGGGTCTTGAAAATCTCCAGAGAAGGGGACTCCACAACCTCCCTGGGCAGCCTGTTCCAGCGCTCCGTCATCCTCACCGTAAAGAAGTTTTTCCGTGTATTTGAACGGAACTTCCTGTGTACTAACTTGTGCCCGTTACCCCTCGTCCTGTCACTGGGAACCATTGAAAAGAGCCTGGCTCCATCCTCCTTCAACCCACCCTTTAGATACTTGTACACCATAGTAAGGTCTCCCCTCAGCCTTCTCTTCTCCAGGCTAAAGAGTCCCAGCTCTCTCAGCCTTTCGTCACAAGGCAGATGCTCCAAGCCCTTAATCATCTTAGTTGCCCTTCGCTGGACTCGCTCCAGCAGTTCCCTGTCCCTCTTGAACTGGGGAGCCCAAAACTGGACACAGTATTCCAGTTGTGGCCTCACCAGTGCAGAGTAGACGGGGAGAATGACCTCCCCCGACCTACTGGCCACACTCTTCCCTATGCAGCCCAGGATTCCATTGGCCTTTTTGGCAACAAGGGCACATTGCTGGGCCATGGATAATTTACTGTCTACCACGACCCCCAGATCCTTCTCCTCAGAGCTGCTTCCCAGCAGGTCCGCCCCTAACCTGTACTGGTGCCTAGCATTCTTCCTCCCCAGGTGCAGGACCTTGCACTTGCTTTTGTTGAACCTCAGTAGGTTCTTCTCTGCCCAGCTCTCCAGCCTGTCCAGGTCATGCTGGATGGCAGCACGGCCCTCTGGGGTGTCAGCCACCCCACCCAGTTTGGTATCATCAGCAAACTTGCTGAGGATACACTCTGTCCCCTCATCCAGGTCATTAATGAATATATTAAACAAAATTGGACCGAGTATTGACCCCTGGGGGACACCACTGGTTACAGGCCTCCAACTAGACTCTGTGCCGCTGATCACAACCCTCTGAGTTCTGTCCCGCAGCCAACTCTCAATCCACCTCACTGTCACCTCATCTAGCCCATACTTCCTCAGCTTCCTAATGAGGATGTCATGGGAGACAGTGTCAAAAGCCTTGCTAAAGTCAAGGTAGATGACATCCACGACTCTCCCCTCATCCAGCCAACCAGTTATAACATCATAGAAAGCTATCAGATTGGTCAAGCACGATTTACCCTTGGTAAATCCATGTTGACCACTTCCAATAACTTCCTGTTCCTCAACGTGTTTGGAGATGACATCCAGAATGAGTCGCTCCATTACGTTCCCAGGGACAGAGGTGAGACTAACTGGTCTGTAGTTCCCTGGGTCCTCCTTCTTGCCTTTTTTGAAGATCGGAGTGATGTCAGCCTTCCTCCAGTCCTCAGGCACCTCTCCTGTTCTCCATGACCGTTCAAAGACGAGGGAGAGTGGTCTAGCAATAACATCCGCCAGCTCTCTCAGCGCTCGCGGGTGCATGCCATCAGGGCCCATGGACTTGTGAATGTCCAGCTTGGCCAAGTGGTCTCTGACACGGTCCTCCTCAACTGAGGGAAAATCTTCCTCTCTCCAGACCTTCCCCTTTGCCTTCAGAGTATGGGATTCATGAGGGACAGCTTTAGCAGTGAAGACCAAAGAAAAGAAGGCATTCAGTAACTCTGCCTTCTCTGTGTCTTCCACCACTAGGTGGAAGACACCACTCATTCACCAGTGGGCCTACATTTTTCCCTAGTCTTCCTTTTTCTATTGATATACTGAAAGAATCTCTTCTTATTGTCTTTAACTGCAGTGGCCAAGCTCAGTTCTGATTGAGCTTTGGCCCTTCTCATTTTCCCCCTACATAGCTTTGTTACATCTTGATAGTCCTCATAAGTTGCCAACCCCCTTTTCCAGAGAATGTAAACTTTCCTTCTTTTTCTGAGGTCCAGCCAAAGTTCTCTATTTAGCCAGGCTGGTCGTCTTCCCCGTCTGCTCATTTTTTGAGACAAGGGGATGGCCTTCTCCTGCGCTTTTAAGAGCACCTGCTTGAAGTATGCCCAGCCTTCCTGGGCACCTTTGCTCTTCAAAACTGCCTCCAAGGGACACTCTCAACCATGCTCCTAAACAGGCTAAAGTCTGCCCTTCAGAAGTCCAAGGTGGCAGT
Organism: Vanellus vanellus; assembly: GCF_965231255.1. Taxonomy (NCBI): domain Eukaryota; kingdom Metazoa; phylum Chordata; class Aves; order Charadriiformes; family Charadriidae; genus Vanellus; species Vanellus vanellus. Next base: position 22,879,541 of record NC_138913.1, on the reverse strand, counting down.
TCTGCTGGCTCCCCGCCTTACTTGTTCAAGAACTGAAAATTCTATCAATTCGTGATCACTCTGCCCAAGGCAACCTCCAACCATTACATCCCCCACAAGACCTTCTCTGTTAACAAACAGTAGGTCCAGTAGGGCACTTCCCCTAGTTGGTTCCTTCACCAGCTGTGTTAGGAAGTTGTCTTCCACACACTCCAGGAACCTCCATGACTGTTCCCTCTCTGCTGCGTAGTATTTCCAGCAGACGTCTGGGAAGTTGAAGTCCCCCACAAGAATAAGGGCAGATGATCGTGAGACCTCTGCCAGCTGCTTATAGAATACTTCATCGGCTTCTACATCCTGATTAGGAAGTCTATAACAAACTCCCATCACGATGTCTGCCTTATTGGCCTTCCCCTTAATTCTTATCCATACACAGTCAAGGTTGTCATCCACACTGTTAAGTTCCAGACATTCAAAACTGCTCCTAACATAGAGGGCCACCCCACCACCTCTCTTTCCTTGCCTATCCTTTTTGAAGAGTTGGTAGCCATCAATTACAGCACTCCACTTGTGTATGTCCTCCCACCACGTTTCTGTGATGGCAACTATATCATAGTTTCCTTGCTGTACAATGGCCTCCAGCTCCTCCTGTTTATTCACCGTGCTGCGTGCATTAGTATAGATGCACTTCAGCTGGGCTAATTGTCCTGCCACTTTCTTGGGGGGACAAGCCCTAAATCTGCTGACTAATTATATCATATTAGTTAATTATATTCTTATGGCACACCTTGGATTAGAAATCATACAGACTAATGAGGCGAATCATGAGGCAAAATACCTCCGGGGTATTTTGCGGGTGAAAAGCTCGCTGCTTTGGAAGATACCGTATTACATCCATGTAGGACCCCGCTCCAGAGACCACATGGACTCTGCCTCCCATTCCCCATATGGGAAAAACTCCTTCCACTTTCCAAAGAATGACAGAAAAAAAAATATCACTTCTTAATCAATAAACTCAAAGTATGGGCAATGTAAATTAGGAGAGTTTCCTGTAAGAAAAAACTGCAGAAAAGGAGCATTTCTAGAGTATAATACTACCAAGTTTCACTGCAGTTTCTGCAAAACTGACTTTTTTTTACAGTGAAGTTTTGATTTTGTTAGAAGTTTTATTTAATTGTCGTTTTGCTCTGATGAGAAGACAGTCATTCCCTTCAGGTCACAAGAACCTGTTCTGAAAAATTTTTATTTGTCACATTCAAGCTGAAGATCACTTTGGATCATTTCAACAATAGTCAATATTCACCAAAGGTGCCCCAGAGCCGGAGCTTCCTGACTAGACTACATGTCCCAAGACTCATCACAGACTTCATTTTCCAGATGAGCTCCAGACAGTATCCCTGCTATGACATCCTGTGACCCTACCCACAAAAGTACGTGTGGATATGAAGCTTCAACATAATACTTATCAACACAGTTTGGTGTCAAACACAGTTGTTACAAAATGTTTTTGTGATGCTGAGAATGCCTCCGAGGTCTCATTATTGATGCAAAATTTTAAAAATATATGTTGATTTTAGCAAACCACCGATTACTTATTTTAATCATAAATTGACTGAGGATAAATGTTAAAATACCCTTTGAGATCAAAATGCTTCAGTTAGACCACCAAAAAAGTAATACAACGAAAGGAAAGTAAAGTAACACAGAACACGCAACCCTATTTAATCTGCTTTGACCTCTTTTCACCTATAGAGACAGAACTGGAAAGACAAATCATGGCAGTATTGCAGATACAGAACCATTGTACCAGGTTTTGCCATTCTCTGATGTGTTAATATTTTATCTGATAACATTAAAATTAAGAATTGAAAAATTAAAGAGAACTTTATCCATGAATGTAAACTAATTGGATACAGAATACTTGAGAACCTCTGAAAAAGTTGGGCTTTGCCAGCAGCACCTTCTGCAAAGGAAAAGGAAAAGCTGTGGATAGACACCTGGTTCTGATTTCATTTATACTGGTATAAATCAGAAGTGGCACCATATCAAGTCAATGCAGGGATTTGAGAACAAAGTGTGAAATGTGCAATTTACAGCAGCTTCTGAATAAGTGGTGCAGCCCTATACCTAGCTAACTCAAAGACAGAAGAAAATAACATAGCACAGAAATAATTCAGCTTTCCCCTTCCATCTTAGGTCACATAAATCAAGCAAGCCAGAGAAACATCATGGACATTGTGATCCAGAATTATAAATAAATCTAAATCTTGATAAGTAATAATTCCTTTAAGCACCAGTGAACGTGAAAGGTCACTTCACTTAAGCAAACATCCACATGAACATGTACCATTAACAGTGATTTTCAGTGATTCAGGTGAAACAATAGAGTAGCTTCTGAAATAAAAATTCAGCTGTTTGGGGGTATACTTGACCTGTAAAGACTGTAATAAAACTTTAGAGGTGGGAAAAGCTCTTGAACTAGCCACGTTCTCTGATTTTCTTCTTTATCTAATCTCATGTGTTATACAGAAAACTCATCTCATTCCTTTCACTGTCCAGTACTCTTTTGCAGTTTGGCTGGCAGGCTGCCTACTCGAGGTAAGAGAGGTACAAGGTGCCAGAGGCATGACCGTTACAGTGACAATGGCATCTATGGTGGGATTAAATAAGACTATAGTCAACTCTTTGCACTTATCTCACAAGTCTGTCTTAACCCATCATCTCCCCACTTCCTCACATTCTTCAGCTTGTGCACAAGAGAACTAACAAAGTGACAAAGAATATAGCAAAGTTATTTTTCTTCAAAAGGTTTTTGTTTGTTTCCTTTGTTTTTCAGGAGGACAGAACTGCAGGCCTCCAAGGAGTTCATACAGACCATTCCTGCTCTTCCTGCTAGCTAAGCTCTTCTTGACACAGTTGTCAGCACTAAAATACTGTTGTTTAAATGTTTTTCTTAATTCCATATGGAATACATAAAAAGTCCAACCAGCCAACAGTCATGGTCTCATTCACCCTTCAGAGTGGCTGCAGCTTTAGACATCTGTTAAAAATCTGGGTGGAAGTAGAAACATTAAAGAAATAGTTTCTAAGACTGAGTGCCTCTCTAGGAGAGGTGGAATTACCACTGGGCAAAGAAAGGGAAATCAGTGGCTTCACTGGGCAAAGAAAGGGAAATCAATCGCTTCTACCCCTCTATAAACCTGAAAAGCTACTTTGGAAACATCCTAAATGGAGGCTCTGCTGGTTGGCGGGAGGGGGGGGGGGGGGGTGTAAAAGCATGGATTGGTTTGATAAATGCCTTTTCAAGAATCTATGAGATTGACAGGTTTCGTGCAGTCCCCACGAGTTTACAGGACACGCTCCTTTCATCCCTCCCGCTCCCCCACTATGTGCTTAGCCCAGCTGCATGGCAACGTGAATTGTAGTGGAAATATTTAGGAAATCTTTACATTATAATGTTAAAGGAGTTAGACAATTTGTCCATCCCTTCTTATTTATGTCCAAACAACATTAGTTTTTAATAAATCATCTAAATCCGCAGTTCACACTTCTATCTCTTCCTTCACAATGGCTTACTGCGAGCTTTTGCTATGGAGCAGCTGAGTTCAAGATTAATATAAGATTTATTATTTTATTCTTTGTTGTCTTTGCTCTACTAATTAAGGGGAAATTAAACCAGCCAGAGACCTATTATTCTTAGATTTAGTTAAATTAAGGCAACGTTCAACAAGAGTATGCACATTTTACTCACTATTTTTCAAATCTCTTTTGTACAATTTGATTTAGCTTTTATCTTCTTGAAAGGATATTTTTTTATCTTGGAATCAGGGGTTTCTGATTCTGAAACAAGCTGGAATCAGTGGCAATATACATAATTACTTAACTGAGAGTAATGAGCCACACTGACCACTGGAGTGACTTAGTATTTTTAAAACAAGCTAATTCAGAGCAATGTTTTTCAGTTAAGAGCATAGTTGCAAGCTTCATGGTGGAGCATTTGGCAAAGACAGAAGAAAGCCCAAAGGAATAACGTTTGAAATCACAAAGTGACCCCCTAGGTTATTATAGTACTAGAAGTCAAGGACAATTTTATCAACTTTCAGTAGAGATCTACCTTATGCTACAATATTGATGGAAAATGAATAGAAATTGCATTCAAGCACAGAAAGAAATCAACCATCTGTTTGGAAACTGCTGTATCCAGTAGTCCACAATCTGCACCTGAGGTAAGTAGAGGACAGTGCTATTCTCAAATTTAAAAAAAAAGAAAAAAAAGCAGCTATAACTCAAAGTGAGAGAGATCTGATAAATCCACACCATACTTATCTATTGGGTACAGTGAGTTGGTGGACTATTCCACTTGATCTAGCAGATTTTTATCTTCTTGAATGCTCTGAAGCATTCATTTCTGTTTTACTCTAAATACTAAAGATTAAATGTATTGAAGAGAAAACTAAATTTAATGACAGATGTAGAGGTCACTCGGGGCAAGGAGTCATCAGGGACAACTGTTTTCAGGGGCACTTTTAGCATGGTGTGAATTAAGTTTAGCATTGTAAAAGGCAATGATGTGTACAGATGGGGCCCCCTAGAACAAGAGGAAGTACAGTTTAAGTAGGAAATCTTTAGAGAATGTCAAACACCATTTATTCCTAACAATGAACATGTAGCTCCCAGGCTTACTAATCTGTGCTCCTGTATTACCAATAGCCCATTCCAAATCTCTGATAAAGCAGAAGCCAATTTAAGACTGAGCGCCATATTCCACATTCTGAATCCAACCCCACAAGAATCATTAAAAAGTCCTCGTTCTACCCATTGCTGGGCTGCCTGTCCCTAGCAGTACTGAATCTGCATCACACCAGCTCCTGTGGCCACAGAGACCAAGTGCTGATTAAAAAAAAAAAAATGTTTTATGTGGTGTGGTAGAGGACAGATGGCAGCAGCAGCTGGAAACCTTTGCAAAATATACGTTTTGTAATTCTGAAAACAGCAACAAAAAAAACTCCAGCATACACAGAAAGAACTGCAAAAAACACAGCTGAATGTCTAGTCCTGAGAGCACAAATGTACAAGAAGGACTATTCAGTCAGAGGATTGCCCTTTTTTGCCAAAGCAGGCCAGTGCCAAGGCTCACCCCAAGTGGGAATGCTGCTGGCACAGCACACACCTTCGCCCAGCTCCCCAGGGCATGCACAGTTGCTTGTCCAAAGCATTACCTTGAAACTATTGGTTTGTCCCTGAGATGGAGAAAGCCATACTGGGTCCAGTAGACCGTGGCTCTTGCAGGCAGTAGTGACAAACACTGCTTTTATTGAACAACACCCAAGTCTGGGGGCTGGGGACAGTGTCATCCCCAACAGCCCAGCCTGACTGGGAGAGGAGAGGCCTTAATGACCTGCCTGTACAGGTACTGTAGGCATGAGATTTGTCCAATCACCCTGGCCAGCCTGTGAATAACACTTTCACTCACCTCCTGTCAGGGGTACATGACCAAAATTGTTTCTCTGAAGCATACAGGACTTGTGTTAGGTCAGACAGATGGGTTGTTTTAACCTAGCAACTTGCATGTTCTGAAGGCAATGAGACATATCTGGGTACTTGCACAAAGAAAGAACAAGTTCTCTTTGACAGGGATAATTACCAGATTATAAATGCAATCATACAAATAGCTCAAATTAAGGAACTGCACTTTTTCTTTTGTAATTTTGGCTTTCTAGAACCCATTAAAAATCCCTCTGGTGCAATCTCATGTCTCCTTCCAATCTTATTTTAGTAATCAAAAAACCTGGATAGACTTAGGTAGGGATAAATGCCTTCCTAGTTTTCACACATACTCACATTGCTCCCTGAAATTTAAAGTCTTGATGAACAACCCATCATACAACTGCAGGTTTCTATTTTTACTTTTCCTCTTCTTCCGAAGTGCTTCTCAATCTCACTAACCTACTTGGCTTGATTACTTGTGGGAGAACTTCCATGCCCCAGATTTATTACAGGTTCTGTAAAGGAGCATCACAACTTGTTCATGGCATATTTTTATTAGTCAAGGTCAGTACGCATTTCTTAGCTAGAGGTATAGGAGTTGGACTGTCATCTGCAGACACAGCATACAAATAAGAAAGGTTAAATTTATATGCAAGTTTATGCCAAAATTAGGAATATAGTCGAGAAGGGGTTTAGAACAGCAACATCAAAAAAATTAGTTTCTCTTCTTCTGAGCCTCCAGATGAGTAGAATAGGAATCAAACTCTGATTCCATTGGGTATAAGCCCAGGTACATGTTTCTTGACAGACAAGTAAGCTCTACCAATCTTTTTGCATAGTTTCTTTTATAAACTTTTCTTGCTGTACTAACAACTGGTTTTGCACAAGCAAATACTTTCTGCTGTGCAGGTGGAAAAGCAAGAGTCATACACTGGCTTTTCCTGGGTTTGAAGTGTTGCACAGACCATGCAACAAGTCTCCTTACGAGACCAAAACCAGAGGAACCATCGCACAGACCATGCAACAAGTCTCCTTACGAGACCAAAAACAGAGGAACCACCAACCCAAAACCATTCTTATTGTTTAATGTCTCAATTATCTGCCTTTAAACACATATTAAAAAAAAAAAAAAAAAAAAAAAAACAAACCCCGAACTAGTTGGTTGCAATAGACATAGACTGCATGAACATTCAGTAAAGTACACATATACTGGATTTTTGAACAAATAGCAAGCAAGGCCTGACCAAACTGATTACTGTTCAACCTCCTTTCCCACATCCATTTCTTTAAATGTGGCAGCTAATATGTTTCAGCCAGTGTGGTACATCCTCAGATGGCTGTGATAAGTCCTTCCTGGCACAACAAATTTCAAACACAACTACTAGGTTGTTACTTCCAAGAAATCATACTTACAAAATGACACCAAACACAGAAGTGATGGGGAATGGCTAAAGTAACAATGCCCGGTAAATTACGTCTTTCCCTACCAGCTGAGACAGTCAGGGGTCTTCACAACTTAACTGCCCTATCTTAAGATGAACAAGGTGTGGAAGAATATAAATTAATCCTATTAAATGACATTCCCACTATTAACTAGGTCAAGTTTTGCTTTTATGCTCAGAATTTGCAACTGTAAAAGCTATCCCATCTGAAAATACACACCAACTTCAGGCTGGGAATTTGGGATCTCTTCAAGGAGTTTGCTTTCTGTGGCTTTGAGCCATACTTTCCAGTATTCATACTTTCCCAGTTTCTCAAACCTGAAAACTAATACAATATTAACCATACTATACATTAAGATACTCCACTGTGTCCATTACAGAAAAATAAAAATGCGGGTTTGAGTTAGAAACTCTTTTTTTCTTTACTGCTTTGCTGAGGCAACAGTTATACTGCATTCACTCACTGCCATGAGAAAATATACCTGTTCATTAGCACTTCCCCCTTTTCACAGACATACATTGCGCTATCAGACTACACAATTGGACAAACCAGTTATTTTGTACATTAAATTTCTCAATGAAACCATTTTCTAGTGTATTGATTTTGTTTCTGACAAGGTGCCCACGTCTCTATGTGTCAAAGCTGTTCATTGGGTTTGTAAAAAGTTATGCCAGTCTAATGAAGCAGCAGAAAAGAACAGTTTTGTAAGGACAACAGCAACTTGTTGCATAAATGTATTATACGAGGAAAGGAGCCAGAAACTTACATGTACATAGAAAGGCACATAAAATTGACTACTACTATGAGTCTTAGTCATGTTTTTATCTATTCACCAGGATTGTCATGGAATACAGTCTCCTACAAGGAAAATTCCTAACTGCAACCTTAAAGGAGCTGAAAGAAAAACAATAAATGGTACAAACCAAGAGTAAACACTGTATTTCTGAAAAGCACATACCACTGATTTGTATAATGGCATCATAATATTTACTGGTATCCTCCTTTCCTTTTGTAATGCTGCACAAATACAATAATTTTTGTTTAAAACTCCATTTCTTTTCCCCAGTGCCATTGCAGATGAGAGTAGTGAGACGAGGTTTGTACCGAGCTCTTTACAGGTATTTCCAAGATGCCTCCATTGTACATTTGAACACAACACTAGTGGTTCAAAATCTGTTTACTACTTTGAAAGAAAATGTTAGCATTGAATAGTAGCTGTTATTGTGCCCATTTTCACCAAATTTCATGCTCCTCATGATTTATTACAAAATTCAGTACTATGTTTGCTGTTTGGAAAAATCGCAGGTATGTCACACAGCTGTGAACTCATCTGTATCATAAAAAGGTAAAATAACAAATCAGACAGCAAGCAGTTCAGTCATCACAGACAACAGATGTAAGCATAAATGGGAGTCTTTCACAGATAAACTCAGGAGACGTTTTGCTCCACAGGAGCTCATTACAATCAAGAACTCCGCTTTCTTTCATACAGTTGAGCCTACACAACAGCCGTGTGATCTAGGAAGATTTAAATGTGCGGCATATTAGTCTGACAGCAGCAACAACTGGCATGAGGAAAGAAGCAATACTGGTGATAGAGCTGATTGTCTAACACTACCAAACAGCAGCGCTTAGCAGTCAACATAGCAGGCTTTTCACTTGGTAGAAAAAATATAATGCAGCTAAGGCAAGGTACGGAAATCATGTTATAGCTAACCTGTCACTTGTTTATAAACAAAACCTTAGTGCAGCTAACGTTTTTGACATTTCCTGCAAATACATCAGAGATCTCAGGCACTTAGATTAAGGTGCTTGACTTTATGTTCTCATGCAACCATATTACACTGACATGATTCACCTACATGTGTTAAGACAAGTACCTATAGCACTGGAACCTGGAGCGCAGTTCACAACTGTTTCACTCTCTCATGGCAAGAGTATAAAATGTGACTGATGCAGTGTTGACTCATTTCCCATGTCCATTTCTGAAGTTCCTTCAGAGACTGTGAGAAACCTAATTCTATAATATAGAAAGAAAAATGAAGCACATTACTATGGAAATTAACGTATTACCAAAAACTCATGAGTATGACTCTCAGATACCCTCAGAGAATTGTTACCACATTAGATGAAAATAGTAATGATAGGGAAATGGAAGTAATGAAATGAAGGAAAGAGAAATTTTTAAAAATTATCAGTATTTTCTACCTCCTTCAACTCTTCTTGATTTGCCCCTTTTTTCTTACAATACTCTGTTCCTTTGGATTCTAATTATCAGGTCTGTAGGGGTTTGTTATTCATTTCTGTTTATTAAGTGTTTTCATGCTCAGCCTTATAAAGGATGAGGCCCGTAACTGTTTCACTTATGGTTGTAAATGGATAAAATAGAACCCAACAACCACATTGTTAACTGTATCTTCAATAGAGAGAGTTTTGCTTCATTCAATTCAGTATTCACTTCAAAGTAAACGTTCATTTTCTGGTACCAGAAAACATTTGCAGTAAAGAGTGCTACTCTATTTTGTACCAGCTGTATAGTGCTCTCAAGAGCTCTTGAATTTTTATACCTGGCTTGATTTACAACATTCTTTGACACAGAAGAGAGCGCTTGCTTGAGGTAACATTTGAGCCATCATTCAAATTCATTCATAGGATTTACTCAGGAATGTGGTACAAAAATAAGCACATCCCCTCTTACGCAGTAACAAATACCCAGCCTCCACTTGACAGCTTGGGCAAAGGATATCATTTGCTTGGATGTCAACTCTGTAGTACTGTATCATCACGTTGAAATGTAGCGGGTGACTTGTGTAGATTATGCACTAAATCCATTGGCAAGCGGGTCGACTGTTGCTAATAGCCAATGTGCTTTTTTTGGAATGTGAGAAAAGTGGTATTTTGCTAATGTTGATAACAGCTCGAATGGCTTGTGATGCTGCTACAGCTGAAGAACGTCCCCGAATTTTAAATAACGAAGCAGACTGCTCTGCATTACAGGAGCCTCATTAGCTACACACAATGACATTGTGAGGGGCATTGTTGAGGACTGTGTCAAGGACTGTCTAGAAAGGAACTTTAATTTCACTATCTTAAGTACTCTTGTAATTCCCCTCACAGTAATATCTAAGCACCACAAAGCCTGTATTTTGTTTATTTAGCTTCAGAACCTCCTTGGAATACATGGGAAATACAGGGAAGTGGAGTAGAACATGACTGATCCTAATTTGCTCATGTGCTCAGAAATACTTTTGGACATCTGAGATATCCTTCACTCAAGGTTGCATTGAAGACCTTTGGTAAAACCAGAAATTGAAGCTGGGTATCATGAATCCAGCTTTGCCTTCTAGCAGTCACTCATCTCTGAAAATAAAAACTACCATAAACCAAAGATTCGAATAATAGCCCAGGTGCAAAAAGAGAAAAAGGCGAAAAGGGCAACAATTAATTTATAGAGAAACATGGGATCACATAGGCTTTCTACCTCAACTTCTTCCACCAAACTGTGTGCATAAAGACTCTACATGGGACAACTTACACAAACAGAATATACTATACACCTGCTGAAATCTGTATTAGAATCTTGCTCTGTCGTATCAGAGATGTTACTGTGACAAGCAAAGTAAATATATTTAGCTCTAACCACAAAAAATGTCAAAAAACCTACTTTTAAGCCCATCAAATATTTATATATAAAATACATTGTTATATATATATTTAAATATAGCCCACACATCAGAAACGTGTGGTGGCAGGCTATTTGCAAAAGCACCATACCTTCAGGCTTAAGCCTTTAAAGATCCGGTACAGGTGTTGTGCAAGATGGCAAGAAATTCCTATCAACTTGAATGACACAATAAAAATCCTTAAAATTGCAAAGGCTCGATCTTAGACTGCAGTCAAATATTTAAATGTATAATTCAGGAGTGATGATGGAGGGTACAACTAAGCACAGGATCTAGACCTAAATACTGCTCATTGGGACTAACCTGCAGCATATTTTACTCTTATTACTCAAATACAAACTACCTAACAAAAATGACCATTTTGCTCTGTGGCCTGTTAATATGGGTCAGACAATGCAAAATAATCTAACATTACTATTTTAAGATAGGTATCTAGGGTATGTGAAAGAGGTCATCATTTAGACTATCTTTCTTTTTTTATCAATTAAAGAGGAGTCTAGAAGACTCAAACTGAGTAGATGACTATATTTTGGAGAGCCAAAGTGAGGCTGTTGTTCATACTGGTGGGGATGTTTATATTTTCAGTTTTTCACAAATAGGCAGCACACTCAAAGTAACAAGGCAAAGAGCTTCAACACATTTTCACAAAAAAAACCCACCCAACCAAACAAACAAAAAACCAGGGTTGGCTTGTGAAGGAATGGAACAACATATAAATAGATGAATAAGGGCTTCATTATACAGAGATATATATTGCACCTATGAAAGGTTAAAATAAAAATCTGCTATTTCATACTGCCACTGCTATTTCTTGCCTTGTATCGAATCTTTATTCTATAGGCATACTATGAACACCACAACTCATAAATTATTTGAATGTAAATAGATTTATAGTAAGACAAGAAGGTTACTATATCTGCATCAAATTTTGTATATATGTATATTCTGGTTGGCACAGTCATTAGCAAACACTAGTCTAAATTATTTAAGGCAATCTCTCTCTGAGTCTTGAACATTTAAAACTTATTAGTATGTATTAGAACTTTAAATTAATGCAAAGTTTGCCTATCTGCATAACCTTTAAAAAATGTTTTGTTCTGTTCTCTTTTATATGAAATTTACTTCAATTTGCTCCTGAGTGCAGTGCTTCCAGCCCTCGCTCATTTTAAATGCCCAAGATTTTATTTGAATAAATGATAAGTGAGGAATGGAAATTAACTTAAACCTGCCTATCAACTACATTATGTTAAGAGTTCTTGGTCTCTTCCTGTCTTGCTCGTATGACTATAAAAATGTTTTTTGAACAGGACCTGAATGTGCTCAGTTGTTCATGAAACACCCCTTTGTGGCACAGAGATCTGTGCCCAGTGCAGCACTAAGTACAGCATGGAAACAACCATCTATGAAGATATTTTGGGGTTTTGTGCTGGCCCTGCTGCTGTGTCCCTGGGGATTTCTACAGGGCAGATTTCTACATCAGAATGAACATTAGTTATTTGTCACTCCTTCACATGAATTGACCTGTCTGAAAGATCCTTACTCTCCACTGGCACCATTTTGATGGTGGGCTGCAAAATACATAATAATGGAATCACACTACGGAAGAGTCAGGCTATAAAGAGTTTGATGCTGGAAAGCAGAACATTGCTCTTCATAAAACATTGGAGTAAATGATTTAAAAAGAACAATTACAATGGTATAATTTGTTTTCATTGATTTAAACGACTTCCCATTGAAACAAATTTCATGTAGCAGCTCCCACTCTATCCCTTTCCCAAACATAAAAGCCATAAGCATTGAGCACAGCTTAGACACAGCAATAGTAGGGTTAAACGATTCCTGCCTAATTCCTTGCAGGCAAGTTTTAATTCATCCTACTAAGCATCTGAGTAACAGCAGCAACGCATTTTAATAAATTATGTGTTTGCCTGTGGCTCCATGCAACCCTGTTTTAGCTCAATTCTTTACTCCTAAAAATATGCAGTTGTCTCCTGTTTAGTATTTGACTTATCCTCAAAATGATTATGTTTATTTTTGTCCTGAAAAATTAGAGTGTTTTTTTTTTTTATGAATTCCTTTTAAACTTTGCTCTTTCAGGAACATAATCTAACAAGAGGGTTTTGTACATCTGTGTCATACTCATCTTTTAGTTCTCCAGACTCAGTGTTTGACAGCTGGATCATTCTTATCCAGAGAAACACTCTGAAAATGCAGACACTGTCTGGCGCCAGGTGCACTGTGGTTACTGAATCCCAGAATCACTGGGATGGCATGCAGGACGTTTAATTATTCTAATGTGATCTCTTGCTGTTCTTGGATTCTAGTTGGAAACGCCTAACAGGCTTGTTTGAGTGATGCTTACACACTGCTTTCTTAAACATCTTTCTTTTTCCTGGTCTTCGAAATAAGCTGGAAAAATCTATCACATCCAATTATTAACAATTAAGAATATAGCCAAGAACTGCAGGCTTATTGCTTGTACTAAAAAAAAATATGTTTCTAGTTTGAATATCTTTAAAATTAATTACAGTACCACACCACCAGCAGGTAATCATGGTGTTTTGTTCTTTTATTCTCACTGGCACCTTACCTATTTATTTACAGCAAACACCAAAAAGCGTTTGTCAAGCAAGAGCCAACCAGTTCTTAATTGGAGCCACTGTGCTTTCAGGTGCATCAGATACTTAGAATTCAGCTTTCTAAAGAGAAACTGCAAGTAAAATATGTTCCACTGAATGCTTGTTCATTCTGCTCATCACCAAACTGCTAGCTCATACCTGTTGAAAACTCAGTGTACCTCGATATGCCCTTATGAATATATTCCAAAAAGAATATGCTTCCATGAAATAAACAGTAGAATTCATGCCAGCAGAAAGCTCAAATGTCAGAAAAGTTTGCTGTACCTTTGCCATCTCTCCTTATCAGTGCACCACACCCATCATCAGTTTCTCAGGAAAAAAAAAACCTGCTCATCTTTACTTATATAAAATTCTGCAGAGTACCTTGCCAAGTGGTGACCTCTGTGCATCTTCAGAGATCAGCTGTCTGCAAAAGTATAAATTGTTCCAGAGCAAGTTAACTATGGAACAAGAGCACTGTGTTTTTTCAGCCTGATCTCATACTGTTTAGTTCTGGAGTCATTCCCACAAAATCAGTGGCATATGCAAGATCAGTATTAAGGAGCTTCATTCCTACAAGGAGAAAAAGTAATGAATTTTCCAGATTTTAAATGGAAACTATTATTGATGTTAATACATAAGAGAAATCACCAACTTGTAAAAATGCTTCCACAAAGCAAAGGCTGTTTCATTAGAGACTTTTCTTTGCATGGCAGCTCTTGTCCCACAGACTTCAGCGTTCCTATTGACTAGTAGTGATACAGCTAGGGGAAGAGCTGACAGAAAACCCTCCTCCTGGAGTAGATGTGGTAAAGCCAGAGGGTAATTTGGACCATGGCATTTTTGCAAACAGATTATTTCCTTCTGTCATAAATAAACTCTTTATTTGCTTCCCTTTGCTTAAAGAAAACAAAAACAGATGAAATAAAAATAAATTGCAACTTCTGTTATTTTTGGCAAGTCTATGAACTTAGAAACACTCAATTGGTAACCCAGGAGACAGACAGCAGACATCTGTTAAACGCATGCAGTTGATATAAGGCAAGTAGTGACAACGTATGCTTCTCACACAACTCCATGAAACTGTGCTCCAGACCTCTTCGGGGACCCTTCCAATCCTCACACACTTCAGGCCTGGGTTTACCACCAAGTACGACACAAAGAACCAGTCATGTAGGCTCAGAGATGCCAACTGCCATACAAAGACCTAATTTCACATGAGGACTGAACAGCCATCAGAAGGTACACTGATGGGGCTGTAATTTAATGAAAGCCCACACTCAAAAGGGTCATAATTTAATTGCTTGTTGCCAGAGATTTTTGCTGGTTGATTGTTTTGTCAATAAGACAAATTTGTTAAAAATGAATTGTTGATTTGCTTGTTTCAGCTTTTTAAAAGGAACAGGCTTTTCATTCAAGAAAGAAATACAGTGAAGTATACTCAAAGGTCTGGAAAATTCAGCTTTTGCCCTGAGAATGATTAATCCTATGCAGCTGTTCTCCTGGACTATTTTCAAATGTGTTCAATAAACCTTAAAGATTTGTTACAGAGTGGTGACAGAATTATTTTGCTTGACTAACTTCACATTTTCATGAACTGTGAAAGCCTAAAATTTGAGAGAAAATAGCTTGTACTGATTTGCATGATTAATAGGCTAGAAAGTTTTAAATGCAGAGCCCCACCAGCATTATAAGACACTAAACACCACCACTCTCTTACTCACTCAGGTTAGTTATTCCTGCCTCAAGAAGCTTATTTTCCAAGGACTGCTGCACACTGCCCATCATCCTCAGAACCTGTGCGTTTCCTATCTCATAGGTGCAAAGTGGGTTGCTTTTATGCAGCTGTTCATGAGACTTGAGAGAAGGTAAAGAAAAAGCTCGAACTAACAAATTTTCTTGATATCACAATCCTTTTCAGCCTACTTTAAAACCACCTTCCTGATTTTCCGTCATGTTCCTCCCAAAACAATTTCTAGATGTTTTCAATCAATTTATCATACTTGCTTCAGCTGTTTCCTTCTGCTAAGCTAGGCCCTAATTCAAGAGACCATTTAATTGTCTTTAAATTTGAACATGTTCTTAAGCTTGGTGAAAATCAATTTGTCATGGAAGCAACGTTAACAGTCCTAATTCAGAAATGGACATGAACCCCTCACTAGGGATATCTTCCTGAATCAGTACTTCCATCTTATGGCATGACATTTTCGAGAGCACTCGAGTAAGTCAGCAGACTAAGTGTTGTCCACTTGCAGGTTGGCATTTTTGAAAAATTATGCTATTGCTGAATAAGGCTGGATTTGGAGACAGTTTTGAAAAGCTTTTGCTGAATTGCAGCCTTATTCAGTTCATTTATTTCAGCACAGAAGTATGTACTCCAAGCCTTTTATTTAATTCTGGCTCCCACGTTTCTATTGGTAACCACCATAAGCCATCTGCTTCCACCTGCTTTGTCCCCTCCTTCTAAAACATAAACCTTCAGTTTATCCCTGAAGAATACTGTCTAGCGGGGGATAAAAAAAGAAGCATTTCTTTTAAGCATTCCTTTAACTTGATGTCTCGGGACTGGGTTTCATCCTAACTGCTGAACATCGCAGCCTCTCACTGATAATATCCTTCCTGTTGTGAGTCAGTCAGCACTGCATGGCAGCAGCCCAAAGCAGTTTGAACTAGCACACACCGCTGCGAAGTGCTGCCTCCTCTGCTCTGTATTCTGCATCTCTGCCAGTATAATTCAATGTACCATCATTTCTTCTTCCTTTTATCCAACTTTCTACTGATGACCCTGTAAATAAGACTAAAAACATATTTTTTTTCTATAACAAACTGTATTCTCTTCCAACTCAGAGTCAGTGGTCGCTGTTCTTCACGTCCATCACTTCTACTGTGCTTTCCCAAACACTTCTCTCTTTTTAGAAAGGAGAGAAATTTACCTTAATTTTTTGCTGCTTTCCTTGCCTCAGAACTTATAGCTGTCAGGACACAGGCAGAAAGTTACCTTCTGATTTCATGCCAAATATATGTTTATTGAACCTTTCACATCCCTACCCTGCAAACTCCATCAGCGAAATACAGCAGTAAAGGACGTGTAGTGAGAAGGAAGCATTCAAACTGCCTCTTTAGCTCTGGAGAGGACAGTTTTGACGTTCCTGCACTTTTTATCATAAAGAACTTAAACCTTCTCATCTCCAAGCATCTGTGAACTTTACTAATTGAAAAATACCAGCAAAATTTAGGTCCTGGTACAATTGACTGGTGACTGTGTGTGCTGTGTACCCTACTCCTGTGCCAGTCTGATGAGTTTCCTGCACTTACAAGTGCTTATTTTCACAAGCACCCCTAATTGCAGAACATATGTTTGATATCCGAGTTAACTACCTAAGAATTTATATGCTGGAAGATACCACTATTATGCAATCAGAGATTCAAAAATCATTTCATGAGATGTAGATAAACCAAAGAACAGAAATTCAAATGACAAAATGCAGCTGTCTCAATAAGCTTAGAGCTTGAAAAATAATCATAGAAAAATACTAGAGAACACACAGGTATGTTCAGCTGAAAAACTGATCACAGATAGGTCCCACTAATCTCTTCGCTCTTTCCCAGAAAAGGATGAACACTGCCTCATTTGTGATTTTTCCCTTAAAACTGAATTGCTGTGTCTGTCTTGCAGCATCCTGTGAGAGACTCCACTGCATACCTTATGCACGTGGAAGATGAAAAGGTTCTGAACAACAAAGAGGAGCAAAATTTTCCAGATGGTTACTTGATCAAAACCATTCACCACTTTGCAATGCATTTAATCAAAAAATTAAAAGAATTAAGAAAGCATTATAACTGAACTAATTAGATTATCTGTAAAACAACAGTTTGCATGTAAATGTATTCAATTCTCTAAATATAATTAGAATACTTCAAAATTTTAAAATATCACAATTATAAACTACATGACTCTATTTTTGGACATTAAAAATGTTTCATTTCGTCTCCCAAACACCCTTCTTTTCCATTTCACTGGAATGACTTCAGGCTAGGATGAGTTGCCCTCTAGATATTCCCATTTCTTTACTGGCCTATTGAGAGACAAATTATGTAAGTTAGACAAGATTTCAAGATGCATATACAAAATCAATAAGAGGAGAAAAAATGGAGCAAAACTTTTTGCTTTCACATGATTCTCAGTTCTCTAAATGGAAGTGCAATCTTGTTTCTCTACAGCAGAACAGTGAGTTCTCGGCAGAGGATTCAATTGCATTGCCTGAAAACTTTGTGGTTAAACAAGATTTCATCTGGTGATGTAGCAAGGCTTATTCTGAACACTGAGACTTAGTTCTAGTGTGATCCCAATGTGAAATAAGAACTCCCAAAACAAAGAGCTAAACATTTGGGATAGCAATATTTCAGCTATCAGAAGCTAGAATCTCCAGATGACACAACATTACTGACCGCTGAGTGGCAGTGTAAGGAAAATAAAGCCAAAAATAAACATAGTGAAAATCCATGTGGTCTTTCAGTGAATCCATATTACCACAGACACTACTTGAACACTCAAACAAAATAACCCCATTAGGAGAGAGACATATTATCAGAGATGTACTATACTGCACTCTGGCCATGTTAGATGTTTACAGTATTTCATATATGAAGTATTTAGTAAGGATTAGGCTTCTTTAAGAAAATTCAGAGAAAGGTTGTGGTTTTCTGTTAGATTATATAGGACTTTCCCCTAAAAGCAGGCCTATAGATCGATTTGTCAGTAAGGTGGATATTTTTAGAATCAAAAACCAAAACAACAAATAAAAATCCCCACTGCATTCAATATTGAGTGAATATTCAGAAAATAATGAAAATAAAACCTTCCTGAGGAAAAGTCTGGAATTGCGGAAAATCTACAAAATTAATTGTGATCTACACAGCTCTAATAAGACTAATTGCGTAAAACAGTAACCTTGAGTTGCTTTCCAATAACACTGTGGGGAAAAAACAAACAACAAGCTTTCTGAAACAGAGAATTCTATAAACACAGAGGAAACTTCAAGTTAAAAAAAGTCAAAAGAAACTTCTACCAAGCTAATAGGTAAGTAGGTACTTGCACTAAGATTGATTTATGAGAGCCTGAAAAAGACATAATGGGCTACCATTCATAATCTAGTAACAGCTGTCTACCTACCTTTTAAGATCAACAGAAGTCACAAAGAAAACAAAAACATACCAGCCTTGCCAAAAGGATCTCACATCCAATCCCCTGATTCCTCATGGTAGCGCACTTCCCTCTGCTCAGTAAATACTCCGCTATCTTGACGAATATTGGATAAGCAGCACAAGACGTAGCTTTAAAAATTGAATATGAAAACTGAGAAAATGTTTCTTATTTGCAAACAGCTAATTTGGAAAAAAAAAAAAAGTAAAATGGGAAAGTGAGGAAGATATGTTGCATTGCATTGCATGCAGAAAGGTGGCTGGGTGCAATAGTCCATAGGCTAGAAAGATGAAAGCAACACAGAAATCTCTTTCAAGATACAGTATATCTGGAAAAAAGATGAATGCTTCCTCCCTTTATGCTGCTTCTTAAGATGTGGTTTCATCTTCAATTTAAACACATCTGAACCCACACTTATGTCTGTATGTTCCTGACTTTTTTTGTGTCTCCACCAGCAGTCATTAGTACATCACAAGTCAGACCAACTTGCTGATACAGCTGAAAGTTCATTTGTTTTCTTCCTCTTCTGCTGCCTGCATGGCCACACGACCACTAGCGCCAACACAGGGAAAAGCAGTGCACAGTCATTTCTGTGGATGAGAGGAAAAAATTGGATTGCCCTTTTCAGTAGCAGCTACAGGCTCTTAGGGTGATTTATGACAGCAAACCTGGGGAAGTGAGGTCATAGAATAACCACATTTTTCTAGTCTTTCCTATTACTCCGAATTATGAGAAACCTGAAACACCCAGCTAGAAGAGCTGCAATGAAGTACACAACAAGCCACCTAGCACCAGGAGGCAGTCTTCCACGACAAGCAGCTCAGTCCATTCACATGTCTTCTGTGCAAAAAGTGCAGAATATATGCTGAATGTCACTCTTTGAAGTTAACTAAGCAACAGGCATAACAGGACATGAATCATGATGTAATAATTTATGAATAGGGTGTTGTAATACATGAAGCCAAATACAGAATATTGATGCATTTAGGCAAAAGTTAGTAACACACAATTATCATAGCAAAGCCTCTTAAGTGAAATTGTAAAAGGACACTGTAAGCAAAACAAACAAATAAAAAAGAAAAACCCAAATATTTGTCAGTCTGCCTGAGTGTGCTGTGCTGGGTTATTAGAATTGCTGACAGCTGAGGCTTTGCACCAACACTGGGTATCTCCTCTCTCTAGTAACCAATAAGCTCGTGGCCCTTTGCCATATCCTACGATCTCTTAAGGTCTTATACTCTGAAATTGATCAATTTGAATACAGTTTGAATTATTTAACAGCAACTCACGATTTTGCTCGGGAAAAAAAGTCTGAAGACAATGCCACTGGCCAGAATCCAAGTTGGATTCCAGACTTTATATATGTACCTACAGACACACCAGAAAATTACAGCAATAACATGAAGTATACCAAAAGTGCCCCATTTCCCACTCCCCTACGTTGCAGTTAAGGCCAAAAGAAGCTGAGCAGAGAAGCTAAATACAGCTGTGGAAAAGACAGATGAAAACCGTGCCTGGCCTGAGCTGAGGGGTACAGAATGACTTTTGAATTCCCCCTTTAGTTTTGACTTACATCCGACAAGGGTGACCAGACTGAAGGGACAAATTACACCCAAAACTTAAAAGCAGTTTATGCCGCTAGAGCCATTGCTCAGCCAAATCCTTCCTGTGGTTCAGAGTAGACCATCAGACTCACACAGTTCCTGGGGGAGGCCAAACATCACCAAGCACGCTATGGGGATGTCTGCACCCCCCCAGCTCGGCCTTTCAGGTTTGAGGAGGGGCCTCTCACCTCACTGGCACCACCACCATCGCCCCTAACGAGAATCCCAGCGTATTCCCACCTCACCAGTATCCGCTGTGTTAGTCTTCGCTGGGAAAACACGTTATTTCTCCACCTTAAAAGCTACATTCCCCTCCCTGGCAGTGTGTTACACTCGCACTGCCCCTCTGCTGCTGTTTGGCACCTCAGGGGGCTCCCCCCAACGCGGGGTTTCTGTTTTGCAAGATTCAGGCCCAACTTCTTTTCCACCACCCTCTGGGCTGCCTCCTCCCGCCCCCACACGCAGACACAACCGAAGCAAATCCCGCTCGCCCGCCCCCGCCTTCCTCCCTACCTCCACCAGCTTTCCCTCCTCTGAGGAAAAACAGCGCCGCCCCCCCCCAAACAAGGACAAAGGCCCCCTGAGCCCCGCCCTGCGGCCCACAGACTCACCCTCCGGGAGCGGCTGAGGGGAAAAGGGCGGGAGGAACAGCTCACCGTCGTGATGGTGAGCTGCCAGCCTAGCAGATCTGTGAATAAGGCTAAAAACAGACTTAGAAATGGGATTGTATCGAGCCCTCATGGGACTTCACCCGGAGCCCTATCCACAGCTGTGGCCCAGGGAAGGGCCGTGAGGGAACGGGCTCCGGGCGCAGGGCAGACGCCAGAGCAGCGCGGCCTGTGGGACACCGGCGGACGGGCGAGGGGACACGGTCACTGCCTGTAACCACACCACGGGAAAACGATGCAGAATAGCCCTCACTCTTTGGCCTAGAAACAAAGGGAGGGTAGACTGAGTACAAATGTATTTTGTAAGCTTTCAAACAAGCACAGTTTTTAGTTTTTATGGAAGAGCAGTTTGCTACGTGACACAGAGGCAGAAACCAAAAATTCACCAGAGATGGAGCTCTGGAAATTTATGGGGTGGTGCCAAGATAGCTGAGGGCTTTACAAAAGGACCTGTCACACTTCAATGATTTTTTGGTATCATCAAGTGAAAGAAACAAAATGCAGAACTAAGCAGAAACTTTAAGACAGAAAAGACAGACGTACTTTTTAAGCTTATCCCCAAAGATCTGAAGAACAGACTCTTTAAGAGGAAGTAAGGATAATGACAGTATTTGATTGGGTTTGCATTTCCTTATCTATTTTAGATAGTGGTTATATCTGACTGGAAATAAATTAAATCATAACATGAGAGTGCTAACACAGAAGGGCAGGGAGCAACCAGGATCTTTCGGAGGCAAGCTTCGCTTGTCGTATGATCATGAGCCCACCTCAGTTTCCTCCTGCCTCCCACTGTGGCAGGCAGAACCAGTGCTCCCCAGTGAGCTCGCAGCCAGCTGGTATGCAGTGATTCACAGAGCATCGCTGCCCGAGCCCTCCCTCGTCGCCTGCGCTGAGCCAACCTTCATCTGGCCAAGCATATTTTCAATTTGCGCTGCTAACAAAGCACCGGGTAACCCTGCCAAGGTGCTAAAACATACAACCTTCCTTCCTGAACGGGCTGCCAAGCTGTAAGAGCTAGGCATCCCCTGAGAACCTGTGTGCACAGCAGTCGGTCATAGCATCCTACCAGTAAACTCATATAGTATCTTGATACAGTGTCATTACTATAAATCCATTAGGAACAGGAAACTGATGCTTAATGGAACTTCCCCCAACAGTGCTTTGTAACATCGGGTACCTCATTATCACATTCACCAGCCATCCTTGTATCTTTCAAAGTACTTTTGGGCCATCAAAGATTGGTACACCTTTAGAAAAAGTATTTTCACCTTGGAAATTTTCATTTAAAAGCATTTTCATTCCTTGGAAATAGCAACTGCGTATAAGCACCTCTAAATGCAGGAGTGGCCAAGGCACAGGCTTGAGCCAGGTACAAAAAGTCTGCGGCAAAACTAGAAAGCAAACTTGCCTCTTTGTGTTTTTAGCAAGTGATTATGTTTTCTATATGTCGTGCATTGCAGGAATTGCTTTTCAGTTTAGCACTCTGTCTTTGGAGGCAACCACTTGCAAAGCTTTAAGCCTTTACAATCATCCTTCCAACCTGCAACACCCTCTACAGACTTGATAATATAAGATATGAGAAAGATGGGACAAAATTAGACTTCTAATATTAAATTTCTGGTGTAGTGCTTGTAACTATATTCAGGAAATACAGTCAACTGGAAGTGAATTGACAATGCCTCAATATTTCAGTCAGAAAACATGCACAGAAATAGAAATAAATCAAGGCAATCAACAACTGGAAAGTGCACAATAACAGCATATCATGATTGAAACAAAAAGAAAATTTGTAAAAACCAAACTGCTAGGAAAGCAAAATTTTAAATTTGCCATTTAGCCTTGAAGAACCGGCTCAATTTTTTTTTCAGAGATTGTCATAACAACTGCATTACATCATTGTGTCAGCAGGAGATTTTACTATACTTCTAGTTATTAACAAAGTTCCTCTTCTTTTTTTTTTTCCCCCCATTACCTTGTCTCTTTTGGCTCCCCCTTTCTCAACTATGCACTTTTGTTTGCCAGTCTTCACTTCTCCCTCACATACTTCTTTTGAACTTCATTTTAAGCTGCAAAAGAGAAAGCACTACTTTTACTTTGGTGAATAACTTGACCTAGTACATGATGCCTTATTTTAGAAAATGACAGCACCCTCAGCAAAGTGCACATTGAGTGGATATCACTGGCTGGCTCACAACTCCCAAAGAACTTATCCACAGGCGATCATTACTGAAAAGTATTTCCAGGTGAGTTCGGTGCTGTTTGAAGTTTCCTTGGTGATTTGGTTGCAACTATCAAAACATGGTTTATCAAATTTACAGACTTCAAAAGGACTGATGGGGTGATAGATAATGAGGGAAAACAAGGCTGTTGTACAGAAAAATTTGGATCACTTGAAGAATTAGACCCATTCAAACATGATGCTGATGAAAAGCCAAAGTTAGGTATCAAAGAACAAGACATCGGGTTTTAATTATGAGAGGAGAGATTATTTCAGGAAGTAGCAGCTTAAAAACATAAGGGTCACAATAGACATGCAGCTAAAATACGAGTTTTCAAAGCAGAACCATGGCAAATGAAACAAAGACAGAAAGAAAGCGAGAAGGATAATCTATTCCTCACATCAATAATCAAGTGGGGGATAAGGACAGAAAGATTATTTTTTTTTTTACCTGGCTGTAGATCATTGACTGACAAAACCGGTTTTAAGAGAAGGTAGAATCTGGCACATAGGAAGAGATGTGTCCTTTATCAAAAGTTAGAGATGTTTGCTTACAATTTAGCTGTATGGTTAGATCACCAAAGATGATCAAGTTGTGGCTCATTTACAATGCATATTTATCAGCCTGGGAAGACAATACTGGGTGCTGCTTCATTCTTTCCTTTCATACAAAAAGAACCACCAGTGGCTAGTAGCTGAAGGCAGATAATTCTCAGTGGGGGAAAGCGTCTTAATTCTCAGCAGTAATTGTTGTTGTTATGCACAACTGGAATAAGCTATAATAAGAAATGGTGAATGAGAAACACATTTATTGTCTTCTAGATAAGTATCATAGTCCAACAGAAGGCTTTTGACTTGCAGTGAGATGTTATGACCTTCTTTATAAATCTGTTAGTTAAATGAGCTGACAGTTTCTTCTGGACTTAAAAAACTGTGAAAACATCTGACTTCTTTCCCTCTTCTATTCCCATGTGGATGCTACGGAAAAAAAAACTGTTCTCAAGAAAATCTTCCTTCATCATTTTTCCCTCCCTTGACCAGCAAGGGCAAGCAGCACAGCTTTTAACAGCTTGCCAAAGAAACACAAATTTTCTTTGCATTGCTTAATATGTATTGCAGATAACAATGTTCTGGGACCTCCTTGCTCTGCTTGTGCGGCACAGACAGAGCAAACATCTGGCATAGGGACCTTAGGAGAGCCACAGGTGGCCAAGAGCAGCTTCACTTGCCTATAATTTTTTGAGTTAGGAACAACTGACAGCCGAAAATCTGCTTTGAGTTTGACAGAGGAACTCAGAGACATGTGCTGGAACTGTTTTTCCCATGCATTGTTTAGCAATTCCTATTAAGGGTGAAATTGAACTTTTGATCCAACGTAGCCTGCCAAGACATGTAGTTTTTGAGATTTGAAGGACCCATCTCTGTAATTTATAAATTCTGGTTTATCTGCATTCTCCTTACCATTCCACACCTCATCTGCTAATACAGGGAGCAGCACTTCCAGATAAGCCTGGAAGCAACAGTTTTGTACTGTTTTCTTGCAAAAGAGGATTAGAGCAAAGGAGTTTGTCCAGAACAAAAGAAAACAAATCATTGTGAAACAACTTATAAATTCCAGAAACTGACAGAATAAGAGAGAAACACAGAGGGCATACTTCTGTGCCAGAAGACACAGTTTCTGACTAAAAGCTAAGATGTTAGATAAAGAAAAGTGAAGAAAAATCTGTAATTTGAAATAAATGCTTTGATATGCAAATGTCAGGGCATCTTAAACACTCCAGCAAGATATATACCATATATATATATGCACAGAATATATATATAAACTATATATATATAAAAAACCCACCCTCTTCATAGTTGATGATGGGAAGGAAATCAAGGCCTGGAAATAAACCTAAGTTTTCATTTGTTTTGTCTGTCTCTACTTTTGTGCTATACAAAATGAGGAGTAACTTTTTAGCAACCCTTGCTAAACTCATGGAAAAGCTGCTTACAGTGTTATATGTTCTAATGAACAACCATAAATCTAGAAGTACCTACCAGACAAACTTCTGGAACGGGTTCTGGAGACTTTGTGGAGTTAGGAATTGCCTGTAGTCACAAGGACCTGTAGGCACAGGGCTCCCATTTCCATTGCAGTCCAACCGAGAGAGCTTTCAGCCAAGAAATATAGTCACAGGTTGATGGTGTTTGCCTACACAGGCCCAAGGAAGCCAAGAGTTCAGCCTGTGCTTTATCAGGAACAAGACTGACTGCTATGTAGAAAAGTGCCTCTAACTGACTGGTTTTAAATCTATGGGCAAACCAGGGAGCTGTGTGACAAGCAAACTGGAAGTGTTTGGATGGGATCTCTGGCAGAATAGAAAATGTAACTATTGCACTCAAATTGGAAGTTCGCTATTAGCCTTCTAACTGGTAAAAACAAAAAAGAAGCAGTTTTGCTTTGTCTGCTTTTTCCCTCTCTTTTCTGTATTTAAAACAGAGCTTTTTTCTTCTTTTTACTCCATTATAGAAATTCATAGCAAGCTCCTACCATGTTTTTCCATGAGAGCAGAGTATGCGTAGGCCTTTGAAAACATTCAAAATGGAGCCCTGTGCAAACAGCAGAGAATTCACATTCTCAGAACTCATTTGTCTTTGTTTTGTTTTGTTTTGTTTTTAAACAGGAAAATCATGAAAGGGAAAGATCTTGATTAAATATATGACATCTGCTCTTTTTAGTCTATGTAGAAGTGATGGTGTGAATGTAGGCATGATTACTGCAGGATATAAACAAACAGGAGGGAATTTACAGACAAAGATAATATCTGTAATGAGACTGACGCTATACTCTAAAAACCAGACCAGCTTTCAGGATATGCAGGTTGAAGCTTTGATCCTCAAAGCAAAATACAATGTGAAACTAGTGATACAAGTTTAACTCATGCAAGTTAATCAATTACATCATCAAAGTTGTTTGTAGCTGCAACTATGGAAGGGGAAGAATATTAAAAAGAAGAAACTCAGTATGTCATTAATCCCTCTTAGAGAGGGGAAAGGTGAGTTTGTCAGAGAACAGAAGAATTGCTGGTGGTTTGGGAATGTGAAAAGTTATGATATGGCACAGAATCAATATATTTATGGACTCTAAAATTTCTGTGTAGCAGGATCAAGTTTAAACAGTTCTTAATCTGAATTTAACTTTGAAAATTGGCATTTGTATTTCAGTGGAGAAGAATTTCTGTGCCTGAAAGTGTCTCTTTTTTTTGGATTTCAACTAGTTGGTCTCATAAAAGACATCATTTGTCCCTCTGGATTCCTTAATTATAGCAAGACTGCAAAAGCATATAGGTTCAGTAAGGAAACTCACGAAAGAAGAGTATTTTTATATTTCTATAATAAAATCCAAAACCAGAATGTAAATGAAACTTTAAAGCCTTAATTAAAAATCAAAGAAATAAATAGAGAGCATGTTCTAATGTGTCCTTCCTTTTCCCAAATCAAAAAGTTCCCTGATCCAAAAGGCTACTGTTTCAAAATGATTAGGAGCATCTCCTTATACCCAATGAGATGAAAACGTTTAGAAGATGTGTGTTTAGGAGATCTTTCTGGAGAGATAAAATTTTCAGGGGGACAAAGAAATGAAATCACTCATTTCAGTTTTCAATGCAGAAGACACAACATCCTAGAAGAGCTTTCTATCACTGCTGTCCATTTATCACCCATTGTTTGACAACTAAAAACCTTTGTTCCCACTTCTGCAGGGGACACAAACACCAAGTAATGCAAGAAGCCAGGCTCTCCAGATCTCCACTTTCCAGCTCAGATTCGACCAGAAGCTGGAGGTCATGGATCGCAGACAGAAGGAAGTTTCTGAATTACAACTACAGATTTATTTATTTTATTTTGATGTCAGAGTGATCATTGTGAGTGAAGTTCTGTATAACATTCCTAAGTGGGGGAGAGTTAAAGACGTGAGGGGAACTAAAGAGCGGAGTTTTAAACCTCAACAATAAGCAGCTCTGTTATTGAAATTCCTATTTATTCCAATCTTCTGAAATACTCAAAGCACTTCGATCTAAAACAAATTCTTACTTGAAATACTGCTTGATCCTTCTGAGAAGACAAATTAAACTAAGCTCTCTGAAAGTTAAAGCACCCGCAGTGGTTTTCCCAGAGTGAGGTCCCAGCAGAAGAGCCAAGAGAAGTTGCGTGTAACAGGCAAACAAATGCACGAAAGGCACGTTAGTTGCAAACCGTAAACTAGCAGTGGTCTTCTGTGTATTTGTGCATATATGCCGAATGAGACCATTTGAGGGCACTGGACTTAATATCTGGACAGTTATTAAGTTAAAACCAAATGAGGTCAGTTCAACAGAAAGCCACTAACTAACGTGTCATGTATCTCAACATGCTTTTGAGTAGGCTCTTGGGGTCATGAACAGTTAAGTTCAAGAGTAAAGATGGTAAGGAAAGGAATGAAATCACAAGGTAGAAAAATCAAAATAAACAAAAAGAAACACTTTCCTTCAGACAATGCATGGCATACACTGCTACTGGAAAATACCAAACATTTTACAAGAAATTGTATTTTTATGAAGCTTAGCTTGGGAAACACAGTCTGATTCCCAAATACCAGCAAGGTAAAAAATGTAGTAAAATTAAAAACAATGAAAAAATGAATTGGATGTTTTTATTTGTATCATGAAAACTTAGGGACAAAGCAAAACTGGAAAAATTAGGAAGCCATATTTCAGGCCTTACACCAGTCTATTACAGACTAGGAGGCAACTGGTGGATTAAACTGCATCTATCTACAGAAGAGATCCAACTCTTCTACCTAAAGGGTAACATACTGGCTGTTATCTGAGTTCCTGCATTAGACCCATGGAAACTACACTGGCTTATGGGGAACATTCGTTTCTTGCAGACAAAGCCACTGTCATGGCTCAACCCCAGCCAGCAACTAGGACCACGCAGCCACTCACTCACTTCTCCCCTTCCCCCCAGAAGGGCAGGGGAAGAGGGAGACAGGAGGAAAAAAGAAAATAAAACCCAACCTCGTGGGTTGAGATAAAGAAAGTTTAATAGAACAATAACGGAAAAGGAAAATAACAACAACGGTAAAAGAATATACAAAATAAAGCAATACAACACAAGTCACTCTCACCACCTGGTCACTGGTTGCCCAGCTCATCCCAACTGTGATTGTGGATCCCTCCCCCCCAGCCAACCCCATTTATATACTGAGCATAACATCTGTGGTATGGAATATTCCATTGGCCAGCTTATTTTGTCTATGCTCCCTCTCAGCTTCCATGGGAAGCTGAAAAAAAATTCTTGACTATTATAAATATCACCTGACAACAACTAAAACAATTATCAAGATTGCATTATCAAGATTCCTTTCATACCAAATCTGAAACACAGCAGCCACTAGAAAGAAAATTAACTCTACCCCGGCTGAAACCAGGACGGCCACTTATGCTATGGTGCAAGTTTTCTGAACGAGCCAAGTATGATGTTGTCCATAGTTCAGTACTGTTACCCATGAGTTAGCCAAGACTAGCAATGAGCCCGCTCCTAAGTAACACCTGTCATAGAAAGACAAGTCCTTGTTCTGCTGTGCCAGCCACAAATAAACCAACAAGTTTGTAGCTATTTAGTAACAGTGACTACGCAACTGGAGATGTTCTCCACAATGTATATCTGCATTACAACAGCATCGCAGAAGTACTTGGAGCATTAGATACAAAACAACAGTCCTACAAAGGAATTAGAAGCTATAGAGACACTAGCTATAAAAGATGGAAGAAAGATGACTGCTGTTTTGGATGTACACAAGGAAATGATGGGGGGGGAGGGAGGAAACACAAAACAAAGCAGCAAATCATCAAGGTGATAGAGTTTCTGGCTGAACTCGGATTTCAACTTAGATTGTCTGGAGGCCAACTGAATACTCAAAACATCCTTTCCTTTTTTAGAGGGCTTTATCCAATGGAGGTTTATTTATGCAGCTAGATGGTAAGACTTGGGAAACATTTCAATAGCAGCAGCACCTGATGCCAGGCTACGTTTACCCAGGTAGCTTAATTTGTGCAGGAGTTTGGTTTTGGTTTCTTCCATATCTAAACAAGCCCTGATATAATACTCAGCTCAGGAGGATCCATATCCTATTAATTCCTAAGAATGATATGCAGTTAAAATTTATCTATAAATAACATAAAACTCGAGTCCCCAAAATAATGCTATAGGCACCTTACTGTGCTTGAGAAGTCACTTCCAAATGTGTATTTTGAAATCCTGGCCCTGTGACTTAGAGCTCTTCACATTTTGCTACACAAGAAGCAATGCACTTACAAAACTGTCCTTCTTAGTGAAAAGAAAAAAGGCTGAAGCATTTTGCCATTAGAAACATGCATAAGTTTCCCAGGTACATGTGCAGCAGTTACTTGTGTCTCTGCTAATAAAGTCTTAAGTTAATATAAACATTTGGTTCATTAAAAGACTTCATTTTCAAGTGAAGCTTGCAATTTGAATAACCTTATTTAATACCTTTTTCTTTTTAAAAATTAAAAAAATATGGAAGAAACCGATCCAGGCACCACTGAACAGACGCTGACCTTGACTAAGTGCCTCTATAATGATGGCTTATGACTAGTATTTGAAACTGTCAGTAGAATTCATTGTACATGAGAAACTGCCAGCAACATCAGCTCATTTTTGTGTTTTGTTTGCTTTTCCTTAGAAGTCTGAAGACACCTGCCTTTTGTGCTGTACCTTTCAAAAGCCAGAGAAACAATACATTAAAATCCAAGAACACAGCTGTCTCAACTGTAAGTACCCCCAAATATGTTAAAGTTATTAAAAACATGAGCTCTACTTTTACATCTACCGTCACCGGGAGAGATTAGAGGCTATATAACTTACACATTTTCACAGCTACACAAATTAAACTACAAGTATCTGATCCTGACACCCATTTTAAAGAGGATTTGCAAAGATGTCTCCAAATGGAAATGCTGGCCCTTTTAAGCTCAGCCATTTATTAATCGCTCCAGATAGGCTGACGCTGCTGTCTCACTGCTGCTTGGCCCAGTAAACCACCCCATACTGAACTCTGTTCTGCCAGTTACTATTTGGCTAGTTTGGGTACCCCCATATGTTACTACAGTCATAGCAATAATGACAGACCAGCTGTGCTCTTTGCCTAGAAGTTAATTCATTAAGTTCCAACAGGACAGTATGTGGAACAGCGTGCTACTTCATATGACAGCAGAGCCCAGAGTCCTTCAGAGGCTTTTGAAGCACATGCAGCCCATGGTAGAGCTTTGGGATGTTATGGCCATGCAACAACAGTTTCACAGGGAAGAAGATGCTATTACTTAAACATCAACACTAAACACCTGGTGGCAGGTGGAAGCATGAACAACTTTTCTTTTTTTCTTCCCCTTTGAATTTACTTGTACTCTTTTGTGGAGCTAAAAAAAGAAAAGAAGGTAAACCCGTAGGGAAATGCTGTTCTCTAGAGCTCTGGTCCTTTGTTCTCTGCCCCCGCCACAGTCCATTCAAATTTGTTTTCATATACCTTCAGCAGGGTGTTCTGCTTTCTAGCAGATGCTTCAAAACTTTTTATGTTAGACACTGCTTGCAGAACACACTGCAGTTCTTCTCTGAAGGAACAGTTGCGATCTCATTAAAAAAAAAAAAAAGGTGAGTGGGGGCATTCAGGCTTGTGTGTGTTGTATATTTCTCATGGCTCTATGTCTACAGAGAACATTTCCCAAGGAGGAAGGAGGCTTTTTGGTGTATTTTTCAATCAAGCAAACAAAGGATTTCCACTTCATGATCACCAGACATTCTTTTGTGAGATAAACAGGAATGAATAAAGATCCTACATTCCTGTAAGTATACAGAATAAAAAGCACCGAGAGATTCTAAAGGTTTATAAACTAAAAAGCTTTTGAAAATCACCACCAAGGAGCCAAAAAGTCTAGCTTCCCCTTTGAATATCACTCTCGGCCTCAACTAGACGCATTTTTTGTTCAACTTTCTCACAACATTCACCTAACTACACTTGCCAGCATGTTTTGCCAAATTAGAAAAACTGCTGCAGAAACCATCTGCTTGACATTGCTTACATATAATAAAGTATCGCTCAATACAATGTATTGGAAATGTTTGGAGATCTTTACATGGGAACCAAAAGCAGCAGTGCTGACTCAGGCAGATCTCCCGCTGATGTCAGTGGGAATTGTACCTGAATGAGTACTGCTGGATCTGATACAAAGCTTGCTGCGTAGCGATTGCCGCTGACTGACGTGAGAACATATGGTTATAGTTTAACAATACCAACTGTGATGGAGATGAGAAGGAAATTTTATAGCATTTCTGGCTTGCTGCTCTTTTATAACTACAAGAAACACTCAAATGATTCGTACATATCTGCTTCTGTAACAGTTTTTCCCAACTTCAGGTGAACAGTGAGAAACTTGCAAAGTTTGATCCTACCTCAACAGGAACAGTTTGAGTCAATCTGTTGAGATAAAAACTTGAGCACCAGAAAGATTACATGTGAAGTCTAAAATAAGACTTCACCATTTCTCTACAGATTGTATTCTATTACCCTGGATGAGAATGCAGATGTTTCAATACCTTTCCCTTGGTCCAATCTGATACAGAAATAAAGCCTTCACGGCACTGACATTGTCAGCCTAGTAGTAGAGACATGAGTGCAACAGCTGCTATACCAAAGGACAATGGATGGCTTCTCAAATTTGACCCCAAATTTAGGTGCTTTAAAATGACAGCTTTAGTAAGTCTAAAAGCTAAGACTGTCACTGAGGTTACAGCACTTGCAAATCGTGATTACAACAGCAGTACCTCTAGGGGGACAAATCAAGCCCCCTCCCTCACAAGGGCTGCAGAAGGATGAAGAACAGCAATGCTAAGAAAATAACAAAGAGAAGCTATGATGCATGTATCCACAACTCTTAACCACAGTTTTAACAGAAGGGATTCTGCACCTTCAATACTTCCTAGGAAGGGGCCATATTAGAGATTCAAATCCCAAAGAGTAGGTGAAATACTTCCTATTGCAACCCACTAATTAGCAAACACCCATCACAAAGTTTGCAATTTGCTTGCAACTTCCAGGTATGTGCCCTCTTCCCTTAAATACTACAATAAAGACTCAAGTGTTTTGCTTTAAAGAGTTTCTGTTAGCTTTAGTTTACCAGCCATGGAAATGTTTCCAGATCATGTCTGGAAAAGCTCTACTCCTTTTGCTCAGACACAGGGACACAAAAGTTGAAAACCATCACAACTATTGTCTATGTTTCTTTGTGTGATGAAAGCCAAAAGTGGCTAGAATTTATAAATACAGATGCAAGAGAGATCTTACTGCAAATCACGTAGTAGTACAGCTTTGTAGTAAGCAAGCATCCTCGCTGTTAGATATACCCGGGAGTGGGTAGGTATCTTGCTGCCTTTAGGCTTCCAGGATAGAGAGACTGAGAAGTTTCAACTGCGTTGGTTGAAGAATGATCATAACTTAGTGTTTGACCTCTGTTTTGGGCAAAAGCTAATGCATCACGACCTTATAAATTATTGCTCAAATCACTCCTGAATTAAGACAGTAAACAATGTTTGCAATTCCGGTAAAGTGAGCCTTGAGAATCAATGTGAGGAACATACCCCACGGCTGGAGTTCAGCAACAGAGAGGAGACTTTTTCTGGTACATTTTGTGAGGAGGTACTCCGACTACCTGCTCAGCCTCAATGCTTGACTCATTCTTAGTACTACAGATGAGCACTCGGGTTTTCCTATTAGCCCTCTTGGAAGAGAACCTATTTGCAAAGGGATGGTGAGCAGGAACACCGAAGTATCATTAATATTCTCCATGGTACATCCTTCTTACAAGACTTCTGTGGACCGAGAAAATTATATCAAAAAGGCCTTGATCCCTGAAAACAGGGCCCTAATCCCACATGAAGGGCCATCCACAGCATCACAACACACAATTAGGGAACAGTAAAAGAATAAAACTATCATTCCTGTAAAACTAGCACTCCTGGAAGACAGCTAAATGTTAGAAAAAAAATGTTTGAAAGTTAAAATAAGGATGTTTGGTTTAGAGGAATCATCACAGAAGGGGCACCAACTGAAATTCCAATCCAACTGTAAAAGAATTAGAATAATTAACATACAGAGGCCCCATTAATTTGGTCTCATGATAGCAGTTCCCACGTTACTGTCACATTAAAAAGCTGTCAGCCTGGGTCAAGTTAAAGAAAGAGAAAAGACAACGCTTAAGAGTTGTGTCACAGCAGTTATTCAAAGGAACACGAAGCCTAGTTACACACAGTAAAACACTGACTTTAGGAAATGCTTACTTAACATGGACTTCAGTGGTGGAAAAATAAGGTCTACCAGCTTTACTGTGCCACTCCTGAACAGCCGCTTACCTTGCTTATAAAAGATCACTTGACAGAGCTATATTTTTCCTTTTGGGTGAGTTATTATACCTTTATATCTCCTCCTTCCTACGTACCTATTGAGAAAAAAGGTTTAAATTAAACAAAGCAAGTGGGAAAAGTAAGAAATACAGCTCACAGCTCTAATTTCTTCCCCTTTGCAAGACTAAGGTAAGGAATACAGCATGTACCTCTCGCCTTAAATGAAAACAATTCCAAAAGTAAGTTGATGCTGAAGCAGCATCAACTTACACAGTTAAGCCCAGAGAAGCAAATCCTTGTTATTTATTTTTTGACATCCCTGTGTTACCTCACCCTTGCTGCTTCCACTCTTGCTCATGTTGTTGTATATTGTTTATGTCACGTTTCTCTTTTCTGACTGAAACTGTAATTCTGTTCCTTGGGGTGACTGAGAAAAGGGCAACCATCTACGGTTCAGTGGTTTTGCCTGTATCATCACTGCACAGCAGCCAAACTTCAACCTACCTCAAAAGTACGGAGTCTCAAAGTGCAGTTTCACACAAAACTGAAGTTTTGTTTAGAGGATTCCGGCCAGAATTCTGTTAAAAGCAAGAGCACAGCTATATTCAGAGTGAATGGGATAAATTGGGAGCAGGACATGACATTGCCTGTGATGTCTCTCACATGTGAACACAAAGCAGCAATTCCCAAGAAGTGCTGAACAGAAACATTTGCAAAGCTGCAGGAGGAACTGAACTTCAGCTCTGTACACAGTCCCATTTTATTTAACACTTCATCAAAGGAGACATGAGTTTTATTTTGGACAGTAGACTTTATTAGAAATTTTCTCCTCATTCATCAGTAAATTCACATTAAAATATGCTGAAGGCAGCTCAGTCTAAACATTTGACATCCTGCCATAACAACAACTTCCAGTTTAAAAACTAGATAACTGAACAGGCAGATAACTTGAAACATGTAAGAAATGCAAATAGAAAGCAGCATCTTAAAAAATGGGACGAGCCTGAAAAATTAATACATTTCAGGTGGAGTTGGGGGAAAAACCAAAATCAGTCACCCCAAGATGGGAAACAGTTAAATGAGAACTCCACAGACTCTAAACAGATAAATAAACATTATAACCACACATACATTAAAAAGAGAACCAAGTACTTAGAGTTCATACCACATAAAAATTATAAATTTGTTCAAATAAAAAAGTGACAAGCTTTCTAAAATACGAATATTCTAAATTCTTGGGATAGTGAATATTTTTTTATAAACTGCAGAGCTTTGGAGGGACTAGATTTGGTCTTGAAAACAATGGACTGCATCTTACTGTTACCATGTCCAAGAATTGATCTTTCTGACACATACACCAGTTTTTTTACTCTCATGTTTTTAAATCATGTACTCTTCTTCTAGACAATAACCTTCTTTTTTAAATGTTAGAACTTTTAGAGATTATAGGCCTGATTATGTTGAGTGCTGAACACTCGAAGTTCTCAATGATTCTGGATACCAAAGGCAAGGTTTAAATATTTTTCAAGAGTTATTGTCAAGATTTTTTCCTTTCCTAATTTATTTTTATCTATTGGGGTAAGGTGTAGAAGAGAGAAAAAAAAAACAATTAAAAAAACCACATTATTGAAGAATGCTCTGTCCTGCATGACTGGATCTTGCAGTTCAGATTTTCTATTGGCATTTACTAGAGGCAAAGATGAACCAATGTAGGAGAGATGAGAATAATGGCCTTCAGGACTGTAAACACAACAGGCAACAAATACATGAATCTCGATCAAATCAATGTTTTCACATTCTTTAGTAGTCCCCCACAGTGATCTGCTTTCACTGGTTCAGAAAAAAAATATATATTAAAAATTAAATAACGCTTAAGTGTCCATCACAAAGATTTATATTTTGCTGTAAACAATTTTCTGCCATTTGCATTGATGTAGTCCAATGTGAGGCCAGAGGGTTCTAGATGTCTTATTGGTACTGTAAATAATTTTTCAGAGACAGAGGCAAAGGTAGAATTTCTATATCATGCAGGCGGTCTCTGCCAAGAGCAAAACGAATTGATCTTCGGCACAAGTCCATTAAAGGCAGGGGTTCCGCTGAAAAAATAGAAGAAAATAAAGAGTTAATTTTTCACCATCTCCATTTACAGGCAATGTTTTATTTATTAACATAGATTCTGTATTGTATTAAGCAGTCATAAAGACAGCTACGGTATTGTGAAAAAACAGACAACCATGAGGCAATTAAGATAATCAATAGAAGCAAAGACAGGTTCTGCACATTTCACCCGTAAGTGACTGCAAAGTTTCAGGCTGGGCTTCCTTATCTGAAAAGCTTAATATAATAACCCAAAAGCACTCTTGAGGTTTACAGAGTTGCAGCATAAGAAGTTATTACTTCCAACAAGATTTCTAACACAACAAAGAGCTTTTACTCTGTTTATAACATATTTGTCATGTCGTGTTAAGGTGAACTAGACTGGCAACTTCCGACCCTTACATACCAGTTCCTTCTGCATCTTAGGAACTGGAAATGGTACTTAAGAGTAACCAAAGTTCTCAGTAAACACTGTTTTTCCTGCAACACTCCCTTAGGCTTTCTTTCTAGGAAGTTCATTGGAAGCAAAAAAAAATAAAAACACCCTCAAAAATCTAGAGGAAATTTAACCTCTTCCTCCATGAATGAATTAGGGGAGGAGGGTTCAGCTGACTAGAAGGCAGGGTGTGTGTTCTCATACACAAACACCCCCAAAATACGCAAACAACATCTGTAGATGCCCTTAGTTTAATGTAATGAAGTGACTTAAGTAATTGTCAGAAATGCCTGGCTGGCAGCACTTAAGATTAGAGACCCAAACAGTGATCTGCAGCATCTCAAACCATCTCACCTCTACAATCCACAAAATTGCGGGAACGTCATAGAATTTCCATCTAATAGTAGCATGAATGACCTCTGTGACTGCAGACTTTGCAATGGAAATCTTTTTGCAGTAGGAACTGGAATAAAGCTGTAAAGTCTTTAACCAGTTACAGCTATCTTCAAGAACAACTTTAACCAGATGGATTTGGTTGCACGCGTTGGTTTAAAAGGGGAAGAGCTTAAGAGACTACAGGAAACTCTTCCTCTTTACATGATAAAACAGTAGTAGCCTTTAAAACCTTACTAGTACTTTCAAATGGAAAAAAAAAAAAAAAGTGCCATGTGCCTATATTATAGCAATAACCTTTTATAAACTTGACAGATTACTTACAAGTGCTCAACATTGTACAGCACTCAGTGGATTTATCAAAAGTTCTTTTCTGTGCCACATGTAGATTTACACAAACTATGTTAAACTACCAATCCTTTAGCTGATATTATTTTAAAGCCTACTTGAAAAAAAAAACATTACAAAGCACAAAATATCTGACTTAAGGATTGGTTTTATATGCTCTAATTGTCTGCTCTGGTGACACACCACTGACTTAATGGATTTTCCATCGTTTATCCCAGCATCACATTTCATTTGTATAGGCCACAGTTCCCCAAAAGTATCTAGGGAAAAAGCTTAGAAAGCATTCTGTTGTATGCGGAAAGACTAAAAAGCTTATTTAACTTTATAACCACTTCAGTAACTTGGATACGGAGTCTTCTCCTCCTTAAAAATCCACTTAATCTGTAATTTTGGCTATTAAAAGATTAAAAAAATAAGACCCCTCATATTCCAATAATAAAGTAACATTTTCTATACATCGGTGGTGATAGTTTTTATTTTTACGTACCAGAATCACGAACGTTAAAACTTATGGGATGAAGCTGTAAAATTCATTAACCAGGATTAATAAGTAGGAGCAAAAATAGCTCATGAGTTCCAGGACACAGAATACAACATATCTTACAAGTCTTACACCATAAACAACAATTTTCTGAGTATCTTCCCAGAATCTCTGAGATCCCATTAAGAAGATGTAAAATAAAGACTAAGAGTGTTTAAAGCCATTAACTGACCATGTGGTCTCTTTTTTTTTCCCCTAGACAAAAGAACACGTAAAACCATCGTAGCCATCTGTGCAGCCAGGCACAGAGTTAGTCCTAAACTTCAAAACACAATTTAAGGAAAGGTTAAAATATTTTTCAAGCTTGAAATGCTAAATAAATGTCTCCCGTCTCACTTCTACGGGGAATTTTCAAATGCTAAAGAAAATGCCCCCAAGTGTTTACAACAGCTGCTAAATTACACATACTGAAAGTGTTTTTGAAACCGGAAAATTTAACTGTATTCTTTTTAATCTCCTTCCCATCCAACAGCAGTTCAAACCTACAACAAAATTAGAACAGGTTTGTCCTACAATACTAAAATAAAAGTTATGTTTTCTGCAGTGCTGGCTATAAGAACTTGAGGAAAATTTGTAAGAATGACATTTTAAGTAAAACCTTTTTACAGCTGTGTACAGCCCTAAATTATCAAAAACTAAATTGTGGAAAAGAAATGATGTTAGTTTTCACACTAGGTTATGTAATAAGTGTAAAACTGTTTAAAATTAGAGACCGACAATTTTCATGCAGCCTAACTCAACAGAACCATTATTAAACATTTGGTCTGTACCTTAATGCACGCAGTCTCCCATACCTCACAGCTCACATTTTTACTATATATTTTACAAAGAAGGATCATTTGGAAAAAAAGTTTAGGTTTTAAGAAGCACAAGTTAGGTTCTGAAAACTGTACGAGCTCTAGGGGGAGGCATTCGTATTGCTCTGGGGAAGAGGCAGAAGAAAGCTCGCATAAAGATTGTGCAGACCTTTGATCCCGTGCTCTCCGGCAGCTGGGATTGCTTCTCAGCTCTGGCACCGGGCTGCATCCCTGCCCTGAAGCTGAGAAGACAGCCTCAGCCGTGCACTCTTCTCCAGCACACCAGGCCCTGCCAGACGGGTGCCACCATGTGTCCCGGCTGGTTCCCCACCTTGGGACTTGGCACAGCAAAGGCACGCCAGAGTGACGCTGCCCTCCAGGCGAGACAGAAGCAACTGGTAATTTCAGAGATGCTTTAACATTCATCAGGTGCCAATATCTGGCAGAGCGCCTGGCCACCAATATCTGGTGTTCACACTGGGTGCTGAGCCCAGGCTCTGCCGTGCCCCCATAGCTGCTCCAATGATTCACCAGTTGCACCAGTTGCGAGGCATTTCCTGCGCTGCAGCTTGGGGAGAGGGCAGTGGGACGATGTTAGCACAGCACAGCATGGTGGTGAGGAAATGGACCGCTGCAAAGAGGTTGCTCATCATCTGCCATAATGGCTAAACTGTCTCTCACACCTATGCAAACACCAGAAGTGCTGCGGGTTTCAGGGAACTTCAGTCAGAAATAAA
This sequence comes from Vanellus vanellus, assembly GCF_965231255.1. Taxonomy (NCBI): domain Eukaryota; kingdom Metazoa; phylum Chordata; class Aves; order Charadriiformes; family Charadriidae; genus Vanellus; species Vanellus vanellus. Next base: position 22,840,849 of record NC_138913.1, on the reverse strand, counting down.
AGTATCACAAGTAACTGGTCCTTTCGGAAAGGAAAGGAAAGGAAAAGTTCAACCATCCTGAGTATATCCTGCTATGCACCCTGCCTAACACACACACAGACCTGATGTATGCAAAACACTCAAAAGCACATTCAACTGTTCAAAACAGTATTTCCATTTGAGATCATACAAATAATGCTGAGAAGAGAATATTCTAATAATGCAAGAGATGAGAAGATGAATGTTCTGAAGCCACACGGTTAGCTGCTGTAAGTTTGGCTACTGAAAAAGTCTTTCACAACATTAAATATTTACCTTTGAAAAACTTTTAAGTTAAAGGGTATTAACTGATTGTCAGAACATCCCACTACTTAGTATACCTAACATGTACTATAAGTGGTGTATTTTTAGAATAACCCACAACGGAATGGAACCGGAGCATTCAAGCCCCCCAGAAGAACATAAACCAGACATTTTGCCGAATTTACGTGAACTCCAGTAATGCTCTTGCCATTAGAAAAAGAAGGAATGAATTGCTGAGCTGGAATGCAAAATTGTAAAGAAAACACGATTCACAAGAATGGCTCTTTGTATTAAATTCCCAACCAGGCTAAGAAATTCAAAGCGAGACACTCCAGGGCAAGGGAGCAAGCTTTGCACAGGAAACCCAGAGCTTCCTCTCAGGCTCCAGCAGCACTCCGAGGGAAAAGTGGAGCTACAGCCTCTTGGGTAACACACACACACTGAGCCTCGCGCCAACTCCCCTCACCTTCCTGAACGTACTTTAAGGAATCATCTTCTCATTTAAAGTTTACTATGAAACCTCTTCACCCAAAGGTAGCTCCTCAGAACTGTCACATTACAGAAAACTATTTTTCAAGAGGGGGAAAAAAAAAAAACCAGTGAAAAAATAATACTGCTTAATTTATGTGTCACAGTTTAATTCCCATGTCTCCCAATTTTGTACCAGTAGTTCACAAGAAAGTCCATTAAAAAAAAAATTTAAAAATCAGCCAACAAACAAACCTTTGCTTCCACTCATCCTCAGATGCGTATCTGCACCAGCCCCACCATGGGTGACAGTACAGGGTACTCTGTCTCAACCCCTTTGTTCCCTATGCTGCTGTTACACGCACACCAACACCTGGGAGCTGGGGGTAAGGCACAACAGCCGCTCTTCTCACAGAGCTGCATTTCACCAAGTGGTGCACAAAATAGCTTAAATAGCTATTTAACTTATTAGCTAATGGCTTAAAAATAGCTTAAATAGCTATCCAATAAAATTAAATACATTAAATTAAATAAATAAAAATAGCTATTTAGTAGCTATTTAGCTGTCAATAACACAAAATAGCTGTGTTTATATATCTAGATATATTCGTTCTAATGGTATCACTGACGGTTTAAGGACAAAGGCAAAAAACCGTTTGTAACTAGAAACAACTATGTGCTTGTGAGCATTTCTCCAATAAATATGCATCTGCGATAGCAATTTGCACATCATTACCAGCTGAAAGTTCATTTAGTTTTGGCAACCTGTAGTTATTTAACAATCTGGCACTCCAACAAGACTGCCTCATCTTTGTAAACAGGCTTTTATAGTTGAGATACTATAGTCATTTAGCATCCAATAACACTAAACATTATTAACTGCAACGTTACATAAGGCTCCTACAAAAGAGCAGCTTTTAGCACATAACACTTATTTGCCAAATACTTATTTTTGAAAGACGTTTTTAAAGCTCTAACAGCACATAACTTTCATGGCTTTCATTAATCTATGAAGAACATATTTTTATCTCATTTTATAAAAATCAAGAGTTGGAGGGGGAAATACCACAATCAAAGCAAAATTAATGCTGGCTGACAAACAAAGGAAGTGTTTGTAAGAATCATCATCATCAAATATTAAGAAATTTTTTTTTAGTTATTTTATAGGTCTATGTAAGATGCCAAATTATCTTCTATTTTGATATTTTTCACTTTAAACTTATTAAAAAGCACTTATATTCAGTGATTCATGTTACTGTTTCCAACTGCTGTAAGCCAACTTTAAAGAGGAAAAAAAAAAAAAGAAAAAAGAAAAAATACAGTGTTAGGAGACAGAGATGCAATCGCACATCATTAAATAAGTGGATGACATCTCCCCAGCCCTTACTTTGCCGTGCTAACCACAGTGCCATGAGGGAAAAGCCACCTCATTAATGAGTCAATGGCGACACAGCCTTTCCTGCCGCAGCATCACCCATGGCCCGGCAGAGGAGCGAGGTGAGGCAGCACCGCCTCGAGAATGGGAGAGAAAGTATCCTCTTGCAAAAATAACACGTGCCTGGTACACAGAGAGGAGTCTTGGAAAGTAGGCAAGTGCATGATGCCTCTGTTCGTATCCTAATTGGGCATTAGGTTTTCTATATAGGTTATGGACTTAGTGGCTATTGCCCGGTGCCCCTTTCTGCCCTCTCCTCTTTGCCACCAGTAAGTCAGCATCACTCAGGTTCCTGCCCTGCACTGCTTTTCACCAGTCAATTTTAACCTCATACTTTGCCAAGATCAGCAATCATCATCATCTTTAGAAGGATGATGTCCCCAAAAGATTAACCTTTGTCACAGGGAGGGGATATAAAACAGACATGGTATGACATTCTTCGGCTGCCCCTGTTCTGGTGGGCCTGCCATAAACCAGACGGGAGGGGAAAGCTCTCTCCATGGCTTGCCGCCACTCTGCTACCTGACGCCTACCTGTTCCGATGGACGAGCCTCTGTCCCCCATCAAGGCACCTGCGTGCCCACCATACTCCAGACTGCGGTATGCTTTTTAAAATCCTTTTTCTTGATTTTTTCCCCTTCCTCCAGGTATTAAAACACCTGCTAAGGGGTAACGTAGCCTAAGTGTTTCCATTAGGGTGATTTAGGGTATACAGAAATTTGTAACTACCATTTATCGCATACAATAAACAAATATATGTAAGCTGGGAGTTTTCCTTCCAACCTTTCTGCCAAAGCTTAATTATTGTTTTAATTTTACGCAGTACAGGCCAAATTCTTTTCCCCACATAATATGCTATATAAATACACCCCCTGTGACATATTTATGGCTTCCCTGATGCAACTGATGGAAAATTTGAGTCATTTTCCTTAAATGGCACAACCTCAAGAAAGGAAATTGCAAATAATATATTAAAGAACACAGGCTATGACCAGTCATAAAAAATGCTAATAAATCTCCTAACAGCAATGAAAATTCCGTCAAAGGATACCAGGATAAAAGAAATCACTTATCTATTTTTCCCACAGATGTCTTTAAGCTCTGCAGCCTGACCCAGCAAATGAAGCACCTTAGACCATCACCTCTTAATTACAGCTCAGGTGATCCAGAGGAATCACGGCTCTCATGAATTCGGCAATTCAAGAGGGAACACCCTGGTTCGTCCAGAGCACTGCCATTTTTCCCTAAGGCCCATGTTTATCTATCCGAGAGCACGGGACTCTGGCAGACTGCTACCAAACTCACGCTGGCATCGCAAAAGTCACGTGCCATGCAGCCCCGCGCTCCCCGGTAGCCCCTGATGCTCTCTCTCACCGCGGGCAGAGCACACACACACCCTCCATCAGCCCCTCCGCCATCGCCCTCCCACCCACGCAGCTCCTGTGCACACAGCTGGAAGCCATCGTGCTCGCTTCTTCAAAAGCATGCCGGGTGGCAGATGGCGAGGTTTTTTGTTATCCGTCAAGGCTGATAAACAGCCTCTGTCTCCAGCAGTTGTCTACTAGGACAAATAAAGCTTTACGTAGTTCCACAGCAGCACCTTGCTTTTAGCAGACAGGGTGGGGACGTAAAAGCACAAAAATAACACAAACACCCCCTTGTATCTGTGCTAACCCACATCCCACAAAAATGTGGTGCTCGAAATTAAATATGTTGAAGAGAGAAAGGAAGGCAAGAAAGCTTGAATAGAGGGAAGGACTCGGGGATAAACCTCCCTCCTCCTCCCTCCTCCTCATGTCTTGTGCTGGGCAGGGGGGATTGTTGTACAGATACCTCTGGCTTTTAAGTGTTAATGCAGTTAAGCAGAGTTTAAAACTTCAATCAGGCATTATTTAGCAGAATTAAGCTGAAAAAGCAGCAATGAACAAGCAGATATTCTGCAGCATCATTTGTTTTCAGTTAATGCTCTCCAGCTGTACTTTCTTGAGAAGGAAAAGAGCTGAAAAGCAGAACAGAATGAAAACAAACCAAAACCAATCCCAAAAGCCAGTGGCCTCCTGTTAGGGGCTGGACAAAGAATCTCTCGCTTGAGCACAAGTATGTATCTCCTCACAATTTCTTTTTTGTATTCAGTGTTTGCAATCTCCTTTGAAAAAGACACAAGACAGAAAACCGGTCCCGACTCATAAACACCACAGCACGCGCCTAAATCCAATGAATTTGACACAGGCTTAAAATTTGTTCTTAAAGATTTCAATTTAGTAGAATTAAGCATGCCTAAACATGTTGTTTGAATCATATTGGTTATAGGAGTGTTCCTCCTAGAAAAATAATCTGCCTATGTACATTTGTAGGAATATATATAGAGTCCTGTATACATAGAGTCCTATATATATATATATATCTGTAGAAACTCTCTTCTGAGAAGCTCAATGTGCCCTACAGTTCTTACACCCACCAGGTGGGTTTATGATCCACCTAAAAAAGGCTCTAGATCAAGCACATTTAATATGTAGAACAGAGCAATACAAAGTCTGGCCCAGGCCAAATCTATGAGCAAACTTCACTGTGGAAACTTTTCCGAAAACCTTCATTTTCCAAATTACAACAACTAATTTAAATGTACATATGCATTACAATAATTCAATTTCCAATAACAAAAAAAGACACAGGTATGATTCATATTTGAAAACATTTTAACACACTATTTCTTCAATCCAGAGGTTACTAAATTGTACGGCTCTACATAATTCAGAAGCCACGAAACAGAGCCAGAGAATAATGAATTTTACCAGCAAACAAGCAGCTTTTTTAAAAAGGAGCAAAGGCCTGTAATAAGCTGTGTTTGTTACAGCTTGCTAGATTTGCACGCTGCCAGAGCGCCAGCGAGAGCGGCAGCCACTTCCCTTCTGAAAGGAGCGGCGCAGGTATGGTTTCATCCCCAGTGCGCATCGGGAAAACGCAAATAGGAAGGATAAGCTAGAAAGATTTGCTTTCTGGCCTTGATTTGTTTGTTCTTCTCCTCCCCTCAAACGCTTACACAAAACAACTCTTCGCTTTGTTCTGGAACACAGTAGGAAGGTAAATTGAGACAGTTACTTCAGTGATGATCTAAACAGTCTGTAGTAGAAAAGACACCCAACATAAATAAACGCTCTTCAAAAGCAACAAACATGAAGTGTTTGACATTACAGATGAGCCTAAGCTACAACCGTTGGCTTCTTAGTTCATCCCAGCTCAAACTTCCCCAAGTTTAACATGTTGGGAATGAGAATTTGGCTTAGATTAATCTCTAATGTATACTTTATAGCTTTTACTCTTAGAAACACATTTATCACCATTAAATTCAGCTTGTGTGCCAGGCCATAAAGAGAGAAGATAAAATATACCAAGGTGAGAGAAGATTAAAGCTTGGATGAGAATTTCACTGAGTAGATGCACTGGAGTTCAAAGACAACGTTGTTCAGGGGTTATGGACAGATTTATAGGCAAAGTAATAACTGAGAAAGTTGAAGGAAAGTTCACGTTTCAGAGATGAACCACTGCAGACAACTATTGTGACAGGAGAGCACACACTGCAACCGATATGCAACACGACGACTGAAAATATGAGGCAACAATTTCTTGTGGTTTATCCCTTTGTGAAATGTGCTTCAGAAATGGGCAAATCACACAAGCACACACCTATAACAACCTTTATGGCTGGAAACACGTCTTCATTGTTGGGGGCTTGGGGGTGGGGGGCAGTCAGAAAGATATATTTTAGGTGAATCTTCCTATCCCTCAATTCATTGGCACATTTCTACCTCAATAGTATTACAGCAGATGTCGAGATTTCTTGATGGGAAACCTAATCGTGCTGATTAAAATAGTCTAAAATTCAAAATTGTAAGTTTCACAGCTGTTCTTAAGCACATTTTTTATTTTGGGTTAAGCTAATCAAGTACACTTGAGTGAGAGAGAATGAATGAATGAATGAATGAATGAAAGAAAGAGATGCACACAAAAAGCCAAAATGTTGGAACTACATGCTGAACCAGGTGGGTACCTGGTTGCCTGACTGCCCCATCTGCCCTTCTCCCACCACCCTATTTTATCTACCTGTTGTATTTTGTAAGACACATTCATTGTGCGGGACAATGAAGGACACCCTGTCATCTTTCCTTGTACTCCGCCCAGCCCACTGGAGCCTCACAAGAATTTCTCAATACTACCATACTAAAATAACACATGCTCATTCAAGATTTCCATTGCTTGCAACTCATATATTCTCAGCTGGAACCCATCACAGTAGTTTTCTGTATGGGTGTTTAGTAGTATACTAAAGTTATTTACTGTAGTTAGCAATTAAATTGATTCAAAGCATCTTCTGCATCACATTGCACCACATCGCAGCTTTCTTCACAGTTTCACCGTATTGACAGGGCAACAGAACTGATGACTCTCCTGCTTAAGTTTTAAGACAATGAATATTTGACTACATTCCTCATATCATTGTTATGCAACATCTTCTTAACTGCTTCAATTTAAATTACCCAGAGGCTCCAACATATGCAGATTTCCTCAAACCAAGTGAAAAAATGGCAGCAGCGTGTCATTTAAATTTTAATGCAATTGTATACAAGCTAATGATCTCTAGGGAAGATCTGCAAACAACAGACCTGACTCATCACTTTGGTACTCCAGTTTTGATATTAATAGAATTACACTAGAATAAATCTGGAGCGATGAAGCTGCAATTAAGGTCAATATAATGAATTTGATCCCATTAGTTTAGTACCATTTCTATTTTCCATTTCTTGAAAGTGATTTTTTTTTCTTAAGTACCATAACCTTTATCAGCAGAAAATGGGTACTGGAGATGATGTGAATTATTTTCATACTGAATTTGGGATTTGACATAGTTCCTGGTATGCAAACACAGCTGATGCTCTCTGAAGACATTTCTAAAGCATTCATTTCGAACACAAATGCAGTCTCATACCACAGGTAGAGCACACAGGGCTGCCTTTACTCACCATTGCTCAGCTCTTCTCATCACAAGCTCCTGTTACCTTTTTTCAACCTTGGCAAAGCTCTGTCTGAAATTTCACACTGCTGTGTCACTGCCTACAACCAGCACTACTGGCATGCTGTCCTACAAACAGCCTGGGCATTTTGTGAGAAACAGTGTGGAAAGATGATTTCCATACTATGCATTCCTATACCCACTGTACGTGATGTGTTATCGCACCCCGGGCCTCTGACACACCAGCATAAAACCCACTGATGGGAGGGGAGAGGTGAGGGGGTAGGTGGGCGAGGGAGAGTGCGTTGTCACTCAAGTGACTTTTCTTGTTCCTGGGCATGTGGGGGGATCCAACATGAAAACAAACATTAAAACTCACAAATAAAAAAATCTGGAATTTCACATGGGATCACTAGAATCTGACAGATAACTCGAGTTTTGCTCACACTGAATTTCTTAACCTCCAGGGCAGCATCACTGGGCAAACGTTTCCTGTTCTTGGTCCTACCGGATACATGGAGAGCAGGAGCCCTCTCTGAGCCATCTTCTCTGGCCTGAATGGCTGAAAGGGGAGGTGGCAGTTGCAGTGGAACCTGCTGCCATTCTCCATCCATCATGCTACTCCTCACAACACTGCTTAAAATATTTGGAGAACTAGACCTGCAGCAGCATACCAGTCATGGCTTCCTCCCTGTCCTCCTCCAGCTCACCAGATCCACCTAACACATCTTCTCTGGACCTCTCAAACTACACACACTCTTCCCCCCATGGCTCTTGCTTGCTGTTCCAATGAATTCAGTGAGGAGGACAGCAAGAAGCAATTAGGGGGATTTTATGTCAGCTCCCTCCTCCTCACACACCACCCAACTCCACGCTTGGTCCTTCTGTTTTCGTGCTTTGTGTTATCCACTCACGGTTTTATGACCACCATCTGCACAGGACCTCACTGATGTCAAACAAGATGAGGAGAAACCCAAGTGCAGCTTGACCATCGAGCAGCGTGGCTGTGCTCTGAAAGGAACTATAAAACACCACAAAGGGTCTGGATTTATTGCTTCTTACCGATTCATTATCAAATACACTTTGTCCACAACCAGCCTTTTCCAGCTCCCTCTGCCCCCAGCTGCCAGCTGGCTAATGCAGTTGCACAGGTGTAAATGAAAGCATCATTTGCCCTGCAGAAAAGCTATTATGAACAAGGATTTATCTAGATTTTCAGACACCAAAGTCAATCTGTAAGGCTGGCAATTAAAAAATTGCATCTGGGAACAACAAAGCAAAGCTGAGCAATTCACTCAGCTCTTTAATGTACTTGCACGCCTTGTTTCTGTAGGAAGGGAATCCCATCCACCCAGTAATACAGATGATTTCAAATAAAAAGCTCGAATGAAAGAAATTGAATATGTACTAAAATCCTTATAGCAATTTCTACATGTTTGTTTTTTCAGACACCTGAAGAGATTCAGGTAGTAGCTTGAGGCACTCAGCTCACTACTCTATGTGTGTGTGTGTATATACACATGTATATATGTGAAACATACATACACATGGACAAGAACATAAAAAGGTATGAATATGAGGATGAATACCCTCTTCTTCTTACGCACATATTTTACTTATTTATTTTAGTGGCAGTAACACACCATGGAGTTTAGTAACACAAAATCGCTATTACTATTTGATTTTTTATTATTCTACTTATATTAAGAGCAACGGTGTGATTATTAGCACAGAAAAAAAAAAAAAAAACACTTCTAAAATTCTACAATTTGGGCAGATGTACAATAATTTCTTAGTGCAAAATATAAATTGATTTCAACATGGTTTTAGGTACAAGAGGATACATTTTCTTATCTGGGCACTGGTAAATATGCAAGCTAAGGTTTTCAAGAATAAGTGAGTTTATGCAAGCCCATACTTAGATCCCACAATAAATGACTTGATTCATTACAGTGTCAAGCAGGCAGCAGAGTTCAGTGAAGACAGTAAGGCCATTTCCAGCCCAAAAAAAGAGATGGCATTTTTTCCTCAACTTTTTCTTTGATATTTTATTTACAGTTTGGGATATGATAATTTCAAAATTGTGTATTAACTTCTTTAATGGGAAGAATTGTGGGGGGTTTTGGTTGTGTTTTTTTTTTTTTTTAATTAGTGGAATATCACTTTGATGCTAAATTTCCATTATGTTTTAATAGATCCTAGACAGACTCCTTTACTATCAGCCTCGTATTTTGAATGCTAATTTTTATCTTTTTCTTAATGTGATTACAAAAAGAAAAACAAAAAAGTTGAGACACAAATATCAATACCATTTCATGCTTGTGTGGCATGTATAAACACATATATTATTTTTATTTATATGTAAAATTCCACTATGACTGCTTTCTTTTCAACCAAATTTTCTGACCCATTAAATCATTTATGTCTTATTTTCACCACTCATCAGCTGTCTCCTTCCCTTTATTCCATGCTCCTACTCTCAAAGCAGTGTCACTCACTGAACTGGGGCTTAAAAATGAAAAGCACTTCTACCTGAGGGTCTGTAAACATCAGCCACAGTATATTTTGCTTTTTTTAATCTAAAATCTAGGTCACTGGTGCAACAGATGAAATGCTAAATTATCAAAACAAATTCTTTAACTCAGTACTTAATCCAAAGTACAAGCCCCCAAGATATTAAAAGCACATTCAGAATTACACACAGCACAAAAGAATGCTTCCCACCAAATTCCTTCTGCTCCCTGTCGACTCAGCCTTCTTCACTCCAGCAGCATTTGTCAGCAAAGCCAAAGGGAATTTTGCCAGGGTAAATACTGCTAATGGGGTCCCCCATCCATAGATATTTCACTTTTACCCTGTTGCCAAGTAACTTCTGGTGTCAACCTGCCTGTAAGATGAAACGGATATTTTTTTTCCCCCCAAGTACTCAGAGTTTTGAGATCAACACTGACCCCTTGGACATAAGAATATGCCCATGCCATTTTGATGCCTTGGATATTTCTTAACTAATTAAGTTAATCATGTAAACAATGACTGAGTAAAAAGCTACACAGAGCTTTCCAAAACCATCCTTCATAGTGGTGGGAACAGCCACCCAGCCCAGACTTTCTAGGGAGCATTCAATTTAACCCATCCTCTAAACCCATCACATTAGCTAGTTGCTTACTTTGGTTACACTTTTACTCCCTTATGCTTGTTTTAAATCTTATTCAACCATACATACAAGCAAATCCGCAACCCCAAAGAAGCCTGTAGTCAAGCGCTAGGGGCAAGAAAACTTAGGAATTTAGGGTAACCTGACCCACTCAAGTATCCCATTTCCCAAAGCGCTAGTACTTGTTTTGTATCTCCTTCTTGTCCTTTCAAAAACCAGAAAAACTTATTCAAAAAACAGGGTTAACAAACCAAGGAAGATGCTTTCCTTCAGAGTTATCAGACAGAAGCAGTCGAACAATACCAAAGCAGAGACACAAAGACCCGGGACATCACAGCAATGAGAAACGGACTGACTGTATCCTTCCAAGCATCTCCCAGCTCAAGAGACAATGAGGAGAGAGGGGCTATGACCATCCAGAGTACTTCACCGGGAACCCAAAGCGCAGCTCTTAAGTCTGCTGCTCATCTGCATTGCTGGTGATGGAGCGGAGACTGGAGCCCTCCATCACCTGCACCTCCTCCTTTCCTTTGCAGACATTCCCAGGAGTGCAGGCAGGGAGCGAGGCACAGCATGCTCCCTCCTGCCCGTCCCCTGCCTGGGAAAACTGGGAGGACAGGAGACTAGGGAAAACGTTACTAATTGACAAAGACAAAAGCAGCTTGGGAGCGGTAAGCACTACCCGAAGATCAGTGAGAAAATGTCAATGAACAAAGGAAAAAGACAAAGAAAAATAAAGGCTTCTTTCCTTTCTCTGTGGTACAATTTAGTGTATTGTTTTCACTAGAAACCTTATACTTCAGCTCTGCTATTAATGACGTATTTGTATGCTGATGTCACATATTTCATATTCTGAATGAAGAATTTTTATAATATATACTTTAATTTTATTTACTGATGCAAAATCAGAATGCTGGGGTTTATATACTCCGGATCCTGGTACCAACTGAAATACGCATTTCACTGCCTCTAAGGTAACTTTCCAGCTTAGTGAAAAAGGGCAGCGTTTTCATACGATTTGCTTTATCGATATACCTTTCAAAGACAAAAGCAGGACTATATATTATTCATCATTGCCTTTCCCTTGGTTGGTAACATCAATTAGAAGTGACCTTCCAGGACATTCTTCCCTTTAAAACATCAAAGCCAGATGACAATAGTTAAAAACTTTGGGACCTCTCTCCCATACAGCTTTGAACAAGAACTATGCTTGAGCAAAAGCAAACTTCCTAGAGAGCAACTTGTATCAGTGCTTGAAGATCTCACAGAAGACCAAAAGTCAAAGTCACCCTGCGGCAAAAGCAGACTGCAGCATTCGGATTTCCAGTATGGACTAGGACTTGGCACACTGCATTCATAAACTTCCAGTACCACGTGAAGACATTCCCAGTAAAAATGTTTCATTTACTCGTTTCTTAGATGCATCACATTTCTTAGAAGCCAGATGTGCATAACGCTTCTCATTTCATCAAATTCACGCTTGGGATGATCCATATGGATTTGGCAATTACCGTTGACAGAAAAGGTCACAACATTTTGCCTGTTTTGCCAAAACCGGCTGTTCCTCTTCTGTGCTCAGTCATCAGAGCAGGGCTGAATCCTTGCTTTCAAACACGTAAAGCTCAATTAATTTTATGTGCATTTTTCCTTATGGACTTTGGCCAATTTTGGTGAAAGATTCAGCTTGGCCCATTCAAACATGGACGCCTCACAAAAACCAATTTCCTTTGAGGCTATTTACAAAATCTGAATGAACAGACTCTCACTTTGGGAAGCAGCTTATGAAGAGATCCTGTTTACAGAATTTTGTTAATAGAAAACCATTTTCAAGGAGTCCTGAAATGAAAACATGTTCCCAAATAGTAGCGCATGGACTAAAAAAAAACCCCACAAATCTAGAAAGTTCAAAAGGCTGAGTTGCCTGTTCATCACGAAATGAGAACATAGAACGCACCAAAGTTGTCTTCATATACAACCACCACCCTCTGTTGACTCCCATATCTCTTTTAAAGGCCTGTTCTGAAATTTGTCTCCGCGAATTCTGTTCCTAAAAGCTATTCACCTAACTCTTAAAAATACTTTTTTGCCTCATAATAGCAAGGTGTTTCCAATTGTTCTCACTAAGATACTAATCTGCATGGACTTTTGCCTTGTTCTAGGTTTCGCCGTGCTCTTGGAAGCAGTAATGCAGTTCTTCCCTGAGCTACCTGAATTTAACCATGCCTCTTCCCACCACAATTTGGGCTGAGCCCAGGACTTGCAGTTCCTCTTCGGACAGATGTACCACAAGGCGAAGGGAGATGGACAGTAGAAGAATTATCAGTAATAACAAAACACTTAGAGAAAAGGGACTTTAACGCAAGCCTACATGCATTTCTATCTTCCATTAGTTCCCAACGCTTAGTGACACTCAGGTGCTGATGGCTCTCAACAGACTTCCGCTGTCCAGTGCTGTTCTTCCAAATAGCTACTGCCTGTCTCCTTCCTGAAAACCTATTTCTGAGCCAAAGGTCTGGGTTTTGGCATTTCTTTTCCATTGCCTATCCAGCCCAAAGCTCAGCTTCAGAGAAAATGAAGGCAAAATCACCACACAGAACATCCTTAGAGGGCAGTCCAAATTTATTTTTGGTTGAAAGGTAGCCACGCTGACACCTGCTGCGCTTTGGCTTTCCTATTTTTCCAAAACATGCCTCCTGGGCGACATGGTACATTAGATATACAATAGTTACAATGATGAGGGCCACAAACACACTGCTACTATACAGCTAAACCCATTGCCATACAGATGAAACACAGCCATAATAAACTCCCAGTCCATCACTAAAACTTTAGTATTCATGTCCAAATGAATTATATTTGTATGCACAAAGTTTTCTAGAGCCCACGAAGCAGGGAAGTTGAAGGAATGACACAGAATACAAGAGGTAAGCAAACCAGACTGACGCTTTTCAGGATCCCTAAAAACTGCCTCTTGCCCTGTGCAAGTTGTGCTCTGCAGACATAATGCAGTGTACGATCTTAATCCTGCAAAGCCTCAGTAAAGCTCTCCCCACCACAGCATTAAACCAGGTCTTTGGGATGCTCTGCTCAAAAGAAGGTAAAACTAAGAGCTATTATCAGAAATTCAAATAATGATGATTCCCTCAAGTGCCATAAACAACTCGTGATGCTAGAAATTCAGTATTTTTTGAAAATGTAACAACTATGATGCCCCCTCTGCATCTACCATTTGCCAGAATTTAAAGTATCACTTCAATGACCTGCAGTTCGTCTGATGAGAGCAACATAGTACCGTCCTTGCAATGCCAGAATACTTTAGATCTTATGCAAGTCTTTAACCTTGGCTTTTGGAAACAAGAACGTAAGTTTCTTCTGCACCTTTGGGACGCCATTCTCCCCAGCAGAAAAAGGCTATTTATTACCGCTCAACTAGGAGCTTTCTGCAGTGCCGGGAGCCCCGGTCAGCCAGCAGGGCCAGCTGCCTTTGTCAGACAGCTGTGGCTCCGTTCCCAAAGGCACCAGCCAACCTCAGCAGGTTGAGAGCATGTGCTACATTTTTCACAGGAATGTGGTCTGTGATGTAAATGGGGCTGCTCTCTAAGTTTGCCTTTAGAAAGCACTCTCCGGAACCCAGAGCAGCCATTTCCTCCTTGAAATCACTCATTCCCAAAGAGAAAAAAAAAAAAAACTAAGCTTCCCTAGCAATAAGCATCTGCCAAGAAATTTTAAGTGTTCCCATCCAAACCCTCCTCCCTTTTCTTAAGCTTTCCATTTCTTGTTGTATTATAAATCACTCTGGGGAAACACCATGGACTCCGAATGTTTAAGTTATGTTCCTAAGTGGTAAACCATCAAGTTTCACTAGACTCTTTAAAACAAAATAGCGTGGTCTATCTGCAGAAGCAAATTATATATTGCTTTTTCTATATTAATTATATGTTATGCAGATTAACAGCCATAGTAACTAGCTCTTATTATGGCAAGCTGCAATATCTGAAACTGAACAAATATCACAAGGGTTGAACAAAGCTTTGGGGAACGCCTTAAAATGCTATGCAAAGATTAATTCACTTAGCTCCAAAATGGCTGGTCAAATAACAGCAAATTATTTTTTAAAATTTGAATATAAGATCATCTGACCTGCAGTCAGACAAAAGGCAGTACCTCTGTCCTGGTTTGACAAAACCACAACAGCCTTTGCTGGAGCTGTGGTACAAGACAGCAGGTACACTTTCTCCCCCGCAAGAGCTTCTCCTACACATCCATCCTCCAATTTTGGCCTGTGAGTATTCATTCCTTTATTCACAGTCTCCTAATCAAATCTTTTGTTCCAGGAAGGTCATTGTAGGTTAAGAATAATGCATTAAAATGCTTTCGAAGTATTTATAGAAAGATGTTGTAGAAAGATGTGCAACTGAGACAGTGCATCACTGATGGAAGTTTCCACAGAAGCTGAGCATTTTGACAGGACGTCAGCCTGGGAGCAGAGCTCCTAAACCAGCAGAGGCACAAAGAAACAGAAGTACCGGCCAGCAGAAAATGCTTTCACCTGCCATCAACTGATGGACTGGTTTTCTTTACCACTAAAGGATGATTTACACATCCGAGTGGCACTTCAGTTTGCTGTAAGTGGTGACAGAAATTAGGAAAATAACATGAAAGGCACGGGACAGAGCATGCCACGTTCACTCAGGTCCAGCGATTGTTTTATTTGCACTTCAGCAAATTTTCAGGTATCTAACTTTGGATATTAGATGTATAATGAAATAGCATTGAGAAGTTATTGCTCACATCTGTAGGGAGAACAAAAGACAGCATCATCAACTTAAAACTATACATCAACTTAAAACCCACATCTGAGAAAAATTATCATCCTGCATCACCTTAAGATTGTGGGCATCTACTGTAAAGGCACATGTCAGGGTTGGTTAGTCAGGGCCTACAAAACACTACAAAAGTCATAATTTCAACACTGTAAAAAGAACCACAGTGGTTCTGGGGAATCTGGAGGCTTTGTGAATACCAAACCGCCGCACACGTGAAAACACAGCAGTCACAGAGGACTTACTGCTAGTTCTGGCGATGCTGGCCATACCACCTAGGTTACCGTAACCCAGTTAGCTCTACTGCCCGTACGTACGGAGAGGAGCCGTGTTCATCACGCTGCACAGCAACATCCAGCCATTTCTGAACTGATGTATTCGTGTTGCACTTAGACCTGACGTGTCCCTGGGGGGCCTTCTGCTTTGGAATTTGGAGGAGTGCTACATCACTTTGCTGTGTCTTAAAAGCATTTTGTAAGGGAACATTTAGAGGCAGGCTTCTGTCTATGCCCTCTGTTTCAACTGCTGAAGCAGCAAAGATCCAGCTCAAGAGGTTGAGCTAGGTGCAATGTTTGCCTTGCCACAGCTCACGTCTGGAATGTGCTGGACATAAGATGTGGTACAAACTGGCAGACAATCCTGCCAAACATTGTGTGTACATAACACAGGCCTAAAGAGCTGAGAAATCCCCCTGTGTGAAGGAAAGGCCACAAGGACATATTACCACAATGAACGTCACTGACAGGGGTAGGTCCGGAGTCTTCTCTGGAAGCAAACACCCTCATGGAACCACTCAAGGAGTTTGGCAGATCTTTCACCCAGCACTCACACCAGAGAAGCCGCTCTAGTCCAAAGGGAAATGGATATTTGCCTTTAGCATTGGCAACCTGTTTGGCGTAGGCCAGCTAACAGGCCCGTGCTAAGGAGGCGAACGCCCTCTGCCTCCCCGGGGCTCTGCGCGGCTCCTTCTGCTCATCAACTATAACAGCAAAGAGATGGTCAGATGGCAACATGAGAGGTGTACTGGTCTTTACACCTTTGATTTTGTTTTTAAACAAAATTTTTACTTCACAAAGCTACATTTGAATGAACGAAATCTTGTACTTTCAATTTTAGAGGTTTGTGGTTTTTTTTTCCTCAGAAAATTCACACTGTGGTACAGCAATGTAGTATAACAGATTCCGGCAGGAGAGAAGCACTGCTCAGAGCAGACCTGTGTCCATTTGACAAAGCATCACCATTATCCACCTTCCTCACTCAAAAAAACTCCACATTTCCTTTCCAAAGCACATGTGTTAAAGACCAATATCCAAAGACTTTTAAGTTCTCCTACTGCTATTACTGAGAAAGGAAAGTAAAAAGCAAGTCATTAAAAGGAGGTGACCTTTCTGCCAGACTGGCTTCCATTACAGCAGTTTTCACACAGTGAGGAAAACCTCTAAAGATATTAACACAACGAGCACTTCCAGTGCCTCCTGCATGAAAAAGTTTGCTCAGTTAAAAACAATACAATGGAAAGAAGTTCCGAAAAGAAACCAGCGGTGCCACCAGAGAGAAATGGGGAGGGAAGCACTTAATGCATTAATTCCCATGCTTGCTTCTCTCTTTTTACCAATAAAAATGAGTGACTAAGATTCAAGTAATTCTTCATTTTTCAAGAACACAGAAGAGATGCTATGATATCTAAGCTGGATAAACTGTAGCATCTGATTGTCTCATGAAGAGCTACACAGTTTACTATGTTTATCTTGTGGGCTGTTCACGTGGGTTACACACAGCACACATTACAGGGACAGAAGTGACATGCCCACAGAGAGCACACCATGGAACCACCTCGTTCTGCACAGTGGGAGGGAGCAAGGGCTTTGGGCACATCCCGGGGTGCAGGTTTCGGGAACACGCCGTTCCCCTCCTCCTCCAGCAACACCCGTGCCTTGCCTGCCCATCCCGCTGCAGATCCATGAAGGAAACCCGGGAACAGCAACTACAAACCACCACAGTTTGACTCACTGCAAGTCCCTCTAATCTAAAAATAAAGCTTCACCTTCACTTACACTCAATCACTGCTCTTAAAGGGTGAACTATGAAGACAGTATTCAAAAAGCCAGTAGCAACCACGGCTTAAATTATGTACCAACAGTGCTCCATTGCTCTGACAGCATCCCTGCCTTTGAAGCACAACCACCAAATTTAAAACAAAACAAAACAAAAAAACAATAGACTGCCTGTGAAGCATGCTTCTGAAGTAGACTACAAGAAACCTCTCATATGAAGACAGGCTGAGAGAGTTGGGGTTGTTCAGCCTGGAGAAGAGAAGGCTCTAGGGAGACCTTACTGTAGCCTTTCAGTATTTAAAGGTGGCCTATAGGAAAGATGGGGAGGGACTCTTTACCAGGGAATGTAGCGATAGGATGAAGGGTAACAGTTTTAAACTGAAAGAGGTAAGATTTAGATTAAATATTAGGAAGAAATTCTTTACTGTGAGGGTGGTGAGACACTGGAACAGGTTGCCCAGAGAAGCTGTGGATGCCCCATCCCTGGAGGTGTTCAAGGCCAGGCTGGATGGGGCTTTGAGCAACCTGGTCTAGTGGAAGGTGTCCCTGCCCATGGCAGGGGGGTGGAACTAGATGATCTTTAAGGTCCCTTCCAACTCTAACCAGTCTATGATTCTAAAAGGGCTCACCTAAGTGCCAGCAGTTCCTGCAAAGAAGCCCAGAGATGAGGTTACTCACTTGCCAGCACCAAGAGCTAGCCTGAGTACTGCTGGTAAAATGGTTAATGCTAACTTTGCAGCAAAAATGCCTGTCAAATTAACTTTTCATATGATGAATACTGTCTTCTTAGTTTGGTTTATCGTAACAAGCTGGAAAGAATCACAGTGGCTGGTCATGCGGGCAGGAACAACACCGGAGTGCTCCAGGTTGGATGGGCCCAAGCTAATTCCATTATTAAACTATTCAGTCTTGAGGATCAAAGCTAGACAACACTCGTTCCACTTAGTCAGACTTAAGTGCCTGAAAAAAAATCTCTTCTTTCAGCATATTTGAATAAAAGTGACTGTGAAATATACTAAGAGCATAACAGATGGCTTGTTGTGAAAACAGCCAGCAAAACATGTCAAGGGGATGGACACAGAAAGTGTCTTTCAGCAGTGAATTACGGAGCACGAGTCAAAGGCAAAGCTCAGCCATAGCCCTAGCTCCTTCCAGTTTGTATGAAGAAAAAACAGCCTTCAATTTCTCAAATTTAGTGTAAAATGAACCCCCTAATCCAGTTTCCTAGTGCAGAACCATTAAATTGTAGTATATGCTATATGAACAGATTACATTAGTACACCTCTAACATTCTAACATTCGTACGCAATAATTCAACATTTAAGCCTGATTTAAGATTGACTAAATTTAGCTTGGAAGGAGAGATTAAAAGAACTCACACCACAGAACTTGTTAAAATGAAAGCAGTGATGAGGAGATGGTAGGACAGACAAAAATCAAATGTCAGCGCTTTCAGCATGATGAGCAACTGCTTAGGAAGTCATACAACTTTGGAAACAAAACTGGTCTAAGATGAATATCAGAAATGAGCTGTGGAACAACCTCCCGAGCCAGCGTATGGGAGTTTCATCATCTGATACAGGTAGAAAAGGAAGGGTGTGGGGGGGAAAGATGCTAAAAACATTCAGTCCAGAACAACTAAATCTTCTGGCACATAAACAGAAGCCATATAAACCAACAAACAAAAACAAAACCACACACAAAAACACACACAAACCCAAACAAAACCAGAAAAACCCTGGGTCCTTGAGTTTACAATCTTGCTACTGTAAATAATGCAAGATAGACTATTTCATTAACTGATGGAGCCTTATCTTAGAGCAGCATAAGGTTTTTCCCTTGTAATAAGTATTAGAAAGAGTAGCGAAGGGTCAGGCCTAACATCTATAATTGGACTGAGTAAACTGGAAAAGGGATAACCAAAAACTTATCTTCTATCCTCTTTTATTACTCAAAAAGGCACTGGAGAATGAAACACCAAATATACAGCTATAATCTAAAGAGAAATATTGTCTGACTTACAGAAAAGTTCCTCGGCATTTCTGCAGTAAACTCGTGGTTGGGTTCTGTTCCAAGTCCATTTAAATTAAACTGGTTTTGAAAAGGTCGCTGACAAACAGTGGAACCTAACAATACACACCTTTTTAGTAAATATATTTTTTTCTTTTAAATCTACTCCTGCTGTAAGACGTACCTGTTATTACCATGGACCAACGCAAAATGTGCCTTTAAAGGAGGTTTCACGTTGTGTTTGTGTTGGCTCACAGCACGCAAGCACACTGACGGGAGCAGAGGTAGGAATGCTGCGCCGAGGGCAGAGCAGGGTGGGCAACACAGGGCTGTCCGCAGAGATGGCTCCTCTTCCCAGCCAGATCCGTGCCCTAACCCCACCCCAGACACCGTCCGCTGTGCACGAGCACCTGTGGCTGCAAACTGAGCTGGCACAGCGAGACAATGGCACCACACCGCCCAAGCGTGGGAAGGCCACTATCAGGAGACTTTTTGTGCTCTTGGAAGTCTTTTATGCAGCAAAAAAAGAAAGAGGAACAAGACCCTGTCCTCTATACAGAACCACAAAATGGTAGGGGTTGGAAGGAACCTTTGGAGACCATTTAAGTCCAACCTCCCCTGCCAAAGCAGGTTCACCTGGAGCAGGTTGGACAGGAACGCATCCAGGCGGGTTTTGAGTATCTCCAGAGAAGGAGACTCCACAACCACTCTGGGCAGCCTGTGCCAGTGCTGTCACCCTCAAAGTGAAAGTTTTTCCTCATGTCGTGATGGAATTCTCTGTGTTCCAGTTTGTGCCTGTTGTCCCTTGTCCTGTCACTGGGCACCACTGGCAAGAGTCTGGCCCCATCCTCTTGGCACCCCCCCTTTAGATATTTATAAGCATTGATGAGATCCCCCCTCAGCCTTCTCTTCTCCAGGCTAAACAGACCCAAGTCTCTCAGCCTTTCCTCACAAGGGAGATACTCTGTTCTCTTGACCATCTTTGTAGCCCTCTGCTGGACTCTCTCCAGTACACGCGCACACAGCAGCACACGTGTGCACGCTCGGAGTCATCTCAGTGGCTGAAGTAACTGGTAATTACAATGTTTCAGAAATGGCTTGATTTCAAGTTGATAATATGCTTATGACTATTAGCTTTTTCCATTACCAGATGGGCTGTATAATGCGAAAAATAAATTACAAAACACTTCCCAGGGTTGCTTAAATGGCTGATTTGTAGCTGCAGGCATCTAGCAAGTTGTGAATGACTATTGATGTAAAAGAGCAACTCTACTGGGGATGACAGTAATTAGCCTTTACAAAATTCAGTGGAATATCGTCAGGGAGAAGAACAAGAAACATAAGCAATTTATGCACCACAACGAAACAATTAGAACTTGCAAAAATTTAAACCAGACAAATACAGCAGATAACATGCAGCACCTGTGGATTTATAATCTTATCTTCTAACAATACCACTTCTCTTCTGTAAGAAAAATACCAATTAAGCATAGCAAAGAACACATAATTTTGTCAGCCTAAATTACCGCTTCTACCACCACCGAATGACTGTCTCCAATGTTTCTCCTGTGCTATGAAATAATGTAAGTGGTCTCCCTTTCGCATTTTATCTACAGCAATGCTTAATAAAGTGAGCCAGACATCCAAGGAATAAACCAGCTCTGGCCTATTAAATTAGCTGGGGCCATAATTTCTTGCCATTTACATGCTTTTAGCATGATAGTGATGAATATTACAAAGTGACTGAATTATATACACATGTAGAAACTTGTTTTGATAACTATAATTGAAAAATATATATGCATGTATACATATAAGAAAACATACAAATGCCTGGATGACACTCAGCTTCCAAGACAGAAATAGATAATAAATATTTTTGAAGCTCAACATGAAATGAAGCTCTCCTATGAGAACAGGCTGAGAGAGTTGGAGTTGTTCAGCCTGGAGAAGAGAAGGCTCTGGGGAGACCTTGAGAAGGCTCTGGGGAGACCTTACAGCAGCCTTCCCGTACTTAAAAGGGCTTACAGGAAAGATGGGGACAAACTTTTTAGCAGGGCCCCTTGCAATAGGACAAGGGGCAACTGGCTTTAAACTAAAAGAGGGAAGATTTAGACTAGATTTAAACCAGTGCAAACTATTCGAGGATTCTATGAAACAAGTCTGAAAGAAGCGTGACTGTTTCCAGCCTGAAAAAAAAACGAACTAAGGAATCCAACAAAGCAGTCCCATTTCAGCAGTTATCGTATCTGCTTTCTGCAGGGCTTTCACAGGTCCCTGGCACCACACAGGCAAGGGCAGTGCAGGCAGCACAGCACCCTGCAATGCCAATTCATCCCACCCGGTGCTCAGTAGAAACCTGTGTGCACTCCTGAATTTACACGGCCTTTCTGCATGGAGCAATGTCTACAAATACTTCTCAACTTGAGAGCAAACAGTGGAAAGGAGCAATTTGATTTTGGAGGTAATGGAAACGCGGCAGTGGAAGGGAAGGCAGCAGTGATGCAGGCAGGACAATTTCTAAGCAAGAAAACTATTCAGATCAACTGGATGCAACACAGAGGGTCTGACTACACGGCACAAACGCCTTAGTTTTACTGCCTAAGCATTTGTTGTAGCAATGCCATCAAGCCAAAGCTGTGTACACCAGCAGAAAATCAAGCCCTCCACCTCCAGCCTGACAATAACAGTAATAAGTCGATGCAATATAGTATATAATGAATAAAAACTCAGATCTAGTATTGAGCTGTTAGCACGTTACGCCAGTAAGTCTCACCTATTCTCAACTATTTTAGGCCTGCATGTAAATGCCACTAGATACTACAAAAGAATTTTAATGTTCCAGTCCAGCTACGGCTTTTCACGAATCAAAAATCATTCTGTTAGGGTTCAGTTATTCTTTACACGGGTCAGCAAATCGAGTTAACTAGCTGAAAAATTGTTGAATATAGCACCTTGAAAAAAAGCACAACTTTCACGACCTGGTTCTACCTCCTGCTATCCAGGTAGGCTTAGGCTTACTCAGCTATCATCACACACTTCATAGCATGCCAGCCAAAGCGTTTCATTTCAAAACAAACATTTGAATTACATCTGCTTTAGCAGGTGCATTGTCAATCCCTGCCATTCTCAAGTTTTGCCTTACCTGCTCAACATCGAGAGAATACGTTGCTAAAATTAACAGAGCACGCCAAAAATCTCTCCGCAGCTGTGCTGGGTAAAGCACAGAAGAACAAATTTAAGCTTTAAGGCATTCAAAAGGATATTCCATCCAGATAAACAAAGAGAGAAAGGCAAGTCTCTCTTCCCTAGCCATCCTAGGAAGGGCGCATCAGTGTTTCAACAGTCTTCTGACCCTCAGAGATGGTAACAAACATAGAAAATGCAAATACAAAAAGGGTGGCAAACAGCAACCCTGTCCGGACCTCCATGCCACACTAACTGGCAGGGTCAGGCCTGAGCGGAGCACACGGAAAAACAGCTGCAGATGTTTCCCAACATGTCACCTGCCTCAAAGCGTCACCTTCCTGCCTACTGCGCCGGGTGCTCCCCTCCCTCGTACAGCATCTCCCAGAGGGTTTCACTGTGATCTAATAAAGCTCTACAGACAGGTATCTGAATATTGGTATACCAACAACGTCCATGGCACAAGAGGGACATTTAGTAAGTCCAGAGAGACAGACCTCTGCTGAAGAATTTGAACACTGGAGCTGCTTCATCCATATAACGTAATTGTCTCCTAAATTCACCAGCGTTTGCAGGCTTGCATTTAACTCATTCCCTTCAAACAGGATGGCAGCTAAGTAGTAATAAGGGGGGGGAGGGGGGAACCTTGAAGGCCAAGAGAATTAACCGTATCTTACTAAAGCTAGCAAGGTCATGCATTATTCATGCAGGGAGGACAGCAGTGCACTCATCAGCTTAGAGGGCTATAGGGAGCTCTGAATCTGAAGCTCTCATAATTCGTAGCCATTAAAAAGGCTAGCTGCATTATTTTATCTGAAAGCAAATGATAGTTGACTGCTGCCATTTCTTACAGAGCCACATGTAGGCAAAAGGCTTGCTTCCAGTTCTCACAGACGCCACTGGAGCTCCTGTTGCAGAGCTAACATGAGAACTTGACTGTTCTCCTGTGGACACAGCAAGGGAACACGGAGGAATATTTAAGCCAACTGATATTCCTAAATGCAAGAAAGAATTCTTGTGTTACTAGAAGATGCCAGAGCATGTGGCTGTTATACAGCGTGCTTTCATGGGCCCTAATGAGACCATCAGCATTTAATGCCAGCCAATACAAAATCTTTTAAATTAATAAACCCATAGAGAATAGCTGCTTTGTACTAAAAGTAGTCCTTTTCACTTAAACTGTTTACATCCACTATGAAGTGCCAGTCCAAACTAATACTGCATGTTTGCAACCTTCTTTCTAAAAATACAACTATATAGTACAGTAGCTATTATTTCTCTACAGTATAATCATGGAAACTGCATGACTGCGTTACTTCTAGCCCATATGTGTTAAATAAGTGAGCTCATTTTGTAGAAAATTTCACACCCATGTCTGAAATCTGTCCATTATAAAACAGTATTTACTTTTCACCTGGGCTGTAAACTATTAAAACCACAACGCCAAATCTTGCGGACAAAACTCACATTCACTGAAATCCTAATTGAAAACTGCAGATTTTTTGAGCAATGCTGTTCATGGCGAAGACAGTCCTGGTGAAGGAGGTCTAAAGAACCTCAAAGAATTATTTTGTATTTGTCAACAAGCTGTCTTTAAGGGGGCACCTTCCCCTAAACTAGGCTTTGCAAGCTGATTACCGTTAATTTCTACTTCTCCTTTATTCTCTTACATATACTGATATGAACTGTTACTTGATGAGCACTAGTTAAAACAAGGAACGTGAACAATGACTCCACTTAAATATCTGTGGGTTAATCAACCACATCTCACAAGCCGAGTCGCCAGATCTGATGAACTATCGATCCTTCTTCTCCTTCTTCTAACTCTACAAATCTAATGAACTATTGATTCTTTCCTCCTTCCCCCATTCTCTGCTTTGGCTACACATGCCCTTCCTCTGCTGTCTGAATCTCCTTTTCTGTACAGCCTTAGGCAGGGCACCAGCTCATCCTTCTCCACTTCAGCCTTGCCTCTCTGTACCTGAATAGCTGCAAGTCTGTCCCACAGTGGGTATCCGACAGCAAAACTCTCAAGTCAGAAATGCAGGACTGCATGTTGAGCTGTGCTCAGCGATGGAAGCTACAAGCTCCTCACATCTCCCGCCCCACGCACAGTTCTGCGCTGCGCAGCCTCGCCAAGGCATAACACAGCCAGCCACCAGCCACGGCTGCTGCTTCCCAGGGACAGCTTTAACTTCCAGAACCTCAGGACAAAGACAGAGGTACTTGTAGTGTCCCTGTTTACAAGAGATTTAGCTGTACTTTCCCCTACCTTTCCTTCTCTGTTGGCGGCTTCCCCACAGGCAGGGCAAGTGAGGAGAGGGTCCCCCCAGCCCCTCACAGCACAGAGACGGGGACGAAGAAGAGCAATGTAACTTGGCTGTTCCAGACAGATGTGCCATAATGAAAGTTTAACTAGGAGTATAAAAGTAGAGAGTTAGTTTTCAAGTAAGATTTTTCTATTATTCACCAAACGTATGGAAAAGCTGCAATTATCATCCATCAAACATCATTTCAGCCAAGAGTTTTCCCCACACACCCCCTCTTCTTTGCTGGCCGCTACGCTGATGAATTACTACTTCATTACAGCAGCACCACAGACGTTTTCATTGCTCTATGCAGCCTACTTTCCTTTTGCAAATCCCTACCCTCCTCTCTGGAGGATACAGACATTAAATCCCATGACAAAGCTCTGCTTTGAACTCATTAGCAAGTGTGACCTCAGTCAAATACCTTACTTGCAGTGTCTTCTGTAATATACACCACAAACCAACTGAAGCCAACTGCTTCATCACATACAAACACCAGTTCTGCAGATCTCAAATATTTGCAGTAAATTCTTTATCTTTGGCTTGTTAATCCATTTATGGAAATAACACACTTTATGAAACAAGAAGTTGCTACGGTTGGTGACGCTTAGAAAAGCATTACTTTTTCACTTGCATTCTGATTTTAAAAAAATTACTCCTTCCTGAATACTTGGAGACTTAGGATCCTTAAGGAAAGAATATGTTCCATATAGAACCTGTTGGGCACAACCCCAGCATCAAACAAAACAGCCCTCACACTGGCTGCCTGCTCACTCTCTCCTTAAAAAAGAAAAAACAAAACAAAAACAAACCCACAACATCTGTTAACATTTGGTAAATAGGGAATAAATGCATTAAGCAGTTTTATCACCTATCGTACCTTCTTAGTTTTTGGTAGAATTTGCTCAGCCTTCATTGTAAAACCAATAATTGTCTGTTCTGACTTTGTTAACAACATTTAAACATAGAATCTTATTGACTGCTTAAAAGCTGAATTAAAGTAGAGTAAGTTTCAACATTCATGAAAAAAGAAATCTGTAATTAAGCGCTAGACTAGGAGGAGATCAGGCGGGCACAGACTGTGCCCACTCCTGTATCATGTACAGGGACATGGAGGGAGGACAGGGAACAGCAGTGTGACCAGCAATCCAGTGACAGGAGTCCCCTCTCTTTGTCATAAGACACTTCCACTGTAAGATCTGGAAAAAGCAACAATGACAAAAAAAACCACCTAACCCACCCCCCAAACAGGTACCATCAGAGTTTGGGGCCATCTCTGTAATATGGAACAGGCTGACAGCAAACACCAGCACAGACTTTTAATGGTTTGCTTTTGTGTCCTGCTTTTGGTACCTAGAGATACTAAACCCTTTTGCTTAATTGGAAAAAAGGAACTTGGCTGCATAGCACAGTTATAGGACACATTAATATCAATAATACATAAATATTAACAACAAGCAATAAACCTGACATTTAGAGTCTGTGTTTCCAAACTACCTCCCCTTCCCAATTCTGAGAAAGTTTATGTTATTATGAATTACCTACTCAACATACAATTTCCTACTTGACTTCTTTATTATTCTTGTAAATTTGTACGTGAGTGCTTCAGACCTATGACTACTAAATAATTTAATCAGCATGTGTCTCCAAACCTGGCTGCAGTAGGAGGCCCAATGAGATCACTGAATGCAAAAAACAATAGTTGAATCTTAAGCTACCAGAGATGAGAGGCAGG
Source organism: Vanellus vanellus (assembly GCF_965231255.1). Lineage (NCBI taxonomy): Eukaryota > Metazoa > Chordata > Aves > Charadriiformes > Charadriidae > Vanellus > Vanellus vanellus. Next base: position 22,814,385 of record NC_138913.1, on the reverse strand, counting down.
GAGACTTCTACTTCATCAGACCTATTTCTCTTATTTGCCCAAATCCTGACTCCCATTCATTAAGAAGACCATAAACAGCTCCAGAGAATTATTTCCTTCACGCAGTTTAATTTCCATTGTGAAAAAGTTGCTCACGTATCAGGCAACGTATCACTGCATCAGCAGCATTAACCAAAGGGTGATAGGAAACATGCTAACAGTGATGAGCTACTACCCAAAACTAACTTTTGCACAGCCTCCTCCTCTCCCAAAATACTCAATGCAACAAAAGCCTCATTGTTGTGGCTCCAACCCAAAGCACGCAGATGCTCACCAGATGCTGCCAGACTGGGAAGCGAGGCAGAGAACGGTGCCTCAGCTGTTATGAACTCAACTGGGCTTGATCTGCTGCTATTGAAGTCAGCGGAAGAACACCACTGCATTTCATGACAGTAGACGCTTACTGATAAAGGCTTATCCTCTGCAGGCAAACATCCAGAATGCCCTAAAAAAACCTGTGTGAAAAGTGGCCTGATCTTTCTATTACTTCTCAGGCGCAGGAGATGCATCCACCACCTTACCTTGCTCTGTCCAACAAGAGACATCCTCTCTGTTAAGGCCAAGTGTTCTGGTACTGGGCTGTACGAGACACAAGGATCACTCCTGAAAGACCGCATACTATGTAATGGGTATTCCATTTTCTGCACTATGATTCTTACCTTATTTTCTGCTGATACAATCTGAGTATCACTTCCAAGGACCCATCCAAAAGACACATTCCAAAGCATATTGTTTCAATTACTGTTTGGGGCTAATGATACTGCGATAAATGTTTCGTCTTGAAAAAACAACAAATAGATTATATCCCAAGTTACAGAAACACTGCAGTTCACCAGGACTTCTGAAAGGAGGAATAATGGAAATTCTCCACATGAGGAATTCCATCTAACTTAGACTGCAGAAACAGCGTGTTTATTTCTAACGGTACTTAGATAACTTCTACTTATGCTTCAGAGTAATCACTGACCTTGGATGAAAGAAAAACCCCACAGAAAACACTCTTCACCTCAAGACACATCAGCAGTAGAGGCTATTCCAGAGTCCACAGCACTGAGCTCTGTTAGGACACAGCCCATCTTTTGGGATAGACCTGGGCAATGAGCAGCTTTCAGCTCACTTTTTTGCAAAAAGAGGAGCCTTCTGAGTGGATGCCACTGGCATGTTCCAGCATGGAAAGAAACACCTCCATGCAGTCCATAGGAAAGCTGCAGGCTGCTCTGGTTCTTTTGAACACCGATCCCAGTTCTTGCAGTGGAACCGTCACAATGTTCATCAAGTGTTGAGGATCAGTAAGTGATCCTCCTCCGAGCCATACAATGTCTGCATGTCAGAAGCTCATCACATGAAACATAGCCAAAAGAAAACTGACATTTGAAAATACGAGTGAGATGTATTTATTTCTGGAGCTGCTATGTATTCCTTAGCTATCTAAACAGCATGTATATAGTTTTATTTATGGTTCTTGACACTTGCTAACCAAATCAATGAACAGATTGTCAATCACCCCATTTTCAAAGCAATATAGGGAATTTAGACACACATCAATTTTAAATTGCACCCTGAAAGCCCGGTTTACACTGCTGTGCAACCTAGCACGATTGCTTTGGACAGTTTCCAAATAAACCCCCAAATGAGTAATCGCGGCATTATAAGCAAATTAGTACAACTGATAACACGTATTACGTCCCTGAAAATACTGTAATTACATTCTTTGCCATAAACATACTTAATGCCTTGGCAAATACAGAGAGTTGACCCACTGTCCAATGCGTTACCGAGATTTATCAGCCCCTGGGGGTCGGCCCCGCGCCCCGCCTGGGCCCAGGGCTCAGCCGACTGCGGGCACCGCACAGCAGCCCAGTACAAGCCTCTGCCAGCGGATGGCCCATGCTAGCTTGACCTCAACAAACGATACCTTAACAGCAACAAAAGCCAGAACAAAAAGTATTTTAAAATTTGCCTTTTGTATTTTTAACAGAAGAAAGCTGAAGCATGAGTACGCGTTCGGTCATTCCCAGAGCTAGTAGTGTGCTATAGGCTGCAACCACCTAACAGGCAACTCCCGCTCCCCTGGTCTTTTCTCCCTCACAACTTCCAAGAAACTCTGCAATAAAAGTAGATAAAAAAAGGTGACTTCTAATACATTAAAGGAATACCCTGACTGATTAAAGAACCCAAACTCTCCCACCCCTCAAAAAATTTAAATAGATCTTGGTTACACAGACGCATACCAGAACAGACAAGAAAAGAGAAGTAGAGATAGTGGGAAGAGAAGGAGGAGGGGAAAGGGATTTTTCGTCTCTTCTTTTCACATGACTATGACGTGCTTTGCGATCTTTAGATGACCGAGAAAGCCACAACCCTCTTTAAAAACAACTGCTTCCTTGTGAGCTACACCAGGGTTGGGAAGACCTTTCCAAGAATAAAGTGTCTTTTCTGGAGGCACTGCGGGATATCTCTGCTCGTCCTGTGCCTCAAGTAAAGTTTTACGTCTTCCAAAACTGCCAATACTGAGAGGGTGTGCACATATTCTCTATGCACATATACATATTTAAGTATGAACATGGGATTTTCTTCAGCAGGCACATAAAAAAGGCGTTGATCAATTATGAAGCTGTATCCTTCGATTTTCTGCTTATAAAGAAATACACATGCCTGCTTACGTGTGCCACGCACAATTTCAGACCTCTGCACAGGTATAGGAACAGAGGAGAGACCGACCATGTTGCTGTGGTTATAAAAAAAATAAGTAGTTTCCCAGAAGTGGCCAAGTGTCAGCTCCTGGGAAACCCAGGCAACCTGTGGCAGCAGAGACATCACTCACCTCTGCTAAGGAGCAGTGAGCACCAGAAGCTGACCAGGGTTGATCCCAGCTGGTGGATCCCCCTGCGCAGCCTGGCACAACTAACACCTGGGACTTACCAGTCCAAATCTTTCAAATAAAATAGCCGACAGATAGCAGCCACTTGAGTTTATACAAGTGACATTAACAATAAGCTGGACAGCCCTTGTACGGATAATTGCATCTCCAGAAAGTCATCTTCAGGCACTTTAAGAAGTGGGGGAAAAAAAGATACAGGAAAAGAAGTGACTCGTTTCAGAAGCATGCTCCCCATGATTACACAGAAACAACTGCTTGTTTTTATTAGAATTTATAAAAGCTTATGTTGTGGGTTTGGGGGGGGTTCCCCACTTTAAGCAATCATTCTGCAAACAAAACAGTCATTGGGTTGGTATAAAGAGAAAGATGGGAAACGACTGACCCCAAACGACTACAATGTTGGTCTTTCCTCAGTATTTCTAGTCTAAAAATAGGTTTTAAAGGGCTTAGCAGTACCACCAGGCTTTCAAGCCCCATGTTAAATCAGGACTTTCTGAAGTCCTCTCTTCCTACCAGTGCCAGTTCAGCTCATGAAAACAGCACAACCCGCAACTGTACGAAGCCTTTCACAATTTGGCAATTTTTTATGCTGTGACATTTTTAAAACCAGATTCAAGAACTGGAAATATACACATTTATTCACTCTAAAACACTGTGGGGCTTTTTGTCCTCTAGAGAGGCGTGAAGGGAAGGACAGAAGTAGGCAGTGCCCAGGGCAGCGCGGGAGAGCCGCTACACCCTGCAGCGCCCAAGAAAAGCAAGCGTGGACTCACGGCATCTTGCACTTGCAGATGACTAATGGTGCCTCTTGAAGTGGGCAAAGAAACTTATGCCGAGCTGCAACAAGGAGCCTTCTGTAACTTTCCATTTGTCAGTCCCTGCCATCCAAGTGCCGCCTGTGTGTGTCATAAAGCGGATCAGTAAGTCCACGCACGGGGTCTTAAACACACTATGTCACAGTGGGGCCCGAGAGGCAATACTACTCGTCCCAACCAGCAGCTGCTCCAGGATTATCGCTTCCATGAAAAGCGACAGGTGCTCCTTCATAAAAAACAGATTTATTCTCTGAAGCGGTCTTCCTGAGTACCATTATCCACAGCTACACATGCAGCCTGAACTGGATTCTTTCTCCTCGTGCTCTTATTCCCAGGATTTTACAAAAAAAATAAAATAAAATAAAATAAAATAAAAATCATAGCTGTACTGCTGAAGCAAATGTTATTTTTCAATACTAAAAATCCAAATCCAGTACTAAATACATACCACCTATATTGCATGCACACAATTGTACACTGACATCAAATTAAACACTATACAACTATACATTTTAATGCAAGCTGCCTAATCATAAATTTGAAAACCTACAACTAAATGCAAATTTAACAATAAAAATCTTTTGTTTTTTAAATAAAGCCAAAAGAAATGTGGTTCAAAAAAAGATCCTGTAAATCCTAATATGATAATTTTTCCTTTTTAAGTTGCAGGGTGATACAATTTCAAGTTTCTGACCTCGTTTCCTTGGTTATCAGAAGGATGAAAGTTACTCATACTTACGGCTGCACACCTGGAGAGCTAGAATATAACCGCTGCTCCTAATACACAGAGCTACAATACAAGCTGAGAGTAAGAGGCTGAGGGGGTGGAAACGTCAAGAAAAGGGGCAATGTGCCCTCAAAGAAGAGGAGATGCCAGGCCCAGAGACAGTGAAATAACTAATGGAAGTAGCTTTCAAACAAGTCCACAGCACTTACTGCAAATCCTACTGACCCGCACAAGGGCAGATTACCTCCCAAGTTACACCACTAAGAAACAAAACCACACAAATTTTGCTGTGCTTTTGACTGCAACTCATACCCAGGTTTTTAAAACAATAAGTAGACCACGATACAGTAAAACAGTCACCTCAGCCCAGAAAAAGAAATAAGAATAATAAAGAATTGAATGTTTCAATTCATAGAATTGCATAGAATTTTTTAAAGTAACTTTTTGCATATTCTCCGTTATCTTCAATGAACTTAACAGCATTCAAGTCAAAGTTTTTTCCAAAAGAAAATAAGACACTGATACAAGAATACCAATTCTATCAAGAGCCGTAAGAAGCACATGCTGTGACACCACTTGTGCTGACAGCTCAAGCTGATGTATGAATTACTGAAAAAGACACAGAAATACGAAGCTCTTGATCTCCACCTGGTTATGACTTTTCTCAGCAGTAATTCTCACCCCACACCCCACTGACATTTCCTAATTACAATTATATTTCATATACCTGTATTTTGTTTGATTTTACATGAAAAGGGAGACAACTGCTCTCTAAAAATTATTCTGAACTGGTTTCACGGACTCTACCCCATGAACATTGCATTAATTCATTCAGGCCAGTCACCAAAGACACAGATATCTCTGCAGCAGAGAGGGAGAACACTATCAGCCTGTTCTGAATCAGCAGAGAAGCTGGCAGCCTTTCAAGTCATCCGAAAAAAAAACGAGGTATCTGCACAAAGACTAAACTTCAAAGTGCTCATCCCGAATTCCCTCTGGGAAAGAGCTTGCATTTTTCACATGCTAATTCCAGCAACTAACTGGTGGTAGGTGCTACTTATTTATAAGCTTCTAAATAAGTTTTTAAAAGGAAATAACAAAATCCATGTTAAATACTACGCCCCTAGAGAAAGATACCATACTGATACTCTACTGCACAGAAGTATGTTGACTTCTTTTCAGCCACATTAAATTTCAAAGGATCTCCAAGAGGATGATTCATCTTTCAATATTAAACTGATGAATCTCTTTCCTCAGACCACACACAATCACCACCCTCCTCTCATTTTTACATTTTTAAAGCATGAAAAACACTCAGTCACAAGCCAGAAGAGGAAACTTTTCATTATTTGTACTTTAGGTATGAAAGGACTGATGCTCTGGCTGAGTTCGAGTGCTGTTCTTTATGAACAGCATTGTCTTGGCTGCAGTCACCTGTACTTTGCCCCCAGCAACAGCACGTACGGCAGGGTCGCTTCAGACCTGCTCCTGCTTCAAGGAGGAATGCACATGCTGAAATACCTAAAATTACATTTTATAATACTAGCTTCCAAAAAAACTTGGAGGAAAACTTGGAGAGAAATCAAACAAACAAACAACAAAACCAAAACACAATAACACTGATTAACTCATACACGGTCCCACAGAGACACTAATTATTTCACAGAATCACAGAATGATTTAGGTTGGAAGGGACCTTGAAGATCATCGAGTTCCAACCCCCCTGCCATGGGCAGGGATACCTTCCACTAGACCAGGTTGCTCAAAGCCCCATCCAGCCTGGCCTTGAACACCTCCAGGGATGGGGCATCCACAGCTTCTCTGGGCAACCTGTTCCAGTGTCTGACTACCCTCAAAGTGGAAAATTTCTTCCCAATATCTAATCTAAGTCTCCCTTCTTCTAGTTTGAAGCCATTCCCCCTCACCCTTTTGCTACATGCCCTAGGAAAAAGTCCTTCCCCAGCTTTCCAGGACATTAAGCTTCTTAAAACTCCAGCCCGGGACCTCAGTTTCCTGCTTGTATTGAACCACACTTGGGCCCCAGGACCATCAGTACCTGTACGCTGAATTCCCTGTACGTGAAGGCACGGGAGCCTCGGGAGCCACAAGCCAGGCAGGGTTTTCAGGCTATCCTCTTCCAGACCCGCCTGCATGGATCCTACCGCGCGTACATTCGATGTGAGTATTTCAAACATTTGTTTAGCAGAATTATAGACTTTATGTTAATTTGAGAAGTTTTTGACAGAAGCAACAACTCTTTGAACATGGACGACATACAGCTAGGTTGAAAGGAAAAAAGAGGATTTGGTGGTTTTGTTATTTTAATATCTTACACTTTATTCCTGCCTCCTGTAGCAGCACTAGCAAGACTATCAGAGAGCCACGTAAAAGCAACATCTTTGTTTTGCAACCAATTTCCATTTCAAAGCAGCAAATCTAGACATCACTGTTTGAATGATTTCTTAAATCTCATTTCCATGTGCCAAGCAGAGAAGTAACCTGCTTCTTCTGTTCTGTCCTGTGAAAGCTTCCAACCTACAGATCCATTTGATAAAGGCATGAAAACAAAGTATACATATGCTCCCTGGGGCTTGTTGCTAAAGAGCTGATTTGCATGAGGCATTACAAATTAGCGTTTTTCAAATGAATGCAAAATCCCTAATTTACTCCGTGCACATATTTAACAGATTATTAAATTCATAATATTGGATAAAAGAAAATACATCAATTGTAACTGCTGTTTTGGACAGGGTTGTTATGGAGTGATCCTAACTACACGAGCAATTTCACAAAGAAAAAGAGGCTTTAATAAACACTCACTGCTAAAATACTATTCCTGAAGGAAAGCTACAGCTGGGCATAGGTACGCAGAGAGTGCAGTCTCTTCGTCACTCGGTCTGTCCTGGGTATTTGTTGTTTGTATGGCTGTTGTGCAGCCAGACAGAAAATAATGTCAAACCTCCCCTATTCCTCGCTTTTTGCCATGTTTCTAATCTGCCTTTGGAAGCAGCTATATTGCTTTAACGCCGTGGTAGATTTAAGCACTCCAAATAAACAAACACAAGGTATGCAGGGGAAGCTGGTTCACTTCACGCACTTCCACTTATTTCAAAGTTCAAATGGAGACATGTAATTCCTAAGCCTTTAACCACAGAAGTACAAAAGCCATGCTCATAAAAAATTAAACACACATCCTATTTCGGCCACATCCTTCTCAGACATTTCTGCAAGCTAAATTCAAGATTTCAACCCAAGTTGTCCATAATTAAGAAATGTACTATGAGAAACCCATTCCCCACGCCACAAGTTAAGCCCCAGGCACAGAAACTGCCGGAGCCTCATGTTCAGATTTTTATTAATATTATTTGTTAAAGGAAAGCTGTATTAAGATCTTAGCCTAGAGCAACAGTCAACAAGTTAATCGTTTCCATGTAGTTTCGAAGGCAACAAACACCACAGGAACACACACACGGTCTACAGAAGAAGGAATATTACCCTCTGCTATTTCGGCACCATTAATCCCTTCCCGCCCCCCCAGCTTTTTTCCAGCGAGACGGGCTCAGAGTCACCCTGTGTGATGTCAACGGTTATTTTGTGCCGATTACTGGAATCAAATCTCCAGACAGGATATATTTACAGCTGTCTACACTGTCCTACAATAAGCTGATGGATGACTCATCCTTTTTCCCCCTCAGCTGGAGTCACCAGAGGCAGGATGGGGGCCGGGCGCCAGGCAGGGGGAAGCCAGGCTCCCTCCCTCCCCGCCACAGGAGACTCCTGCATAGGGAGAGGGCACCTGTGAAGATCTTGCTCCATGTTTAAAATGCATCAGAACGCAGGTCTTTTACCCATGTATGCAAAAATAATCGTAGAACATTTATCGTTTTTAAGATTTCAGTATATGCAAACCCACCAATAAACAGGCACTTATTTCGATGTTGCAGTAGCTGTGAGCTTGCAGAGGCTAATGCCCCAGCGCCGGGAGGGCACGTCCCCTTCTCACGCATGTTATACAGAATACAAGAAATGAAAAATCAATGATCACAAACGTAAATATACCACAGGAAGATGAAGTGTCAATAGGAGCAAAAACTGGACTTTTTCCATCGCCTGTGTAGATGGTACCGATTTGCCAGCAGAATAAAAATATGACCAGATGACGGGCTGATAGCACAGACTGAGCGACAGAGACTGTCAACTCAGCAAGTCTGCAGGCAAAAAGCACTTCTGCTCTTTGTGTCAATGGGGAAGGATGCGAGTTTTCATTATCACAGACAAATTTAAAAGAGGGCAAGCGTATTCATAGCATGCCTGCCTCTCATTTCTGTCAGCATCAGCAAAATAACATTTGATGAAAGACTGAAGAGAGTTTGGTTTTTTTTTAAAACCGGATAAGTCAGTTTATAATCACAGCTGATTATCTTAATGTATGGTGTACCAACAGAAGAGCAAGTCTTTCGTAAGCTCCGTCAGCGCTAATGAATCGGCCGGCTCGGTAAGATGTGCGTGTAACCAACTTCTGCCACCAGTAGGTTGGTCTCGTTCCACAGATTTGGGCCAGGCACCAGGAAGTCCTCCAGTACAGTTAAGCATATGCCCACATGCTACTGACTTCCAATGAATTTAGGTACATAGTTGAAGAACTTGCTAAATAGAGATGATGCCCTGAACTGGGATTGGTGCTCAGTACGCAGCCACCCCATTAGCACTTCCAGCTCTTCTCACCATCCAAACATGCCTTTGCTGAAGTAAACATGAGGACACTGAAGTTTGACTTCTGTACAATACTGGTGCCCATAAGCACTGGGTGAATGGTTTCTGGGTAAACATACAAATACCTTTTGTATGAATGTCTTGAGCAATACAAGGAAGCCCGGGAATGGTTTGTAGTATAATGCGGAACTAGAATCTTTAATACTGAATAAAATACAACATTGTGTGCTATGTAAAAGGCATCCAACACATTTGTATTGATTGCAGGGTTCTTCAGCTTGCTGAAGAACAAGTTTGCTTGTTTATGGTTTAAGCCCTTGTCTGAAGTCAAAACAGAGCTGCTAAGCTACTCCATCAAAACACAAGACTTAGCCTACCAAAACAACTTCTCTTGAAATTAATTTGGGGGGGATGGGGGGGGGGGGGGCATCCACACCACAACGGCTTTCCTCATTTCTTAGTACCTCATTTGCCAGTTCAAGGAGTTACTCAGAAACAACTAGAAAACAACATGGAAGAGAAATCTCACTTATCTTTACCACCTTGCCATATAAAACAAAGAAAGCAGCAAGGTATTTAATCTGGAAGTGCTACCTGAGGCATACCTTCCATCAACAAAATGGCAGTTTAAACACATATTTAGCCATCTCACATTCTTTCATACACTTTACAACAAACCTGCTGGGTAGAACGACATGCTTGGACTTTTTCCCAACTAATTATCCATTGACAAAGCTACACTCATATTTCATCAGTTGTAGGAATCCTACTATGTGATGGGTGCAGATTTGATAAACGAACATTGCCTCAGTCAGCCTAGAAGCCTAAAATAAAAGATTTCATAAATACGTTACTTTCCTTCACAGTGTAAGGAACCAAAGTGGCAAGGGGAAAAAAGGGTTAATCTTGAATCTAAGAAAAAAAACCTATCAACATTCATACATTGAAGAGAACAAGTGTTCAAAGGGCTTCTCTTAAGCAGTTTTAGGTGAAGACCACATCTATAAATCCTTATTCTTTATGTACTATCCAGTTTATGTTAGGAAAATCAACATCCAGATTAATCTGTACTAGAACTATGGATTAACAGTAACGGCAGTAACACTTCTAAAGTATTTGCTACATAGGAATGCTGCACCTCGAACACAGCTTATAGTACCATAGAGATGAGCAAAAAGCTTCATCGGAAATCTCTTTGTTTAAAAAAAAAAAAAGCAATTGTATGTTAAAAACTCCAGTTCTTGCACATTATCTTCCCAAATGCATGTTTGCTACAAATGTTTGTATATTTACAGCATGCAAAAGAAACAAAAAAATCAAAGTATACAAATAAACAAATCAATACTTTTTTTTCAGTACTTATACTCAGGGTAAACAAAACCAAGCAGGTGTTCAGACTTCAGAAATTTTGAATAGTGAATTAAGTGTTTACTGTCAGCCTTCAAGGGAAGTTTTGTCAACCAAAATTGTAGCTTATAAAGTCCATTCCTTGCTTTTCTACAAGCAGCAAACATTTCCAAACACTTTCTAGAGCACCATGGAATCGCCATTTCCTTTTGAATATGCTCCTGGCTTGGATCATTTCTGCTAAGTCACGGCATTTCCTTGCCATCTGCAAAGGCACAGGCAAGCTAAAGTTATTCCTCCTTTCTGAAGGCAGCTTAGAGGACTCCACTGATCCTCTCAAATGACATAGCAAACTTGGCACCAGCAGACGAAAGCGCTGATTTTCTCTGACTGAAGGAGAGCAGGCATGGAAATAGCACATAGAAGAATTAACAATTCTTCTCACAGGCTGTTCCATGGAGGAAAAAAATAAAAAATAAAAAATAAAAAAAAAAAAACAAAAACCACCAAAACCACTCAACTAACAGCCTAGTTTCCAGACACAATAAAATACCAATATTACAACCTATTTAGCATAGTAATACAACCAGTCCTAAGCACTAACCTGTCTTTGCAGTACAACTTGCTTTGCTCTAGGGGATATTGATTTTATTGCATGGCTCTAATTTAGGGAGTCATCTGAAGTAATTATAAAATTTTACTAATTAGCCTCCTCCCTTCAAGATGTGACTTCAAGGTCACAACTAGAATTTGCATCAAACTGGAATTCCTAAAAGAAATCTTTTACTGCCAAGAGTTAAATTATCTTTTCGCTTCCCTCCCCAAACAAAAAAAAAATAATCAATACTTTATGTGGCCCATATTGCATTATTGATGTAGAGATGACATAAAATATCCATAATCCCATTAGCTGCAGTCTAGAAGAAATGTTAGCAAGTATGTGATATTTAATGACAAAAGGAGAAGACTGCCGTGGTGCCGCTCTCGGGGGCAAGCGCGCCCACAGCAGCCAAGCCCTGTTCCTGAGGAGGAGCCCACGGGAGCAGCTGTCGGTCACCCAGCCAGGCATTTGTCATTGGTCTCCAGGCTCTGCAGACCAAAAAAACCTGTCACATCTTTTGTGCCTTATCCAGCCAACCATGTAAATCACCCGGTATTAAAGGTTACTTTGCAACATATGTTCGCGAAAGCCTTTCACTTCCAGGTCTCTTACGGAGTGAAAGACCAGGGGCTGCTCGCTGTGCCCAGGAGCCGAAGGAACACCAGCCTCCGCTCATTTTCCATTTTCAAAACCGAGAACAGAACAGCCACATGATGTTGTCACAGTTATAAACCTGCTCCGAGTAGCAACAGGCGAGTAACCTTGGCTGCCATAGCTACAAACTACGCAAGCGACTACGGGTGGCATTTCAGATGTACTTAATCGTACTCCCACTGCAAAATCAGGCGCAGAGCTGCCCCGGCTGTGGCACAACAAAGCCCAATCAGCATTTGGTTCTGCCGAGACCGAATGAATCTCAGCAGCCAGAAGAATCAAAATCCCCCAACTTTAACACTGCATGGTGACAGCCACAATCTCACCCTGCAACCCCCCCCCATTAGATCCAATAAACGGAATACAGTTTTATCAAGGTAGCTGAACGTAAATGAAAAAAAAAAAAAAAAATCCACAACCAGGGGAAATTACTGCATATTGCCCTGACAAAGTATTCCAAATTACCCTCACTATTAAAACCTGCAACTTACTTCCAGTTCATATTTTCCTTCTAACCAGCAGATCCTTCTGGGCCCTGGGCACGTTAACTGAAAGAGCTCTTTCTCATCGGTTTTCCTCCTTGAACACAACCTCCTGAGCCCCGACGCGGTTCCTGGCTGAAGGAGCATTCGGCATTAGGTGAACCATGCAGGGAAGGGAGCAAGGCTGCTGACAGCTGTGCAGTACAGAGGGCAACCTCATCTCTGACTGATAAAAGACAGAAGACTGTTCTTCCAAGCTTCAGAACACTGCTTTTTTTTTAAATTTATGTATATCCATATAGGTATGTAGATGTATGGAGAGAGAGAAAAATCTGATATAGGAGCTGATGTGGAGCTTTCTAAACAAAAATAAATAAATAAGGCCCAAGTGTGATTTTAAGAAAAATAGGCATTTCAATAGTCGCAGTAAGTTTTAATGAGAATTTATGGTTTGCTGGTTGGTTTACACATACTTTTAAAATCTAACATTGAAGGCACACATTTCAACTGTAATGGAAAAAAGCATGGATTCACCCACACGTTTTTCAACATTTCCCCTCACGGAAAACAGTAATCACTCACCTACAGGAACCGTTTGTCAAGGGAGATGCACTAAAACTTCTCTTAAAAAGTCAAAGAATAGAAATTTTATTTCTCCCCAGATGCACTCCATAGATTTGTTCTATATGACAATGGGATCCGTAGTGCCTGCAGGCAGACCCTGAGCAAGGACGCGAATCCCAAGGAACCCCAACAGCTGAAGAGAGAGATGCAAATCCTGAACCCGGCGAGGTCCTGGTGTTTAGTTTGGCCTCATCCCAACACAAGCTTTTTAGCTAAAAAGAAGTGCCAAGCTTTTTCCTTGCTTTATGAACTTTCTAGGAGCACACAGCCATGTTAACTCTACAGTAATTGGAGCTACCTAAAACAAGACAGACAGAACCATTTTCTCCACAAAAAGTTTCTTTGTAATAAAGCAATGTCAAGCAGGAAGCGAAATAATAGACTCTCTGTTTCTAATATAGTAGTACTCTAGTCCAAAGATTTTTGTAGTAAAATTTAATAGCAAATGAAAATTTGCACTAAGAGCTCACGCAACAAACAAATGCTTCAAGAATAAAATAAGAACATGAATGCACACCAGCAAAAATAAGCATCTTGATAAAACTGATTCTTATGAAAAACCCTCTTATGTACATTTTCCATGTTTCTTACAGGACTTCTTTTAAATATGCTGATTTCCATTTGAATGGGAGTCAATCCCAATATGAAGCGCAAAAAAGTTTCTTAATGAACTCACATGTAATAAGCCTATCTCCAAAATCATGCTATACCCAAAAGCCACCATACTATCAAGTTCCCCTCCTCTCTTTTCAGTCCAGGATTCATTAGTTTCAATAAAATATTATACATTATGCTACCCAGATACTTCAGGACAAGAGCTTTATAAATAAGGCAAAGAATTATTCTGTGCGATTTTACCGGCTCTTCTTCCCCCTTGAAGCTTAACTCGGTACACTCAACGCAGCATCAGTAACTAAACTTAGCTCCTCTGCCCCGTAAGCAATCTAGTCAAGTATTAAATGTCCTTGGACAACACCAACGCAGTAAGTCTCTTCTTATCTTGCAACTGCAGTCAAAGTTTGCTTACTTTCAATATTTTCAGTTTCCCAAGGGAAAGTAAATTCTGTGCTTGTGAAGGATGAAAAACACAAACTACAGCCAGAACACCAAAAACTGGCCCCAAAGTACACATACCACAGGCAGAGTAAGGGGGTGAAGAGGGGAAAAAAGAGGAGGACCACCATTTTCTTCAAATGCGCCCCTCTTGGGCTTATCCACCAAGACTGCTAAAGAGGATTATTAATAAGGCAACCGACAACAAACCCAAAACATCAACATTAAAAGGAAAGCAGCATTTTCCACAGCCAAGTCTGTTGTGTGACATACACAACATGTTATCAATTCCCTTCCTGAGTATTTCTGGCACTTTAATGGGATCTTAGTATCAGGAAAGAACATGAAGTGTTTCAAAGCCATAACATCATGACAGCACTGTTAAGTTATAATTTTTTAAGAGCTCAATTTCTCTCAATAAAACAGCAGCAGGGAGCATACAGGGAGGATTGGGCAGGCCATACTGCCAAGCTACACTCCATATTTAAAATAACACTTGGAAGAAAAGAGAACAAAAGTAATAAAATAGTAAAGGTATGGAGTTCAGGCAACTCCTTTAGAAGACGACACTTGGCTCCAACATAGATCTTAATGCTGAAATTACGAGTTTAACTGAAGAGTGGAAAAGCTGAACAGGTGAACCAGATACCAAGTAGAATTTCTCTTGACATATTGGCCTGTATAATGCTCTGCAAATCTCAGCAAACAGAGAAACTAGTCAGAGGGGACAGACAGCTGCTCAGATTCTCACCTAACACCCAGGCTGGCCCAGTGCACTGGCTCCATCGGCACCACACTGATTTACAGCAGCTCGGAGTGGGGGGGCCCACAGCATCTGTATCTCAGAAGCAGAAAGCCTCCTATGCGAAAGTAAACAGAGCACTGAATTAAATAAATAAATAAATAAAACTAGGCTTCTGGTATGGTTTTAAACCATTGCACAGATGCTACAACAAAGTTTTCTTGCTCAGCGAATTAAAAGCCACAGGTTTTCGGGGGGTGTGTGTGTGTGTTTATTTTTTTGTTTGTTTTGTTTTTAAGAACTTATCACTAGGTGCCAACAACAAAACAGCCCTGGCTCACTCACTCTCTCACACAAAATTAAACATTAAAACCACACATCGCTTTCACATGTCACTTAAGACATTTAATTTTCCTCCAAAATAAATTATTTTTTTTTTCTCCCCAATAGGTCAACTGCTGACCTCCCAAACACTCTCCAGCGCCACTGTCTGACAATGAACAGGCCCAGGAGGTTTGCTGAAAGCATAAGCTTGTTGGACATCTGGTGCTATTGAAAGATAAAACATGGAAGAAAGAAGGCAGGGGGTAGTAGTCTCATTCTGGGCTGGGAGAAGACTTGGTTACCTACTATAAGACCTTGCCAAAGTTGGGCAGTTTGGGATGTTAAGCTCCAATTCAGGGAATAATGAGAGAGTGACCTTTCCTTAATAGACTGGATCAATGCATGTCAAATAGATTAAGCTTGCTGGCAGATAAGTCAATCTGCAAATGAACTACTCCAAGGCTGTTCAACGATTCAAGGTATCCATAACTAATTTTTCTTAAAACTCGGTATCTGTCTTTAATAAACTTCTCAGGATTAAAAAAGACAGAAGTTAAAAAGCAATGCTTTTTTCTTCTTATAGTCCATCTTTCTTAGATAGCAAAGTGTTGCTAATAGACAGCTTGACTGGGACGCTATTTCAGCGATGCATTTGTTAGTGATGTTTTGGGGGAGGTGAAGATTTGCAACAAAAAGAGAGTGATACCAACTTCACCATCTGCCAAAAAGGTATCGTGATGCTTCACTCCCTGCCTTCAGATTCAGTAGCAATGATGTTCCACAACTGGCCCACTGAGACCAAACTTGCAACCGCACTGGCAGCAACAGCATGCAACAACACGAGGCAAGAGGCAGCTTTTGTCATATGCTGCATAATGCTTTAAGGATATATTAAAGAGCATAAGACTCCAAATGTGAGCAGAAACAAAGACAGAGCAGGCCAGTGTCACTTCCCAAACATTTAGAATATAAATACACGATCTTTAAAAGGAATCGATCCACATATATATAGTGGAAGCAAACCAGAAAGGGCAAATTTGCCACGAACTCAGACAAAAGTCACTTAAAGTGAATCATTTCAAGGGTACGTATCAGCAATTTTAGCAATATCAGTTTTTACCCATTTTCTGAATACAACTCCTATTTCAGATACTGTACCGGTTACTTGATCAGTGCTAACCTGCTAGCATAACTCTCAAAGTTGTTTCTAATCAAGCAGTTATAAAATTAATCAGGAGGCGGCATTTGCTTCCCTGGCTATCCTGAAGCACTGGTGATGGGTTTCAGTAACAGCTGGATTTTTAGATCAGACCTAATAAGGTACTCCATTCTAAACACAACATTCTCCTTCTTTACAGTTTGGACTGCATCTACTTGAGAAAGAGGGAGAAGGCCAAATAATTGCTGCTTTTTCTCAGCAGGGAAGGTTTCACATTTACAATGTGTTAGTGATGACCAGTTCTGAACGAATGATCGGTGAGTGGCTATAAGGATACCTGCAAACAACATGTACAGCTTCCCTTCGGGTTTAAAGGTTACCTAAATGTGAACAGATGCCCATATTCAGCCCAAGAAAAAAGGTGGAATTAACTCCACTATCGAGCAACAGCAGGAATTCTGCCATGGTCTAATCTTTATTGAGGGCAGTTTTTAGGCTTACCTATAATAATCCATTTTAAGCTGTTTCCATTTTAAGTTGTTGAAACTATTTTATAAACTGTGTCTGACAAAAACTTGTTTTTAGACTCCTGGAACTATTTTAAGCATTTAGCTGGTAATGGAAAACACATGTGAGAAACAGAATATCAAATAATTCTAACAGTAGTATTTCCATACTTTATTTTAATCTTATTCATAGAGGCGAAGTGGAAACAAAATTCACCTTATATGACCAGACAAACTAGTCCTGTAATCCCTGCTGCAACTCATATAACAGCTTCAGTGCTCTTCAAAATCACTTGACGTTTTACTAAGTAGAAGCTATGCTCTCCCTCCTATCATAGATCACTATATGTAGAGCCACAAATTCACTTCTGTTACCTTTTGGCATTTTAGTTTTAATAAACATACAGCTAATTCTTGTATTTATTTTAATATACAAAGAAGAACCATGTGAAATTTCAACTTTTTTTTATGGGCAGATAATTTTATTATAGTTTCCCTAACACCATTTTGTTTTCCATTTTCTGATATTTCCTGTGCTGAAGGATGTAACTGGACTGCCACGTTCAACCAATATCAGTAGATCCTTTATGAATATATTTAATCCCTTTTCAAACTCATTCATACTTTTGATTTCCACATAATCTCACTGCAATGATTCATAGGACTGATTTTTTTAATATATGATTATTTTTTTAAATAAGGCACCTGATATTTCACCGAAACACCTCAGTCATCAGATTTTGACACGAGACCTTCCATAGTCACTTTTTCTGTGCCATTTATGAATGCATAGACTTTTTTAATATTCTCTGCAGTTATTTCTTTTTCAGGCTAAAGAGTTAAGCCAAAACAAACCAAAGGAGGTGGTTTGTCACATAACACATATGTAAGCTGTCACAACGTGCTCTAGATGCAAAAAGCTTACACAGCTCCACAAAAGGAGACTAGAGAGTTTAGGAAACTAACTATTAAGCGTTACTAAACACATACACATCTGGCTAAGTAAGTCACTAAAATCCAGATGATTAGAGGCTAAGGGATCTCCCAGATGAAATATGCTTCATAGGAATCAGGGAAAGAATAGGGATCACCCTATAAGCTTACTCGGTTCCCACACTCTACCTTAGCCAGCTATTAATTGTCGTTATTTGAAAAAAAAAAAAAAAAAAAAAAAAAAGGGGGGGGGTAGATGTGGTACTTAGGGACATGGTTTAGAAGTGGTTTTGTCAGGGTAGGTTAATGGTTGGACTTGATGATCTTAAAGGTCCCTTCCAACCTCAGCAATTCTATGATTCTATGATTACTGAAGGCTGGATACTGAGCTAGGTGGACCATCAGTCAGATGCAGGTTTATTTATTCTTTCCTTGTGCAGAAGCCATACTTTACTTCTTATATAGCCTATTAAATTTTAGCATTTATTTTGTTTAGTATTTATTTACTTATTTTTACAGCTGGGGAAGAAGTGGTAGAGGAGGACAGGTATGGCCAACAAGAGCACACAGTACTTGAGATACAAGCTGGCCACAAAAACATAACCAGGTTTCCTGTTCTGTTCCAATTCACATCATCATGTTCACCCTTTGGATCACTCATCACTGATATTTTCATAATATTCTGCACAATGCCTCCAGGATCTCTTTCCAGGTCGCAACAGCTCACTGTGCACAGGAACTCTTCACGCACTACGTAAAGGCAGATTTGCTCCCCTCACCCCTGTCCTCCACTACACATTACTGGGCACATAACATCACTGAATTTCACCTACCACTTTGTTGTCCAGTTGTTAAGTACTGCAGGACTTTTCTACAACTCTTCTTGGAGTCCAATTTAGATTTATCCACCTTGAAAAAATTTGTGCAAATTATTACTTCATTTTATTCTCTAGTTCATCATGAACGCACCAAGCAAAGTAGATCCCAGCAGAGATCTTACTAATAATCTCCTTCCAACTTAAAATCTGACCATTTGCTTCTATCTTTTGTTGCCCACCTTTTAAAAAAAGTTCCCTAAAGAACTGTCCAACTTTAAAAACGTACAAGTTTCTCAGCAGGGATGCTTTCGTCAGGCTCTCTGAAGTGTCTGGAATTTCAAAACCTAGTGGATTGCTCTTAATCCCACATGTGTTAGCACCTTCAGAAAACTCTGAAAAGCATTACGCTAACTCCCGCCCATCCAGTGATCACAATTATCATCATACATATTCACCTGCCTAATGATTCTATTCTTTATTACAGTTTCTAATAGCAGAAGCCCAAATCCTTCTGAAATTTTTGATTTAATCTTCAGCTGAACACTAGATCTCCAGCCTGGATAAATGAGAAGCAAAAACTGTGAGAATTTCCCTCCGTAATGGAATCTATTGTACGTAATGTTGACTAGATAATTGAAAATACACTTGTTTTCTCAACCAGAACATCTAGATAAATTGAAAAACACTAAAGAAGTAGGTCTGAGGCCTCAATGGAAGGAGCATGAAAATTTCTGTAGTCTAAGCACGAAAGTGCCAGTTGAAGTGCTGCAGAATCACCATTCCAGTGGTGGAAGTTCTAGTTTCATACATTTATTATTTAAAAGGGACTGAACTCAAGTTGCAATGGCTGAAAAGACACCCAAATCTCTCTATACGAAGACTCTAAATAGGCATTCATCAAAACCACCACTGCTACCAGTCATTTTGTTCAAAACTATCAGTTGAGTACAAATTTAAGCAGCAAATAGGCAATAAAAACGAATCCCTGGTCTCTCAATAGCCAAAAGGAGGTCAATCTAACAGTGCTTTCGTGATCATCAGCGCACTGCTGCTAATGGAGCCTCACACCGCAGAGCCTGTTGGAGCCGTGTGTTACACGCTCACTCACCGCTTTTCTGCGGCCGCATCGAACTCAAGAGGCTCAGCTGGCAGCACCCAAACAGCGAGGAGTAGCGGAGGGCAAGAGCGACCCAGCTGGTGGCCTGCCAGGAGGTCCGGCAACCAGAGCGACAGCCAGCACCGGGCAATGCAGACCACTGGACATGGCAGTTTAGCACAAGATTGAGAAACAAGTCAAAAGGACATGTACTGCTCACTGCTTGCTGAACAGCAAATCCCTAGACACACGCAACTGTAAGGGACATCCAGGAAATGCCTATAGGGACACTACACTTAATGACTACACCTTCTAATGTACTTCAGGGCACACATCTTTGTTAGCCTAATTAAAACCAGAAATCATTTACTGTTTGCTGTTTTTCCTGTGAGGCAGGAAACAAACAGATACTGATGGCAGAAGTGCCCCAGAGGGCACTGAATTCCCTCCCTACAATTACCTACCAAAAAGAGTAGTAACATCTTTGGAGGCTGCTGTCTGCACCACACAATTACGGGTTTAATGAAGCAGTTGGTTTCACTTTTTCAAAAACAGCCAAATGCGTTTTATGAGAATTTCAAGATAGGCCCTAAAATGAAGAAGAGTGAAATTAATTCATCTTGGATGGCCCATATGAGGCACGCATGCTTTGACTCTGTCTGCAGAAGCTTAGTTGTAAAATTATAATGTAGCCAAATGCAGAAGTCATTACCTAAAAAACAGATAAAGTTCTGGAAATATTACAGGTCTAATTCTGCTTAATCCAGAACATTTCATTGTTTGAAAGTGTCATGTAACACCAAACATCAGCCCTAATGTGAAAAAGGCTCCATTTGCTTAACAATTTATTGCAACCCCGGTAAAACAGAAAAGCAAGCTGCCAAACCAAGTCAAAAAGCCCTCAAGAAACCCTGGGACTGAGACCAACTTTGACATAGAAACAGAAGCAAAGCAGGTCCTTCCCAGCATGAGCAGTAAGAAGGTCCAGAAGGGCCTTTAGTCAGTGCCTCCCACACCTACCAGCTGAAAACGCACCTCTTTGGTGGCTTCTTATTATGCAAGGTAAAGGTTAAAGGAGTGCTCCACAACTGAATCAGTTTTATCATGTTTTTCAACATTAAACAAAACTAATGAGTTCTTGACAGTCAGAGAAAATTGTTCTTTAAAAAAAAAAAATTATAGAGTTTATTCAGAGGATTAATTCAAATTTAGATGTGTTCAAGACACATCTAGACAGCTTTGCACAACTGCATTTTTATGAGTCACTCACTTGGCTTACACTCCAATTTCTTCAAAGGTCATTTCTCACTTTTTACCTCAAAAGACTATTTTTAAACACTGTTTCTGCAAAACAACTGGCAGAATCAGCTGAACAGAGCCCATTTTTCAAATCTGTAGGAATAGACAGTATCATTTGCAGATTAAAGAAAGAAAAAAGGGAAGTAAAAGATGGCTTGCAGCGGCCACTCAGAAAAGGACAACATAGCACTCTTTCCTGCCTCCTGAAAAAACAGTATTTTATAATACTCCCTGCAGAGAAACTAGAGAAACAGCCTTACCCGTACCTGCTGACTAGCGGGAGGCACTCCTCCATCACCAACTAAATCAGAGGGGACTGTTTTTGCACGAGGAGATACTGTTCACTGGCAGCCTGTGGATTTCAGACAAGCACACAGCATTACTGAGCTCCACAGAGGATCAGAACATTACTGTCAGATTAGCATTGGGAAATGGATTTACCATCTGCCTTTTGGCTCAAAAATCTTAATCCTAAAAGCCTGAAAAACAAGGGGTTTGAGTTGGGGGTTTTTGTGTTTTTTTTTGTTTGTTTTGGTTTTTTACACTTAATGCGTGTTCTCATATTGGTTATATAAATGTGATTTTCTTCTTTTCTTAGTACTAAGCAATTTCCCAAGTAGAGAGAACATTTGATTATTACCATTTTCACCTCCTCTAAGAGTAGGTCAGTTCCTATCAAACACCTACTTTTATGTATTACTTCAAATACTAATCACGTAGAGTTAGCAAAAGCTCTAGTTTAAAAGCCTAACTTCTTTTTTAAAAGTTAACACTGCAAAGGCAGTTGAGCACTGAGGAGAGAACATACCTAGAAGACTTCAAAATTAATGGGGTTTGGATCTACTGCTTATCCTGTTTATAAGGGTGACTAAACATACAATGGGAAAAATAGCAAATAACGACATTTGTTATTGCAAGCAATTGTCAACAATGTAAAAACACACAATTGCACAAAATGGTAATTCAAGTCCCTCCTGCCTAATGATTATTAGCTCGCTTTTTCTCTTTGCGTATAGTAGTCTTCCTCCCCCTGCAAAGAAGACTTCATCTTCATGATACTACCAAAACCCCTCAGAGTCAGAATGCTCTCTGTGGGTCAGTTAGGATCTGTGAATATAAAATGCACATACGTAAATACCACTTAATGGTAGAGCTCCTACTGAGGTTTGAATATATACATTTGCAAGTTGTTCTCTTCAGAGCATACGAAGGAAAACTCACCAGATACAGTATTTTGTGATTTTCTACCTAGGAAAATAAACCTTTTCCTATCGAATATACCATGCTTACTGTAACAGTTTATTAAGATGCCTTATAAATTAAACAGATAGACTTAAAGTGAATTTCGGTTAAACCAAAATGACAATAATTCAGAATAATGGGGAATAAGTGATTCAGCATACTATGGTAAAAGTGACGCTTCGACTTTATGCTCTCTCATGTTTCATACACAAAATGTTTCTTGATCTTTGCATTTTAAGGAAGTTTCTATCAACACAAAAATCTGGGGAACAGAAAGCAGATGGTGGTTCCAGCCGACTAGTCTGACGAGAAGTTACTTGGAGCTCCAGGATTTGTTGACCGGCACGTTGAAGTGGGTTGCTGGGAAACCCATCCACCACAAGAGCGTAATGGCTTTTCTTGCTCTGAAAGTAGCACTATACATGAAAGGATGGGCCACTTCCACAAGACTGTATTTCCCCAATAGAAAATCTCTAATGACAACAGCAAAACATTGCAGGGGACACCCCTGCCCCATCCCCCTGCCCCAAAAGATAGGCTTTTTTAGAAAGCTTTGGAAATAGTCAATCTTTAGCCAATTTCTACGGCAACTCCTTCTCAGCACTGAGCTTTCACCCGCTAACTACTCCTGTGTACAGCATCTCAAACATACCGCCATCCAGGTAGGTTCTCATATCCAGTATCTCAACACCACACCAGACCCTGGACATCCAGAGACCCAGAGAAGCAGTACGTGGGTAAGAAGCCCAAGTACAGAACTGCTGCTGCTCCACAGCCAGAGAAGCCGCTGAAGGCACAATCCCCTTTGGTACAAAGCCCAAACTTTCTGTTTTGTTCCATGTCCGTTCTGTTGTAAAGGCAAACTTATTTTCATTAATATGTTAAGATTATAGCTTATATATGCATTATGTATTAAAGGTGTTTAAAAAAATGGGCCAGAGGAAGCCTGGAAGTTCCTCTACATAAGTGATTTAGGAAAAAAAAAAATGCATTCTCAGGATGCTGCTGTTTGCATACAGATGCTAGCATTGTTCATGCTGCCAATTTATCAGAGTTTCATTTTGGAAATGTTGCCCAGGATGACGATAAAAGGCTGCAACTCCAGGTATTCCAAGTACATCAAGCTACATGCTAGATTTTGAAAGTGTTTGCATCATAGACGATTTAACCGCTGATTTGTTCTTGGTCAATGAAATTATACAATGCCTTAAACTTCTTACAGGTCATCAGTTATACCTGGAAGTTAATAAAATTCTTTTAGAGGATACAAGACCTGTTATGTAGAAATAACAGATTTAAATTTTTAGTAAGTCTTCAGAAAATTAAAGAAAAAAAATTTTAGAAACATAAGTTGATCAGAAATTAATTAAGACTACTTCAATCAGAAAAATCTCCATGGTTAATTCAGCCTCTTGGATCCAGAAACATTAACAGTTTACTTATTTCTACTCAGATTGAGTAGTTCAGTTGGAAAGTCAAGAATGACAAAAGACCCTGTGAGATGCCAGCAGCATCACAGTGATTCCTGTAAAGTTCATACTGAAAACACAGCAAACATTTGTCAAGTTCTCTGACTTATAGAGGCTCTTAGTTTGACTTACAAAAACAAGCAGTTACCAGCAGTCGGGAAAGCCCAGTGTGGCTCTGCTTAACACCAGGAGAAGCCAGGTGAATTTTCACTCCTTATCACACAGCTGGGGCTGGAATCCGAGCTCCTGTGCTCCTGCCAGAAAAACTGCTGATGAAAGTAAAGAAAGTAAAGTAGGGATGTTTGGTCAATTCAGGAGCTTGGATAGTCCTGACCTTTCTTTTCCATGTGCTACTTGGCTTGCTACATCAAGGCTTATTTCCTTCTGTGAAAATCTCGGCATCTTTCCTTTTTTAACCCTCTTACCATACTGCTCTGCCTTCTGTCTTCCTTTTAAGCACTAGTACCTTCTTCACATTTGCTCTTTCAAATGCATCTTCCTAGATCTCGCCGGTACTTCTCACTTTACCTCTTACTTTTCCTCCTCCCTCGACGCACATTTTGTTCTGTTGCCTGTGGGTCATCTGTCTCATGATATCGCTCATTCTTTGTACACTGTAGCCCTTTTTCCAGTGGCCCGTCCCCACAACTTTACATGAAAAGTAAAGCTTGTGTTAGCGTTACTTCCCTTTCCCAGACAAGAAAATACCACCGAAGCTGCTTTCTTAACATAAAAGCGATGCAATTAGTTCCCTGAAGTCTCCATGCACCAGGTGAAGCTATCCTCCTTTCCCAAATGTGTCATGAACAAATTATTTAGAAGTACAAAAGGATTGGCTGTAACCAAATACCAACATACACTTAATGGACTGCAGATTTTGCAGGATGTTTAAAGTTTCCCCTCTGATCTCTCTGAACTTTGGCCTTCATTTGTTTATACAGGCAGAGGCCAATAGGTCATACCACTAAAATCAGCAAATTGTTTACACATATGGCAAGCACGCATGGAGCGGTAATGTAGTCATGGCGACAACCATACACAGCATATTAAAGCAATTGCTTCAGTTAAAATAACAAAGATACAGTGAGCCCACATACGTGATGAGGAGACCTTCCAGGGCAATGAAACTCGGTATGAACTAAGAAATGAATTGGCACTTCTTCAGAAGCCAACGCACACGTTCCAGGCTGGTCTAACCCAAGTCGCTCACTGTAACGGTGCTTGTTTCATAAAAAAGTGGCAGCCCTTGACATCACCAGTGTAAAAATTTTACAAATTTGTAAGTGCGAGTGCTAATTCAGGACTGTGGCAGTTAATACTGCAAAGAATTTAAAAATTTAGAAAGCGTGGCTGGAAGAGAAGCTGCCACTGAAGGTCCAGGAGCTCCAAGCACGCTGCTGGGCCGCCTTTTTTAGAACACCAGATCCCGCTATGGTGCCTGTGGATGGATGATGCCTTTCACCAGAGGCAACTTACTAGGGAGAATTTTTGTTTAGTAAAAATACGTTATTTTCGTAATACTTATGCTAGCTTTAAAACTAAAATTTTCTATTAAAAAAAAAAATCATTAAGTGCTTAAAAAACCTAATTCCTAAGCCTTTAAAAATTATTTTAACCTTTATAGCAAAAGATCTTTTAAAATGCCTCTCCAAACAGCATATTTTACATAATACGAATTACTTGGAAAGGAGGCATTTTCAGGAGCGTAAAGTGATTCAATTTTGAAAGCGTGAATGGGGTACTAATAGAACCCCACACTCTGTTTTGTTTTGATAGACAGAGGAATATATTTTGAGAGCAATTACAAGCGCTCTGCTCAAGAGAAAGCCAAAAAGAGGTAAACACTACAAGAAATGAGGAAAAGCACCAAGATCTAAAAGAAATTAATCACTTTGTCTTGGATAAATATACTGTAGCTGTCAAGCTTGCTGAAACCACAGAGAAGAGGAAGCAATTTTTTTTAGCTTCAAGATGCTGTATCGAGGTTTTGTGGCATATTCAGTGGCATACTGAATATGCGGCCTGCACAAGACGACTATTATTAAACATTTATAGCTACTTTTTACTGAAAAGCAGAGAGTCTTCTTTACATTTTATGGAATCATAGAATGGTTTAGGTTGGAAGGGACCTTGAAGATCACCGAGTTCCAGCCCCATAGGCAGGGACACCTCCCACTAGACCAGGTTGCCCAAGGCCACGTCCAGCCTGGCCTTGAACACCTCCAGGGATGGGGCCTCAACAACCTCTCTGGGCAACCTGGTCCAGTGCATCACCACCCTCAAAGTGAAAAACTTCTTCCTAATGTTCAATCTGAACCTGCCCTCTTCCAGTTTAAAGCCATTCCCCCTCGTCCTATCACTACGTGCCCTAGTAAAAAGTCCTTCCTCAGCTCTCCTGTAGGCCCCCTGTAGGTACTGGAAGGCCACAATAAGGTCTCTCTGGAGCCTTCTCTTCTTCAAGTCCAAACAATGCGTGCAGACATGAATTCCCATTTGTGATGGAGATGTAGCATGCTTTAGAAATAAAAATGTCTGCAGTGAGAAAATGCAACTGCGAATCTCAAAAAAAAAAAAATTATCCTTATTTAATGAGACTTACTTTCTTGCTCAAAATACATTTTGGTTTCATACAAATCACTTTTCTGGAATAAGGTAATCTGTTTGGCCAACCAGTGGTAGGAAATTGGCAGAGACGGAGCTAATAAATAATCTTCTCTTTAAAAAACAAACAAGCAAAAAAAAAACCAACCCCAAAACCAGCCCAAAGATATGCCAGATCTAGAAGTTCATTACTTTCAGAAAGAAGTGTTCACATAAGGCAGAGTTTGACACATGCACGGGTTTTGTCTTTTCCTAGGCATGTCAATGGAAAATACAGATATAGCTTTGAGAAACTGATCTGAGGTAACACTGGACACCTGCCTCACTGAACTGCTGCCTGCTAAGTCCACTCTGAACAAGAATTACCAAAAATATTTTATCCAATACTCCTAGTGAGTAATCCTCCCATTGCAACAGACACTCTTAGCCAACACTGAAGATGTGCAACTCCAAACCAGTCATGCAGAATCCTGGCCTATGCGCAAAAGGTTATATGAAATGTTTGGTTTGTTTCAAATTACCAAGAGAAATCCTCTTCAGAGTGTCATCATTTTATCCTCTGTATTTCACCACCAACTAATATTTAAAAATAACATTTAAACAACTGAAAGAATCCTCATAGTTCTTGTACATGAAGTTCAGATGTGTCAATAACTTCTAATGCAACATCTCTGCCTCAACCGTGAGTTTCGGCACTGAAGATGGAAACGCCCCATCTCACACTTCTAGTGCTGGAGGTTTTTCAGCAAAAATCAGGTTTGATAACAGGCCTGAAGACAGATCTGATCATCAGTCCCACCCCAAAACAATTTAAAGTGAAAGACTAAAATTATTTAAATTCTCTGTATAAGCACACATCAAACAAGACGAGGGGGAGCTTTGATCCAGTCCTGTCTTCGCTAGCAGGACTTTTCATTTGTTATCTTCAAAGGGCAACACAAAACTGAACCTGAGAACACAGGGACTGTCATGCTCCGTCAGGTTTCCCCGCTGGCTATCCCAGGGAAACTACAAAATCCAACAGCCCACAGCCACAACATAGAGGGCTGGGGAGAAAAGGTTCAAGGGGAAAATGCTGGCGGAAAAGGAACACAAAAGGATGAGCTGCAGCGGAACTTACCACCTTTTACCAGAGTGAAGCGCTACCTGGGAGGAAGGGGGACACAGCGCAGCTGAAGGCTGCCGAGCTCAGAAGTACAGCTGCTAAAAGCAAATCCCGTTCTGCCACCTGCCAACTTCTGAGTATTTGACTTCACAGCCCCAGCATTATTTTAACACAGTGTTTTAACACTGTGCTGCTGGGGCAGCTGTCCTCCCGTTTACGCAGGGAGGGAGATAGCACCAGCACTGCTTTAGTAGAACCATCTGCACAACAAGGCAGCATTTCTGGACATGCTCACGTTCAGACACATTGCCTGTAGATTTACCGTATAAGTACAGTTTTTGCTGTAATCTGAAGAGTGGTATATAAATTGCCACTCACCACAATATACTCCAGGAAGATCAGGGTCTTCTCATGTTTATCTTTTTTAAGTGGAATTTGCTCTGAGCCCAAACTGGAAATTAGCTTTCCATCTGCCTCTCCTAATAGAGAAGCTACACTGTCTTTAAGGGAAGAAAAAGAGGCCATCTGCAAAAAGAGTTTGTGATTAGAGAAGGGAAGAAACTTCCATGGCTAGAGAGACAAATAAAGTAGTATCTTAAGGAGAAACATAACTTACGAGGAGGCTTGTACGAAATCATAGTCAAAATGGACAAAGCACACACATTTTTGGCAATAAAGTAAATACATCACTGGATAACATATTGCAGAAGCATCGTTATTTGGATTGAAGCTTGGATTTATGCTGTATGATGCCCAAAAGTAATACTGATAGAGTAAATAAAAAATAAATACCCTTCATAAATTTTCACTTCTACTACAAACCTGTGAGAAATAGTTCACATTGCTGAACAATTCCAGCATTGTAGCTCGAGCAAATTCATAGAAGTATTAAGCAAGGCTATCTAATTTCTAATTGCTATTTTAGAGTAATAAATACAATATTCAAAGAGTAACTTTAGATTACATTCACTTCAATTTTGAGAACAGAGGTGTAGCTGTTGCTCTTCAAGGTTCTTATTTCTTAAAAACAGGATACACGGGAAATCAGTGGAAACATTATCAGAACACACTAACGTGTGTTTTTTCCTTAAAACTGTCAGATTAGGCAGTTGCTACGGCACCTTTATGAACCAGAGCAGGAGGAAAAAGCACAGGTATGTCAGGATGTAAGCAAACCATAATATCGCTGTGGACGACTGATGCTTGTTCTTAGCCTTAGGAGCTACTGAACTTAAAATAAAATATAAGCAAGTGCTGGCATACTTTAGGTCAATGATAACTGACTTCCCTGGTAAATAAACACAAGGAGAAAAAAAAAAAAAAGATTTATCTGTATAGCTAAACAGTGCCTTAGGTTGCCTGAGGAGTCTCTGTCACTGGAGGTCTTAATAGGTCAAAGTTGTATAAACCAAGACAAGACCAATGTTACAAGCATAGGAGTTTGAGAAGCTCTTTCTAGCTACATACTTTCATAAGTATCTATTTGCTGTCAACCTGAGCTAATCAGATTATTTGCTGCATTATTACAATTAATTTATACAAATGAAAAAATATAAACACTCGACGTTCACCCAAAAATACCGTTACAAAGACCATCACCATTACAGCTAAAGTCACACCCTTAAACGTCCTTCCTCTGTAAGAGTGACACTGCATCTAATGTTCTACTGTTATCAGTGACAAGAACTGCCCTATCTGAAGTTAGGGACGAGATTAAAAAAAAGTTAGGTAAGAATTTTTTCTTAACAAGAGTGCGGTAACACAAAGGAATAGAAGCAAGAAGCGGGAGGTTTGAAAAAAAAAAAAAAAAAGAAGAGTATCTTGGAGAGAGATGTAATACAGAGACCTCCAGGAAGGGGCAGGAGGTGGCTGGGGCAAAAAGCCAATTAACTGAATTGCATATTCTAGTGACAATGTAGTGGTTTCAACCTGCTGATAAAAGGCTAAGAATTAATTAGGAAGTGTCAACAAATTAGGATTAAAGGACAAGAAATGCACTTAACCCAGGGAAGGGGGGTACAGGCAGAGGAAGACAAAAAAAACCCCTAACAATGAGCTGTCTGATTCCTGAAGTAGGAACTGAAAATGCTGTTTCCTGTTGAATTATCTCAAAAGCTAAAAATTGCTTCTTCACAGCATTAGCTGCTTAATTACTACCGCTTCATCCTCTGATTGCGTATCTGTCAGGAAAATTCTTCCTAAGGTTTAGCAACACTGCATTTTCAGAGTACATTACTTCCATTGCAACCCCCACAGTAATGTACTATAGAAATATCATATAAAACAAACAGGTTTAGATAAACAAAAAAACATATCCATTTAAAAATTTTAATTGAAAACCACTTGGGGGAAAACCCAGAGAGTCTGATGAGAGATTATATATTTCTCCTGGCAGTTCACAATTCTGCAATTTTGACTTAAGATTTCTTTATGCTAAAAAGGCCTCCAAGGGGAATAGTCCTCATTTACAATCAGCCTTTGTGGTACGTTAGAAACAAACCAATGCAAATTAAACTAAACTGAGAACAGTAGGCAAGCGGAAAGAAGTTGTGCTTAGCTCCATAGCTCCAAATTTGTTATTTTAGCCTAGAAACATCATCCTTATTTCACAATGTTAGACACAAGCAATTCTAAGGTCTGAAAGTGATTCAGGGGTTAAATTGTGGTCTTCTGCAAGGCTAAGAGCAAAAGGTTCAAACAGACCCCACATTCCAAAACTTCTGTAGCTGTACCAGCAAACAGAGGGGATGTGACCCGAGCCCCCTCCTTCCCCACACCTGCAACGCAGAGCAACCCCACGGATTCTTCCCAGTGGGCTGCAGGTGCACGGGCAGTCTCAGCAGCAGCCAAAGCTTGGACAGGCAGGAGCCAAAGGGATCCCCCTTCCTGCAGGCAAGCCAGGGGCAGAGAGGGAGTGGAGGATCCAGAAACATGAACTACTGTTCCTGGGCCTCTATGCAGGAGCAGATATGGCTCCCTGAACTGAGCCAACGTTCTCCACACATCCTCAGTTTTACGTTTCCACCAGCTCGCTGCAGGCACAGCCAGCAGGCTGCTGGCATGTAAAAACAGGACCCCAGGACTTCTGTTTGGATGACTGCTTTAATCCATCTATTCATTCATTATAGGTAAGTTCGAAGCACAGATTTTCAATAATACTTCTGTTTCATTTAGGGCTGTAAATAATTACAGATGTTAAAAACAGGCTACATGCTGTAGGGCAGTGGTCTGTAACAGCTGACAGAAAGCCTAGGGACCCTCGTCCCGAAGTCCCAAATACTTCAAGAAGGATCTGTAGGTTGAAATATGAACTGGTACACACAAATGTTTTCCATAAATTACATTTGTAAGTAAAGTCGTCTTCTCCCTTGAGACAAATGCTTCCAGCTCCCTGAACTCGACAATTAGACTTAACATTCAAAATTGTGTAAGGGCTATGCAAGATTTAGCACAAGAACCACAATCGGCTATCAGTGTCAAGCTCAAGAAGCATTCTTTTGAATATAAATGGAAAAAAGAATCATAAATACCACACAAAAGGAAATAAACAGTCTGCTACAGAATATTTTGAAGTAGTTGTAGTATGACATAAGGGAAATTGAAAGTTACAGTTTTGAAACCAACATTCCTAATTTGAGGAGGAGGAAATTCAGGTATAAAGATCAGCCAGCATCCCAATCGTCTCATAAATGTAATTCTTGGATCTAAGAAAACATCAGTTTAAGACAAGATGGCTAAATTCTGAATGGAAGCAAATAAGGAAGCTAATGGGATACTATTATTTATCTTAAGAAGTCTTACAGTCTGTTTTCAACCAAAACATGAGTTATTCTTTTTGGAACTTAAAAAGGCAAAAGAAATTCTAAGAGTAAAATGTGGCTGTGCTGAACATAAGACATTATTACCGAAAAGCTGGTTGGGCAGCATTACCCCAAAATCTTGTGAAATTTACTCATATCTCAGAAATAGCTTTAGGATTTACAAGCAGAAACATATAAATTTGCGGTAGTGGGGTGTGACTTTTTAATCTTCAGTTACTGTGGTCTAATCAACATGTCTTAATACAGAATTCAGAGTTCTTTCCTTTCACATGGCATTTCAAGAATTTTAGAGCTCATTTAGACATTAACTTACCCTTCCTTCACACAAATGCATAACAGTCAAGGCTTTAGGCAAGAGTTCAGCAAGTTGTAGCTTTCCTTAAAATTGTCACAATCACATGGAGACAGTGTGTCTAATTAGGATGTATCCCACAACATATCCCAACTAGATGCTTCACTCCAAGGCAACAGCTGGAGCAGCCAGAACGGGAGAGGGAGAGGGAGAGGGAGAGGGAGAGGGAGAGGGAGAGGGAGAGGGAGAGGGAGAGGGAGAGGGAGAGGGAGAGGGAGAGGGAGAGGGAGAGGGAGAGGGAGAGGGAGAGGGAGAAATTTTTCACTTTGAGGGCAGTGAGGCACTGGAACAGGTTGCCCAGAGAAGTTGTTGAGGCCCCATCCCTGGAGGTGTTCAAGGCCAGGCTGGATGTGGCCTTGGGCAACCTGGTCTAGTGGGAGGTGTCCCTGCCTGTGGCAAGGGGGTTGGAACTTGATGATCTTCAAGGTCCCTTCCAACCTAAACCATTCTATGATTCTATGAGAGTGCATGTTACAGGATGAAGAAATTTGCAAGTGCTACCAGCAGGCATTTTTAGACATGGCCAGAAGGCCAGCGCCAGATACACCTCCGGATGTATCTTCTTGACACTAGTGAGAGGGTGCTGTGCTGACGGATGCACATAGGACAGTTCCCAAGACCAGTAGAGTCCCACAAACCCTCCTGCCAGTACTCAGTATTTCATTTCAATCAACTCTGTTACCATACAAGGATGGCTAGAAAACCTTTCTGCAGCTTCATTCTGCCTTCTCCCCACCTAGGAAAATACCAAATTCTGAATTTTGTACCTATGAGTTGCACGATCAAATTCTATGTCTATGGATCACCTATTATTATATACATATATACATAACATGTATATATATGTGTGTATATATATGTCTATATACACACACACACGTCCATACATATATACACACACATCCCTACAGACCATCCGCTTTGCTCTTCCACACCAATTCAGAACAGGACAGAGACAGACCTGTAACGCATGCTAGTAAAAAATATTTTGACTTCTGGAAGTCAAAATACTGCCTATTCTGTCAGGTATTTTTAAGGATCAAAATAAATCACTGTGTTCAACTCACCTACACAACGACGAAGTTTTCCACCATGGCACTGTTATATTGTCCTCCCACCGCTTTGTTTAAACCCACAAGTACTAACGTATCAGTCATGATCTGCAATGTACATTTATACAAAAGCGCTTTGCTGTTTCTCTGTTCCAATGTATAAATAGTCTTTGGGACTCCTCATCAGACAACAGATATAAATAGCCTAGCTTTTTTTAAACATGCACGTATCTTGCTGAAAAGAGCATATGAAAAAGCGCATATACTGCTTTTATATTATCTGTGGTTTTTAGTTATTGCAATAGGCAACAAATCAGAAGTCTGATGTAAAATTCTGTACAACTTAGGCACTGTGCAACCATCAGCGTGGTAAATCCTGATAACATTTGATCAAAGAAGTTTGTCCTGGGAAGAACAAAACGTGCTCGTGATGAGCACTCTCCACCCTGTCCCCCTGCCTTCCCTCCCAAACCCCGACAAATTATCTGCGACTCTAAGTCTCTTAAGTGTGAGTGAAAAACTATCTTGTGAAAGTCACAGCACATCATCATGTGATGCTCAAAGTAGTTTCTGAATGCAGAATGCTCTGGGTATCAGATGCAGTTGGAAGATCGATGATTGATTTTAACTACAGCATTATTCTAGGAGCAATATCCAGAGTCCAGAGGGCACACAGGCTCTTGATCTTTGACCTGCAGCCTTATCCTTCTATGATTCTGCCATCTATGCAGTAACTAACACACTTCAAAGTCTGCATTGTCTCTATACCACTAGGACATACGTTTAAGTTTATTGCAGCGGCACAAGCCCATCATTTCATCCTTTCACTCTGCCATTCCTGCAAGCCTTTCACTCTTTGCCAGGCAACTGAAATACATGGGCCTTTAAAGCATTCAGAGGTCTTCCATTTAAACAGCAAGTACTGAAAACAGCAGAAATCCCTGCAGTCAGTCTCCATTTGCTCTGTAAGACACCACCAATTGCAAGCTGTGGTATGCATCCTGAGCAGTAACAATCTGTCACTACACAGCAAGTTACAAGTCACTGTTTGACAGCACAGTTTCAAGAACAGCTAACTATCGCCAGATCTACTCAAAGCTGCAATCAGCAGTATGAGATACTTCCAGGGAAGGGGGGGGGGGGAGGAAGAATGTATAAGGTTAAAAAGCGAGCAAACAACAACAACAACAAAGAATCTCCCCTAACATGTATGTTCAAATGTATTTAAATTCATAATGCAACATGAACATTTCACTGTTCTTCAAGATCTACTCCGATTTTCACAAGAACAGTTCTAAAAACCTGTAATATTAAGTGCTATGAGAGGGAACATGAGGAGTGCCACAAACAAAGGGCTGGCTGGATAGAAACACTTTTAGTGGATAAGAAAAGGTGTTGGCTTTAGAGCACCAGCTAAACAAGCTACTTTGGTTTCTTGAATGCTGTGTTTGTTGCAGGACAGCAATGGATCAGTGAACATGTGCTAACAAATGATGCGATTCCAGGACGACAAAGTGCCCCACGTCAAAGTGGCTGTAACCTTCCTCTTCACATGACCAGATTAACACTCGGGCCTATATAAAAGTTTAGTTTACAAGTCTACTTTTAGCTATGGGTTCACGCTTTAAAAAAAAAAAAAAAAAAGACTACTTTGACTTTCTCAGGGATAGTTTAGGAAGCTATCCTGCCTCTTCCAGCAAAATTATCCCACGAGAAACCGGATGGGAATTTTTCTCTCTGCCATCTCACAGACCACAGCTATCCTTCTCCACTTAGCCCCTTTTATTTTATAATTTCTCCAAACTCCTTCACATCCTCCTCCTGTGTTTTGATCTTTCTAGAGCTCCCTTGAGCAGCCCTGTGAAGGCTACAAAAGGAATGCAGAATGATTCCTTGTGTGGACGTGGTGGACCAGGCCGAGCTGTACTTTGCTTAGTTTGGCAGATATTCCTAGTATTACAAAAAACTGCTTTCGCACACAAATACTCAGTTTGCAGAAGTCTCTCTCCCCCATCACCCTCAAAAGAAAAAAAAAAAAAGAAAAAAGCAGCTGTCAGCACACCACTCTTCCCAATGCCTGAGTAACTGCAAAATAGTTACAATCCTCCGATATTCCCCTGTATGAAGGCACTTGGGAAGCTGCCGTTTAGCATCTGTGTGTAATAAGCTGCAGGGTTTCTGTGGATAAAGATTCTTTCCCCTAGTGCTTATTACAGATGTTTATGAAAAGGTAATCCCAAACAGGGTCAAATTATTTAATTATATTTCTACTTTGTATGTCAGAAGTAAGGCTAATGAGCAGAGAATTAATTTTTGATGGCAAAAAAATGCAACCACCCCATCCTAACTGAAGAGAATAGCAAATTCCTTTAGAAGTTACTAATTGAATGGCAGGTGTTGTACACTCACTATTACTCTCTTTTTACAGGGCCAAGGTCCATTCATAAAGCCCAAAACCCATGAAAATTTTGTTCAGTCATCAGTTTTTGTCAAATCTATATATTTATAGTCATGGTTCCTCCTATGGATCAGAGAAAACAGTCTTAAACGAGAAGTTCCACTTAACTACCTTGTTCAGTCTTCCATTCCCCAATTCACAGCAGCCAATAAGTTGAGTGTAGATAACTGGGCCTGACCGAACGTACACTGTGCTGTGTATGGGCCTGGCAGAACACAGGTCTTTCCGAGCAGAGAGAAGAACTGGACAAGACCCAGTTTTGCAACTCATCTTCTGGTGGGCTTCAAGGTCACAGCAGCAACGTGCTGCTCCTTACTACGTAAGGATTTAATTTGATATTACCCCTTTAGATCAAAAATAGCTAACGCTTATCCAAACCTCTTATTTCTGGAGGGAGCACCTTCTGAAATGAACTAAGGAACAAGGCTCTCTTTCAGGAAAAACTACTGAAAGCAGTATTTGACCAGAGCTCCCATGTTCTTGGGGATCCACAGCTGCTTCTGAGGGTCTGGAAAGGCAACTATGGAACAAAAGCCTACAGGCCTGAATTCAAGTATGTTTATGCACACCATCTAAGAGTTCCTACTACTACAGGAAATTTTTACAGGATCCACAAATCCTACTTGAAAACCACAGATTTAAAGCATATCCTCCAGTAAATAAGTTTTACTGTTAAATACACCCAGGAAGTTTCTCAAGATCTTCTTTTTCAGTCTGTTCACTTCCTCTGGAGACAGATTTCTTGCCACTCTGCTTGCCAAAAGGGAAAATATTTTGATACAATCCATATCATCAGCACAAGACACAACTGATAGATATTAGTTGTGGGCAATAACAATGGGATGTAATCTACTCACAGTGGACATTCTCCTCCCCCCCACAACAAAAAGGATAAAGAAAAGTCATCCTACATGAGAAAAGCTGAAAGACAGTGTAATGGAGAAACACGTTAACACTTACGGTCAAGTCCGTTGATGTATCTCATTGTAATTTCACAGTGCCCCCAAACTGCACTGACTATGGGGTAAAGTTTTTTCCCTTTTAGTCCTCTGAAGGCCACTCCAAGATACTGTCCATCTACCATGAAGCTCAGCGTCCCTTCATCCATATCCAAAACCACCAGTAAGGAGTCTGGGAGTACAAAAGACTCATCCGGCTCCAAAAAGACAGGATACGTGACCCCAGGCTGGTTTTTACAATTGTGGTAAAGTTTGTTGCGTCCCAGATCCCAGCCCCACGATTCGCTATTGCTACCAACCAACGACGTGTATCCCACCGAGTGCAGAGGAGCTTCGGCCGTGGAGACGCCCACCACAGCATGAGTTCCCCGTTGCCTCGTGGGCCAGTGGATCTGCCAGACGTGCAGGCCCCTCGTGTAGCCGACTTTGCCCCGGATGCAATCTGTGCTTTGGGCAACTGGGTGTCTGTGAAAAGTCAGTTTATCATCTTCCTTTACAAAAATATTTAAGGAGCGATCTTCATTGTTCCAAGCATGTTTGTACTGGACCTCCAGCTTGGCAGGGGGCATATCCAACAGCATGTCCAGTCGCGCCGGCTTGCAAAAATCCGGGCCTCTCAGCTCTCGTTTAACAGGTCTATAAGGGGGCTCCCTCACATCCACAGACTTTATGCTCCCTGAGATTTTCTGGCCCATTGCTTGGCTGCAGATTTACAAAGGAGAAAGAGAAGTTGACTTTGGCCCAATGTTACCTCATGAAAGCACTTTTACACTGAGCCAGTGACCTGGCAAGCTGACTGGATTTACTTCTCCTGTTTGGAGCCTTTTAGCAGCAATGTTTTCAGAGAAAAAATGCTCCTGAAAGAAAGCAGAAAGTTTCCAGTTAGTTTAAGAAAGCCAAGAGAAAACCCACAGCATATTTTTAAAGAACTACTTTCTCATCCTTAGTAGTTATTTTAAACACCAAAGCTGACAATTCACCACTTTTTGTTCAGTATCCTCCAGCACTAACCAGCAGGATACTCCGAGCCCACCAGAGTGCAGACAGTCATTTCCTCCAATTCATAATAGGATGCAGACATTCCCCACCTTCTGCCCTTCCACCCATTTTGTCTGGCCAAGTTCACAGCGGTCCTGAAGAAGGCGTACGCTATCCCCCAGCAACAGCGATAAACTTTATGATCAGCGGTAGCTTCACTTTCACTTGCACTTTTGTTTCATAGGCTTAGAAGCGCCCACTATGTCAGAATCTCCTTTTATTTCTAGCTGCCCTCTTTCCTGGCCCCTGGAGACACAGAGCTTCTGCTTTGTGCTGTTATTAGAACAAATGCAGCCAACAGCAAACAGCAGCAAATTTTCAATCTTTACTTTTAACATACCCTGTCCTTAAATAAAAGAAAAAGAAATTAAGAAAATTCATCAAGCTTTAGTGTTTTTTATAAAGGAGCTTAAAAAAAAAAAAAAGAAAAAGAGAGGTAATGAGCGAAGAGGTGGCATGGAAGGACAAAGAAAGAACAGCAAATTCGGTTCTTCAGCAGATTTTTCTGTATGGGCAGCTACTACAACCAGGTATTTCTTCATGCTGTGGAGAGCAGGCTATTCCACATTTTCTATATTGCAGTATGAGGCCAAAGCAAAGGAGTAGAACGCAGTAAGACACATCAAGGGGAATACACAATTTTGAAATGTATTCTTGCTGTGCTTCCACAGGCAAACATTCTAACATAGCTGGAAGTGGTTCGGAGCACCCAGGACAGATTCTTTGCACCCTGGATAAGTCAGATATATTCACCTTTTAGAGCTCAGGTAGAGTGCAAAGGGAAGCCAAGAATCTCTGAAAGTACTAAAGGGATAAAAAAAGTCCTTTAAACGCAAATAGATGACTGATGTGGGATCAAATAAAGTTATCCTCACCAGTGTCCTGGTTTCAGCTGAGACAGAGTTAATTTTCTTTCTAGTGGTTGCTGTCTTTTCAGATTTGGTATGAAAGGAATGCCAATAATGCATTTAGTTGTTGCTAAGTGATGTTTATACTAGTCAAGGACTTTTTTCCAGCTTCCCATAGAAGCTGAGAAGGAGCATAGAACAATAGAATGGCCAATGGAATATTCCGTATCACAGACATCATGCTTAGTATATAAGTGGCGGTTGGCCAGGGGCGGGGGCAGGAATCCACGAACTCTGCTCGGGTCAGGCTGGGCAACCAGTTCACTGGGTGGCGAGAGTGACTTGTCTTGTATATCGTTTTACCATTATTCTTGTTATTTTCCTTTTCCATTATTGTTCTATTAAACTGTTTTTATCTCAACCCATGAGTTGTTTTTTCCTTTCCCCTCCTTTTCTCCCTCTTCTCCCAACCCTTCTGGGGGCAGGAAGCAGGGGTGAGTCAGTGGCTGCGTGGTCCTAGTTGCTGGCTGGGGTTAAACCACCACAACCAGCAGACATACTTCTGCCTTCTAGCAAAATAAGCGCCAAGTCCAGCAATGTTCAAGCACAGCTGAGGAGACCCACTCTGAATATTTACTGACAGAGCGATGAAGTGTTTCCAGTATCAGCAAAAATCACCAGACTCTCAAAAGCCCGAAGAGCCTGGGTGACTGCTGGTTTCATAAAGCACCAAAGAGCAGACAGGGCCATAGATGTCTTGCACAAAACACCTTGCAAGACTTTACTTGGCAAGTCACAAGTGTTCTTCCTTTAAAGGGCTTCTACCCCAGATATACTGTCCCATTGCAAAGATCATTTCTGAAAAGACGAATAAGAAACAAGATGAGTAAGAAACACGTACTCACAATGAAAGGAAATAAAAAGAAAAGTCTAGGAAAACTAAACCAGTAAAATTTACCACCCAACCATGTTTTAGAAGTGAAAGAAGTCCTATTATTTACAATGGCCAATACTACGTAAAGTGTTTTCTGCATGTATTTAATACAGAAATGAACTGATGCCTGTGTTATGTGAAGGCTTTCTTTCCAAAATAAGAAGTAAAAAGTTGATTTCCAAATTCACGTGACAGTGAAGTTACTGCATAAAAATATTATTTTCTGGTGGCTGGTCCCACATATGTGCACACCTGAGCATAAAACCACCACCTTTTTGCATCTAATTTTAATCTTTAAAATCAAATTAAATGTAAGCCCCCAAAGCGCCTCACATCACACTTACAGGAAGATTCAGAACAACTCACAGGAGCTTCTTCTCACTGAAATAGTACCACAACTTCAAAATTGCCGCACATGAAATCAGCTTGAACGAACCCCCTTACTTCCTCCCTAACCATGTAAAAAGACTCTGAAAATTTAAACAGTCATTACATTTAACTCTACGCTTGCCATTTACACTGTTGCAGAAGCACTCATAGGTTGTTTCAAAGGTTCGATGGCAAATTTTGCCCACCGAAGCAAGTTCAATACTTGATTCCACACTAATAATCCTGGGGGAAATGAAATACTGATGCTAATACACACACAGGGAAGCAACGGGGAGCAAATTGTCATCGGGTAAGCAGGCTTCCCTGGGAGGACACAGGGATTGGGTAAATCCTTTAAAAAAAAAAAAAAAAAAAGGTGCCTGATTATTTGAGTTTGAAAGAAGGATACAAAAAGGGAAAATGTCAGATGTTCAAAGAGAACCCCAGCAATTTCTCTCTGAGATTTAGCTCTATAGGCCTTTGGAAATTTCCTCTTTAAAGCCCGAGATAACTGCCACATTCCTGTCAGGGTGCTGAGGGGGACGGCTGGGGAAGTCCTCAGTGTATCCTCCTGTATCGCTTCCTGATCACATGAGAAACTAAACTTGGCACAGAGGTTTACCTGGCAAATCACCAAGAGATTATAAACACCACAGTGACTCACTTGGCAAGCCACAGACAAACATTCTTCCTAATGTGCCCCAAAATGTAACATAAATAGGCTGCTAATAGATAGATCGGTAATTCAGAGGAGTAAAATGCATCATTATAAGTATGTTGATACATGCACAACTGTGCCTTTACTCTGGGATGTGCTTAGTAAGTACTTACATTTGAAACTGTATCTTACAATATTAGGCCTTTCTTCATATACTGACCTCACCACGTAATTTAATTATATAATGTAACATTTCGCTAAATAGCTTTGTATGGACATAGGACTGAACAACAATGTAAAAGTTTTACAGTTACAGATGCACTCAAAAGCTACCTTTCATCAAATACTTTCTCCCACCCGCCGTACCATATTACACTCTCTTACATCCTAGTTCTGCGTAGCTGGTAGCTGCTCTCAGCCTCTGTTAGAAGGCCAACTATAGCCACACTAATCTCATTCAAGTATCGGTGGACTTGAACAAGTAAATGGGGAAAAAAAAAAAAAAAAGAAAAAAACAACACCCCCCCAAAAATCAACATTTAATCAATCATTTGTACCAGTACAGCAGTAAAGGTGTAACCCCACCCCATGCTGGCTGTGATCTAACAGCTCTGACTGGTGGTGTTTAATAGCAGCTGACATGAAAACTTTATACGAGGAGGCAGCGAGGGGTTGCAACGCATGCCTCCTGCTCACAACCCATGCAACATCAACGTGAGCTCCACAGGGAACGACTCATGCAGAAAGTCCTCCTGGCAGCTCACAAGGGTCCTGCTGGTTGCTTGCAGGAGCAACCTGTCTCAAAGCCAAGACCACCTATTCCCTTTTCTTGTCTGCTCCCTGCTCATTTACACCAAGCAGATGGCAGGGACCTGCTCTGAGTTGAGGAACAGCAGCAGAGGCACCACCTCATCCTTCACCCTGCCAGAAGCTGCTGCTGGAGGAGCACAGCTTACCAGAGCCCAGCCCATCTCCACTGACAACCACCCCCTCCCTACCTCCACAGGTAACACCATTCCTCCAACCCAGAAGCCTTGGAAACGTCACGCTCACACCATTACTGTCAGGATCTCCAGGCAGCTTCTCCCCATGGAGCTACGCAGTCATCACACACCTGTGGCTGCTGGGAAAGCCGAGCACAAGGCTCACAAGGAGAAGTTGAGTGACTATCAATTCATCCGGCAAAGGTGCTCCAAACTGGCCTCCTGTCTGCAGGACTGGATGGCTACACCACGCGGGATTACTAAAAGCTGTGGATCGACCTGAAAGGACGGCAGATTATTCCTTTCAGATACATTCTATTCAATCCATTTACAGAAATATTTGGTTGTAAAACCTTCTCATAATCTCCTAAATTAATAAAAACTTGCCAAAGCACAGCACCATCATTCAACTCCTGTGACTTTTTGGAATCTTATACTACTTAAAGAAACTTGTATTTCCTTGCCTGTATCTTCTCACTAGACACATAAATATTCTGAAATTAAAAGAACGTGCATTTTCACTGCACAGTTTTGCTTTGCTCTTCCAGTAATTTCAAGCCACTACAGGAGTCAGGAAGTAAGAAAATATTTCAATCTGGCTTAATTTATATGACCTCTCCGTTATGCTCGTTTAGTGACTACAACTGAAACACTAAATTTCATCAGTTATCCCTGTGATAAAAGGTATTTTGTGGAAAAAGTAATGTTTTAATGGGAAGAGAAGAACCCCACATTAGTACACTCCTGTAGCAACTGGAAATCTCTGTTTGAGAAGACTGTTAGTTTTTGTAACCTACATTATTTCTGTCTCAGTTTCTCATTCATGCCACGCTTTGTCAGGATATGATGGTTAGATTAAACGTACTGTACAACAACAAGCCAACTCCAAACAGGAAAAGTGTGTCAATGTCGCTTAGCAGTGTCCTTGTGCAGACTGCCAAAATATTTAGGGAGATTATTCACAGCAAAAACACAAATTATACTTACCAGAGGAAGGCTTGCTGGGACATCACTTTGCTGTAATTAAACAGGGTGCATTTTTTAACAATTCAGTATGTTGGCATCAGTAGAACGTAACTGCTGATAAAAGAAACACGCTTTCTGCAAAGTCAGCTTTCAGCATTCATAGTTATATTTCCCTCTGGATTATCATGAGCTAGACGTGCAGAAAGCTTGAAAAACCACGCATGAGAAATAACACCACACGAATGCAATTCAAAACTACAGTAAGAACGTGCTAAGGTTTAGCTTAATTCTTCTAAATTGACATTTACCGAAAAAGTGAGAAGCTAGGTGAGTCCCAACCAACGATACTGACCAATGAAATTGTCTTTGAGATAAAGCAGGGGAGGTGATCCCTCCAACTACCAGCACTTCCAACTTCCCAACTTCTACACAGCAGTTCCCATTCTTTTTGCTATTGACCCTCATCGTTTTTTTTTTTTCCTTCCTGCAGCCAGACCTCACTGCCACCTCGCCTGCCAACCCGGGCTTTGTCACCAGCGAGCACCGACTCCTGAACGCTAACAGAGAGGCAACAGGAGGCTCTGAACCAAAGCCTCTTCTCCATGGGCACCAAAACTGCTCGTTCCCCAGGTACCTGAACAGAATCAATACCCTAAGTGTTTGAGTACCCTGGTCCTAAAGTCTCTACAGGAGGAACAGGAAGAAGAAAAACACCAGCTCTGCTGTGCTGGGCAAGTCGCTGAAGGGTTTATAAGTTCAAGAGCAAGGACTTTTACCTCCACCCAGACAATGTAAAGGCATGAAGCCCAGTGTCTATCAACTATGTTCCCAGTGTGCAAATAGCTACATAACCATGACAACACTGCTTTGAGGGTGACAATGAATTAAGCACATTTTTTGGCCCCCTAAAAAGACTGGGGAGCTTGGATTCAACTATAGATCCTGGTATCCAACGTTGTTGATCTCTTGCCCGTTTTGAACAATGTTGGCTTTCTTTGTCAAACTGGGAATATACAGTAACAATGCAAACAGCCAAAAGTGGTTGGATACTCTAAATTATCCTGCGCTACAGATAAAATTTTATGCTGCACGCACACTTAGCAAATGACATTTAACATGT
This sequence comes from Vanellus vanellus, assembly GCF_965231255.1. NCBI lineage: Eukaryota > Metazoa > Chordata > Aves > Charadriiformes > Charadriidae > Vanellus > Vanellus vanellus. The sequence continues at coordinate 22,771,597 of NC_138913.1, read as the reverse complement.
GGGATGAACAATGCAGCAGTAAGTCATGACTTCTTCAATTCCTGAAAGGAATGCAAATCCTGAAAATCCCAAGGACATTCCTCCATAAAGGGTAACTTGGTTTTGTAATGTTACAAAAATGTAATTGTTTCAAAATTCAAGATAAGCTTGTTATTAAAATAGACTGTGCATTTAGCTGTTTGGAATTAGAATAATCTGAAATACCACACCATTTGTACCACCAGAGTTAGAAGCAGTTTAGTCACACGATGAAGAATTCAGAAAGAATCTTGAGTGGCTACGAATGCAGTGGAATGTATATGTTTAAACACTTCCATCTACTGTAACTTGGAACTGAGCTGATTTGAGGTTTTGAGGTGGTTTTATGCCTTCCACCTCTCTGTACGTGTTTCTGGAATTTACCTCCCTGGTACTGAAAGCTGGTTTTAAGTGCAAACATTTATATTCTGAAGAAACATGAAAGATAACAAAACCCACTTCTATTCTGTAAACAGGTTGTTTGCATAATGACTTCTCAGAATACAGCAATGTAACTGGAAAAACAAATATAGTAACATAATACAATTAAAATTACTTTTTTACTATGCAAGTACTTCTTAAAACAGCTACATTCCAATTCTAAAGTTACTAAAAGGAAACATTTACTTTCTTTTCAGGGTATTTAACAGGAATACCCATGTGATTCCACAGTTACCATAAGCTTACAGATGTTCAAGCTGCTACATCCCTTCTACCACCCCTTCCTATTCATTCTTCCCTTTTGTCTTGCAGCCACCTGCAATATAGCCTTGAGACAGGTCTGCCTCAAAAAACTAAAGCGGGTAAAATCTAGTATTTTATTTTGCCAGGTTATTTTCAGGTGGATAAGTCCTCTGATCTGGCACATCAGACAGTCGTGTAAACACTTGCTCTGGCCTAAGGAAAGGGAGGAAAAAAAAAAAAAAAAAAAAAGCTGAAAGGCAGAACTTAAGCAGCAGCCCAAATAGTGAATTTCCACAGTCACTTCAAGCCGCCCGAAGGGGCTCAGCTGAACTTCATGTCTCAATTCAGTACAGTCATGAGCTTCTGCTTACATCCTCCTCACCCATCTGGCATGAAATGACGCATCTTTCATCCTTCAGCCACCCCTCTGTTACAGTAAATACCTTCCTGTCTTTCCTGAATGCCTGACGTAGTCATTTTGAATATTCCAGCATCAGGTTTATATTAAAAGAGTAAATTAACACATGAAAAAGGTTTAACACTAAATTAAGAATTATGTTTTCAGCTCTACTTTGCATTTTGCAGCATTTTGCCATTTTACATTTGGTGAAGCACAGCTGAGTAGAAATAAGGACCACCAATAGGGTGGCACTCAGACCACATGAGATTTAAAGCCCAGAGAATAAAGTTTTAATATTGTGGTTTCTCTCCAGTCATTACTACTTTTCACCAGGCTAATACTTTTTAAATAGTTTATGTTACTCTTACCTCTACAGCTTTGTAGAGGATCAATTTCAAAAACAGAAAGCATCAATTTCAGAAACAGATCGTTCATTAAAGGATGACCATTACAGCTGAATACCCTCCGGCTACCTTTCTTTTGCTGTAATGTACAGCGGAGCCAGTTGGCCTTCAAAATGACAGAAAAGTGAGAGATGAGAAAGAGACTCCTGGAAAGCATCACTCCTTATTCTAGCCAGCAGCAAACTCCAGGGGATGTGCCAGAGATGATCCCTGAGAGGACTGAGGGGAGGTCCAAAGATGGTAGAAAGCGACAATCAGACAAATGAGAGCTCCTCTAGCTTAACACAATTGTTCACCAAAACCTTATTGCAACTGAAGAAACTGTAATAGCATGCTCCAGTGAAAATTTGGCCCCTTATTTCAAAGTTCAGTCATAGTATTATGCATTTCAATGTATTCTAAGCCTGGTGAGTCTTCGTAAATCATCACAGAGCCTAGGTCCACAACTGGCTTCGTAGGGGCAGTATCACGATGAGGGTGGTGGTAAGAAGGAACACCCACTAATAGCAGCTCTTCTTTTTTAATCACAAGGCTGCTGTAGACTTACCAGACTCTGCAAGAGATGGCTCCACTCTCACAGTGCCCATCTACACGTTTCGCAGTCGGTGGATGAGTCGAGTGCTCAGCCCCTCTACTTTTTTGTCTACAAAACCACATTCACTAAGAGCTTAAAATTTGCTATGCTCTTGGAATGGCTGAGATACTTTTGTCATCTTCTTTTGCTTTCAAGCCTTACTTTGTTTACTTCTCAGTTAAATTGAAGCAGCACCTTACAAACAATACCTGTCAAATGCTCTCATCATTGGTGGGCCAGAAGCAAACCCATCAGATGCTCCAGCTGAAGCAGCCCATTAGAGGTAGTCCCTGATCTGACCTGGCTGGCTTTGATACTTCCAACACTGCTGCCAAACTCCAGTGACAAAAACATATTGTGCCTCCAGCCAAACACAACAGACGCGAGTTGAAGATACGCTCCCCCCTGCAGCAAGTTGAACAGACTCACAAGAAGGGGAAGCCCGAAAAGGCCGTCTCAGACAAACCACGGGTGATCTGTTGTAGGGAAGCCACAAACGCACACAGGGCTCAGGCCCATTCCCTCGCTCAGGATTGCGTGGGGAGAGGGGGAGGGCAGGGTTGGAGGGAACCCAGCCATTGTGCTTGCACAAACATGAAGAAGATGAATACACAAGAACAAGTTCGATCCTGAACAAAAGCGTATTCTTTTGTTTAATAGGAAAATAGGCTTACACAATCACACCATCTGCATCCCTCCTAACCCTTCCCCCTGAACTATTCCAGTCAATAGCCACCATCAGCCAAATTTGACACCACAGCAGCAGGCTCAAAGATAACTATGTTCCTACAGGAGGGGCAGCTGGGGAGAGGACAGGCATCTTGGAAGTGACCCCATGGAAGATCAAGCTGGGCTGCGAGCTTGCATCTTGCCAAAGAACCCAGAAGAAAATGAGCTCACTTCAAAGCTGTAACTGCAGGCAAAGTGGCCTGAAGACTTCAAGTTAAGTCAGCCACAAGACAAATCCAGGAAGCAATGCTTCATTAGTCTTGCAGTTTCTAACGTGACTTCTTTTAAAGAACCGAAATTAAGTAAACAGACTTTATATATCTTAAGGAAATATCATCACAAATTCAGATTATGCGGATGATTTTGTATTTCCCAGGTGAGGTGACAAATGAAGTTACATACAGCTTTTGAGCACTAACAAAAAGACAAACTTACTTCCTGCTAAATAAATGTTTTCTCAAAAAAAAATCAACACATCTTTTAAGTAACAGCAATGAATTTCATCTGTCTTAAACACACGCCTCTGCTAAAGCCCATCTGTCAGTAGAGAATAATTGCACAGACAAATGAGGACGATGGAGAAAGTAACATCACAGAAACAAACCGCCTGAGCTCCAAGCAACAAAATTGATTTTCCTTATGCACATAAAAGCTTTCCCATTTTACAGAGTGGTATTTTTGTTTGTGTTTGCTATTACTTTAGGAAATAGGGAACTTGGTAATGCAGGAGAGGCTGGGAGAGGCCACAGGGATTTAAGGAGTTCAAGATTTACAGCCAGTTAGTTATAGCCCCACATCAAGAGTCCGTGACTCCTTCTGAAGACACAAGGGACGCCTTGGTGAGAACCCAGGATGGCTCTTGCAGTGGTGAAGGCTACGTGGAAAGTTATTTTCTTTCTGGATCTTTCATTGCCCTAGAGCCACATTAAGCGGAAAGGCTGCCTTTTCAAACAAATACTGTTCTACAGAGAAAAAGTATCCCAGACTCTTTCCAGTGTTAAAATCAGAAAGGGCCTCCAACTAGGAAAAGCCTTGGTGAAAAAAGTTGCTACTCTGAGTAGCATTTACATCTTTTTACTACTGACCTAACAGTGTACATCCTAGAAGAATTTCATGTTACAAGTGCCAACAATTCCAGGTATTTTTGACCACAGGAAAGCACTTTAAGAAACCCACACTAGACTTCCTAATAGAGGTATGGATAAAAATAAATCAGCTTTGTGGCTGCCTACAGGAGTCTCAACACAGACTATGATCTCTAAGCTCAAATGCAAGGGCTGTGCTTCTCAAAATAACTTCACACTGGAGTTCCCACTGCTAAGCAGTCTTCCACAGAGAATTTTCTCTCAAGGAGCACTGTATTTTTACAGGTAATTACTAATCATATGTAATTCTTTAATACATTGGGGGAAAAAGGGAAAAAAAAAGATTGAAAACTATTTGGAAGAAAATTGTACCAGGATCCAAGTTTGATGGGAATAAAAAGCTACTAGTACATAATCTCTAGGTGTACTCTCAATGAAATAATTAGCATCACATTCTGGAAGTCTTGCAAAAGCTATATAAAAAAAAAATGAGCATGCGCCAATTAATCTTTGCACAAAACCCCCATATTTGATATTATTGCAAAGAATCTTCAAGACACTTTCTGAATTTGCCAGACGCCGATTCTCCAATAACTCAGGCAGGCCCCTGCTTTGTCCTGAAGAAAGATATGCTCAGTCTAAATTTGGATCAGCAGGACTATAAACAAAGAGAAAGCACATCAGTAAATAGAAGCTAAGCTCCATCAACAGGTATAATGTTAAAAAAAAAAAAAAACAAAAAAAAAAAACACAAAAACAAAAACAAAAAAAAAACCAAAACAACCAACCAAAAGACACAACACTGCCCAGTTTTTAGTTCTGGAAAAACAAGTGAAATCCTACGTTGCATGGGGATATACAGACCACCTTGATTCCCAGCACAATAAAGAATAAAAGTAACATTTAGAAATGTCTTTAAAAGTAAGGGACTACCTCTAGGAAAAAAAAAGAAATATTTTCCCATTGAGTTGTAAAACCATAACACTCAAAATGGCCTGTGTTTCCAAACAAACACTGGGAAAATGATTCTTTTTTCAACCTTATCAGAGCTTGACTTGTTTTTGTTTACCACATCCTTAAGAACAGCACAGGAAGGACAGAATTGAGTTGATTAATACAAACGTCCTTCCAGAATCATTTAACATCTATCCAAGGTATTCACATGAGCATAAATGCAAATTTGCACCTATCAAGCAAACTATGATTTACTGTCGCAAAAGACTTGGAAGTCACATACAAACGGCCCCACTCTGTTGAATGTAAAACCACGTTGGATTCTGCACAAACACTACAAATTGCTTCAGTAGAGGCAAGCAAGCCCTTTGGCCAACAGGTTAAGAAAAAGGAATATCTAAAGATACTAGATATCTGAGCGGGTTTAAGTTCCAACCAGTCTTTCAAAAGACAAACTGATATATACTTTTCCCAGAAGCATTGTGCAGACGTGGAAATTGCTAATAGAATCATGGGATCAAGCAGTTGTGCATTTTTATATTTATCATTAACACTGTTACAGTTTACAGTAAAGACATATCAAAAACAGAGCCAAGTTTGAAGAAAGTAATTTATGCAGTACAGAAGTTAAATGGAGTGTTAAAATGCAGAAGTTTACGAATGCTTCTAACTATCTGAAGAGTCTGTCTCCCCCACAGCAAGGGAAGGAATGAAAAACAGGTATTTTCAATTCCCCTGCATATCATCTTCATCACAGATTTATGGTAAAGAGCTTTCTGTTACAATCCCAGTCTTTCCAGTCTCCTTCTCCTTTCCAGCTATTCCCATCCTCCTTTCCCTGCACATACCATCGTCAGCTTCTTTAATACTGGGAAGCCACATACAGCTTGCTTAATCATGCAGCCTGCCTGATGGACTTAAATTTGTTCTCATATTAGGACTCAACTATTCACAAAAAGCTGAAACATCCCCAAAATAATTACAATTAGGCAAGACTGGTTTAGAAAGGCTAACTGGCTTTCATTAGTCATCCAGACATAAGATTCTACACCAAACTCATCTCATTGCATAACAGAAGGAAAGATTGCATTTTTGTGTCCTCCCTGTTGGGTTTTCTCTTCTGAAGAATTAAGGCTTTGACTCTCGCCCATCTTCAGAGCTCTTTACTATGGGAGTTTTCTTCACCTCACTCCAGAGGCTTCATCATCGCAACTAATTGCTAGTGGACGCTGCTCCTATTTTCTCCACAGGCACTGGCCCATCCCCATTCCTGAAAGATCACTTGTTTCCAAATTACAAAAATCATCTGCAAATATTAACCAGACCCCACAGGTGGGATTCACCTAACTAAATTTAGATTCTATGGTGCAGATGAACTCATCACTGGGATAAAATTAAGGCCTGTAAATGCCCATTTTGCAATGGACATGAAAGTAAATCTCCAAAATTAGTGGAGAAAGAGGAAGGAATTCATCTCATACTTCCAGAACCAACATAATAATTCATTTAATGTTCCCTTCATAACCAACAGTGAGAAAGGGGGAGAAACCAATGCATATATAAGACCACCAAAAAATACTCAGACATTCTTTTCATATTTTAGTATCTTTTTAAGACATTTACCTCCAACTCCACTGCAAAGGTTCTTAAGTGCCCACCTGGCACTGCTGGGAAGAGAAAGGTCACACAAGCATATTCAACCACCACCTTTCATTAGGTACCAGATACCTGGTTCAATCCCAATCTACAGACTCACCGGTAATTATAAAACCATTTATGTCATGATTTTGATTAGCACAGTATAATCAAGGGAAGGAGAAAAGGTAGCAGTAGTGTCAAGGTCTTCTCTGAAATTCTTGTGAGAAAAAAAGAAAACAGTTATAAACACAGATCCCAGCTTCCAAAGCTACTGCATGGATTTAAAGACCACCTATGTGAGACACCACTACTTCTAATACTGAATAAATACTTGTATTTATTCAGAAAACTGTTCAAAATAATCTGTGGCCGTGTACCAGTGGAACTGAGGGGATGTTCCTGCTGGGAACCAGATGGAAAGACCTGTAATTTGGAAATCAACAATTTGTTGGGGCAGCAGCTGAAAACATGGAAGATGAGCCACGCAGAGCTCCAGGCTACCACAATACCCAAAAGTCAAACCTAGGTTTGCACTGCAGTAGTTACTAACAGGCAAGTTCTCTGGTACCATCGGGTTTCATCTCAGGCCACTTTTCCGTGCTCTGAAAAATAAAAGACACTATAACATAACCACCATTTTTATCAGAAAGGGAGAAAACATCCTCAAGGAAATCAGAGAGAGATGGACCAGAACCCTGTGCTACCATCTAACATGCAGCATCCCTATCCCTATTCCCTAACATTGTAAAGATAAAGCCTTTGGGTAGGAAAGGGGATGTACCAGATTACCTGGTAAGGACACTGGTGGTACAAATAGGAAGTTTATTATACTCCAAAGTGGTCCCTGAGAGCAATCCCCTTGCTTGGGAACCACTGCCTTAAAACGGTGGTCAGAAGACTACAAGAACAGCCATCTGACTGGCAACTGTAGGAGAAAAAAATATTTGGTGAACTGTGCCACAGCCGCAGCCAACACAGACACCCAAAAGCAACGAGAAAATGCACCTTCAAATGCTGTAACTGGAACACAGCACACAGCGCTCTCGAACAAAGAATCCCATGTATAAAATCTTCTCAGTCACTGCTTTGGCCAGGCTCTACCACAGACATGCCAGCTACCGAGCTCGGGTATCAGAGGATGGCATTGGGAGCTAACCTTGCACTACAAAACACAGCTCTGAAGTAGAGTAAAAGGCATAGGGGGAAAAGGGCACACTCTTATCTGTGGAGGAAGGCTTCATAGTGATCTAAGCAGGGGGGAACTTTCAATACTAATAAAAAATAAGGTAGTCAGTCTCCATTCAATTGCACTGCGCAGAAATCACTATGATTTATGACTTCTGTCTAGATCCAATTGCAGAGAGGAAAAAACCCACTCCGGTGTGTGCCTCTCGTACTAAACATACACCACCTCGTGTCTGTGCAAGACACAGGAGCAACCAAGGCTGCCTGCTTTACACAGACAAAATATCAAAGGAATTAATTCCTAAGGCAATGGGAAAATACTACATGGGATAACTTCCAAATCACAAATTCTGCTTATTTGAGCTAAGCTGCTTAATCAAGTTAATTGAAGGAATTAAGAAAGCATCTGGAGAAGAACACATTCACCAACCAGTCTCTAGCCATTCCTGATCTTGTGTTACTTTTTCTGGGCGCAAGTTCCCCTGCTGGCACAGTACAATCTATCATCAGCCATTACCTTGATTACCATCCATTAGTTTTGCTAAGTACAGGCATGAAATTTAAACCTACTTTTGCTATTTATTTACAAGCTATTCACGTGCTGGATACAAATCCACTATATAATGCTTCATGTTAACAAGAGAAACGTAGCTGAATATTAGAGTTACGCATTAAAAATGACGAATAGAAATAATAATTCTCTTCACAAAAAATTGTTTACTGAATTTTTGTTTGGCAAGACGAGCAGGAAGCTTACACTCTACAAATACAACTAATTCATATACAGTAGGGGAATGGGCAAGAACCCACAAGAATGACAAGTTTTAAGTATCAGTTCCATAAATATAAAATTCAATTAAAATGTCATTCTAGAAAACACTGAGACTCTGGGACTCTTACAAAACGATGATTTTTCTTCCCTGCTATTATGGCAGAGTGATTAAAATGAAAGATAATCCCCTTTATTTCAAAAGCTAATTATTACACGTAATAAAAATTTCTTCTTGCACCATAAGAGACCTAAACACGAGAACTGAATTCTACCAAGACCATCAACCCACACATCTTTGCTATAATATAGTAACTGCTTGAATTTTCCCTTACAATTATATTTATACAATAGACTATCAGGCTCAGCTTTGATTTCAGCACACCACATTTCTTACCACTTAGGAAACCAAACACAGAACAGCTGTGGAAGCAGAAACCACCATATGCAAATATTCAGATCAGAAAAAGTACAGTCAGAAAATCCATTGTGAAGACCACTTCAGTGGGAAGTGTGCTGAAAGTTGCACTAAAATGCCAGTTACGCCTTGGTGTAAGTATATCCAGAGGAAGCATCCCACACACATTTTTCTCAACGGGTGTAAATTGCTGCCTGCTCTCCGCGGTTTAGATGCCTGAATGAGTTAAGCGCCCAAGTTGTCTATACTGCCAGCATTGCTGCAGAGGAACTGAGCTGCTTGCTACGCTCACTACTATGTTGCCAGAGTTGCTAATTCAGACAGCTAAACTTAGATTCCAGATTTAGGCAGTGGTTTTCCCATTCTTTCCAACATTCAAAATGAAAAAGAAAAAAAAAATTACAGTAATTCTCTATCTTTGTACATTTGCAGAAGCAAACAGGATGTCAGGCCTCCACACACTGGAATTACGTTACATCAACAATCAATCAATCTCAGCAACCTCTAGCTTCAAGGAAAGAGAAACAGTCTCCCTCCCTCATCTCCTGAATAGTTGCACACCAGGCAGAGTTCACTACTAAGTCACATTTCTGCCCAACCTCTGGCATAGCTCCCCCAAGTTCCAAACTACTTTACCACAGGGAAAACTTGAAGTCTAAAAATAAAGGGAGCAAAGGGAGAGGGTTGGTAGAACGGTAGAACCCTGTATTCATTAAGACTTCCTGCTCACACATCCTCTATTAGCAGGATGCGGATGGAGTACAGCAGTAAAAGCGAGCTCATCAGTCAGTCTCACATCCCTGGGGTGTTGATGCACTTCAGTTTGAATTTCCCTTGGGTGTCTTCTTCCAGCAGTCAAACTGAGATGGCCTGGCACGTATGGATTTTTTCTTCTCTTGCACTATCATTCAACATTCCTAGAAAGAGGTGCAGATGAGTAAAAATAAACTGTTGATTCTCATTACAGGCTCTAACAGTAGCAAACACAAGCCAATTATTAATGCTGTAGCTGGCTCGCTGAAAAAAAAAAAAAAAAAAAGAAAAAAATGTAAACTGAAGGACCACCGTATCCCTAGATGTGAATTCAAGGCAGCAGCCTCACACACTTTCTCCCACTTCACTGCTTACTGAGGCAAGGGAAGGTGTGTTACCGCATCAGTGCTGACTTCTCCCAGGAGTTTGGGCATCAAAGTATCTTGCAGCAACTCTGACAGTTTCATTTATGCACCCTGCCCATGATGTCTATTTTCACTCCCCATTTTTAAATTTTCATTTTTAAATCCCAATGAAAGATTAAGTTTAGTCCCTTTGACAAATTAATCACCTTTTCTCCAAGTGCACCTCCAAGAACTTGTGCTGTTGAACATTCCTCTCCTTCCCTCCTCCCGCTACATCCGTGCTCCAGTACACGGCTACTGGGAGAGTTATTGTACAGGCAAGCCTCTCTTCCCTTCCTTCTCTCCACCCACACATTTTGTTCACATACTGTTAATGCGAACATTAAGAAACTTAAGAACAACCAGTACATATTCCAGGTCTCATGCTCATGCTTGCTTAATATATCTTTTTTCTATTTAAACCTCAAAGGATGAGATAGGATACATGTTGTAACAGATCCTTCCTGAGCACACTCTCGCATCTTTGGTAGATGATCGTTGCACTTGCAACGCTGCATCTTAGTCTAAACAAGCCATCAATGAACTAACTACGTGTAAGATTTTCTAGACTACTGGAAACAGTTACGTAAGCACTGACCAAACTACAAAGGAACTTCTTTATTTTACGTTTTAATCATTTTAAATAATCAGCAGCCTCAACGCATTATTTACCTTTGAATACCAAAGAGGACAGAAAACACACCCTTTTTATCTTGCAACATCAAAACCACAGGCTGTATAAATATTTAGTGAATGATCAGTACACCCTGAATTAGAAGTGAGAATACCACAGTAAGTATTACCCAGATGTTAACAGTATCAGAGACTGACAGTACTGAAATGCAGGGACAGAGTCAACAGCTGGCACAAACCAAGTGTAATATTAATACACAGCAACATAGTCAAAAAGAGGTCGGGATGGCCATGTTTGCTGTCGTTTATACACTTTGATGTGTCACCATCTTGAGTTCAAACAAGTTCTGTCATCTCTGACATGCTTGACAACAGTTTTCAACAACAGGAAAAATAATATTTTGGCTTCTTTATTCATAATTTATGAAAGCAAGATGATGTAATACACCTAAGCCTCCTTGTGAGCTCACACCCCCAAAATAACCACCTAGCTACTGTGCTCCACAGACAAGGACTTTGCTAAAGCATGGGATGAAACCATCAAAGCTCAGAATTTAATTTGTCAACAGTCTCAGGTTTAACACATGCCCAGGGGCATGCTGCTGCTTCTTCCCTATGTAAAGGGTAAAATAATGACCCGGTTGAAGTGAACTAGCTGGAGCCCCAAAATATTCCCAGGGCCTTGAAAAAGTTCAGCACATGCTAATATCGCATGCTGAACTCCTCAATTTAAGTCTAAGTAGACCAATGATAAACCATGGAGAACAGATACCCAATTCCCGGTGCAAATATGTCACACAAATCTAAAAAAATATCTACAAGTCAATCTTTTCACAGGTTAAATAAGGATAAACTTTGAAGATAACCGAACAAACGGAGTAGTTAAATTTTAATTTTAATGGGCTTTTTTTAACTTCAACTAAGTGTATCTTTCAGCCAGAAAAGCAAATACAACACAAACAATGCCATAAAGACCAGATTTCTATTTTAACTCTTAAATCCCCAGATTAGCTACACTGAATTTTGGGATAATTTTTTACTTGAGCCCAACAAGTCACATAAATGAAGTCAAACACAGGATAAGCTACAAAATTATATATAATGACATCAATGAGCAAGGAATACTAGTATGAACAAATTAATATTTGTACTTTATTTTAAAGCAACTATTCACTTCAAAACACTACAATGATTTTACTGCCAAAAGCACATGACAAACTTTGGCAAGGAACACAGCAGAGCTTATTCTGGAAACAGTCTCTAAAATATTTAACTTGGAAAACAAAGTTTCAAAAGGATCAGTACTGGCCACCAGATTGTTCTATATGTCCAAGCTACTCTTAAAGCAGTTCTCAAAAACAATAAACGTTTTATAATCTAGCTAGTAACTTACAAAATAGCTAAAACTCTGAATTAAAAATTTCCTTCACCCAATGCTTAATCCAGCTATTTCCTTGGCTACACATAGGTTTGACTGTTACAGCATTTTCTCACCTGTGAAGTAATATAGTCATCATTGACAAAATTGTGCATTCGTGTGGCTTCTATGAAAAATATCTTAATTATTAAATAAACTTGAGATGTTGGGGAATAGGGCACTGTTCAAAGACAACACCAGCCAACTTTGTTCCAAGCCATTTCTGGCCCTCCCTAGTAAAACTATTTTTCAGAATATTTTTAAAGAAAAAAAGAAAAACAAAAAACCAAACTCATAGATCATGACCATGCCTACGATCACCACTTAGGGATTTCTGTGCACAGCACATTCTTAGTATGAAATGTATCACTGACGTAAATACTTTGTGCAACAAGGCCTTCTTTTAAAATTATGACCTCCAATATCTAACGAAAAATGTAGCCAGCCGCTGGAGGGAATTTATTTCTGCATTCATTGAAGAAGAGATGGTGGAGAAACAGTACAAATTAAATGACAATTGAGCACGTAAACCTTTCTGCAGTTTTTAAAAATCCCACCTTTTTCCATGCCTAAAGCTAGGCAAGTGCTCACAGAAGATTAACACCCCCTTGAAAGAGCAATTCTAAATAAGCCAATTTTAAAATATTCAAGAAACACCACTTTTAACAAAGGCTCCTGAATTTAAAAAAAAAAATGGAAAAAGCACTGCTCAAACTACTGACTATTGCAGTCTAATCACAAGAAAAACTGAAAGTCGTGTGAGGTAGCTGCTGCTGCTGCTACGTGTAGAAGGAGCTTCAATGGTCTCTAGGTACCGGCCTCACTTTTCCCCCTCACGCAGAGCTTTGCTGCATTTGGGTACCAAGCAGAAAAACTACTCAAGAAATACAACAGCAAAGTGCAAGTCAGCAGTCCTTACTGGAGCCCCTTATTGCAGCCTCAAGCCCGAGCTGTTCCAGGCTGCCTGGCCCACCGGCAGCCACCCCACCACGAGAGGGTGGCTCCTCCACCAAGGGAGACACAGCTATTGGAGCTCAGAGCCTGGTTTGGTTCCAGGGCACGGACCTCGTTCTGCAGGAAAGAAATCTTCATTCTTCTGACAAGACAGTGTAAACACAGGCAATCTTTTCTGTCTCTCAAAAGCCCTCTGCGAGATCTTCTTTGGGAATTGTTAACACAGAAAGGGACAACCCGGTCTAACAGAAGACAAGTGCACACCAGACTTTGGGTAAAATGAGAAAGGCAGAGTTAGAATGAGCTTGTGGAAATGCACCTATTTAAATCAAGAAAGCAAAGTCACCTACGAGTCTGCTGTATAGCTCTGAAAGAATTAGTTTGCAATCAGCTCAAAGGTGGATTTCATACATTGCTGCGCTTCGCGCTGCACACCAAAGCGTACTTGTCACTTCAGCCTCTAACAAATCCTCAAAGATAAAGTTGCTAAGTCACCCGCGCTCCGCAGTGCAACACAATAAGACTTGTCATCTGACACCCGTCAAGAGCAGGATTAGCCAGTGATGTTCAACCCAGAGGTACACAGAATAAGCAGAGAGAAGCAAAAAATTAATCAAAATACTGCTCAGCATTGGTCTAAGTTCAAGTGACTTCACTATGAACAGATTTAGGTCAAAACTGAGCACCCATGTTTAGCTTAAGTACTTCACTTCTTGCTAAGGATGAAAAACAGATATAAACTCCCTCATGGTTTTTTTTTGCTCTGGACAAAACACAGCAAATTGTGTTACATTTCTGCATTTCAATTGCTACACACATTAGGAGCTGCACTGCATTGGCCTCTGAGGTAAAGACGACATTTCTTTAAAAGCAAACAAAAAAAGACACACACACCACCCAAACATAAATATATATACACATACCTAAATAGGCTAGTACCTGTCACGACTCCATTTTTGCTCCAAAAGGAACCAAAGGAAAGGAAGAAGTGAGCTCTACCCAACGCTCCTGATGGACAGGCCCAGTCTTTAATAAAGCAGAGACAGCCAAAATATAGCCATCAGGTTTTAGTCAAACATTGCCAGTCAAATTGCACTTGCAGTTCTTGGCTTGAAGTCGCAGCACCCCGTGGAGCACTGCTCTCGAAACATAAGCCCCCTCTTGCTCTCCTCTTTGATGCATTTTTCCATGCTGCCACCACACTACCAGGGCACACTCTTTTCTATAAGCTTTGCTTTCAAATTAAATCTCTTCAGGACAAGGATTCTTCCTTGCTAGGTTGTGGGTGCTACCCATTATACCGTCAGCTTTCCACACACACAAAAAACTCCAAAGCCTGATTTTATCACTATACAATCGAAAGGACTGTGGAACGCAAAGCGGTGCAAGCAGCTGAGGCAAGGCAAAGGCATCTCCTGACATCATGCCGGAAATCATCTGAAAGCGGGATTCAGATAGCTCCCACCATTTCAAACGGCACAGGTCAAGTACACAGCTGCCTTCAAGCAACAGGAGCTTGAACAGTGTAACAAAAGAACTTTCTCGAAGTAAAGGACAACAGTTGATTGTTCCTTATTAGTAAACTCTGGATTCAGCCCTTTTGGAGTGGCACATCCTACAATATTTGTAGTATATGGTCTGCCAACTGTGCTAGTGACCCACGCACACCTTTTCAAAGCAAAATCCAAGTAAGCAAAACACCCCAACCAACCAACTCACCCAGCCCCACAAACAACCTGAGCCTAAGTTAAGTTAAAGAAGTCTGAAGAAGAAATTACTCCTCCAGGAAGCGTGTGATGCATCAAAATCTTATTCTTCAGCACAACCGTACATCAGCTAACAGAGCTCTCAATCGCCTAAATTACATGTTAAAAGAGAGCTTTAAGCCATCCCTGAAGGCTGTGTGTGCTGCAGAGTGACACGGATTCACTAGATTGTACACGATCCCCGAAAGATACATGTGGGCGAGGGAGCGATCTGGTCTGGCAAGTTTCAGTCCACAGCACATGTTTATTTTCAAACAGTTAAGGCCAACAACAGTAACTTCCAGAACTATTAGCAAATATTTAGCTTTACATAGCAACCCTACATTGAGTTTTGACTTCAAAAAAATTGGTTAGCTCTTCAACACAGAGCCTTAAGCATTGCCTTCACCACAGAAAATGGCTTAATAGCTTTAAGACCGCAGGACAACTCACATGGCCTACATGTCCATTAGCCTCAAGTTGTGTATGGTGTTAACATAGCTCAGCAAGCCTACACTAAATTAGCTGCGTCCATCTCAACAGAGCTATGTCAGCACGGAGCCCTTCGCTGCTGGAGTCAGGAGCCCAGGTTTGCTACGGGGTGGCGTCAGGAGGGCAGGCACCCCGCGATACCAGCCTCCGCTCCTCTCTACCACCAGCCTTGCCTTAAGTCAGGATTTACAAAGTCCAGCAACATTTATATCAAACTTTATCCTAGGAAACCTGGTAAAATGAAAAGATGTCTAGATTTCCTTTATGCGGATATTCTATTAAGACGACTGCATTTATCCTCACTAACCGAGGGAGAAAATGGAAGCAAAAATCAAGGCCGCTCTGCATTACCATCACTCAAGCTGGGATCTACCGTGCCTGGAAGCACTCTGAAAGCCTCAAATCTGCACTGAAGTGATGCTGCCCCAGCACAAAAAGAATCGAGTAAAGGATGGCGGTGCAGCAATAGTGAGCAGCCAAGCAGGCTAAGGAGAGAAGAGAGCTAAAACGCAGCATGGCGTACAGAACTTGAATCTGGTAAAGGCATCCCTCTTTCTACACTCTGCTTCTTGGCAGATGGGGATGGGACAGTTGAGTATCTAACACAATGTTGCTAATCACTTTAGCTGAGTATTTTCAACAATTAACCTCTCAGAAAACCATGCTCTGCTTTCTTCCTTGATTGCTGTCACTATGCCTCAAATGTGTAGACAAAATAACTCCTCAAAGGAGGAATCTCCAGCTGTGCGAATTAAGAAAAGCCAACTCAAAGTAACCATCACACAGAGTCCTGCGACATAGCATCGAGTTCCACTGTGAAAATGATTTTCCTTCCCCACAAAAAAGGACAGTGACCTATACACAGAAGAGGGGCAAACAGTGATTGTGAAGGAAAACACGACAAAAATAGCTTGTTCAATTTTTCTTGGTACATGGAAAATCCATTACAGAAGTTTACACAGCAACAATGAAGCCTGACAAGTTAATGAGCTGCTGCTAGTGGAGTCGCAGGAGAGATGGCCTGTCATTCAGAAATTCCTACACTGCACAAATGTAAGTCTCAAAGATGACTACCATTTGGTCAAACCAAAAATCAGAAGTTCTGGTTCTTTCAAGCAGCAAAATACTCGATTAGTACTTCACTAGGGGAAGGTTGTACTTCTATGCAATAAAACAAAAATCTCACAGTTTGGAAAAGCTCTTTGCAAAAAGGTGGCACTGCTTTATTACTCCCAAGCCCCAAAGCCTGTCGAACAGGAAGCCTGGTGTCATAAAGCTGGCTGAAGTGACATTTGCAAAGACAAACAGAAGTCCAGTGAGCACACTGGTTGGACAGCATCAGTGTGAGCACAGGGCTCTCCAAGCCTAACAGCACCAGTACGTACTTCCAGAGCAACACCCACATGAGGGCCTCAGCAAGGCACGGAGCTGTCAAGTTTTATCATCCTTGTGACACAGGGAAGTACCGGGCCTCCCTTCAGCCCTGGCAGGGACACTGAGGCACAGGACGGTCATCCAGGGACATCCAGAGTCATATACTGAGGCATATTAGCTACCGATAAAACCAGACTTCCATTACCAAGGCGAGTTATAAAACTTCCGCTTGATGTTAAGAGACCGTGCAGTGTCTGGTGTTACTCTGTCAGCAGCACCAAATAACCTAACAGCAATTTGATATTCACGTCCCTGATGGGCTGCTTTAGTTACAGAAACAACATTAAAAATGTAGCATCCTTTGAGGTATGCTGCACGAGCCAGGCCAGTTTCAACCACAAGCATCAAGAGTAACTCTCTGGGGCGTTTTTTTCCCCGGAAGATAAGCTCTTTCTCAACGTGGAGATATCTTATCAGGGGTTGCTTCTGTCACCGAAGGCAAACGGAGCACTGCGAAAATATCAGTTATGACTTAAGCCCGAAGGGCTGTAACCAACGTCACACCAGCGACTGAAGTAGCGGCTGGCCATCGCTCTATGTAGGACGCCTGCCCCCCTGTAGCAGTCTGCACTCTAAGTCCTAAACACAAAGAAATAAAAACCGATTTGCTGCCAGCACGGACGCTGCCACAGCAACTTCCCCGGCTGCCCTGCCAGCGAAGCCCTCTCTGTCCCCAGGGCCGGCTGGGACTGCCAGGGCAGCGTCCCGCTCGCCAGCCCTCGGCCCTTCTGCAGGAGCGGCCCCCGCCGAGCGCAGCAAGCCCGGCCGCCCGACTGCCAGTTCTCAGGAGTAACGTGAGGGCAAATTCATTCAAACCTTTCTTTGTTGAAACCCAAGTCTCGCATACGAATTCGGGCTTGACTTGACAAAGGTTCAGCTTGCCTCTTACCCTCGCCGAGAAGATAGTTTAGTATTTCACATCCGTCTAAACAGCTGAACTGAGCTCTGGCTTTTACTGCCAGAAAAAAGCACCAAGTAACCGCTGTAAAATATTAGCTTGTGCCAATCGTTAGGCAAGAGGTCTCGCTTTCACCAGCGCAAAGTCAAATAAACTCGGTTTATAAGAAACGTAAATCTTTAGTTATCTAACATCTAGAAATAATCCCCTTTTATAGCTCAGGAAACTAATTTCTATTGTAAAACATTTCATTATAAACCAGAAAATGTTTCAGAAGTATATATATTTCTTTAAACACCGGCTTAAAACCCAGTCCTGCTTAAAAAGAAAAAAAAAAAACCACCTCGTTTCGACGCAGCGCACAAGAAGACACAGAATTCCCACGAACGGAAGAGCCCACCCGTGACAAACTTACCATAAAACCCCACGGAAGCACCTCTGCCGACCCGCTAGGCGAGCGGGGGGAGAATCCAGAGGGAGAGAGGCGAATCGCGAGTAAACAAACTCAGGAACCCCAACGGCGGCGACTCGCGGGAGCGTCCCCGTCACACGCTGCTCTCCCCGGCGGACAGACCGATCCCAGCCGCCCTCTTCCAGCGGCCGCCGCCGCGCCGGGACCAGCCGCTGCCCCGGGGAGGCGGAGGGGAGGGGGGGGGGAAGGTTAGCCGGGAGGCGCCGCGGCCGGTGAGCTGCGGGCGGCTCCCGGGGCTCGGGGCGGCGCGGCCCCCGCTCTGCTCGGCTCACACTCGGCTGGGCCGGGCCGGGCCGCCCGGGAGCCCCGCCCGGCGAGCGGCGGGGAGGCGGGAGGCGGCCTGCGGCGGCTACCGGGCTTTGTGCGCGCTGCCTCCCCCTGGGCCGCCCGCCGCCGCCTCATGCGAGAGCCGGCGCAGCTGGGGAGGGCGGCGAGCGCCGTGCCCCCTCGCGAAAGCCGATCCCGCTGATCTCATCACCGCGGGTTACTAATCCAATGACCGGGGAATTAACAACAGATGGCGACGCCCCTTCTCCCCCCACCCCCCCGCCCCGCCCCGGCCCCCGAGCCCCGCCGCGCCGCCCCGCCGGCCCCCGCCGTCCACGCGTGGCACTCGCCACCGGCACCTACAAACTTTTCTTACAAGGCAGGACGGGGCGCCGCCGCCCTCCTCCATCCCATCCCATCCCTCCGAAGCCGAAGCCCTGCAGGCGAAGTGCAGGGCGCTGCGCGGCCCGGGAGGCTGCGGAGCACCCGCGGGAGGCTGCGGAGCACCCCCCCGGAAAGGCCGCCACTGCAGGCAGCCTTCCAGCTTGCCTCGCTGATGAGGAAACAACAGGGAAATGCCAAAAATCCTGCTAGAGGGTTCCTGCTGGCACCTCCTGGTCTGGGATGGGGTACAGATTGGACGTGAGCTGAGCATGAACAAAGCGTATATGTTCTTGGGGGGCTCTGCATTCGGTAATGTCTCTAGGCCATATAGATGCAGGTGAAGCTCTAATTACACTTTTGGATGCCAAAACCAAACACACACTTCTAGGTAAGCTCCGGGTCGTCCACAAGGCTGCAGGCAAGGCAAGTCCTGTCAAACCAGCGCAGATTATGAAACAGTCAAAAGGCGAGCACTTCCATCACTACTCATTAATATCAGTAAATGCCAACCTGAAAATCAGTGTTTTCTAATCCTAATAATCTCTGGCTCTAAACGCCCCCGCCTCCAGGAACACCAGCAAAGGTTTACACAGATGTTGCGTTTTCCCTCTGACACAGAGCACTAGGGGCAGAGCTCCACACGTCAGATGCTGCTTCGCAGCACACTGTCTGTGCACTTCCCACCCCAGAACTACATTAATTTCTCTCAGAGGCTTTAGAGCAGTCTGTAAAGGTGATGTAAAATAACTGTCTCTTGCAGGACAAGACAGCAAAAACTTACAAAAGTGGAGGACTTACATTAGGAACTATTTTTCCTCAAATGCTGCTGTTCTACTATGCTTCATGCTTCCGGGGATGGAGAGGGCAAGGTTGCTCCCCCCCCCCCCCCCCCCCCGCTCTATCATGGTGATAGTTATTTCTACATTATTTTTATTTCTTTTACTAAAATATTCAGACAGTCTTTTAGCAAAGAACTGAGCCACAGAAGATAAATACCTACTCTTAGACCATAAAAAAATGGAGAGGAAATTCTGCAAATTCTTTGAGAGTCTTCAGTCAAGAAATCCTCAGTACAAGCTGCAGTAAAACTGGCCGCGTGTTTCACACAGGCCACATGGGCAGTAAAAGTGTCAGATAATGGCAGCACCCCTTCGGTGGGAACCTAGAAGTGCCTCCAGGAGTCAGACACTCCATAACCCTACTGAGATATTTTAGGAAAGAGCACTACACTCAAGTTCCTCTCCAGGCCCTGCATACAAACAGGTCCCCCCCAGTCCTTGGGGTAACTGGTAGAAGTACAGTAAATAGAAAACAAAGGATGAATGGCAGTTTTCTATATGGTCCACAGTTCTTTAAGACTAGAAAAGGCTTTCTACCGCTTCCCCCTTCCCTCAGGCGGTCTTTGTCTGGTTTATATATACAGATGTGGACGTCTTGAAATGAGCAGTCATCTGTGCTCTTTACTAGCAGACAAGTTACTGAATTTAAATCCTCCTTTCGGATGTGTGCATCAGCTAATATCTGTTCCACAGCACTCATTTGGGAGAGGAGCACTAGAACGGGCAATGTTTGAGCAGAGTAAGTGAGGCAAGCCTGGGCCTTGAAGGATGTTTTGCTTTCTTTTCCTCAGTTCTTAACAGACTTATTTCTCTTACACTTTCCCAAAGCAGCAGTGTCTCCTAACACTGTTTTTGGCAGTAAGCAGTATGTTTTCAAGTGTAAGATGGGATGTGGTCCTTCATGCCTGTGCCAAGCTTGATGCAAAAAGTGAACTTGGAAAGACTTTCTACATGGTTTGTAAGACTAATTCTACAAAAGGAGATTAAAGAAATCACTTTGGAAGTCAACTTTTGTATCTTTTCAGCCAGCTTTAGACACGTAGGTCTGAAAATTGAACAATGCAGAGATCAATCAGGCAGCACAGAGTTTTGGGAACACACTTCATGTGCAAATGTGAAAACACTTGAGGGTGTAGAAAGTGTCATTTTGATTAACGAGGGCTAGAACATGCTATTTGTGTATAGATGAGAATGTATATACACGTCTCCACAGGGCTCATTAAAAGAATAGGAAGCAATCACATTTTTAAATATTAACATGATTTTAAAACAGACTTTGAGCATGGTATAGATACAGCCAGTTCTTTTGAGCTGAGCTCATACAATAGCTGGGGAGGTGAGGAAGAGGCACACATTTGTATAACATTATGAACCTTTTGGGATAAACTCTGTGACACAAAATCAACCAAATGAACCACTTGGTGTAGTTCCTGGAGCTGCACACCACTGCAAAACCCAGGCTGCATCATAAGCATTGTGCATTACTCAGATTCCCCAGGTCTTCCACTGGTTTGATTTACCTCACAAAATAAAAAACACAGACAGGAAATCTTAAGAATAATATAGATTTCTCTACATGACTGGGAAACACCACCATTAGGTGGCGAGGAGCAGGTGAGAAATTGTCTGCCTCTCCTATCTGCTTGGAATTGCCAGGCAGACAGCCGAGTGGAAAAGTTGTCCCCTGCTGCCCATTAAAGACTAAGTGAAGTTAAGAAAAAAAGATGCGGAAAAAAAGTTGATTTAAATCAAGACAGAGAAGGCAACAATCTGCTTTCTACTTGCATCACACATGAGAATCATAGTTTGAGGTTGTATCTTGGCATCTGAGCTTGGCAAACAGACCAAAAAGAATTAACTGCCCAAATTGGTTCTTCCCATGCACACTCACCTTCAAGGTAAGTTCCATGCCTACCGCATGGTGAACCTTCATCCACCTTCAACTCTGCTCAAAAGTAACTAGGAAACATTCCCTACACACATGCAATAAGTACCGAGCCGTCGTTGTTTGGCCTCAGCCAGCAACAAAGAACCCCGCAGCCGCTCGCTCGACTCCCACAGCCGTGGGAAAAATCGGCAGAAAAGGGCAAAACTCGTAGGTTGAAACTGTGTAATTTAACAAAACAGGCAAAGGAAAGAAGAAAGAAAAACAATAACACCGGTAAAGGGATACAAGAACGCAACTACAGTACCGCCGCGCAGCGCAGCGACCGGACCCACACCACCGCAGCCCGCCCCCGAGTGGCAACTGCCTCCCTCGCCCCGGCTAGCGCCCCTTATAGCTGGACATGGGTCACGTGGGATGGAATACTTGCCTCCCCTGCTGGCTCCTTGGGGAAATTAACCCCATCCTTGCCGGAACCAGGACATGAGCCCTGACCCTACAATCCATCTGAATAACAAATCAATTACTATTGTTTTATCCACTTGGTTTCTGGGTATTGCTATACTCGGGGTGTCAATGTCTACTCTGGTTTTCAATATCAAGCTGAGCTGTTCTGAGGACAGTCCAGGCCGCCTGCTGCCCGGCTTGCCGGTTGGAGCTGCCTCGCAGCACAGGCAGAAGGAGCTCACAACAAAAGACCATTTAGGCACTGCTTCTATATCTCGTGTGTGTATCTGTTCTGTATTCTCCCTGTTCTGATGCAGGCCTGAATACAGGTCCGAGTTTTAGGCAAGCTCCCGATAAGGGCAGAAGGGAGAGTTGAGCAAGGCCACAAAGAAAAGGTTATCAGCAGAATGGACAGCACAGACAAAGCCCGCCTTGAAGCCCACATGACAGCACAAATACACAACTGAGATTTATGGATTGTAAAGAACTATGTTTCATTGCATCATATTTTCCATTTAAGGTGCTTAAGCAGCCCATGATATTTCACGTACCCTCTTAGGTACAGCAATACTGCAATCATCATTCTTACAGAGGAACCAAAGTTGAGAATTATGATGAAAATCTTTGTTTTCACGCATTTTAGATATCCACATGAAAAGACACAACCTTAGCTATAATTGTCTAAAGTTCACAAAATTCACAGACAAGATGTTAAAATCTTAAGAGTACTCCAGTCCCAAAGCTCTGCTTTCATGAATGCTGGACACTTGTATCAAAGGATGCAGAGAAACACAGCAGCATACACCTTCCTCTAACCATTCAAAGCACCATCTGGTGACAGAGCCTCTCTACATGGGTGTTTGCATCCTGACCCAGACACCTACTTGTAACACCGAATTCAGATTTTACCACTGCTACTTGGAGTCTTCCAAAGCCATTAAGCAGGAAGCTAGGATACGTGCATCTCTTAATGAATTGACAAATTGCCGCTGAGACTGAGATCTGCTCCCATAGGCCATTGGGCAGAATTTAGAATTTACCTTCTTGGAGTACATGTCCCTGTGACCACAACGAGGAAAACCCACAGAGATTAGGAAGTCAGCACTTACATAAATGTTTCATTAGGTCAAAGATTCTAAACAGAGGATAAAGATTCTGCATGCCCCATTTGAGAAATAAGGATGACATTCTGAAGTACTTAACATTTTAAAATAAGCTACTTTTGCAATGTCAAAAGTCTGCCTATCCAAAAGCAGACCTACCCACACTCTCAGATGTATTTCCAAAGCTTACTATATACTTCATATCCGTTATGGTTTGAAGAAGCCACAATGATTTATTCTCATTTGAACAATTATTCTATCACCCTATGACCTCTCCCCACCCAGTAAAGGGAATTGGAGAAAAACAAGGAAACCTGAGGGTTGAAATATAAACAGATTTAGTAGAATAATACTAAATAATTAACATTAATAATACCAATGAACCAATATTGATCCCGATACCAATATAAAATACACAAGGATTATACTCAGGCAGTTCTATCGGTAGGAAGCCGTGCACTCCCAGCAGAGAACAGCAAATGTCAGACACTGTGAGCACTACGGCTTTGGGAGGAAGGGAAGGGCTCAAGGGTCCAGCACCAGGACAAGTTCTCAGGATGGCAGCCATCAAGGAAGAGAGAAACTCCTCAACAAACTTTCTAATTGATACTGAATGTGACATTCATGGTATGAAATAATCCTGTTGGCCGGCTTGGGTCAAGTGCCCGGGTCTTGCTCCTCTTCACCCCGGCACCTGGCAAGCTCGAAAACACTGAGACCTTGAAACCCACATACCATAGCTGGCTATAAAGTAAATACTTTCACAAATTCAGACACTAGAGTCTTCTAAAAATGCTGTTTTCCCTAGTATTAGAAGAGACTTCACTGAAAAGGAAAATTACTCAAAGAGAAATTAATCCTGTGTTGCTTAAACCAGGATAATATCCTACAACATAGTCGAGTCTCTTTTCCAAACACATCAGATAAGGAAAAAAAAAATACTCAGACTATACACACACAATACTCTCAGGTAAGAAGAAAGCAACTCAAGTCCCCTTTCATTTTGCTTGTGTATTATCTTCATCAGAGCTCATGGTTTCAAGGACTGTCTGAAGTAACTGCCTGCTCTGTGGAGCTGGTTGGTATTCAAGTATTTCCTTCGTTCAAAATTTAGCTGGATGTAGACAGCCATAAGTTTCCACCAACACAGAAAGACGACAGTCCAAGGTTTGTAGGGAAGGTTTTTTTCTTAAACACTGTCATGACTACTTGGCCTGTGCCAGCAGTAAACAAGGTAGGGACATCTCACAGGAAGCAACAGAATCAATTGATAAACAATGGCAATAGTTATTACAATACTGAAAACAATCCAAAACTCATTCTACTTACTTATTTGGGGTTCTGTGCAACCTAAAGGGCAAATTCCAGTGGTTAAATTCCAACACAGAAACCTCTGTCTGAGAACAATCTCTGAGGAGGTAGTTCTTGTTTGGAAAGCCTAGAGAGCCCATACCTCCACTGGCTGCTGCAGCCCAGTACAAAGAGGCATTTTCTTAGAACTTGCTTTGAAACTACATTAGACCCTTTCAAGTCATTACAATGCCACAAACCCCATCAGAACCTGACCGGCAGCTAGTTCACATCACAAGACTCTGGCATTGTGGTCTCCACTTTGAAGTCTAATAATGTACTAGCTTCAATTTTCAAGTGATATTACTACATAGCACTTCCCAGAGTACATTATAGCAATCAAATGCAACTATAGGAAGGTCCATTTCAGGAGAGAAACCACACACAAAATTTTCAGAAGGAATAGATGGATATAGAGTCTGGAACGTCGGTTGTCACAGGAACACCTCAAACCAAGTCAGCATACAAGACTGCTGACACTGCAGGACATAATGTGCTTGTTTTGCTAAAGGACAGTGACGCTGATGAGTTTGGGGTGCAAGTGGATCCACATTAGCTCACTTAAGTCTCCTCAGTGCATCAATATTCTCTTAGCTTGAGTTAGACTGCATCATGACTGATCCAACTCCCTGGATCATTAAGTCACTGTGTATTCATTCTGTTACATCAGATACTACACAAGTGAAGGAAACTCATATTATTGATACTTTTGGTAATATTGGTACTTGTCCATTGAGCCAGTCAAGTGAGATAATAGGTTTTTATGGCCTCCCATGGGAAAAGTTTTGACTATAGTTAGCAATAAGTGACTGCGATGATCTTTCTCTCCTATCTTTTTCTTTTAATGTGAATACGACATCCCAAAATATTACTTGTGGAAAGCCACAAAGACACATACTTTGGATCACAGACAACTTGAGCATGCAAAAACCATAGCACATTAGCTGTTCTTTCAAATCCCGTCATGAGGAGCTAATGTGGGTAGATCTGTCACTCTGATTTCCCCATGATGTATTTCTGGAAATATAAGCAATACTGTATCTCTCATACACAGAGGCCAGAAATTTTTTAACTGAAACAGACTGGGTTTTGTTTCAGAACTGCTTTCCTAAACTACTTAATGGATAATTTCCATGAGATTTCAAAATATAACTATCAGACAAATGAAGAGGTAGGTCCAAAAAAGATCCTTCACTTTGAAAATGCAGATTTTCTCTTGCATTCTGCCTTGCTTCTGAAAGAAAAATCCCGCGTTTTCCAAAAGTTGTGGAAACTGTATCAAAGATGGATTTATTCACATCCTCCCTATAAAAATACACTACTGCTGTTACCCAGTATATTCCAGACATTCACCTTTGTTTTACAGGGTTTTATATATCTATATATATAAAAAATATTCTAGGAATATTAGATATATATAAGAGTTTTAGTGTTTAATAATCTTTTATAATCTATGTTAAAAAAAAAATCCAGTGCTAATTACTACTTGTAAAAAGATAAAAAAAATATTTAGTTGTTTGAAAAACACGTTTTAGCAACATGCCTCAGAAAGCTAAAAACACCCCAAAACTTACAATACATTTTTCATCATGTTAAAAAAACAACCAACCACCAAACCAACCAAAAAAAAAAAAAAAACCAAAACCCACAACTTTGTTTTCCCAGCCCTGGAATACTTACTCAAAGATACCACTTAAGCCTGATTAATATCCGCAAGGACTCTTTTTTGCTCAGACTGATTACCAACATCTGAAACTCCATCTGAAACTCTCAGGATGTGTCACATTTTTCTGTTCCCTGATTTGAAGGGCAGAGGGTAGGGGAGAGAGCCTCAAAGTTATTGCCATTGCAAATATCTGGGAATACTCTAGCAACTGTAAAGTCTTCTTGAAAGCACTTTGTTTCAGTAAAATTAAACTGCTAAGTATTCCAGGTATCAAATATGGCATGTGTGAATTCAGAACATACAAAAAAGTCTGTGTTAGCTGCTTAGCTGCAATAATCTAAACAACAGGATTTAGGAGATATTCTACTAATTCTACCATATTTTCTGGGGTTTAGTCTTCAACTTCTGCAGTGCTTGTTTCCTCAGCGCACCCAATAAGTACTTGTAATTTATTCAGCTTGCTCCCCCCCTTCAAGATTTACAATAATACATATACTCAGCAATTTCCCCAGGAGATCTTTTGTTTCTTCAACTTGAAAACATCCATTCACATCAAAAGCAAAGTCAGTACAGTTTATTGTCCATTAGACAATTTGAATATGATTCTTCTACTAAAGGCTGTGACTGCAGGCAGCCATCTGGGGTCTGGACACACAAAAGGCTGTTCGGAAGGGTGTCCGCACAAAAGCGCCATGGGGATATGGAAGCGTGTACCATACAAAGACACCCGATTGTCTTTGGTGTGCTGGGTTTTTTTTGAGGGTGTCATAGGCATCTAATCAGAGAATTAAGCATCAGGGAGGCAGCCCTCAGATGGCAGACGTCAGCTCCAGCAAGGACAGATGGCGAACAAAGGTGAAAAGCACACAATACGCGTGGGCCAGCTTAGAAAAGAAAAGAGTTCCACTCCTCAATTAAAATGTGTTACAACTCTTGTGACAACCTATGTTGTGAAGTGAAAATGTATCATTTTCTTTATGGGACTGTCACACCTACAGGGCCGCTTTCCAGCAACTTATAGCATATACAGACTCTCTGCTAGTATTTTCTCTGAAGTATCACCTCCCCTACCTGGGACGATGCACAGGGCTCACAAGAGACATACCGTCTCTGTAAAGGAGAACAACGTTGACTGCAGTGGAGGTACTGCTCCGGCATAATTGTTTGTCAATAGTAACGCACCTCACTGCCTGGTTTTTGGACTTGAAACTCAAGGTCTGAGGAGACAAAACAATCTCATCATTTAACTCACCCCCAAAATACTCCTGGAAGCCATTATTCACTTTTTTTTTCAATCTGTTATGATTGATTTTAAAATAGGATTCATAAAGTAACAAGTTGCCCTCCAACAGAGCTTTTTCTTGTGGTAATGTATGTGCAAATTACATGATGTCAGATATACTATGGCATACATCCCACCACTAACTAAACGCTGAAAGACAAAAGTATACTTCTAGCCCATCTTGTACTTTTCCAAAATTTCTGAAAACAGAGGATAAATGGTTTTACATCATATTTAAACAGTAAGGATATAGTGACTCTCCAGGCAACAAAGCCCAAATATTTAAATAAAGAGCAGGATGCCAGCAGGAAAACTGAAAAATCTAAGAGATCATAGGTCAATACAAATGAGCATTAGTCTTCTCATATGACACAATGCTTGCTGAATTTGTAAAATACTTTAACTATTGCAGTTGCCGTGGTCTAGGAGAGGAGAATAAGTCATTCATTTTTCCTTTTGTAGTATTTTCCCTCCTAAAAAAAAATAGAATGAGACAAAAAAAAAAAAATATGCAGAGGTACTTGCTATAAGGGGGTGCACAAAACAATCTTCTAATTAAAAAAAAATTACCATGGTCTGTCTTTCTTCTTATTCCTATATATAGAGGAGTATATAAAAGTCTTGAAAGACTTTCCTTGTTTTGTGGAACACTGCCCAGGCGTGGACATGTTCAGCATCTTTGGGAAGGCTGTCAGTTGTTCACTTTAGACTCTCTGAAAATTGATCCATGAGCAAATAGTGACTCTTTGTGGATTAGCCCATCTGCCTTCCAGATGGGGGAAAAGGTAGTATCGTAGTAACAGCTGCTCCAACAAGTATAGCAGGTCACAGAAGAATAAGGATGAGTAAAGCGAGAGGAGCTAATATTCACAGAGTTCGTGAATTTTGAATGAGACCAAGATGAGCAAACATAGAAATGCGTCACTGCCGTACCAGCACAGAGAAGACAAAATGCAAGTTTAAAGATGTAAACAAGAAATCAAACAAGGCTATTTTAATTTATTTAGGGAAAGAAGGAAAAGCTATTCAGGACTAATAGACAGTCCTCTTTGTTATCTGCAATTTTGGTGTAAATGCCCCTAAACATTGAGAGCCAGGATTTCTTTTGTATCTCTATCACAGCAGAGCTCCAGCCCTCAAAAATGAAAGTGAAGTGTACGTGCAGTTGGAGATGTGCTTTGTTTTTCCACTTTGGAGTTATACATGAAGTCATAAATCAAACGGTCCTGTTCATATTGATGAAGAGCTAAGAGCTCTTCTAGCTAAGAGCTAGGCAGAATTTCCATTATATCAACCTATTTTTCTCAGGAGCTAACAGTACTGTATATTTCATCTCTAAGGTGAGTCTGCTGCCCAAATTTTAGCCCACATTTAGCTTGAGACAAACTCCAACATGCTACAAACACCATCCTACAAGCTAGTTAACTGCCCGAGTTTCCTTGAATTTACTGGGAGGAAAGGACATTTAATGGAAACTGTGGAGAGCAAGAGATGAAAGATTAACATTTTTCTGTGCTGAAAGTTAAACAAGGACTTCATAAACTCTAATTTTCTTCCTTTGGCTTTTTTTTCCCCCCCAGTTAATTGAATCAACACATTGTCTGCAACTTTCTTACCTACAAGCTATTCACTTCTAATTGATTTCATCCTGGATGCCAGGATCCAAACATTTTAACAGGAGAACTGCTTGTTTGGAAGAAGTGCTGTCACGCACCTGGCTTGGTGACACCAGGAAGCACAGCCAGTACACGAAATTGGATACGCCAAGAACAGCTCTCCTCTGAAAGATTAACCGGTCTGTATCTAAAGTAATAATTGTGTGGTATTATGCATTTCATAATGCTGAATTGCATGCATTTCAGCTGTTTTCACTGTTTCAGAGAAAGCTACTTTTTTTTCCCTTTCTTTCTCTTAATCAGAAACCCATCTAAAGACATCTTTAATGAAACAAATCAGTCATTGTTTAACGCAATTAATAAACTATATCCTCAGACTATACTCCAAAATATATTACAAAATATCTTATGCATTCTATATACATGTTATGAGATGGAACATTTAATATCTACATTTGTAGATTGTTCTGTTGAGAAAAATGGATATGTTTGAACAGTAACTTCTTCCCAATTCTATCATATGACAGAACAATTTGGCCAAGAAAGAAAATGTAACAGCAATCTCGTGTTGTTCAGTGCCTGAGTTCAGAAAGTCAACTGATAATAATAGCATATTCAAGCAGTCAGACATGCCGGTAGTTTGCCAGAACAATAAAAGCTGTCTTGAAGACATGCAGAATACTAAAACTCATCAGAACTGCCTTCCAAAAAAGCAAACTCACTCACTCTGCAACATATTTGGGGATAATTGATACTACTTACAGGCTCCCTCTCTGTTTTATTACAAGCCTATGAAATACCATTTAGAAAAAAACTCAGCACCAAAAATGCTAATACGTGCCTAATCTTTTGTTGCTGAGTTTTGATCTAAGCAGGGCAAGTAACAATTCAGTGCCACAGATGGT
Organism: Vanellus vanellus; assembly: GCF_965231255.1. NCBI lineage: Eukaryota > Metazoa > Chordata > Aves > Charadriiformes > Charadriidae > Vanellus > Vanellus vanellus. The sequence continues at coordinate 22,741,793 of NC_138913.1, read as the reverse complement.
GCTGACCTACGTGGCTCCACCTCGTCCTGCCAGCGCACGCCATAGCCCTCTCAGCCAGTGAGGCCACGCTCATCTCTTACCCTACCCACCATACAATATACTTGCAAAACAAAACAGCAGATCTTTCAAAGCACACATATACCTCGCTGATGATACCTGAATATATATACACAGACATGTAAAACTGCACTTCCCTGGTTTAAGCCCAATTTCCAGGGCATTTTTGCCAGAAAGACATTTTCTTACCCTTTCTGTACAGTCAGTTGCACTCCCTATGAACAAATGATCCAGATGTACAAAAAAAGGACTGAACATTTGATGGGAGAGACACGGGACCTAAAACATTTACTATGAAACACATATGGAAAAACTATCCTCTTTGTTCAGAAAAAGAGAAGGAAAGATTGCCATCTTTTTACCTCTCCTTGTTTTCACACAGTAGATAAAACACCATCAGCATGAGCCAAATCAAAATTATATATCCTGTATGTCACTGGAGATCATATGCTCAACTACTTGTGCCATAGATTTTTCCACATGAAGAGAGCATTAAAGACAACTATTTCAATCATGGAAATCTCTTTCAATTAGGAAACTGAAGTTTAGCATTAAGCCCTCTGAAAGGAGGGTTCAAATGAATTTTGTTCCCTCTCATATCCTGTAGTGCTCAGTCTAATCCCAAAACACATGATTCGAGAGCTTCTGTGACTTCTAAATTTCAGATGATGCTCAGAGGTCTACTACATAGGCACTTTAGCACAAAATCAGCTCATGTTTCAATATGACTTGAGATCAACACTTATAATGCATATATATATGCTTATATGTGACTTACCAATGCTTATAAATACCTAAGGGTGGGTGCCAAGCGGATGGGGCCAGACTTTTTTCAGCGGTGCCCAGCAACAGGACAAGAGGCAACAGGCACCAGCTGGAACATAAGGAAAAACTTCTTTATTTTCAGGGTGACAGAGCTGCCCAGAGAGGTTTGGAGTCTCCTCTGGAGATATTCAAAACCCGCTTGGATGTGTTCCTGTCCAACCTGCTCTAGGGGCTGGACTAGATGATCTCCGAAGGCCCTTTCCAATCCCTACCATTCGGTGATTCTATGAGATAATCATGTTCAGCAGCATAACATTAGACATCAGAGGCATTTTGAGGGATTGTCCTAGCAGCACATCCTCAATATTTTTGGTACTGGCTGGGCATGGAACATCCAGGTGCCCCCAGGAGGCACTTGCTTCCAGTGACACACTAACCTCCAGTGGGCTTTAGTAAGTCTGTGTAGCTCCTCCCTTCCACGGGCCCAGAGAGAGCAAAGCAGGAAGGAAAACCAAACCTGTTATCCCTTGTACACCTCGTTGGGTGACTGGTACTTCAGAGAGAGCCTGGTGAGGCAGGTTAGAGGAGCATGAAACCGCATTCACCACCCACCTATTCCTAAATGAGGAACAGGCTTACATGGATTCCCTTTCCCTCAGGTATGCAGGAGGAAAGCAAAGCAAAGGAGGCAATGATGGAGGGCGTGGAGGAAGATTTCACTGTGGCCTGTTAGTTTTAGAACTTCAGCGTTCCCTGTTAAAACCTGATACAACAGTGCAGGGGTGGGATATTCAATCCTTCCCTCCAGAAACAATTCAGGAACATGGGGCTCTCTCCCCCAAATATTTTGCAGTGGGATGCTGAAGTGAATCCTGACCACAGAGGGTCAGCCATCTCTGGGGCAGTCATCCATGAAAGTCTCCAACAGCAGAGCTGGGGATGAGAACAGGCTGCTCAAGAAGCTTTGTAATTGCACGCTAGCAAAATTGTAAGTCAGCAGCTCTATCATTAAAGTGTAACAATATTACTACCGCGCAGAAAGCTTGATTCAGAGACGGAGTTAAATAGTATGTTGCTAAACTGTGTTCATGTTGGCAAATAAATGAATTCTAGTTCAAATTAAACTTCCCTTAATCATACCACAATATTACCACATGGTTAATTAGAAGCTTTTTTAATTAAAAAAAAAAAAAGTTATTTAATGGACAAGATAGCAGGCTTTTAGAAGTTATATATATGCAGCTAGCTATTTATTATATAGCTCTGATCTCCCATCCATATAAATTGCTGCTGCAGTTGCTACACACTTCAAAAAGCTTTTAACTCCAGTTCTTTAGATCAACACAAAGAAATCAATTTTTACAAGATCCTTCACAATTTTGCTTAGGTTAAAAAAAAAAAAAAAAAAAGTCCCACATACAAGATGCATAAAGCTTTTTTCTTTTTTTTAAAAAACATAAAATCACACTTTGTCAAAAATGGATTCAAAATCTAGAAGATGAAAGCAGGAGGATGCTACAGAAAAACTCAAAACAACAAAAAAACACGTTCAGTAAAGCAGGCACTCACCAAAGAACATTTATTTAAAGCAAACACTGGAACCGTGACTATATTGTTCAACTGGTGAGTTTAGAATCATCTTTCACTTCAGCAAATTCCTAAGGCACTAACTCATTTTCTTCCAAAGAGTATGCTTCTGGATTTGGGGTTTTGTAGAGGGGGTTGGATTTTCATGCTTTTGGCTTTTAAGGAGCAGGTGTTTGTTTTATTATTTAAATAACTGCTTGTTTGCTTTTGAAATCTTGCTATTGAGTCATGGTTCCATGTGAATGCGTTTCTCTCTTTGGACTGCTAGGTAGTTACACTCGACTTTGAATAAGGAACTCCTCAGAAGATTCTCAGTTTTTTTCCAGAAAGTGGATCCAGACAATTGAAAAATTTAAATACAATTCAAACAGCATTTCAAAGTGTTAGTTCAACTATATATATTTACAGATTTTCATTTCAGCGTAAAAGTTTGTTCCCTACTCAAAAGAGACGTTGATATTTCTCCTTATTAAAAAAATAATTTTCCTAAGAAGAAAAAATGACACCCTTAAAAAATTCCAGCTATGAAAAAGCCCAATTCAAATCTACAGACTTTTACCAAGAAGGTAACAGAAACATTTTTGATTCCTTAGTAAAAGATAATCTCTTTATGAGATTCCTAAAATGAAGATGCTAAATGTATCTGTTAAAAATTGAATTAAATAATTTAAAGATCCCATTTATTATTAAGATCTGATTTAATTATATAACATTGAGACGATGAGACATGTAGCTTAAAATGTTGATGGGACATAATTAAAAAACATTAAGTGTAGGACCCATTATAACAATTTGAGCCACATGAAATAGAATCATAGCCAAACCTTAGACATAACAAAATCTCAACCATCATTTAGCCAAATAAGGTATCAACTTTATTTTCATTACAACATAGCAAAATGCAGGCTATCGAAAATTACCATCTGGAGGAAGGAAGATTGATCGATAACATTAATTTGTGCTGCTGACAACTGAATTTGTAATTTGAAGTAGTGTTGCTTTAAGAATATGGAAATTAAAAAAAAATTAAAAAAATCCAAGATTTGGTCCAGGTACCTAAAATAGGTTATGAAGCTGACTATAACTCAAATGTATTCTTGGGGGCCCTTAAATAATTTCGAATTAAATGGTGGACTTTTTAAGCCTAGTAGAACTGCAGGTAGCTATGTTTAGTACTATCTTGCCGTAAAACTGTAGCTTAGGAAAGACGAGCTGATTTTGAAATACTATTATTCTTCATTTCTTAAAAAGCATAGGGATTAATACCTGTTAGTTGTATTACTAAGCAGCACTAAAACAATGACAGGATTAACTAATCTTCAAGACAATGTACCAAAGTCTTAATTAATGTAAAACTCCAGTGGAATTACAGCTGGCAAATACTGAAAAGCAGCTTTAATGGTTGTGCAGTTCCAGCTCGGCTCTCCCCCTCTTCCATTCGCACATGAGCCAGCAGCACTGCGGCTCGGGCTCCAGCCAAGCACCTCTGCAAGGCCAGCAAGGGAGGGGAGGGAGGAAGAAGAAGTCTTCAGGGACCATAAGTAACGCATGCAGTCTCCCATCCTCCAAACTATGAATCTAATGGAAAGTAATTTAGCTAAGGCTGAATGTTGCTCCTCCACACTTTTAAGGACAAACCCCTTTTTAAGGACTGCTTCCAAGGGCAACAGACAACAAAGACATTTCCAGAAGTGTGTTCTCATTACTGCTGTGCTTCAAGCGAGCCAGGAAAGTCACTGGCTGACCTTGAGCCAACAGAGAGGAGAAAGTCTTGTAAGGGAAAAACCATCTTAGCAAAACAATCCAGAGGAAGCTCTCCCCGTTTCCTTTACAGTCTGTCCCTCCAGGCCTCTTCTGCAAAAGTAAAATTCTGCTCTAAATAAGGAAATTGTCCTGAAATTGGTTAAACAAGCAATTACGTTCTCTCTAGAAGAAAGTAATTCTCAATGTATGTTAACTACAATTCTTTAACAGCAACAAACCCCAACAATTTACTAAAACTATTCAGTGTTATAGTGAACCTACTTTGAAACAGATTAATTTTAGTGATATGAAGGAAAACCTTCTTCTTAGATGAAGATCTGTTACTTTATGTTTTATTACTTATTTGTAAAAAATAAGATTAACATGAATTTTCACACATCTATCATACAGCCTTATATCCAGATTAAATACTCTACTGATGCCCTACTCAAGTTTTTCCTGTGAAATTTTCAAGTGTTGGTAAAGTTTTCATAACTATTACTGTCAGACCAGGTATTTTTAAAACTATTTCTTTAATTACACCTTGACTTGTTTCATAAGTAGACTCACTTTGAAATGAGTGGCTATGAATACGAGGAACGTGTGTTTGCGCAAGTATTGTTCTTTAAAGATTATTTAATGAAAATTCTGCGATGCAGAAAACAGAAGTTAATCATAACTCACTATACATGGGGCAACTGACAGCCACTGAACAAACAAAATCTACATTAAAGCACGTCATTGAGATTAAAATCTTGTATGGAGCAACCTTTCCACATCAACAGGTTTTCAGATTGTCGTGATTCAGAGGTTAACAAGTATGTTTACAAAATGAGATCATCAAAAGCTCTGAAAGTCTGAAGAAGCATAACTGCTGAGCTGTGGTTGAAAGTCCAGAGCCCACAATGTTTGAGTGTGTTCAAAATCCAGGACAGTCGGCACTCCCGTCCTCTGACTGAGAACTTGCCCATGGAAGACAGTGCCTGACAGGCAACGGTGCGAATGTAGAGTGCGCGACTCGATTTGTATGCCCCTGAATAGCCATACCCACTAGTCAGAAAGAGGGATAGTGCTTGCTTCAGACATTTAACCTCCTCTCTTCACAACCCCATACAGAGACACGCACAGGGACATGGGCAGAGTCCTCTAGAGAGCAATTAGAGTTATGTTATAATTATACTTATAAATCAACTGCTGGGGGTACCTATGTCTTTCTTTTAGCTATATAGGAATCCTCTGAGCCTCAATTAGGAGGCTAAAGATAGAAGCTCTGTACAACAGCATGAATACACTGTAATTTCACCCTCAACCTACGGAACACTCATTTCTCCAAATAAATCAGAAAGCATCCCAAAATGCACCAACTGCTTTGCAGATAGGAAGGAAGAGAAATCCATAACCCAGAGAGCTTTTCACTTTAGTAATCCTTAATGCTTTGCACAGACACCGATTAAACTGAAATACTCAAAAATAGAAGTATTTCCTGAAAGGCTGAAAAGACTGAAGTCACTACATGAAAGCTTTCAAGTACTTACATAGTCTCCCAAAATATGGTAGAATCATCCAGCTACTGTATTACATGACATTACACAACTAAGAAAAACAGGCCAAATGGCGGTTATCCACGCTTAACAATTTGGGAAGTTCTTGTCTGAATTGCTTCCAGTTTTAGATTATTTATACATGATCAGGAATTTGGTTTTCTTTTTAGTCCTTCCTGGTTAAAAAAAGAAAAAAAAAAAAGCTGCATTTCTTATTTTTAAACCATCACTACAGCAGCCACAAGGCTGTCACATTATATTTTTTAAGTAACCACTCATAAGAACAGAAACTTGTTAATCAAAAGGTCATTATGATAATGGTTCATAAAATAACTTGAAGTTTCAAAAACCAAACCAAAAAGAAAACAAGCTACATAAGTATAGTGCTCTTTAGCTAACAATTTTTTATTTTATTCTCGTAAAACTATCCAAATATAAAGATATAAACCAGCCAAGAAAGATATATTGGTCGCTAGCATAGCTTGGTGATAAGTGGACATGTATGGTAAATACTCTTGTGTATAAACATGCTTTCCCAGATTTTCTGCGTGTGTTTCACTTCTGAGCCACCAGAGCAATGCTGAACAAATACCTTGTTTGCATCAAAGTAAATGACACAACTCTGTCCTGGACCCGGTTACTTTACTCAGATTATGATCTTTATCACCTCTTATCTCTTCACCATTACTTCTTGAAACTGCAAATTAGACTGCAGTGTCCATTGTACTGTCAAGATAACAAATTGCAACGTCTGCCCTTAGCTTCACGCACAGGACCAGTGGAAGGACTAGCCATCTGCACAGGTCTTTAAACAATATAGTATATGGAGACATATTATTCTTTACCACAACCAGTTCAACATTAAAAAATTGCTGATCTCATTTTTGAAAAGTTCAGAATTGCATCTTACTAGGATGTCAAGGATCATTTCTATAGCAGAAAGTATTTCAATCATGCAGTAACATGTAACCTGCAAATTCAGTTTAAGGACTGATCTGAACATTTACTGATAAAAAGTTTTTACTGATCAAAGCAATGCTCTCTGACTTTGTAGTGAAATCCTCAAGAGCCAACAGGCGTGATTGTCTGCATATACCCCAGTCTACACCAATAATTTCACTAGTATGAGGCGGTAACAGAGCAAGAAGCAGCAGGCTCAGCTCTTGAACTAATTCAAATGTGTCCTACCGTCCAACCCTGAGCATGAGTGTTCAGCAGACACCAGACTCTGCTTACCCATGTACTCCACCACACATTTCTCAAGAGCGAGACAACAAAACTCTTTCGTTATACTGGCAGCACACTGAATTTGAGCTGTGTATTATCAAAACATGAGCCTTTTACCCATACTTTCTCATTAGACCAAATTCTACAGCTGAGTGACATCAAAATTCTCCCATCGTAATAGAAAAAAAAAAACCCAAACAACCAAAACAAAACCCCCAAAGTCTCTGCTCTCTGCCTGCCACCAATGCCTTCTTTTTCCACCACCACTGATGCCTTCTGTACCTGGAGAAAAGCCAAAACTTATAGAGGGTAGGTTTTAAAGGATTCTCCCCCCCCCCCCCCCCCCTTTTTAAAAGTGATATTACTGCCAAAAATATGACAAAAAGGTTTTGCTTATCCACTACCACTCAGGGTGGGGGCGGTGGGAAGAAAGCCTGGCCTACATTTTAACAGACTTTCCAAAAATTATGCCCTGGGACATTTCAGATTCCTCTAAGGTCTTTCAGAAAATCAGATTAATATAATCTTGGAACATGCATTTGAATGCCTTACTCGTAAGTGTCTAATTAGGGCAAGTCACCTCAGCAGAAGAGCAGGAGATTTGTTGGACATTTCATTCATGTGTTACCATACCACTTGTGACAGTGGGACATCCTTTTAAACTCCTTTAACTGTGTTCACTGCACAGTGAAAAGCATATTGCTAATGTTAATGATAAGACTCTACTGCGTAAGCTACTGAAGCAGTAGCTTCCGTATATTCTCTAATATGGTTTTATTTGGAGACAAGGTGGGGGGTAAAAATTCTGAAACGAGAAATTTGCAACCAAAATCTGCTTGATTTGACACAGCATCTCAAATCTGGGTTTCTTTTTTACTAAAAAAATAGTTTTCATATTTATTTATTTTAGGAGGAGCACTCAATTTACTCAGAACAAAGACATCTGTCTTGTGCTGTGCTTCTAAAACAAAGCTTGACTTATAAAATGTGATTAAAATTTCTAAGTGCTAAGAACTACCCTTTGACTTTAAACTTTCTCATGCTTTTTTAAGATAACCTGACACAAAGACTAGATTGTTATAACATTTTCTTTTGAAACCCTCTTATTTGTAAAGCACCATGGAGATCTTTTTTCAGAGGGGTGAGAAGAAGTGAAATTGTAAAAGAAAGAGAAAGGACTTTAAGAAAAAAAGCAAATTATATCAAAATGATTGGGTTTGGAGGTTTTGGGAGGTTTTTGTTTCATTTTAGTTTTGTATCAACTAAGTGAAAATTGGAGTCAGTCTCAGCAAGTCTACAGTTTTATTTCGAATCCACTTCAACTGTACTAATCACACTAATCACACAGATCTCAACATCTAGACCAATTTAAGACCATGCACTGTTATTTGGGGGTAGACCATTATCAAGCTTCATATACATGGTGAAGGCCAAATCCCAAACACTGAGCACCAGCATGAACTAAGATGCACACAAACAGGATTATGATCTCAGAAAAAAAACCTAAAAAAAAATAATTCTGAGGTGGCCTCCAAATATTCCCAATTGTATTTGCCTGGAAATTATACTGTTCTGCCACAGTATTTGTAATGCAACACTGAAGAAATTCAGAGTTATCAGGCTTGGGTTTGGCTTTTCCCCTACCCCCCACTCCTCTCCTTCCTGTCTTCACACATGGAAGACTTTCTATGCTTGAGAAAGCTTCAATACCTGAATGTAGACAGTTATGGTACAGGTCAAAATAAGACCATGTACATAGCTATCCTTTTTGACTAACAAGATCACAGAAGCAATTATTAATTCTCACTTTTAGGCTTTCACTGGAAGACAAGACCGAGGACAATCAATATAATTTAAAAATAGCAAATAAGTTTGCTATGTATTGCTCAGGCTAGTCCTGTTCTACAGTGGCCATTTCTACTTTTATACTTTAGTCTATTCCACCTATACAGGTTTCCCACCTCATATCTACACCGTGCCAGGCAATGTTTCCTACCTTCCCCGCTCGTTGGAAATCAGTTTTTGTATCAGTAAATTGCTGTAACCAAAGATCCCCCTATACATCCCAGGAATGCTATATAACTGGAAAAAAACAAACCTCCCCCAAACCACTAAACGTTTAGCATGCTGTTGTCCCTTTTCCTGCATCCTTTCTCACTTACCCCAATCCTACTCTCTTGATGGTTTTTCTAAATCGATCAGTTTCCAACACCGTATTTGCAGAAAGCATCTTAGATGTGTGAAGCTGCTAATTTTCTGTCCTCCCATTTTGTACTCCCATAGAGTATGAAATACATCAGCAAAAAAGTATAGCAGTGAAAGTTTTAACTCATGTGCTCTAGACAGAATTCACCTTGGAAAAATATGTAGTCAGCTGTGCCCAACATTCTCTGTTCCCCCTCTTCCCATACTAAAACTGAAATAAATGTACGTATTCCTACCAAAACCATCTTACACGTTAGAGTAGCCCAATTCGAGTACCTTACTTCTGTTCTTTTCAAGCCTGGATTTTCATCCGCAAAAATATCTAAGAATGGGAAAACGCTCCCATCTACTTATCTCAGAGCAGCAAGACCCATTTCTCCCCTTCCCCTTCTTCTTTGGGAGGTGGTTCAATACAAGCCCCACCCTGGCAGCCAGGCAATAAAGCTGCAAATAACTTATTCTGATCAAAGCCCCATCTGCGTGGCAGCAGCTATTCAACTGCACTTGTGGTTTTTGTATGGCTGCAGCTTCTGAATTGAATGATCCTTTCATTTAGATGGAAGTTTAAACAAAATATGGTAATTAGCATCAACCACTGTGGCTTTCATGGCTACTGTCTACAAAGACATCTCTAATAAAAGGACTTTTCTGCTTTCCCATCTAATTACACAACATGGTTGAACAATACAATTTACATTTAAATCAGGCAGCTCTTTTTCTTTAAGTCAGTTAACAGACTTCCTGCCTTACACTACCTATCGGATGGTAGAGACTACGATTAGAAAGAATTCCACCTCAAAACCATCTGAATTCTGAATTCTGTTTCATCCTCCCCTGAGGAATATGGCTGAGCTTGGTAACATTTAGCACTAATCTTGCCAGTATAAACCTACCTATCTACCTTTTGAAAGGAAACCTGGATTTAGCTCTATACCATGGTAGGGTGAAAAACAAGACATTATGTAGCATTGCAGTTTTATGACATAATAAAAGATGCCAGCATGCAATGATGAATGTTTTTAATGAAACATCCACAATGCTGCAGTCAACAAAAATCTTTATAGGCGCAATCCTCAGCGATATAAACGAGATGAAAATTAGTTTATTTTAACCACTACCAGTTTTTGTTTAGGTACTATAATCCCTCATTACAATAAAAATCAATAGTGGAAAATTCAGTCATAGAAAGAAAGAGTATTTTTGGCAAATGATACTTTACAGACACACACTGGCATCCTGGGCGGGACATACCTGACCTCACAGGGAAGCCAGCGTGGGCTTGACTACCACTTGGGTTGAATGGGAAACCCCTGAGGTGTAACAGCAGGTGCTGCAGAAAAAAGCCAGTGGCTCAGTGTCAAACACTTAGTAAACATTAGCCCACAAAAACTGATTGAATGGAAAGACTTAATCTGGCCCCATCATTGCTGATGAGCTGATAGGCAGGAATAAAATACTGTTTTAAAGCCTCTGGCTGGGGCTGGGATTTGGACACCTGAATTCCCTTAGGCTGCTCTGACAACTCCAATCTAAAGATTTATCCTAAAGACTTTTCTTACCACCTTCTATCTGCCAAGTGAAACAAAGAGGGCAGGCAGACGAAATATATCTGAGGGAGCCACATATTTTAGTATTATGAGTTATAATTTGAGGGAACAGTTTTACTGTGTATATAATAAGTCTGACATGTTTGTGAAACACATTTTTAGAAATATAATTGGAAGGGAAAGCTCCAGACGGGTAAGCGGCATCCTCCATTAGTTCCAAAACAACGAGAGTAACACAAGGCACCAAAAGAGGAAAGCTTTCTATTTAAATAATATCATTCACTGCACATTCTCCAAACAGCTAAATCCCGAACAGATTGGGAAGTGGAATACAGACAGACAGCATTCCTCACTTACATCCTGTTAGAGCACTGAACAGTAAAACAGAGCAAGTTAAAATAGAAACTCTGTGTTAAATCCAACTCGACAGTCCCAGCTTTTAATAACCATTCCAAGGAAGTGGTCTCCCACCCAAATACCTTGGGCAGACCAACTTGGAAGCCCCTCTTGCAGCAGTACAGCTACTCTCATCAAGCAATTATTTCCTCCTCTTCTGGGCCTGAGCTATTATTGCCCCCCGCTCTCTCCTGAGAGCAGGAGGTTCCTTCTCCAAGTTTGTTACCCAGGAAGACGGTGTGTGGATTTTTCTCACCCGACACATAATAAGCAACTCATATAGCAATCCACCTAACCTACCCATGAAACACAATGAAACACAAGTGCTCTCCTGCTTGGAAGAGGGAAGGGGGAAGGGAAGGGGGAAGGGAAGGGGGAAGGGAAGGGGGAAGGGAAGGGGGAAGGGAAGGGGGAAGGGAAGGGGGAAGGGAAGGGGGAAGGGGGAAGGGAAGGGGGAAGGGGGAAGGGAAGGGGGAAGGGGGAAGGGAAGGGGGAAGGGGGAAGGGAAGGGGGAAGGGGGAAGGGAAGGGGGAAGGGGGAAGGGAAGGGGGAAGGGGGAAGGGAAGGGGGAAGGGGGAAGGGAAGGGGGAAGGGGGAAGGGAAGGGGGAAGGGGGAAGGGAAGGGGGAAGGGGGAAGGGGGAAGGGAAGGGGGAAGGGGGAAGGGAAGGGGGAAGGGGGAAGGGAAGGGGGAAGGGGGAAGGGAAGGGGGAAGGGGGAAGGGAAGGGGGAAGGGGGAAGGGAAGGGAGAAGGGGGAAGGGAAGGGGGAAGGGAAGGGGGAAGGGAAGGGGGAAGGGAAGGGGGAAGGGAAGGGGGAAGGGAAGGGGGAAGGGAAGGGGGAAGGGAAGGGGGAAGGGAAGGGGGAAGGGAAGGGGGAAGGGAAGGGGGAAGGGAAGGGGGAAGGGAAGGGAAGGGGGAAGGGAAGGGAAGAGGGAAGGGAAGGGAAGAGGGAAGGGAAGGGAAGAGGGAAGGGAAGGGAAGAGGGAAGGGAAGGGAAGAGGGAAGGGAAGGGAAGAGGGAAGGGAAGGGAAGAGGGAAGGGAAGGGAAGAGGGAAGGGAAGGGAAGAGGGAAGGGAAGGGAAGAGGGAAGGGAAGGGAAGAGGGAAGGGAAGGGAAGAGGGAAGGGAAGGGAAGAGGGAAGGGAAGGGAAGAGGGAAGGGAAGAGGGAAGGGAAGGGAAGAGGGAAAAGAAGAGAAACATATTGACAATTTTGAAGAGAATTGGCAAAAAGAATGGAAACTGAAAATGCTACTTGTCAGGAAACCGTGTGAGAGACATTTGGCTGTCCCCCGAGTGAGGAGAGCTTACAGCAGTCAAAACCTGCAGCAGACAAAAATAGGAATTCTTGCCATAAATTACTGCCTTCTTCAGAATTATTTTGCCTGTGTGTTCTTGATAATATATTAAGGTACATTTAGAAATAGTCAATACAAGATTCATGAATGATTAATAAGCTTTCATATTATGCGATACTGATGGTTATCTCCATGTTAGGGGAAAACATTTTACACAAGATAGAATACGACATCTGATACCCATAAGGCTCTGAAACAGCAGAGGCTTTTCAATTCCCCTCTAAACATCTGTGAGAATTCTGTAATTTCTTTGTGTCCATTTCCCTCAGGTAAAAGAACGTCTTGCATGGCACCTTTGTGTTTGATGGGGAGAAGCTAGAAGTTTGTGTCTGGGTATAGTTTCCAAAGGGATGTTATAAAGTTATCATTTTGTTTAACTTGTGATCCAAACACATCTTTGAATTAAAAAAAAAAAAACAAAAAAAAAAAACATCAAAAAGCAATCTTCTAAGATTGTATTTCTTAGCAGGAATGCTGCCAAATATCGTGCCTTTAATTGTTGCAAGTAGAAAACTGTATTACCTGAAAATTGTGCGTCATGTGCGCATTACCAATAAATGACCTTCTGCACAGAGGAAAGTATTTGCCAGTTGCACAGCTACTGTTATGCCAGGATAAACCACAGGGGAATTCATTATGATACAGCAATTTTGTCTGGAATTTAACTCGAACCTTTCAGCAAAGAGTGTTTGCTAAATTGAAAATATTACTTCTAAGCAAAACTGAAATATCCCCAAAAAAAGAAAAACACCCACACTGCCGTGGCTACAGCCACACAGGCTCAGAGCTCTGGGCAAGCAGAAAGGGACACACGGGCTATGTAACGGCTTCCACAGGCGCAGCAAGACTCACACATCCCTAGAGAGAGATTCCCAGGGTGGGACTGGTACCACTGGTCCTGCTTCAGCATGACCGGTTCAACCTGTGCACGTGCAGCAGGCACTGCCCACGTTTTTCAGCTACTGCTTTAGTTCTCAGGGGCTGTTTCTCTGACTGGACAGTGGAATTTGGGAAATCAAGAACCACTTTTTCATATAGAGCTCTAGCATTATCAGAGATACATATGAAATTTAATACCACTTTGTTAGTCATGTTGCTGTGTAACCTCTTTTTTTAGTTTTTTCTTTTTCTTTATATCAAAACAAAATGTCAAGTAAGGAAAATGTTCAGCTTCTCAGAACTTAGTAAGCTGCTTCAACAAGCCCTGACAATAACTCCACAGGTATCTTTGTAGAAAACGTCAGTGATGCGGCATGGAAGGGGGTAGCCAGTCTTCATCATAGTAAAAGCACTACAATTAGACACCTTCAGTTCCAGCAATGACAATGTTAATGAATGCTGTTTGATATTCCTATCATTACCAATGCAGATGAATGATCTGTAGCTCTGATGGTAAAATTTTAAACACTAAAAAGGCATCAGATGTGGATTGAATGGCATCATGTTAAAAAGAAATACTTCCCTTCCATTAAAAAAAAAAAAACAAAACAAAACAAAAAACCAAAAATGTCTTTTTTGTACTTCAAGACACTTAAAAAATTAAATAAAAAAATTAAGGTATGGAATGCTTATTGTTTTATGGAAGTGACTCTCAAAAAACAAGACTCATATTGAGCTCACATTAGCAGGCCTGGGACTAAACAAGTCCTGAAGACCTACAGGTAATCATTTGAGGTGTTCATCCGCTTGAAAAAGACTTCTGGAATGAAGTGAGCATGCCAGCTGCTTAACAACATCTCATTTATCAGGTCTCAGTCTTTGCATCATCACGACAAAAAGGTTTTGATCCTTAGGAAAGGAGATTCTCATGAAATCAAGTTTCCGCTGACAAGTGGCCATGAAGATTTTTACCCACTATAGGCATATGTACATATTCAAGATTCTTTCAAACAGAGGAAGTTTTACTTTACAATTACTATTTTTGAAATGTGTTCCCCCCACCTCAGATCAAGGTGCCAGACTATCTACTGCCAATCTCCTACTGACAGACCAACGACTACCAGTCACTAATGCATTGCCATCTACAACAGTCTGTGAGGTGACTCGATAGAAGTGATAGGCAGCAGCTCTCAAGGGAAAGGATGAATACACACTCTGTAATAGGACTGCACAGAAAATATTTGTCTAGGGTACCATGTTTACATGAAATGTAGTTGCAATTGTGCAATGCCATTATTATGATTATTTTTCCCCCCCTAAGTGTCATTACTTGACAGAACTGTCTCTCTCATTCCAGTACATACAGGTAGTACCTTGCTTTTAAAACCAAGCACAGAAACCTTTCAATAGAATGTAAATTTAATTTTATAAAATGGGAAATAGCTGTTTTTCTGTGGAAAGCAGAAAGAGGCCTACCTTTCCCTCCCCTTCTCCATCAGCGCCATTCATTCACCAGTGCACCTACCAATCAAGCTGTCCCTCAAAGGACTTGTCAAAACTCACCACTACTTGTTCATACACGGATGATTGCATCCACCGGCTCATAGGCAGTGACTGGACCTGTTCAGACCTGGATGAGAATTGCACACTTATTTTATTCATATTGATTATTCCATCCCTGCCTCCCGTTTGTCTCTCTTGTTCTATTTCATCCTAGGAAGTTAGACCAGACAACCTGCGGAAGTTCCTTCCAACATAAATTATTCTATGATTCCTTTTGTAGTGCAGGTTCTCTGCAGAAAAAGCACTTTCTACAGAGACCAAACCAAAAAGCTATTTTTTATTTCACTCTATGAAAATAATAATTCTGGGCATGGCTATGGTTATGTAGAATTATTAACGGAAATGTTCACAGTTTTGGTTTTTTTTTAATATGTAGATACACACACAAAAGGCCAGCTGTCACTTTCCGTGCAAAAAAGCACTCTCAGGCTCCATTCTTCATCTGCATTAACATTTACATGGTTACAGTCCACCAGGTCTCCTGTGCTTCTTCTAACAATTGTATTAAGATTGGCAGGCCAAAATGGATTAGCATAGGTAGCAGGAGCAGGCAACATTTCAATTTGATCAAGGAATAATGAATTTGTTTCTTGTAAAATGTCATTAAAACATCTTACAGGAAGATCTATTACCTATCCTAAAACATAAACATCACATTCGAAGCCATACCCAACTCTAGCCAGCGCCAGCATCACATTATCATCTACAACAGTGTGTTACTGTGAAAGTGTGTTACTGTGTGGTCTTCTCACCTTCAAAAGGTTTGCTTAACGTTAGCACAAAGATATTCCAGCAGTGAATTTAAAGGATTACTACAGTTTTTCCACAACTGAAGTCACTTGCCTTTGGCCTGATGCCTTACAACACAGCATAGGCATACAATAATCCTTCAGAAAAGCACTGCCTGTCATGTCTTATTATTTAAATATTGAAAAGCAGATAAGTATCCCACTTAAAAGAGACAGGGCTTAATCTGTAAACACTTCAAAGGGATCTCCAACGACTTGGCTTTAACGCATCTTTCCTCATTTTAACTGCAGCTTTGATGTTCTCCCTAATCTTCATCTAACCCTCTGCTCAAGAACACATAATCACACAAGAGTTTTTGAGAATATAGCATGTACAACTGACATATCAAATAAAAGTCACAAGTAGGTTAGAGCTGGGAATCTAGTTTACTTGAGAAGTAAATGAGGCCTCTGCGAGCCACACTTACTGCTGACAGATACTCCTCACACATGAGACCGATACCATATCAGCACCAAAAGAGGAGAAAACAAAGAAGTTTCATGGTATTTGGCCACACCTGGTCATGGTAACATAACCTGCAGGTGAGGGAAGCATTTGCAGATACTATCGACAAATGTTTCACCTTCACCATCATGACTCTGTGAACTCTGTGTCACAGGCAGGTACTTGTGTTTCCTCAAGAATCTAACCATGTTATTCTACTGAGACCATAAATCAATAGCGCATGCAAATAATGGGCATTTCTAGCAGACTAAAGGTTTGGGTTTGTTTTGTTTTTTAATGAAAAGCAAGCCCCGAGCAAGCTAATTTCCATAATATCAAGACAGACATAGAAAGAGGATTACTTTTACTCCAAAGGTATTTCTTATAACCTGATGCTACTGCAGTTCTATATGGAATGGAAAATTAGCGACTGTTACTCTCCAGGGAAGCTACTTGCCAGTGTAAATACATTTAATATATGTTATTTCTGGATCAGGTGTTATTTCTGGATCAGGTATTAAATATCCACACTATAAAAAAAAGGCACATATACACTAAAACTGTAAGACTAAATACTAATAAGTAGTAGTACTAAGTGTTAACTACTGACCACTAAGACTCTATATAACAGGATAATATTCTAAAACATTACCATTATGTTTCACCTTAAGGAAATAAATTTCATATTTGTAAGTAAGCGTGAGTTTCAGAGATGAAGGATTCAATGGCCTCTCTGTCTGAACAGATGAGTCCACAGGGTAGAGCAAAAGACTAGCTCAACAACTGAGTTCCTGCTTTGCCTCCGACAGTGGTCTTCCAGTGAATCATACATGTTATTTAACATCTGTGTGAGTGCTGACAACTCTGACTCCTCAGATGTTTAGAAAGCGCAGGACTCTTTGCACAGGCATTAACCAGTTTCTTTTTCTGCCACTTAGTCTTAAGCAATTTTTCCAGTCCTCAGAAATGTAAACATTTTCATAGTTTGCATGCAAACTCGGCTACCAGCTATAGCCCAGATAAGAGCCTGAAACCTCGAGTAGCTATGCAAGAGAAGATACCAAGCAAAGGATATTTTACTGCTGGTTAGTTCAGAAAGGCAAATATGGGATTTAGCTCTATGACAGCTCAGGCAGTAAAACAAATAGCATGCCAGCTCTGCACAGCGTAATCAGAGTACAATTAAAAGCAGTAACACAGCCGCCTACGCACTGAAAACACGCTGTCAGTAAAGCACTCTATATCAGCCAATCTCCCAGTATTGGATGGAAAAGTCTAAAAATAGTTTCCAAGCAGTGAGACATCCTGCTTGGATGTCTTTCTTGCTTGAGTGAGTGCAAGACTCGTGTAATCCTTTTTTTCTTTGATGTTTCACGTATAACCAATAAGGCTTATGTCAAGTCCCACTGCAGTGTAACACCGGTGTTTTCCTGCCATCTCCAGTGGGCGGTTTATAATGCCACCACTAATTTAAGAGACTTTATCTAAGGACTAAAGAGAGGTCACTATTTTATTCCCCAGGAATTCACACGGCTTTTGAAAGTGGTGGCAATAAGTTGGGAAAAACCTTAAACAAAAAAACAACCCGGTATTTAAATAATATTTTTCTATCTAAAAAGTGAACAAAAGAAACTCATCTGCTTTATGCAAGCAGAATGCAAATCAAAATACAAAATATGAATTCCTGAAAGAGGTAAAGACCATTGATCGTGTGTCCTGTCTGCTATATATAAAAAAAAAATAAAAATCTATTGATTCTAAGTAGGGTACAAAACATAGACGAATGCTTATTAAGGCTCCATCAAGCTGTACAAACTTTTTCCTTTCCCCTCCAAAACCCTGAATACGCAGCAGTAATATGCAGCACAGAGCACTGTGTTACAGCACCTGTAGTACCAACTGCCTCACTCTTTGCTGACATGATGGGTAAAATCTGTGCCACAGCAATGCAAAAGATTCCCTTGCTATCTCTAAATAGAAAATCATCAAAAGAGAGTTGTGTGACAAGGTTTCTGCATTTTCACTTGTATACTTTATTTCTGCAGTTTAAAAATAACCTACAATTCCAAAGTAGTGCAAGACTATAAGTGAAGGAAAATAATACATAGGAAAATTTATTGCATCATTTCCTTTTCTTTAACAATTTCTTTCTCTGATTTTGTAGAGGCTATGTGAACTACAGTTATTTCAAAGAGATGCAAGTTATATAAGGTCCCTATAATATACATTAAAATATACCTCAATTCTGACAGTTTGTGATGTTAATTTCTGTTTCTACGCTCACTTCACCATATGACTCTTCCTAAATTTTCATGTAAGAGCATCAAACTAAAGAAGACCCTATACATATGAAACATATTGTGGAACAGATTCCCAAACTTGCTATAAAACGAATAGCAAATTTTCACAGCAAAGGACTCAAATGATTTGCCAGCCAGAAATTATTTGGTGAAATAACCTGTGAATAAAAAATAAACAAAACCCAAACCAAAGTTCTCCACAATCTGCTTGAGAACAATGGGTTAAAAGAAAGAAAAAAAGCACCACAACTCATTCTCTAATTCACAACTATTAATTTATTCACTGAGTTACAATGTCATTTTACTCTGAAAAGCAAATACTGGTGGTTTGCATCACATAGATTTTAAACCTAGTATTCCAAGCAGATAGCTGTAGGAATTTGTATAATTTTCTTGTTTACTTCTACTTGCTTGTTGTTTTTAAATTTGGACCAATTCCTACCCAAGCACAAAAGTACAACTAGATAGGGGGCGTTCAGTTGTGTATTTGCAGTCAGTGCTAGTAACAGTGCATGTATTTATGCCATCTAGTAATTGGCATAAGCCTCAAAATAAACATTAGAAGTTACGTATACTCTGTATTATACCATACCTGGCATTTCTTTGAATTGCAAGGTCCTGTAAAATCTAAGACAGATAGAAAAATAAGCAGAAAAATCTCAATCAATCAACCTTGGGAATGAGTTGGTGCCTTGACAGACAGTTAATAAGATGGTCTAAGCACACAGCTAAACCGGTGGCAAAACCTTCCTATATGAGACAAAGTTCTCAAATAGGGCATCATGGCTGGTTACCCACAGCGGTGGCAGCAGCTCCCGTGTCTGTGCTGGGCTGCAAGGACACATTGGAGGAGCAGCACCTCCGGCCAGCTCACAAGGGCTAACATGAGCCCAGTCAGGTCCAGCTCTGCACCACGCACCACCAGGGCTGGAAGTGATATTCAGCAAGTCCAGGAGCACAACCTGCTTCCCCATCTCTTTGGAGGGGCCACTGTAAGCTAGAGTCAGGGGATGCGCTGACACCGTGACAATGGCACAGAAATGGCCTGACATACATAAGCTGTTGTGATGGGTGAAACACCTGCTCAAACAGTATCCTTAAGAGTGCAGGAATCACGGAAATAAAGAACATGCAGCTACATGGGAATGCTAAAAAGAACCCCTCTCACTTTTGACATATTAAGAAATTCAACTGAGGACTTTTCAGGCACCAGTATCTCTGACTGCTCCCAGAAAAAGAAGAAAGAAGAAGACAGAAAAAGTGCGAACAGGAAAAAGAAAGGAAAAGTTTGAACGTTTGCTTACTTCCTTGCTTATTCTTTAAACACAAGAAAATTCATGGAGATTATTCAAATCAGGATGGTGGTGAGTAACATGAATTGCAAGGTCCTGCTATAAAATTAGGAACCAGTTTAAGCTAGTTAATTTGGACAATAGAAGAAGAGGGAGCCAAGGGAAAACTGGGTTCAACTGAGACTAAGCTAAATGTGATTGGATTTTTTTAATATTCATTTTGTATCTTAATAATAAAAGAAGAGATCCTACATTGTGGACTCTGAATCGTGGCACAGACAGAACTTTAGATTGCAAACCTCAGAGAACTTAATTTCTACATGTTTGACTACCTATGAATATCTACTAACTTTGGGTAAGAAAACATTTCTTTTTAATTCTAACTTAAGACTCTGCTTGGAGATTTTTAATTTTACATATCAGTGAACATGGTTGTGGATATCAGAGTCACCTTGTGTAAGTTCTGAAGGTGAAAAAAACCACAAAGGGAAGAAAAACAGTTCTGTCAGCATCAGGGTACAATCAATAGCATCCCAGATTAGACAATCAGTGCCACAGTATATCATTCACAATTTTTAGAAAAGAAACATTTTAAATTGAATTCTTAAATAATTTAAAGATATATACTTCATAAAAAAAAAAGAGGCCATTAAGGTAATGATTTACAAGAGACCCACAACTTTGATCACCTTCAGCTGAAAGGAGCTGAACTGAGCCTAAACTTTCAACATTTGTATAAACAAATTAAAAAGCCCATAGCATAGCATTAAAACTAAGATTTACAATATTCCTTTAAAAATATATTTAAATAAATAAATGATGTCATGCAAATATATACCCACAATTTTTAAGTTGAGCTGGTTAAAAAAGAAAAAGAGAGCTGTTGTCACAATTGCTGACTGGAGTTAATTTGTTTTCCCCTTCCACTGAATTCTTCATACACTAACATTACCTGAGTAATTCTACACAAACGAATTTCCAGTGGGATTCAAGTGCATAGATATTTACAGAATCTTTCCATTCTGTTAATATTAGTAAAATTAAGGCTAAAGCAACATCCTCTTCTATCTTGCTTTTTAGTGAAAGTAGCAAAAGACATTAGACACTAAGTTGAATTCAAACGACAAGCAGACCATCAATCAAACATATGGTTAATTTTGAGTTTTCTTAATTTTTCAGTAGAAAACTCCAGAGGGCTGTATGCTATCAAAATTTGATTAAAAATAGTATAATAAAAATCGAGTATTTTTTATGCATTACTTCAAAGCTATCCTATAGAACGTAACAGGATTCTGTTGCACAAATACTTTTTCTTCAGAAAAGTTTGACTTCTAGGAGAAAACAACACTTCTAAATTCATGAGACATTCCTACTAAATGTCAACTCCATTATAATGATTTCATTCAAAAACCCAGCTTCTAGAGGACTTTTCTGAAAGAAACCTGCATAAGAATGTTTCCCATAGCATAACTCATCATCTGACCCACAATCAGTCAACTGAGAACATGTGCATCAAAGTTGAAACACTAGGAGTATAAAAATTTGTATTGAAGGACACAAACATTAGTAGTTTTGTTTCAAACATTATTTAATTTGATGGTACTTCCTGTTAACAATTACTGAAAAAATGTATAGTAGCATCATATGTTTACCACAAAATTTATTCTCAAGTTCTCTCAGAAAACAACAAACCCAGTGTTCACACTAACCATTCATAATTATACACCTCTTTTATATTCATAAAGAAGTGCACGTGGCCATTACAGGTTTTAGAATTCCTTTAAATGCACTGTCACTCAGTCGCAGATTGCACAGCCAACTGCAATTATGCATTTACAGCAATTGGATTTCCCAAGTAATTTAATATACTTTCAGGAAGAATTTGTATTTATTCTTGCTTTCTGCAAAAGTATTATTGAAAACAATATTAAAGTTAGATTTGTCCCTCACATTCATTTCCAATTTAATACGTGGTTCCTAAGCAGAAAAGGCTATTAAGACAGGTGTTAGAAAAAGAAAGGAAAAAAAAAAAAAAAAGCATTGCTTCCTTTGAGTTCCTTCTGTGTGGAAATTTGTGCAAGCAGCCCAACACTAAGTAAACCAGGGGGTGCAGCTGGAACCACTCCATGCTTGGCTTTAGTAACAGAAAAGTTACTGAAGTGTTGGCCCTTTTTTCAGATAAACATCTGGACAAACTGGCCAGTGAGGTTAATTTGGAAGTCATTATTCACCACTACAGACACTGCTTTGTTTGACAGAGAAAAGCCTTATAAATAGGCAAGGAGCTACGTGGTATGTCCTATCTGACCACTAGGCTGGTGTTAACCCCCAAACTATCCACCTGGCCAGTCCAGGAAAAGCATTTGAACATACACAACTACTTCCAGTTCATTTTTTTACCTAGCCAGTAAGATTTCAGCTGCAGGGCTGTACTGTGTTTCATTACTTAATAACATTCTGAGCTTCTCAATTCCTGCAGCACGTGTCACTGATGAGCTTCTTATACAGCTGCTTGTCACAAAAAATGACTAGCAATAAAACAAAATAAAGCTTGTACACAAAAAAAGACATTTTTTTCCCCTTGCTTTAGGAATTCCTATCCTCCCCTCACCTATTTCATAGAATCATAGAATCGTCTAGGTTGGAAGGGACCTTTAAGATCATCAAGTCCAACCATCAACCTAGCACTGCCAAAACCACCACTAAACCACGTCCCTTTATTTTCTTTCCTTGGTTTATGTATGTCATGACTTGAACCGCAACTAAATCTGTCTGGGAAATAACAGTTGCAAACCCTGCGAGGGATTCAAAATCTCCTTACATATTATTAAGGCAAAATTCTGTAACTCTGACAGCTTCCCATTAAACATATATATTTTCCTGTGACACATGAGCAGATCTTGGTAGCATCCCTTGAGTGACCAGCATGCAGCCAAACGTAACAGCACAAGGACAGCCAATTTGCTAACTAATCACGCTGCAGCCACCACTAGCAGCAATCGGCAGGTCTATCATGCTGAAAAAAGGATGAGTAACTCAGATGATTTGCTTTAATGCTTATGGTTACGTTTTTGCTACTTTATCACCTTGCAGTATTAAAACAACTGAAAGAATGTAATAAACTAATACCAACTAACAAGCCCCGCCTCAGTACACCCAAAACCCCTTATTCTGCTCCACAGGTCTTAATCTAAATAAACCTAGTCTTAGCTTCTTAAATTCACTCCAACTTGTCCAGTCTAGGTCTGCAGGTTGTCTCTCCCCTGTATTTTCTTGGCTTGGGTGTCTCAGCCACCTTTGAAGCCTGTCAACAAGAGCGTGGGAAGATTTTGTGGTTTGACCCTGGCAGAAGGCTGACACCTCTCCCTGTCCCTCTGCTCTCTGGATCAGACTAACAGGGAGGTGTGAATGCCTACAGCTTGTGTGTGGCCTGCTTAAAGCTCATTTCTTAACTCTTTCCTCCCCCTCTTCCTTTGTCAGTTCAGAGAGCAGAACCTACCCTCCGCTAAATATATAGATAAAACGAAGCCACAGGGGCCACTGCCGCAGCTGGTGAGGACCGTCACCGTTGTTTCCAGCCACAGGACAATCTGACTTCTCACAGAAGGTGAAGATATACATGGACATAACTGTCTGTAGGATAAGACTGCTCACGATTCCTTAGGGGCTTTCAAACTAGAGCAATCGATAAGAATTAATCTGTAGTTTACAGGACTTTAAATGTTTCTCTCGATTGTATCTCAGTCCACTGAAAGTTCACACAAAAGGTAGCTAAGCTGGTTTAACCTATAGTAAACAGCACATCAAAATGCTTAGGGTAGAAATCTGGGGGAGAAAAGTCTCTACTTGCTCTCATTTTAAAAAAAAGCTTTAAAAAAAAAATGAAAGAATGTCAGAGGTTGTACAGGAAAAACTATACATGAAAAAGAACAACCCATGAAAAAATATTTAATAACTTATTTTTACCTGTTCCTTGTGTTTCTATGAATTTAAATTTCCAAATTACTTTCTATCAGTAAAATTTCTACCACTAACATTTCATTCTAGGAAGGAGTGCTCATCCTTTTTTAAACTCTATACTAATCTGAATATTGCTGGAGGATTTTCATGGAGTGGCAATGTGCACTCTGATAATAAATGTTGTGAGTGAGAACACTGCTCCTAACCTAAAATGCTTACATTGGTTTTAGCCTGTTTTGGGATCAATGTCTATTAGAAAGAGAGAGCAGTACTGTTTTTGCCAAGACCCACTATGCTCTCAAAAGTTTTCTGACGACTTTCTTTGCCACTACAAAAGTGAATTTTAAAATTTAAACATAGAGTGCAAACTAAATGAACAGTTTATGGGATTTTGATTGTTTTTCGTCAATTGTCGTCATCTGTTTTGCTGACAAGTTCTGGATGATGCAGTACTACCAAATCCAAGTGTTCAAAGATGATGAGTCAGGCCAGTAATTCCATGAGATCTTATAGAGAAACAGCCAAGTTGGACTTTTTTTTTTTTACATTTGTTTTCTATCACCTGTTTTGTAATTAATGTTAAGGTCCACAAACTCTTATTAGCCTGGAGCTTTTTTTTTGTTTGTTTTCCAGAAAAGTATGCAAGCAAATAAATGAGATATGAATTGCCAGTACTGAGTTAAGGGGAAATCACTGAAGAGAAGAAACTGTCAAGATTGTACCAATATAGGAAATAAAGATATTACAAGAATAGAAAAAAGTAAATCTTTGCCTATTATAAACTAGTCTTGAAGTCTCGTTCATCAATAAAAAAAAAAATAATTAAAAAATGTTTAATATTTTACATTCAACTCAGAGCTAGGAATTGCACAGTGCTCTCTATAGGTTTCCCTACTTTATTCTGGTTAGTTTAACTCATAGAATGTAACAGCAACTAGCGAAATCAGTGGGAATTCTGCCTCTGATTTCAAGTTTCAAGATTTGCTTTTGGTGTATAGTTAAAACATGAAAGTCATCCCAGGTTTTAGACAGATTAAAGAGGAAAAAAAAAACAACCCCAAAACCACAAAATAAAACCCCCAACCACTAAACAAAATCAAACCAACCCAACCCTACCAGAATCCACCTTGCCCACCTTTTGTAGGTTTACAACAATATATCTTGAAACTCTCTATTAGTTTGTTTGTTGTTTTTCAGTGGCGTTTTGTTGTTGTTGTTGTAGCTTGGCTTGTTTTTTTATTTTATTTTGGTTTTTGGGGGGAGGGGGGGTTGGAGGCATATTAAAGAATATAGAAATGTGTTGCTCATAAGTAATGACTTCTAAAAAAAAAAAAAAAAAACCAAAACCAAAAAACGAAACCCAATACCCATTGTCCACAGATATTTTCTTAAAACCCACGGGACCACATTAATTACTGCTGCAACACAAAATCCTTGTTTGTCCACAGCAAAATCTGTTCCCTCACAGGGAGTTGTACATTGGATCAGAATCTAAGTGACTTCAAACGAACCTACTAATATTACTGCCACTACCAGTCTATACCAAGCTGAGAATGCGTCTCTTACATGAACAGCTCTATGCTTAATGTGAATTTGTCAGAATCAGATGCCTCAGTTCACATAGTTACAAAATAGTCTCTTTGGTAGGGGACTGAAATCAATCAATTCACCACTGAGCTTTTAGGGGACCCACCGGTCTGCCCTGTACTCATTAAGGATGGAAGTGGTAAAGCGAGCCATTTACTAATGTGCCTTCGGATGCCTGGTTAAAAAGGATGAAAGGAGAGAAGACACAAGAAGCTAGCTAAATGCAGCGTGAGAGAAAACATTCAGCACTGGTGAGTAAGGATGTAATGTATTCACTAGGCTGGCAAGCTCTGATATAATTAGAATGAGGAATAACTGCAGCAAACTGCTGACATGTGCTGAATTTACTGGTGTCCATATTGCTTAATGGGCCATCACCAACACTGGTGGGGTTTTTCTGTTTGTTTTTAAGACAGACGACAATGCTGGAAAATGAAAGACCTCTAAAGGACGATGATTACATAAATATGAAATAGAAGAGGAGCTCGTCCATTAGGATACCCTGATTTAGGAAGCAAGGATAAAGAATACCACAGGCAGATTTCAAGACGAATGGTGACACTAAGCTGACCGTCTGGCAGAACCAGTAACAGTTGATTAAGAAGAAAAGGAAAAAATGCGATTAAACCATACTATAGGAAACAGTTTCATACTGTACTGTCACTTCTGAAACTCTCTAAAAGAAGCTTTTTATAGGGTCTGACAAAGCACATATATAAACACACTTTAACAGCAAGAAGCTAAACCAAGTGACTACAGGAGAAATAAAATGTATTCATTAAAAGTAATTTGAGTTATCCCAGAAGAGCCTCAGATTCAGGTCAAACTGAGCAGCCTTCAGTAAGAGGAGCCAAAGAGACTCGGTAGTTTAAGTACCCTGGTCGCAAGTTCAATATTGTTTTAGTTTCTTTGCTGAAAAAGCAACATAAAGAAGCTAAACCAAGCTAGCATGTGCAGAGAATTCAAAATCAAAACAAACCACCCCAAACCACCCAAAACTCAAACACAGATCTTCGCATTTATCCTTAGAAATGCAAACGAGTATTGTCCTTGTTAACAGGTGCTAACTAGCAAGGCACCATGCTGCGCTCAGATGTGTTACGGATGAGCAGATGCCTTTATGTATTCCTGGCGATAGCCTTAAGAAAAGTGTCACGCATTGAAAAAACAAAGATCAAACGTTCCTCAAAGCTGACTATGAGATTTCAAAATGCAAAACCAGTGATGAGGTTGAAAAGCAAAAACGACATCAGTGAAATAGGACGCTGCCATTGTGCATCATTTCTATTACTATGCCTGTGAGTTAACTGTGTGAGAGTTTCCGCGCATACACAAGTTTAATTTTCAAGACTCCCCTTTCAGCAATGCTAAATTCACCTGTTATTTTCAATCAAGACTTGATTATTCTACCATGTTGATATAAATTGGGAATAACTTCATAGATGCAAAGGGAAAAGTGGCCCAAGATAGCTCTTACACTGGTATAGATTTCCTGAACTTTTGTCTGCTGTTGGTATTTTACACTCCCTGTCACCATGTGCCTCACAACCACCACAGTGAGATCGGAAAAAAAGCAATTCTTCAATTCTTATTTCACAGGCGGGACACCTATTGGGATAAAACACAAAAGCCCAGCAGAGCAGGAACAAACTCTGGTAAATGTGTACATTCAGGTAGGCAGAGACATACGTGACACATATAGGTATGTGTGGGCTGTAGGTACCTACAAGATGAACAAGTAGTTGTGCATGTAGATGCGTATATGTATGAGCTGACCTAAAATCCTTTATAAACCTTGTCCCACTGAGTTTCCCCAATACT
This sequence comes from Vanellus vanellus, assembly GCF_965231255.1. Lineage (NCBI taxonomy): Eukaryota > Metazoa > Chordata > Aves > Charadriiformes > Charadriidae > Vanellus > Vanellus vanellus. The sequence goes on along the minus strand of NC_138913.1, from coordinate 22,714,736 downwards.
GCACAGGGCATACTTGCATCATGTAATAAAGAACAGTAAAAAGTCACTAGAGCTACAAGTACCATGTAAAACAAAGCAGCACAGTCACATCAGCAGAGTAAGTCACATACATGGCCACTGAGGCTATGTTGTCTTTCAAAGAAGGAAAACTGGGATTTTCGTATGGCCCCATTGACCTGTGTAGACCTAAGAGGTGCTCGTGGGTAGCTCAGTCCTTTTTATAATGCTGCATGCTGTACAACAGAGAAAGAATGACCAAAAGTACTTGATGGATCACAGAATTAGGCTTGCAGGTATCAAATCCCAGACTAGTAGTCTGGGCAGAGGTTCCTCCATTCCTTCCAGCTATGTTCACCAGCTAGTTCAGTAATCCAGGCAAACTGGAATTCTGCCTGGCAGTGTAAATGAACATTTTATATACCATTTTGTCTGGAACTCCACAAGATTAATTTAATCCTGTCCTGGGGCAGTGAAGTAGATTAGATGACCTCGCAAATCCTGTACAGCCCTGTTTCCCATGATTCTACTATTGCTTAGGATTGCTGCCTACTCTGTTCCCAATCTGTCCCAGTGGCATTCTGATGACATCCTCATCTTTGTGCATTAACCACCTTAAAATATTTTTAGCTGTTCAATTTTTATTTTTGTTTTTCAAAACCAGTCAGTTACCAATATGGAGTATACCCATCATTAACACAGTGACAAAATACCCATGTTTATGTAAAAAATGTTTTAACGTAATTTCATCCACACTATCTCTTGCAAAATCTTCTGGGAAGGAAACACATGTAAGTGGAACCCCTGTCCCAGTTTAGTCTGCAACCGTTCCCCATCTCGGCTTAGTTAAGAGGGCCCAGCTCACAAAATCTGCTTGCATTACTGCCAACAACCTTAACTGGATGGTGCTCGGCAGAGGAACAGATGCTTTAAAAGGATACTGAAATAGAAGCCCAAGCCAGACATAGCTGAGTCAGATTTGAGAGACTGGGCCTTACAGCAGATCATTCTAATTTGTTTTCGTCTTTCCTATATCAGCCATTGGAAACTATTGAGTCACTCTCTGCTCTCGAAATTCATTATCCACAACTTGGTTCTAACAGGACTCATAGATAATTCATCTCTTGACAGCGAAATAGACATTGCAAGGGAAGGAAAGATACCCCAAGGTCAAATATTTCTTGGTGTTCATGATTCACATAGCTCCATGCGATACTGCTGCTTTCTGCTTTCCGCTTTCCTTGGTTAGATTCAAAAGACATAATTAAGTCAAGGGAAAAATTTTCGTGTTAATGGGACAACAATATACCTTCTGAATGATCTGAGAACTGTGCAGTTGGGGAATTGACATTTTAAAAGGTTATAGATTGTATAATTAACATAGATAATCAATAAAATTTAGTTAACATTTCTGTAGACATTAAATAGAGTATGAAATGACTGTGAACATCTGACAAATATTTCCACTAGTAATCTAATGACACATTTGAAGAGAGATGCTTTCCTACTATCCTAACGCATGTAATAAATTTGAAGAAAAACCTCTGCTAGACCCATTTAGTAAACTGATCTTTCTGCAAACTGTTTTTACCAACTAATAAATTCCTTAGACATCACCCAAAGCAAGTACCAAGTCAGCATCACAGCATGGATTTCTCATTAATCATGTTTGTAAGTGACTGCCTTTTCTCTAGAAAGGCCAGTTCCCATATTGTTCAGAGCACACTATTTCACTCCTCAGCAGTGTAGCAAAACCAGCAAAAAAAGTACTCAGCGGGCGTTAGTTATAGGTGTTAGGGATATTCCAAAAAATGTCTTTTAGTCAGAATGTGCTCATTGGGGGAAGGGGGGGGGGGGAGGGGAAGAGGGGAGAACAGGGAAAAAAAAGAACATTTTTCTTGGAACATACCCCTCTCAAAGAGGTTTTGTGGGAGAGATTTGTCATGACTGGGCTCTATATTCCCATCAGAATAGCCAACAGGTGAGCGGTTGGAGATTGCAGATGTGAATTGAGCAGAAAAATCTAACCAGCGGTTACTGGCTATTTTGGACTATGTCATTTCTTTGCTGGTAAGTTTGGTTTGAAATGCTTGAAAGGTCTGTTTCACTTCTGCGGCAGAAAAGGAAACTTCACATTTTGCCAAAGAGAATCTGGATTTCTAATTAGGCTATAATTGCATTCTTTCCTTTCGTACCTCACCAGAGCTCTAGGTGGGCTGTTTCGCAGACCACCCAACTGTGGAACCTCGCAGACTCAGAGTCCTTCCAACACCTCTCCAGAGGCTTTCTGTGAAATAGCTAAGTTAATGCTCAAAGTATCAAAGTGCTCATACCCTCAGCTTTCTCTCGTTTTAAAGGTAAAGGTATTCCGCTCTTCCCTGTAATGAACGAGCTGAAGCGCAAGCTGAAAGGCGGATAATGAGTTTGGGTCAAACAGAAACAGGCAACCCAAACATTCTCTGAGCACTAAGGAATCATGAGTTAATCATAAAATATTCATTTTTGTATATGTTACCTGTGGACTTAATTAAACTAAGCACCACATGTCTGGTAACAGGGAAGCTACTTTTGTAACGATTTCTTTCAGTATAACCCCAAAATTTCCCCCAAACAAGTTAAGCCCTGCAAACTTTTTCTGTTATTTATGAATCATTCACTTGAATAAGGCAATCTCAGCAGAACCAAAATAGCCACATTGAAGAGCAAGGACAATTCTCAGTGAGTAGATGGATAGAGAACGTGCACTGCCAAGATATCAGAAGAAGGGAGCATATTTGTATTTTTTTCAGAGGGACACATTGTTTCTTTAATAAACCCAAAACTTTAAAACCACAAAACCTATGTCAGCCACAACAAACACAGAAGTAAATGTATATATACACAGAAGTAAAACACAAAGTACTAGCCTTCAGGTAATTACTTTGCCACAACATGTCTAGACTGCCCAAAATTACTTTTGACAACTGTCCTAAAAACTAGAGATTTTTAAAAAAAAAACAAACATATCAATTCTTCATATAAATGTTATGTTTTTCCTTTGAGCAAAGCAGTTTGTGAAGGGTTTACTTCTATCATGGTAACGAACTATCCAAGCACAATGATTCTGAAGAACCAAATTCAATCTCCTGTTTAAAAAGATCTCATCCACACCGTAAAAAATGAAATATGACGCTGAGATAAATGAAGGCAGGAAGATGAAAAAGAACTTGTCAGCAGTGAAGTGATTCTTCACAGTTACTAATGCTCCTTCGCTCTTCCAGCATTTCCGCCACTGGAAGCTGACTGCTAAAGGTGCAAACATCTCAGGGACTACAAGGCGACAGTTGCCCAAATCATTACAACAGAGTTTGAAAAAAGTTTCTCCAAAATTACCAATACTAATAATGAATAAAATTCTGCCAAAAAATACTAACAACATTGACCAAGCCCAAAGAGTTAAATGCCTTCTTAAGCTAACACTCCAATTAAATCACTCTTAATCAATAACTTGCCTGCTTCCAGTGACTGCCTCTGAGAGGAAAGTGGTAATTCTATCACAGAAAGCAGAAAACAGCATCCATGAGCAATAAACATCAATGTAAAGATCTGCAACAGAGACACTAAGATTGGTCTGAATGAAGCATAAATGGGAACATCTGAGTGTAAAAGCACCAGAAAAAACAACAGAGGAGGAGTCAGAACAGTGGCATGTGCTGATGACCTGACTGACAGCAATCACACTGATAAGTACCAGAGCATGTTGTTTCCATCCAGATCAGGCAGACTATGTAATTTCTCTTCCTCTAACCCAACAGAAGGTCATACTGCAGCCATAACATTACCACAAACTAGAGAAATGGAGAAAATGGGCAGTGTAAGATGCACATAAGATGGATAAAGTAAGCAAGATTGAGGCAAGTCTCATACTATAAATGCTGAAACTTAAAGGACATGAAAGACCTGTCCAAAACTCAGCTCATCACCACAGTCCAAGTGAAACCCAAGAGATACAGTAAGGATTCAACACCCAGCACCCTTGTCCTGTGGGCTGCACAGAAGGATCGTGGCCAGACCCCTTGGGAACACGTGGTTTGGTGCTGGTATTCTCTCAATATCCTAAGAGGCTGAAAACAGACCAGATTTCCCATGCATCATGAGAAATATTGTGGGTATACGTCCAGAGCTCATGAACTAGCCTTTCCCTGGGTATAAGTCATCACAAGAGTTGAACTTCCTTTGCCTCTGCCCCCCTCAGAAAGTCCCTCTAAAAGTACCATCACAAAAAAGTATTTGGTTTCCTGAAGCGTGTTTACCTTCTCCCGGTTCAAGCCCTCTGGCTGATTCCCAGCGCACAACAGTGGGCTATATGAAAGAAGTGAATGCTGCTTAGTTTTTCTGTAGCTATACTTCTGCATGCTTACCAACAGATAGGAACAAAGAGCTTTTCATCTCCTAGCAATTCAGATCACAAATACAAGTGAATGCCAGTCATACATACAATTCTGATATTTCTTTGTCAGCAGTTAAGAACCAAATAAAACAAACCCCCCTTCCCTACAGAGGGAAAAAAAAAATAAGGAAAATACAAGAATTAACAGTAATGCCATAAATAAAAATGCACTTTCACACTTTGTTAATAGTTCTGTACTATTCTGACTCATTCAGTCCTAGTGGCTGGGTCACCATCCTCACTTAAGAGAACCAATAATATAAGTTAAGATCCAAAGCAAGTGAAAGATGATGCATTCTTCACTTATGTGGAGCCAAAGCAAAATTATTTTTCTCACCCTGCTAATACTGTTTTTTATGCTATACCAGTTAAAGATAGTTTGGGGACATTTTCTCTAATTATTCACCCAAAGTGGTCCTTTATATTTCAGCCAAGATTATCCAGAGAATAATACACTTTTATCCTTTTCCTCAAAACACACTTGTGCCCCAGGAAATTTAACTGCCTCTATCTAATCCCATGAAAGTCCTTTCTGAATCACTTGGGGATTGACCTCATGAATTTTTCATTGTTATTTCTTGGTGGGACTGTCAATCAGTGATAAAAAAGAGGAAAACAAAACACAGAGTGAAGCAGTTTGCTAGAAACATCACCTCAGCCAGCACCAAAATTACATCAGACAGCATAAAGAAGAATCACTTTGAAAAAGCGGCATGGAAAAAGCATCTATTTTGTGTCCTTTTCTCTCTCTTATCTAGGATTAATAGCTTATTTCCTTTTTGTGGTTTGGGTGTTTTGTGTTTTGTTTTGGTTTGTTTTTTTTTCAGGCACACGCACTGTTGCATTATTTCCCAAATGACATCGTGAGTACTTCGCAGAAGTTTACAACAAAACCCCAGCATCAGTTGTGTTTTGATCAGTTTTCATCAAGTTATCCTCAAATCAAACACCACAAGATATTTTTTTTCTTCACACTTCTATGTAGTTACATTCCCAGCAGTGACAGAAATATGGAATGTGTGGCTCAGATCCCACAAGACGTCTGATCACTACTGACAAGTTAAACGTGAGCACAAAGAATGTTCTCCCACAAGCAGTCACAGCACAAACACCATACATCAATCCCCGCACTAGGCACAGAAGCTTGGTATAAGCAGCCTAGACCTAGTATTATTTAGGAGTCCCAGCCACACATTGAGACCCCACAGGTGCTTTGCAAACACAGATTAGAAGGGCTGATCTTTCCCTAAAGGCCAACTAGTCATCATATATAAAGAAAGGCAGAGGCAATGTAGCAGTCATAGACTTCTGCGGGTCTTCTCAGCTGACCTTAAAATAACTTATTCTCTATGAAGTATGTTCTTTTAAGTTAAAGGCTTTTCAAAAATAAACCTTTTCGCATAAGAAAGGCAAAAAGAAGCATCATGAAAGAAAAGAATCAAGATAAGAGCTCACAAGTGACCATTTAGGTGTGTTACAGTCAGTGTTTTCAACAGAGCTCCAAGACCTTTGAATATCTGCTTTCTTAAGCCAGGTCCTTAAACTCACAGGTTGGAGCTCTTACATACAGCATTAGTCATCTGCTGTAGCTGCATGGATTTGAGGGCTGCTACAGGACCAGCCTATAGGAAGGACCTATATATGCTGGAGATTGCCAATTCCAATATAGTTCAAGAATTGAGGGACAGCCTCCCACCCACAACGGTTCGTTTGTTCAGGGAAAAGGCACTTTATTCTGGGAAAGCAGAAGTAAATTTTAATTTGGGAATAATTAGTCTGCTGTAAGTCCAGAATAAAGGGTCAACAAGAGGATGGGCCAAAACAATTTGTGTCACAACAGTTGTGCCAGTTTGTCCCCCTGAAGGGACAAGAAAATAAAAAATCAAAATGAAAAAATCCCCAAACCAAAGAAACTGTTGTGTAACTGCATGTGCAAGTTTCAGATTCCCCTTTGCTGGCTAACAAGGTTTTTCTATATTGGATTTGAGCAATATGACTGACCCTGAGCCCTGTGGGTCTGAATCTCCTCAGCCATTACAGAGAATTCAGAATATCCTTACGCATGCGCATTGAGTGGATGGGCTCAAAGGTTTACTTCACATAAGAATAAATAACTCAAAGTATATATAGCTCACACAAGGGGCTCTACCTGGGAATTCCAGCACTGTTAGGGGGTATTCATGGAGCAACATGACACTAGATTTCTTTTTTTTTGGGATGAACTTTGAGTTTGAGATTATATGTATCTAAATAAATAACTTCAGCGTAAAGTTAAACACGAGATTTCTGAGATGTAAAGGACAACAGGTTTCTTTCGATGTTACTCCCTGGGCAGCATGACATTCGTGCAAGGGAGAGGTTGAGCCTCTACGGAGTCTTCCCATGACCACTTCAGCTGCTCTGGGTCAAACCAGCACTAAGAAATGTTAGTTTGTTTTTAATTGGTCATTTTTTGTTTGGATAATTGGTTTTGTGTTGGCTGCTGGAGAATAAGTTGTTTTAAGGCTTTTTTGTTTCTCTTAGTGACTAGTAAGTTGACAAACATACACTGCAAATAACCAAACTCGGCAGGAGCTGCAAACACCACTCTCCCTGGTTTGTCACACACCCCTCATCCTTTCTACTGCTGAATGCACTGGTTTTCCCTATAGAAAAGTTTCAAACAGGATTTCTCAACTCTCCTTAGCTTAACTCTCCCAGTAGCAGTAGAATCAGGATAACTAAACAAAGGGTTAGTAGGAACTTGATGTTAAATAATGGTCAGAGACATGTAATGCCTAAAATAACATCAGCTACCTGAAGCCCTTTCAAACAAACATTATTGATAAGTAAACTGCAGTTTATTTTAGTTCTTTCCTAGGTAAAGAACAATCTGTTCACAACATGAAATTCATTTGGATGCTGTCCTTTCAGAAAAATATCTTTTTTAAAAATGGTGTGCATATATGTGTATGTATGTTCTCATTAACTAAAGACTGTACCCCTGTACCCAAGAGTGAGAGCCGAGAAAGCTGCAGATTAAGTTTTGTCTGTTTTAACATCATTATCACACTTTTTCCAAAGGTCCTAGAGCAAAGTGGGGAATAGGTGGGTTGATATGTCTACACTTTTTTTTTCTTTGCCAGTTGAAGTGAAATCTCTCTGAACTTTCTTTGTCCAACTTAAATCACAACCCAGACTTCAAAAGAAGCAATACAGCAATTACATTAAAAAGCAAAATAATTTGAAGAATAGAAAGTCATCAGACCAACAGACAAAGGATTGAACAGAGCTCTAGTTAAGAGGAGGAAAAAAAGGTCTGTATGAATAGAGCAGTATTCTTTTCCAAGCAAGCCAAGAAGCGCTAAGCTTTGAGAGTTAGAAATAAACCTCTCTACACTAATAAGACCACATCCTTCCTAGTAGATATGCTTTCTTTAGCTTCACTTTGCTTCCTTTCCTGTTCTGTAATCATCCTATCAGGCAATTAGATCTTTCATCTTCCTCTTTGAGTTTGATAATTTTTTCCTTACTGGTTGCACAGCTCACAAATGGACGCAAACAGAGTACTGGTTTGTTATCAGCTAGCCTGTGTAAGTAAAATGTGTCCAAAGTATGAAAACTTGAAATACTGTCTCCATCTGCATATATAATGCTGATTATGTGCAGCTATGAAAGTAATACAACATTTTACCAGCAACAGTTCCCCTTTACTCTTCTTAACGTTTTGGTGTCTGCTCACAGCCCAAATAACGTATGGAAGTTGTTAGCTTTCACACATTGAGACTCGCTTTTTTGGTCCCCACTTCACACCCCCACACGTTGGTGTCCACACCACATGTATCTGCAGCATGACACGGCTGCCTCTCTCTTGTTCTAGTCCCCCTCGTGCCAGAAGCAGCAGGTTAGCAGATCTACACCAGAGACCTGGTGCAGGAGAGAAGAAATAACAAAGCAAGAGGAGAAAAATGCTGCTCAAAGACAGCAGCAGTTCTGCCCTGCAGGATACCACTCAACACATGAAATTATTCTTAGCTGTGCTTTTGCTATTGCCTTCCACCAATTCACTTTAGCGGAAGCCCCAAAGTGCTTAGTGGTTATATGTTTGATATAGCCATTGCATGGCGGGATAAGTGGACTGTACACACTTGAATCCATCCTCATTCAGCATGTTTAACCCTAAATGAGACCAAAGGACATTCTTTAAGAGTGCATATAAATGCATGCCTCAGTAGGTCCTATATCAATAAGTGTTGCAGTGCATTCAACGAGCAACTGTCAAATCTCCCTTCTATTAAAATTCTGCATATTTTGTTTTTTACCTCAAACAGGCTTTTACAGACATTCACAGAAAAAAAATAGAAACCGCTTCAATGCGTAAATGTAATTTCTCAGGGATGTATTCTCTGTAATATCCCAGCATATATGTTTTAACATATTCTTATAATGAAAAAGGAGCCTCAAGTTGTAATGTGCTTCAAATAGCAACCAATTCTGAGACAGGTGCTTCCACATCTGATTAAGCAAGCAAGAAAGAATGAAGACAGTCTTTCAGGCAAGAAAAAGCCGGAAAGCTCCCAAGAATGGACAGCAGTAGAGGGAAGAAAGTGCTTGCCAACGTGTTTTTAAAATAGGCACAATTTTAACTGTTCACTCTACTGAATTGTCTCAGGGACAGCTCTGTTTTCAGTGATTTTGATTTTCAGAAGAAGTGTTTCATACCTAACATACATACATATTCCTTGCATATAAAAAATTCTCATTTTGCATGTTTGTCAGAGCAATTGGATGACCCGTCACAATAATTACCCTGAAAGAGACCTGGGGGACCTCAGGAAGTCTCTAGTCCAAGCTCCTACTCAAAGCAGGGTCAGCTACGAGGTCAGATCAGGTTGCCCAAGGTTTATACACTCAGGTCTTAAAACCCTCAAAGGATGGAGACTGCATAATCTTTCTAAGCAACCTGTTGTTTTTTTTTTAAATAAAATAAAAAATGATCCAATCTGAACCTGATTTGTTTCAATTTATGGCTGTTGTCTCTCATCCTTTCTCAGTGAAATCCTGGCGCCTCTTAAGGAATGGCATACTGTTTTTCCTAGAAGTTTGTGACTGTTCGGTAAAATATGTGAGACATTTCCAGGAAAATTCGTCAATCAAGAAAAGAAACCATGAATAAAACCTACACCATTTGTAAAAATATCTCAAAGACTTCACCATAAACTACATTTGCCTTACAGAAGGGCTAATTCCTCATTACTTCATGGTAAGTATAAATATTTTTGAGGAGTGGAAAATATTAATTAGCTAAAAAACAGGCAGAGTAAAGCAGTTTCAATTTCAAGGACAAAACAGCAAAATATGTTGATCGTGGAAATTTCAAGATCAAAATTAGGCAGCTTAGCTGGTTGGTTGTGACATAAACCACAATTTTCCAATAACTGCCTAAGGCAAAAATGTCAGAGCTGAAATAAATTGCCTAGATTAGGATGTTTAGCTTGACATGTTTATTCTAGCTGAAAGCCAAACAAATCTTTCCAACTTTCTAGAATTTTCTTCATCTATTTTCTTTTGAAAAAAAAACTAATCAACTATCTTTTGAGCACTTCTACAATAAAAAAGAAGCAAAATTACAAATGTATACATGCAAATATATATATATATACAAATGTCTATAAAATATAATGTTTATATATTACTTTTTTGATCTATAAAATCTATCAGATTTCTCACAGTTTGCAGTGGTGGCTTGAGTTCGCAAAAGGTTTCATATCTATCTGTAGATAATTTATACTGGTCACCGTTAATAGTCATAGGTAAATGTACTTTGGATAATTAGAGATGGCCCTGAATTCCTCATACAACTTAGCAAAAGTCAACCCACTGTGTTAAATATCAATGAACTTAGTTGTTGGGGATCAGCCACCCTCTGTGCTGCTGTCACAGCTAGGAAAGGACCAGACTAGAGGGGGAAGAGACCAGAGAGAAATGGGCTTTCAGAAAGCTGAAGCTGGTACAATGAACAAACACTGGGCATGTCATCCTTTCAACACAAGGACATGCAGCCACAGTACAGTCTACAGACACGCCGTTAGAGCAGGAAAAGCAAATACCTGTGCAAATGCAATTAGGCTCCATCCAGTACCTAATCAGCCAGTTTGGAGCTACTGTGATCATCCCTGATTTACACTGCAACACTGATATATCTTAAAAACAGTCAGTGTCCTACCTCATACTTAGGGCAGAAGAAACTGCTTTTTGCCTTCAAAATTTGCCTGATTTCAATATTAGAAGAGTCAGCAGGCACCTGGAAAGAAATTGAAGAAAAAAGGAGCCATTATAAAATATGCCATGTGCATTACAAATCGTGCTTACACAAGCACATGATGCATTCTAATACATATACGTTAGTGAAATGAAAGTGAGGTGACTTCTGAGAGAAAAGATATTGTCTTCTCAGGTGTAGCAACTTGGGCTCTAGTGAAGACTCTTCTCTCCAATTCAGTCATGGAGGGTGTGCAGCTCACATGAGGCTCCGTTACTGGGGCTCAATTTTTGTGGCTGTCTAGCAGTAAAATACCTCATCCAGGACATCAGAATGCACCTTTGTGAGGAGGACAGAAAAGGGCTTGAATGAGAAGAGCTATCCTCATGTGTGAATGAGCAAAACAATGAGTATTCTCCATCTCTTGTCATGTGTTTGATTGATAGGGAGTAACTGGATCCAGGCACTATGTTCTCTACCGTCTCCTCTACAAAGAGATCCCTTAAGTGCAGGCAGGCAGCCACTGCTGAGAAAACAGCTAAGAATGGAGCGGAGCAGCCAAAATCTGATGAAGGCCTAGAGGAGTCACACACAAATGCTTTGCTTTAGAAGAACATGTTCCACCACGCCATTAGGATTTATGATTTGGGGATTAGAAAGTGTTTTGGGGAAAATTACAATCAGAAATCAGGATTCTGCTTCCCTGATCTTATTCTAAAGACATTTTTTACTGAAAGGGATAATCTATTTCCACCTATGTCTTTGGACACCTACCCTCCCAAATAAAGAAAAAAAAAAAAAAATTTTTTTTGTTTAGCAAGTAGGGCTTCACAATATTTAGCCTCTGTATCAAACCCTATCCTTTACATTAAACAAATTAATTCTGTTACTAAACACCTCTCACTAGTAATATTTAAAATACTAACCACTAAATGTCCATTGCTTAATTTCCTAGCCCTGCCAGAGTCAGAAAGAGTAAGTGCATCAAATTGGACTGTAAATTACATGAGTTCTATTTTGAGCTTGACATCTATCATCCTGTTGTTTCAATGTAATTATATTTAGCCTTCAATCCATCCCCAGCAGCCCTAATATTTCACATTTTGTTAGTCTGTCTGCTTTATTCTGACTAGTGACTTACAAAAATAACTACACTTCAAAATATCACTTCAGAAAATTAACCCTAAAGCGGTGTTCACAACCCATCAACACTTCTGTGCAAAAGGAAAAATATCATGAGTGCCCAGTTGACAACAGGAGTTGCTGAAAGCAATAAGAGGAAAAAAAAAGTGAAAACTCAGAAAAACACACACACAGATTTCATTTCTGAACTGTTTAATAGCCTAGAATACAAATTTGACAGCAAATACTGTAGTTACTTTATTACAACCTAGATTCATACACGTAAAGCTTTCTATTAAAAAAAAAAAATCTTTTCAGATTGCCAGATCTTCGGTAAAAGATGATACTTTTCCTTAATATTTTCAGCAAACGCAGTTGGAAGTAGTCTTTTAGCTGCAAATGTATTTGGCAGTTATATTTATTTTTACGTAAATATTTTAAAGACATGTAAATTATCCTCCTTGAACAATCATCTTTTTGCTACTTTAGACTTTTAGAGATTAAATTAGAAAAACTCCAAAAATTACTCTGCAATTTGGAGGGAAAAAAAACTTAGTTTCTAAAATTTAAATTCCAAAATTGCATTCATTTTCCTTGGATCATAGAAAAATGCATCAATCTTATGTATTCTGTGCAGGTAGCTTACAGATGATTGCATCTCTATGATACAAACAATTCATTTGATACCAATACTTCTGCAAAATCTAGTTTCTGCAAGCATTCATTAAGCTAACTTATTTTCTATGTAAAAAACCTTTCAATGGATACACTCAGTTCTTCTAAACAGTATTGCCTAAGAAAGGTTTCATACTCACAATTTACATACAAGCAATCGTCCCTGGACAAGGCATCATATCACCATAAGGCTCTAGCAATTACAAACATCTCCAAAATCCCATTTTGCACTGACGCGCCTTGGCGGTTGCTGTAACTTTACTGTGCAAGCCTCAGCAGGTTTTCCCTTCCCTAAAGCCAGGCTTTAGCCTGAGTCCTGATTGCACCGCACCTCTTTAGACTGGAGTTGTAGTGCTTGTTGGGAACAAATGATGCTTCAACATTCCTTACTAGAGTACAGTATTTGTGTAGAAAATGGGGATCCTGCAGCTTAGGAGAGAGTCTAAGTATGCACTCCTTCCTGAATTCAAATTAGCAGCTCAAATAAAAGATGCAAAGTTTAACACGCCAACTAGCAAAAATTATTGCTGCTTTTTTGGTGTTGATTTTAAACAAGCCAGAATTTTCTTATTCTTTCCCAAACCTACCAACAAATACAAAAAGACACCATTATAAATTGCAAAGGACTCAATGTCACACTAGTGGAAGGGACATTTCTGTTTTGTTTGTCCAGTCTAACATGAAAATCCTTTTCATCCACTCCTGCTAAGATGATGCTTAGCAGCATTAGGATCGTAGCACCATAAGTCTCACTTCAAGTCCTACTTTCACATAAGACCTAATGTCTTATGGTACAATTTTTTCTATTGTTTATTTCTTCAAAATATTTCTTTGAAAGTGACAAAGCTATATTTGATGTAGGGCAAGAAGACAACTTACCAGAATCATCTTTCATGCAAAAGGTAGTCCAGCTCAAAGCACCAACAGAAATGACTTTGTTTGAATAAACACATTTCAAATGTAATCAGTCGGAAATAGCATCTGACGATTATGGTTTGAATGCGTAAAAACTGGAACTTAACAAATTGAGAGTGCAGCCAAGATCTAACCTGCTATATTTCCCTTCAATCCAGATTTATCATTGCCTCCTGTTGCTGAGTTTGGCTCAGCTTCTTGCCCCAGGGTGTTGAATGACACCCTCAGGGTCCTGCTGGAAAAGAATAAAAGCATTTTCTCTCAGCTAACCAATAAAGAGCAAGTCAACAGCACTCCAGAAACACCTATTAAAGCCTAACAGAGTCTAATAAAAACAGTTATTTAAATATTAAAGCCATTTCATTGCTAGTGGCTGGAACATGAGAAAGCAGGCATTTCAACTGGTTCCAGGCTTTATCAAAGTTTAAAAAGAAAATTGGTGCTATTTATAGGCACAACCACAGAAGCACTGTGCTTGCCAGCCCATTTTATTGCTAACTTCAAAGAAAATTCATCTTTAAACCAATTATTTCTTAAATCCTGCAACTGAAACTGGTATCTCAGCCCCCTACATCAGTGCTACTGTAACCAGCCACTCGAAGGACAGCCAGCCCTAAACAAATCGTGGTCGGTCAGAACCATTAGTATCGACTATGGGGTCAGAGTTTATAAATTATTTCAGGGTGTTAAAAACATCAGAAAGGCCATTTGTGTTTAGACAGATGTAAAGGCACAACAGATTATAAATTTATGAGGCTTAACAGAAACAAAAGGTGCAAAGGAAAACAAAAGGAAATGGGTGCAAATAAGAGACCTTAAACTTCTCACTATGGAATTCAAGATAAAAATAAAACAGTTCCTAAAATAAACTTGTCCTAAGTCCATAATTACACCAAAACTTTAAGATATTTCCTTTCCTTTAAATTGAATTCTAACATTGATTACTAAAGTCACGGTTCATTTCATCTTTTCCTCCCCTCCTGTTGCACACCATATATGCTGCATAAACAAGCACCATATATTGTTTCAGTTCAGAGATGGTTTTTGTTGTGAAAGGCTCAGCTTCACTGTAGCAGCTGTGGGTTGGAGAAGAAAAAAATGCTCATTGAGCTGGGAATTTTGGCAGCCCCCACGTAGAAATCTGCCATGTAGAACTTCATTTTGGACTGCTTGTGGGTGTCCTCACTGCCTGCTCTCTTCCCTTTCTCTGCTCACCTGTCTCAGAAATATTCCACGCTTGATCAAGGTTTGCCAGTTGATCTTCTTCACAATTTGATTATGCATGAGCACATAATCAAAAGCATTCAAGTGTAGGTTCTACTTTATTTCATTCCAATCTGGCAGATTTTTGATTTTTATTTCAAAGACACCTCTTATATTTATACTCGTTCATTTAGTTCTTGAAGCCATTTAGGGATGTGCTTAAGTATACTCTTGTTCAGCAAGTCACTTAAACGTGGTCTATTGACTACGGAAGCAGTGCTAATTAACAACATTTAGCATTCATAGCATCACATTAAGGAAATTATTAATACCCATGAATATACATCTGGGTTATTTTTCATAAGTAACTTAACAGGGCTAAGATATATGTATGTACGATCTACGTATCATAAACCAATTGCACAGTAATCCCTGTCTTTCCTCAACAAACATTCTCCTACAGCCACATCAGCAGTTTTTATCACATCTAACATTTAGGTTCAACACACTTCCATGGGAGACTCATCCTTTTTTGTTCAATATACAGTGAATTTCCACAGTAACATTGGCTGCAAACAATACGCTACTATGTTTAAAAAAATAAAGTGCAAGAGAAATAAGTGCAAGTTTTGACAGTGAGCAGGATAGCATCAAGCTGACATCAGAATTCCTCAGAGCAGCCCCAGAGAGGACACTTCATAGACAGCATTAACACTGTGAGAGTCTACAGAACAAGTACATTGGTGCACTGGAGTTAAATGTGCTCTAAAGAGGTAGATGCTGGTCTTGACACTACTCACAGAAATTCACGCTATCCAGCATAAGTATACACCAGGAATTTTTTCACACAGGTGGGAATGCTCCATCCTCTTTCCAATAACCAGGTGAAGGCATATACAACTGAGAAACAACAGTTACTGGAATGTAGTGCCTGTTAAAAGGGATGGCCCAAGTACAATCCCAGTATGCATGGCAGTGCCTAACCTCATTTAAAAAAAAAAAAAAAAAAAACAGCTAAGATTTTACCATTTGGTCAACACTTAAGTATGTCTTTAAAACAGCTTGCTATATAACAAATAATTGAAACTTTCACGTATTGTAAGAATTTCCTCTGCAAGTAAGAAACATGCAAATGAAAGCTCGAGAGTATGACAGCAATGCCCATCTGCCACAGACACAGCACTCATCATAGATCATCCGGTTCCCTTCTGCAGGCAAACCATAATTAGGTGGCCAAAGAAAGAGAACAGAACAAAATGAGCTATGACACAGCACCGAGAAAAAGCAGCTTTGTCCTTTCAGCATCCTGAGCAGCAACTTGCTGTAGCTCAACTAAGGAATTATAAAACAGAGCCATCCATCTCATTTATCCTCTTATACCAAATGAAGATGAGCTACATCATGCAATTCTTCTTACATTTTCCTCTTAATGTTTTTTATGGAGACTACTGAAATACTACTGCAAGTTAATATACTGTAGGGTTTTACTATTAAACAAAGGATGGTAGATTATTTTTTCTAAAAAGCTGAATGATCACTTTCGTAATATAACCAGATTCCATTCAGCGTTTAAGTTCTTATCGTTAGTTTACCCTTCTCCTTAAAATCTTCTCCCCAATAAATTTCTTTTGAAGAATCAATTTTAAAGCGTATAACAATCCAAAATGCTCAGTCAATGTAGCTTTACTGCTACTTAGAAACTGATTTAGACTCTCTGGTTTCCTAATTTGTACCAGACAGAAGTAATTATAACTAAAATAAACACTCTTGTTTGACTGTGCCATCCTTACTGTGGTCCCTAAAGCTTAAAGAACCCTGTAAGACAAAGTAGTATATTTCACTGAGGAATAAAAAGGAAAACAATCATTGAAATTTGGCCCATTATTTCTTGACATTACACAGGTAGAGTGATTTTGGGAATAAAACTACCAAGCTCACCACCTTGAACTATTTCTTCTGCTGGAGGATGAAGGAGGTAGCTTACTTCCAGAACAGTATGAAGTTTTCCTAAGACTGTTTCACATTGCATCATCACGGATTTGTGGCACATCTTCTGTCAGCACTACATACTAACAGATATACAGCATAGTGCCTTGACCACCCTACCAATCAGCCTGCTCACCATGCCCGGTTTTGGTTGTACAGAAGACACAGGGGCTTCTTTCCCAACCATTAAAGAGTTAGATCCCAGCATTGTGCAGGTAAGGAAACTATTCTTTAGCTTGTGGGGTACAGTCCTTAAAACTAGGAGTTCAAAGTAGCCATTAGTTTCTTCACCTGTTTCTAAGCAGGTACCAAAAAGGCAGGTACCAAACACTGTTTGCACAGACTGTTCTTTGCATACCTGGTGATTTCAGTAGCAATAGTGTCAAGTTTAACAGGTTCCAAGCATGCAAATTGCCTGCCTTCCTGTCTCTTAAAGTGTCGTAAAGCATTTATTCTTTTAACAGTAGGATACACAGAGCATGAAGAATTACTTCAGTACTACTTCAGAATCGGTACTTAAAATTTATTCTTCACTTTGCAGCAGAGAGGGAAGAAAAATAAATCTGAGCATGATGTCCACCCAAAATATGCACTTCACAGCTCAACCTGCCAGCTTCTTTCTCCTGAGTCAGCAGGGAACTGAAGGAGACAAGACAGCTTCCCTCTAATAGCTTCAAGAGGTTAACTTGCCTAATTTGATATCCTACCAGTTCACAAGAATTGAGCAGAGAAAATAGAGGGTTGGCAGGAGATCAGCACTTTCTGATTTAAATGCTAACATTTCCAGGCTTTTTAACCCTCGTTTTCACAAGTTGATGGATTTGTTTGTTCCTTTTCACTCTGTTGGTAGATCTTTTTAGAACAATCCCATTTGACATTGGGATAAAGGTGAGCGTGTGCATCAGGCAGTCTGAACGTGTTGCCTAAGGAAGAGAAAGACAAATGCAAAACAACTCAAGAAAGACCTAGAGAAGAAGCTCTGGAAAAAAGCATGGGGTATATCTTAAGATCAATGCTTTGCTATAAAGGGGAATGCAATATTTGAACTTAAAAAAAAAAAAGGTCCATTTTGTACAGTACAAAAAAATTAAGCTTAATAAAAAACATTTTTATGAACTGTCATGCTGTTCTGATCATGTAAAGACAGCTACTTATAGGGTAATCCTAGAAGTGATCAAATTTGTGACAAACCATTAGATCTGTTTACTAATTATAAGGGGACTTCATATAGTGATTGTACATATGGTATTCATAGGAACATTTCATTCATTTCTTATGATACCAATGGCAAAGACTTTAAAAATAAGCGTGTTTCATTTGCAATGGAAAAAGGACAACCCAAACCCAAAGCAAAGTAGCTTTACATTTTCAAAATGAAAGCAAACCAAAAAACAAAACAAAATCCAAAAATCACTGTTGGTATGGTGTTGATGATCCCGAAACAGAAAGCACCAGAGAGCAGTTAAACTACCCCGTTTAGACTACATTTCATACATTATTCCTTACATTAACCATTATTTTGCCATTTATTTCCTAATAGCCTTTCCTTAAATCCACCCAAAGTGACTGGAAGTTTCAATGAGCAAAGAAACAGGAATGGAGACTCAAACGTTTGAATAACGGCCAGAAAAATCAAAGCTGTTGCCATATGTTAAATCCATAGGTACATGTCACTTCAGAATTGAATTCAAACTTCCCCAGTGCCTGCAATTTCACTTCAAAAAGTGTGGGATGATACAAAAAGACATTTTAGTATCAGTTTCAGTAATTTTATAATATTCTCTGAACAATGATTTTATAGCAAATGACTCCTCATAAGCAATGTACATAAATTTATTTATGCTCATATAAAAAAAGCAAGATCAATAGAAGCTCATCAATATAAGCTCAAAAATAAAAACAACACTCTGCTATAGGATAAAAAAAAGGAGGGCAGGAAAGTGAGGAGAACAAACAAGGGGAAAGAAAAACAATTAAAAACCACTGCAGAAGTCAGCAAAATACACTAAGTCTTCAGAAGGGGGAAAGAAGCAGACATGCCAGAACCTTCATATAATATTCTAAAGATCCTTGATACTAAATTACATAAGGAACTTTGAAGGTAGTGACAAAATAGCGGGTTATCGATGGGAAAGAGAGGTGTGGGAGTGTACTGGACTGAAAACTGATGAAAAAGATTTCTGGCTGTTCCTAGGCTGTTTGGACAGCATATAATCAAGCAACTTTCCATCAACCTGGAAAGGGGAAAAAGTCATGTCAGGGAAAACAAAAAGAAAAACCCCAAACATATGCTTGCTGGATTCTATGCTAAATTCCAAATAATGCCACTGTGTAATCCTTTCACTAAAGCAAAGTAAGAAGTTCAGTAGGGACTTGGTTACTTAAGAAGGACAATTCTGAACCCCGTAACTGTTGAATAAGGGCTTAGTTCTTTCCACTCAAAGAGAAGTCCAATGAAAAAGAAATACTGAAGATTTAATGAGGACATACATTATTGTTCATCTCCTGTTCTGTTGCCATACAAATCCTCCATGAAATCTCAAATCGTTAACAAATAGGAGAAGCATATTACAAGAAGTTCACCCAAAGGTCAGCTGTCTGTACTCAGCCAAAGATGCAGAGCCAGTAAGAAAGTCTTCAGTGGAACCATATTCTGTGAAAGGATGCTGGCTTAGTGTCGTCAGAGTGCTTTGGGGAAAATGCACCAACTTTGCACAAAAAAAAAAATTGTCATGTCCAAAAAACAAAGGATGAAACTTCCAAGAACATCAATGCATTTCAGTATTCCATGAAGGAAATGGGGCAATGTTTCTTTTTAAGTAATGCAGTATTAATTTTGTATGACATTATGATAGCACGGTTATCAGAAGAAAAACATTTTGACCAAAGGCATTTTTGTCCTTTCACTCATAGAAAATTTGAAAATGAATAAACAGGGATCTTAACTGAAAAGGAGGGAAATATTGAAAGCTCAAACCCTTCACAAAATACATCAGAACATGTGGTACACTGCAAATAATGTGGCTGATCCAAATAGACTTTGGATTTTGCATGCTAAGAGATTCCTAAAGACTTAATGCAATTAATTCAAAATAAAGATATTCAAAGTTTTTGATTCCAAAGCAATATTACCTGAAGCACATACACAATGAACAGAGAATAAGAAATACAGTTACCATGTCAGTATATGATCCATGTTCACTCAGCTGTAATAGCATGAGATTATGAGATAACAGGAAGAAATGTGAAAACTAGTTCCCTTAGGATGCATATCTTCACCTAAGATTTGAAAATAATTGGTGATCATTTTCAATAAAATTGGTATCATTCATATTATGCAATATGACTCTCATATAATATGGAACTGTCTTATATAGACATGCCTGAATAACTTGATGGAGGTCATTCATATTTTAAGGACCAGAGGATGGAGTTGTAGTGGTTTCTCTGCGACTAGATTAACTGTTGGAATTTGGTTGCAGTGAAAGGGTGAATACATTTTGGCTGGTTTTTAGGTTGTGACAGAAGAGTTCAGCATGGATTTACTTTGTCAGGCCTACAAGGACTCATGTGCCTTGTAGATGACCACATTTTGGAATGTGGATGTGCTTTACTATGAAATAACTCTTTTACAAGATCTCACTTCACCCCAGCAAGACACTCTGACCAGAACGTTTCTTACTTCAACCATGTCTTTCCATCAACTCTTCTCTATTCAACTTACCTGTCCTAGCAGCCATTTCCAACACTCACTTATCTCCCTTTCTCTTTTTCATGTTGTTTTTAAATACCCAACTTATTTCACACAGTTCCACAGAGGAAAAAGTTCAGTAGGAAGCAAGAGTAGACTTGCAGACAACTAATGGAGAATGCAGATGGGAAGAGAACTGAATGAATGTAATTTTTCAGAGATCCTCAAGAGAAGCAGTATTTCTAGGAAGAGCAGTGCATCCATGCTGTCTGAATTGCTTCTCAATACATGAAAATGCCCTGTCCTAGAGGAAGAAGAATCCCACCTGTTTGATATAGTTTCCCATGACAGAATATCATAGCTATTCTCTTGAGTAGCCAATACCGTGTAGTGCTTTGCAACTATGTATTATCAGCCCTTCCAGTGCATCAGAAACTCTCCACTGCAAAAGTAAAGCAGAACCCCCTACACAGAGGCTTAGACAAGGTAACCACAGTGTCAACCTGACTAGAAAGCAGTTTTCAAATTCCCTCTTTGGCTATAGCTTCTTATCATATCTCTGCCCAACTCCTAAAAAAAAGAAATCATTTTTACACAGCAACTGTATAATCAGGTGTTTACATCACAGCATGAAGACATGAACAAATCTGGAATGCCATATTTTGTAATATTTATGGAATGAGATTTTACTTTATTTATTTATTTTTAAGACTATACTCTACTGACCAAGCCATTTTCTGCGTTCTAACTCTCCCAGAGGGGTAACTTCACCATTAGTTATAACAAATTCAACAGCAACGCTTACTAAGGGAGAAGTTGCACAACAGACAGTATGCCAGCCCTTGCAGCCATCACTTTAATTTTTAATTTTGTTACCTAGCAGAACATACTTGGCATGTATGGATAAGAGCAATATATTGTCATTGCAAGTATTTCTGTATCAGCTCCTGCTACTGACAAAACTCTGTGTCTTTCTATGCAGTTTGCAAAAAAACCCATTCATGTTGTCTGGGATTTTCTGATAGCTCAAAGTTTAAATGTTCATCTGCAAGGAAAAATAAGACAAAGTAAACTGTAAATGATACATCAAATACTAAACCACAAGTTCTGTTAGTGGTGACCATGAGTTAGGAGCACAAAAAAAAAAAATTCCATTTAGCATTAGAGAATCTTACATCAAGAAAAACACTATGAAATTCAAGAAGTTACAGAAACTCCATTGACTGGAACATGGCCCTTTTGTTCTATATCAAATCCAGAAGGACAACAGGCCACTTCTATCAATCTCTGAACCATCTTTTTAGGCACGAAGACCAGAACTAAAAATTATTTTCAGTTAATTTTGTACAGCTGTTTGTAGACAAGTGCAGGAATTCTGGAATTGCTGGGAAGAAAACCTGACTGGCTGCTTTGTGCCTCTGGTGAGAGCTACAATGCGACTCAAGACTGAAAACAGGAGGAAATGGTGTTTTGTTTCCCTAGAATCAATCACTATGGATTGCCTGACAAAATTCTCTGGCGCTAGAACAGAAGACAATAAAACAGATCTATTAACAAGCCTGGAAAGCACAAAGCTAGGGTATACCATTTTCCTCATGGAGGGAAAAGTCCTCCAAATCCTTTTCCTATAAGGTGCAAGAGGTTCACAGCACGTCACAGAGCTTAAAAAAAAAAAAAAAAAAAAAAAAAAAAGGTCAGAAAGCAAGCAATAATGGTAGCAGAATACAGAAAGAGAGAAGACTTTATATTAATTCCTGTCAATTGGTAGGAAGTGAAAAATAAACACCTCACATACGTGTTAAACTGTCACCAAAAATAGACAAAACCAACACATTTGAAATACTTATATTGTAGCTTTTGTGGGAACTTATAAAGATTTTATTTCACCATGGTAGCATGTCAGTAAAATAGGGAGTTGAAATTGTAGTAATAGAAACAGATGAAAAGTTGCACCCGGACCTGCCAGGCAATAGAGGACAGAAGCACCTCCAGTTCTGCGGTGTGGGCTAGTGGAGCTTTCCCATTCTTCTCCATAATCAGCAACAAGAGAGCACAGGAGGCACTCGAAATGCTGTTCTCCCCTTCCCTCTGTTGCAGGGGACGTAGGCTGAGTTGCATACTGCAGAAATGCCGTTTGGCCTGCTATTCCCCACCCGCCGGGGATGAACAGGCTTTGCAAGGCCATCTAAAAGAGACAATGAGAGCTGGACATTAAAGCTACCTTTCCCAGAGAAAACTTATGTGGAAAGTAAAGCCGAGTGGCATTTTCCAAGCTGAATGTTCAGCAAGTAACAAAATTCAGCTACATAAAGTTCCCACTGAGACAGTTGCTTCCTGGTTATTGAACTGCAAGATGGAGTCTGGCACTGAAGACAGAAAAAAGTTAAAGTCTATTGGACATAATTAAGGTGTCTTCAGAAAAGAAGATGGGAGAGCGAAACACCTTCAAGAAACCGCCAAATCCGGGCATCAAAGAAAGTTTGCAGTTACTTTCATGCCAAGAGTACTGGAAAATTCTCAGAAAATGATTTGCTAGGTCTACAGCGGAGACAGATATGAGACAACACACTAAAATAACACCTGTACTGGTAAGCAGGTGACCCATTTATTATTCCTTAACAAGTTCTCAAACACCGCTAGATCTGAAGAATTGACTGCACAAACATTCTTAGTTCATGGGAAACATAAAATAAAAATACATTGGCTTCAGTATCATAAGAAAAGTGTTGCCTCATGTTTTCCTCTGTCGCTCTGGCTCTTTGCAAATGACTATTCCCTTTCATCATCAAACCCTTAACCAAAAGGCCCTATGGATGGTTTGCCTTTGCAGACCATTTACCGTGGCCTTGCAGGTACCAGCAGTCTGCAGACCAGAGTTTCATAACTCTGGGTTTAAGAGCAGCATGGAATCACTAATGAAACGAGCTAAAGTAATTTCAAAAAGCCATATGGTGAAAAAATAGCATCAAAACATTAAATCCCTTCTAGCTAAAGCCTAAGAGCAGTATCTTTAAAAAGTGAAAAATAGAAACATAGCATCATCTGTTAACAGTTTTATCTCTTAGGATCTACTGCTTTGGAAAACTTCATTGAAAAACTCAAAACTAGACCAAGGCAAGATACATAATGAAGAAATGAAGAAAAAGGAGTTACCGATAAAAGAATCTTTACTAACACACATTGACAACATCCAAAGATAACGACAGACCTGGGACATTAAGCCAGTTTCTCTTCCTCAGATGTTTTGAAAACTTACGGATTAGAGGTATGTACAATGGTATAGACATGTAAACTATTACATAAAGGCATAAAATTATTATTAACCAGGTAAGAATATGTACATTACGTTAAGCTTTCATCCTCCTGTATGCATCCACTACGTTTCCATTGTCCTGCATGCACTGAAATGTACAATTACATTAATCTGTGGTGGTGTAATTACTTCTAGTTGTAATTAGTAACAGCTGTGACATTCAGAGTGGAGTTCTATAAGCAATAAACTTCTCCCAGAGTTTATTAACCAGAGTCTTTTTGTAGTTTTATGTTGTGTTAGTAAAACTTAAGGAAAATTCATGTGTTGGAATACAATCTCTCCTCCATCTTCTTTCTACAAAATTAAGGCTCCTGTACCTCTATTTACAGAACATTTTATGATTGCTGTTTTCTGCACAGTCCCAGTTTTTTTTCCCACTGGCATTCTTAAGTCTTTCTATAGGTGCAGCAAGCAGCATACAAGCTGTAAACCACAGAATCCAAGCCTACTCCCACAGCCCTTTTGACCACTAGGAACAGCTGAAAATACAAGCTTCCCACTGAACATGCAGACAACTTGGAACTAAAATATCTATAAAGAAGCCATTTATTTAAATCCAAGAGTTGATTTTGAAGCTCAGATGACAACTGGTTGAATGTAACATGGGTAATTTCATAGTTACAAAGTAACTAGAACTAGACTATTCTGGAGTCCCAGCTATCCTCCACGTGACAATAGATCCACTGAACTCTATTCTACTGCCGAAACACCTTGTCTTTCCTCTGACAATTTCTGGAAGAAGCCTGTATACTTTCAGTATACTTTTTAAAAAAAAATTAGTACAGCACACACTTGTTTACTTTCTGATTGAAAATAAAAATTCTTTTGATTATATTTATTTCATTTTCCATTTCAGAGAGAAAATAAACAGCAATTTTTTAAAAAATTAATTACCTGAAGCTGCTGGGAAAAAGTAAAACAAATTACAAAATCCATCAAAATGATGCATTTGATTGTTAGAGTCTATGCTTACAGCTACAGAATGTAGCTGAACCTTACGGCAGAATATACAAGACAATAAAAATATTACATTTATATTTAAAAATGTAGGTCAAGAAGTATTTGTCAAGTATAGCTTGCAATGGAACAATGTAAATACACATCAGCTGTCGTAACGGCTACAAAAATACACTAAATACTACTGAAGGCTGTAAAATGCACAATCTAATTCCATATCTTTCTTACCAGTTAACTACCTTAACTTGAAATATAATTCATATATCGGGGTGGGAGGTGCGTGGAGGGGCAAGGCAGTTAACACTGATATGTCTGAATCTGACTTTTTTTAACTAGGAAGTCTTGAGATTTCAAAAAACAAAATTAGAAAGTTTAAATTTCCTTTGTTTAGAAAGCAGGAAGGCTTAATTCACTAAACCCATCATCTGGAAAAAGAAAAATATTACTAAGCTATATACTAGTAAAATCAGAGCTCACTAGGGAGATCTCTTTCTTAAATAATTGTTTTAAAAAGAAAACAGCAAACAATTTAAAACCTCAAAAATAAGCTATCAAACATCCCTCATCAAGAACTGATGCCTAAGACCAGACGTCTGGAGCTCATCCATTTCATCTCCTCAGGCATCCATACAATAAAAAAGGCTAGCAGCACTTTATACATATTCATAACAATCTACTTGCTTTGCATTAGGCAACTTCATTCAAATTCATTATACTGAAATCAAAGCCAAGTTCCCAGATTTTACGCTCATTTAGAGAATAAAAAAAAAAAGTCTTTAGGAGTCAGTATAAGTAGTTCACAAATACTATACTGATGAGGATTATGAAATAACTCAGATTCGTCATCGTAGATTATATCCCATACAAACATGGATGAAGATGTAAAAGGCCAGAAGATCTCCACTGATCTTGCTATGATTTTCTCAGGTCACCCTGCCTCCCCCCCCAGCCCGTCATCCTCTGGGATTGTTCCTAAACCCAGACACAAGAACTGAGGACACCACTACCCAGCTATCATCTTGGAAAAACTATTCATGCATTAAATTGTCTGGTTAGTTTACTTCTATACCTGATATCCTAAATAACCTTTGTAAATACTGTGACACCAGTACCAAAATTTTGACAGTCGCACAGGAATTGTATTTGAACACCTTCTGAGCAATGTGGTGCTCACAGTCACTGCTAAACCACCCCTTCAATGTTTCAGCTAAGAGAAAAAACTCATTTTGCAACACTGGGTCTATTCAGCTACTTTCTATTATCAAACATCCCTTCCAGCTGGAAGGGAAGGTAGCTGGAGAGCCAACAGCAAGCTCAACTCCTAAAGCCAACACAGTCAGGCTTCTAGCAAGTCCCTGAAACTGCACAGCAGTGGAGCTGAAGGATGCTCTGGATCAGTTAACTACTGACAAAGTGTGGAGGGGAGAGGAGGGGCAGGTATGTGAATAAACTGTCTCGGCAGGACACTGTTGACGATGATATGCTGTTGGGATACCAGAGTTTACAGTAATGCACTATAGGTCACTCCTGCGTAGACCACTGAAAGCATTCCCCTTCCCATTCCTTTTCAGTAATGAGATGCAGCCAATTTGTGAACTTAAGTGCCAGTAATAAGCAGATAATGCTACTTACGCTTCATGGTATGTTCACCTACCAATCAGTATGTATTGATTAAAAAAAAAAAAAAAAAAAAGATACATACTGAGTTCTCACGGTGGCTAAGGGAGGGAGGAAACAAAGAAAAAAAAATAGCAAAGCTTGAGCTTAGTGAATGTAAGTTTTAAAAAAAAAAAAAAAATCTAAAAAACTAATTATTTAAGATCTTGTGATTTCCAGGCTAATATTGCAATGGTTAAAACATTTGATTTTGAAGGTATTGATGCTGAAAAATCATTGACTTTACATGCAATAATTTTCAAAACAGAAATTATACAATGTATTAGTGATGAGATAGCTTAACATCACATATCAGAACATTAGGTTCCCTGGGTTCAGTTTTCTTTTTATTTAATATTCT
This sequence comes from Vanellus vanellus, assembly GCF_965231255.1. Taxonomy (NCBI): domain Eukaryota; kingdom Metazoa; phylum Chordata; class Aves; order Charadriiformes; family Charadriidae; genus Vanellus; species Vanellus vanellus. The sequence goes on along the minus strand of NC_138913.1, from coordinate 22,688,190 downwards.
TTCCATGCTTGCACAGCCAAAGAGCTTGTTGAAAACTGCTTTAATAAAATTACCCAAATACAGACTCATACAGAGTCAGCCTGTATTACAAATGCCTGAAAACAGAAATTAATAATAGAAACACTGGCAAAAACCGAACTATCTATCATAAAAAGTAGCATAATTACTCTGTGTAGGTAGCAGGATTGCATTTGCTGACTTGCATGCTGCAGGTCCACATAATAGCTATTAACACCTTAGGATACACGTTTCACATCCCAGTACCACTTCCTCAGCTGTTTGCCCTCCACTGCTTTCACCATTTTCCTCCTTACCCCCACAAAAGACAAATCCCACAACAAAAACAACCAACACCACCAAGCAAATAAACGGCACAGCACTCAAGCCACAGATCTGTAGTCCTTTTGCAAAGATGTATTTATCCATCGAAAAGCAGATCCAAACCAGACTCTCAATTTACATGACCAACTCAGAGCCCAGATAAACTAAATATCCAGATGTCAGACAAAGGAGCCATGTTCTTTGAAAAACAGACAAATTGGATTTAAAAGACTAAACAGAGATTTAATTATTGAAATGCGTACATGGATCTGATTGGCTGCAGATAGAGAAGACAGCCAATGTTACAAAAAGTTGCTCACAAAATTAAGCTCTCTGCACAAAGTCTCATTTCTCCAGTGCTGAATCCTGCGGTTGTGAGACATCTTCACTTTTGTTCACCATACACTAGTTGCTTCTCTCAAAGCAAACATTAACTTCTCAGAGAAAGAAACCATTAGAAACACATATCGTGGGCCTGAACTAAAAGCTGAATACTATTGCAACTTGGCTGCATGCTGAAACTCAGCAGGAAAGAGGCTGGAGTCCAGAGCCTATTCTAATCAGGTAAACTAAGCACCAAAACTAAGCATCTCTTTTTATACTCCATGGAAACACTTTTTTCACTATCCCCCCCCCCCCCCCCTTTTTTTTTTTTTTTAAACGTTTCGGAGATGACACTGAGAACTGCCTTCATATCATATCTTATTGAGGTAAATCCATTGCCAATACATCAAGCTTAATTAAAAAAAAACCCCACAACTAATTTTTAGGTTGAGTTTCTCTTCCATATTAAACTGTCTCCTCTTCTCTGAGGAGGACTCATGAACAATCATTCTCAAATTCCATAAAATATGCTACGAAACTTCTAGAATTAATTCATCAACTACTTGAGGTTCATTTCAGACTGGTTTTATAAAATACACCTTCCAGATTTACAGAGATAGTGCAGAGAAAAAAAAATAATATCTCCTGTAAATTTACAGGAGAAACAAGAAAGCGGGATTATAGTTTTATCCTGCATGACAACGTACAACTACAGGTCTGTAGTCATGGAACCCTGCAAATAGGTCCACCATTGCTGATCTGTCAGCCTAAGGTTTTCACTGAACTTCTCTCTTGTTGTTACCAGTACAAAGCTGTTCTATATGATATGCATTTACGACTTGCACTTGATTGAAAATGGAGAGATGAAGATGCAAACAAACTTCCCGAACTGCCAGTTGGCAGTATACCAGAGGTCTTTCTTCTGGTAATCAGCCAAACAAAGAAGTTTCGCAAAAGTCTGCCCAGTTGAATCTATCCCACAGCAACTATGCTGTCTGGTCTTCCATCCATTTCTTGAAGGAAACACGTTCATTCAACTGGGAGTCACAGGATCTACTGCTGAAGTCACAGGTTCTACATCAACTCTAACGGGCCAAGGATTTTATCACTGATCCTCTGAAATACAGTATTTGATAGATTTTACTGCATAAACCCCTCCAAACTGGAGTATAATTACTAGACAGATAAAATACAGTAGCCGCCGTTTGTTTTCAGGAAAACTATAACCAATACAAGCTATGCCGGCTGCATATATTTTTTTATTACTACTCATGGAGTTAAAGCAGACCCTAATGCTCTGGTCACCCTTGGTTTTCCCCAAGCCAACTGATGCAGATACAGAGTTCAGAGTGGGGCCAGGGGTGCAGGGGGAATTAAAAAATTATGTCAATCATATACACACAGAAAAGTCAAGAACAGCTTCAATTTCCTAGTGCCAATGGTAAAGAAAAGGGAAAGATGCTCCCCAAGAATTTGTCTTTCCTTGCTTTAAATCTCTTCATCATTCCATGTTAGAGTCTTGTTTGTTCATTTTTAAACTGGTATTTTGTGTGAAAAAGTGCTAAAGAATTTGACATAGCACAATGAGTATAATATTTTTTCCTAAGACTAATTGTCCTGGTTTGAGGTAAAACAGAACCAATTTTGTTCAGTAACTTCGCTTCTTAGCTAGGCCTCTTTAACTACTGAAATTAACTGCATATTGTGCAGACAATGTTCACTCTCTCAGAGTGATAAGACCAATTGTTTATAGCTGATGCCCAGGCGTGGTATGCAGAGAGGCTCTTGTTTATACTTATTGCTACAACAACCAAGGCCAGCTCACTTTGTTATTTGCCCTGTTGGAGGGTTGGAAATAGAATAGGGTAGAGGGGTCCCACCTGCGATGAGGAGCGGACAGGACAGGTGACCCAAAACTGACCAACAGGGTATTCCATCCCATCTGCCTCATGCTCAGTATAAAAGCTGAGGGATCAAAGGGTCAGCTCTCTTCCTTCAATGGCCGACGTCTGAGGAGGACTCTGTTCGTCTGCCTGCGATCCCGATCCTGAATCCAGATCCAGAATCCAGTTCCCATCCGTCACTGAGTCCAGCCTGGGACTGCCCCAGTGCCAGCCGGTGTTGTGACTGTCATCTCGGGAGCTTGATATGGTTTTGTATATATTTTTCATCATTTCTTTTTATTTTATTATTAATATTTCATTAAAGTAGTTTAGTTCCTTCTGAACTCATAAGTCTCTTATTCCTCCTCTGCCTCTCTCTTTGAAGGGGGGTAGAGGGGACGGAGCAGCTGTCAGTCCCGTCTGGGGTCCCCCAGGTCCCCAGTAGCCAATTTGGCCTAAACCATGACACTAATATTCAGAGCTATAATTTTGGGTAACTTGGTGGTATTCCCAACGGGTGAAGCAGATGGAAGAGAAAGGTTAATTACAAGGAGGATTTTGAGAATTCATCAAAATCCATACAGATCAAAAAACTAAATGACAAGTCACTGGTTATAGTCAAGATTTAGATTTTTGTGACAGATTATGATAGGAAAAAACGTCAGGGTAGTAGCTCAGATCTCAAACCAATTCTCTTTACCCTAAACCTAACTCTTCTTATTATTTTTATTTTGTATTTTTTCCTCTTTTCTCCAGAACTAGGCTATTACATTGCCAGTTGGCCAACAGCTCATTTACAGACACTGATACTGATTTCTTTTAAAGCAGCTACCTTCAAATAATGAAAATATTTTTTTTCCCTTGTCTTGGTAAAAAAAGTTAATTTCAAATAACTAAATAAAACTTTAATTCAAGATAGGAAGTACTTAGTAATGCAGCTGTAAACGGTGAAGATAATGAAAAATAGCTTCAGTAACCAGAACCTTTTCTCCATCAAAATACTGCATTAAATGTTACCAGTGTCTAAACATCAAACCAAACAAAAGGAATTGGGGTAAAATAGGGCCCAAGCTTTCTTCACTACCTTTGCTTTAATTTGCTCTTCCATCTGCTGGTGGCAATTAGCTCTCCATCATAGAAGCAAGTGGACTTGTCCTGGTCCTTAGAAGAATGCAAATATCTTCCTCACAGCAAAGGCCTGCCATATTCTATAGCAACATGCTGCAATACAAATGAGACACATAAATTGCCTTTTGTAAACAGTAGTTACTAAATCTGTCAGTGCTCTTTTTTCTACAAAAAAAAAAATGCTTTGATACTTCTTTGGCTTTATACAACATCATTAAGCTGCCTCACCTAACAACAAAGGCTTCATCTAACGGCTTTTAACACACCTAGAGATACATGGGAGAATATATCTGGAGAATGAAAAAGTAGCTGTTGTTTACTCCAGGGTTTCTAAGCCCCAGGGTTAGAGATCCCACCAGCACTAGCACTGAGCAAGTCAGCTTTCAGTCCTGCTGCTGCTACAATGCATAACAAGAGTGCTTGGTACCTGCAGTATTGCCCTTTTTCCTGACAGTGATATCTAGTTTGACACTGCCATCACACCTCTGCCAAGCAAAACAGAGTCGGCTATTGCCTGTTGGGTTTCTGGTTGAGAAGCAGTCAGTAACGGAGTCTGACATTTTAAGCCTACCTTACGTATCTATCCCATAGCATGTTTACTAGACTGATAAGATGCAGGCAATCACTTCGGTTAGGAATTTCAGCTCAACGTTAGAAGTTTTACAGAACTACTTCACTTCAAGAACTGGGTTTAGTGAGAAACTGAGGCCTTTTCCTAGCTCACACATTACTCTCATACCTACCCTGTATAAAAAAAATTACTATAAACAGATCTTTCTAAAATAGACGTCAAAATTTAAACTTTTTTCCTAAATAAAAAGCATATGCTTCAATTTACATACTGTAATTTGCTCCAATAACAGTGATTAATACAATTCATAGCAGAAAAAAAAAAAGCATCCACATATATCTCTTGCAACGTTACAGCATTAATGTTTCAAAACTCTACAAAAATAACTAAAAAGAGTATATCATAGGTAGGCAAAATCTAGCTGGTCATAGCAGACTCTTTTTAGATCTAACGCTTAACAAAAGATAACAAAAATTAAACAACAACAACAAAAAAAGAAGAAACAGAAAACATTAAAATATTGTTAACATGCTCATTTGAAATACTGATTAAATAAGAAATTTTGAAGATTTGAAATTTGGAAAGATTTACTCTAATAACATTAGAGTAAAAACAAAATTAATGTGTGGTTACACAATTGAATTATTGTGAAATTAACCTCATTTGAAGAAAGATAAGTAAAACTACTCTTTTCTAAAATTGGTTTTCTTATTGGAAAATGAATTCATTATAAGACACAACCATATCTAGGCATCAAAGCAATGTAGTTATTTATATAGTTGCAACTTTGTTATTCATGGGGAGAAAGCATTTAAGGCATTAGCTGTTATCACTAATCAACTCAAACTTAAAACTGATTGTTCTATTAGCAACAGCTGAATCAAAGCAGACAAAAAAGCAAAACTATATACGCATGATTTAAAATTATCTTGCTATTAAAGCACAGCTTTTAAATGAGCTACTACTACTCCAGAAAATGAGCAAGTCTGTCACTGATTGAGAATCTTGTCCTAGTACATGACAACTGTGACACATTAGCAAGCAAGCTTCTTAACAGCTCAGTCTTTCAATACTGGCATGATCAAACCATTGAATTTTGACATGTGCCATGCTTTGAACGCTGCATTGGAGGCACCACAGAGGATAACACCACCGATCTCTAACCCTTGCAGTTCCCAAGGCCATAGCTGCTGAAATTATACTGAAATTGGTATATATGGAAAAATCACACCAAGTTGTATGCTATTTTATATACACCAGTAAAAAGTTAAGATTCTCATCAGTCAGAGAGTTATGCTGTTTAATTTAACACCTGAAGATTTATTAGTTTTGTACATTAAGCTTATCATTGCCTCTTTTTATGCTGCTATTGAGACTGAACAGTTTAACTCCTTATCTAATTATTACCACTAAATTATAGTTGGTATGGGGAGTCACACAGCACCATTAATTATCTGACAATGCAGAATATAAAGATTTTAATGGAAACCACTACATCTGAACTGCTTTAGCCTCCACCTTTGTCTCTTCCCCAGGCATAAATGCAGCATTTTCTTGACTATGTGCCCATATAATCTTCATTCTCTTTCAAAAAATGTCAACTTAAAGTTATTCGCTTCTGAAATGCTTTTTATATAATACTTGGCACCTATCAGTGAGAGAAAACCCACATTTGCATATTTACTTTTCACGAAAGCAGCAGCTGAGGTACAGCCCAAAATTGACTAACAAAAGCAGTGGCAAAAATTTACAAAGCACCAGGTTCCCTTCTGTGGCTGCCACTACAGATTGAGTTGCTTGAAGGTGCTGCTAACACTCACTATAGCTGGGATGCTTTTAGTTTTAAAAATAATGTGTCAGGCCTCATGAAAAGAGGGCCCTACGTATATTGTGAGCACAACAGACCAAATGCTGTCAAAAGATCCAACTCCTTATAGTTATATTTGTGCCTCAGAGAGGCAAGTAAAAAGATCTTGGGCTCTCTGCAACATAACTGTGCCTTAAGATATTTAGTATTTTTCCTCTTTATATAAAATTTAAGCTAAACAAAGAAATTCTTTGGAAGATTCAGCATTTCCATCTTAAATACCTTAAAGGTTTTTTGCCTGTGAAGAAATTAAGGTACTGATTAAAGCAGCGATTTATTCCATTTCCTTTTTTTGGAGTCAGCTGTAGATACCTTAAGTGTTCTATAAAACGGATACATATGGCCACGAATAAGGCAATTGTGGCTTCAGAGAATTTTCTACAAGGATTATTTACAATTTGTTTCAATCAGCAGAGGCAGCATTAGTATCTGCACCATAGCAATCTTAATCAGAAAACGCAACACTTAATTCTGTCAGTATTCAGAATTCTCTCTCCTAACAGCTCTTCAGTGTTTAGGTATCTTGGTACTGTAATTTAGTGTTCAACTGGCTGTAATTAATCAAGTCATGATGTAATAAAAACACACGGATGTTTCCATTCAGAATGTTCAAACAGTAAGTATATACTTAGCCAAGGAATCAAAATCTGCCTAGAAATGTTTACAGACCCCACTTAACTTCCTGACATTTTAAAATGCCACATGTCTTGCAAATTTACATTGGTGCAGACAATGAATTTTCTTGCACATAAGAGACCATCAAGCCATGCTGCTCTGACAACTGAGTACCTGTAGAACTAACAGCAACCTCACAAAATTGTACTTCCTCATTTAGAAAACATACTTGCTAAGATTCCACATGGTTAAAAGTGTTAGAAATACGGGCACTAGGTTTGCCGATAAGAATAAACTCATCAGGGTGTTAGTTTATCATCCGACATTTTTACAGTTTTGCCCAGTCCTCCTTTACTAGCCCAAGCAAGCAGCTGCCACGCACACACACTAACCGACACTGCAGTGGCAAGTTAGCTACTAAGAGAGCACATCTGCTAACTAAAATGAACCATATTCACACCTTTGGCTTAAAATACAGACTACCTAACTTTAAGGTCCTAACGAAAAGTGGCTGAACATCAATTAGAAAAAGAGATGCCTATAGAGCAATCTGGAACCACCAAAATGCTGAACTAGCTGCTGAAGCATCTCTCTCTTCAGAGCCCAGCACAACGAAGATTTTAATTTAGGAACCATAGTTCGTAATGTAAAATTAGTTACAAATAGTAGTATTTCAAACCACCTACAATTCATTTCCTAAACCAACCAAGGCCAGCTCTGTGCAGAATCATTTTGCCAGTATGACAATACCAGGTTTTATTTGTTTGTTTAATTCTGACCATGTAATCACAGCCATGAAATATTTTTATCTGCAACACCTTAGCCAGCAGAGTGCATGTGCTTCCTCTCTCCGGCAAAATAAGCTGTATTGGCAAAAGGCAGAGTTTGGCTAATGTAACTACCACTATATCCAATGCTTCTGCATGCACATACAAGATAGTCAGGGTTGAAAACTCGCCCTCCCTCAACCACCACAGCTCTGCAGGAAGTCCTGTAGCAAAGAATTCACATTCAGTATCCAAAATACTAAGTATTTCTTTCTGTTTGTTTCTGCCAGTAAAGTTGACAGATCTTGGTCTATTCTATTTAATTTTTACAATTACCTTAGTAATTAGTTATGGCTGGGGGGAGAGACAAACAGAAGATTTCTAGCCCCCACAGGCAACATTTTCATATTTTACGTGTTTTGTGAGCCTTTGTTATCATTTGTCCATATTCTAACCTTTGTATGGGTTGACACTGGTGCATAGTTATACCCAATTTAATGTCTACAATAAGTTTTACTAGCATGGCATTTTCTCCTTCCAGGTAAGTCACAAGACAGTTTATCAGTCCATACCTAACACTGATCCCCGAGGTATCATTCCTGCCTCCTTACAGTTCAATACTTTTCTTGCTATCATTAATCCTTTTTTTTTTTTCCCCACTGGTGAAACTAAAGTACAGTTGATTAGCAGCAACACAGCCACGTTACCCTAAAGGGTATGAGCGAATGGCTCTTAGAGGAATGCAGACCTCCAAAGAGAGTAATCGCGCACATCTCAAAAGTGTTTCTTCAATGTCTGTAGCCCTGATGTCTCACTTCACCAGCCCAGTTCTGACCAGAGTTTTACACTGACTTCAGAGTAAAACCAGGGTAAAAAAAATGAGGAATTAAGCCCTTGGTGGAGTGAGCAGAACATAATACGAATACAACAAAAAAGCATTTTCATCAGGATATATAACACAAATCTTTTTCTATGACCAAACCCCACTAGTTCAGCTGTTCCAGTTATGCCAAACACATTCATACAACTCAGTAAATGCTACTGTAAAGGTAAAGCAACCAGTGATCATTTTCTGCTGGAAGTATGAGCATATGCATCATCATACTCTTCCTAAAAGAGGGAAAGTATGATGTAAGGTGACACTACACACATCTAGAAGGAAAAAAGAAAAAAAGGGAAAGGGTAATTAAATTTTTGGCCATCAGCCCAGTTAGCATTTACTCCAGGGAAGAAGAGAAAAACCAAAATGGTGCATGAGATTACACCTGGCCTGAAAAGCAGAAACATCTGCTGAGCTCATAAATTACTGGATTAGTTCTGCCCCAGGAAGCCAGCCTGGTACAGGCTCTACAGACCAGTTTAACTGTGCACAGTAAAAAAATAGAAGAAGTTGTGCTGAATTAATTTCCCATTAGAAACGAAGGGGGGGTTGAGGAGGGAAGAAAAACATGCTTAAATGCTAAGTGCAGGTTCCTTCTGCAAACTACAGCAGAGCTTGCATTTGACACCACACTTCTCTGAAACAGTTAAAAGGGCAAGCTGTAAGGACAGTTTGCAGACATGGTTCAATTTGACGGTTCAAATGGTTCATCCATTTTGTGTTTGTTTTAACCAAGCTGGCTGATACACTACTAATCATTTTTCCAAAATTTCTTTAATCCAGTCTGCGGAAAAAATAACCCACTACCCAAAAAAAACACCCTACCCCAAGTCACTGAATTCTTGCTCTGAACTGTAATGTAATAGGGACTGCTTAACCAGACCTTTTACACTTTTTTGGCCAAATTAGAGAAAATACACTTAGGAACAAAAGAGTCAAATGGCCTGGAGTAATCACCTGAACTTACACCTCTGCTCTCTTGTGTCTGGAAAACCTTACACCAGAACTTGGTAACACAGCTCCTCACTGTGCCCTTTCCTACCCTGCCCAGTCTGAACACATGCAAAGCTGTGAGGGAGAAAAACCAATCCAACAAACAAACAAGTCCCAGTGCCCCCAGCCAAGGGGAGTCCAGACAGCACTAAGCTATGGGACATGACGGACCTTGCCTCTACATCTGCACAACATTGCAGGTTCCCTTCATTTCCGGCCATTGTGTTCATGCAACTGGGGAGTCAGAACCTGGAACAGAGAATTTGGAAATTGCAAATGCCTGGTGTCATGAGACAGAGCTAACAGATGATTTGCTACTGTAGTACTGTGCTGCCACTCTTCCTGAACCATCACAGCATGGGAATTTGGTCCTGCACTGAGGACACTAAGGCTTGTCACCGAGTACCTCAGGACAAGCACAGAGCTGAGAGCGTGCATCTGTGCAGGCACAAAAAGCAACTACCTTTACCTGAACAGATTTTGATTCCTCCTTACCAGAGTGCAGTGCTCACCATTTACACAGACCTTCAAGGATTTATTTTCCCTCATCACACTGAGCTTCCCTACTCTGTTGCACTGTGGCTCTTCCCTAAACCCTTCTGCTCTGTTCCAAAGACAGCCAAGGGTCATCTTCTCCATTACTGCAAAGTATTAATGTTCAGGAATCTGAATACATCCTGGTTTCATCCACGAATGTAACCCCAAAATTATTCCTAGCAGTGACGTGTAGAAGAGGAGACAGTCTAAAACTTCTCTGTTCAGTTTTCTTGAATTAGTAAGTAGTCTCACAGGATTTTCCTCTTTCTCAGATGACTGTATGTTTCCAAACTGGGTGGGAGATAACAGTGGTGAGTACACTAAAGGCATTTCAGACAGGCAAATATGGTAAGTCAGTATTTTGCCATGCTGTATTTAAAAATGAAATTGGCACAGCATTTTGGGTAACAGCATGTTAACGTTAAACAGCATGTTGCTGTTTAATCACATTTAATTCTAAAAAGTGCAAGATTTAAATAATTTTCTCTGGCAAGCTCAGTTAAATTCCCTGACAGAGTTAGAGCTGGATGTCATGGGCTGGTCTTTTCAATCCAACAGGGTTGTCCTAGTTTCCTTCCTTTGCAAGTTATTTAGGGAAAAAGCTCTCTTTAATTGATGCCTTGTCTATTAGTTACATTTAAATTGATTGGCATTGCTACCTAGCTTATTTTGAACAGTATCATTTCCAGAAAAACAGTAATAATTAAAAATTATACATCTATCACCGTAATTACAACTAAAAGTCACTCAAATTTTAATTGATCCTTTGAAAAGTGAGACAGAAGTCATAGACCAACTGCTCTATAGGTATTAACTTCTTCACCTACATGTTCTGGGTGAAAACCACATCATGTCATTATGTAAACAATCACTGGACTACTTCCAAGGTTATATCCTTCACAGCTGTGAACAGGCAAAGAGCAATATGAAAAAAAATACACAAAAAAACCCACATGGCGAAGCAGAATTCGATTTGCATCAGCCAAGGTACAGAAGGACCATATCTTGAGGGTTACCAGTAATAACTACAAAACAGCTTATATACACCAAGTATGATGAAAGCCATTCCAGTTAAATGCTCATCAACCATCAACATGAGCATTTGCAAAGAAAAGAAACCTTCAGAAAGTCATAACACTGACAGAGTTATGTATTCCCTGTATAGGAAGGTGGTGCTGTTTTTCTTACGTGGTTGGAATTAATGAAGGCAAACAACAGTACAAAGAAAACTTCAGATGTTCTAAAAAACATAAACATCTGAAGTTCCTTCCCCTAACTTGCAATGTGACTTTTAAAATTTTTTTAATAAGCCATTCATAGCCCATCTTAGAGGATAAACATTTCACTATGAATTCCTTCTGAACTACAAAGGTCATAAAGGAGGATTCAGTACACTGAAAAGCATCGGTCCTAATGCTACAGTCATGATGCTGCTTTCCAGCTTCAGGCCCACTAGTATCGTACAGAGAAAGTATCTCTTGTCTAACTATAATTCTTTCTACTCCAGCACATAGGAGAAATCAAATCATTTGTCTCTTGCACTGATACTGTATTCTTTGTTTAAAGGTCATCTTAAATTTTGAAGTTTCAAAACCAGTAGGTGTTTCTAAATAAAGTTCTACCTGAGAATAAATAGGTACTTCAGATATTTTCTAGAGTATGACTTCAAGTTGTCAGTCAGTTTCCAGTTCAGCCGAGGTAAACAATCTATTGGAAATACACCGGATTTTTCTCTTGCAACCATTCAAATCAGCACACTGAGGCTTTGCTTTTGTTTTTGCAAATATTTGGTGTCTGCCAGCTAACCCTACCACCAACATTGTTACAGTTTCATGACTGAATTTTTGGGGAGAGGGTTGAAAGAACAAAACCTCGTTTATTTCTGTTACAAGCAGGAGCCATCTTTGCCTAATACCTTTGATCGCACTTGAGCTAATTATACTGCTATTTGCTACAAAAAAAATCAAACGCTTTGTGGACTGACAAGTGTGTAAACATAAAACCCAAGCAAGCCCTGGGCATCACTCACATCTATCCTAAACCAGTGGTTTCTATCTGGCAAAGGTCCTCGTGACACATCCAAACAGGAACAACAGAGCAGAACTCCTCTCGAGTCTAGAGAAAGCTTTCTTTTCCAGGAGGCAACTATACATCATGTCACTGCGATCTGACAACAGCTAAAAATTACTGTATTTCTGATAGCCCCAGAGGATAAGGGAAAAAACACAGATAATTACAGAATTGCCTTTCAAAAAAACCTCACAAGCAGAAGTTAGCCTAGTTTTGAGGAACTGCCTCCATTTCTGCAGATGTGATTTTTTGCAAGTGTAAATTATAGGCCCAATCCAATACTTACTGAAGACAACAGAAAAAGGTTCTGTTGATTTCAGCAGGGTTGAGATAAAGCCTACATTTGAGATAAAGCCTACATATCAACGTGCAGCTGCAAAAAAAAAAATTATTAATTTCCTGCATAAGTTCTGTTTGGACCCACAAATAATTGCAGATTCCAAAGTCCTCAAATTCCAAGTCCTCAAAATAAGAAGTAAAATTGAGTTACATTTAAAAGTCAGGATCAATAGCTGTCAGCCCCATGGGTTGACAGCACTTCACTACTGTTGTGGAAGAAACTGGTTTTGAAACACTTACATAATTATTTATAACCTTTTTGCAATCCACCCTGTGTCTTTATCACCACATAACTTCAACAAAGGAGAAAAGGGAAGAGAAGACGGATATTTCATGCCTTAATGATGTGTGTAGTGGACACCTTGGTAAGTTTTCACAGGGCATAGAAAGAAAAACAGGAGATTTGATGGACAAGTCTACAAAACAAAAGAATTACTTTTATAATGTTTGTTAACAAATACGTAATTTTATGAAGCCTGTAGTATTTGAGGCCAGATCGTCCCATTGGATAAGTAGACGTTCCACACCCGACTGAACATAACATCTCCTCAAGTTGCCCCCCAAGTGCTTGGAATAACCTCAAACTCCCAATGAAGTTTTTAAAACTGACAAAAAGAGGCCCACAAGAAAGAACGAAGGCAGGCCCCACAGAAGGTGTCACTTGTGCCCTAAAAAGGAAAGACCAAAATCAGTGGTTACTTTCTAAAACTCTGAGCAAGGCCGCTTCACCTCCTATTCTTAAAAGTCAATAGCCAACGGATTAACAGGAATGATACAATACCAAGAAGCAAGGAGCGTGCAGAATATAATTTTGGGAAGAAGCAGTTGAACAAAAGAACGTTTGAAAATTAAAGTAATCTGAGGCAGGTAACCAAGGAGAAGGAATAATACAACATACTCTGAACGTATTTTCTGCCCCAACACACGTATGTAACTCCCCATGACTACTGCCGTCTTACTATCACCACATTCACAGTAAAACATTCACAGCACATCTGTTTCATTAAAAATAAATGATCAAACATAGGGATCATAAAACTTTATACTTCCATGAAAATAACCGTTATTTTTAAAACACACCTCAAGGTAACGGGAACTCACCACATGCACTGCTTTCTTTTCTAGCACAGGTAGTGTATATGGTAACTAAAAATTTGCTAGATTAACAGTCCTAAACAGAGTTAGCTTTAGTTTCACACATGTACTAATTGCCAATAAACACACACTTGTTTTGCTAAGGATATTATTGTTTATCTGATAAAATAATACAAGTTTGATATTTATTTTAAAACTGAATAATGGAGTGTTTTTCCAGTGCTGGGCCACAGACAGCTCAGAATTATTAGTTATCTAATGCCCTAACGTCTGTTGAATGAACTTAACTGAATAAATTTAGCATGAATTTACACACCAATTTTACCAGAGTCGGCAGACTGGATTACTTATCTCTTTCAGACTACTTAAAGGAACCAGGCTCACCAGCAACCAAAAGAATGTCTGTCACCTGAGGCTCAGTCAGTTCATTACGAATGTTCAGTTTAAGATGCTTATCAGAAGACAGGAGGAAAAGGAAGCTTAGTGAGGAACAAAAGAACATGACCAAAAAAATACACACTCCTTTCTCTTTCCCTTCAGCTGCAAAAACCCCACAGTCCACTGAACTCCAGTAACTCTGAATGCACCCATGATCAGACCCTAGATAGCTCTGAAACAAAGGCAGGCATAAAGAAGACAAAAGTTTACATTTTATACATTTTTCTAGGTATGTATAAAATTATTTTAGACTCCACAGTTGGGGAAATTAACTCTGGTTTACAACTCTGTGCCAAAAGCTTTTTGAAGGTTATACAAGCACATTCAGAAGTCTGTATTCCAGATGTCCCAGGTACCTAAGTGCCATTTTCACAAGTAACTTTGATATTTTATCCCCAAGTTCCCCTGATTTTTAGAAGCTTTTCAAGATGTTTTTCGAAGGGCTTCAAATTAACCACAGATAATGACTGTTGCAATTACTGCCTCTTCACTTTCAAAAGAATACCTTGAACAAGGACTTGGCTCTTAGACTGCTTTGTGAGATCAATACTACAAGATTTGAATAGAAGAATTTTTAAATATATTCATTTGCAAATTAGCTGTACTGCAATTTCCTTTAGAGTAGCAAAATAAATGCTTAGAACATTTGTTTCAGTATAGTTTGTTGCCAATCTAGATTATATGAGAGGAAAAACCCAACATCAGTAAACACCCACGCAAGATACAAGAAAGTGTGATTAAGCTTCTTATTTCCCCACCTGAAGTGACACAATATTCTATTCTAACATACAGTGAACACAATTTTAAAGAAGTGGGGATAAGACATCTTTGATATAGATCAACCTCTTTTCTAAAACCAAGTGGGTTTGTGTGGCAGTAAGAAGAGGTCAGGAACTCTGTTGAGAGCAGGTGCTAACACGTCCCTTTATTCCACTCCACTTACAAGAGCGTATTCTTTGGCACTGACAACCTGTAATTGAGCTGACAAGCAGAGAAAAGAAGTCAGGTAAGACTAATGGCTCTGTTTAACAGCAGTCTAAAGTAGCAGTTGCATCTAAGGTTGGGCACTTTTTCCAGAAAAAAAATACAATTACTTATTTTTTAAACATGAGAATTAATCTTACTAAAAACCATTTTAATGAGCGGTAGTAAGAAACAGAGTCAAAACCAGGGTGGAATACTGAGTATATTCAGAGTATTTAAAGTACCAAATGTTTCTCATGATGAAAATATCTGTAAAAGAAGTGAAACAGTACTGTACTTTTCCATTTCTCATCCTAGGCCACCGGCAGAGACGCCACAGAATGCTGGCAGGACATCCTCATCTTTATGAAATAACCTTTTCAGTCAAAACCATACATATCTGCTATCCCAAAGTATTACGCTATCTGATTATGTCAAATAATTACACTCCAATGTTAATCAGCAGACATCAAGCTGCAAAGTCTGCAACAAAATGTTTTATTCCTCTCCACAAACTATATCCTATCTGTAGAAGAACTATAAATATTTCATGATGTACAGTTTTCAGAAGTGAATGTTTTATTTTCATTAACTTTTTCAATCTTCTGGTTTCCAAAGATCTTTTAAATCTGAATGCTCAGATATTTCTGGAGTAAATAAATGCATTGTAATCATCTAGATGTGCCAGGAGGTAAATTGAGCCCCCAAACCTTCACGTATTTTGATCTGTGAACATTAACTCATACCTCTTACACCTCTTGCACTTAACAGACAAGATTTTAGTAGCTTTATTCACGTGGACTAATAACTTGGTGCACAAATAACTTACTGCGCAGGAAGTCCCCCTGACATAAATGGATAAGTGATACTACTACTGCCTTCATTACTACAAAATATATACATGCTTAACTCCATATCCACATTCTCTGAGCAATCACTTGTGGATAAAGACACCAGAGCCAGTGAGGCCATCTTGGTGTGCATAATTGCAAGCACAGATAGTTTTTGAAGAATCTAACTTTGAAGAGAAGTAAGGGTAGTGCAATGGCTCGAGAAAGGGCACTATTTCAAGAAAGGACATGCTTTGCAGACACATCCTAGAAGAACAAAAGGAGCATGTTGAAAGCTTCTATAATAAATATGACGTACATGCTCTGTGTGTGTACAAACCAAACACACTTGTATTTAAATAAAGGGCACATAGATGGGTATTTCCATGTCTAATTAAAACATCCATTCAAAGAACACTTCAGTAACAAAGTACAGCATAAAAAAAAATAAGAAATTACAGGCTGAAAGGTGCACATGCAGTCCACTGAGCACAATTAGCTGCAGGGGGAAATACACTTGGTCACATATTCATAAATAGCCAGCACTGTATTGATGAAAAGTACCTGAAACTTGACAATTCGCGGGCAGTTTGTTTTCTTCCAATTATTACCTAAACAGAGAAATTTGCACCAAGAGATTTCTTACTAAAAAAAAAAAACAAAACAAAACAAAACACCCACTTGCATAAAAAGTCAGAGGAAGGGAATAAAAGGCTATAGTATTTCTCTGCAATGACAGTGCACCCAGCTAATTTTCTTCCGCAATATCACCTCGGCTTTCAACGGAACAAATAACCAGATGAAGTGTCAAACCTGTTTCAGCTGTCCAAGTGAGATATAAGGAAGGAAGAAGAAACCATGAAATTACACAGGAAGAGTCAATAACATGTTATTTGACTTTACAGGCAGAAGTAAACATCATTCAAGCTGTAATTCAATTAATGCAGCATTTTGAATAAACCAAATTTGCATAGGATTTGCTGTCGGAGGAACCTCTACCCCGCAATGTTAAACCCAGTCTCCCTTGACAGTATTTTAGAACTGCTGACCAGGCTCCCTGCACAAACAAACAGTCCCATTCCTCATCCTATTGACATTCACTCATATTCTCTGGGCACCAAGAAAACATAAAGGTATGCATATGCCAAAAATATTGTAATAGTTGTTAAAGGAAGGACAAACTTACCTATCCTATTTATGCAAAAGGGAGAAGAAATAAGCACTGATTAAACTAGGCTAGTTAAGTAGCAGAAGGACTTGTTAACGGGATTGATATAGGATCATCTGACTTGTTAACAAAAAATAAAGGAATGTTGAGAAAGGTCTGAGGGACAAAGAACACATGTAGCGAACTGGGAAATGAACAAGTAGATGAAAATATATTAAAAACCATAGCTACTTCATATCTGTAGCATGTGACTTCTGACACTAGTCATTGCTTACGTAAAAATGTGACAAAAAGGACAGCTTTTCAGTTGAAGTAATTTGTCCACTAAAAGCCCTGTGACAGCCCTGAGAGACAGTCCTCATAAAGACATACCCATTGCTTCTTTCTGTCTGCTGCTCTACCCTAGCAGACATTGAAGATGAGCTGACATCTCAGACCACATTAATGGCCTCCTGCAAGCGGCCAGGGCACCCCTCGGCTTACCCTTCTCACGACTCCTCAAAAGTAGGTTCACTGTAAACAAGAGCTGCGTAAGAGGAGGCCAACTCTAGAAGAAAGGACTTACACAGTAAAGAACAGACTGCCAGTATGCCATGCAGAATCCTACCTTGAAGAAAGAGAGTAAGCAGCATTTAAGTCCAACTTCATCCCATACTTAAATTTTATTCTGCTCTCATAGATATATTTTATGATAACTTCACAGAACTACTATCAATTAGCCTTTTCCCGAATAATGGAATTCAGGTAGACTTAACATCATCTACCACAAAGTCTGGTAATTGTTAATGCAACAGAATTGCTGATATGGTTTTCTTTTTTTTTTTTTTTTTTTTTAAAAAGTAACTTCTACCATGTTTGCAACTCAGGGTTGACAACAAAGATAGACTGGTAAAACAGTCATGGTAAACTGCAAACTTAAAAAAAATCACACTAATTCCATCTGAGTATTGCTTTTTAATCAGCAGGGAGTTTGCTTCGTTAAAGTATTTTATACAGATTTTAAAGAATCTTTGTTTTGGTCTGGATTTAAGAAGCTTCTCTGGAAATCTCCCATCTTTTCCCAGCCTTCATTCTTCAAGGAGAAGCAGCGATGTACAAAGAAGCAACTTATGATTAATTAACTACCCTTTAAAAATACACTTTCTACTTATCAGGAAGCATTCAACTATTTCTAAAGTGGATATTATTCTCAGCCAACAAAATAAATATGAAGGGTATTGGTTAAGCACTGCTCTGCCTCACCTTCAGATTACAGGTTATCATCTTGCCTTCTGCAGGGCCTTGATCCCTTGAGAACGCTTTGCAGCCTCTTGGCTATCCAAGGATCATCACTTTAACATCTAATTATCATTGTGAGCAGCCACTGTAAACATCAGCTAACTTCAGCAGAGCTTCCAAAGGGCAATATGCAACACAGCACAGCCAGTTTATATTAAGGTTAATTGGTCTTTCAGGAACTCATAGTATTTGCTAAAATAAAATACAACTGTAGCCCAATAAAGTGATTCTGCTCCTTTGTCTCAAAGCTGGAAGATGAAAAAAGAGCAAAAGGGAACTTTCCTTCAAGGGCAAAAGGGAACCATCTAGGGCATATTTGGCCATAACTGATAAGTTCCACACTTAACTTTGTTCAACAGATGTTTAAAATGCATTTGCAGACTATAAAGCTAATTATTCACTAGTATTCTCTGACTGGACCATTTCTCAGCAGAGTCTTAAAGGGCAGTTTTATAAATAGACAATAGAAGATTCTTACCAAGAAATTGCACTTTTGGGTTTAAGAGGCATATAATAGACCATGCCAAAAAAGCCAAACAACATTCAACTAATGCTACAAGACTATCGGAACACACCAGAACAGGTGTCTAGAGTAATTTAGGAAACGTCTGCTGTAATCTTTGCTTTATGCTGTAACTTAATGTAAGAGCTACACCAAAGCTTTGAAAGGGAAAGGTCAAAAATGAAATGAAGACTTAACAACTTACTAGTTCTAATGCTGTTTTGAGAAGAAGGAATGTTAATTTAAGTTGGAACAGGCCTAATTTTTCCTATAAACCCATGTAACAAAAGGGTCCATTCACATACATCATTGGAGTGGCTCTGAAGAAATCTCTCCTTTACTGCAGTGATGAAAACGGCAAGCCCAAGGATGAACGTGTTTGCTGTTCACATTGTTGGATATTAGTCCAGCTGTTGCTCCAGCTCATTATACCCACAGCATGCTTAGGAAGAGCAGAGTGAATACTTGCTATTACTGTATTGGTCAGATCACGTGTATAAGAAGCTGTGCCGAGAAAGAAAGCGAGATGGGACCAAATTGCAGGCTTACACCATACTTAACTGGTATCGCAGACACAGTTAGCTCTGTGTAGATTTTTATCAGAGCCTGCCTTACAGATAAGGAATCTAAGACAGAAATTCTCTTAAGAATTTACTTAAGAGAAGATGAAGGGTAACTTCACTGAAAGCACATAATTCATATGACTATTACAAGACAACTAGAAAAGAAATGAGAACCATGCCCAGTAAAATATTCAAAATAGGGCTTCGAACACAAGCAGTATTTATCTCAGGAAGTAGAACTACTATATATAATTGGAATACTTGCACTGAGAGCTGAGTTACATTGCCCCCGTTCCAAGTAAAATCAACTGTCCTTTATACTTACTATTGCCTATGTAATTCTGTCCTGTGGCTGCTTAAAAATGTAGCCAATGAACAGGCTTTGAGATGAAGTCTTTGGGGAAGTCGCTAGAAGCTTTATCAGCAGTTTTAACAGGGTTTTCACCATCAGAATCTGCAGATTGTAAGTTTGTGTCAAGATTGACAAACTTACAACATTTTTGATTAGGCGAAAACACTTAACAGTGAGTTTGTTAAATCCCAGTGTGGTTGCTCTCCTTTAGAATTAAAGTAGCTTGCACTTTTAAAATTAATACAAATGAAAGGGACAACACTTTAATTTAGACTAATTAAGAGCAAATTTAAAGCAATTTGGTTAAATCACCTAAAACCCCTGGATGGATGCATCCTAGTCAGAATTGATGCTCCCAGAAGCAAGCTCTGAACTACCAGAGAGATCTCCCTCTCACCTGCTTCAGCATCTGGAATGGGCATTCAGAACTGCATGCAAAGTTTGTCTGTGGAGATTAAGAAATTGTATTGGTCTAAAAACTGGGGATTATCACGGAATCACAGAATCATGGAATCTTCAGAGTTGGAAGGGACCTCTAGAAATCATCTAGTCCAACTCCCCTGCTAAAGCAGGATTGCTTAGAGCACGTTACTCAGGACTGCATCCAGGCGGGTCTTGAAAATCTCCAGAGAAGGGGACTCCACAACCCCCCTGGGCAGCCTGTGCCAGTGCTCTGTCATTATGTATCTCTAATGCTGAAGAAGTCCCAAAGATAAATGGACATAGCACTAGTATTTTAAGAGTTTGATAACTCATGCGTGTTCAAAGTCAGAATCAAATCCTTAATTCTGATGGATAGCTGAAATACTTTGCTTTATGCTGGTGTAATGGGCGAGTTTAATATATTTTATCAGTAGTTGGTAAACTCATACAGTAAACCAAGCCTACATAGTAAACCTAACATTATAAACCAAGGCAAAGGACAGAAACACAAGGAAAAGCAGAACGGTAATCGAAATAAAGCGAGCTTTATGGCTGGTGCCACCTAAACTGCCACTTTGATCAGTCAGTTCAAATTCTGCTAGGAGCAGTTAACATTTCGAAAACATCAGTCCCAGGCTTCCATCTGGAAAATAAATTAATCTTGGTTCAGGAAATTCACTATCCTTATGTAATTAAGGCAGCAAGAAAGCAGAACTGGCAGCCTCATGTGCTAAAAAGAGCTAGAAACTAGCACTGCAAAACAGTACTGTTCAGGGTTTGTTTTATATATTGCACAGCTACAAAATTGCTCACATGAAAACACTGTAAAATAACAGCACAGCAACAGAATTCCTGCCTGCTTCTCTGCTGTTTTGGTTTGGTTTGGTTTTGTTTTTTTTTTTTTTTCAGTAAATAATCATTGTGTCATAACATATACGGGTCGTAATCAGTCAGAACATCCTTGTTAAGTGCACAATAAACTCAGCTCTCTCCTCTTCAGGTTTGAACCTGCTGCCACCACAAAGACTGATAAAACTCACTTTTCATTTACCAAGCTCAGAATGAAAACACAAGCATGACCCAAATATTGAGCTTGTCTACAAATTCTTCTGTGACAGCATTTAACTTCTAAAGCCTTCCAGAATTAAATAAGGATTAAAAGCTGCTAATGTCAAATGTATATGTAAGCATAAGTCTGAATAAGTCTTCAGTGACACCAACCTAATGGTACAAAGGCACGTAAACTATTATAAGGCATTATTTAAGGAAGAGCCTAGTTTTGATTTATTAAAAGAGGTGCTTACCAAAATACCTGATTTTCACATTTACTTCCACAGTATAGTAAGTCATATGTAGGTTTTAATACACTCATGTTAAAATACACATTAGAATCCCTCCACACAGGAGCATATTTTGACGCACCTGGTGTCACCGCCAACCACTCATTGCATTGGGCACATGGACCCCTGCCCACAGGGAAGCAGAAAGGCAAAAATCCAAAGAGTTTATTTCTTTGCAACACAAAACCCTTTCCAGAGAGGGGAGAGGGTTCAACAGTTCAAGAGTCATCTGGGCTCTAAGGGCAGTTATCCTAAGATCAAGCAACTCCACGTGGAGGTCTCTGCTTCTTCCAGATCCTCTGATCTCACAGGTATCATATTTGTGACAAAAGAAAAACAAAACCCAAGATGATTCATTAAGATGCATCTGCAACACGCCGGAAACAAATGCTTGCTTTTATCCTACATATTCTCTTTAAAGCCCTTTGTGTTCGTGTTTTGGAAAACAACACAAAAGTACCAGTTTAAAATATTTTTACTTCCTTGTCCAGCACTCCAAAAAGACTAAGGGGATGACAGACTGAAGAAAATTAGGAATCGAACTGTACATCTCCCTCCGGCTCTGGCCATACCCCTCCCAGCCCTGATGGCCACCAGGGCACAAAAACAGTGACCCTCCTCGCCCGCTTTGGGTACTGCAGTTGTTGCTGTTTAATACATGAAAGATAAACGTCAGCAATAAAAGCAAAACCATGAAGTAAATAAATCGGATAACGTTGATTAAGTGCAGTTTTAAAGAAGGTAATAAAACAGGCAGCATCCAACATCTCCGTCCCTGACACTGAAGGCACTTAGCACACAACCGTCGAGGATCCGGAACGGATAAAATTTGCAATTTTTTTCCTCCTTAGCGACAGAAAGGGAAAGAACACGAAGAAAGGGAGGGGCAGCGCCGGGGCATTACCTGTGGCCGCCGCCTCAGGCGCCGGCCCGAGGCAGAGGAGCCGGCCCGCTCCGCTCCTGCCCCGCCGCGGCTCAGAGCCCCCTGACCCGCCTTTGGCTCTCAAAGCCCATGGAGCGACAAAGCCCACGGTGGGAACCTCCGTGTGGGGAGCGCTCCCGCCCTTTTCTCCCCCAGGCGCTGTGAGGGAACGCGACGGAGGAAGCGGTAAATGGCCGCGGGGAGTGAGAGGCGGCCGGGGCTGCCCCTGAGGCGCCTGAGGGGGCCGGGGACGAGGGGGGCCGGGGGCCCCTTAAGCGAGGCACCGCCGGGCAGGCGGCACGGGCCGCCCCCTCCTCGCCCCCGGGGCGGCTCCGGTGTGCCCCGCCGGCCGCCGCCTGAGGCGGGGGAAACGCGGAGCGCCGGCAGCCCCCGCCCCGCCTCGCCGCGGCGGGAACGGCCCCCACCTGGGGCGGTCACGCGCCCCTTCCAGTCAGGGAGGAGATATTCACCCGTCGCCAGCGGCGCCGTCCGGGGCCCGCTGGGTCGGGCTCCCCTTAGCTCGACGGGCTCACGGCGCCTTCGGGAGGCATCAGCTCCCCCCGGCTGGCCGCAGGTGCTCGGCGGGAGGGGCCGGGCCGGGCTCGGACGGGCTGCGGGGGGCCGCGGCCCCTCAGAAACAGGCGTTAAACTGCCCCCGGTGATGAGGAGGGGAAGCGGAGGTGACGGGCCGCGGGTGGAGCGGTGCCAGCGCCGCCGCTCGCCGTCTCTTCCTTGAGAGCCGTCACGGCTGAGCACGCCGAGATAAGGCGCCACTCCATCCCAAAAAAGCATTTTCCTCTCGGATCGTGCATAATTTTTTTTGGCTTCTCTGTATTTCCCCTTGTAGCTAAAGTTTCCCTTCTTATGAAACAGGGAATAGCGTAAGGTGACACTTAATAAGGTTACAAACTTTTTTTTACAGACTTTAAAAAGTTCGTAAAGTTTTTAGTTATGGACTGTAGAGAGTTTTACTGAATAATTTGTTGTAGATCACCGTGGAAAGGCATTCCTCTCGGCCACGGGAGCAGGAGGGGCACAGCTGTTGGAACAGATATCCAGCAGTATGGAATGGCTCGTCATTGTCTAGGAAGTTTTTAAGCTTGTAAATCTCAGCGAGGAACATCTGTCCCCCTCATAAGTTATCCTCTCAGGTGTAAGAAAAAATCAAGTAATATACAAAGTTACCCAAATACCGCTAAGGAAATGCAGCGCACACTGAAGGGAAGTAGGTGCAGGTTATGTACTTTTTATATACTCCAGCTGCAAACCTGCTTAAGTTATGTGTGATTTTTGACTAAACACTCAGAGCTTGCATTCTAAACTGTTATAAAAACGTTTTGTTTTCAGAGGTGACAGGAGTCCGTGCACAGGTGTCTGCATCCATAGAGGAGTGCCCATGGACAGCCAGTGAGAGCTGCGTGCTATTCAGCAGCATAAAAACGAAGCGTGGGGCTCTGCCAGTCATCCAGCCTTCCTGCTGAGGCAAGGGAGAGGAAGAAGGACCTTCAGAGGGTAAGTCATCCCACCTCGTGCAGATACTCCCGCATGGGAAAGGTGGGCAACTGTCCTACACTAGGTGGGTATCTTTTCAGTAGTTAATGCTTGGTGCAATGAATCCATTGTTTTTATGCTGAAGCACGGAGATACACAGTTAAAATATAAAAACCGCTTCACCCCAGCTCTGTAGTGGCATTTGGTGCTTGAAGCATGGGTTTTGATTTCGATTCTCCTGGATAATGAATTGTGTGAGGATAGAGGTGGGTTGTGTGCATTCCAAATTAGGCACAATAAAACTACTGTATATTACTGTTGAAGTTATATATTTTACACAAACTACTTTGTTGGTTTACAATTTTTGAGATTTTTAGTGTTTGTGTATCCTACTGCAATAAATCCTGGCACTTTGGTATTATAAATCCTGTCCTGGAAAGTAGGAATGAGTTACATCCAATCAGTTTTATTTGAACATTACAAAAAACACCCAGAATAGCTTGTATATATACAAGTAATGCTGTGCTTTTAATTTTGAAAATGTTATGATGCTTCATACCAAGACTACAGCAGGGGAAATGGGGATTTGATGTTTGGAAAGTGTGAGTATATCTGTATTTTCAAATTATAATAAATGATTCTAATTCTGATGAATCGTGACATACCAGAACCTAAGAATTTCACTGATCAAAGGCTGAATATTCCTGTCCTGAATCTTACCCATTCCCAAGGGGAAACTATTTGCAGTACAAAAAAAAACCCAACAAACCAACAAAACCCCACCTCATTTATTTTTATTTACACATAATGATGTCTTGAAACTTTCACTGGTTTTGGTTTGGAATGCTAATGATACTGTACTAGAAATGGCCCAGAGGGTAATGAGTAGTGTAAGTGGCAAAGTATTCACAAAAAAGGCAAATAATAGCGATCTTATGCTTTTTTTTTTTTAATTTTATATATCTTGTAAGTATTTAAAAGAATCAAATGTTCTGATTCCTGATGACTTTTGCATAGTCCAAGTTAGGAAACAGGATACATTTCTTAACAAGCAACTTTATAGAGGAGTTAAGACTGAGAAAATTTGCTAATAATTTCATGTTAAGAAATATCATGGGGTTACCATAAATTTAAAAGCCAAGCACTGCATATCCAATTTAGATTAGTACACAATACATGTACAATTACAGAATTTAAAAGTTTACAGTTCTGTATTAAAGTCAATCAACTTTAAGATGTATTTTAGTTGCCACTTATGGCATGATAATGTATTTTAAACAGAACTAAACTTTGTTAGTGGAGCCTTGCCTAGCCTAGAGATTCATTTAAAGAGCCAACTCATGGCTAATATCTATTATAGTTTCCTTTCACTAGCAACTGTATAGAAGTATCCTCTCAAAAATTACAGTTCCATTATGTTATGAAATCCACCCCATGTAACCATTCCTCCAAGTTGATTTATTACATGGCTTATAGTGGCAGAAACCAGCAGAACTCCTGTGATACCTTGTCCCAAATCTGGCACTGGGGAATCTCATGCTGTGGCAAGTATAAAGCTACCAGCAGATAAGTTATATGCAGAGAACAAATCCAAAAGCACTGTGTATACGTGTGTGTGTGTGTATATGCACCTTATATACATATACAGCAAGGTCTGTAAAACCATTGAGAAGCGCAGTTGCCCATGGCTGGATGTGGCTTGCGTGACCAAAAGGGATAGTGACACGCAATACATGAGCACAGAGCCACACAAGGCAGCTGCAGGCAGTGCAGCATTTACTGGTGTCCGAGTATGAGGTAAAACAGAACCAATTTTCTTTTCAGTAATTTTACTTTCCAGTTAAGTCTCTTCTAACTAACTGCACTTTCTGAAATTAATGGCGTATTTTTCAAGACAGGGTCTGCTTCCACAGTGATAATGTCTGATGTTTATAGCTGATGCCAAGTCACGGTATGCAGAGAGGCTCCTGCTTATACTTATTGCTACAACAACCAAGGCCAGCTCACTTTGTTATTCGCCCCGCTGGAGGGTTGGAAGTAGAATAAGGTAGAGGGGTCCCACCTGCGGTGAGGAGCGGACAGGACAGGTGACCCAAAACTTACCAACAGGGTATTCCATCCCATCTGCCTCATGCTCAGTATAAAAGCTGAGGGATCAAAGGGTCAGCCCTCTTTCTTCAATGGCCGGCATCCGAGGAGGACTCTCTCTGTTCATCTGCCTTTGATCCCAATCCGTGCATTGCTGAATCCAGATAAGGAATCCAGTTCCCATCCGTCGCTTAGTCCAGCCTGGGACATTCCCAGTGCCAGCTGGTGACGTGATGGTCATCCTGGGAGACTGATACAGGTTGTATATATTGTATGTATTTCATTATTTTCTTATTGATATTATTATTTTTTTCTTTTTCTTATTAATATTTCACTAAAGTAGTTTAGTTTCTTTTCAACTCGTAAGTCTGTCTCCCTTATTCTCCCTCTGAGAGCACCTCTCTCGCGTTTAGTGGCCAGTCCAGCCCAAACCAGGACAACCTACATTCAGTAAATAACAGAGGAAAACAACAAGAGTCGTCTACCTGGCTCAGCCAGTTCCAACCTCTGCATTCGGTAGCAGCCACTGAGCAGAGGTTGAGTCAGAGTGTTTTCAAGGGTGCACGCTATGCACCCTAACAAGCTGCACACCATAAAACAACTAAATGCTTCAGAAAAAATACTATTTAAAAGGCTGTCCAAGAAGATGAAAAGCCTCCATATGCCACAACAGAGAGTAAAAAGAAGAATCAAGAGCATCTCACTGGTTAAAGGAAAATACCCAGATGCGACAATAGAGAACTGAAATGAAACCAGTAATAACAAACCCTTCCATTGTTATCAAGGATGCATGCCGGTTTATTTTCATATTTACTCTAACTTTTGAAGTTATTCAGTGCATTTATCAGAGCAAATTAACAGTTGTTCTTCAACACAGATTTGCAGATTAGTCATACACAGAGGAGGCTCATCTGCAGGAAGGTCTTCTTACTGATGGGGCTTTTTGCCTATTACTTAATAAGAATTATGACACTGTTCATTGACAAAAAAAATCAAGTAAAAGTTTATAAAAAGATTATAAAAGCAACCATGTATACCTGCATTAGGAAACAGAAGCCTGAAAATATCACAAAGGGATAAATGTATGCATAATTTTGCATAATTTTGCAGTTATTCAAAGAATAATTAGTCACACTAGCATAAGAGTAATAATAAAAAATAATATAGTTAGCATGTCAAAAAAGTTATACAGGTTCTGTGTGATTAATAGCATAATTGAAATGCTTTGTAAGGAAATTTATTTTTGAGAGTAAAAAGAGATCTGTATATTTTCCACATAGGCAAAATGCATTTGGCCCTTCATTAACCTAAGCTTAGCAGGAGACAAGGCAGATTTGGGGGTGGGGAGGAAGAGTAACAAAATCTTGCAAAACCAATTTGTTGCACTGAAAATGAATAGATATAATAGCCTTGCAATCACAATAATAATTTTCTTCAAAAAGAGAGTAATAACCCGTTTGATTTCCCAATTCTAGAAAATGCTCATGCCACTGTAGTTTCTGCACATAATAAAAAAATTACAATTGTAAGTTTAGCACAATATTCCATTGCCACATTAAAGATACAGTAAAGACTTTTTCTTGAACTTGAGCAAAGTTTTGTTGGTAACAAAATTTAATCTTTAAAGTACTGATAAGTTTTTTCGCAAATCATACCACTGTTTGTTACTACTTTTGCCTAATAAATCTATTACAACTTCTCCATTACTCGCTTAGTAAATAGAAAGGGTATTAGGACACCAGATCATCCCCAGTAGCACATGCTTTTTGTCCAAGTTATTAAAAGCTGTAGAGAACCTTCTGAAGTCAACTTTGATGGTGCTACCGATCCATTTGTCTTGATTTATATTTACATGATCATGACTAAAAATCAAGTTTATGCATATGACTAATGTAAGAGATTAAATCTGTTTCCAATCAAAGTAACATCATTGTGGATGACTTCGCAATATTTTAATGTACGATTCTTAGAAAAGGTAAATATTTGTTTTCCAATACTAGAAACTACTTCCTGTAATGTTTCTTTGAAGACTTTTAACAAAAATAGAGATGTGGCAAAAAAGTAGGAAAAAAACCCTCCTATCAAGTATTGTTTTTTTACAAATCTCTGACAGCTTAAGTTTTTGTGCATTTTAACTGAGGAAGGAAATAATTCACATTCCTACAGTTTTCACCTGTGCTTTCCAGCATGGCCCTATATATTCACAGTCAGTAAATCCCACTGGAAAAAAGCTATGAGCAACTTATCACACTAACCTTGTCTTATGCACATGACTTATAAACGTACATTAACACATTTATTCTACTGCCATCTATTTTATTACTACTATTAGGAGCAGAGCAGATAGAGATGCCTTTTATTAAGGTTTTCAAATACTTCTATTATAACGTACTATTTTTTTACTTGAGTATAACTTACTCAATTTCTAAGAGATGGGGCCAGAGTTGTAAATCTTTAGGGGACTTAAGAACCTAGATGAAAACTGAACCCTCAGTGAATTTAAAGGAATAGCTTTTTAATTTTCAGCTGCGTAACTCCAACCTCATTCTCTGTGTCACATCTGAACTTGAAGTGGTAAGTTCTGTTTGGTGCCAAGTTTCCTGTTTGGTGCCAAACAAATCTTTGTTTGCTGCCAAATCACATACACTATCTTGTCACAAGCAGTTAGCTTTTTCACAAAATGTGTATTGAGCTGAAATGAGAAAATAAACATTAGTCAATGAGCATTTGAGTGAATGAATGAAGTCTTATCACCATGCTATCTTTTTTTGATTTAGCAACTACCTTGTGATTACACAAATCTCACCTTGCAGTTCTTGACTTGCACACAATCAGTGTGTATTTATACGTAACATCCAAGAAAAGGCAGTCCTTCACATAGTTTGCCAAACCCAATAAGTTACTAGTGTTAGTTCCATAGTGGGGAGAACTCATGCTTTGTTGTTTGAACAGATTAGTCTTCCAGCTATCACAGATGTCCTTAAAAATCCAGGATTGTATAATATAATCCAGTGTATTCAGTAGGGATATTTTCTAAAAAATGTTGACTTCAGCAGAGGGGTTCAAGTCAGATTTTAAAAAGGCGCTTAATCCACCAGTTTATATTCTTCCTATTATTTGACTTTATGTTGGGCTAATTTCCTATTCATGCTGTCTTTGAATACAAATACAAAATAAACCTTAATGTCAAAACCATGCATACAAATCAGAATACGAAATATCAGGACCTATAAGTGTTCCTATTATGCCTGTATGCTAGTGGAGATAATTTTGGTGCTACTGAACATGCAGATATTTTAAAGGAATTTGGAAATGAAGGGGAGACAGCTTGCAATGGTAAATTGCCTATTAAAAGTTCAGCCTCTCTTTGACACTGCTGCGTTCTACCAACAGGCAAGAACGATTGTGCCCTTTCAAGTCAGCCACGGTACAGCTCTGCAAATTTAGATTGCCACGAGATAGGTACATCCTGAGTTGTCAGTGAGCATTTAATGAAATGTTTAATGAATATGCAAATGTCAGCCAGGAAGATAACTCTTCCTATTTTCATTTGCTGGTTTAAGTAAAAGAATAAATTACTGAAAATTGAGGCAGGAGTCAGCCACCTGTAAATTCACTTAGAAAAGAGAGTAGGAAACGAAAATGTTCTGTTCGCTACCTCATAATAAGGACATAATGTCCAGGGCACCTTACCTGCAGCCAAATCTATTGCTTTATCAATGAGAGAAGACAAGCTTTGTGTCCCGGTTGTGTACTGAGAATGCTTCAGCTCCCTCTGTGTTCTTCCACAGAGAGTATTTTGTGGGCTCAGAGATCTCCTAGGGGTGAGGCTGAAGACAAGCAGGCTAGGGAGTGGGGAGGCTGAGGGCTGGACAAAGGCATACCATACACTGATACTGTAGGACAATTTTGGGCTTGGTTGCATTTGCATCAGAAGAGGTTTCCAAGGTTTGAATGTCCTTCAGCCACAGTTTGAATGTCCTTCAACCGCACCACTGATAAGAGGGACCTAACAGTGACTACCAGTAAACCCCTGCTGGATTTAATCACACTAGTCTAGCACAAACTACAAACCAAAGCACACCCACGAATGCCATCTACAGGCGCCAGTACACTGAAGGCTGGCCAGCTGTTGGCTAACTTAATTATACCCTTCATTGGCTTTTTCGCTGTATTGATTTTTCCTTTACCAGTCTGAGGCCTGAGATGACTTTGGGGTTGTTGATGGAGGCATGACCAACAAGTTCATCCACTCCAACCCTCTGAGAAATTAAGAGAATGCAAGATATGTAATTTGCTCCTTCTGATATTATGTGGTCTTCATTCAGCCAAAATTACCTTTTTTTCTTTTTTTTTTTTTTTTTTAGTGAGGAAACACTGAAGGCAGGGTTAGACTCCACCTGCATGGAGTGACACAACAGGCAGAGGGCTCATTTTGAGATGTTTCACTAGGAAATTTGAAGCAGATCTTGTCATGGAGAGCAATTTAATTATCTTGATGCCATTATGTAACACAATCATACATGAAGCCAAATCTGAAAATAGCAAGGTAATATTGTCCAGATATGGAACAATCAGGCATAAACTGAAGATGAGTTTCCAAACAACTTGTAAACTAGATTAGCTGAATGGAAGTAAAGTCTGTGTAGTAACCGTCACTGGATGACAATAAAATGGCCTAAACCCTGAGAATTCAGGGTATAGGATTTCACTTGTTAATTGCTTTTCCCACCAGGTGGTTCATGTCTAGTTTGAGTAAACTGGACATTAATATTGATGGATAGCAATTAGGTGACTATGTAACACTTCACAATTTTTCATTTGATATCAGAAAAAAACCTGAGCCTTCTAATTCAACAGGTATATTTTCTTCTTTCTCTCCTTTTTTGACCTACACTTTTTTTTTTTTCCAAATCCCAGTACTTGCTATATAAATAGTCATGAGTAAATATGACAACATGAATTTTTGAGCAGTCTGAATCAGGGTAATAGCTGTAATTGGCATTAGATATGCTTCAAGTGCTGAGGAAACGATGGATTATTGCCATAAATAAACAGCAACCAAACTCCAACACAACACGCCAGCATTAGTGTAATAAGCAGAAATTTAGCCAGTCACACTCATATTTGTTATACTCTCTATTTCCATATACCACAGTAGTAAGCCCAGCTTTTGAAGCAAAAGCAAGGCCAGCTGAAATATATTAGTTGTCTATTGTACAACTCAGAAAAGCAGAAGTACTAATCAAAGCTGAAACATGTAACTGAACCGACTTTGTGTTGTGAAATAATACTGGCAATCAGAATTTACGAATAAGCTATTGAAATAATGTTCTTTCAAATGATGAAAATATATTGTTTGCATGCAATGGAAATTATGGGAAGAGGAATATATATGATAATTAGAAAAAACAGTGGAGCAGAACAGAATAGTCTACTGACAAATTTGTAGGCTGGGAAGGACACACCAGAGAAACATTTGGCTTATGGGGCAGTAACACCAACAGGATCTCTGCAGTACAATTGCCTATTCTCAAGAAATGAGGTTAAGAAAATTAATTTGCTCAAATGCATTGTTAATAAAATACCTGATGCCTCTAGTGAAATCTTCCCGGTAGATTCTTCACAGAGTAACAGAATCAGCTAACTTGCGTTTTCCTCTGGTAAGGAAAATCAGTCAGATAATAAAAATTAACTTAAAATTAAGATAAAGTAAGATAACAGTACTTGTTTTTAATAGCTTGTGAAATACTCAATATTTAACATTAACATTAAAAATAGAATGCTTAACTACTAATTACACTTTCTCTACCGTCCTACAACATTTTAGCTGTATGGTTTCAACAGCTTGGACCAGTATTGGTAGCCATGTGCAACAGAGAGCATCCATGTTCAGTGCTTCATGGTGAGGTGGCATGCTCAAATTACATTTATTTTCAGAAAATTAGACTGCAATTATAAAATTGCACCTGAAGCTGAAGCTTGGCTTGTAAGGCATCATAACATAGATGCAACTTTTTAATAGTTCTAAAAAACATCTCCTATGAAAAGTGCCAGATTTTAAACACAATGAAGGGAATTCACTGGACTGCAATGCCTTCCAAAACTTTTCCCTTCAGATATTTCAAAATACAGTTTAAATATCTACGTTGACTTTTCAAGTTAAATCCACTCCTGGATCACTCCCAATACAGCAAGCTAAATCCACAAAAAAGATGAAGATGTGAGGAATATTTTCACTCTTAACTAACCTTATGTTGTAACTTTACCAGTTTGTGGTAAACTTTTGAAAAATACAAGAGATGTTCATGATGGAGGGACAGGCAGTGTAAGTATATCAAAGAATCCATCTCACCCTCTTTTCAGACCTGAAAGGAATTGTACCATTATTTTTTTCCTCTTGCAAGTCAATGGAAGAACCGAAAAGCTCAAAATTAATTCTTTCTTTCCTACTGTGTAAGTGCTAAGTTAGTGAGTACACATCATTCTGAAAAGCAGACAAACGTAATTTAATCATGGTTCTTTTAAGAGAAGTTTCTTAATGAGGAAGTGAGCACAGAAAGTGAGCTGCTGCTCAAATTGTGAATAAAATACCAGACTTCATTTTTATTGTATATCATCTTTACTGATGGCTATCACAACCAGGTGCTGACTTCAACTTTTTCTAATCTCATCACGGCAGGAGAAAATAATCATAACCTCACCATAACTACTTCTTTTACTCAGCAGTCAGTCATGGAAAAAAAACCAACCCTGTCACTCAATTTCTTCAGTGAAGGTAATAAAATAGAGATTTTTTCCTTTCTCAGGCAGATCATAAAGAGACCAAGAATAGAGAAAATGCCCTCAGCAAAAGGGGGCTGGAGAAATTCTATTCCCAATTGCTGACAAAATACACATTAAATTTGTCGTTTCATTCAATAACCCTCCAGTCATAAAGTATTTTTCAGTACTTTATTTGAAAGCTGTTAATTAAAAAAAAAGGTGAAATGGACAAGGCATACAGAATGATATAAAATTCATGCTGATTTTTAAATTAGGTTCCATTAATTTCCTAGTTTTCTGTGAATTACTGAGTTTTATCCTGTTTGGGGTTTTGTTTGTTTTTTTCCCCTCGAGCTGATCTTTTCTTTTGCAAGCAACCGAAAGTGAGAAGATGCTCAGAATGGCAGTTGGTGGCTCTGATAGCTTCCGGCACCGCCCTAGCTTAACGCAGAAACTGGCTGCCACATTGCTGGATATTCTAACAATTCGCCGCTTGCAAATCTTACCCTTCGGATTCCGAGGGCAATCCAGGCTGAACTGCCCAACAGGCACAGGCCACAAAGCAATTGACTCAATGCATGAAATTCCACAATATCTTAATATTAGATGATGTCTGTCTGGAAAAGGAGAAGTTCCCTGTGAAAGCAGGTAGCCACATTTACATACCATTTTTAGGATTCTGCAGCCTACTAAGCACCTGGTGGGACCAGATCCTTCATGAGCAACTTTAAAACGTGTCACATTGGATGTTAACAAGTACCCAATACAGGTAATTATTTCTGCTCTGCTTTCAGAAGGTAACTATAGGTTCTGTAGCAGTACTTTCCCAGGTTATTAATATGAGCAAGATAAAAATGATTACATAGACATCTCTCCTTTCATGCTGAACTCCCCGTTTCATCTCTGTTTTGTTAAATACAGCCTTTGATTACGTCAAAAAGTAATTATCAAATGTGTCACAGGCATGCTAAAAATAATTTCTCAGCACACAATAGATGGGTAGGTAGGTTAATTTGCCTAGTCGAGATCTCGCCTGCTTTTCATCTGGAGTGCGGAGCTACTTCATTTGAAATGCATGTTTCCTTCCCTTCCATTGTAGGTTTCTCCTGAAAAATTGTGTCACAGTCACAGTCTTTATAAAAAACATAGGCATGAAACTTTGTACATCTTTAATTAGCTCTCCTTCCAAATTCAGTTCCTTAAGAAGCATGAGGAAAATCGGAATGTGTCCTGGTCAGACTTGGGCTGAACAGTATCAGTGCATTTAGAGTGACAGAGGTTTCACCCCTCGTGGAGCAGCAGCTCAGCTGAGCTCATGTACATGCTTCACACATCCAGAGTGATTCCCATTGTTGTTCTGCAAGCAACCAGATCAAACACAGCAGTTGTTTTACTCTTTTCCAATACAAACGCTCACTGCTAACTTCATAGCGCATGCCAGACATAGACCCACCGGGGAAGCGACATAGGCTCATTAAATTCCTACATTATCGTGATTGCGCAATGTGTTTGCTTGAACTCCCAATAAACCAAACAAAGCAACTCAAAGCATGTCCAGCTACAGTTCCTGGCATAAGTATCTGGGATATAGGGATATAATGCTGTTAATTCAGTTGAGAGAGAAGGACAAAACATGATTGTGCTGGGCTAGAAAACTGAAATCACAAAGGCTTTTCTTTCTGGTTTTGTTCGAGAAAGAGGTTAAAAAGATGTATTTGCTCTACTAGATTACCTAGGTAATTGTCCTTGTCCAATTGCACATTAAAAATTGATGCAGAAATGTAAGAGTTACTAACTATAACCCCCAGAATAATTAGAGTCAAGAAAATTAAACGACTGATGCTTAAGTAGGTTTAACAGGTAGAGTGGACATTCATTTGGCTGATCAAGAATGCATCCAAAGAATAATAAACCTTAGTTCAAAATATTCAAACACTTTCAAACTATTGCCTGGCAGGGACCCAGCAGCACTATGCACTGTATGGTTAACCAGTACATTTTTTATGTGTGTGTGAACTAACAACATCTAATTCTCTGTTGTTGACGAAATATTTATTCTTCCTTTAAAACCGGACATAGCAACAGCAGTTGTGAAGCAGATACCGTCAAATTCAGAGCTGTTTAAATGGCAACTGCCTTACATACTACTTGAAAAATAACTTGTGAACTTTCGTATTACCCCCATGCAATCAGTACTAATATCCCCTTTCTCAGTTCCAGTGGTGGAAAGGAGCGTTGGAACAAACCCATTAACTGTGTTTGAGGAAAGGGAGGGTGTGGATTCTTGCTCTTATTGCCTGAGAGTCAGTTTAAAAAACAAGAGAAGCAAGGCTGGTAGCTGATGAAATAGCCAGAAGAGATGGCAGAGGGAGTATTTGTTTTGTTACTGGGAGGGCTTGCCTGTAGGACTGGTGCACTTTCTGGAAATTGGTTGATTCCTAGCATCTATTAGGAAAGCACTGACCAATACAACCAGAACAGTGACGAGTTCCAGCTGTCCCTGTCGGATGCAAAGTGTGAATCATGTGTGTGTCACCTGCAGACACCAAGGGCAAGAGCCCACCTGAGCCCAGAAGGGCAGGCCCTTGGAAGAACGTCCTTCTCCTGCAGGGGCAAGAACATCCAAAGGAATGAGGTGGCTTGCATCTCCTCTGGCAGTCAAAACGGGCACATGTCTCTTCAGCAGAGGTTTGGGGCTGGCTTTCAAGTCTGCTCTGAGGCTTAAATTCACACCTCTGAAGTAAGACACCTGACAAGCTCTAGGCTGAATTTGCTTTCAGATAAGATCACTGCAATGTACTTTACAAAAGGCGTTGATACCTCCTTGTCAAAAGTTACACATGGTGTCAATAGGTCATTTCTTAGGTTGAGTATTTTTCTGGGAGGAAATTAAATTGATATTCTTTTGTCTACTTTGTTAAGAATGAAAAAAAGATTAGGGTGTTAATTTTAACCTAAAAACACAAAACAGCCTGAAAGCTACCTACTTCTACCGTTATAACTGAAGATGTTGGCACTTGAGTCCACACACACAAAATAAGGATGAAAACAGATCTTTCTTAATCATTAGCTTTGTTACTTCCTCTTCCATTGATCTAAAATAGTGCTCATTTCTAAACCTCCATGCTTCTGAATCTATTTCCTTACTCTGGCCCTCTAGTTACAGAGCAGAATGATTTAGCATATTTTCTTCAGCTGAATTACTACTAATTTGTATATATACGCTGGGCAAAAGGTGGCTACAGGAACAGCATACTTTCAGCAGCAGTTTTCAAAGATGCCAAAGAGGAGTTTGAAGTGATCCTTAAAAAAAGACTTCTGTTAAAGAATGGGTGGGCAAACCAGCTCCAAAGAAATACATACACACAAAAGAAAATGGCTACTCATTTACATGTGCATATTGAAGATGGAAAGATTCTGATCCCTACATAAGGGTCCACAAATTCTTGTACAGAAACTAAGTTGGAGAAAACAATTTTCATTGTACCATAACCCTGTTCTGCTTGATTTGTGTTCACTGCTATGTCTTCGCCAAGATTTTGCCTTACCCAGATATCTAATTATTAGAAATATTCCAGGATAAGGATTTTTCCATGATTTATAGTATTTATATGCTAATTGAGAAAACTGAACATAAATTTGAATAACAATAAAGTTAAATAACATTTCCAGCATTCAACTATTGACTGTGAGCAGCAATTCACTTTTTACTTAGGACTCACCAGATTTTACTTTGGAAATAGTAATTTGGTAATTGAAGGAGTTTTTTTTATTATGACAATAAAATATATTAAGCCTATCTATTGAATCAGTAATTTTAAAAAAATCACTTAAACTCTGTTTCTAGATATGTGAAAAATTTCCAGGAAGTAGATTTGGTGTTTTGCTTTGCATTGAGTTTGTAGAACTAATGTCACAAAGTACTGTTAGAGAGTCAAGTCAAGTCAAGTCAGGTTTCCAGTCTTCTACAGAGATTCACTGACCTAAGCCCTGGTACACTTCAGGAATCACAGGAGCCCACGGGGAAACTGAAATATGACACTATATATAAGGGGATACTTGCATGGCAGTGTACAAACAGCCCGAGCTCCAGCACCTTGGCTGAGTGACGCACTTGAAGAATTCACATGCTTCTGAGTTCACCACTGTTCCTTTCTCAGTTCTCCCAACGAGGCCTCCCAGGCCTTAGAGCAACCTGAGAAATAAAGGGAATAACAATTGAACGCAACCCACCCCCACACACTCATCCTCATTTTATCAGGCAAAACTGTGCTAATAATGCCAACAGAAACACACTCGATAACTTTAATAAGCTCAGCATCTCACCCCAACGTATACTTGCTTTAAGAGCTGTCTGGTGGCAAATTATTTTTTATATTTCTGGCATTTCTCCTGCTGTTTCTCTTCCAGAACTACTGTGCAGTGTTCTGTACTGTTCACTTTACCTGCCTTGTACCTCCCTTTTGTCAGAGAAAAACTCTGGTTTTGCGGTACAGCGGGAGTCTGGAGCTTCAAAGTCTCCAAATCTTTAACGAGCAATGCATTCTGGACACCTTTCTCCTCTAACCAACTAAAGAGCTTTAGGATTCAAACGTGTATACCTTAAGATGTCAGTTTACCAGAGTATTCCCTAATAGTTACTATTTTGCAAATACTTCTGTCAGTAACATCACTCTTGTTCAGTAAGGTACTTAAACATGCGTTTATCTTAAGCACAGCATACCCAGGTAGTGTGGAGTCTGCATCAGAAACCTTTATAAGAGGCAAATACTAAAGAGAGCAACAGAAGAAAATCACCAAACAGCTTACACATAACCATCAGTTGAAGTGTTTGTCCAGCTCTACTAGGTTTCTGCTTTGATGGAGGTCAGAGACTCAGGAGATTGTCCTACAGGCTTTGAGCAGCCGATCGCAGTCGGCAGCCCAACCCAGCCCAGCCACTGCCGCACAGTGTCCTTCCTACGCGCCTGGTGAGCAGTTCTCATTTCATACCCCAACAGGACAGAACTGCAACAGAAAAAGAGAAAAATCTATTAGCACATGATTTGGGCAAGGAATCATAATGCAAATTCTTAGATGTCAGGAAGAATGGCAAACCTAGAAGTGCACAACTTTAGTTAAGTTTATAATGCAGATAATTGTACCACAGAAAAATGTGAGCTAACTCTAGACAAGCTATGTAAATGGCTTTAGGTCCCTTTAAGCATTTTAAGAAAGTAAGATGCCTTGAAATTAAATCTCTAAGCATCCACTGCAAGTTCTCCAAAGTGCTGTTTCCAGTTTTGTCAGGTACAGAAAAAATTTTAATACACACCAGATGGGAAATGCTAATTAAATCAAAAGACACGTCTAAAGCGGACAAATCCATGGTGCCAATTCTCAGCTTTCAACTGAGGGGGCCCATATAGTCTAGGTCTCCAAAAGGCCTGATGTTCCGTTTCCCCAAAACGTCGGGTCTTGAAGTGAGTCCAAAGGGTGCCAGAGCTGAACCAGAAGTCTCTTCATTATGGCTTCTCTCAAAAGCACTAGTTAGCAGACTCTGAGGCAATACCTGAGCCAGATGAGAAATCCCTCTCATCTATTAAAAAAGGGGTGAGGAGAGAAGCTTTCTACAGTGTTCCTATCTCCCTGTTGCTTGTCAGAGGTGCTGCTTCATCATGAGACCTGAAGCACCATTGGACTACTGCATTGCTTGTGACAGGGTACTCAGTTGTCGTCACTTCTGGGAGTCTTGGAGCACTTAATGGCCAGCCATTCAGTCTCTGCCACTGGCTCAGGTTGTTTCTGTACTCTCTGACTGCATGAAATTGTCACGTACTGTCATGCCAGCACTTCGATCTGAGTGCCACTTCAGGGAAATATTTTTTATGATGTAACATGACCCAGAAGACATTGGTGTTTCCATTTTCTGGAACAGGTATCACTGAAGTTATGCTCCCTGTACAGACACTGCTGAGGTGCCTTCCTTCTATAGCTCTGTCACTCTCCTCTTTTGGTGTAACCAGCATGACTGCTGCAGCTGGAATCTGACTGATTGCCCAGCTTCTGCTGGCAAAGACTGCCTAAACAAGTAGCAGCATGGTTACCCAAATATAGTTGTTCAGTTTTTTTTTTCTTCTCCCCCCCCCCTCACCCCCCCAGTTTCTTTAATCTGGTGTGAGTCATCTGAAATATTGTAGGACTTTGACCAAAAACCCCAACATTGATATGAAAGCCTTGTGCAGATGGGATAAATACATAGTCTCAAGACAAGACAGCAAAAGTTGCAGAGACATAGTACCGCTGTAAGCAAGCGGAAAACCATTTAGGTAGGCTTACTATAAATATCTCAAAGAGTAACTATTGCTTCAGAGTAGCTCCAAATTTACTATCATAATTGCAAATAAAA
Source organism: Vanellus vanellus (assembly GCF_965231255.1). Taxonomy (NCBI): domain Eukaryota; kingdom Metazoa; phylum Chordata; class Aves; order Charadriiformes; family Charadriidae; genus Vanellus; species Vanellus vanellus. The sequence goes on along the minus strand of NC_138913.1, from coordinate 22,649,289 downwards.
TAAATAACAAAGCTTCTGGCTGGCTTCAGACACCTAAATGTTGATAAGTGCACGGCACACTGCCACATTCAAATCTGTGTCTCTAAACATGGTTTCTACATGTAAAGCACACAAAAGTGTATGAGGTTGCTGACTAAGTATTTTGCAAATGTCATGCTTGGTGAATCCTTTACTGAGTATTAACAAGTAAATGTCTTTATCGTTGTTATAGTAGTTACAAATTTTGTAGACATCATTAAACAAAATTCTCCACAGAAGCCAAAGATACATGCTTTTCTAAAGAAGCCAGTAAAAGAGAAACTAAGGCTGTATCTCTGTAGTATCCACACGACAACCAGACCAGAGATGAAACAATAGCCTGAAGTATTTCCTGACTGCAAGTTTTGAGCAATCACTTCACTAGAAATCTCTAGTTTGGCTAACTACGTATCCTGGTGTTATCTAAACAAGCCTGTCCCAGGAGAGGCTCAGTGCCATCTTAGCAGACCTCAGCAGCAATGTGATGCCACAAGAAGACAGCACCAGTTATGTGATGGACTTCCATGGACAGGCACGGCTGTGATGTACCCAATCCACTCACACAGGGTATAAATGGAAAGGATAACTCACACTTTTAGTATCTAGTTCACAAGTGCCAGACCTAAGCCTATGCATCTGCATCTGCCTAAACCATATGGATGTGAGGCACGTTGAGGTATAGGCGTGCTCTCTCAGGCTTGTCATCAAGAGGCTGTCCAGCTGGGAGCAGTATATCAAGCAGCTGCCCAACTGTCCCAGTTGGAGTGCGCATAAAACCTGCAGTTTTCATGAATACCAAAAGTCTTGACACAGTTATTTCCCTACTCCTTTCCTCCTTCGCTGTTTACCCTCAAAACACTTAGGAAAGAAATTAAGGTGTTAAGTATTATAGGTTATATATTTACTAAATAATCATAATTTAAAAAGAAAGTGTAATCATGAAAACAGGTGGCTTCGACTAGACTTCTGCGTGCTTCCTACAAGGCAACTTGTAGGCATTACTCAGCTATGTGTAGCGCATAGTTTGGCTCCGTTCATAGATCTCACTTCTCTGGAGATGGGGGACACGTTAAATGCCTTTGATTAAGTTTTAAGTACCATTTCAAAAAAATTGGGCGGTGCTCTGAGGGTGTCATAAAAGAAAGCTCCTAGAGTGAAGTAGCTGCTGCTGAAGAGCTTTCAGAACAAGACGAATTGGCTGCTTCTGTTTTTTGAATTCTTAGAGCACAGTACGCTGCTTTAGTTCTTGAATGTCAACAAGAGGAAAACCAAAATTATTATATAAAAGCCTGCAGAGTGGATACACATGATCATTAAAGTGTTTAGCTTTTCAAAGTGAGGCTTTTTAAAGATGCCAATTCAAGAAACTGCATTCTGTAACCTGTTATTGCACAGAGCACTGAAATGGAACAGGGAGAAACTGAAGCGTGAACAGGGAGGCAGCTGAAGGTCACCTTAAGGAAAACTAGAAAGGACGGCATCGCTAGGCAGGGAACCTCGTTATCAGGGCATTTCTTTGTGCTGTACCAGGCACATTTTCAACAGCCTACTGAACAAGACCACCACAGGAAAATTATGGTAGAAACATACAATTACCTGGTAAATAACCACATTTGCTAAGTAATCACATGCCGGTGGCAATACCATGAACATAGCTGGCTCTTTCCAGCCTGATGCAGGCAACTGACCTATTTACTTCTTAAAGGGGAATAGGAGATGCAAACACTTCAGCCTGATGCAGAGGCAAAATCACTTTCTAAGACAAGGGAAAAAGAACAGGGACGTTATCTAACAACATTGTTTTCTATGTCCTGCTTTTTTGTGGTGTCATCTGACAGCAAAAGTTGTCTGACAGCATTTGAGTGAAGCAGAATTCCAGAAAATGAAATGCAGAAATTCTGAGGTGCATCAGATTAACCAGTCTGTGGATGTTATGCTGAGTGACAAAGCATCTCCTTCAGATACCTGCAATAGTGCCCTGATTTCATCTCCTAATTTATTCCATCACTGACACTGGAACTTTCAAAGGAGCATCGCTTCTCTTGTACACTTTCAGTTTTTCTCTACTTAGGATTCTCCCATGCAACAGGGATTCTTCACAGGGCTGTAAAGGTATAAAGATGTCTAAGTTGAAAAATATTACATTATACCATTTTAAATTTCCCTTTATATCATAAAAAAGGAATAATCTCAGTCAGCATTAATATTTCCCCCATTAAAAACATGTTTCATCTATGAGACAAATTCTCTCATTATCATTTCACAAATTTTAAAAACCATTTAAGGAGGAAGTAGGAAGACAGTTACAAAAATCACAGAACTGGGCTCTTCAGGATACAGGCTGTTTATTCCTTCAGTGACCAACTAAATAGGTTCTCAATCATTGCCACTGTACAAATTATAATACCAATTGCAGAATGATAAAATAGTACTTATTCCCTGGTTTGAGTCCTATCTTACTATATATTGTTAGAAATGCCTCTTTCACCAGGGAAGTTTTAACGTTTACTTTTTTCCCCCTATTATCTCTCTATATAAGTAGGGAGCTGAGCCCACCTCTAGTGTGACTGGTATATATAAACTTACTGACCATGATTTGTAGATGGATGGAACACATTCTCACCTTCATTTTAGCATAAATCCAGTGAGGTTATGAGAACTTACATGAGTTGCGTGGGGAATCAGAAAAGAGAAATCAGGATCCCTCTTATGATAACAGCAGCCACGATGACCTTGTTCTTATGACACTATTTGCATGGCCATTATACGCTACTGATCTCCATTCATATGTACCTCTCTGCAGTGTGAAAGTTCATGTATATGAAAGTTCATGTATATGAGATGTATATTGAAAGTTTGCCTAATGCTTTTCCAGCTGGAAACCTTGCTGGCTGTGAAGCCATCCATAATGTGCTACCCCTGAGGAAATCAGAGGGCAAATTTGACTTTCCCTCATGCAGTTGAGAGGAGGATTCTTGGAGATAAACTAGTTAAACTAGTAAACCGGACCTAAAAGAACTACAAGTATGGACTTCTGTATGAAGGATATTCGTGGTACTGTTTCTATACAGTGAGATTTTCTTAATAGCAAGCCAGATTTTGGAATATTCTTCAAATGCATAAAAAACATGCAAACAAATGTCTTTGGAGTCTTCCTTTCAAATGATAGCATAGCTGCCTTTCAGACAGTATTTTTGATGGAGCACGAGCTTATCTGAGTGTCTTAGGGAAAGAGATGCAAAAGTGCTAAATTTCCAGTCCAAGACTGAGACGTGACAGACTCAGCCATTCACAGGCATCAGGTTTCTTCTTTTCTCCTCTTTTCTCCTTGAAAGCATTTGCAGGGCTGCTGTTTTCAGATTAGCACAGCTATTTTGTTTCCATGACTTTGCAAAAGCTTTCTCATTTTCAACTGTGGGAACCGAAGCAAAGAGCTGTACTTGTCATTTGTTTGCAGATTTTTGCATAACAAGTGCTTTCTGCATTATTTCAGCTGTTACACAAGATTAATCATTGTTAAACCAGATGAACATTTAGGGAAGTTCCCCCTAGTCTAATGCGATGAAGATGGGCAGAAATTCGGGGGGGCAGGTGTGTGTAGACAAAAAAAAAAAAGGAACTCCTTGGTAGTCTCAAGACACTTCTTTTCTAACTAAGTGCTCAAAAAGCAGTTAAGGAATTAAGTTACCATTAAAGCCAATTAACTACAGTCTTGGAAAACAAAGTTTCTTCTGGTGAAAGATGTTTGCTGTTATCATGCCAACAGCACCATTTTACTTGTGCATTTAATTACTGTAACATTCAGCTCCATGCAATAGCTACTGGAGTAGTAAGTCTTACGACCCTAAGTAACCTATAGAGACATCTAAACATCCAGTGTTAGCCAGTCACAATTCACAGTGATGCAAGTTTTCTTTCTGAGCAGCAGAGCTAATGAAGTTTGCTTTCCTATACATTCATCTCCCATGACTGATTGAGAGCTTCAGCTGAAGCTTTGGCTGACATCTCGCTCCCTGGTGGCTTCTCTGATGCCTAGTAATGTGCAAACGCAAGCTGTAGCATTCCCCTCTATAAGGGCGTTTCATTGAGATTCTTTGCCCAAACACCATCTATTTTGAAGAAACTTGTTTGACCGTAATTTTTACTGTTGCTTCAGACAAATTCAACTGAAATTAGCCAACAGGGAGAGAAACAGATTGGTAGAGGTAATTTGAGAGACACAGGACAGACACTGTCAAGGATAATGGGAATTCATTAGTCTTTTTTCCTTCAGAAGCCAGGCTAAAAACAGCGGAAAGCAGGACAATTCCTCTAGTATAATGGACAACAATATCCAACACACACTAGTTCATTTTCTCTTGATTTGCTCTCAGCAAAATAATGTCAGCTGGACTGCGTCAGTCAGTTCTACGACAAAATGAGCATCAACATCCAGACATTAGTCTGTAGCTCTATACAACAAAGTCCCATGCTTTCCAAGATGCCACTTGTAATGATAATTACTATTAACACACACTCTTTTCCAATTATTTGTCAGATTAAAAGTTTGTCTGCCTCTGTTTAGACAAGAATATTGGTGGCTTTATTATCACTCCCCTGACATAAATGTACGTTTCATGGGCCTGAATAAGAGTTATGTGGTTTACTATTTGTGTTGTTGAAACCACTGCATCTATACGTACCTAAATGTAAGGATACTTCTTAAAGGTAAATGCTCTTTTTTTAACCCAGCTGCTCAAGTGAGCCTTGTGTTTTGATTGCCCAGACACTTCCCTCTCTACCAGTGAATGAGGCAGACTTTCAGAGGGGCACCTGGAACAAGAGTGTCCCAGGAGGGATGTTTCTGGCTATCCAACATAGCAACTGGCAAGTTTTGAAGGCAAGAAAATGAAATGCTTTAAGGATTTGATTTTTCTCTTCTCTGAGGTCACGATGTGCTTGCTGTTTGTCAGCTGCAATGAAAAAAGAAGGAGAAGTAAAAACATCCTCTGGAGGGAGCATACAGTTCATGCGCTACGAAGAAGTATTGCTATGTCACTCCCCACTTACCTTGTAAGCTGGGCCTAGTAACGAAGTGGCCACCTTTCAGAGTTCTTTAATACGCACTTTAACGCTTAAACTCAGTGCTAGTCGTCAACCGATGGAGACCCGAGGTCTTGTCCTAGGCTGCAAAGATCATATGAAATAAAGCAAAACCTTAATCCTTACAGACACTTTTGCATTAAATGCCTAACCCTTACTCAAACCTAACACCAGCCACTGAAATAGCCGTGTCAGCAGTACTGAAGGAAAACAGGGACAGGGACCCTGCTGACTCACGCTGTTGCTCTTCATCTCTGAGCCAAATAGAATTGAGCAAAAAGTAGCAAAAGTTTTCAGTCCTTTTCTGAACTAAATTTCCTTAGTTGGAAATAAAAGCATGTAGCTACTCCTTTCAAAGACAAACAGTGCTGACACCAGCCCTCATCCTGGGTCTCCAAGCCCATCTAAGACTGGGCTAATTAGTCCTTCATCTTTAAAAGCCAATCCCTAATCCAAACCCTACCCATCCACATTCCCAGGTGATCAACATCCACAGTGAAACTATGACGTAAGGCATAGGCTTAATACCCTGGCTTATTCTACACTAGAGGAACACAAAAGATTCAACTGCAACCTAGGAGGTTCTACCCTTTTTTTCCTAACTCCTAACCCTTACAGTAGCCCTAGCAACTACCGAGACAACCAATATCTGAAATTCAGTGTACACCTGGCACCATCCCCTAAATTTAGGGAAGAACATAATCCAGTAAAACTGACATTCTTAAAAATGCTTTTGCAGAAGAAAAGCCCAGCCCTGACCAAACTCCAGACCTAAATCTAAGTGTAAGGTAGGACCTATCACGACATCACCTACTCATCCTGGCACAGAGCTGTGTACGCAGTCTAGCCAGACTCCTGTGCCATGTATCTCTAGGATGTGAGATTGCAACCACAACGATAAAAAAAACAGCTAATACCAGAGGTAAATTTAAGTGTAAGTTCTGGGTGCATGCTGGTATAGACAAATTAAAAGTCTGAGATGCAGAGAATGCAACACAGGCTGCAGATTTTCAGTCCTTTTCTGAAAGCCCATTCTAAGCTCCAGCTTTAAATCTAAGCAAAGACATTATCAAGGATACATTTTCATGACAGAATGCACACAGAAAGGAAACATTCTGACATCTTCCCTGCAAAAATGCGCTCTGCATGGTGCACTGTCATTCCAAAGATATAACTCTCATTCCATTCAGAAAGAGTTTTCAATCTGTACAAATGTATTTTTCTTGGCTAAGACAATGCACAAGCTTTGTAAGTGAAAATGAATGTGGATAATTCTGAAAAGCAAGATAGCTACAGTTAATTTAACATAAAAAGAACTTGAAAATGGTGCCAAACTTCTCAATCATCGGAAATCCAGAGAATAAAATGTATATATATTATGTTGATTAGATAACATATGCCCTGAGTTTTAACATAATCTTCTTTCATCACCATCCACTGCAGTATTGTCAAACAGAATAGTTTTAAAGTAGCACCATCTGTGTTATCAGCAGGGAAAAAAACATTTGCAAGTTTTTACAGCCCCTTAATGGACCCACTCTGCTTTTGACCTTGACACTTCAGTCTATGCCACCATCCTAACCTTGGCTCGTGCCAGTTCTGGATTATGCTTCAAATTACATTCAGTTAACTAAAACTTCTAGCGCATTATCTTTCAACTTTAAGTGATTGCGCTTCAGTGCATCAAGATATATCAGATCATCTGTAAAAAAATCTCTGCTTGGCACAAGGAAACACCTCCCAGAAAGCAAGGTTGCCTGAAGAAAGGACTAATTAAGAGACCAGAGAACAAACTGTCCACATAGCTCTCTTTCAAAAGAGCACCGCTTCCTTACAAATCTTTGCAAAGGAGCACTAAGCTATACTGTAATGCCTTCACAAGACTGAACACCTATACACCCATTACAAAGGCTACAGTGGAAAGATCTGTACCTACACTAACTTCTTACATTACCATAACAGTTTTAGCAGAGGTTCCCATTTTGTGATCAGAAACCAGTTAGTGCGTACAGAGAATGGATAGTCCAAGACTGAATTGCTTTGTAGTATCTACCTGTTAGTTTACACCAAGGGAGAGCTGAAAACCAGGCTAAACCCTCCTCCCTATAAGCGACCACAGTGGAGTGGATTCACTGGGAGGTCCCAGCAGGCCAATTCCTTACAGCGCAAGCCACGCTATTAAACAATTTGAAACCACCTGCACTAGCACAAGCTGAGGCTCTCATGCTCACTTGTTATAGATGGCACGGACAGCAGAGAAATTTACCTTTAAGCACAGCATGCATTACCATGTTGCCTGGAGGCAGACTGTCATATCTGGCAAATATGACAGCACAAATTTTAAACAAAAGGTGTCAAAGCTACAAAGGGGTTTGGTGCAAACCCTACAGCTATTTCTGCCTTACGTTGTCTTCCAAGGCTGCACCAGGGAGACACTTGGCAAAACAGAAAGCCAAGAGAACAGAAGAGACGAGTCTAATGTATTGCTTATAGGGCATTTTGTGAACTAACAGGAAGATGCTCTCCCTTTCCAACCATTAGTTGTTATATTTACCTGGTAACACACTTATTTATATCCTGTCCCTGACTTAGGGATCTGTCCTTTGGATTTTTTAAGACCATAATCAATACTTGGCTGCATTTTACAATAAAACATGTGGTTTTCAAAATAAAATTCTTCTAGTTATCTCTCTCTGCAATGATTTCTAAACTTCTTTTAAAAGCATGTTTTATTTTCTGCATTTTGAAACTGGCTTCTTCTATACAGATGGCATTTGCAGATGAAAAGTAAGACTAGCAGCTCCACAAGCCTGTTTCTGAGTTACAGCAAACAAATGCAAGAATTGAATTGATAGAATAACTCAGTATTTTCACCCACTTACTTAGTTTTCAACAAAAAAAGATTTCCAAGTGCCGCAAGTGTCTGAGCCTGACCTGGAAGATTGCTTTGTGCTGTGCATGTCCAAATTTTATGTTAGCTGTCTTTAATGATGTGAATTTTTGCCCTTAAGAATTAGCATGCATGGCGACAATCTAGGGATTGTGCTGGCCTTGCACTTGGGAGGCAGGCAGACAGATGGGACAGTTATGTACTAAAATGAATGGAAGATATATTGTCAGTCTTCGTTACAGATTTAGATGCTTCTGTCAGTTTCAATCACAACTCAGAATGGGGAGTATGTTCACAGCAACTTATCAGAGATACAGTTACACGAGTGCTAATCACACCGATAGGAAATGCCTTTTTATATTCATAGCTGCTTTTGAACAGTTACTGACCCAGATGATGTGTTCTAGCACAAAGACAGCATTGCTCAGCCATATGCTGGTACTGCTCAGAATATTACTTCATTAGTCACCACCCAGGAAGGAGCACCAGCTCAGGGAAACAGACGCTACAAGCTAGAATCATGGTGAGAAAACCATGCCAGGCACTGTGTAGGTCACCAGAAGTGACACCCTCTCATAGGCACACATCTGCATCTTTATCTTGGCTTCTTGACTGTCGTCGCTCTTATTTCTTCCTGGAGCGAGCAGAGTCTCTGAGCTGCAGCAGGAGAACCTTGGGACAGCAAATACGACAGCTCTAACTTGAGAATGATTTTACTGCAGCTCCTCTAAAAATTATTTTTAGACTTACTTAAGCCTTCTGAAGAGTGGTTAAATGGGCACTTCCTGCCTGGTGCACAGGCTGTATAGTATCCACTGTACAGAGACCTTTTGATTCATTCACCAGATCGGTAGATATTGATATGACCACTGCAATGGAAAGGTTGTCACAGAGATGCAGAGGAATAAGACGGCAATTAAACTCTGACAAGTGACCTGAAAGGACCCAAAGGGACTTTGCTCTTCTTTTGCATATCCTAGATTGCTCTCCTTTCTTCTCAGGTTACACTTGCAATGGTTATAGTGAGTACAACTACACACCTGTGCTGATACAAGCATAGGTGAGGATGCAGTTGTTTTACTGAGCCGAATTTCCCAGTTGCTTAGCCTCACAAGTCACCTCAACTTCTGCAAGCTGCATTAAGATCAGAACTTGTGCAGAACGCCATAATGCCAGGAACCCAAGTGGAAGGAAGTCTATATGCAGGCACTGATCAGTCCCTCTGGACCAGACAGCCATACTTAGATGCCTGCAGGCCCATGGTTGAAGACAGCAACTATGCACATGGGAGCTCAGCTATCTCTGAAAGCAGCTAAACAGTTTTACCACTGAGTATTTTCTATTGTTTTTCTCTATTACAAAGCCTGTGTAATTCCAGCTGAGAAGATGGCTCAGGATGTTGGATGTGGAAACTTGAGGACAAGAGATCAAGACCCCAAGTCTGTGCCATGCTGCCAGGAAGCTTTTACTATGATTTAGGATTGTAGTCAGGCTACTAAACACAAGCTCCTCTCCTGGGTGCTGTGATTGCTTTTGTACTGCCCCTAAAGAGCTAGAATTAAACAGGCTTGGGCAAAGGCCATCTGAATCACCATCATGACACCATAGTTTTGAGGCCCGACTACAGCACACAAAGTAGGTGGTGTGTATATGGCTTATAAGGTTGCCCATTGTATACAGTGAAAGTTGCATATAAAAGTTAACTTACCATGTAAACACCTGTAACTGTGGTTTGGTTGGTATTTCAGTATTTTTGTTTTGTTTCGCCTTTTGTACTGCAGCGAACCCCAACAGAGCATCCACATTGGAGGCCAAGGACTCTTAGGGACACAATTTACAAATTCTACATAGTGTGAGGTCAAACATATTGTGTAAATAAATTGTTCGAAGCCATAAACTGGGTAAATCCAAAACACAGTGAAACCAACCAGAAAAACCCTACTCTTGCCTTCATTAGGACTGGGATTTAGCTCATAGTCTGATATTCCTTGCCACACTTTAGACTGCTGCTGGATTACTACAATGTGTAAAGTCATCTGAGACCTGAAGGCATTTTCCTGTCTGCAGAAATTCAGCATTACGTAGTCTCTCTTCTCCCCTATCCCTAGCATTTAGAGGACTGTCTCACACATCCATTGCTGAAATATATCTGCTAAATGCAAGCTTCAAATACAGCTTTGCCAGCTTTTGCTTTCGAATTCTTTAATCACCACCAAAACCCCCAACTCTCCCTCTCTCGGTTCCATTTTCCAGGATGGCTTTAAAGACATTTATTTCCATAGCCCGTTTTCTGCTAAATTTAGCCAATAAGAACACAGCTATGAGAGATTTGAGATATCCTCAAGCACAATAGTTTAATGCCTCAATTATTTCTCTGACTGACCAGTTCCATGCACTAAGACTGCCAGGATCACTATGGAGACAGAAGCAAAAGCTCTGCCAAAAATCTGACAGATTGATTATTTAAACATTTTTAGAAATGTGTTGTCCTGAGGCCTCAGTTTGAAGATCTCAAACCTTGACTCTAAGCCCAAAGGGACCTCCGGCTGGCTTTACTTGTCGCAAAACAAATACAAATGCTTCGTAGTTGTGGAAACAGGTATATTTCAATAAATTCAGGTTTGCTTTAGCTGAACCGCAGTATTACTTTCAAATGGTAATTCCAAGCTGTCTCTGCATTAAGCATGTGTAAGAGATCACTACCCATTTTGATGAAAACTAAAATTTCTCCTGTCTTCCCCCAGGTGATCTGCCCTTGTTTACAACCATTGCACTGCTGTGCCCTGTTGCCACTGAAATACTGCACAAGAAGCCTGTAAACACTTACGCCTTACAGATGTATTCTTATCTGTGATCTCCAGAGAGCCTATAAGCTTAACACAGGGGCTAGTCAGTATCTGGATGCAAGACTCAGAGGAGAAATCCAACGTGCAGCGATAATTAAAGCGGGGAATCTGGTCAGCAAGGGTTTCTTGGATTCTTGCACAGAACGGCTTGACTGGCAGGCTTCACCAGTCCCTCGTGGGGTCATGGATCCCACCAAGATCACAACACAACAAGTGAATACATACCATCAGGAAACCAAGTCTTGAATGGGATTTCCTCCAACAAATGTTCTGCCCGATTTGAGGGGTGTGCAATTTAGCACAGAAAGAGAAGGACAGCACTATTTACTAAATCAACGCTCACGTCCTGAGTTTTCCTTCTCAGCTTCTGAACCTGTCATGGTTTGGCCTCAGCCAGCGACAAAGAACCCCGCAGCCGCTCGCTCGACTCCCACAGCCGTGGGAAAAATCAGCAGAAAAGGGCAAGAACTCGTGGGTTGAAATATTATAATTTAACAGAACAGACAAAGGGAATAAGAAAGAAAAACAACAACACCGGTAAAGGAACATAAGAACGCGATTACAGTACCGCCGCGAATAGCACCGACCAGACCCGCCCCGCCGCTGCCCGCCCCCGAGTGGCGACTGCCTCCCTCGCCCCGGCTAGCGCCTCTTATAGCGGGGCACGGCTCACGTGGGATGGAATACCTGCCTCCCCTGCCGGCTCCTTGGGGAAATTAACTCCATCCTTGCCGGAACCAGGACAGAACCAGACGACTGAAATATGCTTTGTTTGCAAGAGCTGATGAAATCATAGCTCCAGATGGGACAGCTACAAGCTACTGTATCAAAAAAATAAACTTGTACTAAAAAATGCTTATTTTCGGATATTGCAACACGGAGACTTAAATATTTTGTGTGAATTTACATTATGATCAAACTGAAGAATCCTACCTGCACTGGCACCAACAGTAAGTTTCCCACCGACTTAAATGGACAGGATGTCAATCTTTATTTAGTAATGCTATACAGAACAGAGCACTGAGTTAGTGGGGGGTGTATTTGTGGGGTGCTCTGTGTTTGGTTTTTAAACTGCCTGCTTTACCCTGATATCTGAACACCTCTGAACTGCACCTGAATTCTAGTGTTTGTCCTCTTGATACTTGTTTAAGAAAAGCCTTTTTACAGATGATGGCCAAAGATAAAACTACTTGCCAGCAATCTTACAGGACCTGTAATGGTTTTCAACAGCAGTGAACTGAAGGCAAATCTCTCACATCTTTGACAAGCAACCTCATAACCATCCTATTTTGTATCACTGTATTCAAAGCCTTGCAGGGACAAGGAGTCACACATTCGTTTTGGTTTCTGGATTCTCATACATTAATAATTTTTTTTAAATGTCTTTTGTGATAAAACCCAATTAAAAATGTGTTTACTTCTAGATTCAGCAGCAAAGAGATGATGTGCCATTTTCCAAATTTGCTGATGAAGAGAAGGAACAGAGATTTAGTGTCACAAAAGAAAATTTAGTGCAAATCAAACGCAACTCAAGCAGAAAAATAATTTATCAGCTTATCCTCCTAATGAGAAAAGAAAGAGAGATGGAAGCACAAATTTTTGGCAGCGTAACAATATTAGCTAGAGAACATTAAATAATTAGTTGGCAGTGGTAAGCCTTTGATTCAACTTCTTTGCTATGAATGAGTTTTGCATTGCAAAGCAGGTTTGTAAAATTTAACAGTGTTTTCATACCATAAGTTTTCCTCTTACTCTCAGTATCTCAAAATTAGCCAGGCCTGCTGGACTTTAATGCTATTGCACACTGGCAAAGCAAATTTTTGAAAGACAAATGGAAGTTAAACATCCAGCTCCCGACTTTCAGGATGACTTTCGATGGGAGCAAAGTATTTAACTACTATTTTTGCAGAAGAAAGTGTAACATCTACAGTAAAGCTCAGCTAAAAGATCCCCTCCCGCAGGTGTGGTAGCTCTTGCCGTACACCTCAGGGGGTGGTCAGTAGTGTCTGGACCATTGGAACACATTATTACTCCAAATCCCTTCTCAGCTGCTTGCACCACCCCTTGCTTTTGCTGCAGCACGACACCACATATAAACATGCTCTCACGTTTTCCTGACAAAACGATTGATTTAAAAAACCCACTATATAAAAAACAGTACAGATTATTCTGAATGATTTCTTAGAAGCAGCTTCATCTAGATGCATCTGCCAGCGCACCTAAGAGGAAAATCGCCTTCAATAGGGAATGGTAACAAGCAGATGGACCGTGCTGGAAAATAATCTCTTCAAGCTGGCCCAGGAAGCAGCACACCCAAATATAGCTTTATCTCTGCACAGCTGCTTCCAGGCCAGTGGAACGGCCAGCTCCAGGAACATCTCTTCCAGAACAGCCAGGCTGCGTGCAGAGCGGTCAAACACAGCCTCCAAGTCTGAAAACTAGAGAGCTGGAGAATGTGAGACTCGTGCAAGAAAAAAAGAAACCCCTTCATTACTGTGAAGGACACAACCATCCCTATGCAAGACAATATCAAAGCTGAATTCATAGCTCCCCTTCAGAACAGAAGGCTTGATGCAACCAAATTTACACTTTTTTGTACTTGTTATCTGAGTCTACTTATATGTTCATTTTAGAACCATTTGATTTGTGTGGTGATTTTAAAAAAGCCTGCTTTTCATTTGACATTGTGGTGACAGTTCTTACATTAAGACACAAGAAACCAAAAATCTGTCCAAAAGTTCTGTTAATAAAGATCCTTATAAGTAATACAGCTGATCAGATAGCTTCACTAAGATTTAGGGAGAAAGCCAGCCTTCCGACTAAGATTTGGAAGGAAGCCTATAAATGGTCTAAATACCAATAAATTCAGCTGTTCCCACTGTCCCTGGAAGTCCATCCCATGAAGCTGTCAAGTTGTACTATCTCAAGACCAGGCATGATGTCTTTCAAATATCTGATTGCATCTCACTCTCAAATACCTCAACCACATACCAATTCATCTTCCTGCACAGCACATGTCCTTAAAAGAGTGCCTGACCTAGAGAAACATAACAGGGAAGTCTGCTGAGAGCTGATGACATATATCACTTGAGACAAAAAAAAAATCAGCCTGATTCTGAAATGTACTAGTTTGAGAAAACTGAGATTACAATACCTTTCCATTGTACTCACTTATCACAGACCCTGAAGCAATTCTTGGTTATATCAATATACCCTTCTTTTATCAGAATAGGGGCAAAAATGCAAAAGGTTTTCATCTGCAAATCTCAACTGAATTGTAAAAAGGAAAACCCTTACTGAAAGTAGTCTAGCACTAGAATCACAGAGCCTGTCATTCATTTGGGGTTATTTTGTACTCTTTCAGGTGATAAACAAACTTCATGTCACCAACATGAAAAATAACTCAAAGCACAAGAATGGTAATTAGGTTTCACGGTGAAAGCGTTCATAAACTGTTAAACATCAAATGATTCACCTCAGTTTCATAGGATTCCCCAAATCCCAGAGATAATCCAAACAAAAGTCTAATAATAAAAAGGAAAATTAACTATGAATTGGCTCATTTAAGTCTATAATTTGACTGCTCTGCATCTGTAATATTTTTCCCGTTGGGTCATGTTAGTTTAATGGTTTCACTTATGCAAGATCAAAGAGATGCAAGTTATTTTGAGCACATCACTTGGAGATTTCAGACATCATAACTGGATTTCTGCATCCTTTATGCCTGTTCTACTACTACTTTGTTAAAGGCAGCATGTCCTCCCTAATAAGGTGTTAAAAACTAGCATAAAAAAAAGGGAATCAGCTTACATTGAGAAGGTTGAAGAGCATCTAAAACAGTTCTGGAAAGTCAACTCTGTGATGAAAGGAGAGAAGAGAGAGGTTCTGGCCAAGCTCAAACCTCCCAACTCAAGCCACTTGCTCAATGCCTTCGTGGTAGAGCCCTGAGCTGCTCCCACCAAGCCCTGTGGCAAACCCCTTCAATACATCTTCTATGCCGTCCCCACCTGACATGGCGAGTGGCAGGAGCAGCCACGGCATTTTCTGTTTCCCTAAAAGGTAGGGCACATCAGCTTTCATCTTGGGCAAGCTAAAGGATACCCATTGCTTAGCTCTCCATCTCATTCGTAGCACATACAAGCAGGTGTGAGACAGAGTGGTCCCAACCATTTTCTGTGGTGCAGCGAGGAGAAACCTCAGCAAGACATGTAGCCATTAGGAGTGTCGAGGGGGGGGTGGGGGCCACAGCCTCAACAAAGAGCTCAAGAACAGTTAACTGCAGTGCCTTCACATTTGCTTTCTTTCTCTTACCAGCGTTAGGACTTATGGTTGGGCAAAAGTACCCTACTTCAGGTCGTGAGATAACAGCCTGAGGGCCAGAAGAAGCTGGCGTAAATTAAGTTATGCTTAGGCGGCTCTAATTTAAAGATTTTTTTTGAGCCCAAGATGTATAATCCCTTTTTAATGTAGCAAATTCTCATCTAGGTGACTCCAGGAAACCAGCCTAAGTTTAGAAACAACAGTATAGTGTCTACAGAAGAGCAGAAAGGTATTCCCGTCAATGGCAAAAGAGAGTGCTTTTTAAGTAGTTCACTAAAATATCTGTAAATCTATTTCTCTTCAGCATCAACAGTTATGCAAATAAAGATAGATTCTGCATCTATTTTTTTTTTTTAAATAAGAATCAGTAATTTAACTCTACAGGAAGTGCTTTCTTCTCCCCTGCTCCCAAAGTCTTTTTCTATTGGCATTAACTTCAATCAATACAGTGCAGTCACCTGTTTTATGAATGATATGGTCCCCAGCAGCAAATAATGGGAAAGGGAAAACTTTCTCAGAAAAAAAAAAAATGAGGATACAAGCTAGTTTTTCAGTAACAGTGCTAAAATTTGTAATAAAGACTAGCTGCCACTGAATTCTTTTATTATCAGGCAGATCAGTTGAATCCACCTTATGTTACACATTTATTGTTATTTATATCTGCTCCCTGTCAGTATATGGCTAATTTCTACAGAGATGGCAAGATGATTTACTAGGCACGCTGATGTACGTGGCACAGCTGCACAGTCGGGAATGGAAGTGCTGACTCTCTCGTGACTGTTAAACTGAACCACCAAAGTATTTTGTAGTCTTGAAGGTCAGACAGACACTATGCAACAACATTAGGACAGTTCTCCCCAGTGTTACAGTTGTAAGCATACAGCAATGAGGAAAGAGAGAGAAACACGGGTATTTGGCACTCATTTCAGGATAGCCTTATATTGTATTCCCAAAAAAGCCAAAGATGATGCTGTGCAGTGGCAGGCTAGCACAAGCACGTCACTCGGCATTCCTGAATTAAATGTGGTCCAGTGAGTAATATTTCCTTCGGCAAGTTAGGATAGCAGAATCAGGCCTACAGAATTATTACAAGGTTGTATTTCAATGGTATTATAATTTCATGTATAACCAAAAGGAAATTTAGCGTCTGTACAGCAATAGAACAACTTCTACAAGATGTATGCGTCACTGCTGCAAAACAGCAATTTAGACAGAAAATACAGAAAAAACAATCCAAGAGAGTCAGTCTGAACTAATTGCTGTGGATGCATAAAAGCTGAGCCAGCTGTGCTAGTCGTTAACTACAAGATGCAATAGCTGACTGATTATTCATATTGTCCGTAGAAATATGATGAACTATTTTAAACTATTAATTAAAAAGACAGCATTGTTACTATGCAAATCAAAGAACAAGACAACCTGTCGCTTTTCCGTACGTAAGATACTTCCCCAGTCTACTTAAAAGCAAAAGAAACCCAGTAACAAAAGGGAAATCAGGGAAACTGCTTGTCTCCAATATAAACAGCATATGACAAAAGCAACTCTTTAGAGGGCTGTCTGCACTTACTCTTGCCAGTTATATCAATGTATATGGCCTGTTGCTAGGACAGTAAATTAGAGCACAGTTTCGACACAAGAAAGTCAGGTTTTGAGGCAACGTCCCAGTAGAACTAACCTAATTAGTTTAAGGATGAAGCCTGATAGATTTATGAATGATATTACAGGCCACAAGTTCCCATAACAAGAAGGACCTGGATTTAATCACACAAGAATCCCCTTTTGGTCCTGCATTGCTAAGCAAGTAGGGACTAATTTCTTCTTATGCGGTTGTAGAGTGCCATGGCTGCTACTCAGCCCTTCCACGAATGTCACACAGAACAGTCATAACGCAGGTTGGCACCAAGCTAACAGAGTGGCATCCCCTTCGCGAGAGCTGGGTGAACATCTCTCTGGACCGCACAAGTTATTCAATGTTCTTTTCTAAGCTTTTACTAGGTAATCTGCAGTCACCACTCCCAGGCCACTTTTAAACCACAAAAGGCCTGCAAATCACACTGTTTCTTGGTAGTAATACTACACCTACACATTAAAGTTCCATTTCTGAAAGTTTTATAAGTCCTTGGGAGATGTATTATGACCTATATAAACAGCAGTGCCATAGGACAGTATGCCAAGGTTTTAGGTGGTTCCATCTCATAAGCAACTTATCAACTTCCTAGAATCTACAAGGTTTACCAACTACAAAAATTCTCTTTAATATTAACCTGTAGCAAAATATCGACAATGGAACTTTAGTAAAGTGTGACCTTCCGCACCTATATCAAGGTTCCTACAATTGATTCTCTTTCGACTCCTACATCCACTTCCAAACAATTATCAGTCATATAAAGAAAAGTTCTAACATTTTCATTATATGTAAATATAATTATATTTATACATTGGTATTCAAGCTCCATCCAGGCTATTAATGCAAATGTACAGTACCGTACTATTTTGACACATCAGCTCCACTGAGACATTAGTCTTGGCTTTGTTGCCTTTTGTTAAAATTCCCGGTCTGAATCACACTTGCATATTAGTTATATTACACAACTTTGTCTTTCCAGAGTCTTTTGCCCTCATCTCTGGAGGGCAGGGATATTTTAGACAGCTCTGAAAATTGATTCAGCAGCAAAAAGAGTAGATAGTTCACTTGATTTGTTGTTTTAAAACTTGCTGGTTAATGCCAAATACCTACAATACTTTTTTTCTTAAGTAGTATGGGTGAAGCTTTTTTGATCATGTCAACCTAATTAGCAATTAGAAACTACAAATACAGAATGAACCCTTCATCATAAAAAGCTCAATAAAAAGTTAAAATCCAACCCTAAGAACTTGAACCTACTGATTTATATGTACATCTCTTTACACTCTGTCACCCCAAATAAGAAATAATTCCCAGAATGTTTCACATACTGAGGGAGAAGATGATAAAGCTCATATGTATTTCTTTCAGTTCTGTGGGACAGGAAAGATGTTATTTACGAATGTGAATTTACGTGGTACTTCTGTGAGTGTTATGACATGTTCATGATTTACTGTTTGGTGACCCTACCTGTGCTGCATATAATTTTGACTGTAAGATAACGTTACCATTGTCTTTCACCTTCAGAATTCTTTCTTAGGCAGTCTTCATCCTTTCATCCTCTTATATACCTTATGTTCATATTACTAGATTTTTGATTGCCTGTAAACAAGGAAATAATCCGAGTAAATGAATCTTCTAGGCATTCCTGTAATTTTGCCTCCATTAGTTCTGTCTTACTAACTTCCTACTAACCTGGAAAAGTTTAATTGGGGGTGTGTGGAGAGGTGGAAATACTGCTTAGAGAACAATGACTGGAATTGCTTTAGCTGGTATGCATTTCCCATGAGACCACACCACTGTTTCTGCACAGAAATGACTAGAAAAACAGTGGGGAAAACCATGTTTCTGCATAAAAAGCTGCTTTTGATAGAAGGGGGATAAAATTTCGTCATGAAAAGAAATATTTGCGCCTGAACAAATTCACCATTTTGCCCAGAGGGAGAAGTTCAGTCATTTACACCATGAATAGGAGTGTTGGCTGGCAGAAAGAGCAAACTGTACACTGGATCAAATTTTCACATACTTGCAAAACTATCAGTTTTCATATTAAGTGAAAATTGGTAGTTTTCTATAGCTCTGTTTTCAATATTCTCAATCACCATCAGTGCAGGGACCAGAAATCCCAAGGTCAAGAACAAGCCCCCACTTACAGAGTCAAAAGTTCAGAATGACCTTTTACAAAAATAGGCACTTTTTCACTAGTCCCACTAGGTCTCCTGGAGTTACACTGCTTTTTCACTGAACGACTTTGTAACACTTCAAATTAACAGGCTAAATAACAGCTCTGTTAAAGAAAATCAGAATAAATGGGAGGAAAAGCATTTCCACCTGTTAAAGACCCCTAAATCTTTGAAAACTAAACCAGGAGGAAGCTAAATCAAGAATTAGTTTGACAACACCATTTACCCGACTCAGTTTGCAGAAAGTTAATTTGCATCTATTAGTAGTAACCTAAAATATTCAGCATTAATTGGGGCCTGCTTATAAGGTGACTGACATTCCTCTCAAAAGGTGTGTGTCTGTGGCTTACACAGAGAGATCCCGATCCATGACTAACACTCCTCCATGTTAGGATAATAGTATTCCTCATAATCCAAATTCCCTCAACACAATTCAATAAGGGACTCTAGCTGGCTTAATGAGTTTTAAAGTCATCTCGCATTATAGTCACCTCATCAGTCCTTTTTGTAGAAACTGAACGGAAAAAACCCAACCTGGAGCTGAACCACCTCCGTTCACCCCAGCAGGCCTCCTCAGTGAGGCTCTCAGGGGTTGCAAAATACCTCAGTGGGTTGGATTTTTTACTTTTTTTAATTTGATTTGTGCTCATCTGAAAGTGTTAATTATTAGATTGGAAGTTATGTTCTTGAACTACAGCAATATCTTTATGTTTGTTGACCAGTGGCAGCTTGGGGCTTTTCAATTTGAGGATAGGAAGTAATTATTTCTTTACTGAGGCTGATAGAGAGGCAGCTGCACTCCTGCACGCTGCAGCAATTTCTACCTACAAAATCAATCAATAATGTCAGAAGGAGTAAATTAAGGTTTGCGTAAGGTAAAACACACATATAGCATTCTTACCATGTCCTCCGTGCGCCTGCTTGTTTCCTTCTGTTGTGCACCAGCTCTAAGCACTTCAGCACAATCTTAATATGTGCTGACAGAGAGCTCTGGCAGAATACACTTGAACTAGGTGCTGGCGTTTTCCCACTGCAATATAGTATTTTCTTTACGTGGAGTCTCCTTTAGTTGGTGTTTTCATGTACACTAGTTGAAGGTTATCGCATCCTATACCTGCACAAGTAGTTAAGACCACAGTATAAGGAAATAAAAAAAAAAAAACGTAGCAGTATTGATGTCTCAAACTCTGCTTAGCAAAACGTTACTATTGACCAAAGCTAAGGGAAGGACAAACTACTTATATCAGGCACAGTAAAGGACTTAAGTGCCAGTAAGTTAGTTTGCTGCTTTGCTGGTTTCCTGTCCTGTGAAAGTGAACTTCCAGAGGGCCCCGTGTAGTCAGCATACAGGTATGGACCGTACAAGATCTCAGAATCCTAAAACCATCAAAATGATGAATATTCACATATATCTGTATAGCACCAAGGAAGAGCAAATCCTGAGGCAATGCCTTAACCTCCAAGCCTCAGGAGCCCATTGATTCAGAGAGCACTATCCCTCCAGTCAAACAACAGCCTGGGAGATTGGATGCACTTTCTTTCCAATAACCTCAAGCAAGGCAGACTGCTTTCTGCCATGGGAAGCGGCACAGCAAATCAAAAGTCTCTCCTTCACTAGAGGAAATTCAAAAGCATCTAAACTCATCTGTCCTGGGAGAGACAGTCTCAACTTCTAGCACTAGAGTGGAATTGCTGCGCAGAAAACAACAACAACAAAAATCTCCGGAGAAGGGAAGTCAAAAAGTGTGCATAAGGAGGAAAATAAACTTCATGGCAAAAGACAAATCACTCTTTGGGAGCAAAGCCATGATTTTGTTCTTTGTTCTCCATTGTTGCAAGTGACTTGAGAAAAGAGGCCAGAACCAGCCAGCACAATACCCATGTCTCCCTCCTTTCTTTTCTCCAAGTTTCCTCAGTTCTTTACAGCTGTGATGCATGCTGGAAAGAGAAGCAGGAAAGGTTCCTCTGAACCAGGAATAGCCTGTCAGATGCTTCTGAAAGGCAGCAATCTTCTAGACAGAGAAGGAAGTTGAATCTGGGTCTCCTCTGTCTTCCCTGAGCACTCTCACCTTTATTTTATTTTTGCAAAGCAAAAAACCCCCCACACCCCACTCAAGCAGGATGACACCAGCCATATCAGTGAGGAAAGCAGCAGTCATTCCTTGCATTTCATTTCATACCTGTTTCCAGGCCAAACTCTTTAAGGAACCTGAAAAAAGGAATGCTAAGTTTCAGGATCTCAGTTGAGCTTAGGGCTGAGCTGCATGTTCCTGTCCCACTGAGGCATTTGTGGATATGAGCAGCGAATAATTTCCAGATGTTTGGCAAAATAAAGTTTTCGTGGATTTCGGCAGTTCATCTACCTTCAAGACGAAGCAGCAAGGGGTCTTTGGCAAAACATAAGTGCTTAAGTCTCACTTTATATACCCAAGTCCTTTTTAGTCTATAGCATCAAGTGTCCAGATAGGTTCTCTTTAATCCCTGAAATTTTAAGATTAAGTAGAAGAGGGCCTCACTGTAGATACTTCAGGTATCTCTGGTTTTGCACAACTACACTGTTGTGGTGCTTTCTACTCGTGTTGAACCTTGTGCTGACAGCAACAACTTGTAGAGTACATATGACTTTTCACAAAGGTGTTTGTCAGTGAAGTTTCAGCTTTGGTTCCAGCACTGGACATTTAGCCAACTGAAATCCATCAACTACAAAGTTATGCAAAAGCATAAGCCTATCTTCTCTCTGGTCTGCAACGCCTGGAAATATCTCAGCTTCAATGCTTATGCTGCAAAGGAAGGTCTCCAGCTTCCAAGTTACTTAGGGCTGACGTGCTCCTTTGAGAAACAAGCTCTTTCCAGGGGTATCAGAACTGCAAGGCGAGGCTCCTCCACACTCTGCATTGAGTTTCATCAAGTAAAAGGGAATCTGGGCATGCAAGTTACATAAAGCAAAGTTAACCAAACTCTTCATTTTGATATAAAATGAAAGAATAAGGGATTCTTAAATCAGCCATCAGAAGCTGCACTTTAACCTATCATTTTGACATAATACAGGCAACTGCAGACATGGGGAGAAGAAGAATGCAAGTCAAGTTTCTCATTTGCATTATTCCAGGAAAGAGACACTATATCATGAGGACTTAATACTGTATCATCATATTATGCTCAATATCACCAAGTCAGTAACAAAATGCTGCAAATTTGGTACATGCTGAGGCCTGAATGCAATCATCCATCACAGCTCAAGAAAACCCGCAAAATTAATCAGTCAGTCTATTCAGTGGTGCCTTCATCCAAACGTTCCAACAGACACCTAGTATTGACATACCACATGTGAAAAAGCTCTGGTCTACATGCCAGGGTCTACTGCATCCAGCAATATTCTCATTTCAGTGCAAATTTGCTCTTTGACTTCCAAATAGACAACACACAACTTCATCCCTAAACCTACTTTGGCATAATAAGCCATTTTGAGACCACCCCTGTTAGACCGTGCCCTGCTGTGGAGTGAGCTGAGAGTTCATTTTTCCTTATGCAAAGCTTCACTGACTCATACCTCTTTTTTTTTTTCCCCCTTTTGTCTTGGCCTTAATTTTATGGAAGCCAGGTTCAGTATGAAAATCATTCAGCCTTCTCTTACATATAGCCCAACTCATTTTTTTCAGGGTGACACTGCTGACACTCCGCTCTTACCCTGCCTTTAGCAGAGACTACCAGGCTTCTTCCTCAGTCACAAGAACGCTGTTTAGTCTGTCAGCTCAGGATGTTTGCAGATGTTACTGTTGAAGCTTTTTTTTTTTACTTTAGCTTTCTTATAGAAAACCCAATGTACTTAGTCAGATAATCTTGCTTTCTCCATCCATTACCCCTTTTAACACCAGAAGTCTGCAGCTCAAAGGAAAACTGTACAACCTCGCACAAGGAAATAAATAGATGCAAAGTCAAAGCAGGAGGATAGGCAGTTTCTTTGTTCCTCATTAACAGTTTAAACCCAGTCCCTTCTCCAACTTACTTTTCCATCTCGCTTGAGCGGAAGGGCAACACTGAGTGCACAGACAGGCCTAGGAATTGATGCAGCTTTATTCCATCTCCCTTCGACGCTGCATTTGGACACAAGGCTGAGGAGAACCCAGGAATTCGGGAAGTTCCTTTACTCATTCCACAGAACATGCAAACTAGAAAGACTGGCTATAATTAAGATGCATATAGTACATAACACTGGATACAGATTTCATATTAGAGCCTCATTCATCCCAGGGACTCAAGCAGTTCAAAACCATAGCAACTCCCTGTTTTCTCCAGATACCATCTCTTTGCCTGTATCCTTCTTTAGGAAGGGATTTACAGTTCTGAATCCCAATGTTATTTCAACTTTAGGAAGGAACAGGGAGCTTGGCAGATACTGCCACCACACGTTGCCAACTCTGCATTTGAATAGTGAGAGGTGTCTTTCACAGCTAGGGAGGAACACAGGTCTAGGTTTCTCAAAGACTTGTCTGTCTTGAGATATTTGAGGGGGGGTGTTACATCTTTTGGTCTTTTTCAGTAATCCAAAACCCTTATACTTTCTGACTTATCTTTCAGTGTCTTTTCATGTCATCTCTAAAAATCCCATCCCTCCCAAATTAATTCTGTGCACCTTTTCAGGGAGGGGGGAAGGGTGAGATAAGTGACAGCCCAAGGAAGAAGCTTGGCTTCTAAGAATTATCAGAATGCCATCCCACAGAAATACACCATCATGTCTGAGGGCCATTCTGGTGCCCCCGCCCTACCATAAGGAAACAATTATTTACCCTGGGAAAGAAGGTGATGGGAGGTAAGTATAGTTCTGGCTGCACCGAGCGATGGGGAATTGCAAGCTCAAACTGGTTCACCCCTGTGTGGTTAAGGCATTTCAGTGTGTGTGGTTTTAACAGCTCTGAGCTGCTGTTGCTTGAGAGGTAATGTTCCATTCACATCCAAGCTATAAAGTTCTGGCAATAGTCCCCTTGGTTTATAACAGTTAGGGACTAGGGCAGATATTCTTCTCTCTAATGGCGAAAGGTCAATATTTTTTATACTGGTTTTGTGATTTTTTTTTTTTTTTTTTAGTATTGCAAAGAAAGCACTTTAAATCTTTGTCTATTGCCTGAATGAATTAGGGAATAGTATAGGACCACCCTACAAGCATAGCTAGATGGTTGTCATTTTGCAGTATTTTCCCTTAACTAGTCTCTTAGGAAAATGTGTGAATGATAATAGATCATTCTTGCTTCAAGTAATTCAAACCATATTCCCAAGTCTTTAAACACATCCAGCAGGAATCCAGCTGTAGCTCCCCACAGCAACTTGCAAGTCATTCAATCACTGTGAAGGCCAAGAAACATTTGTAGTGGCAAAGCAAGATAATATAAACTCTGTAAACTTTTCCTGATAGCTACATTTCAGAAGAGACAGAAGGGGAAAAAAAAACCCTCAAGGAATGACAGAATGGAAGCACCTGAGAACTATTATGAAAACCTCCCAACTCAGAAAGAAACTCTGCTTGCCTGCTTTTAGCAGACAGGGGAAAAAAGTCATTTGCACATCAGGAAGAATTTTCTGTAGGAAACAGTTTGTGGACAGTGGATGGACCTAACAACAGGATACATGTCTTTAGCTATTTCCAGAGGATGAGGAAGGAAACCCTAGTTTCTTCCCCAGAAGACCCTGCTCCTGGATATGGCTGAAAACAGGGAATGCCCAAGGAAATCCATTGTGACTTCCCACAGAATTCCTTGCAGAGTGTCCCAGAGATGCACACTTACTGGAGTTTCTTAGTAAAGAACAGAGGTTTTTTTTTTGTTTGGTTTTTTTTTTTTTTTTTTTTTTTTTTTTTTTTTTTTTTTTTTACAACACTCACTTCCTTTTTCTACCCAAAGGATAAACTAGAGAAACTGGGGAGAATTTTCTCGCGAGAGGTGTGCCCTCCCTTCAGTATCTGTATCCACAGGTCTCTCACGGATACTCATTTTAGCCAAAACTTACCTGGAGTGAACATTGAATGGTCCTACAAGAACTGGTCTTCTCTCTTTAGAGGAGGACAATCTGAGACCACAGAAACGTTTGTATTCAACATTCTTCCGGAGATACTGAGGAGTTGAGACAGCACAAAGCCAGATGTGACCCTGAAAAGTATTCACGCTATTATCTTCTCAATGAAAGAATCTGGCACAGCTAAATTGGGATAAAAACTCTGTAAAGCTGTGCCTGGAGAGCTTTACTCCCTTAGGTGGAATTGCTGGCAAAGGGGAGCACATTTTCCATTATTTTAAAAGTGTTATACATCTAACCTTAGATCATGAAAACAAAAATAAAAATAAACCAAATCACATCGCCTCCTCATTCCTTCTGGTCTATTTTTACATGTTTCTTCTTGTTATGGCAAGGACGCTACTTACTTTTGCTCTAACTCAGATGTATCAAAGTAACTTCCAGATTTTTATGCTTTCCAGATAAATTCTTAACCTGTAACTTGGAAAGGACAGCTTCTCACCAAGTTCTTTTGAAACCTTTCCAACGCCCCCACTTACGCCCCAGCCAATATTCCCAAGTCCTTGCCCTCGCTACATACAGGCAGAGTATCAAGTGATTGCATGATTGCATACAGGCAGAGTTAGAAGTCACTTCAAAAGTGCTAGATTTTCCATCCGTATCTGTTGCTGCAACACTCCCTCGTTTTACCTTTCGCTAAAGCCTAACCAGAGCAGGCACAGAATGATTTCATGGGAGTCTTGCTGGACCTGATAGGTGCAGGATGGCTGTTTCTACAGAGTACATGGCACATTTGTAGTCACAATCCATTTTAAATCTATGAAATCCTTTTCCTGGGAACCTAGAGGAAAACAATTGTATGCAACAGGAACGCACTAAGTTGAACCAGCCCAGAAGGACATTCCTTGTAACATTTATCTTAAGTCAAAACAGTAATCAATAATATTAAGAAAAACAGGAAAGCAGACAGACTGACAGCTATTTGTATTTAACTGATTAGTTTGGAACATACTGTATGAACTCATTAAACTGCAGTAGGGACCTGGAACCAATACAACTAGATGTAGCAGGAACAAAGTAACAAACAAGTATAAAATTATTCATATTAGTATAAGAATTGACAAATTTCAGCCCTGGTTTAAGTCAACTGAAGCAGATTTTCACCCATAGGTTTCCTTGACTCCTTGCATGCTCT
Organism: Vanellus vanellus; assembly: GCF_965231255.1. Lineage (NCBI taxonomy): Eukaryota > Metazoa > Chordata > Aves > Charadriiformes > Charadriidae > Vanellus > Vanellus vanellus. The sequence goes on along the minus strand of NC_138913.1, from coordinate 22,623,125 downwards.
GTAAGAAAGCAATGTAGTCTTTCTTAACATCTTTGTATACAACAGTGTCATTCCTCAGACACTGACAAAAATGTAACACTTGCCGAAAAGCAACATGTGGTACAAGACCTGGAAAAATTCAGATCAGCAACAAAATATATGGGTTTGATCAGTACAGTGATAAGCTGTGTAAAGCTAGATGTATGAAGGGGGACGTCAGAGACAAGTTCTTGGGATAGGTTGATTCTAAGGGAGAAGGAGAGGAAAAAAAGAAAGAGAGCCCTAGTTCATCTTTTCTATAAATCCTCCTGAAAGAGGCCAAGTGCAGCCCACAAGCACAGGGTGATTACCTCCATCACAAACCGAGAGCCTAATCCCTATTAAACACACAAAAGAGATCATTTAGGTCTCTGCTATTGCAGGTTACCAGATCATGCATCCCTTTCACACGCTGTTCAGGCACCGTGAAGTGCCTTCTTCCTTCCTGCTCTCGCTACTGTTTAAGACTGTTTTGCATTGATCACCAGAAGCTTTCTTACAATCAGGCTAGATATAACAGCAAACCGTTCTTCATTTTGTAGCAGCAGATCTTGTAACTTAATACTCACACCCATAATACTTACCCTACCCAGTTTTTTCTTACGTAAAACCACCATGTCCCTTTTCAGATTCTATCAGGTTAAACTACACTTTTATGCTTTGGCAGGATACACACACTTCTTTTCCTCATCTTTTTTTTTTTTTTTTTAAACTTCTCTTTTTTTATGGCCGTGATGAACCAGAGCTGTGCATGTACCCCAAGTTAGGTCAGCCCAAGATTTGTGCATACTGTGCTCTTCATGCTTCCCTTTAACATCCCGGAACTGTAATTTTTTTTTTTTTTTTTTCAAATAGGTAACAGTGATGATTGTTGAACAGACCACACCTAGAGTCTTTTTCTTCTCTCCTTTCCAGCTGAGGAACTGACACTCCCAGCCTTTAGCAAAAATTCTCATTAGTATTTTTTAACTGATTGAATATGCGTTTTGCACTGTTATTTAATCTTACTTCACTGGTTAAAGCGATTTTTTAAAAATCATATTCAAAACTTAATTGTACTGCAAATTGTTTCAAATTGATCATTCACAAACCATACTAATATAGCCAAAATCCTTCTGCCAAAACTATTGATGGACATACTAAATACAATACCAAGACCAGTTCTTGCACATCTTCAGAAGTCAGCAAGCACTCAAAGTATCCAATCCAGCAGTTCCCATTATAAAAGTCTCTTAAACCAAGATTTTACCCATGTTGGAATAATCTAGAGATTTTCTTTGTGGTTCCACATCAGATAGTTCCACAAAAAATGTATGAATTTGATCGCCTGCATTTACTTCCTCTAAAACACAGATAATCACAAATAATCATCAGTTTATTGTAACATCATCATCAATTCGTGCTTACTGCCCAGTTACCTGTGTTTATAGCATACTTTGCAGAAGAGGTATGTACTTACAGTTCTGTTTGCTACAGATGCGCGAGTTCTCATTTACTTGTTTTCCGTGTTAAATACTGGTACTACATTACCTAATCTCTAATCATATAGTGACAGTCCTAAACTAACATAATCCTTAACATGTTTTCTGCTGCATTTGCACATTGCATACCTGTTTTCAGACTTCTGGATGGATGATCAAGCCTCAGAACAGACTGCTTTGAATTTTGGTTCACTCAGGGCATCTTGGACAGAAATGCATCCAGGTGGGTTTTGGATATTTCCAGAGAAGGAGACTCCACAACCTCTCTGGGCAGCCTGTGCCAGTGCTGTCATCCTTAAAGTACAGAAGTTTTTCCTCATGTTGAGATGGAATTTCCTGTGCTCCAGTTTGTGCCTGTTACCCCTTGTCCTGTCACTGGGCACCACTGACAAGAGCCTGGCCCCATCCTCTTGACACCCACCTTTAGATATTTATAAGCATTAATGAGATCCCCTTTCAGCCTTCTCTTCTCCAGGCTAAACAAACATTGTGTCTGCTGCAGGAGCAGGATTAGGTAAAGCTCCTGACCTCTCAAGAGCCACAGTTAAGGGAGGAAACAGTCCCTTGGGTAGAAGTCTACCCAGAATTAGAAGTAAGTTTCATCTGGAGCTCGCCTTTGAAAGCTTCTAGTTAACTTCACACAGTTCTATCATTAACAAGTATCTCTGCATTAGTGAAACCAGTCATAAAAGCATCCCTCAAGATATTCCATCTACAAAACCAGAAGGTCCTCCTCTCCAATGTATCTTCCACAGTTCAATACACTATTTTGTTTGTATCAATTTACTCCAGAGAACCAGATTTCTGTTCTGGCATTTCCTGCCTTTGACAAAAGTTGTGCAAGATATGATGTTCTGAGTCAGCACAAAGCACACTGGCTGGCAATAGTGCATAGAAGATGAGAGCAGTATTTGTCTTCGGAAGTACCTTTTTATTTTAGTGTTAAGCGCATTACCAAATTCAAAGGCTTTCTTTTGTGAAAGAGGTCATTGTTAAACCTCATATGCTTTTAGGTTGCATCAGTGTCAGACTACGCTGCTACATTAATACCCAGCCATAACTCAGTTAGGATTTTAAGTATACCTTCATTTTGCACACATACTTTTTGTCCAGGGCAAGCTTCATACAACCCCTCCAGGAAAAAGGGTTGTAAAGCAGCACAAGTGTCAAAACATCCCCAAACACTTAACCTGAGCTCTGCCCTGCCAATCTGCTTCTTCCAGAGAGTCAGAGTGAAAGATCAACAATTACCGTTATGTCAGTTAGAGACATAATTTTGGATGCGTTAAGGATAGGCACAATGGTTGCCTGTACTGATTGCAGAAGACTGATAAACGCTAAGCCTGGCTGTCCCAGAAGCTAGAAAGTCTCAGAAGCAGAGAAAGGTAGGTCAAGTCACATTTACACCCACTGAAAAGTTATCACAGATGTGCTGTTTTAATAGAAGTTTTGAAATAGTTCTGAATAGCTGAAAGAATCAAATCACAGACATCAAGCCTGGCTCAACATTAGAGGCTGCAAAGGATTCAGTTCCAGAACACATAGTGAGGGTAAAAACACACAGCACACAGCCACCACCAAACAAAATTTAAGTATATGTTTGCAAAATGACTTCTGAGGAAGTTCTGAGGACAGACTTCAGATCAAATGCCTACTGTTGAGAGAAAGGATACCAAATAACATTACAGATTTGAGGACTTGGTTATAACTGCATGTGCAATTAAGTCTGAACATTTTAAGGAATTACTCCTCCTCATTTTTGCCAGCAGTGGCCTGTCCTAGCTGGCACTTTAAATGGACACAAGTTTTCTGATCACGAGTTACTGAATCTCAGTTGACAGTGACACTTAGCTGCGCAAAGGTAACAGTATTCAAACCCAGCTGCAAGAACACATCTGACTAGTTTAAGTCATCCATGAACCCCTGCAAAAAGAACATACTATAGATACAATACAGATACATTATTTTCAGCTACTATAAAACAGCACAAGATAAAATGATTTACTGGGATCTCCTAATGAATTGCTTGTTTTTAATCTCAACTGTCCAGGCACTGATATATATCAATAATAAAAAATTAAAAGGTTCAAAGTAGTGTACAGTTTAGCACAGAAGGCAACATTTGAATAGAAGCACATAATTTTAATTTGCTTTAAACTTTAAAGCAATTCAAACAAAATAGTTCGCTTTAACAGAGTAAATGCACATAGTTTACAGCCAACTACATGTATGCAATAATAATAGCAAACCTCACATGAACACTGAAGTATTCTCAAACTGTCATTTGTGAGCATTTAGCAATGACTCCAAGGGCATAATTATGTTCACATACGCAGGGTAGGCAGACACTCTTAAATAGAAGAACCAAAAACTTACATAACTGAGTCTTAACAGACAAAGTTGAAAAAAGCAGTACATTTACCTAGGCACACTTCAGTGTTCAGCTTGTTTTCCAGATTTAAACAGTTTAAACAGGAAGCAACATTTATAGAGGCTCTCCAATCTTTTGTCTCTGGAAGCATTCTTTTAAAATGTACAGTCTGAGGAATGTTACAAATGTCATAAGAACAAAAACAGAATACTAGAAACTGTCATTAACAAACACCTCAATCAGAAAGGAAATATATGGAGTGCTTTACGTAAACAGGGAACTAGATAGACAATGTCAATATACAAGTGAACAGGCTGATGTTTCAGTTACAATTAAATCAAAAAAACTCCATAAATCCCTAGTGTAAACCTACTTAAAACAACATAGGCTAGCAGATCAGCAAATCAGACACAAAGAGCAGATGTCTTAGTTTGAAGGCTGGGCTCAGCCCTCTGCAGCACACAACTCGCACAGCTCTACAGGGACTGAATGAGTAATAGAGGGGCTGTGAAATGTCATGGCATTCACTGAAGTCTCCCTTTTACTGACTTTCCAAACTTGGACCACTTTGCCACGTCCCCCCACCACCATGGCACAGGCCCTCAGTGACAAGCAGCACACTGTAACACACCAAGCTAGCCAGGCCCTGGCAGAGCAGCCCCTTTTTCCCTCTGAAGAAGGCATCCTCCAGTGCCATCTTTTGACTGGTTCCAGAAACTGCAGTCTCACAGCGTTTTCCAAATCTAACTGCTTGCCGAGTGAAAATTTTAAACAGCTTGCAATAACATTTAAGTTTCATCTAGGCAAGGGAAATACGTGGAAATAATTAATTACTGAGAGTTTTTCAGATATCCAAGACTTTTGCCTCTAGCATAGAAAAGTGTGACATAAATACATTACATTCAAATATAAATCAAGATGACCATCTAAGTTACAAGAAAGTTTAAACCCACTCCTTTCAGTTCTGTATTTAAGGATATTACTGAATGTAGCATCTTCTTATTTCCTTTGAGTTTCTATAATAAATAAAGAGAACTACATAAATAATTTAAAGATCTTTGGGAAATATTTCAGAGGTAACTTTGTATGTACTGGTAGTTCAAAAATCCCAAGAAACTTTGGGTTTATATTTTGTTATGTAAAGCAAGCCAAAAAGATCACCCCTGAAGTTTAAAACATTGCTCAAGCACCCATTAAAAGGGTGGAATAATAAGCTGATTGTCTATTTTTAGCTGTTGTCACCCATATTCAATTGTCCTTGTTAACATTTTCTACTTCGCAACTCCAGGGGGTCTGTTCTCACCCAGAGAAGGCACACACATGGTACCCAGTGAATTAACAGGGGATGAAATGTAAACCAAGGGAGAATGTATCCAATAAAGAGAGGAGAGTAAGTCTCATGAAGCCTGGGCTAATTCAAGTGTTAACTGTATTCATGAACTCCAATATTGTCTTTGCCAATTTACATTTTGGCTATGACTTAAAGACTATCCAGATTATTCAGAGTAATCCACTTTCTACAGAACAAAAATTACAGTAAGTAGCTATTCCTGCACTTGGTTGAGTTATCTGAACAATAGCATCACAGCAAGACTTAAGTCAGAGTCACGAACACTCCAGATTTTTCCTAGAAAGATAAATAGAAAAAGCCCCTTAGAGCATGCATTTAAGTGCTCCCCTCGCTTCTTTAAAAGAACAACGAAGTTCACCTTTGTGGGCACGTCACAGACCATGCTCTCTGCCTTTAAAAAGGTAAGATCACATTTTCCAAAGAGAAGGAAGTTAATACAGCCAAGCCTCCACTGCAAGGTTGCTGCACATACTATAGGTGGCTTTTAGAAGTATCAGCAATCAGTAGAGCAAATTACATGAAGTATTCCAATACTTTGACACTGTGGAGAACACGACAATGGTCAAAATAAATGAAAGCAAATGAGAAAAGTCCAGACTGATTGTTCTGTAAGCTTCAAGCTTTTACATACAGCCTACAGAACTACTGCAACAGAGATGCTATGCATCTACAGCATAAAATGTTTTATCCTGCACAGCTCACATGGAAATCAAACCACATGCTTTGTTTAAGAACAAACTGCATGTTCTGAACATAGTTTGATTACAGAGAAGAGGAAGAGAAGTCACGAGCTGTAAGAAGGCCACAAAGTGCGTAAGGAGTCATTCATAAAATAAAGCCATTGCACACAATGCTCAGTTTAAGTGAACTGAAGTACCACACTGGAAGAATTGATAGCACAGTACTGTCCACACCAGTGTAGCAGCATTTATATGTAGAAAGCTATTGCCCCAAATTTATAACGATCATCTTCCTCATAAGGATCATCATGGATGCAGACTGAGAAGTATTCAAAGTGCAGATAAGAGAATTCTGTTTGGAAAGCTGAACAAGTTCTTGTAACAATAAACTTCTAGATTTTGACGCTCCATCTGTATGGTTTTGGAAAGCCCTGTAAATTATGACAGAATAGACTAGCTAAGCCTTGGTGCCGAACGCAACACATGGTTTTCCAATTGGCTTATAGAAAAACAAAAAACAATGCCTGAATATTCAGACAGTTTGGAGGACAAGGTTATACTGTCAGCTGTAGTTCAGTACACAGGCTCAAGTTGGAAGAAGTGATACAGCAATTATCAAGGCGAATGCTTACAAGAAAGTCTCAATTACAGTTTTCTCCAACCTTCTGCACAGCAAAAAATATCTATCACAACTTCTGCAGTTTTATGCTTTCTGGTCGCCTTAGCCATGGTGATATGTGTTCTTCCCCTATACTCCCATACAGACACTGGTAATACAAGTCAGGCTTTGCCAGACATTTTAGGGTAATACAGCTTGTTCTTAGGTAGAATGAAACTATTTAAGTGAATCCCATCTTCACAAATGGCAGGCTGGACTAGTTGAGATTTCTCATCACATTAAGAAACCTTTAAAAAGCTATGAAGTAGCATTCAGCAAGTTCTTCCTTAGCTGTGTGAGTGACCTGACCCTGTGTGGGTGTCAAGGAAGAGTCATGATACTGGAGAATGTGACACAGATCTCTCTTGCTTAAGGAAGGAAAGTTCCAGAAAAGAAAAAGGATGATGCAGCAGAACTAGAAATCCACATACACCAATATTGAGAGACTGATTACCTGAGGAGTTCAACAATCAGATCCTCTCTCACTAACCTACAACACTGCTCAAACTTCAAAGAAAAGAACAAGTATCGCCTTTTTAGTGAAGAAATAACTCTGTTCTGGGTCCCTGTGCTGTATTGTCTTGAGGTAGCAACATGGAAAACTTTACACACTGACTACTACCTCAGTCTCTATGAATCTTCAGAGCAACTGAATGGAAGTTTCAGGTATGGAAAGGTATGAAAGTCCTGTCTTCCCCATTCTTCCAACAGGTTACTGTGCAGTAAAACAGAACAAAAAGGATGTAGTTGAGAGCAACTGCTAACAGAAGTGAATAAGGCTGCCCAAGAGTGTATTTTATGCCCCCTCCCTCACCCATCAGGTCTCTGTAGATGACTGAATGGCCTTGTCTAGATTAACAGATTAAAAGAAAGTAACAAGTTTGAATTGAGATGTATAAAGGCATTCCCTAAGGGGCAGTTCCCATTTGTCACATTGCCAAGAGACCATACAATAAGGCAGCAAAATTATTCATAGTTGCCCACAATCAACCTTCTGTTTGTCCATAGCTATGTGTTCCTCGTATAACTTTCCTTTCGCCCACCACATTGGCACTGACATTCAGTGGTCCACTCCAGTCTTTCAGTCTTCCACCTTCTTCTAGGAAGCCTTGTCAAGCTGCTATCCATCGAGCAAGTAGACTACCACTTCATAGGTTGACATCATGATAGCCGTGTTTGGAATCTGTCTGATCAGATGTGTAGTTAAACCTCGGTAGAGGGATCCATACCCTTCTTCTCGCACGAGCAAAGATAATGTCTGGAAGAAAGATCTGTATTTTGTTCCCTCTTCTCTTAGTCTTGTTCGTACCACCTCTGTACAAAGAAAACCACATGTGGTTATATTCACCGCTTTTCATTATTTTTCTCAGAAACCAATTAGTGATTTTACGTTACAACCTTTCCCTCTCCCCCAGTTTTCAGTCTCAAAAGAACTCGTTAAGAAAGGTGGAAGAAGACAGAGAAGCAAATTAAGTATGTGTAAGAGGAGAACAAGTTACATTTTTGGGCAGTATTAGATATCTGACTAAGCAAGGAAAGTTCATTTGCTTAACTAAAAATCCAGAATAGGACTTTTGTTTAGGCTTATGTTGTAGCTTGACAGTTAGCACTAATGAAGTATTCAATCCATTAACACACTTAATGTATATACAAATTAGTTGTGTATACAACTAATTTGCAGGAAAACTACATGCAACTGAAAAAAAAAAAATCAAACTAGACCGGCTGTTTTCCTAGAAGGGCAACAAGAACTTCCTGGCAAATTATGTGAAATTGCTGAGTATATAGGGATATTCCAAGAGAAAAAGACGACCTTCTCCTTAAGTACTTTGGGCCATACCCTGGCAAATCCTTTGGAAAAATAAACATTGCCTAAGGAGAGCCCATGCTAGATATCCACTTAAATACTTCCATCTCTGAATATTATTCTCACAGTGACTCACTGAATCTGATGTGAAAAGTTTTAGACGAAGAAATAGTTCTTGAGCAAGTGAGCCAAAGTCTGCTACAAATACCACTCAAAAGACTCCCTTTGACTCAGGCTCTCAGCTGTACAAGCCCCACTTACCATGGGGATATGCTATTGACGTTGCACAAGTTTTAGAAGTGGCAGCAGCCATCATCATTCCAACAAAGTCTGAAGCTTCTTTTGCTGATTCATCCTCATTGTCCATGGCAGAAGCAGTCTTATACTCCAGTAGTTTCCTCTTGATACTCTCATAAATAACAAAATGAATAACAGTCTCAGATATGCCTGCGTAGGATGCTGACATTCCTCTGTAAAATCCTTTAATACCATCTGATCGATAAACTTTTCTGACACATTCAAAAGCACTCATTCGCTTTTCTCCACGATTCCTAAAAAGGAGAGAGCAAGACAGACATCAAGCTGGTGCAACTTGAGACTGGAAAATAATTAAAGTTCTGCTTGAGTGACAAGAGGACTTAAACATCTCACACTGGTGCCAAGGGGCTCCAATTCAGATACATTTAAGAACACACAACCTGAAGTGAAAGTCTGAAAGGCCTTCAGCACAGGTAAAGCATTACACTGAATCCAAGCCAAACTTCATATGGTGACTAAGGAAAAAGCATCACATAGACAAGTTGAACAGCTCTAGGCCTCCCCAAGTCTTACAGAATAAAGGACTAAATCACTTGAAAAGAGACTCCTAAATGAACTGTAAATGTCAGTGACTCATGAAAAATGACCATTTTCTTCTGTGCAGTGAGAGTGGATTTTCCCTAAATTTTGCATCAAATATTTCCATAGCATAGCAATTACCCATCCTGTTCCAGAAGCACAGGTTTTACAGTACAGCCCAAACTAAACTATTCTATGGCTATATGGCTGTAAGGCATATGAACATGAAAGCGGTGGTTGAGTTCAAGCAGCAGACCTCACAGCATCACAGTTATCAGCAAACAACTAGGATATCCTAAGGGAGCATACCAACCAATATAACACAGGTAGCTTTTATTTGAATCAATTAAGCCACTGCTGATGTCAAGGAAAATGCTCATTTGACATGACTATATCAACCAATATTTGGCAAATAAAACCTTTTTCCCATTTTTAGCTTGCTTACTAAACTGATTTGTGCATATTTAAATACTTAGCATACTGTACACAGCTATGCAAAACCACGATGAAACTATATAAAATATGCTTCGTTGCAGCAGCGAGTGCAGGCACTTGCAGGCACATGGATTCTGCCAGCAGAGGTCTCTCGAGTGAGCAAGTTACACAGAGTAAAACAGCAAATAACCTTGTAAGAAGTTATGGTAACTCATATGGCTACTGTCAAAGCACAGCAGCCAGTGGCAGTAGCTATTATGCAGGTAGAATGAGGCATCACTAGATGGCAGAATTTAAGTCCTGATGGTTTGAACCTGGAATGCAGACAGCTATGAAATAAGGTACCAAGCACAATTAAGAGAGAGTGGGCACACATAGCTGCAAATGAGATCTTGAATAAGCAAAGTGGTAGATGCTGCAGAGGACTAGGGCTGATCTGCCAACAGGCCAAAGAGTCAGAGAAAAACTGGTGAGAAGAGCAGTTGGACCAACAGCTGCCAGCTCCAGGGGCACCCTAATCCCCACATCCCTAGTACACCTGGATGGGTGCACTGACAAACTGCTGTAAGAGTTTGTTCTTCTGATGCGCAAGACACACAACATTGTCATGAATGACAAAGCAATTTCATGGCTTCTCCAGCTCTTACTGGGATCAGTAGGATTTTTGATAAGAACTTCAACAGAAACAAGATCAGGCCAGGATAATCCCACATGACAATGTTTTTATGTCTCTAGTAAGAGCTGAGCTAGAAGAGCTGAGAACGCAGCATGTGATAGATTAGCCCATGTAATTGCAGCGTCCTACACAAAGGCAGAAGGTACTTCCTTCTTCAGGTCTCCCACATGAACAATGTGCTTGATATAATCTACAGAAATAATGTGCACAAGCAATCCATGATTTTCCCAGATTTCCTTAAATCCCTATAGTTTAAGCAATTTAACTAATCAGTAAAAAACAAGCACAGGCACAACATGCCATCAGGTTGCACATAGCACCAAAACACCCTTGGAATTAGTAATAGAATTATCACTGCAATTGTATAGTGTCATCACAAAAAAAAATCTCATGGTAAAACTAGTTCTGGAATATATTTAGCATGGTCACCTTGCAGCTGACAATATACCTGCTGAGAAGAAAAATGCTAATATGCACTTAATACAGAAAGTCCAACAGATCTCCAAAAGATGAGTATGCAGCTCCTTAATGTATTTAGAATGGCTGAAGAATTTTATATTGCATGCTAAGTTTTCAGTAAGAAAGTCTATAAAACAAACAAGACAGTTGCATTGAGACACTTGCATCATATCAGCCTCTCCCTAGAGTTTAAAATAGATGGGAATATATTCTTCCTTCCTCCTTATTTGCATAAAATTTTACTTCTTTACAAGTTTTGTAATAACAGTTTCTGTAATTGATTCTGTAATAAGTCTAAACAACTTCTATTGACTATCTTGCATTAGGACAATTCTTGTGTGTGGATCCATGAAAGCAGTCTTCCCCTTTTTATAGTAGACTAGAGCTCATTACATGTAAAAAAAAAAAAAAGAAAGGCAGGATGTTTCTGGCATTTTTTTAAGCTTTTGCTGAAATACTTAAGTCCTTATTTCAGGGGTGTTTAGCTCAACAGCTAAAAAATAGAGAGAATGTATTACTGAAGGAAAAACATAAACATTCATTAAAATAATGTTGTACCAACTGTGACTGTAACCTTGCAATTAATTCCAAATTTGCTAGCGAGTCTACTACAGTGTGTCAAGCATGCCTTAGAAAGCGGAGATTAAAATAGAGAAAAAATGATAGTGTAACTTGTAGCTAGATCAGCGTCAACCTTCTAATTCAAAGTGTCAGGTATTTAAAGAATCACTCCATTTTGGAATGCAGAACAGATTCACAACATTTAAACGAAATCTTATCACAGCAGTGATATTTCCCATTGTCACTAGTAGATTCTCATATTCTTACCTTGCATCAAGCTGCAATCGTGTCTTTACTAGCCAAATGGGATTAGTTGTTGTGATTGCAGTAAAACCTAAAATATTTAAAAAGAGAAGTTAGACATGATAGTATCATAAGAGCAACTGCATCTAAGTTCGAAATGCACACAGTAAGGTACAATGGATGCAAAAACTCGGACTATACTGAATTTTAGAAAGTACCCATTGATGCTCTTTAATGATATTTTATGATTCCATACAGCCAATAAATGTTTATTTTTTAATTTTACATTAATATTGAGTAATTTTGATTCTTAGGAAGAGACACCCCATATAAAATAAGCCCAATTGTGTACATTTCTCTGCCTATCTAATAATACCAACCCTGTTTTGACACCATAGAACAGCAAAACTAGCTAGACTAATATTAGCCAATTTGGAAATCACATCAATAAGACCACACTGCAGATACAGCTATAGCAATTTGAGATGGTATAAAACATTGTATCAATTTAATTTGCTACCTGAAATACAATCCGAGTTTAAAAGCATGCAGACTGAATAAATACTACTTTTGGTGCAGTTAAAAGGTATGTATTACTGTAAGTTAAGAGACCTTTTAATACTGAGCTATAAAGAGCAGTTAAATTTGAGCACTATTGTTTTATTTAGTATTCAAAGCACAGATTGTTGGTTGGCCCAGGAATACTTTTACAAGGATATGAGTGTTTAAATTGTTAAAGTAAGTAGCATGACTTTTAACTATCCAGACAGACAGCAACTATTTGGGCTTGCATAAGGGCTAAGGGTTAAAGCTTTGATTTTTCAGTCCACTAAAGAAAAAGAAAAGGAAGAAAAAGAGAAAAGGAAACAAATTTAAAAAAAAATAAAGGAAAGAAGTAAGAACACTCTTACTTCCGCACAACCGTGGAGAGAAAAAGAGCAGAGTGAGAGGCAGCTCTTAAAAAAAAAAAATAATAAAAAACCATCTAGAGTTGTAATACCACACGTGCACCATTAATGAGGTGACATGTCTGCAGGAGAGAAAAGGAAAAGGGAAGAGCTGGAACATGGCCAGGCAAGAGATGATAAATTTAGACACTTGCTTTCTAAGTGACACACATCACTTGTATATCACTACAAAGACATGCTGCCCTCCTGCAAGGGAATGGACTGGGGTTGTGGGAAAGCAACAAAGTTATCTTGTTCAGTGCATATCTGGTGCACAATACTTATACAACGAACAGGCTATCAATAAGCTTGCTTATGGAGATCGTTAACAGCTTACATAAATATATATATTTAGCAGAACTGCTTGCACACATGTTACTTCTGTTCAATCACAATCTAGGTTTACATTGCACACAAATGACGGCAATACTTGGAGAAATGCCAGGGGATCTTAACTGTTTTAAGGTTTGTTCTACCTCCCACCCCAAATGTTAAATAGGTCATCAGGATTTTCAGTTACATTTCAAAGACGCATTATGAGGTTTAGCAGCCACTAAGATTTACCTATATTTCTGTGCCAAAGTAGTAAAACTACATTAGGGATTTCAGTTTCATCTTTTGATTAAATAGATTTTTAAACTGACTCAAACCTCTTAACTGAATTACTTCCTGTGAATTTATTGGGTAGATGAAGGTTTGGATTTGACTTTTTTCCCTGATCCATTCCCCACTCCCTCCCTCCCCTTCATGTCTAGGTACATGTATATCCTTCATACAATGGACTGAAATCCTAACAAGCCCAAAGTGCCTTTTATCTCCATTTCATGTAGGCATATAATTATGTAAAAACTCAAAGCATCAGGGAACTCCTCTACTATAACAAGGCACAGGGTGTTTTTAAAACATCCTGCAAAAAAGGTTCTGCACTTCTACTAGCTAGAGCCCTTCTGACCTGTCACTTAATGCCATAGGAACTCCACTGATTCCAGCAGCACTTGACTCTGGGTTGATCTAAACTGAAAGAAAACATTGTTCTTGCATTTATTTCTTTTTATACTAGCATTAAGAAAGCTTTATTTTTCTTTTACTTCAAATCAGAATCTTTCCATATCTATAGTGCAGTCAAGGGCACCAGGAATGCACAGGACTGCAAAGACTTTTCAATAAGGTGAGGAAAAATAACTTCCCCTACCAACACATTTTCCAGGAAAGATGTTTCTCTAGAAGAAAAACCAAAACAAAATTAGCTCTTAAGTTCCTCCTAGTTCTTAATTCAGAGTGAAGAAAACAAGTGTTTTGCATTCCTATTTAAGTTACACACTTTGGAATTTTGTTACTGCTAGACAGTATGTTACAGTGTTATCTGCTCAGCCCTTTCTCCTTCCTACTCAACCCCCAAAAAATGGCCTATGTAGATCCTAAACCTGGAACAGGAAACACCCAAGTGAGATCAGAGGCAGTGTCTGAGTGGCAGTAGTGACTGTATTTGCCCACAGCAGCCACCTGATACTTTTAGGCAGGCTGGCAAGAGTATATTGGAAATCACCAGTGAAGCGTGGCTGGCACAGGATGCAACTTACTCTGAACTTGCACTCCCTGGGTTGCTCTAAACATTATTTAAGCATAGCACCCCTAACAGTAGGATCAGACACTTAGCAGCATAGCCAATTTTTTTCCCTAGGGAAGTCGTAAGCCTGAACGGCATGACAGTTCAAACCAAAGCTTTCAAATCACAGAGCCTTCAATAATTCAGGTTTCAGGATGAAAAAACTACAGCTTAATTCTTACAGGTAATGTAGTAAATAGAGTTAGTGGAAGAAGAAAAATAAATTAAGAGTTGAGTGATGCTGACACCCAAGGAAAGCACTCCAAAACATGAAACATCCAGAATTTTGGGATCTTTGATAACGCAAGCTTTTCTTTTTAAATACAGAAGATCTGTAGCAAAAATACTGGTTAAAAAATAAAGGTGGGGGTATTTCCAGAGCTAGTATGAAGCTCTATCAGTTGTTTCCTTTTTCTTTTTTCTTTTTTTCTTTTTAGAAGTCTCAGTGAACTTTATAATGCTTTACAATGCTCAATGTGTAGTACCCTCAAGAAAGATTAAAATTCCAGATTTACTAGAAATGTAGATCAATTTAGCAATACCAGAAACTCCTGTACTTTTCTGTTTTATTCTATCAAATTGTATCCCAGTTTCAGATGGAAAGAGTTATCTCAATCTACTTTTTGAGCTATGTCAGCTACTGACAGGTAAGATCCCAGGTATTCCTATTATGCATCACATTTCAAAGGTTAGGGATTTTTTTTTTAATCTATAAGCCAATGTAATTGATACAGATGCATGTGAATATGAAATGCTGAATTAAAATCTAAAGTAGTAAAAGAAAAACAAACCAAAAAGAGACAACAGAGAGACAGAAAGGAGATTGTATACATATTAAAAAAGAAAAAGAAAAGAGGTCTTTGAAATAATGTGACAACACAGAGTATCAGCTGCAGCACTTAAAAGGCAGCTCTGGGACACTGAAAAAAGTAAAAGGCCTTGTTTAACCCAGTAGGGACATTCAATTAGCCAGAGCCAAGTAAAGCAGCAGCTATCAGTGAAAGGTATTTTCCACCTTTCCCTGAACTGCACAGAAAAAAAACAACTCTTAAGAGTTAAGTAGTGATGTCTTTGCACAATGCACATCATTTGAGTTCAAGATACAGAAAGTGAATTCCCCTTATTTTGTTTATTTAATATATATCACAAACCCAATGTGTGGTTCTTATACTAGAGGCTGCAAGAGACGCTCAGTTCAGTACTCACGAGGTTTAAGTTAGTCCATATTTCTGCAGGAAGTGACCTGCGGATGGGGAGCATGAGATGACACGATCTCACTCTTTTCACAGGAGAAATGTACAGTAAATGCCTAAAATAGACACAGGCTTTTCTGTATCATAACAACAAGCAGTGACCTCATCAGACACATGTGTACAAATCGAATCCCATTGGAAGGATTTGTGAATTAGTTATTGTGAGATCTAACTGTTTTCAGGTAAAGTTTAGGAAAAAAAGAAAGAAAAATAATCAGAACAGGCCACAGATATTAAAATAGTTGTGTAAAATGCACTGAGTACTGAAATTTCTGCTCATTTGCAGCAGTTCAATTTTTGATCTCCAAATACTTACCTATATATCAAATTTACAAGTGAACCCTCCTTCTCCCCCACTCCCTCCCCAAACACCATTCAAAAAAGCTAGCCTTGTCTTAGCACTGAAAAAGATAGATGCCTTATGAAATCAAACTTTCTAATATCAATAATCAATGAACTAAGTATGCATTTTATTTGGTATTAAGTAACTACGTACATATTACTTAAGACTTACAAAAGTTTGGTATCTCCGTAATAATGTGGTACCAATTTTTTTTTTTTTTTTATAAAAAAAGTCTACACTTGGGTTGGTTTGCCAGTAGAGTTACAGAAAGAACAGCAACAGTATACAAGGCAGAGTAGTTTTGCAGCAGATTTGCAACCATGTTGTCTGAATGAGGCTATGAATCATTAAAAAGGCAAATCAGGAAGCCATACAGGAATCAAATCTTTCATTCAGTTCTCCACAGAATTTTTTATTTTCTGTGACAAAAGAGATTAAGTACAATGAGAAGGTAGAGTTTACAACGAATCTGATAATTTTGCCTAACCAAAATGTACGGAGAGAAACTATCTTCACACAAGCAAACATTCTCATTCTTTTAGTATGCTTCAGGTATATTCACTGTCCAAGTTCGCAAAAAAGAATCATGTGATATGCTGAGTGGTAAGCAAAAAAGATTGCCAAGTATTTCTTCATGTTGATACACAGATATTTTACATATGAAGGCGACGTGAATTATATGCAGGAAGCTAGCACACAGAAAAAAAAAAGACATTAATTTCTAATTGCATAAGGCATCAGTTACTGATACGTAGCATAATTCATCCTCCTTTGGATAAAACAAACTTAATAAAAGAATCTTAATAAATCCAAAAAATACATGTTTTATCTTGAGAAGGAAGAATCAGGCCTAAAACCAAACAAAAATGCTTAAAGCACCATACCTCATTCTTGCTCCCCCAAATCCCATGTGCATAAAATAATCCTTATTTAACAGTGTCATCAGTCTAGCCTGACATACTAACATATGACACAAGTCAACAGTATTTAAAGTTGACTAAAGTTTACTACTTACAATACTTTCATACAAAAATGTTAGATTTAATTGTATTTTTGTATCAATATTGTGTTTTGCAACCTACAGAAAAAGCTTTTTAAGTGCAAAAAACACCTCATGCTCATTAGGTATTAAAAGCCTTTATGTTACAGAAAGGTTCAATCCAAAATAAAAAAATCCCTCATTTAAGACTGAGTTACTCAATTCCTTACTGAAACCATTGGCAGCTGCAAAAGAAAAAAACCAATACTGATTATTTTTTGCTAATTATTAGAACTGTTTATTCACCTTGCCAATTTTGAAATCTTAAATTCCAAAGCAAATATTATGGTGATCTTCTATGTTAACCTGTTGAAGTTAACCAATTAAGAGCTCACATTTGATCTTGTCCCTGTTATTCTGCCATTTCCTTAAGTTGATTTGCATCATATAGCAATACAAACCTTGCAGGTAAAACTGTTAATAGCTGGTTTAAGAGCATTTTCTGAAATATATTAGAATTACAAAAACATGGTTAGCACGTTCCCAAGAAAGCACTGTTAATTTTAGCTACAGTCCTTTACATATAAATCAGAATACCACCAGTAATGACTATGAAGAAATTGTTTGTCAAAAACCTTCTTGTAAAGCTCTTCCAGAGAAGGTCTTATACAGTGCCAGTCCATTTCAAGAGAAATAATTGTGACCTGTAGTGTGAACCTGCACTGGGCATTCAGTTTCCTCGGCTATCTGGTTTAGGAATACAACTGCAGAACTAGGTAAGTGAGAGAAAGATAACAGCCACAGAAGTGTTCAATTTTAAAGCTGATATACAAACATAAACAAACAGCACTTAAGGCTCAAATACATTTACCCCAGACTTCTACAGTCATAAGTACAATGCAAAGTACCAACCTTCTGGAAGGGAAGCAAGTCAATAAGCAGATACAGAACTCCTTGACAAACTACAGTCTGTGTCTGCAAGCACTTGGGCAAAGTCACTACAGCACATCTCCATAAATGTTCTTTTCATTATGGAATGAGGGCAATAACTTCCAAAGATAAGAAACACTTGGAACCTTTGTTTGCAGCATTGCATTAGTTATACAAGTTGTCTTCAATTGAGGATAGACTTATTTCCTATTGCCCATACTTCCCCCCCAATTTAAAGACATGTTTTATCCCCTTGACACAGAGTTGAAGACAAGAAAAATTAATTACATAATTAGGGTTTATCCTAATCAGTTAATTGCTCAAGAAACTTTTCATGAAATCCCCTTCCATCTCATCCTCCATGCTGTTCACCTACAAACAAAACACACGTTTCCAAGTGATAAAAAAAATACCACATCATCTGAGCACCTTATTTCGCCTATTTAAGACAAAATAGCTCTCCTTATACATCCAAGTCAGAAGATTAAAAACTGCCATCATATTTCTCAGGTGCTAGAGAAGAGCATTAGTGTGTTAAAGTACAAAACTAATGTCACTTAAGTTTTCTATGCTAAACATCAATTTCTTTGTATCAGATTATTAGCAAGTATTAAATAGAAAACTAATCCTATTCATTACTCTGACATCACTTTCAGCAGTCCATTCGATTGCTAGTACCCGCACTATAAACACCAATTGTAAAATCTGACAGGAATTAGAAACTTCAACAGGCTACCATAAAATTGTCAGAGTTCGTTTGTGAAGTGTCTATGGCCTATACAGGAAAAAAAACACTTCTGAAATTTTGTTTGTGTAGGAAAGACACAGGCAACACTAGGCAAAACATTGCCAGCCCAAGTTTTGATTTCCCCAGCACAAGTCCATGACCATAACTCAGCTCAGTTGCCTTTAGCTCCCCTTGTTAATAATCCCAAAGCACGGAACTTAAAAATCAAGCAACAAATATTGGTAGTTACTAAAATACACCAAAGTTACACTGCAGATATAAAGTAGGAATTCATTTCTTGAAATGAAAATATATGAAAACTACAGAAGTCTGCTCTTCTATGTCACTTTAGTGGTAAATCAAACTTCGCAGAGACTGCTATTTGAGCAAAGGAGGGGGGGGGGTTACATATCATTTATACAAATATCTGTAGGTGTATTTCAGAAAGAGGGAAAAAAGCTGTAACAGAAAAAGTTATGATAAAAACAGATTAAGAAGCATTAAGCCAGAGTTCAGCGCAAATAATGTTTATAGCTTGCAGAGCAAAAAGTTACTGTTTTGAAAGTTTTCATTTTACATTTCACGAGTTTACAATTGAGCAAGCGTGCAAGTTTTCCTAGAAAAGACTATTCACGCACACAGAGTTTAAGATCTTCATTAACACTAAGTGCAACCTTTCATACACATTCTCCAGATAGCTTGTCTCATAAGAGGCCAAAGAAGGTAACCATAACAGAGTTAATTCAATCACTGAACTTTTTGGTTTTTCCACATTTAATCGCCACCTCTCATTTGTAGACAGGACTCTAGAAAGAAGCTAAAAAGTTACAGTTCCTTACCTGCCACACCAGCTGAGATCATGTGTACCTGGGTAGAATCTGGATTGAAAATATTGTTCAACTTTTCCTTGCAGTTTGAATAAGCAGCAAAATATATCGCTCTAAAATTAGAACAAAAACCAAGTTATGTTTTGGTTGTCAATACCCTTACAAGCAGTGCCACTAGCTTTACCCACTCAAGATGACCTTGGTTCAAGCCTTGTTTCCCCAAGTAGAAAACTACTCAAGGAATAATGGTTGCAAAGTAGTGGGAATATTCTAGGAGTAGGAAGACCATACTTTATAACTTTGCCTTCCACAACAGTTCCAATTAACAATTAGAGAGGGGACAGATAGATCAATGGAAATAAGGCAGTGATTTTTGCGACACTAGGAAGTTTAGCCAGGAAAAACCAAACACTGATGAACTAAGTAGAATTACAGAATTCTGTGTGTCTTTAGTAATGGATCAAATTTGTACTAATGGGCATAAACCAATTCAATAGGATTATAACCTCAAAAGAACTAGCAAGTATGTAGCTTTTAAAAAAAAAAAAAACAACAAACAAACAGCACACTTAATATTTATAAAATTGTTCTAGCACTTCAAAATGTAAATATTGATAACTTCTAATTATACTTTGTAACTTGTAGTTATAAATATTTACATTTTAAATGCTAGAACAGCTGTTCCTTTAGTTTTGTATTTAAAGAGACATAGCTTTTTTCCTCTGAATATGCTACAAAAAAAAATATTTGTAAACTTGTACTACATTCAAGTCTGTGAGCTGATACCAAGACAAAAGGTAGACATAAGTCAGCATGTCAATGTAAAATATTAGGAAAAAGGCATGTTTTCATCCATTAAAGCTAAAACCCTTTATTTTAAGCATATCTAAACTCACATTTAAGGTTCTAACTTAAACTTACAGATAACCCCCTGCAAGAAGAAAAATGAACAGGCAAGTTTTCATGTACAGAACATTAACCTCGTTAGCTGTGCAAACATGTTTTTCTTTATTATAAAAAAAGATAAAGTGCTTGCTTCATAGGTGTAATTTCTAAATGGAATCTGAACTCAGTTAAGTATACTGATGTATTATGAAACATGCTTCTCTACAGCTTATTTAAACAAAGAGCTGCTGTTAAATCCACTTAGCTAATGCTTAATTGAAATGAAGTACTGGATGAAAAGCGAGTCAGCTGGAGGCAAATGAGGATGTGCTTATTTGTAAGACTTCACACATTATACCAAGTTGGCATTTTTAGTATGAACATGGGGTGGGGAGGAAGCAAGCTATGTATTTCACCTAGGGGAAGAAGGGAAGGGAATTAGGAGATACAACATAAAATTTACTGAAAAGTATAGTTTTTTTGCGATTGAGGATATTTTTCATTGAAGATAGTCCCTTATAAAATAGAATTAATTACTGTATAAAAATTGCTGTTAAAAAATAAAAATCAATGTTTAACATTCAGATCCAGACTGGGCTATCAAATGAAAGTCCAGGCTCTTCAGTTTAAAAAGTATCCCGTATGAGCAGATCCTCCTGGAAACTCTGCTGAGGCACATAGAAAACAAGGACGTGATTGGTGACAGCCAGCATGGCTTCACCAAGGGCAAGTCATGCCTGACAAATTTGGTGGCCTTCTACAAAGGGATTACAGTGGCAGTGGACAAGGGAAGACCAACTGATGTCATCTACTTGGACTTGTGCAAAGAGTTTGACACTGTCCCACACGATATCCTGGTCTCTAAATTGAAGACACATGGATTCAACAAACGGACCACTCAGTGGATACAGAACTGGCTGGACAGTCGCACTCAAAGAGTTGCGGTCAACGGCTCGATGTCCAAGTGGAGAGCAGTGACAATTGGCATTCCTTAAGGGTCAGTACTGGGGCCTGTACTGTTCAACATCTTTGTCGGCAACATGGACAGCGGGGTCGAGTGCACCCTCAGCAAGTTTGCCAATGACACCAAGCTCTTTGGCAAGGTAGACACACTGGAGGAGAGGGATGCCATCCAGAGGGACCTGGACAGGCTGGAGAGGTGGGCCCAAGCCAACCTCATGCAGTTGAGTAAGGCCAAGTGCAAGGTCTTATATCTGGGTTGGGGCAATCCCAAGCACAAAGACAGGCTCGGCGGGGAACAGCTCGAGGGCAGCCCTGAGAAGGACCTGTGGGTGCTGATTGACAAGAAACTCAACATGAGCCAGCAGTGTGCGATCGCAGCCCAGAAGGCCAACCATATCCTGGGCTGCATCAAAAGTGTGGCCAGCAGGTCAAAGGAGGTGATTCTGCCCCTCTACTCCACTCTCGTGAGACCCCACCTGGAGTACTGCATCCAGCTCTGGAGCCCCCAACATAAGAAGGACATGGACCTGCTGGAGCATGTCCAGAGGAGAGCTACGAGGATGACCTGAGGGCTCCCTATGAGGACAGGCTGAGAGAATTGGAGCTGTTCAGCCTGGAGAAGAGAAGGCTCCAGGGAGATCTCATTGCGGCCTTCCAGTACCTAAAGGGGGCCTACAGGAGAGCTGGGGAAGGACTTTTTACTAGGGCATGTAGCAATAGGATGAGGGGGAATGGCTTTAAACTAGAAGAGGGCAGGTTCACATTGAACATTAGGAAGAAGTTTTTCACTTAGAGGGTGGTCAGGCACTGGACCAGGTTGCCCAGAGAGGTTGTTGAGGCCCCATCCCTGGAGGTGTTCAAGGCCAGGCTGGATGTGGCCTTGGGCAACCTGGTCTAGTGGGAGGTGTCCCTGCCTATGGCAGGGGGGTTGGAACTACATGATCTTCAGGGTCCTTTCCAACCTAAACCATTCTATGATTCTATGTATCAAGAACAAAGAGAGCTACTGGAATTACTTCAGCTTCTCCAAAAAGCAATGCTAAGTTAGTGATCAGAAAACCTTAAGTATTCCTAATTCCTTAAAAGTTCTGCTAAAATGAAAGTACTCCAATTCCCGAATCATGTTTTTCTTATTCATGCAGACAATATGCATAGCAACACCTTATATGTCAGATCAATGCTTAACGGAAAGTCCAGTTTAATAAAATTTTCCAGAAGCATCCAAAGACCTTAAACCAGAAAAGTTAATACTCCCCAAATAGGCGAGAGCCCTGTCTCCTGCAGGTAACAGGAATAGTGTCTTCTGCTCAGACCTGAAAAAAAAACACACAAACCCGCAAAACCCCAAAAGCACAGCACTAAGTCAAAGGAAGAATAAAACCTTGGGGAATATATTCCCTCTGCATAAAGAGCTTCTCTTAAAACAGAAGAGAAGGGAATAAAAATGGGCCAAGAGATGATTATAGCCTCTTCGAGGATTAAGTAGTTATATTAGTTTTACACACCTTTGTTTCCATACTCTTCCTTAGGTATTCTCCAATTTTTGGACTGAACTTAGGCTAACACTTGTATGTGAGGATCAATTCAACCTGCACCTCACTTTGACTGCCTGCACCAGCCAAGTAGCTAGAGCATTGGTGTCAATGCAGAGCAACTGGCAGCAGCAATACCACTGCCAATTAGACCAGATTTACATCCTCATCCACTGCACTCTGACACTGCCCCAGTACCCTTTGGATTCCAGCCACTGCTAGATTTGCTAGCTCTAAGTGCGTCATCCTACCCAGTCTTGCCCTTTTTGAAGTTTCAGAACAGGCTTCCTACTGCAGGGAGACAGTAGTCTGTGCTTCACTAGAATTTGGGAAGACAGACTGTTTTAAGGCTACAGTCATACAATTGCTTGCCAAAGATGATGGATTAACTGAAAGCTAAATCTACCTTTGTATTTTCAAAGGTAGAAACTTCTTGTTTACATGTGCAACTCCTCAAGCATTTTCCTTCTTAACCAGACTAAATTCTGCATAAGGGATAGTATACAATAGTAAATGCTGAGACAGTTAGTGCAGGGATGTAGGACTGGAGCTGCTGGGGACACGAGTGGCTCAATTTCTCAGACAATGAAACTACCCCAGGAACCAAGGGTTATTTGCTATTAAGTATTTACAACTGCAGATACAAAAACTCGCTTTAAATCTTAAGTCCTGTGAATAACGTACACCAACCAAAATTTCATCAAAATTATTTCACTTACCTGGAAGGAGCAACACCTACTAGATTAGGACCCAGCCCTCTAAACAGAGAGCGAGGACCTTCCTTTTGCAATATCATCCTAGAAAACAAAAAATGACAGTACTGTAACATTCACATCAAAACTAAGGAACACACTGACCACCATGACTACATCATTTTAGCCTTTATATTATGTAAAACTTCCATAATATCTGACAATGCAGTGCTGTCCACAAAAGTCATTTTCTAGAATCAGCATAAAACAAAATTCCGTTACTGCTTGACATGTCACAAATCTAGGAGCTAAAATGCAGAAGTAGAGCCTTATGATATCAACACAGACTTACCTCAAAGATAGGAACACACAGATACACAGTTATCTGTTATTAGGAAATTAAAGAAAGGGTCCTTTTATCAGGGAGAAAATACTAAGCATGAAGTATACACATTCCTGTAGGTTCTAGATTGTTCAAGAGACAAAAATATTTGATTCTGTTCATCATCCTTTAGCTCACCATGATTTTTGGGCGGGAGGGACAGGGAGTGAAAGGCACAAGAGAAGAGAGACTTACAAAGGTTCAATTACAGCAAGTCCCATGCCTTCCGAAAGCAGCTCAGGAAGATGTTAGCTCTACTGCTTATCACGCCCAGCCAGGCACATCTTTTACAATCTATTATCTAATCTTCTCAAAAACACAGAACCCTCAACATGGTTTGGCACGTGCTACTCTGGTTTGATTCTACACGACTCTTAACAGTATGCTAAGCTACATGTCAGAATTTATACGGAAAACAGCCTTTCAGTCCTGCCTTCCCCATCTCCATACAGGATTTAAATCCACTAAGCATTCAACTAGAAACCCATCCTTAGCTTTATTCATTTTGTAAGATACAGTGAGTATTCTGACTAGAGTAAAAGGAAATGGAAACCTCTAACGTGAGAAGTGGCACCTCCTTGAGGCTAGCAACGATTCCCTTCTATCAGTTCTGAACCGCTGCCTGTGTGTTCCTACCCAAGCATTGCTGCTGCGCTGTGGAGCCAGCCATTTTTCCTCTTCTACTTATTCCAGAAAAGACAATCCTTACCTCCTCGTGCAAAGTAACACACTTAAGTTTGAGCTTAACTGAAAATGAAACTTGGGCTTAACTGAAAAAGAATGTAACCCATGCAGAGAGTCACAGCCACAGCACAGCCGCAACATCACATCAGACCACATCCACTATAAACACAGCTCTGGAAAGGAGGCTTGGGTGGCAGGGGGTTTTACCTTCCATCTTTGTGGGATTTACAGAGAAACACAGGAATACAAACAGTGAATGGAGAACTCAAATGAAGCATTACTAGTACTTAAGTTTTTTTTTTTTAATACCTATCCCATGTAACTGTGGTTTTTAGAAAGAGCTGAAAACCATTATGCAGCAAGGTACACTGGCTTAGTAAGAAAATATCCATTAATATTCAGGTTTAGTGAAATAAATCTGTCTAGCAATCTAGATCCTAATCAGACATGGTATTTTAAAAAGTATGGTAGGACATGGGAGGAGAAACAAGGACTATCTGCACCCCATCACTGCAAATTGCTCTAGCCATTCCTTTAGAACCAGACTTAAAGTTAATTCTTAACTACTTCACTAGATGTTGCAAAACAGAACTCTGTGCTTATTGATTTAGAAACACTGGCCAATGCACACAAATAGTTCTCCTGTATATTTCTTCTTCAAAGAAACATGCAGGTTAATGACAAGTCAATTACTCAATAAAGCAAGCTACCCTTGTATAAATGGCTATTTTGTTTGGAATTTACTATCAGAACAAACAGGTGAAAACCATCTATAGCACCAAAGGAGATTCCAAACCTATTCTGATTTTCAGCAGCTGATTCACCACAGTTCTGCTCCTAAATCAAACTGAAAGTTCACATTTGTTTTCAGTAAGCAAAAATAAAATGGTAGTTCTGCATGGTTACCATCACTGTTTAGGAATGCTGACATATGATGTGTCCAGCAACATCTTAGCTTTGTGTCCATATCAATTAGATATGGCATGGACCTGTTGGAGCAGGTCAAGAGGAGGGCCATGAGGGTGATCAGAGGGCTGGAGCACCCCTCCTATGAATACAGACTAAAAGAGTTGGGGTTGTTCAACCTGGAGAAAAGGCTCTGGGGAGACCTTATTGCGGCCTTTCAGTACTTAAAGGGGGGCTACAGGAAAGATGGAAAGGGACTCTTTATCAGGGAGTGCAGTGATAGGACAAGGGGTAATGGTTTTAAACTGAAAGAGGGTAGATTTAGATTAGATACTGGGAAGTTCTTTACTCTGAGGGCAGTGAGACACTGGAACGGGTTGCCTAGTGAAGCTGTGGATGCCCCATCCCTGGAGGTGTTCAAGGCCAGGCTGGATGGGGCTTTGAGCAACCTGGTCTAGTGGGAGATGTCCCTGCCCATGGCAGGGGGGTTGGAACTAGGTGATCTTCAAGGTCCCTTCCAACCTAAACCATTCTATGATTTCGCTATGTGAGTAGAATTGCTTCACAGCAATAATCGGAGTATTGAAAACATACTCAAATGCACTTTGGAAATACAAGTTACACACCTCTGTCATCCTGAAAGCACTTCTAACACTTACAGAAGTAATTATTCCAAAACTCTTACCATATGCCAGAGCCCAACATCAGCACAGCATCAGCTTACAGCAAAGCTGAACCCAATTTACATGATCTGTGTCCACTTAAAACACTACTTAAAAATCACTACCACTAACATTATGTGTTACACATATGTATATATGCACATATACAAAGCAGCAGGAACCTCAGTGTCTTAAGAAAAACTTAAGAGTGAAATGCACCAATTCTATTTGTTTCTTCCAAGTCTACAGTGTCCCAAGACTTGACAGAGCAACAAAGAGTTAAAGAGAAGTTGCAGCAGGATTTATGAGAGTGGTAGTTACTGATGCTCTTCTACATTCACAGACACCAGCTGGAGGAGTTCCAGAGCCTACACTGAAAATAAGACACAAACTTTCTGCAGTAAAAAGCAGATCACAGAGGCTGCACTGTTTATTGAAAGCAGTAAATGGCAAATCCATGGTTGGAAGAGCAGCACAAATGCTCGGTATGGACTCAGCTGACCTGCGTCTGTCACATGGGGTAGCTTGCACTGGGAGGCTGGTCAGATTTCCATTATCAAGGCCTCAGGTTTAAACTCAGCAAGGTTAGTTACAAGAGGCATCTGCAACATGATATATGCCACAGATATTTTAAGAATAAGGGAATTCACTTTCATTGCCAGAGAATGCAGTCACCTGTACAGTTCTTCTGAGTTTGTTTCCTGACACAGATGCCTTTGAAGTCACCTGTGCTGATGCTTAAGATGCAGGAGTGATTCCACAGCAGTCAGTTAACTGAAATTCTGACATTTGCCTTATCCAGCCTGCTTTTAGAATGAGTATTGTAAGCCTTGGAGCACTACACTGAGTTTGGTAAGAGAAGAGACAACCAAACCCTGACATCGACAAGTCAGAAAATACCAGGCAGCAGTAAAGTCATGAGAGTGACAGAGGGATCCAGTTTGATTTACCCACTAAACAGTCCTAGTCCCTTAACCAACAGACACTAAGAATTACGTCCTGCATCTAAGTATTTTTGTTGTCACAGTCCATTGCCATGTCATTTGGAATTTTTTTTTTTGTATTTATTGTATTTAAAGAACTTGAAACCCACAAAAGTTACTTGGCATCTCAGTTGTTTGATACTGACCTTGAAGAAAACACATCTAAGCAATGAATAAAAGCAGCAGAAGATACACATTCTTGTACCACAGATAAATCAAACAACATGTCTAAGCAGCACATGGGGAAAAAAAAAAAGAAAAAACCAATAAAACATAGAAGGCCTACCAATGAAGTTCATCATGGACTACCTCTACCTCAGTCTGAATCTGCTTCCTGGGAAGACCAAGTTATTTTAGGTTATAGGGATGGGTTTAAAAGCATAGCGGGCTTCCAGCACAGGGGCATATGAAACAAACAGCTGTTCATTCAGGGAAGAAGCTGAAGGGCTCAACTTCCATCAAGAGAAGCCAGTAAGGCAAGTGTTTTGGATGAAGCCCTCCTTCCTTCCCACATACCTGTTCCCAACACGTACACCCATCAGACTCTTATACGTAAAAAGGCTCAGAATCAAAACTTCCACAGTAAGAACTATATTCCATTCAAAGACCTACTTGGGTACAACCTCCATTTAAGCAAATCCTATCCTCTAACCAGATTAAGCCTAAATCCTGCACTGCAGCAGCCAGAAGGAGCTCTCTACAAACTACTACGGACTGATTAATTGGGGATAGAAGATAGCAAGTCTGAGTCTTATCAAATTCTTTCTAATGCAAGAAGTCCTTTCTGGAGGAAAACTCCCCTCTCATACCCAAATACTGAAGGTACCTCCCCTTAACTGGCTAGCTTGAGTCCCCCACAGTGAAGTGAACCCTGCCTGTGGTCAGTTTAACTGTGGCCATACAACTTTCCTGCTATTGAACATCACAAGTACTGGTGGCAAGGAGAGGAAAGGCAATCTCCGTTCAGTGAGGCGCTATGCAAACAAAACATCACAGATCATGGCAAAATCTGGCATTACCTCTCTCTTACTAGCTCTAAAAAAGTGTTAGTAGTCACACATCCACCAGAAGATACTAAAAGGCAAGGAAGGGCACGGGGTGGTGAAAGTTTAGAGAGACTAAGAAGCCAAGTTAATTTTCATAGGACTTCTTGCCTTCATATTCAGCAACATCTGATTTGGCCACAAAACAGTTTAAAGGGTCTTATACTAACACTTTTTCAGGATGAAAATACAGTCTGGCACTTACGTGTTACAGTGCTCCCAGCAAGTTTTGGGGACATAGTTTGGACCTGTGAATTGTACAGGGTACATACGTTCTGGCTAATTGAAGGTAAAATCAAGCGTGAAGAACATTTGAAAAAGTGGAATGTGAATCTTAATTACAGTTAAAAGGCAAACCATGGAAAGTCATCTTATGGTGGCATCACAGCAGACAAGAATCTGAATATTTCATACAGATTTGTCCAACACACCTCTCTCCTCCTCCCTCCCCAAAATGAGCCAAAAACCTAGTAACATGTACACTCACTTCAAACAATGGAGAGGTCCAGGAGAAACTCTAGTTACTCGATTGACACTAGGACCATTCACAGTGTTGAGATGGACTTCAGAGATGTAGAGAGTCACAGAGGAGGACTGCAATCGTGTTTTTACAACTTCCAGTGGACATGTCAGAATTGCACCAACAGTACCTCCACATCTGCAAAAAGAAATAGGATCATCACATTCTTAACTGCAAAGAAAGGGAAGGATACATTAACATTATACTCAAGACAAATTGCAAAAGGTGAAGAAACAACCGGAACATGCATGACAATGCTGCCATTATTTGCCCTTGAAGGCAAGCAAAATTAAGTCAGTTTGTTAACCCCACAACATGGAGTGAAAATTTAAACAGACAAAAATAAAATTTCCCAAAGTAGTTAAGGTGCACAGTCTTCAGTACATGCTGTTCAAATCAGTTCTGGAAAGTAGCTCAGTATGTGAAATGTTTAACTTCTTATGGTAAATTTTAACTCTTTTTGAGTGTTTAGTGAGCTCCTGACCACAAACAAGGTGCCAAAACTCCTTAAGAGTAGAAAAGATTTATGCACTATGCACACAGAGCTACATGTAAAAACTGTGGTGTGGCAATATAACAAAATTAAAATAATTATGAAGACATCGTCAAAACTCCATTTGTACTTTGGGAATCATACCATGAAAGCAACAATTCTGAGTGTTTCCTGAGTCTACCCATTACTAGATTCTGAGTACAGAATATTGTAGAGTAGAACCTGGGAAGCCAAAAGAGCTTTAAGTGGCTAACCAGGTGAAGACACAGATTTTGCTTGTCTGCTGCTCATTTCTGTGAGCCAAGCCAAGGCAAGCCAAGCATGACTTGTGCTGACAGTGGAGCTACTCCCATACTGCTAGAGCAGAACAGAGCCAAGAACATACTGCCTTTTAGCAGCTCTGCTCAGAGGATTCTTCTGGTGCTTGTTCATAACTAACTTACTAATATCTACACTCCTATCTGTTTAACTATGATCACATAGAGCGTCTCAGGGAAAAATATTAAATCCATAAATTCTGAGAACAACCCCAATTTCCTTGACATTACCGTTACAAAAAAGTGCTCCCTTGAACCTTTTCTGAGATCAGTATTCTTAACTTTGCCAAATATCTTAAAACTATAATAGGACACTATATGCACTCTTTAAAAAAAAAAAAAAAAACACACACAAAACCCCCAATGCCAAACCCAGATTTAAATTAGGGTATTAATAAATGCTACTAACAACTCAGTCTGAAATCCAGTAATGCACAAGTACAATTCATACAAAATTCAAAGGGCCCAGCATTTACTTCTCTGATGTAATAACTAGAGCTGATGTTTAATTCTGACAAGATACTTATCAGCTATTTTGTTGTAACACAAGAGGGTCAAGCATCCCCAACAACTTCAAAAAGCTGTAAGACTTGTTCAATAGTATTTTTTAAATAATATCTTCCAAAATGCAAAGGAGAGTTCATTACAAATTAGGAGTAATAGCTAAGACTCAACTTTCACAGAAAGGTAGCTTTTAGTCAGTTGACTCTCTTCTACTGCTGAGAGTACCAGAACTAATGGTAGTTGTTAGCACAGCACTGCATCCTAAAAAACTAATCTGTTTGTATGTATTGAACTGACAATACCAAACAGCTGCAAAGTAAGATAATGTTTGATGATGTTCACTTAATGCTCCATTTAAACCTATTGACCTAGAGGTATCCTATTACTAAGCCCAAAGGCATCTCGTCCCACCCCTAAATCCAGCATTAGGCTGAAGTCTACTCTCTTCCAAGTTTTAATTGAGGAAAGAAATCAAGTTTCTTAGACTAGGAAAAAAAGTGTTCTCACAGGAAGATGGAAGACAGTCTTCTACTGTGTGCTGTACACATGCAGTAACAGACTGATACAGCTTTTAGAATAGCATGTTTAAAACATCTCTGAATAAGCAATTCACTTGCTTACTCTTCTAATGGTAAGCTACAAATACTTTTTAAAATAAGAGTTGCAGGAAAAGACACTAGATGTGCTAATACTTATTTTAGCCAGTGTTGGAAGCAGTAGAAGCCTGTAACATGTAAAGGTTCATGACATGAATACCATATGAGAACCATAGGTAGACCAGCCCTGAAAACAACTTAACACAGAGCTTTAGAGCTTGAGCATCTATCTTCAAGACAGACAGCAAGTTACTGCATTTCCTGCACTGCACCAGCAGACACTGCTGTACAGTAACATGCCTGTGCAGGCAATGTAGGAAGTTTGGTTTAGAGTTTATTTCCTTTCTTGCAACCCCCCTGTTTCTGATCCCCTCCAGCCTACTCCCTTTTAGATCTTTCTGTATTGATTTTGGATAGGTTACATGAGGACTTGTTTTCGAGCAACACTAATAGCAAGAGAAAGCACGTGGTATGGTTTATATTAATGAGATAAATACTATGGAAGGGGAAAAAAGGAGGAGGAAAAAGCTTGGCCTGCATTCTTCAACAGGGCTTGGAATTTGGAGCCTTTAACACTACTGGCTCCATATCTATGTTGCACTGGAAAATTTTTCCAAGGTTGAATATTAACACTGAGTTGGAGCTTGTGCCCTGCATGCTCTCCTGCACCACACCCAAATCACAGGGGATGCCTGACTGCCACAGCACTTCTGTCAGGCATTCACTGTGGATGCCTTCATTCAGCAATGGATTACTAGGGAAGAGGACAGACCTACAGCTACTCAATGCTTGTTCTTTTTATGTCCAGCTGCAGCAAGAGTTGTTCAGTGATAACCATCTGATGTAACAGAAGCCAGCACTATTTTTTACATCCATCATAAGGATGCAGCAGACCAACTGCCTCCCTTTAAGAACTGCGCACCCTTTACCTGCACCACATTCTGCCATTCAAGTTATTTTAAATTATCAGCACTCTTGGCAGTTTCCTCCTGTTGTGTTGTTGGGTGGTTTGTTTGGATTGGTTTGGTTGTGTTTTTTTTTTTTAAGGCAGTTTAAGATGTCTCAACTGAACCTCAGTATGTTTTGAATATTTTCCACTATCGACAGTTTTCCCTCTATCCTCAAGATCTCAAATTGCTACTTCCAAATGAAGAAAGCAGAAGTTTTATAGTGTATGTGGTTTGGTATTGCTCACAAACAAGTCTTTGCAAAATCCCCAATTTCTACTTGTGTTACTCCATTTTATGTAAGACCTCACTGTCCCAGCCCTCAAAAAGCCCCATATAATAGAGAAAGCATCTGGAACTGAAAGATTAAAAGAAAAAGTCCCCAAATGTTGAGGAATCAGACCTTGCTCAGTAGTCACATGATCCACTGAGTTTGAACCAAACCACTAAATGAAAGCATAATCCAGGAACTACACTGATTTATCTAGTTCACATGAACTTTAAGATAAACAGTGCAAGGCTTGACAAAAATCTGTTTATGAGAAACTGTCAGTAAACATAGCTTGTAGGTAAACAAAGGAGAGAATTCAATAACTATGCACCCTGTACAAATAAGCAAATTCTAAGACTCACACCAGCTGTTCTGTCACCATCATCAATGACAGTGTATTTTACTTAGAAATATTTTTCTGGCCTTGTTTATTTAAAACACTACTAGTGTTCCATAAATTGCCAGCAGACTGCCACCACCATTCCTGCTACCCTCCTCACCAGCTCAAATCAAGGCCAGGGGAGTTTTTTCAGTTTGTGGCTTAACACAAATTAGGGAGTAGTACAGTTTGGAAAAATATTTTATTTTTAAGAGTAAGGAAATTATTAGATTTCTTCTCAATAACACAGGTGGGGTGTTGTGAACAACAAGAAATTTCTACCACTTAAAACCCCTCTGCACTTCAGCATCTCCAATCATGTACTAGGACCCAACAACTGTGACTCGTGAGAACGCTTACTGCTGTGTAACACTTCCTCCAGGATTAGATGAATTTCACCCAGGAGATTTAGTGGGCAAGCAAATACACCCCCACTGACAGAGTATAAGCTGGAAGAGAAGGGCAAAACCTGAGACACTCCTGCATCTGACTGTTTACAGCAGTTTCTAATGAATGCTCTTCAGAAAACCACTTGCTCATCTTACCTATCCCAAATTTGACATTTGCCCCTAATCAATGTTTACTACAAGCCTTTTTCAGCTTTGCCTAGTGAGTAGAAGAAAAATTTGTAAAACTGACTTTCATCAGAAACACCTGATCATACAAGGGCATGCAAATCCACCTGTAGGTCCTAAGAAATTTGAAGGGAAGAGCAAAGTAAATCCACAAAAATAAATACACAGGTGAAAAAGGAAGACTAAAATCCCACTGCTATTCACACAGTCAAGTTAGAGAATTAAATCCGCAGCTTAAAGTCTACAAGAAGGCACAAGAGACAATGAAACAGATACAGAGACATACAGTTATCTAACCTGCAGGATTGTGACAAACTTAAAACAACAGTAAAACTAAGAACAATTGTCTCTAGTTGACATCTCCTGGACACAAGAATCTAGGAAGATGACAATACTCTCCTAAACTGCAGCTTATTCCAGAGAGCACCCATGCCAAAAAAACCCACCCAAACAACAACAAAAAAACCACTCAAATATTTAATTTGATCCCTAACATGCATTTAGAAGTCCATCACCTCACCGGATTAACAGAAACAAACCTGAAACTATTTGGTCTTTAAACTCTGCTTTAAACATAGACACAGTATTAACAACCATTTCCCCCAGATAAACCTGTATTATTTGTGAGACGCTGCAAGGAAAGAAATACGCACATGCTTCAAAAACCTAGTCCGGTTTGGCATTCACATCCCAGGTTCTGTTTCCAGAGACGGCTGCGCAAGAAAACCTTCTTTTGTTGTTGCAAGTTGAGGGTATATGCTAAGGAATCACTGCCTTTGTCCAGAGTAGTTGAGTATCTCCTACTGTTACCTTACACCCCTGCAAGTAAAAGCAGAGACAGCTCCAGCACAGATGAGGGTCTCAACTTCAGCCACTGGACTGTCTATAAACACTCCAAAGCAGATCAATATTCTCAATGCCAGTGTCAGCTGACCTAGAACTGAAAATGTTAGTGCAAGATTTTTTTTTTTATTCCTTCAGATAATTATGTATTTTACACAAATAAAAGACGAGGCTGCATAGTGCTAGTCTCAGATTCACCTTTCACAGTATTTGTAACCACATCCTCAAAGACTCGAAGATAACCCTTGACCCTGTTATCTTTGGTCTACATTCATTCATGTATTTTACCAGCTGCTTCTCTTTCCTATATGAAAATGAAAGTTCCATGCGAATACTGACTGCCAAGAGAAAAAGCAAGAAAACTGAGGTCCAAACTGTCAAAAGAAACAAAACCCAAGCCACTTGCAAACAGAACTTGTAATCTCTTCACCATTTACTACCAATTCAGGTCCCAAATATATCAGCAATTTCATAGAGCTGTCTTCTAACACGAGTAACTTTCACATCAACAGATAAAGTTGCAGGTTTGGGTATTAAGTTTACAGTAGTCCTGTTTTGAGGGTATTTAAGGGCTTTAGCAAGTACAACATTTAGAAACAGCAAGAACATATCTTATTAATCCTGAATTTGTGGGTTTTTCCTGTTGTTATACTGCTAAACTTGTATATTATACACCTTTCCATCTTTAGTATTAATATTATGACGAGGAGTACTGGCAGCCAGAAACCCTAAACCCCCTTATTCACCAATGATGTTTCTTTGCTGAAACTTAGAAAGTATAAATTAAGCTAGCATCCTTAAACTAAAAATACTAATCAAACTTGCTATTTCTAATTAACAGCATAAAAATAAAATTTCCCTGATATGCTGACGTATAGAAACCTACAAGTGCAACGGGAAAAACACCACAACGGGAACAAGCATCACTGGGTTCCATTATACAAAACAAACACCAGCACATACAGTGTAGCTTCTATTAGGAACCAGAGTAAATAAGTATTTATAACAACATTTGTATTAAGCAGAAACAGCTAAAAACATCAGTCATCTAGAAGGACATAGGAGAAACACAACAGCTTCAGTTTCTCAAGTACTGACAACAATTTTCATGCAATTTGGTAACCACATGGAGCAAACCCCAAGCTATTCAGTGCTTTAAACAAGCACTGCCTTATTCCCCACAGAAGAGTACCTGAACACAAAAATAACCTGAAGTTTGGACAGGAAGGTACCGACCTTCTCCTATGCCTTACAACAGGAAGAACTCCTTCTGAAAGACATCCAGGGTTATGCAAGGAATGTATATTAGGGTAGAGGGGAGTCCAAGTGCTTGGCAACTCAGTTATGGCTCAAGGGGCTATTTTCTGAAAGGGAGAAAAAAGCCCCTATCATCACACCACCTACTATATTGTTAACTAATATCTTCCTAAAACAACAACAAAAAAGGGTCTTTCACCTTTACTTCATACATTTTAACAGTACATGATCTTGCTGAAGAATTCAAACGTTTACCTTAAATATATTTTCTGAGTCCTAACTGCAGTCCAGCCACTGCAGGGATTTGCTAAGAACCTCTGTCAGAAAAAGTGATTTAAATTACAGATCAATTTGAGACAGTTCTATAATCAAGACAAACAGACTCCTCCCTATACTCCCTCATATATTAAATTAGAAAAGAGCCAACTTTCTGCAAGAAAGACCACGAGTAAAGAAAGAATTAAGAAGTAAACTTGAGACTGTCCAACCCTGAACTCAGAAAAGCAGCTGTCCACCTCATAACACCAAACGGTCCCACCTTTTGCTGAGGAAACAAAGCCCACACAAGTTCCCATGCCCTGATGGAAGTTTGTATGATACAGAATTACTGTCATAAGCTTTCTGGAAATGAAGAATAAATAATGAAAACCTGAAATTATTTTCATTGCCAACACCTGAATTTTCATTCAATGTATCAATTCTGATTGCAAGCACGTACGTTCAAAACATACTAATCTTCCCTATATAGCAAAGCATTAAGGTCTTTCTAATACTTTTTTGTTGTTGTTTTAATTAGTCCAGTAAGTAGAAAAGCATATAACTGTGTAACTTACATACTTGAACTAAGTGTTCATGTAAAGCCCATGTTTCAATCACAAGACTTTGTAATTTAAGGATGCAGAATGTTCAATTGATTCTTCTTCTTGGTTTGGAATAAAAGCACGTGAGTTTGTTACCAACATGCTGTCCACAGTGACAACATCTGCTGTTTGACCAGGAGATGGAAAAACAGAAGAAAAACAAAAAAATTGCATCATAATTCCCAAAACAGAAGAGTTCCAAGCAATGCAACCAAGTAAAAAGAAAAAATAGAAATAGAAAAAGAAAAAAATAAATATAAATAATCAAGTTTCACCCAAAGCCCAATTTTCTATCATGATCCAATGCTACAAGTGCCCAGCTAGTTCCTGCTCCCACAAGGACAAGATACTGTTAGCAAATGGAGCTGTGGTGACTACATGGTTTGTGGAAACAGAACCTGACAAATAGGGGTATCATGACAAAATACAAGCTAAGTAAGTGATTTCAAATGTGTCACAGCATGAAACTGAACTCCAGGTATACTAGTTATCCATTCAGGTATGCCTCCTGCAATTACTCTTCAGTACAGAGTGCAAAGTGGCAGTTTTGAATATAGCCTAGAAAACTACACTTAAGTGTCTTTAGGCAACAGTAAAGCTACTGCATGGAACAAATTACTTACAAATTCTATCAGTTAAAACTGCTTTTCTTTAAGGAATGTATTCTTAAAAGTTAGTAACCTCTTTTTTTGTTAAAAAGGAATTCCTTTTCTACCTTATTTCCTATAGGAAGTGTGATGCTCTTCTCATGCTATGTATTTTCTACTTCTAAATGTGATTGCTGTTTTTTTGTTGTTTTTTTTTTTTTTTTTTCCACATATTGAAACTCAGAGGATATCCTATTTAAAAAAAATCAAGAAGGTCCAAGTAGTACCTGGGGCAGGAATTGTATGCAAATGAAGTCGTACTTTGTTGATGTATTGGCTAATGCATGAACTAGTCAGGCAAAATCATTCAGATGATCTTTCTTTTCTAGAAAAGAAAAGCACCACTTCAATTCAATGATGGTGCTAGAAACTACATTAAAGCCAAAATGAGTACTAAATTATTTCTTTTTAGACTTGGAATTAGTATGTCTATCACAAAATATTGGTTGTATTTACAATTAACATGCAGTTATGAAACAGAGATGGGATTCTTAAAAATTAAACTACTTGAGTAAGAATTACTTTAGAAAAACAAAGTAGTAATTGCTAAGTAATTCTCTCACCATCACTCCCCCAGTGGCCTGCACTCCTAAAAGAGTCTATCAAACCTGTTGGAAAGGGAAGGATGCAGAGATAGGAAAAAAGGATTGAGAGGAAAAAATATTAGAAATATGAAACTAACTCCCAACATAAACTTCTAACAGCCCAGAAATACTGCAGTTTGACAGCTGCTGTTGAACAGGTCATGAACCAAGCCAGGCAGCAACAGAAAAAAGATCTCAGGATGGCCCCACCTACATTATTAAAACACCAATGCCATCAGTTATAGTTTCTTTGCAGAAAGCAGGAACTGAAGACTGAACTTAGACATTACAAAAAAAGACCACATTGAGATAATCATGCTGTTCACATAATCTCCAGTGATACCTAAAGGAACGACACTTCCTTTAAGTTTCACTGAAGACTAAAGATCACTCAGGTGATCTGTAGCCCATCGTGCTCACAAAGAAGACATAAGATGACCCTGAATAACTTTCCTACTGCTAAATGTGACCAAATATACACTGTTAGCTTTGCTCAACTAAGGTTACAGGAAATGTGTGGCTGGCACATGAGGAAAAAGCAATCAGCCTTTTCCTCAGAGTATACCCTTGACCCAACTGGCCAGCAGCTAACCGTGGACCAGACTTCTCTGTGAAGGACAGGAATGAACTAGTTGAGCCGAGGAATCTTCACCCAGTCTTAAGTTTCATGTTTATAAACTCATCTCTACCATCACACACAATTCTGCTTAGTAATATCACCTTTGCAGAGCTATCAAGGTAAAGTGCTACAATAACACAACACTCCTACTGCTTTTCTAAACGTTTACAAGGATGTGAATTCTGAAGAATTCTACCACATCTTGGGCTTCCTGCTGCATAATCCCTCTCAAAAAGAGTGCCAGAAAACAAGGAGGTGAAGTGTCATCCACATAAGCACTAAATCAGACATGTAACAGTGAAAACCTGCAAAGCATGCTGGAAGCAGAGAACATGCTCATGTGTATCCAACTCACCCAGACCTGCTCAGAGTAACCACCACATTCTTCCACCTCAAGCACCCCAGCCCAGAGCCCACAAGTACAAATGGAAATCCAAGCTTCAAGCTCTATCTTGGGATGCAAAGTATGTTCTCAGTCTGTCACGTCCCCCACTTCTGCACAACCATGCTCACTACCCAAATACACTTTCATCATAAAGCCAAACAGGATCCCCAGCTTTCTCTTTTAAGCTCAGTGCTCTTCCAACTTTATCCCTGGAGAGACCACAGGCTGTGTAACTGCATACATCCCAAGCATTACAAAGACGATGACAGATTAACACCTTCAAAGGTATAAGAGGTACCTCAAACCTAACCAAGGCTACAAGGGCCACATCTTTACTTCTAGCTATATTCTTCCCTCTGATTTCTTCTGTCTTTGTGGCCAGAAAGCTGCATGACCACAGTGAGCCCCGCACTTAAAAGCGGTACACACTAGAGCACTGAAATGCATTCAAGTGGCCCTTCGACACCAGAGCTACTCGCCAGCCATTTCTAGACGGCTGAGAAGGACAGGTGTGTTTGGGCTGCTTCTCCGGCGGGATGGGGGAGCCCATGCACAGAGGGCTCGGGGTGTTTCTCCACAGAAACGCCAGATAAGGGATAAACTCCCGCAAGGACAGTCAGAGGGAATGGCCTATTATTGAGGTAAACCTTCAGCCCCGCTTCCCCAAGGGCCCACGTACCACCCGCACACTGCCTACGGCAAAACGCACCGCCCGGGTCGGGCCGGCACCGCAGGCCCGCGCAGGCTCCTGGCTCGCAGCTCGGCTGGGCCCGAAGGCGCACCACCGGCCCGGGACAGGCCCGGAAAGGCCTCAGGGCAGCGGGCGGGCAGCAGCGCGCGGGCAGCGCCTCAGCGCGCCCCCCCCCCCCCGGCCCCAGGGAACCCCCTCTCTTCTCCCCACGCGCCCCCTCAGGCACAGGGAAGGGGCGGCGGCCCCTCGCTACCCTACCATCCCGGTGGGGCCCCCACGACGACGCCGGGGAGCCGCTCCAGGCTGCGGCCGAGCCCCCGGCCCCGCACAGCCACGCCCCACCGGGCCAAGCCACGGCGTGCGGGCTCGGCAGCTGGGCAGGACCCCCGCAGCACTAGAGATGGGAAAACCCCGCGGGTACCATTTCCAGCGTGACAGCGGCGGGGGGGCGCTGCAGGGCGGCACCTAACACACACCCCACTAGTGCGGCAGAAGAGGGGGTGGACGGGCGGGCCCGCCCGACAGCCGGGCCAGGCAGCGGCTTCACCTACCCGCCAGCGAAGAGATGGACCAGGGTGTCTCTCTGGCTCATTCTCGCCGCCTGCGCCCGGGCGGAAGAGAGGGAGGGCGGCCAGGCCGCTCCCGGCAGGGCTCAGCATAAATACGCACCGCGGCCGCGCGGCTTCCGGCGGGGAGGGGAGGGGAGGGGAGGGGAGGGGAGGGGAGGAGAGGAGAGGGGGGGGCGAGCAGAGGGGGCGGGCTCCGCCTCACGCTCGAGGCCGCTGCGGCACCCGTCCTCATGAATATGCAACAGCCCCCACCCCAGGTAAACAGAGGCCGCTATTGGCTGGAGGGGTGCGGCGTCACCGCCGCGCTCCGCCTCATAAGCTGGGGCAGGAGGCTGTTAACGGCTGCTGTGAGGTGGGAGGGACGTTCCTGTGGTGTCGCTGCTCTAACGGGCTCGGTCCTCCGGTGCGTGAGGTGCTTTCCTGGTGTCCTGTTGTAAATGCCTCCCTTAGGAGCCGCCTTTCCTTTTCCCCTTCTGTTCTGGCGGGCTTTACGCGTGGCTCTGCGAGGCCCGCGGCCCGCCGCGCCTGGTGGCGCCTCTCCTGAGGGAAGGTCGTACAGCAGCCACTGACAATATGGGAGGAGGGACGTGAAAAACGAACCCTGTGCCCTCTGTGTCCAAAAGCAGCGGTGTTAGCGAGACACGTACGGGCCTTAGTTGTTTCATCTTGTTTTTTGCGTTATAGGTCTTACCCTCAGCTACTGAAGCAATGTATCTCCCCAAAGAGGCACCCAAACACTGGCTCCTTGAGAGTGTTTCAGAAGTGAGTATCACGGCTTGGATGACTTTGTCTTGTTTTTCTTCAAAAATATAGGGGTAAGGGAAAGCACATAATGCTACATAGGAAAAGTCTTAACGTCATGTATAAAATTGTTGCTTGAGTCAACATTTTGAAAACCCAAGCACCTAAAAGCAAATAAATGTCTAGCTAAAATATTTATGAATGTCCACATAATAAATACAAAATTATTCCAAAGCATAAGGAGCTATTTTGTAATAGCATAACAAAATTTAATCTCTGTATTAATAAAACAAGCATGCATTTTGAAGCAGGTGTTTCTTAAAACAAATGAAAAAAAAACTCTCCTCTGAGAAGGTGAGCTGATGTAGAAGATACAAGTAAGCTAAAAATGTAATGTGAAATTTTGCAAGAGTGGTGGGAATTGAGGAGCAGATTGGGTGGGAGAAGGCTTGGAGAAACACATGAGACGTGGAGATGCTGCAGGGAAAAAGTGGTTACACCAAACTGAGACAAGTAAAAATAGGACAATGATTTTGCAGTTGATATTCTGCACTGCTACTTCACACAGCATATAGGTGAAATTAGTCAACAAATAAGAGAGTTTTTCCAAAATGAAAAGACAGGCGAGATTTGCAGAAGCATGTAGTATACATACATGAGACATGTTAAACTTAATATTCAAAAAGTGAGAAAGGAACATATGCAGCTTAGCATAAGATGTCACATAGCAAATATATTCAGGTTAATTAAAACAGATAAATTATTTTGAAAGTGCTGGAAAACTCTACCAGTGATTTTATTAAATGCTGCATGAAAGATGAAGGGTCATATGCCAAATACTTAGTTTGAGGTCATGGGTCCAAATGTTTTTCAGTTCCCTCAGTAGCTTTAGAGGGAACAGAAGATGGGTTTTCTGCAGGCCACGTGATGCCATCCAGTGAGTACATGTCCAGGTAAACTCAAAAGAAGATTAAATACCAGACAAAGACTCTGCTTTATTCTGTTACTTTATCAGTGAACTCCTAATCTGTGAGCTATTAACTTTATCTGGCACTTATGGCTTGCAGTGTGACAAATGAAAAACTGTAACTTGATTATTTTTATGAATGCTTATTGAATAGTAAGAATAGGTAGCACTGTTGAAACATTTTATTTGCATTATTAGATGCTTTGTAATTTTTCAAAAATTCTGTCTTTTAATAGAAAGTTTTGATATTCCATTGACACCTTTAAAAGGCCTGGACTAAAATATTTTCAATTTTTATTGGGAGTCTGAAGCACTCTGATTCAAAATGATTTTGCAGCATTTCTTGAGAGCTGGCTTTAACACTACTTTTTCTTCTATTCTCCTTCCTAGGCTGGGCTTTCAGGCTGGACTGCATATCCCATAATGTTTGATGGATGTGGATTCTTACAGTGCATTTCCCCTTTCATCCATCAGGGAGAGGTAAGTGTGGAGAGAAAATGCCACATGGGATCACGCTTGAGAGCCCAGAACATAAATAAAAGCATCCAAATTGCATGAGGTCCTATTTTCAAAAGATTTTATTCATCTGAGTCTTCATAAGATTCTATTTTTTTTCCATAATTTTATTGTGAAACCTAAGTAACTCTCCTACTGAATCCTCTGTCATTTTTGTCTCTTGATTCTTTAGAAATAATAAAAAAAAGTTCTCTTGGGTTTTGGACTTACTTTTTCTATCTGCTCAGTGTAACTTAGGTGTATAATAGGATACAGCAAAGTTGCAATAAGGAGAAAAAAGTGTGACAAAACTTTAAGCCCTTGTTTTCTAGCTCTGCATTTTTCTCTGTGTACCGTCCACGTAGCATGTGTTGCACTTTTCCTCTTGTAGTCTTTGAAGAGAAAACACCCTTTCTTAAATTTCATCAGTGGCTTTCTGTGTAAAAATAGCAATAGAGCAATAGCTCTAGAGCAATAGCAAAACTTTCCTACCTTTCCTGATACAGCTATTTTTTCTAGCTGTCTTATGTCAGCTTAAGGTGGGATAATGTATTTTTCCCATGCAGCAGAAATTTTGATGCTATTTCTCAATTAGGTTTCTAAAAATTGCATTTGTCTTTCTCTTCTGAACTACTGTGTTGGATTCTAATATTCTAATATTCGGGTTATATTGACCCTCTGATTTTCTAATATTTATATGACCACATTACACAATTTTAAAATATACAGGGAATGAGATCATAACTCTGC
The DNA here is from genome assembly GCF_965231255.1 of Vanellus vanellus. Classification (NCBI taxonomy): domain Eukaryota; kingdom Metazoa; phylum Chordata; class Aves; order Charadriiformes; family Charadriidae; genus Vanellus; species Vanellus vanellus. Next base: position 22,581,194 of record NC_138913.1, on the reverse strand, counting down.
ATTTGAAACAGATTTAGTGTAGTCATGGCTTTGTTTGCCCTTTAGTGTTCTTTAAACAAGCATTTGCTCTTGCCAGTGCCAAGGTCAACCCTCATAAAACAATAGAAAACAATTCCCCTGTGAAATAATATTTCTACTAAAAAACCTATTTAAAAATATTTAGCATTCTTAGATGTTCTGTTTATCTAAGTGATACATTATTCCCTTTCCTGACCAAGCTCACAGAAATATATTTTTGACCTTCAAGAAATGTGAAAACAAGGTTTATGCAGTTGGGAATTTTGGCTCTGAACCATTTTAATCCACTTTCTCCTATGAAATTCTCCTGCTGTGGGATAAAATTATTTATTGATATCATGCTGTAATGGACGTATATATCACAGCCTCATGTGGAGAGAGGGAAATTTGTACCCCTGGGGGATCTGAAAAGTAGGTAGGACCCTTCAGTCTCTGACAAATTCCTCAAGTTGGTGTGAATGAAAAAAAAGCAAACCAAAAAAACCCGAACCCATTTGTGTTGATGAATGAAGAACCAAGGCTGAGGAACAGAAGATAGTGACACAAAGCTCACCTAAGGCCCTGGCTCAGGCAGTCTCCCGTGACTAAAGCAACCTGCGTATGGCCCGTGGTGCTCCTGTGAGCTGGAGGCAGAGGCCAGCTACACTGTCAAGGCCTCATGAAGCACAACAGGTGTTAGCAACTTGCCGGTCCTGAGGTGCTGAGTAGTGAAACGGAAGAAACCAACTTCCCTTGACCAAGGCAATCTGCAGAAGTTGCTCAAAACACAGTAAGAGCCACAGTTGTTGCTTGCCCCGTTTTTCTTCCTGGGAACTACTGTTTCCTAATCTCTTTTCTGCTTTCTTCAAATGACCATCTAATCCACCATGCTCTGTTTCTCTCTAATCATTGTTAACAGCTAGAGGAGATGGCTTAAGGTAGTCCATTTAAATGCGCGTATTCATGAATGATAAGCTGTGTAAAATTAAAAATTATGATTACTCAGAATTAAAGCCTATGAAGTTAAGTTTTTATTCCCTGCATATAGAAAAGTGAATGAATGTAGACTATTCACAGTATTGTGGCTGCTAACTTAATGTTCTACTTTTTAAGTTCTTTTCATTTCTGGGAACTCAACCCATATGATTTGAGAAATTGTCAGAGCACTTTTCACTTGGTAGAATACAGCATCTCTTCTTTAAATTTCACACACTTATACTTTGTGTAATAGCACTTGGTGTGGGCTATCCTGAGGATATATGAGGTTCTCCTATATTTCTTTCAGATGGAATAAGATTGAGTATGTCACACACCACACAGGGAGTGAGGTAGGAGTGGAGGAGGAGTATGCCTGCTGAAAGGTGCAGTTTCCCAGGGCTTGCACCCATAGCTACTCTGTTGCGGGCCAGAGTTAGTACAGCGTTACAACGTGTCTAAGCAGAAGCGCTATCACAGGTTTTGGGTTTGGGGTTTCCATGGGATTAAGTATTGGGAAGGTATCCCATTAGGCAATCCTCACATTTGAACTTTCATAATGTTTCCCTCTCATAAATATCATTACAGAAGGAGACTATGCCTGAATTTCCACTGCTCTCAGCAGTAATATTATTAGGAATGTTATTTTTGATGTAGTTGTTCTTCATCTGAACGCAACAGATTTTAATTTCAGCCAATCATGTAGAGTATTTCTGGGCCCAGAGTTATTTTCCTTCTTTTCACTGTAATGCACAGAGCAGACATGTCCAAAAGACATTGCCCAGCACCTTACTTAGCTACTTGCTTCCTACAACTACCCTTTAAATCAGCTAGGCAAAGCAAAATGCCTGTATTTTGTAGGATAAAATTATGTATCAGTGAGAACTAAGATGGGCTTGAAGGTTTATATACATTCAAGTCTTTTTTCACTGTCTTGCTGGTGAAAATAACAGAACTTCTTTTCTTGCACTGTTTTTGTGCAAGTTAGGATCCAGTCAGTTTCCAGTAGTCCCTTGAGCTGATGTGGTACATTCGTGTTTAACAGCTACCTTCCTGCTTTAGTGTCAATTCATTTAAAGTAAATAGTCAGCTGTAAGGTGAAGAGTTGCAAAGCATGAGGTAAGGATTACAATCTAGCTTAATTATAATGAGAAGATGAAAGACAAGAACTGTGTTCAAGAGTTTTCCTTTGAGGACTGTTTGAGGATGGTTTCATCAACTTCTGTATAGGATTTTTCAGCTTTGTATCAGAACTTAAAAATTGAGTAATTCCTTTGTGGAGAAAGGGTCCACCCTAAGCTAAATATAAGCTTGGAGCCTTAGAGTACGAAAGTCCTAGATCAAAGATAAGAGGGAGGTGCAGGAGACAGTTTAGCAAGTAAGGTGGCAGACACTGTAGATGGTTCTATGTGGTAAAATGCTAAATGGTAGAAGCTACTTAAAAGCCTAATGGGGAAACTGCTATGAGGAACAAAAATGGGTAAAGGTAGCTGGTACTGCAGGGTCAGCTGCAGGTCAGATGAGACCTTGTTACAAGTACGCTAAGTGAGATAAAGCCCTAGGACTTGGCAGCAACAGAATGTGAGTGGGGTGTTATTCCAAGGGGGAAAACAGGGAGCTGCTCTCACAAGGGAGTCACAAAGGAGACTTTACATTACAACTTTTGTGCTTTGGAAAAGGGGTCTAGAACTAAAGCTTCCTGTTTTCACATTCTTTTCTGTGTTCTGTGAAGTGCATTTTTTTTTTTAAAGTCATTTGATTCAGTGTTTGTGAGGGGATGAAGTACTGCTTGTTAAACAACCAACATTAATTTCTCTGTAAGTCTGGCTGAGAAATGGGTCTTGACCTAGTGTTTATTAATGACACTGAGAAATTGAACTGCTTCATTACTGCTAATGAAGACCTGTCAGAAGGGTTAAATTTAGGTGTAAACTAAGCCTCTGGGAAGAAACTGGATGGGTTTCTTCAGTATGTGGTATATGAGATCAAGACAGGTGGTGGTGGTTATTTTTTTTTTTTTTTTAAATACCATTTTCCTGATGTTTTGTCTAGTTTGTTTCCATAAACTGTTAAAAATGGAGGGAGATGATGATTGTGTTTTCACATAGTGTTCTGTTTCACTCTGCTAATGTGTTCAGAGAGACTTTGAATGAAAAGACCTGTGGACATATAAAACCTGAAATCTTAGGATAACTCATTTTCTGACTTGTGTGACTTGGATTTAAGTGATAAATACCATCAGCATAAATGACGGGATTAGTTTTTTTGTTGCCAGGAGTTGGGTGTATTTTAAGTTGTGGGTCTGGAATTGTAGCAAGACACTACAAGGAATGTTTTTAGATCAAACAGTACTGATTCTGAAAGTAAATAAAATGGGTGTATTTGTACTGTTCTTTTGAAATGGTAGAAGTGATTGGTGTAATAGTGTAAAGTACAATAGTTGGAGGACCTCTACTCCATCCTAGCAAAAGCTGACCAAGAAACTAAAAAAATGCTGTGATTCTTATTAATACTCTTCTACAAATCTGTAGATGAATATATTTTTAACTCTATTTCAGAAATAATGAAGCAGAATGAGACAGGTCAGATGTGTAACTGAAGCCATTGGACAGATCTTTGGTGGATTTAGAAATAACCTGGTGGATTTAGAAATAACCTTTTGACTGAGAAAGCCATCAGGGAGACTGTGGTAAACAACTTTCCCAATACATTGTGTAGGTTTCCTTTTTCTTGAGAATGAAGCAGTCTTTGTTCCTTGAGGACACATATGTTTGTATGTCTATTCCTCAGTGGCTTGTTTATGGGAAGTTTGTAGTTTACATAATCTCTTTGGAAATATCCAGAATATAAAGCAGAAGATGGACAATAAGTAGGAAAAGAAGAGAGGACCATCTGGCTACCTTTAAAAAAGGGTGGGGGTATATCAATAGCATGAAAATGAGGACTGGGAGTGGTATATGTAAGGCTGAGAAAGACCAGAAGGCAGGATGATTTGCAAACAGAGAGTGGAGACAGAATAGGTCATATCAATACCGGGAGGTTATAAGCCCTATGCATTGAAGATTGGATTTTAGACTTGAGAACATCCAGATACATATCAGAGAGACAAGGAAATAGTTAATTCTATTGTACTTGGCCTTTGTGAGAACTGTGGAGAACACTTTGCATGACTTAGGCTGTCAGTTTTCAAGACAGCTATATTCAAACTGAATAAGGTGTACAGAAGAGCCATTCAGGTTATCTGGAAAATGAGTGGCTTATCATATCAGAGAACACTTAAAAGATTTGTTTTGTTTAGACTGGGTAAATAAAGGCTAAGACAAGATATGATTGCGGCCTATAAATACATCAAGGGAATAAACCACAGGGGCCAGAAAAGTAAAATACTACATAAGCTAACAGTCAATGTTAGCAGAGTTACCAGAGGTCATGAATAAATTTAGGTTGAGAAAAAGTGAGTCTGTAATGTGGTTTTCTACAGGACCTGGAATCTAGAATGGAAGGTTTAAAGTACTGTATGCATCCTATGCTCAGATGAGTCTCAAATTGTGAGGAGATGGGTAGGTTACCCTGTCAATGCATCCCTCTTTTGAAAGATGCAAATCCATCATGCAATTCTGTTTCAGCCCGTCTCTAAAGCACAGGCTTCTGTCCTTCTCTTACTTTGAGAGTGGTGTGTAAACAATGTCCCATGGATAAGAGATGAGATTTCTGATATGAAAATTTTCAAAGATTTGAGGAAGTTACTCCTAAATAGAATGAAGCAGAACCTCAGCAGGTTTTCAAGAAAAGGCAGAAGGAAGAGCAACTCATTTACAAAAGGTGAATGTATGACTGCATAGGTTTTGCGCAGCTGGAGTAAGCAAAACTAGGGAGCTTAATAGTAGTGTGGTTAGTAACTGCACCTCACTGTTGTGTTTATTGGAAGAGGCTGAGTGTAAGCAGAGATGAGGGATCACAGCAGCACATGTTGGTCTCTGTGGTGTGTTGGCCTTTAGGATTTAATGTAAGCAGCCTGATTTGGACAACTGAGCAAATCCAACCATCTTAGATGTGCGTGAAGGTTATAGAAGTGTTTTCAGGCCACTAGCAGTTGTCTAGGTAGTCAGCCACCTTGCTGCTCTCACTTGATAAATGTGGCTTAATAATTAATTCCATCTGGAGGAGATGTTACTTCTCTAGCTTGTCTAAGCCTGGACAAGGAATTTCCTGACTCAGGTGTACATTAGGGAGCTAAGCTTCATTATTGCTAATGAACTAATCAAGGCAGTATTGCAAGAAGGTTGAGCATTGTTAATAGGTTGTTTATCCTAAGGAGGCAAATATTGTTTCAAATTTTATTTTCAATGTATGAAGTTTTCATTATTTTCTACAGGCCCTGGAAATGGCTTCTCATGTTCTAGTTTCTTCTGACAGTCTCTTCATTTACTTTCAGAATAAGGGGGGAAAAAAGTTTGTGTTTTGTTTTGTTTTTTTTTTTTTAAAAGGGTGATAGGTTATCAGATTGTAGGTGGTGTTCTTCCCCTGAAAACCCTGTGGGAGTGATTCCTTTGCCTAGAAAAGGCATAAGAAATGGAGAGGACCTACTTACAGTATAAGCAATGCCAGTTTAAAAGATGTGTGACAGTGCAATAAAGGAAACTTCCAAGTTGATCTATTTCATTCAAGACTTTATGGAATACTGGATTAGTTGACCTTTGAGAACATCTTAAAAAGATTATGATAAGCAATATGGTAGCTCTGGGACAGGGAATCAGGTCAGACAGATGAAATCCTCACTTGTTCTGGGGTTTATATAGCACACGTAGGCTGCTATAAGTTTTGGGAATACATTATGGCCCCTCAATCAAAGCCTCAATAACTCTTCCTTTCTCAGAGCTGTGATTTCCTCTCTTGTGGAGCACAAACTCACTTTTTTTTTTACCTGTTCTCTAATCACAAACAATCCAATCAAATGAGTTATCTTCCCCTAGTTCTTTGAAAATACTCTGGAAAATCTTTTGCACAATGAACCTCAAGTACTTGCATTCATATCAAGTCCTTTAGCCCTGGTGAAATTGCAGCTTGGATTAATTTGGTTTTATCAGCCTTGTGAAAACAGCAGTGGATTTTGTGGTGTGATACAGTGAGATCTGATGGAGATGTTTTCGGGAAATGCATCTTTCAAGTCTTGACTTAATTTGGAGTGGTGTTGTTTGTAACTGTAGAGGGAAGAATTATATTTAATTTTTATGTATGACAAAGTGATGAGGACATTTCATTGATTGTTTTGATTTAATGATAAAACATGTCTAACAGGATGTATTTTTCCTATAAATGGAACAAATTCTGTATAATCCAGCATGATTTGGTGATCTACATTTCAAAACCCTTATTTTTAATCATACTATGAAATTTTCCATCTCTTTTTAAAAAAAGAATCTTTTCAATTTCCAACTCTCAAAAGATAAGAATTTCAGGTTAAGAATATACTCTTTATTCTTTCCCACAATGTTCTTCCAGTTATATAAACCAGGACAGAATCTTATCTTAATTTTAGTTTGCCATGTGAGCAAAGCAGCAGTTTATGTGTTCACAAAGCCAAGTCTGTGTGTGATTATGTAATACATATGCGCTGCAAGTATCTCCAAACAGAATTTAAATGTTCCTCAATCCAGCTGTGTAGTACAGTACTGACTTTGCTTCCTGTTGGCCTTCAAGTTCTGAGGATACATCAGTAGAAGTTTGCTTCCTTGTCTGTTACTGTGTTTTATCCAGACTAGAGCAGAAGGTTGAAGTTCTGAGATATTTGACCACAATTTTCACATGAAGTGGAGTCTGATGGGAGGTTTGCTGTGTAACTTGAGGCTTATGTCTTTCTTCTGTTAGAGCAGATGTTTTGAATTTTTTTTATAAGTTACAGTTACTATAAATCAAGCTCTCACTGCCACCTGACATTGCAAAGAAAGGAAGGGACAGCCCCACTGTAATAATGGTACAGATCTAATTAAGAGAGTTGGTGAGAGGAACCTCTGTATTGCACTTTTATTTTCTTTAGAGATGGGGAAGAATGTCAGAGAGAAAAGGCTGAAACTTGTAGAATCCAGTATAAGCTTGAGTTTTCAGCAGTAGGTCCTTGAAGAGATGGCATGGATCCAGCTATATGGCATACCCACCACCTGCCCATATGGATTCGAAAGACTTATTTAAGCTTAGACCTGGGCCTTCAATCCTGACCTGAGCTATATCGCAGATGTATCCCAGCCCTATTCATTAATTACTGTATTTCCCAGTTTGACCTCGGATCTGACTCGTTACCTTACTTTTGGCTGACGATGACAGGCCTGTTGACAGGACCTGTTGTCATCACCCACCTTGGGTGTTGTGAGACTGTGTCTTGTGAGTAAGCTTGCTGCCCAGCCAGTGTTGGGGCCATCCTCAACTCCCCTCTGGCCTTCTCTTAAAGAGCAGCCCAGCTCTTACTGCTCCATTCCACTGTCCTTCACAGTCTTTTACTGATTTTTATGGTGTTAGTAATAAGAATACTCAAATGATGAAAGTCATCATTCTGGATGTTAGAATTGTCCTCAGAAATTATTATGGTCCATTCTGATATATAAAGGAGAAGGTAAGCATACAACTTTGTTCAAGTAACTGTCAAATTCATAGGCAGACCCTGCACATGTTGGATGGTGGTGGCAATGTTAACAGTGGATTCTCATTTTGACTTTGTTTTGAGCTAAATGTTAATAAAATGGCAGTTTGTATTTTAGCAATGTGTAAAGATCTCTTTTGAATGGCTTTATCTTTTAGTGATTATTTTTTTAAAGGAACAAGCACTGAGTGACAGTACTCAGGTAGTTGGCCTGCTTCTTACAAAACTGAATTCATAGTGTTTAGAGGAAAAGTTACTGTCCATTCTGCAACAGCTGTTTCCAGAACAGTAAGCTAATGGTGACTTGGATGTAACATTATGATATCTGCTGCTTCTTAAGGTAAATATAGACTTAATTTACTACTGTATCATTCTCGGAGCTTGGCAAGTAACAAGGGTTTATCACAGTAAGAACACTGATTGCCTGTTGTTTAAGAAAACCAGAAAAATAAACCCTCTAGTTTATAATTCAACTCCCCTACGATTATCAGGCTGAGACCCTATAAAAGAGCTACTGATGTAACCCTCATAAAAAGTATGCCCAAACCACCTTTGAAATATATGTGTGCAAAGCAGTTCAAAATACACTGGTGAACATTACAAGAAAAAAAGTATGTGGCATTTACAGGAAACAGTCATTCCATATTATGCAACAAAGTTACTGAAACCAATTGCAGTGATATATTTAAATTGTTTGGAGGGATGGAGAGTGGGAATCCTGAGATCTAAACATATGCTAAATGTTAGAAGTGAGACCTTCAAATTCACCTGATGTATATTTAGTGTGAACAGATGGAATTTTTGTTTCTTAATTCTGTGAGTTGCCTTTAAGAACTCCATCCTAGAGTGAGTCCAAGACACTTTTTTCCCCTGTGACTTAGTCACATATTAGAAAGGATTGGAGAGCTGAGGATATGCTGCCGTTTTTCTCTTCTGCTAAGAATTTCATAGAACAGCAGATGAATTGTGCCATTTCTGTGCAACTTTCTTCTATAAACAAAAACTATAGAAAACAAATAATGAAAACCAGTGAATGAAGATGATAGACTTGACTTTTTCTGTTTCTTTTAAAGACAGCATATAGAGGAACTAACAAAGGATTGTTGATACATTATGGCAAATATTAACATAGAATCGCTGAAAACTGTTCACTTCTGCACTTTTTGCATTCCCCTGCTTGTAGTTATTAGTGAGATTTTCCGAAAGGAGGAATTGTGTTTTCAAAACCAGATGACAAATACATCCCAAAACCTTTATATATGAAGAATTTTCCAGCACTGCCAGCTGCTGATGTCATTTCAGAAACATACTTAGTTTTGCTTGTGACATCACAGTGGGTTGCTGTGAAAGTCAATTTTCAATCTTAGCCTAGATCTGGAAAGAAATAGATAGAAGAATAGCTTAGAAATATAGATCCATTTTTTTTTTCCTCATTTTTGTCACTGCTTAGAAGAAAAAAATTATTGCTTAAGCAGTATGTTGTTCATATATATTTAAACAACAGTGGTGTATAATGCTGCAAAGGAGCCTGTACCATGATGTCAACAATGTGCAATTAGGCAGCAGTCTGAAAACAAACAAAAAAAACCCCAAACCCAAAAACGCACACACAAAAAACCCCCAAACCCCAACAACTAGGTGATCGGAAGACAGGCTTATGTTTCACCAGGTCAGATAAGCATATCCGCTATTTTGACTACAGTTTCTGAGAACTTCAATAGTTGGAATTTGGGTTGCAATCTCAACAGAGGCTTGACTTAGCTGACTTTAATGATCTTTGGCCAGGCACTAAACAACACAGATTTTGACTGTACCAATTGACTTCTCACACTGAATTGGTGGTGATGTACATGTATGTGAGCGAAATGCTTCAGTTTGAATAAAACTGAGCAATCCTCAAACCATGTGACGCTTTCAGTTCCTCAGACTCTACATAGAACCTAATTCACACTGAATGTAATCAGTTACAGTTCAGTGTTGGCTAATCTTCAACTGAAATCAATAAATCAGCCTGGACAGGGAGAGATTAGGCAAGTCAGAAACATGTGCTGTGATGTTTGCTTTTGTAGGCTTTTTGAGAGGTCGGATAATGGAGACACCAATTAGAAGCAGCATAAATGTCAGGCTCCTTCCAGTGCAATAGCCTTTTTCTTTCTTAAATGGAAGTGTGAATTTAGCTTTAGAGCGAGCTGCCAAATCATTAGTTATGTTTATATGCAATATATCACAGACATGGCCAGTGAAAACTTCAGTGTTCAAACGTTTTATAGAGAGCAGAGTGTCGATTTTGAGTGAAAACATCAATGTTCAAACCTACTTGACAGAAAACAGGCTTTTTTTCAACCTCATTTTCCTGCGTTTGTTCCAATTATATCAGCATGACTTCAACATTCGGGATGAAAGTTGGCTGTGATGCACGTATGTGTGAAGGCAATGCTTCAGTCTGAATAAAACTGAGCAAACCTCAAACAATGTGACACTTCCAGTTAGTTCCTCCGACTCTAATGGAACCTAAGGGTGCTATCTCCTAAGTGTCTTTGTCAACAATGATAATTTCTTTTGTGGGGTGAAACTACAATATTTATCCATTGACCTTTGTTATCCAGGATGTTTCAATTAAATATCCTTTTTTCCTCCACTGCCTTGTAGTCCAGTGGACTTGGTAAATACCATGGTTTCATCTTCCTCAGATGTGGTTTTGCTGTGTATCTTTTTTTCGGGGCAAAGGGGATATTTTGGTTCCCAGCCTTGTTTTATAGGCCCCAAACAATGGTGCCTCCAGTAGTCAGAGGTGCCATCACTGAGGCTGTTGTTTAACAGGTAAAGTATATGCTGAATCAGAACATCTGTTGAACAGTGAATTTGTCCTCAAAACTAGAAAGCAGGTTGGCTCTTCTGATTCTAAGAGCCTGTAGTCTTGGGCTTGCAGAGAGGCGAGAGAAGTACATGAGGGGCTTTATAGGGTTGTGTTCTTCTCCACAACAGATGCAGTCATTTGGCTGTAGCTCAGAAAATTTACAGGCATCTTATTTGAAAAGTGAGCCAAAATGCAATGCCCTCTGGTAGTTGATGGTGGTTTCTTACATTGTTTTTGATACTGCAAAATTATTATGCAAGAAGGCATAGCCAGTTGTGAGGCAGATGGAGCCACATATGTTTCCACACCCAAGAGGAAGGTTTATGTACAGAGCTACAGTCAGGAATAAGGCTAAGTGAATGATACCAAAGGTTATTCATACAGAGTTGTCTGGATTTGTAGATTAATTCACTTGGATTGTATGCGTGATTGGTTGTTTTTGTGTAACCTTTCTGACCATAATAGAGTTTTTCTTGCACTGAAGTCTATAAAGCAGTAAATAGTGAAGAAGTACTTGGTCAGCAGTCTGAATTCAAGAACATTGTATGATTTGTGCACGTGGTCTCTTTCCCAAACTGGGGGTGGCTGTGCCACCTTCCTCCTCCCCCAAACCAATGGCACCTTGCCACCAACACAACCTAGCAAAGTCTAGTGTGAAAAGAGACGCCACATTCTTTTCCTCTCTCCAGCACTGAAAAGTTCTGCAAAATGAGATTATTGCTGCTGCTATGCTGAGTGTTCAGGATTGGCTGAATGTGAGGATGGATTCATTGTTTATTTCTGGGGTCGTCTTTTCTCCCCTAGATCAATCAGAGCACAGAAGAGTTGCAGAGGCAGGAAAGCAGAGAACAATCACCAGCCAGGCTCCTGCTTGCTTGCTGTAGTAACAAGTAGAGAAAAGAAAGTTTATTCAACATTGCTCTGATTCCAGTCAGCGGTACCCTTGGGCGCTGGTCAGTGCTAATAAGCAGGCAGATCAGAGAGTGCTGGTATTACCCAGGACACCTAGAGTACATACCATCTCATAGCCAACATGTGTAAAAGGAGTGCTGTCTTCAGCGTGAGTTAAAGTAGATTTTTTTTTTTTTTTTAAAGTAACTCTTCAAATTGTTATTCTCTGTTATGACTTTGTTCTTTAATCTTTTCTTTTTCCTTTTTGGAGACAATGGGACTAAAAAGATATGTCCGTGTTTCAGCCTTATTAACAGCCTCTTATGCCAATATAAAATTAGAACAGTGCTGTGGAGAATTGAGCTCCCAGACTGCTTACAGCTAGGAGCTGTCAAGGGATGAGTGAACGTACCAAAGGTAATTTGCAGATAGATACCTGAATTTTCCCAACAAATCCCTCTCTCCTGTAACAGTTAGTCTAAGGCACTGGAATACTGTTTCTTCTTTTTGTAAGTAAGAAAAATCACAGAGAATTTCAGATGTGGGAGAAGACAGTAAAATTTACAAAGCCAAATGTTGTAAGTAGTCATAATTGTAAAGCTTCCATTCCTAGGTTATTCAACCACTTCCAAAATTACTTTTAAAAAGAATATAACATTTGAGGACAGATGTTTTATATCTTTTCTAATTCATCCTAGAACAAATCACATGCATATGATCTATAATTTGTTTTTATTTCTCTATTATGTATCACATGCAATTCCTCGAAGAGAAGTTAGTCTTTAGAAATACTAAACATATTTTTAAACTGAAATTGAAGAGCTGCAGATAACTGGCACTGCTAAGAAGCAGGTTGTATTTTCTTGGGTAAGACTAGTCTGCAAGGGATAGATATTAATGCTATCAACACAAGTAATTCTTTAAAGTAGGGACCCTGTAGGCCAAGGGATTCTGCTTGTATTGAAAACATCTTCAAGAATACTGGCCAGATAAGAGTTTGAAAGTGATTTGAGGTGGGCTGTAAATATTAGTACTGAGTCACTGTTGAAAAGTGGAGGCACAATTCAGGAAGATGAATTAGGTAATGGTGTCCCAGTTTAGCTGTGCACTTCCAGCCACAGCCCTACTAGAAACAGCAACCAATGAACAAACACGAGAATACAGATTCTATGTGACACTGCACACTGGGTGCGTTAGGTCCTTCCTTCTATTGCAGTGTTGTCCTATAGAACCAGCCAGCTAGATTGTGGGTTTTTTTTCCCTATATCCTATGATTTATTAAGATTTATTCTGAGGATAAGAGACCAGATACAATGCTACATTACTCCTGTGGTAGATTAGCTTACTTGATTTCTAATCAGGATGTATCAAGCACTGTTTAAATTGCCTAATATTAGATAGACATTTTAAGTTCTCTAGATATACAAAGTTCGGCCTACTTCAGGGAGAGCTGGTAGAAAGGTACTTAGCCAAAAGATACAATTCTCTTTACTCTAGCCTGTAACAGAAAAACAGGGAGCCGAACACCTGATATTTTGGCACCTATCTCTACTCTTGCTTTCTACTCATTTGGCTTCTTTTTTGTTACTGCTGTGGTCTTGTGGTGACAGTAGGAGCTAGAAGAGCTGTCATATTTGTTCCTACTTGGCCTTCCTTGTAGCTGAGCTGAGTAGCTGTTGCACCAGCAGCAAGTCTTCCTGCTTGGAGCCTGCCCAGAAGAATGGGAAAGACAGAGTAACTAGAGGTACTAGATACAGAGTAAGAAACAACATCAAAATACTGAGCAATATATTACAGCCTAAATATATTGCAATAAATTTGCCCCAATATCATGGGAGCTTTTAATTGTGCTTAAGGGTGTAGTTGAATTCAAGCAACTTGAAGATTTGCAGTCAGCAGTTACATCACCTGCAGTACTCTGAATGCTTCAACATAAATACGTTTGACAGCACTATACTCTGAAAGCCAACTAAGTGATCAAACTTCATAGGGGCAGCGGGAGAGACTTGCTCTTTACTTTGGAAATGTTTCTGTCCTTTTGTGAGTGTGCAGGCACTGACAGCAGAGAACGCCAGTAACACCAAAGTAGCATGCTCCTGCATAACACCACCCCATAAACTGGCGGCTTAGTTTGTTGCCACCCACAGTTTCCAATATGTGCCCTATGACCCCACAAAAAGTGTGAGGTAGCTCTTCAGTTTTTAATCAGAGATAGCTAGGGCAAGGCCCAGAACAGAAACAAGACCTTGTAGTCTTCATGTTTATATACTGGGGAAAGAGGCACTGTGGATAGTTAGTAAAGTCAAGTAGTTGAGGGAACACCACTGTGGTTCTTGTTAGAGCTTTCAGTATACCAAACGATGTGCCTCCATCTCGACTGAGCTGAACCTTGGCTACCTTTCTGCCTGTCCTGATATGTGCTGGTGAGATGCTAAACCATCTATATTCAGTTAGAGGGACCTACATGAAAATGATGTTGGCATTGCCACAAAAGTCTTGCTCAGCGGCTTAACCCCAGGGTCTTTAAAAGCAGGAGTGTCACCAGTCAAGTGTGATGACACTCACCACAATTAGTCAAGTCAGTAACACCATTAGAGGTGAAGTGTTTAAGGCTGACGGGAGGCTTTCAAATCACCACTAGAATGCCCAGTTATTCATCTTCAGTTACTGAGGGGCTACTCGAGAAACAAAGCCAAAATGGCCTTTTTACAATACTATGGTAGCAATTCATTGTGGGCATCAGGGAATGCCTACAGAGGTAAAGCTGGCTTCTCACTAGCAGTGATTCAGACTAGCAGGCTGGAATGATATTCCTAATGCTGTCTAATATTTAAGATGAACTTGAGGAGGATATGAAAGGTAACCTTTGGAATACTTAAATTATCACCCAAAAATGCATTTGGCATTTGTATATGAAATGTATGTTTGGCAAAGCCTGTGAAATACTTATGCCATAGTGTAGGTTAGCAGAGTCATCCACCATGAGACCAGTTCTGCTGGACGAGACTTTGTCTGCTATTGCTGAAAGCTTCTTGCTCCTACATGAACCACAGTGCAGGAAATTAAAAATCTATAGCTGGTTCAAGACAGGCTGCAGTGGCTGCCATAACCATTTTGGAACATTTTCAGAAGTTGTAACATGAAAAAAATGAGGACATGATACTGAGAATTATGTTATGCAGGGAGTCTAACCAGTTAACTTCCAGTTTTGGCATACAGAAGAGCAAAGAAGTGACTAAATCTTATATAAGAGGAGAAGAACAGCTTTTTAGGAGGTTGTAATTTTACAGAAAATTTAGGGAGAAGTGGGACAGCTAAGCCCAGGCCTGACACACTGCCTGTCCTCCTTCCTTGGCATTTACTCTCAGATAAAACCACCTGGATTCAAAAAAGTGGTTCAGTGCTGAGTGCTTCTGTGACCTGAAACTAGAGCTGTTATAATTGACAACAGTTCCCTTTCTTGTATGTGCCTTGATAAGCAAAATCCTTTTCCTTTCACTGATGTTTACAACTAACTGATCTGGGTATGTTGCTCTCATCAATATCAGTGACTGTCTGCTGGAGCCCTTTGGACTCTGTACCACTCCTATTCACATGATGCTCTCACATTCCTTCTGGAGGCAAAAATGCACATTCATGCTGCTAGAGTGGAAACTTACTGATTGTGCAGAGGTTGGCAGAGGCTTATGTTCCAGCCTCCTGACAGGAGCAGAGACACGCTGCATTTTTGTAAGCGCTAAGCCAATAAAAGCCTTCCTATCTCTGCACTGATGTTTCTTGTCTTCCTGTCTGTCCCTTCCTCCAAACTCATGACAAGTGTGCAAAGCAAGAAGGCTTCTTGTTCCTGTGTCTAGTCAGTGATGGAAGCAAGATTTGGAGCAAACGGAGTTCCATTATAATAACATTTCTGTTAGAGCCCTGCAAGTGGGACTGCCTACAGCAAGTACGCAGATTATGTTTAATGTCTGACACATCCATTTATATTAACATATTATAGCAGAAGATGGAACTGTTCCTGCAGAGTCTCCAAATGAATTAGCAGTGCAAACTGGCTTTCTAGTGCTTGGAGCTCTGATCAGTCTCCTTGTTTTAACTCTATGCTAGCCACAATCCAGATTGTGGAGAAAACTACAGTGAAACTGAAGTGCCTGCTCTCTACTGTTACAGTTCAATAACTGCATGAACTTTTGTTTTTATTGTAATATTAATTTACTTAAGTTATCGCCTGTAGTGGAAGTATATACCTGCGTATTGCAAAAGTGGTATCAATGTGTGCCTATATTTTTAAAACATTCCTACTTATGCTTATTCTAACCAGTAAAGAAAGTTGTTCAAATACACCTGCTGACCCCAAAGTCATAACTATGCAGATACTTTTGGGGAAGGCTTGGTGAGTTATTCCTGAAGGTTCAGAGCAAAGGCAGCCAGTTTCTGCCTTTCTTTCTATTGCTTGATGCCCTATTTATGAAGTCCTATTAAACATGTATTCTGAATGAGACATCCTATAGTCAGACATGCACATTGATCAGCATTAAAGGTATGTCTCCAAACTTTCATCAAAATATCCAAGACTAGCTTTTCACCTAGGTTGTGATAAACTTTTTTTTTTGTAGGCATGCATTTGCATCCAGTATGGCTGAATTTATGATATATATAAACCTAGCGGAACAAAGCCTTAGGATTTGTAATTGTGGTATTAAAACTGCCAGTCTGATATTTGGAAATTTAAATCTAAAAGCAGATATTCTTATAATCCTTACAGGATAGTAAGGAATAGTAAAGAACTAAGTCCGAGTTTGTGGAAGTTGTAGTGCAGTACTGAATTTAAATATACTGTCAATAAATCTCTGATGGGTATGAATGCAAGGGAAAGGAGAATTAGTGCTGTACCATTAGTTATATTGAGATGTACTTTGAAGAATTAAGAATGTGAAAAACTATTTTTGTTATCAGCAAAATCCATAAGCCTTAGGTTCATTTAAAAGGTTCTGCATTCCCAAGAAATACTTAAAACCCGTCTTGTGCTTCTAAGAAGATAAGACAGATGAGCTAAGACTTTTCCCCTCCCCATCTTCTTGTTCTCCTACTCGGCTGCTGACTGTGGCTATGCTATGTCTCACCAGCTCTTCTGCATGGGGAGCATTTGAACTGGAAGGGAGCCAAGGACAGGTGGGTGGTTGGAGACTGTCACCACACTTGTCAGGCAGTTACTTCCTCACTTGGGGGAAGAGTGCACAGCAACATAGGAACAGCAGCTGCACTGCTCTGCTGGATAGATGGATTAGGTACAGTTCAGTCCTGTATTAATTCGGAGAAAAAAGGTGCCAAACTCGGTAGGTTTTTCAACAGGACATTGATAAAAGATTGATCTGTTCTTCCATTTCCCCCTGGTCCCCTTACCACTTCCCCCTCTCCTAGTCGCACTCAGTCATTGCCCTGACATCACAGCACATTTGTTATGCACTATCTGTGCTGCATCACTTTTCTAAAAGGCAGCTTTTCCCTGCAAGTACTACCTCTGCTGAGAACCCCGAACCTTTATAGTCTGTAGTCATTTCTAAGTGATGGAATTGCCAGAACACATGACAATGAAGAGGCTACCTTGGCTATAGTTAGGTAGCCTCTGATTATAACCTCTATAACACGAGCAGGGAGAGAGAAAATGACAAGTAGTGGATGGACAGAAAGTCAGACAGCTTGAATCGCAATATGCTGTCTTATTGCTTGTTTTTTTTTTGTTCATAAGCATTGATTTTTTTCACTTTTTTCAGTGGTTTAATTTTTATTGGCAAATAATTCTTGCATTGTTTGCTTTTTATGTGAGAAAAAAATATATATTTTTAATGGAAAACAGTGGGAGGACTTAAAAACTTTAAAACAAAAAACTTGTTTTAAGGAGCCATGGTCAATGTGAGAGATTATTTATTAAAGTGTTTTAAATTTTTAAATAAATAATTATTTATTAAAGTGTTTTTGACTTAGAGGAAATGGAGAACAGTCCAATGCAATGAGTGGCTAGAGGCCTTGTTTTGTTTAGTTTGATATCAAGAACAGAAAGGAATTTATGGAGAACTATAATGCTATGAAGACAGTTGTATGAACTTTGGATTTTCTAATACTAACAACCTGCTGATATCCTTGAGAGGAAAATCCTTGGTAGCAGTGCAAAACAAGCTCAGTGCTTTCATCTGCACTGGCAAAAGCTTTGCTGAAAATCTCTCCTGTGAATATAAAAGGAGAGAGAAAGAGTTGTCGTATGGTCTGCCTAGAAAAATAACAGAGATAAAGGAAGCAATGTTCTAACTCTGATATGGATGGAGTTAAGATTAAGATTGAACATTTGGACTTGATTGCCCTGTGGTGTGGTGAGTTCCCTTAAGAGTTTGATTGCATCTTTATGTAAAGCTTGTATTTCATTCTGAAGTCATATTGTACGTTTCTCAACAGGAGATATATCTTTGAGCTTATCTAGGAAAAGCACATAGAGGTTATGGGGAATAATCAGTTCTTCAAAAAATTGCAAAATGGGAAACGAAGCCCTAGTTTAGGTCAGAAATAATATTAAAACCATAACGTAGGCTTCCCCTCCTTTTAAAACGTAGCAGGATTTGGATTTGGCCTTTACATTCTGCCTTCTATCTAACATGTAACAGCTCTGAAGAAATTGTTATGTCAGCAACTCATGATAAGGCAAAGCAGAACTTGTACTGGAAACGTTCTTTTTTTCAGCCAGTTATCAAAGTCCTTGCAGCTTAACGTCAAAGCAAGTGAATCCACAACAACATGTATTGAACATGGTAGTTGAACCCGAATGCCTTTAAAACAACCAGCATAAAGATACCCACACAATCGCTTTGGCTGATGCTAGCTGTTATTTAATTGTAATGTATGTTTCCCATCTTTCACCTGTATCACTTTCTTTATCATCTTGCTTTCAAGTGCCAAGCTTTGAACTGTGCTTACCAACTCCTTTTGAACCCAGCCTCAGCTGCAAGCAGGCTCAACCTGTGGTAGAAAGGGCCAAAAACTAATTTGTTGAAGCAAAGATGTATTTGACCAGAAGCAGACAAGGCTGTGCTTTATTGTTAGGCTTTCACGTTGCCTTCCAGCAAGGCAGAGCTGGAAGGCTACAGCTGAAAACTAGCCCTTTTAAAAGCAGTAATGCAATTATGTGTTTTATAAATGCTTTAAAAACCATTTAGTGAAAACCAGCCATTTCTATTATTAGCAGCAATGCTGGGGAAGGCAGTGTAAAAGCACAAGATGGTATATTTCAAGGCTTCTCAGCACTGGGGTGAGTAAACCAACCAGAAACACCACCACCCCTGAGATTGGTGTGTAAGGCACATAGTAGGCAGATAGCGACAAAAGCATTGTAAAGAGTACCTTCTAGCTACTAAACATGCATCTGGTAAGTAAAAATTTACTACTACTATACTACTGCTACTACCACCACCACTGAGCAGATCTTATCTCGAGGGATTAAGTAGTGTAGCTTTTGGAAAGTTGCTACTTGTTTCTGCTGCTGACTAAATACACAGATAGGCACAAACTATTCGACAGCGTATTTTATGAAACCTGAGACACAATGCACATTATAATCTGGAAAAACAGTAGTTTCGTCTATATTTCTTCTTTGCTCCAGCAAAGGTCCCTTTGAAAGGGCTTGAAAACTGTGCTCTCCAAAGTCCATCTGGAGCCCATGGAGTCAACAGGATTATTTGTGCTGACTTCATGGGGCTTTGATATAACTGTATATATGAAATGGAATTTGTATATTTCATAAGCATTAGACACAGAATTAACTCTACAAGGAATTTGAAAAAATACACACCCTCTGTTAGTCTAACAGATTATTGTTTATGTAAAGATGGAAACAGGCAGGGTTTTTTTAAATAATCCCACAGTTCATTTCTAATATTAGTAACAAATTATATAACCCCAGTTGTGTGAGTCATAAAGAAATCCGGATCAGAGATGTCATTTTCCAAATAATGGCTGCTTAGAAAGCTTCCATTCATGTGCTACCCATGTTTTTCTGCAGATTTTGGCTCAAACAATGCAAACTTAATATCAGAATAATCAGATGTCACATAGAGGTTCAAATACCACACAGATTTAGTAGTGGCTGGGATGCTGTGGAACTTATCTTTTAGCAAGACAGAAAAAAAATGGACGAAGGCATGTTGTGCAGCTTTATGGATGCTTTTCCAAAGCCTAGGGCTGGTTTGTATTCCCAGGGGTTGAAGTGCTTCACTTACTCTAGTCCCAACTAACTATCACGCTGTTTGGCTTGTTTTGCCATAGCACAACATTGAACAGGACAACAGCCACAGGATTACTGCATTCTAATAATGAGGTGTGTTGGCAGAGATGTTTGGGGTAGCTGTCTATAATACTGTCTGCCAGGGCACCAAATCCACACACGCACAAGCAGCTCTAGTCACTCACATTCTGTTTAATTAAACCACAGAGCTCAGTTTCTCAAGTACTTCTGAAATGGAAGAGTTACAAAAATGCATGGCAGCACAGGAAAAAAGGACCATATCACTTTTCCTGACCAAGCTTATTTGAGTCATTAGGAAGGAAAACAAAAAGGCAGTTCATAAGCTAGCAATACTTCAGACAAATACATTTTTTATGCTAGGTGTGTACAAGGCTTCCTGTTTGCCTGGTTCTTTTGCCTCTACAGGTGAAATGTTGTCTCAAACATCCCCTCATGACGTGGGGTATGCAGGCAGCAGTTGATCAGTAATGCCGGGTGTAACTACAATGGCTCTTCTGATCCCTTCCTTATCACCTCATCCCATTTGAAAGTTCTGCAGGATAACTCTGTGGGCAGTGAGGGATTCTGCTTCCTCAGAGAGACAGGGCAAATGAACAAACCTGTTTGCATGTGAAGCATAGCTGAAACGGGCTAGGTCTTGCATTCGGATCCCAATGCAATAGTGCTCAGTTGTTCACGAGAGCTTTCCAGTTAGCTGCAATAGTTAAAAGTGCATCTAAAAGTGCTATCTAATGGTTATCAACATCAGCCATGAAGCATTTGCATCAGAGATGGAAATTCCTACTCTTTTTTAAAAGAGTGTTACAGTGGTCATGGAGAACAGAATCATTTTATGATAGAATTTGGGATGCAGAAGAGTCCCTATTCTCTGGAAAGCATAGACTGAGCAAAAATCACTCTACCAGCATTTAGAAGAATGCTGACATGAATGTAGATATTCCCTGCACCTCAGAAAGAGGTGGGATTTCAGTTTATGAGGCTCCATCACCAGAGGGGGCTGGATACACTGGGTAGGAGTAGGTGAAATAGAGAAATATATGTGCCCACATCCGGGGTGACCTCATGGTGCAGCTTTATGCTACTCTGTGTGATACTATATCTAAGCAGATCAGCCGCGGTCACAGTTAAATGGACCAAGAATACTATAGGAGAAATGTAATTGGTAAGACCAAGTAGGCTCAACCTACTTATTCATCCCGTCATAGAGGATGAATAAATATTTGCAAGTGTATAAATGGAATTACTTTCAGCTGTTAACAATTTAGCTTTGACCCTCCTCTTTCTGCAAAACAGAAGAGGTTAGAAGACACATTTGAAATCAGGAATCCACAGAGCTTTGAGTCAATTTCTGACTCAAAAGGTGGCATAAGTCTCCAAATGTCTAAAAACATAAAGCAAAACTACACAAATTGTTTGCCTTCACTGGGATTAACACCAGCTTTGACAAGCCAGGTGTTATTGCAGGTGTTTAACTAAAGGCATATGAACTAAGGCAGATGCTTATTGAAAACTGTCCTTGTCTCAGACTGAGATCTGCCTGATGTGCTCAGCTCCTGGAATGAATTAATAGCAAGGCAAGGAAAAAGATTAATTTTGGCGATTCAAAGATTAGAAACTTGTGCTATTTCCCTTCAGTTCTATGGGGCGTAGGAGGAGAGGAATAGGTTGGTAACGATGTATGTAGGCAGCATGTATGGTGCTGCTGTTTGCTGACCAGAAAGGGAAGAAAATGTAATAGCATAGCTGGTTCTCAAAGTGTTAACAAAATAAGACCCACACTTCACTGATCCCGAGGACACACTGAAGTTGCTCTGACAACAGCAGTTCTGCTTTCTGGTATAATCTAATCTCACTGATACCTGGTTTTATTTATAGCACAAAGGTACTTTGTGCACAAAATGTGCTGCTGTGATGGCATTACCTGGCCAAAAAAGCAACCCTTGATAGAAAGTAGGTATGGGAAGAATGGTATTATTTCAGTTACATTTTAAGATATTTTTTTCACTCTAGTTCCCTGCTATGTTCAGCTAGAAATCAGAAAGTATGCTTGGTTTTTGGGACGGGTTCTCTTCTCACTTACTCTGACCAACAAGTCTCATACCAGAATATATACAGTGGCATAAATAGTACGAAAGAAAACAACTACCAAGCTTTGGACTGTGAAATAAATACAGTGTATGTGCAACCCCTGAACCTTCTGAACTTCCTTTGCAATAGTTGCCAGTGTCCCCAAATGCTGAGGTTGTGATGTTCAGCTACTGTGTTACTGCAGTTGGCCTCACAGTTGCAGTACCACACCAGAGTAGCCAGTGTGCACTTAACACCCTGGGCAGTGATGTTCATTTAAGTGACTTGCTTCATTTAGGTGTGATGCCCAGTTCTTTGTGTCAAAACACTCTCATCTCAGAGTAGGACCAGTGTTGATCCTCTTCCTGTGAGTTACAGAAAGTTAAAACATTAGGATAAAAACCCCCTTAAACCCTCCAACTGAAATTCCCTTTTCAATATTGTCCTATCTCTTTTATAACATTACTCTAAATTAATGGAGAACAGTTAGTGAGCCACACTCTCAGCTGTTGCAGCTCTCTATTAACTTTGGAAGTTAAGCCTAATTCACAGTGGTGAATTTGGCTTACTTGTATAACACATAGTTGTGCATACGAATTTGAGTACTGTTGAAGGGGGGCTTAAAAATGAATTCACTGGAATTAATCAATCCAGTTAGGAGGATGAATATTCAAAAAGAAAGGATAATTTTATGACTGATGCTATGGGCCTTGCAGGCTCAGGGTAATTAGATTTCGTGCTTCACTTCTTGCACCTGAGCTGTTGCCTAAGGCACAACAGAATTTCCTCTAGTGTTCATAAGTCTAGTCCTGGCTGGAGAATCTCTGGACAATTAATTTGAAAACTTTCCAGCATTTTGTTTTCCTGCTTCATTGACACAGACCCAAAAACCTTAGAGATATTTTAATTTATTGTAGCCGCCACTTTTGGCTCAAGAAATCTATTACATGACCTTCAGTAGTAATCAGGCCTGTCTTGGATCTTAAAAACTTTCCTGTAGGTTTTTTTGTTTGGTTGGTTTGGTTTGTTGTTTTTTTTTTTTTTTTTTTCCTTCAAGTAAAATAGATGTGTCTTTAAGAAAGGCTATAGCTTTGGCAGAACAGTTCCATTCTGTGAAAAACTTTCATCAGTGAAGGGTTCATGCCAGCTCTGAGGAAAGCCGTAAGTTTGGGTGCAGCATGGAAGAATGGAAACAGCAGCTGGTAGTGCTGCAAGTGCAAGGCATTGAGAAAGTATTGGAACTGGATCTCTCACTTATCTAGACAGTATCCACTTCTGTGTAGGTGAATCTTTATATCCAGCTTCTTGAAAGCAGAGTCATATTTCCTCAAATATGCAGAAACATGCAAAATGCATGTTCTAAAGAAAGTGAGAGCAAGTCTATTCAAAATCAAATCAGTGACACTCAGTGTCACTTCCATGGGAGTGGCTCTCAGTCCAACCAGTTGTATTCTTCTGTCTTTTTCTGATCTGAGTCATTAATATTAAATACTGTAGTTTATTTTGAAATAGAAACAAAAGGCACACTTGCTTCAGGGGAAAAGATAATTTTACTGCAACGTTTTCATTACCCCTTATGAAGGTAAAGTAGATTATGTGGATTAGAACAAATAATCTAAGATTTCTTTGTATTTTGCATGTTTGGAAGAATTGCGTATAAACAACTTCCATTCATTTTGCTTGGACTTCTCCACAAAGAAACATGAAGAAAGTAAAGTTTGAGGCATGTACTTCTCAACTTCCCTAGATGAGAAAATACTCTCAGGGAGGCTAAATGGGAAGAGTTTTAGAATGTCCTGCTCTTTTTGGTTGATTTAAACTAATAAGATGATCTAATCTTTGTGAAGCAACCACACTAGTTTGAATCACAGGCAGACAATTGTCAGTCACCATTCTTGGAGATATGCTGCATTAGGAAAACCACGTAAAAACAAATAGGACAGAGAAAAGGAAGGCGTTAGAAAAGTTAAAATATAAAGTCAATCTCATGCTCATGCGAATACTTTCCTTATATCAAGTAAAATAGTATACAATCCCCCTGCTTTGTTAAAGAACAGAGGACTGTGGTACTGGTTGTAAAAACTGTACATGAACAATGTAACTCTGGGAAATTATGTACATCTAGGAAACAGTACCACGCATCCTTCTGATCTGTTTAGTTTCCCTTTTATTTACCTTCTCTTAATTTATCTGTGTCTCTGGGATGAAGAGACTATAACTGTATGCTGTACTTTAGATGTGGGCAAAACAAGGATTTATACAGCAGCAAAATTTTACTTTCAAAATGTTGTGGGGTTTTTTTTGTCGTTGTTGTTTTTTTTTTTTTCCAAACCAAAATATTTTGCACTTTATTTCTCTTTATATTCCGCTCAGAAATTGGAGTCCTAGAAAAGCAGCTGTTCACATACTTTTATTTCCTCTGTTTCAGATATAGGAAGCAAAAAAGCATCTAAAGATTTACTCAGACTGAATTAGGCAGCAGTTATGCCTCGTGTATTGTAAGCCCTTATATCAGTAATTGGCAGGAGGAGATGAAATAGCAGCTGCGTTGTTGCTGTACTTGAAGTGACTGGTTCTTTATAAATGCCATTGGTGAGACATGTTGTCTATCTCCCTATTTCCCTGCAGGACAGTCCATCTGATGAGGTATCTGTAAGACAATAGATGGTTTTTGGTGAAAGCATCCCACATAAAGAGGATATCTAGGTTTATGGCTGTTTTGTTGTGTTAAAGTAGCATCCAGTGCTCTTAATGGAAAGAACCAATCCCTGGACAACTAAAGCTGCAAGTCATATCTGCACAGTCTGTCTTGATGGAGCTGTGGATCAATTATCTCTCTGATCCAGGTATAAGTAATACACTAGAAAAGAGCTTAGTACCAGCAGTTCCTGAGAAATCTGTCAGTGAATTATAAAAACAAGTGTTTAATTAAAGTTGTTTAGATTGCATAAACAAATTTTAGAAATCTGGACTCTTAATCTGCCTGTATGCTAATTTCTGTAACGTGCTTACTTTTACTCCATTAGGCTCCTTCAATGACAATATTTGCAGCAGCGATTTGGAGGGGTGTAAATTCACTCTAGTCCAGCAGAATTAAGGGCAAGAAGTGAGGTCCTCAGAGGTCCAGTGCCTCACAGTGAGCCAGGTGACTTCAGCCCACTTCTCACATGGTTTGTGTGCCTTTGGAAAACCTGGGACTGGCCTAGAAAGGTCGGTGGCCTTTTGGGATATACTGTGAGAAGAGTTCCTGCTGTTCTCTTTCTATTGAGTTACCCATAAAAGGATCGAGAACATTCTGGCCTTCAGCATGATATGTTGTCTGAACGTTATTCACTGCACACGCCTTTAATAATTTAAAGCCTGTTTTTAGATAGGCTGGTTTATTCATCTATGTCTTATGAAGTACACAATGTATCTTCTTATATGTGCATAGCTGGTGGGTGGATATAGACCATAGCAAGAAGATGTTGCATACTTCGTTCCTCTTGCATAGGTACTAAACTTTCACTGAAGAGGCGTTTCGTCCTTGCCAGTGGTGTGTGTGTGGGATGAAGAGAGCTCTAAAAAAAGGGCAATTTGTTTTTGTAGAGGCATATTTGCAGAGGACACATTTGAAATCACTACTCTGTATGTTCCCAGTTCCGAGTGGAATCCCAACAGCTAATTGTTTGGCTCCTTTACTGTATCAATTTATTTTAATTAGGACAGCCAGATGTTTTAGTTACAAAAGGTTTACCAGATTTTGCCATATCTGTGTCTATAAATATGGATGTGTATTTAAAGCTTCTATTAGATAAATTCAAAAAACAAACCTGTTTGAAAAAATAGATGGTAAGTTTGCAAGAATTTAATCTTCTGCCTTCAGGGGGTTATTACTGAACAAATAAAATAATCTTTCTTACTCTACAACATGGTAGGTACCTCTCTTAAAAAGTTAGGATCCTGGATGACTTGTGGATGAATTAGAAATCATGAATGCTTTTATCACCTTGATGGAAGAGAGAGATAACCAAGTGTTCTGGCTGTGGTATTCTTATGTCTTTTTCATCATCCAGTTATCACTTATCTTCAGACTACATTGCCAAACTGTCAGCCCCATTGTTGATTTCAACAAAATGCTGTTGCAGGTCACTGAATGGCAAGGCAGGAAAGAAAATTCTTTCCATTTCTTGTTTCTGTTTACGTCTTTCCCTGTCATTCCTTTAAGCTGGTGTCTGCTCCCAGTTGCACCATCTATACTAATGGTATAGCTGGTCCTACATAGAAAGTCTATTTATTTTATTTTTCCACTAGCTACATAAATCAGATAAGGAGCATATATAGATCTTGTAATGTCTTTACTGGGTCCTCAAGCACTTACACGAAACACTGAAGCAGTCCCTTGATGTTACTTGGTTACTAGGTAGACTCAGATTATGAACTGTGGCACTTCTAACTGTTCTCTTATTTTGAATTATGTTATTTGAAAATACACCCTTAGATCCTTATACTTCATTTCTCAGTCTTCATTCACGTTTTCTGCTTCAGTGTTCAGATTAACGCATGAAAATTTAGGTGAAATATGTAAACAAATGGTAGGAATCAGCTGCTTTGCTTTTAGCAAACTAAGAGTTAAAGCAAACTCTTACTCTAGCTAGAAAGTAGATTCATCACTAAGACTTGTCAGTTTAAGTGTTTCAGATCTCCCTGTTCCATTGCTGCTCTCAGACTGTGCTCCTTGTTACGATGTCTAAGCCCTGTCATTCTGTGGCAATCAGTCAGTTTCTATGAAATTATTATAGAGGTCTATAAAGAGAAATATTGTCATTGTATTTCTTTTTTAATAAAAAATAAAATTTGTGTTTTTTTAATAAAAAACATACTCAAAACTAGTCAGTGCTGGAGGTAATATGGTGTAAAAATGCCATGTTTCATTCATTTCCTGTTAAATTGTAGAAAAGCTGTTCAGTATGTATATTACTGTGAGATAATGTTTCTTTGGTTTTTAAAAAGTTTCTGCAACTTGTTACTTTTTGCAGCAATTTTGAGTGTCATCTAGTATGCTTTTTTTTTGTCTAGAATGTTACGAAAGCAGAGATAAGTTTTCCACAGGAACTGTATGTATGATTGATTCTGGGAATTACTGTTAAATTATTTCTGGAAGTGAGATAATAGCCCTTTAAAAAAATTTCGATCTATCAGTGCAAGAGAAAGACATGACCAATAACAGAATGCATCCCCCAGTGCTAAGTCTACCTCTTGGCTCTACGTTGTGCTTTGGGCCTGAGAAGGCTTTAGACCTCTGTGTGACACAGTTCTCCTGCTTGCCTTTCCTCTGGGCATCTGCTAGAAGAGTTGTGCTTTAACTGACGTTTAAAGTGACAATCCCCTGGAAAATGGTCTCTGGTAAAGATCTAAAAATGATGAACCTAATGACATCTATATCTCCCAGCAAGTAGCTGGCTGATAGCTCCTACCTGGAAAAGACTGCACTGTAGAATAAGCAAGCTGGTGCCAGGACAGGTCCATCAACATGTGCCCAAATATCAAAACCAATATGACATTGACAAAGTGTTAGAACTTTAAAGTGCTTGGTCAGAGGACAGTGGTTCTCAGATTGCAGTTGTGAGAGAACCCTTGAAAATGATGCTTGGCAAAAGGTTGTCCAAATACGTACGTGTGTGTGTGTAAATCTGGAGGGAGGAAAACCCCTTACTTCGTTTATCGTTACTTTTAAGCAAAAACTTAATAAAAACATAGAGGGGGAAAAAAATCTCCTTACATCTGTGCAAATCTGATTTAGACTCATTACCCAGCAGTAACAGATAGGAGATTGTGCATAGATCTGTTTATTCATGACCTATTGATATTTTGGGCATTAATTCATTAGCAAAGAATAAAAAAGTAGTATACTTAAACTATTTTCCTTAAGTTCAGACACAGACATACATCCCACAGGGCATTATTATTTATCTGCAGGTATAGAAGAATTTTGTTCTAGTTTGATAACTCTAGAGTAATTGAAAAATGCAGATGTAGGATCTCAGGCTAAAGAAGAAACTATAAGGTTTCCCAAGACACCTTATCTTTTCTTATCTCCCTCCCACCCACCATACCACTATTAACCATTTGGTATTGTCTAAGTTTTGGGCACCATATTTATTCTTTCCTTTTCTTATTTGTGTAATCCTTTTTTTCAGGAAAGTTTATGTACTTTTAAAATTAACGTCTTGTATGTATTTTTGTTAGTCTATTGTTAAGCAGTTATATGAGAACATCTTGCCCTCTAGTGGTTAAGAGAAGGAAAAACTAGACTCAGAGCTTGCACGAGCTGTTGAAAATATTAAAGCCAGTCTGCAGTATTTAAACACGGAAAAATCAGCTGCGTAGGTCATCACCCTTTGTGAACTACGCTTCCAGGGTCAGTGAACCAAAAGAATTAACGAGTTTGGGAAATGTTCTAAATACAAGTGATTATTTTATGCAAATAGTGCAAATTGTTCTAAAGTGTCCAAGCGAAGTGTTTCAGTATTCATAGTAATTTCGTTAGTGTTCTTTGTTGTAAAACAAAGGGAAACACTAATAATAACAAATGCACTTTAACCTATTCCAGAAAGCAAACAAGTGTACTACACCAGTGTTATAATCAGGCTTTAGACTGGAAAACATATAGTTTAAATTCTAGCCGAGACATTTATAAAAGCTTCCTTTTGGAAGCTTGAAAAGCCTCAGTCTGTGAGATTAACATGTTAATTTAGAAAAATTTAAATTCAGTTAGTGGAGCTCAGAGTTCAGCTAATTTACACTAGAATGTGTCTTACTTTGCTTGGTATTTTTTAATCTCTTCAGAATCAGAGAGGCATTAGGGAATCTCCAGGATTACTGACATGCCGGTTTGCCACTTCTAGATTCCACAGCACGTAGAATTCCCTTTTGATTATTCAAAAATATTTTCAGGCTCAAACAAGTCAGAGAAATGAGTTGCAGAGCTGCTGGCGAGCTCTCCACTACCCAACCCCTCAGCGGGGCCGTGCCAGCATAGAGACAGGAGCTGTGTCTAGAGAGCTCTTTACAAATTGGGGGGTTGTCACTTTTCTGCACAGCTGAGCACTAGCTACTGTGTAAAGGAAAGGGCGCAGATGGAGCATTGACGATGCATGAAGTGGTTGCAGGGGACCACAAATGCGGTCACATAAGTAATTTCCATTTAGGGGCCTGGCAGCTTGTTTGCTGCGCTAGGTGTCCGCCTTTTCAAGAGGGGTATAGGCTATTAGTTCAGTACAAGTTCTCTCCATCCAGCCCCGGATCCGGCTAAGCCAGCCCTCCCTAAAGAAAATCCACAAAGAAATCGTGGACCACCTGCACAGAGCACAGCAGATAAAACTGCAGCCTTTTAAAAAAGCTGATCGGCCAACCCTTGCGGGAGGGGTTTTGCTTTGAACCTGGCAGGGGTTCGCAGGACGCGTTGTGCTCTTCGGCCCTATGATGTGCTGTGGGGGGCACTAACCACAGGGAGGCAGGGCAGGCAATCTTTAGTTATCGGGGAAATTTTTCAAAATGCTCAGCGTTTCTGGACTTAGTACATCCGAAAAACGCAAAAGGTTGCCCCTGTTCCTATTAACAGCATATTTGACTTGTGCATATTAGAAAGACACAGAAAAAGGATATAAACTAGTGATCAGATGTCCACTGAAACAGTGAGAGACAGGGTGGGGTTGCTTGATTTTTTTTTTAAGCAGAGCTGAACAGTAACTGGTGTGCAAGGGAAACGATGCAGACGAAACAATGGTGATGTACACTCTCGTTTTTAGGAGACCACATAAGCAGCCTTATTTAGTAATTTCCATGCCGTGACCTTCAAAAGGCATTTAAAATTTACATGCAAGGGTAGGCAATTACAAAGGGAGCTGGAGGCTGGGGGAGGTCCTCCCTATGCACTTTCTCCTTTTTTAAACTCTCTGCTTGGTAGGCTTGAAGCAAACAGCAAGGTTCCCCCTCACACATCATACAAACAACTACTTTTAGAAGTTGCAGTTTACTATAGCTTCCCCTTAGCTAAATTAATTATAGTCCTCGTGTTTCCTCTCATTACACCA
This sequence comes from Vanellus vanellus, assembly GCF_965231255.1. Taxonomy (NCBI): domain Eukaryota; kingdom Metazoa; phylum Chordata; class Aves; order Charadriiformes; family Charadriidae; genus Vanellus; species Vanellus vanellus. The sequence goes on along the minus strand of NC_138913.1, from coordinate 22,551,411 downwards.
AACCAGATGCCATAAAACCGGCAGCTTCATCCAGAGCAGCCTCCCTCAATCTATTGTGCAATGGCACCCTATCTAATGTTTCTGAGGACAGTTCTGTGCCATATTGGCAGAAGGGTTTTTGCTTGCAACTAAATAAGAATGTGACAGAATTTGGTGTGGTCTTCAGCTGCTTCACTCCCCCCCCCCCCCGCCTTTTTTTTTGTTGGTCTGAGAATACATAAATGTTTAGCAGAGGAAAGTTGCTTTTGAGAATCAGTGCTAGTTGTTGTGACAGGTCCCTCCACCTATGTTAATGCCACTGAAATTTGTTGTTTGCTTTTTTTCCCAGCCTTGAAATACAACAGGCTCAAGCTGTGGCAGTTGGAAGAACTGATATTTTTATCTCACTAGCCAGTTAATGTTATACTTCTAATTTAATTTTACTCACACTGAGTAATGGGAGGGAAATAATGCACTGTTCACATGAGTGAATCCAGTCACCTTCAAGCAACAGCCAGGATGTGTTGCGCAATGAGAAAACCATTTTTGTTGTATCAGAGGACTAAAGGATTGCTCAGCTAAGTTTTGCTTATGTATTCCTTATTGTTCAGTGTTTTTCTATACGAGGACTAACATTTTAACTTGTCTCAGGCACAATGGACAAGGGAGGTGTTGGATAAGGATTGCCGTTACACAGTACCACTGTCTTCCAAGTCTGGTGTTGTGTTAAACCGCAGTGTTAAGGGAGCTCTCCACAATATCTGGATCCTAATTAGAGTACAGTTCTTTAAACTTAAAAGTGGACCCACAGCCTCAGTTCTCTTCAATCTGGTTAGAAGTTTCATGGCAGAGGTCCCAGTTGGATGACTTAGGTGCCAGGATTGGTTTTAAATCAAAGTAATTTCACTTTTTCTAGATCCTTTTCCCCTAGTTGGCAACTGACCTTCATTCACAAACTTTAGCTACCTTGGAAGAAGCATGAATCCTCCAAACCACATTAGGAACAAAAAAACCCCACCAACAAAAACAAACTAACCAAGAACAAATAAAATCTACTGCTTCAAACCTCCTGTCTTTGAAGATGACTATTTACCCCTGTGAAAAAAACTCACCTGTCAGATGCTGAAAAAACTTCTTACAAACACTGACTGGTAGATTTTTCAATACATGTTTACAGTAAATAGTCATTTTAAGCTTTTCCATGCTGCATCATTTAATTCTAGAAATGCTTCTTCGCACTACTTTTGCTTATAGCATTAACAAAAGAGTTGTTTTGTGGGTAAAGTTTATTTTACAGTGAATCACAGAATCATGGAACCACGGAATTATCAGAGTTGGAAGGGACCTCTAGAGATCATCTAGTCCAACTCCCCTGCTAAAGCAGGACTGCCTAGAGCACATTACTCAGGATTGCATCCAGGCGGGTCTTGAAAATCTCCAGAGAAGGGGACTCCACAACCTCCCTGGGCAGCCTGTTCCAGCGCTCTGTCATCCTCACCGTAAAGAAGTGTTTCCGTGTATTTGAATGGAACTTCCTGTGTTCTAACTTGTGCCCATTGCCCCTCGTCCTGTTACTTGGAACCATTGAGAAGAGCCTGGCTCCATCCTCCTTCAACCTACCCTTTAGATATTTGAACACCATAATAAGGTCTCCCCTCAGCCTTCTCTTCTCCAGGCTAAAGAGTTCCAGCTTTCCTCATAAGGCAGATGCTCCAAGCCCTTAATCATCTTAGTTGCCCTTCGCTGGACTTGCTCCAGCAGTTCCCTGTCCCTCTTGAACTGGGGACCCCAAAACTGGACACAGTATTCCAGTTGTGGCCTCACCAGTGCCGAGTAGAGGGGGAGAATGACCTCCCTCGACCTACTGGCCACACTCTTCCCTATGCAGCCCAGGATTCCATTGGCCTTTTTGGCAACAAGGGCACATTGCTGGGCCATGGATAATTTACTGTCTACCATGACCCCCAGATCCTTCTCCTCAGAGCTACTTCCCAGCAGATCCGCCCCTAACCTGTACTGGTGCCTAGCATTCTTCCTCCCCAGGTGCAGGACCTTGCACTTGCTTTTGTTGAACCTCATTAGGTTCTTCTCTGCCCAGCTCTCCAGCCTGTCCAGGTCACGCTGGATGGCAGCACGGCCCTCTGGGGTGTCAGCCACCCCACCCAGTTTGGTATCATCAGCAAACTTGCTGAGGATACACTCTGTCCCCTCATGCAGGTCATTAATGAATATATTAAACAAAATTGGACCAAGTATTGACCCCTGGGGGACACCACTGGTTACAGGCCTCCAACTAGACTCTGTGCCGCTGATCACAACCCTCTGAGTTCTGTCCCGCAGCCAACTCTCAATCCACCTCACTGTCACCTCATCTAGCCCATACTTCCTCAGCTTCCTAATGAGGATGTCATGGGAGACAGTGTCAAAAGCCTTGCTAAAGTCAAGGTAGATGACATCCACAACTTTCCCCTCATCCAGCCAACCAGTTATAACATCATAGAAAGCTATCAGATTGGTCAAGCTTGATTTACCCTTGGTAAATCCATGTTGACCACTTCCAATAACTTCCTGTTCCTCAACGTGTTCGGAGATGACATCCAGAATGAGTCGCTCCATTACCTTCCCAGGGACAGAGGTGAGACTAACTGGTCTGTAGTTCCCTGGGTGCTCCTTCTTGCCTTTTTTGAAGATCGGAGTGATGTCAGCCTTCCTCCAGTCCTCAGGCACCTCTCCTGTTCTCCATGACCGTTCAAAGACGATGGAGAGTGGTCTAGCAATAACATCTGCCAGCTCTCTCAGCACTCGCGGGTGCATGCCATCAGGGCCCATGGACTTATGAATGTCCAGCTTGGCCAAGTGGTCTCTGACACGGTCCTCCTCAACTGAGGGAAAATCTTCCTCTCTTCAGACCTTCCCCTTTGCCTTCAGAGTATGGGATTCATGAGGGACAGCTTTAGCAGTGAAGACCGAAGAAAAGAAGGCATTCAGTAACTCTGCCTTCTCTGTGTCTTCCACCACTAGGGCACCTGTCTCATTCACCAGTGGGCCTACATTTTCCCTAGTCTTCCTTTTTCTATTGATATACTGAAAGAATCTCTTCTTATTGTCTTTAACAAGTGAAGTCACAGTGTATTACAGAGGACCTCAGAAAACACCGTTTTCCTCACCTATCCTTGTCTTATGACTATGAATTCTGTTAGGTGTCCATAGATTTGCCAACTTCTTTAAAAAAAAAGTATTTTTTTTCTACTTCAGAGAAGAAAAATAATACAGAAAATGGACAGAATTCCAGTTCTTTCTTCCTTTTCTGGGTTCCCTTCAATGCACACTGGTCTCATTAAGGAAAAGATTGGCCTACTACATTCCGCTTTCACCCAAACCTTTTTGGAATGTTCAGAGGACAGACAACAATTAAGCAGAAAAAATAGTGAGATAGATCTCAGCTTATTTCAATCACATTCATTTCGAAGGTGCCAGAGGGATTTAAGAAACCTAGACAGCATTAGGACTGTAGGGACCCTCAGATGATCTCCTTAAAGAATCATGTCGAGTCTAGGGTCCAAGGAACCACGAGAAACACCAGTTAGTTGAAGCTTTACAGTGCAGCATGCACTAGGCACCACATCCAAAAAGCTACAAATTCTTTGTAAATTACCACTTTTATGGGAAAGTTTTAAGGATATTTTTATTCAAACTTTAGGTAGAGATTGAAATGTTAGAGCCAATTGATGGAAATGGCTTCCTGAGTAACTGCTTAAGACAATTGTTCGAGATGGCAAGCTACTGCTTCAGCACTATAAAGGTGGCACTTACCCTCCAGAGAGATCTGAGAATCTGGGAGCTCTAAAATGTTTTTAATCATACACATGCACTTTAAATAGCAGCAGTATCCTTAACCGTAGCCATAGCTATTCTTAAACTTCATAATGCCCTGTAATTTTATCAGCTTTTTCTAAGCTTTCGGGAGCAGGGAAAAGCACTGTATACATAGTATTTTATACGGACTGCACCTTGTTATGGTGAGACGTTCATTACCTGCCTTAAATAAGTGCAGGTTATCACTTTTTTGTTCTTTTTCCTCAAAGGAAAAGAACAATTGTGCCTTTGTTTTCTTTAAAAAAGTACCAGTATGCCCCATCTAATTTATTCTGACATCTTTTGTACACATGCTCATTAAAATATCCATAGTGCAGTAGGACATTTCTGTATCTGTCTTCCAGATCCAGGTTCTTCACAAAGACCTTGCTCCCTCCTTCATCTAGCCTTGAAAAAGAATAACTGTGCTTACTTTCGCGTCTTCCTGAGGAATGTTTTTCTTAGTTGAAACACAGCAGAGTGACTTCCACTTTTGGGGGGAGGTTATCAGACTGAGTAATTTACCACTTCACCAGTTTAAAGTGCCAGCAAAGAAGCTGGCAGTGTAGGGTGGTGGGACATTGTCTCCTGTACCTGTACTGAAGGAGACTGGGATTAGCACAAACCAGACAGACAATCCTTGCCCCTCCTGAGGGAGAGGATACTTTGGGAAATCTTTCTCCTAGCCCCATTTCTCTCTCAGCTTACAGAGCAAGCCCCAGCTCCTGTCAGGGCATTGCTGGTGGATGAGCAGTTGTTCCTTGCAAAAATGGCAATGAAGACCAAGGAGCTGGATCGCCAGGAGAAGCAGCTATCAAGTCTTTTGAAGCCTTCTACAAAGCCCCCAAAGCTTGCTGATACGAGAACTCTTGTCTGAAACCTTACTGACTAACTGCAGTTCACAGCTGTCCTCAAGCTTATGCTGAGATCCCAAATGACTCCTTGTCATTTTCCCTTTCCTCTTAAACCCTGCTGACTATTTCTGTTCTACAAGATCCCGTTGGCCTTGTCTCACTGCCACCCCAAACCTGCTTTATCACAGCATTGAGGTTTTGCTGTTCAAAGGGGTTTTTGGCCAGTAAAATTTAGTCTGATCTGTTCTGGGGAGCTTTGGACCCACTCTGACCTGTCAGAACGAGAGTGGGCACCGCATTGTCTCTTGGAATAGCCCAGCTCTGCCTAGATAGCTATTCGGGCTGTTAAACAAAATAGAGATAATTGGCTGATGAAATAATCCAATTTGCAGTTATATACAGTAGCATGTTTTATGCAGACTTCCTATGTGTGTTTTCCATGCTCTACTCCTTGCTTAGCATGGCATTCCTATGGAGGAAGCTATGGTTTGCTTTTCCCCATTGACGTAGTAGGGAAGTAGGATTCTATGTGATCCACCCACCACTGCACATTACTAGAAACGTGTCATGTTCAGAGGGCCCCTACTCTCTCAAAGAAAGACAGACACAGTAAACAAGGAAAGGAACTTCACAGGTTTTTTTTTCTGCTTCACTTTCCAACCCCTACTCCCAAAGCAGCTCTGCTTAGAACAATTTACTCAAATTCTGTGTTCCTGTTTTCTGCTCTGTTGGCCCTCTGAGGGGCCACGACATAACAGAACTGTCATTTATGCTCATTTCCTGCTTATGGTACTCGGACCTTTCAGGTTCAATATTCACTTTTGCTTAAAGTCATTACTGCATCTGCTAAGTAGTGAATAATGAGGTTGCCAATAGAGCAGCACTTTATTCAATTCATGAGGAAAATCTGCGCTGACACTTAGCTGGTAGTCTATTTTGAATTTTTCTGACTATTGATCTACATTCTGAAGTGCACCTCAGACCTTCTGTCTCTTGCCCTGATCATAATTTTTAGTCCTTCATTTACCATGAATTAAAGAATCATTTCCAGTAAACCCAAGTATACCCCTGGAATGTTGCCTAATTTGCTGGAAAGTACTGTAACTGCTGTTTTCAGAAAGACATTTAGACTTACAGCCTTAAAACAGAGGCTTGGGGCCAAATACTGACTTCATTTGCACCATGGTAAGTCTGATGTAATTATTCTGCTTGTAGTGGAACCCTTCTCTCTTGTCATCCTCTCCCTGTTTGAGATTTGCAAAGAATATTTATCAGAAGTAGTAACAGTTTCTCATTAAAACATCTCCAGGAAACAATTAGTGAGTGGCAAATCTCACATGATTTCCCTAGATTGGTCAATAAAAAGACAGATACATCAAGTAAGTTATTGCTTGGCCTCTGGTGTCTGATGTCTCAAGATCTGTGCTGTATAGCATTTCTCAGAAAATAGAGAAATATTATCTGGTGCCTACCTAACTCCATTTTTAGCAAAGAGGCTCTTTCCTCATCCTCATTAGATTCTTATTCCCAAGCAAAAAACTGTCTGCTCAGAGAATGGGAGAAAAAGGGAGAGTTGGAGAGATATGGTCAGGATATTACAAAGTGCTGTGCCTCAGCTGAACTGTGATTACTTAGCGTAGATCCTGGGCTGTATTTGCGAGTATGAGGTAAATGACATTGAGTGCGAAGGGAAATAGGGTGGCAGTGCAGAGGGTGCTGAGAAGTCAATACACACATTAGAATTCAAAGCACTCCTGTGTGTTTTCTGTCCCCCTGAGACCAGGCCACAGATGGCTTGCAAGATGCACCTCAGCCTTTTGAATATGAACTTAGAGCTGCCAGCTGATGCCCCATTTCCCGCTGCTGGTTGCAGAGGCTGGCTGGTGGAGATCACACAATATTACAACGTTAAATTGCCTGATATGCCTCCAACACATGCTTGCTCTTTAAAAAATACCCTCAAAAGCTTCAATGTAAAAGCATCACCACATATTCCTTGGGCTAAATCATTGCGGTTAGGGAGTGTGTGTAAGGGAGACCAACTTCTAAAGTTTTGTTTTCCTTGTCACAAACACCATTTTAATTACATCTCCTGTGGCCAAGCAGCACCTAGAATACTGACTTTAAACAAAAATGTCAATTGAGGGTTTAAAAATAATGCCTGTACATCCATTTTGGCTCGCTTTCTGGCTCTAAAGTGTAGGATTTGCTCTGATAATGTTTCCAAGTTTTGCCCTAAATCCATGAAAGCTTAAAAAGTTTAGAAATGCATCACCTAGCTCTAGAAATCTGGAGGCCCCTGGAACCAGGAGAGCAGCAGGTTACGTTTACGTCACTGTGCATGGATGAAAGAGTCGTTATCTTTTAGAAAAATACAGATTGAAGAATTGGACACAGAAATTTAGTCTCTCTCATAACAGGAAGAAGAAATGGGGTTGAAATAGAAAGAATGGGATGGCAAGAATAAAACGAGGGAAAACAAGCTATTTACATATGACGTGGTAGTGGGCTAAGGGAAAGGGCTTGCTTGAGGAAGGGAGCTATGCTGAATGGGAAAGAAGCACCCAGAGGGGCAGAAGAGCTTTCATTGTGCCCATTCATCATAGGAACCAACCTAGCCAAACACCAGTCTGTCTTCTGTAGTCCTGGCAACAGCACAGAGGTAGAAGGACAAAGCTGCCTTAAATCTAGCTTATCCCAGCTTGGAATAGGAATGAAACTGGTTAGTTGCAATCTCTGTGTGTATACAGACAAAGCAGGCTGCCAGGTGAGCAGATACATGAGTTGAAAAATATTGTGCAAAATACTGACAAAAAGTGGCAGAAAAATCTTTGTTCTGATTCTATAGGCAATAAAATGGGCCACACAAAGCCTCTTATTTCCTCTGCGTGCCTTGCACCAGCCCTGAGCAGCCTCAGTCTGCACCAGAGGCCTGCCTGTGCCTGGTTACCTCCCAGATGCTAATGTCAGTCTGAAAACCCCACAGTGCCTCGCAGGACATCCTAGCTACTGTCTGCTTTGTAGGGATGGGCAGTTGTAACCTGTAAAAAAAAAAAAATAATTTTCTAGGTTTGGTTCAAACTTTAAGAAGTATTTTTTAAAATTTGGGAAAATTATTCAGCTGGAGTTTCGTAAGGGAGGAGGCTATGCCAAAAGAGTACAAAGGCAGCAACTGAACTTCAGCATTTGCTTTTAGGAGACAAAGTGACTTAGAGACAGGCATCTAAAAATCCCAAGCCAGCAAACTAATCTTGTTAGTGCTTTGTTTGTTAGAAATTTCTGATAATTTTCAAATCTACTCTTTTGAAAGCAGCACTGAGTGTGGATTTGTACAAATGCCTGTCTTTTCAACCCTGGTTATCTAAGGCCTCTGTTCTGTACACAGCCCTTGCACGTGCTTTCTTTGTTATTTTCTCTCCCCAAAATCCCCATCTTGCCCCCTTCCCCCAAAATGCATGCAGAATGCCAGTTGAAATGAAAAGTAATAAAGAGGTAGGGGACATTTCTAGTCGGGCTGTTACCATGTTGTGGTGTGGAATCCAAGAGGATTAAGAGGATGCTGCTATGGCCTACACTTGCTGTAGACAGCAAAGTTTAAACCAAATTAGACTGGCAGTCTGAATGGACCGAGCCACATAAACACATTTTGTCCTTCTTTGTTAGTTTTCTAGATGAAGTAAAATCGAGGCAGTTTTAGGATACAAAACCCAATAGCTGCATCTAGTAATTAGGAGAATCAGACGAATGGTGGAGGGTCTGAAAGGAAGCGAGTTTGATGGTCATATTCTTTACTGCTTTCATTATGTCTCTGTTATGGAGATGGGAGCACAGCTGTGCTTAGTGCCTGCTCACCAGCCCCTATCCAGCTGGGCAAATGCAGTCAGTGCTTCCACAAATGAGAGGTAAAGTTTCTGGTTTTGATACACGACCTGTTCACAAAGCGCTGAAGCTCTAAAATTCCACCTCTTGGAGGTATTTTCTGCTTTTCAGGTGAATTACACTGAAGAGTTCTGACATCCTTTTGAAGGCTTCCTGCAGGAAATATGACATTTCAAACCTATATGTTTCCTGAACCTTGATCACATCTTGTCTGCTATTTAAATATATGACCCAAAAGTGCTTCCTTATGAATTAGGTACTCATCATGCATTTTATCCTCCTTGGAGAAAATTATGCAGGCCTCTGAGTTGCCTGCATGAGTTATCTTTTATTCATTAGAATCCTAAATGTCATTGAAATGTATTCTTAATTATTCCCTGCTGAAAACAGTAGTGTTCTCGAACAAGTATTTTGCATTTGTTATGTCCTGCTGCTAGCATAGTTAATAATGTATATAATAATAAAATAAGAAACTATCACAGCAGAATAAGAGAACTTATTAATATGATTCAATTTGAGAAAATTGTTACTTCTGGCTTTCACAGCCTATGAACAACATTGTCTGAATATTTCAAGCATGCAGAATCTTTGCTGTAGGTCTAGCATAGAAATAACAACATTGCCTAATAAGAAGCTGGTAAGACATCATCTGCTATCCCTGCATTCGTACCCTCTAAAATCACTTACTTTACTTAGTGGAACTGATGGTGCCAAAAGCTTTCAAAAGCAGTCTTTGGACATATTTCTGGAATTAATGCTTTTTTTATTCAAACAGAAAATCACAACCCCTAAAAATTATTTTTTTGCTTCAGTGTTTTCCCTGTCTTTCCTCTTTTTCCATCACTCTCCCTCTGTGTACACACACATACTTCTAATTTGCTGTTGTCTGTACGGGAAACCAAAAGGTTTCTCAAAATTCAAAAGCTGGTTCTGAAAAACTGTACAATATTCAGGGTTGCTCTCTGGTAGGAAATCTAGAAGCATCAAAAGAGTCAGTTAAAATTACAGCCTTTTGTTGAGCTCTGTTTCTTGTGCAGCTGCATCATACCCCTTTGACTCACTACACAGAGTGCGGGTGATTTGCCAGCATGTCCAGATCTTTTTCCTTAGTTATTTCCAGCTGGCTGCAATTCCTTAAATACATGGCTTTGCATGCTGTACAATTAAATATCATTCAGTTTCTATGCTGTCATCCCCAAGATCTTCCATTTCATTCTGTAGGTTATTTCTGTCCTCTCTGATATTGACAACATGGCCCATCTTTGACATTGACAAATATCACCTCCCACATCTTTTTAATGACAATGGCAAAATTAAATATTAAAGAGAGCAGTAGTCCCAATTTCAGACCTTGAAAAGACCAGCTAAGAACCAATTTTCAGCCTTCTCTTTTTGGCACAAATTATCCATTCCTTAGTTTAATTGGTTAAATGTTGCTGGTTTATACTTATTGTACTAAATGTTTCCTCACACTGAAAAACTTCCAACATCCAACTTCCAAACACAGCAGGTCTGACTACTTGGAATTTCTTATCAAAGAAGACATTAGAAGGATCTGAAGGATGTGCTACTGGTAATCTGATATGGGATATTATCTCAGTGTCTATTCATTACTTGGTCTTCAGTATTTCTTGCCTTTAAAACGTATCCTAAAGTCTGAAAACCTGTTGAAGACAGACCAACAGGCTCATAATTGCTTAGATTGCTTTTCTTCCTGTTATTTTCCAGCCATGTGCAGGTTAGTTGTCAACAGCTCCCTGTAGCATTTCTTTCTGTATCTAGGAATCGTAGGGTCCTAGAATAATTTGGGTTGAATGGGACCTCCAGAGCTCATCCAGTCCAACTCCCTGCTCAAAGCAGGTCTACTTAGATCAGGTTGTGCCAGCACTTGTCCAGTTGAGTCTTAAACACCTCCAAGGAGGGAGATTCCAGAAGGGGAATCCCAGGTGCAAGAATTTGCATTTGCTTTTGTTGTACCCCCCAAAGCTCCTGTCGGCCCGTTTTCCTAGGCTGTTCAGGTCCCTCTGGCGAGCAGTCCTGCCATCCAGCATGTCAACAGCTCCTCCCAATTTTGGGTTGTCTGCAAACTGGCTGAGAGTGTACTCTGTCCCATCATCCGAATCGTTAATGAAGACATTTAACAGTACTGATCCCTGAGGGACACCAGTAGTTGCTGGCTGCCAGGTAGACTTTGCATAAATAGGTATAATTGACGCCCTGTATGTGCTTTGAGCAATTTAAGGTTTGATTCCACCGCAAATCTGTAAACTGGCAGTTACCAGACAGGACTTCTAATCAATCCTACCTTTTCCTTTGTGTCCTCTATTATAGACATTACTGAAAGCTGAGACAATATTCATGTGTTTTTTTCAGACAATATTCAAAGCACTCAGCTTGGGTTTTGGCAAATCAAGTCTAGGGCAGCAGTGAGCGAATAGAGCTGTTTGTACTGGGTTATTTCTCTCTGCACATACTCTCAGAGTGTAATAAAACATATTACAGTGATCACAGCATGATCTCTGTATCTGTGATAACTTTAATTTAGCTAGCAGCTGTAAGGGTGCAGCAGAGATTTGGTGGCATGCTCTGCAGCACAGAATAGCAGCCATATTAAAGCTTGCTATTGTCAGAGCTGGCTGCCACATCTTCATGGCAAGCGTTAGCAGAGCCAGCAAGGTAAGTGCCAATGTAATGATATCCCTATTTTGTTGTATAGACGTATCTTGGCTGCATCTGTCTGTTGCTATTAAATTCTTCAACTGCAGCCAGCATACGCGTGCATGATATTAAGGAGTTTTACCTTGACTTTTGCCAATTTTGGGAAATAGGACATAGTAGTTCCTCTCTCTTTCCCAGAAGTAATACAGTATACACAATGGCTGCTGAAACCTGACAGCTGCTCATCAAGTTACGATTTTTTTAAATACCTATTATATCCATAATGGATAAAGACTGATAGTACAAGATGTTTAAATCAATAAGCAGAAATCAACTGGTGGAAGCAGTGGAAAAGGTCTTTGGACTGGTTGTGGTTTTGACCTGCTTGCTTCAATTTGCGAGCAGAACTTCTGTTGTATACCTCAATTATTTACATCACAGAACAGTCCATTTTATTACCTAAAGTATTGCTCAGCTCTTACAGTTTCTCTCTCAACATGCCAGAAGCCAGCAGATCTGAGAGAGATTCATGTATCTTATTCAGACTTGTAACGAGATCACCAGTGGACAAAACAGATACAGTCTACAAAAAGTACTGATTACCTTACTAGCAGTTTCCCAGTGGAGCTTAGTTTGAGTACAAAGTTCTGGGAACACCATTCAGATTATACAATTTAAATGTGTTGGAAATATAAAACATTGGCTAAAACTGAAGAACTTAAGACTGAAGAACTCTTTCCGATACTGATTTCTCATATTCTACATATTAATGTTTTTTTTCCAAACAGAATATGTACAATTAAAAACATTTTAACAGAATCCATCTGGACATAGTTGAAAAGGCCATCAAAATAAAATACGGCAGTGGACTGAAAACAACATATTTTTGTAGTCGATAATACTAAATGATCCTTTATACCATCGTCTCATGAAGGAAAAACAAAAGACAAAAAGTAAGAAGCAAAACTGAAAGCAGAGAATATGATACTGTTGTGGACACTTAGGGAACTTCTGAGAGAGATTCTCACAGCCAGAATAACTGGCTGATGCTGAAATATTTGATTGCCAGAGTAACAACAATCACTAGCCTATTTTTTTTTTTTCAGCAGATTTTATTATCAGCTTTATTGGATATGGGACTTGTTTTCTGTGACTAGTTTGGACAAAGAAGAGAAAGCAATTACAGAGCTGAAACATGTTTGCCATCACTTGTATTTGAAAAGCCTTCAAGTTAAAAGTCTGTTTAGCACCAGACCGTGTTAGTGTGTTAAAAGATGTTTAGAATGTACAGGAATAAAGACTCAGTCAATTCTTTCCTTACAATACTCTTTAACTTCAAGAAGTAGTCAAACTAATCCATATTTGATCTTAAGTAATATTTCTGCTCTTCATCTATTAACAAATTACGTGAAGATAAAACACTACGATAGGACATAGATGTGGGGAGTTTGCAAACCCCGCAGGATTCTGGGTTAACAAACTGATTTCTTAGCTATACATGTCACCTGTATCAGAAGAGAAACATACAAAGAGAAACTGAAATAATTAGAGGCAACTCTGAGATACTAGTTGCAGTCTTTTGTTACACTGCCTTTTTGGAGAGAAAATTTGTAGAATAGCTGTTTCATATAAGATAAAATGATAACCTTGTGGGCAGATCTGTCTGACCGGATCATTTTCAGATTTTTAGAGCAGTCAGGCAATGAAGTTGTCTCTTCCTCTTCAGGCAAGAAATGCCTCAATATACAATTACTGTTTCAGCTCATTCGAGTCTGAAGTTTCATCTGTGTTTTATCAGGGTGCTCACTAATGAATGCCTTTGTGCCTACGTTCTGTTGACTTTGAGGGAGAGAACAGTACATAATCACGTGACATATGGGCTGCAACTCCAACAGGAGTTTGTCCTGTAATAACAATGATATGCTGAGGAAAGGTGGGCGTATCATAATTCAGACTCTTTATATTTGGTGGATTGAAGTCTGATCCTTCTTCCATTTCTCTTAAGATTTTTTTTTTTTTTGCAAGGGTGCTGGTTTACACTAAATTGTACAACTTTAAACCCACTTTAAACCCAGACTGCTATTATAATCTTTATGTGCTGCTGCCAACTGACACAGAGCAAAGTCTTTCAGGGATGAGATTAAAGACACCATGAGTCTCCATTTCTAATGAAAGCTCCATGGGAACACCATTGGGATCCTTGCTACTTTGCTGCAGTCAAAGTTTTGTGAGCCCATGTGCTGTCCCTTTGTGCATTAGGGAGACAGCAGTATCACAAATACAATGCAGAGTATTCTGCTTTCACGCTTTAGGGCATTCATTGCAAAGAATAGCAATGTTTTCCTCCTGTCCTCAAAGCCACTTTTTTACCCACCTCCTTTGTTCAGAACTGAAATGTTTAGCTTTAAAACTGGAGAAGAAAACTGTCATTTTTTATTTATCAGAGTAGGAAAGCCACACAAAATCACTGTCTCTTTCAATAAGCTTATTTATTTAAGCATTCAGGGTGTTAAATTAACTTTCTCATCTATATGTAGTTTAATACCCCACCCATTTATTGGCTGAGAACAAAACAAGCTTTAACACAGTATTGCCTGCTGTGACAAGTGCTGTGATAAATTAGGTCTTAAAAGATCGTATTATGAGAGCCAGTATCACAAGGGTCTAAAGTCTATCAAACTTTCTACTGACTGGACTATGAACCGCACATTTGTTATAAGAATAAGTAATTATGCACATGAGAGAGGGGGAAAAATATGCCCAATACTGCTGGTCCTAGATTTTTCGGGAAAAGATATCTTTTACCAATTCTGCTGCCTAGTTACCATTTTCAATGAGAAAGCTGTTAAGAGGCTGAAGGCTACTCCACTTAATCAACAAATTATTCAGTCTAAGAGTTTGAAGGCTTACTAAAAGTTTACAGTTAAATATTTTCCTCTCTGCAGGGGATTTCTACCTTGTCAGAGTAGAAAAATCCAAAAGAAAACATACTTTCAATGCATTATAAATAGGGTCCTCTAAGCATTAGACATAGTACCCCAAGAAAAACACAGGTTGTTGTATAATCTGTTAAGAAACAAGCAGTTGCTCCTCACATGTAAGATATCAAATGAACAAACACATACAAACAGTACGATCGCACTTTACTCACAGAAGCAAGAAACGTGACAGAGACTTATACAGTGGTTTTATTTTTTAAGTACAAGCAGTTAAAAAAAAAAAGACATTTAAGTTTCATAGCACATCCTGTATAGGCCTGGTTTTAGTTGTCCTTTTTCCCAATTGCACATAGTCCCCTCTAAAGGGCCATGAAGCCTTAAAAGGATTTACCTGAGTTACCTGGCATAGTTGGCCTGTCTGATTTTGATTGTTCCTTTGAGACACCTCAGCTCATTTTCATAATTCCCATCTGGCTTGGTTTTACTTCTCATGCAGGCGGGTGAAGTAAATCTGACACCAGCATAGATGAGAGCAGAATGTAAGAGGCAGCTTGCTTTGTATCTGTGCCAATTTAAAGGACTTTTTTTTTTTTTTTAAATGGTCTTTAAACATGTACCTAATATTAGCAGCAGTTCAGTGGAACTCAAATATGTATTAAATGTACGGATGCGTTCCTCATTCAGAACTTGCATATGGCTGTGGGCAAGAGGCATTCATTGCTATCTGACTTTTAAAAAGGGCTAATTCTCTTCCTCTTAGTCATGCTGATGTAAACCTGAAATAACCCCACTGGGGTCACTGAGGAGATGGCAGAGTTCTCTTTGTATATCTGAAATCAGAGTACAAAATAAGCACAACCAATATAAGCTACTTAAAAAGCTCTAAGAATCTACTAAGACCGCTATTACATGCAGGGAAAAAAAAAAATCACTTAAATGCTGTTTCAATTTCAAATTCAATTTTAGAACATCAGGTTTTGAGAAAAAGGACAAATTTCCATGACTAATATTATTTTCAAGTTTCTCGAGAGGAATATCAAACTATTGGAAGTGCGGAAGGGTAATGAAAGTCTCAAAATAGAAAACTCTTTTCACTTGAAGGCTGTCAGGAAAATAGCCCCCTGGTTTCCTGCAGCTGTGAAAGCAGCAAGAGCTCACTTTAATGGCTGTCAGTGAGAGGGAGGCAAGTTGCTCTATTTTCTCCACACTTGGGCTACAGCTCACAATGTGTATAAATGTTTGGTGCTGGGACACAGATCTGAACCCCAGTCCCCCCATAGCACAGAGGTGCAGAGGAGGTTCCAAACTGGGAGACGTTTGTAGACCTTTGAACAAGTGACAGACTGACAGTATTTCTTACTCTGCTTTTTGTCTGGTTGGTAAGGTCCATGGCAGGTATTCCTTACCATGCTATAAATAAATAAGTAGTTTGATGAATCCCTCAGGCCTTGATCCCTAGCTAGGACCTGTGATCCCTCAGGTGTGATCCCTAATTCATATTTAAAGGGGCCTGCAACATTTTCTGGGTAGCAGTAGTAAATTCTTCCTGTCTCTTCTATGTCTAAAAATGAAGCTGTTGCAGCTGGGTCACTCTTCATTTGGGATCGTGGGATTAATCAGTTTCTTACTGACAGCTCCATTCATATGACTATGTTTGTTTTCAGACACATACTTGAGCTAATAAGCATTTGGGCCATTGCTTGGTTGATTCTTTTCATTATGGGCAATATGATGCTCATGCATACAATTTGTGTTATTTAGCTATTCTCTGCAGTGACTATTATCAAATGGCCTTTTTTTTATCATCACACAGTGCACAACTCATTTGTCTCTCTCACATTCCTGACTCAATACCCTCCCATCTTTTCTTGATCTTGTCCTGCCCTTGAAACATGCTAGTTAGCTGTATGCAAAAACTAACAAGACAAAGAAGTCACAGTTTTTCTGAAAAAAAAACCACCCAACAACCAAACCCAAAACCCAACCCTGAGTTTTCGGAGTGACAATGACAAGTGATGTATACTGGCAGGCACTGTTCACAAACACTGAATGCTGATGCAGTCTGTATTCATGCTAGATAGGGCCATCGTTTGCCCTGGTTTTTGTTCATTTCACCTAAAAAAATTTCTGTCTTTAACATGCTAAAAGTATTACATTTCCCCTTATGACATGTGCAATAAAGTGTAATTGCCAAGTGGCCTTTTTAGCACCTGTCGTTTTACAGAGCAATTCAAAAGTTACAGTTTTTTTCAGGCAACCATCAGACCCACAGAGGTAGATTTTGTTGCCATCCCATTGCATGTACTGGATCTTCAGCTGTGGGAAGGCATTATTCCCCTGACCTACTCCTGCATTTCAGCGTAGTATCCTGGCCCTTTGCCTTTTTTTTTTCTTTTTTTCTGTGTTTGCCACTTTTCACATGTATCTGAACTGATGGTGGAAATATCCTAAGAGCCGTTTGTTGAGAGCTAGCCATGCTATTTGTAGAATATTGAAAGAACTGATTAATACACAACACAGTCCATTGAGGAAAGTGCTACTGGGCATGGCTGTAAACAAGAAACATTGCCAAAGGTTCATGTGGGAAGGAAATATGTGTTAGGGCCCTGAAGATGCTAATGAGCCTTAATGGTCCTGACCAGCCTCACCTGGTGCCCCCATCCAAACCCCTGCCTGTGGGTGCAGGAGGCCATTTAAGCTCAGTCTGGGACCTTCAGTCCTGGTGTGAACTATGGTGTTGGTCTCTAGTTTAGCTAGAGTTCTGCCTTACCACGAACCTGAACCCCGGCTTGGCTTTGGGCATGTCTTGTCACTGTGAACCTGTCTGTCCATCACTTGGGCTGATTCTGACCTGTGGATTTGCTTCGTAGTGTGACCTGGGACCTGCTTCCTCACCATGAACTCGCCTGAGGATCTGGGCTGTTGGTTCAGCCTGGTCCCCATCTCCGGGTCTGCCCTGCCCCCCTTACTCAGGGACTGTGGGGCTGCCCTGGGTGGCGAGGCCCCCACTTGCTGGCTGCGTTATTGCTCCCTGCCCCGCAGGGAGCAGCTGGCCCTTTCGCTCCCCCAGTATGTGGCTGCAATTTAGAAGCAGCACAAATACAGTGTGCACCAAATGAAGTCATCAGTGTCAGAGGAACTTGACTCAAGGATTTCAAAAGCCAAAGGTAAGTAGGTCTTTTTCTGATATCATTTATACAACTTTAAATAGGCAGTAACTCTACTGAAGGTAGGGGAACTATGCCCCTATGTAAGAAGTGCTACTAAATGGTATTTTCAGAGGAAATAAGGTATGTATGGAGACAACTTTAAAAAATAGCTCTAGAGTTCAGGAAAGTAAGGACGCTTATGACCTATGAGGCTGTAGCAAGGTATTACTAAATCATTAACAATAATTGAATGGCAAGAAACTGTAAACACCTTTCTAAATCATGATTCTTGGACCTGCCAATTCTACTTCACATTCTAGCAAAAATAAAGATCTGTCGAGGGCTTAACTAGTGAGAGTTGGACTTGGTATGCTTTTTTTTTTTGTTAGGAAAAGTGATGTTAGAAATGGGCTTAGGAATTCACATCTGGGAGAGGGTTCTGCTTGGTAGTTTCCCAGCTGTTCTGAGCTGCCTAAGCAGTGTAGAACCCTCTGGCCTATCACCTCAGCATTTAAGTAAGCTTATGAGGATCTAGAAATTCTTTCCTAAAAGTTCATGCATCTGACTGGAGAAGAGAAGGCTGAGGGGAGACCTTATTATGGCATACAAGTATCTAAAGGGTGGGTTGAAGGAGGATGGAGCCAGGCTCTTTTCAGTGGTTCCCAGTGACAGGACGAGGGGTAATGGGCACATCACTCCGTGATTCCGTGACTGTGCGTGTGTTTATTTTCAGCTGCTATTTATTTCCCAGTTTCTGTTTTATGTCAGTTATATTGTCAAAACCTAATTCTGATGAAGCTTTGATCCCTGAAGCTTCATCTGTGCAGTATCTGAAAAGCAAAGAATTCTAGTCCCTTAAAAAAGGTAAGGGAAGGATGAGGAATTAACAGGCTAAAGAGTCCATAGGTATAAAGTAGAATGGGGATTTTTCTTTTTTTCCTCCCCAGAATGTATGAGGTGAAGATCTGTAAGAACAGAAGAAGCTTAAATGACCCAAAAGGAATCGGGCAGTGTTACAATTGCAGTTTCCTTATCTAGATCTTCCCAGAATGCTGTCTTTTGCCTCCTCGTTCACTGATGTTCGCAGTGGGCTCATCCAGGTTGAATCATAAATTAAAATACATCTTTTTCTCCTCCTTGTCTGAAAGCAAGTTCTCCTAGGACTGGAGCTACTTTAAGGTTTATCAAATGAACAAATCCAGTAACCTTTAAAGTAGTGAGGAGGAAATGAATACTTGAAATACTCAGCCTATGTAAGTGAACAAACAGCGAAGCCCACCTTAGCCACACTGAGTGCTTTTCCTTGGTCACGCTGAGAAAACACTACACAACTCTGTCACTCTCTATGTTCTACCAGCTTACTCCTACAACACTGGGGAAGTGCCTTCTGTATGTTAATGCAAAAGAACTGAGCCCTAAAAGTGAGGTGTATTCCTGACATGAATATTAAATACAGTTAGAAATAAATTATATTGAAGTGTTTGGCTTCATATCTGCTTAGTACGTTACTATTTCTGCCTTGGAGCAATTGTATGTATTCATACTGGAAGTTCTTCTGATGCAGTATGTGCATGTACATGTGTAGAAGCAGCCTTCTGCTGATTCACAATATATCGGTCAGTGTTAATTTTAAGCAGTAAGGATTACAAGTTTGTGAAGGTGGATCTTGCAGCACTACTTATCTTTACTTAAACTAGGCCATGGCTCCAGACTATACATGTCTTGCATTCTCGGCCAATGGATATGTTCACAGGAATAGGAAGCTAAGATACTCAGATACCAATATTATTTGGTGTTATTCACATTTCGAGTAGTAATAACTCGAATATTCTTATTTGAATATTGTTTCTGCTACACCCACCCGTGTTGTCTGTATTCATGTATATGTTCTTTCCTGATGGAACATCAGGTCAGTATGCCAAATGCTGCTGTACCTGCTGGCTTTAATGCAAACCAGTGTTACTGGCTACAGGCTAAGGAGACTGGCATGTCCTGTTCCATATGAATTTTTGGCCTCTGTGGTGACAAGGGTACAGCATGAATAATGTTTGTATGTCAATATGAGCTTCTGTGTGTGTCTCCAATAAGTATTTCAAGATTTTTCCCATCTTCAGATTTTGGACAGCAGTGTGGGACATAATTTGCTACATGGGCATCCTTGGTATTGGTTTTAATAGATGGACAATGACTAAGGAGGAACAGCCATCCCTCTTCATGTCTTGCTGAGGTCCCTCATGAGCAGGTTTGAAACTTATCAGAGAATGGGGTAATGAGGAAGCTGGCAGTGATAATGTCAGTGCCGAGGGCTTTTTTTTTTTTTCTAGGTAGGTTTCCCTAATTAGATTTTTAAAGCTGGCAGCTTCCCTGAGAACTAAATATAACAGGGAAATAATATAATGTGTTAAAATTCACCTAGCTTCATGGAGAACTCTTTAGTTCCGCCCAGCAGAAGGGTGAGAAATCTTCTCCAGCAACATACCTGGGTGTTCCTCAGGCACTGGGAAGCATTCAAATACTCTAAAGTCAGTTTGGCTGGCATCTAACAATCTGGTCCCAACTCATCCAGCAACAGAAGGGCTAAAAGCTGTCACTCTGAATAACTTTGCTGCCTACCACTTTGGCAAGTCAAGTCTGAATTTAACTAAAATTACAGCTTGCAGCAAGAATATTTTTGAACTAGGAAACCCTCCTGTGAGCGTATAAGGGCAATTTTATATATATATTTCCGCACGCCCTCCCTCCTATCTCTGTGTAAGCAGTGCAGCAATGTGGCCGCCCTGGTTGCCTAGGAAGCCGATTGCGGCTCCTAAGGGATCTGTTTAAAATTCTGATCCAGATTCTAGTCAGGTTTGTGAGACCCTGGGAATGGAGCTCTTGAAGTGGTGGGTACTTTCCATTTTTGTGCTTCTCCTCAGCTCCTCTGGACAGAGAGAAGGCAGCTGTGCTGCTTTGCTAGACAGAGCAGCTGGACTTGGTTACCCTTAGAACCAATTAAGTGTTGTAAGAATGGCTTCCCTTATTCCGGGGAGACAGAAGGAGCTGTTTGGGATCATAAATGACACTGAAGAGTAGCTGTGTATGTATGCTGTTATTTTAAGGGTTGTTTTTGAGGCTTTTTCTAAGCACCTGCTGCCTTTTTGGGCATTTATACTTTCATCTGAGTTGTTTGAAATGCAAATAAAAGCAATGATACATATTCAGGCAATCTGAGACCTGTGTTTCAGAGGACTATGCTAAACCCTTTGTGGAGTTTCTTTTCAGAAGCTAATCCTAATGGAAAATTACCAAATGGTGCTTTAAATATGTGAAATAATAAGCTAGCCCAATAGTTCACCTATTAGAGTGGCAAAGGTGGGTGCTGTCTTCAAGTTGCTTTCCATCTCCTGGCCCTGCAATGTTGGCTACTATTTGGAGAGGCAAAGTGGGGTAATTGAAGAGCAAAGTTTCTTAATGTTTAATTTTGGGTTTAGGCTGCTGTTCAAGAAGCTGTCTGTCACATCTCATTATATGTGCTATTCAAACTTGGATAGGTGTTCAGAATAACACCTGGATAAAAATCTATAAATAGAATAACGGATTATCAGTGTAACCAATACTCATTAAAAGCGATCTTAGATGGTAACAAAAGCTAGAGTTTGAGTCACTTGTTTGTGCTCTCAAATAAGAGTAGGATCTTATTTAAAACTGCTTTGAAGTGTGAATTATGAACAGGAGCTCTTTGATCAGAACTGATATATGATGTGTCATAAAGCATTATGCCAAAGAAAAAAGAAGCCACTTAAGGTTCCTTTCCAGTGGTACTGAGTGAAATGAGACCTATGGTTCCCATAGTGTGTCTTATGCTAGCATGGCCATGCCAAAATTTGGCTACAAAGACTACTGCTGAACCTCTGCAAAGTGGAAACAGGTGTTTGGTTTTCTGTTGGGGAGAAATCACCAATGCATGATATGGGTCTTTTCTTAGCATACTTATAAAGTCTATTTATATTGCACACATTCCTCCATGAGTGTGGTCCCACACAGACTTCCTCTTTCAAAAACTTCAGCCCCAAATTTAGTTTGTGGTTTCTGCTGCTTGCAGTAATTTCTCCATGAAGAAGTGACAACAAGCTCTTTTCTTCAAAATATGACACCCTGCTTGCACATTTAGAAAAAGCACAATTGAAGTGTGACCTGCAATACTGCTGTTTGGTGATACCTACCCCATGAATACTAAAACTACCTTTGTAGGTAGCTGACTGCTAGGTTGTCGAATGATTTGATTAACTGTTTTTTGTTATTCTGACATGCAGTGGCAATCCTCTTATGACCGTGTAGGGTCCTGCTGGGATAAAATGTGGACCTGCTGGGATGGGATGCCTATATTTGAGTCCCAAGGTTGGTACACATCGAGCTTCACGACAGTGGGGCTTGGAAAAGGAAGGAGGAGGAAGTAATGGGCCAGAGTAACTATTCAACTTATTTGTTCAGAGGTCCTAATTTATTTTTGCAAATCCTGCAAATAAATCAGATGATTTTCCAAATTAAGGAGTATTATATACCTGTTTATATTCCAGAACATAGTCATGTGCAAACAGCAGTCTTCTGTTCACTCTGAAAAATAAACAGGGTTATTTATTATGCTATCCAGAATATTGGCAAGTACAGCCAGATAAGGCATCTTCTGCTGTGTCTGTTTAATACCACCTAGAAACAATGTAGAATTTATAATTATTATTTGAGGTTTAATCAACCAGTGAAAGAGTAGAGGAAAAATAATGAGATATGTGGTAATATTCCTAGTATGTACTTTAATTGCTGATTGCTTGATTACTGCTGAAACTGATGAGGCTGAGTGTGATGATATTATCAGGAAGTTAACCCTGAAAGCAAGAGATGAAAACATAACATGTAACATGAACACGATACACTGCAAAATAGCATGTTTGAATTGAGTGACTGACTCCCTGCAGAGATAATTTAAATACTGTAAAGCCATATATGTAGAAATGCTGACGAGTAATATAATTGGCAGCCTCTGAAGAGAGCAGAAGCTGCTGTAACGCAATAGAAGAGTTAGAAATCTGGGCGAGTGGCTGTGACGCCGTATCCAGACCAAAGATTATTATATTATTAAAAGATTCCAAAAGATCCAATGAGACTTGGAGCGTGGTAATTTAATGGGTAACAAATATTGGTGTTGCAGGAGGTTATAGGAATGTAATGTTGAAATATACACAAGTTATCAAGGCACTCAAAGCTATGAGACCAGGGCTAACTTTGTCAGGCATTGGATAGATATGCCACATGTCATTTGGAATGATGCAGGAACGTGCACAAAACAAGTGAAAGAGGTGACATCAGGCTTCAGGTATATGGTGGCAAAAAGCAGGCATCACTAACTGGTTTCAAAGGGGTTTCCTTCCAGAACTGTTAGCAGTTTCTTTAAATACTTAAAAGCAGTAGGACTGAGATGCAAAGCATCTCAGTCAGTAATTAGCAAACTGAAAACAGTGCTTGCTAAGAATGAGGTATTGTCAGAAGCGACCTTTTGCTAGATAGAAAGTCAGGACTCTCTAAAGCATTCAGGCATGTAGCTGAGAAATCCAGCCGAAGTCAAACAATGGAACTGAAAGAATGATTGAGACCACTGAAACTCTTGTGTTCTTAAAAGATGAAAAAAAAACAAAAACAAAACAAACCTACAAACGTATAGGCCGTGAAACTGTTAGAGTGAAGAAGTAACCCTAGAACTGAAATACCTTATTCAAATATTACCTCGTATAAAACACTCACATAGTTCAAATGTAGAATAGCTATAAAGTGCCTGAAACCCTCCTTTATGAGCAAAACTGACTGCTCTGTAGAGTAATGACTTGCTTCTCTTCCCACTCACTTGGGCTTACACTCCATTGCTGTCATGGCTTTTAGGAGCAGTAGCTGGGATCTAGCTGGTATTTTGGGTAAACTCTTTGGGCTTACTGCCTGATTGTCTTTTCTTGCAAAAGTATTAGCTGTCAGATTAAACAGAAAATTGAATTAACTTATACTGTAAAATGTAACTGATTGTGTACTATGTGTGTTAGAATTTGTCTGCAGGAGAGCCCCGATCTAACCCTTACCTTCCCCTGAGAATCTCCTATTCAAAAACTCTGGCAAACAGAAAGATGTGTAGTTGCTCTGACTCTGTGACTAGAAATGAAAGAGAGGGAGGACAAACACCCCATACCGCCCTCAGTTGGAAACCGATTGTTTGTTTTTTTTTTTTTTCCATTTAAAAAAACCAAAACAACCCAGGATTAGAATCAGGAATTTGGAAATCTAAGTAAACTATAGAATTAGAACTGTCCTCCCTGGGTGATGGGGCTGCTTCACCATGACCTATCCTCTATAATTCAGGTTGTCAGTTTACCTCTTGGGATTGAGGTCAGACAGAGGAACACTAAAGTGTTTTGACCACATATAATCATGGACTGTCTCAGTAGCAGCTGGTGGATGTTAGTGAGCAAGCTCACAGTTTTAATGTCCATACATCCTCATGGCTACCATTTGATTAATGCAACAGAATTTTTGTTAGTTCATAGCTAATTCACTCTGCTGTAAGGACATCCTTACAATACTTGTCAGAAGAGCAAATTCTGACGATCTGAAGTAGGATTTGCACTGTGGGAAGGTCATTAGATGCATAATGGTATGTGCAGGAGAAAGTAGATCCAGCTGACAAGTGAGGTTATGGGGTGGGACTGTGCATAACTCCCAAGTCTGCTCGAAGGACAGTAGTTGCCGTTGCTCTGCCCTGCAAGTATTCAGTTTGTCTCCTCTAATTTCATCTTTTAAATCCAAGTATATGGGGTTTCTGCAGAGAAATTTTCAGGATATTAACAACTTTTGAGTACATAATCATTTTTATTATAAATATCATAATGACTATCTCTAATGAAGTTGATTTCTTGTGTGTGTATAGACAACTGTATTTTATTCTCCAAAGCAAAAACATTCTGTCAAGAAAACAAAATCCTTTTATTACGTGGAGAACAGATTGACAGGTCCTGAATCCCAAATCCTTTGTGAATTTTACTTTGTTCCGGATGGAGGGGAAATGCAACTGCCGTGGCAAGCATTTGCAATCATGGTAAATCATTGTTTCCATATGGAGATAATTTTTCTGTAAAGCATGTATTCTGCTTTCCGGGTAGGGAAAGGCCAGATCTCTCTGTGCTCATGTTGGGTATTACGCGATCCTAACGTGCCCTATAATGATCTATTGAACAGCAGTCAGAAGTCTCACTGTTCCACATCTAGGGTCCCATAATTTGTCTTCTACTCTTCTGCAAACCATTCCTTCTCAGATGGTCAGCACTGGTTTTCTAAAAAATAAGAAAATCATTATGATGGATTAGCTCTACTCGGATGTGGTGCTGGTAGCAGGGAAGAAGAGCAGCCCCTGTGTAGTTGATGTGCAGCAGTCAGTTGGCAGGCCAGCCACCGTGCTGCTGAGCATCTCTGCATATGGGTTTTGAAGAGCAGCAGTTGGTAAAGACTCCGGTCTCCTGGTCTGCAGCTGATGACCACTTCCTACACCACTGTGCAGTCTGTTGGCTGAAACTAAATTAATTCCTACTTCTTATCCCAAATGGAAAGATGGAGAACCTCAGCATGTTTCCAGGTGAAATCGTGCCAGTCAGGCAAAAGCACTAGTCTAGCTAGAAAAACATGCCTGGTCTTTTTGCCAGGTATGTTGACTCTGTGGATATCAAAGAAAGAAAATGTGGCTCCATACTGCTATTTACGGAGCAGTGACCACCGGTCACCATGACCCAAGAGCAAAGGCCACACAGATAAGTGGCTTGGCTGGCAGGGCAGTGTGACTGTGCAGTTAGAAGCTGGCAGAAGTATCCAGGGGTGCAAGTGGAACTGCAGGAGTATGTGAATCACATACGCTCTTTGAGGTGACTCCTGACTGCAACATAAAAACCCTACAGCCATTTGCCATAAGCACTGGTGCCAACTGCTCAGTCTCAGTGCGTCTCCTTTGATCACCCAGTATTTGCATAGGTTCTGCATAGACATGTTAAAGTAGGTGTGTAAAGGGAATTAAGGCATTCCCCAAATCCGCAGAATTAATTTTAGTATCTGTTTTAGGGATGCACCAATGAAAAATTGGTGTGTTTGAAAGATGATCAGTTTGTAGGATTAAGCAAGTGCTCCTGCTGGTAGAGCAGAATGAGCACCTGTGAGGGGAAAGGCTGATTAGCTGGGAGCTTCTTTGCTGGCAACAAATCCTGGGGAATACTTTGCAAGTTATGAAATGACTTCACTTGCATCAGCTATACAAGGGAATATGGGTTTTTTAAATCTTTTTATTGAAATTTGCAGAATGCTCCTTTGACAAGGACTTGAAATTGGCGTTTCTTACAAAGGGCCGTGACAACTTCCAGCTGTACTCCCTGGGAAGTTAAGCATGAGAATGATTTGCAAGTGGAATCACTGGCAGTATCCATTTTGCTCAGCTGCGTTTGATATGTGCGTTGTACCTCCAGGAAACTGATGGCCATCTACCCAAACGCTGGAAGTTGAAAACCAGGGCTCTGCTGTGGGGGAACCGGGACTCGGTGCCCGCTGTTGGTCCCGGAGCCTCTCGCCGGGCTCCCGCAACTGCGGCCGTGAAAGAAGCCGACCTCAGTGGGCGGGGACGGCCCGGGGACCGCGTGTGCCGGGGGCAGCAACGGCCGGCTGCCCGCTCCCCTCCCCTCCCTTCCTTTCCCTTCCCCTGCCCGCAGCCGGTTGTGGGAACGGCGGCCCAGCCCGGTCCGGCCCGGAGCGGGGGGGCGGGCAGCGGAGGCGGGGCGGACAACCCCCCCCCCCCCCCCGGCTCCGGGGCGGCGGCGGCGGCAGGGGGCGCCGGCGGGCGGGGCGGTGCTGGCAGGAGCCAGGGGCTCGGCGGGGCCGCCCAGCCCGAGCCGTGGCGTGGCGGCGGGCAGCGGCCCCGGCCCCGGCGGAGGAGGCGGCGGCGGCGGCGCTGAGCGCGGCGGGGCAGGTAAGGGAGCGCTGCGGGCGGGGGGCTGCCCCTGGCCGGGCAGGTGGGACGGCGCTCGGGCTGGTGCCCCGGGGCGACCCGGCTGCATCTGCCGTGCTCCCCGCCCCGACCCCGTTAAATAACTCAGCGGCTCTGGCGGGCGGTGGATGCCGACGCCCGGGCGATAGCGGCGCGGCGGCAGCGGCTGCCCCGCGCCCGGCTCCGAGGGCCGAGGGGAGTCCGCGGGTGTCCCGCCCGCCCCGCGCACCGGGCAGCCCTCACCAAGCGCCGCGGGCAGCGGCAGCCCCGGCCGGGCTGGCCGAACCGGCCCGGCGGCGAACTGCCCCGCACCCGGCCTGGGCGCCCCGGCGAGGCCGCGGCGGGTAAACTTCGCCTCCAGGATGGAACCCGCCGGCGGGCGCCGGGTCTCGGCGCTGCCGGGCTGAACGCCGCGCCTGTCAGCGGCCCGCGCCGTTCGGCCGCTTCGGAGCGTGGGGGCGGGCAGGCACGGTGCAGGGCGAGAGCCTGGAATGGGCTCGGCTGTCCCTGGGAGCCCCTGCGGTGACAGACTTCGTATTTACCACCAGCCTTGGCTCGCCAGTAAAACAGTGCTGTTGCAGAGCTGGGGTGCTTCTCCAGTGGGCTCGTACTTAGTCGTCTATTGTTGGTTGGTAGACTGTGGCTGGAGCAGAGGAACTTACTTGAATTTATCTTCTTTTTGATGCCTGTTGGCTTTAGTCTATCTGATAGTCCCTTTCGTTGTTATACACTTTAACCTAAATATTTTTAGAACCTTGATCAGACTTCTTGGTGTATTTCTGCGCTGCAGGTTCCTGAAGAATAATGCTGAACCTTTTGACAAGCATGGACTTTCCATCAGAAGCGTGTTCTGACATGGAGACCATCTCGGCCTTCGTGCAGAATGTTGCACTTAAAAAACAACGACAAAAAAATTAGTGAAAGTATCATTTTAAATGCTAGGAAATAAGGGGTTAAACGCTGCATTTGTTATTACCGTAACCTGAATTTCTGGACAGATCACTTTACATAAAGTCTGGGACAATGGAAATGACAGGGTGGGAAGAGAGTGTGTGATGACCTTACAAGCCTTTTATTTCGTCTGGCATTATAGGCTGAGGTGAACATCTAGTTCAGACCTTAAATTTCCTCTTTTACAAATTTTACAAATAGTTTCATGTGGATGAAAAAACTACGGGATAAGCGGCTCTATCCTTGCCTAACTGCAAAAGCTGTCACATATAATAAATTATTGTGCCAGTATTACAATAGTAATGGGATATTAAACGAACACATTTTGGCAGTAAGTAGCTGTAATACTTATGTCCTGTTTTGACGTCTGTAGAAGGAGGATTAGCTCAGACAGAATTTGTAGTAGGAGGGTGTGAGTGGGATGAAAAGCAAAAGCTGCTTAATTTTAATCTTCTCAAAAAGGTAACTAAAAGTAGTGCACATGGTTAAAACACATATGCTCCTCTCTCTAATGGCTTTTAATTGTAGTCTCTTAAATATTTTATGTAAACTCAGTAGTGCTGAAACATTAATTTTTCTAAGATTCAATACGTGCTAACCGAGCTCCCTGTTCTGCAAAAAAAGAAGCATCGAGGAATAGCAGAGTCTCGTGGGAAGGTCTGACAACAACAGAGCTATCAAACTGCATTGGTGTAACTAAACCTATATATCTGTACTTAAACAGAGGTGTACCTCCGGTTAGACTTCGGGCATTAGGTGCTTAGTTCTGTTGTTTCAGTTTCATCATTGTGAACTTGCTGTTCTCTAACACCCTTCATATATATTTTTTTTTTTTTTTTTTTTTTTTTTAGTTTTAAAAGCAGGCATCTTGGAATGAACGCACACAAGAAACAATAAATGCTTCAGGGGGTGCAAAACTACTGTCCCCAGTGGAGTTTGCATTCTCCAGTGGTTTTCCAATGGGGTGTATATTTTCACATTCTTATCTTCTCTCACGACCTCCTTAGATGAAAGAAATCTTAACTGTCCTGTGAGGCTTCTTATGTAGGTCTTTGTTCATTTTCATAATCCCATAGGAGACCTTTGAAACTAGGCTTCGGTTGAATTTTTCTGGATGCTTTTTCTGCTGAAGTTGCAGTTTATTTTTTAATTTTTTTTTTTTTAAGTTATAAAAGGCTTGTATCTTAAGTATATCTGCATGTTATTGCCCTAAAGATGAATGATGAATTCATGTGGTCCTAAGTGTGGCTTTTATCTGGATTTATGGTCAGTTCTAGTTGCATTTTCTCTTCCTCTCCCCAAGGTTTTTATTCTCTTTTAACTAATAAAAAAATATTGGCAATTAATATGCAAAAAACCACCGTGAGATGCGTGTTGCTCACAAAGATGCATCAAATGAGCGTAGGAATTAAATGTTAAGCCACCTACTAACATATGCTTTATGATTTAGATATGATTAGATTTAAGGTTTATGATGGATGCTTCAAAGGAGGTGGTGGTACCTTAATTGTTCAGCAGGGTGGAGTCTTCAAGTCTGCTGCTACCAGAATGATGAAGGTGCTCTCAAGGAGTATTGGGAAGCGCACACAAAACATGCAGCTATTGCTTTAGGTGTTAAAGAAACCATTTGGTGAAGGAAGTATGAGAGTATTAAAGAAGATGGAGTTTGTTATAGGTAATACAGGAAGATTTTGGGAGTTACTGGTAGATGCACAGGGTAGTGACTGATAAGACATGCACGAAAAGACGGTATGGCAGCACAACTGGGCTGGCAAGCACTCGGCTAGCAGGTACAAATGCTGCTAGGCAGCAGCCTCAAGGGTGAGGAAAGATTTGCTTAAAAAGAACCTTAATGGTCCAAACGTTGGGCAAACAGTGTGGTTTGGCTCAAAGCTGTTCAAGCAGTGTGTCGCATTTGGGAAGGTTTTAAACACGGCCTTTAATCTTGACTCGGTGGGAGAGGGAATCAGTAAGTGAGCTATGCATTGATTCGCATTCAGAAGGTTGTATTTAAAAATACTCTAGCTTGGGTGGTAAATTATATATTAAAATGAAAACTTAAATTGTATAGCAAAAAGGGAAGAAATGCCAAGTGGCTGCGAGGAGACTTTAAATGTAAATTTCATGGAAGATTTCTACTTGCATGGATTTTCATGTTGTGGTAACTTTACTGGAATTGTAGTAAAATATTGCAGTACTGATAAAAAGATTGTGCTTTAAAATACACTTTTTTTTTTTTATTCTTTGAAATGTTTTCCAGAATACTTTCTGTAACAAATGCAGGCCAATGTATGGTATAAATTACATAGAAATAGAAGTGGAAGCAGTTGATCATAAAGCTACATATAGGATGATGATGACTGAAGATTTGTGTAGCAGCTTTCCAGAAAGATACTAGAAATGTTGTGCAGACCATGACATGCTTCATGTTCTGTTAAAATTAGGCTGCACTTTGGTGAAACCCAAACGGAGTCCCCTTAAGGGAGCATTTAGTTTCGCATTTTAGGGCAAAAAACAATTTAGGGCAGAAAGCCTTGGAAATTTTATTGTCTAAAAATTGTAGCGGAGGATACATGAGTCTTAACTTATGTCAATGCAGGAGCATGTAAGCTTTACCCAGGTGGCTTGCTTTGTGGCGTTGGGCTTAGGTTAGAATTCAGAATTAATCTTGTTTGTCTTGAAAGGTCTCTGATTACAGCTTGGTGAGACGTTTTCCTGCTCAGTGGAGAAATAAAGAGTGGGAAGGTGTACTGTGACAATCAGTGTTTATGATTCTTTTTAAAAAAACAGATAATGTTGTTTACTGTGTTCAGATAATGCCTGAATCATAAGTGTAATGGTTCATCCTGAGCAGCAAAAAAGACCATTTTTACTGTGCAAGATGATAATAACATTTGTCAGGAGGGCTACAAAGGTGGATGGTAAGTGTATGGTTGTGCACCAAGTGGTTCTGATGACAGAGGATTCAGAGCAAGATTGACAGGCTGTTTCGTATTGATTAGAGAGGAAAATTGGGCATTGAAAAGGTAGATAGCTGGTATATTTATTAAAAACAACTGATTTGTGGAAGCTGAAATAATTAGGCTTATTTGTTTGAACCGCAGGGTAAAAGAGGTTGTTCAGAAATGCTGCGTGAAAATGCTATCGGTGACTTTTCCACCTGTTTCATCCATAGTTTCTACAGCCACCCTAAACATTTTCATGTACCAAGTCTGAGGTCAGTTTCCCCCAGAAAGTTGTCATATGATTCATGGCTTCTCTTGGGGGGGGAAGCATAACTTTGTCTCAGTGTCTGCTATGATAAATTCCACAGTTATTAAATAGTGGAAGATACCGTACTGTGTTTTCCTAATGCTGATAGTCTCTGGTGATAAAAAGGGAGGCCCTGGGAATACCTGGTACACTCTGGTGATGATATTTTGAAAGGACAGAGTGATACTGACACTGGATCTTGCACTTTGCCATATGTTTCATGCTTTGTTCATCGTCCTCACATCTATGGTTGTGGTGTTGGTTTACTGATTGCCCCTGAAGTAGAATTCTGAACACAGGCTTGCATTTCTGTCTGTGAAGACTTTTGGGTACCTTCATGAGGAGCTTCTGTTGGGCCAATAAATTGTGAAAACAACTTTGTGGAACTAAACAACAAAAATGTGGGCAATGGGCCTTTCACATGGAACTGTAGGACTTCATGTTTAATGCCAGCGCTGATTACCTAAACTTATTTGTAATTTTCCAAGAAATATATCGCCTTCTTGCATCTTTGTGTTCAGGTTGTCCCTAACTGTAAGATGACGTGTTTCTAGAGGTTAGCTTGTGCTGCTGCCATGAGGATCAAGGAAAAAACAGGCATGCTGTTTTGCCAGCAGCACGGCAGTTTTCCCAGTATGTTGCCTGTGTTATTCCCCATTCAGCTATCCAGCAGCCAGGCAAGTTGGCAGTTGTACGAAGTGTTGTGGGAAGAAAGGGCAGCAGAAAATGCTGACTGTCTGCTGCTGCATCTGTGTAATCACCATTCTGGGGTTAGATTGCAGGAAGATGACAAAATTGCTGAATAAAGTCTGGTTAGTCTTTTTTTTTTTTTCTTTTCTTTTTATTTTTTTTCTTTCCTTCTCTCCAGTATGAGCTGCCAGATGTTGGTGCTGCAACCGGCGATAGTATAACCTGCAGAGAGGAACAAAAGTTTTCAGTTTGGAAGACAGGAAACAGCAGTGTATATCCAATGCTGTAATTTTGAACACTTGTGATTGTGTAGAGGTGATTGAAGTGTCGGGTCACCTGGCATGCGATGATAGGATGGAACAGATCTCATAGCAGAGCCATCGCCAGGAGAAAAAGGATTTTGGGATGAGGATCAAAATATAGCTTGAGCACAAGGATAGAGTAGGAATGTAATCGTTAATGAAACAAACGTCAGCCCTTCCATCCCTCTTGCACAAACACTTCTAACATCAGGTTGTTGCACTGCTATTTTTCACATGTGTAATTTAGATAATTTAGTATAATTGTGTTTTACTTCATGGAAAGCTCTCAGCAATGGCCAAATCACCAGATGTGAAATGCTGTGTTTTAGGGTAAGCTGAAGGAGTGGCAGGTAATGGGTACAGGTGGAGTCGTGGGTGAGTTGCCAGGGGAACTTGGTGGATTCAGATTCTAGCAGTTTTCCAGAGAGTGAGGGATAAAGGACCAGCTGAAGAAGGGTTACAAGATGGGATGGCAAGTAGGCTGAAGAGCTTGGATTAATTAAGTCGGTGATCTCTTACGACTTAACTAGAATCTCCCAGATCTGTTCAATTTGAATGCTGCGAGCAAATCAACCTAACTGTGGGGAGCCCCTGAGAACTGTGGGCCTGTGACCTTTCAGCATGAGAATATATATGTGTGCAGGCAGGTTATAAGTGGACCCAGTATAACATCATCTGGAATGAAAAGAATAAGGACAGCTTTGGGAGCTCAGGTCCTATTCTCAAATCCATCTAACCTGAGTGGAAGGGTAGACATGCAGAGGAAAACATCATCCTTCATACTAACATCATCTCAAATGTTGGATAGGATAAATTTGACCTGGTGTGGGAAAATAAATATTTACCTACATTTATGAGCTTTCTTCAGTGATCTGTTTATTCAGCTTGACTTCAGTGGTTGATAGCAACAAGCTTTGAGTGCATCCCTGCAGTGTTTGCTTTCAAAGTGAATGCCAGAAGAAGATACTTGCAGCATAATACAACCCCTGACACTGGAGCAGAAGGAGGCAGGTTCCTGTCCAGAGGCATCTTCAAAGGTCTATATTGGAAGTGCACGCAGAGGGGAATATTATAGTACAAGAGAGAATTGTTCAAACATTTAAAATTGTAAAGAGTAAAAGCTTAACAAAAAAAACCAAACCCACAATCCAAGCATGTTAACTGCTTTCCCTTTGCGTGCTTTTTGGAGCTGTGATGTTATCTGATCCGCCACTGGCTGTGATCTGTGTGTGATTAGCATCTATGCTCATACAGCTACGAGCATATGGTATACTGTTTTAAAATTGTGAGTTTAAAATAATTACATTCCGGTGCTGTTTTTTAGAGAATTATTTAATTGTCTGTATGTTCTGGAACGGTTTTGCTCCCAATTAATATTCAGTTCTGGCCTGGAGCCATCAAAATCATAAGGTTTCTTTCAAGTTTCATAATAATGTTAAAGAGTTGCTCAGTTTCCTTTAAGGAAGTAAGAGCACTTCCTTTGTTTTTGTTTTTACTTTCCATGCTGTTCAGAGGCATGTATGACCTATCATTGCGTAGGAGAAAGAGTAGGAATATGGTTATGCTCCTGAAGTGGACGACGAAGATTTGGGCTTATGACAGACTTTGCTAGATATTAAAATTTTGTTTCCACAGGGCCTCCAAAGTGAGGTGCTGGACTGGTGGGTTGTTACTGACTTCGCGTTTTTTTTCAGGTTTCTACAGAGCAACATATGCAGCTGTAGGACACTGACCTTATTTCCAACCACAGAGAGGTAGTCAAACCAGACCGAAGCACTTATTGAGACGTTTGTCTGAATGGAAACGTCTCTTGAACTAAGGGTTTAAATGGACTGAAAGAAACTGAAGTTAAGGACACCTACTGCTTGAAGTATTTCATGCTCTCATACATTTGCTGTTCAAAGAAGTAAATCAAGTGAGACCTATAAAGTCATCATAGTTGGAAAACCAAAGCATGGAAACTTTCAACAATTCATAAAAGGAGCATGAAAATGAGAGAAGAGGTAGTAAAGCTAGTAAAGGAATTGCAGTAGTCTTTTCAGTACCTATGATTTGGGTATGCCACGAAGTCTGACTTTTTAAAAGGGGAATGGTTTGTGATCCAAAGTTATTTAAAGACTGTTTAAAGCTTTGTAATTTGACAGACTTTATTATAGACTGGATTTTATCGATAGACTTAGCACAACAGTGAAGTTTCTCTGTGGTTTGAAAGGAAGTAGTTCATGCTGTTCAAATGGTCTGTTTAAAATGCAGCTTCAAATTCAAAACCGCATCTATCAAATTCAAAACCTATCTTCAGAGCATCTGCTGCACTCTGAGAGACCTTACAGCAGTGGTAGATCTGCAGGTTTCTTCCTGTTGAACAAAGTGGTCTTTCCCAGTCTTCATTTTGGTAATCTAAAACATGTAGGTTCCTTAGAGCTGGGGACTTTTTTTAGCTTTTTGATTCATTTGAGCAGGTTTGTAGCAGGTGTAGTATAAAATGAATAGTCCTGATAGGCTGAGATGAGGGAAAGGAGATTTGGGAAGGGAACAGCAAGAGAAACTTCGATTCTTTGAAATGTTACAAAAATGCACGTGGCAGCAGCATGTGCTTGGTTTTAATGCTATTTGGAGTAGAACTTTCATGGGGCTTTTTTTCTTATCTTAGTGAGGTGCAAGGAGATGTTCTAAAATCTTTTATCTATAGCACAGAATCAATCTGCAGCAAATATGTTTCTGTATAAACCCTGTCCTCAAACAAATGGTCGACTGCAGACTAGTGTGCGAACTAGAAAATGTAGAGTTTAATATTTACATGCAGTTTCCCTGTTTTATCAGACAGAAGACAAAAGTATTTGTTCAAAATCCTCCAATTTGTTTCCAAATTTTTTCTTTGCTAGAGAAGGGGATGTTGTTAGTCAGCTTTCAATGATGCTTTTTCCTGTTATTTAGTGGGCTTTATGTTCTTTCTTTTACCTAATAGGAATATAATAAATCTTTATTATGTATGCATAGTTAGAAAAACTGAAAGGTACTGCATCTTGAGTTTAGTTTTTTGTTTCTGTTAAAGTGCATAGGTGTGAAACCCAAGGGTGAAAGAAGGCCCATGTTTTGCTATCATGTTTGTAGAAATTGATTATACGTCCATTACAACCTAAAAAATAACAGCAACGGTATAAATTGATTGTAACAAGAGGTGTAGTGAGGGCATAGTGGGCTTAGCACCTCATCTCTGTAAATTCTGAAGCAGGAAAACCCAATGGAAATCTACGCTGGCATTCCTATGTTTTGACGGCTTGCTTGGCAGTGTACTGGGTTACAAACAAGCCCAGCAAAATAACCCAGGTACATCGTGTGGCATCACAGCATCCCTCCCCATTCCTTCCCTGGATGCATCCTGCAAATGCAATCCTATGGGTCCCATACTGGATGCAACCAGCAACAGCAAAATTAAAAATTGGGTCATATTTAGTGCTTGCAAGCAGTGACATAAATACAGACAAATAAAAAAAGTTTTGCGGACCAAAAGAGATTAAGAATTGTTTCCAACTTGTGCACCTACAGCAATTTTGGTGAATAACCAAGGAAAGAGAAATACTGTGTCTGTTATTTATACCTTTGGTATAGGGACATGCTGTATATATTATTATGTAGGTTTTTGGCATTTTTGGTGTGTGTGGTTTCTTTTTTTTTTTTTAATATACAGGTACTGGCAGAATTTAGATCACTTGGGTAGGTGGGACTTGCAAATATGTAGAGGTACAGACTCTGTAAAAAGGACCAGATTGTGGAGATGGTTTGCAGTGGCAGATGACAAAATAAGTCATCCTGTCTTCCTCTGGAAAACAGCAACGAGGGGCAGAACTGTGTGGCACCTATTAAAAGTAGAGGAATACTTCTCTACAGCTGATGGAAAGCAGGATCGGCATGACACCTGTGACTTGGAACCCAGAAGCCTTGTAGGAGTGCAAATATTTGTTATTGGAGAAGTCAGTACTTAGACAGTTGTTGCCAACATATGTCTCTGCTGATGCTGAAGGACTGGAGTTCACAGGTTCCTGTGGGTGCAGTGTGGAGCTTTTGCTGTGTATCTCCCTTACCATGGAGCAGAATTCAGCAGAAGAGGTTCTTGTCTCGGCTCTGAGCCCCCCGGAGTGAAGAGATATGGCAGAGCATCAGTGACTGACAAGTATGACTAAAAGTACTAATCAAAAGAGAGAGAATGCATGAGGTGGCAAGCATGAATTTTGATGCTGACCATCACTTTGTCCTCTGATCCAAACAGATGTCTAAATCTGGCAGAAAGTAGAACATAAAGGAGACTACAGACAGGCTGCAATAAATATTCCATAATTGTTTCTGTGTGCAATCCTGCTTTTCCTCTTTGTTTACGGTCGGAGCTAATTTAGACTCTAGTAAGTTCCTCCAGGCAGGGGCATGTTGTTTTAGTGTTGTGGCTGATGGGACCCTTGTGAAGCTGGCAGGAGGAAAAATGCCTCTGCCATCAGGATGCTGCCAGAGCCTGGGCACGAAGGCAGAAAACTCTTCAGGTTGAGCCTCTAAGTGTTCTGGAAGAAAGGGAAAGGAGATGAAATTTAAAATATTTTAATTTATTTATTTTTAAGGGAAATAGGTATAGGACAGAGAAATGATAGTTCAATTGCAGCTGTTCAGAACTTCTCTGATATATACTGATAGCTTTAGGAGTATCAGAGACTGGAGAAGGAAAAGAGTGGTCTGGGGCAATGGCATCATCCCAAAGGAATTAGATGTTTACTTATACTTTGGCACTGTAGTTTCCTTCATCTTTAAGTTAGTTCATGCATTTACTTTTTTTTTTTTTTTTTTGTCCTCCCCTTAATCCTAGTGCTAGGAGCTACCGATTATGTAGAAATAACTGCAGTACTGGTACCTTTTAGTGACAACATGTCAAATGATTGTGCTTGGTTTTAAAACACACTGTTTCAGTATTCGTATGTTTTTAAGTGCAATTTCTAAATGTTGCTGAATAAAAAGGATATATTTACAGGTTACAATAATGTTTGTTCCAAAAATTGTTTGAATTGTCAAAAGCATTTGGTTTTAGAAGTGGTTAATTGCAAGGTGATTAGTGGTCAGAGTACAGGGGAGGTAAGGCAATACACCTAAATGGTACGCTGTGGAAGTGTGAAAAAGGTAAAAGAATCAAACAGTTAATGATCTTTTCATGCTTTTTAACAGTTCCCACACTTTTTTCAGCTATCTTTGTTCAAGAAAACATGGGCATAATTTCATCAGAAAACTCACATAACTTTAAGGGAATTCAAGAAACCAGGAGATTTCTGGCTGCAAAATAAGTCAACTTGAATGCTGGGAAACCCATGAAGGATAGTTGTAGTGTTATAATGTTACATTAACTACAGCATTAATGCACTAAACATAACTTGAATATAGGTATGTCTGCATGACTGTTTTTATTGACCAATTTTAAGAATTTCATAGACTTGTAAG
Organism: Vanellus vanellus; assembly: GCF_965231255.1. Lineage (NCBI taxonomy): Eukaryota > Metazoa > Chordata > Aves > Charadriiformes > Charadriidae > Vanellus > Vanellus vanellus. The sequence goes on along the minus strand of NC_138913.1, from coordinate 22,514,397 downwards.
TTCTAATTTAAATGAAATAAATATATTCTAAAGGACTTGGACTCACAAAAATCAAATGCAAATCTAAACTATGTAAAAACTTGTTCTGTTGGCGTCTTTTAGCTGCTGATCTCTGAAAGAAGGCAACTTGAAACGGTGATATGACAGAATGGAAAAGCTGGAAACTGTCTTTTGACAGTTTTCAAACCTGAAAGTTGGTTAGGAGAAAGAGATGTTTAAAATGTTCGCCATGTTATCTGCTTGTGCACCTTGAGATTTTAAAAGCCAAGATCTCAGACTCAAGTGGACCTTTTGTTTTGAGAACAGGGGATTATTTTCAAGGTGTGGTCAAATTGCAGTATGCCTAATGGTCCCTTCATCCCTTCTGAATGCTAAGGAACTCTTCACCTTTACTTATTAAATCCAGCTGTAAATTTGCTACACTATGAAAATAATGAGTGCTGGAGAGAAGGGCAAAATTGTTTGACTTCTGTTTGAGCTCTGTTAAACCCTTAGGTTTAACAAAGTGAGAGCTTGTGTTGGTTGCTTTGACAGACTGCACAATATTGCTGTGCCATTTTCAATAGCTTTTGCACATCTCAAGACCAGCTGTGCCCATGTGAGGATTTTAGAATTGACTAGGTAAGGAAGACGCTTGGAATGGGAGCAAAGAGAAATTTAGATGTAGATATTTTAATGTTCTAAATACTAAAATATATTAAGCTGAGGCAACTTAGCTGTTTGTTGGTTGGTTTGTTTGTTTTTAAATCAGATACTTGCTGCAAAAAGTTACTTGAAAATAAAATTGTCTTCTAAGTAGCTATTAGTTTTTACATAGCAAAACGTAGCTATGCTCTGTTAGATAGGTGCTGCTTCCTGCTGTTTCTGTGCATCATTACCATGGAGTAGTACATGTTGCCTTTTTTTACCATGGCTTTCCTTATCTTCGCTTACTTTTTTTTTTTTTTTTTTTTTTTTTTTATGAGGCTGCTGACCTGTTTGTACTTTCAGTCAAGTTCTGTGTTCCCTGTGGTTACTAACTTCCAGGAGAAGTCATGGGGTGGGCTAGCCTGAGTAACATTTACTGAGCAGGTTTTATTTAATTTTTTCAATCATGAGCTGGTTTTACTTTTTTAGAAATGCACTTCTTTTTAATGCCAAGTGATGTGACCTATTTCTCAAAATGTTTTGCTGTTTTTGTTTTTTTTTTTTTTTTTTTTTAAATGGAATGCTTGTTTCTTTCTGATGGGAAAATGAAGAATTATGACTAACAAAATCACAGATGCTAGCTTTGTTACTTTGTGATGCCATGCAAAATGCAACTTCATTGTTGCACGAATCATATGTCCAGTTTAAATTGCTGCCGTTACCGTCAGCTGCAGGGGTTTTGCGAGGGTTTCCTCAATGTGATGATTACAAGCATGAGTAACTAAATAGGTTGTGCTGACCAGACAATTGGTTCTGCTGAGTGTTCCCGTTGCCTCTCGCTTCTGGTGTGTGCCGTAAATCTGTGTAGCACTGGTTGATTTGGTCATAACCACAAGAGCCCATCCGCTATTTTTCATTCCTGCAGGAAAAAAAGCAAATCCTTGGAAGCACCAAAGAAAAGGTTTGGCTTACATCACTTGCCGACGCAGCTATATTCTGCAATTTCCAATTTAAGAGTATGGAGTTCTTCAGCTGTCTGAGAACGTCTGGATGCTGGACTTGTGGGTTTTAGTAGATGAAAAATGTACTGCCTGGTAGTCTGCTGCCAAATGTCTGGGGAATAATTGATGGAACATCACGAGTTAAAGTGAAAGTAAGGCAGAAGTCTTCATTATAATTGTATCAGGAGCTGTCACCTTCATTTCCGATGTCTTCAAAAGAGGTTTTGTCAGAAAGTAAGTCTGCAGATGTAGATGAAAGATAAAAGATGCATCAAAAAGCAATTACAATTAAAAACTCTCTTCTGCAGTGTAGAGACATCAGACTAGTAAGTGGGTTCCTGTGTTCTTCCGTGACTTTTTCTAAAACTGTTTATGAATGGTACTCCAAATCAACCTTGCATTGTAGGCTTTTTGCTCTCCCTCCTCGGCTCTGTGAGCTTGCTACAAAATATACCTCTGTCTGTCTTTGGCGTATAGTTAGGTACAGACTTAATGCTACCTTCCTTTTTGGGCAAAATCACCGTTTCTCTTTGCTGTTTCATTGCAACCACTTTTGCTCACTTGTATTTCGGTAGACAATGTCATTTTGATGTACCACATCAGATAAATAACGTAATTTTATTGAGGCAGACTTTGAAGAGTACTATTGATTATTTATGGAGACATGCTATTTTAATCAAGTAAATTCATTTAAGCTGTCATGGTGAGTCAGTGTAATAATGTGCTTATGCTTCATGCTAGATAGTAGGTTTGTATTCTAGATGGATTTGGGTGGTTTAGAGGATGTAACAGTATCAGTCAGTTGGCTCAGAAGTATGGCAGCGGTGGTTTAATGTCATGTCTAACCTCACGAGCACTTTGAAAGCATTGATGTCAAGTTATTTCAGGGCCTGACTTAAAATAATCAAAAGAAATCGTTTAGCTAGTCAACCCTGCAAAAATGCTGTCTTCTATGATTTGCACAGGAGGCGAGGGGATAGCGGGGGGGGCCTTGCATGTGGAGCACTTGCTAGCAATACCCAGCCAGTGCTGCACAAAAAGTAGGTTAGTCACGCCAGCTGGTCTGCTGGGAGCTACGTGCTTAGTCGAGGCTCTTAGCAGACCTGCCGCTCGCCCGGCATTTCTAGCTAGTAACTAACTTTTCCAGTGAAAAGGCCTAAATCAGGGAATGTGACTTGACCAGATTTTTCCAAGAGCCTCGCAGAAGCTTGGCGAGTCTCCTGACTCCTTCGCCTGGCCTTCAGTTGCAAGACTGTTTTTACGCTTGTGTGAGCATGCAATAGCCTAGCACCTTACACTAGCGCGGGTTGGCACCGTCTCGTGAGATTAGGTAAGAGCGGAGGGTGCTGTAAATGCTGTGAGTCATTCTGGCGTGTTTTAATGAGTTGAGACTTTTGGACTGTATTTAAAAGAAAAAGATAAATTCTGTGGGTGGGTAGGTAGGTATGCTGCAAAAGGTGGCTCAGAAATAGCCTTTTAATTGTCTGCATTTTGATATATATAGGATGTTTTATTAACGACTACCCTTCAGAACATCTAGACTGCTTGTCTGTCACGCTGACAATTAGTGTTGCTGAAATAAGTTTGGGGTTCTGTAGGTTGTCTTTATCAAGTCCTGCATTCATAGAATCATTTAGGTTGGCAAAGCCCTTTAAGATCGTTGAGTCCAACCGTAAATCTAACCCTGCCAAGTCCACCGCTAAACCATGTCCCTAAGTGCCGTGTCTTTTAAATACCTCCAGGGATGGTGACACAACCACTTTCCTGGGCAGCCTGTTCCAGTGCTTGATAACCCTTTTGGTGGAGAACTTTTTCCTCATATCAAATCTGAACCGCCCCTGGTGCAGACCCGTTCTCAGGGATGAGTGTAAATCACTGCTTTTCTGGCACGCATCAGAAGCTGCTGCTCCCAGTGCTGAGTTCCACCTCTTCTGCAACGGTATGGTGCTTACTCACCTTGAAAAACAGTAATGACTTGCTTATCTCTGAAGCAAAGAACCAAGGTCCGCACCTGGAGACCAGCAAGGTGGTCGTGTCAGTTGTTGGTAGAATTGACCTTTGAGTACTGAAAGTTTACGGCGTGGGGCTGGGGAGGCTGGGCCGTGACCTGCACCCTGCCCTGTGCCCAGCGTAAATAGGTAACGATCAATATTCTCTAAATGTCCGGTTAGCCGCAGTTGCTCTGCAGCAATGTAGCCTCTTGTGGTGTGGTAGTGTATTCTGAAGACCCAAAACCTGTTTTGATGTGTGGTTTGCTTTTTGATCCGTCTGCATATAAAAATAGCTTTGTGGGGAGATAAGGTTGCTTAGCTTCTTATTTTCCCGCCTCTCGGGCTGTTTTATCTTTTTTAGCTTACAAATGCTCACTGAAGTGAGCGCTCACAATGCTTATTGTACTGTCTTCACGAAATACGTGCTGGCTAAGTGCCGCTTTTCCCTGGGAGTAACTCGTGTGCCAGCATGGAGGAGCAGAAGCCTCAGTACTCGGTCTTACCGACGTTCACCCGATTCCTGGCAGTTTGATGTCAAGTCGGAGCTGATGACAAATTGTATTGACAGGCTCTTACTTAACAGATATTTAAGTTACTCAGCAGGAGCTGTTTCTATTCCTCATAAGGTGTAACACAGCGACTTTTAATTTGTTAACAGGCCAAAGTATATTTAAAAGAAAAACCTTTCCACCTGGTTTATAATTTGACTGTTGCACTTAAAACTAAATGTTTTAAAACTTCTGATCTTGCAATTGAGGTTTAAAGCTAATTAAGCTTTTTCTCTAAAACGTTTTGCTAACACAAGGTGTTTATGATCTCCTTTTTTCCAGTCTTGCAATTTTTCCTTTTTTTGTGGCAACTTTTTTTATGCAGCAACGGTATTAATGAGTGTAGACTGTGCACAAGACCTCTTGTTCCTGAGAGCTTTTTAATAGATTTTACCTTCTCCTCCCTGCTAAGGCTGATTTTGCTTTTTCCTGTGGTTCCCCTTCTGTTCTTCCATCTGTTTGGTTCAACTGCTTTATTCTCTCCTGGTGTTTTGTATACACTAATCCTTATACCTTCTACCTTTTGCAGCTTTGTTTAGTTTCAGTGGTTTAGTTCAGTTTAGTTTCAGCATACCTTTTACTAAGATGTTCCAGGATGAGCTATGATTTTGTGAAATTGAGACTGTTAAAATGATTCCGTGTGGCTGCTTTTTTTTTTTTTTTTTTTTTAAACTTCATTTTTATAACTGCTTGCACATGCCATTTATGGTGCTGTTTGGCATTTTGGAAAAATACTGTAATAGCTCTGGTTTCTTGCTTCTCGGATTCTCCAGTTCTTTCCATTTTTCCACAGTTTCCAAGAGCTGTAAAGGTAATTCTCTAAGTAAAATGAGATGGAAAGACCTCAATCCTGCAAAATGTACATGCATAATGCATTTCACTTACTGCAAGCCCTGCTGCCTTCATTTCTGGAAGATCACCACTTACGCTTTGGGTTCCATTGCTTTGTGTACTATGGTAGTCACCTTGGGCCAACTCGTAGATCCCACAACTCTTCTTAAGACTAACTACAAAAGATAAAATAAGAAACTCAGTGAGTCATGAGACATTTTCAAATATACTAATGAGAAAATTAATTGGGGGGGGAGGGGGGAACCTGAATTTTGAGGTTATGATTTTACATAGTTTATCAGTGCTCAGAGACCGAGTTAAAAGCTTGCCAAGATGGTTAGTTTTTGGAGCGAAGCAGAGCTTTGATAAAAAAATATGTATTAATTGCATGTATATGTAAGCTTTTTCATTCTCAAAAGCAGGAAATAAGCAAGGGATCTATTTCCACGAGCAAATAAGTGCTGGGGCAAAAAGAAACATCATTGAGGGGAAAAAAAGTTATTTTCTGTCAACATGTTTGGATGTGCTGTCATAAACAGAGCTCAGTTCAAAGGGTCTGGGAATCTCAGAAGATTTCTTTCAAGACTAACCAATTTCCTGCAACATGCTGTCAGTGCTAGGAAAAAGCCTCTCGCACATAAGAGCAGCTGGTTGTTTAAATAAAAAAAATAAAAAAGTGCGTGTGAGAACACCACCCACCCCTTATATAGAGCCATTTTCCAATGGAAAATTGACATCTGTGAAAAAAGGCCACTTCAGCAAATTCTGTGCACTTCAGGATGTCATTTTGCTAGGAAGAGTGTGTTTTTTACTGAAGGTGCATGCTTCTCGTTTGGGTGTTTTCAGGAGAGGGCTGGGGTTTTTTTGGTCTTTTTTTAAAAAAAAAAAAAACAACCAACACTTTTGCAATGAGTTATTTGAGTTTTGAAGTTTTATTAAACACTTGATTTGAAATATATTGTTCTGGTCCTCATCAAAACAGTTGTTTAAAATATTGTTACAAAGAATTATTCCAGGTGTTAATCTTAAATCAATATACTTTTCCATTCTCTGCGTAGTGGTATTGGTAATTTTTCTTACTCTGTTCTCTTAATTAAGAATTGTGAACTTTGTAAAAGAGCTACCAGTTAGAGAAACTAATTTTTAACCTGTGTTTAAAAGTGTATGTACCTTTTTAACATGTTACAGGATTATTTTGTTTCTAGGGATGACTTACAAATTGTTCTTGAGAGCCCTGAAGTAGTAATATTTTTGTTGTGATTTGCTTTGCACAGGGGCAAGAGAATTTTGTTAAAGAACTGTTGACTGTGTTATGACATCAGCATTATCCCTGTGTTAGTAGGAGAAAACTTAATTTTATGGGAAATGGCATTTTTTTCAATTTACTTGAAAGTTCTGTCTTACGTAAATATAGTTTATCGTATAACTGGGGTGAAGACAACTTGTTGAAACTGTTGTTGCCAGTGTGAATTGCTTCATGTGCTTACCTGTGAGAAATAACTTGACACTGTCAAAAGCATATTTGAATTTTCTGTGCTATAGCTGATGCTTCCACATCTGAAATACATTTACCAATGTTTTGTTTTTTGCAGGAACCATTGATAGATGAAGATGAAACCATGAAGAGAAAGCAGAACGAATAATAATGCTTTTCCGAAACCGTTTTCTGTTCTTGCTGGCTTTGGCAGCCTTATTAGCCTTTTTGAGCCTCAGTCTACAATTCTGTAAGTGTCCTCTCCATTTGCTTTCTATATATAGTGGTCTATAGGTGTGTTTAAAAATAGCCATGCTTGCATGTTGTTTAAGCATTCTTTCTGTATTTAAATATTTGTGTGGTTTTGGTTTTTAATAGGAAAATAAATATAAAAATAAAAATAGTTTTGTGTGTCATATAGGAATCTGTACAATCTAGAGACTTTTCAAATCATGCTATGAGAAAAAAAATATTAATTTTGTAGTGCAATTAAGTGACTGAATTCTTCCATGAAAGCAAGACAAAACACATTTGAGTAAAAACTGCACATTGCATCAGACCAGACAGGATTGAGATAACTGCTGTGAGAGGGTTGAGTGTTGGAACTTCTCCTTATTTGTACCCTCGCATTAGGAAACTTAAACAGTTGAATTGGCTCATCACAAGTGGCCCTTTGTTTAAGAAAAGATAATTTACATTGTGCTTCAGGTCAATTAATCATGGGTCAGTGCAGGGGGCTGTCATTTACTGAGGGCTAGGCAGGAAGGTGGTGCTGAATGTGGGTTAGTGTGTGTTGACACATGAGCATTGTGCCATATGACGGTTTATCACCTGGTTCGTGAACGGTAACGTTTGGTAGGTAAAGTGATGTTGTGTGTAAATCTAATATCTACTAATACACACTGATATAATTAGCCGCTGTTAGAAGGCAAAGAAAAATGCACATCCACGGTGTAGGGTAACATTCTTTGTTGTTGCCTTGTATCATGTTTTACTGTAAGAGTGTGGGCTTGCTGGTTTATGCTTCTTTTGCATAGTGGAAAAAAAAATATCCAACCAGCAAACACCAAAACCAAATGAAGAAAAAAAACCCTAAACAAACCAACAGAGGAATACTTTAGGTTTTGAATATGTCTTTTGCATATGATGGACAACTTAAAAACAAAACAAAGGGGGGTGGGGTGGGAAAGAAACGTGATTTTATGTTGGTGGTTTTTTTTTTTTCCTCTGTGTGTCTATTTAAACTCACTTGCATATAGTACAGGGACCTGTGGCTCTGAATTGCTTTTTCAGCCTTTGATGGGTCCATGCCAGTGGGTCTGATTGGGTCTGATTGCAGCTTGTTTTGCCCATTAGGCTCTTTATGGCTCTGCCCTTGACATTATATGGTTGGTTATAAATTGTGTATACGGTGAAGGTCCTAAAGGAACTTCAGCTGAAATATGAAACTGAATTGTTAACAAAAATGAGCTTTATTTGGAGATGAGGAGGTAGGCATATAGGAGAGTAAATCATCAAAAGAGGAAGCTATTTTCCACTTAATTAGAAGATAGTATTTGTGCAAGAGGAGTTCCAGGAGATAAAGGTGTTTGAGGGGTGCTTTAAAAAGCACTTAACCTTCAGCAAGCAGCCATCATGAAGCTTAGTGCCAATACCAGAAAACATATAGAAATTTTTACATAATGAGATCTGCAACACAGGCTAGCAGGAACCAAGTCATTTATGACATACAGGTAACCTGATATTGTAACTTCTACCAGCTTCAGCTTGTAGAGAGACTAGTTCAAACTTGGACCAAAGACTATCTCTAAAGCAAAGACAAAACTCTCTTCTTCTGTCGCAATGTAAAACTATTATGGAATTTCTCCCACCTGAGAAATTTCAGAAAACCTCTGTCAGCCCCTCTGATACTGCATGATATGCAGCACTTTATGGGATAGTGCATTGAAGGACAGAAAATTTAGGTGCCCAGCTCCACGGGACATAGACACTATGTATTCAGTAGATCTGTATTTACTATTTGTGTCCTAGTGCCATGTTGAAGGTCCTTCCTTGCACTGAATCTGTTCTTAACACGTGACATAGTTCAGAGGCACACATCCCTTGCAATTAGATTCTCACTGTTACACAATGTGGTAGTAGTGTCGTCTTGTTTCATGTATAAAGCTTTTTTCTGAAAGCAAGATGCTTCTTTTCTTTTTCTTCAGACTGTAAAATTTGGTTTCCAAATTTTGATCTCTTCTTGGCTGCCTGCAGAAAAATTTTGGTTATACTGCTTTAGAATTTGTGTCGGACTATGGAATGAAAATGAGAGTTTATACATTTAGACACAGGAAAATGTGCAAGCCACCCTTTTTATTTGTTGGTTTTGTTTTTGTTTGTTTGAAGGGAGTTACCTCCTGAAGCATTTGGAGTGGAAATGGATATTTTATGCTGTTATGAGATTGATTCGCTATGAACAAGCAGCGCACAGCTTTGTGGAGGAGGGCTGGTCATTTTAAAACATACTACTGCTTTTTTAAGCAGTGAATGTTGAAAATGTCTCTTCCTTTCAGTGCTAAATTTGTTTAGAAAAGTGAAACAGTAACATTAAATGCACAATTATATAAATGGTACATATCTTCTTTTTTTTAAACTTCTGCAGATCATCACTCCCATAAATGCTTGATATTTTATCCCCTCTTGTCCACAAGTGGAACTGCAGTGATTTGAAGCCAGTCTTGTGAGTTGTAGCTGACTCTGAAGCGAAGGGAGTAGTCAAGGCCAAGTTCAGCTGGTTTTCTGTAGGTTGTGACTCAATATTACACACAGCCCACACTGGGATGGCTGACAAGATTACAGTCTGTCCTGTGCTTGAGCTGTGAGGGTTCAGGAATTGCTTGCAGCAGTTTGCAGCCCAGTCAAGCAGAAATCGATGCTGGTTTACTTTAATAGACTGCTGTGAAGGGTCTGGAACTGCTTTATGACCGGTGGTTTCTGCAGCCACGATGAAGTGGAGGTGATGGGTGTCATAAGTGTCAGTAGTCCTACTGTAAGTCTCTCCTTCCTTGTAAGACAAGGTCCTGAGGCAATTGTTTCAGAGCTAACAGTTGTCATGTTTTGGGTTTAGACACCAACAGAGAAACACGGGGAAAAACAACCAGCACTGGACCTCAGTCTTCAGTATTGATAGTCTGGGGATGGATGCAGGATTAATAGAAAACTGCGTGTCCTGTTTTGACGTTTGCTCTTGGTTCCTTTCTCTTCTGTTGTGGTTTCTGAGTTCCAATCTAAACTAGTCTGCTTTCCTGTCTTGTTTTTTCCACCCAAGGCTGGTGCTTTACATGGATACTAACACTGATAACTTACAAGGTAAATCATTGAGAAAGTTTCCCCCAAAATATCTCTTGACCGCAACCAACAGCTCTGAGTTCTAAAAGTATGCTGTCCCACCAACACTCGCAGTGGGTGGATGTGGACCAGTTGGTAAGGATCACTTTTACTAGAGTGGAAGCTACTCTCTGCCTTGCATCTGCAGTGCCGTGGTACCCCAGAGATACAGAAGGCAGCTCTGTGGAGCAGTCGGTTCACGTTTGTCAAATACTGTGTCTTGGTTTGGCTTGCTGGATCAGATGCCAGCTGTATCTTCTTCATTTCCTTATCTTGAAAAGAGGGAGACATGCAAGCAGACTGCACTTTGCCAAACAGTTGGAGAAAGGACTTTTTTTTTTTTTTTTTTTTAAAACTGTAGTAGTCATTCTTTAAAGTGATGTAGTAGCTGTGGATCCCATAAGATACCTTCCTTCCTGCTCTCAGAGTCCTCTGTCACATAGGTTTTGGGCAATGGGGGGCTTGACCAGTTCTGCTCTTTATGCCCTTGTACAGGAGCAAAAGGGAGGGGGGCTGAGTACCACCTTCTTGTATGCCACTTCCACTGCATCAGGTGTCAGGCTTGTCTGCCTGGGGTGTGAGCCAGCTCCCTGGATGTTTCTCTGGGAGCAGTAGGGTAAGGCAACTTTCTTCAAGAAGTCCTACTGTTCTCAAGCTATGGGTGTTTAATTACATAAGCAACGCCTCAGGTTTCGGTTCTGAACATATCTGGTGGGTGACGGGAGAATGAGATTTGAGACGTGTTTGAAAACCAACTAGAATATTGCAAAGCCTATTCATAGTTTTGCCAGGGTTGTTCACCATTTCTAGTACGCACATAGAAGACTTCTAAAGAGAAGTTTATACTTGATGAAAAAATGCAAATCTTAATGGTTCTTGGCATCTTTTACATAATTGTGTGGCCTGGACTTTGAAGTGAAAGACTGGCAGCCAGATGTGTTCTCAAATTCAGTTTGGCTGTTAATAAATTGTACAGTGTGAAACCTGGACCAGATCAGCAATAGAGGGAAACGCTCTTCAATGGCAAATGCCTTCAAATTTTTTGTGTTTTAATTTTTAAATAGTATAGAAAAATGACAGTTTTAAAAGTTAAAACTCCCAAAATGTTCCACTGCTAACTGAAAGCATGCTATGATGTCTCTGTTGAATAATTATAGCAATGAGAGTTTTTGTTTGGGAGACCCCTTGGATAGGGTGACTGGTGGACTTCCAAACCAAATATGACTGGGAGCTTAAAGTTTTTTGGGGAATTGTCATTGTTTCCCTCTTGTTTTATGTTTTGGGGCAGATCTATAGAATAGAGTGGAGAAGTATTTTCCTTACAGTATTTATCACTCCACACATGTTTTTATTTCCCCCCCCTCTTTGTCTGTTTATGTAAATGGTCATGGTTCTAAAATGATTTAAAACTTCGGTACTAGAGACAAAAGGGGAACTGGTTTTGATAGATTTTTCAGTTAGACTGTTCTAAAATGGACTTATGTTGTTTTTCTCTTAAAAGACTTCAGTATTTTGCTTTGTCAGAAAAACTGCAGAATGGAAAAATGACCTGTGCTAGATTGTGGACTGTATTTTTGTCTCTGTAAATGTTATCTGTAATGCTGTTGAATAAAACTGGCAGTTTACTTCTGTACAAACAGAATGAACACAAGTTGGGAGGAAATGCCCGGAGCGGTGCATAGGGTTTGTAAATGCAGTGATTGGGGGAGTTCCTATAGTACAGAGACGGAGGATGGCGGTGCAGCTAGATTCAAGTGTGTTGTGAGGGATGTGTCAGAATCAGGCTGTGGTCCTGCAGCCTCACACGGAGGGTAAAAGGCATAATTTAGGACTCTGACATTGTTAATTATGTTGGTTAGTCATTAGGTCAGCTCAGGAACGGGAGATTACAAGTATGCTTGAAGAGCTGCTTGCTTTTTTCCTCTTAAGATTGGTATAATACGTGAGAACCCAATTACTGGGCAAGCACCGACCTTCCAGTCTATTAGAACATCTGTGACTGACTGCAGAAGCCTGAAGGTGGATCTCCTCAGGATGTCTCAACTATTTATCTTTGAAACTACCTTGAATACACCAAACTGAAAGGAAATTTAAAAGTTAGCTGTTAAGATGCCATATGTAATCTCTGTAAAATTTACTTGACAATGACTGCGGATTTCTATTTTTTTAATCCAATGCATATAAATATTTTTTTTTCCAAAGTAGTAAATACCTTTGTTTACTTTTTTTTTTTTAGTTTTTGTTTCCATTTACTGAAAGTCTAAGGAAAGAAACAGTCAACAGAAGAGGACTAAAACTATAGTGGGAAAACAGTGCTGTCTACTAGCTATTTAAGCCTGTCATGAACATAAATTACAGACTTCCCTTTAAGCCTGCCTGTTTCAGGCACTTGCACAATCTCAAAGTCCCTGGCTCTTAGGCAGATGCTGCATATGGAACTTCTCTTCTGGTTTGAACTTTGTTTCACTAAATACTTTGATACTTCAGTCAGTGCCTCAGGTTTGTCTTTCAATTAAAAAGAATTTTGGTATCCACCACGGCTTTTTAGGATGTCGGCTGCTACCCTGGCAAGGTGCTGGTTCCCCTGTGAACTGTGGTGAGGTTTGGTGTGGGTTGTTTTTTTCTTTTAAATATTTTCTCTGCATTGATGGTTCAGGCTTGTGTGTTGGTGTTTCAGCATGTCTAGAGATGACATTTTACTTTTCCAGTAATAATTTCCCTCTACTTCCTGTCATCTTGTTTTGCACTGGAGGTTTTGGTTCTACAGATGAGTCATAGGAAACAGAAATCAGGATTCTCCACAAGGAAAAGCAGTAGAGTTTTATTTTATTGGCTTGAGTGCTGTGGGCAGCTCTTATTTTCTGAGGATGGTGAGAGCACCATATGCAACCCTGTCAGGATGTTGCCTGTAGAAGGTGAGTGCTGTGTTGCTGCACAGCCCATGTTGGAACCCTGTTCGCTTTCATAATCCCAGCTCCTCTGGTGTGATTGCTGCTGTTTGCATCCCTGCTTGGTGATCCAATGCAAGTGTTTGGGGCTTAGCTCGGTATCCTTGCCACTGCTCATTTCAGCTCCTCGCTCCAGACAAGCCATGCCATGGTGGGTGCTCAAATTGTCTGGGGAGGAGGCTCTTGGTGGTGTGTGGCAGTGCCAAGTGCTCAGCAGGGACTTGTCAGTGGGAATAGAAGTGGAAGTGGAGGGGGGTGTTGCATCCCTATTCAGCCTTCCCATTTGCAAAGCAGGATGTGCTTCCTCAACTTGTGAAGCTGTGGCACTGCAGAGATGCCACCGTCCCCCTATCTCTGCCTTGAACCAGAATGGGGGTGTGAGCTGCCCCCGCAGCCCCTTGCCTTGAGACTGGCAGTGGGATGCCCAGGGGAGCTGGGATAGGTGAAGGTTGTGGAAAAAGTGGGTGAGTTCGCTTTTTCCAGAACTTAATTGGTCGAGTGGTGTTCCTCAGGGTTCGGTACTGGGACTGGTGCTGTTCAATATCTTTGACGACATGGACACTGGGATTGAGCACACCCTCAGTAAGTCTGCCAACACCACCACCAAGCTGTGTCGTGCGGTCAACACGCTGGAGGGAAGGGATGTCATCCAGAGGGACCTGGACAGGCTGGAGAGGTGGGCCTGTGCAAACCTCATGAAGTTCAACAAGGCCAAGTGCAAGGTCCTGCACCTGGGTCAAGGCAATCCCGAGCACAAATTCAGGCTGGGCAGATAATGGATTAAGAGCAGCCCTGAGGAGAAGGACTTGGGGGTGTTGGTTGATGAGAAGCTCAACATGAGCTGGAAATGTACGCTCACAGCTCAGAAAGCCAACCATATCCTGGGCTGCATCAAAAGAATTCTGGCCCGCAGGTCAAGGGAGGTGACTCTGCCCCTCTACTCTGCTCTGGTGAAACCCCACCTGGAGTACTGTGTCTAGCTTTGGAGTCCTCAGCAGAAGGAGGACATGGACCTCTTGGAGTAGGTCCAGAGGAGGCCATGAAGATGATCAGAGGGCTGGAGCACCTCTCCTGTGAGGACAGGCTGAGAGAGTTGGGGTTGTTCAGCTTGGAGAAGAGAAGGCTCCAGGGAGCAATCTGCTCTAGTGGGAGGTGTCCCTGCCCATGGCAAGGGGGTTGGAACTAGATGATCTGTAAGGTCCCTTCCAACTCTAACCATTCTATGTTTCTTTCTATGAATAATTCCTGAAGGAGAAGGGGGGAAAAATCCCCAAGGTGTTTAGTAAAATATAGTATAAGCTTCTGTCTGTGTCTGGACAGAGTACATATCCTTACCATCTCTCTAAGGTGAATTACTTCCCGTCTCTTCCTGTTCCTTACCAACAAACAGTACCTACTCGTGTTTCATATTTTAAGAATATAATTTCTTCAGTGGAAGAAAAAAAAAATTAGAGTATTGCATTTTCTGGTTTATACAACTAACTATATTTAAAAAAGCTGCAACTTTAGAATTCTTGATGCAGAGAGCTTGTTTTTGACATGTATTACCAGCGTACAAAATTAAAAAGAGACCAGATATCGCCCTTCCTGAATTTTGCCTTCAAGCTCATAAGCACAGATGATTTTCCACTAATGAGAAATCTCTCTGGGTTTTTTGAAAGTACTAATTTAATCTGAATTTAAGATTAAAGGGAAAACCAACCTGCAAATAATATATCCAAGGCTGTGTATATTTTATTAGTGAATGAAGAAAACTAACTGTAAATATACAGATTTTTGTTAAAGATGCTTTTTATATTGTAAGATTTAAGTAACCTCTTGTTGATTCTTGAAAGTGGTGGTATAATGTACTAGCCCAGAAATTAACCCTTGAAGGGGGAGGAGACATGACTAGTACTTGAGAATGATACTATGCGACAGTCTTATTTTCTCCCATAAAAACAAAGCAATCATTTTTAAATATCTCCTTTAAATATAGGTCAGATTAAGTTGCTTCAGACAGGATTTGACCAGTAGAAGTTACTTGGAAGGCTACAGAACTTCATAAATCTTCTTTAAATATAGATTCTGGCTTCTTCCATGATGGTTAGTTGAACTGTATTTAAGCAGAGATTAATATGAGCTGTTAAAACATATGGTTGAAGGCTACTTTAAATATGACCTAATACTTTGTGAAAACTAGCAGCAAGTTATTAGTTAGGCTTCTGCAAATCCTTACTACAGCGTTGGGTTAAATTCTAGAGGAAAGGAAACAAGACTGGAATATAATAAGCATTTTAGCATCGTTTCTCTCAAAATTCAACTCAAATCTTGGTCCTAATACCTGTAAGAAATTTTGAAAGTGGTGGAATTTGTGCTTCAGTCTTTTCATAATTATAGTGATACGTACTGCAAGTAAACATGTGAAAGGGTTAGCGACTTTTTGTAGGGACAGTCTCATAGGTTGGTACCTGCCCTTAATTGCTTGAGTTTTGAATGGATAGTAAACGGCAAAGGAAAATGAATATTCTCAGTAGGAGAAAAAGTGTGATGCCTACAGTAATTCGTATTTCTGTCAGTCTTTACCTAGACTATTGTGTTGATCATAGAATCAATTAATGGCTTGGGTTGGAAGGGACCTTAAAGATCATCTAGTTCCAACCCCCGTGCCACGAGCAGGGACACCTCCGCTAGACCAGGTTGCTCCAAGCCCCATCTAGTCTGGCCTTCATCTTAATTCCCTCTCTGTATATTTAACTTGGGAGCGAACTCTGGTTTGTTGCTAATAGTTAAGCTATCTTTGTGGGAATACCTGTGCTGTAGTTAAATCCTTCCTGTTCCTGCTTCCTGCCAAACTGGGCCCTTGCACTAATTGCAAATACTGCCACAAAGATGTTTTGCTAGAAGATGACTTGTATGCTATTTAATCAAATTTGACCTACACTTCTTTCAAGGACGTGGGTAAAACCTTTGTTTTTCTACATACCTGCTATCTCGAGATACTTATCACCAGAATGGGGCTGTAAAAGTAAATGAGGATAAAATATGAAATGAGGAAGGATATAAATTTTATTCCTTGTGACTGTATGGGAGAGACTTGTGAGGTTTGTTCTGTGAAGATGTGAGTCAGACCTTTGCTTCTCATAAAGCACTCTTCGGACAATGGCCCTCCTCTTGTATCTTGTTCTTGTGGAGGCCCAAATGGTGGAATTTTCTCTAGACCAAGAAGCTCCCTGAGGAGTGGGTGTATTCCTTAGTGACTACTTGGGTTTTTGCAAATTGATGATGTGCCAATGTTTCTTCCTTTTTTTCCTTCTACAGGCCAGTAATTGTGTCAATTTATGATAATTGAACCTCTTCTCAGAAAAGAACAGTTTGTACTTTAATGTGTATCAATTCGATGATGTCCAGTTTCACTTAAGACATGGGACAGTGAAGAAATTTGGACTCTTTTTTTTTTTTTTTCTTTTAAGAGTTGCTTAGTCATAACCAAGCTTTATTCTGTTTATTATCATTCTCAGTTGTAGGTGGTTTTAGCCAACGTGTGTAACTTTTAAACTGTTTGTAGTTGACTGGACGATGCCTTGAGCAACCCGATTTGAGTTAGCTTTGCTTTGAGTGCTGGGTTGGAGCAGATGACCTGCAGAGGTCCCTTCCAACCAAAATGATTAGTTTATTCTGTAGCAATAGATCGGGTGTATTCTTTATTTATTAGCAAATTCTCTTCTGTTGTTAAAAATGTCAGGAGTGTTACCCTTAACTCAACAAAAGCTCATTAATCCAGTTCTCTGCTGTTGCTTTTTCCTAGCTCTCTGATGCTGAGTCAGGCCGCCTTACAGGTAACTGCAGATGTGTTTAGATTGACTTGTCTGGCTTTCAAAGCCAAAAAAAATTATTCCTAGGATCTTGCCGTAGGTTAGTTGTATACTGACCTGAACTGTGTTTTAACACCTGTAACATTGTTTTTAAATTCTGAAATTTACCTTTTTTGTTTGTAGAAGTAGTAAAGAGAGAGAGTTTTGTTTCTGATGTGCAGCTGTTACATTCTTTACAGATGTTAAATTTGGTTTGGTGATTCAGGGTTAGTTAAGCAGGTGTCAGTTCTTGCAAGGATACGCCCCCCCTGAATGGGGTTTGCATTCTAGCTCTTGCTTGGGATTTCCAGGATAACAGATTTCCGTGTTGTAGTGGCAGCTGGGTGGATGCAGTCCCCAGAGCCACCAGCTGTCTGGGAGATGTGCTTTGGGCAGCTTTGGTCTTTGCTCGCCCGTGGGTGAGCCGGTGGAGGCAGAAGCTGCCTGTGTCTCATTCTGCCACTCTCTTTTGCCCTCCCTGCTGAGCTTTCCTGTTCTGGCTGGCTGAGCTCATCCCCGAAGGCTTTCTCTTCTCCATGTGCAGTTTCTCAGCTGCCCGTCCCCTGGCTATAGGCTGCCTTCCTTTGTCCCATTGTTTCTTCTGTGTTTCATTACAGACATGATGGGATCAAAACAAAACTTGGGTGTCTTAAGCTAAGAAGGTAAAGACAGCCTTGTCACCCTGCTTTGTTTTAGTACAAGCTGTTTGTTAATCTTCTGCTGACCGGTCTGATGTTAGAGTGTGAATCGATTGTGAAGTCTCAGAAGACTGGTCTATTAGCTTTATCCCTCTTATTTTTATCAGAGGTTTTAGGACAATGCTATCTATTAATTGCAAATGGATTCATCATACGTTAGTAGTTCCCTGTCCTTTGTTTGAGATTTGTGTTCTGCATCTTCATCAGAGGAATGTTGTGACCCAAATCTCCCTCCCCGCCTTGTCCAGAGTGCAGGCAGAGCCTCAACTGGAGAGTACCAGGAAAACTAGCTTAACATCAGTGGATGTAATGCAGTTGTATTCGCCCTGTTTATAGGCCATGTGCAGTCTTCAGGAAAGCATGGATGACTACTTAAACTTTAGATTTGATCATAGAATCATAGAATTGCTGAGGTTGGAAGGGACCTTTAAGATCATCAAGTCCAACCATTAACCTACCCTGACAAAACCACTTCTAAACCATGTCCCCAAGTACCACATCTGCTCTTTTTTTAAACGCCTCCAGGGATGGCGAATCCACCACCTCTCTAGGCAGCCTATTCCAATGTTCCAATTTGCAGCCACTGTGCTGCTGCAAATTGAATTGAAAACCATTGGTTTTATGGATGTGCTAGTTTTATATGTATCTGTTTCAGATATGCTTAATATTCTTCGGATAGTTCTTGTTTGTGTTTCTTCTTAGTCCTCTTAATTTCCTTCTTGCAGTTTGTCTTCTAGTCAGTTGTGTTCTTTTATCTGTGCTTTTGCTGGGCTTTCATTGCTGAAACGATATACTGACTTAATCCAAAGTGTCTCGTCATTTGAGTGTGAAGATTTTTGAAAAATTTATTGTGTGTTCTTGGGCTTATATATCTTCTGTGATTAATAAGGTTTCTTAAGCTGGACTCATTTTGCAGATTTTAACACCTGCAAGCAATTTTTTAATTGCTTTTTAAAAATAAGAGTAATCTCTGTTCCTGAAGTTACTTCCCTTTTAAATTATCAAAGCTCACTCACTGAGAGAAAAGCAGTGCTTGCACATACTAAATGGCATTGTGGTTTATTTGTTAATGAGGTAGGGTCTAAGTAGTTTGTATTTAAAAGACTGAGGCTTTTGTGGACTTGCTGCAGTGAAATATGAAGTCTTGGAAAGTGGAAGTGATCTCCCTTTATGATTTTTTGCGAGATGGTTGGATTGAAAGAGCTGGAAACCCTAGGTACATGGTGTAATTTTGGGTTTACCAACTGTGCACGTTAATACTCGATGAAGACAAGAAATAAGATTCACCATCTTCCTCTAAGCTGGTTTATGGCCAGTGTCCTGAAGATATCAATAATTCTCTGGTCTCGAGAATGCTGTTTTGAATTTCTGAGATTAATGAATACGTCTGTCATTCCAGTCTTCCTTCCCCAGCACAAAAATCTGTCAGGCTGTCCTGCATTAAATATGTTGGTTTGGGGTTTGCTGCTAGCAAATCCAAGGCAGCTTTCTGTGGCCTGGTGTTGACAAGGACAAACAAGTGAGCTGGCTTGGCTTGGGTAAGCAGTGGCATATGGTGTTGAGATCACTTCCCTGAGCAGGTCAGTTCGTGGACGGAAAACAGTTGGGATTAGATGTGAAACAGAAAGGTGCTAATTTAATGCAGTAGTTAAAATATTGATTTGAATTTGTAAGGCTTTTTATCTTGGAAGGACACGGGTGTAGGGAAGTGCCAGATGTCTGTGGATTGTGTTTGACTGATGACATTAACATATTAAACAGTTTGTGTCCTGTGCCTTGGCAGAGGGTATGGCTGGGCTGTAGACATGGTGGGTTTTCCTGCCTTTTGGGTGGGAGCCCTTTGAGAGAAAGGGAGGTTACTGTGTGTGACCCGGGTGTGCAGACACAGAGCTACTGCTGAGAAGTGCAGAAAGCAGCTCTGTTGGGAGGTGACAGAAAGATACTTTTACCAGTGAGCAGATGTACAGAATTTGTTGCAGCCTAAAAAGCTGCCGACTTGGTGTTCTGAAACCATGGGAGCAACGCTTGTAAAGATGTAGTGGGCAGAGCAAAGGAGTGCTTTTATTTCTTTGGGTCTTTACGTATGTATTTTGCGGTTTGTGTTTCAGTAGCTGGATGTTCCTTGTACATGGCCTAATAAAAGTTGACTCGAGTTTCAAAAGTTATTCTGAGTGTTTTGAGATGCTGTCTAAAGAGAGCCCTAAGGAAAAGAGGCAATGGCATGCACCCAAAACTCTAGATGACTATATGCTCCTATCATCTGGTCTTTTAAGGGGGGGAAAAAACATTTTATCTAGGATGATAGAAAACAATTGTGCACACTTGTTTTTCATATCCATTTGAGGAGTGAGAGCTTAATAGCAAAAGTTAGTGGATTCCTTAAAGAATAAGCATATGAAATGTGCATGTTTCAGCAGCAGGGAGCCCTTGTCAAAGATGTAAAGCGTTAGCGACAGATTGCTGGATAACAGAACAGGAGCAACTGTTGAACTTTCTTGAACTCTACTGTACGAGGCATATTTTTGTATCTTTCTCAGCTGCTGTAGATGAAAAGATCACTGAAACCAGAGGATTTGCAGTCCATGTTCCTGAGAAAATACTTTTTGCCGTGTTTTTTCTGCTATGTTGAACACTTAGTGTAGTTGGCCTCTATGTTTGTGTTCGGTTCACATGTGAAACCTGCCAAGCATTTTTTTTTTCAGTCATGATGTAATCTCTGCTGCACAGCTTCCCACTACAGTATTTGTGAGATCCAAAAAATGTACGTGACAAAAAGAAAGAAAACGAAGGTCACCACCACAGGCAAATTATGGCAGTAGTGTTCGGTATATTGTGTCCTGCAGCTACCTTTTCATGTTGACCTTCATTTTGAGACAATACTATGGAAATGGGAAGAGTTGCCAACAGTTTCTGAACACAGCTGATAAAAGCTGTTTCGAAAATCTCTTCCAGGACAATTCAGCTGGATTAGTTCATTTACCAGTTGCTGAGTTCTGTAGACAGAAGCAGGACAGAGCTTTAAAATCTTACTGTAGTGCTCATGAATCATCTCGGATAAGTAACAGTGGCTGGATCTACTGTATTTATAAAAATCATGCTTTGAGGCCATAAAAAAACATACTTGGTCTTTGTATACTTAAGCCTTGTTTGGTAGCCTTCAGGACGCTGATTTGATGTAGTCGAAGTCATCTCACAGCTTGATGAGACACGGCAGCTACACAGCTACATTGACAGGAATGACTTCATTTATAGCATCGTGGCACAGTGTGTGTAACGCTTCCATTTGTGAATCCTGACGAGCCTGTAGTAGGCAAGGGACCAACGTAGCTGCCTCATCGTAAGCAGTGCTGGGGCTTTTTTTGTGTCTTGTCACTAAATAACATGGAGCATGAGCAACATCTGACTAGAGTAAAGTGTTTATAGAGCAGGAAATCTGTCTGCTTGTCTAGATGTCGAGTAAGAACCTTCCCATCCCCTCCGAATCGACTGAAGAGTGAGGTAATTAGTGAGAAGCTGGTAAGGAAAAGCTTTGTTAGTCATATATATTTAATTTAAAGAAAGGAGTGCATTTATTAATGGAAATATAAATATTTTCCATGTTAAACAATGCAGAGGTTCAGTGTAGTAGGAAAATAAAATAAAATGTCGAGTGTAGGTTTTCACTTTGGGAGAAGTGGAAAATGACTGTCTTCTCTAGAACTTGAAAAGGCTGGGATTTGCAGTCAGCATTGCTGTGTTATTGCTGTCAAGCTGAAAATCCTGGAAGCTATTTAAGCATGCCATATGCCCTTTTGCATTGTCAATTGAAAAACAACTGGGGGAGGAAACCCCTAAAACTATAAAGCTCTTTTCAGAGCCACGTCTGGACTCAATAAATGCAAGCACCCATTGTATAATTTAACATTTCTGATTAAATTCAGTCTCAAAAACATACCACTACAAGGCTTGCCTTGTTGTGCTTTGGTGCAAAAAAGATTTTCTTAACATATTTAATTTCTTTGTGTAAGTCAGATTGGCACCCTGTAAAAAAATCAGCAAAGCATGCAGCTGGAAATTAGAGATTTGTTCTCAGAAATCCTGGTAGGAGTTGTTTAGAGCCAGTAGAGCTACTGCACACGCTGCTCATGTGTAGTTGTTCTGCTTATTTTTGAACGTGAATACACAGACAAGGCAATCTGGCCTTTTCCCCTGCATCTGATAAGAAATAAGGCCCTGGGTCAGTACCCGTGAGCTATGGCTCCGTGGGCAGAAAGACTACTTTTGGCGATTGCCCCGAGATAAGGAAAAATCTTTAAAAGTTCCCAACTTGTAATCTAGCAAACAGGCAGAGAAGTAGGCCTTGACCCGCTCCTGCAAAGGGGTAGGGGATTTGACTATTTCTGACCGAGTCTGTGAAAAACAGCTAAAAAAAGGCAGCCAATTTACAGTAGTTCTCGATTGTCCATATGGAGATTTACATCTCCAGTGGAGAGCTTTAGAGACCTGAAAACCAAGAAGTCTGCAAACTCAGCTGGCATTAGACTGAAGAATAAGCTTTTGGTTGCGTTTTGTGCAGTAAAATTACATCTATATTGATTAGTAAAGTGAAGATGCACTTAACAAGTTGCAGCTACAGTCGTATTATGATTTGTTCCTGGGGGAAAGAAGGGACTGTGTTGTGAAAGCTCATACTGGGGCATATGAGACTACAGACCTCCATTTTGTTCAACTACAATTTGGCTTACCTTGGATTTAAGCTTGTGCATGGGAGGACACCATTGTGAGGTCTTTCGCTTTTTTTCCTCGTAGCCTAATATAAATGAGGTTTTCTTATAAACATGCACATTAATAAAACAAACACTTTAGACCTCATACTCGTTCTCCCTCAGTCGGATCTGACTTCCACTAGATTAGCTGAGGTATATCCACAAGCACCTAGCCCTCCTGAGTTTCCATTTTCTGTCAGTAAACCTGTGATATACAGGATACTTCTGCTTTCCTGCACTTTAAACAGGGAAACAACAGAGAAACATAGCACTAAAGAAGAGAATTTTGAAAGCAGCACTTTTCTAATCTTGACCCAGGTAATGCAGAAATTTACCCTTCAAGGATCCCTGCATCAAAATGGCCCCTCCCAACTCTGTGAATGTAATCGATTTCTCTTGGCAAGTTAACGTTTATAAGTAAGAATTCAAAACATGATGTTCTGTTCCACAAGTCTGCTGTGGCATTTCTCAGTGTCTTCTAAAGCAATTGATATTTTTGCTGTAGGAAGGGAGGTGTCTACTACGTTTACCTGATAGGATCAATAGAACTATCCTAGTGGGCTTTAACTTCTGGTGTCAAAATACGCTGTAGTGAAGGCTGTTGCAGAAATCTGTGGTTCTGCAGTATGAAGTGCATTTATTCAAGGCTGCCATAGCAAGCATTTTGATTAGAAGCACTGGCTTGAAAAGAATGTTTATTCAATGATATCTGCTACTTAAATGCTTCTCCTGAATATTTTTTAAAGTCTGTCTTTAGAACTTGAAACGTAGGTTGCTGGCAATGGGATTGTGCTGTAAGTCAAGAGCCCTTGAAAATTCTCTAAATTACTGTGATCTCTCTTACAGAAAGAAGAACAGCAGCAGAAACCCAGAAACTGAAGAATGTATGTCAAATATGTGTATGTGTTTGGGCACGTCTTAGGCTATAACTCCCCACTAGTGCTGAATGTTTGCAAATTCTTGGAAACTCCAAGAAAAGGGATCAGTAGTCTCTCTTCACTGTTTGCGTCCGTTTGACTGCTCAGTGAATACCATGAGCTTGGAAATTCCTGCCTTCTACAGAAATTCCTTCTGTAATGACAATGATGAATGTACTTTGGCTGATCCATTTTCAGACCTTTGGTTTGATAGCATCTTTAAGTGTACAAGAAGGGAAGTGCTTACCTCTGCTGCTCAGCTACCGCTGCAATCTGAAAGCTGTACCTATGTGACCTTGAAGTGCCTACTATTGCCAGGTTGAAGTATTGTGGAGAAATTGCACTCCCAGGAACCTTCTCTAACTTGTCAGGGAGTTGTCACAGCAGAGCATTTTGTTGTTGCTATCCGGGGTTGAATTTAGGTGTGTCCCCCCCAGCCTCCTGCTGGTCTTTCTGTTACCTGCCTCCCCCATAGCTTCCTTCACTCTTTTTTTTTTCTTTTGCCCTTTGGAGTGGTGCTCAGAGGAGTTAGCGGCACTGTGGGAAGAAAACCTTGAAGCTTGGCGCCTGCTCTGCAGTAGGAAGGGCAGCGGCTGCCCGGGGAGCTTTCTGTAGAGAATCCATCTGGGCTTCAGGGGCCCCTGTTCCACTTGCTCCTGAGCCGGCAGAAGATGCAACAGGAGTGGACAAATTGGAAAGGCAAATGCTGGGGCAAGCAGGGATGTGGCGACAGAAGTAGTTTTCAGATGTGGATGGTTAAGAGACTGCAGAGATACTGAGGACTGTCGCTTCTTCAAAAGTTCAGTGTGGACAGATTTTTTCATGTAAATATAAAATTTGTCGTCAGGTTCTGTAGGGCCTTGATTTTAAAATAAAAATTACTGGAAGATTTTTGTTTAATTAAACTGCACATTATTAATAAGTTAAAAGACAGAATTTAAGACAAGCGTGTAAAAGATTAGTAGCTCTAATTGTATTTTACGTAGATGTAAAAGATGAAGCTAAGACATTTATGTTCACAGGCTTAGAAAGCCTTTTCAAAGATTTTTATGGTGGTTTTTCTTCATCATACTTGATAGCTTGACCAGCGTGAGGCTAATAAGCCGTTTCTGTTTGTGTGATTTCTCAGCATTCAAATCCAGCACATCAGTGATTGTGGCATTGTGCATTATGGATGAAGGCCCTGGCTGTTAATACAGAGCTTACCTTTGAGACTTGCAGAGCCTTTATTTAGCTGTACAAAAGAATAAATTGAGGAAGGTGGATCGTGTGTCACACAGGCGTATTTGAACTTCCTTGATGTCCAAATACGCATTTGTAATCCCAAGCAGAGCTCTAGAGGTGCCCCTGGGGATGTGTTGCCCATGTGCGGGGTGGCCGGCTGGCGCAGCTCCGGCAGCGCCGTGCCCAGGCTATGCCAACGCACAGCAACTGCCTTCGGGCTTGGGCTACGTGCTCTTCAGCCCACGTGCTCCTTATCTTCTTTTTCCAGGTTGTTTTCCTTGCTGCACACATCTGCACCTTTTTCCCGCATCTCATTTAGTTTGAAGCATTCCTGCCTTTTTCTAGTTCTTTTTCCCTACACTTCTCCTTTTTGAGCTTCCATTTAATCAGAGAGCGAGCAACTGGAAGAGAAGTCTGCATTCATCATGAGGATTCCAGCAGCCTGAGCGTTCTTCTCTGTGCTGGGCAGCCTTGTTAGTGCCCTGCTAGGAGCAGAGGCGGGGGGGGGGGGGAAAGGTGGAAGAGGGATAAATAACTTTTTGTGCTCTCTGACATGCGCATTTGCTTTTCTTCACCAATTAGCATAAGGTTACCTACAGTGGGGTGGTGGTTTGGGTTGGTTTTTTTTTTTTTTTTTTTGCATTTCTGCCTTGTGGCTTCATTTCCATGTGACCGTTTTAAATAGTATGTTTGCATAGGGCTGAAAGAACCTTCTGTTTTATAGATGATGAAAACTTCAGGTCTCTGTTTAGTCAGAAAATTGAGACTAACATGGCTACTTGTGCTGCTGCTTCTCGGTCTGGTTGGAGCTACAAAGGAAAACAGAAATGGAAGATGGTTTTGTTGGCTGTCTTTCTGGTTTTAGGTAAACGCTAGTGACTTTTTTCATGGATAAATCTTTTTCTTCTTGGTAAGCAGTGGTGATACCTTTTGTTTTTCCAGTTAAAACTAGGACTCCAGGAGGGAGAGAAACTGGTAATAGAGGGATTTAGCATTCAATTTAGTGTTTCTTCTACGTGAACTGCACTTTGCTTTGTGTGTGTTTTTCTGCTGTGCTGAATTCTGTCAAATTCATGTCAGTTTTGTAGCCCTAATTTGTATCAGACTGGCTCCCTCCTTGGGCTTCTGAGTACAATAGTTGATTTGATAAACTTGACATTCTTCCAGAGGGGATTAGTTGCTACGTAGTAATTGTTACAAACATTATACTGAAAGCACTTCTGAATGATTGTGTCTCTCACTTAGAAACTACTTGTCTAACATTTGTCTTTTTTTTGGTATTTTTTTGTGGCATTCAGGAACTGGGGGGATATGGAAGTCAGACAAAATAGCTTCTTGCTCTTTAAATAGGTCATACTTAATGTACGCTGAGAATAAAACCATATGTCATAATACTTTAGACGCCATTGGTTTTGTTCATAAAAACATTTAGTCAAACTGTTATTGTCATTTTAAAGTTTGGTCTTCAGGTTCTGTGGTTTGATTTTAAAATAAAAATGCCTGGAGTTTTTATGTTTAATAAACTTAGTATCAGAGTTTGGCTTTTATTTCCTCTTAGTTTTGTCAGCTTAAAAACCAAAAATCATATCTCATTTGGAGCCACAGAAATTCTTGAATTGTACAGCAGTATTTAGCTATTCTACCGTGTGACCAGTGCCCCTCTGTCTCTCACAGGACGGGGTTTGCTGTTTGGCTGTTTGGCTGTTTGATCAAGTCTTTTGTCTGATACCAGCCCATGTGTTTGGTTTTACTTAGCATTTCAAACAATTTTAACTTGGTGGGACACTGAGCAGAGTTGCATTGAGGTATCTTTCATTTTATTGTTTCTGTAAGCCTTCTACTTTTTCAAAATTAATGTTTCAAAATAGTTTGTGTAGCTTCTTTAATTTAAAAAATACATTTTCTTTCCCTTTTTATTGTCAAACTACCTCTGTAATCAAATGTACGTATTCTTTATAGTTTCAGTGTTGGCAAAGTTTCCAGTTAGATCACCAAATATGTTTCAGATATGTTTTATTAACTGCCCTGGATGTGGGAAATGCACATCAAAATCATCTGTTTCATTTCTGGTTTACATTGTTGTATTTCTGTCATAGTAAAACATGAGTTTGGAAAGGTCCAGCAACGTACGGATCCTGTTCAAAAACTCCCTTAATCAAAGATTTTAAGTATAACTATATACACATTGGCAGACTTATGTTTTGGGCAGTGCATGTGACTATGAACTAACAGAACAAGTCCTATAAAATAATGTTAAGCTATAAAAAGTCATGTGAAAAATATATTCTGATCTTATTTACAGCTAAAAAAAGCAGAACAATTTGATAAAAAGGTGAATTGCAACTCCAGATGAGGGACTACTATTTTTTTTCTCCCTTTTTCTTTTTTTTTTTTTTCTTTTTCCTCCTCTGAGCTGTGTCAGTCCAATACTACTTGTAGGTTTCCTGGTTCCTTGTGGGCCAGAAGCCCCACTTGGGAGACAAAGGTGGGGTTGACACTGCACAGGAGGACTTTTACAAAGGAAAGAACTTGAAAGCAGAAAGACAGTCTGCCCTTTAAAGAGATTTAAATAACTGCTCGGTGTGGTATAAGGGGTACCAAAATGGAGGAACAAATTGAATCTTCTGTGCCATAGGGAGCTGGAGTGGATGAGGTGTGCAAAGAAGGAGTCGGCAGCTAGGAAGCAGGATAGATGAAGACAGCAAGGGAGTCTGAAGCCCAAGTACCTGAACTGAAAAGGGGGAGAGAAAGGAGAAAACATCATAAATACAGAAGGCACTAATGATGTCCAGGGAATGGCAGAAGATGAGAAAAGAGTAGAGAGACAACTGAGGCTTTAGCTGTCAGTATGGAAAATACCTCTGTCATTGGTTGGACCGGGCAGAAGTATGAAGAGGGGCTGTGTTATTTGGGGTCCTCATCCCAG
The DNA here is from genome assembly GCF_965231255.1 of Vanellus vanellus. Lineage (NCBI taxonomy): Eukaryota > Metazoa > Chordata > Aves > Charadriiformes > Charadriidae > Vanellus > Vanellus vanellus. The sequence continues at coordinate 22,487,265 of NC_138913.1, read as the reverse complement.
CACACTGAAACTGCAGGATTGTTCCAGCTTGTGCAGAGCTTCAACAAGGGGAGAGGAGGACCAGCCTTGCTGGGTGGGCTCTTCAGGGTCACTCTGTTGATAAGGCTGAGCAAACAGAAGGCAGCTTTCCAACTGGAATTCATCTGTACTTGCTCTTGTTTTCCCCCTTTTCTGAAATACTTGCTATTTTTATGTGCGTGCGTTTGGTGGAAAGTTCCAGTGGACTGCCTAGCTGGTGCCCAGATCATACAATTTTTTTTCTTTCTATTTAACATAATTAAATGGAAGACCCAGGTATTTGCATATGTAGGTAGTCTGATTTTTTTATTATTATTATTCCCCCCCCCCCCCCCCCCCCGCCCCAATATGTGTTATTTCAAGTGTGCTCAAAATAAATACTACTTGTTATGACAGTGCTTATTTAGATGACGGGAGTTTTTTGACCTTCTTGATAATTTTCTTTTCAAACCTATGAATAATTTGAATCATGTAAGTTGAATCATAGAATGGTTTGTGTTGGAAGGAACCTTTCAAAGATAATCGAGCCCAATTCTGCTGCCATGGGCAGGGACATTTGTCCCTAGATCAGGTTGCTTAAATATATTCAGAAATCCAGACAACGTGGTTATGCCCCAGGTGGGTTCAAAGTTAGAAGCTCCTTCAGCCCAGTCCCTATCTGAAATACTTGGACATGGACAGGGTGATAGAGTTTAGTGGGGAAATGCTGTGTCTCCCCTTTTTCCCTGGTATAAGCTCAGCTTATTCGCTCTACAGTAAGGGCAATGTTTACCAGCTATTACTAAGTAAATAATAAATGTAGTTAGCAGCGGTATTTAGAATAGGATAGTTCTTAATAAACATTTTCTTGAGTTAATGACATGAACTGTTGTTAGAACTGTTGTTATTCCTAATCTTGGAGTACATTTCCAGTCCACAGAATAGTCTTATGTTGCACCCATAACTGCTGCGTTGACTTGAGAGTGTCCTTTAAGGGTGTTCTGTCAGTGGCCTTTTAAACTTCAAACATCTAATCTGTGAATCTTGTAGCTGCTATTCTTAATATTAAATTTTATTTTTAATATTTTAAATAGAGTAGATTCTTCCCTTTATCATTCAGTGCTTTTCCTTATTATTAAATTTGTCTGGCACTGTAAAGTATTTCTTTCAACTGTTTTGATTAGAAATCAGACTTGCTATCTGCAAACCAAATATTTGGCCCCATGAATTGTAGGCACTTGATCTTAGCATCTGTTGACTGCTGTGGTTAATAGTGCAAAAATGTGATCTGTTCAGTTTTTTTGTAGTTAAAACTGCTTTAGATAGCAAAATAAGGAACCTAATTTTTTTTTAAGTCTCCCAACCAAATTTTAGCACCAGAGTTCATAGCTGTTGCTATTGGGATATGGTTTCCTCTGTCTTCTGAAATGCTCATGGGTGAAAGCTGCACTGAGTGACATTACCTCCATGAGTACTTGAGGCAACTCTGTACTTTTTCGTGACATTAAGTGAGCAGTAGCAGTGTTGTGCTTTGCTCTAAAGAAAATTGTTAACAGAAAGCTGAAAGCTGTTGCTCGTACCCTTTTCTGAGTAGGAAACTTGACCAACATAACGTAACTGCTGTAACGTCTCGTTTATGCTCTGTAAGCAGTAGTTGTCTTGTAATGCTGTTTATTTGCAGCAACTGTTGTAAACACATTCTTAGGTTTGGGATTTATACCCCAAATACAAATTTGCTGCAAGCTGCCTTCAAGCCAGAGTTATCAACCTCTGATAGATATTGCCAAGGCTATGTGTTACTGCTAGAGTTTCTCGGTCAGCGGTTTGCAACGTCTCACAATAACGGGAGTCTTAGCATGGAAGGAGCTGCAAAATGAGTCTGATAAATAAATGCTGAAGTGAAAGCTGAGCTCTGCAGTTTAAGTGGCCCAAGTCAAAATTAGGGTTTAATACCCTCGCCAAGTACAGTCCTGTGGGCAGTCCTATGCAAAATCTGAAACAGCTTAAGAAGGAGTTTCAAGCTGCTGCACTTCGGGTATTAGCCATGTCAACAGCACTTGCAGGGGTATGGGAAACGCCCGAATCCTGGCTTTGGCAGGCAAAGAGAAACCACATAAAAATAATTCGAGTAGTGTATTGTAGTGTAAGAATGAAGAGTCTGTGTTATATTAACAGCTACATGCTCTTAAAATCTTTGTGTGTTTCACTTCAATTTGCTGTCTTCATTTGTTTTCTTTGTCTGCACAACTCTACTGCGGAACAAATTAGCTTCTAAAATTAGGTTTGGGAGTCAAGATGTGACTGCGAAACTGACCCAGAAGAATTAATAAAATTCTGCTTTGAAATGTGTTCTCTCATCTCTTCTTTCTTTCTTTTTTCTTTTTTTCCTCTCACCACAGAAAAATAATAGGGGTAAGAATACAAACACTTTTCCTCCTTATTTTCCCCTCTCAATCTGCCCCTCTTCAAATACCAGAAGGTACTAATGTAATAACAAATGCCTACGTTTTTTTTTTTTTATAAGCGTAGTCTTGTAAGGCTTGTAAATTAACTAGTGCTTTCGCATCAAGACAAGGTAAAAACATCAGTACAACTCTGGCCTTAAATTCAGATGCGCTTCAGCATGCTTCTACGTGTTGGAAGACTAGTGGTGGTATTTCTGTTAATTTCCCTGCCCTGTGAAAGCATTAATTGTGTTTCTCTGTATTTAACATTTTTTGTGGTAGTCTCAGTTACATTTCAACGAATATATTTTGTGTGTATTTCTTTAGGTGAGTCAGACTGTTTAAGGCTGGCAAGGGAGCCACGTAAGGGCAGGGATTAGTGAGGAAAATAATGGGCAATCCAGCCCCTTCAGTCTTGACCACTTTGTTTTCCCAGTGGTTTGTAGAACCGTCATAACTGTTCTGTGTCTTTTGCTGATGTCCTTCAGTGTCAGTTTTTAAGTTAAAACGATGAGAGACAGGGACCTGTCATGGCCCTTTTCTTCCTCTTCACGCTCTTAGAGCTTGATGAGAGACTGACGGAAAAAGCAGCTTCAAGAAGAGTGCAAAAGGCCGAATTGTTCTATATCCAGATGTATTTCTGCAGTCTTAGCCAAACATTGACTTTGCTAAAGAGCTTTCTGGGCTTTCCTTCTTGATTATGTAAGTCATGAAAAATTCACAACAAAGATCTAAACTGTAGAGTGTCATCCTTGCACGGAAACCATAGGCTTTGTGCATAATTACTTAAAAAAAAAAAAAGTCATAGTCCTTAAAACTTCCTAAATGTGTATGCTCTGTTTTGTGTTTCTCAGTGCATTTAATCCCAGTAAACCCCATCAGGGAAGATGGTTTGAATCCTAAAAGCCGAAAGAGAATAATGCCCGATTTGCTGACTGAGCCTCCTGCAATAGATCCTGTTTATGAAGCTCATATTTACTGCAATATTCCCACCATTGCCGAACGCAGCATGGAAGGTAAGCTTTGTGAATGCAAACGACAGTTTAGTTGCTTGCTTATACTTGCTGTCATTGGCAACAATAACTTTGTGCGTTGTCAGTTCTTTGGTGCTTGGAGAACGTACAGCAAATGCCAGCTGGTTGCTGAATTACGTTAAATCATTCAAAAATATACTCCTCTGTCCTCCCCTTTGTATCCTCTCTGTTGTCTTGATTTGTAGAAGTCATTCTGCTTCCAGTCAGTGGTCAACGGGAGGCCTAAAAGGTGAAAGGGGTGGGAGTGATGCAGATATTTAATATTTGAATTATAATGCTTATTCTAGGTGAGCTGCATTGCAAATTATATTATTAATATCTGAAAAATAGATGACTTGAAATTCTGAAAAAAAAAAAAACTTACCCAGACCAACACAATTGATTTTGGAACTCCAAACCATTAGACATAGTCAGCTAGAAGACATATTTGCGTTCTTCACCCTATAGTGGCTGCAGGCAGCAAGTTGGCCTGAGTGAATTCCCTCATTAGCATATCCCACTAATGCATATAAAATAAATGACAAACTAGTATATCAAAAACCTCCAAATCAGGCATGTTGCAAAATCTGTCATTAGGATAGGGCTCTGGAAGAGAGGCATGGTAAGAATAAGTTGTCTTGCAATTTAAAGTGAAATCTTTTGTGGGACAGTGAGCTATAATTTCTTATGGAGGTTTTCTTTCGTTGCAACACCAAAGCTATCAAGCCCATTATATCTGCTTTTTTTTTCTTAAAGGAAAAAGTGTGCAAGGGAAAGATTTAGGTAACATTCACTTAACTTTTTCCATGTGTTTCTCCCCTCCCCCCCATTCTCTTTAGGTCACGCACCTCATTATTTTAAGCTAGTGTCAGTTCAAGTGTTGATTCGACATGGCGATAGGTATCCGCTGTATGCCATTCCCAAGACAAAGAGACCCGATATTGACTGTATGTTGCTACCTAGCAGGTAAAATTCGTGGCTTTTAGTATTACTAAGTGTGTGTTTTGCTTGATAATTATTTTGTTCCTCTTCAGGAAACAATTTGTGCAGCTTGAAGTATGTTGTGATTTGTGATGTTTGTGTATTGTGGTGGATTAAAAAAAAAAGCTCCATCAGTGGTGTACGGTATTTCCTTTGAAACAGGAACTATTACTTGCTACCAGTTCAGACCAGAAGAAATTCTTGGTATTTCTGCAAAAACAGTAAAAGCTATTTAGTTGAGTATTTAGGTTACCATTCTTAGATAAGCTTCTACACATTTTGAAAATGTAAGTGCAGTGTTTGAGAATGTCTCTTCCATTTCAGCTAATCATGCTTCTTTTTGTGTGAATACAAAAAAGTCTCAGTTGGCCACTGCTGTAGGAAATTTTTGGGGGTTTTATTGTTATTTTTGATTTTTCAGACATAAAGGTTATCAGAGTTTCTTTAAATTAATGACTTGTATCAAAGTACTTTTAGGGGGGTAAAAAAAAAAAGGTGGGTTTTACATTTAACGATTAAATGCAAGTTAAACAAAGTGTTTGCTATTTGAAAATGATCCATGTCCTGTAGTTACCACTCTCTTTGTAAAACTGTCACATGTAAGTAACTTATGTCTTACTGCCATTAAAACATCGTTTACCTTTCTATTTCAGTATAGTGCGTGTCTGTCTAACATCATGCGTTCGTAGCTTGCTGATGCTTGTCTTCACACCTGAACCAGTTTAAGCTGTAGATGTAGTCTGAATTGCTTCTCTTCCTTGTGGAAGAACCATTTTTTCTTGTTTAGAGTTTACTCATCAATAAAGATGAATTATAGTGTACAAATAAATAGTGATGATGTAAATCTCCAAACTTTGTCATAGGTTTCTTGATTACATATGGTTTTTTTCTCTTTTTAAGTAGGATATGTGGTATTATTTTTTTTTTTCCAACAGAGGACTTTCCAGTGAACCAACTGCATACTTAGGTTTTCTTTATGTTTTTCTTTATTTGTCTTGTAACTGTATCAGACGTGTTAGCAAAACCTCGAGGCAAATCTGCAGCTTTATACTGCTGCCCACTCAACAGTGTCAGGCGTGGAGATTTCAATGAGTGGGGGCTGCATCTGCTTTGTTTACCCACATACATTGCTCAGGAAAAGAGGCATAGTAGGTCTCCTGATCTACTGATATAAAAGCAGTGTAGACATACCGTCAATATCTTTTTCCAGAATAGCATGGGATCTGTCTTTAAAGAGATGATGGTCTCACTTTTCTAGTGTGGAATTATTCAGAAGTGGCTTTACTTGTCATGCTGAAAGTGTTAATAACACAGAGAAAGTGCATTCCTGACTTCGATATATCAAATGTGTGTTTCTTGTTTTGGTAGTCATGGGCCGTGTTCCTTAAAATTTTAGTAGCTTCCCGTCATCAAGAGCATTTATGATTTTATCTTTTATATCTGAAATAATCTGTCCTTTCAGCTTTTCCCCAGTGGGCTTTTAACAAAAGAATCTCTCTGAAGAAGGAGATGGATTATGATACATGCTTGGGTTTGTGATTAGCTAGTCTACAGCAGTTCCATTTAGAAAAGCGAATCAATTTTCATATCTGGTCCTGCGTCAATTTCTGGCTTAAGTATATTAAAAACCAAACACAGTACTAATATTGCACAGTAGGAATGCTGCTAAAATATGCTGATGCGATATGAAAGAACACCTGAAACTAATTATTAATTGTAGCTTCGTCTCATACTTGTAAAGGTGATGGGTAGCTTGATTAAAGATGCCTGCTAACTAGATACATATGGTAGTGGACAAAAGGCTGGCAGGAAATGGTCAGCAAATTGGATCTTTCTCTAAAGAAAGCTGAAATATGTTCATAGAATGGTTTGGGTTGGAAGGGGCCTTAAAGATCATCGAGTTCCAACCCCCCTGCCATGGGTAGGGACACCTCTCACCAGACCAGGTTGCTCAAAGCCCCATCCAGCCTGGCCTTGAATGCTTCCAGGGATGGGGATCCACAGCTTCTCTGGGCAACCTGTTCCAGTGTCTCACCACCCTCAGAGTAAAGAATTTTTTCCTAACATCTGATCTAAATCCACCCTCCTTCAGTTCAAAACTGTTACCCCTTGTCCTATCACTACACTCCCTGATAAAGAGTCCCTCCCCATCTTTCCTCTGGGCCCACTTTAGGTACTGGAAGGCTGCTACAAAGTCTCCGTGGAACCTTCTTTTCTCCAGGCTGAGCAACCCCAACTCTCTCTCAGCCTGTCCTCATAGGAGAGGTGCTCCAGCCCTCTGATCATCTTCATGACCCTACCCTATCTATCTGCCTACATTTTGCTGGAAGAACTAAACAGAGGAAAAATTACTTTCTTTTTTCCCCTCTAAACAGAAGAAAAATACAATATTCCACATGTATACGCTTTGTCCACAATATATACAAGTATACATACAAAAATGTATGTATACATTTTTAAGAGTAAAATGGGAAGCAAAATAGACGTGAGGAATCTGCTTTTTGTAGCAAACATGGCATTGAATTTAGAAGATTCAAATAGGTTGTAATTTCCCTGGGTTTAGATTGTATATGCATACTTCCCTCTTTCTTAGCTGCTTTGTACAAGCATCAAAATCAGAAATTGAGCAAAACCACATCCTCCTTTTTTGAAAGGAGACTACTCTTTTGGAATGCCTGTCTATAAACACAACCCGAAATATCTGATTTTCTGACTATACTGAACCAGTTTTGTAAGTGATAGTGGTCTGGGACCTTTTACATAGTGCAATTTTTTTAACCCCCCCCCCAACTTTCCTCTGCTATCGTGTTGGCTGCTGCTTTTCTTTATTCATGCTTCAAATTCCACCAAAATGCTTGTTTTGCCAAGAAGTGGCCTTCAGTGGTCTTATCTAACATCCTCCAAGAGAAGTTTGAGTTCTTTGAGAGGTGCCCAACCCCAGCAGTGTTCTGTGCCCGCTGCAAGCCGGCTGGCTTTCTGAAATTGGATATGCAGCCCTGAGACTGCAGACAGGAGAGCAAACTCCACATATCTCTGCCATAGAGTTGAGTGGGCAATTAACTTCTCTAACAAGAAGAAAAATTAATCATTTGCTGATAGCTATGATAACATTTTTAATGACCTGCCTTTAAAGGGGTGAGATTATTTTTAGCATTAAATACTAAGTAAAGAAATATGATCCAGAGTCTTTTTGGAGTTCTTAAAGGCTGTGGTCTTCTGATCTTGCGCAATGTCTGTCGCGTTAGAACGTATGTGAGAGAACTTTATGCAAAGATATGTTAAGTGCAAATGACAAAGTTGGATGAGTAGCGGTATTTCTCAGTACAGTGCCACGCGAAACCTCAGTTTTCTATTTGTCAGAGAAGCTTTTATAGCTATTTCCGCTTCAGTTTCAGACAAGGAACGCAAGACGAATGTCCTGGGGTCAGGAAGACTGTCCATAAAAGGCAAGCAAGTCCTGCAGCTTTGACACTGCCACCAGAATGACCAAGTCAAGCAGCTAAGAGGGGATAGTGTGAGGGGGCCAGCAGTGTAACCACCCTTGGCTGTTACTGGTTTATGAAGTGTTAGAACATCAACGTATAGATGATACATCCACTGCCATTCCCAGCCACTAAAACTAAGTGGAGAACCCAAAAGACCTTGTCTCCTTGAGAACTAAGTTGATGTAAATTAGAATTTCCTGGCCAACTTTGAAAGGGCGGCAGACAGATTAAAGGAGTTGGCTCTGTACCATTTTGTCCAGATGTGTTAAAGCTGACCTTTCTGAATAGAGCTAGAATTGTTCCATTTCTGCCATTGTTTTGAACGGAACATTTATTACTTCAACACCAGGAAGCTGTTTGCCGCATTTGACTGTCAGGCTTATATTCCTTTGTGATGTAAATTTGGTGCTTGGTTGTAAACTATTTACGTTGAGAGTATTACAAGGTATATAATTGCTACCTTTGAACTGAAGGTTTCTTGTTGCTATATGATTCAGTTGAGATGTCTGATTGAAAGTCTGGCTTGTTTAAGCTTTCTGGACTTTACTTTAGATAAGTATGCTGCTCATAGCCAGTCTGTTCTTTATTTGACTTGGCATTCGGCTGATGGAATTCATTAATTAAGCAGATTATCCGCCAGCCCTATGGACTTCTAATGGGTATGCAAAATAGCCTTGAGGTCACGCTTTGGTTTTGTGAATTATGGATTGTGACATATAAGTGTGGAATGAATATAAGCAAATGGATTAAATGCTTTGGAGATTTCTTCCATCTCAAACTTCAATTAATATTATTATTTTCATTGTTCTGGATGCAAATTTCCAAAGGGAACTGAATAATATGTACTTTTTTCCTCAAGAAAATTAATTGAATGATGTTATGAAAATCCTTTCATTGTAGTGTTTGCTTATAGGGGAATAAATTAATCTCCTGCTTCTTTTTCCCTTTGTATTTATAGTGTCAATAGTAAAAAAAAAAAAAAGGCATCTTTTTTTTTCTTTGAGTTTGTATGCAAGATAAAGAAATGCTTTTTGGAAGATGCTGAAATTATTTCAGAAGACTGCTATAATTTGATGGTATGCTGGGTTAATTAGCATACGCTTTAAGGCATTTTGAGAGGTGTTGATGTTAATCATAAGCTTAGTAACAAATATTTGAATTTTGGGTTCAATATACACGTCTTGCAACTGCCAGAAAAATGAGAGAGAAAAGTGTGGGAGAGGCAAGTATCATACTGTGAGCTAAAGGAGGTGTGGATTTGACTTGGAGCGAGGTCAGAGCATGATCCAGACCAGAATTAGGTGAAGAAAAGTCTCCTGAGGCCTCTTCTGGCTTCTCTAAAGACTCAGAAGAGCGGTCAGAAAAGTAGACTGGATCACTGTAGAGTTTGTTATAAAAATGTAAAGGCTGTAAGACCTTTAGTACTGTTCCGGCTTAGTTATTCATAATGCTGTCTTAAGGATCTCTTTGGAAACGACAATAATCAATTACTGGTTTTAGTGGCTCTTTCCATTCACCTGCCTTCTAGAAAGGAAACAGCATAGTCCTTTGATCTAATACTTCTTTGTCTACTTAAACTTCACAGCAAACACATGTTATTTTTGCTTGAAGTTATAAAATCATTTTTTGCATTTTAAGTGAAGAGAAAAGGGACTTGCTTTTGGTACAGCTAAGAGGCAGAATCTGGTATGATACGATTACAAAATGGTAATGTTTGTTTGTCAGAAGCGTGGCGTGTGCCTGGCATGGGCACGTTTACTCACCAAGTGACACACTGAGGGCTCTGCAGCTCCTTGTGACAAGTTTGGCCCTCTTGGCTTTTGCAAATTCTGCATATGTTAACAAAAAGGACATTTGCATAGATAAATGCTGTTTGGGAAGAAAAAACTCAGTATCTTATTGGTATCGGTGTCCGCCTCCACCAGTTGTCCCCTGAGGCATGTAGATCTCCTGCAGAACTTGAGCGTATAGTGCTGTGAGAGGACAGCACTGTGCAGTATCAGAGCGGAGAATAAAAAGTTTACCCCTCCTTCATTCTGTGAAGCATCCATAATCTGCTGTTAGTTTTCTACTTAACTACTCAGTTTTAGGTTTTAAATAAATGGCTCAGTAACTGATCTCAATAGTTAAAATATTTTTCTGTTGCAGTTTCTCTATTAATCATAACTTTGACCAACATTTCTTTTTTTTTGTCAGTAGCATCTTATGTGGTGGTGAAGGTACATTGTTTATGCTACTCTTGAATTTTTATGAACATGTAAATTATTCAATAAACTGTAGTTGCATGTAGTCTCGTCAAGATAATGTCTTTCCACATCTGTTTCTTAAATACCGTTCTTCATCTTAATTAGATTAACTTTGCAATTTTTATAGATACGTAGTCTGAAATTTGTAGGTGGCTCAAAAGAGTATTCAGTTTAGTGAGTCAGAGGACAGATTGAATGCTGTGGTTTGCTGAAGAAGCAAGGCTACACCGTACTTAATTTTTCCGTATAGACAGTAGAAATAAGGCAACAGTTCAGTGGTCCAGAAGCTTTGATAGGAAAGAACGTTAAAGGAATCTCAGCCTGTTCCTATCGAGGAATTAATTTTGATTGAAAGTAGTCCTAAAATTAATAAATGTAGGGATTGAGGGGTGGAGAATTTTTACCAAAATTGACCTTGTTGGGTCCTATTTGCAGCTTAAGTCTAAAGGAGGAACAAAATTCTGCTCTAGATCTGATTTTTATTTATGTTTTAGTTCTTTAATAAAAACAGATTCTGCTCACAAGGATCACTAGGGAAGAAAACGTTCCACAAGTAGACAATATAAATCAATAGCAATATTTTCCTGAGTGGCCCTGAGAAGTAAGGATGATTTTCTTCTTGCTCTGTGAATTAACTATCAAGTCTAGCGATGGTCTTCATGCTGTGATTCATTATTATTACCATTATTATTTCTTTTTTTCTTTTTAAACAGAGGCAATTAGCTTAAAGAGCTAACTTCTTACCAAAAGTCTTCCATGCGCTCAAACAGGCTGAGCATCATGTTATCCAGGGGCAGCAAGCCCTGCTGTCTCCCACAGCAGTTCCTAAATGCCAACCATGAAGTCTTGAACTCTGTTAGTCTCATGGAGGTGGGGTGCAAACACATCCTATAACGAAGTTTCTGTGCTGCTGTGCAGAAGTTGAGGCTTTGCTGTAGAGTTTGTTTGGACTTAAAGTTGAGCTGCATGAGTTATATTTCATACCTTTTCAGATATATAATAGGTGCAATAAATGTATTTTCATGCATGTTTCTGACACAATATGCTGTACCGTTATAGCTAAGCCATCCAAAATCTATCAGGAGATTTTCTGAGGTGTCATGTGCATATGCTCACTCCGGTACTATATTTCTTTCTTTGTGCTAATTCAGAAAAACCAGCAAGTTAGTGTTTGCTTCTCATAAAAAAAAAAAAAAAACTGACAAAACCAAACCAAACAAACCACCTACATTTTTTGTATCTAAACTCCTCAAGGAAAAAGGAAATTTTTATTGAAGGATGTCAGCTCAGTTGCTGGCAGAAGTACACATGTAGTTCAAATAGTTGCACAGTATGAGTTCTTTCCATGTACACTGGTTACAGTGTAGCAATAAAGAGATGACATTTTGGTATTAAAGCTTCTAAGACCTTTACAAATAAGATATTTAAATGATGAAGAAGGATTTAAATGTTGGTCCATTTTAATGCTAGTACATGAAGACTACACTATTAAATCTGGAATCTATTATCCTAGTTTGTAAATAACAAAAAGACAAACTGAACTCATTGTTTGAGGAAAAAGAAACATCCTCAGTTTTGTCACAGATAAAATTGACTTTATTTTACAAATATAAAATCATTAAAAGGCAACTTAACAGGCATTAAAATGGGGAGTAAATGTTCAAGCTTAGGACAAAGCATGGTTATTCCTAGTGGTGTTAGGTGAAAAGCTATTTCAAATTTTGTCAGAACATGGAATATTTATTGTATGAATACATTTCCCAAATGTGGTAGCTTACTGCTGTAATGTCCAGCAAATTATAGAAGGATACCTCTTTAGCTCATTTTTATTTTCTGGTTACTTTTATGGAAATAAAATTGTAAGGGTATTTCAGTCTTTTCAACTAACAACTGAGTAATTTTCTTTGCTTCCTGCTCAAACAGTCCCAGGAGTCTTAGCTGTGTTGCCTAGATACTCCATCTCCTGCGGCATCTGTAAATTGGCCAATTCAACAGGAGGATTCATATTCTAAATAAAAGAGAAATCTTGGGGTGGGGAGGGGCAGTCATTTGTTAGCTAGTAGCCTGAGCAGTGCTGTAAATTTTGCTGTTGAGAAAAATAGGCTTTTATTTGCTCAGTTGTACAGGGTTAATCAGGAGAATTGCTGGTGTGTTCAGAATTTGGTTACATATGTGCGGGTTGCATTCAGGATGGAAGCATATTGTAGCCTGAGATGTCTGTCCCCTTCAGGCAGAATGGCTCTTACTTCTATTGTTTGATTTTTATTTTTTTCGTCCCCTAGAATATATTTAACAAGTAGTAAGCTTTGCCTTCATATTCAGAAATGTGTCTAACAGTCATATTTCAAAATACACTTCTGCAAGCATGTGCTTAACTTGTGCTCGCTGTAAAAAATAATGTAATCCAAAGATAAGTAACTTGCAGCTACGTATGTATATGAAAAGCTATATTAATATATTGGAATAAAATTTTATCCATTATCATACGTTTTATCATTTTATCTTGGATGCTAGTTTATCTTGCCTGCCATTTTTTAGGTAAATCTGTTTGCAGAGCACTGATAAATACTTTTCTGTCTTCTTTCCTTTCTTCCTTCCCACAAGTGACTGCTGACGGTTCGATCAGTACAGGTTTGGTTCTGTTAGAATTCAGGTTTTTGTAAGCAAAGCAGCAAAAGGAGCAGAATGGATAATGCGGTTCTGTTAGTTCTCGTGCACGTGTATTTGCAGAACTTGCTAATTAAGTAAACAGGGTTAAAGGAAAATGACGATTGACAGTTTTTTTTCATGTTTAGAGTTTTTAAAGTGCAAAGGTTAAAAAATTGGTAGTTCAGCCTGCTACTTCTGTAATAAGCTTAAAAAGCTATCTGCTAATGGGTTTAATTGTCTCGACTTAATTCTTCCATTTATAGATTGCGCTGCTGGGCTGTGAAAATAGTGAAATGTACAAAAAGTTCTGTTTGAAATGCACATCTGGAGCTGGATGAAGCTTTCTAATGCATGCTTAGTACAGCAGGAAGCCTCTACTGCTCTAGAAAGGAACAAAGCCTTTTTTATGTACCTCTGCATCTCAAATGTTAATCTTCATTTGTGTTGTTAAAATCATGATATATATAAGGAGCCGTGGATTTAGAATGTCATAAATTGGCTGGTTTTCCTTTCCGTTTGAAGTAAAAATGAAAAAAATTCTTTTGGTATTTTTGCTCAGTTTGCTTTTTGTTTCATTTTGCATTTTTTCTTACTGGCAGTTATACTGTAATTTATCGTAACATTTTCCTCCCAAGAATTTTTTTTTTTTTCTGAAGGTAAATTAAATACTGGAAAATTCAAGTTTTATAAAATAATGACAAAGGGGTACCTTTCTGTTGAAAAAGGCAGACTCTTATGAGACCTCCTGTATATGCATGCTGTGAGCGTGGCCCTGCAAGAGGTGCTTTCTCATTTAAGAGAGTTTCTCAGCTGGCTCTTCTATGTAAGCGGGAATGGCTTTGTCCTAGTAAACTTTGATTCCAGGCGCTTATTCATGCTTTAGTAGTGTTATTGCTCCCTCTTGTGGTTCCTGCAACCCTAGAAGACTTTTTTTCAAACTTGAGGTTTTTGTATCAAACCAGTTTATCATTCTCGCAAAGTGTAAATATGAACAATAAACACAAACCCCAGACTTCTGTAAAAGTTCTCTGACCAAATTTATCTTCTTTATATATATATATATATATTGTGCAACACAAAAAAAATGTTTACTGTCTTCAGGCTATTAAAATGAGAACCATCTGGGGCAGAGTTGCATTGCCAAACAGTTTCTGATTTAGTTCTGCACAAAAGTAAAGAGGTGACTTGACATTTGGTAAACGATGACATTTAATGAAGAAGTCCCTGTGTACTCTATTTCTGTTGTAGAAGTGTGATCATAGATATTTTTTTTTTTTTTAGGTTTAAATTCCTTTTGATTATATTGTTTGTGGACTGTTTTGTATATGTAGTTTTCAGCACAGCTGTACAACAGTGAACTGAGTCTGTAGTGTATTTGAAATTTGCAGAACAGTTTAGGAGATCTAAGCGTTCTTTCACTGACTTGAATTCTGTTTCAGGGAATTAACCTCGACTTTTTTGGGTACATCTCTTTCCCACTTGTATTCATTACTTGCATTGTGGGAGTGTCTTACCTGTTTAAGCATCCAGCAGTGTTGGCTTCTTTCTTCCCAGGTAATAGTACAACACTGTGAAAGCAATTAATTCCAATTTTAATGGGACCACTGGATACTACTTTCCATGTACCACTTAATTGAGGCTACATGTGCTATTTGATTTGAAGCCTGAAGTAATTAGAAATAAAGGCTGAGATTGTAATCAGCCTTGTACATTACAAAACTTGAGAATTCCTTCAAGATCATCTACTTAAAAGACTGGTTATTTGAACCCCTTTATAGATTGTTAGTGCCTTTGGCTTTGGTGCTTAAGTGCAATGGTACTTCAGAAACTGGAGAGAGTATTTTTTTGGTAAAGATTTGGGTTTTTTTAATTCACAATAGTATTAGTGACTGCTTTCAAAAACCCCAAAGAAATGTTTCCAAATTACTTACTCAAAGGTATCATAACTTTAACATGACAAGACATCAGGGTCCCTATAGCTTTTTGGTAGTTAGTAAGTAAGTAGATTTCTTTTGCATACTTGCAAAAGTCCTGAGTAAGAGCAGATGTTGTCTCGGTGGGAAATAACCTCACACCATGAAATTTCTGAGCTGACATACTTGGAATACTTGACTCTCTTGAGCTGTTTTCCCATATGCTTTTGGAAATTTTCACATTTTGATTTACCTTTCTAGGAAACCTTCTCATCCTCAGCTTGAAGCTTTCATTAAACATATGTCCAAAGGGTCTGCAGCCCAGATGGATGGTTCCCTAAGCAGCCTGCCTCGTTACCCTAGTCATTCCTTGTGCGAAATGGGAGAGCTTACACAGACAGGTGAGTTTTCATAGCAGCTCTGTCTTTTCCTCTGCTGTGTTAAATACAGTCTGCATGGAAAAGGATCTTCTGTTTTTCTTTATATTGAAATAAGCGTGCTTTTCTATGGGAAGCTTATAATGTTGGTCATAGCCTAGGTTATGCAGGGATATGAATAAAGTATCAGACTCTCTACCGTAAAAGTTGGAACAGTTCTAGAAACCATGCTTGCCAGTTCTGTTACAGATCGATCATGCTTGGCATCTCTTCTGACTGTATTTGTAACAAGTCAGAGCACCTTTCCTTGATGTGGCTCTGCACCACAAAATTGCTTTGTCACCCTTGTGAAAAATGGCATTGCTCAGTCCCTCCTGAGGAGGATCTGGTACTCTGTCACTGATTGCTTTGTAGTTCAGAGTGGCCCTGGAACTGAAGAACAATCACTTAGGTGCCAGTTTTACCTGTGATGTAACTACTGTGTCCCATGCAAGAGATTCCGATGTACCAGATGCATTCGGTGCTTGTATCATGGAAATGGAAAAACTTCATACATCTGGTGCTTCCCCCCCCAGCCCCTCCCCGACAGCTTTGTAATGAAGTTCCGAGAGCGTGCTTTTTCCGGCATATTTATTTATGTATATTTTCACCACAGGAAAATGAAGCTTATTTTCTTATTCCATCTATCAGTTCTGCTAAGCTAGTTATTGGGGGGACAAAGGTGGAAATATCAGCAGTTAAATTCCAAGCAACTTTTTTTAAAAGTGGAGTTTTGAAACTTCATCAGTACCACCACTGAGAGCAAGGCTGCTGAACTCTGCTAGCGAACATATTGTGTAGTTTATCTGTACCAAAAGGGTAGGGAGACAGGAGATTACTGTTGCAGTCAGGGATTTGACTATGTAGAATAAAGTATGTGGGGAGCTGGGAGCAGTGTGGTGCTGGGGGAATTGGGAATAATAGAAAGAGAGAAGGGTTTGGGATTGGAGAGGGAAAGTGGAGGTAGTGCTGGATCAGAGCAGTGCTAACAGTGATAACAGGGCTGTTTGGAAAAGCTCTGGGACTGCTGTCAGCCACAAGATAAAATATGAGGGGAATGAAAGGTAAGAAGGCAGAAGTATAGAAACAAGTTGCCAATTTGTAAGAAACGTATTTTCACGGATTCCACAGCTCTTGGGATTGTTTGTGTTCTCTACCCAGAATAGCCAGCTGAGCTGGTATGAACTGAAGTTTGTGCGTTTGTTTGCTGCACTTAACTTTCTGCATGTATTCTTATCAGTGCGTCAAAAATAAAAATACAGAAGTGCTTTCTCACAAATGTGGAAACATACTGTTGCACAACTGGGTAGAAATGTGATTGTGAAAAGGATTAGTCGCATGTGGATTTTTCTCTTCAACTTTCATTAATTTAGTTTGAAAATTCACATTAATACTTTTCTGTTCTCCTGTGTCTTTTCAAATTTTAACATTGATCCATTCCATTTTATTCCCACACCTTACTTAACTGTGTTGATCTTTCTATCTTAAATGCCAATGACTGAAAGAGCAGATGACAGTGGATCTGGGTAGTCTGTGGGTTTGGAGACTGACTAGAGAGAATGAAAAGAGTGTCAAAGATTTGCGGAGTTAGCACCATTTTCCTGTTGCCAACTGTCTTTCCAGGAATCTCCTGTATGTTTTAGTCCAAAACTTGCCAGTCAAATCCTCATATGTTTTGGGATCCCGTCAGAAGCAGTATTTGTGTTAGGGCCAGTGTCAAGTCTTGCAAAGTGAGATTTCAGGAGAAATCTAGCCAGGTTACCAAGAAACTCTACCTAACACCGCATGTTTTGTGTGGGAACCGGATTCATCATTGCCCACAGCTTGTATCTGAGCTAGTATTTGGGACTCCTATTACTGCAGCAAGTTATATAGATGTTCTAGTCATAAAGGGTTCTTGCCCCTTGCTTTGCTGCTGCAAGAGGGTAACACAAGCAAGGTGGATTCTGGAGTAAAGGTTTTGGTGTGTGAGAGGAACACACACCCTCTTCCTTTCCAGCTGGATAAAGGCAGAGTGTTAGTGTAAGAATTATCGAGCAGTTTGAGTGGCCCCTGAAGGAAGATGGAGAAGGAAGTTTGATGCGATTGCCATACCTCACTACTCTGTTTTGTGAGTTTGCATGCCAGTTTACGTTCTGTGTATTCATTTCCTGACTGCTGGTAGTTTTACTGGCTGCCATAAATTTGCAGGGAGTGCAGCATTCACTGCCTGTCTGAAAACCTGACTCAGGTGCAGTCTGGATCCATCTTCATAACTGTCTTACTTCTGTAGTCATGTTAGACTCATTCTGTTCTGTGTCTCTAGTCCAAAGAACAAATATTAAACCACTAAGGTTTTAAGCAAATTTTATGGAACCAGTTTTTTCTATCTGTATCTCAGTTTAGTTCCTAGAATCAGAGATACTGAAAAATAGCAGGTATCTCATACTTCATACAATTTTCCTCATAGTCAAGTATAGGTGAAGTTCAGTTTTGAAGTTCATAACCTTTTAACTAATTGTTCATTTATCAGCAAGACTGCTAGCTGTATTTTTTTGTTCCCCAAAACTAAGAAGATTCTAATGATGTGTTGTAATTTCTTAAAAAAAATTCTCTTTCAGGGGTTGTACAACACTTACGAAACGGACAACTATTACGAGAAATTTATATAAACAAGCACAAACTGCTTCTGAGTGACTGGACAGCAAAACAGCTCTACTTGGAGACAACAGGAAAAAGTCGAACCCTGCAGAGTGCGTTGGCGCTGCTCTACGCTTTTTTGCCAGATTTTGACTGGAAGAAAATTCACATGAGGCACCAGTGGAGCACCATTTTTTGCTCTGGAAGCTGCGACTGTCCCATGCGAAACCATTACCTAGAAGAAGAACAGCGCAGACAGTACAGTTTAAGGGTGAAAAACAATGATTTGGAGAAAATATATGTGGATATGGCAAAGATTGTAGGCATTCCCACCAGGCAGTTGAGAGCTTCTAACCCAATAGATTCTCTCTTGTGCTACTTTTGCCACAATGTCAGTTTTCCATGTACCAAAACTGGCTGCATTGGTATGGAGCACTTTAAAGTAATCAAAAGACATCAGTTGGAGGACGAGAGAGAAAGACAGGAAAAGAAACTTTATTTCTTGTATGCATTATTGGCTACTCATCCTCTCCTCAACCAGACTGTTAATCGGCTGCAGCGTATTGCAGAAGGCAAGAAAGAAGAAGTATTTGTTCTTTACTCTGCACATGATGTCACACTGTCACCTGTTCTTAGTGCCTTGGGCATTACAGAAGCCAGATTTCCAAGATTTGCTGCCAGATTAGTGTTTGAGCTGTGGCAGGATGGGAAGAGACCCAAAGAACACTTTATCCGCATCCTGTATAATGGCGCTGATGTCACATTCCAGACCTCCTTTTGCAAGGATTATTACAAACGTTCCAGCAAGCCAATGTGCCCACTAGAAAAATTTGTTAACTTTGTCAAGAGGGATATGTTCTTAGTTTTTAACAGCACTAGTTATTATGATGCATGTCGTAGAAGACCACTGTAGGGAAGGAAAGTGAAAAGGAAGCAATGTTAATTGGCGTGTCAGTGAAAGTCTGTATTCTGGTTGAGGCACAGTTCAGTTTTGTTATTTCTTGTACTTGTATGTGTAAGTACAAAAGGATATTGCTTGAAACATTCTTCAAATAGTTTTAATTTCATTCAGACTGCAGATGGTCTCCAAAAGAAGAACAAATACTAGGGAGTGCTATGTGTATGTGTATGCTCACATATGCTGTGTTAACTGTAATGAAATGATAAATCACGTGGGCTACTGTAACCTGGATGTCACTTGATAAAAAGTGAGACAGCATAGACTTTGTTTCTCTGTATTCCAGAGCAATACTTGGATACCATAAGTTGAAAACCAAACCCATTTTTTTTTCACCACCATCTCAGTCATTTTAAGCAGTTTGGATCAAGGTATTTATGAATTCCAGGCATCTGCATTAAACAATTTGTAAGAAATTCTTGAAGCTCCTACTCAGAAAGAAGCATTTTAATATTTAGGGCAGGTCTTTAAAGCAAAGTGCGTGTGTGTATCTGTGCATGCTTACCTGAGCGTGTACAAATGAGCGTGTGCCTTTTTGACCTCACAGACCTACAAATGCTTGGCTGTTGTTGCCAGTGCCGGAGAAGGATGTACTGGAAAATGGATACAAAACTCTGTTCTTCGATCGCACTTTCAGCACTTTGAATAGTTCAAACACAATCTAGAAATACGTAAGGGTCTTGTGACATTAAAATAGATAGCAAACACTAACATTACCACTAAACTTCCGTGGGAAATTAGGATTAGAAATCAGTTTTATGGTGAATTGTTGGGCTCTTTCCTGTTGTGAACATGTTCAAGCTGCTGTGCTATGGAACAAATCGGTGTTTTAGGGGAATTTGATATAGTGAACGCTTGAGACAGCTTGACTAAACACTAAGAAAATTTTGTAGTTGAGTTAGTATTTTTATGGACTAGGAAGCTCTTATTTTGTAAGATCAGACTTGTACATACTGTGCTGTGTATATTTATAACACAGTAGATCTTTCTTACTTGTTTAGTTTGTAAAGACTTGTGAAGCTGACTTTTAGACATTTTTCCCCTTGATCAGGATGTTTAGACTTGAGAATAAACTGTCTTTTATGGGTAACAATGAGTAGATATCAAAACTTGTACTTCAAACTGCTTTCATCTCTTTAGGAGTAGTAAATTGAGAACCAGTTTTTAATGAACTCAGAAATTTTATAGTGGTGGAGGTTTTTTACACCTCTAGGAATAATTTAGTCTGTGACTTGTGATTCAATGGTGCTAGTTTATCAAAGAAAACATAACTCAGCCTAAGTTCTCTGACTATTGGCATTCCACACTCTGTTTTCAATGCTGCATTTGAACATGTTTCTTTAAATAAAATTTTGGGGACTCTTTGTATATTTGTGTGTTATGTTTATTCTGAGTTCCTTAGCTGTTTGCCCTAACAAGGTAAGTGTGTATTGTTAAGCTGCTAGTTTCATTAGGAACTTCTGCACTTAATATGTTCTCGTTCCCAGTCTGAGAAGGAGCAGGCAAACGTTTCATGAGTACTGAAATAGAAATTGTGATTGAAAACTTGGGGCCTTTGTGCCACTTTAGAATGTGTAAGTTCTGGAAAGGTTTTCTTTCTAAGAGGCTCGCTCTGTTAGCCATCGTACATGTTTGTGTGCCCAAGAGCAAACAGCAAGAGAGAATCTCAAAGTTGAGCTCGCTTTGGATAAATGATGTGAACTGGACCCTTTGTCCAACATCAGTACCAAATACTCCGAAGAGCTGTTGAGCTATCTGCAAAAGGCAGCTGTAGCTCTTCAGGGTGTTATCTGTTGGAGCTTTGATGCTGTTTGGTGACCGTTTGCAGGAATGATGCTGAAGTGCAGAAAACATTACCGTAGGCGAATCATTGGTGTTTCAAGCATGTTATTTAGGAACTTTGAACCCTTAACAGCTTCTGCAAATGCCAGTCTTGGTGTCTTCAAAAGCCTGTGTTAGGAATAGCATCTAACCTTGCATTTTCTTCTGAAGACAGACGATAAAAGTGTTTTGTTTTGACTTCCTCGTGCAGAAAGATCCCCTTTGTCTGTTGGAGGGGTTTTGAGATGCAGCCATGAATTGGAGGAGATATGAATTTGGATGGATTTCTCATTCATTGGGCTCAAAGAAGCATTGAGATCCCTGATAGTAACGGCTATTGCAGCTGTTTTCCAAACTTGTAGCTTAACTTTTTTGTAGAGCAGCAAAAATGAACTGATTTTATGGACATTATTAGTTGACCAGCAACCGAAGCTTTCTACTTGAAATCTCAAGTGGACCTTGGGGTTAATCCCCCTAGGTAACTCAGTTAAGTTGGGTGCCAGGAAATGTGTATAGTCATACATCAAGAAGAAAGTGAGACAGATGCAGAAAGATCAGATTCTTTCAGTAGCTGCAGTTCCTCAGATTGACGCAGATGTCAAATGTTTGTCCTTTTTGGACATCTAATCTCAATCGACGCTGCTACGTTGAAGGGTGTCCCTAATAATGGTGGTAATGATGAACATGCAGTATTGTTAACCTCTAGCCAGCTAATTTCTGTTTTTTCTTCCTCAGCCTTTGCTTCACTGTTACCTGTAAACTTTTGTTGTGTTTAAGAAGGGTGAAAAAGGGTGTAGGAATACTTCATGCTCTTTCCAGCAGTGCTCATGCCAAGCACTCCCCCTGGTGTCACTCCCTTACTTCATGGTCTCCGAATAAAGGAATGATCCTTAACATAATGTTTTTAAGAAAGTCACTGTGGTGTTGAGTGACTTATAAAGAACAAACACGTATACAGTATATAAATGGAAGAGTACAGGCTGAATGTAACCCTTTTCCATAGAGAAATGTATAAGAAAAGAGGTGTGTGGCCATAAGGGAATGTAACAAGGTGAAAGAAGCAGTGCACTTAATAGTTGTTGACGTCTTGTCTTTGTCAGTTTTTCTTTTGGCATCCACTCTATAACAGTTTGTATTGTCCAGGCCATGTGCGTGCAGTATAGTGAGAAGGCACCTATGTTATTTTGACTGTTTCCAGTCGTTGCTCTTCCTGTGTGCTCCTGTGCTTCCTTTGAAGGACAAACAAGGTTACTTGAAAATTAACAGGTAAGTAGCTTTACCTGTTTCAAAGGGAAATGGAGGTCATTGCATTGTATTCTTATAGTTTGCTTACTTTAAGCATATGTATACTTTGCTGTTAATGAAACTTTTCCAGAACTCTGACAAGAATTAATACCTTTATAATATTGCTGCATCTCTGCTGTCCAGACAGCTTTTGAATATCTTCAAGGGTAGAGACCGCACAACGTCCCTGGGCAACCTGGGGCAGTGCTCAGTCACCCTCATGGTAAAAAAAAAAAAAAAAAAAGTTTCCTTTCTGTTCAGGTGTAACCTCCTGTGTTTCAGTTTGCCCACACAATGTCTTGTCCTGTCACTGGGCACCACTGTGATGCCTCTTCTTTACACCCTCCCTTCATATATTTATATGCATTGATGAGATTCCCCCTGAGCCTTCTCTTCTTCGGGCTAAACAGTTCCAGCTCTCTCAGCCTTCCCTCATGTAAGAGATGCTCCAGTCCCTTAATCACCGTGGCCCTTCAGCAGGGACTCCCCAGTAGCTCCCTCTGCCTTGTACTGGGCATTATTAAGAGCGTGAGAGCTGTTTCAGCTGAAGTGGCCTTCCGCTATGGTCAGGGCAGTGGTAAGAAACCTGGATTGGGGAATTTAAGGAAAATCTGGAGCACATTTTCGAAGGTACAGAAGGGTCAGATTCTTTGTATCATTTAGAAGGCTGAAGGTGCAGATCAGTTACAGCAAAAGGTATCTTTTCCTGTCTTATCATATTTTGGTGCTAATGTCATAAATCATTTTCCTTCTTGCCTGTAGTGCAGTCAGTGTGAACAAGAACTAACCATGTTGCTAGCACCTGTGTAGCTTATCTGTATATCTGAGGGTCAATGGATGGGCATTACCAATTCTAGAAGGTAAAACAAATACAGAAAAATAACTAGCTTATTTTATTTAAATGCATAGTTCACTAAGGTACACTCATCTCTTCTTAGGCACATGCTCAGAGGATCTGCAGCAATGAAAGAATTGATGCATCTCCAGTGCCACTGGAAGAGCTAAAAGAAAGAGCTGCAGGGCTGAGATCCTTCTCACAAACCTCTGGCTTGGCTATGGAGACAAAATGATAAGCAAACTGCATTATCAAACTTGATACCTAATTTATGATCCAACTTGCAATTGCAAGCGGATTTATATTTGGATGAAGGTCATAAATGTAACTACCTGAACAATGGAAAGAGGAATTGGTGGGAATTTATTTGTCCTGGAGTTGATGGAATTGACTCACTCTATAGGGATGCACTGATGAATGAGAAACTAACTGGGAAACAGTGACTTGTGCAGTTGCACAGTTTAATCAAATGACAGAGCAGAAATAAAAGCTTCTTTAAGGAATGCTGTCTGAGATCGTGTTGTTGCCTTGAAATTCATGTAGGAGTGGGATGTTTTGTTTGTGTGCTAAATAAAGTATTTAGAAACTGATGTTTAAACATGTTGAGTACTTGTAGTGTGAGTGAAATGTGTGTAGTGTTTCCTCATAAAATTCAGCTTCTTTTTCAGTGCAGTGCTGATGCGTAATCTCTCTTCTCCCCGCCCTCCCCCCCCCCCCTCCCTCCCCATTTGTTTTGGTTCTGGTAGGTATAATAGCTGTAGTTTTAAATGCTCCTTGAACATTATAAATGCCAAATGGCTTGCTTTGAGCTGTCATATTCTATGCTTGTATTTGGGGGTGGTTGAGAAGGCATCTAAATGTAAAATATTCGGGTGCAAAGTAGTACAGAAAGAAAGTTCTCGCTAAAGTGTTGGGTGAGAGTAAGAGGTTTGAAGAAAGAAAGGAATAGGATGCCCTCTCGTGGCGAATTTCTGTACAAAAATGGGTTTGTGTGAATTAAACTGGAAAAAGAAAAAAAAAAGCCTTTGCCCTGAAATTGCAACACTGTGGAAAAGTAGAGTTAAAACCAGGTAAGATGTATATGGATTTCATCTTGTAGTCTGAAAAAGAGGCCTCCTTCTCCATGGTTTAAGTGAATGGTTATTTGTTTATAGAATATGCTCAAAACCTTGTGGGGTGAAGTAGGAATAATGATGATAACTGTGGTGATTATTTGGAAGCAAGTCTTTCATATTGCTGAACACAGCTGTATTCTCCAGGTCACTACAGTTTTGTTTCCTCCGTACCAAATCCAGTCCTTCTCTCTTCAGGAAGGCAAGTTTTGAAGTTAGTAGAGCCTATAGTATATGGAATTATAAAGCAGAAGATTTATTTCCCTGTCAGTTTGCCGGTTTGGGCTTGGGTAGTTTCCTTT
The DNA here is from genome assembly GCF_965231255.1 of Vanellus vanellus. NCBI lineage: Eukaryota > Metazoa > Chordata > Aves > Charadriiformes > Charadriidae > Vanellus > Vanellus vanellus. The sequence continues at coordinate 22,463,190 of NC_138913.1, read as the reverse complement.
CCTTGCGAGTTGGTTTCTTCCACTTTTCCGCATGAAAGGAGCTATGCCACGTGTGTACTATGTTGTTATTCAAGTAATTGAGATATAACAGGCTCTGAACTTTGCAAATTTCCCTCAAACTGAAAAACAAATACCATTAAGATCTTTGATTCTGAAAGTCCTGTCTTTCTGCTGGCTGGACCTGGGTACGCAGAGCTGCAGCATTCTTGCTTCTGTAGGGCTACTGGATTTGGGAACTCCAAACAACTTTGTAATCAGAACCAGAGTGATATAAAATGGAATTCTGCAGATTTAGATGATGGGAGGGATGACTGTAATGTTGGTGAAACTGTTTCTTCCCTAAAAAAAAAAGTCTGTCCACCCTGAAAGCAGTGAGCAACAGGGAACCAAGCCTAGTTTCTGATGAACTGATATTGACCCACTGGTTGTTAATTTCATTCTCCTTTTTGAACTGGTCATATGCTTAATGTTCTCCTCTGACAGTGCTAGTTATAACAGGTTTTTGACCAATTCAGTGCCTCTTCAATTAAAAAAACACAACCAAACAAACCTTTGTAAGTAACAGGCTATAGTGCTTTTTCTGCTGCATTCATACATGCATAGTTCAGGCATCAGAAGCATAATTAATGGCTGCTGACATGACTAGCTGTCAAGCTGGGCAACAATAATGCCTGGAGTTGTGTTCTTATTCCCATCTCAAGTGCCAGAAAGGTATCTCTTTGCTTAAACCTCTTTCACAGGGGTTTAAATGATGTCCATTACTATGTAATAGAGCCGGTGTAAGATGACATTTGTCAGCAATTACTGTGCTCTCAGCTGTGTTCCCAATCCTTTAGTTGTAAACCCACAGTTAAGTAGGTTTATGGAAAGTTTTGCCCGTTAATTATTAAGTTCTCCTTCAGTCTGCAATGTGGTAATTGGGTTTTCGGTAAGAAAGAAGACTGAAATGCATCAGCTTGCAGAAGAGTGATAAAAATATTTTTGCTTTTAATAGGGGACTGGAACCAGCCAGTCATGCTCTGAAGTGGTGGTTATAAGGAGGAAGGCAGCCAGCTTAAACACAGAGAGATGGGGTCTCATTAACTGTAAGGGCTTGCGGTGCATCTGTGCTACTTCTGACAGTGCTTATTCTGACTGGCAGAGAATGGGAGTTAATTGTCACGGCAGTATCCATGTGTCCTGATATCCATGTGAAAACCACAGGATTTGATTGAATCTTGCCTTTTCAAAGGACTGACTGCTTGCCATCCTTAATTTTTGTGAAGTACTCTGTCAGGATGCAGACCTTAACTTCTGTCTGTTCGGCCAGCAGACTGCTTCGAGGAAAAACTGCTGCAAACCCTGGAAGCATATGGCAGGAAGGAGAACAGCATTTCTCTGTCCTTGATAGCTCCTTGGCAGGGTGGTTGTCCATGCCAGAGGTCTGTCCCTCTGCCCTAGCCACCGGGCTGGTGGTGATTGCCGTGGCTGCTGGGGATCTCGCCCTGTGTCTCGCCAGTTACAATCCAGCTTATTTGATCTCGCAGTTACGATCCAGCTTATTTGCTGCCGCTTGTTTTTCTAGCTATTCTTCTTTTCAGTTCTGCCATTCTCTGATGTTTGCGTGGGCACTTGAAAAATGCTACCTATGGACCTCATAATTGCAGCACGCACTGGCTGCTTCTGTCCTTGAAAACTGCAGTTTCCTTTCATGGAATCATTGTGGTTGGAAAAGACCTTTAAGATCATCAAGTCCGACCATTGACCTAACTCCGACAACGCACCACTAAACCATGTCCCTCAGCACCACATCTACCTGTCTGTTAAATACCTCCAGGGATGGTGATTCCACCACTTCCCTGGGCAGCCCGTTCCAATGCTTGACAACCCTTTCTGTGAAGAAATTTTTCCCAATATCCATCCTAAAGCTCCCCTGGCGCATCTTGAGGCTGCTTCCTTTTGCCCTATCGCCTATTACTGTCAAGAAGAGACTGACACACACACACCCACCCACACACACACACTCCGACCTCCTTTCAGGTCGCTGTAAAGAGCGCTAAGGTCTCCCCACAGCCCCCTGTTCTCCAGGCTGAACCACCCCGGTTCCCTCAGCTGCTCCCCACAGGACTTGTTCTCCATCAGAGACAGCCCCGGCGCTGTCTGGTGCATGATGTTCCCCTGTTCCCCCCGCGGCTGCCTGTGTTGATGTTGTACCCCAACTTCAAATGATTTTTTTTTTTTTTTTTAATTGCTTGAGCATATTTGTGCTGTATCTGTAAAGGTACTAAACCAGCACTGGCACACTTTGACAAAAGCTAATGACTTTCTGTACAAATGTCTATTCCCTATGAATATGGATATAGATTTCACCCAGTGCAGAGGGGCGATGGCGGGAGCGAGGCCGCCTGACTGCGGGGCCCTGGCGGCGTCCGCCCGGCCCGGCCCTGGCTGTCACCGCCTGCCTCGGCCCCGCGGCGGCCGGCTGGAAAGTCCTGAGGCGAACCTGGAGAGGAGGGACGAGGCCTGCGCTTCCGCCTGGCGGTGAGCGGCGGGCGCCGCGTGCGGCGGTGAGGGAGCGCACCCGCGGGGGGACGGCGGTTGCTCGGTGTGGAGGCAGTCACTATGGCAACAAAATGGAGGCCCTCCTGCTGCCGGGGTCTTGGTAAGGACGTATAGAAATAGCATGATGGTCACCCGCAAGGCGAGGCCACGGGGAAGGCGGACAGTTGTTGCTAAAATGTGAGAGCGGGGGGCGGGCTGAGGGCCCCGCCGCGCTCCCGCCGCTGGGGGGGCACGGGGCTTTGAGCGCCACTGCGGAGACTGGCACGGCTCTGCCAGGAAACATAATCGGAAGCAAAGCTAAGGTCAACCAGGGCTTCGCTCTTAGGTATGAAAATGGTGGTAAAATAATGTCTTAATCAAGCACATCACAAAGTTGCTGGTGTTGTGACAGCAAAGCCTGGAATGTGCTTCTGTGAGTGAGGGAGGGACTAAGACACGTGTTCCTTTCAGTCACGTTTGCAGTCTGTGTTTGCTCACTGTGCAAGCAAAGTCTTAGCAACAATAATTTGTGACGAAATTTACAAACTCGGGGTTTATTTGGAGAGAGGATCTCATCTCCCTGACAGCAAATCCCCAGAAGGTATTTCTTCCAAGTAACTTGAATGCCATCCCAATCAACCTTTTGCTTCATCCAAAAAACCTGGATGCAGGTTGAGTTGTTGAGTTGTCCTGTGTTGATGTTGTACCCCAAATGATTTAATGATTTTTTTTTTTTTTTTTAAATTGCCTGAACATATTTGTGCTGTATCTGTAAAGGTGCTAAACCAGCACTGGCACACTTAGACAGAAAGTCATTAGCTTTTGTACAAATGTCTATTCCCTATGAATATGGATATAGATTTCATCCAAATTTGGCCATCATGAAGGTATTTTGGTAGTTGTATGGAAGACTTGGAACCTGTCTGATCATGGAACGGAAACATGAATAGCATGTGCATGAGATGAAACAGCTACAGAATGTCAAATATTGAGAACTGGAAACAGCAGGTACAGGGAATAGTTTGCATGAAAGCTCAAAACTGAAATATGTCATGGAATCATGGAATAGTTTGGGTTGGAAGGGACCTCTAAAGGTCATCTGCTCAAACCCGCTGCAGTGAGCAGCCCACCCGTCAAATCCATGTCTCTCCAATTTGGAGAGAATGGTGTTGTGGGGGACATGCAATTTTCCATCAATGTTCCCTGTAGGAAAAGTAGTTTTTGTAATGGAAACATTTCCCTGCAAGAGGAGATTACAGTTTGTCCTGTTAAATATTGATCTAAATTTTCAAGCTGTTACAGCATTTATCAATTCAGTTCCAATCAAAATGACTGGAAGGTACATAGTTTATCTGCACAGAGCTAGACAAAGGTACTGCTCGTTACCTTCTTGAGATGTTAGGAACAGAAAATGACTTTTGCCAGTAGAGGAGAGTTAGGTGCCTCTTATCAAACATTCTTAGCAGCTGTCTTTACCTACTGAAGACTTTTCCTCATCCTAACAGAATGCCAAAATACTGCTGGTAGGGCAGTTCCATAAATCACCTATTTGTTGGATGTATGGAAGAACGTAAATCTTTGGTACTTTAATCTGATATTGACTAAATCTGGTCTATTGGTAGCATTTTAACACAGAAGTGAGGGCGCTTTTTTTTTTTTTTTTTTTTTTTTTTGTAATCACACCTGGTATTGGTTTGGAGAGGTCTCTGCTTGGTAACTTTTCAACCTGGGTTGATTTCAGCAACATTTGACAGGAATGTGGAAGTCTCCAAGTTCTGCAGATTTTGTGACAATATACGACCAGTCAGAGGAAAGAGATTGTCCAATTGCCCCATCTGTAGGGAAAGTTAAAGCATGTTCTGAAGACACTGAAGTTGATCAGAGAGGAGATAAAAATGCACAGACACCAGACTTCTTAAACCCTGAACCTACTTTTTCCTTCATGATTCTTCATCAACAGACATTCGTCCATAAAGGTAGTGCAACTAAGCATTTCCAGATTCATGCCTGTAGTCTCAGATAGCTGATCTGCTCTGAAAAGTGTCTGTAGGGAGAGCAGGTGGGTAAGTTCCAAATTATTTTTTTGACATAGCAGTCTGTTTTCTTGGTGTCAAGAAAAGAAGCCATTTCAAACGAATCTTGCTGGAAGTGTTAGCATAGTATTTGCATTAAAAAATGATGCATGTCATCCACGTGGTGGACACTAACCGTATAGGCAAATGAGCACGGCCCCTTCAGGGCTATGAAACAAACTTTGAAAAGGCCCAGCTGCAACCCGATTGAAAATCCTGAACTCACTCCAACATGCAGTGTCTGTCGGGAAGCTCTAACTGAGAATAAGATTCAGCTGTGATTTTACTGACCACTGAAATTGTCAGTTGAGTGAAGAAATGTCAATTCAAAATAAGAGTGGCTAGAGGGAAATCTTTTTATTAATTCAAGTTCTACAGACTTTTACAAGAAGTAGTGAAAGGAATTTTGACCCTAGCATTCTGATGGAATTCCAGACTCTGTAATTACATTGTCTCTGAACTCCACCTGCGGTTTTAATATACAAAACTGTTCTGCTTGAAGCTGTAGCCTGCTGTGCAGCTATGGTGCTCTATGTCAAACAGGTGCTAGAGTTCATCTGAGAGGTAAACAATAATATAATGCATATAACTTATACTGTGCTTTGTTGCATTTTTCAAAGGACTTCAGGGTTCCTCAGGATAAAATACACTGCAGAAACAAGATACTATTTGAAGAGAGACATTTTATCAGCCTGGTTGATGAGTTAACTTTTTGGGGATGCTAAATTTTTATGCTTAATTATGTTTTTTGCTAAAACTTAAAACATGAATGTGCTATACGTAAGGTCAGTATATAGATATACCAATCCAGTGTCCTGGAACTTTAGATGACTCTCCTTGTAAAAGTAGATCAGTACAAAGGTCTTGTTGATTGAACAAAGAATCTGTGCTACTCATTTAGGAGCAATTGTTGGGTTGTTTGCTGGTCAGGTGTGTATGCGCTTTGAAAGAATGTGGTCCCATTGCACAATTTTCCTAAACAGAAAAGATTTAATCATCTATTTTGAGAAAAAGCAGTGGAAAAAAAAAAGGTATTGTTCAGTTGGGTGATGCCAAGTGTGTGCCATCTCTCACTAGTATTGTTATAAATGCAGGCATTACCCAGTGTCTGTCATTCTGTGGGTTGTGGCGTAACAGGGCTGGTCTGCATGGTGGATTGCTGACAGGCTGTTTGGCTTTGCCAGAATTTTACAGTTTTTTTTGGAGGATTTTTCTTCAGTGAGTCAGTTTGTAATTTATGGTGCAACAGAGTTATGAGATTTACATTACTTTCTTTTTAAGTAAGTGTTCACTGTTCTGTGCATAGGGATTTACAAATTGAACACTACTCCTAACACAGCAATACACAGGACTTCCAACATCTATAGCCTGAGTTTTGGCTTTATGGTGGATGTGAAACATTACAGACTGCATTAAATTCTCGTGTGTAACTCAAAAAAATTTCTGTTGCCCTAGACTGATAGTGCTTTACTCTGTTGGTTCTTCTCCAGTAGTCCAACTTGCATGATAATAAGAATGATAATTTGAGTTCCCAACTTATCATTGCCTTTTTTAACAGGTATTTGTAATTTTAGTCACAAGACTCCCAGGTGAGATTAGATCCTACTGCCATAATGCCAGTGTGTATACTCTGAGAGATGACCATTTTACCAAAATGAACAGGACAAAGTGCTTTAACAGTGAATGAAAAAAAAAAAAAAAAAAAAGTCTTGTCCTCTGATCCTCACCAGAACATCAGCTATTTCCCCTAGTGCCAGTTTGATCCTACGGTACAGGAGCACCTTTGAAGTGGTCGCATTTAATTTGCATCTTGACCCTCTGATTCTCGCACCAGCCGTATCATACCGTGAAGCTCTATTCTTACCCTTTGTCGACCAAACCGCTCATTCTTAGGCTAGCACTTACACAAGGAAATAATGAGAACTTAATTTTTTTTAATAAACCCCCGACTGTAATTGAATGTAAAACTATTTGAAGTGACTGGAAGGCAACTGCTAAATTTAATCAGGACTTTAATGTATGTTATATATTAATGTAAATCTTACTTCTTCCTTAAAGTAATTCAGTATTCTGTTAATGCTTATGTAAGAAACCACTGTGTTGGTGCGTGGAGGAGGAGAGTAAATGATTTGAGTAGGACTACTGACACTGTAAGACGCTACTCAGTGTGAAATGACAGCTTCAGCCTGTAGGTGACAATTTAGTGTTCTACTAACTCGAGGGAGGGAATATTTTCCAGCTTGCCTTGGGCACTGAGAACCACTCTGCTTAATGCATCTTGGAATTTTTCTCTGCAGACTTTCTAAGGGCTGCAAGGGCTTCCTAGGGGCTGCGGTGCCTTACCCTTGCTATTCATTCCTGCCTCGAGGTAAGGAGTGACTGAACGTTCCTTAAGCCATGAGGAATAATTCCCCTTTGATCAGAAGTAGCCTGAGCAGTGTGCTACTGCTCTCTTCCTCTGCTGACTGTTTCTGAATTGGGCCGCAAGCCGAGAGGTACCTGGAGCCTGATCATTTGTATTTTATTAAAAACTTGTCATAACACAGAAGGCTGTGGTTAGAAGCTCTCCAAATGAGAGAAATATGTTACCAATATCAAATGAAATTCAAAATTCACATCAGTGACCACAATGAACTGTGACTTCTTGTCTTCTTCCTACTGTTCTTTTTTGCATCTAAATAAGGTACAAATCAGCAGCATCCAGGTCAGAAACTCCACCGAGAGAAATGTCCCACTTTTTGCATATAGCATAGCAGCCAGCCACCTCGGTGTAAAAATGAATACCCTAGGTGTTTGTTCCACAGTATCATACAACATATTGTTGCCAATGGAAATATACCACGTTGGAGGCCAGGCTGCTCACCTGGGCGCCCTGTGCTTGTAGAGTTCTTCCATTTTCAAAGTCTGCAGTCAGTGAGGAACTTGTGTTCTGTCACACTAAGTTCTGGTTACTGGCACCACAAATCCCTGCTCTATTTGCATTCTTTTAAAAGACGATCCATCCACAGGCAGTAGCACATTAATTATTATTTTCAGGCTGCCTCTTGCAGGCATCCCTTTAAGGCTGTGAAGCTTCTTAACTTTTATAAATTTTGCAGATGACACTCTAAGCAAATATGAATGAATCAGTAAGAATTACCATAAACCCATAAAGATGTGAAACCTTGTCATCTTAAAGAAGTGGGAAGAGGAAATGTCTAGGACTCGGACTTCAAGCCAGACAAAATGACCCCGTGTTTCAGTCTGAGCTATGTTAATTTTTAACTTTAGGAGCTAGCCACCTGAAAGGTGATATACTGTCAGGTTCAAAGTGACAGAGCTTGAAATTTAGGGAGTCAGTCAACCAATGGGATCCCTCTTGTGGAATATCTGGATCTGAGTCAATTCATTTCATGACTGATCTCAACTAGAGATTCTTCTCCTCTTCTGTGATTCTAATCTAGCCTAACGCTGTTAATTGTTTAAATGTGAATGAGTGATTTTTTTGAAGACTACTGTATCTGACAGTGTCTTTGCCAGTCCTGGGAAGAATCTTGTGTATATCAAGGAGAAACTTTTCTAGTTATTGTCATTATATTGAGATTTGTTGTGGCTGTTTGGCTTCAGACCCCAGGAATATCACTAATTTCCTATTCTTAAACTGATGGAGCAGAGAAAGTGTGTCTGTTTCTCCAGGAGAGGGTGTCCCATCACTGCGGGCCAGAAAGATCTTACGTTCTCAGGGCTTACACATACTTTGGTGTACTTTTTCCCATGCTATCTCTCAGCCAAAAACAACTTGGAGAAGTGCAAAGACAGTACATCTTCGTAAAAGAATAATGTGTTCGTAAAAGTTGATGGAAAGACTATATGTATGGCTCTTTCACTTAACTTTCAGGAATACCCATACTAATGAGACCTATTACTGAGCATAGAATGTAGCTTGAATGCACAGGGGGCAATTCTACCCAATTGTATCACAATTCTTTTTCCTTTTCTATTTATGTAACAATCTATCCTGTATGGTATTTTTCATTAATTCCGTACTGAAATCTAACACCTGATTTGTGGGCCATATTTGTCCTTGTCTGATTTTGTTTTCAGAAACAAGGTATGTTCTTTATAGCAACCACTATATTATATACACCTACGCTGTGAAGTATCTGTATTTGATTTTAGCTTCCTCTTCAACATGAAAGCAAGATGCCTTTTTTCATTCTTTTCTCTTTAAACAGTGACTCATTATTCAAATGTGTGGCGGCTTTAATGAAAATTTGCATGAGGCTGTAGAAGTCAGTCTGACTGTTATGGAATGAATATGTGCAAAATTTATTTGGGGCTTCAAGTTCTTTGTTATAGTTTTGGTTGTTTATTCCTCTTCCAAAATCCTGGCAGCTGAAGAATGAGAAAAAGAATAAGCAGAGAGAGGATCGATAGCAGGAAAATTAACTTCTAATATAAAATGACAGCTTGACAGTGAACATATTTGGCATGAATTGCAAATGCAGCAAAGACTGGGAACTGTAATCTGATTTATTTTTCTCCCCCCCCCCCCCCACCCGATTCTGTATCATTCTTTTATAGAATGTCTTATATGTACTAACATCGTTTGTGTTGAAAGAGCCTTAATATAATTGATATTGTATTGCAAAAACATTCTCAGGATAGTTAGAAGTATCTTATGCCTCCTCCATGGCATTTGCAATTAATTTTTGCAGTAGTAAATGTTAATTTTGGGAGAATCCGCATAAGTTCTAAATCAAGGAAGTCTTCTGTACTTGATTGAGTCACTTCATAGGAATAGATTATCTCAAAACTTCTGCTCTTTGGTACTCAGATGTCGCGAAAGTAACTTAAGTTGTATTATTAGAACCTGAATCAAAGCACTAGCCCCGACTTGGGTCATGAATTGTAGCTGCAATCAAATCCAGATTCAGATCTTCAACTCTCTTGATTTAAGGGGATAGCTGATGGCAGTGTATGTGTCGGATTAAATTTCTACATTGTGTACTTGGCAATTGTGTTTCAATTGTTTCTCCAAATGTTGTATGTAGTGTTTGGGTTTTTCTCCAGCTAATTCTAGCTCTGTTCGCTAAACCTGATCCTTCCCCTCCCTGTGTCTTGAAATAGCCAACACACCTTGTATCATGTGTGAGCGTGAATGGTTCTCACGCACTTTTCTTTTGTGGGTTATTCCCCTCCCCCCCCCCCCCAGCCTTTGCTGTGTGACAGTCTCAAAGGACCATATACAGAATGATTCTTCTGAGATTCATACAAAACCACCACTAATTCTTTCAGCTATATCCCACAACTAGCATTCATTTGAACCAAATGAACTTGATTGAAAACTAGGGAGATGTTTAGTTTAGAAGCAATAAAAGGATAATTGTCTAACCTAAAATGAGGATTAGAACTAGATGTGGTTTTGTGGCATGAGCCTGTTTTACACCTGAAGCTTAACATTTAATAGAATGCGTGGCTGAGAGACTCACCTTGCTGTGGCATCAAACACATTCCTATGCTTACATGTGTCCAATGGAAAAGATGCTATTTGAGGAAAAGCAATGCTTGCCTGTGTTCACCGAAATTTCCTAAGAGGGCTTAGAACCAGTTTCCTGAGAATGACTTGCGAATCCCGTGTATTACAATGATTCAGACCTTCATTCACAGCTAAAACAGAGCCATCAATTATAATGCTACATCTTAAGACAACTGGTCATTCCCTCTGGCCCCCGCTTGGCTTTGGATACGGATCACAGCTCCTGTACGTGGCCTCATCTTAATTTCTTTGGTTGGTGGAACTGAAAGATCATCAGCCAACTCTTTATGAGAACCATGGTGATGTCTCTTCCAGAGGTTCGTTAGCACACGCACTCAGCGAGGTTCCCCAGCATGCCTATACTCTGTGGAAGTGGCAACCAGATTGCATGTAGGTGTGTAGTATGTGCCTGTCAGCAACATGGATCGGTCTTTAACAATTGTGATTCTTCTCTGTGAAAAACGAGTATGAGATTCCTTTACTGCTTTATGTCACACACACTTTATAGCACTAACAACACTTGCTGCACATAAGGAGTGCGCAGAGGCTCTTCTATTTGCTTAAACAGCCTGAAATGAGACGGTGTTAGTGTGCTTGCTCACGTCCGTGATTATGCTGGTTATTGTGCCAAGTTAGAGACATGAATGTCAAGCCATTTGACAAACCTAGAAAGGATAATAAAAGGATGAATGTTACAGTTTTAACTGTTCCATTTTTAAGACCTCTACAGCCTGGACTGATTTATGGCTGTTCAGCTATTTTTTAAAAAAATAAAAAGCCAACCAAAAACACCCACCCAAACTCAACAAGCAAACAAAAAACCCCCACATATTACATACAAAAGAAATTAAGGAAGCCAGAGGCTATGCATTCAAAGAACTATCTAAAAATAAGAAGTACAGCTATAAAATTTAATATCCCACAGAGCAAAGGAGAAGGTTTTTCTTGTCTGGCTACAGGAGTGTGTGCAGTTCTGCTGAAATGTAGTTTTCATTTTGCCTCATATGGTCTCTATGGCAGTGACTGCTATTTTTACTTTCGACGTGGGCTTTTTAATTTCCTTATTTATGTTTTCATTCTCATCATAAGGGATGTATTGTAACTGTTTGCTGCATTCTGCATGTTGAATTCTAAACTCTGACATGCAACAGCCCCGGGTTGAGCTGTGGCACCTGGAAACTCAGTACAACTGACATGTACTCCCCACGTCTGTAAAGGAGTTGAGTCACAAAAATGCAAATTTCACTACAGAAAAAATGAAAAAAAAAAAAAAGTTCATACAGACCAGCTGGTGTTGTATTATACCCACATGTGACTGTCCTCTGTCGTTGTCTGCATGCTTGGTATTTTTGTATAATTTTGGCTCTGTATTCTCAGCTGGTGTGGCAAGGATTTGATGTTACAGCACAGGTGTCCAGACGTGAAAGATTCATGTCTTCATCTTCAGTCCTGGCAGTACTGGGTCGTTGTACAGTGCTCTCTTTCAGAAATGAAAGAAGTGTGTGACAAAGGTGAAATGTACCTTTTGGTAGCCCCGAAGAACAGTCACTATGAGATGGATTCTGGAAGTCAATTAGAGGAGTAAAGCAATAGAGTGAGAAACTACTTGTTCCCCTCAAACAGCCGGTGTTTTTGCTGATTCCCCTGAAGGAGTTCCCATCTTGGAGAGGAAATTCTAGCTATTCCATTAAGTCTGTACCAGCAGTGTGAGGAAAAACTGCTGAAAGTTTTGCTTCTTTTCAGAAGCATACTTTGTTAAATTGCACCTTGTTTTATTTGTCATGCTGATAGTCATGTAAAGCAGTGGCCTGTGTGAGAAGAAATGTGAAATTTAATATTAATGTTCTTGGACGTAGAGCGTAGAAAGCAATGGATGATTTTGGCTGGCCAAGATGTTCTGGTACTTTTAAGAGGTCTGACTTTCAGAGAGAACAAAAAATGAGTGTTTTAAGAGCCACTGAAAATGAGATGTCAGAAATACAGTGAACAGTATGTGTACTACTTCACGTTTAAATCTAGGATCCCTGTCCAGCAGTTTTAGCCTAATATGTGAAGTAAAACCCATAAATATTTATTTTAAAATGCTGTATTGACAACTTGTAAGAGACCAAGTTCTTTTGATCATCCAGAGAAGATGCAGCTCGCAGAAAATAGTGGTCTCAAATTGTTTGATACACAGAGCCTGAGGTCTGGATAGATTTATGTTGCTGATATGCCTGTTTAACCATGCAGAGAGATAGCAGTGTGATAGTTCGTTAATTGTCTCCTGGAACTGGTTTCAAGCTGTTTTTGTCAATGCCTGATTTCAGCCATTGGTCAGTGAAGATGACAGGAAAAAGGAGGGTTAAAACATCAGCCTCTAATTAAATCTGTTGGACTTCTATTTCTAGCATTGTTTTGTACTTGCCATGTCTCCCAAAGCAAGTACCTGGGTCTATCAGAGAGAGGCATTGTAAGCTGTGTTCTGCAGTAGCCCGATGGTGTTCCAGTGGGAACCAATGGAGCAGTTGTGGACTTCTCTTCAAAAACACTGGCCAAACTCTGTTTCTAGAACACTTCCATATCCATTGGTGTGCATGGAAAAATAAAGTGAGGTGTGCCCCAGAAAAATGCTGTGGAAATGATGTATTTGAAATGCTTAGGTAATGCAGTGGTAAATCCTATATAAAAACTGTATGTGTAACTAGGAAAGAACACAGGGTAATATATAGATTTGCTGCTTTAAGGTATTTCCAAAGGCTAACTACATTTCATGTTCTCCTCATTAGTCAAAACTTCCATGGCCTCCTTTCATCTCCCTTTTTCCATCTGTCACATGCAGCACTAGAAATCTGAGACTGGTTTTCAAACATAATTCTAGGAAAACGTCCCCTCTTTAGCCTCTGATATGAAATATGGCACAAAAGAACATTTTAATGAGACATCAATTATAAAATATTTGCAAAAAATGAAATGCCGTAGACCTTATGGAGTGGGCTTGCAGACATCTGTTACTGTTGTAAAGAGAAGTGACGAGACACCAAGTTGGCAAAAGCTTTGAGGAAAACATGCCAGGACCTTCTCTCATAATCTCCTCTTCGCAAAGGAAAACAAAGGCTTTAAGATAACAACAAACCCACAAGTTCTATTACACATAAACTAGGATACTTAACTTTTTAAATAAACAGAATCCATGTTGTCCACCTCAGTGAGGATGTAAATAAAGGTGTTTGTTTAAACACTCATGTTCCCCTCTCCCAAACACTCATGTTCCCCTCTCCCAAACACTCATGTTCCCCTCTCCCTGCTCCTTCCCACTTCTGCCATGGTGGTGGAAGGTAGATCCTTGCTTCTATGCTTGGTTTAAGTCACTTAAGTTGTTTTCTGGACTGCAAAAAAACCTCTACCAGTCCCCTTTGGTCTCTCAGAAGATTTAGTAGTTATTTCTCCATTTCTTTCAATGTGCATTTGTTTGCTCCCTGCTTGAGTTTAAGCTTTCCAGCTCTATGCGGTGACTCTTTCATTCAGAAGTCCACAAGGATGTGTGTAAGTGGCTGTTGTGCTGCATATGTGGTGACTCTGGGCTGGTAGGATGCTCATGGAGGAGTGATTCCCAGCCTGTGGGCCCTCGTACAGCTTTTGCCTGGCAGTGTGGTAGGGAACAGCAGCACTGGAGGGTAGCTCTAGTTCTTTTGGTCTTTCTTTAGAAACCTGTTCATATCTGTGCTTATGCCCATCACTGTCTTTGCAAGACTTTTATTTCTGTTTATTCCATAGCATAATCAGAACATAACTGAGTATTCCACAGTGAAAGTTAATGGTAACAGATGCAATTTGCAATATTTTTTAGTATTCATATCCCTACCATCCCTTAGCCAGCCTGAACTTTACTTTCTTAAACACTCATGCACATTGAACAGAGCTATTCATTGATACATAGATTTTTGGGTTTGGGTTTAGTTTTTTTTTCCTTCCCGAGTGGTTACAGTTACTTTAAAACCCAGGCGTTTCTGTTGTTCAAATGTTGAACTGCATTAGGCAAATCTAGGCTTCTAAAACATTCAGTCCAGAAAACTACCCCCCCGAAATGTAAATGACACTCTTAAATTCCTTCTCCCCCATCTCTGCAAACTATTGGTAGTCTCCTCTGGAGAAGGCAACGAGATCAAAACCATATGAATGCTCTGCAGAGGGGAAAGGTACTTAACCATTCAGAACTGAATCTAAAGCTTTGTTATGGGCTCATTCAAACTGCTGATTATCAGTGAAAGCTGAGCCTTGTACCAACTTGCTAAAGGTACTTTTAAGCCATTAACACATCATCATAATTCTGTAGTAGTCTGAAAGGCAGAAAATAAACCACAAAAATAGTTTTCCTTGACTGTAACTTGATCTGGTGAATGGCAATATGTTCTGAATGCTGTTTGTGTAGCTCTCGTTATGATTGTGGCCTTAGATAATTAGTTAATTAACAAGGCTATGGCAAAGCCTGTGTCACTGCTTTCATCACAACCTGCAAGTATTTCAGAGGTCAAGAATGAAAGGCAGAGTCAATGAGGTCTTTTTGAACTCGTTTGCCCCTTACTTTCTTCCGTGATCTTTAAATCTGCATTCCATTACCTCCAAAACATTTGCTCAACATGACTGTATCTCAGTCAGTTAAGATGCATGTTCCTGGGTTCAAATAACCTCAGCTGCCCTCTCTTCCTCTCTGTAGCCTCCATTGGGTTCCACTTCAATGCGTTTCAGGCTCTCCAAGATGTGGTAGCTATTTGTGGAAGCAAAAATCATGCTATTTCTTCTTTTGTGATGATGTCTGGCTCCTCGAGTGTTTTCTGTCAGGTCTTTTAGTCTGTCTGTGGTCTTGATTTTCCTCCTTCATTTTTCCTGGTATTGATGGGTTTCTTTTTTCTGTTCTTCATATGAAAGAACCACTTTAATTTCATTCTTCTGTCTCACCAAATTCTGTTCAATTCAGTGAAACTATTGATGTAAGTAAAATAGAAAAAGAAAGACACAACTTCTGTGTGATGTTATGGTCAGTGTTTGGAGTTTGATCTGTGATGTCCATTCATCATACTCTTTTCTTAACCTGATGATGAGTGACTCTGTAGTGTTGACATTACCTCTAGATCTATCTCCTTTTTTCCACGATCACATGATATTTTCCATGTTTTTTAATGAGAAATTTTTATTTTCTGGTAATTTGAGGGATTTTCTTTTCTACATTTGGGAATTGGAACTGAATGGATTCTCAGGCTCTTTCTCTTGTGTTGTTCTTAGTCATCATTCTTAGACTAAGACTGTATTGTGTTTTTCATCTCTCAGTCCTCCTATGCGTTGTTACTCTGGCTGTAGGCATTGCATTCTCTCCCTCCTTGGATTTTCATTTGCCATCAGTCCCATTTGTGCCAAATGATCTGACTGTCCTTTTCTTGCACTCCACCTGGCTTCCCCTTCAAAAGATCTTGCTTCCTCCTTTCTGTTTGAGGGTGGCACACAGAACCGTCTGTGGTTTTTTGCACATTTTCTGTAAATAATCTTGTCCCTAGTTAATTATATTGGTTCAAATGGAATTCAGTGACTATCTCTATGCTGAAGGCTAAGATCAGCCCACTTCAGATCTGATTCCTTAGGTCCAAATTAAATCTTCATCTGGTCTCTTAGATCTTGTGGATGCCTAGTCCATCAACTCAGTTTCAAGAGCTCCTATCTGTGTTTGTATGTAGCAAGAATTTGCCTCACCTTTCCATGCCTTGCCTGACTGCTCACAGAGCAAGACCTGTGCAGATAACTGAAGTTGTCCATGTTCCTTCTGTTTTTTCATTGTTTCCATGGATTCTTATGTTTGTTCCAAGCACTGTTTCTGCCTGTTTGTTCCATTAGTTAGGGTGCTTGTGCGTGAACCTTGAGAGGGATCTCTATGGAGTCAATTGTGTTTGTACTGGATTTTGTACAAATTTTAATGTGTTTTTCTCATGCCTTTTGTGGTCAGCAAGACATATTCCATTGTATTACAGTCTCTGGGACTAAATAACATGAGCTCAGGGAGTGTTTCTTTATGACACTTCTGCTAAGAAAACAACAATCATCCAATTTTCCAGGGTCTTTCATTCTCCTCAAAAGATCAGTTGCTGGATTTTGACTTATCCAACTTCCTTCTTAGCCCTTTAATACTGATGTTATTGGTAGAAAATATGAGTTCTTTTTCATCTTACTTAAACTAATTTTACACCTGTATATTCCCACAAGCATTTCTTTAATTTACTGTGAAGTGAATGAAATCGGAATCAGGACCACTGAATGTATAAAACATACTTGAATTTGCAGGTATGATTAGCTGTGAAATGTTTCATGGTAATTTTGAGTGTGAGATGGTATACAATGACACACTGTTTGATACTCTGGGAGAGCCAGGGTTGCAGAGCCCACAGGAGACAGGCAGTAGAGCTCTGTAAAAATGAGAGAGGTGACGGAACAGCAAGTGAGAAGAAGAGAGAGAGAGAGAACGTGAGGATGGATAGAAGAGTGCAAATGGACTGATGAATGATGAGAGAATGTGCAGCTGAATTAAAGAATGTGTGAGCTGATAGATGGGAGATTGGGCAAGCAAACAGCAGAACCAAGTGCATTTAGGGTATTAATAAATGTTCCAAAGTGCTATAAAGAGGGAAAGAGAGTGAGGCGGTATAAAGATTAAAGGGCTGAAAAGACAAAGGCTTTCACAACTACGCTGGTAAACATTACAGTGAGATGACCCTTTCCAGGAGAACATTTCAGAGCAATTAGAGAAAGGAGAAAGACAGCAACGCCTTATATGAAAAGGCTTGAAGGAAACTTCTAGATGACACCAGTGTGGCAGGAGAAATCTCCTAACAGAGCTTTGAATTGTCCCCTAGAGGAACTGGCTTTTCTTCTGGGATTGTCCAGGGTGATTTTTCAGGACGTATCTTGTCTGTATTCTGTGCACGTTAACTTGAATGGATATGCATGCATATATATAACTCTCACTTTGGGGCCTGAGTTGTGAGCCTAACTATCCTATATAGGTGCAGAATCTCCAGAGCTTGTTATATACTTATGTATTCATGTTCCCTGGAATAACTTTGGAGGCTTAATTGAACAGCTTGGGGGGGGTTAGAACTTAATTCTGGCACTGAAGTCAGTTACCTTAGATTAGACAGTGTAAACTCCCCAGGTCATGAGATGTAGCATCCTCAGAGCGTGGAGCTAGAAGTGATCTCTTCTGTACAGCTTTAGGAGATTACTTAGATTCAGTACAAGGGACTGGGACCACTCTAATGAACAGTGCGAATCAGCGTAGTTCTTTCTCAATTCCTTGTCTACTTCATTCCCTTAGAAAGCCTTAGCTCATGAGACATGCTTGTAAGAACTGTCTATGTCTTCTCTATAGGTTTTGGCTAGGAGAAGACTAAGGCTGTCATTTCATATGCACTCTTAGCTGAAATTTACTAGTGGAAACTAGTCTGGGTTAAAATTAAGTGCTATTTTTGACTGGTCAGTTTTTACTCTACATCTGTTACCCAGTGTATTTTGCCATGGTGCTGTATAAATGCTTTTGGCTGGGATGAGAAATGGGGTGGTGAAGGACAGGAAGAAGCAGCTGTTGAGTAAGACTGCTTTTTGTGAGGTCAGTGCTGCCTTTAAAGTGTGTGTGAATCTATAGCCAAAGACTCTCCTTACTCAGTGATTATTTTTTTTTTTTATTTTTAACTGATAGAATTACAGAATGGTTTAGGTTGGAAGGGACCTTGAAGATCATCAAGTTCCACCCCCCCTGCCATAGGCAGGGACACCTCCCACTACATCAGGTTGCCCAAGGCCACGTCCAGCCTGGCCTTGAACACCTCCACGGATGGAGCTTCAACAACCTCTCTGGGCAACCTGGTCCAGTGCCTGACCACCCTCAAAGTGAAAAACTTCTTCCTAATGTTTAATCTGAATCTGCCCTCTTCTAGTTTAAAGCCATTCCCTCTCGTCCTATCGCTACATGCCCTAGTAAAAAGTCCTTCCCCAGCTCTCCTGTAGGCCCCCTTTAGGTACTGGAAGGCCACAATAAGGTCTCTCTGGAGCCTTCTCTTCTCCAGGCTGAACAGCTCCAATTTTCTCTGCCTCTCCTCATAGGAGAGGTGCTCCAGCCCTTGGATCATCCTCGTGGCTCTCCTCTGGACACGCTTCAGCAGGTCCGTATCCTTCTTATGCTGGGGACTCCAGAGCTGGATGCAGTACTCCAGGTGGGGTCTCACGAGAGTGGAGTAGAGGGGCAGAATCACCTCCTTTGACCTGCTGGCCACGCTTCTTTTGATGCAGCCCAGGATACGGTTGGCCTTCTGGGCTGCGATTGCACACTGCTGGCTCATGTTAAGCTTCTCATCAATCAGCACCCCCAGGTCCTTCTCCTCAGGGCTGCTCTCCAGCCATTCCCCGCCGAGCCTGTCTTTGTGCTTGGGATTGCCCCGACCCAGATGTAGGACCTTGCACTTGAGCTTGTTGAACTGCATGAGGTTGGCTTGGGCCCACCTCTCCAGCCTATCCAGGTCCCTCTGGATGGCATCCCTCCCCTCCAGTGTGTCTACCTCTCCAAACAGCTTGGTATCATCAGCAAACTTGCTGAGGGTGCACTCGACCCCGCTGTCCATGTCGCCGACAAAGATGTTGAACAGTACAGGTCCCAGTACCGACCACTGAGGAATGCCGCTCATCACTGGTCTCCACTGATGTGGTAACAGAGTTCACCACTGGAGGAAGGAGGAGGGTAGACTCTTCCTGGACTGCTGTCATGCAGCATGTCCTATGTGACAATGTAAAACAGCAAGGACAAGGGATATATGCTGGTGAGTGACTACTGGCTGGCTTCGTTAGCTTTTACTGCATGGTAGGTGCAGGCTGTAACTCATTCTTAGTATTTGATCCCCAAAAGGGAGAATGTTACTGTATTAACACTGAGCAAATTCATTGTAACCCAATGCATCCACAATACATTAAGATTTGCAATCAATGCACATCTATTTCTCTGTATAATTCATGAGTGTTGTTTTGCCAGAGTAAATGATCTTTTTTGAGTTCTGAAGCCCTCCTATCTGATGGCTGAAAATAATCAATATCACTAAAAACATGAACATATGACAGTGATCATTCATAAAGGCCTATTTCCTGCAGGTATTGTTTTGGTAGGCAGCAGAGCTGTAAAGGTTGTTGCATTTTTTAGGATGTAACTATTAAAACAGCAATAAATTCAAACCCTGCTGGAAGGATTCTCTTCTAAGAAAACATTTTTTGGAAGATATTCCTAAAAATTCTGTTCATCCATATTACACATACTTACTATGTATATGGTCTGCGAAGAGCTTTGTGAAACAGAACTGCTTCCTGTTCACCTGTGCATGAGTACACACATCTACATATGCACTACTGGGAGACAAACTAAGCTGTTGAATGTCTCTGTTGAAGACTCTCTGAAGCTTTCTGGGCTGGATTTTCTATGGAGTGAGATGATACATTTTTTAGTTTTTTTTTTTTTCTTTTAGTTTTCCTGGATTAATAGTCTTCAAAAGAATCCATGTAAAAGAGAGGCACAAATGAAACTCCATGCTATTTTATTAAACTTTGCTCACTGTGAGGATGTGAAATAGGCTTTGATCATTTCACCTAGGAACTGAAGCTAGTGATCAACAAATATGTGATCTTGGTTCAGAATAAGCACGGTGAACAAATTGTGCTCCAGGGAGATGCATGACTTGAATTACGGAACTGCTGTAGAGGTCACACATGAGATACGTTAGTGAAGATGATTTGTTGTGGTACAGTTCTTTCTACTTAGAATTGAACTTAGTATTAAGTATAGAAATTTTATTTTAATAACCTCTAGGACTTCTTTCCACCTTAAAAAAGGCTGGTATTGCCACACCTTCTGTGACTTCTGAGAAGTGTCTGTAAAATAGCTGAAATAGAGTAGAAAAAAATCAATGCTGGGAGGGAGACGTTAGAGGCACTCTGATTAACAATCTATACATCTCCACCAGTCATGCAAACCTCTATGGTCACAAAAGATTAAAGGTCCTGGCAAGGTTAATAATGGTCCCAGGTCCTCACTCAGTTTTTATCCAATCTGTTGACTGAGAAGGATTTGTAAGGGGTACACTGACACAGTTACAAGTCAATACAGTGCTGAACTTTGGAGTTAAGTGATAAGGAAAAAGCAGCATGAAGTCAAACACTCCAAACCCTTACTATCTATTTCTTTTCTTAAAGATATCTGTTGGACCGAGTTTAGGATTTTATACAAAATAAAATTACAGAGATAGATGGATGTTTTATTGTTTATTCCTGTTAATTATTTTCTGATTATTTCTCTGCCTTGCTTTTACAGGGACTGGCCTTTTATACTTAGCGGTGTCAGTTACTGAGAACTTTAGTATGACCTGGTGAGACTTTTATCCCTTTTCTGATCATTTAAACCTGGGTAAGCTGCCCCTTAGTCCATAGTTACAAGTTTCAATGGCTGGAGGTGTATTCAGTGAAGTGTTCCAGAGAAGACCATAATATAATTGTTGTCTGAGAAGCTCTTTCCACATTCTGAGCACAAGAAGTACACTGATGCTACTATTTCAGGGCAAAGCTCTGCAGAAATCCTGAGAAACTTTGCAGGTCATAGAATAACCTAAGGAAATCAGTCACTCGTTACAACTTTTATGGTATGTCTGTACTGCGTGCTACAAGACAAAGCAGGAAACGTGTTAAAAACCACAGAGTCAGAATAGTCACTGAGAAGCAAATGGGGTCAAGGTGAATTAGGACATCACTTAGAGTACTCTGCTGGGAACAGCAAACTTGACAGACATCCATCCTTTCAAAAGCTGTGGTAGGCTCATCAATAAACTTTACCTCTTATGTCTGTCTCCTAACTCCAGTGGTATCTAGCCTTGCTCACCAGGACTTTATGTTCAGGACTGTACTGTAGTACAGTTCTGTACCTGTACAGTACTTCTGTCCATTTTCTCTTCCCCCCTGCTCCCTGCAGCCATAAGAACAACTCAACCTTGTACCCTGGGGACGAATATAATTTACCTGTATCTGCTGAGAATCCTCGAGTCAGCTCTTAGAGGCAGGTTAATTAGAGCACAGCACCACGTTGACACAGACATTCTGCTGCTGGGAGCAAAAATGAAATCTGTATGTTGCACTACAGATGCACGAGGTCTTATAGAGCTAGAGTGTGTATCCATGAAGTGGAGTAGCATTAGGCTGTGCTGTTATTCCCTATCAGGCACTGTGCTTGAGCTTAGGATTTGCACAATTCCAGTCAGGCAACAGTCAAATAAATTTGGTTATCATGAAAGCAACCTAATTGTCTGTTAGGAACTATATATTTCTCTTCTGGACTCTGTGCAATACTATGTTCATCTTGTTTATGTTAGATTTTGCCAATAAAGCTTCCTTTAAGCTAACACTAGCTATACTGCTCCCCACCAAGACGGATGTAAAACTAGCTCATTTGGTAGGCCTGTGTTTCTTCTACACACCTGCAAAGCAGGGCAGTAGGCAGTAGCTAAAAAAATTATGATGGATAGCAGCAATTATAAACCAATAATATACGGGAAACAGAAAAGATTGCAAAGAATTTCCTGCCATATGCATTTAGGAGGCATCTGGACTACATCTGGGAAAGCACACGCTCAGGGAACTGCAGCTTGCTGGAGGTGCATGTCTGTGCTATCAAGAATAATGATAAAATGGTCCTATTCATGTTTACTTCTTTGTGTGTTGAGGGGAGGTAAGAAATACTCAATACGAAGCATTTCTCTGAACAGATGGAGTACAATACAACATTAATTGACTGAGAAGTAGGGGAGATCACCTTCTGAGCTGTTTGCTCGATTTATTGCTTAATCATATTCAAGATGATTGATAACATTCCTTAAAGAGTAAGGTACTGGGATTGCTATTAGCATAAGTGGTGACATGTAAATATGACCGACCTTAACATTTACATTTTGGCTTATTGGCCATAGGGACAAGCTGATATGTAGGAATGCTAATGAGTCATTAAAAAAGAGGCAGAATGGAACCCATCTGAAAGGTGTGCCTGCTGATACACCAGGGCAGAGTAATTTCTAAAAAAGATTTGGCTGTCTACTGGGAAAATTGCGGAAGGAAGGAAAAAATCATTTCTTACAGCGTATTTTCTAATGTGTGGAAAGTTTTCAGGTGTGTACGTGGATTTGGTTGTTTAGGGGTTTTTCGTTTGTTTGGTTGGTTTTTTTTCTTGTCTCCCCTCTCCCCCTGATGAAATGAAAACTGTTCCTTAGGGTTACTGAGCTGATTTTCTTAAGGGCTACTGAAAGGTTTGCACCAACTACTCTCTTTAGTTTATATGCACATTCCCATAAAGATTGAAATGACTGATAGTTGTTTGTGTGGGTATTAAAAAAAAAAAAAAAAAAAAAGAAAAGCCAAGGTTCTTAATCCTACTGAAATCAGTTCAAGCAAGCTGCTTTCCACTAGTCGTCAAAGGTCTTTTATCATGACCCATTTGTACTGTCTTGTCAAAAGAGGAAGTTTGAAAATCACTTGATGCTTGGCTACCAGTAAGATTTTCAACGCATCTGACTTCTGGTTGCCTTCAGGGTCATGGTAAGGTGCTATGCTTATAGCCTTTAAAGTTCTAACCTTCAGCTAATAAATTTGACTTCATGACTATAGTGGGGGGACAATCATGACTTGGCTTGTATCTTTTACACAAGCCCTAGGCTGATTCTTTATTGCATCAAAAGCTTATCTGTTCTGGAGGTTACTGTAAAATATATTACTGTTTGATCTTCCAAGGCTTGCCATTACTTTCGTATTTTCTTTTGTGTGTGTAACTGCACAAAGACTGGCGCATGCAAAAAAAAAAACAACAAAAAAAACCAGACCCAAACTTGTTTGAAAGCAATTTATTTTATTGGAGAGAAGTAATAATATGTATCTGATGGATGCGTTACGTGATGGATTATTGCAGAACTTCAGACATACCTTGTGGGGGTCTAAAAGGCATGTATGAGATGGGGGGCAAAATGCTGTGTGCTGCTGTTAATCCATACCTGTCAAGAAATGACCGTGACTACACAGTGCAGGTCAACTGCTGGATACTTTAATAACTGAGGTGTTACATCAACACTAATTATATCCAATCCTTTCTACTCTGTAAGTGTCCATCTCTGGAAGGGATTTAGAATAATTATGGACCCAAGAACCATTTTGAAGCTGAAATTGAAAGGCTTTCTATTATAAGAGCAAGCTTTATTTTATGAGGTCACCCTAAGGAAAAGACATCTTTTATATCTGAAATCTTTCTTTCATGGTTTAGAAGACTGGGTTACCCCCCCTTTTTTTTTCTTTTTTTTTTTTTTTTTTTTTTTTTTTCACCTGCCATACTAGTCCCTAAACACAACTGGTTTTAAATCAAGCTGTCAGTCTTGATACCACTTTTCAGTTGTAGCCTGCCTGTGGGGTAGCATGGTTGAAGTGCACTGGTAGGTAGATCTGCCTTATTACAAACCTCTGTGGTTCTTGGGAAAAGATAATATGTTTAAAAGCTTCCCCCACCCCCCCGCTTCTCTGTGTGCTGTTCCCATTTGCTAGAGTGTTTGCAAGATTCTGTAGTCAGTTCCTACTGAGTGCTTGACTGCTCCTGGATATAGGCCAGGAAAGTTGGGCTGTGTTCACTACTCCTGTCTCTGCAAATGGGTAGCTGGACAAAAATATTTTACTTCTTTCCTACTCTTCTGTTGAAGGACAGAGCTTGAAAAGCCAGGTGAAGTACCACAGACATTAGAGGTACCTGGAGTTTTATGTGGGGGGTATGGGCTAGCTATTCCAGCTCTGCTCCCTGCTGACTTGACACTGTTTCTGGAGACTAAACTGGAAGTTGGTGACTGCAGGTGTTACAAAGTCTGTCTGATGCATCCCAGTTCCCAGTGGACTTTCTACAGAGGCAGCTGCAGATTCTAAGGGAAAAGTGGATTCTCCCACAGATGTAATCAGCTCCCCTCGGCCATAAAAATGGAAGGTGGCTGGTCATCATGCCTGGTAACATTTCCCATAGGGCCCAGAGATTTACACAAAAGAAGAGGAATCATTGCTAAAAATAAATGCAAATATCGTTCAAAACCAAAACTTTCTGATTAAAGTTATCAGCACGATGGGATATGCATAGTTACCTAGAGAGCAGATGACTTATTGTCATCATAAATGGAAGCACTACCTTAGTATACAATAGAATTAATTTCTTTCCCTCTTTCCATTTTTAGGCCTGCTGATTCTTGTGTACTGGGGAGATGGGCTCCATACAGTCTTGCTTTCAAGTGAAATAAAGCAATTAGAGAAATGAAGGATGTGGATGTTTCATTATTTCCTTTCAAGGCTTTTCCGACTTTTCTGATTGTGGGGTTGTTTTCCCCCCTGCCCCCCTGTTTTTTTTTCCTTTATGACCACATTCTGGTCTTTCAGCTGTTGTCCAGATACAAGTGCAGGTGTAATTGATTAGTGAAGTCTTCTCCCAGAGTCTCACTTTGTTCTGTGTAAGTCCCATACATTGCTATAGGCAGGACCTGACACAAACATAGTAGGTGGCAGGGCCATCAAGTGCGCTGAAAAACTGGAAATTACTCGTGGATGGCTTGGCTCATCTGGTCGCTTGTTCAGTGTATTTTGCAGCAGCTTAACAAATACCAGTCACGCTGAACTTGGCAAACAAAAGAATTGCTTATTAATTTCCAACAATTTTAAATAGAAGAGTTACAGTGAAACACTTACCTCTGAGACACAGCAAGAAGCAGTAACTTTTCCTCTCATGCATACTAGTGCTCTGACAACAATTTTTCCCATGCAAAATTGCTTCAAGGGAGATCACATCTCAGTAACTACTAATATCTAAAATGAGGCAATCAATAAGCAAAGTTTTATTTGCCTGCTATTTTTTTTTTTTTGTTATTAAAGAGACAATTTATAAGCTAATCATTCTCACAGGCATGGCATTTAAAAAGCATAAAGTAAAAGACAGTCTTTGATTACCATGTACATTTAATAAAAATACAGAATTAGACTGATTTAGTAGCTACTTTGTCTTCCATTTAAGGTTGCACCTACCAACATAAAGCACATCCACCTCTTTTCTATTTTGATTTCATTCCCCTCACAGCTGTCCGTTTCTTCTGTGATTACTTTTGGTGAAAAATCACAAATTTCTGTGAGGGGGGTACACAGAAGTAATTCATACTGTTTTCTCAGATATTCAAAATAACTATTATAATCTGTAGTGGTGAAATGGAGACTGTTGCTTGCAACAGTAACGTCTCTAGAATCAAAGTATATGTGAAGTGCCTGGCACTCTGCATCACCGTGATGGCCTCAGTTTGGCTTTCATGCTAGCATGCTGTTCACCATCTCCTAAGCAGAGGCATGCATAAGTCAAATTCTCATCCTTTGGCACTCTATCCTTACAGGCCAAAGGCGGCAGTGGCTACAATAAAGCAGTCTTCACGTTTTTGTTACCTTTTAACAGTGTAGCTAATGCCAAGTCTGAGCAATGTTAGTTGTTGCAGTATACAATACAATAAGTTTTTGTGTAAATAAGTCCTCCAAAATTCCTTGATTCTATTTTTTTTTTTATGACAAATATTTTTCTGTGGCAAATTGACTTGCAAGCTCTTTTGTTGTATAATTGTTATCCTCATTCCAACTTTGTCAACATAAGAACATTGAGACACGATGTTATCTTGTTGTCTCCTGTTCCTGCTACTAATAGAATTTTATGTCTTGGTCCTAAACAACCCTTTATAGTTGGCAAGATCAAAGGTACTTTGCGTCTGAGCTACGAAGTAAGGGGTGATGTCTTGGTCTGGCTGAGATAAAACAATAATAACAAAAAGAAACCAAACAACAAGACAGAGTAATATGTTGTGTGACTATTTGTGTGCCTGTCTATCAAAGGTTTTCTTCAGCTAGTTATGTGTCTTCATGGCAATGCTACAAACAACTGCCTTAAGAAAGGATTCACAAACAGGTAAGGGTATGTATGGATTTCTTCAGTGTTGGGAGACTGAATTTTAAGTGTTAAAACTGGACCTTTTTGAATAATTCTGTCTCTGATTCATGCAGTTGATTAGTTACTGTTTTGGGGAGTTTCCGATACATCTGTAAACAATATTTAATGGGGTACTTTTGTGACAATTGTGTGAAAGAGTAGATAATTGGTGGAAGTATCCAGAAAATGAATGTTCTTGAAGAATGTTTGGGAAAGTAATTGCTGGTTTCCTGTTGGATCTCACATATAAAAGTAACTTCGTCATATATTAATATGCATATCTGTGTGCAGTTTGACCCTAGAGTGAGGCATGAGGGTGATGCATGTAATCACGATGCTTTAAATAAGCTTTTAAAAAAGAAGTGAGACTCCTCCATAAGTGGGTTTCTTTTATTTCCCTCTTTTTCAAGCTTGGGGGAAAAGCTTCTGAAGGGCAAGATTCACAGGCCCTAAATACAAAGCTACTGGATGAGAGGAGTGCAAAAGCAAGTCAGTGTCCTCTGTTGGCCTGCAAGGATGAGGATTTAAATGGTAGAGCAGGCACTGAACTCATTCTGGATAGTTTAAACAAAAAAAGGAAATGCGTCAGACAGAACAAGGGCAGAAAATTTTTTAGCCCAAGATCAGATTCAGAAACTGATGTGCAAATGAAATGAAAGTATGGGAAGCGGTAGGAGGGCCTAACTGTAGCTATTGATATTTCTGCTAACATAGCCATTTCTGCTAACAAAAAAAAAAAATCTTAAAGCCAAAACCCGATTACTTTTCATAAGTTAAATTACTAGATCTGCAGATGACAGTATTACTTTAGGAGATATAATGGCTAAGAATACCTTTCTCTGTGTTTTCACCTTTTATTCTGTTTTGAAGAAAAAGCTGTTTGTTTTTTATCATGAGCTGTGTGTGGCCTGTAAGGATCTTTTGACGTTGTGCAAAGGATTTCTGATAGCTCTGCTGCTTGAGCATGTTGTCATCTTCTGGTGATTCTTCCTTTGCAAGTTTGAGTCCCTAGTCACTTTCCTCTCTGTCCCACAAATGGCTCAGCCTTTGAGTTCTGAGCTGTCAGCCACAAAAAAAGTCAAAAGGGAAAACCAGAAATCGGCTCCAAGTGTGTAGGAAAAAAAACCCCAGGTCAAATGGAGGAGACATGCAATGCTGGGTAGCTATCGCCTTGTAACCACTTCGATGAAACCACGCAAGGGAAAAGCTGACTGCAATAAGCAGTCATGCTTATTGCATGAAGAACGGTGTCAAGTGAAGAGAAGCAAAGTGTGCAAATGAGCACCTCCTCCAGAAATGCTTGAGGTGCTCTTGCTTCTTTTAGTTTCATCTGGTTTCTTTCTTTTAGTTTCAATGGTTTCCTCCTTTTATTTTTTTTTCTCACGTCCTTGTTTATAGTTATTGTAAAAGTTAACATCTACCTTTGCAAAAGTTTAATTAGAATAGCAGCTTTGAACACATAATGTTGATGAGATTCCAAATTCAAATGATCCCCTGAAATGAGGGAGGCAAACAGCATAAAACAGAAAGGGAACATTCGAAAACTGGCAAGACACCCCCACCCAATTAATTCTCAGAACATAAAGAAAGGCAACAAGCAGTAAATCCTCTATGCTCTTCAGTCATTAATTTAATGTGGCCTCTCACAGAAAGCTGTTAGAATTTGAACAACCTAAGTGACATTAAAAATCATGAAATGTAGTGTTTTGTTTCCAAGGGTGGAGAGGTGGTGTAACAGTATCTGAGAATGTTTAACATGTTGCCTTTTTTTGTATCTCTGAAGGCTTGAAGGTGAAGAAGTATCAATTACAGATTTTCTTGTTACTAAAAGTTAATTCCACGTATTTTCAGCCCTCTTCCCGCAAGCATGTCTGCAGAACACAGAGAATAGGGAATGGGAACAGAAAGGCAACTTTATTTTGCTTCTGCTTAGTTCCACAACTTCAAGCAAATCCCATTTCCTTGTCTCTACTCTAGGCTTTAATTTTTCTTTCCTCTACCTCCCCCCTGTCCCTGCCAAACTGTGCATGGACTCTTTCGCCTGGTGCTTGTATTTGTTAGTATATTGACCCAACAGAATGAGTTCCGTTACTTTGGTGATTGCACTGTCATTCCAGTAATAACATCCCAGTTGCATTGATTCCTCCCCCCTCCAGTCAATATTAGAAGGTTTTTAAGGCCTGATCTTCCATACAAGATTACTGTCAGCCTAGGCATGGTTAAATATTTTTCTCTCTGATTTCACCCTTGCAATAAGACATGCATGCTATACCCCTGTTCTTTTTTTTTTGTTTTGTTTTGTTTTGTTTTGTTTTGTTTTTTTCCAAATCAAACAGCCAGATTTCAATGTTTAAATGGGTATTTTTTTTACAATTTAATTTCACAAGAGCTTAAAGCCTCAAAATATGTCACAGCAATGACTTTTTTTCACCTTTTGTTTAGCTCTGTCTTTAATAACTGTGGTGGTGCTAGAAATGCAAACCTGTGTGATAGTAACTGAGCAGTATGTGTCTCTGAATTATCAAATAACCCTTTCATAGTAAGTGGCAGATAGTTTAGTGTTACAATAGAGGTAGCGTGTTCCTTGGTGGTTTCCAAGTTACTGGTACAGGATTGTGTTACAGGCTGTCCGAGTGCAGAGTCCTTCCAAGCTTTCGGGTGCTTTTTAAGCAATGTGTGCCTTTGATCTAGTTCTGTCTTGCTGCAGCTCTGTCTTCCAGCAGCTAATTTGTAATCATGTTTGCCCCAGTTCTTCCTTCCTACATGTTGAGGACATGATTCATCCTCCTCACTCTGCTCCCCGTTGGACAATGGCTAGATCAAGACAACCCACTGCTAGAACTGGCCTAGTAGAAACCCTTGATGGCTGTGTAGAATGGGAGGCAATGGAAATCCACCATCCTTTTAGAAATGGCCACCCATCAGTAGAGCGAAAGAGCGTGGAGGAAACTTGTCCATTCAAGTCCCTCACAGCAGAGTTACTGTAGCAGCATGCCTCATGAGCGCTCTCAGATAGGACTCATTTCTCATTCCTGTTGCTCTTCTGAATGACATTTACTACTGCTTCCCCTCCACGCTGCAGAGGTGTTTTTCTGTCACAGTCTCTCTGTGGCATTTTGTTGTTTCTTTTTCATTAAGGGCGAGGGGGCCGTTTCTGCTGCCGTTAGCCATTCTGAGTTGTATGACGTGCTCTGAGGAGCCCAGTCCTAACCTGAGGAGTACAGGCTCAGTAAGGAAACTGAGCACCATGTTTTCAGGCCAGGAAGCACGTGTTACATTGTTATAGTATATTTTCTAAACGTACTGCTGCCTTAAATCTTCCATGGTATTGATTTCCTATAGTATCTCTTTTTACACTAATGAACTAAAGTAATGCTGTCCATGAAAGTCTGGCTTGAAGTCCCTGCTAAACCCTGTACTGATCTCAGTGAATCCAGGCTATCGCCCTATTTTTTATTTGGGATTGCATAATATTAGAATAAATGTTCGCAAAATCTGTGTTTTGCAATCCTGTGTTGTACTGCTGGTGTTCCAGTCCTGACAGTCCTCTCTGCTAGTATGAGAAAGAGCACTTCAGAGATCTGGGTTGGGTTCCATGGCCTCTGTGGGAGGGTACCAGCCCCACCTTCCGCAGCACAGCCAGCAGAGCAGGCTGGAGCTGTTAGGCATTTTTAAAAGAATGCGTAAACAGAACCAGCGGGTAGCCATGCAGTGTTTTTTGTGGTCTGTCATGAAATCATAAAGAGCTCTACTGCTTTGCCCTGACCCTGCAAATGTCTCAGAGCCTGGGCCAAGAAGCTGTCTAAAGCTATAGTTAATGTGGGAGCATAAGGGTTTAAAACAAAACAAAGCTAAAGATACAATCAGTGGAGAATGTTCAGTGTGGATAGAGGCCTGCAACTGATGAGATCAGAAGGGCCCGATGTCCCTGTCTTTTTGAAAGCTTTTCAGCAAATAACATCCTTCAAGCAGGTGTCGCCGTGCAACAAACATGAGAAATGTCATGGATTTTATAACTTTTAAGACTACTCCTTGTTTCTTCAAAAGCACTATTAAAATTATTTATGGTGGCTTCTGAAATAATACACTAAAGCAGAACTTGCACCGTTCTGTTTTCTTTTGAGGCTCTGGTTTTGATTGTTTTCCCTGAAGCCAAAATACTGAGTGGAGAAGTTGCCAGCTGTTTGGGTTAGCCTAAACCCCATCCATTTCCCTGCGTGGAGGGGCATGGCTGTGCTGGGTTCTCTCTCTGTTTATTGTTTTTGTAAGCTGCTGATCAAATTGCTACCTGAGTTTTGAACTTGTGACTGTTGCTACAGGAGCATTGTCCTGGGGTAGTTGTTGCAAGCTCACAACGTTTTAAAAAATGCACTTGAATGTGAACATGGTTCAGGAAGTCGCCTACCTAATTGCTTTATGGGTCAGCAGAGACTTTGTAGATTGCATTTTAGGGGAAGCCTCTGCTATTTGGTTCAACAGTAGTGTATCCCAGTCTGCTTCCCACACTTTGAGTTCTGCTGTGCTTTTCTTCATTTTGTTGTGAAGACAAAGGGGTTTTGTTCTGTTGTTAAGCTTTACTTCTGACAGAAAAAGGGGGGGGGGGGGAAGAGGGGGAGAAGTGTGGACATCTGCACTCTTTATATGATTTTTTTTTCCCACATGTAAGGCCACTCTGGCAGAGGTGTTTTTTTGTTTGTTGAGAAACAAATTACTTGATCTCAGTCATCTGTTATGCCACGCTTTTAGAAGGTAGATATTGTATGAAGACTCATGCTGTTCGCTTCTGCCCTGTCTTAGACTTGCTCTGTCTCAACCCTCCTCTGGACCTGCTCCAACAGGTCCATGTCTTTCCTGTGCTGTGTTGCTTGCTGGACCCAGAACTCCAGGTGGGGTCTCACCAGAGTGGAGTAGAGGGGCAGAATCATCTCCCTTGACCTGCTGGCCATGCTTCTAGGCAGTGAATTTAGGAATCTGTCACAGAAGGCCTTGGGAAGCAATGCTGCTGGGATCACTTGTGATTTAGACTGTGTTTACAGGATGGAGAGTAAGGGCACCCAGAAGCTATAATGCATTGGTGGGGTAGAAGGGAGGACGCTCAGTGTTTAGGTTTCCTGAAATGTGCAGCTAGTTGGGTTTTGTTGCTCTAAGGTGAAATCTGCTACTGCATGGAAGCCCTTGACTGAAGCATCGATATTTTGATCTGAAAAAAATTATTCAGCGATTCACTCCACTCTCTTCCCACCTAATTCTTTTCTCCTTTTGCATTGCTATGATAGTACACTGAAACACCTGCAAACACACTGAACTAATGCAATCCTAGTGGAACTGCAGGCTCAGTTCCATCATGGTTTTTCACTAGGTTTACTGTACAGTTGCTCCTTATTTAAATTCCTAGATAAAATTCACACTATACTGCAGAATTGGCTGCCTGGGAGGAAGTGTAACCGGGAGACACGCTGAGAGCACAATATTGTGGAGTGTTTCACAGCACTGACTGAGGACAAGAGAGCAAGTGTTGAGTGTGATCTGCTACATTGGTCTGATATGCAGGTGACTTCATTCACCTTTCTTGAACCATCCTGAATTACATTCTGGCTACAAGCAATCAGAATGAAACTGGAGCCTTCTCTGCTTCTCTGTGGGAGTCTGTGCCAGCATCTCCTCAGGTGGAAATGACTTCATGTGCTGTGTCAGCAGCTCTTACTGCTTCGATGCGTTCCAGACTCGGTGTCTTGTGCCTTTATCAGATGATGCAGAATATTTCAGCCATTTATTAGATTAAAATGTACAGGGGGGTTTGTGTGTTTTGTGCCTTTTTTTGTTGTTGTTGTTGCTGTTGGTTTTGTTGGGTTTTTTTAACCTTTTGGCATTAAAAGTTTCAAAAATTTGCTAGAGGCAAGGTATACGGTACTCCGTATTTGAAGTGTAGAAATGGAACTGCTCGGAGAGTAAAGATTTGATTCTGAAGTCACTGAAGTGGGTTGTCTCTAGAGACATGGTATCACCAGTCAGCTAGTCAGCAGTGCCTTGTTCTCTACAAGGCAGAGGCTCCTGGTACCAGCAAGTCAGAATAATTACAACTGTGTTTCCAGAAACCTGAAATACCTGCAGCAGCTCCAGCACTCCACAAAAGAGTTCTTTTATCTGAACAGCCTAGTAGAAAAACACCCAAATATCCTTTAGAATTGTCCCCTCATCTTTGGGGCAGATTGTGAAACCACTATGGAATCCCCAGGATAAAACTTTATTCAATGCAAGTCTGGTCTTTACCTGAAGGCTACAACCACATTCAGTGATTGGGATACATGGCCTTTGGCTGGTTCATGCAGGGTTTCTAGCGCCTCTCTTACAAGTATACCAGGAGTGCAGTTATACCCCCTTGCTACAGGGATTGTAAGGAATAAGATGCCTTCTTTGCTCACTTGCTCTGACTAGTCTTACGTTCCAAATGTATGAGAAGAAATTTGTTCTCAGTTAAAATTTAGGTGGTTTTCTTCTTCCTGTTCCCCCCATCCTAAATATAATATGATTAGCACTGATTTTCCTTCAATCACGAGGTATGCCAGATATATTAATTTCTGATATCTCTATACACGCCTTGGTTTATGTCATGTTGTCCTGAAATCAACCTGGGATGCTTCTCATAGGACATTATCTGCCATGAATACCTGACTAAGGGTTTTAAATGCTCTGTGCTACTTGTCAGTAGACAGGTGGGAAGAAGTGAGTGTGGACCAGGGATTTTCAGAAAGTATTTTGCTGTTGCTGATAATGATGACAGTGGTAGAAAACAAACTCAGAAGTTGCAGGTGAATTTGTAAGCTTATGTAATCAAATTATTCTGATCCCAACTATAAAATTACTGAATATTTTCTAACTTTTATGAAAGAATTACAATATAAGGACGTGGAGAGTAATAAAAATATAATGTATGCAACAGAACTTATGTAATGTGTGAAAGGGCCCTTAAGTATAGCCTCCATATATTTTGACTTTTTGATCTGAATACTGAAATAAAGAAAATGTATCGTGATTTTTGGGAAGAGGTTGATATATTGCCCAATTATGCCAAATTTCAGCTTGGCATGGTGTTGACATTACATGATGTTAAACTTCGGAAAACACAGAAGACAAATACTTCTCTC
This sequence comes from Vanellus vanellus, assembly GCF_965231255.1. Lineage (NCBI taxonomy): Eukaryota > Metazoa > Chordata > Aves > Charadriiformes > Charadriidae > Vanellus > Vanellus vanellus. Next base: position 22,429,869 of record NC_138913.1, on the reverse strand, counting down.
TTGCCCTCTGTCCATGTTTCCTTCTGTCTGTCTATTTTATTTTATTTTTTTTTCTTTTCTTTTTCCAGTTCCAGATTGAGAGTCTAATAGATTGGATTCTGGCCAGAATTGGGGAATGATTTGTAATACTTAAGCTTAAATTCCTGTTTCTGCTCTAGTATTATCAGACAGTTTATATTTTTAAAAGGTAACAACATGTTTTTTGGCACTGCCACATCTACTGAAAGTGAAGGAAGAGCAGTAAAATAAGTACATCTTTATTTCTACCTGATGAGAGATTTCTAGAAGAGGATAAACTTTTCTGCATTTACTGATTATAAAATGTGTTTGAATATTTGCATATCGGCAAAATCCTATTCACCTAGATTTATTTGTCCTGCAAAGATGCTTTTCTTTGTTTATTTGATAGTTTGAAGTAAGAGGGAGTTTTCTCAGGGAATTCAGTGAACCCAAAATTTCCCTTGAGTTCCATAAACTTGAAGAAATGAACAGCTAAATTCTAGGAATTAAACACCTTGAAAATATACATATCTCTGACTAGATCTGAGACTCTTCAGCAAATTGTATGGAAAGAAAACAAATGCCCAGTGCATCAATAAATACCTGCATAACAAACTATTAAGGTTATACAATTCCACATTTAAAATGACTATTGATAGACAAAGCATTATCCAGCCGATTTTGTCAGATTGGCTGTTAACTTTGTGGATTGTGTGAGACAAGGCACACAGTTTCTGTCTCTTCCACCCTCCAGAATCACTGTGTCTCTTCTGCTCCTGTCTGTACTGCCCCTGCAAACCAGCCATCCCCTCACTAACGAGTGCAGGGGCTGCATTCCTGCTTGGCCGCTTTCACTCCCTTGGAGTTGAATCTCATCGCTCCACTGATATAAAAACACGAGGCTCTTGCTTTCAGTGAAAATACGATCAGGCAAGAATTTCTCCGAGTAGGACATCCATTCGCAATGTCTGCCTTCAGATACTGAAAAGTAGCATATTATATGTTACGACGCTAGTTATTTTCTCTCATGCTGGAAGATGTCTGCATCTGTCTTCAAGGTGATCTCTTTGATACCGATGTCCATCCTCTCTAACAGTTATTCCTTGTGATTGAGAAGTCCAGGAGAGTCTTAGTTTAGTTTCGTTGCAAAGTTTCGTGTTTAACATTTTGCATTTGAAGCAAGCAGGCATTCTTTTCTGGGAAGAGCCTGCGCGCATCTGATACCACTGTGCTCCATTTACCAGGCTCCTAGAGTCAACTGGGGTGTCTTAAGCCACTGCTGTCGGTAACTGGCTATCTGCGCTCAGGGATTTTCTATTGATAGATGTGCAATTTACTAAAAGTAACTGCTACTGAAGCAGTAGTAGTTACTGCTTGATTCAGATGCTTGGCTGGTATTTGCATGCAGCATTCTGGTTCACGTGTCTGAGCCTGCAGGCATGCCTCCCTGCGCTGCTGTGCCTGCCCGTGTGTGGCTCAGACAGCTGGGACCCAAGCATTGCCATGGATTGAACTGGCGTGCCCAAAGCGTGAAAGAGTTGTTAACACAAGCAAGAGTGCAGGCAAAACAGTTCCTGTGAACTGCAGAGCTGATGAAACTTGATTTTCTCAAGATTTATGTCCTGCCTGGGACCACTGGGGTAGAGTACATGATATCTAATAGTGGGCTGCGATCCCTTTTGCAGTCTTTTTTCTCCCCAGAACACTAAATCTCTCGCTCTCTCCTCATTTCAGGTGTTTCTTGATGTAATTTTAAAAGATTATTGTTACTTGGATTCCTACCTTTCTGTCAAATTGCAAACTGGCCAATAAGTTCAGCACTTATTAGTGGACAGAGAGGTAGACAAGTATATCTAGAATATGATCCTAGAATCCTTATTTTTTTTAGGAAATCAGGCTAAGAATCATTTGTACTTTGAATGAACCAGAACTGTTCGAGGCAGGAAAATTTGCAACGGAATCTGCCTTGGATGTCATCATGAATGAACATGTCAGGAGGACGTAGGAATACATAAACTCAAAATGGAAAAGGAAAAGAGCCCCATATATTACCAACTGCAGCTGTCAGTTCTACAAATTCAGTAATTTTTGCTCATGGCTGTATATTACATTATTGCAAAGAGCACAATTATGTGGAAGGTGATTTTAGATTAAACTTGCTTTTCTGAGTTGCTTGCAAGTAAGGCATAATGCAGGGTTCTTTTCTGCAGGGTCAACGGATGCTTGCTTCTGGGTTTGGTTTATGTTTTTGCAGGATACTGAACTGAGGCAATCAGTTTAAGGATATTATCTTTCTGGAAGTATCTTAGAAGTACATTTTCAAGCATACTTTTTTACCCCTATGTTCGTCCAGTCTCTTTAGGCTTGGGGGAATACATATTTATGTATATACATGTAGATAAAAACCTTTTCTGAAAATCTAATTTTGCTTATAAAACCACTTTCATGGCAGAAAACACCTTCAAGTGAACTAATTTTCTCAGTGAACAAAAGCTCATGGCAGACTCCAAAGGCATTATGCTAACATGGCAATGCAGCTCTAAAATGACCAAATCATTTGATTTGAGAGTATTGTTTATTTTCCCCCTATTGTCCAAACAAATAGTAATAATGAAAGACTGAAGTGATCTGTTTGCTTTTTTTTTTTTTTTGTGTGTGTGTGTGTATGCACTCAAACATTGCTTGGTGCGTTTCTGAAATTCCCACACAAACAGGAAAATGAATTTGCTAATATTGGCCAAGACCATGTAGCTTCTATGCAAGTTAATTCTGTTCTAGGAGGTAGAAAATGTGAGATCTTTCTGGTATGATTGTCTTTTTTTCTGTCATTTCTTACATCCTTTGTGTTGTTTTCAAGGTTTGTTTAAAGAAGGTTTCTGCAATAGTAACAGAAACTGCGTATTTCACTGTGTTAGTATTTGCTTTAAGCTGCATGCTGACCGTGCTTTCTGTGAGCGATGATCTCATTCAAAGGGTTTCAATTCCAGTCTAATCCTAACATGTGCCTGAGTAGCACATTAGATTCTACCCCCTTCTCCCACCTGATTGTTTTTTACTTGCAACTTTTAATTTTCAGTTAAGAATTCTTTAGTGAATAAGGACCTGGACTAAAGCCAGTTTAAAGCCATTGAAAGTCTTTTCATTGACTGCAGTGGGCTTTGTGTCAGACTGTGAGTGTATTAAGAAATATTTATTAGTCAGTTGTATGTATAGCACAGTCATCTAACACAATAAAACCAGTGGCCACCTAGTCCAAATGAGGCCAAAATCTGCATTACTAACCAAAGGGAAGCTCAATTGGTTGCAGGAAATATTTTTGCTTTTGTGGTATATTCTCAGCGAAAGCTTTTCTTGTTAACGTCAATGTAGCCTGGTAAATATCGAAACATCATATTGGCAGTTTAATTACCTTGGCACAACAGAACCTTTATCCACAACTACCCATCACAGGAATATACGTCTTGAAAGGAGACACTTGTGCCTGCATCAAACCTTTTGCTATAATACATTGGTTGGTAACGCTTAAATTACTACCTGTCACAAGATGAAACCTGTTAAACCTCTTGTAAATCAAATGGTAAATTACAATAATAGGTTTAGCTGTTTAAGGAAAAGATACATCAATCTACAACATGGTGGAACCTTTTATTTGTAGGTTTTATGAAAGAACAGATGTATAGGAGAGAAAGATTTTAAAGAACTCACACTGGTTACTAGCTCTTCAGATGTCTCTAGCTGTTTGGTAAGAAGCGTGTTATTCTGTGCATGATTCGCTAGATGGCAGAACAAGATAACCTTGCTTGGGTAGGTAGTAAGGGAATAAGGTAATTCCTAGGGATTGAAACAAAAAACTGGAGTTACAGTGAAATTGAACAAGTTGGAATAAAAGAAATAAGAAACTGAAAAAGAGACAAAGTTTGTTTCGCCTTGATAAAAAAAAATTAACAAATTTAGATTCTGAAACTGCCATTCCAACAAGTACAATACAGTAATGGCTAAATTGCAGATGCCAGAGTGTGGAAAAGTGGAGTCTTTATTTCTGAGAGACAATGGAACACATTATAAAGCAAATAGCTTGACAGTAATTTCTCCTTGTCTGTTTTTCGTGAAGACCCATATGTTTGAATAAGAACTTTCTTCATTGTCTCTAGCAGCTTCTCTTTCAGATAACTCACTGCATTCATAACCTTAAAGCTCTATTGCAAGAAAATGGATCATGAGAAAGAGAGATGGAAACGGCCTTTGGGGTCATATTTTATCTCAGTGACACTGGTGTTAATCCAAAGTAAGTGTGAGCAGAATCTACCCTATTCTGCAATACAGTTAATTCCCTTGTCAATAGAGGATCATTTCCTGGAGTGAATTTTCTGGCCGTTTGTCTAGCATAGCTTTAAATGTCACTAAACAACTCGCTTTCTGGCACTTCCTCTGGAGGACTAGTCTACAGTCAAAGAAAACGTCTGTGACACCTGTGACTTCATTCCAGGATCAAGTACTAGTGAAACGTGCTTTCTACGAAAGACGTTTTTGCCCTTCAGTCTATGAACGTGCCATTGCATCTGTTATCCCACTCTTCACCTTGGCATTGGGACTGCTGAGAGGAACACAACTGTCCAAACAGCAAATAGCTTAACTGTTTCGGTATTGCAGAACATACCAGAGCACACAACCCCAGACTCAGATGATGATATTAGACTGTGAGTGTCTTTGGCTTTTTGAAATTGAAAAATAAACCACTTCACAAAATTTCCACAGAAATCCTGAATACATTTTATTCTGCACGCTGACAAAACTGTGATCTGCTGCAGTCCAGTCTGATTCCAGATAAGTAAAGAGGGTAGAAAATTAGAGAGGATTTTCTCTCATAAAAAGTCTAGAGGTAGTTAAACGGAGATAGAAAAGACACCAGTCAAACAGACAGCAAGATATGAAGCTACACCAGTCAAACTGCTTTTATGTACTGTGAAGCTCTTGGGCCAATAACCTACATTCAGTAGCTTTTGTGTTCCTGGAACATCTGTGTATAAGGTGGAATTTGTGGAGCTGCATGGGAGTTATGAATTCTTGATTCCTGCAAAAATGAAAAGGAAGTCAGGTATCACCATTCCTTACCGAATACTTTTGAAAGTTGCCTGTAACGTGGAGTTTCACTCTATTCCTGAATGCTTCTATTCCAGTTGGAAATGGGATATTTATAGTTCAGATTTATTTATTTTTCACAAGTAAACAATATGGGAAGAAAGAAAAAAAATAATCACAATTTCCAAGTAGGATTTATCTACATATAGCTATAGAATACTGTTCTGTTTGTGGAAATCTTTTGCTTCATACACTAATACTACCACATAATTTACATGGAAAAAGCAGGAGATTTGCATATAAATTGCTATTTTTCATAATACACTCGATTCTTCTGGGCCATGCATAGACTAAGATTTAGATCATAGGTAGGAAAGCAAGCAGTTCAAAGACAAAGATTCTACATTCTGAAAGAACAAAGTGGTTTTAAAATAACAATTGAAGTAAATATTGTTGGAGACGTTTTCCTCCAAACTTGCTTCTAACGCTTCTTATAGTTCAGCCTGTCTGGTTTGAATTCCTGAAGGACCAAGCTACCAGCGGGATTGTACTGAGGGCTGGCGAATATAGTTGCATTCTTCCATTGGCTAAAATAGCCTTTTCCATTCTAGTAATTCATGGATGTCCTCAGTTTTGCAATGCCAAATAATTACACTCAGTAATTCAGCTTTTGGTTAAATGTCCTTAATACGTTGCAAACCTGTTAATCTAGTAGAGGAAGTCTAGGCATTGGTGCAGTTCTGTTTTAGAGGTTGTAACCTCTGAAGAGAGACTTCTGTTTATTAAACCTAAATGTTGCGAAACGCAGGTTTTTTATCCTTTTAGAAAAATGTGAATAAGTGGAGCTGAATGACATCCTGGAGTAAAGGCAAACCATCTGTGTGACACACCACACTCCCCCAAGGGTGGCCAAGAGGCAGGAAACTCCTCAATCCTTACGGGTAGCCATAGCTACAATTTTTATTTGGCTACCAAATGCACACAGAAAACACTGTAAAAGTCCTAAATAGCCCAGAATTCTCCAGCTCTATGAATGAAAAAGAAAAATTTTGTTAGTCATTTGAGCGAATTTGATGAGGCAATGGCAATCCAGCTCTGAGTTTGGACAGGTAGCTTGCTGCTGAGGGGGCAAGAGATTTGTAATCTTCCTAGTAGTGTGTTGTGTTGGATGTACTAATGGGATGGTGGGATTTTACCATGCCAGCTCTCCTGCAAAGCAAATGAGTGTAAAATTTGTTGCCAACGCAAGGAATAGACTTATAGAGGGGTTGAAGCAGAGAAAAAAACTAGAACACTTCTGAAGTCAAAACTTTGCATGTCTCATTTGAGTTTCAAATACAAAGATCATCCTTAAGGCACAGGCTTAACGGCCTGAGAAAAGTGTATCACAGATTGAGAGTTTCTCATCTACGTGTATTTCATGTTTATTTATAGTCAAATGGTTAAGTGGAAGTCAGAATCTGAGTTCAGAATATTGACCCTGTATAAGTAGTTATTATTTCTACACAAAATCACCAGCTGTTTCTATTGCTCTTGTATAACTTCATCTTTGTCAGGAGACCACGCTGTACCATTTCCAATAGAAAAATAATGCTTAACACACCCTTGCTTTAATTTGCAAATAATTATGATAACTGCATTGTCATCCTACTTTTGCAGTATTTTCATGGATGTTTGTGGTATTACTGTTTATGGATAAATGCAAATGTCAGAATGATGTATATTAATGTTTAGGACTAGGCACGTTACAGCAAGTTCTTCTGTTTGTTTAGATATGTAGCTTCAAGGGCAATGGGCGATTTTTAATAGAGTTAGTAGAAAACAGTCAGATGTACTAAAAATAGCTCCAGTGCTGTGGTGGGAATGATTTTGCTGTATGATAATTGACAGGAGCCATAGGAGAAACTATATGGGGTATTTGTTACAAAATGCGCCATTATGTGAGACTGTGGATTGGATTATATTGCCATTCAGAAGTAGTTTATTTTTGTCCATAGTCCTACAAAAGTTTCAGCTTCAACAGGGGCTACTTTCGAACATACAGGGGAGTTCAGATTTTGTTCCATAAATTTAGCAATGGGCTTTTTTGTTGAATCTGGTTTATGGAAATGACAAAAGAGATCTGGCATATTAATATCTGTCATTTTTAAAAGAAGATATAATTTGGGAAACTCGTGGTCAAATTAAGATCAAATTTTTATAAAATACTGAAGGTCTAATTCCTGATATGGTATAACAGCTCCGAAGGTAATGGAATAAAATTTGTGAAATTTTTGTAGTAAATTGTCTTGTAACTACCAAAAAGTAAAAGCTTTAAAACTTTATTTCTTTGGAAATGTCTAATCTGACCGATTAATTATTTTAATTTGATGAATTAGTTGTTTTATGATAATAAAATAATCAACCAGAAACCCAGCCATTATTTTTACTGCTCCACACCTACATGGATTTCAGCACGCTTTGAAACGTCAGTTCCGAACTGAGAACCTGCTGCACTTTTAGATGCACAGTACACTGAAATACAAACTCATGCATACAGTGAACAACAGGAAATTGAAGATTAATGAACACCAAAAAGTAGATTTTTTTTAAATGTTTTTGTCGTCTTTCTTCCATAAGTTCTGTCTGCTGCTCTATCTGGCAGGGTCTTTGAGGGACAGTACTAATCTGCTTCCAACTCTGCTCTGTCTGGGACCAGTCTTAAGATCTATGGGAATGTAATTACCTTTGAAATTTCCACACCTTTTCTGTATTTGGTTTAAATTAGCTAGCAGATACAAGGACTATTAGCAGGAATAGACAGCACAATCACACAAGTCCTGTTTCTTCAAGAAGTCAGGCTCAAAGAAGCTAGCAAATTGGCCTAAACCAGTTGAAGAATGTAACCAAAAGAACAGTTTATAGGCCTTAAAGTTAGAGGATTTAAAATCTTAATCCTTTTCACTTGCTCTCTTTATCCAGCTTTTTTTCTAACAGAACTTCCTTGTAGCTTGCCCTAGAGATAAACAAAACATTATCTCTGCTAGGAAGTATTTGGCAGCATGATCTTGCAGGAACCCGGAATATCTGTCTCCAGTTCCCCTCTGCTATGAAGAAGTCGCTTTACCTCATTTTCTCCATTTGTAAAATGGTGATAATAGTTGTTGTGTCCTTTGTAAATATTTTATTTATGAAAGGTCCTTTATAAGCATCAAATATTATTGTATGGCTCGTAGGGAAGGCTATGGAGCTCCACCCAAGAGTATCTATAGTTTTTGAGAGGCTCAGAGACGTGTTTTATGAATATGGGCACCAAGAAAATCCTGAAGCCTCTTCTAAACTTTCTGCGTGTGATTTTGGGATTTGATGGCAAAAAACCCAACAAACCCCTAAGTGAGAGAGCAAATCTGGTAAATGCAGGCAGCTGGGCACCTGGGGTTTACAGGCTGGGATTCTCTTGTTTTGGCTGGGTCAGGAATCCACTGCCTTACTTTTTCCGTCTTAAAGTTCCAAAAGGCCACAATCCATCACTGATGTCCGAGAACTCTTCTACTTGAAGTCATATAAAAGAAAGAATACAAGCTGCTGAAATGGCTTTCTTCATCGTGTTATACATTGCAGTTGTTCACAGCTTGGTGATAGATTTGCTGTTTCCCCACCAGGGAAACTTCACAGTCTGAGACTCCCTTAGACACACTGGCCTCCAGGTGGGGGAAGAAGTGGGACACCGACTATTTTCATCTTTGCAACCCTTCAGTAGTTTCCGATTCCCTTTTTGTTCACTCTCCAGGAGGTCACACGGTTGGAAAGAGAGAAAGAGAGTTTGCCTCACAGCTCTATTTAGACCTAAGCCTGGTTAATAGAAATAGCATTCCTCACAGTTGCAGGATAATGTAACATCATAAATAGAGCTATCAAGATTGTCAGGCAGCCTTTGTGGTTGTCAGAGCAGTGATGTTAAAAGAAAAGGTTTTTTTTTGTTGTGGGTTTTGTTTTTTTTTTTTTCTTTTCTAAATAGCTTTCCTCAAACTGTCAGGAGAGCACCTGGTGAAATGAAGCCTTGCTTTTGCTGCGTAGCTTTTGTTCTCAGAGATGGTTTAAGTAATAAATATGATGAAATAATTACAGAGAAAAATAACAACTTCATTTCCATCAGAACACTAAGGGGTGGTTGTGATTCTTCAAAACGTCTTGAATACTTGAGGAAATAATTACAGCTGGGCTACAGCTGAAATAGTCTATGCAGTACCCCAATATCTGTGGGTAGTAGAGGCTGTGTAGTACCTGAAAAAGCAGGGGAAAGAAGGTTAGATGCTCACACTAATTACTCTGGAAATGGTTGATTGGGAATGAATCACCTCTCATCTCATTAGCATTCAGCAGCACAACTGCTGGGTAAAAAAGAAACAAACACTTGGAATTGCAAGGGGAGGCAAAAAGGGCTGGTTTTTCTGTTTATGTAAATCAGGGTGGTTTTACAAGGAATTCACTGGAGCTTGGAATGATTTATGCCTGCTGAGGACCTGGCCTTAAGGAAGCAGCTGGAACAAAAGTTAGTTCTTAAGGGGGGCTGTGAGGTGTCCCTGGAATCCCTGCAAAACAAAGCAGTGGGTTTCTGGCTGCCAGGGGCCTGCCCACATCTGCTTCTGATTTATCAGTAAATAGATCATTTGGTTATTGTTCTCTACAAATGTGAGGGAAGAGGACCATAAGGCTTACATCATTTGCCTTACTGGCCTTACTGTTAAATCCCCAGTCCTAGCCCCAGAGCTATTTGTTCTTAATTCTCCCCACGGGAGGTGATTGTGGCTAAAGAAACAGCAAGGCTAGACACATGGTGCTTAATATAATTGCTAACTACAGCTGTTTTGTGCTTTATCATCTCAACCGCAGGTTTTACATTTTATGAGGACGATCCCTCCACCCTTCTATGCTACCTTCTTCCTGCTGGCCGCAGAATGTCATGGGAATGCAAAGCTAGCGGAAATTTCAAGACCAATGTTAGAGCTACAGTAATACCTCTGGAATAAAGGTACAGAAGATATTATGATGAGTTTGTTTCTCTGTGATGCAGTTGCCTGCTGGGAGAGCAGGTTCCCAATACTAGGTACCTCTTTGCCCTCTCCCCCTTGTATGCGTACAAAGGCCAGAAAAAGGTCTTGCTTTGTGGTGGGAGCTTGTGCCTGCTACTGTGAGTAGCAATGAATGAACCTTTTGCTATGACCTGCTGCTCTTAGGCACAGTTTGGTGTGACCCAAAGATTTTGTAGGATGCCAGAAGCAAGAGAAATCTCAACTGTTTCTTTTTAATATGATACAGTGGTATTTCTGTTTTCTTAAGCTGACTTGGCAGTGAAGCCCTCTGGAAGTGTGTTTTGAGTGGCTTGTAGTAGTTTTCTAGTTCCATAACAGCAATTCTTAATAGGCTAAAGACTAAGACAGATCATTGGTGGATATTGTACAGCCTAGTGTGTTGCTGTTGGCGTAAGATATAGCTGTGGCATAAATCTGGTTTACAGCATAAAATGTAGTGAAGAACTCAACGGTATGGCATACCTTCTGAAGAGGGCAGTAGCCCACAAACTGATTAGTTACAAGGCACGTGAAGACAATTCAGTGCCTTGCACATTGGACACCTAATATGGAGCACAAATGCTTTTTATTGGGCTTTCTTATTTTCTCTACTGTTAAAAATAGACTTTTGTTTGCTGCCCGGATTCCACAAAGTCAATCCTTCCTTTCTTTAAAAATTGCACATAGTGCAGCTAAGCATTAGAGAGCTGTAGGGTTAGTAGCATTGTTACAGACTAATACAAAAGTGTCAGGAACTTAACAGCAGGCCTGTAGGTGATATGATGCCTAGGACAAACATTAGGACTGTTAAAGTGCACAGCAACAGATTTCTGCTGTTAAGTTTTTACGAATAGTAACTAGCTGTAATTTAGTATAATGTACCAGAGTGAAAGTAATAAAATATGAAAGCTTCTTTCCATCCGTTCGACATCCTTCGTGCTAAGGTCAGTAAAGCTAGTGGGTTTGTAATTAGGGCATGGAGGTATAAGAGTGAAAATATTGTGGTCATATTGATGTTTAGTTCCTAATTAGATGAATCAGGAGCTCTTTCCTAAAGAGTAGGAAATTCTTTCATGAGGATATATGTTCTTAATACAGCAGAGGTATTAGGGCATTTTCCTCATCCCTCCCCTTCTTTGTCTTCTCTCCTCTCTTGTCTTCCCCCCTGCCAAGTTCTTAAATGCCTTCATTTTGTCTGAAAGCGGCTTCCTCTTAATTCAAAATACTTCTTTTCTGAATGAATCGTTGATGACAGCATAACCGTGATTTCTACCATTTGGGTTAGTAAACTTTTTAGAAGGGAATTTAAAGGTGAAGGAAGGATTTTAACTGGACAGAGAAAGAAGAATCCATTTTAAGGAATTTCAGAAGTAGATTGAGCTGGTTTACAGTTCAAAAAAACCTCCCACTTGATGCCTCAATGGCATGAAAAAGACCTGTTTTGGAGTAATACTACCTGCTTGACTACTGTGTAGGTTTTGGTTGCTGCCTGTAGAAATTATGGATTTGGGTTTGGGTGCTGCCCAGACGTAGTCTTTCTTTCAGTTACTGTCATTGCAGCTGTAGAGCATTTGTGGTGTTCATCTGTGGCCACAGAACAGTGGCTTCTTCTGACATGAGTATGTAAGAGGAAGATGATTACCTTGCTGTGAGGTGCGTCCACCTGCTGTTTGATGCACAAGTGTGTGCTTTCTTCAGAGATGTATTTGCAAATATGTATTTGCATGAGGATAATTTATTTCCTTGAATGATTCTTTTGTCTCATTTTGTTTCTTTTCTGTGGGAATGGATGTGGAGAGGTGAAGTAACCAGCATGAATGAAGGAGAATGGGTCTGGCCTACTCATGTTGGGAGCGTTCATAGAAATGTCATTCAAATCTGTAGAATAACTTATCTAACCAGTTGCATGTCACGTACAAATAAGTAATATATGTGGCAATACATCAACCCATGCATGAGAATTCAAAAAACTGAAATACTGTTTTAAAATGAAGTGGGTGAATCTGTCTCTAAGAAGAGAGACCGCTCACACAAAAGTGGCTAAAAATGTCAGATAAATTGTTCACTGAAAATGTTTGCCCTGCTCTAGCCTTCTTTCCTTGAGCATAGAATCATAGAATGGTTTAGGTTGGAAGGGACCTTGAAGATCATCTAGTACCAACTCCCCTGCCATGGGCAGGGACACCTCCCACTAGACCAGGTTGCTCAAAGCCCCATCCAGCCTGGCCTTGAACACTTCCAGGAATGGGGCAGCCACAGCTCCTCTGGGCAACCTGTTCCAGTGTCTTACCACCCTCAGAGTAAATAATTTTTTCCCAATATCTAATCTAAATCTACTTTCTTTCAGTTTAAAACCGTTACCCCTTGTCCTATCGCTACACTCCCTGATAAAGAGTCCTTCCCCACCTTTCCTGTAGGCCCCCTTTGGGTACTGGAAGGCTGCTATAAGGTCTCCTTGAAGCCTTCTCCAGACTGAATAATCCCTACTCTCACAGCTTGTCTTCACAGAAGAGTTGCTCCAGCCCTCTGATCATCTTCATGGCCCTCCTCTGGACTCAGTCCAGCAGGTCCGTGTCCTTTTTGTGCTGAGGATTCCAAAGCTGGATGCAGTACTGCAGGTGGGGTCTCACCAGAGTGGAGCAGAGGGGCAGAATCCCGTCCCTCGCCCTGCTGGCCACACTGCTTTTGATGCAGCCCAGGATATGGTTGGCTTTCTGGGCTGAGAGCGCACATTGCCAGCTCATGTTGAGCTCCTCATCAACCAACACCCCCAAGTCCTTCTCTTCAGCATGTAATTTCCATTAATGAATTTTTATGAAAACTTAATATACATTTATAAATGAATGCAGTGCTTGAACCTGGGGGCTGTATCCTTCAGCAAGATGCAATTTAAGGGATGTCAGTTCTGGCCAGTTAGCTCTGCCCACTTCTCATCATAAAATAAAATTCCTCTAATTCCTTTATTTAATAATCTGCACATTACGTGCTAGAACAATACTGTCACTCATTCAACAATGGGAAAAAAGGAACAAAAAAGGTTGACTGCAAATGGTGTTATTTTATTGACAGGTAAGCAACAGCTTGGATTCCAAACGTCTGCTATCTTTTTTTTTGTTCTTTGCCCTTGTGGCTGTGTGCAACATCTACTGCTCTTTAGGCTCCACAGGGGAAATGATGAATGGTGGATATGGAATTCACACTGGATACATTCTGGGTCACAAAATAATAGATTGTTGGTGGTATGATATATAGGCCATCGGGGTGAAAACAGATTGGAAGGGATTGGTTTTTGGAGCTTGCACAGAAGGTGTATGCTGTAATGGGTAAGGGTTAGTACCTCAGTTTTTTAGGCCCCATAGCTTTATAGAGTGGATAGCTAATTTTTTTAGCTGTGATATGCAAGGTAGGGTCTCAGTGCTGAAGCAGGGAATTAGCAAACTGGTACCTGATCGGTAGTCTGGGTCTGATCTAGTCGGTTGACTCTAAGTTAGTGAAGCAAATACACACATATTCTTTCCCTTTTATGGTTAAATAGTAAGTAGCAGAGGGAATCTCAGTCCAGGTCACCTAGCACATAATCTATTTTTTGGTTGGTTTTTTTTTTGGTAGAAAATTTTAGTGTTATAAATAAAACTGCAAAGATAGAAATCAAAATATTGTAATTTTACAAATATGGGAAAAACTGGAAACACTAGAATATTTCACAATTTCAGTCACTTTGAACCGACTCAGTATTTGTTGCTTGTGGATTTTGCTGAGCTTGACAAACAGAAAGAAATGACATTTAAAACCTTAATTTTGAAGCAGCTGGAAATTGCTAGGCAACATAGTAGTTTCATACATACAGTGTCACATCACTTTAATGGCTCTTTTTATCAGAAATATCTTTTGAGAGTTCACCAAACCAATTTTTGAAGTTCCAAGTACAAGCTTAAATCTGGCAAGGTCATCTTTTATTGCTGTGATTCGAAAGAATGTTTCTATATTTTAAATTAGTAGTGCATCTATAATTAATTAGTGAGTATGTTATGGGGAAGAAGGTATCCTTTGCTTTTTTCCACTAAAATGGGGAAATAATTTCTCTCCTTTTGGTATTTTTTATTTTATTTTCTGGTTTTGGTTTGTTTTGGTTTTTTTTTTTGAGGGGGTGCTAATGAAACGTCAGACAATAAATTTGGTATAAGAATAAAAACTAGGCACTGAATGCAGCAAATTTTATGTTGCACTTGAAGAGACATTTAATGACTCTTGAGAAGGATGTGAAATGAAGCATGGTTGGGTAGTTCGCTCAAAGGACTGAGTCAGGACTCTTTAGCCTCTGTGTCAGAGTGACAGTGACTTTCTCTCTGACCTTGGGCCACTGGCTTGGGTGCGTGAAATTAGGTACTTGGAGATTCTATTCCTTCCAGTTCACGCATACTGATTGACTCCTGTAGTCACACAGGGCCCCACAGACACCAGTCCTCATGGCATAAATGTGCAGAAAGGTGTGTGTTTCGTGGCATTTCTTACTGTGTGACAAACTGCTATGAGTCAGTGCTACCCGTGTCTATACTGCACTTTCAGCAGTGGGCGGGCAAATAAGCAGACAGCATCGCAGAGAAGGGGGAGAAAGCTTTAATACTGAGTTATAACAGGCTCAATGTCCTAAAATATACATAACTAAAATTCTGTTATATACGCATGCATGCATACATACATTGTGTATGTTTTATAGTTTCCGAGTTGGACTCAAACCCACTGGATTCCATTTGGGAGAAAAAAAAATCAATAAAATCCCTTTTATCAGCTTTGGAAGGCTTTATATAGACTGTTTCACAGAGAAGACACCCTTTATAGCTGTGTGTGTGATCTGGGGTTTTTGAAAACACTTCGATCTTTCCATTACTTTCAGTGAGGAGGGCTGAAGCCCCCTGTGCAAGCTGGGATAGCTCTTGGTGCAGATGAAACAGTATCAAGCTCCTGGATCCTAGTCTTGCTGTTTCACCATTAACTTAAATCTTGTAGATCTGTCTGTGTGGGAGGAAATGGTACAACAACACTAAACTGCCATCTCTGACTTGATGAACTCCACATTTTCCAGTAATGAATCCCAAGCTAAAAGTTACAGCAGTTATTTCAAAGAGCGAGCTATGAGAAATAGGCCAGAGGTAGGTGCTAAGAGGACAAGTTCTGGTGTAGAATGACTACTGGCTACCCTCTGGAAAGGTAGCAAATTGTAAGGCTGAGAGCACCACACAGCCCAGTTCCCAATGTGTGTGCCGAGGAGGTAAAATGAAGAAGGTGAGAGAAGAGAGACTGCTGAGAATTGCTGTTTTCGAGGAGGTACTGCATTTTCATCCTCTTGGGTAGGGCATTTGGAAATTATGTCAGAGCGCAGCAAAGACTGGCAGGTATTGACGCTAACTTGCAACAGCGCCACACCAAGCTTCCAGTTCTGACTCAAATGTTTTCATAACTGGAGCTTTTCCTGAGTCATAAGAAATGTGTAAAATATATGCAGGGAAAGCCAGCATTTGAAAACACGTACAGAAAGCACCGTAATTATCTGAAGATAAACTGCCAGATATTGTGATGGAGTGTTTTAAGTGGACTGAATTCCTGAACTGACAAGCCTAGGTTGCTGATCCCATTTACGCGAGGATAAAACCTGAGTGACTGTCTCCTGTCCAAATTTACACATCCAGAATTGTATTATTTCAGAAATGTGCTGTAAGGTCCCCTGGGAAGGAACATGATTAAACTTTGTCCTGGGATAAAACACAAAGCATTAGCATCTCCTCTGAAAGGTTTCAGTAATTTGAAGACTTTAGCATGGAGTTAAATTTAGAAAGTCTGGATGCCACTGAAGGCAGTTCATGTTTTCTATAGACAGTGACAAACAGTATATTCTGAATCACGCAGGTCAGAGTTCAGCTTTCATCCTCGCCTCTGGTCAGATGCTGGATGACATCCTGAACAACTGGCTCCTTGTGGTTTATGATGCCAGCTGACAGTGGAGTAGTTTATTATACGATCTACAGCCTTTAATTGTCTGGAGAGACATAGACTTGACAACATTTGATAAGCCATTCATGATAAAAGAATAACTGCTACAGAGAAATGGAGCTGAAGAGGTGGCAACACAGGACACAAATAGATGTTGTGTTTATTCTGAGTGCTCTAACTGTTTTTTAAGTCTGACCTGGAGGTACACGGTAAAAAGAATGGGAAAATAGAAACACAGCTGCCACTGCATAGGTCTCTATGAAAAGGAAACCCATCTTTTCTGGACTTCTAGGGAAAAGCTCTATTGAAATTGAGTACTTAGGGTATTATCTTATGAATTAACTTTCCTAGTGTGAGCAAGCATATATGTGTATATATAAATCAGTAAAGAGAATCAGCATTTGCATAGTATATTACAAACTTGAAATAAATCTAATAGCTTCATAAAGTGAAAATTAAGGCAAAGATGTTAAATGTCTACTTCTCATTTACACTAAGGCCACCTTCCTGTCCTGGGAGTACTGATTTCAAAATTAGAGCCAAACAACTTGTTTTCAGTCTCCTTTATAGTGTCCTTGACTTTCTTGCTATTCAGTTTGCCTCATTTATAGCAAGAGGCTATACTGATTGCTCAGGAGACGAACTAAACATCCCCAGGCCAGCAAAGAGCTTGCAGTAATTGTAGCAACAGCCACAGCAGTCCCTGAGACGCTTTCGCTGTACTTGACACAAACCGGACTTTAGCTGTATGAAACCTGAGACTTTCAGCAATTGCTTGATAGGTTCAGAGTGCAGGTGTTTAACCAGAAAGACTTTTACTATCGGAGAAATACTATGAGAAGATTTCAGACTTTGTGGTCCTCTGGGCTAATCTTCAGTTTTGTAGGGGAATCCCTAAAAATATTGTTTAAAAATCAAGCATTACCTTTAAAATTAAAATATCCCTGAAAGTTGGCAAATGGATGTGAGGACAGAAAGCCAGGTCTGTGTCCTTCTGCTTCAGAGAAGAATTAGATTTTCACTGGTGAAGATATTCGTTCTTAATTGTAAATCCTCCACAGGTGGTTCAAAGATGCCTTTCCCCATTACTAGGCATCACCCAATGCCTCCCACCCCTCCTTGGGAAATGTGGAATGAGATCTGACTGGTAGTGCTTTCTGATTTACAGCTTGTCCACATTAACAGCGCTTTGGGCAGGCACGGTCATAACAGAAGAGAAAGAATACTGCCATTCAGTGTAAGTATTGCTGAAGAATACCTCTGAGAGAAAAGGGAGATTTTTAGCAATGATTTTATGTGTCAAATTAGGAGGATTTAAAGCGATGTCATTACCAAAAGTGACCTTGAACGTAGTTTCTTTGAAATGAGGTTTTATCATTGCCTTGAGTCAGATGAAAATTATTATACAGAAGAGCTGTTAAGGAAAAAGGAGCATTTGCAACTGAAGCTGTTTAGTGGGAGTAAGATTTCTGCCCCGTTAGCCTCTCCTTTAGCAAGACATAGATTTCATTGCAATCTGAGAGCTTTGTTTAAGATTGTAGCCAAGATCTTCAGATTCTGAATTGTTGCTATGAACAAACTTAGGGATAAAGGATACTCTGTGCTTGGAAGGGCTGTTTTTTACATGCTTGTATTTTTTGGAAAATAAGAGAAAAAGCAGAACAAACCCAATGGGATTCAGGGCATAACTAAAACCGAAGACGTCCCCCTCTGAGAATATGAACAATAAGCCTAAAGCAGTGTGATGTGCAGGCGAAGATCATGGCACACTTTTAGTCACTTAGCAAACTGTTTTAGCCAATGTTTGAGCCTAGCACTTACAGTGTCAGTTGCGCTCCTTCCCCCAGTGAGTTTAAAAATATTTCACAAAGGCAAAGAAGTGTTATAACTACTTTCTACCTGAGTAAGCGGATGCAGAGAGGTGAAGGCTGAGGTTTTTCAAACTTGGGTGTCCAATGGGAAATCTCCTGTGGGAACTGCAGATACTTAACACCTCAGCTTGCTTCAGATGATGTTCAAGCCAAGAACTGTTAACTTGCTTGAGTATTAGAGCAGGTCTTTACTTGGGTGCTTCATAAATATGCAGTGGAATAATTTGATTGAAGTTTTGCCGTTCCAGTTCAACCACCTTCTCAAGTGAGCTTCATTCCTTTCCTAGCAATGGCAAAGCATTGTCATTATTGAACTACAAAAGGCTGTATATGCCATCAGACTTAAAAAGTCAGTAAAATGGAAGATGGTTGCATTAATGCGAATCACCTGGTGGCAATTAAAACAACACTTTCTAAGCAGAATAGCTGAACATGCCATTGATTTAATGATCCTTGGCAGTGACTGTTTAGCTGGATTTACAGGAAGCTTCACATGACATTTCATTAGTATCACAGTGAATTAACTTTATAGTGGTGTAGTGCTTAATCCAATTTAGGCTTGGTATTATTAATGATACTACTAGGGAAATAGTTTTTAAGGCAATTAAACAGCAGTATGTAATGTTGCCAAGCATCACTACTGATATCCGATGGCATCACAAAATAACACATTTTAAAAGGGAATTGAAAACGGAAAGATAGCACTTCCTGGTGATTTAATCCTTTGCACTTGGAAGGCTACCAAGCCACATAAAAATCCATTCTAGAAGATCAACTTTTGAGGGAGTGTAAGTAAATACATTCATCCTTCTGCTTGCTAGCAGCTTGAGCCACATGCAGTGCATGTGTTAACTCCAGCAAGTGTTGCTTTGTTTAAAAAGGGGGGCGGGGAGAAGTGTTCTTGACTCCAGAGTCAAATATAATGGCAGATTAGGACAAATCAAAGCTGTACAGACTGAACGTTGTTAAATATTAGAACACCTAGGCTCAAGCTCACGCTGGTATTGACTGCTGCAATCTCATAATATTTGTGTAATGACTGCATACCTGTAGATACCTGAAATCCAAAAATGATTAAATGCAGGGAGGAATAAAGCCCCATCAGCGGAGCGTATGGAGTGTGTAAGGCTCTGACTCGTGATTTCTGGAGAGTCACTTTGCGGGAATAGAAAAGGTTACTCTTCACGGCTGTGTGTCCTTCCCCATTCATGAACTTTGCTCTCTCTACAAAAAAGGCGGTAGGAAAGATATGATCTCTGTTCAGCAAGTACAGTTCACTGCCTGTATTAAGATGAGCTGAACTGATGCTGATTTCAGTTGTTATGCTAAACAGCGAACCTCAGTGAATGAGGATGCTGACACATTTTGCTGTCTGTCACTTTTTTGACAATGGCGGTAACTGAAAGCAGATGAGTTGGGCAATAGTTAGGATGCAGAGCTTCTTTAGGCACCCCACCTAAATTGAGAGCTGAAGGCCACAGTTTGATCTTCCCCCCACTTCCACCTGTTTTGAACTCTCATTCCTTTTTTCCCAACTGATTCAACAATATGACCATCTTAAATCAGCCCACTGGACAGCCAAAACACCAGCTTCCCACATAAAATGGGTCCATAATCTTTATTTTCCCTACCCCCAGCCCCATTTCATCCACCTAGATAACTCTGTTAATCTCTTTCAAACTTGGCAGCAAGTAGCAACCTCAGATTTCAGGAGAGCATCTTTGGAATAAAAAATTGGCTTCTTTACTTGTATCTATTAGGATTGCTCAGTAGAATGTGCATGTATAAGGGCTCAGCCCCAAACTCACTGAAACTGATAGAAAACCTTGCTGCTGATGTGAATTTCTTGGGGTCAAGAATGGGAACAGGTGTTTAGTTTTCTGGGGTTGTTTTTGTTTTTCCCTCTTAAATAATTCTATCATCGATTTATATGAAGAAAAACCGGACATGGAACTACAGGCTCCCTTTGATGAAAATACTTGCTCACATCAATGGTAATTTTGCCTAATATAGGACAGCACTCATAATTACCCATAACGGCAAGGAACAATGAATTGGACCAAGTGAAGTGACAAGTGCATTTTAAGAGATCGTAAAATTCCCATTTCCAGGCATCGTTGTGTTAATACCCCATGACCAATAACCCGTATCATCAAATACAAAAGTATTATTAAACTATAATTTACGAGGTGGGCTGCATTGTCTGGTGGGCTAGCTAAGAGATCCTGCCTTTGTGTGTTGTTCTGGTTGTGGTCTTGAATTTTGCTCACTGCCTCAGACTCTTTTATTTAAATTCCAGGAAAAACACCCCAAAATATGATGGATAAATGTATAAGATACTTTAATGTCACAGTTTTAAGCAACAAGCTGTGGGTTCTCTTGAGACAGTTTCTTTTATTATCTTGCTGCGTTTAGGTTTGATTCAAATTCTGTTCCCTCTTCCTGTGTGACATACAGCATGTTACAGATGTGTTTAAGTGATACATTAGTTCCAAAGATGGCTCTTATGCTAATCCCACTGCTTGTTTCTCTCCTTGGTATTTATAGTGATGACAAAGTACCTTCATTTTATTTTATGGCATCAAAATGTAGTAGGGAAAGGAAATAACATGTCTGCATCCTTTACACTGTAGTGTCTTACTGCCTACGCTGATGTGTCAAGGACATGTACTGTATTGTGTCATATAATTTAATTATATTTCCATACAGAGATTTTCCGTATCACAAGTGGATGTACCCTTCTGCCTGTTTGATTTTGTGTAGGCACACTAATTTGTGTGTGTGTGTGTGTGTGTTTTGTTTTTTTCTTTTAAATTAAGGAACCGAAGTTGCTTTTTTTATTTAGCATTAATATGCCCAAATAGATTGCATCCTGTGCTGTGACTTAAATCTAGTAGCTGATACTGACAGGAACTTCTATAACTGAAGTGACAAGTTCAAAACAAACAGTGTGAGTTATTCCCATAATGTGACGTTAACCTGTGGCACTCCTTACTGAAGGATTCAGTGGCTACGAAAAACTTACGTGGTTTAGAAAGGAGACTGACTGCACTTGTGGAAGAAAAGTCTCTCAGGAACAACCGAATGCAAAGAAAGTGCCTCAGACCGTCGAGTCCTTGCTGCACAAATCCCTGTGAGTGTTAGAGGGTGTTTCAATGCGTGTTTTCCCTTTTTCTGCACTGTTCTGTAGGCATTGTTTTAGCAGGGCCTGTTGCAACAGGACAAGGGGCAATGGCTTTAAAGTAAAAGAGGAGAGATTTATGCTAGATATAAGGAAGAAATTTTTTACACTGGGGGTGGTGAGACTCTGGCCCAGGTTGCCCAGAGAGGTGGTAGATGCCCCATCCCTGGAAACATTCCAGGTCAGGTTGGATGGGGCTCTGAGCAACCTGATCTAGTTGAAGGTGTCCCAGTTCATGGCAGGGAGGTTGGACTAGGTGGCTTTTAAAGGTCCCTTCCAACCCAAACTATTCTATGATTCTATGATCTACTGTGTTTTGGACTGATCTGATCTGTTAGTTCATAGGGTCTTACAGATTTTATAATGAAGCTAGACTGAAGAGGAAGAATGTGTGAAATATATTTAAGCCAAAATGAACTAAATTTACTGCTGTAGACTAATGAAATTAATAGTTCTTCCCCCTCCCAGTTCAAAGGCCCTCTAAAATTTGATGTAGGCTTTGCTTCCCCTTGTTATGTACACCATTGTGTAGGCAAGTATGAAGTACAGCTATTTGAAGATTGTTGTGGTCTCTGCTTAGTTGCACTAATGTGATTGATGACATAAGCTCTAGACCTTAATAATGAAGCCTGAGGAGATTAAGCTAAGTACTTGATGGCGGAGTTTCTGCTCATGAAGTAATACTAAGGGGAGTGGAGTTATGTACAAAGTCCCAAGCAAGAGTATCAGGGAGGGACTACTTCAAGTCTGGACGCTATAAATGCTCTCTTCTGCCCCCAACATACAGCCTATGTCACTGTGGAGTTTGTTGTGGAGGGGTTATTTTGGAGAGAGAATAGGGTAGATAAGGAATCTAACAAGCCCCTGTAACCAACAGCATCTCAAGAGCCCATCATCTATGTTAAACTAACTCCTCTTATGCATTAGGGCTGGCGTAGTCTTCTGCAAAAAGAGGCAGAATTTGACTTTCTAATGCCCCTTTCCTCAGATGAGCAAGAATCTGCGCAGCAAAGAGTTAACCTTAGGGGTGATCACAATTCCATAATGAGTTCTGTTAAATGTCTTGCTTTCCTTTGTACCTCTGAAAACACAGCTTTTATCAGTATAAAAGTTGTCATAACACAAGTTGAATCCCTGAGTCAGGTTAGATATTTCATTAATAATGGTCAGTTAATGTATCAGTGGAGCACAATAACTGTATCTGATTTTATATCAAAGAAACACCACTTCCCTGCATTGTAAAATGCTTCCTTTCTTTGAACGTCGGCACTTTCATGGTGAAGCATGGACAGTCATACTGAACTCAGACTGTGCTGTTACACCCCACATATATGCGTTGATGTCACTGGGGGTATATGGGATGTGTCTGAGGACTTGGACTCAGCAAATTTTCCTCTTCTAAGTGTAGTTCTCAGGTACGCTAATTCCCCTGTACTTTTCCCAGAGAGGTCTGTGGTCTGTAGTTGATTTAAGGGTGGGAAATTGTTGCAGCATGTTGCCAATTTGGCCAAGGAATTTATGAATCTGGAATCCCTGAACAGTTACAGAATCCTAGAAATTACAGATGGGAAGGGACTATGAAGTATCATTCCAATACACATGCCAAAGCAGGATTGTTTTGTGTAGTTAATTCTCCAGTGTTTTGTCCAGACATATTTTGAAAAGCCATTATACGATGTTCACAGTCAGTGCTAGGGAGTATTGTATTCCTTGACACTTAAGTGTATGCTTCTTGGTATTCCTTGACACTTAAGTGTATGCTTCTTGAAACTTGTGAAAAAGCATGTATTCACATAACACGTATATTTATCATATGGATGAGCCATTTTTCATGGCTCTGCAGAAAAAATAAGCACTTTTTGATACTAACAAACTTCTCCCAGGCACCAGTTGTAGGCTGTGGAAGTTAAATGATATTTGAAACTGAGATCCTTGGAATCTATTAACACTCAAATGATCATTTTCATGAGTGTTTTAATGTCTGTATTTCAGAATCTGAGATTGGGAGCAGCTAAGCCTTTCTCCTTCACAATTGACTGCAGAGATAAGAAACAGGAGCTCACAGAAAATTCATGTGGGGGGAGGGAGAGATCTGGGCTACCTCTTCTTCCATAGCTTCTGTCTGGGTGGTAGAAGTGGATATAATATAGTAGAAGCAGATGTTTTATGGATACTTCTTGGCATTAGGAGTAAAATTTCAGGGGAATACTCTTGCAGCTGTAATTCTGTTTGAACCCCACCTATCTCTGCAAGTTTTGTATGTCTAAATGGTAACTTGGATTTAACATTCTCTTGTCATTGATGGTTCTGAAGTTGAAAGTGTCAAATTCGTCCGTCTTGCTCTTGGTACAAAGACCAAGAACTTATCTCCCAGAGAACATTTTTCCTCTACCATCAAAATAGGAGATGCAACTTTTTTTTTTTTCTGGAATGTATGTATTCCTTTTCTTCTCTGTTGAGTTATTCAAAAAAAGTGTTAAAAGTCTGATTTTAAACTTTGTGAGTGATTTTCGGACTTCTACCTGTCTTGTTACAGTAGAACACATCTTAGCAGGTAAAATATTTTGCAAAGTTGCAGAAAAAACTTTTTAATGTTCTCCTTTTCTAAAACCAAATGTCAGTGCTCGAATGTTTCTTTTTTGTATGCCAGCTTGTTATGAGCTTCTGCTTCACATGAGTTGTCTAGCCTCTCTGGTTGTTCGGTTAAAAGTTAGAAGATGCAGGTGCTGTACATGGAATGAGTAAATGAATGTGAAATTCAGTCTTAGCTCATTAAATTCCATTGTCTTCAACTACATTTCAGTTGGCTAATGGCTAAATGAGTACACATAGCTGAACCCAAATATTTAATCAGGTAATATTAGTAAGGTCACTGTCCCACAAAATGAGCATCATATTTCTGCATTGGTCCATGGAATATGTGAATTCAACCAGACTTGCAGTATATAAGCCAGACATATTTTTATTGAATCAGAGGTATTTCAATGGAAGTGTGGCCTTTCTAAGGAAGCTTCAGTTTGTGAATATCTCAGTGGATGAATTTGGTAGAAAAAGGGTCATATATTAAATAGCTGGAATAATACATGTAAATCTTCGGGCTGTATAGGACTGCATAAAAATAAATCCAAGACAGTGAGACTTGGCAGACTATTTCAGATATGTCTTGCATTGACAGCATGATTTGCTCATGCAACTTTTGACTCTTGCTATTGAGGAACGACTGAGGGATCTGGGGTTGTTTAGCCTGGAGAAGAGGAGGCTGAGGGGAGACCTTATCACCCTCTACAACTACCTGAAAGGAGGTTTTAGAGAGATGGGAGCTGACCTCTTCTCCCTGGCGACAAGTGATAGGACAAGAGGAAATGGGTTCAAGTTATGTCAGGGCAGGTTTAGATTAGATGTTAGGAAGCATTTTTTCACTGAAAGGGTTATTAAACATTGGAATAGGCTGCCCAGAGAGGTGGTGGATTCACCATCCCTGGAGGTGTTTAAGAAAAGGGTAGATGAGCTGCTTAGGGACATGGTTTAGGAGTGGTGGTGTTTTTATCAGGGTAGGTTAATGGTTGGACTTGATGATCTTAAAGGTCCCTTCCAACCTCACTGATTCTATGATTCTATGATTCTATTGACTGCTGTACATTCAAAAGCACACCCCAAAAGAACTATGCGGGAGCTTGTTCCTTTTAAGATTTGCAAGATTGGCTTTATTATTTCGTGTTTGAGAAAGACAAATTGTCTCAAATATTTAAAAAATTATTTAGAAGAGGAAAGGATGGCTCTAGGGAACAGTCAGTGACGAGGCAAGGAAAGTAATTCTTTTGAGGACTCTGAGACAGGAAATGTTGCAAAATAGTTACTAAACTCCTTTGACTGACCCAGGCTCTTCTCTGATTTAGACTGACTTAAGAGGAATTAAGGTAGTGATTAGGTTCTTGCATGTTGTTCCTAGGAAGAGGTGAGTACCTAGTCCTTTGGGAAAATTCAGGGAGGACAGGCAAACTTGAAATCCTGAGGCGAGTGAACACTTGAGAACAGTGAGCCTGAAGAGAGGAGAATTGTTAGGAGTTTTTATAGTTTAGGGAAGTCCTGAACTGAAGAGGCCAGAAGCAGAAGAAAAACATGAAAGCCTAGATAAGCACACTAAGTTCCTGACCTAAATGGACAACACCTACTTCAGCAGTTCCACTGACCTCTAGAAATCCCAGGACATGGAGAGAGAAAATATATAATGAAAAGGGCTTGCAATAATTTCCAGGAGAGGTGCGATTTGTTTTGCAGTCTCTAAGGTGTCTGTCATGGCCCAGGAGCCAAGGCATAAGCAGATTGTGCGCATATAGGATCATCCCTGGGCATAATGTTGCCAGAGACAGCATTTATTCCTGTGAAGGCATCCAGGTGCACTTTTCTTGAGTACGGAAGGAATGATATAAGTACATATTGAGCTGCATCATGTAAAAGTAATTTGTTATCTTGACACTTAATTGCTTGCCAGCCTGTTTGCACTATAAGATGTTCAGAAAGTAAATCCCTGAGGCAAAATTCCCACCAGTCTCTCCATAGTATAGGACCATTTTACCCAAGACTCAAACCCTTTGCATGGAGTTAGAAGTAAAACACGAGTTGTATATTGTAGAGCTGCCAGTCTCCTTGGATTCAGTAAGGTCCAGTTTGGAGAGAAGAAGCTCTCAAAAGTGATAACAGCATCCTCTTACATCTCATGTATCTACTCTTCTTTCAAGAAGCTGGAACTAAACTAAGCCTGACTGAACATATACAGTCCATACAGGTTCTGAGATCACCCCAAACTGTAAAGTATCACTTAAGCTTAAAGCCTGATGAACAATGGGAAGAAAGAGAGAGAGAGAGGGGTTTCAGAACCATACTATTTTATATCTATGCCTTTTTTGAAATGCTGAATTTTTTACTTATTAAATGCACTGAGCTCCGTGAATATGCCATTGAATAAGCTAATTGCTTGTGAAGATAAGGCCTTGTGTATTCCTCTTTTCATTAGGGAGGGATCACTTGTTACAAAAATACTATCATTTGAATGTGTGAATAGAAGGTCACTGTGGCAGAGGACTAGCCACTAGAAATTGGAAGATCAGTTTTTAGCCCATTTTTGGGGTGACCAGGTTGAAGGTTGACTTGTGATAAAGATGTTTTTGGATGACGACACAGTGAGATACCAGAACTCAGCAACAGTCACTGTAGGCTTTTTTCACTACCTAAATAAATACCCTTTTATCTGAGAGAAAGCAGAGAT
Organism: Vanellus vanellus; assembly: GCF_965231255.1. NCBI lineage: Eukaryota > Metazoa > Chordata > Aves > Charadriiformes > Charadriidae > Vanellus > Vanellus vanellus. The sequence goes on along the minus strand of NC_138913.1, from coordinate 22,403,433 downwards.
TAGTTCCCCCTCAGACCTGCAGGACAAGGAATCTCTTGGGTATCGCACTCTGACAGATATTTGCTGTGAGATGGGGCACAATGATTCTGATGCTTTGGATAGAGCAAGGATTTTCTGCTATGAGTTACCTTTCGGTAGATTGTAACAACATAAACTTTGTGCCTGGATAGCTGTGCTGAACAAGCCATGTTTATAACTTAATCCATTGCAATTTCATGCTTTTCTGTTTTCTGGGTTCTACCAGTAAAATAGGCTTTTAGTTAGGATAACTTGAAGTGGAGGTTGGTTAAAGTGAGGTTGTGTATGTTGAACCATCCTGCAAAGGTCGTAGGGCACAGAAGATGTCACAGGAGGAGAACAAGTCTACTTCATGGTTCAGAATGCCTTGATGTTAGAGCTAACCTTGTTCTCTGCTTGCTGGAGAGGACTGGAGAATGTTTTGTGGTACATAAGGAATCATGGAAAAGAGATTCAATAGGCCACACTGAGCTAAAAGCATCCAGTGTGGCTGCATGTGCTCAGTGGTCTCAGAGCCTCTGACCCGGGTGCTCCCTTTACACCCTTTGCCCCTGTGAAAGAGAAAGAGTCATGGCTGGAAAGGGATTGCCTTTATTTTTCAGGCAGTTTTGAGAAAAAGGCATTTTCCAAGTTGGTGTAGGTCTTGGAAGAACGTGACGGTTTGGGTAGTGCCAGTTGCCTGCACGTTCTATCAATTGGTTACCAATTCAGGTTTTCACGCAGCTTAAAGAGAAAGAAACAAAGCAGAAACTTCTATTGTTCCTATACTCCTGGGAAGTCACAATGGTTTACAGAAAGAGAGCAGTACAGTTAGTTACTCTTTGCAGGCTAACTTGCACGTATCCCACAGAAGCTTCTGAGAGATGGGAAAAAAAGTGCTGGCCTTGCTGAAGTATATGGCAGTGCTTACACTGAGTTCAGTGGGGCCAGCGTTTTACCTAAAGAAAGCATAAAATAAGCAAGAGTATCGCCCAGGACTGAAAGAGAGGGAAAATCAGAGTTCAAACACTTCCTATTCAGGTTTTCAAACTCTAATTCTTAATTTATCAAAAGCAAACAAAGGAACAATAAAAAATGCTGTTTCTAGTTATTCAAAGAACCTTTCTACTCAGGGGATTTGCTAGTTTCACAATATTTACTCCGAAATGTAATTCTCCCGGGCTTACAAAGACAATTGTCTGACTAAAAAAAAAAAAAAAAGGCAATGGAGATCTGGTCTTGCCAAAAACTGGAGAATGCCCCGTATGCAGACATGCAAATCTGAGAATCACTCAACATACTTCAGTAACGTTCGTGAGAAAGGAAATTTTCAGAGTTCCTGAAGAGACATTAATTAACTACTTCCTAGGACCCTGGCTTATTCTCAAAAAAATCAATGTCAAATCTCCCACTGACTTGAACAATATAGTTCTAAGTCCTTTGAGATTACTGTTATTTGAGAGAGCTGAAAATTTCTTACCTTGCAAGATCTAAGTTCAGGGTCTCACACTCCTCTGATTTCCCTAGAATAGCTGGTGACATAAATAACACCTGAAACAGCCCTGAGCTGCATTCCTCTGAGTACTTTAGGTGTTAGGGAAGTCATCGAATACAATAGGCAACATAAAGTCCCTGTAGTTCAGCTCTGGCAGGTAAGCAAAGGAGGCAAAGGATTTTGCAGGCTAAGTACCTCAGTCTTTTCCCCCACCCTGCCCCCCGCTCTCTTTTGCTTTAAACAATACACGTTTTCTTGTTAAAGATGTGAGGTCTTGACAGCCTCTTTAGCACTAACTATTCCTTATTACATTGCAGTCGACCCAGAACTGTGTATGGTGGCATAAAGGCAAACTGGAAAGGTTTGAATTCTCGAAATAGGATTTAGGTATCTAATCTAATTTCTGGTATTCAATCAAATTCAGTTTTTTTAAGCCCAAATTTGGGGCAGGAAGAGATGCAGAGTGTAAGTACTTGGGAGTGTTTTGGCAGAAGTGCTCCTCAGAGCAAACTGAGTGTGTGGGTGGAAAAGGTGAAAGACGGTCAAGGGCCAGCGTCACCAGAATGAGCATGGTAACCCTTTCTTCTTACGGGAATGCTGCTGAGTCCCTCTCACCTCAGATCTGCTGGCTGCCCAAGTGCTGCAGATGCCATAGACTGTTATTCACCTCTGGTTTTGGTGAGTGTGCTGTTGGTGGCTGTGCTGCTACAACAGCATCCAGTCATGGCCGGTTTACTGTAAGGCTGCGAGCTTGCTCTTATACCTTTTCGTGCCCACACAAGGACAGACAGGGTGGGGGGGAAAAAGGGAGAAAAAAAAGAAAGAGAAAAAGAGGAGTGAAAAAAAGACATGTATAGACAGGACCATGGAACCTGCAGGTTCCTAGAAAACAAAGTGAGTGATGCTTTGATTTAGTTTTCAAGAAAATTCAGTGTGGTTCACAGCTAATCTTTCTACCTGATATGGGCAAACACCGGGAACGTATAACACATACTTGTGTTCCTTCATGTGAGAAGCTTAAATCAGAGAGATATTGGAAAGAGAGGACAGCTCATTAACTGTCACCTCCATCTGCAAATAAAATACCAAATATATAAAAGCTAAATCCTTCTTTCAGCATGTAAATTCTAGGAACAGCTTATGCATTCCACTGGTCTAGCCACAAAGACTGGGGAGACCACATCCAATCACTGACTTACACTCCATTGGCAGAGCCTCCAGTTTCATTGCAGATGGGAATAGGAAATGGAAAACAGTTTGTCTCTAACAGAGGCATTTTTTAATATGCAACTGGTGGCAAAACTAAGCTCTAGTAATAGTAAGTTCCTTTTGGAAGACAGATCTATAATGGATTCTGGTAGAAAAAAAGTGTTAGTTTATGGTATTTTGCTAAGGTTTTAGAAGAAGTCCTGCAGGAAGGTCAAGCACCTGGATTATCTAATCTGTTTCTATGACTGGTTGAAGATTTTTTCATTATCAAGAAATGGCTGGTTTTGTAAAAACCTTCTGGCCAAGAAGTGAAATCACAAAAACAGCTGCATCATGTGTTTCATTTGGATTGCTCTACTGCAAAGCCCTAATAATATGCAATAGCCTTGGAGGGAAATAAAAGATACCTCTTGTCTTCTTTTTGTAAAAGGCTAATATCTCACCCTGGTAATTTCTATGGCTGCTGTCCAGTGTGAATTCCGCTGTGTCTTCGTTGGTTTAGGTAGTATTTCTGTTCCAATTGGTGCTCTCTGTACTTGACTTTTCCAAGAATTTGGCGTATCCCAGGCTTTGGCTTGCACAGTTAGAGCATGAATGCTCTTGGGACTTAATTGATAGCCAGACTGATGGAAACTGATTCTTTGTGGCCAGCTGATCTTTCTGGGTGCTTTTTAGGCAGGATCTTCTGTGAGAGCTGGAAGTCAGGAGAGGATCCTGTCTGCAGACCTTAGTTCCAAATATGACTAATTTCTTGTCTTCTGGGGTTAAAACCCAGAACATTGTCTCACGAGGACCCTGAAAGTACAGACCTGTAAGCAATAGAGAGTAAAAGAAGAGAGGAAAAAATTGTCAGTATTCAAACCTGTCCTGTCTGACCATGTGACAAAAAAGATTGAGAGCAGTGCGATTAGTCTAAAATGGGTTGTAGATGGATGGCCAGCAATCTGAATTACTGGGAGCCGTTTTTGAAGCATGCAATTCCCTGTCAGCCAACCTCTGTTTTGCCATCAAAGTTAAAATACTGTGTCCGTAAAAATTTGTACCTTTAACCTTACCAATAAACTTGGTTTCATTTTATGTTTCTATTCTTCCCATTGTGTGCTGCCAAAGTGAGGGAATATGCCTGTCTGTGGCGTCTGAGGTGAAAGGGTATGTTGACACCTTGTTTCTTCCATCTGTTGTAGACTGTGACTTGCGGTCTAAGTTCTTCCTCCCTGGACCCTGTTATCTTTCATGAATTAAACCCCTAAGCTGAGCTGCAATTCTGTACTAAAGTCTAAAAAGTACATGTAATACTTGCATGTTAGCAACTCTTATCAAATTACCGCCTATAGTAAGCAAGCAATAATTAGAAATAATTAGTGATAACATTTTGTATTTTATCTCTCTATTATTGATTTCAAAGCACGTCTGCAAAAGATAGGCAAATATTACATCATATGAGGCTTGGCAAAATCTGTAGAGATAGGTAAATAGGGGTATTTTTCAAGCCTTTGCTAATTTCAGTGAGTTACTTTTCAATATCCCAACAGCTGCAGCGCACGTGAGGCTGGTTAGAGTACTTGAAAGTGGCACGGTGATTGGTGCTGGCCACTCAGTTATTGTTCTTTCTTCAGGACACCTATAATAAAGAGTAGAGGACAGGTGCTATTTACTCCTTATACATATAAGTTGTAAGAATAGGCTCTCAGTGGACTGAACAAAGCAAAGGACGAGCCTCCAGAATGCACTTCAGAGACAGAAAGATAATTTAGTTGTTCTGACTTGGCCTCCAGAAAAGCCTGCCTTTTTCCCTTGAGTGCACAGTGAAGCAGGCTGGCTAACCTGGATTCCCAAATCATATGCCTGAAAGCACATAGGCGAATACCACTATCCCACATAGCGATAGGGTTGGGATAAAGTTCAGCCTGTATCCCATCTCCCAACTTTTACCAATGAAAAGATATTTTTGAAGTGAGAGTCCAATCTTTTTCAGTGTTTGAAGAAAAAAGAAAAGAAAAAACCAACTAGTGTCCTTCAGGTTCAGCCCCTCAAAATGCCAGCTCTTCTGCTTTTTACCTTCTTCTTATTGAAAGATAGTCCTGACTGTTATCTATGAGCAGCATAACTCTCTGTGGTGATGTACCTTTTGGTGAAAGTTTTTAGAGTTATAGATCTTCTAGTCAATACCAGTTAATACCCAGTTAATGGAATTACATTAGTTCATACCAGCTGAGGACGTGACTGTTGCATGTTCTTATTTTTTTTTTTATAATGTAAGTCATCTTTTCCACACGTGGATTGTTCCGTGGTTTCCTCCACAGCTAGGAATATGGGGAAGGCCAGATGGTCTGATCGCAGTGGCTGATCATAAACCCTGTGAGACTGGAGCCCTGGCTGGAAAGTCCAAGCCATGGTCTGCTCCTGAGTGGAAGTGTTAGGCTGAGTGGAAGGCTTAGGACACCATGCTAAGCAGGTCATCGTCACATGTTCTGTGAGTCTGAACAAGTGATTCCAACCCCGCCACTTGAAAGCCACGGGTTATTTTGTGGAAGAGAAACAGTGAAGTTTGAGCATAGATTTCAGTAAGTAAAGCTACAGTAAAGAGAGATGCCTTGAGTTCTGCTTTACTGCAATTCAGGGGCACCAGAGTTTCAGCAAATATATTTTTTGGTTCCTTGGTCATGCCCTTTGCTCATATGGCTGTGGGTGGAATGGGCTGGATGGGTAGATTTGTGACTACTTAAATTTTTTTTGCTTGCTGCAAAACCTATAAAAATATTTTTTTGCAAATTTCCTACGCAGCGTAACTGGTCACTAAGCAGAGACATGCGCATGCCCAAAGGAAGTTGTTATGTATGACTTTATAGTCAAGAGTTTTCTAAAAGTAAGGCAGAAAACACATCTATAGTTTTCACCAAGTTAGTTCTTTTTAAAACACCAGCTGTTTTTGAACATCTGCAGCCATATCATGTCAGCTGATTGAGCCACTGAAGAGGAGAATAGCTTTGGCTTGACTGGCAGCAGCAGGCTTCCAGATAACATTAATAACATCTGGAGTAGAGTACAATCAATGTTTCCACTGTGATGAGGTTTGGCAACTTTTTGCTAATCATAGTCTGATGCTTGTTAAGCCTAAATATGGTGCTTGGAGAGTTTTCATGTTTGCAGCATTGCCATTTGATAAATTGCACTAATTTAGTCAATCTAAGCACTTTCATTAGAAGAATCCCGATAATACTGAGGAGAAACATGGATGCTTTGTTTCTAAATAACCTATTGATCTCCTTTCCTAATGGATGTATGCAGATATGCCACTTACTGTCGCAAACCCTTTGAACAATTCGGTAGGCTTTTGTCCAATTTTGCCAACAGGAAAAGTGTGTCTTCAGTCAGCAAGGCCATACAAAAAGAATGGTCTTGGTCTTACGAGTCCTGCACTTGGGCTCTCTAAACACAGTACATTTACCATAATCCAACTGAAGAAACTAGAGGAATTAAAAAAGTGGAAATTCAAGGAAATGGCAAATAGACTGCTGCAGGCCTCCCTAAAGCAAAAAAAAATGATTAAGATGAGAAATGGGGACGTGTCATATTTCCCTGGTTTCTGTGGCATAAGCAGAACAGTTTACATGGGTTAGAGCTATTGTTTTTGGCTGGGTGCAAATTCAGACAAGCTTGGTTGTGCTGTTTTACCCTAACTTCCAAGAAGCAGATGGGAGAATTGCATTTTCCCTGAAACCTACTCCTCACTCTTTACCTGCGTAATTATACCTGCCTGTTTTAGAATGTCTTGTGGCAAATGCAGTGAAATCACTAATTAAAGGAAGGGGTTTTGTTCAACATAACTATTTACATAAAGTGAAAATAAGCCTCTGGAGCAAAAAAAGAAGGTAATGATACCTTGCTTACATTTATTTCTCGGGCAACTCTGAATTTAGTCACTAAGCATTTGTATGTTGCTGTCCTCTGGACGCAGTGAATCTGGCTTCGGGACTTTCCCTGCATTCCTCAAATATACTTGGGTTCTGGCAGAAATGCTTAAGGGGGATGAAGATGTTATTAGAAATGTGTTTTCGCAGGGCTGTGTTGCCATGATGGGTTTAGCCTCTCTTTTGCTGCCTGTGGATGCCGTGAGATTTTATTTTTTAAAAGCGAAGCTGTTACAGGCCCAGATGATGCCTTTTGCATACAGACAGAGGATCCTTGATAGCTAATTCATTATTCCAGATTGGGAACCTTGCCCTCAACAAACATATTTAATACACATAACAATGTCTCTTGGCTGTGTGCACTCCTGGCCCATCTGCTTGAATGGCATGGTGCCTGCTCCTTAGGGCACAGGTTCTAAGTGATGATGGGTTTAATTTGGCATGATCTGTGACAGCGTAAATACCATCATCTCCTCAAGAGGTACTTCCCGTGAGCTACACCATCTCATCAGGTCATTGAAGCCACTTTAGAAGTTATTATACCTATTGATACCTCAGACTCTCTTGTAATGGGACTGGGAAAAGGAAAGACAGAATTCAAGGCCATTTATTTAGGTTGGTGGTAATACAGCTCGTTTTTGTAGATATCAGTTAAAGTCCTCACAGAATATGAAAACACCAGGCACTCGATGTAACAAGAAAGTCCATATGTGATAATGACCTCAGGGGACATCCAACAATTTTCTCTGTCCCAAAGTAAGTCAGCTACTTGTTTGTTACAACCAGTACTTAGTGACTTAGTGAATTTCTTTCTTTTTAGTGGTCGGCACCAGGGCATGCATTATACCTGTCTGTATTTTGAAAGTATATAAAATATGCTTGATTTGACCAATTATCATCTCTGAAGGCTGGATTGAGGCATAGTAGTCAACTGCATGTGTTTACTCAATTCAAAAGTCTAATCAGCACTTTGCTGATAAAGAAGCCACTATCTGAGTAGATATGTCCTTTCTTGATAATGTCATGATAGGAATGAGATTTCAAGATGTTGAGGAAAGCATAAGTAATGTCCCACACAGCTGGTGACAGTATTTAGGAGACATTAGAAACAGGTTCAGAACTGGGCTGGAACTCCTGGTGCAACTATCAGCACTGATTCTGTTTCAGACTGTTTCTTGTATAACTTCAAACGTCACTGGTGAGCTTTAGGCACATGCAACGTGTAGACTCTCTGATTTAGCTCTTTTGCACTGGGTTGTCCTCTATAATAGAGGGGCAATACCACTTCCTTCCTTTGTGGCAGTAAGATACTCTGTACTGCACTCATGACCGCTAAGTATCTCAGAGCGTGCCCGATGTCCTAAGTACAATAGGCAGTGTTACACAGGTCCCTATACCCAAGTAACAAGCAGAGCTGCGGTGAACGAGGTGACCAAATTCTCCTTTCTCAAAGGAGAAAGGCTGCCTGTCTGGTGATGTGCTTTGGGTTTATGTGGAGCTGTTGGGGGAGAGAGGAGGAAAGACTGTGCCGTCCTAGGGAGCAGCTGGGTATGCTCAGCAAAGGAACCTGCTGGAGCCCCGTTGATGGGAGTGGAACAGGCAGGGTCAAGAGAAGAGCAGGGACAGATGCAGAGGCTCAGAGGTGAGGTGATGGGGACAGTGTAGGGTTTGTGCACCTTGCAAATTGCTGGCCTGCTGTGAGAGGCAACAGTGGAGATTTATTTGCAAAACTTTTATCTGACTGTCGTCCAACAGAACAGTATTTTCTGTTTTAAAAATGTCTTCACCTTAATTTGCATCTGAGTAGAACAGAACTTTTGATACTGGAAAAACTGCAGGGCATTTGTGATATAGCTGCTTTAATGGAAAAGTGCAAGCAAATCTTCAAACTGCCCTTATACTTCTGGTATCTTCACAGAGTTGGATGCACACTCTAACATTGGTCCCATTTAGTCATCCTGGTACATTAGTTTAGGCATCACTTGCTTTTCTCCCCCACACAAATATTTTGTGATGCTAATACATTTACTGGTTTCCTCAGTACGAAGTATGTGACATATTTAAAAAATTTACGGAATGTTTTACAGATGTGATAAAATTTAAATGCAAGAACTTATATTTATTTGGCCTGTGCATTCTCATGTTACATCAAAAAATGTGATCCCACTGTTCCTTTGGATGTTTTGCCCTTTTTTTTTGAGTTAAGCCTTTTGAAAAAGTTAACAATCTTCAGAGAGAAAAACAGATCTGAAGATAAGGAAATCATGGGTGAGATATAAAACCTTAGACAATAAATTGGTTGTCAGTGATTTAGCAACACGTTAGTGTTTCTACCTTCTCTGTGCTCCTTAATTAGTCTTTGAAAATTGATAACATTTTAATGTAATTTTGATTGCTTTATTCTGGAGGTCAGTCTAATATTGTATTGCATGATGCCAAATTACTCTTCTCACAGTTAGAGGATATAATTAAAAGCACAAGCATGCTGGTTTTGATTAAGGGAGCTGAAAAGAGTTTATTTTCTTACTAACTAAGAAAAATTGAGTTTCATGGAAATACATTTGGGGTTTTAGTTATGCTGTTTCTTAACCTCTTCTTTGCCATTAAACTATTCGTGTGTGACTTCCTGGAACACAAAAGGTATCAGCAGACCAGATACACATTTTGTTTCATCTGGGGGTCTTTTTATCATCTTTCCCAGGAAATATATTGTGATCCAAGGTAGAGTGCATTTTAGAAGACTCAGCTGGTAACACCAATCATCTGCAGGCTCTACACAATCTCTGCTTCTATCTCTGGCAGCGTTAGATGATAAGTTCATCTTTTCTGTCCGTAGTAATGCAGTAATTTTACACAATTAAAACTGGTGCTGAAATAGCTGACAGGCAGAGGAACAAGAAGCTCGATTATTTCTGTAAGGATATACTGCCCCAACACTCATGCCTTGTTCCATTCATTATTTTGTTTTTTTTTTTTTTTTCAAACAGCAGAGATGATCGCTGAGCCAAGGCCTAAGCAGAGCTCTCCTTTCCCAAGCCTCCGCTTTTTGAGCACTGGCAATTAGCATCTGTGCTGTGGTCCCGGTCCTTGGAGTGTGTGATTGCAGGAGAATCTCAACTTTCAGTGAAAAAGTAAAATAAAGGAAAAATCTTTTTAGCTGATATTGCTGTAGGGGAAATGTAGCTTGAAATGTGATCCAAGTGGCTTAAGTACACATAGGGAAATAACAGGAAATCCATACTATTTTAATTTTGTAAAATTCATGGTTCTTAAGCCATGTTTAGAATTCTTAGGGATCTGGCTGATGATTTGTGAATGCGTCAAGCTGGCAGAACTATGCTGTTTTAAGTAACCCAGATCTCACTTATTCACACGATATAGTTGCATGTCACAGAGAGCTGTTTTCCTGTTCTGTTTTCTCTTCTTTCGAGTTCTGATCTGGAGCTGGATTAACCTCATATTTTCCAGTGAAATAAGCACTCTGCATCTCGGGGTGGAAAACTTACTAGTAAGGCACATTTTAAATGTAAAAAAGAGCTAATTTTTCTATCTGTATACATTTATATGAGCTCTGTAGTAAAAATTATTACAATGCCATCACATATAATAGCCTATAAGTCACAAGTAGGTGTACAATGAATTTTCTACTTAGAATAACATTCGTAATTACAGGAGAGATTTGAACTGTTTCACACTGACTGCTTTGTAGCAGTGGAAAAGATCTCATTTGATTCAGGAGCCATTGGATGAGGCTCTCAGGCTCAATATTTTTTCCTCTCACTGATAACCGTTGTCCCATGCAACTGAGGGATTTCTTGCTGTTTAGCAGCAACTGGTGAGATCAGTGTGGAGGTGGTCAGGTGTCTTCCTCTGCCCATACAAGGGGGTGCTGCTGCTGCTGGGAAGGAGGGTGGATGGATGGATGCCATAGGCACAGCGGCTCTGAGTGTTTGTTGGTCTCAGCACGTGGGGCGTTTCAAACTTGCCAAGCTGTAGGAAATGAGTTAGGTCGGCCAACATCTCTGAATGGCGGTTTGAAGGTTAAAAAAGACTTTCAGACACTTTCCTGGGTGCAGAAATAGTATAGTCTGTTTTGCTGCTGAAGGAGGTTTGGAGGGGAGCCAAAAAAATTCCCTGTGGCTGTAGACTGTATATGAATTGAGTTCAAAAGAGAGATCACTTGTTCTTGTGGACTGACAGGTATTTTCAATTTTTTGCAGCATGATTTCATTACTCATAGTTACCCAGATTTATTTTGTCCTGCTGAAGGCACTTATTGGGCACAGGGGTAGATTTAATTTTAATAGAGGTTTGGACCTGGCTGTAGTTATAGTACTATTAGTCTGGGGTGGAGAAGGGAAATCAAACTCGGATTGTTGGTTTGCCTCTTGGCTGCGAGCTTATCAAGAGGGAAATAAATTTGCAGTAATAAAAGCTGTTCTTGACGTTCCCTTATGCAGGGGAGGCAAAGGTGATGATTAAATGGGGGTTACACATTAAAACTTCATAGCCAGAGGAGAGGAGGAAGGACAGAGCAGGATGCCTATCTGTCCCATTGGATGCTGCAAGCTTCTGGTATTTGGCTTTAATATAAACTCCAAAGAGTTTGAAGATCATCTTTCTACTTCTAACGGGTAAGATATGTGGTGCCAATTTAAATTATTTATGGGTTTTGGTGCTTATTTCAGTTGTGAGATTATGAAGACATCCATGGTTAGCCTTTATGCTATGATTTGGAGCTCTTTCTAGTCACTCAGGTTAAACAAGACAGTAAGGTCAAATAAAGATGTGGGCTGGGACTCACTAACTGATTGTCTTTTCCACTCATTCTTGTGCTGAAGAGAAGAAAATTTTCTTAGAAATCTTTTAATTTGCATCCAGACTCTTCCCCCCCCCCCCCCCCCCCCTTCTTTCTCAAATGAAGTTTTTATTTAGGGTAACGAATGCAGACCTGGACTCTTATAAAAGGGAAATAAGGACTGTAGTTATGCACATGTAACTAATAGTTTCGTTCTCATAAAGACTACAACAAATACTTTAAAGAAAAATGAGCCTTACTGGCACCATCCTGTGCAGTGTCATGTTTTGGGTATCAGCAGAGTAACACTAAGGATCCTTTGACGGCATTGTGTCTACTGCCTGAATCAGGCCATGATAAGCCGCTGGAGAAGCTGGTGATGACTGTGTGATACACACGTGAGATACAACTGGCCTGGAAAAGAAGTGACTGGAATTCCTGTTTTAGTAGCAGTCCAGAAAGGGAGAACAAGGTTACAATCTTTCACACTGGAGTGCATTTGTTCACACAGACATGCAACTCCTGAACTTTTTGCTGGCACAGAAGAGTTCTGTATCTTTTGTTTTAAAAGCCTGCAATTCTGTGCTTTTTGCATTTCCAAGTTCTTTGTGCTATGTAATCCATTAAATATAAAACGATTAGGGCTACTTCTTGCTGTGTCTGACAAAGTTGTATGGATTTTAGAGGAATGTTGAGGAAAAGATGGGACATTAGGAAATAACACAGTCCAAGGAGGTGCCCACTGAACTATGTACTGCTTCAGTTGTTTGTCTAACCTGTCTTTAAAGATTACCCGTGATGGAGACTCCATAAACTTCTGAAGCAATGTGCTATTCTGTCCCATGTTTAGAAATCTTTGCCTTATGTCTAATCCTTTCTTACTGTTTTATACACAAAACACATGGAAAGTAGCATATTCCCTTCTGTTCAACAGCCCTTTTGTGTACTCGGAGGTTATCGTCGCAAAGGCCCTTTGCCCTCTCCTCTAGAATAAACAACTCTGGTCTTTCAATCATCCCTTGCAAACCATGTTTTCTAGAAGTTAAAAGACAATGCACTATCTTCACAGGCCACATGGGAGGAGGAGGCTGCCGAATGAAGTTCTGTGAGAAATTATTCATGCTCCAAGATGTACTAATGAAATATTTCCTAACCTCATTAATATGGACACCAGCGTGGTATCTTTGAGATTCATGAAAGTTTGCATTCCTTCAGCATGTCTGTGAATGAAGTCGTTAAGTTTGTTTTACTGAGAATGAGTGTTGTAGTATAAATTAAAAGAAATAGACTGAAAGCGTACATACTAGGTGTAGCCTTAACGGTGCCAGCAAAGAGCAGTGCGCGAGGCAACGGCTCAGCGTTCAGCTCACCGGGGCACCCGGGTCTGCAAGCTGCAGAATAGCCAGGTTCTACTGATATTAGACATGCAAGTCTCCCCTTTCATCACAATCTCCATCCAGAGCCTGTCTTTCTCACTACAACCCTGTTGATGCCATCGGTGATGCTAGATTTTAAGTGTTAACTGTCCCTTTAGAATGCAAATGTGACCACTTGAAATGCTGTGTTAGAGCCAGCTAGTCGCTTGTAGTATTTTTGCATTAGCAGCTTGACTCAGACATATTGGTCTTCAGTCCTCTCCCTCCTCACAAGCTTTTTTCCAGTGTTATCGGTTAATGATGCAACATCTATATAACTCCTTTTTTTGTTCTTACTTTGGTACAGTACAGTAAGATTGAGACTTTTCAGCACAGCATGAAAATAGGTAGTATTGTCTTTGTTTCTATCTGCTCCTTTGTCTCTTCAGCGCTTCCTTTCCCGCATCTTCCTTTGCCTCTTTCTTTTTCCTATTTCTTTTCTTAACCACTTGTAATTGCCACTGTACAGCCTTTTGGGAACGCCCTGAATTTGAGAGGGATTTGACGGAGCCTTTTCAACATGAGGTCTGCCAGAGATGTATCAAGGCCTCTTTTTCACCCCTTGAGACAGACAGAAAGACCGACAGGAATAAAATTTGATCTTTTTAGAGAAATGGAAGTGGATGAGCTGTTGCTATGTGAAACTTTTTTCCCTTTGCTTTTTTTCTTTTTCCCATCCCACATGCCATATGTAGCTGGTAGGTAGAGCAGGACCTCGGTATTTTCTCAGCCATGAAGCAGCTGTCTCTGTAATTCATTTCATAACTCCTTTGATGCTTCCAGAGAAGGAGTGGAGAGTCTGGGAGTGGCAGGGAGACATTTCCTTCTGACAAAAGAAAGGAAGTGCTCACTGTTGTGCTCTTCAAGGCCTGGGCCAAGGGGCTGGCCTGTTAGCAGATGCTTATCAGATAGACACCGATTTCTTCCGTTTCATTAACATGTTATGTCCCCGGGACTGGTAAATCTGGCAGAAGCCTGCAAAGCTGGCTTCAGAGGCAGAAGTACTCTAACGTCTGAGGGGTCTCTTACCCCTTTTTATCATATGGGCCACGTCTATTCTGTTTAAGAAAAAAGCCTTAGTGCTTTTGCTGACAGGGTTGAACAGTCTGCGTTCCTTCTGGAAAGGGCTCTGCTATCCTTTGTGAAGGCCCTTGGTCAAATAGTGACTGTCGAATGTAGGGTTGGCCACAAAGCTCTGGTACTGCACTTGGGGCAGGTTTCTCCCACATAGTGATGATGCACGTGGCCAATCCAACTGTCCCATACAGAGAAGCCTAAAGCTGTCTGTGAAGCTTATTACTGACTGCTGTCGCTTGCACAAAGTGATGGGTTTGACTTGTCCCTCACACATCTCTCACAAAGAGACTTCAGAGTAAGAAAACTGGCCCAAACTATTTGAATCTTGTTCCCAGTGGGATATATTTTTATATGTTAATTCTTATTAAACTATCCGCAGGCAATAGACAAAAGAATTAGGAACACATAAGGAGATTGATATAGAGCTATGTTCCTGTTATAATTGATTTAGAATAATTGAATCATTTTCCTGTAGAAATCTCTTCTTCCGCAGAACACTATTATACTCTGCAATACCTTTTGTTCCTTTAGTTAATAGAGCTATATAACAAATGCATATCTGCACTGGCAAATGCAGACCATTTGAACTCTAAAATATTAATTTTAAATGTACCTATGGCTATTTTTAATGGTAATTTAAAATGATCCTAAAAAGCACATGTTGAGATAATGAGATCCATAAATATAGGTTGGCATTATTGATTCACATGTATTGCTTCCGTAGATTACTTCCATTTTCCACATTTCTTTTCATGTCTGTACTAATCAGGGGGTTGGATTTTAAAGGTATTTATTTGTACTGAGCCTTGTGTAAATACAGTGAAGTAAAATTCGCCGGTGGGAGCAGAATTAAGCCAGGGTTTACCACTGTGGAAAAATTCAGTCCTTCGTTTTTGTTGAACATTAAGGGAAAGTGTTTAACTTACTATATAAGCAAGAAGGAATTAACGTCTCCTTTTCCAAAAAACTTGGGAGAACGTTCCTTATTTTTGCGGTCTCTGGAGAAGAATCTGTCTCTAGGGAATGGAAAGGCAGGAACGCACTGTAAGAATGAAAAATCATTTTCAGTAGAAACAAAGCAAACTGGTGCAGGCTTGTCCAAGATAATATGTGTGTATCGGCTTCTGTGAGTGAACGAGGTCCTCTAGCAGCTATGGGCTATGGTCAGGACACTGGAGCTACTTTTATTGTATTTCAGTGTGATACTCTGTTTTCCCTCCCTCCCTATATAATTTATGCAAGCAAAATTGGGGACTTATGAAAACAATAGAAGAAAGATGGACCTCATCTACCCTGTGAGCCTGAAAGGATTCCATTATACCCATCCATGTTTCTGCTCATTTTCACGTTGGGATTTTTTTGATTACATATGAACCTTTCCCAAAGTGAGTTTGAGATAATCAAAATAAGCCACACTGAAAGATTGCTCAGACAAGTGTCAACTTTAAAGCTTTTTTAAGTTGCCTGTAGCAGCTGTCCTGTATTAACAAAGTGCATCCTCATTAGAAAAAGTGAGTATGTTCTTGCCACATGGTTGTTAAAAACTAATCATCTACTATTGGATAAATACTCGTAAAGAGAAAGTAGGTTTTACAGGGGTTGTGAATGATGGACTTCACTGTAGTTAAGTGCTGTCAGGTAAAGTGTCATCGTACTTGCTGTCATCCCCGCCTTTCTGTAGAAGAGCACCGCAGACAGAACTGGCATGGGAGAAATCGATGTTTTTCCACACTTCTTATCATCGCTTTTCAAAAGCAACCCTGTTTGTCAGGCTCTTGGGCTGGCGGGTTAGCTGATTAGCTTTAATTCTGTGGGGAACTTTATGTTCCAAAAGTGTTTTCACGTCATACAAGTCTTACGTTCTCTCAATTTAATTCTGCTGAAATTATTTTAGAATGTATGACTACATAGCAAGAATACTTTTGTTTTTTACAAAAGAAATATATCTTGTGATGTTTTGAGCTTCCTAAAATTAGTATCTAAAAAATATTATCTTTCTATTTCTATTTTCAATTGACTTGCATTGATGGTGGGACTAATATGATGGGCGGTGGGATGTATCGTTTGCGTTACACTCCTGCCTGTCAGTGTTTTAGGTTTTAATGTAAGGGGCATAGGTTTCATACGGAATTAGTCTCCTTCATGTTCCTCACCTGCTTGGAGATTGACAGGGTGAATTACTTACAATGTATGTTTTCCATTCACAAAGTTTTTTCTCAACAGGGTAAAAGGAAAACATAGTGACAAATCTTATGTGGAAGAGATGACACGTCAGCGTTTTGTTTTATTGGACATTGATGATACAATATATCACTAAAAGCAGTTTTAGAGCCTAGGAAACAGCACTATTGATCTCCTGGAGTCCTGTTGCCAGAAATTGTATTAAAAAGCTTAACACTGTGATGTGTAGCCTCGTGGTAGTGAGGTAGCCAAGAACGACCTTTCCCAGAGATCAGCAAGCTGAGTCCCAGCGATATGGTGAACTTACTGAGGGAGGAATGTTGCCTATTTGCTGTCCTACAGTAAACCAAATTGTTGAGTCAGGAGGAAGACTTACACATTCAGGGTTTCAGTGTTTTCAAAGTAATTATCCAGAGGAAGAACAATTTATCTGCTATTGCCCGCCTCTCCTTCCCTCCCTCCCCCATTCTGAGTGATGTGAAATACGACTTATATTTTTCTGTTTAACATCTACTTTTAAAAAGCTAAGCTATGGAAGGTGAATGTAAACGTATAATAAGATTTCAACTAAAAGGTTGGGATTGTCAGTATTGGAAGCAGTTTATTGTGCTTTATTAGTATTACAAGTTAGTTGGCAAGATATGCTCCTATGCAGCTATAGATGCACAATTAGTCTATACCAGTGAAGCGAATTGTTCTATATTTATCCTTGAAGCTCTAGTAAAAGGGGCTAAATAGCATGTACTTAAAGATTAATTTTTTTTAAATTGAGTTTAAAAGTAAATACTGCACTTACTAGATTGTTTAAATGCAGGTTTTAACTTATTTAATAGTGTATGAGATTTTTAAATGTTTACATATGAAAGACTGCTCATACTTCAGAATGCTTGTACTGTAGAAGCACGTCCATGAAGAAATAGTGCATAAATGCATACAGGTTTGGAAGAGTATTAATAACTTTACAGTTAAAGTCTTGGCCTAAAAAATGAATGAGAAGCCTACTTAGCTGCCTAAGGATCGTGCTCCATTTGTTTCTAAATGGACCTGCAGTTTCTTAGTAATTTGGGGCCAGATATTTAAAATATGTAGTCACCTGAAAAAAAACACAAACAGGCTTTTCAGAAGTTTTATGTTTCACACCCCTGACTGCGGGTATCTAACAAGTATTTTTGAACTCCTTCAAGACATCTATTGGTACCATTAGACATTAGGGTCTATCTGAAGTGTCTTTGAAACCTGATTTTTAGGTATTTTTAAAAGCATCACCACCTAATGTCTGCTTTAGAAACTCTACCTGTTGCAAATGCAAGCCACAAGATTTATTTCCGAGTAACCTTTTTACAGTCTCAGCCATATAAAACAGAGTAGGAAGTGAGCATTTCTTTTTTTCTTTTTAAATGTGTCTTGAATATGGCTATGCTCTGGTCCTATACTGCTTCACTGAAAGTGAATTGCTGCTGTTTCTCATGCCCTTACCCATGGAGGAATGTGTTTTGATAACAATTAGAGATGGACAGTTCCCTTAGGCACCAAGCTCTTAGGTGTTCAGCATTAGCCACCGTTTCTGTTATATTTACAAATCACTTCATTTTAAAGTGGATGAGAATGCTCTTAAATGGGGTGGGAATATTCTTCTATTGTGCGTCCTTTGTTTCCATTGAGAGCTTAGAAAGGGAATAGGTATGAGAAACAAAAAATTATGACAAAAAACTTAATAAAATGTACTCCAGTTTCTCAAGTAATGCCTTAGACAAATGCAAAAAGTTTTATTGATTTTTTTTTTTCCTGTGATTTTGGTTTTTTTTTTTTTCTGTGCTAGTGTTTCCCATCTAATAAGAATGTGTTATTGTTTTCACACAAATGTGATTTTCTTATGCTTTCCTACAGCACTTCAAAAGCTATTCTGATTTATAAGGCAGCTGTCTTAAGAATTGTGACTCTTCTTTCCTGTGTACTCACATGTCCCTTTCTACAGGGGACAACATAGCTACAACATAATTGGAAAACATTTGAATGAAAAAATACAGCTTTATTCCCAGTAACTGCTGTCATTCCTATTCACAAGTCAGTGACTAAGGCTAGAATTACTGTTCTACATACTTCAGCACTTAATCGCTTTAGTTTTTATTTCATTTTATGTTGGTTAGGAAAAAAACCTGTATTTCTATTTGGAGAACAAAAACCTCCACATCCACAGTTCAGATCTATCTTTAATCATTGGAGAAGTGGGAACTCTGATGCACTTTGGTGGCATTAATAATATTTGAACGTGCACCAGAACTTTTTCAGCAATGATCTGTGTTTACAGATGGCTGAGTGCAATGTTTTAACCAGGTATTCAGCGTGTTTGTATTAGATTATTACCCTGAAAACAGAATATGAAACAACCCTGAAAAAAATGCTTTCCTAAGAAAACCCAAACAACAACAACAAAACAATCCAAACCCTACAACAGCAAAAAAAGTCCTTTCAGTAGGAGAAACATTGATGAAGCACTGTGACTGGTATTCCAGCTTTTCCTAGAGAAAGCAGCAGCAAAGTATTTCCATTGACGCTGTTCCATCTATTCTCCTCATCTCTTCAAGTGTCGTACAAGCTTTGGAATTCATATTTTCAGGTTACACGACCGAGATGGTGTTTCTACTACAACAATAGTATTGTTTCTCCTCAGTTGAAATGCAGTAGTAGATTGTGCCGTAACTAGCCTAAATCCTTAGATATGGAGACTTTAGCCATATGGAACACAGGCTTGGCCTTTCATTTCTGGCTATAAGTAAGGCTTTAGCATGGGAAGAGAAGACAGCTATGGGATAGACACAGCCATAGCTGTACTCTGTATAGACACAGTTCTATATCCTCTGTCTGTCCTACAAACTGGAAACATGTGGCAATCATGTCTGCGGATTTTGTTATTGCTGTATCCTCTAATTCTGTTTTATTTGTAATTTCAGATGGACTCAAAGCTCTAGTCCCAGATTTGCAGCAACATGGTGTGCTGTTGATTTCTCACAAAGAAGTCATCAAAACCAGCTCTGCGAAGCTTCTGCTGTGAAAGAAGTGACGTGTTTGCAACTCAGAAGCTAAGGGAGCTGCCAAAAACCATAAGGTAACATTTTAAATGAAAACATGCCTTTTTTTTTCCCTGAAGAATGGTTGTATGTTGGGCAGACTCTCAATGAGACAGCTTAGGGGACAGTGTGTTTCCCCTGCAAGGAAAAGACCACTACTAACTCTGAGCGCTTTTACCACATCAAGTCAACAGTTTTCTTTCTTATAAATCTGTGTATAACTTGGGAAGTGGAGAGTGTTTTTTTCAGTTCTTCTGAAGGGGTGGAAAAGCAGTGGGAAGAATTCAAAGACTTGTTAAATTCCTTGAAGTTTAATGAAATCAAAAGTATTCCTGAGAGATGGGACATATACACAAGCAACTGGTAGGGAGAGCTGTAGTTCTGTTTGCAGTCATCGGAGGAATGACGAAGGATGACTGTGAAGTGCAAAGTACCACCTATCGCATGTATCAGCTATCTCCTGTAGTGGAAGCGGGACCATGAGATAGCCGGTTTCACTGTTGTGAGGGATTGTGCCTGTCGTCCAACGGCCCGTGCCAAACTCTTATGGAAGCTCTCGCTCTTATGGAGGTGAGATGTCTTTTATGCGTTTTGTGCAGGATGATGCAGGAAAATTGTCTTGGTGTGCTGGGCATGCTTCACAGGTCAGTGTGGCAGGAGAGTGAGGCCGCAGCCATCTTTCTGGCCCGCCATTCTGGGGACTGAGCAGTCTTAGCAGCACACGAAAGAACCCCGCGCTGAGAAAGCCCATTGTGTGGAGCATGGAAGTTGATACTGAGGCTCCTCACTCTTCTATTACCCTGACATGGATTGCTCGGTCTTGGCCAGGATCACATTTAGTTGTGACCTGATTTTGAAAGGTTTTGGGCGTCTTTTGGAGAAAGCTAAAGATGCAACAACCATGCGTAGTCACTGTCTTTACAGAGATAAGGGATTCACATAGAGCTAATATTACAAAGAATTAAAAGTAATTGCCTGCAGCAATTATAAGGGCATTTATTTGACAATTTCCCCTAAAATTATCAATATGATTACCCATTTTACAGATGCAGTTTCTGGTCCAACATTTTTGCTGTCACAATCAATTGACTACAATTAATGAGGTAGCAAGAGGGTTATTTAGACAACACAAATAAGGCAGTTAGCCCGCTTGCTGCTAAGATTAACCCTTGAAAAATTGAGTGAGTACAAAAATGCAGGTAGAAATTGTTTGTTGCCTGACTCTCATCTCTATGCTTGCTTATTCCTTTTCTTATCCTCTTTCCTCCTTCCAAGACAAAAACATAAATGTAAAGTTTGGCTGAGGCACAGCTGAAGAATTAACTTTAAAATAAATAAAAAATAAACAGCTGCTTAATTCACTGCAGCCTTTGTGCACAAGCAAGATGTTATGCTTCATGTTACGCGGTATAATCACTGATCCCTGAGGACATCACACCTTGTGTGTTCTTCCCTTTCAAACTGTTAAAGTTTTACCAATCCCAAGTGAATACATAAACTTCTGGAACATTTTGAGTGTGGTGCCATTTTAACACGGGGGTTTTTGTATGTAAAAAAAATATAGACGTTTCTTTGTCTTCTATGTGAAGTACTGAGATCTGGTCTAGCTATTTACAGCAGAGGAAATCTTGTGGAGATGTTTCCATTTCAGCTTAGTTCCCTTTGAAATGTATTTTGTAAGAAGGAGAGACTGACTCATACTTCACAACTTGTTAGTTAGGGTAGTGTCCTGGGCTGTGGGACAGCCAGAGTAATAGCACTCTAAGTCACACGCAGAGAGAGAGCCTTTGCCAAGAATCGGGCAGAGCAGACTTGCAGCCTTCCATATTCACAAGGCCACACAAGTTCTTGTTTTGACAAAAGTTTCAATGTGTAAGGGAAACCTTAAGATCTGACTCAGAATTGAACAGTCATTTTATTGTCTCCGGGCAGTATCTCCGTGCCCCTTATGTCACTTCATAGTTCTCTCGCTTGTTATGATACATGCGGCCTTGCTTTTTGAGGGCAGCATTAATTGCTGTTTTGTTAAATGCCCCAATTTTTCATTCCTTTAATTACTATTGAACTGTGAGGAGAATGTACTCTGCAGGAAAAGAAAGCAAAGGAGGGAGGCATTTAAATGAAATTTCTCTAGGAACAGGGTCTCTTCCCTTAGCAAGAAAGTACTTGTGAAAAAGAATGAAATATCTTTTGGAATCTCATTTAGAATTAAGATTGTTTTCTTGCTGAGATGTTTAAGTTAAAATTTTCAGCTTCCTGGCTCTATATGCTTATGTAATTTAAGAAGATCTGGAATTAGTGGCTATGCTTTTTGATATATTTTAAGTAATCATGAAATAAAGAAGTGGGAGGTTTTGCAAACATGGGCATCACCTATAACACACGAGCATTCTGAGGATCAGCTATGAAGAATTCAGTCACTTTTTTCACTTCATGAAACAGGAGATGTGCTGGGGGGATATCACTTTCCTATGAACAATAGTTCAGGAAGAGAAGAGCATACGTTGCTATTATAGCATATGCTATGTTCTGTTTTGGGGATCAAATTACGCTGAACTTAGCATTGAACAATAGATCTGCTGTATAAACAAACCAGCTATACTGACTTCTCTAGTTATTTCACATAGTATTATAGGACAGAGCTGCTGTTTTTCTTCACCCCAGCTTTTAGATTCTGTTCAGTCCTTATATCTTATTTCCTGAATTCAGGAATCATCAGTTTCTTTGCTTCTTTATTTCCTTCCACATTTACTCTATATTTCCATACTGGAATTGTGTCCGCCTCTTCCTCTTTGATCTTATAGAAATGGACAATTGTCTGGATTCTCATCTTAAAATAATTTTAAATCTGTATAGCACTTTTGACTTCAGTATAATTGATTCTAATTTACTCTAATGCAAAGGTGATTGGAACTGGGCTCCCAATGCAAATTCTGTGAAACTACAGCTGTGGTCTATCAGGTAAAGCAGCTGGCTGGTTGCATGTGTTTGAAACAGTTCTTTTTCTTGCCAAAATCTTCACCCGTGGTCAAGATGTGTAAAGAAGTCTTGTCAAATAAACAAACTTTGTTTTGGATGCTTTGAACACATTTGAAAACCAGGGCCCTCCCATCTTGATTTAGGCACCTACATCCAGCGGTTGGTTTTGGCAGCTTTCTGAGAGGCGGATGGTTGTATAATGGAGTTCTTGTGTAAGATGGTGCTGATAATTGGTCCAAGAGGGTTAATTCTCTCTCTAAAAGCCACTAACTTCTTAACTCGTACAAGCACATTGCTGGCTGCCTCTTCGGGTGCCCGTTGCGAAGACATGTCAGCGCTCCAGCGGAGCATTGATGTTTTGCAGGAGTGTGCTCTGCACAATAGGACTTCAGCTGAACAAGTGCTGTGAACCTGACTTTCATCAACCAGAGCAAAGAAGTCTGATTTCTGACCAACAACTTCTGTTTTTTTGATAAGTAGTTCCTTCTTGTGCCAAGTCTCCTGTGTCTCCTGCATCTAGAAGTGTCAAAAGTTTAGGTGTATGTAAATCAGGTACTGTACTGTGTCTGTCAGTTATTGTGGGAAAGGTCTCATTTTAAATCTTCTTATACCTAATCCTTAATAAACAAAAAAAAGAGGTGCCGTAGATTTGGCAGCAGGCAGCAAGAATTTAAAATTCCTGAACAGAGAACAAATATATCTTAAGGGACTGTATTTACTTTCTAATAATAATAGTAATAATGATTATTTGGTTTTATACTGCGTTTTTCATCAGTAGTTCTCAAAGCACTTTCTATAAAGCAGTTTGGAATTACTGTACTATCTTGGCAGTGGGAAAACATATGGACACCATAAGATCTGGCACCAATAGTTGGATGGCAATTAGAGCCTAGCACCCTCTTCAAGATTGAAATGTTTTTCTTATTTTCTTTCTCTTGGTAGCTTTGGATTGCCAGTATATTTATTTAGGAGACAGTAACCTGTCTTCACTGAAGTTAGTGTCCAAATGCTCAGAAAAGGAAGTTATTTTTGGAGTAAAGTCCACTTGTGTCTTGAGATGCAAAGACAGTTGCAGGCCAAAGGGTTCATCCGACCATTTAAGCACAAATGTGGAGAGACTGGTTTTATGCAGCGTTGTGAGAAGTAGCTGCACTGCTGTTCTCAGCTGGAGCTGCTCATTGCTACCTTCCCTAAAGGGCGAGCTTACTTTTAAGCATCTGAGATGCTCTGAAAGGAACTATGCTTTTGAAAATTTGGTCTGACATGATAAATATTTGAGTATTAAGGGTAGAGGTGGATCTATTATAATTGATTTCATAAAATAAGGAGACAAGCAGTCCTTTTAATCCATTATTTACTCAGTAAGTGGTATCTAATAATTCAGGCAAATTTTAAAGTCAGTAAAAGGCTTAACTAATTCCAAACTATATTTTGATTCATGCCAAACTCTCTTTTCTCTGGGCAAAATATAAGAAACTGTGTCTCTCTTATGGGTAAAATGCCTTCCTGTTGTCAGTGAGAGCTCTCCTAATGTAGCTGCTTAGAATTCTGGGGGAAAAAAAAAATAATTAGATGTGGTGCTCTTTAGTCTTTCTACTGGTTCATTCCATGCTGTTATTGACTTCTGGAAGCTGTATGGGGAAACCAAAGATTCAGAAGCCTATAGGGCAGCTTTGTGTCTGGTCTAACATTCCTTCTTTCAGTTTAACTATTTACACAGGCTGCAAGTGATCATACTCTATTACTCCTACTAAAACACAGATATCAGTGTAGTGAGTTGCGCACAAATAATTAACTCCTTACTTTCCTTGAGATTCTTTGTGCATATAGAAGTAGGCTATGATAAAAGTAGGCTGTGGGCTGATTTTTCAAATATGTCAGACAGAGTCAATGTACTTATGAGCAAGAACAGTCTTGTAGCCCTTGATGCTGCTGAGATTAGTCTCAGGACCACCTTAAATTGCTCCAGCTAGTAACTTAATTGTTTCCATATAGAACAATTCCTAGTATCAAAGGAATTCTGAATTAGGGTAAATTTGTCATGTGATAGAAGAACAGATTTGATGATAAGGGTGTTTGGCTGCATATCTATACAAAGACAAACGTTTATCCTAGCAATGAGCTTAGATCTGTGTTTCCCATATTTTCAAACATTTGGATTCTTACTTCCAGATTTGACCTGTTAAAGTTGTGGTGGCCTTGCAGGTTTTGGCTACAAGATTTGAGCCATAGAGCCACACACATCTGCACGTCAGGAATGTTAGAACCCAGAGTTTCCGACCTGTTGCTGTTCAATGTTTGCTAGTTTATTAAGTGCAGAAGATGCATCTGTGCTGAACTTGGAGAACTGCTAAATGTGAGAGTTTTGTCATGACTCAGATAATTACAACTACGTGAAAATGCTTTTCAGGCTTCTACGGTAGATTCTACAGTTAATTCTATCCCCCACCATTTTTTTTTTTTGTAATACTGAACATGCATGCGGGCTGACAAGTTTTGTTTCAATTGTAACTCCATGTGACTGAAAATTGCTGAGACAAACCCCTAACGATTGCTTTTACAGTGGAAATCTTGACAGAATTTTAGGTCTGGTATAGTGGCGCTAGGAGAATGCTGCGATAGCTGGTTTTATTATATGGTAAAGAATAATCAAATTCTGAGTACAAAAACGTTTTTTGAAAGGTTCACTCTTACCACTGATGTAAAAAAACAGGAGCATCATTTTCATCTGGATTTTTTTGTATTCTAAAGTAATTTTATGTGGATCAGGAACAAGGGTGAAAATAACAGGAGCAACTGAAAAGCCTGACCTATTGTAGGGGAATAATGATACATGTGCACACATCTGTCATCCAGAGGATTTTTTCATCACCCTGCAAGCAAGGGGAACTTGACTGCAAAATCATTTATTTTTTTTTCTCCTGCCCTCTTTTCCCCTGCCATCCTAGTGTTCATTTGGAACATTGTAAATCAATTCTGCACATATTTAACAGCATAAGACCAATAATAATCCTGATCCGGTCCCCAAATGAATCTGTAGTCGTTTAGAAAAGGGGTAAAAAAAAAAAAAAAGAAAAAAGTTTATTTGGTGTTTTTTCTTCTTTTTCTTCCCCATATAGACACAGCTTTGGTTAAGGAGCTTGTAATGGTACCTATCTGCAACCGTAGTCTGGCTATCAAACTGTGTGTCTCTCAGTATTTCAGAGGCATCTGTAAACCTTGGATCTTGAGGTTCCCCCTTGAACCCGGTAGAGAATAGCATTGCATAAAGTCATTGCTGGACTTCCCTTACATTTAGCAGATAAGCAGAAGTAGGTGGTAGAGTTGTCAGGACTGAGAAAGAGAGTCTGCCAGGTTTCTCCCCGTGCTTTGTATGGGCTTGAAATTGTAAAGATTCCCCTTCATCACTAGGAAAATAGTTGCAGTTCTTATTTTTCCCAAGTGATAATTTAAAAAGAAATGTTTTATTTCTACAGAAACCTGTCTTACTTCAGCTCTTGGTTTTCATTTTTTTCTAGTTTTTGTGTTTAAGGAACCACCTGGTATTGGACTTTCCTCCCTGTTGTTACATGCTCTTAACTATTTCCTGATTAATGAGATGCATGGAATTTGTCAAATTTCTCACTGTAAGATAAGGCCTTCTTATTTTTTTAATGTCATGTTTTTAAATGGATTCTGGAATAGACATAATACTTTCTTGAAAGGTCTCATCCTGTAGTGAGTGCACAGAACTTGTGGACCTGTACTTTGTAGTGGGTCTAGGATATGCAAGTCGTAAACGTGTCATACGGAAGTTCGTGCTAAGCAGTAGCTATCTTGAATTTAGACATTGAAAAAAGCTGCAGCCTTCTACCAAACTTCCTTGAATAATCTCTGAATGATTTGCTGGAAAGAGTAAAGCAAATTTAGGAAATAAACTCTGAATGGAAGAACCGAACAGTCCAAAGTCGCATCAGAGCTGTACAGAACAGTTAAATACAGATTCAATTTTAATTTATAAGCACTATTGGTCAGCAAAAACGAGGTAGTCAGAGGTTAGCCTAGCTTCTGACAACAGTACATTCTTAAGCAGCTTGAAATCTGCAATATATTTTGCTAATTCTGGTGGAGTAGACTAATTATGAAACTGTATGGGAGACATCTGAATGCTGTGTTACACATATCTTTGACATGGAGTGATGTCTTAAACAGAATAAACAAAATCACTGAAATTGCAGACGACTTCATTTCATCAGTCATGGATCAATCTCAGTATGGTAAAATGGGAAGAGATGTTCCTAACCTAAAAAAAGGAAATGGACTGCATCTGCAGTCTCAAAGACACTACTGAAAAGACCCCCAAGTAGCGAGACAAAGTTGATAGACTTTGACAGGGAAAGGAAAAAATTCAGTCAAGACTGAAGTGTGTGACAATGGGAGAGTTTCTTGGCTAGGTTAGTGAAGGACTCAAATTTAAATAAATAAATAAATAAACATATAAATGCTTGTACTGGAGGATGTATTACTCATTAGTTGGTGTCGGGTTTTTTTATTACGTTAACCACGCCCCCCCGCTCCCAAGTTAAGTATTTTTTTGTAAGTTTAGTAGAAATTACAATGACATATCCCACTAATTTTATCTGAAAGTTATGAAGCACTTCACAGTAGCTGTAATTTCTCAATATATAGTTAATTTTCTTGTCGGTATTGTGTTCTCATCAAGAAAAGACAGATCTGACCAAGAAATAGAGGTATAAAGCTATATTGGCTGCCATTATTAATCTTCAATTATTTTTCACTGGCATCTATTATCAGCTTTTCTGTGATTTTGCTGAGGGATTGTGTCAACCTGCATTCAATTGTTATCTGTTCATTCTCCATTTGTTTACTATTCCAAAACATTTTTGGTTGCTTCCTCTCCTTCCCATTTCTTCCCTTCTTTGTAATCTCTCATATTCCTAAAACTGCCAAACTTAACAATAATGCTTTAAACTTCCATATGTTGCTCCTTTATTTTTCTTCTGAGCGAAAATTGTCTAATTCCGTAGAGTTAAGAAGACTGAGTTACTTTTAAGCATCTTTCATATTCACCAGCAAAATGGAAAGCAATGCTTAGCCATAAAGTGGGAAGATACTGCCTTGGGTTTGCCCTCATACTAATAGAAAGATTTGCCTTTTCTTAATCTTAATTTCTGGTTTTCCTGTGCCAATATCAGTTCAATCAGCGTTAACAGTGATAATGAGGAAGATCACCAATACATAAAACCAGGGTACTTTTGCAAGTCATTCCAGCGTGTGTTCGTCTAAGTAACTGGTTGCCAAACTTGAAGACCAGAGCTAACACCACTGACAATAATATTGTTCCAGGGTAAAACAGCATAAGTGAACTCAAAATTGAGCCCAATTCAAATGACTGTCCCATGACAATGAATGGTTTGAACAATTCAAAATATAAGTGAATTCCTAATCACTGTTATGGGTGTTTTTAACAGAGTTTAAAACTATAACCTGTGGGAACTAAAGTTTCAGATTTCGCTGTGTCTGATATCAGGCTGAAGTTCTTGGACTGACTCACAAAATCATCCCCGATAACGTACAAACTGAAGCAAAATATAATCATTTTTTTTTTCTGTTACTTCTAGCTCATCTAAGGCTCCTTATAAGTACTGTATGACATATTTTACTATATTGAGTGATGGATAGATAGGTGTAGAAGCTTTTAGGAACCTTTGGGTTTTTTGTTTTTAGGATAAAGAAGTTTCTCAAGGCCCTTCAAACAACTATCATTCACATAATCCTTGTTGTCTTTAAGTTATCATAACATTCCTTCTTGTCACATCACACAGATCGTAATGAAAGGGAAAGATTAACCACCTGGTTACCAAGGTCCATTTACTACTAAATGATAATAACTGCAAATCAAAGTGAAAGGCATTGCACACGTTAGCATGGTACATTACAGCAGTGACTTCACTTAACAGATATGCCCATTATCACCTTAATCCTCAGGAGAGTGTGAGCATGAGAAAACTTGTCCAATCCGCGGTTAAGTGGTAATGGTGGTTAACGTATTGTCTCATTGCACTAGATATGTTTTCATTAACATACCAGATTGATTTTTTTTTTTCCATTCTGCCTGTCTTCTTTGATTGACACCAGCTTTGTAGCTTCTCAGAAGATAGGTTGTTTCTAAGCACTCAATTTAGCCCTTTAAATGGGTTCCTGTTTCCTTTTTTTTTTTTTATTTTATTAAATACAACTTTTTGAAGGTTGATATTTCTTTTCTACAGTATTTTCTGAGACTTAAAGCTTTAAGACCAACAATATTATTACATCAGTCAAGTGCCAGCAGGAAAGTCTCTTGAAAAAGAAGGGGAAAAAGTAATCTATAATCCACCTTGACTAATGTTTGTCAGACCAAAGAAAAGGAAAATTTAGCAAACAGGATTTTTAAGGACTGGGAAGGGGAGGAGGGAGGAAGGGGGATATTTAATAAAGATCAGGAAATTCAGAAGAGCTTGGAAAAGAGGTTTTTTTCCAGATGTAATGTGAGGAGGCCACATGGTAAGTTTGTTTGCAGAAATTCCTCTCGCACTGATTTCTGTGTTTTGGAAACAGCTTGTTTTGGTATTTGTTTCCATAAACATCTTGATTTAAATATTTCACTTATATCGATTGCAAATATGTTTGAAAGAAGAATAACAGAGAGGCGGTTATGAAAAGTAAGTTGAATGTTATGTTGAACATGACCCTTTTCTTCTCTCCTGTGCTTTCACAGAGGTGGGTAGATGCCCTTGAAGGCTCTGGTCTTTGTCAGGGTCGGTCATGTGGATAAAACAAGAGGCGGGGCTGAGTCTTAAGATGAATCCTTTCAGGACCTGCATGGGGAAAGGGGACCATTAGCGTTTCTGGTGAGCAGCGCAGGAGTAGCAATATGCGCCCTGGCCTGTTGGGGAGTTTTAGAGCATTAGAAGCAGATAAGGGGAGGGAGAAAGGGTCAGACAGACCAGGCCTTGTGCAGACCCAATGATGCTGAAGTGAAATGGCTTGGGCTGGTATTAAGGCTCTTTAACTCTGCAGTCGAGCGTGTTCCCGGAATGGGAAATGCAGGGAGTCATACTTACCATCTGCTCCAAGTATGCCTTCAGAAACTTTGTTTAATAAGCAGGGCTGCAGGCGAAAGGTGCGTGCTGTGGGTCTGGCTGCAGAACATAATGACAAAAGAATTACGAGCAGCCCTGCCAGACATCCCTGACTTGTACAGCCTGTATGTTCTGTCCAAATTATCCCTAGGATGTTCTGGCAGTGCAGTTCTGTGCTGTTTCCTTTTGCCTGTGAGCCTGCTAGCGCACAGGTATCGGGCCTCACTTCAAAGCACGAAATAGAAAATTCCACAAATTTCACTTGCTGTGCAAATGTGAAGTTGTATATTACGTTGTCAAACATTATTATCTTTTGTTTAATTTTGCCGTGTCATAAAATATCCATTTTTATAGAAATGAAGATACCACATCTTGGAATTTTTCTCCAAATCCTGTATTTTTATATCACTTATATTATCATAATAGTCCAGAATATTTTTATTAAGTTAAACATTTTATGTGATAAGATCTCTTTTCTCCAGGGTATTTATTTTAATAATTTAATCAGCAGTCACATGGTGAAATTATTTTCAACTAGCAGTAGAGCCACCTTCATTTAAAATTCAGAGTTAACAGCTTCAAAATTAGGTGGCTGACAAAGGGCTGCAAATTTTCACTCTTTTTGTTTTGTTTAAGCTGTAGGTAAAAACAGATCTCTGTGTTCTTTTTGTTTAAACAACCCTAATGAATTCTCTTTGTCTGGAATAAGTAGCATAGTACCCAGCAGTAGACACTATGCTTTTATCTAAGGATGTATGAAAGCACAGGCCATGTTGTTTTATTTGAGAAATGGTGTGTAATTATAGAAATAAAGAAAACGTTAGAACAGATGAGGCAGTGTCACACGTACATACGCAGCTTTTGTTTTCTGAGAAATTTTTTGGGTTTCCCAGAGCATAAATTATTTACTTAAGAAACTGTGAGGCTTCTTCAAAAGGATGATCCAATTTTCTATTTTTTTCAAAGAAAAGAAAAATGTAGAAACCTTCCCTATAAGGTGGGCTTTCCAGCATGTTCAACACTGCATACCTTACAAGTTTTCTAAAGAAAAAACGCCACCGAACCGAAAATAAACCCCACAAGAGCTTGTTGTGCAGTTTCCTGCTTCCAGGACATTTTTTTCCTAAGAGCTATTGTCAGATGTCACATTTTTATGAAACAGGACAATAGTTTCTATTTATGCCCTTTGTTAGGCTTGGCCTTGAAGGCGTATTGTGACATAAGACATATTTGATTAGTATTATTTTATGCTACTTATTCACTGCTTACAATAAATGTGCTTGATGTTGGGCAGCTACTAATTGAAAAACTCGGCATGTAGGAAGCTGTGTATTCCCTAAAGAAGTGCTGTGCATTTAAAGCAAATGTCCCTCCCATCTGTGGCTGGCCTAACTTATGACAAGATGGTAGCACACCTTTCTTTCTGAAGAGGTCTAAATAGCTGTAGGAAGCACCATTTGGTCAACTTCTGTCTGGTTATGGATAAGGACCACATAAGCCTAAGCATTCTGAGAGGTATGGGGACTAAGAGGACTTTAATCAGTATTTTTGAAAGAATTAGATAAAATAAACCCTGAGTTTAATTTTTAATTCCTTATTCAGAGATTTAAATCTGAGAGGTGAAGTGTCAGTGGTGAAATAAATGTGTAAATTATGGGGAAAGGACTCAAAAATTTAAAACCCAGTCTTGAAACCTGTTTTTGAATCAAAAAAGACTGTTGCTGTTGAATAAACAGTTGTGAAAGAACTCGATAGGAGGCCTTATGTTTTTGAGAAGTCTCAGATGCTGGGGCTTAAAAATCATGTGGCAGTGTTCTCGTATATGTTCTGTATTAAATTAATGTGGTCCGGCACAGATCTCATGAAGTTTTACATAATTTGTGCAATATCCAAAGGATTTTGACTTGCTCCATTCGAAAATCCTATATAGGCTCATCCTAACTACAGCTACTGTGTCCATCTTTTCAGTGTTCCTTAGAAACAATTTTTAAAAATGCTACCAAGAAGTTGGGCATCTTTTTTATTTGTACTCTGGTAGCATCTGAGGGCCCCTGAAAAGACATGGAGGAAACACATAATAACAGAGCTGATTAAAAAAGGTTTATCATAGTGTTTTCACGTTGAGTAGTACTGCTTTGCTGAAACAAAACTGTTTCTCAGTATCGAGATGGGATGCCGGTGCTGGGAAAGAGTCAGAATAACCCAGAACCCAATGATTGCGGTATTCACTAGAGATATGGCATAAGCTAAGCTCAAGTTTCAAGGCTCAAATCAGACATTACTTAAACTTCCATCTTCCCTATGTTGCGTGAGTGCCATGGACACTAGGCTATTCTGGGGCATACAGGTGTGTCTTTCTGGCCTTTATACAGTTTTGCAACGATCTCCGTTCTATCTTGACAGAGCAAAGGAAGTGCTAAATTGTCATCCCCCACCGATGGAATTGTTGTTTTCTAGCCAGCCAATTCCCAATTATTCTCCTACTGAGAGATTCAGTAACTTGTCAAAGGTCTGTTGTATAGGCAGGAGCTGAGCCAGGTTCGGTGTGCCAGTGCAGAATGTTAAGCCCACAGCAGTTCCTCGTTTGTTCCTGTTTGTCTTTCACTGTGCGACGTGGTGTGTCTGTTCATCTAAGGTAGGCAGTATTGTCCGTATTTTCTGAATTTGTAAGTAAAACATGTAAATTAAGAATGATTGGTTTTACAGTTACTCTAAGATCTTTTTTCCCCTCTAAGTATATCAGCATAACATCTAAGCATTCTTGTAGATCTGATGATTCCATGCACATCAGTGAAATTAATGTGTTCCTGAAGACTCGTAATACGGTTTTGTATTGGTAGAGGTTTGCATTACCTGGGTATAATACTGAACCTATTCTCCAGAACAAAACTAGACTATAAAAACTTCAGTCACGAAACAGTCATAGCTAAATGGGAGACAGGGCTTAAAATGGCCCCATCTTATCAATACTTCTAGTACAATTTGTACTTTCATTGTTTGCTCTTTTTAATAAGGAACCTTCCTAAATCCCAAGACTTGAATAAATGAATATGTAACTTAAGTAGAATGGTAAACTGTCCAAGAGTTTGTGTATGCCTGGGGTTATCCGTTGGTTACTACATCTCTGAAAGTTCACTGTGAAGCACAGATTAAACTAACAAGCCTTTATTTAAATGTTATAGCCTGCCAGGTAGGCTCATCTGGCAGCTGAAGGGAAAGGTTTAGATGTCTTGTGCTGCGTTTCTAAGCAGAAGCTAAAATCTGCATAATGATTCTTTACCGGTGTGATAGAACTGGAACCTCAGAATTTGTGTTTTCAAACAGAAATGGGTCATATGCAGATCACGTCCAATTCTCCTTCTAGGCACACCTCTCTGATGTGGTTACTGTTAGCAGTGCAATACCTCCGCTTCCTCTGCCGCTGTAAAAGCGGGGTGTGTAATCAAGGAGTATTATCGCTCTCAGTCAAAATGATTGTTGGGGTGAGAGGTTTCTTTGGGAAAGATGTAGGATGGGAGCATGTGCTTTTGTTCTTCCACAAAAGTAATAGGACCCTTTCCAAAAGGGTGCCAAAAATCCTTTACCAGTTCCTTCACCAGGCCTACTGGACAGAGGAGATGGACCCGTGTATAGGGATGGAGAATATTATTCTTCATAGAAAGGACCAGACTGACAAAATCTTGAATAGGTTACAGCTTGCTTCTGGGAAGGTGAAGGAGCAGGGGAAGGTAAAGCCTCTGGGGTGGCTGTCATGCTAACACCACAATTGCTTTGCAGTTGAAATGCAGCCACCTCTTGTTTCTCCTAAACACTTAGGCAAAAGTAGTTAGTAAGTACAGACTATGGGGTGGAGAACTCAGTTTGGAATTACTGGAAGAATTTGCTCATGAAAAAAATGATTGTCTAAGCTGTTTAGCTAACCCATCAGAATGTCTTCTGTAAGCCAAGTTTTGACCACATTTTCCTTAAGCAGTGTACTGGTATGCCCCTCTAACAGTCACTATTTCTGTAGTGCCTTTGTTTTCTTTCTTTTTTTTTTTTTTTTTTGGTTAAAATGACACAAAAGTCTATAAAGACTAGCATGATGTTATACTTTTTACTTGCTCATCTGGTCACATGAATTTTAAAGAATTTTTTTCACAGTTAAAATATTACTTTGTTTTGAAACAACGTTCTTGGAGGGGATTTTACTAATGCTTCTTAAAAATGTTTATAAAAACAGACTTTTAAGAATAGTTTTTTGATGTTGAGATCTTCATAAAAAATTCTTTTCAACACATCAGTATTCACTGAAAAATATTTAGAAGAAAATGAACAGTACCTATTTTTTTATGGTGATAATACACTTGCGTCGTTACTGGGAGACATCTCAGAGGTCGGGAGATGGTTGCTTTTTAGGAATGTTATATTCGAATGCTTATATTTACAATTGGATAAGGGCTTATCTTTTCCAATTTGCTTTCCATGTGGTATCATTTGTCCAGCCAAAGGTGGAGATGTACAGTTTAGGCAGTAATTTGATTGTAGTTTTTAATCTTGACCTGACAATAAATGTCTTGGTGGGCTTGGTTAGGCCGTGTAATTTAAGACATTGTATTTCAGACCAAAGTTTGCTTCTTCCTATGAATTTGGTTTAGGAATTGTGAAAGTAAAACAACCCCCTTCCGTAGGGATTAAATAATTCTTTTCTTGTTTACATGAGAAATATCGTATGTATCCTTTATAGAAGAGTTACAAAATTGCTGAGTGAATTCATCCCTTATGGTGTCTATTCAACATATAAAATAGTGTAATTAAAATCCTCCTGATTAAACTAGAATAATTTCTTTGTTTTAAAATTTTTTTTTCATTTTATTTTATCTTCATTTTTCATTTAGATTAGTCTGTAAATGAAACGCTATTTTGAAACAAAAGTTTTTTGTTTGAAAGTCTTAGAATTTGCACCAATTTACTCATTGTTTAGGGGCCTCAAAGTCCTTTTGAGTAAACTTACTATTAATAACAAATGAAAACATGCCTATTTTTCCCCAGATAAATTAGCAGAGAGTCTGGATTCTGTGTACCAAGTATATAAACTGAAATGCTATATTATTACCTTAATTTTGAATTGTAAGACACTTACCCTGTGAAGGATGAACAGCTCCTCTGCGCTGCTGCAAATGGGGAAACTGAAGTAAAGTTCAGGACTGGCAGTAAGAAAACTTGATCCCTGATGGGTTTTTTTGGTTTGTTGGGGTTTTTTTTTAAACTTAATAATGTCATTTACTTCAGAAATCTTTGTACTCCACTCCTCAACCTCTGCCAATCAGGTGGTGTGATTAAAGTTTCTACTCTGATTTTGTTTTGTTGTATGTGAAGTAAGGGTGGCACAGAAGCCCTGTAATCAACAGAACCTGGCTGGGAGGTAAATCCCCTTCAAGGACTGGCATCTTTGTACTGTCGCTGCTTCTCAGTGAGATTAGAGGAGAATGACGTTTTGGATGGTTAGTCAACCTTGACAGGTCTGCGGTAGAGCTGGTTACAGAATCTATTGCAGAAGTTGAGCATTTCTGTTTAATTCTAAACACGCAGACGAACCAGAGATACTCTATCTGAAACTTGATTTTAACTTGTTATGGTTTCATGCACATGTCAATATTCTCTGCTCTGTAATGGTAATCGATAGCTAAAGAAAAAGGGAAATTTGTATGGAAAATTATTTATCAAAATGTTTGTTGTACAAACTGTTCTTTCCTAGGCTTTCATCATCAAATTATATTTATTGGCTTTAATTGGATGTGATTGCATACTGCTTTTTAGGCAGAATGGTTTTTTTGCTACTATTTGCCTCTGTATTTGCTTTTCAAATTCAGTTTTCCATACCAAAAAGCATGAGGAGGCCATTTAACACAATGATGTTTATTCAGAATAGTGATTATATAGCATTCTCTGCCCCTTCCCCTCTTTGAGAAACTTACTTCCCTGTAATAAAAATCATAAACTGTGTCAATAATAGACAGCTGATAGTTTTCATATACGGAAAAATACTTTCTTTTGTGTTCTTTCATCCTGATTGACACAGAAATTAGGATTGAAATAAAAAAGAAAACTTCAGGGATATTTTCTTTTTAAAAAATGCTGGCTTATATGACTTAGTTTAGTTATTTTAGCACTATAAATAAAGTGTATTGTTTGTTGTATGTAGCACATTAATTGATATTATTGGGAAGTAACTGTATCGCAAATAGTTTGCACTATGGTACTAGGTTAATCTTTACCCTCCCGCTGCAACATTTATTGGTGTGCTGGGCCAGCGTTACACGCTCAAATGTTAGTTGTTACTTCAACTACAGACACTAAAAAGGGGATGAAAAAGCATGCAGGTCTTTTTCATTCCCTGCTTCTCTAAGGAAAATTCTTCTCTAACTATATTTACCGCTACCAGGAAATGCTGTTAAAATGTAGGGTCGTTGCAGAAAGTGTAATTTCCCGCTTATGCTGACATTGTGCGCTACAGTGGACAGAGTCATAAGAAAGTAAGATTAGTTCAACAGTATCTAACAGCTGGCTCCAGTGCAGGCTAAAAATCCTGCCAATATGCTGGAACCCCTTTTCCTGCAGAACAAACCCTTTCCAGTCCTCTTCTAAAGAATGTTATTATGAAAGTTTGGTTTCTTCAGGCTTTTTTTGTGGGTATGGAAGAAGAGAAAGTGTGTAAAGATCTCATCATCTTATAGCCAATTCATTGCTTTGACGGAAGTGGAAGTTTTAAAGTGCACATGGATTCTTTCCTCCGTATTTCCTGGAAGGAATATATTGTCCATTGCAATGCTTTTGGAGAGGGCAGGCCTGTAATTTTGCTGTAACTTCTTCCTGAGCAGGGATGACGAACCTGCCACAGAGTAAAAGTCTCAAGTTGACTTTTGGTCAAAAAGATGCTCTTAGACTCTGAAGAGTAATCTTGCTATATCCACAATTCCCCTGGCTCCATACAGCTATATGTTTCACAGTTTTTTGGGTTGCTCAGTCCAGATCCAAGGAATTTGCTGTTTGACAGACAGCAGCTGTTTGCATGCTCCATGGAGACTCTGAAACATAAGAGGATGTTCTCTCCAAGCAAATAATGGCCTGCTCAGGCATGCATCTGCCTGCTGAAGGCAGTGCTAAGTGCTTCCTGAGATGCACCTGTCTTCTTGGTGAAGGAGAGGTTCCAGAACTCACCACCGTGTCTTTCTTGATGCACAGCAGTCATTTCTTGAGACAAACTTCTATATTTGGAAAGTTTTCCCCACTTACTTCTGCTGCACCATAATATGGAAAGCACAAATTCCAATCCTATTAGGAGAATGCTGCCAGGGTACAATTTAGTGGGACAGTTGGATGGTTACACAGTAGTTTATAGCTGAACATTCAATACCTTTGTTTTTACTTAGGTGAGATTCATTATTTGGAAATAGAACATCATTTACGCTATCAAAGACTCTGTTTTTATATATTCCATTAATCTAGAACTTAATATTGCTTTACGTCATTCTGTGTATCCTAGTGCCGATGTAACACATGGATTCAGTATGGTTCCAACAGGGAAAGTAACTTCACTATTATTTATGAACTTCAGAATTAGTATATATTTATTTTCTGTGGTTTTCAGGCTAGTGTAGCCCCGATTTTTCTTGTGTACTTGCAGTATGATTAAAAACAAAGTAGCAGGATTGCAAATTTTGACCTTAGTGCCTTGATTATGGTGTATATTGTTTTATGTCTTTGAGCTCTTCTAGCTAGGGAGGAAGTTAACTGAGTGGTGAAAGCTTGTGCCAAACGCACTTGACAGCTTAATAATTTTCAGTTGATGTCCTCAGCTTCTGATGTGCGTTTTTGTTCTCCTGTCTAATTATAGTGCTGGAAGAAGAGTGTACAATATGTTGCATGCTACCTTCCTGCAGTATGGTAGAGTGTATTTTGCCAAAGTAGCTTGATGATGGAGGAGGAGGATACTACAAAGCACCAGGAGCTCTTTCTTACTTTTTGAGTAAAACAGAAAATATCTCCTTTGTATGTTGTCATAGAAAAGAATCCGAGTCTCTATGTTAGTACTTGACAAGGAACTTCTCTAAAATGAGGAAACAATTTAATGTTGGTTGTAATTTCACACTGTAGAGCTGCTGCATAATCATTTAAGCTGTTTTTCATAGAATCATAGAATTTTCTAGGTTGGAAGGGACCTTGGAGATCATCAAGTCCAATCATCAAGCTAACACTGCCAAAACCACCACTAAACCATGTCCCTCAGCACCACATCTACCTGTCTGTTAAATACCTCCAGGGATGGTGATACCACCACTTCCCTGGGCAGCCTGTTCCAACACTTGACAACCCTTTTGGTGAAGAAATTTTTCCTAATACCCATCCTAAACCTCCCCCGGCGCAACTTGAGTCCATTTCCTCTTGTCCTTTCTCTTGTTACTAGCGAGAAGAGGTTGACCCCCACCTCACTCCAACCTCCTTTCAGGTTCGCTGCAGAGAGCAATAAGGTCTCCCCTCAGCCTCCTCTTCTCCAGGCTGAACAACCCCAGTTCCCTCAGCCACTCCTCATAAGACTTGTTCTCCAGACCCCTCACCAGCTCCGTTGCCCTTCTCTGGACACGCTCCAACACCTCAATGTCCTTCTTGTAGTGAGGGGCCCAAATCTGAACACAGCACTCAAGGTGGGGCCTCACCAGTGCTGAGTACAGGGGGACGATCACTAGCTACAGGTTTACAGAATGTGTACAGTGTACACATCCTCATGCACTGCCATCTTAGCTTAGAGACGAATACCATTTTTTATTCCATTAGATTTTGAGTAACAAATCCATAAACACACTGAAATATTGGTGCCGAAGACACATTTCAGAGGTTCTCCACTTTTGTCTTTTCTCCTGGGGTTGTATCTAGTAGGCATAAATACAAGTAAATGATTTGATCCCTGTGCTGAAATTAAGACAGGAAGGATGTTTGAAGGATGAATGTGAAATACTCTTTTTAACTGTTTACTCTTCAGCTACTGGTGAGTTAAAGAGATGAAATCAGCTGGAACTAAAGGATGATTTGAACAAAGGACTCACCTGCTGAAGGTCATGTAAGAAGAAGTTTAGACAGAAGCATCTTGTTTAATACAAAATGTATCTATCCAAACTAATCCATGTGGATAACACATTTAGGATTCTCACTGACAGGAGGTCATACGCCATCTGTATTTGATTGAATAACATTGTATCAAAGTCAAGATGCACAGGGCCTACCAGAAGTTATCAGAATTATCATTTCAATTAAACAGATGGCTGAGGAATCAAATGAAGAGCCTTTGAGTGATGGCTACAGAATCAATAATGTCTTTCTGAGCTTTATTGATTTATCTTTGTCCAGGCGGTAGAATTGATTTATGTCTCCGGCTTTATTTTGATAAGTCAATGATAGCTCAACTATTCCTAAATTAATGTCTTTTTTTGTGTGGCTTACTTTTTTTTTTTCTTCTGGTGAAGAGAGAGAATTTTACATCAAGCCAAACTGATTTTGCTAAGTAATTCTGTGGCTAACAGGGTATCATAAATCAAACAGAAGGATAGTCTCTGTAGTTTCACAAGGGATGGATGATTTAGAATTTTGGAAAAGGCATTTATTTATTTAACCAGTCAGATGGTATTGCATTTTTCCTCTTTGCGCTAACAGACCAGTTGACATTTGTAAGCAGACAGGATTCTTGCTGTGAAGAATGCAGTAGTGTGAGGATTGTAATGTCTTTCCACAAATAACAGTTGAAAAAGAGGAGAAAAATGTGTCTGTGTGTGAGAGGAGAAGAAAAGGGCAGTCCAACTCCGCAAATAAGCTGTTTCTACCATATGGTGCGTTCCAAATGTATGTGAAGTGGTATAACATGTGGAACTCGTAATCTTGTGTGTTGTGGTTAACAGAGCCGGCTGTGGTGCTACCTTGCTTTTTACAAACCTAGATCTAGTCTTGGGTTTGCTGTTGTTAGAAATGTCCGTATTAGTAAAAGCTTTGTTTTCTGGATCATTGGAATATTGATAATGGTTTTACAAGCGATGTAAAGAATATTCACAGCTGCTTGCTAGCTTTTTTCTTTTAGAGTACGCGCCCTTTAAAGTTTCTGGAATAGTTATCTTTTTTCTTTTAAAAAAAAAGTAGAAACGAAAAATAACAGCACTACCTAACCTCTTCCCCTCATGATCTCCTGTGTGCCATTTTTCAGTACCAAAACCAGCTAGATCACTCAATAAAATCTAAGTGGAACCTG
This sequence comes from Vanellus vanellus, assembly GCF_965231255.1. NCBI lineage: Eukaryota > Metazoa > Chordata > Aves > Charadriiformes > Charadriidae > Vanellus > Vanellus vanellus. The sequence goes on along the minus strand of NC_138913.1, from coordinate 22,363,909 downwards.
TGGCCAGATCTAATGGTAAATGAATCTGGGAGCTGCTGAGGCAACAAAGAATTATGGTTGATACTTAGATTTTTATTAGTCTAACAGTTAGATTGCAGTAGCTTTTACAGGACCTAGCCAGGCTGTACCTCCCTCTTAGCGCATGCTTTAAAAAACTTGGTGCAGCCTCGTACAATTTCATATATTATCTAGACTCTTTCATAATTTATCCTTTTGGGGAGCTACATATATCGAGCAGAACGTGGCTGCAAGTTTCTTCAACTATTTTAATTTTAATGGAGAGGAAAAAGCAGTATCGAAATGCAGTGTGTTGGGAAGCAATATCAGGAGACCTGGGTCGTCACTGGCTGACTTGAATACATAGGTAAATGACTTCATTTCTCTTGTCTTCATCAGTGATTAAAAGTGTAAGTAGGTCCAGGATTGCTAACTCCAACATGGTTTTTTTTAAATCCTTTTAGTTTTGGCGGTAGTTTAGGGTCTAAATTCCTCTGAGCATATATGTCCATATCTTTAATTACCTTTATCAGGGAGAGCCTTGTGGTTTAATTTGTGCCAGGTTTTTTGAAGGTCATAAATTCAAAGCCCTGTTGTTACTGGGTAGGCAGAACAGAACTTTTACATTGAAAAAATCAACTCTTGAAGAGGGGGGAAAAGCAATTATGTGATCTTAAAAAGCATAATAATGGCGAAAACAATACATGAATGAACTAAAAAAAAATTTCTTGAAATTGAGAGATTAAAAGAAAAAGGACTTTTACCAACCAAAATGCATAGTTCTTCATGAAAGTCAAATCACTGTATCTTTTGATTGATTATTCACCAAAATTATCATTATTAAGTGGCATTTGAGACTTGCGTAACTCAGTATTCCAGATTGGCTTTTCTGTGAAAACATAAACAGATCACTAATCAGAAGAATCTAAAGTAAACGTAAACACTGTAGATCAACCTATGTTTTCCGTTAGCATTTAGTGCTCTGTTAATGTTGAATGTTGAATGTTTCTATACTGGATGCATAATTTCTTTGCTATTTTGAGCAATAAATATATATACACATACAAGCACATGTCTTAAAAGTTTTGGTCTTAAGAGACTAATTAATGATAATGCAGAGATTCTTTAAAGGTGGACATTACCTAAAGGTGCAACAGATCTTGCTAGTTTTTTAGTTTTATCTCTGTTTTCATGTATTTACTATCTAGTCAAGTCCACGATCTGACAATAATACCTTCTTTTGGTGTCTCAGAATGCTAAATAATAGAAGACATTTAAAGATCAATTGGAAAAACGAGGTCCACTTGGAGATAGATACATTAGAGAGATTTACAACGCAAGTAAAATAATTGTGTAAAACCACTTTTTTATTACAGCAGTATGGGATGGTCAGTCATTTTTAACTTAAGTAATGTAGTAAAGTTATGTAGAAACACAATAAGAATAGGAGATAAAAGCATTCCAACTGTCATTCCGATATTATCACTTCAATCAGATTTCAAGCACAATGTAACTATGCTGAACTATGGTTCAGCATGTCAAGCCATTGTCTGGCATTAGCATCTGCAGAGCTGCTATTGTTTTACTGAAGCAGCTGCCATTCAAACCTGTGATGGAGTAGGTGGCAGGCATTCCATAGTTACAGTTGCATTGTGCTACACAAAAGAGACCTACTGGGATAATTCCCCCCACGTTTTTTTTAACTTTGCATGACTTTAATACAAGAAATCTTTTATTTGAAATATTGGACAGGCTGATAAGCAGGATCCTAGAGATGAAAATTACAATACAGAAATGTCTATAGATAAAAAGATCTGTGTGACAGAGTATAGAGGTACAAGTTGTACTTCTCATCATTTCTGCTGGTGGGTGGACGTAAGCCGTCTAAACTGGAAATCTCCTCCGGTTCTTTATAGAGATATTTCATTCATATGTGACTGTTGGGTTATGCATAAAGGAAATGAAATTTGTTCACCTTCAGAGAGAATGAATATATTTTTGTAATCTTCTGTATTCAGACTATGAGAGAGAAAGACAATACAGATATTTCAGAGGATGGCAGATATAGGTCTGAATCGAGCTGAATGGTCAATGTTTAGCAATCGGCACGAGGTAGCTGTTAGGCTAATGGGAAATAAGTTGCTGATCTCAACTGAATCCTTAAAACGCTGCAGCTTTAATTACAATATTCATTAGAAATAAAAGGAAACTCCAGAGAGAAAAGGAGCGAGTCAACAGAGGGGTTCAACTTCCCCCCTCTGAATATCTTTCTCCCAGAAAGGGAGGTGTTTCTGTATCAGGACTAAGGTTACTGGACCGTGCATGAAGATCTGAACTTCTCCCTCTGTTCACGCATGTTGATGGCAGCATATATGACGCAGACTGAGTGGTGATGTGGACACATTGTGCTTAGAGCCTCTCTGAGAATGACAGAGAAGAGTTGAGGTAAGTTTTCCACCAAAGTTTTAGCATGACATTAGAGGAGGTCCAGCACGTTGAGAAAGGCATCTACATCTCTAGGACATGTACCCATGCCTCTACGGAGCCTTCCTAAGCTCCTAAACTACCTGACAGCTCCTACTTTGATGGTTCAGCAACTTTTCCTTTGTCTTGGTGACAGTCTGTGCAAATCTAGTTAAGCTTGTGTTGCTGAGGTAGCCTTTAGTATAGTCCTTAATACCTATTTCCTGTAAGAAGGGTAACTACTGAAAGGATATAAATTCTCTTGTATGCCTACCGTAATTTTGAAACAACATTTCAGATGAAAAATCTACTGCGTGGGAAGGCTGCTGTATTTAAATTTGGCCAGGACAATGATGGAAGTATTACAGTGCAGGTTAGCAAGGTGGAGGAAAAAAAAGAGTAAAGATGGTTGTTTGCCAAACTGTTATCAAACTTTTTTGCATTCTTCTGCTCTTGTCTGGAATTTCTAGTAGCACTGTTGGTTTAGCGCATTCTTCCCTTTCCCTCGTTGCTTTTTACCTTTGCTTATGTTCAGATCTAGAAAACTCCAGCCTTTTCTTGGCTCCAAGCACTCGGCCGTTAAATGTGGTTTTTTCACTTTCTCATTTGCAGTACTGGGTAACCCCAAAACCGCAAACCAACTCAAACTGCACTGCTGTGACCAAGGGCAAATTACAGTTTTACTATTGTAATCCTAAAGTTTGTGACTTTGCAATGGAAGTAATAGTACTTGGTCCTGTGTGAGGAGGAATTTCATGTCGTACATATGATCCAAAGTGCAACATAGCTTCAAAATCTGGCTAACGCTTCACTTGCCAGACCCAGTGTGGGGTGGGCCACCTTCTTGCAAATAGCCATGCATAAGCAAGGATTGTAGGACCAAGGCCATGATTTGCAGTAACCTGGTGGTAAAGGGGTGTATTTTTTTTTTTTTCAGTTCATTTGCACCAAATAATTGTTTTTAAACTTTCCTACTTACTTGTAAAAAGGTTACTTAGCTGAAGTAAAAGACAATGAGCACAAATTCATATACAGGAAATTCAACTTAAGCATAAGAAATTTTATTTTTTTACTGGGAAGAGTGGTCAAACGCTGGAACGGGGTGCCCAAAATTGTGAAGTCTCCTTATCTGGAGCTACTCAAAACCTGACTGGACCTAGTCCTGAGCAACCTGCTGTAGTGCCCCGTGTTCTGAGCACGGGGGTTGGTTGGAATGAATGGTCTCCAGAGGTCCCTTTAACTTCTGTGATTCTGCGACAAGAAGAATCAGGAAGGCTTTTCATTTTCCCTTCCACATGATCAATTTATGTCAACTTCAATTTTCAGTTGACTTTAGTGCCTTTAGGAAGCTAAACTTCCTTTAGCTTAGTGCTGAGCTGACCACAGTGGACTATTGGGTAATATCTGTTTCCCTTAATGTCCTCCAGAGGTGGAAGGGACAAATGATATCCACAAATAGTCTCTGATAGCATATCATAGTGATTAAACAACTTTATTTTTCCCTGAAAAATCAAAGAACTTGCAAGGCAGTCTTTGATTTTGTTTTTATTAATGCCACAGGAAAGGACAGTGCTCTTCTTTGTTTCCTGAATAAATCTTTTGTAGGAATACAGCTGGAAGAGAATGGATTGTTAGCAATGGCTGTGAGACAGCGAAGCATGCACGTTTCTTTAGATCAACTTTTGTAAAAGGCAGAACTTTGAGGATTTTCACCTTGGAAAGTAAAGGCTGCAATGCATTTCAAGTTGAAGTCCAGACTTTGCTAATGTATTATCAGAACAGTTCTTGATAAAATGCTAATAATTTGAAAGAGGGCAATCTCGCAAACAAAAAAAGTGTTGCCTGTCATTACAGGATTTCTTTGTGGATTGATATCTTCACATAGTTCAAATATTGGATAAATTCTTATTTAAACATATAGCTGCAGCTATACGCTCGGTTAGTAGGTAACAAGGGGCCTATTGAATCGGCAAGAGATTTTTTTAGTGAGTTCTGTTTGGCTTGGATCATATGAAGCTAATCAAAGGTAGACAGGAGAGATTACATTATGCCTAAGTCTTGTTATTAAGGTTCAAATGAGATAAATGGAATACTGAGATTTTAATTTCCATCCCCCTCCATCCTGCTTCCTGAAAGGAAAAGGTGCACGTGGCTTAAATTTGAAATTTTTAATGGAAAGAAAAGTGATCTGTGCAAAAATTCTAGCATCAGTTAGGGTTTGCTAACTTTACCATAAGCCAAAAGAAAAGAATAAGACAAAAAAACACTAAACAAGTTGTTGCAAAACCACTTGAATTCTGTGGGAATAGAATCATATTCTCAAATCAAGGTAGCTCATTGTTATCTGTGGGCTACCGAGGTGACAAGTGATGGGAGCAGCAGCTAACAACCTGCTATATTGGGGGCTGTTCTAGTGAAATCTATTGCTGCAATGGGACCACTTGCGTAACTTCATAATATTTACATATCACTCAGTTACGTTTCATAACATTTTCGTGTTTCTTATTAGTCCAAATGGAAACAGTGGGGTTCGGTTTGTTTGTTTCCCCCCTCCTAGTGACAGTTTTTTCCTTTGGTATCTATCATTTAGGCCGTTTGCGTGTTTTGGCACTTCTAACTTGTTAGCTCACCTGTTTTGGGGAGATGTCCTGGCAATGCAGAGATTTTTATAAAGATCTACAGGCTGGTATGTGCCAATTTTCAGATTATTGCCATTTTGATAATATTGGCTCACTAAAGAAGAATATTAGAAATTACAATTATGGCAGTCGTAATTGCTAATGTCATTTCAGCCTGAAGAGACACAAGGCACAATTGAAAACAATATTAGTGTTCACTGCAAGGAATTGTATTGCTCCGTTTATGGTACAGTCTTAATTTTCAAGGTCATATGATTTGTCAGCCTCTTGAAATACTTGTATACATGCGCACATAGAGAAGTTATAAACATGTATCATGATGACTGATACAGAGTTTGCATCAATATTTATAATGGGGGCATTTCTTTACTTATATAAGATGTCACCGAGCTGAAGCTGAAGAATACTGCTGTAGTCCAGTGCACACGGTTGTTTGGCATGCCAAATGATCTGCGTGCGGGAATACAGACGATATTATAGCCTGCCAGAACGTGTGCTGTGCATGCTGTGTACCTGTAATTAGGCTAAAAGGCAGGCATCAGCACATGAGCTGCTGTTCTGTAAAGTCATTGGTAATCTGGAAACTGATAAAATATAATGCCGCTATTTATATTTGTCAAACATCACAAGAAAAACAAGGAAATTCAGAAGGCCCTAAAAAATATAAATTCTAAGGTGCTACCTCTCTCTCGGTTTCACTGGGAAAGTTACCAATAAAAAACCACGATGGAACCTTTGGCAGCAAAATGTAATGTGGATAATGCAGAACTATGCATTTAAGAAAGTTCCATTTGTACGACTACAGTATTGAATCAATTTTAACTTCTTGTGGAAAAGACACGAGTATTTTCTATAGGCAACTCATTGTGTCATAGGGATCATAAAACCCAGTAAGAGTCTAGGCTGATATAAAAACATAAAATGGAGATAAGAGCGTAAAAGATGATGGTGGTATTTATATGGTAGTGTACTAGATCTTGCTTTGAATAATGTGCTCAGTGATGTATCCCTCGCCAAGACCCTGAGGTGGAAGGTGGGAAAAAGAATGGATCTGAACAGAAATGAGTGCCTCTGCTGCTTCTGGTTTCTGTCACCTGTTCCCGTGCAGAACAGGAGTACGCCGAGCCCCTGGTGTGGTCCACCATTGCAGCATCACAGAGCCAGTGCACGGCTGTATTACCCTGACTGAAGGTGTAGTTGTTTCTGGCACGTTTCGTCCACTTTTACCAAATCTTGAAATAGCAGTAGAACTGGGTAGGGGTCAGAGCGCAGCAGAGAGCTGGTCCTCCAAAAAGTAGTGCTGGTGGTAGAGCAAAGAAAGGGAAGGAGAATGAGGGAAAACGTGATAGAGAATTATATGAACAGTGACAGCCACCTGGCAGTTCTTGTCACGATCCTCTGTAACAGAATAGCGGATGAATACCAGACGCAGGAAAAGGGATGGAAGGAACCAGCAGTACTTGCTTACTCTTTGAGGCATACTTGGTATTTGCTTGCGTATTTGTATATCCATAGGAATCATCAGGTTTTTGCGCTGTAGCTGACATTAGGAAGACAATTGCGCAGCTTTCTTGCATTGGAATGGTGAGCTCACTCCTCTCAGAAGGATTTGCCAGAGCACCCAGGGCTGCAGTGATCAAATGATTCATCTTCTGCTATAGCCAGTACCGCAGTTCTGTGCATGACAAGAGAACTGACATGCTTTTCCCGCTCTGTGCCTGCATCTGGGCATATAACTCAGTGATAGTGCTGATATTCTTTCTAATCAGGTAGCAAAGAGAAAAAAGCAATGCAGAAGTATAATTTGTTAAAAGGATGGTATCAAAGCAAGGCGGGAGAAGAACTTCCGTAAGCTGAGAGCTCTCTTCCCACCGCCTGCTTACTATTTTAATGCAAGTGGTTTGGAAGCTAAATACAGAGTGAATCCAGGTACAGAGTTATAAGTGGAAGACTTGCTGTTGGTAGCTAGTGACCAGGTGGCAAACACAATGCTGCTGTTAAAAATGCAGCTGGATTTTCAAACCTTTTGGCTGCCTGCATCTTGGTAAGCCCAGGCTTAGCCATTTATTTCAGTGCTTAAATCAGATATGCAGAGTACGTATATATATAAAACTTTTAAGAATTCTCTAGCTTTACTGAATGCAATCTGGGCAGGCCTTTGGTGCGGTAGTTTGGGACCTGCTTTCCTTTTTAATCTCTAGTCCTTGTTCTTACAAAGTCATTCACATAGACTTGAAGACATCAGCTTTTTCTTTTAACAGTGCATCCCATATTTTGAAAGGGTTAATACGAGCTGCTGTACCAAGGCCTTCCACAGCAGGAGAGATTCATTGCTGTAAGTGTATTTTTGGTGACTTGCAGGCAAGTAACTGATCAGGGATTATACTTCTGATTATCCCCTTGATTTAGTTAGAATAAAAGCACCGGTGACATTGCCAATGACCCAGATGTTTGGAAAAGCCGTAGATTAAGCTATTGAGGCCCGTACCTCCAAATCCCACAATATTACATTAACACACGTTCAGAAGCTGCAGAATTGGATTTAAATCCAGCTCTTGAACCCCCTTCATAATCTCATTTTGTACTTGGAGTGGTGAAAATAACAGTAATGCAGCTGCCGCAAGAGTGACTGTGTGAGCATTTTTCACATTAGAAAGGCTTTTAATAAAGTAAAAGTGCTTTAAGTGCAGAAGCTTCTTTCTTACTTTCTTGCAGCCTTGATAACAATGAAAAAATGTCCAAGTATTGTAACTCGCCCTGGGCTGGAGATTGGAGGAAAAGGGATATGGTCTCTGACTCAGTGTAGCACAAGCTTGACATATTAGGGCCTCATTAAAAATTGATGATATTTACATCGGTCATGGTTACTTTCAATTTTTGTTGCACATATGACTGTCAGATGGCATTACAGATGAAGATCAAGAGTGAGAGCAGTGATTGCATCAATCTCAATTTTGATCCTAGATGCTTCATTAAAAAGCCAAAAGAAAAAAGGTGGGGGGAATAATAACTACATGTATTTATAAAGAAATCCTGAAGTGGATTAGTATATCACGTATTGAAGTTCCTCAGCAAGAGTCATTAATAAATGTAAATGCAATGGCTTACATCCAAGTCCATTTTGCCATGGTGCAGGCTTGGCACACTTCTTGTAAGTTGGATGAATGGACTCCAGTGTAAGAGAATGGATGCTCAGCAGTATGCACTACAGGCATGCTCCTGGAGCAAAAGCGAGTGCTAAATCAGATACTGCTTCATTGTGACTTACATTGCTGATTTACCTCCTGATGGTAGAATCAAAAAATGGCGTTTCCAGTACAGGTGATCCTTTTCAATGCTAATTTACCATCTGCTAGGAACAGGTGGTGTTTCCCTTTGAACATGTTTCTATTGTACATAAATGAAGTGATGAATTTCCATTCCAGGACATTTTGTTCAAAGAAAAGTTAATAAACTGCATATTTTTCAATGGGTGCAGGAACCTGCCAGAGAATTACAGTCTAAGTGGAGGAATAGCTCATTTACAGTAGCTGATTCACTTCTAACATAGGAGATTAGTTTTCAGAATCTGGAAGGGGAATTTCTCAGCATTACCACTGGTTTCCTCCCACGCTCATGCTCCAGATGTGGTAGTTATCAAGGGTTTTTTCTTTTTGAGTTCTGTATCCTAAAATAAAATGCTGAGAGCAAGACCATGATTTAGGCCATTTTTTTATCTGAAAAAAGAGGCACCTCTTTTACAGGCTGTTGTTTTGCTGGTAGGGGATATATGGAAGGCAGAAGTAAGGATTAAAGATCAGCTGTGTAGTTATGTGTTACAAAGCCCATAAGCACAGGAAGAATTATCCGTGAACTGTGGACAGCCAAGGCCAACTGCCCAAAGTCAGGTCTTGCAAAATCTAGTAGTTTTTTAAAGAGATTATGTTTTTAGTAGGTCATGGCTATTATGGGTCATTTCCAATAGCTCCTGAAGGGACTAGTTTTTCCCCTCTTTGGAAGACGTTGAAAGAACAAAAAACAAAGAGCAATATACATTGCTGTGCTAACTTGTACTTGGTTTATGAGTGCTTTCCTCTCTTTGAAATAGAGGTCTAATCTACTACGTTCAACAGAGAGATAAATTAGAAAGAATTTCTGTATATGCAGGAGTTAAATGAAGGCTTCTTTCTTCCCCTGTATGGCCATTTGGACAGTTTGGGCAGAGGGCTGGGGTACGTGATCAATGTGGTGAGCATCCCAGGAGTGTATGTATAGCTTCGAAGTCTTGCTTGGCTTTGCCCTGCCCTGATACTATCTTTTTTTCTTCCACGCATCTCCAGATGTTGAGATGCAGCTACTGGGAGCATGCTCTAGTCGACAGCTGATCTGAGGAGCCACAAAGACACTTCAGCAGCACACCCTTTCTTCTGTCTGTGCCCTCTTTCCTTCCAGAGGACAGCAAGGCAGTGCTGCCTTTCTATTGAATCTGTGCCTTGGCAAGCCATTCTGTAATTCACTTCCTTCTAGTATGGATTTTCTCTTCAGTGAACAAAAGTCAGAAATGAAGATATGAATGATGAAAAAGCAAAGCTGGTATTGCAGCTCCTTCATTCTCTCTGCGTATCACTTTGGATTAAGCCTAATGTTTTGCTTGTGACTGTAGCATAGTATTTGTTCTGAACAAAAGCTGTGAACTGCTGGAAGTTGTCTTACCAAATCAGACTATGACACAGGTAGTTGCCTCTAAAAAATAGTATGCAAGAAATTTCTCAATAGGTAGAGGTGGCAAAATTTACTCCCTTAATGGTTGTGTCCTGATCTATACTACTCAGAGAATAGTTTAAGGCCTGAAAAATGAGGTTTCCCCTTGTGAGATTCTTAGTGTTGGCTGTCATAACTGTTGATATCCTTGTTGAGGAGTAAATGATCGATTAAGTGGTAAGAAGACCAGGTAATTGTTTTAACAAGCATAGATAGATATGCATTAAGCTTGAAAGTGGTCTACCATTAGTTTGATAAATGCAGTTTTCTTAAGAGTTGTCCTCCCCGCTCAGGAATGTTAAAATATGGAGATTTTAAACCACTGGTTGAGAAATCTAATAAGAAAACATCCAGAAGTTAATATACAAATTACTTGAAGGACTGCTTCTTCTTATTTTAATTGTATTTGTGTCACCCTTAATGTTACAGTAACACTATTTGTGTTTAACGAAGTTTTTGATTAATACCTACAAATAAGAGGTATTAGGGAACTGTGTTTATAGGCACACCAGAAGCCCTGTCCTTTTAAAGACCTGTCCTGCCCATTAGATCAGCAGTCAGTGGGGTCTAGAAGGCCGCTTCTAGTCTGCAACCCCACTTCTGTGGGCTGACGTGAAGGGACAATGGATTTAGTATGTATTATAACCCTGGCCTTCTCGTTTCAGAAGAAATGAGCTTCAGAGACTGTGCTGACATGAAGGTAGGAACTGTGGTCTCCTGCTGGAACATTTAGTGGCCCAGACTTGTGCCACCTGCTCAAGAGCAAACAATCAAGTTCTAAAACTATATCCAAAACGAGACCTTTATTAATGACTTTGCCTAGGCTTTTAAAGTCAAATTCTTATCTGAATTAAATCTGCGGCATTCAAGGTTTACATTAGTTTCTTTTTTTTTTTAATTGGGATTTTTTTCTTCATGCAGAGAGTCAAATGATGCTTTTAACACTTGTATGAGGACCACTGGCACAGATGGAAATGCTGTGTTGTGTGGTTTAGTTGTAAATGTTTAATCCTGTGTATATGGGAGGGATTTGGTTTTAATAAAAGTGTTACTGACTTTTACACTTTCCCTTCCCTTAATATTTTTCAGTATTACAGATGGTTTTAGTATTGTATACTTTTTGAGTTGACAATTAATTAAATCTATAATATCCGACCAAAATCTATTGCTTGCTTTTAATTCTTTTGGTCTGGATATTTGTCCTGCACTACTTATCCAACTTTCCTTCGTCAAAGCATTTTCATTTGTTTCAATTTAATTCCTTGGCAGAGAATTTAATTTGGTGTTTACATCAACATGTTAAATAAAATACTGCATGATGATTAAAAATAATTTAACTGTTTCTTATCTGAGCTGGAAGGAAGTACAAAACCCCTACTATGTGTGGAAAGTTCCAGACCACTTCAGATGTATTTTTCCAGAGTTGTTGCTAATTCCTCAGAACGCATGGCTGCATGTGTGTAGTTGTATTGTATCTACGGAATACACTGTGTAATCCCAGACAAGTGTTTTCAGGGTGAAGATGACAGTCTCCCATCGTGATGGAGAGACAGAAAACTGCGCAGTTTTCTGTCATAATGCAATCCATACTTTAAAATACTGTAAACACATAAGACCCTACTGTGCCTTTCTCTAAACAGTATAGCAGACTTTATTTTTTAATTCATTACCTTCTTCCAAGGTGAAATGTTTCCTAGTGTGCCAAAAGCTCATCTCAAATTAAAGAATATGTTTGAGAGCTGCTGTTACCAGGATACTAAGGGAAATACATTCGCTCATTCAAGTAGCATCAATAAGTCTGATGAGACCTCATAATGAAGTGCAGTTACACTTCTAACTCTTTATGACTGCTGTTCTACAACTGCAGTATCTGAATGACCACTATTGCTTGATTAAATAAATGTAAAACAAACCCCTCTGCTGTCAGATTTTTTAAATAGAAATCAGCAGTGCAACTGAAATGCTCAACAGCTGCTCTTGCCTGAGGTGATGTATGCTAATGTCTTTACTCGGGCACTTTGAATCTCTCTCTTGCAAAATACAGTGGCATCAACTGAAAAACATGGTTTGAAGGAGTTTGAAATTCTGTGAGGGCTTCTTCAGAGTTTTCTAGATGCGGCTTATGTTATGTGAGAACTCACAGAAGTAGATGGCTTGTGAAACCCAGAGCTTGAGTTCCTACTGTCTTAGAACTGTACTTTTTATTTAACTTATATATTTTGTGGGTCTTGGAGAGGTGTTCTCAAACTTAGAGCTTAGGAGCCTGCAAACTTAATGCTTAGAAGTTATGCAAACCCTGGGAGAGCGGTGGACACCAAAGGTAGCCAAGCTAGATGTTTAAATTCCTTTCACATATATCTTTATAAGAAGTTTGTTGGAGGTGAAAATCTCAAGTGAGCAAGAAAAATAGTGGAATCACAACACCGGGCTTCAGAAGAGCACACTTGGGCTTCTTCAAAGATCTGCTTGTCAGGATCTTATGGGTGATGGGTGACTGCCCTGGAAGGCAAAGAGGCCCAGAAGAGCTGGTCAGTCTTTGTGGGCTACCTGCTGAAGACACAAGAGCCATCCATTGCAGTTGCAGAAAGTGAAGCAAGTGTAGCAGAAGGCCAGCGTGGATGGACAGGGCACTCCTGGTAGAGCTTGGACACAGAAAGTAAGTGTTTAGAAGGTGGAAGTGGCAATGGGTTACCTAGGAGGAATATAGACCAATTGCCTGCAGATGCAGAGGTGGAGATAGGAAATCCACAGCTTGTTGGTAGTTGGACTGAGTAAGGGATGTGAAGGGTGTGATAAGAATACCTTCTGCAAATGCTTCTGACACCAAAAAGAAGGCTGAGGAAAATGTAGTCCAACTGCTCGCTGGGGCAGGAGACCTAGTGACAAAGGACATAGAAAAGGCTGAGGTACCAAATGCTTTCTTTGCCTTGGTTTTCACTGAGATCATCTGCTGCTTGGCCTTTGAGGTCCCAGAGCCTGCTAGCAGAGTCTGTGGGACCAAAAAATTACCTATTGAAGAGCAAGATTGAGTTGGGGAGGACTTGACTCCAATGGGATCTGAATCGAGCTGTTGGTGTTTCTGGGACTCCAACACAGGGCTGGCTAAGGTCATGTGCTCATAAACTCAGAGTATTTGTTTTGCTTTCTTTTGTTTGTTTGTTTTCTTTGTTTGTTTGTTTGTATTTAATCTCTGAGTTATTTCCTCTGTCTGGAGATCTCCTAGACTGGTAGTGGTGGAGTACTGTTTTGGCAGTTGTGGTGTTAATCTTGTTTTAGGGGTGGTGTAGAGCAGTTGCACAAGTCAGGTCATAGGTGATCTCTTCATTTGTCGTGCTTGGCAGTTACTGCAGTTTATTTTTCATGGGGATCTAGATGTGACCTTTCTTCATTGCAGAGATTTATCCTTTTAAAGATGCTCCATTAAACCCTGTTCTTGTACTGTTGGTATTTGAAGGGGATCTGTACCAACCGAAGTCATAAAATGATTCAATGAAAAGCGTTTTTGTTTTTTTTTTTTTTTTTGTATAGCAAATCTTACTGATGAAGGACTCATTTTCCTGGCTTGTTACTGACAACATTTTATTAAAAAATTAGCTCCCTGAAGAAAATACCAGTGCTCCAGTGCTGTTACGTTATACTGGCATGTGCGCAGAAAGCTTCACAGCAAGCGTTTCATACAAGCCCAATTTACTTTGCTGACTATTGAGCCATTCTCTTCAACTTCAAAGCACGGGTCTCTTTCCTTCAGTTCCAGAAGAGTGTGTTAATATTGGTCTGAAAGCTCTAGATCTAATAATATTAAATTGTTACCAACTAGGAGTATAGTAAACAAGGAGTGTAGTCCTTTACTGTCTCACAGGTATGATTGGTTCCCAATGAAATGCATGATATAGTGCATTAAAATATGTGGTTAATTTTCAACATTTACCTAACTCTCTTATGTAGTTACACTCCTTAGCATAGTTCAGAATACTGCTAACAAAGGAGTCAGTAATGTTTTTTACATATTGTAAGTAGGAAAGTTGAGGTTAAGTGCCTTTCTCACATGCATGCAATTTGGCTAGACTAAGTGCTTTAATCTGTCATTGCAACATCAGTGAAAGTAGTGTGTGCTATCTATTTTCACTTGGTATGTTTGTGCTTACTTCGGTTCTGATGAATTGGCACTGTCTGGGGGGAAACGCTGGGTTTTGAGCAGCCATCTCTTTGCAAAATTTCAGGCTGGTTTTACATTACAAAGCAGTCATGATAAGAATCAGAAAATCACCCCAAAATTCATGTGGCTACCATGTCCAAAAAAAAAAAAAGCTCAATTGTACTTATTATCCAAAAATACGTCTGAAATATATTGTTGTTGTGTAACTTGTCTTAAAAAAAATTGGTTATTAGCTGAGCTGCAATGACTCTGTAATAATAATGTACTCTGTCTCTTACAAGAGATCTGTGAGCCCAGGCCAATGTTGAAAGAGTGTGTGTGTGGTGTGTTACTGCAATGGAGCTGACAAACTGTGGCAACTTGATGGCACCTGTTTTTTCTTCCAGGAGATTACTTAATTCTTTCAGTCCCTGCTATATAATGTCAGGGGTTTTTTCCCCCATTGGTTTCCCATTGCATGCTTTCATTAACAGGAAAATAAATTCTTTTTTTTTTTTTTTTTTTTTTTTACCCTGTGCTTTTATGGAGTGTGTGTGTTTGTATGCAATAGGTGGAGAGCAACGAAGGAGGTAGGTATACACAGAACGTGCGGCATTACTGGCTGTTGTGATGCACTCTTGCTATTTTCAGAATGTGAACTTGAATAGATGACTTTCAGTTAAAGGCTCGATTATCCCAGCATCTTGCTGGGATTAGCTCAAAGAATTTAAATGGAACACATGCGAAAATCAGTCAGTCAGTCCATCTCAATAAATAAAGAGGTTAAAAGAAAGGCAGGAATTCCAGGCACTTTGGAGTAGCAACTGAGAGTAGCGCAATCGGTAATTGCTGCAGTCAGCGGTACTGCTTCAATATAGCTGTGTGTTAATGAGTTAATTCTTCCACACCAAGAGCTGACAGTTGTGAAACATAGAGCTGTTTTCTGAGGTGTAATTTCCAATTACAGTACTGTCTCTGAATTTCTATGTTATAAGGAAATGCTTCTGCCACTTACACGTATGATCCTTGAAGTGAGCAATAAAAAATAATGAAAGGAAGGTTGGTCTGATTCAGCTGTCATTGATTTAAGACGCCACCAAAGCAGAGGCTGCAGAAAATTGTGCAGGGTCTTGAGGTTTGTGCTTTAAAGAATGGGGGGGGGGGGGAATTGTACTGAACACACGAGGTGTTGGGGGAGCCTGGGTTTAACATAGGGGTAGGTAGCCCAATGTCCTGCGCCTGAACGCTTCAGAGCAGAGCGAGAAGCGAGGTGTTCCACAGTGGCGGTGTGCTTTGCCTTTGATGTCTGTCTTGTTGGAGAAAGTATCTTCCAGATATGTTGTGAATGGGGTGGTGATAGAGGGATGAATACTCGGTTGCAGTTATATCCCTCTTTTCTGTTAATAGGTCAGGGTACCAAGAACTCGGGTCCAATGGGAGGAATGGGGAGCCTAGGCAGTCCTCTCGTCCTCTCTGGTGCCATCATCCACCCCAGGCAGCCTTTCTGGGACTCGCCACCCCTGTTCCCAAGCAGTACATACAGTTCTCTCTAGCAAAGCAGAAGCTAGAGCGGACCGAAATCTGGACTTTCAGATTTTTGGGAAGAGGACAGATTTGCAGGAAATGTTAAGGCCTGAAAACTGGGTTTGGTCCAAATTGCTTTGGCAGCACTTTATACCAGCTCTTAATATCCACACTGAGTTGCACAGCACTGGTGGAGCAGGTGGTGGTGCTGGTATGGGATATAGCAAAGCTGCCAGATCTTGTGTTGTAAGAGCCAGTGTCTCTCCTCCATAAAACACTTTACGCAGAGGAAAGTGAAATCGGCAGACTGGCTAATTGCTCCGAGGGTATAACAACGGGGGGCACCAATCAAGGGGCAGCAATGCTGAACAGGCAGGCGCTGGGGTACAATTAACAGAGCGCTTCTTACTGCAGAGCACAGAAATTGGCTACTGACAGACGGAGAGAGAAAGGAAGGAGAAATGATGAGAATATCTAGAGAAAGGAAACTCGGAGTGAAAACTGAGGAAAGCTTTGGGTTTCCAAGTTCCTTGGAGCCTGATCTTCACTGGGGGTTTTAAGCTTCGTCTTTATTTGTTAGGGCACTCTTTAAAGGAGGGAACAACTGTTGTTCTTCTGTTAAGGTTGTGTACAGAGTCCTTTCTTCCTCATGTGCCTCTCCATTGTGTCACAGACGTATGTACTCTTTAATAAGATAAATTCATGTTTCCTTTCTCAACTGCACTTTTCTAGATTTGAATAGCTAAAAATAACTTTGCTTAGAAATCTGATAAATGCAATTTAATGGTTGTATAGTTCCTTTAAGTCAAATAAAAAACCCCCTTCAGTCAGACTTAGGAAATATGGTTATAGTGAATAAAATTCTAAATGAATGATGAAATGAATAAAATAAAGAGAATTGAGCTTCTCTTTATCTGTACAATGTAGGTTACAAGCAGAAATGATCATTCCTAAATAGGCAAATGCGAACACCATCTCAGAGTAGGAAGGTTAGGAAAAACGCAACACTGCTACTGCTCTTTAGCTGGGTTAAGCTTTTGTCTTGCTTCTCTGCACACCTTTACAGGCCAATAATTTCCACTAAATTAGCTATGCTATCAATTAATGTCCATTACCAGGATAATGGCTTTTTTTCTTCGTAATAATTTGGCTGTGGAAGTCAGCTGCCAGACTTTTAATGGCTTGGTCTGACAGGAAGAGAGGAATACATTGAATATGTTTGACTCATTCATGTTGTCTAATTTGCTTGCTTTACTGTTTTGGTTTTCTTCCTCATTAATCTTATAAGTCTCTGTGGAAACAGCAATCATGTCAAAAAAAGAAAAGGAAAAGGAAAGGGTGGCATAGCAGCCTTAGCTGTCATACACTGAATATAGAAGTGCTTCAATACTTGGTATACCATTCTCATGGCAGGAAATAAGGAGCCTGGGAAATGGGTATTACCTGAACCAATAAGATCACTGCTGACATAATACGTCGATTTGTTCGCTTTAAATTTCTTAAAGCTTGTTGGGTTGATTTATAGGTAGTTCCTTATTGTTACCTATAGCCTTGGAGAAAGGACTCACTTGTGCGGACAATATCCGGTAAAGCTGCACTGGGAAACATATGCACTGCTTGTAAAGCTGGCTGAAAAAAATCCAATGATGGAAACTTGTCCTCCTCTTGGATTGGATCTGTGACCTTTAGAACACGTAGTCAGTGACATTTGTGATAAAACAGCATTTTTGAGAGACTGAGAGTTCAGAGCTTATAAAAGTTTTTGAGCCTTTGTGTCCTTTTATCTAACAAAAGCAGGCGGCTGGGGCTAACTCCTTTGTTTCTGTTTGTATAAGCAAACATCTAGTATAAAGATCCACTGATTTTCATTTTGACAAAGAAACTGTCCTTTTGGACAAGAAGTGCTGCAGGGGCTTTGGTGCACTGACAATGTTTCTGAAAAACACTAGCGTTTGAAGATGCTGGTGTCTTCTACTGAAGAACTCTCCAAATGCAAAATATACTAACCTAGTTGCATTGGTCAGTGATGGCCAGAACTTTCTTGTGAACCAGCTAAAAAGTAAATCTGTGAATACAGTGATATCACAGATAAATCCTTTATACGTGTGTTTGTGTTTTATATACACATACGTACTGCGTAGATGTACTTTCTAATATGCTCTATGTCATCTCTTTCTTCTTGCCCCAGCATCAAGATTCCAGTGATTGTTGAAATTGTTTACATGTCACTTTCTTGTCCATGCCTTGTTGGATTTTACCTTTTTTTAAAAAAAAAATATATTTTTTAAAATTTTTATTTAAAAACTGCTAAGCTGCTAAAAGCACTTGTAATGCATAGGATTAATGTGTTTGCTCCAAACAGGAGTTTGGATCCTGTGTGCTTGCGATTTGAGGAAGCAGAAAAAAAGCTATGAATAACCTAATATACATGTTTATAGGAATTCTGTAACTCTGTGTTACGTACTGATGACGATACACAGTTGTAGTTGTGATGAACGGGGCTTTAGGAAATGTGCCATTCAGCCTTAAATTCAAAGGGGCAAAGACTTTAACTCCTAAGGAACGCTGTGATGGTTTAGAAACTGTGCCTTTTTGAGGGTATAGATTTGTTGGGCTTTTTTGGATGAGACATGGAAATTCAGCCCACCTGTGGCAAGTAAATCTACTTGTTCCTGTAACAGTGGCCAGGAGGTATAGCCATCAGCACCAGGAGCTCAAAGAGGTGGAAGGCTCTTCCAACTGTGTGTTATTCATGCAGAGGTCCCAGAGCCTCAGAGCCAGTTCCCTATCTGGTAGTCTCACACCTGTAAAGAGCCGGGTACAACTTGGAAGAGCCTGCAGTAAAACCCTTTTTGGTTTGCCTTTGTGAACTGCTGTCCTTCCGTCCTCATTTATTTATCTACATTGCAGATCCCCATTTTGATGTACAGGCAGTGACTCTGTGTATGTCCATGCAGAAGAAAGTATAATTTTTAATTATTTTTGTTTCCACATGAAAAATTTAATAATTTTTGTATAATCCTAAGAAAGTGATACCGTATTGCCAGAAAAATGGAAATGGGATAGGAAAAAGAGGAAGAGAGAGAAAAAAGGAAGGTCAGGCTATGGGAGGCATTTTAAAGTGGTCTGAGGTTGTCTTTTCCCTGCAGCTGGTGTATCCTAAAAGAAAATTGAGCTGAATCCAGTTAATAATGCTCCTAAGAAGAATCTAACCTATTACTTAGAGTGAAGCATTAGGCTAACTAATGAGTGAATACCAAATAAGTACTATAGAGCAATATCAGACATCTGGAATTTACTCTGCATGCCTGCATTACAGGGCAAAATTTTACCTAGTGTATTCCTTATGGATGCCGGGGGGTTGAGACGGGTCATGTACACCATCTGAGGGGAGAGAACTGGAGAACTTGCAGCATGGCTCAGGCAGTACTGTATGTGATCTGCTGCATAGAGTCTGCTTGGGAGAAGACAGAAAAAGGAGAGATGCTTATGTAGAGCACAGATGTCGCTTTACAGAGATGTAGAGCAGAGATACGTCTCTTGAATAGCAGCACTCTATTAGCCATCATCTCTGCAGAGAAAGGAAGAAGCACGGTGCCAGAAGGAGGTAAGGAACATGTCTCTGTATGATACCCCATGAAGCTGCCTGTTTTCTTTGGCTATTGTTTCAAGGAGGATTAAACTGGCATCTCCTATGATCAGAAAAAGAACATTTGCTGGGAAACCAGGACCTGGGGGAATTTGCTAAATGATAGAAGTCATATTTCTTATGTCATTCTGGTGTCTTCAAGTGGAATTGCAGTCAGTCATTTGGCATGTCTGAAAATAGAACATCTTCCTCCAAATGCATATGACTTGTCTTCGTAATATGGAAGAGAATGAGTGTGTATCAATCAGTGTTCCACTGCAACTTCCCTAGATCTTCAGTGAGAAAGGCAGGAGAAACGCTTGTCAAATTCTAGTGGAAAGCCAAGGTATTTTGTTACCCCTTTACTAGGGTAATAAATTGTAGTGGAGAAGAGCAAACAGAGATAAGGCATTAAGCTAGCCAAAAAGAGTAAAGTGATACCAGTAACACTTTGGTTTAAGCTTTGTCCCTGGATGTAATTTCAGTGACTTGCAGTGTGTATTGCACCATTTCCTAGAAAATTCCTTTTATTAATTGCAGAGTAGGAGCTCCTTTCGCATGGTACCAGTCAGATCGTACTTGACCACATCTTCAGGCTCCCAACTCTATTTATAGTGCTGTTGCTTGCTTTTGCAGTTTTTTTGTAGCTGATCTGTGAACATGGCTGGAAGCAGTGTTTTATGAATGCTGGAGAGTTACTGATGGCGCTGGAGTGCAGGTCTCAAAGTGAGAGGTCATTGGCGTAAAGGAAATGTATGTATATGAAAGCAATTAAGAAGTTTAATCATGGGAACAACATTTGCTTCCCTTACTCTAGTGATGAAAGACCTGTGCTTATTTACAGCTCTTGTAACTCATAGTATGCTCGTCCTTTAGTCCCAGCACTAAAAGCTGTTGTAGCCCAAGCATGAAGTGAGTTGCTCTGACTTAACATTGTTTTTACTTCAGTCCTTTGTCTGCTTGTAATTAACTTGTACATCTCTCACACATTCCTTGACCAGGTCAATTAGAGGATTTAAAGCAATGGTTTTGCCATGGTGTAGTCTTGAATAAATATTCAACCAATAATGCTGAGGAGAGATAATAAGAAGAATATACTGTCACTGTATATGACAATACAACAAATGATTTCAAAAGGCGAAGCTGAAATATTCAATAAAAGCCACATGAGAAGCATAAATGAGTTGCTAGGAAACATGTTTTTTCTTTTCTTTCCTCTTATTCACCTTGGTGGTAGGTTTTATCGAGTCTTCTACCGAGGATGAGAAGAGGAAAAAAAAATCTTCTTTCTAAGTTGGCTCTTGTCCTCAGCTAAAATGAGCTGACACTGTTTCTTATCAGTATTCTGCTGAGGCACCCAAGCCTGTTCATTTCTTTCTTTAACAAATGATTGATCTGGACTTGAGAATTGAGGGAACCTTGTAAAGTGGTAAAGCAAACAAATGGAGATAGAGGGATTGATTGCGCTCTGCTGCAGTGATTTTATGCAAGTGTTTTTTATCCTTAAGAGACTTCTAGCTTTGGAATTGAAAAAAGGTTTATACAGGCTTGAATCATTAAAACCTTTATTTACTTTCAATTAGTGATGTGCTGAACTGTTCGAGGGAAAGTTGTGGGATGGAAAAACTTGGTGCATTTGCATATCGGGATGGTGGTGGCTGGCTGCTTGTTTGCCAGGTTTTCAGTGGATTTTTATGAGGACTGTAACTGTAAAAGCAAAGATTTCTAGGTAGAGTGTTTGGGTACCATATGTTAAATTCTCGCGTTAATACCTTTAGTTCTGATGAAGTGCCGAATGTCACGTCCTGCCATTTGTGGATGTGCTCACTGTAGCTGAGCAATGTGTCTTGTTGCAATAACCTCTTATGCTTGGCTACCAAGAGCAAAAGCTGTCATAGATTTTAGACCTGTTAGTTTGCAGGACTTGCTTTAGGCATTATTAAAGCTGCAAGTTGCTGAGGACAAGTGGTAGTGCCCAAGTGGCTTTTCCTACTCCTGGGAGCTGGAAAGCCATGTTATCCTACAAAAGCTAGTCTGGAGTTGTGGCCAGAATAGGCTGGGGAAGGAGGCAGACCGAGCAGTCTTTTGAAAGATCCAGCATAGCTTTCCTAAGAAGTTCGATTTATATTGCACTGAGGAAGAGTCAAAACCATAATCCTGTGCTTCTGTGTGCAGTTTGAAGGAAAATTCTTGGGTTTTCTTTTTCTGTAATAGAATGCTGTGTAGTGTCTATGAGAGACTTCAGAAACACATAACATAGATACGGTCAATGTGTCCAAAGGTGAAATTAAGCAGTGGGTGGATAAGCTTATCTTTACCTCATCAACTTAAATTAGTCTTTCATTGTAGCCTGAGAAAATGCCTGACATCTTTTGAAAATTCCTTTTCTTTCTTGGTAATTCCTCAGAGAGGTTTCCCCGTGTTTGCTGACCTTGCGTAGTAATTGTTGCTCAGTTCAGTTGTGGATTTAAGCTTTATGGAAGTAAGGTGATAGTGGAAATGTGAATTGGGGAAGTCAAGGGACAGGTCAGGTTTGAATACAAATGACTGCTTTCTTTTCACTACAAGTGAATTCTACAACCGGAACTGGAGAGGTGAAACATTTCCCTATCACTTTGAAGGAAAGGGGAGTGAATCCTGTTCTGTGGGCGTAGCAAGTTCCTGAAAATGGAGCTGACTTATAGTTGCTGTTTGCACTGGGACAGCCTGTACTGGTGTCATGGTTTAAGCTTGGCTGGCAATTAAGCACTGCACAGCCACTTGCTTACTCCCTCCTGGCAGGATGGGGAAGAGAATGAGAAAGGAAAAAGTGAGAAAACTCGTGGCTTGAGAAAAAGACAGTTTAATAAGTAAAGCGAAAGCTGTGTACACAAGCAAAGCAAACCGAGGAATTCATTCACTGCTTCCCATGGGCAGGCAGGTGTCCAGCCATCTCCAGGAAAGCAGGGATCCATCACACATAACGGTTACTTGGGAAGACGAAAGGTATAACTCGGAACATTTACCCTTCCTCTTTCCCCAGCTATACATATATGGATGGAGCATGTCATGATATGGTATGGAATATCCCTGTGGTCAGATGGGGTCAGCTGTCACAGCTGTGTCCCCTCCTGACTTCTTGTGCGTCCGCTGGTGGACGGTGCGAGAAGCAGAAAAGGCATTGACTCTGTGTAAGTGCTGCTCAGCCATAGCTAAAACATCCCTGTGTTGTCAACACTGCTTCCAGCACAAACCCAAAACATAGCCCCATACTAGCTGCTATGAACAAATTCCACTCTATCTCAGCCAAAACCAATACAACGGAGTAAAGTGTGGCCAGTAGTTGCAGAGAGAGATGGGAAGACAGAGAAAGGGGAGTTATATTTAGCATATGTTAGAAAGGATTGAATCACATTAATAGAGTACCTGCAGGGGAAAAGAAGGCAGAATAAATGTTAGCAAATGAAAGAATGTTGTGAACATAGATACAAAATGACCTTGAGGTTCAAAGTTGCTTTTTTTTCTCCTGAGTTCTTATGATTTCACTTGCATGTATAAAGTGCATCCTTTCAATATATTTAATATGAATGCCAAAACAATGAAATAGACATTGACAACCACAGTAAAGCATCTGATCTTAGTTATGCATGGCGTAAGAGAAGTTCTTCCAGTGTACCTGAACTGCAGATTAGGTAAACTGTGTGAATTTGGGTACAAAAGCAAGTGGTTTAGAGTTTTCGTTCTTAAAAAAGAACAAAATGTCTGCAATACAGCAATCGACTGATTTGCTTGTACAGTTCAAATGGCATCTTGATGTATTGTAAATAAACATTTAAATAATTAATACTCATGGATTTCATCCTGAAATGTAGAGCTTCCAATTAACTCTTGAGTCTGATTCCTTCTGCTTCAAGGGGTTACTCATGTGATCTCATGATCTCTTCATTACTAATCTTTAAAAATAAAGGGGCTAAATCAGTGTTCTCATCAGGATTTTAATATCTCCATACTCTGCAACAGTGTTATCTAGTACCTTGCCTGTCTGTGGTGAATTCCAAGACCTAAGAACTAAAATGTAAAAATATTTTACCCTAAACCTTCTTTTTAGTGTTTAGCATATAAAAAAGGAACATAACAAGTGGTTGGTGTCAAAACTTATTCTTGAATTTAAAGACCATTTTTCTTCACTGCTAACCATCAGTCGAGTCTTGTTAGACCACTTGAATGAGGGAGGTACTTTAAGACAAAGTTTATTTAACTACTGTTAAGAACATAAAAAGCAGCAGCCAGTCAAGTCAGTGAATTCAGGAGATGACAGTCTGAAGAGATCACTGCAGATATTTTTCTAGTAATTGCAGTCATGTTTCATAAAGCAGAGGATATTCTGCTGGAAAGAAACTGGAACTTAAAATATTGGCTGTGTTTTCCAGTGAGGACAAGCAGAATTTATCATATGTCTACTAAACTAACTAGCCAAATAAACGTGCTTAATTTTGCTGTTCAGGGTGTCATTCATCATCTTAATGATGGGGGAATTGAATTCTATAGATAAACATTTTTCTATAAGAATTTTAATTCAGGGAGCATTTTCGTTCAACTGATATTCTTTCATTGAGAACCATACCTAGCAGTTGTATAACTGCAACAAAGATTTAAACTGGCA
The DNA here is from genome assembly GCF_965231255.1 of Vanellus vanellus. Classification (NCBI taxonomy): domain Eukaryota; kingdom Metazoa; phylum Chordata; class Aves; order Charadriiformes; family Charadriidae; genus Vanellus; species Vanellus vanellus. Next base: position 22,340,141 of record NC_138913.1, on the reverse strand, counting down.
GCAGTTACTTTTTCTGCCTCTTTTTTATATTTTTCGGAAATTTTTTTTTTATATTTATCAGAAATATTATTAAAACTGGATGAAATTGAAGCTTTGCTTTATACAATCTGTTTTCCTGACTGTTACAGTTAAAGCAGTGAATGCAAGCTCTCTAAATTTATTTGCCAGAAAAAAAGAGACAGTCCTAAGAACTGTTTCCCAAGACAGTGTGCTGCAAATCTATGTCAATATAAGTTGGTGGCAAGAAGGAACAATAAACACCGGCAAGTTATTTTAATTATTTTACTTTTTAAAAAAAAAAAAACAAACAAAAAACAAACAAACCCATTGTTTATTGGATTAGCTGGATCCTTTCCTGTTACGGTTTGAAGAAGCCACAACAATTTGTTGTCATTTAGACAATTATTCTACCACCCGATTACATCTCCCCAGCTGGAAGGGAAATTGGGAAAAAACAAGGAAACCTGAGGGTTGAAATATGAACAGATTTAATAGAATAATGCTAAATAATTAACATTAATAATACCAAAGAACTAATATTGATCCCTATACCAATATAAATTACGCAAGGATTATACTCAGGCAGTTCTATCGGTAGGAAGCCGTGCACTCCCAGCAGAGAACAGCAAATGTCAGACACTGTGAGCACTACGGCTTTGGGAGGAAGGGAAGGGCTCAAGGGTCCAGCACCAGGACAAGTTCTCAGGATGGCAGCCATCAAGGAAGAGAGAAACTCCTCAACAAACTTTCTAATTTAATGTCACATTCAGAATGTGACATTCATGGTATGAAATAATCCTGTTGGCCGGCTTGGGTCAAGTGCCCGGGTCTTGCTCCTCCTCACCCCTGGACCTGGCAAGCTCGAAAACACTGAGACCTTGAAACCCACATACCATAGCTGGCTATAAAGTAAATACTTTCACAAATTCAGACACTGGAGTCTTCTAAAAATGCAATTTTCCCAAGCATTAGAAGAGACCTTACTGAAAAGTAAAATTACTGAAAGAGAAATTAATCCGGTGTTGGTTAAACCAGGACATTCCCCTCCTGTAGTCTCAAAACTGTTGTGTTGCTTTTTTCCCTTTAAATTCTTTTATCTGTTCCTCCTGAGAAGTCTGAAGGCTTTCACAAGCATTAACGACACAAGTCTCAGCACAGGTCTGCCACTATCGCTCTGTTCACAGGAGAACTAAAACATAGGATAAGTTAAGGTCAGAGCCATGATGAGAACCCAAATTATTTTACTCTTCCTGCAAAGCTTTAATCTCTTGACATTTGTGAGTTCACAGTTTGCTAATTACTTCCTAACTACTCAGAAGGAAAAATGGTTGATACTATCAGAGCTGTCTTTTCCCCGCTACGTTCCACTCTGTTCTATTATGGTTATGAATGTGCTTTTTCTTTCAAGTGCCAAGCCTTGACGCCTTGTTATCCAATTTTCTTCTTCTTCCAAAATCTACCCTAACAACTCAACAGGGGAAAATTCTGCTGAGTTTTTCTCGGTAGCAGATGGAAAATCATTCCTTTCCAGTCATCTTCATAACGAATGTTGTTCTTTGCACTGTAGTTTTCTCTCTGCTTTTGTAGCCTAAAACGTAGGCCTCGCTCAGCTGTCACTCACTCATCGCTTCCAAAGCCCTTCAGAATACCAGCTCAAACTGTCCATTTTATCTTACTCATCTGTCAAATTTGAATCTCTTCATTGGCTCTTGTGTTTGTGCTCTGTTATGATTTTGTGTAGCTCTGTCTTGTCGGAATCTTTCTCATAAATTTTTGGTCACTCCCTGCTCAGTCATCTTCCTGCATTGCTGTTTGTATCACGCCGCGCTCTGGACACCACGCTGTAATTCACATTGCTGCATTTCTTTGGAAGACATTCCTTTACTTGGACTGTCCTCCCCTAAAATCCCTCCTTTACTGACATTCATTTGTCTAGCCTTCCCTGGCAACAACTTTTCCCCACCTGTCCCTTAAATTCTTTTCAGTTTGATAATGAAGGCTGGATTTAGCTGGTTTTCAGTCATGCAGTAATACCCGAGGACACCCAATCAGCTGTTGTCCTCGATGTTCCTCAGCAGGAGTCAGCTCGGGTCTGCAGATCGCAGGCACCTCATGCAATGTACTGTAAAACCCATTTTGCAAAGTGCTGTGCACAGAGGCTGTGCGGAAAGCACACTGCAGTCCCGTGCTATTCGCTGCGCAGCTTCAAAGAAAAATAAAAAGGTGACAAGGAAGGTATGGGTACACAGCTGAATTTTCAGGGGTTGAATGAAATCAGTGTTTGAAGATTCCAGGATGAGAATGCCGTGGAAAATAAATACAGTCTGCGCAGTGCTTGTCATAATCGCAGCTTTTGACCTACTATTTGTATGACTCCAAAGCTGAAAACGTGTACCAATCCCAATCCATGAAATGCAGTATAGATAGACGGGCTCCTCCTAAGACTTTCAGTCAAATAAATCCCCAAATGAGTTCCCTTAATTAGTAATAACATGGTCCTGGTCATGAATGATGGATGAAACAATGAGTTAATTAATACTGACCTGCTGCTGGAAATGAAAGTAGAAGTCAGCTTCATCATACAACGGGGAACTTTTGAGGGCTGCATATGTTGGAGAGTCAGTAAAACTGTTTTAATATTATTTAATGAGTGAAGGAGTTTTACGTATTGTTTTATACTTACATCTATAGTATACGTTAAATAATGTTAAATTTTATGCTTTTCGCATCCCTTTGCAATGAGCAAATAACATTACTGCTACAAGTAAATTTTTGAACCTTCACTAAAGAAAACTATTTTAAATTGGTAGCAAAGAAAGGAGACCAATTTATTAGTGTCAGCCATCCTGGAGGTTTTACTTCACTGTTTCTCGTACAAGACAGACCAAAGAAAGCAAGTCTAATGATCACAGAGTCATAGAGCCTCCTGGGAATGGGTACCACCTGCCTGCCCTACTCTGTGGCATGGGAAGAATACTCTTAAAAAAAAGAGAAAACACCTCTTATGTAACATTAAATACTGTATTTTGTGTAAAATTACATTTGATATTTTATGTATTTCATACATTTATGTTTTATATAAACAATTGCATCTTAGTAATTTTACAGTTTTGCATCAAGTTCAGCAATGCAAATGGATTATGTTATTCCTGATTTATCTAGCACGTACCAGGAATTATGGAGCAGGGGAATCTTTAGCTGGCTGAAACTCAGTCCTGACCAAGTGGGGAGATATCTCGAAGCTATTTTTATTTCCAAGCAGTGTTTTTGTGACGAGCATGAGGCAGTTGTTGTATATCGGGCTCGGGATGGTGTGCTCTGTGCTGCTTCCTGAAAAGTAGCAAAGCATTTCTTTAGCTGGGGTGGTTTGGTTCGTCCAGTACTTAGTGGCCGCTCTCCAGCTGCATGCGGCATACAGCCTGTTCGGTGAGAGTTATCCAGCTCTCTGCACAGCATTGTGTTCTGCCACACAGGCACTTTCTGGACTACTTTTGAAATTTTCTTGCTCTGTAAATTGGTGCACGTTGCTACAGGAGCGGAGGTATGCCAAAGGCTATCAGCAGAAATTCATTCTGTAGCGCTTTTTTTTTTTTTTTTCTTTGTAGCGTCAAGTCATATATTTGTAAGGCAGAATTTAAACAAGCAAACAAAAACCACCACCACCCCCCAACTCCCACTAACAAAGACACCTAGTTATGTCCTAATTTGGAACTGAAACTACAGAAATGTTATCCATAAGCAATATTTGAATCCCCTTCAGTATGGCAATACGACAGAATCGTTTATAGACGCACGAGTGTTGTTTCAGCTGCAGTCATCTTTCCTGCGTAGTTTTGAAATCAATTACTCTTTACACGTTTGGTGCAAAGTCTGCTTTAAGTCTCTGCGAGATTAAAGTTGCATTTCAGTAAGTTCTTACTGAAAGTACAGCACTGTTAAAGCAGCCAGGATGCCAAATTGCAGGACAACCTTAGTAACTTTATATGTTAGAGTGCTGGAAGTGGCCAGAAATTTGGTTTGATCACTCTTTTTCTTTTATCAAAAATAATAGCACTGCTGTGGTAAGTAGTTTCAGGTTGCTTTAAGAACTGATACACTAAGGAAGTGAGGTTCTACAAACAAATTACCAGGAATGTCCTGAAAATGCAGTTATATTTCACATGCTTTTATTAGACTAACTCAATAAAATTAGCAGAATAGCTTTCTGACTACAAGACTCACTTCTTCAAGTCAATGCCGTGGTAAATACAGGGGATCTGATAAAATAAGGCAGGTGCTCTCCTGAAGTTGTCTCGGGCAGATACTGTTCTTCTGGCGCGCGCTTGCTATACTGTATGATTCCGTTTCAGTTTTTCATTATAGTTGTTCTTTGGGGTGAGTGGGTCAGGAGTTTCAATCCTTTGGTTTGGATCAGGTTCAGGTCAGTGAAAACTTTAAGTGACCTGACCCAGCCATGAACCAAAGATACTCCCAGAAGTTTCCCTTGAGATGGAAACTGGACTCCTGATGATGTTTATCTACTGGTGACACAGTATGGCTTTCTAGATAACATATGACATTGTGGGGTGCTCATGATCACAAACTCTCACTTGGATAAAAAAAAGAAACGAACCTTTTACTGAATTTGATAAAGTTACCAATCACATTGTCATTTGCTTTTAGTTCTCTTTAATGGGTCTGTGAATCTGTAATTTTTACAACGTGTTCCAAGGCTTTTATCTCTGCTTGGTCTATTTTTAAATGCTTTTTATTTTCACAGCTAATTTGCAGATACTCAGAGTATAAACTTACCATCCAGGACCACAATACCATATGGCTTTATGGTTACACTGATTAGTTTCACCTTATTACCTTTAATTTATTAGGGGAAAAAAAGGGAAGTTCCTATATGCCATAGGTCATATAATTGGGATCAAAACAGCAGGGATAAGAGCTGCTGCCGCCTTATGAGAAAAACTGAGCCGAGGATTATGTGTGCATATACTCTGTGCGCTATCGTGTGGTTCAGTTTAGCCTGAACAAAATTATCTTCCTCTCTTCTTGCTCTCTGTTGTTTTTTTTTCTGCCCACCCTGATCCACACCTGGGCACTAAGATTATCTTCAAGAATCTCCTGAAATATTCCGCATATACTATGACATAGAAGGATGAGTAAGGAGCTATTAAAAATACAGGTAACGTTATTCAAGACTGTAGACATCAAGAAATCTGATTTGTAAAGCTTCTCCTTACCAAAGAGATCTTGGTGCCTGAAAGGCTGAGTAACACTCCGTCCTCATCGTAACTTTGACTATCGCTACCAAAATTATGGTAAAGTGAAAATGTACCAAAATGCTTAAGCATTTTTCCCAGTTAATCCCCAATCCCTATTTCTTAATTTCCTATTAATAACAGCTAGAGTGTGCCTGGCAGCATCTGTTGGTGTGGGTTTTTTTTTTGATTGTGTGGTTATTTGTTTGTTTGGATTTTTTTAAGGCAATTATTTGTTTGCGGTTGTCTAGTGTAGCCAGTTAAATTGGTTTACTAACAGGATTTGCCCTGTTGGCCGGGTAGCCCTGACCTGCAGATCTGTGTGCTCTGTACGTAGAGTGCTGCGTGTCACTGGCAAACTTCACTGGAATTCTTCCTGTATCTCCCACTGGAAGGAGTATTGCATTTCACTCCCCAGGCTTATTGCAGGAGATGAGTCTTCAGCCCCTCTACACAACTTCTCTTCCCTGCTCCCCCCTTCCACCACTCCCCCCCCCCCCCCCCCCCCCATCTGTGTATGCTCAGTTCTCAGAGGAAGGCAGGTGACATAGACTCCCCTAATGTGGGAGATGCCTCCATCTCTTTTAATTCAAACCAGCGAAGAAGCAGAGGTTCCTATTATATAACTCACACTTCATCTTCATTTGTGGCTTTAGAGTGTGGCAAATGCAGCCTTCATCACCCTCCTCCAGCCCCCGCCCCGAGCCCATTGCAAAGAAATCCCCCCGCTTACGGGAGAGCCGTAACAGCCTGTGGGGGAGAGAAATCGTGGTAAAACATGACACCAAGGCTCCCCTGTGTTTAAAGAAATGAAGGGAAGCACAACGGCATAAAGGCGTGTGTGTTATTTCTTAACGAGATTATTTTTTGCAAAGCTTGCGTTACCGTGAAGTCCAAAGATTGATAGGCCTTATCACGGTTAACCTAGTTTGTAACCTCTTTCCCTTTAAATTCATCCAGATCAGACATTAATAATAAGACCTCTAAGATAAATAGAGATGGATGTTTTATTAAGATAAATAAGATGGATGTTTGAGGGCATAGCACTGCAGAACAAGTTTCATTTTGGAATGCGGCATAGTTTGAGTCTGTTCTTTCAAATGGATGCTCTCTTCCGCTTATTGTCAGAGTGGTTTAGTGAGCAACAAATTAAGGAATGAAGGCACTGTGGGTGATGGATAGGAAGAGCTGATGGCTCTGATGGGAGATACGTGAAACGGTACCTTCTTATAAAGTGTATTATTTAATAGGCGGAAGACAACCTAGTAAAACTAGCGTGCAGTGAAACAAGAGAGGTGTTTTGAGAAATGCCCCTTCCTGCCTAGCAGTAGTCCTGCTAATGGGTTCTTCTGATGGTGCTTATAACTAATAAACCAAGCTCAGAATTATTGGATTTCTAACCAGATTTCAGGTGATGCATTTTGCAAAAAACACCTCTACCCTAGAATTGAATAAGTAAAGAATTAGCTGTATAAATATTTGTTGGGATTCTGTGGATTTCCTTTACAATATTTCTTATTTCTGAGCAGCTACAGGTATGAAACGTGCCTCTGTCCAGAGGCCAGTCTCTCCTGCTCTGGTACAAAGCCTGCTTCAACTCACCGTGCAAATACTGTGTTTGTATGTACTCGGAGGCTTTTCTGTCTGGCCAGTAAAGTTAAAAGATTTTTTAGCTTTTTAAGGTCTTACAAGAACTTTGATCATCAGCTGTGCGCTCTCACGTGCTGCACACTGGTTGATTTTATCTACTTAAAAGCTACGGTATAAATTTTGGCTGAAATATACCTCTCAAAAAGACATCCAGTCATAGTAGTTTCTTCTACTTATTTCCCACTCAAACTGTTAATAATTTGCGTCCCAAATACTGAATTTGTCTGTCTTCTGCTTCCAGCCATTTGTTTCCCTGTTATTCCTTGCTATTAGATTGAAGAACTAAGGCCAGGATTTTCTCCGCTGTGATTTTCATCTCTCAATCTTTTGGATAAACTAAATAAGTGATGGAGCTATTTGTGTCTTTTACTGTGAGGTATTGTAGTTTTTTGCCAGCCTCTCATCTGTGGCTTTTTTGGCATTTCTTTCATTGCAATTCTTACCTATTTTATTATCGCAGTTACTGCACAAAGCATCTTGACGTGTTTTTTAATTTTTGAAAATGCACTGATATGCCAAAGTTACGTAATCAAATACTTAAATCTTATACCCAAACCAGAAGAGTGACGGTGATCCAGATGTATAGAGTTACCAGAATTGTGTGGCCAGGAATTTCCCAGTTAATGTGTTTGAAGCTGGAGGCTGTGTTCTTGGAAATGATATAGCCTTTCTGTGTTCCGGAACGAGAACAATGAATCTAATTCTCAGTTTCTTCAGAGCCTTTTTCAGACATCGCTTGATGAGCCAGGTTTTCAACTGGTGTAAGTCAGTGTAGGTCTGAGGTCAGTAACTCTGACAGCTTATGCAAGCTGAAGACCTGAAGCGTACATGTAAGATACGTAGGAAATTCATAATTTTTGCATTGACCTTTTAAAGACAATTATCATGATACTTTTTTTTTATCATAAGTAAAACTTAATACTGACCAATCTCTGTTCCAGAAACTAACTGAAATTATATCAGTAAAATATATGTCAACCAGTCTTGAAGGGATCTACCAAGTAAATTGTTGCTCAGTGTAACTCTAAACTACTGTGACCTGTGATTCTGCAGTAGAGTGGTACCCTCGTAACATGCTTGGTGTTTGGCTGGTGGGGCCACTAGCCAGCCGGAGCAAACTGATGGTCACCTGACTTGGGAGCTGCTTGCGTTGGGAAGATGTTCAAAGCTGACAAAGCTGTATGTATTTTTGTATGTCAACTTAACCCGTGTAGGTGATAGCCTTCCACTAAAAGAAAAACTTCTGTCATGTTCCAGAGATTGTCCTTCATTACACATACTGTTTGCTGCAAAGCAACAATATCCAGAGGGAAATACTCTATATGCCCCTATTGTATCTGTTAGCCAGTGTTATTTCCGTGTGTGCTGAATTCATCGTGTGACGTAGCTGCTGGGCCACTTTCAATACATGTGACTGGTTAGAAAATTTATTGTAATAGGAAATTACAAAGGGAGTTTTTGGTGTTACTTTTATTTTGTCGAAGCCAGAGCCTAACAGTGAAAGGATTTTTTGTGTGTGTTCTATATGTATTTTCTTAGCGTTGTTGGAATCACTGAGTGCTTTTAGACTTATGCCATTAAAAGTGTATTTTCTGCAGCTAATTGCACTGACCTAAAACCTCCGTATATAGAATGACTGAATTTGGCAGATGGATTTCTCCCTGAAATTTGCTTAGACTGCCTTGGGCCCGCACAATTTAAGAGCCTCATGTTTAAGTTTTATAAGAGTTAAGACTGCAAATGACTGTCTCGGTTATTCTTCATGATCAATAAATAACTGAGACTTCATAAACCACTGGGGTATGCTCAGTACTGGGTGAGAGTTAAATAAAAAGACTCTGTGTTTGTGTAGCTTGTTTGACTTAGCTTCATCAGCATCCTGGATGTTTAAATTGAATCTTTCTATGCTAAATTCATTATCATTAGCTAATCTGACAAAACAGAAAAAATCAGTCAAGATTGATACCTCTTCCCAGGGGACCTACAACAACAGTCTCAGGGCAATAGACTGTATTACATTATAGCCTGTAGTGCTGAAAGTGAACTTCTCTTGGGAGTTACAATTCTAATTCTAAATTCAAGCACAGGAATAGATATTTCAGGTTTTCTTTTTGACATTATCTTATGCATTCAATATCCCGATCAATTCTTTTTGGGGGTCGGGCGATGTGGTGTGTATTAATAGATTAGGGTTTGAGTTAAAGCCCTCTGGAGTCAAAGAAAAAAAGTCACCTCAGATTGGATGTAAATTTAAAGACCGTTCTTCTTTGGCTGGCATTATAGCAGTTCATGTAGCAGAGCTCTATCCAGGTGTACGGCCAGTCAATTGGAGAATCAATTAAACTGAGCATAATTTGAAATCTAAAACTTGCAAAGTTCAGAAGAAGATCTGGATGTTCTTTCTAATTGATTTTTATGAGACTGACCTCCCAAATTCTGCAGAGTTCTGTCAGTCTGTATAGCCTGCTGATGGTACCTGTTGTCTTAAATCCAATGGGGATTACATTGAGGATTCCTGGAGTTAAAAACATAAATTAAACGTGCATACCTGAGATGTAAAAGGACTGAATTGTCTGAGAACTGGGCACAGTAAGGGAACATGTGATAATACACATCCTAAAAGAATGGATAAATTTGTTGTTTTGAATACTGCATGTCACCTGTATGTAAAGAACCTCCAAAACTTCTGCCTTATCTGCTGCATAAGAAAATGGAAAGAAAAATCTCCTCCCTAAAAAGCCTGATCTTGGTGATCCACAGGTGTTGGGAAGAATTAATCCAAATTTGAGCTGGATAGCATTTTCACCAATAAAACTCAGTTCTGTATTATAAATTTGGCAACTCTAACTGCTTGTAAAAAATTACATTATTTGTCTACTTTTAATGTGGGTCAGGTGGCTCATTTGTTTAACTACTCCTTGAACAGAGGTTTTTTAGTGTTTAGTAAGACAATTTGAGATGAGCTATGAAGTTTCTTGAAAGAGGAAAATATTAAATTTAAACAAACAAACCAACCCTCGTGTGGTATATATAACGATGTTAAAATATGTGGACCCTGTTTGTTCCATTATTTAAAATGTGGTTGGCCATCTGACTCATAGTTCTGCTCCCCTGTTGAGCCATTTAAAACAGGAATAAAAAGGGGTGCATGATAAATGCTGTTATGGGATACGTGAAAACTTAATATAGTTTCAAAAACTTATTTCCTCCTCTTGGCATGCAAGTAGTTGTATTTTTAAGCAATGCATTCGTTTGAGTATTTGTGAAAGGGGAATTCATAAAAGGTTTCTTGGATTTTGAAAAAAAGTGGGCAGGAGGGAAGGCAGGAAAGGAACCTTGAACCCGATCAAGATGAATAGTTGTTTGAATGTAAAAGACTTTGTGTACTGTAGTGGAATGGTTTTTTTTCCATCTGCCTACTCATTCCGAGGTGGAAGAAGTAATGTTTTAATCCAGCAGCCTTAGTCCCAACTATGATGTGGCTGTTATCTGTTTTATTTGACATATCGCTATTTCTCCACTACACAGTTTAATGAAGAGAGCTTTATCGTCTATTAGTCACCATAACACGCTGGTTGCTCTCAAATTAAAGAAACCGACCTCTGACCTTATGTATAACAAAGGTAATGCATAAGTTAATGCCTTGAACATCCAGTTTCTGGAGATGTGCTTTTGAACCGCTGGCTGCAGGTTGGGGTCAGTGCGAGGAGGGCTTGGAAGAAGGCTGCTGGGTATAGTTATCTAAACAACGCAATCTCTGTCCATAAGGCTGCAAACCCATCCCCAGAGAGGGACATATATCAATGAAACAGTCCCCTTGTCATGCAATTCTTTTACATTCTCTGGATTATTTTCCTGGAAGGCTCATGTCCCTCTCCATTTTACTGTAGAACCTCATCCTCTGCCTTCACCAAAGGCAGAATCTCAGTGAAGCGATGATGAGTAACAAATGTCATATATTGGATTAACTTTTTACAACTTTACTTTTTCACTTCTGAATATGAAAGAATAATAAAATACATATGTGTTTCCAGAATCTGGAATGCTATATATCCAAATTGTGTGAAAAATATTATTGTTTTGAAAGTGTTTCAGAAATACTGTTGTATTGGCAATACTTTTTGTGATATTTATAGAGAACATGGGTGTATAGAAAGACTACTGGAAATCCGGAAGGTCAGTGAGAATTCACTTGTTCTTAGTATCTCCATTTCAGCAAGAGCAGCAAAAGCATCAGTCTGTTAGAGTCAGTTCAGCAATGCATTGTGCTAGACACCACCACCAACAGAGACCAGTTTTGTGTTACATTATTGAGCCTGAAGTCAATAGAGCAGTACTAGAACGAGTCAACAATTTCATTCTGTTACTCCGCCAGAATCATTATAGTGACAACTATAATTCAAGGACGGAAGATTTCATGTACACTTAGTTATTTCCGCAGCTACGTATAACTGATGCCAGCATACAATGCTGTAGACTTCAGATTGGTCTTCTGTTCTTAGCCACGTTAATTCCTTCTTTGCTAATTTAGGAAAAATTGGTCAGTGAAAACCTGGAGCTGTTTCTTTCATAAAACGAGCGATAATTGTACAAAGAGTGTGAGACAGTGCCATACGCATACTATTTAACCGATATATGTCCAATGTGCTTAAGCATAGATTATGATTTTCCTAGAAAAATATTTATCTGTATATACTAGCAAAAAATAATTGCTGAAACTCATTCCCCTGATTGAATTATCAATTTTTTTTCAAATTGGTTACTAAAAAGTACTATAAGTTGTGGCAATATTTAATTTTTCACTGCATTTAAGGCATACGTGTCAAGAAGAAAGTCTTCTGGTTTTCTAAATGGAGGAAAGTAGGAAAGTCTTGTGAGTAAGGCTAGCCCAAGAGTAGAACTCAGACGTTTTGCATTCAAAGCCCCGAGTGTGCTATATAATCATGTTTAATTTCAGTCCTTTTGGCTCTTAAGATCCTAAGCTTTCTGGAGAAAAGGCTGTCTACTCTGCCAGGTACAGTGAGGTCCACTGTAATTTCCAGATGCTAGTGAAATATTACTAAGAAATATCTAGAGCTCAAAAGTCCAAGGAAAGTATTAAAATTAACCAAAAGCAGTGATTGGCACAAAGACCTTTGATGGCAAGTGAATGCCAGGACTTTGGATTTTTACTTTTTTTTTTTTTTTCTTTTTTTCTCAAGGCGTCCTATCCCGTTCACAGTCTGAACTGAGGGCTTCAGAAGGTACACCAATGAAAACCTTGGTGACCTTTGAGCACGGAGGGTATTCAGACATCTGGAATATTTATCAAAACAGCTTCCCTGGTTATTATAAAAGTAGGCTGACCATTTCACAACTCTGTAGGTGAATTTTAACGTGTACCTCTCTGTTCCTATGTTGTGCTTTTTTTTATTTATTTATTTTTATTAGAAAAGTTTGACACTTTTTTCCAGCTTGTACCATAGATGCAAATTTGCCTTTTTGACACACAGAAATATTGAAATGGCTGACAGCAGTGCAAGAAAGCCACAGAGAGATCATGTGGTATAGGAAGTAGCTTTCATCTCTCAGGCAAGGGGATGCATTTAGTTAACTAAATTCCTCCAGGTCCAACTCAAAGTCTAAGCTTCCTGTCCATCAACATGAACTAGTGGTGTGAAGGTTGTAAAGTACTCCCATTACATGCAGATCAAACATACCCTTGTTCAGAGCAATCTAGACTTTTCTGCCTCTTTTCATTTCCCTCTAGACATAGATTAGGCATGTTTGGAATAACAGCTTTTTTTTTTTTTTTCTAAGGATATTACTAGATCAGCATATGTATTTTTGCTTACTATAAAGAAAATGCTTTTTTTCCTTCAAAGAAAAATGCTTTTTGTTTTATAATTTTGCAAGCTCACCAAGGAATATATGTGCTTGTGGGTATATACCATAAATGTATCTAGAAAATGTATGCAAAATATTTACTGCTCATGTACAAATGCTTCATGCACCTCCTAGTAAAACAAAGGCATTTTTCAGCTTGCTGGGCTGCATGATGTAAAAGTATGAGTTCATAATAATGCAGAATTAAAAAAAAATCAGCTGATGTAATGCAGAACACGTTAGGCTATATATGTTGAGGTAGAAACAATTCAGAGGAAGAAAAAGATTTGAAGCTTGATCATAAATATTGTACCCACGTAGTGCATCGCAATCTTTTTGCAGTGCAATGTACACCTATTGTATGAATTATACGTAATTTACATTCTGGGGCTTCTTCCTGGAATAGCTGGAGTTACTGAGTAACTTCTGCTTACAGTCATGGGAGGTTGCAGTGCTCACACAAAGCCGGTGTGGGGCTCCGCTGGCTACAGGATTTGCTGTGTGTTACTCTTCGCTCCCACTAAGGACTCCCGGGGTCTCTTCCCGGGGTCTTGCAATGGCACTATTGTCAACACGCAGTACGAAGGTCTCTCCAGGATTAATAGAAATTTAATCTATTTGTGGTAAGTTAAAAAAGTATTATTTTTTAAATTAATCACCATAAACGGTGTTAATTGAATTTGTCATTGGCTACGTTTGTGGCGTTTTGATTTTGGGGGATTGAGAAGGCCTGACATTAAGTATTTGAGTGACTTCTTTACAGAAGGATTGCTTTCCTTTTAATGGACACTTGCAATGCAGGAGGCTGAGAACGTGCTCGCTTTAAAAGGATGATATTTTCCATCTACTGAGAACACTTTTTACCAAATTTATTTTAAGAAAGAAGTTTTGCGCTATCGATGAGGTTTATGCATAGTCCATGCATGGACCGCATTGTCTCTACAAAAAATTCTAGAGGCCAGAATGTAGGGTGCAATAATATTTCTCAGACTGTAAACTGTAGCTCCTGTAACAAATGCGAGGTTACTAGTAGGTCATGAAACCTCTCAGAAACCTCATAGCTGAGTCACGTAAGCTGCTAGAATAAAGCCTTTAACCTACTGAGAAGCGTTAGACAGGCACCATATTAAGTAACCTTGTCTAAACAGGGGTGAAGTACACTTAGGAGAAATGCTGTCAGAAATACACGTGCCAGAAATGGTTACATGATCTCATAAATGCTCAAAACCCTAAAGTACTAGATTTCATTTGCATTTTCTTTCATTGTCCTGTAATAAAAAGTCTTTTGTTAAGATTCCTTTAACAGGGAATAGAGGAAAGAGCTGTTTTATGGTGAAGAAGAGGAGTTAATTCACTTTGTTTTTTACATCTCCTGCTACGAAATGTTAATTCTAGTGTTGAAGTCCTTTAAGAACCTTGCACTGTAACAAAAAATTACTGCAAATGTGAAAAGTTAAATTAATTGGAACAGACCAAATTCAGTCAATTAAATTTCAATCATTTCAGTTTAATTTGATATCTGCAAGGACTGGGGGTTAGACTGACAGGTCTAGCAATGATGTGACGATATGTGATAGCTAATAGAATGAATATTAGAGGAGCTTTAGAAAAACAAGCGAAACCGTTTTTAACAGAGAGGTAAGGAAAATGATTGGCTTATGGTGGAAACCATCAGGCCATATATTGAACAAAGAAATCAAAGCAACACTTTCAGAAGAAAAGTTGAAAGTTACTCGTTTGGAAGTATCAAAGGGAAGCTGCGCAGAGATGCATGCAGTCTGTGATACAAACCTATTTCCTTCTATTTCATCTTTTCTGACACTGTTGCATGACTGCTGTTGGTCGAGGCCCTCCATCAGAGCCAGGCGTGAGCTGTTTGGTCATATGTTGCCACAACCCTAATCGCTAATCATTGTAATCCCTTGTGTCGGTATGAAAATAATCTGTCCTTTATTTTGCATTCTTCAGACAATTGAGATCAAAGGGCTGAAGGCAGTTACATGGTGGAAAACAATGATTCCAAAACAGTGAATGTTGCTAAAAGAGAGAGGTGTAGCCTTCTCTGCGTGTACCTTCTTCGCTATTGAAAAGCTTATTCCTATTGTTGGGCTTGAGGCTGTGTGGGCTTCACACAGCAGCCAGTCGACGTTATGAGTATCTTCTATGTTAAAGAGGAGTTTCTTAGCATTAACGTGACCTGTGAATGTGCTATTGATGAAATATTACCCCATCTCCCCTGCAATAACCTTCTGCTCCATGAAGAGCTTTCAGAATTGCAACGCAGCGAGTGTTTATTTCCTGCCAGTTTGTCTGACAGTCTCAGAGTAGTGTTGTTGCGATGTGAGCCATTATTACTGCTCTCCCTCAAGGGCTCCTTAGAGCTCTTCCTCTTGTTTCTGGCAACAACTGCTTTGTTAGGAAGGGGTTCCTCTGTCCAAGCAGAATACCCAGACTGCATTCTGAAATCCGGGAGAACGGGGGATGTGAAACAGTTGAAAAATCTGACAAAATCTTTTTGACCAGTATTACTGCTTTTATAGATAGATGCGCCTACGCTTTTATTATTTGCTTGTCTGTATACTAATGTTGCTGGTGGCGAGGTTGCTGGTCCTGATTAGGAAGCATCTCTCTGTGCTATATTTGTTAAATTTGCAAATGATTAAAGGGAATGTCTTTGGGAAATGCATATAGTCTTGTGTTTCACAAATTATAGACTACGTATGGCAGCAAATGGCAATAAATTCAGAACTTTAATAAATCCAAGCCATACAAAACTTGTAATTAATAAGAACTGCTCTCATGAGATACTATTACACTGCTTCCTTCAAAATACAGCGCTTCCTGCAAGACACAATGCTTCTTCCAAAATGATAAGTCATGCATTTACTGTACTTTCATCGAAAGAGTTCCCAAGGGGATTAAACTCAGTCTTTCAGTTAATAGTAAAGAAGGTAAGCCTGACGTACCTTCTCTAACTATGTCAGAATGAAACCCAGGAGTAACTCCACCTAAAGTCAAGGGGTTACACAGGCAAAAATTGTTGTGAAGGAAGAAGAAATGCAAGTAAACTATGGACATGAATATACAGTATTTGGGATGACAGCACTCAGAGTGTAACTAAATAACAAGCCACCGCCTTGGGATATACGACCTCATCAGGAGCTGTGATTGACTAGCTTTGGCTGGATCATATGCAGTAGAGAACAGAGAAATGCAAAAAACTCTTACACTGAAAAATTAAAAGCAAACAACAATGATTAGACATGTGTGTCATATCTAAACGTAGTAAAAATGGGTGGTGTTTTTTCAATTAAGCCAAAACTAAACAGTTTGTGTGACATTACTTTCAGATAGGAAAAATACCATTTCTACTGCGCACAATAAAATTTAGATGAATGAAAGAGTTGATTTAAGTAACCCTTTGTCTTACATATGTGCCTAAATTAAGGCATGATGAAATCTTTTGGTAATTAATTCTGGCCATGAAAATGTTTCTTTGGGTTTCTTTCTGGAGAGAGATCAGAAAACAGTTATTTCACAGGAATAAGGATTTCATATTGGACCACACAGCAAACCCAGAGTTAGATTTGTTTTTATATAACATGTAGACCATTTTGTATTTCCATATAAAGACATCAGACTTTTGTTTGTCCTGCCCATGTGGTAGGTGTCCATTGGACATTTTGCTGCTGTTGAAATGGATAGAGCCTTGTCTGCTGGACACTGAATGGGATTCTTGTGCTGAGAATTCTGTACAAACCTTTGTAGTGATCAGGTCGTGTTTTTGAAGTAGACAGAATGATGAGCAGAGCCATTTTTGCCCCACATTTTTGTGGTTTTGTGTAGATGGTCTTGCTATGGATATTATGTTCCGGCTTCCTGGGTGCTCTAAAAATCTCCTATTATACCCAAAGAGGACTAGATAAAGCTACCGTTCAAGTTCGTTTGCTGGTGGGGGGAAGATGAGACATTGTATCTATGCAGTGGCTAAAGTGACTTAATTCCTCTAGTGGATTCTTTTTTCCCTTTTTTCCCCCTTTTATTCCTTTTTTCCACGTTTCCTGTCTTCTTGAAAGAAATAAAATGAGTCCTCTGTGGCCTCGTAGCTGCTAAAGCAAAAATTTTGTATAGTAATTCCTGTTGGTTTGGAGATACGAGCCAAACTAAAAGAGAGAATGATTTTGAACCCTAGACTGAAGGAGAAGAGCAAAGAACATGTTATAAATGAGCAAATATTAGTACTGTTGTTAAATACAATTTCACGCCAGCTTTTTCATGTGCCTAAATATGGTTTTGTACAATATCATAAAATGTGGGATGGGCATCATTGTTTTCCAGGTTCAATAGTCTTTGACTGCCAGTAAAAAAATCAAAATGAAACAAACAAAACCCCTCATAGTTTTAACATTTGACATCTCTTTAAATACCATTTGTGATGTGAAAATCCGGGCTAGTTCTATTTTTTTCTTCATTCTAAAAGGGAGAATTAAAGGCTCAGGTACTCTCCAGCCTTCATAGTTTGAAGGGATTACTGAAATGAAGATAACACTTTCAGTTGCGGATGAGAGGCGCTCAGGAGGAACAGAGGGTTGGAGGTATAGATATGTAAGGTCACGGGAGGTAGAAATGTTGTGTGCACTAAAACCAGTTTCTCTACCAAGTCTGTAATTTTTAATATCAGTGTCAAGTGCTGATGGCGGTTTGAAATGTTTTGTCAGTCCCCTCCTGTGTTAAATAGTCACATTCACTATAATGATGCCTTTTGACAGTCAGACCACTGAATGATTCTGTAATCCTCACTTGCTTTATTGAAAATCAGAGAAGAATCCACTGCAAAAAACCAATTCTTTAAATGCAGAAGGTGTCATATTCACTTATTTTTCAAGGGAGAGTTATGAATTTAAGTGGCAAAGTAAGCTGTATAATGGCAAGCTTTTGAAGTGGAGGTCTTGAAAGGGTGGAAATGGTGGAAACACTACAGTCAGGGGCATTGCAGAAGTGATGCAGAGGTAGTGTACTGCAGCAGTACTCACACTACATGCATAATTCAGCAGCGTCTTTGACACACAACGTCTTTTTCCATGAATCACTTAAGAGACTTGAAGTTTTGTGTTTTAGTCATTATTCACCAAACAGTTCTTCCTAAATAGTTCCGTTCACAGAATCAGTGGCTCAGCTGTGAACAGTGTGTGTTTGCCATTTCTGAGGTTTAAGCTGTTTTAATTGCACACCCCACATGGACAGTACAAATCTCCTTCTGGACAGCACCAACGTAATGTTTCAAGAGCCAAGTCTGGGGCAGAAGTCTTATTTTTACAAATAGCAAGTTAAAATATCTTCAGGTATTGCCCGCTATTAACTAATCTTTATAATTCCTTTGCTGCTGGGGAGCCTCCCTTGCTGCAATGGCCATGGGAAGTGAACAAATGAATATATTCAGAATAGAAATAAATCAATTGGAAAACTGGTTTCAGCACTCGACCGGAGTTCATGGGTGGCAAGCCTTGTATAAAAAGGTGACAAGTTTTCCATGGCTTTGTTTGATTACTCAAAAAAACCCCTAAGGTTTATAGCAGCTGAAGCTCTTTATCATATTCATAAGTGATTTTGCCTAGAAAAACAACCAGGAAAACAGCAATGGAACTTCTGTTTTTCAGGCTGTGTTTCACAGGGGCCTATAGATACTATTCCCAAATCAAGGGGTGCCAGATGATATGCCACTGTTTCCATACCTGGGTCTTTGGAGAATTTACCTGTGTCTGTGTGAGCTCCAAGTTCAGGTTCCTCCTCCCTTTATCGAGAAAAAACAAAGACTTTGGCCTCTTCTGCTGTGAGGTCAGAGTCATGTTACTGTTATAATCCTACATTTCCAAGGTTCCTTTCCATAAAAATTCCTCAGAAGCAGCATTTTTGGACCCTGAATGATTTTTGCTTTTATTTATTGAAAATTCTTTTCAAGTTAGTTGAAAACATTTAGAATTCTTTTTAGTTTCAACAAGCATAAAATAAAATTAAATATATCTCTTCATCTAGTTCTGCGCTATTTCCATATTCTACTTTCTCTGACCTCAGCTGACCAAGCAGTTTTTCGCTTTGAGCAAGACTTTTTCCAACAGATGACCAACATCCACTCTTCCTGCCTGTGTCTCTAGCTGGTCTGCACTATGAGTTTGTATCTGAATTGCCAAACACACATAAATCATGTCTTAAGGTCATCTTTATTACTTGCTGCTGCTTTCTTAAGAAGTGCATCATCCATCAGTGTTTGTGAGCATGCATCCCTGTCATCCTTGTGGCTGGCTTGTATGACTAGCGTTAATGCTACAGGCAGGGGACGAGGGAGCCCGGATTTAGAAAGGCAAAAGGTAAAGCCATGAAGGAGAACTGCTACAGATTCTGCTGATGGAGTGGAAAGAAACTTAAGCAAGTACCAGGAGTGTTGTCAGATCAATGATGTCCTTGCAGTTTTTCCACTCTCTCTCTGCTAAAGATACTGCACTTGAAATAAGCCCGAGGCAAAGTAAAAGTGGTGCTGAGGAAGCTGAGGAAGCGTGCTGTGCTAATGGGCATTTTACATTGCTTTTCTTTCTCCCTGTTTTTTTTTTTTGTTTGGTTTTTTTTTTTTTTTTTTGTATGTTATGAACTGACTCTGTAAATGAGTATTTCTTAAATTCTGTACAGTTCCTGATACAGCATGGTTTTACTCCTGGGAAGACTGTGTTTTAACATTGGAAAGGTGATAACCAGCACGTGAACATTAGGTACACAATTACTTGTTAAACTGCCCAAAGGCCAGTGAGAAATTTGATTCCTTTTTACTTTTGGATCTAGAGAATTTGGGGAAGCATCTCTATTGTGGAGATGCCTAACAGCACAAGTCTCGCTCCTGGAGCGCAGAACTGGTATATGTAGGGGAGACGTAACTGCCTTTATCTCATTCTTTCAGTGATCACTCTCCATCTCACCAAAATGAATAGGCTCATTGAATCCTGGAAAATATTGTTTGCCTTTTCAAAATGTGCTTGTGTGGATAGAGTTGCGGTACTCCCCTTCCTCTCAGTTTGCTGTTGTATCACCTCAGGCTATGTTCTGTCAGGTATTATTAAGTCTACAGAAATTTGGGTGCAGTCAGTGTTATGATAAGAGATGCTAAAAGAAAACTTATATGGGAAGAAGTATAGGTGATTTTGAGGCTTTTTCTCTGAATCAGTTCTCCTTACACTGATGCTAATGAACACTTTGCTGTTAATTTTTTAATAAGACATAAACCCATCTGGAATATTGCAACAGTTTTCAATTAATATTTTCTTTAATTTCCAATTATTTTTTTTTTATTGGCTTTCATCCCTGTTTTCTGTTCATTTACCATGAATTGTCTGTTAAACCCTGATTGCATTTGCATTTGCAAAGCATGAAATATTACTATTACATATCTATTGCATGAACACTCAAGGAAACTCAGAACAAAGAACTTTGGTTAGGAGAAGCACCAAAAGACTGGGAAAATCTTCTAAATCTTATCTAACTTGGCTTAGATTCTCGTGCCCAGCTGAATACTTACACTGTGGAAAAATCTTGTTACGAAATTACAGAGCTAGGTAGAAAAATCTCAAGAGAGGAAGCCTCTCCGAGATCTTTCTTGTTGTTCCCAATCAAGAAGTATATACAGTCTTTTCAAGGTATTTTGGCACTTGGCTTGATGATCCTTGCCAGAGCCCAGAAGTGCATGAAAATGAATAACAAAAATAAACTGTGTTAATTGCACAAGTCACAGTTTTCAAATCTGTCTGATTTAAGGCTTGCGAAAATAGTTCATTTTTATTTCCGGGGTTTCCCTTCTCTGTTTTGTGGCCTCTCCTACTCTTCTAAGATTTATTTACAGAGATGGTTTTAACTTTGTCTATCGTAGATAACAGGGTGATGTTGGTTCACTTGTCATATATCTTGAGAGATGAATTCCCTGACGTTCATCAAAATGATTTGGACCATCTTTAAGTGTCAAAAAGAGTACTTACGGAGGTAGCACTTATGGATATATTGAGAGTGACTGACTAATGGGCATAGTATTGTTTGAATAATGACTTCTTGCTTCCCAACCCACTAGCATTCACATTTTGGGTATGAAGAGAGGTGCCTGAAGTCTCAATAAAGAGAGACTTTTGGGTGACGTTTCCCTCAAAGCATATTCTACTTTGAGTGCATTTCCATTCAACATGGAAAGAGAAACTGTGTAAAGCTTGATGTCACATCTTATATAATGTCAGTTCAGGAGCACAGAGAAGGAATTCTGTTTGTGCAGAAGTGCCGGTGTGTAGTTCTACCAGTAATAAAACAACTAAGGTAAAAGAAAACATACTGAGCAAGAATGTCAAACTGAAACGGAAAAGTTAAAAAGCATGTTTCTGTATAAACTATGGTGGGAAGTTAGTACTATTTTACTATTTTCTGAAATTGCCGTGAAGTATTTGTTACTAACTGGGGTGGGTTCATTTTGGGGTCCATTCATGTCACCTAATAAAAATTTGGCTCAGGAGAAGGTGAAGAAAATACCTTGGAAAAAGTATGAACTATGAGCAAGCTATCGCTTATTCTTCCATATTAGTTTTGTGTGTTCTCGTCCTGCATAGGAGAGTTGAAGCTAAGGAACATTTTGCTTTAATAGGGTGTAAATCTTATCTTAGCATTTAGATTGATTATTCTTTGTAAAATAATACATGTTTTAACATGTCTAACTAAAATAGTTTAAAGTTATTAACTTGATTCAGTAACCCAGAAATAAATATTACTGAAACTATGTCAAGGATTCTGGATTTCTTGTTTTTCATTACATGGAGAAAGGCTTGTGCCAGCAGAAGGGGAGTTTCTTTTCTTACCGGACTCTATCACATTCGTCATTTGCGCTCAGAGACAGCAGTTGAAAATGCTACTAAAGGCTCAATTTTAACATCAGAGTTAAAGAATGCTTAGGTGGACAGATGGTGAACTCTGCAAGACCAGTCCATTCTGGCTATGCCATGTGAAATGGAGAGTACAGTTTATCCTAAAATGGTTTTTAAAATTTTCTGATCTGTTCCAACCCTACAGTATCACTCTTCAGAGAATTTTAATTCAAGCATGGACACAATCTTAGTGAAAGAAATTTCAAATACGGTTTGAAAGACTCTATTTCTTAACAAAACCCTGTAAAAAAAGTATTTGTCCTTTTTAGAAATGAAAACTTATTGCTGAAATAGACTTAATCTTGGTTGTTTTCTTTATAAATGAGCTTTTTATTAGATTTACTTACTTTAAGAGGCATGAAGGCAAGATACTGACCTGCTGTATGTCGTGGAACTGTCAGTGAAGTTGACTTCTCTCATTTTCAGCAGCTGAGCATCTTGATCTGTGACCTCGCCTTAAGATTTAACTTTAGATTTAAGGATGCATATTTCATTTGTTTCAATGAGGTAGACTTAAATATAGCCTTCAGCAACCTTTGGGAATTATAGGTCTTTTGGCTTTTACTGCTCTTTCTGGTTTTGAGCATATTGTCATTTTCATCCCTTCTTCAGTCAAGATGCTTTGGCTTACAGAAACATGACCTTCCACAACCAAAGATGCGCACCAAGTTGCTTGTATGTCTGTTGTTAACTTACCTGTTGCCCAAGTAATCCACGCGCCTTGTCTCCAACACCCAGCAAGGCAGCGTTGGGAGAAGGAAAGTATGCAGCTCACAACTCTGCCTTGATTGCAATTTCCGTTTTATCCTCCCCCATTTTGAAATCCCTTATCAAAGTTGTTTAGTCTCTTTCCAGATTTGTTCCTGAGCCTGTAAGCACTTGAGCACCTGAGTATCGTTATCATACAACTGGCACTGCTGACTCAGATCAACATCACTGCAGTGGGAGTGCTCAGAGGGGAAGGAAGAGCACGTGTTCAACTGCTGGCAGACTCGTAATTTATAGAGTCAGTGTTTATACTCCATATTGTAGAAGGCACAGATGATAAGAATGTCAAATCTTTTAGGTACCTACAGGTAGTACTGGCTGTGCAGTCAGAGAGGGCTGACTCCCATATAGGTCTCACAAAAGCACTGTTTCCATCTTCAGGCACTTTTCAAAATCTGACAAAGTCTCCTTTCTTTAAAGAGCTCAAAATGTCAAAAAGAGCAGGAAAGCGTCAGGCTGAGTGAAGCAATGGGACAGAGTGCGTGTGTGTAACTCTGTATACAAAGGTGATGAACTGCAGATGTTTAGACCTGACATCAGGGCAGTATTACAGCCGCCTTCATTCGTCTGAACCAACCAGATGTTGTATCCTTTTTCTCCCATCCCACAACGTAGTTTTTGCTCATTGTCTAGTTCTACGCTTGAATCGGAGGACTATATTTTTGTGTCCTATTTAGCAGTGACATGTTTTCTGATAATTGGGAATATGGTGATACAGGGAGGGGCTTTTGCACCTTGATTGTTACACATTGTGCAAAGGAAAACTCACCTTTTCTCCTGTTCCGAGTAATTGAAGCCAGCAGAAAGTGATAGAATCCATTACACACAGGATGTTAGGAAAGCTCACATGTACTAATACAGGAGAAACTACTCTGAATGAGAGATTTGCATATGTGAAATTGATGATAAAATCAATAATCTAGCCTATCCAATTATAAATGAGATCAGCTGATGTGGAAGAAAACTAAGCAAGATTCACATCGACCCAACTTTCGGTCACGAGGTGGAAAGTGCTTAAGTTACTGGGCTTTAGCAAGGTACTACCAACAGATCAGTCCAAATAACCCCTCTGCATGTGTGCTCTTAGCCAACTCTCTGTTGTGGAACAGGCCATGTTAGATTAAATGATCATAAAATGCACTCTTGTGCTTGTTAAACTAGAGTAACTCAACCAATTTCAGTTGTGTCTGTATATCCAAGTCTTCTGTCATGATGTGGAAATAACAACATGTGGAAATAACAACACATGGAAATACAGGAAGGTGAGAATTAAGTTTCTAGGTTTAGTTTGGAACTTTGATATGCTTTGCAAGAAGCTTAGGTGAAAGTCATAATCAGCACCAGCTATTTTAGTCATATTGATTATATGGATTGTGACCACACAGTTACCACATTCATCTTTCTTTATTCCATCAGTACAATTCTAAGCTGTCTTCTGTCTTCAATATTTCTTAGGAATACATTTTACTCATTACATTGTAGAAGTGCTTACATTCTATGTATGTCCCAAATTGTCCTGGACCTTTTCTGCTCATCATATCTTATTTACGGTTGGTGCCCTTCTCACAATGTATCATGAGCCCATCGATTCAGGGTGCTCTATACTTCCCCTGTGTATTCTAGTGACATCAACAGTCAACATTCTGTGACACCATTGGGAAGGGTTCAGTCGGTGCTGGACTTGTCTCACAAGGCACGATAGAGAGCTCCTTGTTGCTTTTGTAGGGGAAGTTTTCCCACTGAGTACCGCTGCTCCCAGTGGGATCATAATCAGACATAGCAAAATGAGTAAAAGTACACGAACAGGAAAACAGTTGTGCATGTCTATGAGGGTAACAGAAACTGGCCTCAAGAGGCAATAAGAACGTTAGTCTCCAGTTGTTTGTAAAGTTATGTTTGTCAGGGTTTTTTTTATTCCAAAATTTCTGACTTTCAGGCCAGTCACATCAATTGACACAGGGATGTCAGCAGTTCTACCATACTGGTAGAAAAACAGTTCGCAGCCACTCAGATTTTTAGTTAGCACATCTCCATCCTTGAACCAGGAGACCACTTTGTCTAGGGCTGTACAAACTCCTCACCATAGTGGATGGTCTTAGTTCATTGGCAAGATTTTTAGGGTTGAATTTTTAATATATTTTCTTAAAACTATTTAAGGTGCCGCTGGGTTGCAATCATCGAATAGGTTTCCTGTATGACACTAACACTTCTGCAGATGTAGAACTGCTGTTCCCAGAGTATTTTTCAGACTTAAACGTATGTTTGATGTTCTTTTTTAGATGTGTATGTGATTTTTATAAAAGTCAATTTATTGTCTGCATTGCACCTTCTTTCCTGAAATCCATTTAAAAGCATACAATGATACAAGAGCATATTTTAAATCAGTGAGTTGTAAAATATTTTTCTCTGTAGATTTTGAAAAACAACTGAGTGCTTGAAAAGATCCGAATCCTACATGAAATATGTTCTAGACCTGGGAGTAAAGGCAATTTGGATTTCTAAATCCTCCCTCTTACTCCATACATAACGCTCGCTAAATTATAGTTGATGCTTTTTTGTCTTTTGTTTTCTTCTGGAGGCAAAAACTAAGATTTGAGATAAGAAAACATAGAGATATCTTTTCCTATTGCAAGGAAGACTTCCCACTGTGCACAGCAGTGGTATTACTGTCTTATTGATTCCTAAAGTTCATCAAATTGTGGCAGGCTATGAGAAGCAGAGAAATGCGAGGTGGGAGATACAGTGCTTAGAGTGCTGGCGGTTTAGTTAAGAACATGCTTGCATCGGCAGCCAAAGACAGTTGTACACTTCTTCCACCCGTGTTCGAAGCCCTCAAGTTTGAACTAGCTGGTATAGAAGCTGGGTAGCTACATCAGCACACGACTGTTAAATGAGCATAGTGCAGAGCCTGAACTAATAAAACTCACAAAAAGTCTGTAACGTTGGTTCGGGCCTAGCGACATTCCAGTGTGGTTGCACTCCTTTGGAGCAGACATGGCTTATGCCAGCTGTGGCAGAGCTGGCATGTGCTACACCCTGACACACGTGGTACAGCTGACCACGCACGAGTGGCCTAAGGTGTTAAAGTCGGGGGGAAAAAAAAAAGTCGGTTTCTGTATGTAATTTCCCTGGCAAACCAGTCCACTTTGCATCTATGTGAGAACCCAGCAAAAGTTAGCCTAACAATTCAATTTAATTTCCCATTTCAGTTATCCTGATAGGTGATGGGGAATGTATATATTGTGAATGAGTGGGAAATGCAAGGGAGTACAAAAATAGTATCTTCAAGCTCTATTTTTTGTAATAAATATTCAACTTTTAAAGAAAACATCACCAGTTAAGAGCTACTGCTGCCAGTCTGAAGTTGCATTGAAGAGAGGCCCAGATGAACACTCAGATTGACTTAAACTTTGTAGCTAAACTTTACATTTTCTTTAAAATGAGATTCGCATTCCCCATGTCAAGGTTATCTTTGAGATAGCCTTTGAAATAGTCGGACCACTTACCAATGGATGGATATCCAGAAGTTTGACAGTCACTGTATTGATCCTACTCTTGCATGAAAATGGCTTTATCAAGCCTATAATTAGAATTGAAATAGTCTTAAATGGTTTCCACAGAGCTTGACTTTCAAAGAGGTTCCAGTTTCACATTACTTCGTATAAACAGAGAATCAGAAGATATAACCAGATACCACAGTTCCTGCTTACTAATTGCCATAAAGCAGAGCCATCTGCTTTATACAAAGTCTAGGTCAGGTAATCCTTCTAAACTCTGACCTTTGGGGCTCCATGGAAGTTGTTCTTGATTAAATAAAACCTTCTTAAGAAGTTATTGGGAAACTTGGTGCAGGTTCAGTCTGAGCAGAGAATGTAACTGATTGGATTTCTGTATAATCTTAAACAGACAGTTCTCAACTTTTGATTTCAATCTTTTGAACTTTTTTTTTTTCTTAACAGTGTTAATCTTTCATAGCAATTCAAGGTACAAATGAATTATTTCAGTTTTTAAAGTGATTCCTCATAAAAGATAAATTAGATGACAAATGAATGATTTAAACATAAATTCATGACAGTTAAAGACAAAGTCAAGTGACTGAATATTTTATCAGCCTAAACTAAGCTCAGAGTCAGGGCCAGGGAAAACGATGTGCATCCTCCATTTTGTGCCACTGCCTGACCTTTTTTAGAGAGCACGTGCCAGAATGCAGTGGGGCGGGAAAGAGGAATGGAGCAAAACAAATATAATTGCAGCTCAGCAAATACAGGACAATACTTGCAATTCCTCACAACTATTTCATTACTGGCAAGGCTCATATCATGGATGCTTTCAAGTTTGTCTCTTTTCCATCATATACTTTATTTAAATATTTGATCCATTAAATGAAAATAGTTACTGTGATTAAATAATCACTTCTTCTGCTCTAGTTTTCTTTTGGCATTGATGACTATTATTTTGGCTGTCTATCTTTGGCAGGCAATTGCCAATTATTCGCTGCCAGATTAAAAATAGAAGTATTATTGCCAAAGCAAATAATACATTATTTTGCAGTTACACAGAGCTTTCCAGTTGAGGACCACAACATATTTTGTAACCACTAATGAACTGAGCCACTTACCACCCACCAAACTTTTTTAGTCTTGCCTTAGGGGTGAGAAAGAGAAGGCATATACTGCAGCAGGATGTGATCTACCTTTTCCAGGGGCTGGTGTAAGTTAACATTGATGGAAGACATCAGAATGCACCACTGGTTAGAAGTGGGTCTTCTCATATGAGTTGAGAGAGCCTGGTCTACCAATCCGGACAACTGCACAAAGGCTGGAGTTGCTCTGCCCGGTTCATGATCTCCTGCTCTTACAGGAGACAAACAAAAGCTGAATTGTAACTGTCTTCTCAAAGAAAACGTATCCATTCACAGGGTGTTGCATTGATGAAATAGGTTAATATTTTGAGACTAAGTGTATTTTGAACTTTGATGGCTCCCTTCTGATTTCATGGAAGATCAAGAGAGGAAGTCAGTCATGGCAAGTGACCCAATTATTTTGATTGTTTAAACTTCATTATGGTATTACTGTTCTTCTCAATAGTTGATGCAGTCAGATGTCCTCATATTCACTGTGGTCTGTGTGGCCACTTTGAACTCTTAACAAAATTTTGTTAAGTAGTACTGAAGTGGAGAAGAGTTTCTTACCGAAGTGGGTGATCCCCTCATGGCCGAGGACATGTCTTCTAGTTATAACACATCCCTTCTTTGAAAATGTCCTTCAACTCAGGATCGTAAGTCTGAACATTACCCCCAAAGTCTGTGGCATTTTCACACCCTTGAATATGCTCCTTAGACTTGTACTGGCACAAAAGTCTGGCTCTGCACTCCACGTTCCTCTTCAGGTGATGGTTTTTCCTTTCCCAGCTGCAGTGTATGGTAGGGCCACTTCAAATCCTGAAGTGATATTGGTATTTGGGGAAGTGGAACTCTGGTTGTAGGTTTTGTCCCTCATTTGTAGCCCAGTGTGATAAGAGCCTACCTTTCTTTGTTCTCAGTTGCTGCAGGGACTGATGTGCCTGGTGATAGAATGGTATTCTGTTGGCTGCAAAGTGGGAAGTTCTTCATCTCGGTACATTTTTCAAATGGCAGAGACTGTGTTTACTGTGGGAATCGCCTTACATACACCTGATCACTTTGTGTAAAGCAATGAATACCTTAAGTGGCCATTAAGTGCAGAACTTTGCTGAATTGGACTGTCTGTGTCATTTTATTAAATAAAGAGGCATCTGAAATATGATACCTAATATATTCTGTGAGCAGAGCAGCAGTTGGGGGCAAACAGAGGCAGTTGTCCTCGAAATTCAAAGTGCAGTAGCTCAGAGACAGCCATCTGTATGGATTTAGGGAATCTGAAGTTACCTGAATGCCTGGCGATTGTTTTGTAATTATCTCAGAAATGAATTATGATATTTCACAGATAATTCTCTAGCCCTTTCAGTTCTACTTTGATAAAACCTGCTAAAAATCTGGTACCTGTTTTATTGCTTGCCGGGATTAAAAAAATCCCACAAACAAACAAACAAACAAACAAAAGAGCTTGCTTTGAAAGATCTTCTTGGAAAGTAAGCGTGTGTGTGTATGTTTTAAAGATCCCACATTTTAAAGACAAACAAGGGACCGCTGAAATTTACTACAACAGCTCCACTAAAAAAATATACCATCGCTCAGAACAAAAGTAGGCAAAAATGACAGAAGCATTTGGAAGAAACAGCAGCGCCAAAGCATGATTTTAGCTATTTTGGGAAAGCAGATGCTTCTCTCTGACATGGATTCAAAATGTAGGGTATTCTGTAAGGTGGATCCGCTCATTCAGATCATTCCCTACAGCGACTTTTTCATGGCAACATTGACCAGCATATTTTTGGGGAGAAGTATTTATTGTGAGCTAATGAGAAATCTCTCTCCTGGGCAGTCACACAATTGCTAAATAACAGTTGACTTTAACTCCTGAATGCTTATTTCCAAATAATCAATATAGAATGGCAAGAATAACGTGGGAATGCAAACTTAATTTTATGTTGATATGTTGATTTTGTGTAACTAAAGAGATGCAGATTGCCAGTGAAAACCAATGCTGAAGAGTCATTTCTACTTTGGAAACGTCTCTTTACTTACAGAGAAGAGACAAAGCTGAATAGCGTGTCACCGGAATACTACCTTCAGATTGCAGAAATGGGAAAATGGACAAAGCCCCGGTATTGGGACATCCCTGACTCCTCCTGGCTTAACTTTCGTTCTGGCAACTGCAAATGACTGGGATGATCTTCCCCCATCCCTCCTGGATCTCAGCGTTGTAGGAATCACAGCTGATTTCAGCACGGACCCCTGCATTAGAACTTTCTGTGCTTGACAGGCTGGATTTGGCAGCATGAGAGTAATATGGTTTCTTTATTTGATTTTGCATTTGATTGATTGCTTTTAATGCAATTTATTTTCTTTCTTGTGGTTTAGCTATAGTTCTTGCTGATGGCAGCAATATCAATCTGTACGTCCTGTCAGCTACGGCTGGTTTATATAATTTTAAAAATAATTTTTGAATGAATGGTGATTGCTGTGTCCCTAGTCTTTAGGTTGGTTGCTATATTCATTTTTAATTTCTAGCCGCTCTGAAGAATATGGTAAAATATTGTAGCTGGATCAGGGTACAGTTGCATACAGACTTCACAGTCTCGGGGGCATACCATGCAGTTACATGAATTTTGCACTTGCGCTTACATGACTCTGGAGACACATGCTTATACCTCTTGCCACGCTGCATAATGGCACATAATGACTTGTTCAGAGCTTCCCCCCGCCGTGTTCTGTTGCTTGCTGTGGGCCCGGCCTGAGTTTCCATAACTCACAAGGCAGGGTAAGTTTTGCTCTGCACGCAGAGACCGCTGACTTCTTAGTGAACCCCCATACCTCCGCCGGCCAGGATCTGCAGGGCTTTGCTACTTGAATGCGTTGTGTTGTTTTGAACGGGGGCTCTCTTAGCTCCAGGCAGAGGACCACCTCAACAAGTTGCGTTAAGGGACTTTTTCCAATTGGAACTTTGAAGTTCTGTGAAGCCAGTTTGTGATCTAAACTTAAGAATCTTATGATGTGACGGGGCAATGTTGGAAAAATTTCTGGCAACATTACATGTTTCACAATATTTTTCCAGTAGGGAGAGTTTAATATATTTTTTTTTCTCTAATAGAAATTTTGTATCTTCATACCCTTTTTTCTTGTTTCCTCTTGGCTCTCCTTCCTCATTTTTGTTAAGAATCAGGGGTTGGTCACTGGCCCCGGAGATAATTTTGACCGCAAGATTTATTTGTGGGGAAATGTAATGACAGGAATCTGAGTGCATCCATTAGTGTTTAAAACAGTCTGATTTTCTTTCTTTGTTCTTTCGGCAAAATTCTGTGACTTCCTGTCTACCCAGAATAGTAATTTTTCTGATGGTGTTCCTGAAGAGTCTAAAGATAATGTCCTGAATAGCTTTTTGGTGGTATTGCTAGTTCTATCATGGGATCCCAGGCATTAGCTGAATTTCCGAACCGCAGAAACTCTGCAGATCAGTGCAAGGTCAGTGCTGCAGTGTACTCGCCAACAGTTCAACGGGAGGTACCAGAAAACAGATTTCTGAACCTGCTGACCAAGCTGAAGTCGGTAAGAGACTTTTGCCCTGGATCCTCAGGGATTGCTGCAGAAATACCCAAAACTCAGTGGAACAAGTGTGAAAGGTGCTTCCTGTAGAACAAAGCAGAACTTATACGAGGCTGATCGGAACTGTGGAGGTTGAGGTGTAATCGTGGCTTCTTCAAAAGTTACATTACCATGACTTTCTAATAACAAATGTGCATGTATGTTTCCCTAGCTTTAGAAGAAGAAAGAAAAAGGAGTTTCTTGAACTGAATCAAACAGCTGCTTCTCTCTGTAGTGCTGTGATTTTTGGCGGAAAGGCTTCAAACCCAAGCTCCACAGCTTCTTCCATTGTTAAGTTCTCACGATTATGTTGTTGTCTAGATGTTGGAGCCTGGTTTTCAATGGCAAATTCTGTGGTTGAACCTCATGTATCTTATTTTCTTATGTAGATTCAGAACTTTTTGTCATCATAGGAGCTAGGTGAAAAACCCTTTCTTGAGTTTGGCTGGATTAAAAATAGCTTGGATATTTTGTTTGATCTGATTTCCCAGATAAAAATATAGTTACATGAGAATAGCATTTATTTCTTTAACCTGGCCTTTCTGTGCACTCCCCAACAAATACTGGTTGCACGCTAGGAATACAAGCTTGGTAATATGTCAGTCAAAAGTGATGCCATTTAAGAGACGGTGCAAATGAACAAATAATTTCTGCTCTCTTGAACCTTCTTGAAGACAGCAATGAAGCGGAGTAAACCGAGTCCTCTAGACAACCTGCAAATGTTGGAGTAATGCAACAGCAATACCGAACATACTGAGCAAGCCTGAATGACTGGAACAGTGAGTTTAATCCTGTATTGCATACATATATTCTATACCTTTAATTGACTGCAATATTGATGCAGTAAATCATTAGTTAACTTAGCAGAGAAACCACATAAATTACTCTATGGAAGCTGAGAAGAGAAATATGAAAATCTTATTGTATATGGCCCTGTTTTATCACTGAATCCCCGTGAAATTAAGGCACTTTGATAAGATCCCTAAATGAAAAACCATAACAAAAGACAGAGCATTATTATCTGTCTGTAATCTCTCGAGCGCTTTTGTTAGACTTCAAAAGCTTTGTCTGTTACCTGTGTGCCAACTTTCCTACCTGTGAAATGTCTGCCCCTGCTGCTTTGCAAATGGCTCCGAGGAAGAGAATTTTTTCTAATGGGTATGGGAGGCTTTTTGGAGGTTCATGCTACAGCTTTATTTGTTCTAATTATATCTGACATTTCACAAGCTGCACGTTCATTATTTGATGGGCAAAACATCAAAAATAATTAGGCCGAATGATCACACAAACCCCAGCAGAAAGCTTTTTCAGGGCATGTTAGCTGCTTTTTATTAATAATTATCCCCATTAAACTTTACCAAACTATATTATAATCTCATTGCCTGCTCATCGTTATTGAACTCCTAAAATCAGGTGAGGATTTGCATTTCCTTATGAGATGAACAATGTTTACGTTTGAAAAAACTTTAGCTCGTTCAAATACAACTCATTCCTTCCTGCCAACTCGTTTTGTTTCTGGTAGAAAACAGCTATAGATTTTCCATTGTGCCAGGAGAGGTCACTCTTTCTCTTTTGTCTTGCCTGGTGCAGACTATAGTACCGTAAGAAAACCTCTTCCCTTACTGGAAAAGTAAGCATATTCCTTGAAGCATATTCCTTGAAGTACTGTTTGGATGCTGTCTGATATACGTGAAGAGTGCTGTACTGGAAGGATTAGTAACATTTTTTTGATATCAATATGGAAAAGTCTTAAAGAATTTTGTGGCAAATGACAACGCATCTCCAGCTTTCCATCAGCCATCTGGTATAATTCTAACTAAAGCCCATAATTCTGTCAAGTTCTATTACAGAATTATAAATGGAGGCTTTAAAATCAGAAACTAGAGAAGATAGCACTTAATTAAATTGTACAACTTCTATAGGAATTTTGAAAAACCCCAATGCTTTAAATTCATGTGTTAGTGACAGTCTTCTATAGTGTCCAACGTCAGAGTAATAATACATCTCAGTAGAAATTGGTAAGAATTTTTCAACCAACTGCAATTTGAGCAAACCCAAGCCGAAAGTGAGTCCTCCAGAATATCCTATCATTAAATTTATGAGGAAAAAATCCTCATGACTGAGTTCTCGGTAGAGTAAGAGCTAGAAGATCCTCAGGATGTGGTTTCTGATTAACAATCTGAGCAGGTATGAAAAAGGAAACACGTTGATAATTTCTGTTTCAAACGTTTCTTGTGTTCCTACGTAGAATAAAATTTAATGGCTTGGATAAAATAAGATCATACCCAGGCCCTCATGCCCCAGTTCACACCTAATGTGAACCAACGTCTGAGGTTCGAAAAAAAATGTGTTCGATTTCCTTGCCTTTTAATTTTTTTTTCCCATTTTTGCAATCATCCCCACTGATGTAGAAGCAAGAGAAAGAAACCCAGCAACGCCAAACCAGAGTCCTGTAAAACTGGCTAGTCACACAGTATTGCATGATTTCTGCTGGATTGGCAATCTCCCCAAACCAGGCTGTCTCATGAGGTTACTGCTTCAGTTTTGCAGACTTAAGAAATTTACAACTGCATCCAAATGGTGGAGATCTTATTTACACTCAGCTGCATGTATGGGATGTATACAAGTCTCCTCTTCCTGTTTGTATGTTTTCTGTAAGGTAAAATAGGGAAACAAAGGGCAACAGAAGCCAGTGCAAGCAACTCTGTATGAGGGTCCAAATGCCTCTTTGGCAGCTTCTTACCTAAAAATTTAGGATTCTACAATAAATGGAAAGTTAGATTTTATTCATAAATAATTTTTATGGAGGACTTGACTTGTTTTTTTTTTTTTTAAACTGTTGTTCCTCAACATTGCCAGCTTTCATGCCATGATGTATTCTGGGACCAACTGGATCTGATGGTTGAGACCTGCTGGTAAAGACACGTAATGTTAACCACAGAATACCACAGTGGCGTGATTTTCTCTCTACCTGCCTTAAAGGTTCCTGCTCAAGGGAAGAAGAGGAAGCCTGTATTAAAATGCTGGAAAAGGGAAAAGATTTTAAGGCATACAGGAAATGTGTATGAATCATACTTGAATTTGAATCCTTTGGGAAAAGCTCCTTTTTGTTTTGTTGTTTGCACCTCTGAATGAGATGAGAGCTAAGCTCTCAAGTGCTTCCAAGTATGATGATGATAGAAATAGTAAATAACAGTAAGGGCACTCTCCTCTCTCCGGGCCACCATTTCATTGTTGGGGGAGAAGATGATCGAAAGCAAACTGAAAGTACTCCATCAAATCGAGTTCCTAGCAAAGCGGAGCTGTGGCAAGCCGTTGCTCTGCCAGAGGTGTGCGCAATGGGAACACGGCCCTTTGAGCGCATGAACCGTCTGCTCTGTACTCAACACGCAGGCTGCTGGTCGTAAAAGTCAAAGTGCCTATATTGTTATATCCCTTGCTCTCTACAGGGATATATAAATATTCAGCTCGAGAGTCAGAATAATACTGCACAGAGAACACACGTTTCGGCAGTGAACTGGCTTCTCTGTTACCCTTTTGTTGACCTTTAACTTTTGCTTTCCTGCTACCTATCTATGGGAAACAGATAACTACTTTGTGGCCAGATCTATATATGATCATTTATATCTGTTTCATGAGACTCGGAGGAGCCTATTCGGGTCTAAGTTAGAGTGGAAATCTGTGCGAGAAAGACTATTACCAGAGAAGTATCTATTTTTCAACACATTCCACTGTATTCTTGAAATACCCAACCTTGTAATTGCTAGGTAGATTTAATGAGAGTATCCTACCTTTCCTAATGTAGTATCTGTTAGAATTGTAGCCTATCTTTACTAAATTTATTGCTAAAGCCTAACAAGCTTCCTCTTTACTATACTTATCTATACATTACTTCAGGCAATCTTGCTAAAAGAGTCCTTTCAGCATTGGCTGAACTGGTACTCTAATTTCTGCAATAGTGAGGACAGGTTTCGGGGTCTGGGGCAATTAAAAGAGCAGGAAGGTGAGGTGCTAACTGAGCCCCTTTCTGCATGTTATTTCAACATATTAGCTCACTGCAGGTTGACTTCTTTGTTCACATACTCTACTGTGCAATATTAGAACATGTTTCTAATCCCTGTGCACGTGTGGCATCTTCCAATTAAAAAAGTGTATATTCACTTCATTTTTGCGATGGTCCGGTATATCTGTATTGAGGTAGGCTCTCCAGGCAGTGCATTCTCTTAAAGGAGAAATCTTCCAAATTTGTTAGCATATTGTGCTGAAGATTTTCTTTGCTTTTCTTTTAAGGACTGTCTTAACCTTCCGTGGTTGCATTTCAGGAAACAGCTCTTCAGGCTCTTCCAGGCCTGAAGCGAGAGGTGTTGCTTCCTATTACCTCTGCTCTTTCGGTGACGCGACTGAACTTGCTGCTGCAATAACAATCTCCAGGCCTTCTACCAAACAGCTCCTGTCTATGTGCAAGTGCTCCGAGCTGTTTCGCAAAGTCCTGAGCTTGCGCGTACGCGAGGTCCTGTTAAAAGGGAACAGTCGCACTGCACTGGCATTACAATGAAAAGTCAGAGTGACATATGCAGCGTACCCAATATTACTTCAGTCCGTGTCCATCTGATTGATTGCCTCTGGCAATTCTTCCTCTAGCAGCCTGGAATATTTGGAAAATATTTAAATTGAACTAGCAAGAAGGTTGTAATTTTGTTTATCTAAACTCACAGTGAATTGCAAAGACATTAACATGAATGCTTTCTTTACATGCATGAATCAAATTTAAATTAGAATTAATTTAAAGTGAAGAATTAACTTCTTCGTTGATCAAATCCACATAGTCCTACAATGTGTATAGGAATGTAAGTGGAGTAGGGTTGCACAGCTAGGAGTTTGTGCTGCCTGTGGGATGTCCACAAGTGCATACTATTTGGTCCGGATTCTCAAATAAGAATATGATGTAATGGACAGGATTCTGGCTTATTTACAGCTTGAAGAAACCTGATTTAAAAAGGGTCAAAAATAAGATTTTTCCAGACGGATGAGTTCATCTGTTTGGGTTTTTTTCCTGGTGATGTTTTTGTTGTCCACACCTTACCCCCCACCCCCTAAACAAAACAAAACAACTGAAACCCCACCAGGTTTATTGCTAATCAGAATAAAACATGACATTTTTTGAGAAGGAAAGTCTTGGGAAAAAATCAGCAAAGCATGCTTATAAGCTAACTGAACCCTCTTTCCAAATCAAAATGCTTCATTTTTTTGTTCTGTGTCTGGTTTTGCTTTCTATTATAATACAATACAAAATCTTGGCAATTTTTTATAATTTGATGATAAAATAAGAAATTATGGCCTATTGACATATTGTTCCCAAAGCAACATGATATTTGTGAGCTACAACAAAAAATAAGCATCTGTTTATGCTTTGCATCAATCTAAGGCACAGATACATTTAAAAAGGTAGTCTGTATATGAAAAGCCAAATTTTCAAAGCTGTGATTCTTCACACTATTTTTCTCTGCTAAACTTTGAGTTTTAAATCAACAAAGAAATTATGTCTACCTTGCGCGATGCAGATTTTATAGTAATTCCAAAACATATTTAAATCTCAGCATCTTTACTGACAGAACTACTGTTTTAAACTTATCTGAAGAGAGAAACTATTTACATGGCAACAGCACAAGTATTATGTATCTTTAAAAGCTTCAAGTACTTTTGTGACTATAGTCCAGAACACACGGCTTCTTAAATAAAACCTCTGGGGATTTAAATAATACTACAACAGGGTGGTCTTTCACAATTTGATTTCCCTCTTCTTTTGCTTCCCAGAGAATTCCATTTAAAGTGTATTTAATTGAGGACGTTTTCTTTACTGCATTTTTCCTTTTCTTTTTTAAAGGTTTAGAGCTTTGTTCTAAGTGTTTTAACTTGTAATCAAGAAATGTGTCAAGTCTGTTCCCAATTAGCGTAGCTGATGTGAAAATTGATTGGGTCTTGGGAAAGATGGCTAAGTCTTATAAAACAACAGAACAGTCTGTAAAAGAGGGCTTGGGAACAGAGGCAAGAAGCAGCAGCAACACGAAAAATTATTAACGAGAGAAAACAAAGCAGAGGAACAGGAATCTGTACACAGATTAGAAGTGTGTTTGTAATACTTAGTAAAGGTTTAATCAACTATATCAGTTTATTATAAGGCGCTGACAGAGCTAGATTGAGAAAATTTTCTTCGCTATGACCAAGATCCCGACTTTGATGCCTGGTTTATGGTGTAGAATATCTGTCTGTGTTGGCTGAGAAGAGGAGGCGTTCGGACCCCTCAGAACAGTGTTGCAGAGTCCCTCGGGGGCAGGGGGGATGTACAGCCGTGCCAGGTGGAGGAAACTTTTCTTCTGTTTCCATTGTCTGGTTAGATCGTTTGTTTGGTCAGGAGAGGGATGCAGCTATGCTGACGTACTGTACCTTTACACAAAGGAACTCTCCTGAAGGAGCAACAGAGGCAGTTCTGTAGTGACTTTAAAGCAGAAGGAAATTCCCCTGGCATATAGTAATAATAGTTATAGTAGTAGTAATAATAATAATATAATCTAGGGAAAATTCAGACAGAAAAGGAAATAATTTTTGAGACTCTTCTATGCTGCAGATATATAGTACGTTATATAGAGGGTTATTCCTTCACATCGAACATAATGTGTTTGCAGTAAGCTGGGAAACAAGCCTGATTTGAATGTGGGGCAGAATGTCAACGCTCGACTTGGAGCTGCCAGATGTATCATCCGTTAGATAAATGCATGAGAACTTTTGACCATGGATGATGCAGAAAACCTTATGGAAATCTTTGAACAAGCAGAGTGTGCAAAACCAGCATGTTCAGCACTACGTTCCCATCCCTGTGTTACTACAATCTAATTGACTGTGTCTCATTGGCCTGTTGCTCCCAAGTTTCCCCAGCTGCCCTCTTAGTTGTGTTGGAGCAGTTACTCTTGCTGTCGGGAGCCCACGGCTGGCAGAGCCCGCCTGGCTGTTTCGGCAAGGAACCGGCACTGTGATGCACTGTGAGGTTCTGGCACTCCCCCATTTAGGGGCTTCCCACATGTGAGGTTGTCTCTGGACCTTGTGTTTTATACTCCGCCATGGACTTCTTTATGCAACTGCCCAGTCATTTTGCAACTGATTTGTATGTTGACCTGCTGGGGAGTGGCCCAAATAATTAGGCACTCTGTGCTTATTATTAGCAGTGGGAAAGGATTATATCACTGAATTGAGAACGTTTTACTGACATTTTCCTCTATGTTAGATCAGTTCAGATATGCCCATCCATGTAGGAGGCAAATAAAAGCTCAGCATATCCTGTAGGAGCCGGTGGTCCTTCTGGGCTTCCGGTCCACCCAGGCGTCTGTCTCCGTTTGTGAAAAGTTTTCATGAAGGTGGACAAAGGGGACGTAGTTTCTGCTTAAAACCTTGTGGGAATTTCACCTAAAAGAAAGTCAAAAGAGCTGGAAGCAAGGAGGGAATGAAGGCTAGAAGCAGGAGGGGAGGCTGTCGAAGGACGTGGTGGTTGAGGAGAGCTGTCGGTGTGCCGGGAGGAGGTGGATGCAGCCCAGCCTGGAGAGGCGCATCAGCCGTGGCACGGCCATGTGAAGTCCGTGTGCGCTGCAGCTTCCAGGGACATGGAAGGCGGGAGATGAGGTGCTTTTTGGCCTTCCTTCACTAAATTTATACACTTGTTTAAAACTGAACTAAACAGTCTTTGGGAAGATATTTTTTTCTGAATATTGGTGAATTAGAGCTTTTAAGAAAAAACTGAAAACCAGAACTCTCTGTTCCCTGAAAACCAGGCAAAAAAAAATTGATAAAAGAACTTCATTTCATACATGTGTCTTAAAACGCTGTAAGAAGGAGTGTAATTCTCATTATTCCCATTTCATAGGTTTGTGTGTCAAGTTGTTATTGTTACGCAGTGGAGATAAATGTTAAACTAACCTGCACCATAAAAAATAATAAAAACCCCAAGACCGCTTTTCTCTATTAGAAGATGACTATGCAGCTTTGTAAATTGGTTTGAATTGCATTTAAACATTACATTAATGGAATGACTTTGTCACTGGGAGACTGGGATGAACAATTACAAAGGTGCTGCAAACCAGAATCGGTCTAGTTTAGGCAGAAGTTATTTTATATTAAAAGTAATGTAGCTTCTACAAACCCAGGATGAAACAGTAACATTCTTGTTATTTACTGTGATTTTCCCTCAGTAATATTACTGTTGCAATCTTAAAAGTACCCAACAGAACTAAGGAGATGGTGCTATCTTAAGGTGTTATCATTAAATAATACTAAATAAATGCATTAAAATACATGCGATATATTCACCTGAAGGATTTTAATAGAGCTTCATTGACATCCGTGCTACTGCGGCAGTCTACATCAGCTGACAATCGGGTCCTCAGAATTTGATACACTGTGCCTAATATTGAAAATCTATTGGCTTTTGTCTTTAAAAATAGAGCATTTTTTCTGGTTACAAAGAGCTGTGAGGTATGTGTAAGCCTCTCAAGTCAGTAAATTGCATGTTGAAAATTTACCTTAAACTCTATTCCGGTTGTGAGTGGGTATTGTCTGATAAACTGAGCTTACCCTGAAGTGAGGTAAATATTCAGCAATCTTTATGGTATACGGTAAGAAAATAGCGCCCAGTATTAAAGCTGTGAAACAGATTAATCGTACTACCAAGGAAAACTGTTATTTACTGTTAGCTTCGTATATAGTTAGCCTAATTGCCAATGCATCGTGGGTCTGTTCCAACTGCTGGCTTAAATCAGTGGGTGGGTGGGTGGATGGACAGCAAGGGTCCTCAGGAGATATTCTGAACTTGTGAATTACTGGTGAATGAGGGGTTTATTTTTTGTCTGCTTTCCAGAATTGAATATTCCAGGAAAATATAGCTTATTTACTGTGGCTTTTTGTAAAATAAAGCTGTACAGGATCAGCTCTGAGCTTGTATAAAGAAGGTTGAAAGATCAGGTAGCGTCTCGCTGCAGGGATATTTTGTTTTTGCACAACCAGGGGATGAACTTGTACAGCCGAGACCAAAGAAGGCTTCAGCTGCTTGCCCGCTTACCGTGGCTACGCACTTGAGATACTGCCCAAGAGTTTAGAAGAGGTGAGATTTTGTTCCTGACATCTGTTTTATAATGTTCAAGCTGGTTTTAATATATTTTATGAAGGGGTTTTAGTGAGAAATATAGGAAGCACTCCACTATAATTTAGCTACCCTGATTCTCTGCAACTGTTGTTTAGTCGTTTTCATACAAACAAAAGAACCCCACAAGCATACCTTGGTCTTTTTGTTTTGCTACATCTGTCTCTTTTTGTTTTGCTACATTTGACACTTTTTGTTTTGCTACATTTGACTTTTTGTTTTGCTACATTTGACTCTTTTTGTTTATTGTTTGTTTTCCATTACTATCTAATAGCAGCAGCTGATCTTTTTCACATTGGTATAGCTAATTTTTAAAAATTAAGGCAGAATAGGCAATGTAAGAAGCTTTTTCATAGCAGTATTATCAAAGACTGGGAAAGATTTGATTGTGAGACAATTTGTACAATGTAAACACTCCTGTAAATAAGTGTTTTGAGTAAGATATTCTTGTGAATAAAAGGTTAAATAATCAACGATTTAAAGGGTTTTTTTTTGGTACAAACATCACTATGAATATGTTGGAGAGAGAAAATATATATTTAAAATCCAAATTAAAAGTTTTGTGACTGGCAGACATTCTCAGGAATGTACAGCCCCAGATTTGGCAGTAACTAATCATTGCTTTTGAAAATGGTAATACAAATGATCTAACATCAGAAAGAATCACATCTGTTCTAAAACTTCACTTTTTTTCTCTTTTAATTTGCCTCTGATGAAATGTTTCAAATGAAACTGATTTTGTAAGGAGAGGTGACAGCATGGGATAGTGGCATCCTTTTGGAACAGTCTGAAAAGTAAAGTAGCATAAATATGTGGATGAACTGTGAATGGAGGACTATATGAAACATGAAAGGCAGAAATATATGCTGCAATTATAAACATAGGCAGAAAATAGGGATACAAGCAATTAGGAGAAAGAAGTGTTAAATGCAGAAAGCAATGCAGTGGCTGGTGAGATTTATATTTGTTACGTGGTTGGTTTCAGCTGTCTTCCTACTGTTCTGATGAGATTGACTGAAAATTCATTGTGTTCAAAAGCAGTCAGAAATTCTCCTTTCTTTCCTTTCTTTCATTTCTTTTCTAGATCTGTACTGTATGTGGCAATATGGAGTTAAAAAGAACAAACAAACACCTTTTTACCTTTTTTTTTTTTTTTTTTTTTTTTTTTTTTTTTTACCAGAGCTGGGCAAAATTGTTTATTGCACAAGGTAAAAACCCAAGTTTCATTCTGTTGTGTTACAGGAAAATAAAATTATTTTTCCAATGCATTTCCACATTTTTTTTTCACCTGTTTAGTACTTGTTATCTGCTGTGGAATTTCAAGTTAATAGAACAAACCAGCCATAACCTATACTTGAATGTTTTCCTTCTTACGTTACAGTTGATTCATACAGTTGTGTCTTGCTTATGTTTCTTTGAAATCTGTTTTCCCCTGTTTTCTTTAGCTGCAATTTTGTATTATTGAATGTGAATGTTAGATGCATTCTATAAATTTGAAGAGTAGACTGATGATGTTCTAGCTCAGAAAACTCAGATTTTAGGGGTTAATGTCATCCCAGGTGTCAAAAAGGACAGTTAATGGTCAGTCACAATATACTATCATATAAAGGTACATAAAGATATAGAATATATATGTATGTAATTAATAATTATTGCATTAATTATCATAATACACAATATTGGTATTGTATATAAAATTATATATACATAATCCAATAACGATATTATAATACATAATGATACTACACCTTTGGACATACCCCACTTATCAGGTCTTAAATCCCGTGCCTGGCTACTCTTCAGACTGCACTGTCAGTGCCACAAAAATATTGTTTATATTTGACAATGTTTGAAGAAATCTTTGTTAAAACTTGGGAGTTCCTCTGTATGTGATCAAATTAAAATCATATGTGATCACAAAGTCACGTGGAATGCAGCATCGAGGTATGTGATATTCACTGTAAGTCAGGTGAAAATCAGGCACCCTCTGCCTTAAGTTTTCTGCAAAACACAAGCAGGAAACAGTATATAGTTTAAGTTGTGGTCTCTAAATCTCT
This sequence comes from Vanellus vanellus, assembly GCF_965231255.1. Taxonomy (NCBI): domain Eukaryota; kingdom Metazoa; phylum Chordata; class Aves; order Charadriiformes; family Charadriidae; genus Vanellus; species Vanellus vanellus. The sequence continues at coordinate 22,298,211 of NC_138913.1, read as the reverse complement.
CTATATAGACTGCTATAATTAGACTGCCGTTCAAACTTATAGTTTGAATTGAAGTGCTGTTCTGGGATCAAAAGAGGTTGCCTTTTTGAAAAGTGTTTTGTAGTAAATTTTTGAGGCTTAGTACAGAAACCTGGATATAAAAATGCCCGGTTTTTTGTTACAAGTGGTCAGGCACGATGAGTTTAGTGGTCCTTTCCGTCCTCAAAATCTATGGATGCATGCGATCAACTTTCCAAGGATACATATTTTTTCCAGTTTAAGCATTCTGTTTACGAAACAATGATTTTGGTCACTGTCTTTTGGGTTTTGTTGCAAAGAGTAACAAAATGGATTTGCCAACTAGTGCAATTTTTGATTAAAAATTATATCCTAGAAGCTAGAGGGGCTATTGTGCATTTTTAGTTGATTAGTAGAATACACATTTTGTGAGAAAGTCAATCTGAAACGATGTGATAAATTTATAATGTGTCACAAGATCATTTTACTTTCCAAGTGAATATGTAAGTGTGACCTCCTGGATGGTTTTGGTACACCTGAGCCTTCAATAACAAGAAGAGCTGAGAGCTCCTTTTCTCACTCCCATGTCCGCTCTTGAGAACCATCTTTTCTTGTATCCCTCCATCAGGTATCTGAAGGTGGGTCTGATAGTTACAGCAACCAGCACGAAGCAGACAATATCTCTCCTCTTAAAACTTACGTTTGGTGAAACCAATCCCCTTTGGGTTAGGAGTGATATGAATATAAAAGAGCTTGCGACTCGGTGGTTATAATGTCTCCTCACACTCACGCTGGATAGTTCTTAAATTAAGGGTCAGTAAAAACAGCAGAAACTGGCCGGGATGGGGAGATTTCCTAACAGCATGTTGCACGAGATAGGAAGAGACATTTGTTGAAAAGACAAAGGAGACTATTTCTGTCATACTGGTGAAGTCTGTTACTCATGCAAAAGTGCTGCTTGTTTTACGGCTGCAAATCTGAGTCACTGCGAAGGGAAAGCAAAAGGTCAGGGGTGAGTTCTGCTTACCACTACCTCTGCCGGCAACGTGAGCGTTATCAGCGCTCGGGGCGCAGAGGATGCTCGTGCTGAGGGAAGGTGGGCAGGGCTGGTGCTTGCCAGGTAGTTCGAGAAAACTGTGGCAAAACACTGTTGGAGGAAACAAGAGCTGAGAATTAGTACAACTGAAAACCAAATTAGTACAACTGAAAACCTCTGGCTTTTGTTCTTCATCATCTCAGTGTGAATCCCAATTCCCTCCCGAAGGTGCGGTGGTGACAGAAGTTAACTTAGATTTACTGCAGTGAGGTCAACACCAGAATCAGGCCTGTTGCCTAACCTGAGTGCAGAGCTGGAAGGGGAAAAGAATAGGGAAATATTTGTGACTGGATTTTGACTGTTCTGGCCAGTGCTGCTGGCAGAGCATCAACAAGGAGAGCGGCTCAATCAGCGTAAGAAATATGAGACAGAATTGACAATTCAGGCAGGATTAATTCTGGAGCTCTCCAAGGGTCCATGGTGGAATGGCAGCCCGACAAGCCTTGCAAATAATGCAATTTAAGTTTCCTTTGGGAGATTGGCTTGGAGTTCTCAAACTTCCTTTGGGAAGCTGGTGGAGCGTTAGCCAGCACCACCAGCTGCCCATTCCTCTACCTTCCAGGTGACAGCAGCACCTCCAGTCACCTGCTCAGCACGTCTGCTTCTGACTGCTCTCTCTGCACCCCAGGGGAGTTCCCTGTTTTTCAGAGGGAGGTTTCCTGTTCTCCTCTCTACTTCCACGTGCGTTTTCCTTTAAACTACCCTGCTTGGCTTGGTAGGTGTGCTCAGAATTTGAAAGCAAATCTGATGGGTAGAAGAAGGTGAGGGAGAACAGCACAGGAAGAGTGAAATATCGTCTCCCATTTACCCCAAAACAAAGAGAAGTCAGTCATTCTGAGAGCAGGAAAGTTCATATAGCCTGATTCGTTGTATATTTGTGCCTCAGAGTTGATGCCTCTCAAGTTGGTTGAAATGAGATAGCGTGCTTAAAACTTACAGAGGAGGTAGAAGGATTGAACAGACCTTCAGAAAGACAGGCACAGAGACACACTTATGCACATACTGTGGTCACGTGAGTCTTGTTTACCTGAAACAAGAAATGAAATTAAACTCCAGAGGAACGGGGATTGCAACAAAGAAGAAATAACTTTGATCTTTCTAGGAACATAAAACCAATCTCTCTTCTAGCAGATGTGGCTGAACATTTGAGGCACAATCTCCCAATCGCGTAGGCCAATGTGAAACAGAGGTGGTGAGAAGTGCAACTGCCAGGATAGCAGAGAGCACACCTCCCCTTTCCCCACCCTCTCATCAAAGACAGCAGCTAATCCTTCTGGCTTCCAAACAGATGTGTCTCAATCTGCTAGTCCTCCATCAACACTGGCTGAGACATCCCCTGCCTTTCCCAACCTCTGGTATTTGCAGCCGTGTTGCAAGGAGCGCATAAATCCTCCGCTCCAGAGGAGCGATGTAGATAGCAATGACATTGATAACTTCCACTTTATATCTTGGGAAGCCATCTTCTGCAAGCTGCTTCCTTTCTGCTTCTGGTGACCGAGAGAGGTTTTGTGGGCCAAATGATTTTTGGCACTGGTTTCTCTGCCAACAGTCCAAACAGTGAAGCGGGAGCATGTGAGGCTAGTTGTCGGAGCAGTAGAGTTGATGAGAACCCTCAGCTCTTGGCTGGAGAGAGCGCCCTGGCATTGCCACAGATGGGGAATGTGGTACTGCTATTTTACTCTGACTTTTACAGCGTTGGCCTTGAGCTAAAAGGAACAGAAAATTTAGGACTGTGCAGTTGTATAAATAAACGTATCTCCTCAGTTCTATTGTCATGGTTAAAGAAATATAAAGACTGATTTGGTTTAAAACCCGGATAAAGACTTTGCTCAACTTCCTTTGAAGCTCATGATAAAAATGCCACCAAATTCAGCAGCGTAGACTTAGCTGTAAATAGTAATTTGCACTGGGATGGTAGAGAGATCTTCTGTTCCCTGGGGTGGAAGGAAGGGAGAAACATGGGAGGATTATAGGTTGGAGCCAAGGGAGGCAAGGCTACCAGTAAAGAACCACCACGAATGATCAGCCCTTCTTGTTTGGGGCAGTAGAGAAGGAGCTGAGTGCGAGCACAGCATAGAGGCGATGGTGGGCGTTGGTAACGGAGCTTCAGGTAACACAACACTGAAAGCACAGTGGGCTGAAAGCAGATTTTAATGAAGAACTGATGTGGCTGCTATTGGAAGTTGAAATGGGCTGGATAGAGTTAATCACAGTTGACTTGTTCTGAGTTTGTTCCAGCGTAGCTTTTCCAGGAGCAGGAGAGGTAGATGCTAGGGTCATCTCTGATACTGCTCGCAGCTGGAGATTAGCTCCTCCAACGATGCCCTGGCTCAGCACCTTCTGTAAGTGCTTCCAAATCATTTTAATCAAAATGTCAGGTTAGTTGATCCACTTGTATTTTCACTGCTGCCTGGTGGTGCTGCCCTAGGAGGCACAATGACATTGCCAGTCGGGGTGGAGAGGCAGCCTCTGGAATGCTTTTGTAAACAGACTTGTGTTGAAGTAGTTGATTTTGGATTGCGTATCTGAGCTATTCGTTCCTCTCTCTTCCTCTACTATGGTGAGGAGAGAGGCCCAGATCTCAAAATATTTCCAGAAGAAATTAAATTGAAATTGATACAACTGCAAAATATTTTGCATAGATAAAACTATGCATTTTCACAAAACACGCTTAGAAGCTGTACTAGCTGGAATGGATTTTCATAAAGAATTGGCTTCTAACTGTTGAATTTACTATTGATTTGGTGATAAGATTCAATTTGATAATTTATAGGAGCGTATCCAGGATCATTTTAACATTTTTCATTTTTCTTTCTGTTTATAAATTGTTCACGTGTATATATTAAATAGTCATGGTTAATATTTGCTGGAAAATATTGCTAGATAAATTATTGATGTCTTAAAATAATTTTTTTTCATTTCAATGATTAAATTTTCTCTAAATGTGATTTATTTTATTTTTTTTTATACCGCTGATTCAATTCTTTATTCAACTTGGACCGTAACATAAGACTTGTCAGGAAATACTGGATGAGATTCTGATCTCCCAAAGGGATTTACAATCATCCAGCATTGTTATCTTCAGTGAAATTTTGTTGCTGTGGCTGGGGTGAGTGACTGACTCTAGTTCTTTAAGTCCGGTTTGTGTTATTTATATGTGAGGCTATTGTGTATATTTTAAAAAAGGGGGCGACTTAATGATGGAATGCTGTTGACCTTCTCCAACTAATCACATTTTAAGTCCTGACAATACTTGTATCCATTTTAGATGCCCGTATTTAAAAAGTTTTGATTTTTAAGCCTAAATGTAGCTGAGACTGTTTCACGGTTAGGGGATGCGCTGAACACCCTGTTTCCATGGCAAGTTTGAGAACAGCTTAGGATGCAACCCTTAATCCTAGAAAGCAGTGGTTTACCTTGTGATTTCTTCTTTTATTTAAATAATGGTGACAAAATTGCCACCACGCTACAGTAAAATAAAATATGTTTGAAATCGAAACAAGTGCAGAAAACCAGGTATTTCAGGGTTTTAGTCGTTCAAAGTAAGGTTTCGTGAAACACACAAATTACTGTGTAAAGTAAGTCTTGTTCCTACTAAAAGTGACAGCATAAAAAAGACATAAAATCCCGAGTAAAACTATCTCAGAAGGCTAACATTATTGGCATTCACTTTCAGCTCTTCTCAGCAGACCTGCTTGGCTAATCTGGTGGCATCGTTTGTGACATTTATCCACAGGGCATAAAATAGCGGTTTGCCACCCACCTTGAGCAGGTTGTTTTTGAAGTGTTTGAAGGCAAAACAAAAAAGTACCCTGCCATTAGTGGCAAGCTGGAATTTTATATCCGCTTGGTTTTGACAGTTATAGTTGAAGCTGTCACTTACTATTTTTTTCAGAGCCTTTAAAATGGATCTTTTTACATGTTAACATGAATACATTAAAGTGGAAAAAATCCCTGCAGCTTTACTGGGTGCCAGTTGACACATGAAGACCTCTGTATTCAGTGCACACACAGAACACATGTGATTAAAATTGCAATTATCGCTCTGCGTTAAGCATTTGAAAGCATAAATTAAAGGGGACTGGTAATCTTTTATATCCCTAGCATTTCTCATTTCCACACATTCCAGCCCAGGATCTATGCAGCCTTTAATTGGAGCACTGAAGAAAGTGAGGCAGCAAATATTGTACAGCTGTTCTTGTGATGAAAAGCGCAAAATGTTTTAACTTGCATCACGCTAAAATGAATAGTCTCCAAACCGGATTTTTTTTTTTTTCTCTCTTTTTCCAAATGTCCTTTTGTAAATCAAGGGACTAGAAAACCTCTCATATGAGAAGAAGCTGAGATAGCTGACATGGTTTAGCATGGAAAAGAGAAGGCTCAGGGGGAAATGTCATATTTTTTTAAATTGATATCTGATGGAAGGGTGTTTAGAAGATAGAGCTAGGCTACTCTCAGCGGTGTCGAGTGACAGGACAAGAGGCGGTGGGCACAAACTGAAACAGGGGAAATTCTGTCTGAACATGAAAAAGACACATTTTTTCTGCAATGGTGGTTGAACACAGGACAGGTTGCCCAGGGAGGTTGTGGGGTCTCCATCCTTGGACATACTCAAAACACAACTGGACAAGGTGCTTAGAGACTTGCTGTAGCCGAGCCTGCTTGAGCAGGAGGGTTGTACTTGATGATCTCTGGAAGTCCCTTCCAAACTCAACTGTTCTGTGATTCTGGGAACTGTGGACAGGGTACCCAGGTTTTGTAGCTAGCTTTGAAAATTGTCAGTGTGATTTCTTATATATGGGACTGGAGAGTATTTCCTGAGTCATCAGATTTATTAACTTGGCCCCAAACACACACTCCGTATCAGGAAATTCTATTTCTAAAACTGTACCATGACCTCCATTTCATAAAACATTCCTTTATAAAGAGGGAGACCTTTTGGCTGTGCTATACTACATGTGCACTCCAGTGAACTTTTTCTGTAATTATTTTTCTTGACGTTCCATGCATGTGTGAGAGTCAGTGGCTTTGTGTTCCCTTGCTGGGCTGTAGGTGAGCAGTAAAGGGTAGGTTGGCTATTTGCCTTGTGCTGGTTGCTGTAAACTGGATCAGGTGGACTCCTCTGGAAGGAAAGGGAGAGTGTTTTTCCCAGGAGCTATAGAGGAATTAGGAAAGTGGCCAACAGGAAGACCAGGGCATTGCCGAGAATAGTGATGAGGTAGTCCCACAGTTCTGATGGTCTTAGGATTTAGAGGGTTTTAGTGTGGGTCGTGCAGTCTATTGTCACCCAGAAAATTACTAGGACTTACTGGACTAGAAAACAAGTCAAGAGGAAAGGGATGTATTAGTCCAGGAGCAGATCCTTTTCAAACCTCTTTTTCTTTTTTTTCCTCTGGAAAGTTTGTTCTAACTTAGGTTCAAATAACTTTCACTTTCAAAACTCAAACGTCTTTCTGGTTCTCTGACTTTAATAAAAGGGTGGAGGGCTTCTGCCCTAGCCAAGATAATAGTCCTAAAGTTCTTTTGAACCGTATAGAGTCTTGCCTAAATTCACATCTTAGCCCACATCAATGTATAGCTGAAGTAACTTCTCCTCTTCTTCTTTTATTGACTCTCATTCATAGTCTCATGTAACCAAACAAGCCAGGCTAGTTTCCTTTTGTTGTACGTACTTTCTGAGCGGAATATGGAATGCGGTGTGTGTTGTACACAGGGTGATCCTGGTAGATAACTGCAATAAAGTATGAAGCAGAACACACAGCAACAAGGTTTATGATTTTTTAAAACCTGGCTAAAACGAGGCGTGTCAATACCCTAAAGAGCAACTTCAGTAATCAAAAAGTACTTAAACCTTCATCTTAAATTTAGATAAAGAACACCTTTTAACCCTTGTCTTTACTGGTTGGCTTCAATCAAATCACATAAATAGTACTTTGTTGGAACTTGGCTTTAGCAGGACCTAAGGAAAGCTTCTTTACTTAAATCTGTCATGGTGAACAGATGGTAATGGCTCTGTTGCATTTGGGTGGGATTGTCAAGCGTACACGGCACTGGTCTCCCCTTGTCCTGAGAACAGTGCATCTTCCATATACTTTAGAAGCACTGTCTGTCATTACAGTGGCTTTCAGAAAGCAGCTGTGCCCTTCATTCTGTTCTATTTCTACTTATTCGCCAACTGTTCTATGGAACTTTCCAATTTTCTACTTCCAATTAAATTCTAATACTGTGTTCATTTTACTTAGTCTAGGTAATAACTTTGCGATACTGTGAATATGACTGTAACATTATTTGGCTACAAAGGTAATTGAAAAGTGTATTTCATGAAAATGCCACGCTTCCTAATATCCTTTGGCTATCTTATGTGAAATCTCTTAAATACAGTGGAGCAGGAACTCCTCACTCTTGCTGGTCTTTATAACCCGGGGTATGAAAACTGGTCTGAGGAAACTGCAGCGCTGTCCAATAATTACAGCTCTCTAAGAAATATAATTTTGTCTTCTTACATACAATGGACTATTGCACTTTTTCTGGAAACCTGTAGGAGATTTCCTAATTAACTTTGCAACACCTGCTCACTTACTGCACTTATGATTCTTCATTTTTCACAGTCAACTTTATCATTCGTCCTTACAGAGAGAATTTCAGAACACATGTGTATTTACTACTGTTTACTTTGTTTTTAATTCTTTTCCTTTTTTCTTTCTTCTCAGTCTGAACATTTATCTCCTCACTTTTATATGCAGCTAAACCTGCTTAAATACAAGCATAGTCCAAAAATAGACCTGTTTAAGAATAATTTCCCTCATACCAGTCTCATGGTTTAACTGAAAGTTGAATGACTATGCTTTCTTCAGTTTGTGTCAAGGCTATATATTGAAAAATCTCTTTTAAACTACGATATAAATGTGTAAAGGAAATAAATTTACTCACATGAAAGAGATATACTAAGACGTCTTCACTGTTAATTTACCAAGTAAAAGATTTTAATAGGAAGGAGTCACAAGAGCTTGTGCTGATTCTAGCTTACATTTTGGAAGACAGCAAAAATAAATATAAAATTTTTAAATGCATTTATGGGGGCAAATTTTACAATAAATAGCTGAGAAACTTCTCATTTCTTTTGGTAGGCTTTTCCAGGAGCAGCTACAACAATGCAATCCTTAGAAAACTGCATCAGGCAGAGGGAGAGGGTGGTTAGAGAATAACAAGATGCTGTGTGTGGAGGAAGAGAAGAAAGGTTATGTGACTCACTTTCCCACTGTCACTTTCATATGATTCTTTACCATATAGGGAAGGGCTAAATTTTGTTGCAACTATTTTGTACAGCATTAATTGTCTATAAATTTCCTACTTTAAAACATCAGATCTTCTCAAAAAGGCATCCCTGAGATCTGTGTAATTAAAAATAACTGATTTTTGAATTATACTGAAATAACTGGGGCTTTGTTTGTTTCCAGAGCATGTTGAGTAATGACGCTACTGGATTTGGCGATCTGTGTTTGTGCGTGAGGGGTTTGCAATGAGTCCACATGAAGAAGTGGAAAGCGCTGGGCAATGCCGCGGGTCATTGCTGAGTGGGTCAGGGTGGTACACATGAGAAGGGGGTGGCTGGGCCTTGAAACAGAACCCAAAGGCCAACCGGACGGTGATGGACTCCTGTTGCCTGGTGCTAGTTTAAAATTTTCCCTGATGTCTGGGGAGGGAACTTGCTGGTTATATGTGTGGATGCGGGTTTTGCTTTACTGTTCTATATTATTGGCTTTAAACTCTGTATTTCATTTCTTTTGAACATACTTTTTTTTTGTGGCACCTTAAATATTTGAACACTGAGAGCTCCCACAGGGTGAATTCCTAAATTCATTTTGAAGTATTGTAGAAATTGCAGAAGAAACAGCATTGCTGAAGCTGGACTTGATCTGATGGTGCCAAAACCTTGGAGTTTCCCCTTTGGAAGCTTATCTGAGAAGGGGTTCTCAGAAAGAGAGTCTCCCAAATGTAGGTTAGAGGCTTAGAGCACGTGGGGATCAGTGACATTTACAGTTCCATCAAGAATCTCCTTGCATGATAGGAGCAGAGACAACTAGAAATTGATTCCATTTAGTCTGCCAAGAGTCCACATCTAAACGAGTGGTGTCTCATTACAAAAATGGACTAAAACTTTGTCATCACAACATAGAACAAATTATACCAGGTATTCTTCTTGTCATACACGAGCTTACCTCTGGATGACTGAAACGGGATGAAATAAATGTTACCTGAATGATAAACATTTCAGAGCTTCGTTATCCCAGTGCTCTCAATATCAGTAAAGTACAAAAATTTACCTTGAGAATAACAAATTCTTGTGATACCCAACACTATAGTTTACCTGGGTAAGACAGTTTGTCTTTCCATGTGGATTCATATCAAGTTAAGGAAACGTTCACCTGAGTGCCAGCTGGAATGATTGTGAATATATTTGACCAATCATTGTGGAAAAGACTAGACTTGGGTCATCGTGTGGGTAATTAAATAAAATGTATAGCTGACTCTGGCTCCTACTTTATGGGCTCTTGTTAAGAGTTTCAGCTCTGGCATACTGAAACTGGTTTGGGGAAATTGTTTCTGGATTTTAGATGTGGGTTTTAGACATGGTTTGAGAATCTATGTGTTCCTACTGAGGCTGTCAAAACCAATTTTTTAAAATCAAATTTAAACACTCTTCAAATGCCAGTTTAAAAGTCAGTGTAAACAAAGCTCTTTCTTCCTTCTGCAATAACATTGATGTTAACAAAGGAACTTTTAGAAAAAGGCCACTGCAGTATGATGATCAAAGCTCTGCATGGCAGGATTGTTAACAAAGTGATATGTTATTAACGTTTCTCCAGTTCAGCTTGTTGTGGTTTTGTACACTTTTTTTATTTTGTGTACTATGATTTTGATTACTTTTCAGAATAGCTCTTGTACCCCATGAATCAAGACGTACTGAGTCTTGGTGTAAGAGGACAATTTCTTATAACAGGTTTTCATGTAATAGCTGCAATTTGGGTAGTGTTTATTTCTACGCTATTTCAGTAGTTCAAGGACGTCGGAACTTCCTGCCAATGCTTTCTTTCTTGGCTGATCTGAGATGGCAGTTTGACTTTTGTCCTCTAGGCAGAGCCGCAGTTTGGTAGAAAAGGAAAGTACCGGACGATGCTGTTAAACTGGAAGAGGGTGTGCAAGGAGAGGGACAGCTATTTGAGCACTTATAAAGGAGATGAAATGCACTGCTTTGACCTAATGGATTGCTGAAATTCCTAAGGGTATTACACTTGCAAATGAAAAGTAGCCTTTGTTTTCAAAACGGTCTGGATGCCTGCTCGCCTTTCCCACTGGCACTTTGCATTTACATCCCCACGTTTGTTTATTGTCCTCCAGTATGGCAGTGTTCAGTTTTCAACAATAACTTTAATGTTTAAAGAAACAAAAGTAAGAAAAGACTGACACAGAAAAGGATGTGTAGTTTTCAGGTCACAAGAAGTGTCTACGTATATCCTTCCCCTCAGAAAAAATGCGTGAAGGTGCATCTGCTTATCTTCACGATCAATTTGAGTGAACTCAGCCCACAGGTAACTTAATCCAAACTCATGTGACCTGAGGCAGATGACAAGTACCACCAAAAGCTTATTGAAGCTTATTCTCAGTTTTGACAAAATATTTATTCATGTAATAAATGATGTGCAAAATATTGTGTGTTGGAGGAAGTGGAAAATGTTGAGTAGATTTAATTTTGCTGCAACTATTTCATACATTAATTGCTATCCATAAATTTCCTACCTTAAAATGTCAGAATTACTCAAGAAAGCATTAGCAGGACCAATATAATTTAAGGTGATTTCCTTTTCAAACAGTGCAAAGATAATTAACCCCAGGAAGAAATAATATTTTGTTGCTTATGTGTACCTATCTTGCTTATCTGTGTTATAACTTTTTATAATCAGTGCTTGTACTGCTGTGTTTATAGAAATATATTGATTTGTAGGATTTGTTTTACTATGTTGGATGAAAGTGTAATGAAAGAACAATTTTAGGCATGATTCAAAGCCCCTAAAATCAATGTGAATCTTTCTATTGACTTTAGTGGGCTTTGAATCTTCTTTAAAAATGTGCTAGTATAAAAAGTTTTGTTTCAGACTCTCTTCATAGACGGGCTTTTAGCCTGCTCTCTGATAATCCGTTGTTTTCAAAATTGTCAGGGTTACTTTTCTGCTGGAAATGACCAGTTGCAAAGCTCCTTTGTTCATTTCTAAGGTTAGATAAGCCCCCCTCCCCAACCCGTTTGAAAATTGGGCCAGCATGAAAACATGGCTTGAAAGTATTTCTTATTTTGAATGCAAAAAACTAAGAGCAGAATTTACAGAACTAGCTGTAAAGTGAAATGAGAGCTGCCTTTTCAACTCTGAAATAGTAGGTTAAAAAGCAAAATTATTTTTGACCCATTCCTAAAAGAAAACTTGAACTATCTCGTTTCCTTAGACCAACGATCTATCTGGTTTATCTTCTGATGCCTCAGAAAAAGCAGAGCGCTGTATAATGGGCAAGCATTTAATAGTAATGATTTTCTAATCTTAGGCATATAGCGGCAGACATTCCTCTTCTCAGTAGGAAGACTGATGTAGTAGTCTTATAAATTATTCTTCTAGATAGTTTAATCACAGACATCTTTTAATCCTGCCAACTTTCCTGTCTCTGTGATAGCTTGTGACATTGAGGAACACAATTAATTTACATGCAACTTGAACGACTAGGAATTGCTGCAATAAGATTTTTCTTGTGTGAAGGCTGAATAGTCATAACCTAATTAAGTGAAAAGGAGCTGACTACTCCTTTTTTTAAAAAAACCAAAACAACTGTGTATAGGTGCTTGTCTGAACCCTGTTTTGAAAAGACTGAATAAGATTGTGAGACCCTCTGTGTGCCTTTGGAAAAACTAACATTAATGTCTCCAAATATTTTTTTTTTCATCTGATTACTGACATTTCCTAATGGATTTATCATTAATTTCATGTTTCCCTTGTTACCTCCAAAGAATCAGAGATTGTGGATGCAAGAAAAAGCAAAAGCGAATTGGGAAGTCAAAATAGTGATATAGTGGAGGTTTAGAATAACAAATTGGTATTTTTTAAAAAATAGAGCGTATAAAGGTTTGCCTTATCTGCAGTCTTTTTATAAACAGGCAACTTTTTGTGTGATTTCCCATTTGCTATAGAAGAATCTGTACTCTTTCCATCACTAACTATTTTTCAGTAAAGAAAGATACACATTCCTGTCCGTTGCTGCTACATAAAGCGTGACGAGCATTTTACATCTGAAATGGCTGGATTATAGAACATGAAAAGATGTACATAGTAATTTAATGAGGAAAAAATCCAAATTCATATACTTATAAATTCAGCCCTTTCAAATTTATAAAAATTAATTACCGTGGCTTTGGAAGAACAGAAAAGAAGTGTGCAGAATTTGCTCTATTGGATGTTCATAAATGGTTGAAACTTTCCTCCTGGAAGTGGCTTTTGGCAGGAACACGGGTGTTCTCTTATGGCAACAGTCTTTGCACGAGAAAATGAAATCAAGGAGCTGGAAAGAAAGCTAAAATACTTTCACCTCCCACTGCTGGAGTTAGGTTTCCTCATTCTTTGCAGCTATGTGTAACATCTCACTTTAGGCAGCGGCATTAGTGCATCCGAGGGTATTCAGTCTGGACACAGGCTGAATCTGGAGGCTAAGGCATCCACAGCCACCAAGAGTTTTTTCCAACTCCCAGAACAAGGTGTTTCAGCTCCCGTTCTTCCTTCCGCTGGTGCTGGTGCGGCCGTGCCCGGGCGGTGATTACACAGCAAGCTGCAAAAGCAGTTGAAGGAGGCTGGGGGGGGTGGGACTGGGACAGGGATTGTTGCTTTTTAATATCCCCGGGCCTTCGAGGTGCTTTACTGTTGCTCTGTGTGAATGTGATTGCCTATACGCCTTCCATGAGCCAGCTTGTTATCACTTCCATTTAATGGAGACAAATATTTCTCTTCTTCAGTGAAAATATTGATGAAGTATTTCTTTCTTCCTTTCTTTGACATCACCTACAGAAATAAAGCTGGTTTTCCTTTCTGGTTATGACCTGTTTCTTGTTTCACCCCTTTTCTCACAAGTCGGCAAGGAACGTACTATTGCTCTGTCTCCCATCCTCAGAAGCACTAACCCACAGGTTCAGGTCAAATATATTGACATTCCCTGAAAGGAAGGTCCTTGGTTGGGTTTCTAGGGAGGGGAGTATTTGAAGCCGTCAAGTTATAACCTTTTCTGGACGTTTGTAAAAGGCAGTTCTGAAACACTTCAATTAAGATTTAGTCTTTTTCACTGCAACCAATTTTAAGGCTGATCCTGTTCTGTGTTAAACTGACTTTAAAATTAAAGTCCTTCCTGTTGAATGAAAGGTCTTTTTCCTTTATAGAATACCTCAGATTCCATCATTTTACTGGATGGACTGAAGATATGTTTTACTGTGAGGTTTTTATATGACAGAGACCATCAATAGGGTGTGACACTGAACTGTTCGATGTGTCTCTCTTACAACTTTAGTTTTGTCAGATTTTGTCAATGTCAGCATTCAGCGAATCCCCAATCCGTAGGTCACTTAGGGGTTCAAAAACAGAGCCTCAGAATGCATCTGTCCTGGTGGTTTGCCCTTCATGCTAGAGAGCCTCAAATTTAAATACCCCAAATGAATTCATACCAGCGAGCATCTAGCATTTGTGTAAATAAAAGCCCGAGTTCATAAAGCAGGCTCTGGATGTTTAAGTGGTTTTATTTTTTACTAATCTACTTATGAATAAGAAAGACAGCGTTCGCTTTTTGTTTGCCAGTTACGGCTGTGCTCCCTCTCACCCTTTGTGTTGCTGCCGGTACATGACGGTAGTGACTGCTTGTATGATTAAAACTTGAGTATTAATTCAAGTCTTAATCTTCTTTGCATGGTTGGTTACATACGGCTAGCAGCTCACTGGAAGATTATCTTGTGGCATGTTACAAAATCATAGTGTCCTGAATATGAGATGCAGATGCTCTAGGGGAAACTCTGGACCTGTTTAACTCCATGAGATTCCTATTAATTTGAAAAAGACTTGAAAGTCCTGCTGATTTTTGTTCCGGGCTCTCTTGAGACTTGTGTGTTATTTGGCAAGTCATATTCCCTCCTGTTTCTCCGTCAATAAATAGGAAGAAAATCGTATTTACCTTCTTCTTTAGCTACTATGGGAAATGCATATACAGCAAATTATATAGGCAAACTCGATTGCATCTGTTCCTTTTAAAATACATTTTATCTCTTTTCCCAATCAAAGGATGAAGTGTGTGTGCTTGTATTCCTTATGGAATCTGCCTCTAAAAATTATACGCACCCCTTTATTCAAAGCTGTTTATCTGTTGTCCCTCATTTGAACATTTTTTTCCAGTGTTCTGTGACTTTATTAATTATCTTTAGGTAAAGCGTTGTGAATTTATGTTACTTGAAGTAATCTGACTACAGTAACAGAGCAGCCTTTTACATCAACAAGCAGGGTGGCTTTTACCTGCATCCACTCTGGTAATTAACACTTAAATCTCTTTATATCTGGTCAACAGCAGGAATTGCCACATCAAATGTCTAAGCAAACAGTAGGAGCAATTACTGGCATGACAGAGTCTGCAAGTGTTGCCAGAAAAAGAAAAGTTCAATTCTTTCTTCAAAAGCAGCAGCCGTGAGTGATGGGCAGAAGCAATTTCTTAATAGCTGCCATCCATTCACTGATTAATGCCACAACAGAAGAATATGGGATTAAACATTCATTCCTGCAATTTGTTTCTAACCATGCATATAAATGTTGATCCTGATTATTTTAGCTCCTATTTCCATTTTCTGTGTTGCTGTATCAAATTTACATCGATGGTGCAGTATATCTGTTATGAGCAATGGTTCTTGTGAGTGCTTGGGAATGTAAAGGTACGTAACTACTGGGGGAGCAGAAGGAAGTAGTCGATGACTCGGTTGAAAACCCTGCCATACCATGTTGTCGGAGCGTTTGGTACTTCAGATAGTATTGAAGTCGCTGACTGATACGCTAAGTGATAATGATGGTTTGCAGAGAAATTTCTGACCCCATCATAATGATTTTCCTGATAGGCACTTCTTTGATAAATTGCCTGGTCTTAACCTGTAGTGTGAGTTTTGTCAAAGCTGACAGCAGGAATGAGTGATCTTGACATTGCTGGATGACTTATATGATAACTATTGTTCTTTCTTCAATCTCTCCAAGATTCTGAGCTTTGTTTTTTATGTGTGTATATGTATTTTTTAAAATTATCAGAAACTTTTTGTAAATATTATTTGGCTTTAGTGCTATGTGATAAATGCAGCAAATTATCTGTGCAGTCCACCTCTTTGTTCAGGCTGCCCTGAAATAATGCCGTGAACTGACTCGGATGTTATGGTCCGCAACCAGTAATTGCTAGTGCTATTGAACATACAGTTGTAGGATCTGGAAAAAATATTCTTGAGTGCCATCTGTGGGCACTTGCTAGCTGACTTCTTTCTTTCCATTCAATTCGTATCTTCTCTGCTGATTTTGAGCATTTACCTTCCATCTTGGTTCTAAGTGAACGCTGATTTTCATTTATTGAGTTACCCTTATTTACTGAAGCTACATTTGATGTAGTCTCTTACGTTTTCCTTCTTCCTGAGAAGATGCTCTGAAGAAAGAGTGAAATAGTCGTCAGAATTAGAGACGTTTTCCTAGGATGAGTTAGAAAAGGAAGCATCTTTCACAAGAAAGGGGAGAAAAAGAAACTAAACTTAGGTTCTGTCATTAAAAAGGAATGTCTCACCTGAGCCACGTACTGTGAAAACAGAAGGCATCTCATTGTGTCTCCTCCTTCCTCTGCACTTCACCGACACAGGGCCGGAGGCTTACTGTAAACCAATTAGTTTAATTAATTACAAGCACCAGAGTCCCAGCCAGACCAAATGCCAGAGGCTGGTGTTCATCTTGGTCTGTGAGGAACTGGTCTGTAATCCAGTGTTTTCCTGCGGATCTGAGCCAGCCCTGATTCTCCTTGTCGTCCAGGGATTGTGTAAAAAGCATCTGACAACTGCAGCTCCTGCATCCCGTTGGACTCTTGAGCGCTTCATGCTTACCGAGTGTCTCATACAGTGAGTGGGTGCTGGCAGAGAAAACTCAAATTGAACTCTTCTGCTCCGTTGTATTTTTGTGGCTGAAGTGTTGAGTGGTCTTCAGTGGAATTTGTGATTGCACTCTGCTGGTTTGTAACACTTTTGCTCGCAGCATAGAAAGACCTCTGGTGGCTTTGATTTCAATCACTGTCATCTATTGTGTATTTCTGCTTTCCAGTTAACTCAATCTGAAAACACCTGAGACAATTCTAACAAATAAATTACAATGGAAAATTGAGAAACCCCCAAATTTTTACAAACTTTAATTCCAAAGACCTGAGAACTTTAAGATCAACTCTGTTTTCTATCACTTAGAAATTCCAACATTGCGGGGTTTTTTCTTTAGTTTTCAACATTATCCATCATGTTTATCTCCTAATGCAATTATAAAGACTTGAAATTTTATGAAGAAAGCAAAAGCAAAGTAGTCATTAGGCAAAAAAGTTCCTGTATTTTTACACAGTTCGTATTAGTACTTCCTAAATCAAAGAGAAACCAATTTTTAATCTGCTACTTGGTCTGTTAATCTAGTTATAATAATAGTAGAAGTTAAAGGTAAAGGTGTTTAAGGTAGGTGCTTGCTACACCTGTAATTTTGAAAGAAGATAAGGTTCAGCGTGGTGTGAAGTTTGTAAATTTTAGGAAATGGTTTGTGAAGGACCAGAAGAAGGATAATTGTTGCTGTGGAAGAAGGAGCCTTGGGAAGCTTTTGCTTCATTCCCCAAACTGAGGTTTGAGTAAACAGCAGTTGAAGGATGAAGGCTAGGAGGATCTTATGTTCTTATTAGGAAGGCTGGTCCTGAAGAAGATAGGAGCAAAACTGAATGCAGCAGAGGAGAGACCAAGATAGACTTTGTGTAAAAGGCTGAAATTTGTGACACTTATTTTGCATTTTTTTTTATTTGCCAGAGGTCAAACCAGCTCAGCTGCCGATGGAGTCTCGGACTTAAAAAATGACAAAGAATGTTGGTCAGGTAAGCAAGAACTTAACTAGCTTCCAGTAGCCTATTGCATCTTTGCTGCAAATTAGACTAAAGTATTCACCACATGAGTCAAGTCGAATGGAAACAGAGTCGTCAGACATTCTGCCCTGTAGTGTATCCTTCAGGTTTTGAAAGTGTAGCTCTGAGGAATGAGTTTACCAAAAATGTTAACAGCATTACACAACAAGGGCCAGGTTTATGCAGGCTATCTTCACCATAATGGCACACAAAAGTTAGTGTCGCCTTCTAGTACTTTACAAAATACTCCTAATATAAACGTTAACACGCTGAATACTCAGTCAGCAGCAGCAGCAAAAGTCTGAATTAGTCTGGTTAAACTAATTAAAAGCATTAGGACTTTCTCTGACAATGGAGGAAGCAAAAGAGAAAGTAATGCAGTCATTGTGTCTGCCAGGAAATAGGAAAAGCTGAAACACCTGAAGAGAGAGAATCAAAATACTTGAATTAAAAAAGGAATGGATTTTTAAAAAATCTCCAGTTTTATTTTCTGCACTAACCATTGTAATGCTAAAGTGTGTGCACTACCCAATGACTTCGTAGTTGCCCTTAAAAAGGTTTAAATAGGCTCCTCTTTTCTTGATATTTATATCATTCTCATGATGATATGTGAGTGCCTTTTGGCCTCTCATGCTTACCCTTTACGAAGCGCTTGTGAGGTCTGTGTTGCTGTCCTACTTCTCTGGGAAAATTGAGATATAGAGAGACGTAGACACCTGTCCTGAGACTTAGGTTCTTAAGTGGGAACTCTGGATAGATCTCTACCGAGTCCTCTCAGGCATATTTAGTTCTAAGTCGTCTAACAACTTTATCAAGTTTTGAAACAAAACCCAGAACCTACAAGATCTTCTGTGTGAGGTTACTGCTCTGGTTAGGTTATACATCTCAGCATGATACAGGTAATTATGCAACCTTGATGGTGTTACCATTGTGGAAAGAAATATTTACAAAAGTATGCATTCAAGTTTGTGAAGAAGGTTACACATTGTTCCACTGACAACTGTGACTGCAAAGTTGTGAATTAAGAATATTTTGGGAAACTAAGAGAAAATTCTACAATCTATAAACTTTGAAAAGATGTAAAATACAGATCCTGACAGTTATCTTCCTCTGGTTTACTTTGAAACCCTCTCCTTATCACAAGAACAGCACAAATATCGTAAGAACATGTGAGCATTTGGCCAACAGGTTCTGAGGGTGTTAAAACAACCTTGGGCTCATTACTGATACATGGAAAGATCTTTGCTTCAGCAGAATCTTGAGACCTTGTGAACAGAGATCCGCCCCCCCCCCTCCCCCCCATTTTACTTTACTGCTTTATTTTCTGGAAAACTGGCCACAGCCATTTAAAATTACATTAGACAAAATGCTAGAGAGAGTGCTAACATATAGTTCTTGCACTAATTGGATGCACATAGGTGAATAAGGATGATAGCTTTTGGGTTTCTTTCTGGTAACTCCAATGTAATTAAAAATTCTGTTCTATTCTTATGCAAATAATTATATATTTTTTGCATTTGTTGATCTAGAAGAGCACAAAAATCTTTGTCTTTAATTTCTTAAATAGATTTTGTGTGTGTGTGTGTGTGGCTTGGTGCTTTCATTGCTCTCAGCCTACAGGAACTGGACTCAAAAATGCCATTAACATATATAGTAAGATGGTTGGCCCCTTCAATCCCAAGTGAAATCTTAAGAAACAGAGAATTTTGTAGTAGAGTACAAATACGGACAACAGCATGTCTATTCGGTTCTCAATATTACTGACAGAAATAAAGCTTCAGGAGATGAACGCTAGAAATAAGCAATATTAGACTAGTTCATGAGAAAGGGAGAAGGAATTCTTTGTCTCTTCTGGGGGTAATGAGCTGATGTAGCCACCTTCCCACTGAAAGAAAAGCCTATAGAAAGTGCTCCCGTACTGCTGACATGCATCCAAGAATTGTTGGTTATTGCTAAAGGACATGGACAAACCAAATAACCAGAAACACAATTCGTGGGAGATCCACACAATTCTGAATTTTAATTTTATAGACATAAATGCTTACAGAAAAAATTTGCATGCACTTATTTTATTATGTTTCCAACTGTTACCCCGAAGGCAACCCAGATAAACTGCTGAGTTGCACTAAGTGCTGAAAATACCATTGACAAGTGCAGCTTAAGAGCATTTTTACTATTTTACTATCAGTATAAATACAAAGCTATTTCAATGAATGTTCCTGTAGTCTCATATCATGTTGGCTTCAATACTTCATATTTTACTAATAAAGCCTCAGCACAGTCAAGTCTTAAAAAACTGTATCTGTGTCTATAATGATGGTACACTGATGTGTTTGTATGCGTATCTCACCCAAGCACTGAATCTGAGAAAACATGGACAGGAAACTCAGCAACTTCTCATGTTTTCTGAAAGATTCCATGAAGATACACAAAACCTTACATCAATTTTATTGCTTGTCTATGTATTTTAATTCCCACCACTATTTCTCCCTCCCTGTGGATTCTCATATGGTATAAATTAGTAGGGCACTATTGTTTTCTATGGTTATACCAAGTAGCTTCTGCTTACGATCTGTCCCTTGATGTTTCCTTTGTTTAGATGTTTTTAGTTCTGTTGCCCAAATTTTGATGAAATTTGAGCGCTGTGCAGTTATTGTATGCCATTTATTATTATATAATCTGACAAGCTGAACGTTTGATGCACATACTTAAAAAGTGGATACAGGAAAATTATGGAGGGAAAGGAAAACCTGCTCTATTAAACATTAAAATACATCGTTATTCTTAGCTGTTATAAAATCTCATCTTTTACACTTAAAAGTCAGATATTTTTCAGAATTTGTTGAGGTTGAATACTTTTGATATGGAATGATTTGAGCCCTCCTAGCTGTACGGTAGGGTTCTTTCATTTCACTTATGTTCAATATGTAAAATATTGTATCAACATAAGTGGAGATTTTAAGAAAACCTTGCTCTTCATGATTTCTCTTTTACTGGGTTCTCTCTGCAGCACAATTGTTTGCAGTTTCATAAAGATTTTGTTTGGTTTTGATTTACTGTTTTCTATCCTTAGCACGGGGAGGATGCCTGCTTTCTGGGAAGGAAAAGAAACCTTTTACCTTTGATAAGACTGAACATTCCCATATACGATATATAATTAGGGGGACAGAAGGAAGAAACACCACCAGCTGGCTTTGCATAGGATAACTTAGGTGAATGCAATGTCAAGTAAATTAGAGAGAAACATATTTTTAAGAAAAGAAAGAAAAACAGTATGTGTCTCAGTGGTCTTCTGTTTTCCAAGATCTCATTTGTGGCAGAGAGATGAGACCTAATTTTCTTCAGAGTTTCTCTATGTCTTTACACATCTTCTTCTATGAGTGACAACTAGAGGAACTAGGAACTGGTTTACACTAGACGGACTAGATTGTTTCTACTAGGATAAAGAAAACTGTTTGCGGCAGCAGGATTGATTGCCTATTGCAGCTCTGAACACATTTTTTCGGTATTCCGGTCCAGAGACTGGACACTGGAGTTCAACAGGGGAAATAATTTAGGTACTAGAGAAACTAGTTGTCAGCTTCCCAGTAACAAATAAAAATTACATGTAATTTCAGGTAAGTGGTCTTCAGTCTCTGTTTTATAGACCGCAGTGGTCCATAGGCTACTTCTAAGGGATCTGAAAATGATAACTGAGGTAAGCAAATCTGTTGCTATTTGTAGTGAATTTTGTACACAGCTCAAAGAAGTTGTAGGACTTTTACGTAGTCGTCTGACCCTATGTTAGCTTTGCTTTGCTCTCACTGGCCTCAGAATGGCAGGGTGTATGGAGGTCTTAAAAAACCATATTAATGCTCACCTTCTTGTTATGAGTGATACTGTATACCAGAAAAATAACAGTAATTAGCTGCATTTCTATTACTAGAAATCATCTTCTGTTCCACTTTCTTTTCTCGGGCTGGGAGAGTTTTAAGTTTTTAGTGCCTGCAATTTCAGGAATTGTACGTTATTAGAACACAGAGTGGCTTACGTGTACGGGACAAGGTACTGACAACTAAGGTGCAGATGTGAAAATCACAGAGAGTTTGTTAAAATTGCAGAACTCGGTGTTACAGTTCTAGTACCGTTTTTCCCACAGAGGTTTACCAGTGGAGTTTTTACCTGCATTCATATTTTATCACACAGAAACATGCCACAGAGCTGTAGTTTTGGAGGAAAAGGCGGCTGTCAGTAATATGTAGTTAGCCCTGGGGCACCAAATTCTTGGCAGTTAAATAGCTGAGAAATTCATCTCTTAGCAACTTCTATTCTCTGTTTACGGTCAATCCCGTGCCAAAGATAAAGTGCTGGGGGCTTAAAGAATTTGGAGTTGAAGTTCATTCTACACCCTTTCTCAACAAGGGTCTTGCAAAATAGGGAAAGGGAGATATCCTGTTGTGTATAAAAATAATGCTGAGTTGGTTAATATGTGTATCATAATAAACTGGTGGGTCTTACTGCAGGGATCAAGTTGGGAATTCAGTTTAGTATGGAACATTTCTCAGGAATGCCCTTGTTTGTCTTACTCCTGTTGGGGGATAGATTGCACTTTTCCAGCATAGGTGCATTTTCTTTTGATAAGGCAGTTCTGGTTTAATTCTAGAGGAATGCAGACATGCTGGGTAGAGTGTAAATTGGGACAGACTACAGTAAATACATTTCAGCTACTCCAGGTTTACGCTAGTATGGGAAGAATCTTTTCTATGCCATCTACGCATGAGCATGGAATATCTCAATGCACAGAACATTAGTCAAATGTGAACATGAGAATATTAGAATTGTGATTTATGATCTTTCAGATTTGTTGGGAACGGCATTTTGTAACTGTAGGTAGGCTGATGGGGTACATACTTTAGAAAAGCAGAATATGCTTTGTTGCTGATATGAAATCCTTGTTGGCTGGGCTGAAAAAAATTGTGGCAGGAGAGTGAAAGAAGCAAAAACTGTTTTCCAGGAAGTTGGTAATTTTTCTCTCTGCCTCTAGTAGTGTTCCTGAGGCAGATTGCCCTACTTGCCCTTCATCTGCGCACAGTGTAGTACTTTGGCTCACAAAGCCATTGTGACAAGACCCATCTGTAGAGGAGAGACATTATCTTCTGTGGAACTTCACAGAACAGAACTGAGAGGAAAGACAAAACTTGCCAACTCTATGTACATCCATTAATTTCCCAACTGAACTCGCTATCTCTGCTTGCTACTTTACCCACAACCCACCAGAAAATTTGGTAATAATGATTTCTTTTGTTACCTTCTCCTCCTTTCTCTCCCTAGTTTAAGATTAAATGACTTTTTTTTTTTTTCAGTGACTGAAATTCCACTTTTTTTTGTAGCGTAAGGTGTCAAGTGATTGATGTCAAGAAACTGTTGCACAGGTGATGAGGGTTTGACAGGGTAGGCTTCCCAACAGGGTATTCTAATGTCTTTTCTTTAGTAGTGCGTCTTCAAAACAGGGAGGAAATAAAAAAGGCCTCCTTGAAACTCTTTAAAATTATCTGATAGTTCGTGTTTGCAAAAAGAGTGCCAGTTACTTCCAGGACCTCCAGAATGTTCATGAAGTTTTCTGGGGTGTGTGTTTCATAGCTTTTTCACTAGAAAATGAAGTGACTTTTCCTAAGCTGTCTAGCTGACCCTTAATTTCTGACTGAAAGTTTTGGCACAGCAGTATGTACATGCCACAAAAGAAAAATATGTACTCCTAAATGTATTGGCACAACATACTTTGTACATAATACTTTGTATTATGTTTTAGAATGAGTTCCGTTGGCTATAAATCAATACCCTTTAAACTCTGGGAATATTCATTATAAAGGCCTTTGCCCTGGAAAGATCCTGCACCCCAGAGTACTTTACAGCGGGATGATAAAATGATGAATTTTTTTTTATAGGCAGTTACTCAGCATCTTTATATTTTGTCAATCATTTACAACAAGAAGAAAAATTAGAATGAGAGAAAGTAAAGACTGAGGTTGTATGCAAGCAGAATAGATTATGAGAGCTTGTATTGTCAGCCCCATACAATCAGGAAAAAAATTGTGCAGCTGGTTTGAAAAGTATCAGATGTTTCTTAAAAAGGGGGGCTTATCTTCTTGTTTTTCTTTTCTTTTGGCAGAGAGGATGATGGAAAAGAGGTTTCTTCAGAACAGGGTTCTTGCCCGCCATTCCTATTTATCTCCCAGTAATCCACAAAGGCTAATTCCACAGTCGGAACAAAAGCTAAACTTACTACCCTGACTCTGTCTCTGGAGGTGCTTTTCCCTTTATATTGCCAATGTGGGGAGACAACTGAGACTTGCTTCGTTAAGCTAAAGGTAGACTCTGTGAATGCGTCACAGAATTAGTGTGATAAAAGCTTGGATTCTTGAATCATCTCTTGACTCCAGGTCAAAATTCACAGAAAAACTTCAAATATAATGATGATGTTAATAGTAAAACCATAATACATAACTAAAGCGTAAGTGCACCCTTAGGTCTTTAAAGTAGTACTTTGAAGGTGGTATCCAGCTTAGAAAGTCCCTCAACTCTTTGCTGCTGAAACTGGGAGAATATACTCTGTAGAATCATAGAATCGGTGAGGTTGGAAGGGACCTTTAAGATCATCAAGTCCAACCATTAACCTACCCTGATAAAAACACCACCACTCCTAAACCATGTCCCTAAGCAGCTCATCTACCCTTTTCTTAAACACCTCCAGGGATGGTGAATCCACCACCTCTCTGGGCAGCTTATTCCAATGTTTAATAACCCTTTCAGTGAAAAAATGCTTCCTAACATCTAATCTAAACCTGCCCTGACATAACTTGAACCCATTTCCTCTTGTCCTATCACTTGTCGCCAGGGAGAAGAGGTCAGCTCCCAAAACTGGAGCTTGTACTCTGGAGAGTATTTGGAGATATGTACTCTGTACATATCTTTATCTTATGCTTTACCCTGATTATCTCTTATGGGAAACTTGGAGGCAATGTGGATATACCTTGGTATGAAAAAGTGGGAACTTTTTTCGATTCTTATGGTATAGCAATACTGTTAATAGACTGAAGAGACTCATCAGAATATCTGGTCAAGAAAAAGTATTGTACAGCAGAAACCAGGAGATGATAATCAGAGTTACTCAGCCAGACAGAAATCTGTATCTCAACCCAAAGATAGGGACACTGGGTTGTGTAAAGACACTTTCTGAAGTGCTTCTTTAAAATAACAGAAAATAAAGAAAGGTGACGCCTTGCTATTTTCAAAAGTTTTGAGTACTTCTGAAAGTTTAGATAATCGGTGCCATTAAAGCTGCTAGTGCCACGAACTAGATCTGCTTATTTCAAAATCATCTTGAAAGTGATGGATAGACTTAGGTTAGAAAAGCAGCTACGGTAAATGTGTAGGAATTATTCCACTCTGCAAGAGCTTTTTTTATTCAGTATTATGATTCTATAATTCGTGTGTACATTCTATAAATCTATACCACTGTTCATAAATATATACTCAAGATAATATTCATTCATGGTCTGATGTGTGCAATTGTTGAAATTTTTGCATGAATGTATATTAATAATACCCAAATGCAAGTAAAGCAGCTTCACGTTACAAAAACACGTTATGAAAGTAGTATCACCTTTAAAGGACACATATATAATATTTTTTAACTCTCACGGTGAATGCTGAGGATTTAGATGGAGAATTATGCATACACAGTATGAAACTATTTTTACAAATCTACTATGACCATGTCTCATCTTGTTACAAGTATGTATTGGAGGTAATCCTGCAGAAGTCAGTGCTGTAACTGTGGAGTGGTACTGACAAAACATCAAAACAATCCTATCAGTTGAAGTAGACTGAAGCCTAGTTATTATGGCTGATGTAAATGAGACCAGTATCGGGCCCAAGCTTTTAAAACCATTGGAACATGTAATAGTGATGGATTGAGTTATTCTCTTACAGCAATTTTACTATACTTTAATTCTGAAATGAAATCAACCATCACTTTCCTCATCATGAGGAAAATCAAACCCAGAGATACCCACCATCACAGTGTTCCTTCTAATGTAAGCTCGAGGGGTCACTTTTGCTTTATACTGGTTTTGTAAAACGATTTCACTACTTGTGCAAATAATATAACACCCATTCAGACCAACTCTGCTCAGTTAAATACCTCAACGTTTGCTGGGAGAAAGTGTTTGTCACCAAATGCTGTCATGGTTGCCTATTTTTGGGACAATACAGATGCTTGAGTAAGTATTGTATGGACAGCTCGAGAATGAAGATCCATCATGTCTGGAGATCCCTTTAGCAGTGTTTCCTCCTTGTAGTATACTACGTGGTTTTCTTGGACTTTTGGCGCATATGTAAGAACGATGCAAGGTGCTTGATAGAAAAAGACACACGTGGCCTCCTTTGGGGACACTCCTGCCTGCAGATGGGACAGTTTCCACCTGCAGATCGTGTTTCTGGGATTTGCTGCTCTAGCTAGCTGACAGAATTGAAGATTGCAGCTCTCGAGGTCATTCCAGAGTCTCCTGTTTCATTTCAGGTTTTGATTTTATTTAGTGGGCTTGGATGTTTGTGAAAGCAGTTTTTACGTGCTGAGGATTTTTCTGAGTTTCATTACCTGACAGGGTCTCAGTTTCATTTCTTTGAACGCTTGTGGTATTATACTCTAAATCCTTACCTTAGCCCTTAGGGGGGACGCTGAGGCCTCTCCATCTCACGTCATGTTATTTTCCGGGGACGTGAATCTCTGTGCTGAAACTAAATAGGGGGACATGTCTACATCGCAGCGTGGGACAGGCTAACACCAAAAAGGGTGAAACATACTCTCCCAGGCTCTGCACAGGGCCACAGGTTGGGGCTGTAGGAACTGCTACAGGGAATGATAATCAGGTGCTATGGAGAATGCTGGTAAATCTGTACTTGGACTGGGTGTTTTTGACATAGCTCAGTCAGTTCCAGTAATCCCTTCAAGGACTGTATTGACTCATCTGTCCCGTTACACACGTACGACTTGAGGGCTGCTGCAGGCTGGAGCTGTGTGTGTAGAAACTTTTGGGTTCCATTTTGAATATAGCACAATGCGCAGTGAAATCCAGACTTTGCTGCTGTTATAGGAAACGGTATGGCATGTGGATCTTCCCTGTAAAACATGGGAAACACTGTTGAATCCCACTGGGAGTAAGAAAGATGCAGGGGTATGGTAGATATGGTGTCTTTTCCTTCCTACTTCTTTGTTAAGAACACTCACAGGGGATGTGGGAAGCCAAAGTTCAGTCTTTTTGCTTTCTGACAAGTGGGAGGCCTACTTTCAGATCTTCTCTATTTAGATAAAAATTAAAGTTGAACTTTTATGAACACCAACCCATTGAGCAAAATCCAGGGCTTTGCTGTATCTTGTCAGTGATGTAAATCTAATTCTTTTTTCTATCAGAATCGTTAATCCAATGCAAGTCCCAGGTGGATAATTCTTAAATTGACTTATCTGGGTATTTCTTAAGTTGACCAAGATGGCATTTTTCTGAAGTCTTGGGGAGAGAAAATAATCCTGCTCTGGTTTGCATTTTTTTCTGCTCTATTTTTCATGGAAAAATAACTTACCAAAACAATTGTGTGTTTGTGTATCATAATGCGAACTCTGGCAACATGTTCTCTGTAAACTTACTGTGTGGTAGGCAAAGCTACTGTGTTCCTTAGCATTCCCCTCCCTGGCGATAAAGTCTGCTCAGGGAGCAACTCATCTTCTTTTCTGGATGGTAACAATAAATAGGAATTCCCCTCACATTCCTGGCAGAGTGAATGAGCAGAGGTC
Organism: Vanellus vanellus; assembly: GCF_965231255.1. Classification (NCBI taxonomy): domain Eukaryota; kingdom Metazoa; phylum Chordata; class Aves; order Charadriiformes; family Charadriidae; genus Vanellus; species Vanellus vanellus. Next base: position 22,271,071 of record NC_138913.1, on the reverse strand, counting down.
TGTGAATGGACTCGTATCATGCCATGCAGTGAGAGTGATTGATTGTCTTTCTCTCTGCTGGTTCAAAAGCAGTCTAAAACCCTCCAGGTTGATTTGGAACTGATATCAATACTTGGCACAAGCACACAGTATTTTCAGTTTTGGAGGCTAATTTTGGGCCGTCTGTGAAAACAGTGATCCCCTCTCTCCTTTAAAGATGTCGAGATCCAGTGCCTGAAATCCCTGCTGTACAGAACTGCAACAGCACCAACAGGGTTGGTGATCTCCTGCAGTGTATGAACATCACCTGGTAAACATTAGGAATGTCTCCTAAATAAAAGGACCGGACTAATACACGTACTGAGGGGGCTTTAATTTTCAGAACGAAATACAGTCTTCTATGAGCTATTGTGGATAAAAAGAACCAAAGCGTTTTCTTCTGGCAGTTCTCTAATTATTCTAATTGGAAAGGGAAGAGGCTGTTGTGAAGGATAACATAAACACCTGAGAGTGCACTTAAACATAAGTAGCACTGAAAAGATGCCAACTCATTCTCAAGTGTACACTTGTTGTTCTCTGAATAAAAGTTAGCCTTGAAATTTGCATAGCAAAAGGTTCGGAGTGAGTGCCAGCACCAGAGTGGAATACATTTAATTAAAGACAACAGCAAAGGTAAATGATACTCTTTTTTTTTTTTTTTTTTTTTCTTTTTTTCCTTTGCTTGATTAGGAGCTACTTGTTTCAGGGATCGGGTGAACAGAGTAGCGTTTGTTGTTTAGCTCACAAGGGCACAAAGGGAGGGAGGGATCAGAGCTTTTGGATGTTCCAAATAACAGCTGGATTTCCCCAAGCTGCCATCTGGATTGTAACTCATATCTTGGAGATAGGTGCATCCTCATGATAGCACTTCAAGACTGAAAAACTGATTGCCAGAACGGCTCATGTTCGCTCTAAAAATAGGGCCATGTAAGAAGTCTCAAGGAAATTTTCCTGTAATTAAAAAGGATTCCAGATTAAATTAAATGGTGCTAGTAAAAACATGTTGAATATTAAGCCTGGATTTGGCAGTGGGTGGTTTCTGATTTGCTGCCAGTCCCCACCCACCTTCATTTCTCCACCTGAAAGGGAACTCCCCAATGTCCTTTTTCCCATTTCTTTTGTTCTTAATATTATTTCATAAGAGGAAGTGTTCAAAACCTGACACTTACAGGAGAGTGGGAAGGAGCAGATATATAGCAGAGTATGTATATTAATGTCCGCTAATAAAAATGCCTTAAAATTCCCATTGATTCTTACCAATGGTGATTATTTGGCCAGAATTTTAAAAAATACCTGTATTAAATAGAGTAAAATTGTCTTTCAGTATTAAGCTTTCAGGATCTAATATTTTTAGATATCCATTATCTAGGTATACAGCTGTGTGGAGCTTCTCAATTTCAGTCTTACAGAATTTGTATAGGAAAGTTGCCATATTCAGTTTTTAAGGATATTTGATTGATTCTTTTCTCCACAATGATCACAGCAATATATGCTTCTAAGCCCCACGCTATTTCCTCAAATATACAGTGCAATTGAAGTCTCACAGAAAGTAGGTGTCTGTTACCTCAAATACTGTAATCAGTACCGTCAGTAACCTAGAGTTGAAGGATCTTTAAAGGATGTAGAAGTCAGCATAAATATTTTTCAGGTCTTTAAAGGTAAAGAAATATGCTTGTGCAGATATCCTGCAAAATACAGCGTTGCTTTTGTTTTTCAAGAGGTAGAGTTTGATGGAGTTCATGAGAACTTTTGACGCAGACTCCACAAAGTGTCACAGAGCTGTTGCAGAGCCTGTTTGGGTTAAACAGGGACGGCTTGGGGTGGTGGTGTCAGTCAGGAGTCTGTGGAATGCACAAGGAAATTCAGGATTTTTGATCCTTTTCTTGTCGATACTAATACGGCAAAATGAAGACTAGACCGTACCAATAGAGAAAAGGCTGAGTTAAGGCTTCTGTCAGCTCCTGCTGAGTGGCTAAATGTCACAAAACCGTTGCAACAGCTAATGTTAATCCAGGAGGTTGGTCTCTTCCGAGCCTAATGTCCCTTAGACCTGGCCTGATAGTGTCTCCCAGTGGTACTTGTGCAGAAGGTCAGGTGTCTGTGTCTGTTGGATGTACTTGAAAGTGGCTCCATTTTTGTCTTGTGTTTAACAAATAGGGCTACAAGGATGATTAGAACATCTCTTATGAGGAAAGACTGAGGGACTTGGGTCTTTTTAGTCTAGACAAAAGAAGATTGAGGGGGGAACTTATTAATGCTTATAAATACTTAAAGGGAGGGTGCCAGGGGGATGGGAACAGTCTTTTTTCAGTGGTTCCCAGTGATAGGACAAGACTTAACGGGCACAACCTTGAACATAGGAAGTTCCATCTGAACGTGAGGAGGAACTTCTTTACTTTGAGGGTGGCAGAGCTCTGGCACAGGCTGCCCAGAGAGGTTGTGGAGTCTCCCATTCTGGAGACATTCAAAACCCGCCTGGACGCCGTCCTGCGCAACTGCTGTAGGTGACCCTGCTCTGGCTGGAGGGTTGGACTAGATGATCTCCAGAGGTCCCTTCCAACCCTGACCGTTCTGTGATTCTGCAACACAAGACCAGTGCACCACATGACATATTTCACAGTAGCTCTGTTTGGCAGAGCTTGTTGGTACAAAGTAAACGAATTGCATTTTGTTTTTCTCCTACAGAAAAATATTGAAGAAAATCCCTTTTCTTTAAGAAACAGGTAAACTTGAGAGATAGAAGAAATGAATGATTCTATACAAATCTCTGAGGCTTGTTGCTGACGGTGACCTCACTGCTTAGGGTTTGAGTGCTGACTCTCAGCGGTAGATGAACTTCTGATTGTGCATTCTTTAAGGGCGTGTGAACTACATGAATATTTGCACTTGTTCCAGTCTCTGTAGGCTCACGAGAGAGCTTGCCAAGTTCATCTGGACTGCACACTTTGCTCTTGTGATCTTGCAGTGCTTTCTGGAAAAACCCTGGAGGGTTAACACATCATTTGGGGATGTAAGCTCTTAATGTTTTGTTTCAGAACCCATGAAGAAAAATAGGTAAAGAGCAAGCTCTGCTTGGGAGGAAATATCCTGATGGGATTTATAAATCCATATGGATTAATCTATCAAGTTCTGATTTATGAAATATATTATGTTGGCCAACTGTATTATTTTACTGATTCAAAAATCTTGAAATTGGTATGAAAAACAGCAATCCCTCATAACATTGGATTATGTGCCAGTGATGCGTAGCAGCGTCTCTCAAAATGCTTGATTTTTATTCACCATTTTTGTTAGTAAAATTCATGTTACCTAATATCCTCCTTAGAAAACTAGGTTAATACAGGTATACGTGATGGATAGAATACATAGCTAAATTTCTGGGCTTTTTGTGAGGGCACGTAAGGTTTACCAAGCTTTTGAATTCTTCAGTCTGAAGCAACTGTCTATCTGCCTATGAAATGCCTATTTTCAAAAAGGTAGATCTTTGATCACTCATCTTTTTAAAACCAGTGACCATATTTCTAACTGTATTTTCCAAGCGATTTTTATTGCTAGCAACTGTCAAAATAAAGGACTGAAAATCCAAGCAAAGGTTGAGGTTTTTGGACATCAGCCATTGTTTGAGTCCCGTAGTAATGCTGCAGAGGTATCACAAATGCACTATTAATGTTTTTGGAAAAAGGCCTTTCTTGTACCAGCAACAATTTCCCCTCTCTGAGAAGCAGAGTTGTAATTGCTACTATTTTAGATATTGAGTGTGTCTCTTCATACAGGATGTCTTAGGTAGTGTTACATCTTTGTCATATTTGAAGGGCTTAGATGGGAAGAGATGCTTCTGGTAATCCCTAACCTATATAAACTGCAAGAATATTTTGCTAAAGCAGCTGCTTTTTCTCTGTGAGAGCTTTAAGCACTCAGTGACAGCTACACCCTTGCTGTCTGTTTTAAAGCCTGTTCATATTGAAGAGCATTTTGCATTAGAAAAATGCGCTTGAAGAATGGCTGTGGATATACAGAATGGGGAGAGCAGAGAGAACAACGCAAGATAGAAAGGGCCATGTTGTCCCAGGTGAATGAGACTTGAGGCTAGGATGAGGAAACAGGACAGGAACCAATAGAAGAAAAACATCGTGTCACTGCCTGGATCAGAGTTGGTGCAGGATTATTATAATTTGATGCTTGTATAAGCAAACTGCAACGTACTAGTCCTTTGAAAAGATGTAAGGCTTTCCTCTGTGAGTCATAATCGTTCTCGGGGTTGTTTTTACTGCAGCACATTTTAACAACTGAAGGTAATTCATGTCTTGGTCCTGGTCCTGAACTATCCCGTTCTGCTCTGAGTGTTTACATGTTGCCTATCACGATGATACCTTAATGTCCATCACTTTAAAATTTGTCATGTGGATGTAGATGCTGAAGAAACTAAATCTACACTGCACAAAATCTCACTGAAGTATCACTGGGTCATGATTAATTGAATCTTGTATTTACAAATTGAGTCAGCAATGTGAAACAACAACCTTTATTCTTATTTTATTGCAATTACTATTGTTTTATTACATTAACACCTATGCATCGGTCACAGTTCCAGTGGGGCTGATGTGTGGGCTGAGGCAGTGTCTGTGCCCAAAGAGAATACTGGCTACAGACGGAGTAGGAGAGGGAACAGACATGTAGAAACTATTGAAGACCGATAGGTTTTATATTGTTCTACTGTATGCTTCAAGTGCTTTTTGATAATGAAGAACACGTGCTATGAAATCCGATATGTTGTTCTCGCTGTTCGAAGAGCTGAAAATCTCTTTCAGTACATTTTGTGTCTGAAATATACCTGTACGGATGATGCAGTTTGGAAAAGAAAAGTAGCATACCAAATAGCAAATTATTTTCCTTCATGATAGTGACATTACACACAAACACTGTTTCAGTGCAAGTCTAGGTGCCTCCAGATAAATCAAGAAGTAACTAAACTTGATACCAGTTCTCTCAATTTTCTGATGTCCCTGCACGAGCACATGGGGAATGGTTCAAGACTGGTACCGTGTACAGGGACCGCGTGACTAAGTGCTTCTCTGAGGGCCTTATCGCAGAGGAAAGCATAGAAATCAATTTGCCTGACCAAAGACCTGAAAAGTAAGGCAGATATTTAGGTCAATCAGCAGAAGTGGCATAGGAAATTACGTCTTTAGATCCTTACATCTTTAGCAACAAAATAAAAGGCTTAGATTTCCTTTTAATAGCAAAGTAATGGGAATTCTATCACTTGGTTCCTCATTATCTAGAAATGGAGAGGATAAAGCAGATCAAATCAGCAAGAAAGCAGAATTATTTGATTAAGTTCTATATTTTAATAACTTGTGGTCTTGAGGCTCATTGCAAAGGTCACTGAAATCAGAGGAACCCCGCTGAATTTGAAGCAGGCTCTTGAGCATTATATTAATGCTGTCTGTTCTTTTGCCCGTGTGCTTAACATTGCCGTTTGGTTCTGCCTCTTAACTGGTTGCTTCACGTAGACGTTATATATATCATCTACAAATTGAAATCTGGCAGATGAATTTGTACAGTACTTTTGGGGATCAGGCCCTAAATCAGCGTGCGTTTAGCACTCGCTGCTGGCTGACTCCAAGCAGCAACGTATGGCAGTTTTGCTCCGCAGCTCTATGCAGTTTACTGACACTGGATTCGCAGCACAGCTTTCTGCGATGGGATTTTTTCTCTTTCTCCTTTTGCAGATGACTCAATTCTTCCTGTGAAAGGGCTAAGACCGATTACAACAGGGTTCGGGCCAAATCGTCTCCCGTTTTTTCAGTGACAGCAGGAATAAGTTAAAATGAGCGATGCCATTTCCCCCTACGTATCTGTATAATCCGTCACATGGTGCCTAATCCGCTGGTTTGAGCGAAGAAACCTGCACCTCCGTATATCAATGGTGAATACGTTTCTGTATACATGATTACATAAAGGCATAGGAGTGGATATACGTTTTAAATAGATGATACTGCTCCATTTGTACACTCCTTACATATAGAACTCCTCATATGGGACAGAGTGTCTGTCTATAACTGTAAGTGTGACCCCGAGTGACCTGTTCATTATCACGACAATCAGAAATAATGCCAAATTGTTTGTGCTGGCACGGAGATTCTGTGAATGTTTGGGATAGTCATGAAATACCTCTTGTGTGTGCCACACGTTTGTAAATCCTGAATGTGATATATACATCTTGCAGGAAAAAGAAATGTGAATTGTTTTGGCTGCCGCCCAGTGTTAGTGGCAGCAAAGAAAGGAAGCTCCCATTGCATCAGCGAGGTATCTTACTGACCCCTGGTTTAAAACTGTAAAGGTATTGGGGAAGAAAAAAGCACACCTGATGGCAAGGATGTGATCTCCAAATTCCTTAAGCTGATGGGACAAGCAACTCATGTGTGAATTACCCCTCAGGCAAGGCGAGTGGCACGTACCCCGCAGGCGTCAGGGTGAGAAGGGCTGGGTGGCAGGAGAGGGAGGTGGAATAATATTCAGAAGTGCATTAGACTCTATGCGTTGGACCATTTTTGTTTCAAGGGGCTAATGAGTTCTAGCATAACTAACAGCCTAACACTTCTGTCGTAGACCTCTTCCTCAGTTCTCACCTCAATAGCAGGAACGCCTTATTTAACTTTCTTCACGTGCATTAAAAACATGAAGAAACCAAAACCCAGACATTGTTAGCTTAGCTCCATTGTAATTAGTATTTTTAGGTGCTTGTGTATGCATCCAGATACCATGTCAGGGTAACAGCTTAAAGAGGAAAAACGTAGACCTGTTACTTCCAGACCTTTCTCTTTTAGCATGAAATTCAACAAAAGGTAAAACATGCATTCCTGTGGGCAATGACTGTAGGAATGCAACAGTTCTTTAACACTGTCATATATATATGTTTCAGTACACAGAATCAAACTGTCAAAACAGTATCAGGTTTACCACTACACTGATATTTCTGAAATCACACGCACAGCTTCGGTGTTAATTCAGTTTGATTGGCAAACATTGGGGTTTTGTTTTTCTAGGTGATTTGTTTGTTTTAACTTCACATGTGCCTTCCCAAAAGTATATTCTTAATTATGGCTTGAATAACTGAAAGGCCTGAGTAATACTTACAGTCGTGCAAGTGCTCTTCATTATATGTATCAACGATATGTTGGAAGGTTTAATAACCGGTATCTTATCTCTGCACGCTTTCATATATGTACAATTCCAGCCTACACATCCAAAGCAGAGATTCTGCTTGTGTAACCCCAGCTAATGCAAATCTGGGGGCACTTACGGTGCCAGTTTTGGAAAATCCCTCAGAAACACATGCTCTGAGGAATTTTGTCTTCCCGAATAAACAACTTGGAGCTTCGATTTTTGCTCCTAATTGTTCTTCACTGATGTGTCATATTTTGAAAATCACAACCGTTAAGCGGGGAGTAGAACAACTGTGTTGAGTAACTGCTTGTCAGTGTCGAGCTCTCTCTGCTGTGTTCTTGAGTGTCAGCAAAAGTTTGCATTTGAACCTTTGGAGATAATTTCAGTTCCCTGTTGGTGTTGAGAACTGAGCGCAGCCATTAGTGAAAATGGAGGGACGGTGTGACATTCATGGGCCCAGCTGGCTAATGCACTCACCTGTTTCCAAGGTCTGAAAGGCTGAGGTTTTATTCTCCCCTAGCTCTGCAAAATGAGGAACATCTAATGGATTGTGAAAGCTAAAATGGTAGTGCGGATCTTTTAATTTCTTTCCTTGTTATTTCTTTTTTTTTTTTTTTTAAAGTACACTTTAAAGCAATCCATAAAGCCTAATGGGCAGTGCTTGAAACTCACCTGTTGTACGGTTACTACGTTGATCAGAGCCTTGCACCTCCCAGATGCGCATTGAGCTGTTAAAAAAAAAAAAAAAAAAGAGTTTAAATATGATCTTCCTGAAATTAACAAAGCAACTGAATTATGTTTCAAAAGGATTCAAGGAAATACAATTTTTGAACATCTTTGTGGTCAGGAGGAGGGGAAGTATTAGGGCTTTGTTCTCTTCTTCCTTGAGCTAGTATCATTTATGTGTAATTCCACTGCAGTCAGTGGTGTAAAATTGGAGTGAAAAAGGAAGCCAGCCCTCCACCTGTGTCTTCGGAGCAGGAAGGAACAAAGCGAGACTCATTTCACAAAGGAGTATATTCTATGTTGTGGGCAATAAGTCACGGTCTTCCTACTACCTTCAAACAAGACGGTCTCATTCTTCACCGGGAGGTGCTGTGTGAGGTTGTGTTCTCACAAGTGCAAAGTTCAAGAAGCAGAGAAAGGATCTGGTTGTTGAGCTTTAAAAAACTGCACCCCTATAATCTCAGGCTGAATTGATGCTGTACCGTGGAAAGAATACAACACTCAGACGAAGGAATGTTAACTGGACTGTGTCATCATATTCTGAGCACTTTGCTGGGATGAATAATCATCCCATGGGAACAGGAAATTTGTAGAAGTGAATGGCGTGATCATGTGGGAATGGATTGAGGTTGTAAGATCACTTTGAAATTTTAAGAGCACAGGTAATGTTGTTCTCTGGGATTTCAGACTGTACCTGTTAAAATGGTTGTCTGTGGAAAAAATATTTTTAAGAATATTGACTTCACTGTCAATTTGCATTCTTTAAGCAGGTTTCTCCGTCCCCCCAAAAAAAGCAGAGATATGAAAGAGAAATAAATCTTTTCCTAAAGTTACCAGCCAATGAACAGCCGGATTTCATACAGCGGTTCGTAGCTGAGCAAATGTAAGAAGGATATTCTACATTCTATGTGTAAGTGATCCTGTAAAAATGCTCCTTTGTAAATGGCCATTTATTGTTGGCTACTAGAAATGGTGATTTGTGGCACCTCTCAAAGATTGAGTCCGTTGTTCCATGTACTCTGTGATGGACATTTGTGTGTGTACGTTAAAACTTTGAGAGATACTGCATTTTAAGATTTTGCTGATTATGCCTGTCACACCAACTGCTTCATTGCTGATATTTTGTGGTATATCAATACGGTTCCTCAAACAGCAAGTGTAACAGCAAGTACCAAAATGCTGTAAATCTCCGAGAATACCCAGAAAAAGACCTTGTCAAGTTAGTGTCTGTGAATGGTAGTAGGAAACTAGGTGTGGGGAAAATAGCTTATGAGTTTATAAGACAGATAACTTCTGAGGGTGATATATATGTGATGCTGTATACTCAAAGATGAGCTTTTCTTCAATTTTACTGACTTGCTGCGAGGTGCTGGTGAAGCAGGATAATAGATCTTCATTGCTGGAGAAAAGTCTACTTGTCATGTGGTAAACTGTTCAGCTTCTCTTTTTGCCAGACAGGGGGACTCCTCTCATTTGTGTAACGGCTGTTTAAAATGAGCATAAGGCATGTCTATATTCCATTTACTCTCAATTTATTCTGCCAGAGTACAGTAGCAACCTTAGTGAAAATGAAAATCAAAGCCTCATCAGCCTGGAGTATCCCTTTTATTAAAGTAATGTCAAGTCATTGTGGATTCAAATACATTTTGTTGTATACCGAAGATCTTGTGCTAAATAACTGGGATATTTAACATGTCAATTCTTTTTGAGGAATCATGAACTTCGAGACATCGGAATAATACAGAGATGTATATATGACTATTAAACTGTCATGAAAAAGATTATTAAATATCCCCAGTAACTGCTGTAGAAACCAGTTCTCCACTCCAGGCTTCTCCAGATATGTAGGTCAGGCACTAGAAGCTAAACTCGGAAGCTTTTCCTGTCAAGTGGAACGAGCAGGCTGCGATGTTGCCAGGCTGGGTGCGAGAGGATTTCTCAGTTGCTCAGGGCAAGAAGGAAGTTAACTTGGGTGGTTACCAAGAACTGGAAATGGGATAAAAGCTCAGGATAGAAGGTTAGGCAGTTTGGATATGTGGCAATCAACTGTTTGAACTGTAGAGAAGAGGAAATAGAGAATTAGGACTTGGAAGAAGAGAGTGGCTGGAAGTTGATTAAATAGCCTAAACAAATCAGGTGCCTTTCTGTGCCTGGAGGAAGAGCAGCAGGAGAGAGAGACTCCAATTGATTCGTTTCCATACTGAACAAGGACTTGGCTATGCCAAGTCCATAATTGGATACCAAATTTGCCTGGGAGGATAGAGGATTTCGGAGAGGTGGTTTTAGAACCTAATTCATATGTGCCTTGGAGAATCTGATGAAAAGCCTTTGAAGTTGTCTGGCTCTGCTATAGTGATGACAGTGAAAATGAATCCCATGCATTCCCGCAGCCCTCGTGTCTGAGTTGTGTTTTAGTTAGTTTCCATTTAGTTTTTTTACATTGTCCTGTTTCTAGTCTGCCTTATCTGTGGAGCAGGGGATCTTGGAGGAGCCCACGCTGGAGGGTTAGCTCTAGCCTCTTTCTTACCTTGCAGGGTATGCTGGCCCTTTACGTTTTTTTAAATTTGTTTTTCTGGAAAACTCTGTGTATTTATGAGGTCCCGAAGAAATGAAGCTAGAGCGTACCATGTTCCTCAGCAGATAATCTCTCTGGCAGCTCCGTAGTGCACATGGCAGGTATTCAGTTTGCTGTGTCCGCTCTCTACTGTGATGGTGAGGTCCTCTCACCATTTCTGCAGCCCGTTACCTGGGTTGGGACAGGCGCAAGGCACTACGCTACACTAGTGGAGCCTAAGCTCCTGCTGCAAGGGAGGGAGGAAAGGGGGCCTTGCCCAGCTGAGAAGACAAGGACTTTACCTGAACGTACTAATATTACAATAGCATGTAGAGCTGCTGTCTTGGAGAGCTGGCGGGCACTTCATACTCGGAGGGTAAAGGGATAGGCCAGCTGCCACAAGTGCTTGCAAATTGTAAAGGCAAAGAAAGTGGGTGGCTCCATGAACTGCTCCGAGAAACTTCAAAGAAGCAAGCGGGGTAGTTCCGATTAAGAATAACGTGAAGTGGTCACAAAGAGCAGCTGCCTGGCTCGCTGCTGCCGTTCTGTACTGACCCCAGAGGGATGGAGGCTGGGGGTGGCGAGTGAGAAGAGAGGTAGGGCTTACGCTTTCTTCCTGCTTCCCACAGTGGCTCTCAGGAGCTATTGCGATGTAGCTGGGAGGGTATAATCATTGCTAATAAGAACTGGGAAACACTATTCCTTGACTTTTATCCCACTTCCTATTTCCTACACGTAAGGGCAGCTCCGCTCCACCTCAAGGAGCAACTTCATTTTTTTTGGCATGGGAAATATCTTACGATGCCATAAATAATGAATAAAGCCAGGTTATTGTAGCACTCTTACCTGAGGATCTCCAGACATCCTACAAATACCAATTAATGTTCCCGATAGCCTTGCAAAATAGAGTAACTAATCTCGTTTTCCAGTGAGGCCCAAGGAGACTGATGGTCTGATTTTTCAGTGATACTAGGATGGGTGCCTGCCATTGCTGAAAATCCAGCAATAAGTGGTTGGTCCAAGGCCACACAGCGAGTTGGTGGCAGTGGGGAGGAGAAATCCAATCCCGGCTCTCTGTCTTCCAAGCAAACCACCAGATGACATTTAAAAAGCACTTCTGGGGATGAAAAGTACTATATAATTATTGCTTCAAATATAAATATTTTCCTTTTGAAGTAAAGCTTTTCTTTTTTATTACCAATGACTTTATTAAGCCCGTGTGATCGTCTTTGTTTAAGCTGTTAGAGTGAGGATCACTGAAACCATGTAAAACATTCAGGCTCTGCATGCAAAATTTATGTAGTCAAAATACATTATCTGCAATATTGAAACATTTTCTTGTAAAAATATTGTCTCTGCAATTCACATAAGCTTTAAACAAAACAAAACAACCATTAAAAATAGCTACCCATGCACGAGCATCGCTCAGAATTGAAAACTCTTGTTACTTACATTAGTGCAGATGAATCTTGGACGGTGTCATGCCCAATTTTAATCTCGCTGTATCCTTGTATAGCTTTTTTATTGCAAAAATTTAAACATTATTGGCTTCCTCCTATAGGGCAACATCTATAACTGGTGCCAGTTCATGGCAGTGAAGTGTTTGGTGCCATGTTTGTACCTGTGGACTTTAGTTGCTGGACAAGGCGTATGGTAGGATCAGGAAAGAGAGGAGGGCAAACTGATAGCCAGTGCACAAATCCCTTAATAATCCAAATGTGGAACTGAAAACAGGAATAGAGGTGACAGCTAAAGGCATAAAAGCTAAAAGCAGGTGAACAAGAAATCTGTAGTTTTTGGTCGTAAAGTGGTGGCACCTTCGGTATGTTATTTATAACTATTTAGAGACTGGCAAGGTGATCCTGCAAATGCCAGGAAATACGAAGAGGCTGAAGTGCAGTCTTTGCCATCATTTTAAGTGTTCATTCCACACAAATGTATACTCCTTGTTACTCAAAAACCACTGATTTGTGGAAGTATTGTTTAGACAGTGATAAAATGTTAGCAGATGAAGATCACTGTACCAGTAGAGTAAGGTGTTGCCTGCAATGCTGCATGATATTGAATCAACCCGCTTCATGTTCTCCCCCACCCCCAAAAAAACCCCTTTATAATTATAATTGGAGTAAATTAATCCACTGGTTTGATTGATACCAGATCTTGGCTTGGTTCCAGGCAACTGAATCCTGAAAAGATAAAAGATATAGCGACAAAAGAAGAAAACAGATGTCTCAGAGTTGCATACAGAAGCCAAAAAATTGTTTGGTTCTTATAAACAGGGGGCAGTGTCAGGAGGAACAGATTCTGTATGGAAACAGTAAGCGTAAACAAAGGTAACAAATGGTTTCGGGGCAGTCTTTGCTGAATTGCATTCACACCTGCTGGTGCCTTATTGCCAAGCATGGATTGCGCTTATAACAGCGTTATTTTCCTCCGATGAAAAGTCGTGTGAAATAGCTATAAACTGTGTCCCACTGTGTTACCTTCAGCCTGTATTTTTAGCCATATAACGTCCCTTTGGAGCAGAGGTTAAGCAAAGTATATAATTTTTAAATGACAGCATTTTGTTTCCATTTTCTGGTGGTGTGACTGGCCAAAAGAGACACTCTGAGACCGTCAAAGTTCTGTTTTCTTTGTTTTCAAACTAATCGGTTTTCTGATTAACTTCTTTACTGGCTTCAGGTTAATCAGTTGCTGATTTCTTTTAAGTGACTTCTTACATTGCATTTGGTCTGCTTGATAATCTGCAATCAGAAAACAGTATTTATTTTTATATACAATATGAGAAGAAAGACCGTAACATAAAAAAGAGACTGTATAAAAGACGGTTCCAATCAGACCTTTGTGAAAACTACCCCTTTGACCTCTGCAAACCATAATTTATTGCAAAATATAATTTTGAGTATTGTTTTCCAGATTGTCTGTCATGCAGTATTCAAGAAATGGCAACTGTTCAGGAAAGACGGCAACAATCCTTTTTGAAATTCAAATAGACATTTCAAACAGAAATTTACTGAAATTCAGTATGTATTCACAATGAATCTTTTTAAAAAAGACTGTCAGTGTAAACTTACACTCTCAGTGTAAACCAAAACGTTTACATCATTATACTGTTCATGCAGGCAAAGTTTTTAAGTGAAAAAGTGCACAATTCAAGATATACCAGTGCTGCATATATATCGTACTTTGGAATATTTTAACTTTATTTTAAAGAGGGAGCAAAAATATCATTTTTTTTTCTAGTTTCACTCATTCTAAGCTTTTAGTCAGGTAGGTTTGTGACCTGAATATCTTCTTTTACCTTTTGTGTGGTCTTACGAATTTTATTGTGTTTGCTTTTGAGGATGTTATGATTTAGGACTTGTCAGCTGTGTGCCACTTTTTCATGGGTGTGACCTGCTTATCTAAAATATGCATTATTACTTGTTTACTAGGCCATAGAATACATATTTTTGAGAATGCTGGAGGTCTTTCACTTCAAGTATCAATCCTGCTTCAAGCAGGATTGATCTCTGTTTTCATAGTTCCTTGTGGGAAATAGAAAGTAGACAGAGTGACAACATTCTATTACAGCAAATTCACTCTGCTCTCATATCAGTTTTTACCCACTTGAAATCAAGTTTTCTGTTGACTATCACCCCAATTTGGTTGTATTTTTATAAACTATGGGTGCTGGCTTGCAGCTTCCCTTTAATCCCCTCTTTCTTTAAAAATAGCAGAATCGCTAGTACTCCTAGTTGCGGAAACAAAAGGGCTTCTGTTTCTATTGCTGGCAGGGCTGTTCCTAGCTCAGCCCACTTCACCATAGAGTACTTGAACTTTATCAGTCTGCTAATATGTGTATTGAGTCGGTTTGTTGTTTTTTTTTTTTCCCCATTGCTTTCTCAAGTTTCCCTTACCTGGGGTAATGGGGGATGGGAAACAGTAGAGAGTGAGAAAGCTTAAATAGAAGACATCAAAGGAGGCTCTGGGGAGTGCACTTCAGGGCTGCCTCCACAACACCGCATAGAATCAGGGATTCTTACACTCAGCTCAGACCCTGCTGCCTCCACTTTGGCACCTGGAGGGCCACTGGCCTTTCTTCTTCCCGTTCTTGCAGTATTGTAGCTCATAAGAATGCTCATAAATACAGATGCAGCTGGATTAGGTGTTATGCCCTCTGGAGGACTCCGGCTATTTTGGTGTGATCGTGTGTTTCTATACTATGTTTGTCAATACTCTGACTCCCAGGAAGGCACTGTAAATTGGCTCTACACAGACCTACAGCATCAGTGCTGGCACCATTTGACCTCGGTTGAGCTACACTGGAAGCAGACTACATTCATGTGACACTCGGCTTTACCTTGAAAACCTTGTTTAGAACTGAGCTTGCTCTCTGTGGGCATAGTTTGTCCCTCTAACACGGCTAACCTGCAACCAAGTCAACTGCCCATCGATTCCCTAGTTAACTGTATGAGCTAGTGAAAAGTACCTAGACAGAAAGCTGTAAAATATCTCTTAAGGTGTCATGCTGAAATGTGGTGAGACATAATTCATGGTGCATTTATAAAGAAGGCTTTGAAATCTGCCTCTGAGATCTTTAACCTTGAGCATGTCGATCATGCTGAGACCAGCTAGTTTGAGTGGTGTCAGAGTTCCCAAATACATTTTGCTTAAGGTTTTATTACCAAATCAAGGTATGGGAGGGTTGCAAGGCTTTGACGTTTTGACCCGTGGGAAGAGGAGGGAGCATTCACAGCAAGTGACCAAGAGACATGAGCTGACTTTCAGGGGCTGAAATATTTTGAGAACTAATTTGGGTTTTTTTTCTGGTTTTAATTCTCTTTTCCGGTCTTGACAGAGCTGCTTTTTCAAAGACTTTTGAAGAAAGAAAACATAGCAGAGTTCACTGGAGGATCAGAAAAAGGAGAGATATTTTTTAGGTAAGTAATGGTCTGAACGGTTTCTGGATTTTAATTTTGGGCACCTGCATCACTCGTATGGTTGTACCAAATGTCCATTCTTTGTTTTTCTTGGTGTCACGGGGCAGGTACTGCGTCTACATGAGCTGTTCTGTGAAAGGCACAGCCTACATGTTTTTTCTTATACTTTCTGGGACTTGTTACTGCTGGGCTGCTGCTGCTGCCGGCTGGTAGGCCGTACCAGCTCCTCACTGAGTTTTGCATTTAGATTTGAAAGCGGTACGGAATTTGAGGTTTTAAAAAGTATTAAAAGTATTAATAAACAAGTAGAGAAGTTATTCCACCATTATACTTGTGTCAGTGCACCTGTACTTTTCGCTCTGGCAGCCGTGGTAAGAAGATGCATCAAAGTAGGTATTCTTATATGGGAGAGGGCAATAACCATAGGAATACTTTTATACATTGCATTCCTGCTGGATTAACCACTTCAGGCAGAGTAGTGACTTTGCATGCAATAATTATTTTTCTGTGAAAACTAAGTGACAATGGGAATTTTGATAGACTGGAGAGTCAATGGGATCTACCTGAGCATCATTTTTAGAATAAGAACTTTGGCCATGAGGCTACAATTTAAAGTGAGTCACATTCCCATGTTGCTTATATTCAGGAATGTCACGTGCATTCCAAATTTTAATGAGACACTTTAAAGATATTCAGACGCTATATGAAGAGTATTAAAAGTGTGGGGATGGAAAGGCAATCAAAATTTTGTTGTGATTTTAGTTTGCCTATGGCTCTCAGAGGAATTAAATTAAAAATAAGTCTTCTTGTGGATAGCCTTTAAATCAGTTCATGTTCTTTCCTAAGTGGGATGAATGCATTATTCTCTGTTTCCAAGGAATTCTTTTGATACTAACTGTTGAGTTAAAGTTTATACAATGCAACTTCTGTGTAAGCAATATTTCCTATTGATCTTTTAATGATCCTATTAGTTTCTTTCATTCCCTTAATAGAAATTTTAGCAGTAATAAAAGATAGAATCGGGCAGTAATTAGAACTGTGATTAGTTATAGCACATGTTTCTTTACCAAAGCAAAAACCCAATAAAATGTAAATTAAAATAATGGAACTGTGTCTAGCTATCTTGAATTATATTAGAACATTCACTTTCTCTCCCTTCTAAGGATTAATATAAGCTTTAAAAAGTAAATGCTTTTATTATGCAAATTCAAATCACAGTGCAATAAGTGTATTACTTTGCAAATTGTTCTTTTCTCCCCCACAAATGATACAAAAAATGAAATGACTGTATGAAAGGATGTAGATGTTTGTGCGATCAGGTCTTGAGCCCACAAACATTCACATCAATAACCTTTGCTAATTAAAGTGGTCACGTGTGTTTCTGTGACCCTAGTCATGTGTAAAACTGAATATGATGCAGAATATGGATTTGCATAGGCGAGCTTGGGTTTTCCAATTGAGCAATGGGATCAGGGTTTTGGTCCCTGTCCAAAGCAATCTCAAAATCTCTCATTCCTGCAGAGAACCAAGCACGCTACGGTAGGTGGTAGCTGCCACCACTTTATCTCAGGTCCGAGGAATTTCACAGCATCTTGTGAGATCTTATTCATGATCATCAGATCAGGCACAGAGGTGTTTTTGGTGCCTGTATTACATGACCAGCTCTTGTGACTCTTCTTCATTTGATATGACCGTCCAGAGAAACCTGAAAGTTTTCTGAAGCTGAAAGCAATTGTCAGTGTATAGGTTCTCCATAGGTCTCCCAGCAGCTATGCTTAGTCATCATTTCCTGGCTCTTTTGATTAGAGCAGCTGTCACCAAAAATTAGCTAGCCAAGGCAAAGCTTGACTGTGCTAAATAGTGATCACATTCAAGCACAACCTCTTAAGCTTATTCTTGTTGGTGTAGAGAAGTGCTCTGTGGTCAGGAGCTGGGAGGATCCCGTGCAAAGGTGGGACTGGTGCACAGCCATACAGGGCAATGCGTTCCAGCCTGGTTCCTTTGGGCAGGAGTGACAAACCCAGCTGTGGCACAGTATTTGCGCTCTCTTCTGCTCTTGGAGCCCACAAAGGCACATTGTAATTAGCTGGCTGCTTCTGGTGGGTGGGAGAACTCGGCACAGGGGAAATCTTATGGCACAGTGCTGGGAAATGAGTCAAGCCATCAGGAAGTGAGACAGGAGCTAATTTGTGTGTGTCACAGTTTGTAAAAAATGCTTTTGAAGCTACATAAAATGGACCTGCCAGCTCATTCACACAGTGCGAAGTAAGAGAGGAAGGGGTTTGGGCAAATATGAGTTTGGGGAAAAGAGATGGGAACAATGGTTAGTCAATGTTCTCCTCTTCTTCCTCCCCCCAAAATAGTAAATACTGAAATTCCATGTATAGCTTAGCCACAGTTACTGAACCAGCCTACTCTACTGCGTACGGGGGCCATAGTCTCCGCACTGCCAGCCAGGTTTGTGCTTACAGAGAACAGAATTTAAGTTTTCAGGTTGTACAGCAACATACTCGGGTGAAGTTATACAGTCAATCTCTTTAATTTTGTGTTTCTTAGTCAGTGGAAATGTCAGCATTATCATAACTTAATAGCACAGTTTGGGCAGGCAGATTGTTGGATTTGTGCCTGCTTCATCAGTTCCGTAACCTCCTCAGCAAAGCACTTTACAGCGTAGTGCTGCTGTAACATCTCTTGTTGGAATCAATTATTTTTGCAATACCTGACCACAGTATCTTTCACATACTCATGTAAAAGTCCTGGTTGCTGAGAGCAGGTCTCCCATTTTGCCCTTGGCTAGGCTGTCTGCTGCTGCTCCGCTGACCTTTTTTCTTTTCTAGTTAAGTGCATGTAATGTTACTGGAAACCCTGGAAAGCAGAACTGAAATACTGCATTTGCTCTGATAGTATGTGCGGGTATCTATAAAAATACCGTGTTACTGATACCTGAGTAAAACTGGAATCTGTTCCTTTTTTCCCCCCGTATACCACTGGTGAATTCCTGTACATTAGAAAGATGTGCAGTCTGGCCACGGCCTATTTTCTTGTTCTATTAACATCTTTAAAAAAACCAAACAACCAAAACCAAACTGCGTAAAGAATAACGGCTGTCCTGTGGTCTGGCTGTACTTTTATTAAAGTTTTTTAACTTCTGTTGGGTTTGCTGCTGTTTGGATGGGAGGTAAGAGGGGAACCAGGGGTGGTTTGAACTAATTAGTTTCCTTGCACTCCCAGGCCCTCAGCCAAATTCCTCTAAGTTTGAGCATAAAGTTTTACGGTATATGTTTTGCTCTTTATGGAAAGAAACACCATGGGGAGCTGTACTTCAAAGAATGAAGGTCCCTTTTATGCCCTTTGAAATGTACTGGTAAACCTTCAGACAGGTTACACAGTGTGACCGCTGCTTAAGGGCTCTCTTTGAATCACTCTCTCTCGCTCAGGCTCTTTGAGGGAACGGGAGGTCTTTGGGGTGAAATTGAGAAAAGAGAAAAGGGGACCTTTTTTAGAAATCGTGAATTCCTCTAGATGTGTGTGAGCAAGACGCAGTTCCCTGCCCGAAGCAGTGTGCTGCCGGTCACCCACAAGTGCTTCTCGTGTACCTGCGCTTCTTTTGAAGAACACTGCTTCTGCATTCTCTCTTCAGCCCGAATTCTGACTGATGCTGGTAGGAGTATGGGTGTAGGCCTGGGTGTGCCTGTGGGAAAGGACTCCTGGCTTTGGCTTGAAATATTCACAAGTGTGTCTTTAGGAAGATGGCATTGTATTACTGTATTAGTACTTTCTGATAAATATATACATAGGATAACATAATTATGCACACACCTTTACTTAGCTCATGAACATATTAAAATAGAATTCTTGAATTGTCCCATAGTTCGCATGCTGCAAATCACAAACCTAATGTCTGCTCATTCACTAGTGGGAAAAAAGGCCTTTGCTTTTCCGCTGTGTTAAGAAACTTTGTGATATGGTTTGTTGCCCAAAGGGAAATGCCAGGTTTAGAAACCGCACAGCAAGGCCAGGACACCGTGAACAAAGGCCGCGCACCCATCAGCGGCCTTCCCCAGAGAAGCATTACCTGCACCGCAGCTTGCCTTTGCCTCTCTGACGGGGCTGCTTCTCCACCCTCCTGCTCGTTCATGCCAGATCCTAAAGTCATCTTTTTCAGCAGCCACTGTATGGGATGGACATCCCACAAGCAAATCTGAAGTGATATTTTTCAGCAGCTGCTGTATGGGATGGACATCCTACTAAAGGAATGGACATCCTACTAAATCCCACATAAGCCCAACTCATTTATTTGCTTCTAAAGATACCTCCTTAGCTGGCTACTTAGTTGAAGATAATTAAAGGAGAGCTGTTAATTTTGTCAGTTTTAAACATCCTGCTGCTATCTCATGTGTTTAGTAAATTGAAAGTAATTAAGGTTAGTTGGTTTCAAAAATCCCTTTCCTGTCTGTGCAGCAGAGGTCGTGCCACACAGTAATGAATTAAACACCCCCTATTTAAAATGTGGTTTTTATCATAACCCAAGCTGTTTTCTGAGATGTGAGACGTGAGACATTCTGGAGAAACGCTGGTGAGAAATTCTGTTAGTGACCTATTCTAAATATGTCATAAATTCACTGGACGTGTGTGTGTGTATTTTGTTTTCATATGATGCAGCAGGGAAATGTTGTCTTTTTCCAAGTGTACAGGTTCTTCTTTTGACTACTTCTTTTGTTCAAGAGCTGCCTCTTTGATGTGGATAGGTTGCCCGGGGAGTAGACGTGCAGGCTTGTAAAATACATGAAAAATGACCAAAGGGAGGCATTCACAGCTAAAGAAATAAAAGAATTAAAGAAGTTATAAAATATATTTTAATATGCCTTTTCCAGGACCTTGGTTGCAGAATCTAGCCCTCTTGGTATTCATAAATTATCTCAATGTAGAGCATTAACAGCCATTATGTGTGTGATAGACATGTACTTTTTCCAGTGTGGACTGTTCTTGAACTAAAGCTGCCAAGCCTACGCCAAACGGAGGTGCTGGTTTTGATATACTGGGCCACAAAAGTCATTTTTCCGGTGACTATTTGTACCCGTCAGAATAGGTTTGTATTTTTTCAGGTAAACAGCAGTTTTTCTTTATTGTCACTTTTTTTCTTTGCCCCCAAAGTGGGTTTCGGTTACCTTAATATACTGCATCAGTCTGCATTTTGTTTAAATGCACACAGACTGGTCTGGGAAAGTAGCCTGACCTGGTACAGAGGGAGAGGGGAAGGGGGTGGGAAGTGATGGAGCGATACGGAGGGATTCCCTAATCCCCCTTGTTACTGGCCTTCGTAGTATTTCGTAGTATTCTGTAGCATTTAATTTCACATAATGAATGCAAGCCCAAGGCCAAACGGTCTGAGTAACATGATCGGATACTTAACAGAGCATTTCTCCATGTTTTATGACTTTCCAGGACTCACAGCGTAGACGGTAGGAAATCCAGGCACTGAGCAGAGGAAGGGCCTTAAATTTGAGACCTAAATGCGACACAATTAGGAATCTTTATGAGGAGAAAAAGGGAAGGAGAAATAATTAAGCTTCGTTGAACAGTTTGTTCCTCAAATGACAACTTCTTTACTCCCCCCTACACTTATGTTCAGGCAGAAATGTCAGTTATTCAGTTTCCTTTGATCCCAAAGGATTTTTCTGATTGATTATCTCATATCCTGGAATGACACTTAATAATGCATCACACTGTAGTGTGATGTGTGCCCAATTTCTTAAAATATAAAATAGCACCAGGTGATGTGTCAAAAGTTTTGATGTGACTTTTCTTGGCCCAGTGTGACCAGAATATCCATTAAGCAGTTAAATAAACAGTTTATTGAAAAATCTGTGTCCTTATGAGCAATTTGCTGAAAGTAATGAGCATTACTTTCCTGAAAGCAATGAGCAGGTATCTAAACTCTGCCAGCAATATGGATTGTTTTCTTGCCTGCTGATCTGCTGATATGCTCTTACCCATCATGTTGTTTATGCTCATAAATGCAATGTGGCACTGGGAAATGTGATGGTCTTGTAAAGTACAAAATCTGGAAACAACATCTGAAAATCCCGGGAAGAATTTCTTTCCCCGGTTTTTCAGTGGCTTCTCTCAGACAATTGGATTTCCTTCTCCTTATTTGAGAATGATCTGGGAGAATAAGTCTAGAGAAGGAGGTGAAATTGTTCTCTTACCAGCAGACTGTAATTTCACTGGGCTGCTAGTTGCAAAGGTGCGTTTGTCAGCTCTTAATTGGTAATTGATATTACAGACTGCTTAATGTTTAACATGGATGATAGATTGTGCCACACACATTGTTTTAATAGTGTGAGTGCCAATAAGCAGCTCTCTCCTGTCAGCTGTGTCCCAGACGCTGCAAAAGGTTCTCTTCCAAAGTACTGCACAGTATTTCGCTTTCACCGGCTGAATATATTGACGAAAGAAGGTACTGCAGATAGTGATCAATGTTGTATGGATTAGTGCTTAATAGCTGGAGTCTTGCACCTGCCAAACTTCAAGAAGTTGATGGAAACAGGATTCATATCGCATCTCCCTACCACCCTGGAAACAGACCTGAAGGGTCAAATGGCAATGACACTGAAATTTGCTGGCCAAAGTATATAACAGCTTATCTGTTGCCAGATTCCAAGCTCTTTCCTTTCTTGTAATGGAGAAACCACGTAAATGAACTTGGTTTGGGTCAGATGTGTACGAAAATACCCATAGCAAATCAAGAACAGTGAAATATGTCTCGCCCCTGCCGTGTCTAATCTGAAGCGATGATCTTCCTTTGGATGCTACAGCTTCCTTTTCTTCTTCTTAGGAAATCCAGGCGTGTGGGGGGCTATTAGTGAAGAAATTCCGTTTCAGTTGCACATTTTTTGGCTTCACCATTAGTAGCCGGATGGCAGTCTATTTCTACCTCAGGTACCATCGCACGGTACACAAAAGCAGTGCCCTTCCTGTGTAATGTGCTGGTTGATAAGCACTGAGTCGGAATCCCTAACCGGTGGTGTACAGCGTGAAATAAAAAGCGCCAGCTGGCTCTTATAAAAGCAGTTTCCATCCGAAACTCAGGCTTCTCCATTCATGCTTAGGTATCTAAACAATCTTTCTTTCAAGAAGATCTGAACTTGTACTGCTCTCATTAAAATCAGTGGGAACTCAGCACGTCTGAAAATGGTGCGGCTTTATTATTTATGTACCTAGCTCGGGATTTAAATACCTACCTTCGGGGTGTGAAAACTGTAATAACTGTTTTCTTCAAATAGTGAGGTATGCTACAGAAAATTGTTCTCCGTTACAGGAGTCCTGCTGTCTGCAGGTGAGAATTAGGGTATCTGAACTCAAAGCCTTTAGCTTCTCTAGTGATTGACAGCTTAAAAAACCTATCTTGTCTTCAGTGGAATTTAAGCATAGGCTTAGCTTTAGGCCTGTGCTGAGGTGTTTTGTCAAACAGGGTTGTAATACTGAATCCGGATCTTATATAAGCAGATAGAGTCCTAAAGCGTGGGTTCTCGGGCCTGCTGAGCATATTCTGCAACATCCTAGGTGCAATTTCCTCTCCGGTGCATCCGATTTAGTGCTTTTATTTTCTTCTAACCCTCAATACATTAGCATTCAAACAAAATTAAAACCCGAGCCGACAAATCCAGAGGCATTATTATTTTCCCAGGTTTGTACTCGTGTGTGAAGTTGCCTTGAAAACCATTTAAGTTAGGATTCCTTCAATATTACACATTCTTTGAGTAAAGCCATCCAGAGGCATAGCACCTTGGAGGTCAGTTTGGCTGGTAGGCAGATGTTAAAAATCTGGGTTCTCTTGGGTGTTTTTAGAAAGCTTTGTGGGTTGCAGTGCTCTTAGAGACTGAGAGATGCTTTGGAGTAAAAAAAAACTCAAACAAACTTCCACTGAGATTGATCTGCCAACAGAGTTTGTTTTCTGTCAGTTTATTTATAATCTCACTGTTTTGATACAAACAAAATTGAATGACTTTCATGCAGGAAATTCTGAACCAGTAGATAATTTGAATAATTTGCTTCAGCTGCCCTTTGGATGATGCATACTTTTTAGTGTGATTGGTCACGGTGCACTTTCGGTCTTCTTTCAGCTTTGTAAAAGTAAAGGCAACACTCCCCGGTTATGTATCATTAAGGGTTTACAGCTGAGAGTGAATGTATGTGGAAATGATGGGTTGAATGATCATTGTTTAAGGAGTTGCGTTTTCAAATCCCTAATGTTGAAGTATAGTAATGCTTTTTCCGTCAGACCAGGTTGTTTAGTTGGATACATGAAATTTCCAAATCTCAGTGAACCAAGGAACTTAGGGAATGACTGGCCTTAAGATTTGTTTGATATGAGTTCCATCTCTACAGTTCTGGCTCCTGCATACACATAGGAGGGCCTGGCTGCTCCGGGACATGACGCAGTATAGATAAAATTCTGTGGAGCCTCCTGTGGAAGTGCTCCCTTTGGTTATATCCATGGAGTCCTTTGAGGCTACAGGAACAGGTTTTTTTTCCCTGTTTCACATGGGGTATTGACTCTGACAAAGAATCACAGTTTATTTCAGGCTATGTTTCTCTCATACCCTGTTTGCTTCAGCCTCACGTGAGTACTGTAGCAGTTTGGCACGATAAATTTTCCCGTGGATCTTCAGACGTTCTTATCTGAAACATTCGGACTTGAACAGCTTTGCAAAGGATCATAGACTATTTGTTACAGATTTTTTTGAATGTCTTATGCGGAAAGGTAGGATCATACCAATTATGTATGACAGGTTGTCCTAAGCCGGCCACACACAAGGACCTGTAAGACGAGTACCAAAATATGTGCCTGGCTGCTGTAGAGCAATATGGCAGTGAAACCATTCAGAGACAACTCGACTGCAAAAAGTTTTCTCGGTGTAGTCATTTTGTAGTGACCGCCGAGCTCTCCAGAATCTCATGTTTCTATGGCATTGGTGCAGGGGCAATATTCACCAGGGCCTGGTGCAGACTGGAGTGTCAGGAATAGCCAGGAAGATGAATGTCCTGTTGCAAATTGGAATGGTTTAACAAGAGATGATCTGTCAAGCGCTATGGGGGTGAGAGTGGTGAGAAAACTGTGAGCCTGAAGGCATCCATCAGAGCTGATCTTTGTTAATGATCAAAGGCGAGACTCTTACTTCCACTCCTGCTGCTTCATGCTTTGAGGGCTCGGGGTAGAAAGCCCTCAGCAACAATGTCCGCTTGCCAAAACAAAGAGGTTTTGTAGATGAACAGAAACTGGTAACAGAATTTGTGTGAACTGCACTCAGAAGTGCCCCAGAAGATAGAGATTCTCATCCTAATTCTCCTGTGTTTGGGTATCATGAGAGAGATCCCAGGATATTCCTTTAGAAGCATGGTCATAAACACCTTGGAAGATGAGCGTTAGTCTTTCAGAAAAACATTTACAAGTGTCTAAAATAAAACTCACAAAAGAAAGTGTGACAAAAGTTTAATGTGTAATGTGTAGAAATAATTAAATGATAAATATACCTGCACGTGCGCATCACCGGTTAGTTTCCCCGTGTAGTCCTGTGGCGTGCAGCACTATGGGATCTGAGCACTTCCCAAACTTATGAAATGTTCCTGTAAAGCTATTCTCTGTTGGTGATATGAAGCGCCTCCCCTTCCTTCTCCCGGGCCTGTAGTTTCAGTGCCCGTCTCTGAACCAGAGAGCATTTCCTTTTGGAACTCTGTTTCAGATCCATGGGCTGGAAATACAGTAATGATGGGATGTGCTATAGTGGCCTTTGGTAGCACCGAAGTCTGAGGTTGAGCTTCAAACTAAAATTAGGTTTTAGTATCTGGAAAGGAACTTACTTAAGCGAGGAGGAATCTTCTTAGAAAGAGTGAGTTGTCAGTACCTTGACTAATTTGGCTGTTTTAAACTACAGTGTCCTAAGCCTCTCACATGATAAACGCTCAAGTACCACCCCTCTCTGCTGAAAAGAGAAATGTTTGCATCAGCTGCTCTCAGTGTCTGACTGGGTCTCTCTGTGTCTTGTCTCTCGAGGCACCTTTCTAATTGAGCCTCAATTCATCTTCCTGCCTAAGTGGTGAATCAAGGAGAATGGAGTCTGAGTTTATAGTTGTTGTATATAGGATATATGTGTTTCTCGGTTATAGTACACTGTATAGCAGTTTTCCTATAATGTTAGAAACTAGCATATAAATGAGGAGTGGCTGTTTGCAGAGGGATCTTCATGTTTCGCTCTGTCAGACTGTTAATACCCGTTGACTACACTAATTTAAAATACGAAATTTCTGTTGGCAGTTAGGAACCTTTTCCACTTTTGAAGGTAATTAATAATACAGATGCTTTTATTTCTGTACAGTAGATATTGAATATGATGTGATACTTAATTATACTGAAGTGATGCTTTAATACATAAAGCAAACAAACAAGAACTGCTGGCAGACACCATGGGGAACCAGATGTTGAAGCTGTTATCTTGGAGGCTGCAGCTCTGAGGAATTACCCACTTAGATCCCAAGTAATATACTTCGCTTATATTTTTTTAAACAATATACATTAGTGTATTCTATATGCTACGAGAGATTCTAAAACACTTCTCCAACAATATTATTATCATTGATATGTTGTTAAAGCATACTCTTTTCTGTTATCAAAATGGCCGGTATCAAAACAGCACTGCAACCTAAACTGTACACGTTTGAATTTCGAAAGTAACCTTACTCTGATCCTCAGCAAATGACTCCAGAGCCCTCTCTTAATGTGGGAGCTGACTTCACGGTTGTGACTTGTTAGATTTCAAGGGTTTTCTGCTTTTATTGATATTAGTGGAAGAGCTTTTTGTGATGTTGCTTTTCCCTTTTCACTCTTAGTCATCTAACATTGTGCTTGCACCTCTTCATTAACAGAATAATCTTATTCTTTTTCAAATTTAGGTTGTGTGCTTTGAAAATTGCTTAGGAGATCATGTTTTTCCTTTCAAAGCTGTGAAGTGTGGAATGAGGAAGCAAACTGATTTTCTAACTGCCATTAAGATACACAGTCCTTCCCAGACAGAAACATAAATATATTCAGTGCATATCAACATTCAGTCTAGGCTCGTAGCACAATCACCTGTGCTCACAGTCGTCCAAAAGACGTGGGCTCAGAATAATCTCCATTTAAATTTTGTAATTTTGTTGCTGAAAGGATATGCATGATGATGTGGAATCAATCTCAGAATATTTTTTATTTGAGTTGGCTTCTAGTCCGGTCGTTATAGAGGTGATAGTTGCTGTTGCTGGGAGGCTTAGAACTGAGAGATCTTAATAAAAAAAATAAGCTCTTGGTGCAAATTCACTCTGATGAAGAGATCGGAATGTTGCTGGTGTTCTTATGATTGGTGTGAAGGCTAAGGATTTAGGGTAGAAGGTCAATTTTTCACTCTGAAACTCACCTCCTGACCTTTGGCAAGTGTCTGAGCTGTAAGTCCCATCTATAAAATGGAAATCGTGACACCTCTGCATGAAAGGTGTGTGTTCTGGACACGTACTTATGAAGAAACTGGCTGAAGATAAAGAACTACAAAAACACCTCTCTTAAATGGTGGAGAGCCCCTGTTTACATAATGAGGATGTCTTAAAATATCTCAGTATTAGATGGGTATGATGATATTGTAAATGATAGATTTATTACACTTGATACTGTGTTATGTATTCAATCTGATTCAAAAAAGCGAATGGGGTTATCGCTAATTGGGTTTACATTGGTCTAAGGTTAAAATGTTTAATCCTCCCCAGCTTAGAATAATGTACCTAAGTTAGCTTTTATGTCAGGTTTCTGCCTTGGGCAAATTTTTATGGACAAGTTACAGGTCTAGTATGACAAGGTTCACCAGGAAAATGCTGACACAAACTAGTGTGTTGTAGCAGTGGTGCAATAACAATGAACTCATGTGAAGCACGTATTTCCCTCAGATGTCCCCAAATGCCTAAAATAGTCTTTAAAACAGCAAAAATTGCTGATTCACTTTTTGTCATGATTATAGCCGCTCTATTGACAGCCCTATTTCACCTTAATTTTAGTGTCTGAAAGATTTGTCATCACTCATCGAAGCAGTTTTCTCTGCAAATGCCTTACATACAGGATGTTTGTCCTTGTGAGTAGAAAGAAAATGTCTAAGATCAAGGCACAGCTCTTGGCCTGCACTCTGATGGGCTCTTGATGTACATCAGACATGACCTTCCAGCATGCAGCACAGTCACTTTCATGAAATACCAAGTGAATGTTCTCTGTTTTTTTTCCATTAGATTAAGCAGAATTTATCCTGGGTCCCGCATGAGTCCTTATGAATGTCTCATCCTTTGCAAAGCTGGATAGTAATGTAAGCCCCCCTAAAAAGAAGAACGTGTACAGAAAGACCCCAAAACCTGGGGGGGGGGAAAAAAAAAAAAAGAGGAGACTGGAAGTTTTATTTCACTTTTAAGCATCTGTATCAGGTATTCTTAATGGCTCGTTTAAGAAAAGACAGCCATGATAAGGAGATAATTATAATACTGTCCTACTTTCTCAATATCATCAGTGGTACTGTGGCCATTGTCTGCTTTCCTGCTTTCCCTGGTGAGCTATAACCCTTTTCACATTCAAATAATTCTTCCCTTATAGCACCATTTTGTCCAGTATGGCTTGTCATGTAGATCAGGAGAAGTATTTGCAGTTGTTTAATATGGTGGATTGCTCCCCCAGGCCACATTTGCACAGAGACCTTGTGAAAAAACACTGGAGACTTGTACAGATGGTACATCCCGTGGGAAAAGAATTTTAAAAGCAAGAGAGCAGATTATCAGGGTCAAGTGATGCTGGTCATGTAGGCAATGCTTGTTATGAGTGGACTAAGGTTGGCATATTGGGGTAAATTTAGAACTCTCAGAGAGACATGAGAATTTTTCCACAGTAGCAACTTTGCTATGAAGATTTATTTAGCATTTGCTTCAAGAACAGCTTGTGCCTATTTTTGCATGCAACCATCTGAGACTTTGTGTAGCTGTAACCAAACTTCCTAAAGGTATTGAGCAGAGTATCAATTCAGGGATTCTTCTTCTTCTGTGAACTACCACTACAAAGAACAACCGGACCTTCAGTTCTGGATTTTTGTGGCACGTAATATAACAACTGGCTGCACATGTGTCTGTCTGGTAGGAAGAAATTTGGGGTATCAGGACAGTTAAATTTACTCTGCTGTAATAGATGGATCTGTTATGTTTACAGGCAGTCTGCTGATTTGTCTAGAAAAATAGATGAAGCCCTTTGAGTCCAATTCTGGCTGGGTTTGTATCTGTACAAATGGCAAATAAGTCAATGGAAACAAACCTATGTGTGCAATCTGTGTAAAATGCCAAACTTCTGAAAAGATGGGATAAATGACTGGATAATATGGAAAAATACAAAAACCTGTGGTTTTACATATAAATAAGGGAACACACATCATCCTCAATAGCCCTTTCCCTGAGACAAACCAAATAATTCCTCTGTATATGTAGGAAATGTGTAGATTTCCAGACAGATTTAGACTGAGAAACCAAACTATACCAAAATAAAGTGGTCACAATGAAAACACCTGGAAATGAACTCTTACAGACTTTAATTTGAATCCATCCCCATGCTATCATAGAATTCAGATATGCCAAGTTTTCTCTTGCAGGGTTTGATGCTGTTATTTATGTCCTGCAACATGCGACCTCATATGTTCAACTTGCCAGCAAAGACTGACAGATCCTGATTTGCTTGCAAGACCTGACCTCATAGTTTTGCACGGGTGCTAATTCCTTCTGCTTAAGACTGATGACCGATGACTTATGGCAAATAAGTAAAACAAAGGTCTGGAACAAGTGGAAATTGTGACCGTCTAAATGGGACATTAGATAGAGAAGAGGGGGTTCTGTAGTTTTGGAAGGACTAACCTCCTACTTCTCCTCAGTCTCGGAAAGAGGGCTCTACTTGATACCTTATGAGGTTCTCAAACTAATCTCAAGTGACCTCACCAGGTCAGAACTGAACATTCAAATTTTCCTAAGGTTCACTAACTGCCCCTTTCTCCCTAGCATCACCTTTCAGATAGGTGCAGCCTCACGTTCCAAAGCAGTGGACTCCATTCTGAGCCACCCAACTTGGTGCGAGTCAAGTTATGACCCTGCTAGGCAGGCCACTGTCTAAATTACTCGTATGAATCTGATTCAGAATCTCCCGATTCTTCTGTCATGCAAATTCAAAGCAGTGTCTTTTATTCCTTTCAGGATGCTGCGTACGTAATCCCAAATCATGTATCATACATCCTCTTCTGCTTATATACAAAGCCTTATATGCAAAGGTGGTAAAGTCCCCACTAGGGAACCTGGTTTTTTTTGGTTAGTACATTAAGGGTCTTGATAAATCAGGCCTGACCACGATCCAATCTGTGGTGTGTTGGCTAGGATGGAATTGTAGTTCTTGCCCCATTCTGAGCTGCTGGCTCTGCTGGTTAGTATGGGGACTTTTAGCCTCACATACACAGCCACGCAGATTTTTCACTCATTTACTTCCTTGAGAAGCATCGTCAGGTAGGCTTTCAGTTCCTAGCAATACAGTGAGGAACTGGTGAGACTCTGTTAAACAAAATCATGTTAAATCGTGCGGGCGAGTCCCACGGGAGTGTTCCCGTCTCCCTTCATAGCAGGTTCATCTGTGCCTGCCATTACTTACGCACTCTGTAAGACATCTGCGCAATCCGTTCCCATGTTTTAGTTCAACCCGAGGCTTCTCCGCTACAGTTTTGTCTGCTCTGGACATGGCAATCTCATGTGTAGCACTTCTGTAACTAATAATTGTAATCCTGTTCTCTGCATAAATCTCTTGCAGGCCAGGCTTTCCTTTTGGATCATCTGCACCATCTACACACTGTGGAACATAAATCCTGCTGCAAATTTTTTCTGTATTGCCTCTGTTCTACAACCTGCTTCAAGTACAAGAACCAAACCTGGGCACAGTACTGCAGCTGAAGCCTCACCAGGGCTGAAGGTGAGAAAAGGCTAGATAATATAGTATTTTTAGAATATATTCCTGTTTATACATACCAGTGTGATAGTGTCCATGATAAAGGTGATTGCTATTCTGCTTTCTACCAACCGTGGCCCCTTTGCTGGGTTTGTAGGACAGTTCTTCATCCTTCCCTTGTCCAGCTGACTGTTTCTGTGTAAGTGTTAGAGCCTTACATCCATTCTCATTATAGATTTTCTTAATTCCCTGTGTACTTGCACAGGATAAGGATACAATTTAGCCCTAATGAGCGCTTGTAAATATTTTCTTATACATTTCCCTTAAGTGCAAACCAGTAAATCTTCGAAGTCCAACAGATTGGCACATCATGACCAGGAATTCCCTGGAAACTAATGCAACTGCTGTTGTGCCTGCTGTTCAGCCTTAGCAATTTATGCAAGAAAAAGATGTCAGCAAAAAATTAAGGGGTACATTCCTATGCATTTTCTTCATATTGCAAACAGGCTGAAGTCATACTGTAAAACCCACTCCATTTAGACACAGTCATAGTCCTATATAAATCCCACTATAATAACCTGATTCCAATGAAGAACTGATGTATGGAAATACAGGGCAAAAATCCTGATATTTCAGAAGTAGGAGCTTTGTAAGACTCACATACCCAGAAAAGATCTAAAGACGCTAATACTTTATCAAGTAATACAAAGAGCACCTGTTGGCAGGTTGTCCTCTGCTGGTTGTGCTATGTTTTTAGTAAATGGTGTAGGATAGTTCACAGAAACTATACAGACATAGAATTTACCTATCCTTCTGGGGACTTCACAATTTTAAAACAAAGGTAGGTATGAAAAGTAATTAGTTTCCACAGGTGGTAACTGCACTTTTAAAACTCAGGCTCCCTCATTAGAAGGACGAAGATTATACGATACCATCTTAATATGATAATTCACTTGGTCGTGTTACTTATTTTGTATTCTTCCATCTTTTTGGTTTGAATATGGATCTAATTGAATGGTTACTTTCACTCTATCTAGATGGCGAGTTCATTGGTAAGCAATGGAAATGACATAGTAACTCACATTAACAGGACTACATAATTTCCTGATAACTCCAATTATCTTCTGTCATCCCTGTAATGTAATTAAAATGTTTAATTGTTTTCTTTAGCTAAGAAAAGGTTATAAAAGCTATAACAATTTGTGTGGACTTAATGACTGGCTGGTGTTAATAGCCCAAAGCCTCTAGTTATCAAACCTCTCAAGCAATCATTGATTTCAAAGAAATGCCCTATGTCTGGAGCATTCATACATTCTCTTGGACTTCAGCCATATTAGAACTTGCAATCAATTGATCCCGCAGATAACACTGATGGAATTTATTTTACCCTGACCTCTGTCTACCAGTGAAGATCTACAGTGTGAATCAGGTTATGTCATGTCATTGAGTATGATAGTCTAATGTGGCGTGCCTCCACGGGATGAGCGTAAGAATTATGTAGCCATGGCGTACTATGCTAACAGAGGTACACTTACTGGGAAACAGTCCAAAGGTCAACTGAAAAGTGAGAACTGGGAAGCCCATGATTTTTCTGTCCATCTTAGAGTTGTTATTACATTGTCAGGAGACATGGATTGCTGCACCTCTGACACTTGGAAAGAGAAAAAAAAAAAGAAGCAAAATGGGTTTGTTTGTATTAAGAATAGTGGTACAACCATAAGAGGGAATCAATATGCTTCTCTTCTTTAAGGAAGATCATCTCTGTTTAAAGGCTTCTGCTCCTTGTCTTTATATAATCTTAAAATCTGTATTAATATGAGGGCGGGGGTCAGCACTGCCTATGAATGTGATTGCCCCTAGTTTCTATCACAAGGGACTCTGTCAGTTACTTAAAACTTATGTTAACTTTTATTTGTATTGACTTAAAGTTTTCACGCTTAATTCCTTCCTCAGACTGAATTTTAATATTTTTCTCCTTGGGATTGAAATGTAAAATCAGGGCCAAGATCTGAACTGGACTAGCTATCGGAAAGTAGTTTATATTGTTTTGTAAATTAAAAATCTGTTTTCCATGTAATATCATGTATGTCTGTTGTCCTTTCAATACCCAATTTGTATTAGGCAGCACAGCAGAGAAGGTTGCCTGAATTAAAAACTTGGGATATGAATGCACCTATTGAATAGTGAGATACTGGAGTGGGAAATCTGCCAATATATTGTCTTGCCATCTTCAGTCTGGTGGTTTCCTTGTTATTTGCCGGTTTAGCCTTGATGCTTATTTGCCTGCCTTAGACATTGGTAGTGGCTTCCACTTTCAGCTGTCTTTTATGGTTTGTGGCTGCCTATAGGTAAGACTCCAGGGAATCAGCGGGAGTTGATTAAACCCCCCCGAGAGCAGCAACAGGTCCTAGCTTATATGTATCTTCCATTGATGGGTATTTTACCAGTAAATTTACACCTGTTTATATCATCTTCAGTCATCTTCTAAGTACGTCAGAAAGTGATGTGTAGGATGGTGTAGTAGAGATGAATGAAATTGTTTTATAAGTAGCGTAAATCACCAGACGTGATCTGATTCCTATTTGCAGTAACTTGCTGTGAAAAAAAAGGTGTATGACACAGTGATTTCCACTTCTTTTAATCCACAGTCCATCCTGCCATGTCTCAAATGTTCTTAATGAATATAACCTGTCTGATGTGCCCTGCACTGAAATAGAATAAACATCTTCTTTTATCACGAGATGAAAAATGTACAAATTATATTAATTTTGCTACCTCTGTTTAACAATATAAATTTTTGACAACACTTGTCTACAATGTCCTGGAAAGAAATGCTAAATTCTGCATTATTATGATAAAACCTAAACACCACAACTTGGTTAACAGCTATATTGTGCTAAGTACCAATAAACACTGAAAGATCCCGTCCTAAGAGCATATGATCCTGATAGACCAGGCAGATAATGAGTCTAGTAAATGATAGGCTGCTTTATGGGGCAGGGTAGCAGCATTTTATGTCATTATTAAAAAGTAAAGTGCATGCGAACAATCCAATGGCATTTAGTAGGAATCTCTGGGTTACATGTGTAAGTAAAAATAATTTACAGGAAACTTTTCTCCCTGCTGTGGAATTCTATAGTAAGGTTGGAAAATACGTGGAAAGAATACAAATACCTAGCAAACATTGTGGGGTTTTATAGTAATTTCTTTAGGAATCTATTGGTTCCATTCCTTTAAAATCCTGTGAGGCTCTTATAAATTGAAAATTAGGTTTTCATGATTTACTGTGCTATTCAAGCCTTTTGATGTATCTATATTCTGGTAGTTAAATTGTCATTGTATAAATATGGGCCTCAATCCTGTAATTAGATTCATGCTGGTGAACCCTTCTGCCTACTTGGAGCCAGGGTTAATTCATGGAGCGGTTAGCAGCTCTGGCAGATCTCAGATTTCACTGGAGCGGTTGTATCAATACGGTGCTTAGATGCTGACTTCTGATGACAATGATTGAAGTAAGCCATGAAAACGAACATTTGTTCTGGGGCCTCATGCTGATGTTTCTGTACTAGCTTCTCATTGCCTCACTGTAATTCATAATTTTAAGGATGTCACCTATGATATTAAGTTCTATTTGTATGTGTCACGCTTACAGATGGAGAATCTGTGGAATCTTCTCTCTCTTAATTTTGAGTTCTCTACAGTTGCACCAGCTTGTCTGGTTAATTGAGATCCGGAGAGCAGCAGCTTACTAAAGTGGATGAAATTCCTGAACAGACAGGTGCTGGCAGAGGTCCAGGTCTACGCGCTCTATTGTATTAAGCTGTCCCTGCAGAGAAATAACTCACTTTTCAAAACTGGGAAGCGTAACACACGTGCATATTCCTCGAAGGTGGGTATTTGGTTTGTTCTGTCCATTAATAAATATAGATTTTCCTTTGAACGCTGTCATTTGTTAGCTCAGCTTCTGCATGACATTGAAGAAGTCTATAGGTGCCAGCTGACTTGCTCTGATAGAGCAGCACAAGGAAACATAGTCATAGAATCAGTGAGGTTGGAAGGGACCTTTAAGATCATCAAGTCCAATTTGAACTACATCATTTTAAAAAACGTTCTGTCTGGAAGTAACAAACTGTAGAGGTACAAGGATTGTTGTGTTTTAAGATAAACACAGGCTATATATTCCTCCCAACACGTCTACTTGATGGCCTTGAGCTACAGAGGATAAGAAAGAAAGGAGGGGAGCGATACCCTCCCCCTCGGCTGTCTGTCTGCCTGGGGCATTCCTAGAAGCCTCTGTCAGAGGAGAGCAACTTGCAGGTTTTCAGCTTTAAGGGTGTCTGGCTAGTGTCTCTGCTGGCTTCTGATGGCCGGTGTCCCCAGCCTGAAAGAGAAGGTTTGTCCTTTCTTCCCTACCATTGCCTGCCAGACAGAAATAAGGATGG
Organism: Vanellus vanellus; assembly: GCF_965231255.1. Taxonomy (NCBI): domain Eukaryota; kingdom Metazoa; phylum Chordata; class Aves; order Charadriiformes; family Charadriidae; genus Vanellus; species Vanellus vanellus. The sequence continues at coordinate 22,236,214 of NC_138913.1, read as the reverse complement.
CTGATATCCAAAACACGAACTCTTAATGGAGTTTGGAGCTCCAAAACTGTCACCTACAGTGTAGAAAAAATTAGATAGTTATTCTGTAACGCAGGATAGAGTTCTTTTTTTTTCCTTTCTTAACCACTGAGTGATGAATCTAACTGAGAATCAGAAGTTGCTTCCAGGGAGCCTTTTGGCCCTTCTGGCTTTGTGCAGTCTCAGGAAGAAAAGCAGGATCCAACAGTGGTTCAGCCTTACCTGCAGGCTCAGATGCTGTCTGGGCAGCAGTCCAGTCTGATGGGCCAGTTGCAGTGCTGGTCCCACAGGCGCATCTGATATGCTGCCGCGTCTCTTTCATTCTTAGATGATCTTATGAAGCCCCCCCCCCCCCCCGATTCCCCCTAATGACGTTCCAGCTGGCTGAGTTAACCCCGGTGGCTGTGGTACTTGAGAGCGCAGCTCTGCAGTGCCAATACTGAAATCTCCCGTAACTCCGCCTTGCAGAAAAAATCCCTCAGAACGACACAGTAATAGCGCGCAGAACAGCTCTGGGGAAGTGAAAAAGAATAAATCATTCCTAAAACAGACATTGGAAATTACACAGGGCAAAACCAGCATGTTGCAATGATCTAATAGGCGTTAAATGGTTTGGATAAAATAGTGCTTAAAATGAAATAGACAGAGAGTGGTTTAGGAACTTGTGATTCACAGACCAGCGATGTAGTTGAATCCTTGGGTATCAACAGTGGGAACTCTCCCCTCTGTTGATAATATCTTAGCAAATACATATAGTAGTTCCATCCTCATCCCATCCCCCAGCAAAACCGCATATATAGGTTTAATTTAATGTCAGGCTTTCAGAGATTAGGAATGAAGACTTGTGGGACGTTTATACAAATCAAAACCATCCAGAGCTCTCTGGGTATCTTCTGAGCTCTGTGTGTGTACAGGACTAGATTCTTGAATATGAACTTTACCTCGTTGAGTATACTTTTTATCTCATCAGCTAATGGAATTTCTGTCTCTTCTGTCATCTGTTCATATTTCAAAGGTTAGGATTCATTAATTTGCTTACAACACAAAACAATCCCTTTTATAGAACTGCCAAGCAAACACATTTTTTCTAAGACATACTTGCCTTGCTTAGGTAATGAAAGAAAATTAGTCTGTGAAATTATCCCTCATAATGCAAGCAAGGTATGCCTGTGCCCACTGTTACCATGTGCCTCTTACCTCACTCCATGCAAATCATTTCCATGATCATTAACAGCAGCAATAATAGTATTATGCAAAGACCTCATTTAGGAGTGAGCCTTGTTGTGCTGTTGAGAGATACTATATAAACACACAGAAGTCAGTCTGTATCCCGAAGCTTTTGAAGCTGAACAGCTAATCGGACAAAAATGGGAGTAAGGTGTGCAAAAAGCAAATCAAATGTGGTGTATGGACATGATTTGCGATTAGATACCTGAAATGTTACATATTTGATCCATTTGCTAAACTCAGCTCTTGTCTTTGGCAGTCACTCAAAACATTCCTTATGTTTCGCTGGTACATTTTAGGAGTACAAAAATCTATTTATATCTCTCTATATAATATCTCATAATTAAGGTTATATTGCCACTGGTTTTGTGGGAGTATTTATGTAGTTGTGTCACATTGTTCTGTCACAGCGTAGTGTCATCAGATTAGTATTGCTTGTTGAATGATAAGATACTTGTAGATATTTTCTTTCCTTTTCAAGGTCGGTAAATACTAGATTCCCTTTAAAGTTTGGTATTTTGAAATATCTCATGAGTCCTGAATGATGGACATTATAATATCTATATGTGCCAGCTTATCTGCCTAATTAGTTTAGAAAAGCATCTATAGCAGACTGGGGCTGACAAATCTCAAATTAATCTCCTTTAGGATTTTACTTTACCTTTAACTTATTTCTTTTAAGTTGCTGAGACCTGAAATCAAACCCAGCCTTGAAATTTTCAAGTTCTGTGTGGTTCTAGGTGATGATATGGTACTCTTCAATGCAGGCAACAGAACTCAGATACAAAGGGTAGCATTTGAACAAAAAGTCTCAAAAATGGAAAGCTGAAACTTCCCAGCTTTCAGTGGGGAGGGCAGTTATTATGAGAACGTGAGCATTATTTGTGGAGTGATATGTTGTCAAAAAAATCAATTGGGCAAGAAACATTTTTAAACAACTGGAAAATAAGACTAGGAAGGTGCTTCCAAAGTCAATTTGTGGATCTTCAAAAGTCAGTCGAAGACTGGAGTACAGAATAATTTCCACTAGGGTGGGGAAGACAGTAAGCCATCGTGCAGCCAAGTGTCTGATTTTCTTCAGCACTGTGGGAAGTTTGTACAGAGTTTTCCCTTTTGGCTAGTGTCATTATCCTGAAGAATCACTCCATCCCGCGGCATTTTTTTTCTCTTAAAATGGATAAGACTATTGCAGACTTTCATTATTCTAGTTCTAGCCTTTTCTTGGCAGGTAAAGGCTTGCAAAGGCTTATTTAGAAGGTTGCGCGACTGACTTTGTGCCAACCTTTTGCACATCTATAATATGCAAGGTGTACTGTGGCATTTGCAGCGATAGCGTGCAAAAAGTATCTTCATTTGTAATGAAAAGAAATATTTTGATGCTGGTATGTTCTTGGGTTTCAGCTGAGATTGTGGATAAACACCTCCTATCCATATTGAAAAGTAATTTGTTACTGGTTCCAGTGAATTCTTCCTCTTGTAAACACTGGCTTTCTCTTATCGGATCCCTTGGGAATAAAGAGGTGTGGGGAAGGAGGGAGCACTGGAGGGTGATGTCCTGAGGACTTAAAGGATTGCTGTCAGGCATTGTTTGGGTCTGGAGGGAAGGCGTCCAGGGAGGAGAGTAGGAGAGTAACAGGAGGAAGATAGGGAAGTGGATTGTTGATATTACAGAACATAGTGATGGAAGAGAGTGCACGGCTTGAACCATAAAATAAAACATTTATTGGGGTGCCATGTTTCTAAAGTGTATGCTCTTTCCCCAGTGCACATAATATTCACCTATAAATCATTTAAAAATATGCCTAACTGTCTAAACAAACCTGTGATCTGATAAAAAGGTCTTGACTTTGCTTCAGTGACAATGCCAACATCATCCCCATTTTCCATAGAGCTCTCTCCTTTATGCAGTTTTCTTATGCGAGTGGGAAAAGCTCCCAGTTCCTGTCAATAATGCCACTGCTCTGCCCTTAAGCTGCCTCTTCAGCATACACGTTTTCCAGAACATATGTGAAAAGAAGCAACGTGACACCGTCTGGGCAGGTGAGCTGCTATGATTATTGCTCCTGCTGTTTCTTCAACCTAACCTGTCCGTCTGTATCCACCTTCGTCTGTGGTGGCTTCCAGGTGGTTTATATTTTGGGAAAAGTGTATCTATATTCAGCTGTCAGCCCAAGCTCACTCCAAATGTCACTTGTTTGCTTTTATGTCTTTGCTCTTGATGGATGTGTTTGAATTATTCTGAAGGCATATTATTAGGTACTGTTCTTTATCTCGTTTCGTAGTAGCATTATCTTCTGTAGGTGCATCACAAGTGGTGTGTCCTGGGGCAAGAGGGAGGGGGCCAGGGCATGAAGGGGACAGGGGGAGGAAAGAAAGACTCTTCTATATATTTGGTTGAGGACTGCGACTGTGTGGTGCAGCACGGATACTTCGGAGCTGTTGCGGTCTGTCACAGAGACCTCTGTCACAACTGCAGCAGCTGCAGGTTTCTGCTCTGTTGTGTTATTCAGTCCAAATTACAGACAACAGAACCGGGTCGCAGTACTGAACTTGCAAAACCTTTGTGAAGTTTAACCATCTAGTTTTTCTAACATTTTAAATACTCTCTCCTTTTATTTTTTTTTTTTCTTCTTACCTGACTATTGCTTCAAAAACAATTCTGCTGCTACTGGCTTCATTAATATGCATACAGTGCAATGCAAATGGCTCTTGAGGCCTCCCCTTGGTAGATGATTTAATGTGGCAGTTATGAAAGCTGCTCAGACTGTGCTCGATTAGCATAATAATGAAGCTTCTGCAGCAGTGTTATCATCCTCAAAGGAAATAGCCTGAGTGGTCACAGCTCCTTTAACAAGTACCACTTTAGGATAAAAAGCAAAGGACTCTGTTTGAAATGGTAGATTGGAATATGCAAAGTGGGAGGGAGTTGTTTGTTGCCTTTGCTGTGCAGGGAGGCAGAGGAGAAAGCGGCAGCATCCATCCGCAGGCAGCCAGGCAGGGCCGCCAGTTCCCGGCACTGGGTACCCCGGCAGCGCCGGGGACTTTCGCCCTGTTTGAAAAGTCAGGCTAATGAAGAAATTCCGCTCTCTTAATCCTTCGCCTCCTGTACTCAGCCTCTGACGTAGTAACAAGGACTGGCTTATTTCCCAACCTCCTGGAATTTGGAAAATTCAAAATGTAGTGGTTCAAGGCTGTATGTTTAGGTTTTGATTTTTGTGGCTTGTTAACAGATGAGGGATGCAGGACAAGAGTGAATAGAAAGCTTTTGGGTGGCTGAGAGAAGGCTTTCTCTATGACTGGAGTGAAAAAATGACTTTTCAGGTAAAACCAATAGAAATCTTAAGTAGCACCACCTGCAATATGACTACTTTTAAAGTATATTTTGAATAAAAACCAGATGAAAATGCAGAGGTGAAATTTTAGGGGTTTGGCAGACTTGAAAGAACGAGGACAGCTTTCTCTGCCCTTCCTACGGAGCAAAGCGTGCAGAGGGAGATGGTGTCTTATTCCCCGTGGAGGGACTATCTCCCGTGTTTGCTGGGTGCTGAGGATTCGGTGACGAGGGCTGAGGCACTACTCGGCTGGCTCTCCCTCAGGCTGCTGCCCCTATGGCAACAATGGTTTAACAACTACAGTTTACAACTGAGTTTATTGAGCTGCTAATTGGATTTATTTTTAATATGGCAAACCAAGCCAACAGCATTCAGAGGTTGTTTTACATCCTGCTCGGACATCCTTCTGCGGAGATCACAACTTCCAGGGAACAGACAGTGGCTCAGGCTTCTCGCCCTCATCTGTCTTTGACCTGCCGTGGCCTAGCACTTGATGAACGGAATCCAAATTTAATGGATCTGTGCACAGACACAAGTGCAGTGTAGTTCCGGCGGGCACTGGGACCCGGCCCTGAGCTTCAGGGGGTTCCTGGACCAACGTGCAGAGGCTCTGCAATGGAGTCAGTCCCACAGCTGACGCTCGAGGAAGCCAAAGCAAACTGCTCAAGTGATTCTCCCCCCTTGGATGTAAAACTGGTCCTATTGCCAGCTTCTGGAAAATGCAAAGTTGCCTGAAACTTACCTTTCTCAGTGACCCTTGATCTTTGTGCGCTCTCTGATTGCTTTTGCCCGTACACATTAGTCTTCTGTTTTCCTCTTGCACAAAGGTTTTTGATTTACTACCCAAGGAGGGATGAAGGACAATAGCACCAGAGGTGAGGCGTTTCACGTATCATTCTTATAATTTTCCTTTGCAATAGATTTCTGCACAGGTCAAGGTTTTCTGAAGAATTCTTTTTTGATAATTTTCAAGGATTCTTTTCAAAGAAAGGAAGCATGTTTTGCAGTATAATGTAATGAGTGGATATAATAGGGGTTAATAAAACTTTTAAACATTCCAATAACTCTAGTTTACAAAGTAAATGCTATTAAGTCTTTGGAAAAAAAAAGTATGTACTAGAGTGTTCCTCAGATAGCTCAATGGTAGCTAGGTAAAAGTAGATAAAAAAGGAAAATAACCCCATGGACATCCTGCTTGATCCCAAATGTTTTGAATATTAAAAATTACATTATGTCATATATCTATGTGCTCCTGTACGCTGGTAAATCATTTGCCTTGTCTTCAAGCCTGGGATTGCTCTGCATCCCAAAGCTTTACTTCACCAAATGCCTGAGGGATTGAGAGAATCCAGCCCTGCTCTCATTGGAGAAGTAGGACTTTAGTCCCTGTCTTTCAAGAATTCCCTGAAAGAGTTATCCCTATGGGAGAGCTCTGTTGTGCCTGGAAAGGGGAGTGTGCAAGGAAGGTGTTGGGAGAGGGAGAGAGCTTTGAATGTCTTTAGAATTTATCTTTGCATACCATAAATGTATGCAAAATGCTGAGGCTGACTGTTAATGACTGAAATCCAGTTAATACACTGGATGTATACATCCTTCAGAGACTAGAAATCCTATCACCTCATCTTCATTCCGAAGTGCACGTCTCATATCTTGTTGCTCTTCATGGCATTGCCCTAAGCACGCTTTCTGGGTGTAATGGACTCTCTATTTTTAATTTGCTGACACCACTCTTACGCTGATTATGTTAATTACATGTACTTTTGCGACCTCTCGCTCTTCTTGCCTTTCTTCTTTCGCTTGCAAAGGTCCATTGGGAAGGCTTAGTCACATCGCTTCTTTCTTTTTCCCCTTTGTTCTCTGCCACTTTTTTGTTTTGGCTGTTAAAAAGGCAATAAAGTAGATTTTGACAGCTTAGGGAATGACCTGTCCTATTTTTGGTTTCCAGGGAAATGGCTTTCATAGTTTGGTGGTACTGGCTGGCAAGTCTGACCTTGGGGCTCTGCTGGTTTAATCCTTGTATAATTCCACTGTGCACAGCAGAGTTAGTTTTAGTATGCATAAGTATGCATTAGTTGAGAATGGGACACACTGTTTTCCTGGGCTTTAAGGCTGAGTGCCTTTAGTTATTACCCACCTTTACAGGAAGGGAGAAGGGGAAGACGCAAGGAGCCGGACCTAATCCATTCTTCCACATGGAGAGCAGGGACAGAGAGAAAAATGTGTTTCTTAAATTCTTTCCCTCTGCCCATCAGGGTGTTGGGTAGTTATCAGCTGTGACCTTTTGCCACTCCTGTTGTCCGTTCACTTTATTGATTACACCGCATTTAAAAACAATTAGGCAAATTAATGGAATAAAAAACCATCAAGGCTATCAAAGGCTGTTGGCAGCTTTATCAGGAAATTGCCAAGCTGTGGTGGCTCCAGGAGCTTATGGAGTGTCCTGGGGAAGCACTGCCTGGTTCTGCTGCGCTTGCCCTGCTGTCCGTGCCTGGAGACTCGTGCAGATGGACAGCCATTGAGACCGAGCGGCTGCTCCTGCGTGTGGTATGAGAAGGGCATAGGGGAAAATGAATGAGGAATCCCATCTGATCAAACACCCTGGTCTTCTGTTCCCCTTTAAAAAGAGGCTAGAATAGAAGAAAAGCAACCTGAAGCAAAGAGGGAAGGAAAAGGGTAAAGAAAAGGAGAGGCATAAAAACCTGTAGCTGAAATCACTTTTTTTTCCTGAGTGTTTTCAGCTTTGATGGTAATAAAATTTGAAAACACCCAGGGAACCTGGAGTACTGTATCTCCTGCCTATGACTGATGCTTCTCGGTGTGGTTTGGACTTTATGAAGGGCCCAGTCTGCACTGCGAGAGTCTTTCTGGAATCACTGCATTGCCAGACTTTTCTAGCAGGGGCACAGCATACTCCAGCAACCAGGGCTTGGCTAGTACGGCTCACACCAGTTCTTTGGGAAAGCAGGGGTAAAGAGCCAAACCCCTTGTAGTTAGGCACCGTTCCCTACTCATTTCTGTTCTTTCTCTGAGCTAAGCCCTGCTCTGTGGCACGCGTTTGACATTTGGTGCTGTGGGCTGGTGCCACTACCTACTGGTGGCTTCGTAAAAGTTGGAAAGTGCTTTCTTGTCCTCTGATTCTACACTCCCCTCATCTGCACACCGTCTAGGCATTTATGTTTTACTGTGGGTTGTTGGTAATATTAGGGGAAAAGCGTTCTGCGGCTCTTTTGAAATGAAAGGCTCTTATGCATTAGGTGTAATGGGCGTGTAGTGCTCGCTGAAAAGTGAACTCCTCTCCGGTGATAAGGCCTGTCATTTCGGATTGAAGAGAAAATAGCTAAAATCGCGAAAGGTATTTGATGGGTTTTGTTCCCACTCTTGCAAGTAAATAGAGAGTAGGAGGGCTTCCAGCTAAGCAAATGAAGTTGTTATGGTCTTAAGAGCTGAACAAACTGGGGTCAGTAATCCCGACTCAGGGACTCTTGCCACTGGTTTTGGTGGAGGACAGGCTCTCCTGAGAGCCTGTTCAACACTGCCATAGTAGCCTTAACAATTAGCATGTTCAAGAAGGTCCTTGGAAAGCTTTTTCCTGCGATCTCATTGATTTATTCAATGTGTTGGCCAAGCCAGTGTGTCGTGTATTGCCACGCACATAAACCCGGGTCATCGCTACAAGTTGTTACCTTACAATCCATAGGATGGTTGCACAACTTGCAGCGAGGTGACCTGCAGAGAAGACTCCCCTGGCCCGAAGCGCGTATTGCCGGGAAAAAAATGGTAGCCTTGATGTCTGTATCTGTGACAGTCATTCGTGCGGGAGAGATATCTGTATAATTGTAGGCTTGCTTGTGTAAGATTATTTATTACTGAACTTAACCTAATTCTAGGTTCAGCAGGGGAAAAAAGAGCTTTCCACAATTATGTTTTTCACCTAAGGGACTGTCTGGCTTATACAGGAGTATTGTTTTTAAGCATGTTCCAGGTCCTAGTAAATAGTTGTGATATCTTTTACTTCTGGCCCATCCAGGAAGAGAAAGTATGCATTTTATGTTACTTTTGTTTTGTTTTGTTTTTAATAATAGACTTAAGCTGCAAAATATGCAGTGCTACTTGCTTTTGGAAATGCTTCATTTTTATTGAAAGGAAATATTACTGTGAGGACAGATCAGTGTTTGTTTACGCAGTTGAACAGTGCTACGCAACTGTTTTATATGCTTACAGGAACAGGAACTACTCTTCATGTTACGTGCAATAAAAAAAGTGATTTTGGACAGTCCAGAAATGAAGTGCTACCAGCCTCATTGTATTCTGCTGTGCTTTTCAGGGAGGAGTGCCTTGCTTCTAATGGGAGGCTAAAGAGGATTGTGAATATTGAAAAGCAGCATGGCCGGCTAGAGTTAAACATTTGGGATGAGATGTTAATTTAAACCACATGTGAAATGCAGCTGTTTCTGCTGAGGCTTTCATCAGTCTGTGCTGGGAAGATTGGTGGGTTTTAATATGTGGTCTCAAGCAGAGCCAATAGCAATGTGTGGAAAATGTGTGTGAAATCAGTGTGTAACCATGGGGGGTCCGTGGTGTTTCGTGTAGCGTTTTATTTGTGTTAATATAAATAACGGTGATAATACCTATCTCATCACAAAACACCTTTATTTCACAGGCACACATAAAAAGGAGCGATCAGATAAATGCGGTGAATCACAGTAACCTGTGCCTCCATGCTAAGTCATGCCCCATTTTTGTATTACCTGATCGGAACAAGCAGAAAGAGGAAACCACGAACAAAAAAAATCCTCTGCAGAAAAATACGAGGCATCTGAGACCGGCTGGTCACAAAGCCACCGAAGACTGGTGTTTCTGACTCAAATTCTTAATGCCACTTAACATTTCGGTGCTAAGGATGACTATGGATCAAAGAGCTGCTGAGTCACAGCTGCTAAAAGAGAAATTGCTGTGCCCGTGAGCAGGGACGAGCAGATACTTGAAAGCTGATCTGTTAACAAAGGATGTTGTATGAATTCATCCAAAGGAAAGGTTAAGGGATAGGGAAAGTCTGCTACTGGCCATGAGCACAGCCAGACTTTTCTTGGCGTGGGAGCTGAAGGCACTGGTGAAGTTTAGTGAATTGTGCTCAAATGTGTTTCTGACAGAATGGTGGCTGGACACTGTACAGATGTCATATTACGCTAATTAACTACATGTGCAGCCCTTACAAATGGGAAGCCGGCATCCTCGGGGCCTTGCAGGCAAAGCCTTCGTAAAGGTGTGCTAAAGGAAAGCCTTCCACTGACTATGCCAGGAGGAGATGTGATAAGCCTTTCCCAGCTGGAAATCACTCCCGTACGCGTGTGTACAATGATAACGTACCGCATTCGGTAATAACAGGAGAGCAGAACTTGAACGGGAAGGGAAGAGATCCAGATTCACTGAAGTTCTGCCCTTATGCGTAGACATAATAGGATCTGGTAGATATAAAGGGCAGCTTTAGAGTAGTTTTTCACTTAATACAAAGGCAGCCTGAGCGAAGGGAGAGACATAGGACACCAAAGGAGGTGGTGGAGGCTTATTGTGTGATTTTTTTTTAACCCCTGATAAGTGATGAAAGTGACTCAGACTTTATCAGCTCTCTGTAATTTTCAGAAGTGTGAAAGGAAGTAAAAGTAGCAAAGAGGCAAAGGTTCATTTTGTAATGACAGTCTTCGAGAGACTCGTTTTGTTTGAACAGACTTATAACCAGAGAGCAAACGGAGAAGAGGTCAGGGAACAAAACTCGGTCGACTCCATGTAGGAAAAGTTGGAGGGAGGAACTGAAAGGTAAACACGGTTACAACTCAAGCAGGAGAAAGTGCGGCTTAGTGAAAACGGCAGGGGAATGGCAGCGTGGATTCTTGGTTTCTGCTCATAGCTCAGCAAATCGCAGGGGAGCAAAACACCGACACACTGTTAAATAAAACAGGAGAAGAGAATGTCTTGTAAAGTGCATGTCAATCCTTAGTGAAGCACTGTATTAGAGCGGCAAATTATTAATCTGTGTAACAGGAGTATCACACCCCTATTCCTTGTAGACACTGGAAATAAAAGAAAAAAAAAAAAAAAAAACAAAACCCAACAATCCACAAATTTATTCTGCCTATGTTGGAGGGTAAGAATTCCCTTTTGGGTGCAGATACTATAATAGTTGTTGTAGCAGCAGGTCCAAAAGGGGAAAAGGTTGCTGTGATGATTTTCAAATGAAATCTAGAAATGCAATTAAAGCAATGTTAGCACAAGCACAGGCAATCACTTGGAGAAAGAGCAGTTTCACCTACTGAAGATCCTCAAATGAGCATTTGATATGCGAAACGTGTTCAGCCCTGGCACACAGGCTTGCCTAAGGGGATGTGCTGTAACGCAGCAGCCAGAAGCTTGGAACCCTTGTGAGATCTTCACTTTGGCAGCCCTCAAAAGTGGTGCAAACAGACTGATGTTTCTTAACCTCAGGAAATCAGCAGTAACAGTGATGAACGGCATCAAACACAAGCTCTCCTTTCCACCAAACATGCTGTGAAAAGACTTAACAAGAACTAAAGAGCTTCCTGCAGGGGGCTGTCTAATTCCCATCAAAGTAATCTGAAGGGTAAAGGAAAATGAGGGATGGCTTATTGCCAGCTCTGATTTTTATTTTATTTTATTTATTTATTTATTTATTTACTCTGTCATGCTTCTGGCAGAAAAATAACATCAGTTCTAGCAGCGTTCTCTTTGAACCTCACTGCTTAGTGCTCGACCTCTTCCCCGATACCTATTGCACTAGAGCGTACAGGCTGTCTCACTGTGTCTTCAGCATACAGCTCTTGCTCTTCTGTTCTGTGTGGAGTAGTGTCATTTGTTCATATGGGCCACAGGAGGGGGGGAAAAAAAAAAAAGCCACACGCAAACTTGTTTTTGGACAAGCTAAGGTAATTAAACTGAGCTAGAATCATAAATGACACTGGATAAATGACTTGACAGAGCTAATGTATTGGATTATTTTTGGCTTTTTACTTCTCCTACAAATTGTTCAGGGAATAGACTGGGTGTTTATCTCAAATGTTTAAATGTGTCTGTTCAGAATCTTCAAGGAAATTTAATGCATTTGTCATAAATTCAGTGCACAATTTTTCAGGTTTTCATTGTATACCTGGAAACATTATGTATTTATATTTTTCAATTGAATGAACTTGGCTGCTTCAAATCATGTTTTCACTGCAAATACTAGCAATTTACTTTTCAAATCTGTTCTGCAATATTCCTTTAAAGATACTTGTTTCAGAAGTATTTGTGCCAGATAAACTGTTTGCTAGAATATTTGTGGAAAGCGAATATGGGGTGGGGCCAGAAACAGTCAAAGTTAGTTTAGTCAGAAACTCAGACAAATGTTGACAGAATGTTATTTATTTGTTTGTGTGCACTAGTTTGTTGTTGTTGTTTTTTTTTTTTTGTTAAAGTAATTAGTTAATGGCAGACATCAGCTGTTTTGTTTGTTGGTAGAAATACTGTGGAGAGGTCCTTCCTTCCAGATTTCAAATTAAAATATAGCAGGAACATACTCTGGGATAAGACAAGTTTTCAGTAGAATTGTTAAAGTTTTTAGAGAGGACAAGTGTCACGTATTGTGAGGTGGTAGCAAGATATTTGGCTTTGTTTATTCATTTATTTTCTTTCACCACCTTTTCCCAGTACTTAAAAATTGTGGTAGAAATGTTCTTTTCTGCTAAGAAGAATTGAGGTGATGGTGATCCGTCTTCTGGGCTGCATACCACACAACTGGGATAATAGTCTTAATTTTCTAAGACTGATTACAGCACTCACCCTAAACTATGAAAACTTCCTATCTTCTGGATCCTTCAGACCTTGAGTCAGGTGATATGTGTAGTAAAATCCCTCAGCTGTAATTACAAACGAAGAGAAGTGGTAAGGAATCCATCTCAGACAACAGTAGCACAGGGCATGGAGGAATTCATGGTACGGTGGGAAGAGCGAGTGGTTCTACGGTCATTGTGAAGACACTTCTTACTAAAGCTCCCTAATTTTCTATCCTGAGTTAATATAATAACGGTCATACAAGAGGTATTCTTATATATGTTAATGTTTTGGCTGTTTGAAAATTAAGTTACTCTTCAATTTTGTATGCCGGTGCCGGCAGCAGACGTGCTGGGGTGCTCCTAAAATGGTAAATTGATAAAAGTCCTGATAGGAGGAACTCAAGAGGAAAAAAACAAAATGAATTAGCTAGCCGAGACATGGCTAACATCATTGAGTTTATGTATGTTTCATTAAAGTGAGGCTTGACAGCTTTATGAGGAAACAGTGGGGTTTGCAGTGTATGAAGAACCTGTAATACTGCCAAGGCTGATCAGGTCCTGTGCCATACAGCCTATTTAATAGACAAATATTTGCACAGTGGAAACGTCATTTTAAATGACTGGTTTGATAATCCCTTAAGCTTTTAAATGATCTGCAAAGTCTGGAAATTCTACCCTGGTGTTTAAAATCTAGTGGCACATTAGATAATCAAAGCAAATAAAAAAAGGTGGGTTAAGCTTTGTTCCTAAACTAGGGATTGTTTGGTGACTCCTGCTGCTTCTTTTACCCATCAGTTTTCTGCCAAATTTGTTGGGGAACAGAGCTGGGATCGGACTGATGTCTGTTCTCTCTGTTGCAGGTCCAATTTATGTTCTCCGTGCACATTCTGTTTGCAGGACTCTTACTCGAATCCATATTTGTGCTTAGGTTATGGATCTAAATATTTTTGTGTTCAAACTTGCCTTGCCTGCCTGAAAAATGAGTAATACCAATGAATGAAATCAAGGCTATTTTCATAGTTTTGGTTTGTTTTTTTTTTTTCATAGTCTACTGCAATATGAAGAACACTATTAGCTCATATTTGTGCAGTGACAAGTCACTGAGTCCCTCAGAATTTGTCAAGAAGTTAATAGGCTATTAGTGATTATCATGATGAGGCACCATGATGTGTTTATCCCACTACAACCTCACAATCTTGGTAATTTAGTACGGAGAACCAGGCTGTGTACGGCACATGCATCTGACTATAACCAACGTAGCAGTTAAAGGAGGTTAATGAGTAAATCTAGGACCATTTGACTGCATTTTAAAAGGTGAAATCGCTTTTAGATTCCCTCTTGTTCCAGCCTCTGCATAAAGCAAAACTCGAATTTTCCTTAACAGAACTGGGACTGAGACCTTTCATTTCATCCTTCCCCTTTCAGTCTTTACTTCTCTGATCCATGACCTTATCTTGCTTTTTGCCCCTCTTCTCCACAAAAGTCAGTGGCCAGTTTGATCTTGGAAAGAAAGAGATCACAACACAAGAGGTCTGTATGGTACCGGTTATTTGAGAATGCAGATCTGAAAAAGCGGGTAGTGAGCTAGAGAAATAGGGGAACAAAGGCAAAATATTCCAAGAAAGAAAAGGTTAAAGATATGACAAGACAGCAAAAACACGAAAAAAGGATAAATACAGTACCTATTTTCCTCTCCCGTGTGTGTATTTAACCAAGAGGTTAGGACTTAGCAGGTGATTTAGTAAATATCACAGAGAGAATCAGAATAAAATGGTTGCAAAGAGATTTAATAAGAGCAAAGCTTCCCAGATTCTGATTAAAAATAGTGTCATGCGTCACTAAGTACGTTTCCCTTAGACTGTATATTAAAAAAAAGCGCTAAATTTCATAAATTCTCAAAACTAAATTTGCATTTGACAAAGCAATATTTGGCAACGTGGATGGTCAGATTCAGGGACAGATGCCTCCACAGCTTTTTATCACTAATTGCAGCACAGCAATGTGTCAAGACTGGGCAAAGAATTTACTGGGGTGAGAAGCAGGAAGGAAAAAAAAAAAATCTTGAAAATTGCATTAATGGAAACAGCAGGCAGGTGGCAATAACCAAATAGCTTTAATTGTCCAAGGAGCTCATGGGAATCAATTTGCTGTGATTATTACCCACATGTTGTAAGGAAGAAATAGCAAATTAAAAAGAATGACACAAATGGTTGTAAACTATACCATAGGATTCCCATGGAGAGCTCACAGCAGTTTTGTCCTCAAGGACACACTACTTTAGGTAATTTTGTCCTGGAGAAAACAGTGGAGATGCCAGTCAGGCAATGAAACATACTTATTAGCGCATACATGCAGCCTGACCTAGTAAACCAGATGTATTTTGGTTTGGGGTAGAATAGAAAACTTACAGATCCGCAGTGTAGTGGGCTGATTTCTCCTTTTGAACTACCTCAACGTTATTTAAGAGCTCACCCAGAAATGGAGCGTTGCTATTAACTCCCCTTCTTGCCTATGCGAAGCCATGCGGGGAGAGCACACTAGATCACCTATCTCTAGACTTACTTGACCTAACAGATCAATGGTTTTTCCATCCCAGAAAGTTTTCAGCATTTAAAAAAAAGAAAAAAAAAAAAAGTATGTTTCTAACTGAAATTTAACTGTGACCTACCGAGACTTTGAGAGAAGGCTTGTTCAGAGCAGGTAGTATTCAGCTAATTCACTTTATTCACAGAGGATGTGGGCAATGCACCTTCAGGCTTTCGGCTTGCCCACCTCAGAGTTACATCAGGAACTCAGAGTGAGATTTAGCTGATTAAACATAGGCAATTAGTGCCATTGGAGATGTCTTAAACTCTCTCATCTGACTTCCCCTGCCACTCCAGCTGGGCACAGGTCATCTTCCAGGTCTGCAATTCTCTGTTATATCTACAGAAAAGATGCCTCATACCAAGGTATTTGAAATCGCACTGGAGTCCCATATTTAGGCAGCTGAACGTTGTCTCAGCCTTCTATATGCTATATGGATGCCCCGATCAATGTACTGTAGACTCTTCAATAGGCTACAGTTGCCTACAACAGGCTAGGGATGAAAATCTCCAAATATTTGCTATAGGCGTTGCTCTAGTCTGTATAAATAAATATCCCTTGACAGGGGAAGGGGCTGGCTTCCCAGCCCCAAGGGTGAAGTATTTGCTGGGGAGGTAAGAGACTGGGGTTTGAATTCCCGGTCTGAATCAGGCAGACCGGGTTTGAATCTGAATCTTCCACATCCTCAGGAAGTGCCTTAATCATTAGGCCTTCAGCTAATCACAGGCCCTGAGTTAATTCGTGCCAGACCTTAATTATTGGAAAGTAATGCCTTTCTGCAGAGAAGCTTTGATTTTTAAAGAAATGCCATTTCTAAAATGAAAAATCATTTTCAATGCAAGAATCCTAACTAATTAGGACATTGATTGCTATGAGTCTCTCAGACAGGATATGCCCTCTTCTTTGAAAGGGGAACATTCAGAAAACAAGTACAGAGTGTGTCTTTGAAAAGAAAATAATCCTAATGACTGGATCTCTGCTTCTGGAGAGAGAAACTTTTAAGACAGTTTAGAGTGGTTGGGATGCCCAACAAGAAAATCCCATGCTGCATAACCAGGCTGATTTCACAATTCAGATTTGGGTACCTCGACATCTCGGATGCCAGGCTTGCTGACTCTGCATTATTGTTTGTGCGCTACTTTCTCTCCCTGACACTTCCCCACATTTTCCACAGGGTAATAGCTAAATGTATTCCAGTGAAGCATCTGTACAACAACTTTCGGCAAGAGGACTCAAATAGTGATGTAAAATCTGCACCATCAATTTAAAACTAATCCTACTCTATATCTGTGAAGTATTAATTGAAATCTGTACAATATACATGTTATTTAGTTTGCCTGACAAGATACTAGGTCCAGCAGACAAACTGAAAAGCGCACGTTAACACTAAACTCTAACCTTTAGAGTAATGGGATCAATTTATAGATTTGGCTCTGCATATAGATTTTGGTAAGCTTATTTTAGAGTCCACACTGGGAGCATATTTAGACATTTTAAATGTATTATACAATTTTGATTTATGGCACCACTAACTTAAAAAAAGTGCACGGTAGTTTGGAAAATAAACTTCACATACAACATATCTCAAGTAACTCATGTAAATCTCTTTCCTCACCCCTTTTTAATATAAAACCAAACCAAAATAAAACAAACACCTTCCTCTCTCTTTTTTGTTATTCTTTAAAATCAGCCTTGTGAGCCAAGTATGTCCAGTGGCGAGTATTCGTTTATAAGACCTTCACGTGAATTTTCTGCACTAAATAAACAATTCTTAATTATAGCTACCACCTCTGGCAACAATCCATTGTTCTTTAATAAATGATAGCACGTGATTTACAGAATATGCAGTAAAGAATTTAGAAATTAAGTAGTTGAATCATATGTAAATTGCCTGGTTTTGTATACCTTACCAATTGTACATAGTTAGTACGATTGGTTACTCAACACGTGCAGTAGGGACTACGCTACTGTGTGCTAATAACAGCATTAGGCACAAATAGCCTTCTCTGTGTTTGTGTCTAGAAATACCTCGTGTTGTGATAGCAAAATTACAGTTTGGAGGGGAATTAACTGCTCTGTGTTTTTACAATTGCCTATTCTGAAAAGGGAAGAGAATTTAGAGGATAAGAAAATGAAAGGAAATATCTATCTGTTTCGGTTCTGCGAGACATCTGCGTGAATAAGGGCAGACTTTTGTTATTCTCTTTTCTTACAGTTGTATGTGTTGGCTTTTCTGACACATAGGCCAAATCCTAGTGTGAGCACGAAGATACCTGAGTGATGTCATTAGATTTTCACCAGAAGAGCACTCGGTTCACAGAAAGGACCATAATGCCTTCCTAAGTACATACAGCGTTTCTTCAGAAACCTCTGTTTCACAGCTCTTGTGGTGCAGGACTGAACAGTGGTAGTCATATTCACCATAACATCAGCTGCATTGGGGACTGCCCAAAATAAGAGGCTGGGATTTGACATTACTTCTCCTAAGTATCAGTAACTTGGAAGAGACTGCTAAGTGGAAATCTCACCTCTGCCTTTAGACTTGGCACAGTCTCTCCAGACTCCCAGTTACTTTTTTTTTCCCGGGGGCGCTGTTGAACCTGTTAATTGTCAGAATATGCTGTTGAACTAGAACTTTTTTGACCCAAAGGACAGCAAATAAAAATACATCTAGGTATTGCCTGGTAAAATAATGCCTAGGCCGGGGTAACACAGCTTCTGTGGCACCGGCCAAGTGGAGACCTGTTTGCTGAATTTTTTTGATAAATAAAACATTTGGATTTAGTTGTGCTTTGAGAGAGTGGTAGTGGATGGCTGTTAAATCACCAGCAGTTGGTATTTATGAGAATATGTTTGTGGCAGACCTGTACAACTCTAAAACTGAAATGTATTGATGTGTGTTAGTAGATTACCAACTGGTGCCCCACGGCTAAAGTTGTTGAGTGCTACTACAATATAAATAAGAAAGGAGGGATTATTGATGGCTTGAGTGTCTAACATTCTCCATTATCCTCTTCCACACTCATGAAAGGCTGAAATAACGCTCCATATCCAAAATACTCACCTACTCCCATTGTTGTAGTGGTAGAAACCAACATCAAAATTTCAGGGTTCAAAAGCCATAGTTGGTGAAAGACTGGGGGAGTTCAGCTGCAATGTTAAATCTGGTTTTGTTTGTTTGTTTGTTTGTTTTTCTATTTTCTTTTAGGAAACAGCAGCAGCAGTATAACATTAAGGAACTATGTTTAAGAGAAAAGAGAAAAACGTTCATTTTCTAACTGTGGCAATGTACAGACTTTGCTATAGGCTATGCATTTCAAAGGTGTACTTGAGTGTGTTCCCACACCCCCTCTAACGAATGGGGAAACTGAAGTAGGATGAGAACGGGGACCTTTTAATCTTGGGTGGCTGAGGTCTCTCTGCTGAAGTTCAGGTATCAGAAGGAAGAAGCTGCCCATCTCCAATCCAGAAATGATCAGCATCCCATTGACAGAGGAGTTGGTGAGGTTAGATTTAGATCCACGTAAGAGGAGGGAAATAACTACTGGGGCAGCTAGAGCTGGGACTGGCTGGACACGGAAACTGAATTGGAAGGAACTGTGGTGCTCAGAGAAGGTACCTGAGTAGATGAGCTTGGAAACAGGTAAGCACGAAAAATAAGACTGTGAGACTGTGGTGAGGTATGAGATGCAGAAAAGGGTTCTGCCCCAGGGAGAGGTGTGCACTGCCTCTGTGATGAGAGAGTGCATGAAAATCCGTGTGCCTAAAATAGGAGTAGGTGAAACCTCCTTTGGCCGCTCTACTGCTTCCAAACTGCGAGCGCTTTGATTGTGGAAATTTAGTGTGTGAACACTGTGGACGGATGTGTTTGTGTATATGCGTCTGACATACAGATTATCACAGCAACAGCCAAGAATTACTTCTTGGTAATAAAGCTTTCTTGTTAAATCCTTTTAAAATGTTGCAAGCTTAACATTCTCATGGCTGGCATAGGACTATTTCACAGGAGTGACCTTTGGGAAATCGGTTAATTCCTTTAGAACTGGTTGCATTTTTAAAACCAAGCTGTAACAATATGAACAAAGGTAAAATGACTTCATCCTTGCATCTGATGCCAGCAACAAGTATTTTGTGCTATACAGTGTTTATTTAAAACCTTTGGTGGTACTGTATTTTTAAATATAGACTTGAACTTTCTGATTCTGTTCAGGGAAAGGGAAACATAACTCCCTAGCATTTAGCAATGACAATTATGAAGTGATTCATGTAAGAAATATAGCGTGTAATGGTGCTGTTTAGGCTGTAGAAGCATTTATGCTTTATATATGTGTATATAAAATCATAACAGTAATCACATGACTATAAACCAAAAGTAAAGCAATGCCATGCATGATGGGTAGCTACAATTCAGACAAGTACCTTTTGATAAAGCAACGCAGGAAAATATCCAAGATAATCAGAAATGCGCATTCTTAGGAAACAATCAGAAATACGTCGTATATTGACTGAGACTCTCATTGCTTTACGCAAACGCAGCGAAAATGGATTGCTTGATAGTGTTGAAATGGAATTGGCTTATACAGTTGGAACGCATGGAAAGTATAGCTCAGTGGCAGCTGAGCAGCGTGCCACGTGAGTCAAGCTCTGTGTTCATTATGGCATGAATGTCCAACCTCAGTCCTCTAATCCTGACGCAACTAGATATGGGGATATTTAGTGCCTAATTAAAGGTATCAACTGGCTGCTCTCTGCCATTATATACAATGGCCTTCGCAGGGCTGTCAGTATAAGGCAGTGGTGTTGAGCAAAGCAGTGCAGGATGCCCGAGAGAATTCAGTCTGGAGGATTTGAAAGTTGGATGTAAAATTAATTCATTATTTTTCACAGATGTAATTCTGTTCATAAATAGTAAGGAGAAAATTAGAAATGCTAAGTCCTGACATGATTTCAGAAGAAATTTTCATCATTACATCTTTATTTGCTTCTGTCAGTAAAACTTAGCTGGAAATGCTTGGGAGAAAATTAGACATAGTTAACTCGTAATCATTGTGTTTATATAACTAACAAAAAACTTTCTCCTGTGATCTCTTCATCAGATTCATATGTCATATGTCTCTTGAAGGATCAAACATTCTCGTAAAAAGTACTGCTAGTAGCTTGAACTTCTGTGGGACCATCTTTGATTTGAATAAAGTCACATTTAGGAATAGTTTGGCTCGTTATGACCGGGATGTGGACATTTATCTTAAGAAAAGGCATGACAGAAGGAAGACGTGATTGGATTCAGTAATACAGTCCTCTAATGAGATGAAATGTTGTGCATTACTTTATCTGCATGTTTGCCTGAGATACATATTTCTTCAAACCCACAAACTTAAAATGTGTCTCTAAAAAATATTATGCCCTGCTGGCAGGAAGTCTGGCAAGCAGTGCTTGAAGTGAATTGAGACCCAGTACATACAGATAACAAGCAGTTTTGTTCTGGAAAATGCACAGTAGCCTCCTGCTCTAAGGCCTAAGCCTGATATCGCTGATGTCTGCCGTAACTTTGAAAAAAATTCTACTAGGAAATGCGTTGTGAGAGAAAGAACGTAAATGTTTAACACCTTGTTCCACACCCCTGCTTAACACGGTTTTGTATTTAATACTAATAAAAATGCTTGCAAGATTTTTATTTCATAGGAAATAACCTGCAGCTCTTTATATTTTCAAGAAAATAATAATTACATTCATCGTATGATCATTTCCACTACGGTTTGCTGAGATATCACAAATAAGGAGTTTTGACAGTGAGCAACTAGAGTAGCTCTAGTTTTTACTAGAGTTTGAGAGTCTTTCACGACTGTATTTTATTATTTCAATAATAAAATTTCTATAATTAATTCTTAATTATTAGTGATAATTCATGCTAAAATGAACAAAGGAAATAAATACAGAAATTGTCTGAAAGGGGCCTACAAGAAAGCTGGAAAGAGACTTTTTACAAGGGCATGGAGTGATAGCATGAGGGGCAATGGCTTCAAACTGGAAGAGGGGAGATTTAGAATAGATATTAGAAAGAATTTTTTTCACTCTGAGGGTGGTGAGAGACTGGAAGCTGTGGCTGCCCCATCCCTGGAGGTGTTCAAGGGCAGACTCGATGGGGCTTGGAGCAACCTGGTCTAGTGGGAGGTGTCCCTACCCATGGCAGGGGGGTGGAACTAGATGGTCTTTAAGGTCCTTTACAATCTAACCAGTCTATGGTGGTTGTTTTTTGTTTTTTTTTTTCAGATCTCAGCAGGCCTTTGAAATAATGTTGGCGCAGACATTCAGAAGTCCACATTCTATATGTGATATGTACGTACAAAGCTTATGTTTGTTCTCCTTTTTGAAAGGGCTGAAGATTTATCTTGGGGAAATCCTTGATTAACCGGGAAAAATTCCAAAATGCAAGGGTTGTTTCAATTCCTTGCCTACATCCAGTTCAGAAAGCTTTGGGAATTACGAATAGAAAATGAACTCTTCGAGACTATCTGAGTTGGTTAAGGAATACAGAAAAATTCAGCCTTCATATCTAGATGAGGCAGATATTTAATAATAGCAATAATAGAGGCAAGCAGAAATAATGGCTTAAATTCAAGAATTTTGAAATGTAGTAGTATCTTACTTCCGTGTTTTAATTTTCTCATTTTTGTTTGATGCGGCAGCAAGGAGTGTGTAACAGAAATGGAGAGATTGTGCTTATTGCCTACGCTGGTGCTTGCTGTATAATCTCTAATACATTTCCACAGAGCAGCCTGAAGTTTAGTATAATTTTAGTATAAATGCATTATGGGAAGTGAAGGGCAGTTATGTATCCCAATTCCTTCTGGGAACTGAGGGTAAAAGCAGTGAAACTACAAGTCCTTTGAAGGCGACGGCAGATGGAAGAGATCTAAAGCAAAACATTTTGATTTATTTTGCAATAATGCATGTTTTAATTTCCCTTAACTGTAATAATGCTTTAGAATTTGAAAACTGGTAGCTAGGTAGAGGAAGGACACCCAAAATGCTGCCTATAGAGAAGACGGCAGAAAGAATTCAACCATTTTATATTTTGTTTGGCAGCAGTAAAGGACATGAAGCTATAAGAAACTAAGTTTTGTTAGTTGTGCTGCACATAGAAAAACACTGTGGTGAGCTGAGAGCTGTTTTCTTCCGCTGCCAATGTTCGGCTCTTTACTGAGCATAAAAGGCCGTAAAAACGTCTGTGTGTGCGCGCGCTTTAGTTTTTTTCTATTTTTAGCATGTTTTTCTAATATTTGTAAATATTATTTTATACTCTTTTTGTACTCCTGTTTTTAAATTTGAAAACTGCTCAACTTTTGAGCAAAGATTAGACCAACGTATTTCACCTAGAAGGTAAAAGCTTTCAAAAGTTATTAATGAACAAATGACAATTGAAGATGAAGCGAAAAGGGGAATTGTAGGTTACAGATTTACCAATGCTCTTTTCGGTGTTATTACTGGCTAAAGAATTTGCATTCCGTTCATACTATGTCTATGAGATGATCTGGGGAAGAAACTATTTTACAAATATCTTAGCATTTTATCGGAACGCTAATCTTCTATAGCTGTATCTGTAAAGCACTGTAAGCTAAAGCACTCCTGCCCTTTTACAGTGCAAGTACCTGTGCCAAGTGAAGCAAACGGGTGACCCAGTTGACCGTGTACAACTAATAGTACAATTAACAGTAACCAATTTGTTGTGCTGTAAAAGCTATGTATGTCATTTCAGGATATGCTCCCTGAGGTTTTAAAACCTGCTCATATGATAAATATGCATTTCCTGTCAGGATAGTTAAAATGTCACTGCTTTAAAATCCTGGGACCTTCGGGGCTGGAAACAAATACTCTCAAACCCATTGGGAAGCTGGCAACGTTTAACCACTAGAGGAAAAAGCTCCCATTTCTAGCTCTGTAGAGTGGCATAATATTGATTTTTAAACTCAGCGCTCAATCTTTTTGGTTCAGCATTTGGGGCCAGTGTAACCTGGGGAGGGAAATGCTGTAACAGAGGATGCTGGTGAGGAGGAGGAAACCTGTTAAGGTGACAAAACAAGTCTAAACCTCTTGCAGCTCTTGGATGTTTGACACGTTCAAAACACTTCTGGCAGAAATGTATTAGTAAGTAGAATACGAAGTCAAAAGTGTCTGGTAAGTACTATTCATTACCTGCCTCTGATTTTTATTGCAGGGATAGCATTTCCATGTACTTCTTTTAAGAAAACTGGGATTGTTGTAGAGAGCTGTCTGTGCTATCATCTTAAAGGATTTCTGCTGTGAATCTCCAGTGGACCCTAGGGAAAGGACAGTGCTACGGCCCGGGCTGTGGGCTGGCTGTCCTGCCAGCATCCCCGTGTGAGTTCCTAGAAGGTGATGTGGCCAGCTTGTATGGGTTAGGACGGTGTTGCCCAAAGGAGTCAAGGTAGGAGGAACAGCATCAAACTCAGGTGTGCAACCTGTTCTATGTTTCTGTCTTTCTGCATTTTTGTCCCTTTCTGCTTTGACAGTTATGGTTATTTCTCTCTCCGTGATTGTGCCAGTTTTCAGATGTCCTATTCGCATTGCTGTGCTTTCAAAGCTTTGTTTTGTTTCTCATTATGTCCCTTGTAGACTAAGGTGGATTAGCGATTCTTTTAACAGTCATGGAAATAAAATGTTGGATTGAAATTTAGTTTTAAAAAAATTAAATTATAGATATACCACCAAATGAAACAATCTATTTCATGTCTAGTCAAACAAAACATTTCCTTCAATGTTACTTTTGTTACTCACTTTGGTGAAAGTATGCCCAAAAGAAAAAAAAAACAGTTTTGGTATTTTGGTAACACAATAATTGTTTGGTGTTTTGGGGGTTTTCTTTTTTTTTTTTTTTTTTTACTGGTTTTGGCTTATTCAGTGTGCCCCAAAGTACTAATAACCCAGATCTATCACCAACCTTCTGTTTACTGTCTGATGCCAGGGTTCAGTCCCTTTTTAAAAAGCTTAATTTAAAAGAAATACAACCAAAGAAGAACAAATGGACTTTCTCATCCGTGAAGGGTGATTATGATTCTTCGACTTGCTTGGAGAAAAAAAAAAAAAAGAAAATATTTGCCACTCGCTCTGGCCTGCAGCCCTTTTGAGTTATGGATCTTCATAACCGGGGAAGGAACTTAGCACTCACCCTTCATGGGTGAAATAACCTATTCATTTTCAGGAACAGGTACGAAACAATTATGAATGGATTTAAAGAGATGCCAAGATTATGTTCTGGAAATATCAATTATAAACTGGTTTTAGTTTCTTCTTCCCCCTCTCCTTCTATTTCATATGCAGGATGTAGCAGTGACACCTAGACACTTAATATTGAATAGAACGCTAGAATCATTGACAAGGCTACAGAAATAGCGTTGTCTTTAAAATAAAATAATAATAAAAAAGGACCTAAATTCTTCCCTAAGGATGAAGTGAACAAGTTACTGTAGTACATTTCAGCTGCATTTCGGCTGTATCTGACTGTAATCACGTTTTGCAGGACTACAGTCAGGGCAAGGTAGCTTAGAGTAGGTTGCCTGTGACTGAGAGAGAAATAAAGTACTTTATAGCATCTGAATTGCTGTGAGTTACAGTGCTTTAATGACACTACAGTCTGTGCTTCCCTGTATACCGTATTTATTCCCTGTTACCCTATTTATGGTAACGTGAGGATGGTGAGACGAAGATGCGCCCTTACTCGACGGCCAACAATGAAAACATAACGTTATGTCTGTCATGTCCCATCATGCGACAGGCAGCAGCAGTGTCCTCTTCGAGTTCCACTTTCCCTGAGAACACCTTCTGAGAGGACAACTCTTCTTGAGCAGGATCCTTTCTCTGCAAATGAGAACTAGAAAATAGAGCCTAGATTCACCTGAGCCAACTTCAGGCCCTTAATTGAGCCCCATTCAGTCACTGGAGAGAGAAATAATCTGCTTCCAACCTAGATGTCTCTATTAGCTGTCTACAGCCACCAGGAATGAATCTCATCGTATGATATTTGCCATCTTAATTTCAAATTTCAAGAAGTAGAAAGTAGAATTTTTAGCTGGGGATAATTAACATTCAAATGGCACCTGCACGGAGTAGATTAGAGTCAACCTGTCATCTTTCTCAACTGCTCGCATAAGAGAACATCATTACTAGGGCACCAAGTAAAATAGCCTGAGGCTTCTTTGGGATGCATTTTGCAGTAGCGCTGTGTAAGAATGAGAACAGATGGAAGGGAGTGGATGGTGGCTGTGTGAGGCACCCAGTGACAGTGTAGTTACTGCAAGAAAAGAAAAAGCAAAGGACGGATGGAAAGTGAAATTGCCGGGAGATAAAATGGTGGCAAAGGTGTTTCTATCACGACCTGAAAAGACACCTGGAATAGCAGTATCCCTATTTTTGCCAATTTACAGATAATATGTTCTGCAAATGACATTCTGCTTTACATTAGTAGTAAAAAAATGCTGGGTTTCCTGCTGGGTTTCCTCTTTCCCACTATGGGATTAAAATGCCAAGAAGAGGAACAGTAGAAGAAAGGTGAGGAGCTGTTGCTCAACTCTTCAACCCTGTCTGAAAACCCCACAGTGCAGTATGACCACTCCTGCAAAAACCCACAAACTGGTTTCTGACAACACAGAGTGGATAATAACCTTGCAAAAGCAAGTTCCCTCTAAATACCTAGTTGTATGAGCTGTGAAGGAAACCCATTTGTTTCAGCGGTACAATGCTACCACTACAGAAGAACATCTTGACTACTGAAGCTCTCTAGAAGTGAGGTTTGCCTGATTCTCAGCGGGGAAGGAAGCCCGAAGGGCCTTTTTCAGCAGCTGTTAACTTGAAGCTTTAGAAGAGCAGCTGGCAGGTCCATGAGCTTCTTAATGACTGTTTTGCTTGATATTTCAAAGGTTAGCTTTTGTGTGCTAAAAAACTTTTGGCCTGATTTTTAAGTTAACCCTTTATATCCTGTTGAAGCAATTCTATATATCTGTTGTGTGTCTTGTTTGCATACATGCATATATTTGTGTTTATATAGATCCATATGTGTATATTTACAAATATCCATAAATATATATACACGTATTTTTTATGTATATAGGTGCATCCATATCAATTTATTTCATTTCTCTTTTCAATTCATTTCCTTCCCTGTTTTCTGCACCCCGAAGCAGACCACCTACATATATGTTTGAAGTGGCTTTCAGTCCGTCACCGCTATAATACTGAGGTGGTAAAAGTGCGCTACTAATTAATAGGTTTAAGCAACTCTCTTTGTTATACTCCGGGGCCTAATTCTTGGCAACAGCAAATTGCTGAAACTCTGCTAAAAATGTTACATTGGCTTTCCTGGAGCATTTGATGTGCTCTGAGGGTTTGGCCCAAAAGGCTTGTGGCTATAACCGTGGACCAGAATACACAAAAATCCACAGGGCGTGTCTGGTAACTGAAACAACAGAAGGCTTTTTTGGTCCTTTCTCCTTCTTGTTCAGGCATTACTGTGTGAACCTCTCAAAGCAGGTTCCTTGTACCTCTTTCCCATAGTGCACGAGAATGCTAAATCACGAAAAATCAAGTGAGCCTCTTCCAGCCAACGCTTCAGGGGGCACAGTCACGGCATAGCAATAAGAGATACAGTTCAGTCACTGTGGTAGGAGAATTCAGTGTTTGATTTTCTCTTGAAAAAAGATAGGAAATCCAGGGGGACTCTTACTGCGAATGAGGCGCTATCAAGCAAATGAAACTTCATTCTCTCCTGGGAAGGCCTGCAAGCTTTTTCACACTTGGTGAGCTTCAACCAAAGGCGGCACTAGGGAATCCCAAGTAGCAGTCTTTAAATACACCACTGTGATGTACACTGCATTCTGTCCATCTAGTTGTCGTTTCTTCTTGACTCCTTTCCCTCCACACTTTTTCAGGTGTGGAACAGGAAAGGTCAGGAAAGGACAAGTCTTGTTGATTTGACACAGGTTGGAGATACAGAGGTAGGAAAGGTGATGAGGATGGAAAGCTGATGTTAATCTCTTTTCTTCTTAATGCTGGAGACCTACTTACCATGTGTCTATCTGTGCAGGATGGTGTTAATTCTGGTAAGAAATGTATCTGGATTAAATTACAGTTCCAAAAATCCTTCAGGAATGAGATATGTTAAGATAGCAGTAATTTCTCCTCCTCTACATCACATCTGCCATACTCAAAATCTTTCCAGTCCTCTTGTGCTCCAACTCCACGTCTGTTGAGGAGACTTCAGAAAACACTTCATTTTCACTGGTCGGCTTCAACAGCTGATCACTGCCTGTGTCTTTGGAAAGCTCTCTGAGCTCCTTTATGCTTATTTGTCTTTAAGTTGGGGTTGAATCCTGGAGAACAGGGTATAGACTGCTGCTGAAAACACTTGTGGGAGCTGCTAAACTGCTAATCTTTGTGTAAAATTAACCTGGAAACTGTAGGTGATGCAGCAGTCTACTGAAATAAAGCATGCTTCCTGTGGGATTGTAAGAAAGCCCCTCATGCTCTCTCTGCTTCGGTTCCCTGTCTGAGCAATAATTCTTCCTCCTTCATGAGCTGTTAGGACAATAAATCAATTCTCTTAGATGCTGCAGATCTGGGTGACACATAAATATCTAAATATTCTATTGAGTCTGCCCCACATCCTTGTGGGGTTGTCATCTTCTCCTGTTATTCAGGGCCAGTCGCTGCCTGCTCAGCACAGGTTGTAATGTAGAATGGTTGTGAGCGAAAGGCCCAAACCGTTGCAGATGAGCTTTGCCCTGTGTATCTCTGGGCATATCTGGCCTTCGCAGGTTCCTAGGTTTTAATCCTTACACGGATCCGAATAAAGCCAGCTCCTCTAATTTTGAGAACTGTTCAATAGCTCAAGATAACAAGTTTGTTATTTTAAAAGGACTGCTGAAATCAACAGGTCTTGGACACCTTGGGGCCGTTGGGGAAGTCACTGAAGAAATATTTGTGTCTTCCGATGAGTAAAATTGACGCTGAATGACTTTGCCTAAGGTTTCCTGAAAATAAAAGAGAGGTAATTTTATTTACCTATTTACAAGGTTGTTGAAAGCCGTGACGAAATAATATATGTGAAGTATTAGTAATTTTAATCCATATGAAACACGTTTTGTAGACCGGCACCATGTTAAAAAACTGACGAATTGGATTGAATCAAGAACTGTGTCATGTCTTATTAAACAATATAAAATCACCTTCAGATATGTCACGCTCTTCCAGTACTCTCCCTCCCCTTTTGGTTTTCCTTGTGTCCTTGAACGTAATGTAAAGGATAGGCTTCACCAGAGCACAGCAGCCAGCCTTATGCTATGTACCAGCAGGGAGGTGGGAACCCGGATACCCTGATGGCCTGGTATGCCATCTTGACTTTTGACAAATGTTTCTTTTGAGTTGCATTTCATTGTGTAACTCCAACACACACAAAGATTCATCCTTAAATTTTTAAAAAGGGCAAGGCATCGTGGTCTCCAGCCTAATGTGACTCTCGTGTTCCCTCCCTCTACTTGGGACTTTGTTCATTGCAGTACTCGTTTGCTGTCAAGAATTCACAGCCACAGAGGGTTAATATACTGCATGTGAAATGGTGACTGCATCTATTAAATAATATATGAGATTATGTTCTCTGCCCGCAGTACGTGTTCTAGAGCTGCTTGTGCATTGCCAAGATCTTCCTGAAATGTAGGCAGCGTGCCACCTCAGTGTGTGCAGCGTGAGAGGAATTCCTGATGAACTGGGTAAGAGGAGAGACTCCATCGTATTGTGGGGAACAAAAAAAAAGCCAGCCCTCCAAACAAAAGTGGGAGAGCATGGAAAATTTGGGGTTTGTATAGGTCTCTTCCCCTTCCCTCATGCCCTCCCTCCCTGCCTCCACAGCTCTTTATTTGTTTAAAGAATTTGTATGGTATGTGTGAACTATACAAGTAAAGCCCTCCCCCCTGCCATGTGCTAATGACACAGTTTAAATCACTACCATGTGCTGTGTTCTCTGTTCTATTTACCAGACCACAGCAAATACATGCTGGTAATGTTAGGGGCCCGATATAAACTCGGAAAAGCAAAAAAAAAAAAAAAAGATATTCAAACCTAATTTTGAAGCTTAGTCCTGGTGTAATACAGATCATTTTGTCTTTGCTCTCTCAGAGAGAGTGAATGTCAAAGCGCTCGTGGGTGGGTGTTGGTAAAGTAGCAATGTTTCAGATCATCGCGGACTTTTCTGAGGGAAACAGCATTTTTAAAGAGAGCTGAAGAAATCATTTTCTGATGTAAACGGGAGTGCAGGTTCCCTAGCTGACTTGGGTTTCCTAGGTCTCTGCAACTAAAGGGCCTGTTGCTATCCTGGTCAGGACGAAAACGCTGCAGAGCTGCGAACCTGCTCTCGGTATCACTCTCCTGCCTTTCCATGAAGCGGAGTGGGGCCGGAGGAGAGGCCCGTCTCCTTGCCCGCCCCAGGCTGAGCAGCAGAGCTGTGACCTCCCCACTGCGAGAAGGCACTTGGCTTCTTGCCCACAAGGAGAACTGTTTGCAGAGGTCCCCAAGAGCAAAGTAGTGAGGACAATTGTCACGCCATCTCTGCTCAGGGCTGATCATTAGCGCGGCTTTTATACCATTAGAAAAGGGCACAGTGTTGGTGTTTGAGAAGGTAGCTCTGTGTGCAGAGTTTCAGAGGGAAAGTGTATGGGGAGCCTGGCGCCTGTGGTGGGATGAGGCCACACAAAATTCGGATACTGCATGTAAGTGTGTTTTCTGTCTCCTTTTATATCCCATTTGGGTGGATATTGGAGATAGCAATCCCATTTCTTCTCATTTTCTTCAAAAAATGGGTAAACCAAGATAAGATTTTCTGAGGTTGCGTGTGGCTTTGCAGTCGACAGGGAGATAAAATTAAAGCTAAACTGCCTTGTGGTTTTCCCTGTAATCTCAATTTTCTGAAAGTGTACATTATTCATCCCCCACATTTTTTTAGGCCATAGGAGATTTAAAGAGCACATATGTACCTCGGAATACCTTTCACTCCTTTTTGTGCCATTCTGATTTTTTTTTTTTAAATTTTTATTTTTTTTATATATAGTGGGATAAGACAGACTTTTTCAATTCCCTTTCAAGGGTTGTTGTAGAGTCAGACTTGCTAGGATCGTCTGATCCAAAGCCCTCTGAAGTCAATTAACTGAAACTTTCTGGCATCTCAATGGTCTTTGGATAAGGCCCAAATTAGCAAAGGGGACAGCCTGAGAATGGAAGTTCTTGACTCTTTTAAGATGATGTTGTCCTTACAAATGGCTCTTTAGTAAACATGTAGAAAAATATCTACTGTTTTTTTCAGTAGAAAACCTCCACTGACACGAGACAGATCCAGTGTTTGTAATAATACAAGGAATTTTTTTGTATAATGTCCATCACTTTTACATCCCAAGTTTTCTGGAACTCTTCCATTTCATAGTGCAAACATAAAGGTGGAAAGGAAAAAATTGTCCGTTTGCTCATCTTCTGAAATTGTCACCCATGTGCCTTCAGATTTTTTAGCTGCTATTGACTTGACGACAGTGGTACTCTAAATTTGAGGGATGCGGTCAGCTGCTAGGGTAAAATGGAGTTTCTGCTTTCTGGTAGGATTAGGATATCAGAACTGAGGATTTTAAGTGACTTAAACTGTGGGGGAAGTGAGGAGACAGTGCAGGATGTGAGCTAGTTGGGGAAAGAAAAACAAAATGTTTAACTTTACAGTGTGGATTTCGGATTTTAATAACTTTTTCTTTTTGACTCAGAGAAACTGAGATTTTTTGGCTGTCTACCAATTTCATCTTATCATATTCCCACCGCGTAATTGCATGTGTGGTATTATAATGAAATGCTTCCAGACTCGCTCTCTAGAGCAAATGTATAGACTATACGAATAATATAGTTCATGCCCGAATACTCATTCACATGTATAAGAGTTCCTCCCTAAACATTGTACAGATGAGACTTGTATGAATAACTCCTAGAAAAGTGAAGAAAAAGGATTACAGAAACTCCTTGTATTAGAAATAGGTTTCGAGAACATTAATGACTTCAGTCTGATTTCTTTTTCATAACTTTTTCTGTAAAACAACAACAACAAAACCCCCTGAGTTGAAACCTGCAAGTTTTCATGGGAACATGCTAGGTTGGATGAAATGTTCAGAAGAAAAAGTTTTCAAGGTCCAAAAGTAGAGAGGAACGTATAGTAAAAATCAATAAGACCATTCTAGAATACCTGGTAAGGCAAGACATTCTTTCAGGTGGTGTTGTAAAATACCGTCTTCCAAATCTTCCTTTTTAGTGTGGAAAATTTGGCCTTGGACCTTTTACAGGTCAGGTGAGTCCCCTGACCGACACAGTATGGGGGAGGTAAGCTGCTTCTTGGGGAGGTTTTTGAGTTAATATAAATAACTTGAATGTGAAGGGGACAGAGAGAGGCTAATTCTCCAGCCAGTTAGTTGTGGAGCTTCTTAGACATGTAGGTATTCGATGAGGATTCATTACTTGCTCTCATGAATCACTTCCTATTCAGGAAAGCAGTCTGAGGAATGCCATTGAATCATTTCCTCTTTATACCAAAATGGGATGAAAATATTTTTGAAATATCAGTGTTCTTGCTAGTTTAAAACATTTGCCTGATCGGCTCTACTTTCTAAAGAATTCTGTTTTTTACACTTTGACTCAAAACCAGATGAGAATTTAAAAAACCAAAATCCATACAAAACTGTACTAAGCCAGAATAAAATACAGGCAGAATTTAATAAGAGTCAATTGCTATAGCAAGCAGCAGTTTTTCTTCCCCTGGAATTTTGGGTGGAGTTTTGAAATACTTAATTATGCCAAGCTGTAATTTTTTATGTAAATAAACAGTACTTTCTCCTCTCTTCCCTCTTACCCCCAGACTCCCGTTCTTTCTTTTGTCTCCTAGAGAAGAGGAGAGGAAGGAGGAGAGGGAAACTTCTCAAGGTTAAGATTTTCTCTCAAGAACTTCCTCTCGGTTTATATACCATTATTTTACCCCATATACTGTAATCTTTGCATAGTCTGGCCTAGCCCGTGTGTAGAGCAAGTAATAACAACGGTCACCTGTGGTTCCTTTACATAGTTATATCATGTTTTGTGTCTAGGCAAGATGACCTAGTTATATGTTGTCCAACGCTTGTGAACAATAGATACGCTTTAGACAGCCCACACAGTCTTTGAGAATAGGGCTTCTGAGGCAGGTGGGGTTGGGAGAAGAGGTGTTTTATCTCCTGTGGCAATTTGATGGACTTTTGCACATGCACACACACAGAGTGATAAATGCAGAATATTCTCAGCCCCTGACTTGTCTCGCTCTACAAGACTTCCCGTCTTTCCTAACCTCAGGTCAACTTCAAATTCTAGTTGCTAAAAAAAAGCTGAAGTTGCTGCCCGGTATTTGTATGATGGTGATATAGCTAATTCATTACTCAATTGTGTAGGGTATGTGGTAAAACTTATGCCTTCATATGATGTCAGGCAATCGCTAGCTGTCTCATCAATGTTCGTTTCTGCAGCAAGATCCCAGCTGATTTTCCTGAGATAGGGACCACAGTCAAAACTATGAATAATCTTACGTTCTTACATGCCTGTTTTATCGTATTATCAGAGCACCCTACAGTTTTAATGCAGTTAAACCCCAACAGTTAGGTAAATATTTCTATCCTCATTTTACAAATGAGAAAATGAAGCAAAGGGATGAAGGCTTATATCTTCAAAATGGGATAGGTACTGATTTAAGCTGGTACCTTTGAAGCTTTGGCTTAAAATGCTTGTCTGCAGTCCTACAAGAACTCTGTTGTGGATCAAGATTTTGTGAACTTTCTGGGGTGGCAACTTAACTTTCTTCTCTGGTTAACATTGTTTTCCTTTGTGTCAGGAGAAAGACTGAATGAACATGAATGTGATCCAGAGCCAAACTACTACTCAGAATAAAATCTACTTTGGGACTTCAGCATGGTAATTAATACCCACACTGTTTATATTGATCATGGTAGAAGAGAAGTAAGAGGCTATGTCTTTCTGTCCAGCACCTTTCTCTTCTGTTAATATTAACTTCTTAATGAAGATCATGATAACTACCGCCCACTTGAACATATCATAATATATTTTCTGGTATAAATTAATTTCTCCTCAATTTAAAAGTTGAAGTGAGACAGACCTGAACACTATGTAAATGCTCAAACCTATTAAAAATGATTTAATTAAAAAAAAAAAAAGTATTAAATAAAGTCCTCTGGATGCCAATTGCTAAATACAGTAATTCTCTGAGCTCTGTCCCACTTCACTATGCACTGTTGGCTTTGTATGGAGGGAACATAGGAAATAAACAGTCCTTAAAATACTGTATTTCTGACTAAAGTTAAAAAGTTAACTTTTTTTTTTTCTCAACCCACCTTTTTGACTACAAATAATTCTTCATGTGCTTATATTTTGGTAGGGCTGGAGAAGAAACAGGACAGAAATCAGCATTCCTTAAGCTAGGATTAGAAGGAAAGCACACCCTCAAATTTCTTGGCTGCTTACAAGACTGATTTTTTTCTTTTTGCTTGTTTGCCTTCCGTTTATGGCTTTAAGGAGCATGCATTCCTATAGAGACTGAGATGAATGTAAATGTAAATTGTTATTTATACTTCAAGGCAATTTTATGTCCTTAAAGTTCAGCTATTTGTGTTTTCTTCCTTATAGAAATTACGTCTGAATGGCCATGGTAAATTATTCCAATATGTATTCGTGTTAGTCTATTTTAGTGTCTCTTTTAAAAGCAAGTAAGAATAAGGTTGTTTTTTCTGATGTTTGTAAAATATACAACTTATTGTCTCTTTCAGGCAACTGTAAATCACATTCAAGTTTAAACAATTATTTTAAATGCCTTACAGCACAGTCTGGTAAGATGGTGATTGTCCTCAGGCTCAGTTAAATTCTCTGGAATGACCAAGTCCCCAGCAATCACGCTGTATATACAGGATCAGGACCAAATATTTGTTTTGTTTCCCAGTTGGATACATGTTAACCTACCATCTTAATAAAAGTGGTGGGAGGGGGAGGACCCACCCCACACCTCTTCCTGGAAGACTCAGTCTGCACGATTGTCGTGGTTTCAGCTTGGATGGAGTTAACTTTCTTGCTAGCAGCTGGTGCGGGGCTACGTTGTGGATTTTGGACAAGTGGTGTTGATAGTGCACTGATGTCTTTGGTTGTTTGCTAAGCAGTCAAGGCCTCCTCACACCGCTCCACCTCCAGTAGGCTGGGAGGGCATGAAAAGTTGGGAGGAGACACAGCCGGGACAGCTGATGCCAACTGACCAAAGGGCTATTTCATGCCGTATGATGTCATGCTCAGTATATAAAGCTGGGGAAGAAGGAGAAAGGGGGTGATCTTCAGATTTATGGTGGTTTTATTTCCCAAGTAACCGTTACGTGTGATGGAGGCCTGCTTTCCTGGAGATGGCTGAACACCTGCCTGCCCATGGGAAGTAGTGAATGTATTGTTTGTTTTGCTTCGCTTGTGCGCACGGCTTTTGCTTTACTTATTAAACTGTTCTTATCTCAACCCATGAGTTTTCTCACTACACTTCTGATTCTTCCCCCCATCCTGCCATGGGGGGAGTGAGCGAGTGGCTGCATGGTCCCAGTTGCTGAGTGGGGTTAAACCACGACAATGATGAAGAGACACTGGAAACCCAGACTAACCTTTAGCATTTTGTTTTCAAGACAGAAACAGTTGGAACATTGCCACAATGTTTCACTGAAATGGGAAGAAGCTGCAGGTCTCTCAATTAAGCAAGTATTGCCTGGAAATTCAAATCTAAGGGAAAATATGAATCCATTAATCTGATTGAAACACTCTGATGTTGCCTTTGAACAGAGATGCAAATATTGTCTCATTTCTTTTAGAACCGGCACAGTCTGAGGTCTTGTGAAACGCTGATTTTACAAGATAAGAGGTAAGGCACATTAGCTCCTTTGGGATCAAGAGCAAGCTTTGGTACTGTAGCATAAAAAAATGCAAAGTTTAGGTATGGTAAAGACATTTTCATTTGAAAGCCAGCCATAGTTCTGTAAAAGACTCATGCTGAACCTGAAATTTTGCTTACTCTATGTGTCACTCCATTAAAGTTTATGTGAGCATGAAGGCTAAGCCTGTCTAAAATGATTTACTAGATGGAAGTCAAGAGCACTGAAGAAGATTAGAAAGAATAGAATTCATAAGACTAGTCAAATCCAGTACTAGTGAGTTTGGCTATTTCTTCTAGGAACAATACAGTGCTAATCTTGGGAAACCCTAAAATGCGTGCAGGAGCAGAGATACTGTGCTAGCTTCTACTTGTTGTTGCTTACACCTGGATGCTAATATTAAGTATGTTATTAAAAAGAGCAACACGGCTTAGGCTAAGCCCTGGGCTGGCAAGATATGCAGAAGAGTTGTGTAGGAATCAGTTATCATTGTGTAAGCAAGAGAACGTGCGTCAAAGGCCAAAGGACACTTTCTCCTTTCTTTTTGCTGCTTTCTTAAAGGCAGGGCTCTGGAGTGGGGGCTATAGGATGTTTAATACAGCTGCTGTGTTGTGCTAAATACCATAATGTGTTAAATGCAAGTTTTCCATCTTTTTGCGCTGTCTTACTTGAACACTAATACAAGAATCCAGAGTAAACAGCTGCATGTCAATTCAGGGTCCTGGTCTTGTGGTTATCCAAACTGGCAAACCAGTGAGAGCTTATTAAGTCTCCTTTGGGTTTCCTTCCTAAACAAACAAGTTAGTTGTGCAATACCTCCAGTCTCCTGGTTTAGACAGAGATTAATAATATTTCTGCACTGTAAGTGCTGTAACAGCAACACTACTAGAAATAAGCCATTCTGTATGTGCTATGGCCTCAGTGTGGTTAAATGAAGTGAGGTGGAGATCAAGAAACATGAGAAAATAGGAAGTGTATTTCTCCTTTCCCAAAGGACATTCTTGTGTTTTCAGTATCCAAGGTTAAGGAAGACAGTAAACAGTATCTGGAAAAGTCTCGGTGAGAGGCTGTAAAGCATGCATCTTCTCTGTAATGAGATACAAAGTCCCTAAGGATAAAATGCCAGCTTCCTCTTCATGGATGGAACAGCTGTTAAAATTTTGCAGTATCCAAAGTCAATGATGCTGTTGATATCCAAGGCATAAACCGCATTCTTTCATTGCACCATCCCATCTTGTGCCTGGTTCAAGTTCGTTTGTACAGAAGAGGGTACTTAAGCGAGCAGCTGAATGACCCTTTTTGCTTTTATAAAAGCAGCCAGCCCGGCCACCATGAAAGGGCATTGCAGTACAATGCACAGTTCCTGTAGAAGACCTGCGGCTTCTGTGGCACGCCGCATGCGTGAGTCTAGTGGCCAAATTCTCAAACAGAAGTAATTAACTTGTGAGCATGATCAATTACTGTTTTTCTTATGCCATTTTAGTTTGGATAGTAATCTGTACTGCAAACAGTAAGACTAAAAATGTAGCTGCATAACTGTTTCTCATTTATCTAGAGTTATGCGCTGCTCCTCAGCATCCTTTGGAAACAGGTGGCTTCTGTACCATGAAGGCAGTGCTGGCAGACTTGGAACTGACAAGGAAAAGGCCATCTTGGCTGCTGTCAGTTTTGCTTCAGCTGGGACTTTCTGGAGCCTGCTTCTATAAATACATCGCAATTCAATTGTGTAATTGCCATTACTAACGTGAATTCAATTTGTCTATATTTTTAAACCATAGCATTAGGTCTTAGAATCTTGAGCTGGTATAGATTCTTTTAATGAATACCCATCTCTCCAGATCTTGAGAGGCAGAAATTAAGTCATCAGAAGCAGATGGGGTATGGAATAAAGTGAAAAATGGAAGTAATTTTCAGGAAACCTGTTTTGTTTTTAATGTGATGTTGTTTGTGCTGAATAATTTCTCTTGATCACCTGATCCACTAAAATTAAGTTTGAGTTTTGATTCCAAGAACTTTTGAGTCAGACTATTTGTGCTTGTTAAAAGTATCAGGGCGTTGTAACTGAAAAGAGACTGCTATTGGGGACGGGATGGGAAAATCATTGCGTACTACCCGGACATGTATTTCCTCCCCAGAACTGCAAGAATCACTGCAAAAACTGGAAAGGGAGCCTAATCTTGCTCAATCCTGCTCCTCTCAACAAGAGGATCGGATTAGAAAAGGGATGGTCCAAAATGATTGTGTGGTGATCGCTTTTGAGCTAGACAGACAC
Source organism: Vanellus vanellus (assembly GCF_965231255.1). NCBI lineage: Eukaryota > Metazoa > Chordata > Aves > Charadriiformes > Charadriidae > Vanellus > Vanellus vanellus. Next base: position 22,198,938 of record NC_138913.1, on the reverse strand, counting down.
TACTGCCTTATTTTTGGTGAGCAGTGATTGGAATCCCAATATCAAAGCCTTTAAAGGAGACTCTGGCTTCCAGCTCGCCTGATGCAAAATGTTCGGTGAAGTACGTTGGGCCACAGGGTCAACTTAAAGACTTATCATTATTAATAGTTGTTAGTAGCTTACATAAGGCGTCTCTTACATTTCCTTTAATTCATAGAGAATTGTCGTTGCGTGGTCTGTTGACAGCTTTGCATGTGTGCTTCCCTGGCAGGGACAGAACAGGAAATACTATTCCTGCACTGAACTGCATACAGGAATAGCTAAATGGCGTGGCTTCAAATGTGTGCTCAGAGGGAGGATCTGTGAGAAAAAAGGCAGTGTGCATCCACATAATGTCATATTGCATGGATTCTGCTACAGGCAAATTCCCAGTGAAAGACATTCACTGGTACAAACCGTCCTGAGGAAGGGGAACAGAAGGGAAGTGTAAGGCCCAGACCCATTATTATGTGTTAGATGTTTAGAGGAAGTAATGACGGATATTCTAGACTCCAGGGGTTGCAGTATATCACCTCTGCAGATGTCTTGTGGGCTGGATAAGGAAAGGAATCTTCCCCACTGTATTTCTTATCACTACCTCGCCAGGCTGCTGGGATGCTTCAGCGTTTGCCTGTGAGAGTAAGCTCTTCTGCAGACGAAAAATACTTGAAACAATAGAGAATTGTGCCCAAGAGTTCTGTACAAGGCTTACTCCTGATTGATTTGTGTGGCAGCCTGACCTGGTTTTGCAAGTACAAATCCAGACTTGTATCCAGTACAGTTAATCTCCATTTCTTCTTTTCAGATGGACTTAGTGGAGTTTATAACCGTCTTCAGATCTGTGTGGGATCATGTCCTTAGTCACTGCTCCATGTTGATACTGGTGTTGTTTCAAATATAATGAATACCTGAGTAAACAACCCTGAAAAATATGTGTGTGTATATGTATTCAAGATTATATTTATTAGTTTGGCCACTGGCCAGATGCCTAAGTACAATTGCTGTCTTAAATAAAGATCAATCTCTGATAGTCACTAGCTTTAGGCAAACTTTTTCCTTTAAGAGCTTAGACTGGCATTGGTTGTTTGGATCCTCGTATACACTTGATTGAATAACTACTGATTTTAATAGGACTGATAGTAAGAGGAAGACTTTTTAGAATCAGGTTATTAAATAGACTGTCTTAGTTAAGTGGCATATTCTGTAAACTTAAAAAAGAAATTGCACTTCCAACTGAGAGGGTGGAAGGGCAATTCACCCCAAATTCAGCCCTCTGTTGGATTTAGAAGAAGTTAAAAGTAATGTTTTCTATTGGCTAGCAATTAATTTCCTTTCCCTCTCCCACAACCTCATCCGTAATAGCGAGCAGGATCTCCTGGTTTTGGCTTTGATTCTTTAGTGTCCTAAGGTTTGTCATAGTTTGAGGCTTAGTGCTGCAATAGCACTCAGTAGGCGGTGTGACCCCATGTGAAACTGCGTTAGTTTGGGTACACTGTGGGATGTATTGCGAGCACCCTAGAAGGCTTTTTCTTTCCAGTCATCCTTAGACAGGGGAAGAAAAACATGAAAAACCTCTCTCCTTTTCACAACCTGTCTGAGAAACTGCTTATGCTTGTTGTTATCCTGTGGCCCACAGTGCTGCTTTCAGTACCTCTCAGATGTACCATATTATGTTTTTTTGGAGCTGATGTTGATCACCGTCAGCTGTGCAGCTCAGCCTCATTGGAACTATAATTAAGCCCTTCTGTTACAAACCAAATACTCTGAAAATCATTTTCTTCATTTACTGCACCTGCCAAGGGAGAGCTCCTGCAACCTTTAATGATGCAGGTAATCCTATTACTGCCAACACAAATACTCCCATTATGGAAAGGCTGCAGAACCATAACTAGAATTCGCTGAAGAATTTTCCAGGAAGCTTTTTCCCCCCTCTGCGTCAATGTTTGAATATTTTGTAGAAACATACTAGCCTTTTGGGCCAAGGTTAGATATTCTCTGGAGCAGGAGAGAGATCAGTCCTCAGAATTGCCAGTAGCACAGATTAAAGAATTCTCACAGGGACGTGGAGATGCAGCTTCAGTTATTTACTTCAGAAAAAAAACCCTATCCATGGCAAATGCTATAAGCATTGGGCTACTGCCAATTCTGAGAAAGTTTGTTCACCTTTCCACTCCCCAGCCCCCAAAATGAAAAGTTTTATTTTCATTTTACCACAGAGCAAAGCATCAAGGTCTTTTTACAGACAGAACTCTGGTTTCCAGTGAGATCAAACTATACCTTTGTCCTGATCTCAGTATACTCTTTTCCCAGGTGACAAGATGTCAGTAGTTCTTAAAATACTGCAGTGGTAGGGACTTTGAAAGCCCTGAGAAAATGCCATCAGCTTTGTTCTATATTCACAAAGTCTGAATCCTGGTCATGATGGGAAGGTAAATGGAGACTCTGATTTTCATTTCTACACTTTCATACTATGTTCGTTCCTATCTGTTAGGTCTGCTCCTGCTATAGCTGATTTGAATTCTAAACAGTGTTAGATATTTATTTTTGTAAAGCTGTGCCATTCATCTTTAATATAATCATGTAATTTACTCTATTAATGCCAGCTGCTGCATTTGGCACAGGTCACCTGGAGTGTTTGGAACACTATATTAATTTTTCCTTGAACCTATTAGCTAATTCTAAAAATCCATAGAAGTCAGAGCACTCCACCTCCACAGTCAAGGAAGGTTTATTTTTGTTCACGTTCCTGAACGCCTTCTTAGTTTGACGGGAGAAAAAAATCCAGGGGGAGATGGACTTTCATTTTGCTGAGAATTATTTATTTATTTGTTTGTTTACTTTCTCCAGAGTTGTCCTCGGCAATCCCAGGATGGCCCCAAGTAACGCTTTTTCAGAGGGAGTTATGCACGGTGTGGGGGATTTATCTCACCTAATGTCTGCCTGAGAACACTGGATCTAATTGGCTCGTGGAAGCTTGGAAGCTAAACTTATGTCTTAGGTGTACGTAATAAGTGTCAATCACGACTGATCTTGACAGCACTATCTTTTTAGTCCTCCTCTCTATGAGGCTTTATGATGCATGGTTGGTATCCACCTCTTGATCTCAGAGCCTTCTCGTGACAGTCCCTTCGTCTGTTGTCTGTCATACAGAACTACTTGGTTATGGGGACATCTCTGCATCACGATTTTCTGGGAGTGGCCGGTTAGGTTTTGCGAAGCAAAACAGCTGCTGTCAAAAGAGGATGCTTTTCAGCTGGTTGGTGCCTGCCACTTCTCTCTCTTGTCTGTGAAATCTTCTAGGATGGGGTTTTACTGCTGAGGTAAGAGTTTGAAATGTTTTGTTTCTATTCTCTGGCAAATTTGGCTGAATGACCCCTCACCCTACCCCTGGTCTCACGGAAAGCAGGGGCAAGATTTGGAATTGCGTACAAGTTTGTGCAAGTTAGGGGTAGTTCACTCTGAGACAGAAGAAAAGAAAAAGAAAATGGAAAAGGAGTGATGCCCTCAGCAAACGTAACAACTGAAACTTGGTGTGGGACAACCGTGATTTTTCTTGAGCTGCAATTTTAGAGTTTTTTTTCAAGCCACAGGTAGTGGCATAAGCCCTGTTTGCTTCCAGCCCACTCTCCAATTATTTTTCCTAATCCACAGGAGAATGCATTGTTTTAGCTGCTGTCCAAAACAAATTCAACTAGAAAACTACGATAAAACATGACATTTAAAAATTCATATTTGAATAGGAGGCTGTACTGAATACTGAAAGAGCGTTTCCCTAGCTGAGGAATTTCCAGGACGTACAGTGAGTGCAGGCCTCTGGCAAGCGTATTCAGACTAGATTACCACTCTGCTGTAAAAGCAGAACTCCTGATCTCAGGAAAAAGAAGCTATTTTCCCCTTGTGAAACTGTTATGTATTTATTAAGACTAGACAATAATGTAAGGCAGCTTTGACGAACTAGGCGCGTTACTGAAGTTGGTAACATAATTAGGCCGTGGGCTGTCAGAGGCTGAGGCAGTAACTAATGGGAAAACGGTTTCATTTCTCCATCTCGATCATAGAGTGAATTTGAAACCTGCTTCTTCTTCTGATGCATCAAATTCATAATAGGCGCTCGCCTAATGTGCAACCAATTAGCAGAGCGCTTCAGCAGGATCATTTGAGGTGTCCCGTGAGAGCTCTCCCAGGTAGCAGAGTTCTAGCTCACGGCATAACTTATTGAACGTTTTCTAAATGATGAGACTTCCACAAAAGTTTGAACAGAGTGTTGGTGGTCTGTAAAGATCCTGTTTGATCAGCAGTGGTTCACTAGTTCAGGTCCAATTCCCGTGGAGATTAACTTGAAGTTGGTTTGTAGTACTAGGAAAATGTAGCACAACTCAGTGTACTCTAAATTAGTAATCAACTGGTGTTGCTACTTAAAATGTACAAATCCTTCTTAATAGATTAAAAAACCTCCTATGTAATTTTGGACATTAACAGCTGTCTTATCTCTAATGCACTACTGTGAGCAGATCCATAGCCAGAGGTTCATGCTAATTTGAAAAGGATATTGTGTGTGTGTATGTGTATTAGTTTCAGCTTTGTGTTTAACCTCCCCAGATTTCTCAGTGTTGATGTCAAAAAGGGGCTTTCTTTTAGCCTAACCTCTTGAAACTACTTATCCTAATATTTATCCTTGTGTTATATTACACACAATCCCATTCCTTTAGCAAGTAATTAATGTGAGGCTGTGTCATCAGACCCTGAGGCCTGTCACTGTTGCAACTGATTGTTAATTTAAAGCATGTTTTATTCCTCGAATGATCTCTTTTGAAGAGAATCTCTCTGCCAGAATTGTGTACTGCTTTGTTTTCAAAGTAATCGTCTACAGTCCAGATTTCCTTTGGGAGGGGAAAAACAAACAAACAGAAATGAAAAGCCAAAATAAAGAGCCGGAGCCAAACCCTTTCAAATTAATGAGTTAAAGACTTCAGACTTTTGTATTGTTAACCGATGTGGAGGCATTAAGCTGCCTCCCATACTTTCCTTTCCCCCTTGTTAGCTGAAGCCTCTTTTTTCTTTTTAGGATCAGTTTTTACAAGTCTGAGTTTTTCATCTTCATCAGAAATAATATGTTAAAGTTATTAAGCCAGCAGGGGCTGAATAGATTTTTAGGCTTTTTTCGCCTCCTAGTCCTGTACCAAAAAAGAAAAGGCAGTGAGCATGAGATGATGCCCTTTTAAGGAAAGAGTAATCTTTTTTCCAGTTCTAACAAATTTCAACCACATTTGAACAGAAAGATCACATTTCTGTGCTGTAGGTAGATGGCTCCAGCATTATTCATACGATTCTTTGTATATGTCTGCAGCAGCCCTTTAACAAGAGCAGTGAGCCAGCTCTGAAATACAATAGTGCTCAAGGCCAGCCTTTTATGTTTGTTTACTCATTTTTATGAGCCTTCCTCAGTTATTTGATTCACAGGACTGAAGCGTGCCAGAAGACAGCCCAAGAAATTCATCAGACTTTTAAAAAGAGAGGCCTGCCCTGTGGGCCTCGCAGTACCAGGATACCAGAGCTTTCTTACGGAACTTAAAATCTGTATTTTTTTACCACGTGACTGGTTAAAGGCAGATGATCTCAGGTACTGTCTCTGCCAGCCTATCTCCACTGCTTTTAGTAGGTCACCGCTGGCATAGATCTGTTGAAGATCTGTTCCAAAGAGCACAATTATCCAGTCTTGTGCACTGTTCGGGATAAGAAAAATGAGGCGTGTTAGGCAGAAGCAGCAGCAGCACACATCGCTGTAGTAGAAGGGTCCTTGGGGACTGTCTAAGAAGTCCCAGACAGAGAAATGGACAAGGTGAGGAGGTGGCTTTTGTGGTCTTTGCCTCGATCAGTGCTATCTGGTCTGGCAGGCTACACTAAAGATTGTTTCGAGTTTCCCAGTTGCATATTCCTTGTGGGATATGAGCTTTGCAGAGATCTCATCGTACCAGATGCTGAATATTGCACAGGTGAGCAAGATACAGTCTGTAAACAATAGCTAGACAAAAGAAATTTAATTTATGACTTAAAGATTTTGCAAGTGAAGGTCACATGGGGGCTAGTGGGTATCAAGCCTAATTCTGCTGATCATAGAAAAAAGATTTAACAGGGAGATAAATTAACCGTGGGAAAATTTTCTCTCTTGCTTCATTTCTTGTATCATGATAGTCTTTCTAAATAGCAGAAATAACCCTAGATTTGAGCCTGCATGTATAGATGTTTAGTTAGAAATATATATAAAAACCACTTTTCTCTGTGAACATGTACCCAGTAAAGTGAGTGTTGACTCTTCAAATACTCTTGTGTATTTAAAAGCTAAGCGAAAAGGATGCAGTTAATATATTTATCCTTTGGGTCTAGAACCTTCTTTCTGCATGTGTGTGCGTCTAGTTCCATGAACAAAGGGATTGAATCATCCAGGTGCCACCGTACTGGAAGTAATTAATACTTAGAGGGTAAGCACGGTTTGTCCTCCCATAAATTGATTTAATTTTAATATCCTGATTGCCTAGAGTGGCTCACTTCAGCAACCTTGCAGAATTCGCTATGGTTTTGATTTATTCTACAACATCCTTATACACTTCTAATCCTTCCAGCTTTCACACATATGGAATTAGTTACAGATTTAATGCCCCATTGATATCAGTGAAAATAATTAATTTTTCTGACATCTTTAAAAGAGAGGAGATCAGAGTTTCAAGTATTTTCCCACTGCTAATTCTCATTTAAGTATCATTTCTACTGCAAAGTAAATGTTTTCAGCTTAAAATATGACTGATATCTGAAAAGTAACAGATGATAAATAAGCATATTGTAGGTGTAGTGAACATCTCTGCAAGTAAGGGGCAAGAGAAGTTTTACACTAATTTATAAGGACTCATTAACATCAGGCCCTAAAATGTGCAAAATAGAATATGCGCACTGAGTGATATGTTCCTACTAACTTTTTTTTCTTATTTTAAAGACCTATAAATCCAGTCCTACTGTAGTAATGGCCTAATAGTATATCTGCCTATATATATCTGAAATATTTTCAAAGAAAAGAGACCACAGGTTTGGAAAGCCACTCCCCGTGGAGTTTTACATCGCCTGATTTCTCAGGGACTGCATGAGAGGAGATGGGATTCTTTCTTAGGAAGGAGCCCTGTAGAAAATTACAATTTTTATTCATCCTGTTGAACAAGTCAAAGAAGTAGATTTTTACTCTATATCTGTATGGCTTTTTTTTTTTTTTTTTTTTTTTTTTTAAAAAGAACTTACTGGTAGTTTCTGTCAAATCTTTTTTCACAAAAACTTTTTTTGTTAAAGAGACCGTATTGTGTGTTGGATCCATAGCTATATCAAAGAAAAATATTTCAAACATTTTTGGAAGATTTGTTGGTTTACTCTATTATTCTTTTTTTTAGTATCATGGTAATTGTAATAGCATATGAATGCATAAACATAATAAATTTGATTTTGATATTGTTGTTTTTTTTTTTTTTTTTAATTTTAAATTGCTCTCTTCTGGAATGAAAATAAATTTTAACCAGGTATTTATTGTCCAGGGAAAAAGGTCACAGCTCCTGCACTTTTAGATTAGAGTAATAAAGACAGGATAGCATTTTCTAATAACCTGTGTGGGTATTCAAAGGAGTTCCTATATAGCTAGCTGCTATAATGTAACTAACTTCTTGAGGGCTTGCACTGTCTTCCTGGAGGTAGACTCACAGATTTAGGTTAATATTTTTTTGACATGTTTGAAATATGTTGTTATGGACTCTGATGGCATGGAATGAAAAGGAGATAAATATTAATGTAAACATTTTGCCTTCATTTTTGTAGACTAAAACCTGCAGTGAACAATTAAGGCCGACAGCTACTTCTTCATCAATGAGATTCAGAGAAATTTTATTTAAGCAGGCATTTCTAGGCAGGCTTGGGCAGAACAGTCACACTAAGCCTCCATCCTTGTCAAGTTTAGCCTAATACTGAAATTGTATGGTACGTATTCTGCCTGTGTTAACTTCAATATTTCAGAAAACACGATCACTTCTGTATTGATCTCTCTCTAAAATTCATTTTAAATGAAAACTTTGCCTACCAGTTTTATCCTTTTCTCTATTAAAACATTGTCTACAAAGCAATCCATTAGCGCAATTAAGCTGACCGTGCCGGCAGGCTGCCGGCTCTTCTGCACAATGGTGCCTCCCAGCTAAGTGAAGCACAGTGCCCTCCGCAGTATTATTTACCATGCCTTCACCTTTGGCTTGTGTCTCTGAATTTCAAGGAGGAAAAACAGTGTGTCCTAACAGTTCTGATTTAATTCCAGGGTCAGGTTTGTAAAAGATCGCTAAATGTATGGTGGGATTTTGAAGGATATCAAAATAAATGGTTCCTCTTGGTATACAAGGCCATTTATTCAAACAGATATGAAGTGATCCTAGAGCACACGGAGACATAGATGAAAGAGCCTCAGAGCTGCTAGTAGTTACTGTTCAAACTCAGTATGAAATATAAATGAATTAGTCAAAAAAAAAAAAAGAAAAAGGCAAATTTAATGCCTATCTTTGAAATGGGAAAAGGAAGAAAATTCAGGGGAATTTTAGAGGGGTCAGCTTAACAGCAACTTCTTGAAACAAACTGAAACTAACAGCCAAACAGAATATTTGTGGATTGTGTCAAAGCAGCTCAGATGTAAGATTGTCAGATCTTTTCTACAGGTATCACGCTTTGTGCATAAGAAGGAAAAAGCAGGTGTCATATATCTTGTCATTGGCGAGTTGTTTGTTTCTTGTGGTGCTCTCCTGAGAGGCTGCTATAGAATCAACACAAAATTGGCTAAATAGCTGTTTCCCACACAGAAATTATTGGTGGTTACCTGTCACAGTACTAATGGAGGTTTCATTATGTTCTGTCTTGTTTTCTGGGTCCTTTTCATTTTTTTAATTGACAATTGAATAGGAATACTGACTTACGAAATTGGTAGACGAGTCGATACTTTGAAACAAGTGCTCCAGTACTCCAAGTGTACTTTGGAGGTCTTCATAGGCTGCAAAGTGATCTTAATAAAGGTTAAACAATTACGGGAAGGCAGGGACAGACACGTAGCGTGTCATGCTTTTTGAAGAATAGTAATGACCGAAATGGCCTGTAGAAATCTCTGTACTTCTATGTCCCTGCAGTCTGACTGACAAACTGAGAGATGAGATCTTTGGAGTCACCTGGACGTAGCTAAAATGGATAAATCCGTTCCTGTTTGTCACAAAGTCCCAGTGCAGGCAGAAGCAGTGAGAAATGGGCAGGGCAGTTTCCTAGAACGGTTCTGTGTGTTCTTGTGAAGTGCATATGCTTTTAAATAAAGACAGAAGAAACTCTGCTTATACACTGAAATATGGTACACTGTATGTTTTGTACAATGTAGTTTTGCACTGAGCTCTAGTTTTTTTGGTTTTGATTTGGAATGTAGGGTATTCTCTCCTGCTAGTTCCCAGATAGCCCACAGGCAGTAAAATTAGAAGTGGCCAACATGCAAGAAAACATAATTAAAAGCTGTTCCCTCTTGATTTCCTCTGCGGTTTTCAGTAAGAAAAATGTTAAGAATAAACTCTTGAGCGAAGCTGATTTTTTATGGGTTTTTCCGTCTTTAAAGATACAAAAGTCTTAATTTGTCACTGACAGTAGTAGTAGAAACAGCTGTTCTTAACAGAAGAAAAACTGTCCTGATGTTTTCTTCTGGAAGTCGGATAAAACCAAACTCCTAATCTGCACACCTCTGAAACTTCGTAAGTTTAGAGCTGGATCAGGCTGTGAACTTTGTATCTGGTCCATATCAATAGAAGAAATCAAACAGAAAGAAAAAAAAAAGTCAAAGCAGGTTTAGAAAGTGGTGTGTATATTAAAACTTATTTCATTCATGCTCTTTGAAGGTTAAGCATTCTTCCCTACTCCAAGAGCCAAAGATTGTGCAGCTTGCTCTCTGAGAAGTGAAGTTAATGTAAGCAGTCTTAAGGTGCAGGCTTTTTAGAGGCGGGTAGTTTTGTGATAAAGAGTACAGGCAAATGTCTATGGATCATATCCTTCAAAGGGCTGTCCTAATGAAGTGATCTCGAGGACCTCGGTATGATTTTAATGATTTGCATTCTCTTGGCAGCTGTTGGTGCCTGATGCTGTGGAAGCATTTGCACGTTCTGCATGCAGCCCGGGTCCCTTGCAGTGGAGAGTAAAGAGGCAGTGGAGATTGGCCAGTGTTTATGGGCCTTAATGGGGTAGTGTTCCTCATTAAGAAATGATGAAAGACTGGAAAGAGCTGTGAAGGTCAAATCCTACGCACTATATATATGTGTGTGTGTGTGTGTGTGTATTTTTTTTCCCTCCTGGAATAATAAGAAGCTGTCCTTTCAAGTAGCTGTCTGTTCCGCAGAACACTGGGTAGGCAAATACAATCATTTGGGACTTACTGCTGTTAGATCCATGCTGTTATTCTTATGTGCTTATTTATTAACAACTTTTTTTTTTTTTTAAAAAGGCGTAGCTGAAGAAGCCAAAGAGGTGGTAAGGGAGAGGTTACCAAGTTACCTTTGCTAAATCCATGCTTGATTAAAGTGAGCTGGATTTCCATAGGCTAAACATCAGCCTACTTTATTCTGCCTATGCTGTGTGCATACCCGGTATAGCAGAACCCATCTAGGGGGAAATAGAGACTGTGAGATGGGAGAGGGGGAGACGGGCTGTAAGAAAACTTACAACCATTTCTATGAGTCTTTGTGTGCAGATGGAGTAAAATTGAAGAGTTCATCCTTATATGAGCAACTAGAAGCAAAGCCAACACAAATTCTTGCACAATTCATCAATAAAGTAATGTGTCTTCATTAGCAAGGTAGCATTTTGTGTTATTGATATTAAAGATCTACTTTTTGCGTTGGGTCTCACTGCAATTGTTATTGATGAATAAAACTCCGTGGGCTGAAATTGTTGTCTCTGAAAAAATATAATCTTGATTGGACGGTTTTCTTTTTCTTGCATTGCTTCTAGCCACATCTCCTATTAAGCCATAAACTATTGAGTATGTGTCATTTCACAAGTCTCAATTATGACTCATATCGGACACTGCATGCATGAGACAGTAGCAAAACGATGAAGCTATATTGGGGTATGTGGATCACTTAGGGTTATTTTAAGAATGGATTTTGACTTGTGTCATTCATAGTTTAAATATGACTTGTTCAATAACATGTTCAGTTGTAATTAGATAATTTAATGTCTACTGACAGGTCTTTTGTGACTGAGACCCAATTTTAGCTCTGCATACCAAGGAGCTTGCCAAGGAAAAGTAACCCCTTTTACTCAGTAAGGAAGCATAATGGATAACTTCTGGAATTAAGTGAAAAATTGAATCCAGCTTCCTGTGTGCACTTTAGGTCCCACACAGGGATTACAGATCTAGCTCTGAACCGCTTGGCTGCTGACAATAAAGATTTTATGTGCGTCGTGTTGAATTTTCAAAAAAGTTCTCAAATCAAAAAGGTCATTTTTACGTTCAGTCCAGGCTGTTTGTTTAGGAATTTAAGTGCTTTGCACTGGCTTGTTTTCTCTGTGGGACTTAAGTTTATGTAGCCATTTTGGAGAAAAATGGTAATATACCAGTTTAAGGAAAGGGGAGAAGGAAAATAAGGTCATATGCAAACAGAATTTCAAAGCGTTAGCCTACTTTCCGTCATTAAGAATTTATCCACTGCAGCACTCTTATTGGCCGAATGCTTGCTTGCCAATGAGTTCACTGTAAGAGGGACTTTGTAAACACAGGAATCATGGCATTTCGTTATATTATTATATAGTAATATCTGTCCATGTATCTATGTGTATATAAGCAATGCAGGATTGGTATCTTTACCAATGAAGGTGCTTCTGCCCTTGGCATGAGACAGCATATAAAAGTAGGATGCTTTTTCATGTATTCTACATTTTAAAACATTTATATGCTGTCTTCTGTGGCACATGACCTATTGCATTATAGGTCATTTTTTTTGTAGTGTTTCATCCTGAGAGCTGCTTGACTCTGCCATGTAATCACTGGGAGCAGACACACGAGACCCCTACAAAAAGGAAATGCCATCATTTCTAATCTGTGCATATAAATGGATCGTGCAAGACTTAAGACCTGTATGAATATTCACTCTGAAGAATTTTAAAAGTCTGTATTAAAAGCTTCTTCATTTTAACATAGCATGTTCCCACAGAGACTTTCTGCAGTGCTCCATTAATCAAGAAAAGCTTCATTAATCAAGATATAGTCTGAATTTTTGAAAACATATTTAAATTAAATATTCGGTCCTGCCGGACTGTATTTTCTAATGTATTTAGCTAGAACTGTGTGAAACTCTCAGTCAAGAGAAGATCAGTTGATCTTAACGCATACTTTAAAATAGGGTGTCTTTAACTGAATTTTAGGTTCCTTTTGGTATGAGACAGATTTAAAATCTTTCTATTTGTAAAGGTTTTATGTATTTTAAATAAAACTCCCGTGTGTACTGATGGGAGAATATTTTCTTTGAAATTCCACTGTGTGAATTCCACAAGAAAATAACCAGGAAGCCCTGTGATGTGATATTGTTACCAGACTCTCACTTAACTACTCATTTGTCTTTTAACTTGGTTGTGGGAATAGTAATTTACTAATCTAATTCAATGCATTTGTTGCCTTTAGAGATCAATCCTGCTCCAAGCAAAGTCAATAACAATACTTTATTGATTTTACCCGGACCAGATCAGCCCCTTTACATGAGTGAGACCTTATAACATCATAATTTATTGTATAATTGCTGAAATATTAACCAATAGTTTTGTCCAGCGCAGATCCAGCTATGCTTTATAAAAGGAAATTCAGAAGGTACCTGACTTCCCCAAAGAGCTGTAACAGGTCAAACACCCAGCCAGGACTTCCAGTCCACTGAGCCACAGTGCATAGGAGGGTTCCACTGTGAACATGAAGAGGTAGATTACCAAATATTTTATTAATATACTTGATACTTCCTGCTTTCAACTACTTAAATGACTAATTTTTCTTTCCCAGGCATAGATAAGGGCTAAAGTTTTCAGAAGAAATCAAACATGTTGTAAAACAAGTATTTTGGGGAGGAAGTCGAATTTAGTACAAGAATGGCCACCTTTTTTGCCAAGAAGCAGGAACTGTGTTACCGTCTATGCTATTGAATGTAGTGTACATCCAGATTGTCGCTGGAGTAAATACGATAAAGAAATGAGGGACTGTGACTTTGTTCGTGGTGTCGATGCCATGCCCTTGTCATATTCTGGCTCTAGATCAGTTGTAGGATTTGGCAACTAGCACAGAACTATTCTAAAACCCACCAGTTATGTCTCTTAAGGCATTTGCAGTAATACATACAATAATTTGGGAGCTCTTAATCTTTACGTTTTAGGCAGAAGGTCATAGGCAGAGATACACAAGAGTCGACAAGGAAACTGCTGGAGGATTTAAGTGAAATTCAAATAGATCAAGGTATACGGTGGGTAGCCTGAGTTAATAGGAGATACCTAAACTGTTATCTCAACATACAGAGCTGAAGAGAAAAAGAACTATCAGTAAAACATTTTTTAAGATAGACTCTCCCTGTTGGGATTGCTGTGAGAGGAAAACCTGTATATGGTAATTAACAACTTTAAACAAAGAATATGCAAATTATAGAGGTAAGCATGTAGTCTGGGAATTGAGTCAATGAGAATGCATACAGAATGAGGTTTGTCTACAGTCTAGCAGCTTTTATCTGAACTGCCTCAGCTCTGTGTAAATGACTTGGAAATGATTCATAAGCCATTCTGAAGTTTCTGATCAGGGCCTTATAGAATGAATAACAATGCACAACCTCTGCAACCTTCAAACAACCCTCCGTTTAGTAAACTATAAGGATTTTACCCCCCAAAGGTCTCATATGCTGTTTCAGTTTAATTAAGGTATTAAAAAAACCCAAACCTGCTCTTGACATTTATGAACATATAGTGTTCTGTATTTTTTTGTGTGAAGCGAATTCATAGCTTCACCCTGTTTCCATTTTTGTGTGTGTGTGTGTGCAGGTAGACTGTGTTTGAAATTACCCTTTATTTTATAGAAATTAGTTGAACCGAGTAAAATAACTCTTCTAAATAACATTTTAAATATAAATGCCTTGCTGATGTGTGGCTAAATATTATGAGAACTAATCTATTAAGAACAGAACCAGTAATTTCTTTACTAGAGAATCCTACAGCTTTATCACATGGTGCTACGTTAAAGTAATGATGCATCAAGCTCCCCATTAGTTAGTGAGCAAGAAACCCTTAGGGCAATTGAAATGAAACAACTTGATGTACAGAGTACCTGGGAAAAATTACAAGGCTAGACAAGAAGAATGTTGCTACGCTGGAGGTCTGTAAGCACAGTCTCCAGGAGCCATGAGTCCTCGCTGTACGAGAGCAGTTGTTATGGACGGTTCTTCCTTCTAGCAAAAATATCTTCTCTCTATTTAAGAATATTGGTTGTGTTACCCAAGCAGTATAACGTATTTCTAAATTTATATTTTAAAGTGTCTGCACAAGACAGCTTTATTAATGTATTTCAGCATGGGATATTGAAAAAAAAATCCTAAAATTCTTAATTAACCTTTGATGTGCAAAACCCTTGTTTTATAATCAGAAAATAGAGAAGTTGTTTAATAAACAAGTTGATTATTAATAAATAAATAAATGTCAATGTGTCAGAAGGTGTGTTCTGGAAAGATTTCTGTACAGTTAAACTGGTAGATTTAATAAAACTAATGAAGAACCTGGATATCAAGGTTTGTTGAAAAATCATTTTTGTAAAGAACCGTAATAGGTCCTTTTGGCAGTTTATATTTGCGCGTTCCATGCTTGGAACTGCCTGGCTTCCCGAAGAAGTGGAGGTAAGTTTTCACAAGCCAAATTATGACTATAAAGATGAACATTAATTTGTTTGCTGTAAATAACTAACTAACTTTATGTGTTAATCAGAGAACGAGTTACAATGAAAGAGATAATATCTGTTTCTCTCTCAGGTTTCATTCCTAAAACATAATTAGCAAATATGTCTGCCATGGAATTTCCTTGTGAAATTTTAAATATGCCAGATTTTTAAAGAACAAAATTTGTGCTGCTGACTGATTGCATGAATCATTTTATGTGTGGCAGTGGGCAGGAGACAGAAATGGGGCATTTTGTAAGGAAACATAACAGAAGAATGCAGACATTTGCTACACTCAAATCACAGAGCAAGAACTAGAAAATAAATAAACAACATGAGAGAAAAAGTAAGTGTGAGGACTCTGCTACTTTGCATCCTATACAGGTCAAAACTGCTCGGATCTTTTTTGCTGGTTTCCTAAATATTTCAATACTTTGCATGAGATGACATTGCTGGTAATTATCTTTTCATTAAAATATTGTTTGTCACCTACATACCCTGCTAGGTATCTGTAGGTTATCCTTCATTGCGAGTAAAGTTATATTTGAAGAACTAGTGTTTGCAGAACTATAGATGTTCTATACATATATAGTATAGAACAATGATATGTGTAGAACTAGTAGGCATGTGCAAGAAAAACTGCAGGTTCAATGGTTTTTGCTTGCCTTATTGCTTCAGCTTCTGAAGACAGAGAAGCCGACTGACTATTGAAAATTACTCAAGAGTGGTAGATTGAAGTGGCAATTACTCTTACACCCTTGACTGGAGTTCTCATGCTCCTTCATGGCAACTAGTAGGTTTCTTTCATTGCTGATTTACAGCATGAAAATTCACGTGCTGAATCACCTTCAGGAGATGTTGTGTTGTAATTTCGGAAGCACAGCATTTCTGTGCTGACACATCAGTTATTTTAATGTTACATATTGAATTGAATTATTATTATCAATATTACTTTCTTACGCTTCTGTCAGAGGCAATGTTAATTCCCGTATTAATGTACATATTAATATGTACGCCTGAAACATGCTGTCAGATGTTGCCTAAGATTACTTATCTCTTAAATTGTAGGGCTTGAAATTCATAGAATTGTTCTCTCTTAGCAGCAAGTCACAAACTTTTGTCAATTGAAGTAGGACCTACCTGGTATGATATTCTCCTTCGTGGGTTCCTGACTTTAAATGAAAAATACCACTAAAATCGGAAAGAGCAAGCTTATAAGTAGCAATATGTAGGGACAATATGTTTCGATTCTGCAGTCCTCTCTTAATGAGAGCTTTATAGCCAGTAATGAATCGTAGGGAGAAAAGGAGGGATCAGAAAGTCTCTAAAGTCAGACGTTTGTATAATTACTGGTATTTTCACCAGGATTTGTGGTTTAAATACCAGAAAAGCAACAGATGTGTTACCATCTTTAAATTTTACAGCTTTGTTTAAAATTTTACTCTGTTAAAATTTTAATACATTTAAGTACATCGTACAAGTGCATGTGGCACAACTATTGCTAGAATTACTTTAAGGGGATTTAAAGAATTCTTTTCTTAGCCATTTCCTACAGGGAGCCTTTCAAATTCACTTTACTGACTCCAAACCACTTCAACTTCTACCTGTATAATTTTACAAGAAATATGACAAATGTAACTGTTTTCCCAATGTTTTATGTCCCTAATGAGGAGCAAAAGGTCAAGAACTTTGGGATGGAGGGGGAAGCCAATTACTCTTGCTACCGTGCTTTGGAATACTGTTTGCAACTTGCACTCATTTTCTACCAGCAGGATTACAGGACAGTTAATTTCCTTAGAAAGTTTATGGGGCTCAAAGGATTGTTTTTTGTGTATATATTTTTTGTGGTTCTTGCTTGAAAGAGGCTCCACAATATTCCCTCTGTATATGTGCATGGCATATAGCTAAAAAAACCCAAAGCTTTTTAGAATATTTAGAACTTGAGGATTAGATTATTTTTAAGGTCATTAGGTGCTTTAAGCTGCAGATAGATGTCTGACAGATTTTCAAAAGCACTTACGCTTACCTCATTGGTAGAGCTGATATGTGCAGTCTATGAGGTCTTTGTCCTAATTGCCTATCTGCTTGTTAGGCACTTTAATTAAAAATCTGGTTCTAAATGTTATTAAGGGCTGTGAAGGAAGGCAGTCACTGGAAAATAAAGAAAAGGTCAGAAAGAAAAACAGGTCAATGCCATTAGCAAACTTGATAAATTCTTCTCGTGTTTGGTTTTGCGTAGCTGCCTGGATGGCTGGGTACTGAGAGAATCCTGGAATGGTTTGGGTTGGAGGGGACCTTTAAAGATCGGCTTGTCCACCCCTCCACTCTGCCATGGGCAGAGACATCTGTCACTAGATCAGGTTGCTGAAAGCCCAGTGGTATAAGAATAAAGCTGGGCAAGAGCTTTCTTTCCCCACACGATAATCCATTGGATTTTCCCAGTGTAAGGAGAAAGGTGAGAAGGTAGGGGTCTGCTTCTGAAAACATTAGCCCTGGCTTCCGTTTAAGGGAGGCTTGTCAGCTCTCACTGAGACACTGGGTAAGTCCGTGCAGTAGGTGAAGATTGCATAAGCTAGCTCAGTTTGTGATGACCCCAGAACTGGGAATACTGGTGCTTGTGGGGCTAGGTAATCAGTCTTTCTGGCCAAACAGACGTGCTGCTAAGTATCCTAAAGGATGTAAGTCCTGAGATACACCCCATGGTGCTTCGTAGTGCCAAGAGGGAGATGGGGACAAGATCTGCTTCTCAGGCCAAGGACAGCACTGCTGCCCCACGGGTCCCAGCGCCACGGTGCAGGCCAGGCCTCCGCTGGGTTGTTTCTCCTCATGGTGGGGATTCAGGATACCTCTGCTCCTCACGTGCCGTATCATCCAGAGGGAAGTCATGCTTCAGTTGCCAGTGAACTGCATTCCTGGGCGTGTAATATGGTCCATTGCGTGCTTTGAACATGCCCGTATAGCCTCGGAGTCTGAGGCTAACTTAGACAGTTTTGAAGGTCATTTAGGATGAAATGTAATAAAGGGGTTTAGTCACATAGTGAGCAGCCCCGTAATAGAACCCGTTAGCTTCAGCTGGTAACTGGCCCTCTCCACAGGCCATTGTGGAGACAGGGAAGAAAAGAGAAAGATTTGAGGCTTAAATCTGTCTCCCCAAAATGTAGCTAAACACTGCAGAGATCTGTCTAAGATCTGCAGCCCTGTACCCTGTAGAGCCCGCAAAGAGATTGCCATCCGCCTTTGAACTGAAGGTGAGGGTAGCGACTCCCATTTATCTTTAATTTCCTTTAAAGGTGAAATACAGGCGTGGTCAAAGAGGAGAGACAGAAATGCGTCGCATGCCAACCATGAGACTGCCGATCTATTCTTTGGGTTCCTTGTATCCTGCATGGATTTTGTGGCTCACTGTGGCAGCGATTCCTGCAGAAGGTGGAGCGTGATCCCCGTTTGAGGGTAGTTTAGTGTCTGGTCACCAGAGCGCTCTGTGGTGAGGGGGAGAGTTGGGAGTCAAACCCACAGCTCTACTCAGGCAAGGTTTCCCTTTTCTGGACTGAGTACTTTTACCTACTCAGTTGCAATATAAAATCTGGAGTCCAAATCTTTTTACTGTACTAGGAGTGAAAACACTTGACAGATTGAGACGCTCTGCGAATATATGCAGAAGACCAAAGAGATCTGGATTCCCGTTGGTTTCAGTATACTGAGGAGTTCAACATAACTGTAACTGACCACGTACTGTCCTAGGGAATGAGATGAAGCCTCAAAGGACATTTGAATGAAATCCCTCTGCCAATGGAAGCACTTAGACTTGTGGAGACTTGTGATACATAACTCCTATGAAACTGCTTATCAAAATAATGTATTTCCCGTCGTTATTTAATAGTGATGCGGGACGTTGGGTTTTGCTCTAGTTTTTCATTAAGTGCATGATCATTTTCATGCACTTTCATAGACAATACACATTGGCTTTTCAGTTTCCTCATTTGATACCCTCTCATATTAACCTAATATGCCAGGTGGCCAGTAAATACACATGGTTCCATCAGACTGGAACAGAGCTCCGTAATGCACTGGTAATTCTTCTCTTCCATTGCTGAGTTCTCTGACTTCTCCTATCACATGTTGTGGTCAAAGTCCATGGCTTATATGAAAATTAATACACTTAAATGTCAAAGCCACCTGAGGTTTTACACAGTCCCTCTGTCCTTTGGTGTTTTGTTGTTTCTTTTTTTTTATTTTTATTTTCTCTCACTTGAATGCTTCTGTGCCTAACTAAAATAGTACTAGCACTCCTAGAAATGTCAGTTGGTGGTCCAGCTTTTAATATGGCTGTTGGTTTACGTGCTCCCAATTTAAATATGCGATTGATATGAATCTATTCTAAATCTTATGTGTTCCTTACTCACCTAAACTTTTCCTAACTTTAACAAAAACAAAGATAATTTAAAGCATTTGAAAACAAGCATTTAGAGAAATCGGTAGGTGAATGTGGCTATTTAAGTACCATACCAACAACTTCAGGCAAATAAGAGTGGTTTCTTCCCAAAATAGCCTGGTACTTTGGGTAGAAATCTTGTCCCCGGGGGTGACCATTACCTGAGATGCATGCTGTGGTAGAATTAAGCAAACTTCAAGCCGTGATTCAATGACAGAACAGAAAATTGTATCCTCCAAGATCTAGAGTTTCTGTATAAAGAAAGAACTAAACTCTCTCTGATTAAAGACTGTGCAGGTACCCCTCTGTGATGTGACTAAGCTCAGTCATCAGTGAACTAAATTCCTATGATCCAAAACCTTTGCTGATTTACTCTGGTGTAAATGAGCAGAAATTCCAGAGCAACTCTAGTTATATTTCAGTGTAATGGAGAGCATAAACCTCTGTAATGGCAGCGCGATATGGCAGGGTTTTGACTGCCACTTGACTCCAAATGCTGTTTTACTTGACCTTCAAATAGCACAGTCCCTTCCTAACAGTGTTTGCGTTGCTCCTACTGAGTTGCAGTATTTTATTTTTGTATTTGATTATAGAGATACTACACTGAAAAGGCTAGGAGATAAATGGACCAATAAATGGTAACTGCTTACTTGAGTGGAGTTTAACTAGCAGAGTTAAAGTGAAGCAGTGGAGTGATAGGAATGTTTTTGGTTGGGTGTTTTTTCGGTTTTACTGCCAGCGTGACAGATCAAAGTTTTCCTGTGAATGGGGGTGGGAAGAGAGATGTATGGATTTTGGCTCTCTGTTTGGTTTCAGTTTAATTGGATGGCTTAGAAGGATGCATTGTTTATTAGGCACAGACCACCATCAAACAAACAAATAAATACAAAACTCCTGGCAATTGTTTCTGAACATTTCGGGTTTCTGGGGTTTTTTTTTTTGAGGTTTTCTTATATCTCTAAGAACATAAGAGTATAATTCTGCTTTTGGTTTCTGCAGCCAAAAATTTGGAGGAGAGTTGCAGTGGCTTTCTTGTATATAGGATAAATTCCAGTTTTCCTTTGCAAAACATGCCTAATGAGACCCTGAGTAGGGATGCTGTGAGACGAGGGCGATGCTGTTCCCCTTTCAACCACAACTCCAGAGTCTCCAGACTAAATACTGTCCACAGCAGCAGTGATGAACCTTAGATTCAAGCAGGGAAGTTTTATTTTGCCTTCTCTTTCTCTCTCTCTCCATTGACAGAGAACTCGCCTGTAACTCGCCTTTCCTCACCTAAGGAAGCAAGGAATTTTGGCTTTCCTTGTATGGAAATATACATTTTTTTTATACAGGCACGTATGTATATATTATATGCACACCCATAAACATTGTATTGTCAATAGGTCTCACAAATACAGTATTAAAATAATAACCACAATGTGTTATGTTTGCACCATTTCTTGCTCTGCAGTTTATCCAGCCTGTGTCACAAAGGTACGCCGAGTAGTGACATCTCTTCTGTGGAAGGTCTGTCATGCCATGGTTTACCCTGTGGTAAGAATGGCCAACTATTTTTGTTCGCTTTTACAGCTGCGGCAGCCTGTAAGGACGTACTGGAGCGCCTGGCAAATTGACTTATAAAATATGAAGGAGTTTAGTGTATTACTATCTTTCACAGACTGCACTTGGCATTACGCTTTGGGTGTCTCATTCTAGTGACAGAGACAGTAAAAAGAACAGACAATGGAGTACAACAGTCTCTAAATCTGTTGTGTGACATAATGAAAATGGGAAATGATGCAGTATAAACCTGAATTATTCTCAGTACAGTCTTTGGGTTGAGATTCTTCTATAGGATGATCCAGTGTTCTCCTGCTGTCCTAATTCGGACTAGCCACAGACTTGTAGTTTATGAGTTCTCTGGACAGCGCTGGTGACCGATAAATTCCCAGGGCTCCTGGCACATCTTGTCGAGGGATTGGGTTTAATGATGAATGCCTTTGTTCTTTTCCAAAATGCGGCCCTGTTCCATGAAAAGAAAAAAAGACTGCTTCTGGAAATGGCGGTTCGTATCTGCTGTGACATTTGGAAATAATGCATCTTGCCAGAGTGATATGTCCACACAAGTAATCAAACCTTTTTTTTTAACGCCCCCTTGCAGATAAGAATCTAACTAATTTTTCAATCAAGTGGAAGTGGAGAATCAAGAAAATGCTTGGGTGGCATTGGCTTGATCTAGTGTCCATTGGAGACTCTATTTGCATGTTTGGTTTTAGGTTTTCTGAGTAACCATCTGCTCTCACCCTCTGTTCTCCCAGGCCTTTGCCAGCTCCTTCCTGCTGGAGAAACAGCAATACAGTTCAAATATTGTCTCATTTGAGTCTGCAAGTTAGCCGCGCACATACCACCTCCTATAGTTCTAAGCTTACTGCATTTGCGTCTGTTAGAAAATGAATATGTGAAGCTTACTAATCAGGTAAGTCCCCAAATGGCTTCTCTTTATGTTCCTCCTATCAAATAGCTCTCCTCCATTTCTTAAATTAAGTGTTTCATATTTGGACAGTAGATCAAGCTGGCTGTGCTGCTATAATTTTCATCTTAAAAGAACAGGGTTTTTTATGAGAACCCATATAGCTAATAGCAAATGGAATATGCTTGGGGAACTGCCTAGCATGTTTCATCAGCACTTTCACTTGCCATTCCTAGAAGTGTTATTCCAAATTGGTCTTGTCTTTTGTGGCTTTGGCTTCTAAATATCCTGTCATCTCTGATGCTGAAAATCACAAGTTTAGCCTGTTAGCTGGAGAGGAAACAGAACTAGTTGAGTAGAAAAGGTGGTCATGGAACCGAAGAAAACTAACTCAAGTGGACACAGTGGGTGGCAAAACCTCAAGAGGTGCAGGATGCGTTACCGTAGGAAACAGCTTTATGTTACAAGCTGTACAATATAATGCGCTTCTTTCTGCTTTCACAACCTGGACCTTCAGCCTCAGGCTTAATAAAGCACCTAGACCTACGCTCTGTTCCCTGTTGTGTCTTGCTGCTTAATTATACAGTATCTGTTTCATACTTGATCATATTTTTCTGCAGGAACAGTTTTGAAAAGAATCATTCAACATGAGCATGGAATTATTTTAGGGTGGTTTACAGCGACAATTTCCTGACTGACATTTCTGCAGAGGGGAAGGCACAGTGAATTGTCAATTCATTAAGAAAGTTGTATTTGGAGAGGTTGTGTGGACGGATGGATGGATGGAAGAGTGTTTTCCAAGCGCAGATCTGAGCTTTCTTCTTTAAAACAAGAATGTCACAGGGTCCAGAGAAGGCAGAGACCGTTGTGTCTCCTGTGGGCAGAAGTGGAAGCTCTCTGCAGGTGGAAGAGCTGCCCGAACGCCCCAAGGATCGGTGCTTCCACTCGCAGGGCAGGGATGCTGAGGTCTTCTCACACCTTGTGCTCATGTTGTCCGCTGCAGCTCTATTGTTTTCATTCCCTTTGGTCTCTCTTTGCCACTCCTGCAGTAGAGTTTTAACACTGCCCCTAGACTGAGGTGCCTCTGCTTTTCTTTCAGGCTTCTGGGTTTTTTTTAAGGTAGGAGAGGGAGCAAAGAGTGATAGTGTCAGCACTAAGGGCTATGAGAGTCGTGCCGAATCCAGTGCTTATTTCCCCTGAAAAAGCCACTGGACTCCTGTAAATAGTACTAAAAAAGGAATTAGAAAAAAGATACTTCTTTTCTCTAAAAGCACTCCTGACTAATATGGATGTTTTAATTTTAATTCTTTGTCCTCATCAAAACGAGAAACACTGAAAGTGGGTTTTTTCCTCCAATTTTTGAGGGCTTTTTGTTTTTGCAATAGAAGACTAGGATTTCCTAAGAATTATATTTCTTGGTATTTTGTAAATGTAAGGTTTTAAGCATGTTTTGCCTTATTGCAGCATTCAGTAATGAAAATATTGATCTTATTAACTGTGCTAATTAGAGCTGAACAAAATACCTCCAGCAACAGCTAGTGAATATGCAATGGAATAACAATTCTGAAATTGCTTTGCCAGTGTTTACAGGGGATGAATATTGTCAGGGATAAGTTTGCTATCAGGAACATGGTGAGAAGAGAGCACGGTAAATATTTGCACACTCTACATTTTAAATTCATATTTTGGTATTAAAAGTTTCCCTTGTAAAATCAAATAATTTATTTTTGTTTTTCAACTGATCTGCTTAATAGGAGAAACAGCATTAAGCAGGCTTTGCTCTGCAGGCGCAAATCAGAGTAATCCCCGGCTGGCTGCCGTAGCCTGCGAGTAGTATATTTACAAACTGTCTAGAGAAGGAAGCGAGACTTGGAACTACAAAGTGGTGATGATTGTGAAGAAATTACTTGCTGTCTTCTGACAATGACTCTTGTGTACAGCGTATGATATTAAATTCACTGGGTTTACAGGAGATATGCTTTAATGCATATTAAAATAGTGGGTTTAATACTCAGGGAAAGATGGTTCTATAAAATACTTTGTAAAAAGGCGAAGATGATTCAATTTACTAATAGCGTGAGATTCTGCTGAGCTTTGAAGTAATGTCACCTTTGCTTTTGAGTAACAGTTGTACAATACACTTGTTTTCTAGCAGGTGGCAAAAATGTCAATGGGGAGAGATTCTGAGCCCATTCCTTTTAGACATGTTCAGCAGTGCAAGTATTGAGATTTCACTCTGAGCTGTTAAATGTTGTTCTACCATCTTCTTTTACATTACGAGTCTGATTCTGGCATGTGTTCCTGTAATAGAGCTAGCCGTTACCACTGTTGTAATGAACCGTTTCATTACTAAAATGTTGCAGCCATTTTAAGCAGCATACACAGTACTCATATGATTAATTCATTAGTGTATTAATTAGTTATATTTAGCTCTAATTATTTAGTTAATGTTTGTAGAGTGTTTTTCAAATGTAAAATGATTAGCAATTTTCATTAATACTATGAATCACTGAAGTTTTTTTGGTTTGCATATGTAGAAAAGAGTTGG
The DNA here is from genome assembly GCF_965231255.1 of Vanellus vanellus. Taxonomy (NCBI): domain Eukaryota; kingdom Metazoa; phylum Chordata; class Aves; order Charadriiformes; family Charadriidae; genus Vanellus; species Vanellus vanellus. Next base: position 22,174,511 of record NC_138913.1, on the reverse strand, counting down.
GTTTAGACCTACTTCTAACATATGGGGCCAGAATGAAAGATGTACCAAATTTATCATGCTGTAGTGGCCAAAAGCAAGCAGAGTTAAATACAAAGTCTGGCGTGCACTCTTTAAAATGAGGCATTTTGCCATGTTTTTGTTGGAGAAGCACTAACTGTTGGGTAACAGGAATGAAACTTCTTAATTAATAACATCAACTCCTGTGTAGGGTTTGTTTTTTTTTTTTTTCCCAGAATAAGGAATTAGCTAATCTGCCCCTTTTTTTTTTTTTTTTTTTTTAATGCTTAGTTCCTTGGCCTATGTTATACTGTGGATTTATGTTCTAGTATATCAGTTCTTCGTGTACTTTCCAACCCCGGTTCTGCAACTCAAAAATGGTGTTCATTCATGATGGTTTCATTTTAGGCACCAGTCCCACAAAGTCTCTGGCATATGGGAATGTTGGTGGGATGACTCACATGCATAAAATTAAAGTTGTGTTTAACTAACTGTAGGATCAGAGCTTTAGTCACTAGTGGAAATGTATATTTTATTTCCTCCTGGAGTTAGCATAACAGAAAGGGAAAGATATATTCCTAGTGAGAGAGATGGAGAGAGGGTGGTAGTCAGGGAACAGGGATAAGTCCCTGTCCCTGAAGCATTTGTTCAAACTGGCAATTTTTCTTGCAAAATGAGAGACAATTTTAGGATCATTTTTGTCTTTCTGTATATATAATGTTTCTAAAAAGGAAACACCCCCCAAATCCCAATAAGGTAGGATGGCTGGCTAAGATAGATCAAAAGCTTGTGTTTCCTCGTTAGTTGTCTCTCTCTTACGAGATTCCATCTGCCATGTGTAGAGCTAATGACCACATCAAAAGCCACTATGAGACTCAGCTCCACTCTGCTTCTGCTTTTGGCATTGAAAACAATAACAGTCATTCTCTGACCTCTGGATGCTCCAAATTCTGTTTTCTTGGAATGTTATGTTCATACATGTTGTTTTCATCATTAGTATAATACTCATGAAAATACTCCTGCTGTATATGCTTATTATGCGTGTGAAGCCCTGACACGTATCTGAATATGTATCTTAGTACCATGCCGAGCTTACGTTAGTTTTTAGCTGCTCGATAGCTTCCCTGTATATTTTTGTTCTCCTGCCATGGTCAGGTGTGGCCTTGTGTAGAGCAGAGTTAATCGCTGCAGGGTTCTTCTGCCCATTCCTTACGGGAATTTCTTGTCTGCTTTATATCCTATGATGTCCTTTGTGGTTGTCTTAGCCGAGTGCTTGGTTAGACAAAGCCATGAGTAAGCTGGTCTGGGTAGCCCTACTTTGAATGGTAGGTTGGACTACAAAGTTCCTTCCCAACCTAAATTAGGCTGTTTCTGTGTTTTTATTAGAAACATGCAAGTTGCACAACGCTTGTGAACGTTGGCTTTAGGATTGTTTATACTTGACTACTTCAAATTAAAACCTAAAGACTGATGCCTGCGTGGGACAGCATGGAGCTTCATTTACCGATTTAATTACTCAAAGTGGTGCTTTATCCTTTCTCCTCCCACCACTCAAAAGGCTTTTGAATTTCTCAGTTTAGCGCAGAAATTAAAGGTGACTCTCTGATCACTTTTCATGAAATGACCCTGTCGTGTTTGAAGTGATATTGATTTAAGTTTGTAGAAGGAGGGGGAACATTGCAATCCATCTGATGTGGCAACCTCAATAGACGAACAGGGGTATGATTATAATTATCATTGCCATTAAACACTAATTAGGACTGTTAATTAGTTAAGCACTAGAATAAGCTTGTTTTGTTCTGCTGTTGTGTTGTTTATTTATTTATTTAGGGGAAATAGGGAAGGTAAATTAATCTCAGGAAAATTTAATTTGGTCCCTCTCACAAGAAGAGCAGCGCTTGATCCTATTCCTGCCTGTCTCTCTCTGTTTTATGAAACCCTGCAGCTTACCTTGCAGAAGCGCTGGAGAAGAGCCGCAGCTCGGCTATGTATATCTGTCCTCCTGAGGAAGATCCGTGCTCTTTTACAGCAGCTCTGCTCTATAACGTAGTAGTGGGTCTGTGCCTGTTCAAGGCAGTGGAGGGTTTTCCCTTGACTTCAGCAGCAGCAGAAACGGGCCCCGAACGTCAGAAATGTACTTGCCTGTCTCAGAAACAGAAGAAGTGACAGGTCTGGAATACGATTACATTTTCTCATTACTCTGCAGTGATTATGTTGAGGGGTTTTTTTTCCGTGTGTCATGTCAAGAAACACTCTCAAGCGAAACAGTTCTCTTGGCTCTTGAAGGGTGAGTTTGTAGAAATACTTAATTTCCCCTTATGGAGATTTGTGCTTTGAAACGGTAGTTGGCAGGAGAGGATAATGACTCATGGTGCCCTGAATTGCCAGAATGGGGGAAAACTGAAGTGAGTAACTTTGCTCTGTAGCTGTGAGAAAGAAATTGTCGCTGATTCCTTGCTTTCAGTCTGACATGTCGGGGTCCAGAATTTTCCAAAACTCAGGCAGAATTCAGAGGTTCTTGATGAATTGGTGTGTGAAACACTGCGAGAAATTTCAGAATGGTACGAGGGTGAAGATGTGGAAACCTTCTCCTGTAGAAACGTGCATACTAGTCCAAAGACAGGGTTACCTGGGGGAGGAAGTGTCTTACTGGCATGCATACGTAGTCCTCGTGTGAATGAGTTATTCAAAGCCGTCAGGGAAATGTCTATTACGCCTCTGCAAAATGTAGCTTCACTGGCGAGTAGCCTTTCTCACTAACCTGTCATTTTCTTCTGAAAAGAGAAGGAGCATGAGTGCCTTTGCTGGATAAAAGGTTTAGACTGTTGCACCTCTGAACCAGGAATCTCTCTCCTACATTGTACGTACTTCATCTCAAATATGGGCATCCTATAGGTGTCTGGAGCCACTGCCATGAACAAAAGTGGAAAAAACCCAATGATCATGTCTGAGATACTGTAGCAGCTAAATAACTGTAGAAGGGGAAGAAATACGCACTAATGAGGAGAAAATTAAGTGTCTTTGTGTAAATAAGGTGTCGAATATCATTGGGTATATAATTTCCAGAGTTTCTCTTTTAAAATCTTTTTTGAAGTTCCCTTTCCAATTTTAATTACTTAAATTTGTTATTTGAACTTTATTTTTTTTCTCATTTGTACTGTAAACACTTTTTATCCACTCAAGGTTTTCTCTCTCTTTTTCCAGGTCACTTGATCCTGAAAAATGCTCAGAATCCATGTTCATCCTGTTTTTAATTAAATACTCCATTTGTTCACGTAAGTTTGCTTTTGCCTTTTTTTTTTTTAATTTGTACACATTTTACTGAGTTTCCAGACACGCAGGCACAGCTTTTCAGTATATCAACTTTTTCTTTTACTTTACAAAATAGAAGTTCTCTGTCTTTTTGGCCATATTGCAATCAGATGTATAACAAGCATCTAACGATACATAGTTAGGATTTTGATAAGCTACGGTATAGCACTGAGTAATTGATTATCAGAACAGGTACATGATGAATCGTTAGCTGTACCTGGAGAACTCTATACAATAACAATCTATGAGCATCTTGTTTTTCACTGGAGTGGAGAAAGCCCCTGAGGTATATTCAAATTTCATGTACTCATCTCTCTCTTCCAGAACGCGGGTGCGATCCGATCCAAACACTGCAGAGCTGAAATCTTGACTGCCGACTTCTGCTTCTTGTTCTGGACTCAACTAAATGCTCTTATGAGAAACATCACCCTTTTCTGAAGAAGAAATCTGCTGAATGCCATACCCCACTATTTTTACCAGAACAACAAAACAAGCTTTCTTTGATTTTTGCATTTGTCTTAAAAGCACATGTGACAGCAGAGGCATAAATTAAGACAGTAATTAGAAACTAAATATAAAATATACACTAGCAGGCTTCCCCCTTTGAGAAAACTTGAGCTGAATGTGACAGATCCTAGCTGTGCTGCTCTCTATGTCATTGCTGCCGTTGTTATGGGTGTGGTGGAAGAAGCAGAATACAATGGAATGTGTAAGTACCGTTTGGGCTATAACTTTGAAGGATGCTGGGATGAGATGAGGGTAGAACATTAGCTGTATATGTCAGTGATCTTGCTTTGATCGCTTTGTGTCACCATCATCCTAAGATTACGTGAAAAACAGGATTTTTGGGGTGAGCAGTGTTAACGCATTTTACAGTGCGATTGATTTAGCAGAATGCACTGCAATGCAACCTGACTCGCAACAGGAGAAACTGAAACTGGAGAAGGGCATTTCATTTCCGGCAGACAAAAGCGGTGATTTCCAAGACTTCCTGAGTTCCTGCGCCTTGATTTTGTAATGTTTCGTTGATGTGACTGTGGGTTATGATTTGCAATAGCAAAACAGAGAAGTCCTGTAATGGCAAAATCATAAAGGGATAATTTTGGTTCCCAGTGAAGCCTTTGATAAATGCCCTCTTGATGCTAGTGGGACCATTAGTGAAACATATACCTCTAATTTGAAGCATTTAAATTATGAACAAAGGCCCACCTGAGCATTCTTTAAAGTAAAGAACTTTCAACAATGAAGACTGATTTCTCCTTCTGCCCCTGTTGTCGTCAGCTCTGGCGGTGGGAGGGGGTTATAAGGCATCTCCAGTAACCGAGGCCAGCCTCAAGCACCTTTCTCCTGGCCCTGCGCAGCACAGGCATGCTGCGGTCAAGGCTGCCGGCCGGAGGCTGTGCTTTCGGGTGAGGGCTCTGTGGGACCTCACGAGTCACAACAGGATGTTAGTCCTGCGGAGGGAAATAGATGTGGATTTTTTTTTCCGAGGAAAGAATAGGAGGAGGCTTTCGCAAACGCTGACTGATTGAGTCAGAAATCTGGCTAGCTGCTCAAGCCTGCTGGTGTACCCGTTCCTTGTTTTTAATCCTGTGATATGTAATGAATCATTAATGACCTCAGAGGAGAGCTGTAGCCTCCATAAACAAAGATAGCACTTCTGCCCTCCTTTTTATACCAGTATGTGAAATATACTCACCTTTCTTTGTCCTCTCCTCTTTCTCCATATTTTTATTTCTTTCTTATAATCCAGCTTCCTTATGCATCTTTTCATGTGTCCTGCTCCTAGAAAACTCATCAGACTCCCTAGATATGAAAATGATAATATCTTCTGGGAGTTTTGTAATTTCTTCTGTTGTAATGGATAGCCACATGCAAAACAATGAGAAACATAAGGATATTGAAACTACCTTTGCGCAATGATCAAGTAAATCATGAAGCTGGGAGTTTCTAAGGAGCTAAAAGACTCCTTCAAAAATTAGGACATTACTTCCAAATAAAAGTCAGCTGGTCAAAAAAAAACCAACCCCAAACTCAAAAGTTGGCCTTTATTGGGGGAGCCCTTGGAAGACCTTATACTCATTTTCTGGTTCATTTTTTTTGTCTTAAAATTCCTCTCAGTGCCTCCTGTTCTGCTGTTTGGCATGTTCAGAAGCATGCTGTTCTAAGCAGTTTTGCAGCAGCAGCACAATTCGGAAATGAGCAGATGGCAGAGTTGATCCAGCGGTAGGATCCACTCGGACCATGGCTAACATACACGTGGAGATGTAGACTACCTCAGAAAAAACGAGTGTGGCTGCTATGGATAAGAATGTGAGTCATTTTTAAAACAAGGGCCTAGGGATTAGAGTACTTACCCCAAGTCTGGAAGGGAAGAAAAGAAAAAGAAAAGAAAAAACCCTTGCTACCCTTGCTACCCTAGCTTGAGAGTTAAAACCATGTCTCCTTCCTCAGAGAATGCCGACAGAGCTCCCTGACTGGACAGGAAAGGGAGCGAGGATGGCTCCCATCTTTGTGGCCCAAGTCACTGACTTGGAAAAAAAAAAAGGAGAAAAAGTGAGTGTGCTTTGACACCAAAGGAAGGCTCTAAAGTATGGACAGAGTGGGTTTCCTCCCTGCTTTTAAGAGCCTAATGTGGGAAAAATGTTGGAAATACTCTGGTACTGAGTGTGCCGTACCGGATGGCTTATTGCTTAGCTTGTAACTTCTGGGGGTCACTCCTGCGATGTGGGGCTTCCAGCCTGCTCCAGGGCTCAGCTCAGGAGTGAGGCGTCCCAGCTCCTTGTCTGGAGGCAGGAAAGGCTGTTTTTAGCTATGGGCCTTTTGTCCTCTTCCTTCCTTTAAACATCTTAAAAAATTCTGGATGTGTCTGTAAAAAGGGATTGGAATACTTTTGTTGTCTTTTTATTTAGATAGTAAGAATAAAATCTCTAACTGAAGGAGCTAACAACATTGCCTAGATATAAATGAAAAGCAAAACAAAAGGATCACCAGCACCAAAATCAAAGAAATGTGTATATTTCTTTAATGTATTGCCAGTACATTGAATTAAACTGCTAAAAAGCTTTGTGCTGTGGATAGCAGACCGACTGAGATGTGAGAGCACACGGAAACTTCGGATGAGCAGAGAACGGTTTGTTTGTGGATTATCACTTTGCTCTGAGAGAAATGCCTCCTTGTTTCTTTTTGGCTATGATAACTAACCTTAAGTCTCCCCAGAGAACTGTATGATGATGAGCTGTGGCACCTGCGAGCTTAAGTGTTTCTGCCCTCTTGATCTGTCTTGTGAGAAATGAGACTTCAGTTCTTGGGGAAGAAGAAAAGGGTGAAAAAGGCCAGTCTCTCGGGGAATATCGTCAGGGTATTAGAGCAAACAATGCCGGTGTCCTTTCACCGGCGACACAAACTGGTTCATCCACATCTAAAAGGATGTGAAAGAGAAAAACAGAGTTTATAGTTTGTATATCTTTATTGAACAAAGCCTGTATTCTGGGCCCTGCAGCTGCTTGAATGATTCAGACGTAATTACAGAGGCCTCATGAAACTCGCTTTCCTCACTGCTTTTGGTAAACAAAATGGTTATGATTTGAGACTGTCGGGGACTGTACTTTAAATTGGACATTTACGTATGAGAGAAGAAAGAGGAGCGTGAAGGCAAGGTGGTTTGTGGATTCTGTGTGCCTCTACCGAGACAACGAAGATGAAGTGTGATTCTCATTTTAAATCGGCTCTGTGCTGGCACTTTCGCTGCAGGTGTATTTGTGTGAGACTTTCACAGAACCCATTCTTCTGAATAGACCGGCCGGCTTTTAGTCCAGGTGAGAATTGGGTCTGGGCTGGAATACTCTGCCACCCCTCCCCTGCCCATGCATTTTGCCCCGCGTTGACCTCCTTGGCCAAAGCTCTGGTTTTGTTGTTACTGTTCTGGCGAAGGAAAGGGTTATCTTTTGTTAGATGTTTTTCTCTGGAACAGCTGTTAACAATCTGCCTTTATTTAAAAGTAAAAGCTAGGTAGCTGTAGACAATTTAAGACCATATCTCTGTGGGAAAGGCAGCTTTAGGGGAAAAAGCTAGATAACCTTATTCCTCTGTTCGGTGTCTCTAAAAAGAAGAGTCTGCCTGATCTAGAAACTGTTTGGAATAGGTATTTCCATTACTCAGAGATAATCAGCGTTGTACATTGAAGTAGCGGAGGTAGAGAGGGTACCAGTTGTTTGCCTCAGGAGTTAATAGCTGGGTTAGTAGGATGGGCGCAGACTAGCTGTAAGGGGTTTAGTCACGTGATCTAGAATACTGACACGTCTAAAACAAAGCACCATCTTATTGTTTTCACCCAGAATATAGAAAATCAGATAAAATAAGAGAAGTTTTGAGATTGTCCTGAGATAAGTCCAGCTATCTCATCTCTTGCAAATACTTCCCAAGCTGTTTTCAAGACTTCTGATGAAAGAAACACTGCAACTTCCTTGGAACTTTATTCCATCGTTTAACTTTGTATAAAAGCTTTTCTTATTTCTTGCAGCAATTCAAGCCCATTTTTGTTTGTCCCGCCTACCACCGATAAGGAGTATCCTTTTCACAATAATTTATGTTTTGAAGAATATGGTCATGTCCTCTGGGCTTCTCTTCTGCAGCTTAAACAACCTCAATTTTTTTTTCATAGGTCATGCTTTTAAGACCTCTAGTAATCCTCATTTGTGTCTCTGGGAACCTCTTTAGCTGGTCCATCTCATGAAGCAATTTCTAAAACTTGACCCACTACTCCCAGCTGAGGAAATATTAATGTCCCATTTAAAAGATTTTCTTCATATGTCTTAAATGCAAATGTCCAATCATACATGAGCCACTTGCTTTTTTTAATAGAATCATTTGCCTTTACATAGATCTCATTCTGGTCTTCAATAGTTGGAAAACTTATTTTCTTACTTCTTAAATGTGAACTGTCATTAATTATTGCTCCACATATTTGGTGATCCCTTGTGAATGCTTTTGGAAATATACTTTTAATCTTCAGGTTTTGATGTTGGTGACTTCCGCAACATGATGTAGAATGAAAAAAAAACCTTTTTAACCATGTTTCTCACTTTTTTTTATTTTCATCTAACCCTGTTCTATAGCGATACAGGCAATGCAGCCATTCCCCAATAATCTCTGTACCATTCATTACTTTTCTGTACTTCTTTCAGGCTTTCCCAAGTCTTCTCATATCCAAAGAAAGCACTCCTGTTCTCCTCAGTGTCTCATCGTTTTTGAAGCTTTCTCTTTGATTATTTTCATTTTTCTTGTTTGAGCCCAGTGGTTTGGGAATGTGGTTTAAAACTAGGCTTACCACCACTACGGAGGTGTCTGGATGTAACCAAAGCATAGATTAGCATTAAAATGCATCATGTATCTGGTAATATGGGACAGAGAAAGTTTTATAGTCATCCTTGGAGGGTATGATGCACATTGGAATTCCGGTGCTAGCCATGAACGCAGCCATCATACTTTGAATAGGTTTTTGTTATTTTAATTTATTTATATTTAAACCTCTCCTGTCTCTTTTCCAGCGTTCTCCCTTGAAATGAATAGGTGATCATTATGAGCTTTCTAAATTTTTAATTAGGTCTTATAGATTAGATAATTGCATTTTTCAATTATTAAAACCCCAAACTTTTTTCTTGACTGCTGGAGCAACAATTGTAAAGGAGGCGTTACCCAGGCAGTAATATGTGCACTGAAATTTAAGGTCAGGTACTTTCAGTTTTTAATAACCCCTCTAGCCTGGACTGTGCTTTGTCAGTCCATAGCTGGAGAGAACTCATCTTGAAGAGATCTGCCTGTATCCACGGTAAGGGAGCTGGTTACTTCTGTCACCCTAAGCCTTACTTTGAAATCTCCGTAGCTCAAGATATAAATACACAAGGGGAGATGGCTATGACTGAGGGCGTGATTCCCTGCTATGCAGCATCCCGTTACTCAGTCCATCTGTTAATATTGTAGTGCAGTTTCTCAGACACTTGGCAGGAGTTGCTGGCTAGGAAAGAGCTGTGCAGAACCCTTAAGTCTGTATGGATGCCATACACTGATTGTACGAATTGGCCAAAGGACCACAATTTCTGCTTCGAGTGCTGAGTTGACATTTCCAAAGGAGGTGAGAAAAATAATTTCTGATGGATTTTCTTTATGTAAGAGAACTCAATGTTTTAACATGGAATTACTCTGTAGACCTACTGAAATTTCTGAATCAAAATTGTTGGGTGTTTTTTCTTCCCACTTCCAGGGCAGACATTCTGTTTCCCAAACATCTCCACTTTTTACAAAACAGGGAGGTCATTTTACTTCTGTGTCTGAATTTGTGTCTTCAGACAGCTTTTGATAGATGCTACATATTGCTTATAGTTCTCCTGTGGTGTGTAACTTCACCAGAAACTTTACTGTATCTCGTGTGTCTTCTTGTGATCAGTACAGTGGGATGCATAAAGAGATTTCTTGAAGCTCCTGTTTGGGAAGAGAATTATAGGGGGGCAGCAGCCAATTCCTTGCCACTTCCAGATGTGTGCTGACACAAAAAAAGAAGGAGCTGTCAGGCTGCCCCCCTTCTTTGTCCTGTTTGGAGTGGATGGCAGTCGAGGCAAGTGCTCATGTCAAATGATACACTACGTCCCTTACATATCACAGTGCAGATTTCCCCTTATTTTAGGGCTTGTGTTACACGTTGTGAGCTGGACAGTGATTTTTATTAAGTGCTCAGACATGTATTGCTCACTTCCTCTGATTTCATTAGACAGCTCTAAGACTATAATTTCCACTGGTTCTCTTATTCAGACACATGCATTTACCTGTCATTGGGCTATAGCTTACTAGTATTGCAGATTTTGACTTATTAAAGTTCATGTTGCCACAGAAACACTTTTACTTTCAAAATTATTTATGTTTCCTTTGGGGCAACTGACTTTTCTGTATTTTTCATCATGCCTCCTATTTCATTTTTAAATGAATTTCATAGCTAGGTGCAGTACCCTACTGCGCACAATTATTGCACCAATATAAAATCTAAACATCACAAAGTTATTTCCAAAATCTAGGCAGCTATTGGTACCATTGCAAGAAAATCAACATAAAAGTTCTTTTTTTTTTTTTTTTCCTTAAACTGGGTCATTTACCTGACATTTAAAATATTTGCTTTAATATTTCTTGCTACCTCATTAGAGAGTTAAATAATCCATGAGACAATGTGTATTAAAAATCAATTCAAAATATTACAATATTGCTTTTAAAAAAGCCGCACAAATCTATCTTGTACCCTAAGCTGATACCTCATACGTTGGTTAACAGCCAAATTAATGGAATAGTCATCTGAGGGCTTACGGAGCTGTGTCTTGCAGTCTAATTAAAGGTAAAAATCAAGACAACCAGAGTTGTCTTTTGTAAATTAAAAGTCCTCTTTTATGTGCTGCAGAGGTGTCAGCACTATTATAAGGACTAATTAGACATTTTACAACATCCTGGTACCAGGAAGGAAGTGGTATTGTATGTAGTTTAAAGATTATTAAGTGTCTTTAGCACATTTGGGTTAGATTTTTAAGGATGCCTTCAGTGCTTACCTGCTGTTGCAAGAGGAAGTACTTTATTGTCTCGTAAGAAGAAATTGGGCTTTTTGAAGAATTAGATGCTTGTCTGTAATGGCAAGCTTCCACTTCAGAAAGCTACTGATTGTTGTAAATGTAGTGGACTCTGTTTGTTCACGTCCGCTTACAAATCTCAGCCACACAGTATAAATTTAAACTCACCTGTTGTCTGTAGATGGCATTTCATATCCGTTTACTCTCTGAAATACATTCAAGAATTTTTGCTCAGCTCCTCTCCCCCAGCACACACACAGATAACTCTTCTTTGTTTTCCTTAACAAATGTAATTAGCAGAAAGACTGGTCCAATACTGTGTGCCTTTTCTCAATAAGATTATGGCATTCATGCATAGGCTACGCTACACTTCATTTAAGATCTCATGATTTACAAAGCAGATGCATGCTTAGATTGTATGGTAGGAAAGGTGGAGACAAACTTGTTTTCATACTTTATTTTTTTAATTCTTACAGTGTTGTCACTCAGAACTTGCTTATAATCATAATCTTGCCCGATGCTTCAGTTTTTGCTCCTGTATTCTAACTGGTTTTATGCGCGTTCACATCTTGAATGTGAAAGTCCTTACGTTTTTTTTCCCTGGTTATTGCTTTAAATGCCTAAATAGAAAAAGAAAAAAAAACAACAACCTCCAAACAACAAATACAAATATGCATCCACTCATTTTGTCTTTAAGTTGTGACAAAAATTATATAAAGTGTCATAGCTATTGTGCTTGTGAAAAAAAAAACAACACAACATTGCCCTTCGTGAACAAAATTTTTAGTTAGATCATAGATTTATCTGAAGCTTTTAGCATTTATGAGAACTTTAGATGAGGCGTTCTGAAGACGTTAATCAGTGTCAGCTCTAAAGATTCATTTTAAATTTTTCGTTTAGTATGTGAAGTTGTTGCAAAATGTACCTTGTGATTAACTGTCTAAACTGAAACGAAAAGGGAAAGTTCTGTCTGACTAGTGTGAGAGCAATGAATGTTTAATAGACTAACAACTGCTTTAAAAAAATCCAACACCCAAACGTAATGGGCACTTTTGAAACTAAATTTTCAACGTGGTGTTTAGGGATTTAACCGTGCAGCGCACATTAGTGTTAATGGGAAATTGTCCCGTCAAATCTCTACACATTACACCGCAAATGTACTCCTCGGTGTTTAAAGCTGGCCTGTTAACACTCATTATGAAACTGCACTCAAGGAAGGCAGATGAAGAAATATGGCACCTGAGCATCTATCGCACAGCGATATAGTTCCCCCATTCACCCCCCAGTGGTTTCGGGGGGTCTTTTTTTTCTATTTTTTTCCCAGAAATTCTGCAAGAAGACTGTATCAGGATCTTCTTGGCTGTGGGAAGGCATTTTCCCAGATTGAAAAATAACTGGGTTTCCCGGGGGCCCCGTTGAATTGCTGTTGGCGTGGAACCTGTGGCGGAGTTATAAATACAGCAGTAAGCTTTTTCTTTTCTTTTCCTCTTTCATTTCTTTTCTTTTCTTTTCTTTTTAAATAGTCTTCATGCCAATCCCAGCTATCCTTATGCTGATTCTGGATCCGATTCAGCTCCAGCAGAACTTAGAGGTGACTGAGGGTAACATAGTGGAGAAAGCCACACACAAATTTGCCAACAGTATTTTTTTAATTAGAAAGTGCTGATTGAGCAAAACTGGACTTGTGCTGAGAACACGTAAGATTAGATAAAATTTTCCCTATCCACTGCTCAATTTTTCAGTCATTGATCTTCCACAGATAGCCATATCTAGGTTCAAGGTCTGGTTGCTCCACATTTATTTATACATAATGGAAGAATTTCAATAAGAAATTTTGGAAGCTGGTTACCTCAACACAGTTTTCATCCTGGCAATAGAGACAGGGAATCCGGAAAGTGGGAAAATGGCCAAAAGGAGGAACCTGAAGCCTCTGTGTCATACCCTTAGTGGATGTCCCAGCCATCTAAGCTATGTGAAGAAAAGGACTTCATCATATCTGTGAAAAACAGGAAAGATCTTTGTTTTGTTCCAAGCGAATGCCCACATTTTTGAAATGGCATACTCGTGGTAGGAAAACTTACAATGAGAATGTGGGGAATCAAGAACTGAGAGACCAGACCTGTAGGGAAAACGAAGAACAAAGGTGCAAGATACAACAGTGTTTTTCAGAAGATCTTCATCCCAGGGGAAGTATATCCCCATCTAGGATTTGTAATTTTGTTCAGTTTCTTGTGCTTTATTTTGTTTTCATCTTCTGGACCTTGCATCTTTAGGAAAAAAATTGAAATGAGGTAAAGTAGAACACGTGTGCCATGGAGTGACTCGGCAGAAAAGCATAACTGCACTTACTCTTTCTTTTCTGGTTGTTGAAACGGATGAAATATATAGCTACAGTCCAAAACTGCTTGGCTTAATATCTCTCCTTTGGAGAGTTACGATCCTTGGAACACACTTTATTATGGTTCCTATCACCTTCCCGAGAACTTGTGCAAGGAAAACTGAACTCAGATTAATCCCCTGTTCTTTGGGGAGCTAATACAGGATTCTGTATCTTTAGTGATTGTACAGTCGCGTGATCAAAACTCCTCTTCATTTTTCCAGTTCACAATGGGCATTTTATTTTTACTGGTGCAGAGTGCGTGCTCTAGAGTAAATACTGCCTTGTAGTTTTTCACAACTGAAACCTCTTAAAATTGACACAGAGATAAATAATGTGCTCAAGGTGCCCATTAGTTATTTCTACAATTAGTAGAAAAATGCCACAGCTCCTTCTAAGGAGTTACTAGGGGCATTTCTGTAGGAATGCAATCAATTCTTTGCTTTGTATAGTTAGCCAAAGCTAGCAGAGCTAACTTAGAAAGCCCTTTAAGGATCCTTTAGAGACAAGTAAAACTAGATTTGAAAGACTTACCACAAAAATGCTGTTGATCCACTAATGTGGTTGAGGCTCTGATCTATGGTATTTAATTTTGCCTCTTAATAATACTTTTTTAAAGGATTTTGAAAGTTATGTACATGAGTTTCCCTTAAGTTGCTGAAGTGGGTCATGATAATGTTTTGTTCTTTCTGCATCTTTCTGTGTGATGTATGCAGTGATAATCTGCAATTCCTGATGAGCAAACACTTATTTAATGCTCTTCTCCGCATTTGTTCTTACTATATACTACAGCGTCGCTCCCCCGAACGCAGGATTACTCTCTGCCTTCATTTCAGGGTCTTTAATTTCCACGCTTTGTCCCCTGCTGGTCTCCTGACTGCAGCTCCCCGTGCTGCCTCTCAGCTGTCTAGCCTGGGGTCTGCTCGCCTGCAACCAAGGCAGAGTATGTTCCACGTAGGTCCCTGTTTGAATAACTTCACCGAGAGTTCCTTGCAGCTACATTACTAGCAGTAGTGGCTCAGTGCCACTTTGCCGTGCAGTCTTTTTGCTTTACTTACTTGTCACCCATCACCTTAGTTCTGCTCCTCTCGCATGTCAAGTATGACTGTAGGATCCTCGTGGCCACTGCACCTGCCTTGATATTGTATCCTTTGTTTTTCTGATGCCTCCTCCAAATCCTGCTCCACCTAACTTCCTTCTGTCTTTGCAAAAATTTTTTTATGTTTTCCTACCTAACTCAGGATCCCCTGCTCTGCTAATCTGGAGCGCCGCTGTCTCTAAGGCTGAGGGATCAGCTACTGACTAGGATCTCCATGTGACTGCAATGTGGGCCATGAGGTGCTGAGCTACCAAAAAGGGAAGGTTGGATTCAAGACCCTAAAAGTCTCTAGCACCTCAAGTGCTGTGTTCAGTTTCGGGCCTCTCACCACAAGAAGGACATAGAGGTGTTGGAGCATGTTCAGAGAAGGGCAACGGAGCTGGTGAGGGGTCTGGAGCACAAGTCTGATGAGGAGCGGCTGAGGGAGCTGGGGTTGTTTAGCCTGGAGAAAAGGAGGCTGAGGGGAGACCTTATCGCTTTCTACAGCGACCTGAAAGGAGGTTGTAGCAAGGTAGGTGTTGGTCTCTTCTCCCCAGTAACAGGCGATAGGACAAGAGGAAACAGCCTCCAGTTGCACCAGGGGAGGTTTACTGTGGACATTGGGAAAAATTTCTTCACTGAAAGAGTTATCAAGCTTTGGAATGGGCTGCCTGGGGAAGTGGTTGTGTCGCCACCCTTGGAGGTATTTAAAAGATGTAGACGTGGCGCTGAGGGGCATGGTTTAGTGGTGGACTTGGCAGTGTTAGGTTTACAGCTGGACTTGAAGATCTTAAAGATCTTTTCCAACCTAAATGATTCTAGAAGTGTCTTATGCAATGATAGGTCTGAGCCTCGGCATTCCACATGCTCTTGCTTTCTTGTCAAGAGCTGCACACCCTGCTGTTGTCCCACTGCAGCTACAATGGGTTGCTGAAAGTAGAAGGCCTGAATGCCCAAAGTTGGAGACAGGGTAACAAGATGGGCACAGCTCAGTCAGTTCTAGCTGGACAGAATATGTTGCCAGAATACTGGAAACAGTTTAAAGCTGCTAAGAGGGTATAAACTGTAAACCAGTGACTAGGCAGGTACAAACCCTGAGCTCTGATTAAAAGAACCCAAACCTCTAAGCAGGGAGGCTTGCCGAATTAAGATAAGTGTGGTAGTTAGTCACTGCTTATCCCACATGATCTTGATGCAGCAGCTCTTTGTCTTTACCGCATGCAGCTTGCGGGAGAAATACTTTTCCATCTGTACGCTGTTATCATCAATTCAAACGCAATGTTGAATCCTCTTGAACTGATGTCGCAATTGCAGCCTCATCCTGTGCTAAAGGTCCCGTAGACTTTAGTAGCTGCTTTGTTTGCCCCCTCTATCGAATGCTGTGAATTCTGCTGGTACACAGTGGAGTCACTGTACTCAGAGGAGCGGAATGCTCTGCATTTACACCAGTGTAGGGATATGGGTCTGTGGTGTGTGTGACTGTACTGCTGTTCGAGCGGAATGGCAGTCTTCTGACGGATAGTCGAAATAACCGCTCAGGGAAATTCCTCCTCCTGCCCCATGTAGGCACCCAGTTTCTTTGTTTAAATAATACATATTTCACATTTCAATCAGAGAAAACAGGCAATTGAAAAGGGTTGTATTTCTTCCAAATTTGTGTTCTTATCTGCTGGTGGGTTTCAACTGTCCATAGCTGTAGTACAACTTCTTATTACCTTACAGCTCTGAATTATGATTATTGGGTTTTTTTACTATTAATTTGACAACCCATTGGAATACTATTTGAAAATATCCAGACATTTTTACTAAAATATTTTTGGTCATAAATGCTATGGGGGTACTTGGCACAATATATCCTGCTTTTAAAAGACAAATTTGCCTTTTTACAGGAGCAGCTAGTATGACAGAATAATTTAGGTGCAACAGAATTTTGGGTGAAATCCAATTGCTACAGCAAAAGTACTATTAGTAACGTGCTTAAATCAATACCATTTATCTTTAACTTTCTAAGCACAACTAGTTTACAGACCTTGGGAAGAAACAGCGGTAATTGGTAAGCAGTGTGAAGTCTGCTGTTTTCTCTCTTTGTCTGTCGTTCTTATTAGCTCCAATAAGAATACCGCACATAAATTTCTCGTTCTGTGAGAGGCTAACAGACCTTTTTGTTAACACTTCTTTCTCTCCCTCTCTTTCACCAGCCCTTGAATATAACATCCCAAGTGTTCTTCTTCACCATGTCGCACCCCTGGATTTCTTTTTTCCTCTGAAGTTGTCATTCAGCGCTCCCAGCGCTGTACCAGGCCCATACTGTGGAAGTAACCATTCCCAAACCATAGGTCAAGCCAGGTTTTAGTAGAAAGTGTGACTTGGAAATCAAGACTTGGAAAGCGATTGCAGGGATTAAAACCAGAGTAGGTTAAAACCATGGCAGTGCTGCCTTTGCCATGCCCTCTCACTGGAGCCTGTGGGAGACCTTCCTAAAGACACCTGCTATCTGCACGGCGAAAGAAGAAATGCTGTATTTCAATCTCAACAGCACGGGCACTTTTGTTCCTCCAAATATGATTTCAAGCCTCCTCTTATTATAATATACCAGCACCACTAGGAATCAGGATTATATGTTGATAAAAATGTTACATTATTTCAATGGTAGCTAGTAAGTATTGTCATTTTGGTCTACTTCAATGTCATTTACTTCGGTGGGGTTACTTTGTGCTTGTGATGGCATGATACTACAATAACACTCCTGGATTTCCAAGCAAAAGAACCAACAGGGATGTGTGAAACTCAAAATGTGTCCTTCTCTATTTTCACAGAATCACAGAATCACAGAATTTTCAGAGTTGGAAGGGACCTCTAGAGATCATCTAGTCCAACTCCCCTGCCAAAGCAGGATTGCCCAGAGCACATTGCTCAGGACTGCATCCAGGTGGGTCTTGAAAATCTCCAGAGAAGGGGACTCCACAACCTCCCTGGGCAGCCTGTGCCAGTGCTCTGTCACCCTCACCGTAAAGAAGTTTTTCCGTCTATTTGAACGGAACTTCCTGTGTTCTAACTTGTGCCCATTACCCCTCGTCCTGTCACTGGGAACCATTGAAAAGAGCCTGGCTCCATCCTCCTTCAACCCACCCTTTAGATACTTGTATGCCATAATAAGGTCTCCCCTCAGCCTTCTCTTCTCCAGGCTAAAGAGTCCCAGCTCTCTCAGCCTTTCCTCATAAGGGAGATGCTCCAATCCCTTAATCATCTTAGTTGCCCTTCGCTGGACTCGCTCCAGCAGTTCCCTGTCCCTCTTGAACTGGGGAGCCCAAAACTGGACACAGTATTCCAGTTGTGGCCTCACCAGTGCAGAGTAGACGGGGAGAATGACCTCCCTCGACCTACTGGCCACCCTCTTCCCTATGCAGCCCAGGATTCCATTGGCCTTTTTGGCAACAAGGGCACATTGCTGGGCCATGGATAATTTACTGTCTACCACGACCCCCAGATCCTTCTCCTCAGAGCTACTTCCCAGCAGGTCCGCCCCTAAACTAAACCGGTGCCTAGCATTCTTCCTCCCCAGGTGCAGGACCTTGCACTTGCTTTTGTTGAACCTCATTAGGTTCTTCTCTGCCCAGCTCTCCAGCCTGTCCAGGTCGCGCTGGATGGCAGCACGGCCCTCTGGGGTGTCAGCCACCCCACCCAGTTTGGTATCATCAGCAAACTTGCTGAGGATACACTCTGTCCCCTCATGCAGGTCATTAATGAATATATTAAACAAAATTGGACCAAGTATTGACCCCTGGGCGACATATATATTGACCAGACAGACTTCTAAAGAAGAGAATTCCCATTTGCGTGTCATTTATCAACCGTTTCCTGTACCGTCTATGCTTACCTGTAGCCTGCAAACTCATTATTACCTATTGTATCTATTACAGTAGCACCAACAGACCCTGACAGATCTTGTCTAGTTATACCATCACAGAATGCAAAAGCATGGTGAAATGCATTTAATTAGTGTTATTCATTTCAGCAGTGAAACACAAATCTTCAATATTTTGCTTAGCCTAAACTTTTTATGGAAGGAATGAAAGCCATGAGCAGAGCTGGCCAGAATCTTCCAGGGTTTTTTTGTAGTCAGAAAAATTCTTATACTACTAACCCAAAACATTCTGCCCCACGTGGGACTGTTGTTTAAGTTGTGTTAGAATCTGCAATATATGAGGTTTATTTTGCTCCCTTCAAGGCAAATGGAATATACAGAAAAATAACTTCTTATCCCCCTAAACTCACCAGGCAGAAGCTCTTCCTGCATTGCTGCCGGGTGGGAGTGCTCAGCGTCCGTTACTACATGTCCATTCCTCTCATTCTATCTCATTGCCCTTGACAAACCACCTTTCAATTTGAAAGGAAGAAGAAGTGGTTTTAATCATCTGACTTTTGTAGATGGTGATCTTTGTTCAGCTTGTAGTAGAATTGCAAAGCGTGAGCAGCGTTGTTAGTAGACATGCCACAAGATCAGCAAGCTCAGAGCTGGTAACAGAATCCTGACGCACTTTGAGCAGCTACTTTGCTCAATCAACTGTCATTCTAGGAAATTATTTACATTTTGTATTAGGTGATGATTTAGCAACATATTATCTTGGAGAGCAGTGGTCCCCCTTAACCAGACTGTAAGACCTCCCACTGATGGCCCTATGTAGGATTCAGGAAGTTCTCCCAGTCTTTGATTCCAATATTGTTTTTATTATGTTGTTCCAAGCCAAGCAATCGCCTTTCCTTTCTTGAAGGGTGGCCACTGGGCATGTGTGATTTATGCTGCAGTAAAGTTGCTGATACTGCAGTGCAAAGGAACGTGCTCGTGAGCGGTTCAGCTGGACGGGGACTGTCTGCAAAGGGCATGGCATAGTAACCCTACAGGTTTGTGTAGGTCATTCTTGAAAGCAAATTTAAAGGAAATTTCCTTTGCTGCAGCCTTTGTGGAAATCTGCAGAAAGCAAGAACTCAGAATTATGGGTGAAACTAGTCTTTTTGTAAATGCTGTAAATGAAGAAGAGTGTATAGGGGGTATCTGGGGAGAGCTTCAGTCATGGCCAGCCTGCACAGCTGGTGATGAGGAGAAGCCACTAATTGTCTAGGTGGGATAGATCAGCTCCCACATTACCGTGAAACATTCAGTGCCAAGGCTGGACATGAGAGGTTCACATTAGCAGCTGTATCACACTATGATGTCCCAAAAATTTTGTTGGCATCCTGTCTTTCAGTCAAAATCCTGATACATTACACGCAATCCGTATTTTCTCTTTCTGGAAAGCCAGCAGCCTTTTAAGCTAGCGGCTGGTGCAGTCACTTTGTGCACTGAGAAGCAGGTTGAACCCTGTCTTTAAGAGGTAGTGAAATAATGACAGCTCTTCATTGCCTGTTTTGGACACTGAACTCTGTACTTGCCGTGATCTGGGATCATGCAACCCTCCAGGGATTTGGAAGATTGTGAAGTGCCTGATTTGAAGCATTTTGATTTCTTGCAAATGCAAGGAGAGGGATGGGAAAAAGATCTGTTGTCAATTTTTGATAAATGTAGGAGGGTTTCTGATGTAATCTTGGAAATATACGGGTGCCCATGTAATCACCACAAACATGTTTTGGCCATGCTTTTTCCCCCGTGGTGCTTACTATTGCTTATTGTTTTTCTGTTGATATCTTCTTCTATTTGCTTTTTCTCTTGTTTAGCTGCTAATGTTGCCTTCTTACATGTCATGGCTTTGTTGTGTTGCCTCCTCTCTGACATGCAACAGCTTCTGAAGTCACCAAAGACAGTGCTGGTGATATCGCATGGTTTATGTTAGCACAGGAGGGGCTGTGTCAGAGCTTTTAAAGGATTCACCCCTGGAAAACTTCAGTGTCTAACAAATGTAGTTTTGAAAGGAATAAGATGCCTGACAGACTGATACTGATATTATAGT
The DNA here is from genome assembly GCF_965231255.1 of Vanellus vanellus. Taxonomy (NCBI): domain Eukaryota; kingdom Metazoa; phylum Chordata; class Aves; order Charadriiformes; family Charadriidae; genus Vanellus; species Vanellus vanellus. Next base: position 22,154,198 of record NC_138913.1, on the reverse strand, counting down.
CTTGCTGCTTCAGGAGTCATGCTGAAGGGTAACACCGACTCTTAAGCTTTTGACCTCCAAAAGCAAACCAACCACAGATAAAGGTTGGTTTGCTTTTGGCTTATTTTCCAGGCTTGTCTAAAATACCTGGTTCGGTCACCGTTGTCCTTAAAACCAACAGGGTTCCAGATCAAGTATTGTGGACTTTGCATGCACAGATCATGCAGCAGTCCCATTGTTTCTTCCCAGGGCCCCCACTCCAATCCCACCGCGCAACGATGTAATACTTGCACTGCTTTATAGTTCGGTGGAAAATAGCAATTGAAGGAGGCGAGCTGATCCAATTTCAGAGACAAAAGCTGATCTTCTCTGACAGTAAAGATGTGTTTTCTGCAATTACTATCTGCAAACCTCTTTTGTGGAGGAAATAGGAATTGATTTGAAAGAATCCCTGGCATTGTAATGCTATCAAAGTGAAATTGCTTATTATCAATTTGCCATTCATTCTGAAAGTCTTTAAACCATTTAGAATTATTTTAATTCAGCACAATCATTGCTTCCAAATTATGGACATGTAATCTCCTTTCAGTAACTCATCAGTGGCTTGCTTTTAATTTTCATATATAGTTCTATATAAAGTCTCTTTCTCAGAGTGATTTAACATTCATGAAAAGTATCGGAAACTCCAAACATTGTTTTTGTTTATAGAATAAGTAGATGTAAAAGTTTACTTCAAGTACCTCTTCAGATATCATGAAAAGGGCTGTCTCTGAGATGAAGAAAGCCTGATCTTTCCATCCACTCAAAGCCATTTGCAGTACGTGTCCCCCAAACAAAACAACTCTCCTTTAGGAACCGGACTGAAACGCGGGAGTCAATGCATATAAGTCATTGATGTTGTAATGTAACAGCCTTGTCATCTCCTTTTGTTTAGAGTGCAGCTCAAGCAAATGCTTTTCCTTTTCTTTATTAATGCTCTATTGTTCTGACCTTAGCTTGATGAACAATATTTTTTCCTCTTTTTTTTTTTTTTTTCTCCTGTTTTCTTGCCATGCTAAAGATGGATTTACAAGGCTCATTGCATTGGCAATGAGGTATGAAAACTTCCACCTTTTACATTCAGTCCAGACTTGACTATAAGTAAAAATATTTTCATTTTAAATGAGAAGGGTTGGTATTCTCAGCCTTGCTTCCAGCTCTTGTGGACCCCATCCAATTTGCCACACTTGAGGAAAACTGTAATTGGAGATGGAGACTACTGATGGAATTGGGTTTGGGGGATGAATTCAAAACAGTATTCTCTCTTAACTTTGTGTGCCAGTGGGTGTTCGTTTGGGATTTTGTAATTTGGTTTGTGATCTGATGACACAGAGAACTTCCCCTCTCCCTTCTGTGAAAATAGTTGGTACTTATAAACAAATTATATGATTTGATTCCTTTTGTTGTGGTTGCTGTTGTTTTTTTGTTAATTCTCCGAGTAAACAAAGCAATCTAGCCTTGATCTCAGATACATCTGATATATTTAGCGCAGGCAGAGAATGCTGCTAATAACATACATTAAGGACTAAATAAGCCTGTAGATAATAAACTCTGCCTCCCTTTTCAAGATTTGAATTAGACCTTTATAGCTCCAAGTACTGTCTTTTGCTCAGCCGCAGACACCTGCCTGGGAATACTCTCCAGAACAGTGTATCTCCTTACAAAGCCTAGAGCCCACGAAAGAGGTGTCTAATAAATCAGAACCCAGCCCAACAGTGATCTGTTTCAGAAACCTGCAGATCGCCTTTAAACAAGTTACGTCTTTGGACTGGGAGAACACTTTAGGACGCCTGTCTCCTGCCACCAGAGACTTACCAGTTCTTATTCTTCTGTTTAATGCCTGTGTATATAAAAAGCTTTTAACTTTGGCAGATTAAATCTTCTGCGCGAATACAAAGCAGATTTTAAACATGTGAATGCATGATCGTAACGAAGTTGCTGCTTTTTTAATTTTTGTTTAAAATGCCTCTGGAAAAAACACATTAAGAAGTTAGCTGATGATTGCACGCCACCTCCTCCTTTTTCCCTTTGTTCGTGGCAATAGCTATGGCACTTATTTTAAAGAATATACAACTCAATGGTAAATCCAGCTAATTCAAGGTCTTCCCTGTCTCTCAGTCCCTGTTCTGCGCTTTTCTTTCCCTCCTCCCTTCCCTCTTTCACTGTTCCTGGTGTCTGTCTTTTTTCAAGGTTAATTTGTACTCTCAGAACCTAATGAGATAAGCTGCTGGCTGCAACAGCTTGTGTTAAGCGGCAAAGACGGTGTGGGAACAATCAGCGAGGGCTGGCTTGGAAGTAGCCTTGCTCTCCCCGCTTGATGAGGACTGTCATTGGGGCAGTTGCTTAGAGGCTCATTCCAGTTTTCGGCAGGCTGTTCTACAGCCACTCAGCAAGTGAAATTGAGATGGTATATCTTACAATGCACAATAACCACAATCTGAGAAAGCGTTGCTTTCTGCTCACAATATTCCTAAAATTCTCGCGTGGCAATTCGTTGTCCCCTTCCCCTCTTCTCACTCCTGCCATTTAAATTGTGTTGTTATATGCCATTCTGCACCACAAAAAGTGCTAAAGTCAGGCTAGTCTAATCTGATCTGGTCTGAAAGAAGGTGAAAAGGAATTAGGGATGGAGATTTATTCTCAGCCTCCGTTAATTTCTCAGGCTGTTTACTTGAATTTTCCTCTCTCTCTCTCTCTCTCTCGTGTTGTTTGTTTTTTAACAACTTTTTCTTCCTCTTTCCCGGCTCCGGGTGAGGGCGAGGCAGAGGGGGGACTCGCTGAACACAGAGCCGCTGGCGGAACCCTGCGGAGCGGGTTGCTGCCAGGGGCAGGAAATGGAACACATGCCTTCCACCAAGGCAAATTTCTTTTTCTAATCAGATCAGCAGTCATGCAGGGAGAAGTGGCACTGACAAAATGTCAAGAAATCAATCCTCACGTGCACATGGGTTCCAACTGCCACTATGGATGGATTTCTGACAGAGAGGAAATGGCTGTGGCCAAAATTCTGTTGTACATCGTGATTACAGCTGTAAGGAACAGTTCGTTTAACCCAAGTACTGGAAAGCCTCGAGATTGTAAGTACCTGACCCGAGTTTCCTAATGGAAAGTTAAAGTGACCTTAATTAGCAACTTCAGCTTGTTGTATTTCTTGTCGTGCTATATTACTGCTCTGAGAAATACCCATTCTGCAAAGCTTTTGCTCAAAGGCTGCTAAATTTTAAATAAATCAACTGTACTCATCTATACGGTTTCAAATTATTACTTTATCAAATAAATACATATACACACATTATATATTTTCACCAAGTTTGAAGTAATGATTTCCCCCTTTTTTGAACTATAACTTTCATCTTGGGCCTCAGCAATAAAGTGCACCGTTCCTACATTCTAGTGCAAAGAGAAAAGCAGAGATGCCCTCGCAGCCGTCTTCGGTATGCACTGCATGCAGCCCCGGCTGCTGCCGTGCTGCAGCACAGTAGTCTTTTTCCTTCTGCGCAGAACATAAACCACCCTATTTCCTGGATTCCACAGTTTATAGATTTTACACAGAAGATGAAAGCCACTGGAATTTGTCCTAGATTAGCTCCCTGAAATGAAAAGGACTGGGAATACGTTTCTATCCCTTCAGGCCATAAAAATTCGGGGATAAGAATTTCATAGCAAAAGCACCACAATATCATAGTTCCGTGGACCCTTGATGTAAGGCATAATTTCAGGTGCAAAGCTTGAAATAACTTAATGAAGAGCACAGAAACAGTTAAGAAAACAATTTAGGAGTTAGTTCACCGTAGAACTGTCGTTTGATTAGCTTTGATACTTTAGCATATAACTTCTATTAGCAGAATACCAATATTTCCATCACATAAGAATAATTTACAAGAAAATTATCAAGGAAGAAAATATGTTTTAAAAAAATAACTTTTAAGTTTAGGAGTAAATAATGATTAAAGATGTGAAGAGTTATGAAGTCACTCCCCTACAGAGCAGGAAGGGAATCATAGAATGGTTTGGTTGGAGGGGACCTCTAAAGGCCATCTAGTCCAATCCCCCTGCAATGAGCAGGGACATCTTCAACTGGGTCAGGTCACTCGGAGCCCCGTCCAACCTGACCTTGAATGTTTCCAGGGATGGGACATCTGCCACCTCTCTGGGCAACATGTTCCAAGGTTTCACCATCCTTATTGTAAAAAAAAAAAAAAAAAAAAGTCTTGCTTATATTTAGTCTAAAACTTCCCTCTTTCAGTTTAAAAACATTACCCCTTGTCTTACCGCAACAGGTCCTGCTAAAAAGTTTATCCCCGTCTTTCTTATAAACTCCCTTTAAGTCCTGGAAGGCTGCAATAAGGTGTCCCTGGAGCCTTCTCTTCTCCAGGCTAAACAACCCCAACTCTCTCAGCCTGTCCTCATAGCAGAGGTGCTCCAGCCCTCTGATCATCTTCGTGGCCCTCCTCTGGACCCGCTCCAACAGGTCCATGTCCTTCTTATGTTGGGGGCCCCAGAGCTGGATGCGGTACTGCAGGTGGGGTCTCGCCAGAGCGGAGTAGAGGAAAAGAATCCCCTCCATCGACCTGCTGGCCATGCTGCTTCTGATGCAGCCCAGTAATGATTAAGTGCGTTAAACAGGAGTGGTTGAAACGATATGAACAGGCTTGTACATCTATCTATTTATGAAGAAATGCGAAGTGAATTTTACTGAGACGGCTTCTGATTTTCTTTAATGTCTTCAAAATAGTGATGTGTAAATGGAAAACGGAGTTTATCTTCTTAAATTAATTTGTGGAACTCACTGCTACAAGATATTGTTTAAGAGAGAACATAGTAATAGTTTGTAAAAGGCCAAATCATTTTTATCGCGGAATGGTGACACAATATGTGAGACAAAGGGCTTGAGATCTATCGGTGACAAAGCATATGCTGATTATTGTTGAATCTGTTATTTTGCAGTTGACCATTGTGTTGTTGCCTGTATCACCCTGATATAAGCCCTACTGCTGCGGTCAGAGAGAGCTTTCCTTACAGCCATGCCACCTGGTTGTAATGCGTTTTCACACCTAGCTTCTCTTCCTGAGGTATGTAACGCGTGTGTGCCAGGCGAAAACAGCTTCTTGTATTGAGATCTCGGAACATCTCTGGAGGCCTCTAACATTGGCAAACACAACTTCTAGAATTTTCTTTCAGAAACAAAACAAGCCATGTTTCTTCTATGAATGTTTTACGACTTAAGGTATCCCAGTTTAGACTTATGGTATCACAATTTAGCATTTGTTACTTGATACTCATAATCCTAATAGGTGCTAGCGAAATATGGGTGTGAATAGCAAGTACAAAACTTTGCGTCTCTCTTCAGACCAAGCGCAATCTTAATTAAATCTACAAAAGCATGGAAATTCTGGATTAAAGCTGAGGGTCTTTTCCAGTGCATCCTAATGCTTCGGGCACAAATAAAGGCCACTGGAATAGCTAGTTGTATACTTGACAGCCGGCATTCTATCCGTGGGCCCTAATAGTTGGAGATCAATTTGATAGCTAATTGCTTCCAGCGCTAGCGAAGGCTAACTCTGAACCTTATGGAGTTTGCTGATCGTATCAGCACCGTAGCCATTGAGAATACATCACACTGACAGCACATATTATTACCCCTTTTCTAAAATATATCCGTGACAATTAGCTGTCTACCTCTTAATAGCTCTGTTTTGCATTACTGTGGAGAATGAACTCGCTGTCGAGCAAGGAGGGGCACTGAAGCCCTCGTATGATGATACGTTCTGATCTATTGAAACATAACGTGTACAGTATACATAATTGTATTGATCTGCTGCTGATAAAAGCAATATATTAAAGTATGCTGCTACAGTACTTTCAGTCCTGACTACCTCCTCGGTAGCCAGAGTGGCTCCATGGACTACTGTAGAGATGGCCTGAAGGAGAATCCTGGCTTGGTGATGAAGGATCTTTTTCAGATGTATGATCTTTAACATCGCCTCACCTGTTACAGCTTTTCTTTTAATGCTGTGAAGATTTTGGGGTCTGACACTTGCAAATATATGTTATCTAATATGTTACTTTAATATATGGTCAAGCCACATACCTGATATCTGATGGCTTGCTGTATGCCTATTAGTTTGGGAATAGGTTATTTTTATTACTCGCTTTCCTTCCTCTATCTCCAGGCAGAATAAATCTAAATTCAAATTTTAAAGAGGTGGGGGGGCAGGCAAGAGAAAGAGAGCCAAGCAGTCAACTCAGCATGCCAAGGTTCATCCCAAAGCAATTTTTACAGTGCATTTTAAACTTTTTTTTTTTTTTTTTTAAAATAAAGGAAAAAAAAGAAGGGTTTATAATAGAGATTTGAACCATCCTTTAACAATAGCAGAGCAGCTGGGTACTGCTAGAATATCAGAGGTTGCTGAGTATTGCAGTTTGAATGAAACTGTCTGTCCAACTTTAAAAGAAGATGTCAAGTATAGACCCTCTCTCACTGAAAAAAGAGAAAAAAAAAAAAAGCCTTATTGATCCATTTAGCTGGTAACAGATACGAATCAAACCCAAAAGTATATTCTCTAGCATTCAAGTTAGATAAATGTCAGGAGCTGCAATTGATCTGGAGTTCACTGCAAAACTTCACGGCCATATAGAATTATAGACTGGTGAATTCTGCCAAAAGTAATGACATTCTATAGAGAGAATTTTGTCATGTTTTCTCTGAGAAACCACATTTATACAGTCACCTGCTCCAAGGATGGGTATTATGGCATGCGGCACAGGTAAAAGTTAGCAGAACCGGGCAGAATTCCCTAGGTTTTCAAGAAGGCACAAAAGAATGGTATTAGTCCTGGTGTAGGATTTAGCCTGTTGGATTTGCTCGCTTTTCCCATACTTTTCTACAAAGCACTAGTTATCCTCAATTATATGCTGCCTTGCTTTGTGATGCTTTTGTAAGAAGAATAACAACTGCAATGAGCAGCTCGCTCTATGAAATCTGTTAACTGTGCTTTAACAAATGGTTATTGGCTTATCCTCCATCCTGGGGAATGAAGGAGATAACCCCACCTCATAGCTGCCCAGGCTGATGTCCTCTGATCCCCTGGGCAACCTGTCCGCGTGGCTGATCTACCCAGAAAAGAACGATGGCCAGTTCTGTGTGTACTAAAATGAAATAGGGAGCTGCCTTTGCCTGGAAGCTCAGCCTGCGTGGCGGAGTCCTGTGCTGCTCCTGCTGAAAGGGGTTGCGCAGCTAGCGTGGAACCGGGTGCTGGCAGCACCAAAACCCTTTTGCAGTAGAATTATTCTTCACAGTGCCCATTGAACAAGGCAGGCTGAAAAACATCTCGGGAATTTCACAGGCTGGATATTACCGATAGCGATGTAGGGGCTCTGTTGACTAGCGTGGTAGCCTATTTATTGATTTATTAAGACAGGCACCTTAACATCCAGCACTGCAGAACCAAATTTTTAAAAGTATGTACTTTAGCAGCCAAAAAGCAAAAGAAACCCACCTCTGCACCAGACTTGTATCCAATACTAAAAAATTTGGGAGTTTTATAAAAAAATATTAAAAAAAATGTTAAAAAATAAAAATACCAATAGTTAGAACTAGAGTCTCATCTACAAATACAGGTCAGTTTTCATATCCTCTGAATTATTCAAAATTAATTGCTCCCCAAAGTGTATTTTATGCAATAATGTCAGCAAAAAGTTGGCTATTTTTATATTCAAAGAATCCAAAAATATAAACAGTGTGTTTTCAATGTGAGACTATATTTGCATAAAACTGCTTTTTTTTTTTTTTGGTAATAAAAAATGAGTCCAGAATCATACGTGTCCAAGAGAACCATTTGTAGAAAAGCTCTTACTATACTATTGTGGACTGAGAAAGAACCCCATGCAGTGATTCTCTATGGTACTGTGACACAAGAGAATTGAAAAAGCTGCAGACAAAGTAAGGAGGTAGGAATGAGGTATGAAAAATGGCTGTGGCAAATGCGATGGGGCAGATGTCACTCCTGCCTCTGGCTGCAGAAGCACAGCTGCTGCAGGTGGAGTGAAGGCATGCATGAAACTCCTGCTGTCTCCTGAGAGCACAAAGCAGATGGAGTCTGCTGCTTCTTCTGTGGTTTGGCCAATTTGATCCCACCAACATCACAGCAGAACAGTAGAATTTTGCGGCCAGGGCTGCAGGACAGGGGAAAAAAAAAAAGAAAAAAAAAAGACAAGGGGTAGCAGAAAGTTACATTATTTTCAAAGTTATTCAACCTGGCTATCAACATGGGAAAAACTCGAGATATATATTTATGATGTGTAATAAGATGATAAACTGACAGTGTGTTATCACGTAATCTTTTGTGAAAACGGTGATTATACACCAGTATGAAACACGTTTGTCATGGGAGCCTCAAAGCTGGATTTTCAATTGCCCGTGTTTCAAATTGGATTTTGCAAACAGTTGTGTACACTAAGTAAACCAGAAGTTGGAAGAGAAAAACCCTTAAGAATTTTCTGCGTTGCACGCAGTTGTGAATTTTGCTTTTGCCTTTGACGACTTGCTTCTGGATGATGCAGTCCTGTATTTAACAATATGCTGATAGATATATAGAGTGAATATAATTAAATTCTTAATGAGATAAATGCCTGTGTGAACAAGTTCTGCTTCGTAACAGTGGAGGAAAGATGGTAGATTTGATAAACAGGTGTCCACCAAAGAATTTCTCAGTGCCGTTGTTCCCAGCCTAAAATACTTCAAATTTAGCTAAGTACAAGGAAACATCAGCACACACAAGCCTCCGGGTTTTGTCCAAAGGGTCTCATCATGTTAGAATCAGTGAGGCAAATGTTTCTGGCACAGAGTGCCCTTTTTATTCCTGTCTGCTCATGGAACGACAGCAACCTGAGAGTGATGTGAGCTTGTGCTGGGCTCATCCCATTCCCACCCCTTTGGCATCCTATTTGAAAAGTGATGTAAAACCATTTTGCTGCCTGAGGAAAAGGCTGCGCTTAGTGACACAAGACATTACATATTTTTTTTTTCGTGATGAATACACAGTAAATGCCTATGAATTCTCAGGCTCAGGAAATTGTGCCTTGTTCTAAAATAAATGGAGTAAACAATTCAATAAGTTTATTAGCGTATATATTTATTTGTACTTATAACAAGTGCAAAACCAGTTAATACTAATGTATGCAGTGAAGGGAAAATAAAATACCTCTACATGTGTACAGAGAGAACTGGAGGGATTTTCTGAAAGTATTTCAAATCTTCTAAAATATCTCCACAATGACTTAATTCATCTTTCGTTGTTCTTTGATTCTCTCCCTCCTCAGAAGATATTTTTTGGGGAAATGAACAAATCAGATAATTAATAAGAGTTGGGAGGATTAAACACCCTGATACCCCAAAGCGAGAGGAGCTTTCTCATTCTGTCTAATCTTTTGAGGGTAGAAAAGGTCTTCAAGCAAAGTCTGTAGCTCTGAGCACTTTCAGATCTTACTAGGAGCTGAACATATTCATATTGCTGACCCACATACAGATATTTGTTCTCAACTTTAGAGTTTCCAACTTCTTAGTAAGATTCCTCCCTCTGGTTAAATGACCGACAAATCAAGCTGCAGATTTTTTTTTTATTTTTTAAAAAGATATGATTATTTAAGGCACAGCAACAGGTCCAGTTGAACTACTGCTTACGAACGATTGGGCTTTAATACATGAAGTAGGCGTGGAAGTTACCTAGAAAAAATCAGTTGGAACATTTGCTATAAATGTATAACAATTTTGACTGTATTGTATGAGAATATGCTTAATGTAATGACTATAATAAAATGTGCCTGGACGGCAGCGGGCTCAATTAAATAACAAACAGCTCTTCTTAGTTAAGTAGAATGCAAGTGGCAAGAGTAATGTCTCACTCACTTTTGCCAAAAGAAGTAGAATAAATGTTAGATATACGGTCATTCTCACACCCCACATTGGTGTTGCACTCCATTTCCTAACGGGCCATCGGTAAAGGAAGATGACATTTCCTTAGCCTTAAGTAGAAACAATAACCATTATGTTACATGAATAGATCTCCAAAAACTTATGATCTTTTTGTGAGGATCCAAAGGAGTCTATGCAGCAAGAAAAGTTCTCTGTGTGTTTGGGGTTCCAGAACTGGTGGTGCAGAACTCTTGGCAGCTCCTTCCCCCACAGTATACCCTCAGCATGTTCTACATAAGTCCCCTAAAGGGTTAATTTACACACCCAAGATTAAGCCCAAGCAACGAAAGAAAAACACAGTAAAAAGTGCCCGAGAGGGGAAAAAAAAAAAAAAAAAAGGCTACATTAAAACTCATCTTCTGCAAAGTCTAAGAAAATGAGTTTTGTTTTGTGAAAATCTGAGATTATAATGAATAGCGGGGCACTTATTTGCCAGCTGAATGGCTGCTAAATATAGCCCTTCCATCAGAAGTTTCTCAGATAGTGGATCACTAGATAAATGAACAACCTGCTTCTGCCCTGAAGGTGCCTTTATCTTTAAAATTCTATTCTTTTAAATGTTCTTTTTATTCTTTAAAATAACTGCTAGCAGAGCTCACTGGCAGGCCGGGCCAGGCCAAAGGAAAGTCCCCTCTGAGATGGCTCTCACAGCTCAGACTTGTCTTTGCAGCGAATTGTTGCTCTAGCTGTGCTGGTTTCATTCTCTTTCAGCCATGAATTGGTGTAGAATTGGAAAGAAAGGGCTTAGGACTTGAAATTACAAAAGTCTGCCCCCTTCCCCCCTTCTCAAAGTCACCGAGTCAGGTATTAAAGATCAGAGCAAAGTTTTGCCATGATTCATGAGATACTACTACCCTCGCTCTCTCTCGAGCTCCCTGGTTGCCTGATTCCTTATACACATCAATGTGGCCTTTTACTGCCGTTTAATAATAAATGGTATTTTGTTTGCCTACCTGACACTTTTATTAACTTCACTTTTGTGTGTATGCGCACATGTTTCTCCAGGCACGATTTCTCCCCAACACCCCCCAAATAAAAGTGGTGGGGGAGAAAAAGCACAGCTTTATTTGAAGAGAATTTGTCCCTAATCTGTTGCAGCTGTAGGGGACCGTTCGGCCAATTAAAGAGAACAGGCTTTGGCTCCTTCCCAAATGAGGCGACCACATGTTACACTTGGATTGGTCACCTCAGGGGAACGGTGGGTCACAGGGGCATCTGGTTGTCGTTTCCTCTCCGGTCAGCATGAGGCAAGCGTACAGCAGCGGGGGCGGGGGGAATAAAAAGAAAAGTACGTTTTCTTTATCTCACGTCTTCTCCTGCAGCATCAAAAGGTCCAGCAGCATCCAGCCGGAGTAGGAGAGCCTCTACAATGTGATATATCCTGGGATTTGGGAATGAAAGCTATATGTTTGATTCACTTAGTTTTGAGGTGTCATTAACTTGTTTCTGTCTCACTGCTACGGTAGTGTAAATGTGAAGGTTCTATTAAGGTAAAGGAGCTATGGTAGCTTTATGCTGCTTTAACTGACTTCAGAGTTTCTCTCACAGGTAGGAAATGTGTCCCCTCCGCAAGGCAACAGCCCCTTCCGCTACAGACAAGCAAAAAGGTCAAGAGCTGTTGGGTACTAGAGGTTTGATATAAACGTAAGAAGACGTTGCCATCTCCAGTGTCTCAAATGAGTGATGTAATCTTATGCTCAGCAAATAACTTCGATCATGAATTACGAACAATTTTACTAGCTGAGCTGTAGCTTAATTGACTCCCAAACTGCACATACACCTTGGGCTGAAGGGAAATACAGGCTGCCGGAGCCATCACAGTGAGGTTGTCTTCAAAAAATGAGAAACATCTGGTTTCAACTAGACTCAGGCACTAATAAACTAATACTCATCATGAAGGGGGAAACGCTTCAATGAACTAGCCAGGTCAGTGAACTCATTTTCCTCTGAATGTGGCCGGCCCCCGGTTTTCAAACTGTTATGGTTAACGTAGACTGGTTGTTTAGCTTAGTTAATGAAGTAGTGTCAATGGTGAAAAAGTTTTCTCGATCTGAAACTTTCATCTTTTCAGTACAATGAATTTAGAGTTGTGACATTTCCATTCCAGGGTACTGAGCCTCACAGTAGCGAAGGACTCGCGGACAAGTTTCTGCATGGCGGCTGAGTTGCTAAATGTGTTTTCTCAGCCAGGGCGAGTGAGGCCGCTGCTGTTAAAGGGGCTGCGAGGCCCGCTCAAAATTGTTTGAGAGAAGGCGAGTGCAGATGGAGCAGCTGATGAACCATGGCAACCTCCTTGTAAGCCTCAGCCTTGACCAGAGGCTGGAGAGGAAGGAATGGGTTGTTCCCCATATGGTGGAATGCAGCAGATCGTGCCATGGCTTAGGGGCACGGAGCAGTATCAGAGCCGGCAAAAGCTTTGCGTGGTGAGGATTCAAAAGCGAGGGACAAGTTAAGTTATGGGGAGTGTGCTATTCAAAGCAGGGACGCTGGCCAGAAATAGTTATTCTAGTCCAAACATGAACCTCTTAAATTTCTTCACAGAGAAAGAAGAAAGACCAAGTTTTAATTCCTCTCCGGCTTTATCAACTCCTTTCTTTGTCTTACCCCCAACGGAGTTTTGGTTTATTTTTCTGGAAGCTGCCCTTGCCTGAAGCCCAAAATCCAGGGCCAGCCTGCCATCTCCATAGTGATGTGACGCTGCTACACCTTCATCCGTCCGTACATCCCACTCCATTGTATGTTCTAGTTTTGTCACACGGTTAATTTTCCAAACTGTGCTGTATACAACACATTTGTCTGAAGAATTCTGATTTTAGTTCTGTTTGCTTTTTGAAAGATTTGCTGGTTTTTTCTTTAAAATTTGTTCTAAACATCGGGGAAAAACGTGTACAACAAAATTGAAAGTCATATGCAGTTACTAGTTAATAGTTAGTTATCAAATGACTCTAAATCTGAAAGGAACAAGGAGGGAAATTTAGCTTTAGCTTTTTTAATAACTTTTACTTTTTCCTTTGGACGCCCCAAATCCCTCAGCTGAGTGGCTATCAATAAAATAACAGCTGCCACATAGTATCCTATGTGGATACTTTTCAAAAAGACCTAGAGAGCTGAGTTTTCAGGGGAGTTAAAATATGCTAGCTGCTTTTTTTCAGGTTTTATTTTATTTTATTTTTATTTCGTCTTCCCCAAAGCTGAAGCTATGGAAATATCAGACGCTTTCCTTTAAAGGCATTCAGATTTTGAGGTGATGATGATGTTAAGACTGAGAAGCTTCACCTCTGATTAGCTTTCAAACAGATTCAGCACAAAACTTGATCAGACCCCCTGGAGAGCAGATCACTTAGAATTCTAAGTTATGACTGAATGGCAAATTTACTCTTTTATAAAGCTCAATCTGAGACTTTCATCCAAACCTGCAGAAGCACTTGGTGAACTTTATCAAACCCACCAAAGAAATATGACATCTAGCAAACCTTCACGTTGCCTTGTGCTTTGAAAAGGCTGATCTTGGTCATTACAAGAGTGAGGTTCATGGTAAGACAGGTGCTGGACCAGCTCTGTGTTCATTGCCCAGCAGCGTACCTCTCGATCGCTGGAACGTAGACGAAGGTTCTCATTGTTTTAATGTTTTTCTGCAATGTTTTCAACCAGTTGTGCATTCATAACTTTTGATCCACGACCCAGATGCCTGCATATCAAATATAAGTTTACCAATTGCGAGGGATTTTGGGACTGCAAATAGAAATCTGTTCTGAAGAAGGACATAGGGTGTGTCTATGTTATTCAGTGATGAAGTAGAAGGAGAGGTCAGGGTTTGGTTGTCTGCAAGCTGTTCTGGTTCCAGGACCATTTGTGCACACTTTGTCCTTACCGTTGGTGAAGTCCCTGCCAGTGGTTGGTCTAAGGCACCATGCACATCCAGAGAGTTGACTATGGTTATACATGGGGTCACATGGCAAATAGAGGGCTCCAGATAGCGCCCTTGGTGATTTCAACTTTGGTTCCACCAGGAAGGACGCTGATACAACTTTACCCTCGGTGTGCTTGGATGCGGGCTGCCCGCTACAGGTCACAGGCAAATTTGCAGTGAGAAGAAACAACGCTGTGCACCAAATCACTAACGGAGTCCTCCCCGCAGCTGCTCCTGAGAAGTGTCAGCAGGTCAGTCTCTAGGAGACTTGGAAGATTAGGATGGAAATTTTGAAGCTGGCCATGAATTATTACACCAGCTGCTTATTTTAACTTGCATAAAGAGCATTTAGCTTTATTTACGAATAGTCAGGGTAACTGCTGTATTTTGAGTCAAAAGGGACACTTTTTAAAAATTCAAGAGGATACCCTCAAACCATACTGTGTTGCAGTTGTCAGAGTGGGAGGTCAAAACACTTGCCACGACTCGATGTCCTTTTAAAAGCTGAAGCTCTGTCTACAGCACTGTAAATAGGGTCTTACATAATGAAATAATTATCTCCTCTGATAGATATTTAATTCTCCAATTACTGCAGTTTGTTAGCAAAGTTAGAGGCCGTTTTATAATTGTGGTTAAATACACTTAGTCTAGTTTTCTTCCAGTTTGGGAGCTGAGACAAACTAGGAGAACTCAGTATACAGATGCCATCTTTTTTGATACCTGAAAGAGAAGCCTGCCTTAATATTAATTTGGGTCTAGAGAATGTAAATGGCTTCTGTGAGGATTTGATTATTTACATCCACGGTGCATTAGGCTGTAGGTATGTGATCAAATATGGTAATTATACACCATATATACCGTATATCATCTTTAACCTATCCCTGAGTCCTTTGAAGCTGAGGAGGTAGTAAACTCTATCTAGTCAGTTTGGCAGTGTAATCTTGATTAAAACCAAGATGGGACAACTCCTAACAACCTAAGGCTTCCTGAGTAACTATTAGAAGAAATGGCAAACTCAACATAAGCTTTTTATTTCATTTTTGGTTTGTGTTTTTTTTTTTTTCCTTTTTCCTCCCTGCACATGCTTTTGATCTATAGCAGGGATGGAAGTTAGCCCCCAGTATTTCAAAAACATAGTAATTTATGAATGCACTATTTGTCTAGAATGGATGGTATAATAAAAACAAGTGACAAAATACTGATCCTTTGCAGATCAGATTCAGATTTTTCTTACATAGGCTACAATTTTCCTACTGTATTTTGTGGTTAGCAATGCCAGTTCCAATGAATCCTCAAATTAGAAAATAAGAAAGGACTGGAGTGAAGACTAAACTCTTTCTGCTTTTAAGAGACGGACTTCTGAATCCTTAAATTCTAGGATGATATATAGATGCCTTTAATCCATTTGCAATCTAGAAGTACTATCAAAATAAATGACAGATAATAAATAATTGTAGGGCATGTGTTTTAATTGTCAAAATATTGCATTTGCTCAGGTACTGCTCCTGAAGTCCAGATAGCTGCTTTTCTGTCTCTTTACCGGTTAATGTCAGAAATGAAGTTAAACAAACTATGGCCTTTTAACCTGTAGAGTTTGATGGCCATCATGCTAACTACCATACTTCTACCCTAAGAAAACATGAAGGCAGCTTTTTCCAAGGTAGAAGGAAAAGAGCATGGCTTTTGGATAAGGTCACGTTCATCCCCCTTTCCTTCCTTTTAGAAAAAGTGATTTTTAACATCTTTCAGAAGCACAGAGAAAAGGCATCTTCGTTTTGCATTATTAAAGAATTGCATATTTTTAACTCAATTAAACAGAAAGACTACTAAACATAACAGAGAGAAGCAGGAGTATTTGAAGCCACTGGACTGAAAGTAGTTTGCATGGGGAGGACTCATGACTTTATCTGTGTAGGTTAATCATATAGAGAGCAGTTGACTCATCTTCTCCTTTCTGTTGCTTCAAATCAGGTGAGCGTTCTATCGTGCAAACTGAGGAATTTGTTACCTGTCTTTCAAAGTTCAAGTGAGGCCCAATCCTGAAATTCATCACAAAAATGTCTTTGGCTTTTATGAAAATGGACTTGAATCCTTAAAATTAACTTTCCTCTTAGATTTCCCTTGAGAGCAGCAATGTGGTGCTAAAATCCCTGCTGAAATCAACATCTGGCAGGGTTAGCCCTTCAGGTCCTTATCCCACAGTCCTTTATATACAGGAATGTAACTTTTTGCAGGGACAGACTTTTATTGAAAATTATTATGTTTGCAAAATTGCCAGAGATATGTTTATAGGATGTTAGACTCTTGTGCATAAGAAAAGATTACAATTTAACCATATGGAAAACATATTAGTATAAAATAAAAATATTCTGAAAAAGTTATAATACATTTATAGCAGTTGTGAACAATTCTGTGGAATTTATGAGAGAATTATGTCCCTTTTAGAGATTTCTATAACTTGTAAATAAAGAAAATAATATTATTGCTATAGTAGCTCTATGTTTTTAGGAAAATTTCTGCATGCATCGATATTGCATAAAATACAGTTCTTGGTCCAATTGGTGACATCTCTTTAAATTAAAATCCCCGATCCAATACCTCAGGAGTTTGTTATGACCTAACTCTGAATTTCCAGCCTAGTGCCTGGCTCCGTGGTGGACCAAACTGGGACCTGAGTAACGGCAAACACTGAGGAGGAGAGCTTGTTTCGTCAGGGTCTGTCCGGGTTGGTCTCCAATGTTTGGGAAGCCCTAAGGATGGAAAAGTAAATATGTGGGACCTGTGTTATGTTTTCAGGCACCAAATACAAGGCAAGGAAAACAAAATCACAAAAACTGAAACAAAGTTACCAGGAGGCTATGTTGACAAAATTGGTATGTCCTACAGGAAAGTGAAATTGATTTAGTGATCCAGATTGCTGCTGTCTGCTTTTTGAAGAAAAACACGTTCTATTTTGTATTAAGATCAGTAAGTAATGTTGTGATATTCTATCCCATAAAACTACAAACTGTGATGGAAGTTTGCAACAGGGCTGAAAGCTGATTCAGTTCAAGTCTATATCCTAAGCTTGTTTAAGTAGATGAACAAATGAGAAATCTGTAACAGGGGGGTAATATTTACAGTTTGTTTGCACAAGAGCTCTAGTGACCATGCACTGTTTGTTTGGACAAGTGCTACTGGATTTCAGAACGGGCCCCCAGGTCAGTGTCAATACTTCACAACCAGGGATGGAAAATGTTGCCGGAATTTTCTACCCGGGACGGCGAATCAGGTTTTCCCATACTTGCCTCAGAGTTGATAGGTCTAACCCAGTAAAACAAAGATGTCACTGTTGTCGTGCTTGTCATGTTTTGTACTCGGAATATAATGGCAATAACTTCCTAACATCTTTGTTGCTGTTTCCACATAGTAAGGTGCGTCTTTTTCCCGGCAATCCATATGAAAACAAATAAGTAGTCCTAAACTCACAAGTTAAGAGGATCAACAACACAGTCTTACAGTCAATATCATTTTCTCTATACCTCTTTTCTCTAAGTGGTTTTGACAAGGGATAGAAGAGAAACGCTTGTATTAAAGGTGTCTCTAATGAGTTGTGCAGGGAAGTAATGGGTTTCTTCTGTCTTTGTTTTATGGATTTTAAAAACTGAAATGAAAAGGAACACTTAAGGGTATTTAAATAATAGGTGTATTGTATGTCAGTCCTTTTGTTGGATTCAGGCCTGTGACTTCCCTTTTTCAGTACCTATATTCATATCGTTTAAGACAAGCTAACAGAGAACAACCATGGGGTTAAAGAATCATTTAGCTAAGAGACACAGGAACGATACTGGAAATAATTCAGGAAATAAAGGACTTGTAAAATTTGGAAATTACCCGTAAAGATATTTGAAATTAGTTTAGACAATGGTATCTGAGATGATAGTGAATGGTATCTGAGATGATAGTGTAAGCAATAAACCAAAAGGAAAAAAGAATATGGGCTTGGTGACCTCAGGGGATGGTTTCCAGTCCTGCTTGGCTTTCACGTGCAGGCCACAGGCCTCGGATTATTTCAGCAAGAAGTGTATGTGCACACACATAAGGAATGATAGTTATTTAACTTGGATTAAAATGTGGGGAAACGTGTCTCAAGTTATGATTTCACCATAAACTTTCATTCTGGCCATGATCGAGGCATTCAGAGGAGATTTCTGGAGATACACGAACATAACAGACGCCTAAGGTATACAATCAAAAACGTGAAATACAAAAATGGGCCATCAGAAGGATTTACTGTTTTCTAATCCTACTCATTGTAATTATATTCAAACTATACTTAACATGAATTACACAATTAATCCCTGATGTTGTAAAGTCAGATTATTTCCAGAAATAGGTAAGGTCTGTCTTTGTTATGCAGAACATGAATTTCATAACTGTTGGTGCTCTGAAATGTGCAGCTGTACAAAATCAAGTGAATGAGATAAAACAGGGCATATCTGTGGTTTTGGTAGTGAAAAGTTTGGAAGGCTGGGCATGTACTCTGAATGAACTCTGCAAATTGATCGATGGTGTAAATTGCCAAGTCACGTGCTTAAAATCTACCAGAGAAAAATACTTCTGATTCTGTGGTGGTTTGGTTTGGTTTTTGTTTGTTTGTTTGTTTGTTTTTTTAACTCTGAGTATCTAGAACAACGTATTAATGTCAGCATTTTAGATTCAGTAATTCTCTTTTTTAAAGGACATGTTCTCCCCTTGGGATCACATTTTCCTTTTATTGCATATTCCCTCTTGTTTTCTGTGGGAGAACAGAGTAGGAGAACACATAATGATCTGTATTGAAAGATGCACTTTGTTACAGACTCTACTGAAATCAGCCTTTCTGGAAGGAGTACTGCTTTTTCCAGAGTAACAGCGCGAAATGCAAGGTGCTGAAGAAACCACCACCGTCACACCTTGGAACTAACTGCAAGGGAGAATAATCAGATGCAAATTTGTTTTGAGTTTCCCTGAAGGTCTTTCGCCCCTCTGAGTATCCCAAAAATTGTGCTAAGCAAGGGACTGAGGACCGCAGCCATAGTAACGAGGCTGCCGGCATAACCCACTGTACCACCTCTTCTGGTTCCTTCTGGTTTGCAGCTCTGGAATACGAGAGTCTTCCTCCAAGCAAGGCTTTTCCTGACTGCCACCCCTTTAAACTTTCTCCAGCATTCCCTATCACAGAAACTTCCCAGTTTCCCTACCTGTATCTCACCATTTTTGCCATCAGAAGGTTGCTTTTTGCTTTTTGTTTTTCATGAAGTTAAATCTTTATTTTCTGCATCTTAAGCCCCTCTGCTCTGTGTACTTTGAGACAAAGACATACTGTTCCTATTTCTTTGCACCAGACATTAACGTACTTGATGACTTACATTCGCTGTCATTTGTCTGAGGCAAAACAAGCCTGTTTGCTCAATCTGTACTCTTTTACTCTTTTTTTTTGGGGGGGGGGGAGGGGGGGGAGAGGGGGTGTTGTGTAACTCTGCTTTCTGTTATTGCACCCATTTGAACATGAGTCATACACTTGCTGCAGATTTAGGTAGAAGAAACGTCTTTGCAAAACTCCCAAGTCTTTACATTGTGAACAGAACCATCCCTTCGTTATTCAGTCACATCACTTGCAGATCTTACTGGGGAAAACTGCATGTCCTTGGGATGCTGGGCGGTACAGATCTATTCCAAACCAGTTAACAAGGACATTTCGTGTAATCTAATTTTAATTTACATGACCTTTTAAAATTGGATTATTAAGGCTTAGGCATTGCAACGCATGAATGGAACAGGGTGCACCCCTGCTTCAAGTGCAGGAGTCGCTTGGCTGCTAAAGAAGGTGCAACATGGGATCTCACACACACTGGGAGGATTTGCCGCGGATTGATGTTGTCTCATTTGGAAGCACAACCTGGATGTAACCAGCTAAAAAGTGTTTTGGGAAAGAGCTAATTTCTTAATAGAAATTGTGTTTCCCAACTCCATGCTAGAAAGGATTAAGTAAGAACTTGCTAATTGGAGAAGGTGGGAGGGCCCTGGATTTGGAGGCAGAGCAGGTGATAATGTAACTGGTAGAGATTAGAGACTAATTACGTGAAACTAGCAATTGGCTGCCGGGTGTGCAAGGCGCACAGCAGGGCGGAGCTGAGGGGGAGCCGATGGGGAGGAAGCGGGGAAGAACTTCTAGGTGTTCCTTAAAGCACCGAGAGAACGTAGCTCTGGTTAGCGCCCTGTTCAAGATGGTTTGTGTGAGCGAGGGAAGGACAAAGTAGTAGTGAAAGAATGCGGCTGTCTTTTTACAGATTCCTTCCCCAGCCTAACTTCAAGCTTCTGTGTTACATTTGACCGTTGCCTGACGCTTTGTGCCCCGTTAATATTCAGCAGATGCCCGTGGGTCAGTATGAATGAACAAGAACTTCACTTTGGGGTACTGGTGAAATGTCCTTGAAAAAAACGTAACTTGTTTTCTGCCGTATAAAGGTCAGGTTTCATTCCAATTTAGGCTGCCTTTTGAACAAATCCTTGGTATTAGTTACAGCTTTAGACGGTACGGGGATCGGTGGGAACACTTTGTTATTCTCAAGTACAGGCACTGAAGAGTAATTCAGTCGTTACATATTTTAATACAAATTACAGCTTCCTGAGGAGCAACTATAAATAAGCCTCTGCTGCCACATGCGTAACAGGCAGATGAGCGTCGCGCTCTCGCAGAGCGGCCCCGTAATTGAGAACCAGATGCTCCTAAGTTCTAGCCCTGATTCTGGTCTTCATCTGCGTGCTTGAGTGATTGCCTGCATCAGTGAGTTGTAATTAATTAGTTAGTGGCTGGGAGTGCACGGAAGGTAGAAAAGCACTACAGAAAGCATTTGAGGAGGTGTGTCGTTGCTCTGCTTTCTTCCCATCAGACGTAGGTGGTGTGACCTGTTGAAATGTACCTAGGTAAATCTATGTTTCACAACAAAAGGGGTGTTAATACTTGTTTCATTTTCTTATTAAGTGAAGCGTGAATGTGAATGGTTACAGCTTTCAATATTATACTGTAATAAAATTGTATCTTTTACTTATTTGATAGGTAGGTAATGGTGATGTGTTTAGAGCCTTAACCGTCAGCTGGGGTTTTATGCTGATCTCAGCTATTAGCGTGGATGCGCTGAGGGGGTGTCTTTTTTTATATCGCCGTAATCTTTGCTAACAATATGAATGCTAGCAGCTATACACGATGATGGTATTGTAACAATAGAATGAAAATATAGCGCTTTCATAGCGGCACAAAGAAAAGTAAACTGTGCATATCTATGGGTTTTAAATGAATGGCTCCATACGCCAGGAAAAGGACGAATACGATCACGTGTGCTTAACCGCTCGTTGCTTCTAGGGTACGTTGAAGACCTATCGTATGCTTCCAGACATGTTAGGGAAGGTAACTTTACCTTTTAACAGGGCAGTTGCTTGCATTTCTAGCAGTTGTCAAAACATTTAGTGAAATGTGAATGCTGTAATTATGGTCTATTTTAGGAAATATGAAAAAATTTTAGTATTATAACACTGATATTCCTTGGTAGGCTATTAATCACTTAACTGCTGGGTGTTTAAAACACAGTTCTTTGAAACAGGAGATGTAGAAGGAAATGAACGTGGCTTCCATCTTCCTTTGGGCAAACAGACCGCAGCCGTTCACCAAACCAAGCATAACGCAGGCACATCTGGAGGCTTAAGAATCCTAAACGTAAGTAACTCGATGGGTAATGTACCTGCCAACTGGATAAGAGCTGAGTAACCGACTGTCCAGCAGATGCCTGGGACTTAGTTACCCCGTGTAACATTTGGCGTGTATTTTTAGATGAGAGCACCATCTCAGGTGTTTAGGCTCAGCTACCAGAGCAACGAGCTTTGCTGCGTGCGTTCGGAGCTTGCGAAGGGTTTCAGAGACAGGGCAAGTTGATAAAGAAGTCTCAGTAGCTCTCCGGGTCTGCTGTCACACAAACAGAAACGCGCGGCCTGGGAATGGCATCCCCCCAAATGCGGTGATCAGGGTATTGGGTTGCAGCTGCTAAAAGCATTTTTGCCTCAAAGAGAAAGAGTCGGCTGCAAGTGTTGCCCTTCTCCCCGGCGTGTGGTGCAGGTGTGAGGGAAATGCAGCCTTTCTGCTCCGGCGCGGCAGCGTATCTGTGATGTTTCCCCGCTTTCCTAGCGGCACGTCCGTTACGGGTGGGTAGCTGTGATGGCTTGGTTTCAACCTCTGAAGTTTAACAATTGCAATTTCTTGTTCCTCTAGGATATGCGTTGTGGACCTAATAAGAAACTTAGGGTTTTATCTTGGAATGTGAGAGAGGTCAGGGAGAGAAGAGGTGCAACGTGGCTTTGCTGGTGGCATGGAGGTGGCAGGAGAGAAGTCTCCCCTCTTCTTAGCGGTTGAGAATATTATATTAAGCACTTCGCTTCTTTGGGGAGAAAAGAGTTTTTAAAGTTGTAATAATATGTCCGATCTTTGTAGTACTAGGAAAGTGACTTTTATATCATTATACTTGATACCAATTGCAGTTCCCTTTAAATTAAAACTAGTCCAAACCTGGGCCATCAGTACTAATTAAGCCATATTTATTTAGACAGCACAGTCTTCTCTCTTTGAAAACATAGGTGCCACCTGCCTATTTGCAAAGGCACAGGAGCAGCACTGCTTTTTTTGGAAATACTGGGGTCTTCTATTGCTTCCACTTACTTTACCTTACAAAAAAGTTGCATTCTTTTAGAAATGAGGTATTGACTGTACAAGTGGATCACCTTGGAACAAAGCTTCTGGTTCCAATTTGTGACTGTACAACACTCTTTTCTCCCTCTTCCCTAGGGAACATCCTAAAGCAACACTTCAAATTGTTGTAAAATGACAATGTGTCCCAGAAAACCCACCCTGCTTTGCTGAGCGCTGGTTTCTTTGGGAAGAAGGTAGTTAAGACTCTGTAACCTTGGGAAGACATTACAACAAATGGGATCTTTTTGCCCATTCTTGACCTTCCTGCTGGTTATTTTAAGTATAAATATGAATGTAATGAAATGTATTGCTGCACGCTAAGAGGGTAAGAGAATCCAGAAATCCACACGTCGTGCTAAGTCTTAATCATACAACTTTAAATGGCTTGAAACTTATTAAGGAAACGAAACGGTGTATTCTTCCTTTTCTTTTAGTCTTAAAGAGCATGTCCTAAGCCTATGAAACAAAGTCAATTAATGGGTTTTTTGATTTGTCATTTTAGGTTGGGGGGGGGGGTGGGAGCAGATGGGTAGGGTCATCAGTTCTTGCATGCACAGGATTACTGGTGTGAGATTAGAACACTTAATAGAAAATAATTCCGGGTATAAAATAATATTACATTGTTATAAAACTTAGTTTGATAACATTGCAATATTTTAATTTAGGCATGCCTAAAACTTATAGACTATACAATTTAAATGTATTGTGAATCCAAAACCCGCAGATTCAGAAAAGAAGGAAGTTTACTATTTTCTGTCCTCTGCATCTCTGGTTTCTGTTCTGTGTGCACAGTACTCTTATGAGGTTTAGAATTCTTTTATCCCCCCCCTTGAATCTTATCCAGAATGCCTGGATGTGTTAATGGCTCATGGAGTACAGACCTTTTCTTTCAAACAAGTTCTGTTTTGCGGGCTGGTGAATTCCTAGCAGAGCACATCTTCTTGATTAATTGGAAAATGAAACTTAGATTCTTTTCTAAATCAAATCAGTTTCATAAAAAGATATACACACTGAGACATACATAAGACTGGAACTGTAGATTTTTTTTTTTTTCCCCAAGTTAAAACTCCACTCAATACTTTCTTGAAGTTGAGAGGTGGAATTATCATTTTCTATTTGAGTCTCTTATTCTGACATTATTTTTAACTAAGCTTATCCTTATAAGCTATGTATGATTTTTTTTTTTCTTCTTTTTGGACCTGAATACTGTTCTTCAGGTCATTTGTGGTTTTGTTTTGTTTTTTTTTTTTTTTTGTTAAATTCTAATTCTTATGATACTAGTCCTATGTCAGTTAATCTTCTGATTGCCTGTAAGGAAAAATGTTTCTCTATAAATCTTGCATACATCCCTACTCTAAAAATACAAAATGAGCTCTATATGTAGATTAATTGGTACCCTTTCTCATACAAACGACAAAAGAAACCTGAGGTATATTAGTAACGTGACTGCAGTACTACTTCAGGCTCAACTACCTTGTCTTCAACGGAAGATAAGCAGAATTGCGGAATTCTCTCTAGCAATAAAATCTACTGCTTCATCAGGAACTAGAAACAAGGAATTGAAGGAATGTTTGTGAAAACGTGGACTTGTAGGTCTTTGCATGCTTTTTGCCTCAGGTCGAGGCATGTGGAAATAACAGGCTGAGAAATGGAGGGAGGTTTCTTTAAAAGTATTTTACAACAGTTTTGACTGCTTGTGGCTGCTGGTAGTTTGTTGTCTGTTATAGACTTGTTATTGCAATTATCTCTGGCAGCCTCTTAACAAGTCAAGACCAACTCTTGAGGTTTGAGACAAGAGGCATCAAACCTGGTTATCAGACTTTAATTGTATCTTAGATTTTTTTCTGCTTAGATGTATTCAGGGCTGAAGTCAATCAGCACATCCACCAAACTGCCTCTGGGAAGGCAATTTTTCAGAGGCTTTGTACAAGCTGGTCAGCAATGGATTTACTAAAATTTAAGTTATAAACCTCTATGGGTGAAAGATGGGTGAAAACTCAGCTGTGGAACATCTATGTGAAGTTGAAATTATCATGCCAAATAATGTATATCTAATCTTAGTGTCTGGGTCATTCTGCAACATAAACAGCAATGGGCCTGCTTGGGTTTCATGTTAGAATTTTGTTTGTGTTTATATCAGCAAGTAAAAATTCTAATGGAGCATAATGAGAAATTAATCCGTAATAATACGTGGAGTTCAAATAGAGTTTAAAAATAAAAGCTGAGCTACAAAAATGTGAAATAATCCCTTTGTGTAAGGATGTGTCTCTTGAATTAATCCGGGGGATCTGCCCAACAGTAGTCTTATCTTAACCTTCCAACAGCCATGTGTCACGCTGGGGCTTTCTTTCCTAAGTCAGAAACTCTGCAGGATCTGGTGGCTGTTGCCTATCTCAAGACAAAAAGCTGATGATCAGCCATTATGCGAGGTCTTGAGTCCTGCAATATGCAGGGCTCGGTGGGGGTGAGAACCCACAGTCTCCTGCCTCTGTCCGCTTTGCTGTTGGAAGTAACTGGCTTTTGGTCTACAGTAAACTGGGAGTTACTAGATCACGCAGGTCACGTTCTGATTTTTGGACCTGCTTGGTGTTTGCTGCTTTAAAAAACTGTCACAGCTGGGGTTCGGCATTTGTGCCAGGGTCTGCAACTGGAGGTGGCAAGAGGGAACTCTTCTCATGTAGCATCGATATTTTGTGCTGTAAGCTGATCATTATGGAGATTTTTGTTAAAGAAGGACTTCAAAGAGTTTGAGAAGCATTTTTATTGCATGATCTGAATCATAATACACAGATACTGTGACTACTTAAGCAGACTTCTGCTGTGGTATTGTTATGTACTACTTTTCACATGTTCCAAAAAATGTTTTGTTCAATTAACATCTCATTTTCAGCATAAAGAACCCCC
The DNA here is from genome assembly GCF_965231255.1 of Vanellus vanellus. Lineage (NCBI taxonomy): Eukaryota > Metazoa > Chordata > Aves > Charadriiformes > Charadriidae > Vanellus > Vanellus vanellus. The sequence goes on along the minus strand of NC_138913.1, from coordinate 22,128,635 downwards.
TTTGACTCAAAGTGACTCCACATGAGATCCTCCATCAGAAAAAACTACTGTCAGGGTGGTGGGGGTGAGGGGGAATAAAATACAGTTTCAAAATTTGTAAGTGTAAGAGGGGATAGCTGTCACTTGAATTGGAGAAGACAGCGTGCTCTTTCTGCTCTATTCTTTTCATCAGTACAGCTTTGACTATCAGCAGCCCATTTTTGGCAGTGGTAAAATTTCTCAGGAGGAAGGTGTGGGGGTCATTGAGGAAAACAACCTCTATTTGGCATCACTCATAAAGAAATACTGGTAAGCTTTAGCCGTACCAGGATAGCTCAGCTTCTGAAAGCAAAAGTCTGCCTGTGCAGAGCTCCTTGCAAAATCAGGGTTAGATGCAGAACCTGAATACTGGAGGGCTTTTCTCCCCAAGCTTTCATCTTCTCTCCTGTCTACTGTGGATACAGCCTTTGAGGCTAATGGGAAACCGAATACTTGAAGAAACGCTAATGACTCTGGAAAATGTTACATGTAAAAGCAACAGGGAGCACTGGATGTGAGAAAGGTGGCTTTTGAAATTCATTGAGAGAAAAACACTTGAGGCATGTGAAGAAAGAGAGAGAACTATCAGACAGAAGAGTCACAACATCTGGGAGTCCTCTGACAAGTGCATAAATACATTTTGAGTCTCCCGAATCCCTGCACCAGAAGAAAGCTGCTGAAGTCTGTTGTTTTTTTTTGTTTTGTTTATTTTTTTTTTTTGGGGGGGGGGGAGCTCTTTGGACCTGGTATCCTATCTAATTGCCCAGTGGACTCCTCTAATACACAGGAGGAAGGAAAGGACTTGACATGTACAGAAGCTAAAATTTAAATGTGCTTAGGTCAGAGATACAATTATTTACCCAACAGTTTGAAAAATTTCCAGGGACCCGGTCCAAAATCCGTTCAGTTTAAAAGAAGTCCTTAATGGGCTCTGGATTGTGCTTTAAAAGAGTAGACCTACCTTAGTGTGCCCATTCCCTCTTTCTCTCAATTTCCTGATTTGGAAAATTTAACACTTTACTTTCCCCTTGCCATTTGAAGTAAGAGTAAATTCCTTTATAATAAAAGCACTGGAGAGGACCATAAAGATTTAGGTGAATTAAGAGCTGCTGTATTCAGAAAGTTATTTCCAATAGCCAGCGCCTGGGTGGTCATCCTCTGGTTTGTAGAAGTGAGTTTCTGCCTAGCGCCACCATGTTCTCACACTTGTAGATGGGAGACTGGGCAGTAAATGAAGGTATTTGTTGTTTGTACATCTGCTTGCTGTCTTTGTAGATACGGGGTTTTTTTCCAGATTTTTTCTTCCTGCAGTCAGACGTTGCCAACCATTTTTTGGCTATGGCATCATATTTTCAGTCTGGCATATCACTTTTTGTTAATAAAACTTTTCATGGCTTTGGAATTACTTTATCTCTTGATGAATAATAACATTGTTTGAGGACAGATATATCTGCCTTCGTATTCTTCCTGTGTTTGAACGGAAGGCTGTGAAGAAACTGGCTGAGAGACTGGAAGCATTTCTACTCTGTACGATATAATTGAACAGGAGATGGACTCCCATCTTCTCAAATGTGAAAGACATTTATTTTCAAAGTGTGGCTTTCTCTGTCTTTGTTGCAGATGGTACCTTTTGACTGATATTGCGTGACTTGTTTATTATCCTCCCGTTTGATGTGAAAAAGCTTTTATACTGAGCAAGTTTGCAAGGGAACCCTGCCAAAATCCTATGGGTTAGCATAAATGACAGGACTGCACCCTTAAGAAGATTTACTCCATCTTGTTAAGAGGTAGACACTGTAATTCTGAGGAGCAGAATGAATATTCTACATTGAGGTGAATTTTTGGTGTTTTTTTTTTTTTTTTTTTTTTTTGTCAGGATCCAAATGCAAGGTCAGATAGAATAATCATAATTGTTACAGCAGAGTTCTATGTATTCCTAGAAATATGTATCTTACTATCGTGGCCTCTATTCTTCGACCTTGTGTTTCTTCGGGTTTGTGTGGTTTTAGTTTTTGGTTGTGTTTTTTTTTTTTTTTTTTTTAAATTAGGTTTTATAATTGGAGGGAAACAAAACAACAACAAAGATCCTGAATACTTTTGTTGTTAGTGGTACCAATGTGCTATTGGTGAATAGTGGTACCTCTCGGACTGGCGCTTCTTGTTACTAAAGTACACATCAGTTCCTGCTATCATGGAAGATTCTGCTTCTGGAGACGCTAAGACATATGTGATTTGTTTGTGTTTGTTTCGCTTGCTTTCATAAAGCAGTTTGGAGATGTAAACCCGAGTGTAATCAATGTTGCATGACTTTTCTTTGAATGGCATAATTACATTCAGATGCCAAGTGTGAAGTGCTTTGACAGTCTCACAACAACTTTTATTCAAAGCTTTGAAGCAAAAGAAAGAAACGAAAAATCAACTATTGTCTTTTGGTGAGAATAATAACATTTGAGACTTCATCACACTTATCCACCAAATGCTGTGTGGAATGCTGTTTACGCGCAATAGGCTGTTTACAGGGAGCCATTGAAAGTAGCAGCTCACGAGGTCATTCCCTGATGCACAGTGCTATACCTGGACAGCTTGCCAGATACCATCAGTAAAATGGACCATAAAAGCAATCCAAACCCTACATTCTTAGTGGAATTTATCTGATAAATACCTTGCTAAATCCTAAGTGTTTCATCCATCTCTTTAAAGTGTGATACGCTGATCTGCTTACCTGCCTAGCCTCACTGGCAGTGCTCTCTCTAGAGGTTAAAACATATAAGGTAAGATACATCCGTTCACTTTAATAGAGTTACCTTAGGAAGCATGAGACCTGCAGAATCATTAATTAAACATGATCTTACTGGGGAAGGTCTCATGATGAAGATGTATGCATGACTCGCTCAGTGTCTGTAAACTCTATTTCAAATACAATTTATCACGTTTGACCATTTTCAGTGTCAGGTAAAAACTTGTCAACAAAAGAGCCCACGTAGCTAGAAAATATAACTTTTTTTTTTTTTTTTAATAGATATAGCCAATCCGTTTCACCTGCTTCTGCCATCTGTAATATGTGATAATGGAAAGATAAGAGATGTATAATTTTACAATGTTATCATAGGACTAGAAGCCAGGAACTACGTTGCCATCAAAGCTCTGCAGAGGATAGAAATTGTTTAAGATAAAATTTCTGCTTATTCATGCTATTGTGTGATTTAAAGTTGATTTTCATTCCACTTTAGAAAAAAATCACGACAATTCTAAGTTCTTCTCAAAGGCATTCCAAGAAAATTTTGTTAAGCAAAACAATATTTCAGTCAAAATCAAAATATTTCTATGTCAAATGCAAAATAAATCCCAATGTTTTACTCAAAGTATCCAAATGTTCTATGTTGATGCTTTTTTCTGATCAAAAGAAGCTACATTTCTGTGAAGTACATTTGCAGTCAGAAGAGGTTTCATCTTCCTTTTTTCCTCACCTTCTATGCTTACATCCCTGTTTCTTTATTATATAGGTGTCCACCTTCTGTTTCTTCATTAATTTCGAACACCTCTGCCTTTTCTTTGGTGTAGGGTTTTTTTCCATCTGTAAGATATTTCTCACAAGCATAATTAAGTAGACCTCTATCTTCAGACTGAATAAATGGGAGATACCAGAAGCAACTGGAATAGAAGCATAAGAAAAGAGGCACAGAGCTTTTGGCTGTCCTTGAAAGTGGAAGAGCAGCCATGTACTCCACGGATCTGAACAGCAGGGTAAATTTTCAGTTCTGCCTCTATCCTGTTTTAATTAATATTATGCCAATACAAATGGTAAGCTGAAGGCCTCCTTTTGCTTCTGTTCAAGACCAGTAGTAACTACCAAAACACCCAGAACAAAGTGATTAACTTTATAAATTCCCTTTCTGCACAGCTCAGTGGATGCTGGATGCCTTAAAATTGGGGAAACACAAAGGTACCATCCATTAATCAATATAGTTCCGAGAGTTTGCTTTTACAAGGTGAGCAGACAGTGGTACGTTTTGTATTGCATTCAGGGGGTCCTTTAGGATACCTACCTGGAAAGAGTAACAAGAGTTTGATGTGTATGTGAACACAAAGTTGTGAACGGTTTATAGGGTAGAAATCATTAATTTGGGCCACGAACACAAACATCTGCTGTCTATTCCATGAGCAAATTTTGGCAGTAGCTTCACTGCTGGATAGATGGGTCAATATCTGCTAGTTCCTGTGTATGGGGACGTGTGTATTTATAGGAGGAGTTAAGTCTGGTTCCCTTCTCCTCTTTGTATTCCACTGAAAACGCAGAAGTGATCTGTGGTATCTGGTTTACTGTTTAACAGCAGTACTGGAGAGTGTGAATTTCTTGTGGTCACCTCTCTGGTACAGTTATACCAACCTGAGCAGAGAAAGTGATTTCCAAGCAGAATTGCAGGTATGCAATTTGGCACTTCTGGTGAATCTTTTATCAGGACAGGTGCTTCCTATTCAAAGTGGAAAATGGTGGTCAAAATGGAGAAAGGTAAAAGAAATACCCTTAAAATAGCTGATGAGCCAAACATCAGCTGGGCTGATAAGCTGCGATGTGGGGCTTCGGCTCCAAATTATCACTCAAAATTTGAACCTCTTGCTTCACGAGGCAGTGACCTAAATTTGGGATAATGACTTTTTTGGGGGATGGCTCTCATACTTTGGGCGAAATCCTCCAGAGGTCTTGGTTTCACTCTCACACAGGACGTGAATCCTATGGAAAGCATACCAGAGCTCCGTGGGAGCGGTTCTTTCCTACTCAGTTGTGATGCTGAGAATGAGCCCTTTCCTTTGGGACCAGATGCTAGACCTGGGTTCTGAATGACTATCTTCTGTACATATGTGAATCTCTAAAAGGGTTTGTTTATAAGCGGAGTAGAATATCTGAACTCAGATCAGTCGTGTGGATCTAAGGGAAGAATTTGGCCTTGAGTGTAAATTAGTCTCAAAGACAAAATTCATAGCAGCCTACTTGTTAATGAATTACAAAGTCTTTATTTTTAAACTTTTTAAGTCTGCTTAAGTTCCCACGAGGAACTCATTATGTTTTGCACTTGGAAGAAAATGGAGAAAATGTAAGTGGTACTTTGGAGAGTGGGGAGTCTGGTTCCAATACAGATTAAGTTGGTGCAATTTTACACGTGTAATGTAACTAAAGGTACCGATAAATAGAACATGCAGTGTAGGTAGCTGCATGCTCTGCTCTGTGATATGATGCGTATTTACGAACGTGAATAGAATTAAAAGCTGGTGCTCTAAGTGTCAGTTGGCACAATTTATACATAGATAGATAGAGGAAATGCATTTCTGGAAATGGCAGAGTATGTGCAGTGTGGATCTGCTGCATCTGTGGCTGCAGACGATGTGATTTCCTATTTCTTCACTTCATTGAGATCTTCCTTTTATGGCTAGAGACCTGGAAAGTCCTTGAGAAGATATTAAGCTAAATATTTTTCTAATTAAAGTCTTGAACGTGTGGGGGATTTTTCAGGTTTCTCTTTCTTTTTTTTTTTGTTCTTAATGTGAACTGCAAAACAGAGGTGTAATTAATTGAATTTGGACGATATGTCCACAAACTCTTCAAATAAAAGTCAAAACTATGCATGTTTTTCAATATCAATAGAAATTTAGGAGAATGTGTGGGCATCCAAGGTTTGCTGAAAACACTCTGGCGAATTGCAATTTGAATGTGAGAATGTTCTATCACGTAATGGCAGTTATTTCACTGAGATTGAGGGCCACAGACAACAAGGGGGCACATTATTATCCAAGCCCATATCACAGGCCCTCTGGATTATTAGGGCCTCGATGGGAAGAGGTGTGGACTGGGAGCCGCTCGAAGCTACTGGGGACAACGTGCCCAGCTTAGCTAATAGCTATGCTTCTCAGGGGGGAGGTATGCGAATTTGCCACACGTTGGGAAATGCATTCACTGAATCAGAGACTGGAGCGCACGTGCAACCGGTACCTGCATGAGGCCGGCGGAAAAGCATTTGTCTGGTTATGGGGGAGGAGGTAATTCGGCTCACACATCTCAAATGAGCTTGACTTTCATTTTAGCTTTGTAGCTCACCTTTAAGAGAAAGCAGAACACGAGCGGCTGTCCAGTGAGTGATTCTGTGCCAGCTGATGTGGAATGTGAAGTCTTTTATGTAATTTAAAGCAGTGATTTAAAACATGTGCCCATATCCCTGTTTTTTCTATTTGGCTGTTGTTCCATAGTGGATACTTCTTAACTTGATGGAGACTTCTTACCACATAGTATCGTATTTCCAGAGTTATCTTTTCCTTCCTTTTTATAAGTAACTATGTATTATCTTGTGAACGATGGTTTATATCTCTGACAATTTTGGGAGGCTTCCTATAAGACTCTTTTCCCCATTGTGGCTGTTTAAAATTTCTTGTATTTGAATTTTAGGTTATTTTGGTTAATTTTTTTTCTATGGGGAAAGAAAAGAAGTATTAGATCCCATAAAAGAAAAAAACTCAAGGATAAAAGATGTGAAGAAAAGTATGAAGGCAAGAAGTTTGCTGAAAAATAATTAATTTGTAAATGCTCTGACACAGATAACTGTGAATAAGGGAATAGATTTACCCATAGAAGTAAAGCATGTGGGGTTTACAAGCATAATTTGGGTTTTTGTTTTTATTGGTGAGGTTTTTGTTTGGTGTGTTGTTTTTTTAACTTTTTTTTTTTTTTTTTTCTATGGACAACTGGAATTCTGGTATGCTATATGACTGTCTTGGCTGGTTAAAGAAAAAAATAAACTGCTATTCTTGTTGTAGGATACGTGCTCCATTGGTATGACTCTACAGATCTGCTGTCTGTTTATATTAGCTGAGGGTCCCATCGTTTGTTTGCTCAAAGAGTGAGGGCTACTGCCAGAAGTTTGTGGAAACTGTTCACTCTTCCTCGAGAAGCAAAGGACAGTGTTAACTTCTGACCATGACAGTCCAGAAAGTTAAAGTAGGCATAGGTTCAGGTAAATTCAACTTTATAATATAGTAAGGACTTCTATATATTGAGGGTTTGCAGCTTTTTTGATGGACAACTGTGTGTGTTTGACCATGAGCGTAGTGTTGTGCAGAGCTTGTGCTGTTGCATCGTTTAAGTCCAACCCAACCCCTGTTCTGTATATTGGGATTCGGTGTGGGGATCTCTTGTAAGGTGTCTAAACACAAGTGTTCCCTTTGTCAAGTGTTGTTACTTAACAAGAAATTTTTCAATTAACCTAATGCTAACCTTGATCATGTCCAGACTTGCTGTTGCTCATAGTGTAAACCTTAATTTGCCCTTTTTTCAGGGAAATAGGAACTTTGATTCAAACTTGCATGAAATGATTTGAGACGACTCATTCTTGTTGAAAATTATCCAGTCTGGCAAATTAAAAGAAGAAGGAAAACAGTCAACTTTGGGTTTTATTGCTTTTTTAATTTTAGGGAGCTATTTTTTAAAAAATTTTTCAGAATTGGTTTGTTAGAAGCTACCACTTTGCAGTTAAGGTCTTATTAGTTTTTAGGACCAATGAGTTATGAGAATATTTATGTGGTTAATCAGACACATATATTATTAATGGATAATGGTTAAAATATACTAAATAATTTTATACTTATTTATGGCTTATAATCTTTAGAGGGTTACAGGTCTTTAACTACCTAGTAAAACTATAGAGAATTTACTGACTTCTGTTTTATTGATATTATAACTTAACCACTTCCTCACAGTTTCATTACTGACTGGTGAGGTTTTTAAGGATGACAATATCTATTTTACATTTTAGCTATTACTTTTACGAAATCTGTGAGATGAAAGCAATATATAAATATATGTTAGGTAACAGATTGAGAAATTGAAATAAACTGGAACACTGTTAACTGAAATTGTGAGAAGTTAATTGATAACCAAATAATTTTGTACTGTAATAACAGTAAATAACAGAAAAACATCCTTATTGTGTCATTGTTACCAGTCACAGAAGATGCCAAATAGGAAAGCTGTGAAAAGTGAGTCCTGGACTTTTCAGATAATAGTGAAGAAAAATGTAGTGTATGACTAAAAGAAGTCATGTCAGTGTGAGGTTATTACCTTGATTCTTTTGGTTATTTGGGATCCAGAAGTGTCCGAATATACGAATACTGTGCTGCTACTAACTTGGGAGCAAATATATTTTATAGATTCTGTCTAGTGTCACTAAGAGTGAGGAAAGAATGAATGTTGAGGGTTAAACTTCTTCAATTCCTAGGTATAATTTCTGGGTTCTATTACCACCAAATGGGTGTAAATTATTGAAGTCTCTGTGGTCACAGGGCTGTGAGCAGCATAAACAGGAAAAGACTTGCATTTAAGTAGTGGTTATAGCCGCTAATAATCCCAATTAGAGTTAGAGTAATTAGGACTACTCTCATAACTAGTTGGACGTGTTCTTGCATATCTTGCTGAGTTAGACCCAGTTGTCCCCAAAACTTGCAAATTTAAGTTTAGTACATTGACTCCTTTGTTAAGCAGAAGCAGCTAGTGCCATGCAGGGGTCGGATGGCCCTGAATCTGTTGGCTTATGGGGCTGGAGGAGCTTCAGTTGGCCAGTGCATAAAATGGAGGTAGAGGTCCTTGAGGTGGAATGAGAAAAGCCACCTAAATGTGCAAAGTACTATGAGGCATGTTTCTCCTTCCTCCCACCTGTCCAAAATCCAGCTCTAAGGTGTTTTGTTAAATAACATTGCAAGGGTCAGGAAGGACCGTTTTCTCTCAGAAGGTCGCCTAGGATTTTACTGTTTGTTCCTTTCAAAGTGTCTTATAAAATTAACTCTGAGAACAAAATTATGAATATGAAGCCCTGCATAAAACATGGTTTTCAGCTCAGAACAGCAGCACAAAAATTTACTTGAGATAATTGCGTGGACTGTCGTCTTCAATTACTTTCAATAAAACTGAATATTTGCAGCTCACGTTATACCAACACAGTCCCAACCTGCTGGGCCAGATTTGGTTTGGAGTAGCCCGTAAAATGGTCTGTGCCTTCTCTTAGGTCAACAAACTTCTCTTAATACTACTTTTTTCCCAATACCATTACTCTAGCTTTTAAACTCTAGCTCAAAATCCAGGCAGCCATAGATATATGTAATTTTTCTAAGTACTGCACCACGTGCTTCATCTGAACTAATCAAGTAGGTACAACGTTTATGTGAGTTTGCAACAAATGCCATGTGTAAAGTCTTTCATTTACTGAAAATCATTGCTTCATTTACTGAAGCCAATAGTACATGTGCCAAAGCTTTGTGGTATGTTAGATGTGCAGATTTTTTTCGGTGCATTAGGAATTTGCTATTGTGTCCATTTGCCAGATGGAGGCATAGTTTCATTAATGAAGGAGAGAAGGCTGGGCAGCCAAGTTACTCAAAGGCTTTGTTCTTTCCCATTATTAAGCTAGTTTATACCTAAACTATTAAACAGTTGAAGGCTTTTTTGCTGTGAAGGCTGTAGCTAATATGAAAAGGACCTGAATTTGTAATATCACAAACTAAGCCAAGTAACGTTTTTTCCACCTTCAAGTAATAGATTCTATTGCCCCATAAACTCAAATCGTTCTTATTGCTCATTTTTTCCTCTTGCTTCTTCCTGCCATTCATTCTTTTCCTTCCTCTTAATGTCCTCGGAATACAGAAAGCATTTGGATTTAGTAGAGCTGCTTTTGTTCTCGGTCTTAAAACACAATTTCTCCCTCTGCCGCCCATATGCTAACTGGATCAGTTTGTGGGATTTTTAACCTTTTCCAAACACATACACACACACAAAGAAATCCTGCCTGTTTCCCTTTATTTTTGGTGGTCTGAGGGCATGTATAGGTAATCTCAAATTACTAAATATACTTCCTGTATCAATACTGGATCCTCTGGATTAACTATTATGTTGTAGGTTGAGGAAAACAGATTCAGACTCTGCCTTGGTCCTGTTATCTTACTGACCCAGGGACAAGGAGGAGAGTCGGGGAAAGGGCACCTCCTTACCTCTGCTATCCTCTCCTCCAGCCTTATTTGATAAACTCGTTGACAAATGTTGGTATGTACTAGGGAAACTTTACGCCACATTCTGGGTAGGCCTTTTCCTGAGTAATTTGGCCAGTGGTTCTTGCTTCTATGAAAAATGGAAGTTTGTCAAAAGTAGAATATTTTGCAGAGAATGTTATTGATAATGTGTTACCCACTTAGCTGTGTGGCTCTTTGTCATGTTGGCTTATCGACTGAAGATTTGCACTTTGGATTTTTGGTAGTTAAAGGTTTCTACACTCTTTATTGTGGTCTTGGAGCCCCGGGTCTGGGGGAGAGAGACTTGAAGCTTTGACTGTGTGAGCTTTAAAGCTTAGCTCCCTGAGGGACATCCAGCATCTCTGAACAGCTGTGTGTAGAAGATGTTCAATAACCCTGCAGGCACCTTAGGCTGTGTTGACCAGAATAAATAGTATTACCTAGGAAATAAAACTAGAATTAGGTCCCCTCTTTCACAGTCCTATCTCGTATCATGAGGAACAAGTTTGTTATCCAAACTTTATATAATATTATAGTTAGCAGATCAAAGCAAATGTATGAAAAGTTTCATATGGGGCTATTAGAACTTTTTTACTTTAAACTCAAAAGGAGCTGCTGTGTGTTCAAGTTTTTATGGGGTTGAGGGACAGGAGTTTGGGGTTTTTCTTTTTCACAGGTAAAGTTCAATACAAGCTGGAAACAAATTCACTCATCTTCCTCTTATGAGGGTGAACAAAGCATCCCTGATGTTGCACAAAATACAGATAGAGTGACTAAAGGACAAACATGTTCTTCAAAAATTTAGCTTAATCCCAGCTCACCATATAATTAAATTGCTGAGATTAAGAGTTCAGTAAACCCCAGGTGTTTTCCCAGGGCCTGCTGTCCTCAGAAGAGCCTCTCTACGCGTTGATCGTGGAGGGAGCCTAGGGCAGCTGTCCTCTGAACAGGCATGCCAGTGCCAAATGCTCAAATTAGGCGGATCTAGTTCATCTGTGTCTAAAAACCTCAAAGCAGAAAGGAGACCAATGCCAAATGATTGGGAAGGGAGCGTGCATCCACACTGACAAACCTCTGTTGGCAAAGAAGGTCGTTTCTCTCTCCAGCAGTGTATTAAAAAAAATGGGTTTACGCTTGCTTGGCTACATTCAGTGCAAAACGGTGGCCGTGGAAAAAACCTGAAATATCGGAGGGTGTAAATTAACAATCCAAATACTACTTTTTAATTATCAGAGCAAAATTAAACAGCAAACATCACAGGAGGCATTAATAAGCATCAGTTTTTTTCCTTTAATTTTCCTAAAGTCTAATTTAGTGTTGATACACTTAGTATCATACTACTGTTTTTTTTTTTCTTCCCTTTCTAGTGTCTTTGATTTTTCAAATGCGGATAACCTTTCACACACTGAACTAAAATCTATTAATCACTGAAGCATTGTAATTGTCCTGCCCTTATGTCAGCTGATGGAGACAATAATGTTTCAAGTTCAGTCAGTCAAATGGAAGTCTGTTTAAAAAAAATAATTAAGAAAAAGTAGAGACTGATCAGGACTCTTGTGGTCCTCATTCTTAGTGTATATACCGAGTTTGGAAAACATATTTGAGATGTATGTGTATCTATATATATGAAAATAATGTATTTTCCACTATGAGTAGGATATATACTAGGATTAACAGTTTTATTTCCACTTCTTTGTGGTTCCCAAGTTTGGTTGGTGGTTTGTTGGTGTTGGGTTTTTTTTTTTTGTCTCAGCAGCTATTTATGCTCAATCTGGACTGTACCTTTCAGTTTGTGGTACTGATGGCTGAATGTATGGTCTCTGTGTTTTGAGGGAAAAATGCCACAACTTGGCAGTTGGCCACACAGAGGCACTTAGGTTACAGACACTTAGGAGCAAAGAAAATGAAATAACTTGCATCCACTGACCAACACGGTCTTTTAATAATAAGAACAGTACACTATAACAGAGATAAAATGAAAAAGGTATTAAGAAGGTATAGCGCTGTGAGATGGAAGAAAAGGAAGCTAATTGTCACACTGAGTCTATTATCTCTTTTTACATTATAAATAACTGACCTCATATTACACTTACATGGGAACCTCATATTGCACAATGTAGAAGTAAAGAATATGATTCCTCTCGTGGGAGACTTGGAACAGCAAAGGGCACTCGGACCATTTCAGCATTTGTTCTTCACCTGACATCCATGAATTCTTTGCATTTCTTCTTCTGCCTTCTCTTTTCCCATCTCCTGTCACTTCAGGGAGAGGATTTGAAAACTTCACAGCACAGGTCCCACTATCGGAGATTTCCAATTTTCAGCACCCTGTTAATAGCTCGATGCTGGTAACATGGCTGTAGAGGTGCTGTATGGGGATATCACCCCACATGAGCAAAAGAGCTCTCTGTGGTGGTTAAGCAAAAGGAAAAAATTGTCTATTCTTCAGACCAAAAATAGTCATTTCCATTTGCAGCTTAACTAGCCGAAGTGATCTCTCAGCATTGATTGTATATACATTATAAATACTACTAAGCTTGGGAACACAGAAGAATGGCATACATACAGCAGAGGTGATCAGACTGAATCGCTAACCTTTTGTTTGGCTGTCAAATCATCTGAATGAAGATGGCTTAGTGTCAGGCATCCTGTTACAGTTGCAGCTACTACATGCTTATGCTTGTTTAATTTGTTGCCTGGGTGAAGTTGGCAAGACTCACGACAACTTGAACAATCTTGCACCTAGAATGCCGAGCTTTTACCTAGGAAATCCGCACAAAATCCCTGTGTTACTCAAATGGCTCGCATCCCGCTTCTTTCATGCTAATATTGATGTAATTAGTATCGATCACAGATTAAGCTTCTGTCTTCAAAGGAAGATGACTTTAGTTATGGTTGAAGTCCTCCTCTGTGCTTTAATTTATAACATTTTACTTTGAAGTTGCAGTGTTTCTCTGGGTGCCATTTTCACATCTAAATATATTGTCACGTAAAGCCCACTAAGCTGTTTCGTGCCCATTTATTGCGCTTAAGCATTAAGACTTGATTCCGTCCCCTCAAGCGTTTCCTCATTTTTTGAACGTGTACCTTTGTAGACTTTACAAGATGCGTTATCACATTAATCACTATAAATTCCAATGTGTGCTTAAGCTCTTTAATGTTTGGTCCCGAGGCCTTCGCATATAATACCGGAGTTAGGAACCTGTTACGCTTTGACAAATGTGTAAAATAAAGATGTTGTTTAGAACTTGAAACACTTTGTGAAGTGGTTTGTCCTTTGCAAGTGTTGCTCTGCCTCATCTTCCTCTACCTCTAACAGTGCTTTTGACACGCTGTTTGGGCATTGGGCCTCCACGCTGTGCAATTAATTTGAACTTTCCACTATGCCTGACTGAAAAATTTTTGATGGTTCTTCCTTTTAATAAATAAACGTGATTGTCCTCAACTCCAAAACAAATAAAAATATGTATGTGGAGACAAATGCAGCTCAGACCTTGGACAAGATCTGTATGCTATGGTGCTCTGCTTGAAAAAAAAAAAAAAAAAAAAAAAAAAAAAGAGCAGGACATATTAATCAGAAATGCAGATACTGATTTGCAGGAGTATTTAATTAGAGACCCGTTTTAGAGAGGAGAAATGAACTGAGCGTTCAGCTGACCACAGTGTGTTCTTTGAGAATTCATTACTTGCTGTGTTGGAAAACTAACTGGTCAAGGAAACTTACAGTACCTGTCACGGTTGCTATTTCAGAAAAACAATCGCCTCCATCAGCACGGCTATTTAGATAAACCGATCACTTCTTTAATCGATTCCGAGTGGTGAAAAGTTGCCATGGATACAAGATCCTGCAGCAATCAAAACAGAAAGTCAGTTTAGAATTGGAAGTGACAGATTTATTCATCACATACTTAACAAGCCTTTGAAGGGAAAGAGCGAGTTTGTCGGAGTCCTGAGGCTGTATATAAAAAGATTGTGGAGAAATACTCACAGACTTGCCAATAGGCACTTCAGTTGGAGAGGACCGGGTAATATTTGCATTAGAACTATTGCACAGATGTGTTCGCTTGAAACTTTTGCTCTGGATGACAAAGCTGTCGAAGTCTGCGAGCCTGTTTGTCATTTATCTTCAGCCTCAGCAAAAAATGGTCAGCTGAAAGTTGCTCTGTCTTGTCGGTGGAAGGTTTCAAACTGTTCCAGGCTCAGCGTAGCAAGCAATGAATACCGGGCGACCGCTTTCGAAATAAAACCGTTGGATCCTTCTTTTGTTCTAAACAAATTTCAGAAAGTGTGTTTTCAGTGTCCCTTGCTAAAAACTGTTAGAATCCTGCAGAAACACTTATTGGATTTCTGTGGGATCCTGCTGAGCTGCCTTCCACTGTACAGTTTATAATTTTGTGAGTTTAGTCAATTTTTCAGCCTCGTGTTGTAGGGATGTTACCCTTTCATTAGCAGACAACGCCGTGCAGCAGTTGGGTACACAGGACTGAGTCCTCCTCAGAAATTCACTCACTTGTATGTGTGAGATGGGAAACCAAACAACAAAAAAGGCTTCTCTTAATAGCTTTGGAAGGTCACGGAAGACAAAACAAATGAAAATAGCCATTAGAAACAGCCAGAGGAAAGTGGTGCGGTCATCCTGTTCTCTTAGGTAAGCTGCTCGTAGTCTTACAGCTGTGCTGAAGTTAATTTTCTCTCTTACTTGGTCCCTTCAAACTCCTCAGAAATCACCTTGCCCTTTTCCCCCCTTTCTAAACTGAATGTATATTTAATAAGAGGACATGCAAAAACAAACTCATTTCCTGATTTCTCCTATGTATAAACATACAATGCTAATTGAATTTTTTTATAAATCAATGCTCACCAAAAAAAAATAAAGCATGTTTCCTCACTTCAAAGCATGACTGGGTTGAAGGGTTTTGTGTTCAAATCAAGAAACCTCCGTGACATTATTTAAAAATGCAAAGAAAGTCAGTATAATTGATGGGATTTCTTTAAATTTTTTGTTTATTTTAAGCTGGGGCTCTAGAGTAAAACTTGGAGATGCACATTCACTTACAAAAATCCAAAAGAAAATATTCAGTGGATCTGTGTGCAACAAACCAGCTATGTGTAAGTGACCTCTCATCCTAGTCAGATGATCCGCCATGTAGGTGCTTGTACGGCATTTAGCGGACACGGGGCAAGGCTTTAAAACACACAATTGATGTTTAAGCACCCGATCAAACTGACTTTCTCTGAATCAATAGAGCACGGTGCTTAGTCGCGTGTTTCTTTGAGATGCTCTCCAATATGAAGAGGTTCTTGTTGCTCTGCATTCAATAGTACTCTTGCCTCTACTTAGCAACTTAACTCTTGTACATACTGTGTTTACTAACTCAAAAAATGAATCAGGTTTCTATAGAATCTTCAGTTTCATAGAATCATTTGTGGACCTTAGTATACGTGAGTTAATGCTTATTTATTTACGGTCACATGCGCGTTGTAAACTTGAATGTTTCATTCCATTATTAGAGAAGAATAATGAAACAATATTTGGTTTCAGTTGAAATAATCACATAGAGCTGTCTTAATTAGTAAAATATTGTATATCTTCCTCTTTCTTCAGTATTCTGAAGGTTCCAAATGAGTGAATTCCATCTGATGACAAAAAAAAAAAGTATTCATAAACAATTCAAGTTTTTGTTTGGTAGTATTTCTGAAGCTCGTGCTATTAACTATTCATGAAAATCCGTGTGGCCGCCCAATGTTCTTTTGCAAATCCTCAATGCTTCGCAGATACGCACAGGAGCATAATTTATGGTGCTTTCCTGTATCCTGTGTGTCTTTCTCCTTTGTTTCAATCATCCGGTCACAGAGGAAGAACACCACCTTATGGCCGACAGAATCATGCAAACAAAGAATATCAAACATTTGGGGAAAAAATGCCCCCACACCCAAAATGCATTTGTCCAAAATATTGGGGGTAACCTTATCAATACCTTCTAAGAATTTCAGGAAGGGTAAAGTGGAGTTAACGCTCACAAGACTGGTGCACGGGTGTGTCTTAAATTACACTTCTTTTTTTTTTTAAGGCTCAGCAAAGAATTATTGTTGTAGTTCTCCATTGTCCCACTGCAAACATATATCAGCTCCTACGCTCTCTCGGCGCATAGCCAGCTTTGTTAGTGTAAACTCATTTTATCTGTAATGTCAGAGGTATGCAAATGGATATGGCTTTAAAAGGTTATTTGGGCAGCTAGGCATTATAAGTCTTTTTTGTCTCATTAGAATAGGTTTAAGTTGACATTTTGCTGTGAAGCAAACTCACGTGGTCTTCTACATCATCTCATTTGTGGGGCTTGCAATGTTTTAGGCTACTCTGAAAGACCAAAACCGCCTGTATCCTTCATGTGCGAGGGAAGATGGACAAATATGAGTTGATCTTCATCTTAAGTCTCAGCTCTTTCAGTCATTTACAAATGTTCACATCACGTATCTATAAATAGAGTTTATGTTATCTTTCCACTTATAATTAACTCTCTAAAATCTAATACCTACTTAAGGAATGATGTACTTGGGGAAAAAATGGCAATACGGAAATCTGTTTTTTGAATGTCAGTTTTCTTGGGTAACCAAAACATGAGAGGAAACATTACAAACATCACTGTGCATGGAAATTACAAGGAAAAGCTTGTAATATTTGTTCCAGGTTAATTGTTACATTACGTAATTAAGTCATTTTGCCTCACAGCTTAGATCTACACTAATTTTTCCTTAGTTAATGTGTTAGCAAGTACAGTGCGACCTTATTAAAACAGAAATCCTGTTAGTCCTTCATATCAAGGTTACAAATTGTGAAAGAGTTGCACTTGAATATGCTGCAGTAGACAATCAGGTTTGAAAACCCTCAACTTAACTTACTTGGGCTATCCTATAGGTACGACAGTTTCTCGATGTATATAACTACTTTTCTATATCCTCTGTGCACTTTATAAAATATGTGAAATAAGAGGCCAGAGACCAGAATTAATTTTATTCTCTTTATACAGCATAGAATAAACCCTTTTCAACAAACACCAAAACTGAACTGATCCTATTCTGAGAATACGTAGTTGTATGTATTACCTGGTAGATCAATTACATCTCTATTTTTCCTTGTGAAAATTCCTGCAAAATAGTATTGGGAGTTAGAGCTACGTGCTCTAAAACTAGAATCTCTGAAGAAATTAAACCAAACTAATTTCCTTTTCAAGCTGTCAAGTACAACTAATTTTTTAAAGACTCCTTTCCTGACATTGATTCCCTTTTTTGGGTGAACTTATTTAATGCTTCCTGAAAGGCACTGAATTAATCTGGATTTCTGGAGAGAATCTCAGAGTTGCACGTCCTGGTTAGCAGCAGGGTGATGCTCATTAGTATGACTGAACGGGTAATTAGGCTGGTAATGCTATTTCAGGTCTTGATCACTTTGATAACAGCAAAGAATGAAGCTGATAATTAGGAATTGTAATTTGTTAAGTGGATATTTGTTCACAGAGTCTGGATCAACTACCAGAAAAGATTTAAAGAGTTTTTTCCTTTCACTCTCTTATCTTTTTAGTGGTTCAAAAACATTCGGGGGGGAATGACCACAAATTATTACTAAATTTTGGGAGAGTAGTAAATGATTGACATATGGAGCACATTCATTATCTATTGAAGTATCAATGATTCATTTTATATTTTAAAGATAATAAAATAGATCAAAGTACTTAATTCTCTGGGGCAAAAAGTCACTAACACTATTAAATATCTTATGATGTAAAAGTAAAGTTGAAGTTTAGATAAATTCACCAACCAATGTTTCAGCATGCCAAGCTAATTTTATACTTAAAAAAAAATATTTTGCCCAGAAATTTTTCATCTCTCTAATAAGAAATATCTGCTTTGCCTCCTTGCATAACGGAGGCATGTGTATTACTTCAATCTAAGATCTTGTAATCTCCAAAAGCTGTGAGTTGGTTTGTATCAGGATATCCGTCAAAGGCTACACTAGCCACTTTCCTGGACTTCCCTCCAGTCTGTCTGGATTTCCCTCTTCACTGACTTTTCCCAGCACTCAAAATCTATGCCTTCAAAATGGTGTGTGAGAATTTTATTTATTCATCGTTATGCAAGGGGCGGCATGTACTTATAACACTTTAATTTCATCCTGTGAGGGGAGGATGGTAAGAATTCCTCCTGATGCTAATTTAAAAAATTAGTTCATTTGTATAGATCAATTGTTTGATGTTTACTCCCTGAATATTTGGTAGCAGAAAATTGCTGGCAGGAACTGTTAGTGCCATAGCGAACTTTAAATTGACACTAGAGAGCATTTGTGGGAAATATGTTTCACAGTTGGAATAGGAACGTTCAGTAGAAAGTCATCACCTTAATACTCTGTGATCTACATGGTTAAAGAAATCAGTGTGTTTTGAACGTTTACAAAAATAAGTGAAAAACAGGCAGCAGAACAAAGGTTTTTAGGAATTACCTGTAAGATAACTTTTAAATAGCATAAAATTGCAAGCAATGTAATTGTCTAATAGGGAAGTCCTAAAAAGAACCCTTTTCCTCTGAAATTTGCCAGTAAAAAAAAAAAGTAGGTGCCAATTCCATAGCTGTATGGAGGGAGGGTTGGTTGGTGGGTGGTTGTCTGTAAGTGAGAAGAAATAAACAATTTTCAGCAGTATTGGACATAGAGGTGGGGCCAAAAATGTATGCTTGCGTAATGGAAAATACACATGCATGTGTGCAAGTATAGGAATTAGAGCTTATAGATTTCCATATATATTTTCTGTAATTTTTGCACTAAAGGCATCACTAAATTGTAACGGAGCATGCTGATGCCTTCTTTCCATATAAAAGAAGGTTGCCTTTGCCTTTCTTTTGCCCCCTTTAACACCTGGTAAATGCAAATAATAAAACAAACAAATATTATCTTGAGAGTTAACGGAATTACAGAACTGTCGGACCGGGATAATTGGGAAAAAGGTGGAAATGTATTCATGGTTTCAATATACCTGTGGTATAGCAAACCATCCCTTCTTTCTCCTGATGTAAAACTTTTGAGATTTGCTGAAAGGTGACACAGAGCAGGAGTGCTCCTTGCATGCGCTAACTTATTTTTCAGATGCTTTCATGAATGCACTGTCGTTCTCTGAATCTTCTTTCAATAAATTACTTCATATCATTTTTTATATCCAAGTAATTTACAAAGCAACTTTAGAAAGTATTTTTCCTAGCTTTATGTCAAGGGGATCCCAGGCCTTTGAATCTCTGGACAAAGGTGCGTGGGCAAAGGATCGCAAGCAGTTGTCTCATGACATCTGCAAAACTTAGTACCCTTCAGCCGTGACCTGGTAACGGCAGGCACTGTGGATTGGTCTTAGTTCAGTGAAAACGCAAAGCTGAACAGACGTTCTTAACCCTTTGTGGTGGTGGTTTGATCCAACTCACCGCGCTTTGCGTGGGCACTGCTCTGGGAAGGTGGGTGCTGCAGTTCACTTGTCTCAGCTGAGGCTTAGCGACTTCTTAAGAGGTGCCGAATCATCGGCTTATGGTTGCCTGATCGTTATCTTTATGTCATTCGGACAACATAAAGAGATCATAAGGCAGGTTTAGAGACATTTCCTCTGATTTAATAAACAGTTACAGAACCAGAGTAGAATAAAAGGATCTTGGTAAAGAGTTAATAGGTTTTTCATGTCTTCTAGAAAACCATACTTTAAATATTGAAAATGATGCTTTGGGTGTGCTTATCCAGTGCTTTTGGGTAATACTTCAGATAGCGGTGTTGTGAACTGGAGTTAATGGGGGGGGGGGGGAAAGGAAGAAAACAGTCATAGGTGATGTTCAAAGCTTTAGGTATCATTCTCAAACAAATTGTATGATCTTGGATGTGAATTGTCCCACCGAATTGAACAGACTACGTTCCCGAAGTAATAGTTCCTGTCAAAATGAGACACAGCCTGAGCTGACTGAGGCCAGCTGAGATCAAGATGTGGCATTTGCGGCTACTGTTACGGGATAGCTTATTTATAATGAGAAGTCCAAGAATTCCAACTCCTTGTTGTTCAACTGAAAAAAAAGGAACAACTCCTGTTTTGCTTCTTTCGTTTGTGCAGTGTGAGGTTGAATTCCTCTCCTCTTGTTACCTCCAAATACAGAGGTTTTCAGGAATATGCCCATGACTTGGTGAGGTTGTCTGTTATAAATCTACTTTCAGTGCAAAGCACATCTAGTTATTATTAAGGCTGGTGGTGGCTGTGTTTACATTGGAAGCACAGACCTTCACAAGTATTTCAAGAAAATATTACAATACTAGGTGCACTTCCGTTTGCAGAGCTTGGTTTGTTTTCACTAGGCCCTAGATTTTTTCTCCAGATTTGCTATAGAGACCCTGAAATTCATTAATCGCACATTAGCTCTGGGGTACTAACCCCAACTTCGCAAGGGAGTGGAGGGTGCAGAGTGAGAGAGGGGTTGGTTTTACTCTTGGAAATAGCTCTTAGGCAAAGCACTTCTTAAAGCAACAGATTTTTTTGCTATTAAGTTTCCTACTCCCTTGTTGCTCCCCACTATTCTTAACAAAAGGTTAGTTCTTGATTCCTGAGTTAAACTGCGTGTCAGAGGAGTTTAAAGTTTTCTGAATACCAAAATTGAATGATACGCATTAATTTTCTTTGCTAAATAACATGTGCACTGCTATATGTTTCAGTCTGTCTTTCATCTGATTTATTAGGCACACATTATCGGTGTATAATGAATGCACAAAGTTATTGCTCCTAGAAATGACAACTATATAAATAATTCAAATAACCAGAAATCAAAATTACTGTGGCTTGCCTTGTGGTTCCTACCCCAGCAATCTGACACCGCAGAATTATATGGGTAGGGAGTGCTGCTTTTGAATGATCGACTAAGGATTTCACTTCCTCTACACGAGAAGCTAAATATTGTCAAAATATGAAAAAAAAACCCTAAAATACTCTGACTGGCCAATAGACCCCTAAAATGGAAGATGGCTCAGAGGCGATGGGCCAGGGTGATGTGCCTGTGAAGGTCAGGGAATAACACAGGATATGAGTGACCACAGCTTTTGCAATGAGCTGAACTTCATCTCAGCACAAAGGGGTTTGGAGAGCGGCTCTTGTTTTACATAAGCAGCTATCAACAGTTGAGTGGATCAACTGGTTGTGTCAACGTTTCTCCCCGAGTTGAGTTCATTAAAACAGTGTGAATATCTCCCTGAGAGACAGCCAGACCAGCATGGGGGAGCGAATAGGTGGCTTAGCCCAACATAGAATATAAAAATGGAAGAGAGAGCAATGGGCTTGAGCTGACTTCAGCCCATGTGCTCTTTCCCAGTGACTGAGGATGCCCAGCATCCTGACCGTAAGCACGTTCTGGGGACCAGTAACAGGAATCACACTGGGATTGTGACTAAACAGTGTATTTCAATTGCTGTATGTATGTATATATATATATTTTTTTTTTTTTTGGCTAATTTTAAGTTACATTTGTATTGTGTTATGCAATAAATCTTGTATCACTCCACTAAATCAGAAACCCTGTGTAACATCAGCCATCTTCAAAGAAGTAAATTTGATATTAAACATTACACCGTGCATGCATGGAGTATCTAAAAGAACCTGCTCAGAGAGTATTGGACTCGACAAGTACTGTTAATAGGGACAGTCCTGCTAGAATGATTTTTCTAAGGAAAGCAAGATCTAGGCATAAAATAAATGTTCATTCTATATAAGTGTTTAATGTCTGGACTGGTACTAAAAAAACCTATTACTTGAAAGCTAATGGGAAGTGAAAGCAAATACAGCATGCTGAAAGACAGAGAATGTGAAATTGGCCATTGTGGAATGAAAGGGCTGACTTGAGGAGCAGAGCATTTCAGTGCAGATGTAAGCAACACATGTAATGTCTTTCAAGGCAAATGAATCTAGAAGTTCTGCCAGATTTAACATTTTTGATGGTTTTATAAAACAACAGTAAAAAAAAAAAAACAACAAAGAAAATGAATCTTTTCTGACAATATTCAGATCAGTATTATTGTTCTTTGTATCTACTAGTGTAGCCTTTATCATTAAATTACAACATGATTAAATCAATTGCAGCACTTGGTTAATATTTTCTGGTAATTTTCTACATGTGATGCTCTAGGTTTTTCCATAAAAAAGGAGGAAAACTCCTGATTTTTTTTTCTGATCCAATTTTATCCTTTTGACTGCTTTGTAGTTAGGATGGAAGAATGTTGGTTGGGACATAAGTTAAATAAGATACTGAAATATTACTGTTCATAGTGTGTAAGATTGGATATGTATATAAATTCTCTCATTGCTGATAAAAATATTAGATTTTTTTGTTTGTTTTCTGTAGATTGAGAAGGTACTGTAAAGAGACTGGCACTTCAACATTTACTTGAATGAGAGAGTCTCATTTTCTTAAAGCTAAAGTAAGAGATCCTGATACGTTACGTAGCAATGAATAATTCATATAAAATGAATGGGGAATAAAATACCACTTTTACAAGTGAAAATATAAGCAACTTTTTCCTCTTTGAAAAAAGTGGGTAACTACAGAACTTAGAGAGCTATTTGAAATATATCAAATATTCTTGTTTGGGGGTTTGTTTTTATTTCAACCATCCCTTTTATGACGTTCACATAAGCTAGCTAAAATTATAATGTAATTTTACCACAGCTCATTTCGGTGTTTTTATTTAAAAAAAGAAAGCCCTATGCATGTGAAAAAACACTTGTTGATACCAGTCTGTAAGGTTGAGGGCCAACACAGATTCCAAAGGATTCAAATGCCGTTTATCTCCATCGTAATATTATTTATAAATATTTTTTGAAAATGCTGCTTCTTTACTTGCCGAGTATGATGTGATTCACATTATGAGAAATTTATATCCTTATATCCGTCTCCGAAACAAGCTTACAGAAGGGTTAGTTTGGGGTGATTGCTGATATCCTATGTTGCTGGGAAATGAAGTAATTTCACGTCTTATGAGTAAGTACTTCATATAAGATATGCTACGAACAATATCCTTAAGATATCTGCTGAAAATACTTATGAAGTGTTTGAAGACCCATAACTCTATAACCGACTACCACAAATTATATTAAAGGAGGAGCATGAAAAAAAGTAATTCTTTTGCTGATGGAAGTTGGCAGCTGTATCACTCATTCTCTTAGTGAAATGGATTCAGTGGAATTAATGGTGGACATAAAACTTCCTTTGAGAGGCAAAACTGCTTAAATTACAACCTTATAAATATGATAGGTCTTCCATAGGAATAAGAATGAAGATTTCTAATAAACTACGGCCTTAACTGGAAAAGGGGTTTAAGGTGCATGTTTCCAAGCCCCAAACCTGGGGCTCCTGCGGAGGTGCAAACCCCTGCTCGCGCAGGCAGGCACGGTGGTTTGACTTTGTGCCTGGCCATCTCGCAGTGCAAGCACAACCATTGGTGTTGGAAGCCTTTCTGAGGTTTTCAACGTGCAGAATTGTGGAATTCGGAAGGCTTCATTTTTTCAATCTTTTTTTTCTTTTTCTTTCAGCTTCAGCTGTTGTAATTCTTCCTTTCTTTCAATCGGGTGTTACATTGTCAGGCTCTTAATCGATCTGGGTAGCCATCCTGCAAACCGCAATGCATGTGCTTTTCTCAAGTTCATCGTTCAGGTCCTCTCCAGGCTAAAGGACTCTCTCTCCCACTTGAAGCAGCTGCTTGCATCTTAAGGGTGCTTCCCACCAGCTACTGAGCACTCGCCTTGCTATTGATATTATTATTCCTTTTAACAGGGAAGGGAATACTGTTTTGTATTTTGGCCAAATGTCTTATTTATTCTTCTTTTCTTTGTGGAATAGCTTTATCTCTTTGGAAGCAGGCATTCATAGGAGGGCAAGTGTGTTTTATACAGATCATACAATGAGTCTCTGGGTCAGTAATGATGCTTTTATTGAAATAATTGTTCTAAGGAGAGTGAGGTAAGATTGCTAGCATTTACATGAACGTATGGGCACTCTTTTTTCTATCATCAAAGCTTTCTTTTTTTCAAGATAATTTTGTATCGTGTTGTTCAATTAAAGCACTTTTTTATAGGTGGTGTTAGACATCCCAGAAATGTCTTCCTCAAATGCGCCTTTTTTCAGTTGGTTAAGTTGCTATTTTATTTTTTTCAGTTTGTTCTGACAGATGTTGTGAGAGGCAGGGACTTAAAGAGCCAAGCAATAGTTTTTATGCAAGTAATTTAAATATAACTAAATGAAATAAAATTTAACTTCTCCACCAGCTTTCAAAGGCCCATGCCGTTATGTCCAAATTTGGATTCAATTTTCCAAAATTCAGACTTGCTTGGAATTTAATTTCCTAGTTTAGTCCTTGGCCCGTCCAGCCCATATAAAACTTTCCTTCTCTCAGTTGTCTCCCCGCTCATCCCCTTGTTCTGTTACTGTACTAAAGTGGCAGTGGCCGCACTCACTCTCCATTTTTGAAACCTAATGGACCCTTCCTAAATTCAGTGAATCTGACAGCTGGAGAGACTTTTGTGATGAGTTTGTTGGCGCTTTTTTAACCTTTTGTTGCTGGAGTACCTTTTTAACCACTGCAATGTGAATTTGTTGATGAAGTAATGAATAGAAAAGCTGGGTAATGGTTCCCTCGCTCAGGTTACTGTCTCTGCCTTTGCTGCGACTTAGCCACATGCGGTACTCGAGAAAAGTGAAGTCAGTCCCCTAAGTGGAGTGAAGTCAATGTTCGCGAAAGCAGAAAATATTATAAGCTGTTTGTGGATGCTCTCATACAGAAGTCAAGTAGCCTTAGACTGCTGTAGCTTAATCTTCTGAGCAACAGGTGCCATCACGTTTTCTGAAGAGGGATAGATTGCAGCAGCGCGTTAAGCCTGCATGGCAACTTCTTCTACTTGATTTTTTTAACATGCTCTGTTGAACTGCTTTCCCAGCTTCAGCTGATTTGCTCTTATTTATGAAGAGTGTGGATAAATGCTATATGATAAAGATGGCAGAGAGTGTAGATAAGTGATTTTTCTTTTTTAATTCAATCAGTGGTTCAATCTATGATTCAACACAAATCTGTGATTGACTATTTATTGTAGATTGGATTAAATATGTGGCAAGTGCCTTTAAACACGAATTAGTTATCCTACACAGTCACTACTTTGTTTAAAAAGACAGGTGCTTTAGTGTGTCCTTGGATGTTTAGAACAGTACTGTGTCCTTAGCGCTTTAGCTAAAATACATTTGGTTTAATCTTCTTTCATAATTCACCAAGTGACTTTGAGCACAAGCTATCACAATGGTGTGGATAGCAAGGTAGGAGGTCTGCACTGGCAAGTGGGGGTACACTAAACGCATCTTGTTGGCTTGGGAGTTAGCAGAAAGCTCAGATTTGGGAAATGAGGCAGTACCTTGCTCATGAAATCAACACAGGTATGACAACTACAAGTAAAAGGCACCCAAAAGATTTTTTTTTTCTTTCTTTCTTTCCTTTTTCAAAAGTAAAATACGACCAAAGGCACTCTCAGTCTCTGCTCCCTCAAGGACGTACTCGTTATTCTATGCAGGGTCAGGGCAGGAAGGAGGTGGGTTACGCTGTGCTTAGCAATAGGCCTGAAGAGCTTAACCAAATCAGAGCAAGGATAAAGGAATCAATAGTAAGAGACAAACAAAATCAAAAGTGCTGCTCTCTGAATATCACATTAGTGTCACACATTTTCCTTGCTGTTTTGTGAAAGAAAAGATCTGGTCACATATGAATGTCTGTTTGTTGTCGGGGAGGTGGGGTTAAAGAGCTCCCCCTCTTTAATGACAGCAAAATGAAGACAGACAAAGATGGATGGGGGGAAAAGGTAGAATACAAAAATGAGTGCAATGAATTTTAAAACCCAGGGTTTGGTAGTAGCTACAAGGGAGAAAAAAAGGGATACCCAAAACAAAAAGCCACTTCTCCCCACCCTCAAACAAACAGACCACCACCAATAACAACTATAAAACCTACTGACCCACACGTTCTAGTAGTTAGGGTTAATCCATCCCAATTTAGGTGCCTCGAGTGTAGATTTTTATATTTGACAATTTATATTTTATAATAAAAGAAAATAAACAGGTGCTGTCAAGGAATAATTAACCCCATTAGAAAGAGATTGGGAGTGTACATAAATCCCAGTCCATCAGTAATACTGTAGTATCATGGCCCAAATATAAGTGTAGGCACATCTTTCTATATAAGTGTATATGCATATACCTATTTTTTCTGCTTTTTCTTTTGCTGTGTTTAGGAAAGTGAAAGCTTTGTGGCTGCTTTCTGTTTGTTTCTCTGATGATTTTACTAATCAAAACACTATTCCTTTCCTTGGCTTTTTGATCCAGTCAGCTAAATCTGTATGCGGATCTGTGGTTTATAGTCAGCATCACGGAAAATTTCAGTTAAAGCCAACCCATGCTGAATTGTTAATGTTTTCATTAAATTGTCAAACTGGGTGAGTTCTTGGTTGCTGATTAGGAATGCTCTTAATTGTGTTGCTGAAATTGCCTGAGTTTTGCCATTCTGCTACGTTTTAGCTGGCAATATGAATTGCAGCTTCCAAATCATTGGTGGATCAACAAGTGACATTCTGAGAAAATTCATAAAAATGTTTGTTTTCAAATTTGTGGAGAAAAGGGACAGAAATGCCAGTTATTGTTGTATTTTTGCCCATGTTGCCTTACCGAAATGTTTCCATACCCCCTAAAGATCATATTCTATTAAAGTCTAGATTTCCAGGAACAGGAGTAATTTCTGGGTAAACATGTAAAAGGAGGGTGAGATTCTCTTCTTCCAGTGTTCCGAAGTATAGTTCTCTCCCTGACAGTATCCACTTTTAATTACAGAGCTAACTGTTTGATGTTGTGTTCCTGACACTGAACACCGCATGAGTCCATTGCGGTTTCGTTGCTGACTTCATAGAAATAGGTTTTACGCTGCTGATTTGACAGGCATCACCGAACTTTGCTGTGACAGAATAAAAAAAGTAGTAGTGGAAAAGAAATAATATGCAATAGATTGAAAGGGTCTGGGGTCTATGGAAAAGAACCCCGAACTGCTCATGACCAGCGGAAAAGAGATGAAATTACTGAGGGAAACATAATTATCTGGCTTGTGAGGAAGGACACTTTGCCAGCTATATGGTGCAGAAGAGACTGAATTGAGGGCTGTCTGCCAAAGGAGCAGGAAAGAAATTAAGGGAAACTTCATGCCTACATAGAGTCCAGCAAAACTGCAAATGAATGAGAACGTGGAGAGGAGTGCCATCCACTCATCTGGAAATGCCTTTCAAGAGCCCTGTAAAATGGATGCACTTAGGAGAACATTTACCTGAACAACAGCAAATAATCCCTAATTGAACTTCCAGAGTCTGTTTCTCGATGATGCAAAGCAGTTGCACTCATCCTAAAATTTTCACTTTTATCCTCCTCTTTTCTGGTGCTGATTGACAGATAGATTGATTCTGCAGTTGCCACTGTAATAGAAATCATCACAATGTGACTAAGTATAGCTTGGTGGATTTTTTTGTGACGTTCTTTCTTTTCGGTAGATTTATCAAAAGCAAAACCAACCAATTGGATTATAAACATTTGAACTATGAAGAAACAGGTCCATGTGTACGCTGTTTTGAGTTATGTAAGTCAGCCCCAAATTCAAAAAGTAATAAGTCTTAAAACAAAGGTTAAGTTTTATTATCAAGTAAAAACATCCATATACCAATATGCATTGAAAAGTCACTTAGAATTAAGTAATTATCATTGGGCTAGGTTGTATGTGTCTTTAAATTTCTGTTTGGGAAAAAAAAAAGTATTATGTTTTAGTCACTACTGTGGGTAAAACCAGGAGGTTTTAAGGAGTCTCAAACAGGACAATATTTCTTCTTTCATGCTTGGGTCTAGATTATTGCTGTCATTAAAACAGCAAGTTGGGAAAGGAAAATATGTTCATGAAACAAGAACCATCCGCATGACACGCACTTAGAGTCGATATCAATTTGCGCAGCCTGCTTTCACTGAGCCCAGCCTTGTTCACATGTGCTGCATCTGGTGTCAGTTGATACATTATATATAAATATGTTGTATTTTTCAATTCTTTGTCAGACACCTGCAAGTTTATTTTAGTAATTTTAATTTTATTACAAGAGTATTGTTGCTGGACCATTTGTTGACTTTGTGCATCGCTTTCACAGCAAGACTCTGCTTGAAAGTCATTAAAGACTCAATGAGTCTTACAGATACCATAATGTGAGTAAGTCCTCATCTTTCTTCCCATAGGTGGTGGCCCCTGCAGAGTGTATAAACAGAAATGCAATCGAGTGTTGGGTACAAGAAATGATGAAATAAGTTGTTCAAACAAATCCAGGAGTTTGGGTGAACCAGAGCATATTCTGGCACTGATGTTCTTTCTGGGTTCTGTAAAAAGAAAACACCATTCACAAGAAATCTCTTCTCCCTTCCCCCTTTAAAAACTAATAATTCATATCTTTTTATTACATTTTTTTATTGGTTTTATGCTTTTTGCTTGACGGCATAAACAGGTAGTGATGTGGTCATATACATGGTACCGAGGAATCCCACCATCGTGCTCACTTCAATCAGTTGTGTGTGACAGAAATATGTAACTGCAGCTGAAAATGCTGGAATTACTGTTACTCTGATGACTACTTAAGTAAGGTGTTGTTACATTTTATCTATTATCTGTGAAACTAATAGGGAAACCAAAATGAGAGATATTCAGTGACTTGCCCAAGTACAGAAACTCATGGGCAGAACCTGTGATAGATTTGAGTCGATTAATGTCCTTTATTCCAGCGCTGCTCTTTGTGCCCTTGCCATTGCTCCCAGGGAGAGTGATTTGGGGCATTTCTCTCTATCATTTGAAGAAATTTCCTCTAAAGTTTTGCAAACAATTATTGCAAGGGCGGGGGGGGGGGGGGGGGGGAACCCTATGTTTTTAAAAATTATTTTTTATTTACTTTATTATTTATTTTAAAAGAAAACCTTGGAAGTTCTCACCTGGAATTTTTCAAAATGCTGATGTACTGTGCCCCTAAGAAAGGGGAAGTTGTCAGTATTTTAGGCCGTCTCGCTCTTCAGTTTGGTTGACGTCTTATTTATTTATTTATAAATCACACTCACTCCCCACCCCCCCATTTAGGAAGGAATCGATCTCATCCCAAAACTTGACACAGTTCTGGCAACAATTGAGGTGATTAGTACTAGCCATCAGTTTTAGCCTTCAGAATAAAATGTGGCAAGTGAATAAAGCCTGATGGCATGGCTGTGCAAAATTTCATTTAACAGCTCATTGCAAGGAGGCCAAGTTGGATTGCCAAATATATCAAATCACTTTTATAGATCTAAGCTGTCTACCTCCTGATTTTCTTAATCGTAAATGGTATAACAGATATTGCTATAGTTTTCCCATGCATTGTAAAAGGAAAGTGTTTTAAATAAGGAGCAGAGCAAGCTGATTTGTTTGGTTAAGTTTACAGGTATAGGTTGTATGTACTCCAGATGTTTGCACACATTCCCAGAGTCCTCGGGCCCTTTATTTCCCCTGCATCCAGTCTGAATACTCCAAACACGTCCAGTCAGTAGGCGGTTGCTGTCAGTGAGTTACTAAAAGGGCTCATCTGTTATATTTATGTACTTTTCATCCACGAATGAATAGTTCTTGCTGTGCTGTTTCCAGTTCCAGATATGAGGAAATATTCCAGAATATGAGCTGCTCGCTTTGTTTGCAGCTACTTTGCCGGTTCTGACTCTTAGTACATGGGATTAAAGGCAAGAGGAATAGTGGAAATAAATGCCAAAATTTATCTATTCCTCTCTTTTTGGTGTTGAAATTTTATCTAGATTCTTATAGGTCTAATCTGTGTATCTATAATAATATTATGTAGTTATTTCTGCCTCATCAGTCTAGTAGATACGATCTTTAACACAGTATGTGTATCCTAGAAGGTAAGGAAGTGCTGTTATCCCTGTGTGAAAGATGGGGAGATGAAGCACAGAGAAGGAGAGAGACTTGTTCAAGATCACACATGCAGCTGATGGTGAACTGGGGACAGAAGGCAAATCTGTTGGGCTGATGCCTTAAGCGAATCCAGTTTGATTCTGCTTTGGATAGTTTTCAAGTTCCAGAGCCCAAAACCAACTCCTACTGGTGGCAGTAGAGGTTTTATCATCAGTCTTGGGGAGGGTATGGTAGGTGCAGGGAATTTGCCATAGATTTTTGGCATCTCTTTGGGAGTGTTTGCTTTAATGTCTGGGTTTTAGGTGTTGGGAGAAAAGTGGTGCTTCTTCAATCAAAATTGTTGTCAAAATTGAAATTTTTGAGAAAAGGAACAGTTTTCAAGCACTATACTTGTGGGAGTCTTTAAAAATAGTAGTTTCTTTCTTGAATTCTTTCACTTCTTGAGTGCAGACTATTCAAAACTCAAGGAAGACCTGTCTCAAACCGTCAATTTTTGTTTGGTAGTTGGATGGCAGCAAGTCTGAATGACTGCTTTTCTGTTCATCTAATTTCATTATGAAGTATATAGTCATAGTTAAATTTATTACATGGAGAACTATTCCCTTTAGAAGGAAATCTGATAATTGGTGTATGTTATGTATTTGAGAAACCAAAGCAAAGACCATAGATTCATCAAGTGCTACCAAGCAAACAAAGACTTCTATTAGCTCTGTATCATTCCTTCAGCGAGCAAATTCTAAACGTTATTTTCTGTTAATTTCTGTGAACATATATGCATAGGTTGCCATTTATACACTTATTTTGAGCTAATATGAAGGATGATCAAGCTGCCTGTGGAAATCTTTTCAGGTTGGAAGAGTTGGTATTACTTGTTGTGCTTTGGTGGCTTTCTGCTGCTTTTCCACTTCTATCCTTGTGTGGAGAAAGCTTGATCTATGCACTTATCTAGGAGAAAGAAATTTGTTATGGCCGCTTTGCAGCTTGGTGTCCAGGAATATGGGTTGCCTTGAAAGCAGAGAATCCAAATGGATTTTCCCTAGATGAGAACAGCTCTCCACATCTTCTGTCCTGAATCAGGCAAACCTTCTCAGACTGCCTTTGAATGTCCCGTATGTCACTTGCTGACATCTGATGTGGCTCTGTTGACTGTCAGAGTCTGATCTTCAAATGGTTGCAGCCAGAACCCAGTGCCGGATGTCTTGAACAGGCACTAGGAATCCTCCTACCCTCTGGTACCTCCTTCCTATCCACTGTAGCGAGAAGAAGGGTAAACGGCATTACCTAGTTTCCCTTTCAGTTGGGTTAATGGGTACCACTCAGATTCACTGAATGAAAATTAACTGGCAGATACCTTCTAGATATATATAACTGGCAGTTTCTAGATGACACTTGTCTAGTGTCTCATTATTCTTTGCCTTGGGTCTTGACTAATGCCGGTTTTGATGTCTTGAAGCTGAGAGATAATATACATCTCATTGTACAGAGTGAACAGCAGACTGTGGATTAAGTCATGGCCCATTATTCACCATTGTGCTGTGACTGTGTAATATACGGAGACACTGATAGTGGTGCTGACAGGTCTGCTGTTCTTTTGGACTTACTGATCTGTTAAAGTTTGATGTATGGCACTTGAATTTATTGTGTATGTCAAGTATCATGGAAAGTGCTTTTGTTTTCATCTAAATCTAGAGATTTCAGGTGTCTAAACAGTGAGACGTTCTTTCTAGATATCAGAGATTATTTGCTGTATCAACTCATGCTGCAGTTAGTATTTTACTCCATTGTGCCTTGTACCCTAACGAAGAACACTTTGTGGTCCTTCAAAGGTGCTTTAGCCTCATAAGCAGATCAATGCAACCTTAACAGATGCTAGAAGGATGCTACAATTCCATATGCTTGGAACAAGCTACCCAGGGAAGTGGTGGAATTGCCATCCCTGGAGGTATTTAAAAGGCAGGTAGAAGTGGTGCTGAGGGACGTGGTTTAGTGGTGGTTTTGGCAGTGTTAGGTTGATGGTTGGACTTGCTGATCTTGAAGGTCCCTTCCAACCTAGAGGATTCTATGATTCTATGCTTGCATTCAGCTACATCATTTTGGGTTTGTATCTAAATCAGAAGACTATCTTCCCCCTCCAGTTTAGTTAAACAAGCAGATCCAGTAAGTCATTCTCTGTGGAGGCTTATGTTTCAAAGTTGGCTATGTCAGGATCCTAGAGAGGTAAATCTCCTCATGTACATTGTGTGCTTAAATGTATGCCCTGTGGCATTATTCCTAACTGTGTTCCTCTCTGATTAGTTTGGCATAGGTGGATTAAGGATTTGGCCCTACAGAATTGAGTGCTTTCTTCATGGTACCTCAATACATTTAGGAAAGTCAGCTCCACAGTGGAGGGCAGTGGTGTGTATCACAGTACTCATTTTGACACTTTCATTCCCTTGAATAAAAAAATGTGTTCATAGATGCTTCTTTAACTGGCTCTGTAAATGTAACAGGCTGAATGTAGTGGTATACCTGTGTACTAATATAATATCTGAGTCGCTCAAATATTGACTCATTTCTCTTCAGAATATATGAAAGCTCATCTGGTCAGTATATTAATTCAAGTCTGATTAAGATTGACACGGGTGGCTTTTTCAGAGTATAAACACAAAAATACAATAGAAGCAGTGGTACTAATTTATTAACACAAAGCGATAGCTAACTCTAGATGTTCAGGATTTTCATTTGTACCTCTGTGAACAAAATGTACCACTACTTCTAATACATAAGATTCTGAATAATGATCAGAAATGTCACTTGATAGTGAAGAGCCCCTAGTTCTACTTTTCTAGACCCAGTTAATCCTGGATGAAATGTCAATAGTTTGGATGAGTATCATTTATTGAAATGACCTTCGTTGCTTAGTAGCAGCATGAATTCTCAGCTACATTGGAAAATTGTAGTTAGTATGAGTTTAGTGTAATATTTTCCGGTGTTAGAAATATTAAATCTCACTATGGGAATGTAAATTAATTTGGGAAGGTTCACATGGGGGTCAGTACAATTGTCATATAATGCTTAACCAAGTCAAATTAACTTGTAACACTTTGTAAAAGGTCCTTTTATTCAAGGGATTATTCAATATTCTGCAAGTTAAAGGATCTTCAGAGCTAAGATGTCAAACCTAGAACACACTTGTATGACCAAAAAAAAAAAAGGCAAGAAACCCAAGAAACTAGAATTTAGAGTTCAAATTGATTTTGGTTTTGTTTAAGTAGTTCACTGCAAAGGACTTTCTATGAACCGTTACTGCTATTTAATAACTAAGCTTGGATTTGAAAATAAGTTTAAAAAAATGTTTTTCAGAAAATCTATTCAAATTGTTCAGCTTGATGTCGTTGGTGACTTTACCCTTGCTGCTTTTTACTCTAACGGGGACAAATCCTGGGATATCTTGGGAAAAGCCTTTTCTCATGAGATTTACGGGGGAAAAGCTAGTAGAGAGAATGAATCTTGTTAATTTGGCTATGATGTGGAATAGGAGACAAAGTATTTCGAATTTAGCTGAGTGACCCCAGCCTCAGATATCAGAGCCTTGGGCATCGTCAAAGCTTTATTCTCTCTTTGCAGTATTATTCTGGTATTGTTTTCTCACGTTTTACTTCATGCGGTGGGGGGAGTGAAAAATTATTTTGCGTAATGGACTGCCATCTAAAGCAACTACTAAATCTGTTTCTTACAAACTAAAGGTTTTGTGGAATTCTGAGAATATCTATCTTACATGAATAAAGTTGTATATCAGAAGAGCTCAACTCTGCCAGCATGGGCCTTCAACAAGAGGAATGTAGCATTACTTTTCACTCAGATTGGTACTTAGAGGCCTCAACACAAACTGTAGTTTACATAAGCTTTTACAAATGTAGTTTACATGCTTTTACAAATGATAAATATAAGCAAACCATCAGCCTTGTGGCAGTTTTTCCAGAGAAATGAAGATTTACAAGATTGTGCTTTTTATGAACGTTTGTGGGTAGAGATGTCTCGGGTATTTCTGACTTTCCTTAAGAACTATTGCCCCTCTTTGGTTGAACCCAGACAATCTGGTCTCCGAAACCCAACAAATGTCATGGAATGAAAATGTTTGGTACAGAGTGATATCCTAATAGTGTGTCCCGTTTAGGAAAATGTGAGAGTATGAGTTCAGTCCTTCCTGGGCTTGAGACAGCCTATACTGATGTCTGACCAATGGGAAAATATTTGTTGGAGTTTTTACAAATTGGTTGCACATTCTTCTTAGTAAATTCAATCAACCTTCACTTGTTTTGCTTCTTATAAAGCCATTTATTTTTCTTTGGATGTTATTTGTGCACAAATATTCCATGTTCATCTTAAATTCCAGGCAAACTTGTTGATACCAGTGTGTATCTTATTCTGTGCATCATGCTTTTAGAAGAAATATAGGGAGAAATAGTAAAAAAGGACATTTGATTCTTTGCACAATAATCAATGTAGACACGTTGGATAAAAAGCAGCTGTTAAATAAGAGCTAACATAGGCCTTGTTTTTATAAGAAAACTTTAGTCTACAATGCTGATTGAGTATCAACTCGTAGATGAATACTGACAAGCATTGTGACTCTGTTCTGGGCTGTAAATGAGATCCTCTGGATGCTGCCCAATCTTTCACCGTCTATCCAGTCAATAGTAAATGAAGTTATATGAGTCAGGTGGCAATTAGGAATGGACACATTCATTTTTCTTTATTTAAAATTTGCTTGAACGTTATGGGATTTGTGGTTGATTCAGTTCTTACTGGATTTACATTTTCCTCAGGGGGGACTGCAAGATATAGGAAGGAGTGGATAACGGGGTGGGAGGAGGGAACCATAAATTCTTATTTATTTTTTTATTTACAAATAAACAAAATAAAGTAAGAAAACATTCTTCTACTTCTTAAATTGTTTTGGGACATCTTCTTGAAGTACATTTTATTCTTCTGAATTTAGGCCTGCATTATAGGTTTTTATGTACTCCTTCCTGCTCTGTGCCATGCAAATTATTCCTAAGACCAATTTTTCCTAAATACACCCTAAAAAAGACCCATCCAGGAGAGAGTTACTCCTCACTTTATTTTTAACTATATTTGTTAATATTTTAGAAGCTCTGTTTGCTCAAATAGAAGGGCATCTACCAAATATAACTTCAAAAACATCTTAAAGGATTTTTCTTCCTGCCTCATTAAAATCGTAGTCTGCAACCATGTAGAAAATGTCACTTGAAGTGTAAAAGCAGAAGATATTGTCTTGAACTGTGCATGATGCATCGGGCAGGTTTTCAAAGCCAGTTAACAAGGGTTACCTCCTCCTTAAAGCTTGAATAGTCTGACTGAGGAGGTTTAGATTTGATTTTCTCTCTTTTTCTTCCCCTCTCCAATTTTAATTTGTGGTGTTCATGGAGTGCATTCATGTTCCTCTAAATGGCACAGCAGTCTTGGGCTATACTCTTTTGTGCCTCAGACAGTTGCTAGTAAAACAGGTACTACTTTTGTTAATGGGTCTGCTGAGCTAATCCCTGAATCCATCGTGGGTGCCTCGGGGGAAAGGCTGACGATGTGGAAGGTACTAAGTAAGGAGATGTTTGTAGAGACAAGGAAGAGGGAAAAGCTTCCAGATGGTTCTGTTGCCAAAGGAGGGAGAACCTGTGATAGATGATCTTAGAACCAATCTTAGACACCAAAAATTGTGTCTCACTTCAGTAGTCTAAGTAGCTGTGAGTGGCAAGGAAGGGTGGTAGTGGCCCCGTAGACTTCTTGTTCTTTGCTATACATCAGAGGGCAGTTTGATGGGGTTAAGACTATAAACTATTAAGTCATTGATCTACCAGAGAACAGCAAATAATATATTACCATAAATATCTATTGAAAGACAGCATTTATATCATTGGCAAATTTGTTCCAACTCTGCAAATTGCAATTAGGTCATAGAAAACATTGCATTGAGGGCATAATATCGAGGATTAAAAAGTCTTAGATCTCTAGCTGCCTTGCTTAAGAGGATCATGTTAATGTAATCTAAGATTTCATAAAAATCACTAGATGTTTTCTGTTTGCAGGGAGGTTGAAGGAGATTCAAAATGCAGTTTAAATCTGGTTTCAAATACCGTAGACTAAAGAAAAATATTTGCATTTTATTTTTGTCTTGTTTCCTAATGAAAAGAGGTTAATATCATGAAATTATTTGTCCATCCTGTGCCCAATAACTTGTTACAACCAAGTTTGAAAGCAGAATAAGATTTTTAAAGTAATAGTTACACAGAGAACAAAAAGACAGTAAAGGCAATACTATGACATGAGTCTTAGTGTGACTACGGCAACGCTACGATGTGGCCGGTGAGCACATGTGTACTGGCTGCCTGGGCCTGCGTGGCACAGACCAGGCAAAGGGACAAGAAGAAAAGACGCTGAGGCTACTGAGAGGCTTTGGAGGATGTGGGGCTATTGAGATGGGAATCTGGCGAAGAGCAGGAGAAAATGTGGGAGATGCGTTCCTAGGTGTAAAACAGGGCATGCTGTTCAAGTAGGGAAGACACAAATCTACTGAATTTCAGACACAAATCTACAGAAGTGAGGTTTCACGAGTTAAACAGTGAGAAACAATACTCCGATGTTTGAACATAAACATGTTCAACTAGCCTTTAAGTCTTGAAACTACAACTGACATTTCTTGTCCAGTGGAGTGAAAAATAAAAACACTCAAACAATAAAATCTTCAAGAAAAAAATATAGTTGCTGCATCAATAATGCAATGAGCTATGACTAGTAATGTAGTAAGGAAATGTTGACAAACCTCTCCTTTCTTCATCCTTATTTTTAGCTGGAGAGTGTCCCTTTAAAGAGTGGCTTTTTGTGCTGGTTTTAGCTGGGATAGAGTGGATTTTGTTCATAGCAGCTGGTATGGGGCTATGTTTTGGGTTCGTGTTGGAAGCAGTGTTGATAACACAGGGATGTTTTAGCTATTGCTGAGCAGCACTTACACAGAGTCAACGCCTTTTCTGCTTCTCGCACCGTCCCACCAGCGGATGCACAAGGAGTCGGGAGGGGACACAGCTGGGACAGCTGGGGCCAGCTGTCCCCAGGGATATTCCATACCATATGACACTACGCTCAGCAATAAGACTGGGGGGGGGGCAGTTGGAGGGGGAGCCACCACTCGGGGACTGGCTGGGCATCGGTCGGTTGGTGGTGAGCAATTGCTTTCATTTGCATCACTTGTCTTTCTTGGGCTTTATTCCTCTCTCTTTACTATTTGCCGTTTCATCACAATTTACCATTATTATTACTATTTTGTTTTATTTCACTCGTTAAACTCTTCTTATCTCAACCCACAAGGTTTCTCACTTTTACCCTTGCAATTCTCTTCCCCCCATCCCGCTGCGGTGAGGGAGCGAGCGGCTGTGTGGCGCTTGGTTGCCGGCTGGGGTTAAACCACAACACTTTCTAACAAGTCTGCAGGAAGCCTGCTGCGAGGAGCGAGTGAGCACAGAGGAAAAGTTAGGGCCAATGTATCCTTCTGCGTTACAGAAAGACAGATTTATGGTTTGGGGATCTGTCTTTATCAGGTTGATCTGCTTTGTAGATTGAGTATTAAAATGACTAGCTCTGGACAAATCCTGACCCTGCTGAGAACATTAAAATGTCATAGAGTTTAATATAGTGTAATTGGAGAGAACTCTACTTGAGAAGGAGATAAAGTGAAATTCCTAAAACAGATTTTAAGACTGCTGTGAACCCTTTTTGTATGTCTTGAATAAGCGTGTTCCACTTTAATGAGATTATTCTGAGGCTCCCATCAGGTTTTATGCACAATTTTCTGCTGGTTTTCCAACAAAGACTTCTTTCTGTTTTTCAATAGAATTTCCTTTCTATTGGGTTAACAGTAATGTCTTTATAGCTGATCAAAAGTAGTCAAGTTAACTGACAGGCAAATTATTATAAACAATTATTGTCCTGATTTATATATTTCAGTTATGTCAATATTTATTTCGTTGTTTGGCTGCCTAGTCAAGTTTCTCCTTAGTAACTCTGACAATCCAGTTGCAAGAGCTTTTCCTTTCCCTATCCCAGGCTCGTTGTAGTTTTACATTTTAGGCGTATTATTTCCCTGCTGCGTCCTATCATTCTGTGTGAGGAAAAAGGTATTAGAAACTATTCAGGAGGAAGGCAAATAGAAGGAAGGGCAGAGGCAACCTATAGCCTAGCGTCATTTGCGTACTCCATAAAGCTCAACTCAACCAAGTCCATTCCCCGTTGTTATGAAAGAAAAATAACGCACATCTTAATTTTGTACTTCAGCCGTTGTCTCTCCCATGAGAAAAGGGGTTATTGTAATTCCAGCTTAGTGGAAATATGTAAGGCTTTTACTCATCTTGTGCCTAAAACTGATAACCCATGCTGTTGGGAGTGCTTATTTATTTCTTATTAATTCATTTCAGTCTTTATAAGTCAACTGAGCATTCAGCATTTGTAAAGTGATTCTGGAAAATTATTTTGCATAAGTAATAGTAAACACTGGCGTTGCTTCCTGGCAGGGAATGAAAATGATTCATACAATTCCCAGTGGCCTAATGAGCAGAAACAGGGACTGGAGCCATGAATAGCTCATTGGCTGAAGTTTGGCAGCAGAAAAAGCCATGTTGATCAGCTGTGCCTTCACGAGCGGGCATCTTTTGAATTAGTTGGAATTACTTATTGTGAGGCATGGAGCGGCACAGAGGGAAGATTTGGCAGACAAATTTGAAGCAGGGGGAGATGGAGAAAGAAGAAAATCTCATACCTGGAAAACAAAATTAGCCGTAAACAGCGTTTTGCTTTCTCCTATTAATTTATCAAGATTTGTAACAGTGCCAAGAAGTTTTATATTCCATGAAGCACTCCAGCAAGCTTCCAAAGTACGCCTAAGATTTTACAGCCTATGCAAATTCAATGCTGCTAGGTCTGCCAAGTTCTTGGTATTTAAATGGGACCCCATTACTTCAAACAATTTCACTGTCAGCCATTGCACAGGAAATTCTTCCTCTTTCTCTTGTTTGTTTTTAAGTAAATCCAGTTTCAACTTAATTGTAATTTGAGTTTTTATCTTCAAAAATCAGCAAGTGAGCCAATGAAAGCACTCTGTGAAAACATAAATAACAGTGGTAATCAGATACCGAAAATAAAATACATGAAACAAAATCTCATCATGTAATGAACTGACACAATTTTCTCATTTCTCTTTTTGTTTCACAACAGCTAGATTGTCAGATGACTCATCTGCTTTGATTTGAAATAAGATGTGTGTCTGTAGATTCACTTATTTGTACCACTGCCTTTTGTCACTGTGAATTAGGGAGGTTTTCAAAAAGCTGTACAACTTAGAACAGTTTACAGTTGCTATTATATTGTTGGGATATTTTGTTTTCTTTACATCTGATGTTATTGTTTAAGTATTTGTTTGTGCTATGGTCCAAAGACCATTGCAGAAAATACGTGTCTTACCATTGACTGCAGGAAATTTTGTATCAACCTTTCAGAAAGCTCTGACTCATTCTGCTAACTTCAGGCCCAGAATAGGGCTTTTTCAGCCCTTCTATATATCCTGTTTGTTGCGTCTACAGAACGCTCTTACTCCAGATCCTAAAGAAAATAAATGAATCCTTAAGTTTAAGCACTTGAGTAAGTGCAGCTGAATCGATTCTCTCAATCGAGCTCAAAGGAATCAGATACTTCCACGTGAAGGAGGGTTCCTCCTGTGAGGCAGGTTGACAGGGGAGGGCTGTGAGCACGGAATATATTGCCAACAATCTGAAGTGTATTCAGTTCCCTCTAATGCTCTGTTCAAACTACTAAAATAATGCAGAAAAACAATTTCTGTGTAAATTCTTGTGTGATTTCAAAGGGAAATATCAGCGAAATTTGGGGTAATTTCAAGCGTGTTTGTCTAAGGAGTATTAATGAAATAAGGAATGGAAACAAATGAACTGAGCCTGGTATTGTTAGGATAAAAATATGAATAGAATGGACAATGGGAATAAACAGTGAATAAAAAAGAGTAAGGAGAAATGAAACTCTAATATAGAGGTTTGTACATTACCTTGCAACCCAGGTGGTTGTTTCATGTAACTCCGTAGTTCTTTTTACCAGTAATAATGAAAAACTGTACTATAAAATATATGGCTGTGCACATAACTACCACAAAAGCTACAGGAAAGCCCATTAGTAATTATTATGAGCACTAAAAAAAAAAATGCTACTCTTTTGCTATCTGCACGTGGTAGTCATCCTGGCACAGTGAACTCATTAGAAAAACAAATTGGTTTTGTTTGATCATGATGTAAATGGTACTCTACAGGGACTTCAGCAAGTGTTCCCTAAAGCAAAGCCAATGCATGAAGCCCATGTTCTTCTCATAGGGTGGGGGCAAAAATAAAATAAATCACAGCACTCTACATATCACACTAGCACTTTTTAATATCACAGTATGTGGAAATGACTACTAAATGCAAATACAAGATAACAGCAAATGTATTCATAGATTAATTTTTACAATAGTGTTATCCTGATTTACTGGAGGACAATTATGTTTAGCCGGGTCAATTAATAATTAAACACTTCCATTAGTTTTCCAAATCATTGCCAAACAAATGTGGAGGTTCTTAATTTTCTTACCTCAAAGGATTGCTTTGTTGCTCTCAAAGGAGTTCTTTGCAGCTTTCTTGGATTCCTCAAGATCCCATCCTTAAAGTTTTTTGGCTTTTTTTGTTTGTTTGGTTGGTTGGGTTTTTGTGTGTGTGTTTTTTTTTTTTTTTTTTCCCTGAGAGACTGCGTATTAGTTTATAACCAATAGAAATTGAAAATGTACAAATAACAAAACTAAACATTTGAGACCACAAAAAGATCGGTAACATTTGAAGCAAGTTTTGGCAAATTATCAAGATTAAACCAGTATGGAGTCATGCAAAATTGCTTAGAAAATCTTAATTTATCAATGTTAAAACAGAAGTAGGTGCTGAGAGGCATTTCCATTGGTAGCTATTTTGTATACAGTATTATTTGTTAATTGCAATAAAGATGTGGATCAAATAGAGAAATGGAGAAATATTGAAAATCTAGGTGTTTTTTTTCTGTATTGCTGAGACCACAAAAAGTTACAGCTAGCAGCTAGCTAGAGACCACAAATGAGGTCAGGGACCTTTATTTTCACTTCAACTTGCGAGGTCATTCAATGCATCTTTAAAATAACAGCTATGCTCCCGATCTTGTTTGTATTACAGCACAAAACTCTTGGTTGTTAAAAAGCAGAGTTGAACTGTATGAACCATATGGTAAATTCCAGTAAAAAAGCCTTTAAATATTTGCATTGTGAAGCTAACTTGAGTCTCATTCAGTTTGTTGAATATATTTAATCACAACAGCATAGAAATACCTTTAAGGGCAAATACCAAGAGATCAAACGTTGCTGTAACATAAGCCGTGTCAGTACCTCACTAAGGAAGTATTCTTTCCCTTTCTTTGTTGGTGTCTCTAAATTCATGCTCAGGAGCATTTTGTGGGGAGCAAGGATTATATACAAAACCAAGTTTGAATGACTTCTGCAAAAGATAGCTAGCAAAACCTGAGATTCCCATAGTATAATCATACCTTTTGCAGCCACGTTACTTAAAAACTAAATCTGTTATTTTTTTGTTTTGCTTTTGTTTAGGAAAGGAAAGCACTGTCATGTAGCTCAGACTCCAGCTTTGCTTTGTATTTTTATTTCCATCCTCAGAGTTCAGTGGAAATTAACCATCCTCTTCATTTGAACAACTTTGAGATTTTATTGCCTTTTAAAAAATCTTCCTTTCTTATAAATATTATTTTGTTTATTAAACTGATAAGCTAATATAACAAAATAACACAAAGAGAGACATCTCAAGAATTGCAAACACAGAATAATTAGGAGATCGATAAACAGTTCAGTAATTCTGAGATGACTTTGAATTGACCTTCCAGAATGAAAAAGCCCAAAGCTGTGTAGGACATACAAATCTTAAATGATAGTTACTGTGCCAAGAGAATTTGAGTAGGTTGGTAATGTTGATTTAGCTGTCTTAATTGTGTTGAGCTCTGCAAGTCACAGAATAAAAGAGCAGTGGTGAGAACAAAAGAACCACACATGGTAAAGAAATACTCATGAAAAAAATATACACGAAAGAAGCAGTCAAAGTGAAATAATAAAATGAATTAAGGAGGTAAGGAAAGAACACAATAAACTCCCATTATGGCAATATTCAACCAAAACCTCCTCCATAATTCCAGGTAAAGCATAATTCCATTCTGAAGCACAGTATTCTAACTGCCTGTATCATGGG
The DNA here is from genome assembly GCF_965231255.1 of Vanellus vanellus. Taxonomy (NCBI): domain Eukaryota; kingdom Metazoa; phylum Chordata; class Aves; order Charadriiformes; family Charadriidae; genus Vanellus; species Vanellus vanellus. The sequence goes on along the minus strand of NC_138913.1, from coordinate 22,086,173 downwards.
TAATGAGGCTAAAAGCCAGAAGTCTTGCATAACAATGTGAGAAATGATGCCTTTCGCCCCTCAAGTACAAAGTTTGATTATGAAGATATGCCCTATTTTATTTATTTTATTGTGTTCTGAGGTCAGTTAGGCACAGAAAAAAATTCTTGCACTTTCTTGTAATTTTCCTGTAATATTTAACCTTTTCCCAACGCTTATTGCAACATTGTTTGATTTTCTTTACATTTTAATTTTTCAAGTGACTCTGTCTTACATATGCAGAAAGGATTTTCACTCCACTTACAGTATTTCGTATGTTATGTTCCAAAAGGCCCTAATTTATGGTCCATAAGAAATTGTGGAGAAGACAGCAGAGTGCTGCAAGATATGTGAAGATGTGATTCCATACAGCAATGTTCGGGTCTCTTCTTGTTAATTATTTTTAGCGCTATTTGAATGTCTAACTTTTCAGATGCTACTGCTCAGACAAGTACATTTCCCTTTACCCTAGACAGACTTATTTTGTGAGTGAATTGCTGTTTGACTTTTTGACAATTGGACAGTTAAGAAATAGAGACAAAAAGTATTTTTAGATAAGTCTAACCTCCTCCGGTAAAGCCTGTATAACCTTTTCTGTATCTATTGTTGGAATAGCGTATCGCCTGTGCCATCGACAGTTTGCATAGATGTGGCTTATGTATTTCACACGTTAGTTGGAGGAAGCTGGATACAAAACTGCCGCAGCATAAGCTTCCCCGCGGTCTGTGCAAACCCAAACCCTGTGCTGTGATAGACTGTTGTCATATCGTGTCTTTTGGTGGGGATGGAGGAGAGAAAGAAAAAAAAAAGAGGAAAATCGGAGGAGAAAGACACTTCAGTTTGGGGGATGTCAGCAAGCATGTCAAATCAGCTCTAGTTTGAGCTGCCAGGTAGAGATAACCTTCAGAAGTCAGCTTAATTGCTGCTGTTCACAGTGCGTCGCTAGGAGTCGGCAGTACTTGACTAGGTAAGCTGTATTAAAGAATTGCTTACAGCAGGGATGTCTGGGAGAGCTGTGAACTATTTGGCAATAGAACGTAAACAGAGTAGTAGTTATTGAATTATGGATTTATTCCAAATTGTTTTCTAGAGATAAGTTTGAAGAAACCTTCTCAGCAGAAAGAAAACAAGGGAATAAGAAGATGATGTCAGCCTAGGAAAAAAAAAAAAAAAAAAAAAAAAAAAAAAAGTAAAAGTTCGCTTGGTTTTGCTTCTTGTCTTAGTCAAATAGTACCAGGCGACCACTACTGTGTTTCCAGCTTCACATTCCAGTATAAAAGAGCACATTTCTTTTCATTTCAGATGACATTTTATGTTAAGCTTATGACAGTTTAATTTCAGTTAACCACTGCTAACGGTACAAACATACAAAGAAAGAAGGCAGTCACGCATTCATTGACTGAACATGTAAATGAAGTAATCCATTGTGCTGGGTCATTGTGGAGGATGCTGATTATAAAAAATTTAAAAAAAAAGTTCTTCCCCCATCATTCTGAAAACCTTTCTGCTTGACTGACACTTATAAAACATTTTGTCTATGGTTATGCAAAACTACCTGAGTCTGTAATAAGTTGAAATGTTAGAAGACTAAAATATTGGGTCACAATTTTGTTGTTGGTTTAGTGTTCCAAGTGTATGTCTGTTAACTGACCCTATTCTGAAATTCAACTATCTTTTAAATGTTCCTTTCATTTTGTTTGCTTTCAGATGTGTCACTGTTGTCTAAACACATTGTAGTTATCTTCTTGTTTTCAGAGGTGGATAGGATATGCTGTATGGTGCCGACTCAGTTAAATAGAGAATTGGAGTTTCTGGAATGCAATGTACTCCTGAATATTCTGTTGTGTTATAGGAATGATCCATTTGTACATCTTTTTAATTATTATCTGTCACTTTAAGTGCTTTACCTAATATTCATGTTATAGAAATACCGTTATCAGTCCCCACTGCTTATGGGATAGAGTCAAGCACGGTTTCTTCCCAAAATCGTAGAATCATTTATTTTGGAAAAGACCTTTAAGATCAGTGTGAGATCCTTTGTAACTTCCAAGAGACCTATTGATCGCAAATGGCTGCCAAGACCTGTAATGACTGTTGTTTTCAATCACCAAAAAATGCATACAGGTGATTTACACAAATACCTAATGTGGAATTGCTCCGAGGAGTCATGCTATATGTTGCTTTGGTTTTGCTGGTCCAAATTGTATCTGTTATTCCATAAATACTCTTTAATTTGTCCTTAGGCAAAGAAATGGTGATATACAGTTTTTCAGTAGGTTGATGTAAGATTATGACTTTCTGCTGGGAAACATCATTACTTATAGAATAGGAAAGGAAAAGTCTTCATGTGCAAAATTAAGAAACAGGAGGGTAGGTGAAAGAAAAGAAGAAAGAAGATAAATAAAAGGATATCTGAATACTCTCCGCCTTTACTAACACTTTTTTCCTCCATAACTGCATTGATTTCATGGGACTGCTTTTAGGGAAATTAGGAAGAGCAACAGAAGGGGGTTGCTTTGAGGAAAAACTTGATTTTGCTGCAAAACAAAACACCATTCTTAAAAACATGAAAAAATCAAATTTGCCTCAAAGGAACCACTTCTGTCACTCTTATTCATGCTTGGCATCCTGTGTTGAAATTAGTCCTGTGGAATCAGTTATTAAAATCTGTGTAAAAGCTCTCATTAACTGTGCATTGTGCCCTACAAATGGGTCTCTTAAATATATAGGCTGTTCAGCAAATGCTTGGCATCTTAAAAATAATAGACCAGTCATTAAAAACATGCAATAATATTGTTATAACTATATGATTGTTGTAATGCAGATCATTTGCTGGGCATTCTATACATATGAGAATTATATTTGTGTGACATAATCAAAGTCAATGAGAGTCTTTCCTTTGATTTGAATAGGCTTTGGATCAGGCTTTTTGAGAAGTACCATTAGCTGTCAGATGTGTTTTTGAGACTATATGTATCAATCTGATTAATTAGTAGCAATCTAAAATGTTTTCATGAATCGTTTCTTCAAATTCAGGCTCACATAAAGAACTCTGTAATATCTCATTGTCGTGGTTCCTCCTACAGCCCTTTTAAATTCCTGTTAATTCCCATTTGATAGTAAATTTAACCTTCCTACCAACATAATTGTTCAAATCACAGGGATCATAATGAAATTCCAGTAACGCTTTCTTCATGCAAAGCTGAAAAGGGAATAATTACTGTCAAAGAAACTTCTGGATTCATCTTTCTCTGGCTCTACTTCTTTCTTTACAAAGTAAGAGTTCTTTTAATCTTTTAAAATTCTCCAGTTTTGTTGTACTCTGTAAATAAAGATGCTCTTTTATTATTTTCTTTTTAGAGTGAGGTAGCACATAGAGGCGACCCTCACATCAGCGTGTTCCTATGCCAGCCTTTCCAAAGACAGTTTGTACCCACAGCAGGACTTCTTTTTCTTCTGGCAGAGCATTTAGTATGTTGGAGATTGGCAGCTGTGTTGTCCCAATGTTAGGGCTGAGAAGCAAGCGTAATTTAAGTTTACATAACGCTGACATTAGTGTACACTGACATCAGCATTCATTGTGTTGGAGCTAGAGTACTGCAGATTTAAATAGTTCTACAGTCTTTCAATTCAATCGGTTATTTTATTGCAATCCTCCCTTTGAAATGTGATCTGAAAATTATCCAAGAAACAAAGCAAAAAATGCGATTAGAAATAATTTCGGCAGAGTTTTGCTCTTAACTTATTGCTTATTAATTGGAGCAATGAATGCTGTAGCTTTCATCATCAGCCAATTTCAGCCTGCTAAGAAGCGTGAAATTTTATCTTCATCAATAAGTTTTCCTTTAAAGAAGCTATATAAAAATTGATTACAATGAGTGCTGTGTCTTTGCCATTAAGAAAGATAGGTTTGTTTTCATCATAAAAAAATTAACTGGATTTTTATTAACTGTTTTCTTAAATCCCTGAGGCTGATCATATTTTCCCTTTACTTATATTTCAGTGAAGTACAATCACACAGAAAATGAGCCTTTTGTCTTTTAACTGCTAAGTTAGACTAATAATTCTTAATTGTAGTCTGTCCTTGATTACTGAACTTTTTTTTTTACCTGTTGTTAGGTACACTTAATATCGTGCTTGCATTTACTTATGTCCACGAGTCTTTGCCTGAAATATTTTTATATGAGTGAAGGTGTCACAAATGAAAGTTCTCAAAGGATCCATTTTTGTTCTAGTAAAGGTGTTTCAGCATACTAAATTATGAAGAGTTTTGCAGAAGTTTATAATAAAAATGTGACAAATACAAACATTAAATTTGCCTGTATGCAATGAGTCTGAGCTCAAGGTATTTCACATGTCTTCAAAGGAACCAGAGGCACTGAGGCAAACCACAGAGTAACATTAGGATGGGATTTTCCTAACCAAATTCTTCCATGGAGAAGGTAAGATTTTGAAAGAGAAACAGTTTTGCAGAAGACCCGCACAGAGTCTTTCTATAATGTGAATGTTACTTTCAGCATATAACAGGCCCTCATTCTTTTTCAAGTTCTTTGGAAGTGTAGGAAAATCCTCCTGTCATTTACTGTTAGCATTTACTCCTGGAAGGATGTGGTTCCACACTGTGGTTTCCCTCTTGATTCTCCTTCCCTATCCCCATCTGACTTTGGGAGTTACTTGGCTTGTTTCTTTCAGTGGATCCCACCCACTGTTGTCTTCATCTCCACCCCCTCCCAATACGTGTATATAACACCGCTCTCGGAGACAGAAGACGATGTAGAAATCTTCCAGCATCCTTTTCATGCCGTCTCTGCAGGCTTCCTGGCTCCAGGATTCCCCAAATTCCTCATGGAGAAGGAATAGAGAGAGACTGTGTCTGCTCAGCTAGGTTTCAGCAGGGAGGTTTCTTCTCTGTAATATCAATGCACGCTTCCGTAGTCACACTGTGTAAAGGGGTCATCAGGGAGGGAATCGGAATTTTAAAAATGGATTTGCATCGGATTTTTACAGCTGTTCATACCTGCCATCATCTCAGAGAAACATGCCTTTATAACTGCCTTCCATGTGAATATCAAAGATCCTTACTTTTGATAAAGCGGTTTATAAAACAGCTTGAATATTTTTGTTGCTTTGTGCCTCATCCTCTCACCTTCTTTTCATCATTCCTTCAGCTGATGGATAGAAATCTCCATGCTTGGTACACGCCCCAGGCCTCTTTTCCTGCTTTTGGGCAGTTTTAAGTGTTGTGCATATGTTTCCACCTTCTCAATGAATGCAGACTGCAGCATATCCTCACAAACCTTCTCCTCCTTTCATAGCATCACAGGCAATAAACAGTTAGGCCCTGCAGTCTATTTATGGAAAGGAAAAAAAAAAAGCCTCTCAGTGGGACGTCAGTGTCAGTTTTTCATGGAGTTTCAGAATGTCATTTTCTTGGCATAAACGTTACCGTAATTAAGTATTCTCCATGCAGCAAAATTGATTCTCCATTCTGCAGTTTATAAACTTAAGCATTTCTTTGTGAATCCACAGCTCATCTGCAAAGCAGTGGGCTTGTTTCACTCAGCGTGCTCCATTTTCATGTGACTAAGAGAAGCTGCTTGTTTAAGAGGAAAAAAAAGGCTATTGAATATAATCAGACACTATGTGGGTGGTTGTTGTATTAATTCTATTCTAATTATGTTGTTGGCATCCAGATGACTCACGTTGAATCTAAAAATAATGTTAGAAATAATTCTCTCACAGGTTAAAAATTTATCTACTGAGAAAACATATGAATTGTTATACCACATACCTATCTGAGACTCAATAAAAACGTATTTTGGCTTGTATGATTTTTAAGTCATACCAAAGAAAGAAATGGAGATGAATCCTCATTTAAAAATTCTATTTAAACATGTTACCTTGCTCCCTCTCCCAGGCACAGATACAACAAATGCAGGACTAGTCCTGCAAACTTTTGTTTATGTAGGTCTCCTATCTCCTGCATATGTTCACGTGGACAGATTAAAATGATATTATGAGGGCATGAGTCTGTATATTTTACTTTGTCAGTAAAATCAATGAATTAGATTTGGCCTATGGCTTGCACTCATTTTGCATGTTTTATCACTTGTATGCATTTCTAAACAACTTCGTCTCACTACAGTTTTTGATACCGTGTGATATGCCAGTTCTCCTGAGCTTAACAGTACTGGGCCAAGCCTGTTCTTAGAAGTTTCTTAAACCACTTCATAATAACTAGTGAAATAAAGTCATCTTATAGGGTTAGGAGACAAAATGATCATGGTTGCCAATTCCTTGTAATAATTGGACTGGTTTTACAGTTTTGTAAGGAACTTGGAAAAGAGGAAGGAGGGGAGAGAGTTTTGGTGTATGCCTGTGTTCCCACGTATTTTGCACAGTTCTGTGTTTTCAGTGCATTTTAGTGGTATAAGTAAAACATGTATGTATGCACTGAGCAGTTACTTGACATCTCAGATTTTGATTAGAAAGTAGAGTGTGATTTTAAAGTGTTCTTATGTGTAACTGGTGCACTGATCCTAGTTGGTTGAAACAATTTGACTCCCCTTTCTTCTCTCCCCCTGACCCGGCAAATAATACAGTGGAAATAGTTTTAATTATTTCACATTTGAAAAGGAAAAAGAAGGGGAAGCATAAGGGTTTCTTTTGTTTGTCTGTTATTTGTTTGTTCATCTAATTATGGTTTTCTAGCTCACAATTGCCTAGGTACCCGAGTCCTAAAAATCTCATTAATGCAAAGTGTGGGACGAGAGGAACCATCTAAATGCTACCCTTTTCTCCAGCTGAGTCAGGTGAAAAGGTTGTACTTATCAACTGGCTGGCAATTTTTCAAACTGTTTCAATACGTGAACTTTCCATTGTTGTTGGTCCTGCTTGCTTTTGTTATTTTTCCTGATAGGAAAAAATACTTTCTCTTGCTTGAGGTTTTTATGATATATGGGTACCCAATATTGATTAGTACCTTTCAAAGAAGAAATGTTTGCTGTCCTTTTTACTCTAAATGTAGCTGTTCAGTAAATACATTTCTGCTCACTACATCATCCGTCCAGGCTGTATCCCTTGGACAGAGGAATACACATGTCTTCATAGGCCAGCAAGGAAAAATTAGAAGTAAAATACCCATGAATTTCTTGTTTGCGGTAGGATCTTGTGAATGGCAGTCCCTAAAGGAAAATCTTTATCATGAATTTGGAGCTATGTTGTTCATCTGCTGTAAGAAACTCAAGACCAATGTTCTTACCCTTTTAGTAGATGTAAAAATAAGAGCAGTTTCAAGTTCTCTTTGCTGGTTCAGACTGAACCAGATGGGATCTTGCAACAACTATCAACTTGTCTGCTTAGAAAAAGTCAGAATGCCGGGATTAAAGGAAAGAAAAGTGAAGGAGGAGAAAGTATTCTTGTGACCTAATGAGACCCAAATGCAGAACAGCAAACAGAGAAGACAGCGGGGGAAAATTCTACCCTCAGAGAGTAAGTTTGCAGTAAATGCAAACCATCCACCATTGTTTGGTCTTGCCCGCTTGCCAATCAGTCAGTAAAACTGGCTGCCAGTAAGGAATGATTATAGCTTTAGTTCCATGATTGCTCCTCTTTGCCGGAGAGTGTTCATTAGGAGGAACATTACTATGCCATTCTTTCTTTTAGCACTGTAGGATGCTACTTGTTTTTTTTTTAACTGCTGGGGAGGCAGAGGGAAATCTGAGAATTCAGTCTAAGGAGGTCTGTGATAGTTGTTCTTTTTAATTAAATACTTTCAAAATGCCGTGAAGTCAACAAGATCCTTTTTCTCCAATCTTCCTAACTTTTCTAATGAACTATTAAAACTAATCTTGCTTCTAGGCTTGTGAAGCACCATGGGTGGGAAAACCAATTACATCAATATTTTATTTTTAAAAATAGCGTGTATTTTTCCCCCTATCGAGACCTGTTACATTTCCAGCAGCATTCAATACAATAGAGTACTGTTAAATATACCATTGGCATACAATCAACTACCATTTATTTTACTGTTGAGTGATTTGTTACAGTAGATAGAAACCATTCAATACCATTGACAAACAACAGACAGTCCATAGCTCTGAATTACTGTTAGACTATTTTTGTAATGAATGGGGACTTAATTTCAGCTCTGTTTTCTTGTGGGTGCCAGACAGAATTGTGCAGAGCAGAACAACAGCTTTATTTATTAAGCTTTGCAATGCAGTTTTGTCTAATTACTGCTGACTTGTCAGACAATAGTCAATGACCTTTATCAGGGAATGTGAAACAACTCCTCTCACCTGATTCCTCCTGGCCAAACATCTTTCAAGAAAAACACTGGATTGTCTAATTGATTACCTAGAAATACTACAAACTAGTAGTGTTTTAGAGGCCTTTAGGGTCCAGCTGTGTTTTAGATATAGAAATTCCCTTTCTATCACCATATTCTGGCAAAAAATTAAAGGCATTGTGGAGTTTTTAGTCATGCCTGTGTTAGGAGACTCAGGGGTCCACTCTGAAGTGTTGATGTTGTGCAAAAAATTTATTCTTGCTAATGAATTTCTGAGACCAGACCGAGCGTTGTGTAACTTATTCCATCCATGCTCTGTAAAACAAAAGGTATGAAGCACACGCTGCAGGTAGATTGCCCTGGCATACCAGTGCACATCTGGAACACAAGTGTTGGGTTAACAACCAGTGTTTACCTGAAATAGATGAGGGAAAAAAGCAGGCAATAATACAGTTGTAGAGTTATCACCTGTGCACTATATGCTATACATTAGACTGTCATATACTGATAAACCTGTACAGACTAGCTTCAGTGATTTATCTGCAATTCTTGTTCCCATCTCCAGACTCAAGAACATTCCATGACAACTCAAATTTATAAAGTATCCTCCACCCGGATTCATGCAGAGATACTCCCAGCAAGTTTTGGACATGCTTGCAGAATTGACTTTATCAAAAACTGGCAGGATACTTTTGCAAAAGTTTGTAGGGAGTTTATAGAGTAAGTTTATGACACTACAATTAACATTCAGCCTTAGTAATAAGAGTTTCTTTTGAGTTCATTCTTCTTGGGAAAACTACAGTCCTTCTCCTGTTAGGTTATGAGGAGAAGAAAGATCCAGACGTTGTTGACAAAGACCAGCTCTGAAGCTATGGAGCCATGATTACCTTATAAAAAGACCTAAAGAGAATGGGACATGGCTGGGAATAAGATTGCGTTCCTCAACAAAAAGAAAGGATATGCCAGCTCTTTGGAATGAAGACCTATATATGCATCCTCAGTTGAAAATAGACTCTTAATTCATAGCTACTGAAGATATTATGTTCTGCAGCTAATGATAAAATGGGATCCCCATCCACCTAGTGATTGTTTTCATGCTTTTTCAAGAAAACAAATGCAACAAGCATCTCTACTTAAACAGAGAGACAAATGTGCTCTGATATACTGTAACAACAGGAAGAAGGATAATACAGTCAAAAGCTGTAGAACAAATAGAAACCCTCAGAAATGCTGGACTAGCAGCAGTGTTACCACAAACAGAAGCTATTAAAAAGAAACTTAAAGTTTTAATAGTACTGCCTAAAGGAATATTTGATCAAATAAACAGCTTATTGAGCCTGCAACCATGTTACAGTCCATTATAAACTAGAATCATCTTATTCTCCAAATCATAACTGTTATTTCAAATTCGTGTTATTTCAAAAAGTCCTGTTTTGTAACAAGGAACAGAATTTAAACACACTATTAGAACATGATCTGTTGACTTTTTTTAACACCTGCTTCTTCAGGTTGTTGAATGAATTACATTGACTGTTGAATGAATAACACTGATAAGGATTGAACTAATTGGAATAACTGAGGTCCACCAGTTTCTCACCAATAACATTTGCTTCCTGAAGAAATGAGCTAAGGAGGCCTGGGTTGAAATGTCACCCCAGGGAGCTTGCAATCAAAGAACGCTTTCCTTCAAAATTTAGTCAGCTTTAATAGCAGGAGAGTTTTGGAATACGTGACCACCCTGAAGGGCATACTGGCTTCACTAAAATGACATAGTTATCAAATACGGGGTTTTATTTCAGTAAATTTGTGGCCTCTGTACATAGCCTAAGGCCCTGGGACAGAGTTAGTGGCCTACCAAAAGCTTTGCACAAAAATCTTCAGCTACAAATCATGAAAAACCCAAACCAACCAAACAAAAAAGGAAATATTTTGTCTTTTAAATCAAAAGGAATTTAAATTAAACTGTCCTTTAAACTGTTCAACAAATAGAACAATGAATGCAACTGGAGTTGTAAATGTCGTTGAATGATTTTTGTTTAACTATTCATATAGTTTTAAAAAGAAAAGTTAACTTCTTCATAAGTCTATACCCGAAACCCAGCAGCCTTCAGGAATAACAACTTCTCCAGCTGAAACAGTAGGGAAGAATAGGTAGCACCAACTAAATAATACATTTTGTCTTTACTGTGATTGTTCATGAACCACATATGTGCTGAGCCAGTACCTTTCAATAAAATGTGAAGACTGAAATATATCTGAGATAACTATAAAAACACCAAGGGGATAAAAAGATTGCTAAATGGAAAAAAATAGTAACTGCATTTGGTAAACAGCCTCTTAGGGATCTATTGATTTGACACAAGCACAATACAATTAATAATTTCCTGAAGCACGGAGTGTGCAGAGCTAGACTGGCCCCTCTACAAAACAAACATATGAAGGTCAGGCAACCTGGGATTCTCACAATGAAATTTTCTGGCTCAGGTGATTTGTTATTCCCCATAGCAAGAGACACCTGTGTATATCTTGGGATACATTAAGGAGCTACAGAAATCTTCACGTAACCTGTAGGTCCCAGCTTTACCCTGGGCCTCCATCCATACACTTCAAGAGCCAAAAATCACTCACTGTCATCCAGGACTTAATCACTCTCATGGTAGAGACTTACAGCTCGGGGGGAGGGGGGAGGCAGCGTTACTTGCCAAGACATTTTATGTCCTGTGGGTCTATAGGCACTTTTTAGAGGCTTTCTGTATCTTCCAGTTTGTTCCTATTGTACTTACTAACTCTTGACAGTAGGAGTTGACATAAACAAGAGTGAGAGCCTAAAAACTTGTGACAGGAATTGAGAGGTAAAAACACTCTTCCTAAGTATTTTCAGGTAATTTTCTTTTAAAAAAAGCTTTGGCAGGAAGAAGGAGGTACTCAAGAGGTGGATGTTAGGAGAGGAAAATGCCCTACCTGACACAAGTGATATCTTCCAAATGGATGTAAGGGATGTAGAGAAGTAGCTGTGGTAGTGTGGAGTTACCTGCTGAAGAAATGCTCGCAGCAAGCCACGGACATTCAAATAGAGTTCTGTGGAATCTATAGAGAACAGTTCAAATCCTCCTGAATTGCAGTTTCTGTTAGAAATAAAACATGAGTCGGTTAGGAAACCAAGCTGTGGTTTTATCGTCAGGTTGTGTAAAGTATACCACTTTTAGTGGTGGTTTTGGTAGTGTTAGGTTGATGGTTGGACTTGATGATCTTAAAGGTCCGTCCCAACCTAGACAATTCTATGATTCTATGATAAGATAGGCCAGGTTTAATATGGATATAGCTGCTCTGTTGAGAGCATGCTGCTGCATTGTGCACTGCTGCAAGCAATAAGAGAAGACCTTGTGACACAGCTGGTGGACTCCAAGTATATGGATGTAGTGTTTAGGCATGGCTATGGGAAGGGTCCATTTTGGGACAAAAACATTTTCACCTTATGTATGTCTACATACACTTTATCCAGAGAAAGTGAAAGATTTAACAAAACAATCCCAAAGATCCTTGTTTGGGTGTTCTTTTCACAATATGTGTCTGCTTTTTTCTTCTTCTCCTATGGGTGATATGGGGAAAGATCAGGAATGCTTTTAATCATTGTTGTCATAAATTGAGATAAGCAAGCTAGGAGAACGTAGAGCACTGGAGCATCACTGATGTGGTTTCTCCAGACAGACAATAGGTTTAGGAGCCTGTAGTTTTCTTTAAAAACCAAACCAAACCAAAACAAACACTAAAAAACCCTAATGAGACTTCGGTCTGATTGTGGAGAATAACTGTGACTGTGTACACTGTATTACTTCACTTACTAATTGAACTGAGGAGAAGCACAGGCTGAATAGAACTATGGGTCATTCTCACTGGACCTGGACAGAGGAGGAATGAGTGCTGGTGGATTGCTTAATGGAAAATTTGAAAGCCTCATTGCAACGGAATGACTGAAAAACCTACTGGTGAGATGATCTTGAGCTGTACAACCATATTTCATATGTTATATGTTTTTCGTTCATGACAAAAATCATGCCTTTCAAAAGAAAAACAAAACAGAAATACCCTGCTTTAGTAACTTCGATGGTTTCCTTTTCTTCTCAGGATCAAGTTCAAAGTAGAATCTTCTGCTATTTGTCTTTCCATTTAATAATATTCTGGAATAAGTAACAGGGAAAACAAAAATTGACAAAACGTCAGTGAAAAATACTATGTACATCTAATCCATTTTGTCTGGATAGGAATTTGTGACCAGCTCCATTTAGCACCTACCTACTGTTTCTCATTCACTCCTGCTGTCTGTCCAGACTCTAACAGAACTTTTTTCATACTGATGCTTTGTCTAAAATACTTTCCATGCCTCATTCACTTGCCATCACTGTTCAACTGTAACAGTTTTTTTTCTCTCCTTGATCTCTGCCTCCAGATTTCTTTCTCCCTATGTCATTATTTAAGCTGTGTGAATACATTACCAACTAGTGAGCTTAAGGTTTTATTAAGATTTCACTTAAAATGCAGGTTTTATTCAAAAGTCTGTGGAAATGAGAGCCTAAAACTAAATATTTAAATGTAGCATTTCAATGTAATTTCTGCAAATAAAGCCTTATATAAATGGCAATGAACTAGGAAAAAAAAACATTTTGATTAGGAATCTTATTTGTAAAAATACCGTATTATCTATTCTTCACATATCATTTTAGACCAGAGGTGAATTTTTTTTTTAGAGAGGTTGCGAAATTTTAAAGTATATTCTAATTTCTTAAATGAGACATAAAAATGCTATAATTCTCCTTAAGAGAATTTATAAATAATTGATGAATTTTAATCAAATGAAGTAATTTCTGCTGTCCCCTGCCTCCACCCTCCAGCTCTACCATAAAGCAAAGCAAAGGCTGAAATGAAAGCCTTTTTGGAAAGAAGCACTAAAATGTTTCGTTATAAAGTAGGGAGAAATTAGTTATTTTTAAACCATTGCAATTTTCACTTCCTCTCTTAATCTTCAGCTAAATTGCATTGTATGATCAATGTTTCCATGCAGCAGTCAATTCTTCCGAAGTTCTCACTGCCATTTCCAATTGATCTGCTCATTTTAAGGACAGGGAAGTGGACATGCTAAAATATAGTATTACTCCCAGGAACCTACAACTGAATTTAAAAAACTAGTAATAAAATCATCCCTCAGGATTAGATGAAAGCAATAAAAGTCTTTCTTCTTATTTAATTTGGCTCTCCCAGAAAAATTCTTTACTAACAACCAGAATACCTCCAGTATGTAACATACCCCTTATAGAGGATCATACTGTTAGTACACCATCTAACTGTATCCTGAGTCTCAAATTTATTCGGACATCAACTTACCATTCCAAAGACCTTGACAAAATGTTTTAGAAAGGTTGGACCTCAATGAGGGGAAGAAAGTGTCAGGTTATATCTTTTTTTCTTCTTCTTTTTTTTTTTTTTTTTTGGTTAGTTATATCTTTCTTCTGTCAGTCCAAACCCTCTTCTTCATTTATCTTTCATCAGTAAGATCACTGGTTTAAGCTGAGCAGCTATCAGAAGTGAAAGGAATCTTTTTCTTAAGCCATGTATTTAAGTTGCCCCTGAGGCACGGTCCTTTTCTTCACTTGTCTTTCCTCTGTGCAAGATGGCCTACTTGTTGAAGTGCCCTTGGACATATCATAGTGACTTGGAATCGTGAGACAGCAAACTCCTTGTCAAAAGTACTGTACTTGTCTGTAAAAAGCTAGGCCCATTCATAAAGTTGTAGAAATTGTAATGTAGCCTATACTTAAATATATTGAGTAAAGCACTGAGGGGGGGCTTCTTTAGGCCACATCTGAACTTGTGGAACGTTTGTATTGGAGTCATCAAGTGATTTGGTGCACACAATGAAAGCGATTCCCCTCTGCTTATGAACTCACTAAACGCATTTGGATTAACATCTAAGTAATTCCAAAGAATTTTGAATAACTTTATTCTTTTCTCCTTTTGTCAGAACTCCTAATACAGTCTGGTTAATAAGTGTTTATCTTTGTTGGTTAAATGAAATACAAACAACTTCCAGGCTATTCTTGTAGCTGATGCCCGATGCCTTTCCAGGAATCAATCAGCTGAATATACGCAACAATTTATGTACCAGATATAAGCTATCTGTTACTGTGTTGGTTTGTTCTGGAATGTTTTCCTGATGTTAGGTAATCCGCAAATCTGTTTGACCTACGTGCCTTTCTATATTGTATCATAGGAGCCTATATGCTTGGAGTAGAAGACCTTATTACATGATGGTGCTACATTCTGTGTGACCACATGCTTGTGAACTTTAGTCAACACAGTCCAAAACTTACATTTAGAATCTGATCATATTGCATTTGAGAATCCGTACAGTGAAAAGCAGTTTGAACAAGCGCTTGAATAAGAAAACTTGAACCTTTCTGAGGCTGGAGGATACTTTGCTGACAAGAAAAGCCAGTTTTCACTGCTCTGTATTTCCTGAATATGTAAAATGACTAGAGCAAGAAGTGGCAAATCTGTGCAACAAGTTTAACGTCAACACAGTATAAACCATTAAAGTCCTAGCTGAGATTATAATGCGGTTGGTATTGTCAGATAAAAACGATGCTTTAAGGATAACTTTCCTCTCTGACAATGAAAATGGTGGGTATAGTAATTAAATGGGACAACTTTAGCACTACATAATCTGCAGTTCCATCATGCACCTCCATTATTTCCCCTATAATTAGGATTTTAATCCTTGTATTTGTTCTTTTTAAAAGCATATTAGCATTGCAAGGCATTCCTACTGATTTATTGATTTATTATGTATATCATGAATGACTCCTGAGGAGCATAATAATGAAGGAGAATGTTATTTAATTCTATACAAATATTTAGGGATGGAGCCAATAGTGCATAGCTTCATTATGAGAAGCCCTACTTCTTCTAATATCAATGTCACCTTACAAAGCTCCTCATCCGCTATAAGGAAAGAAGGATTATTAGAACTGACTTGGCTTTTCAAGGCTATTATATTTCTTGTAATTATTCCTTCTGAATTTCTACATGCAGTGCGACTTCCACTGAAAACCTGTTTGCCCTGTTAGTCTGATAGCGATATAGATAAACAACTCGCTTCCTTCAATATTGAATTGTTTAAACAAAACAGCTATCAGAGACATTATACAAGATGCCTGATATGATTCTTTTTATTCTTTTATTTTGGGAAGAGGAGACATCGGCAGATATCTTCATGCGGCCCTCCATTAGCTATCAGTTTTAACACATGTACTTAAATTTTAATCAAACTGAAAGCCTAATCTTCCTGTTTATGCATGAGGTTTTTCCGTAGTCATTGCCAGTGTTTTCGTGGTTTCAGAAGAGAAGAGAGTATTTAAAAAACATATATAAAGAATACTAAGAAAGGAAAACCTACAGAGAAAAAAAAATTAATAAATTTCCAATGGGCTAACAACCAGTGTTATATTTTTCCTGTTCAGTATATAATTTGGCATTTATCTTTTACAAGAGATGCTGCTGGTTTTAGTAAGCATAAATTGCTTTCTCTGGGGTTTTCTATTCAAGGTAAGGAAAGGGAATAGCATGAAAGCAGCATGTATGTTTTATAAATTATGTTCTATTTTTTTCTTAAGAGAGCTGTACTAGCCTCCAGTCTCATGTGGCAAAGATACATTTTCCATATGTTTCATATGTATGTGTATATTACGTATGTATATGTATTTTTATTTTTCTTTCATTTTGCCTTGGGTTATAATCACATCAAATGTCCAGACCTTAGACTGAGGAGATTCTCTAAGGAAAACGCAGGATGCCACAGGAGTTGATTCAGTGGGTGGTACTCTTCCTTTTGAGTCAGAACTGAACTAAAGCCTTGGCATGTGGTTCTGGAAGGAAACATCTGAATGAGAGAGAAAACTGGAGTCTATCAGCAGGGAAGTTAGCCATGTTGTCATAACCTGAATACTTGTCAGTAATAGCAGTAGATGAATTTAATCTTGGATAAACCCCCCTTTTAAAAAAGTTTTTAATTCTCTACGACTGGAGGGATTGCTTTGTTTTGTTCAAATGAGGCATCAAAAGGAATTAAAAAGTTTACAACCATGTGAAAATGGCAATGCAATGTTCTGTATTTGGAGTGGGTTTTGGACTTATAATCTCCATTTTAAAAAAGCTGGGAGCAGATGCCAAGATGCAGGACTTGGTGTGTTTGTGGTAGAAGGCCGATTACTGTGTTTCTCAGAGCAGAGAAACTAGCTTTCCATCACTGTGATCCCAGAGACTGTCTTTTACCATGCAATTACCTGCTCACAGGTCTTCCTGATATCCTTAAAGAAACTGAAAAACTGCCTACCAGCAGCTGCTAAAAATAATCTTTGTATAGCAGTCACTGGGGTGGTTTTACCTGTCTTCGCAGTGGCAAACACAGGCATGGTGACCTATGCATTCATGATGCACATGAGCTGGCAATGAAAATGCTGGCCTTGCAAAAAGTATCCAGACTTTTCACCTTGAAGAAACACATCCAATAAAGCAAGACAGATAATTATAACACTGTACTATCCGGGATCTGGCAAGCTCTGTTGAAAAATAGATTGAAACTTTGGGAGTTCATGTTCAAATACCTTCTTTAGCTGGATTGAAATACTTTTTAGAACTAGTCATGAAGAGGGGACTTTTTTTTATCACATCAGACACTGTATATGTGAAGTGTTATCCACTAAGATACTATATGTATTTTTCTTCAATTTAAATTATAGCTAGTTAAATTTCCTCTGGAGGTATAATAATAATAATAAACTAGTAAGAAAATGTTTCCCTTAGGATGAAAAGTTCTATTTGCATCTTTGCCACAACTTTTGCTAGTAATAATTATTATGAATAAGCTTGATGTCCATAGTTTCACAAAGGCTACATTTAGACTCTATATAGAATTCATGTAATGTTTAGATGCTCAGATACGATGGCAAAGAGTGCAGAGGGCAGCCACACAGAATGACTGATGTGACAGAATATCTTTGAATGATTGTATGAAGAAAAACAAGCATGCTTATCAAATGAAGCATTTACCTTCAAGTAGAATGCATCTTTCTAAAAAAGTAGTACATTTGAGTATAATTCCAGGGTGGTTCTTAATACAGTGAATCAAGTTGTCATAGTATAAGTTGGCAGCGCTTCATGAAAGTCAATGCACTAAAGTCAATTAATCTTTCCATTGTACGCATGAACTGAGTATCTGCCTTATGTTTAGTGTTTGTCACACCCTTGAAAGAAGAGGTGAAGCCAAAGGGTCGATATTTTCAGGTAAACAGGCCCTTGTTTTGTGTTATCACAGTGTGCATAGTAATAAGATATTGAAATTGGGACCAAGTCTTACGTTTTCCCACCTGAAAGAGAACAAATCAGATCAAGATAGCTAAGCCAGCAAAAACTCTAAGGTGGGGTCAGAGAAGGCCTTTCTGACTCAATAATCTTAGATAGATAACTACCACAACAAAATGCAGAGAAAAATAAGTCTAAGGACGTGGTATAACCAGGTATATTTGTGTCACTGGTGCTTGAAATTGATGTTGATTTGTCTAAAGGCCTTCTGATTTTCTTAAGAGCACAGATTACCTTAAAGACAATTGAATATAACTGGTGCTATTTGAATGAATAACTTGACTAGAATTATTTGACATTTAGTATGAGGTTTTTGTGTTTGTCTAGGAGAGGAAGATGTGGACATCTGTGCTTCTAAAGAGCTCTGATGTATGCCAGTTGGCTTGGGTTGTTGTGTTGAATAGAAGATTAGCTCACTTGGTGCTGATCTGTTAAAACTGATGCATGGATTATGTGTACACTGACAATTATCCACAAACACAGAAGGTTATACTATCAATCCAAATCACAGGGCTTGCTGTTTTCCTCTCTACAGTACACAATGTAGCCTGTAACAGAGTCACCATGCTGCACTATCTTGCCTCTGAGGGTCCCCTTGAATTGTATGAAACTGTATGAGATTTTAGGAATTACTTCTCTACACTATTGGCTTGATTATGCAAACACTCTCAGCCAGATTTGTGAGCCATAATGCATCTTTTCTCCTTGTTTGTTGCCCAGTTTACTCTGTTCATAGGAAAGGGAAGAGAAAGGTTTTGGTGTGTCAGCTTTAGAAATTGATAAATGGTGTAGATGCATCAGCCTGGCTCGAAGTGTCTGCTCAGCAATCCTGTGGTGGATAAGACAGAGAAAAGAAACAGTGAGAATACAGTTTTCACGTCAGCATCTAGCTTCCAAATGGATCTCAGATATGTCTATGAAAAGTGACAGGGGCTGACAAAGCAGCGTGTAGTAGATTCTGTGACTGTAACTATATATTACATTATTTTGACTTCTACCAGTGCCCTGAAAGAACTGTTCTCTAATAATAGAATGGAATGGGTCATAATATAAAGAATGGACAAACGTTGCCACTTCCTTTGTTCTTTTTTTCTTCTCTTTGGTGTTTTCTTTTTGGGGCGAGGGGTTGTTTTTTTGGTTTGGTTTGGGTTGGGTTTTTTTGTTAGTCTAGTTTGTGCAAATGTTGTGCCTGAAAATTTGTGCAAGGTTTCAATCGATTCTTGTAAAGGAGTCATGACTAATCCCAAACCTCCCTTTTAAATAGCTCTATAAATTCTTGAACTGAGATGGAAAGAGTGGTGTTGGTGGAGGGTGGGCAGGAAACAGGAAAGTTGCTTAAATTAGCAACTTCTGAACTTTATGGCATTTTTCTGACACTTGATCACAGTGTAGCCAGAAGCTACAGCACAAAACCAGTGGACTTGAATCTCAAAACAGAAAGGTCTAAAATCAAGTCTAATTAGCTTTCATTTATAAAAAGAAAAAAAAAAAAGAAAGAAGTTTGCAGACATACTCTCCTTCAGGACATTGCACACTGAAATGTTTACAGCCTGTAAACTAATAAAAATAGACAGCTACACACAAAGCCATCACTATAAGGCTTGCTGGGTGGGAAGGGTAAGCCTTATTTCCTTCACTCTGAAATGGATTGAACTTTTTTATTGTATATATTTGCCAGTCTTAGAAAGAAATAGATACATTCAGCTCTCAAGCTAACTTAGCACCACAAGGCTCATCTGGTTTGCATGTGGGATGCAGTATTGTCTTAGGAGGAAGAAAGACAAGATTTGAGCTGTTTGTCTTTAGCCGGTCTGCCAACTTATTTGAAATTTCCTGGGTTAGCTGACAATAACTTCTCCCAAGGAGGTGATCATTCCTTACTCTGACTTCATGGAAAAATACTGTTTCCTCTAGTCAGCTTGAGTTAAAAAAATGGGAATTACAAAAACTCTTCCATACCCCAAAAGGAAGCTTGTCCAATAACAGTGCAGCAAGAGTCTGATCCTTTAAATGAAGAGGAAAAACGTGCTGGGGAGTGCGAGGGGGAAGATGCATTTCTTTCCTGGATGGTCTGATGTTCAGAAGATAAGTGTTATACCTGTTCCCCTAAAACCAGACCACTAATCCTGCTATTTCCGCTCCCCCCTCCCTGCCCCGCCCGTCTTTTTCCAGCCCAAAGCAGAGGGAATCTTTAATCTATTCCCATACTTCTCATTTGACTGAAAATGCTATTTTTTAAAATCTGCTACTTCCAATCTTTTTTGTTTGCGAGACCACAGCTTTGAAATTAGGCTTGAACACCCAGATCTTTACCAACTTCCATATTGCTTTAAAAAGGCCTACTGTTTCTGTGAAAAAGTGTACCAAGTAAAACATGAATACTTCTGCATCAACTTTCTGCAAGCAAGTCACCTTAGGTGCCCCCCCTCAAGGCTTGGCTTGAAACTGATATGTTGGACTTTCTGCATTTTTTAAACTCACGTTGAACATTTTTGTTGTAATCTGGAAAGTTGAGATGTGGAGGAGTAACTAGTAGAAGGTTTTGATAATATGATTAGTAAGTTTGTTGCAGATTTATGTGCACTTGCTAGTGAAATAATCTTTAAATACAGTGCTTGGGTAACTCCTCCACCAAAGATGACTAGGATGGAGAAAAGAAGCAGTTTTGTTGTTTGTCCCTGGACCATATGTGAGATTTTAAGCTGTTATTGCTGTATATTCTTATTTGTCTTCTCCTTTGCTCTGTATAATTGGTTTTGATCTATAGGGTGCATTATAAACGAAGAGTCTGAGTTAGTGTGTTTGTTACAAAAGGACTTCTGATCTGCACTTAACAATAATTCATAAGTTGTAGTTGACTCCTAGGTACTCCCATAACAGAGGAACCAAAGGTTAGAACTCAGTTGGTGATGTGGCTCTTGAGATACTGTATCGATGTTAAATTGTCTTTACATTGTTTTTATTAAACAAATACTGCTTCAGAAAGTAAAGCTCTCATCTGCTTCCCACTGAGCAGGTTTAAAAAACATTTTCCTCCTTTTCTCTGAAGTCTTACTGTACAAACCACATAGTTCTCCCCACTGTGATCTGTTTTGTAAAAGCAGCCTATTAATTGAGGATGTTTTTCAGTATTGCCAAAAGGTCACTACAATCAATTATGGAGAATATTTGTAAAGAAGAAATCTTGCCTATAAAGCAATATATCCTGAGTTGTCTAATTTGTTCACTGTAATAAGGCCATGCCCACTTATTGATTAATCAATCTTTGTTGTGTGTTTGCTGATTATATCAGGAAGTCTCTTAATGTAATGGAATATCATATACAGAGTTGTCTCTGGGTAACGTATTGCCAAAATATTTATTTCTAATATTATAGTGCATGTGTTCAGCCTGAGGAGGTGGTTTTTCCAGGACAGACCATTGCGATATGTTATGGTAAGCCTAGAACTGAAAATGGAACCAGATTTGGATTTGAAACGTGAATAGTAATGTGACTGAGTAAGGTCACCAACACATAAGTTTTTCTGTTTTGGCTCAATTTGTAGTTACCTGATGTATTCCATTCAAAAGTCTTAATGTTATGCAATTATACTGCATCATGGATATACAATGAATTAATATAATTGAACAAAATCAAACTTATGTTGTATGCCAAAAAGCTGGCTGTGGATATATTCAAAATGGTTATCAGGTTATATTTAAAAGTGTAAGGTTTGGCTACTTTTTAGAATCATGAAAATAAAACAGAGTATATTAAAATATATTCATCTTCATATGCTTCATATAACCAAGGTTTTTATCTTGTCACAAATCCTAATGTGATTTGTAGGAAACAGACTAGTGGCAAGAGTTATGTACATAAGAGATTTAAGTTATGGTCTAATTATCATTATCTCTGTTAACATGAGTGCATCATTTCCACTAAATAATATGCCTTATTTTGCTGTGACTCCATGATTCATTTGTGTTCTTTTGTACTGTAGTTGATGTAAATGAACCACATTAAACTGCCCCCCTGCTCACTTTGTGCATATTTAAGCATTTAAAATGTCTCAAAAATTCATTATCACTCTGCGACAGAAAGATGAGAAAAATGTGTGAAAAACTCATAAACAGGTAGAATTAGAACATGTCTATAAATTAGCTTTCTACAGGTGTAAAATATCTAAGATGTAAGCTGGAATTTGTGTTGGAATTCAAATAAAATCATGCTACATTTTAAATTGAGGAGAAATAATGAGCTACTGATGGTGATGTTTGGTGTTAGTATTACAAAGCAATAATGTTTTTTCAAAACTCATGAATTTTCCAATAAATGAATACTTGATGATCATAGCATCTGCTGTTAAAATACTCAGTAGGACCTGAGAATCAAAGGGAGAAATACAAGAACACAGAAATAATTTTCCATTAATCCTTACTTCAGTATTTAACGTGCTAAAGTTTAAGTGCCTCTTTTTGCTGTATAAAATGCTCATAACATGATTTAGCATGATGCAGATCTCACCATGAGTAGTAAAATGGAAAGAATAAAAATAGGTCCTAATTCTGCAAGCAGTTATGCACACACAGATCGATCTGAATTACTTGTACATACTAAAATTTGTTGTAATATATAAGGAGCATTCAAAAATTAAGAACTTGAGCGACAGGACAGTTTTTATAAAAAAGTGGTATCACATATCAAAAACGCCAGGCTTAACATCAACAACATGTGCCATGTCTGCAGTGCTTTCAAATTATAAAGAAATGTTTTTACCAGAAGGGTAGTTAGAGTCAGAAGTTCAACTAACACATCCATTGAGAATGAGAATGTAACAGTTTTCTCTAAAAATTTCAATATGTATATTGATTCTCAGTGCATTCTGGAATGTGGATTCAGCTTTTCCGGCTCTGGAAATCTAATGTTCAACACATGGCCACCTGCATTTTTACCATGGTAAAATTTTTGTGCCTTTCCCCAGGGAAAAATAGAGGTATCATAGATGTTTTCTGGTTTACACATGCTATGTAGATTACACCTTAAATACGTGACATGCAATTTAAATCCAGGCAGATTTTTGGCACCGATATTGGTGACTTGAAAGATATACCACAAAGGTAAAGTAATTTATGTGGTAATCACAGTTGTTGGAAATACAGCCTGTTCACTTTGCTGCAGGTCTGCCTCTTCAAATCAGTGCCAGCCAAAAAACCTAACTTCTCAGTACTGACCCACTTAGAGAATGCTGCAGTTCTACCACATTCCTTAATCCTAGGGAAACTGAAGTGGTGAAAGGGACATATAATTCTGCTGTCATTACTGTCAAAACCAGGAAAAAACATCAACATTTCCATAAAGGAAAGAAATAATCTCTCTGAGTTTTTACAGTAAGGACTGAAAAAAAAAGAAGCGGAATAGTGTCACTAAAATGCCCCACCGTGTGCTATTATCACAAAATTCTTCCAATGTTTAATTGGGGACATAAAATTTACATAAGTAATATAAAGCTGTGACTTTTTTTTTAAGGCGGTTCACAAAAACACCCTCATAGAATAATAGAAGAAGATACGGCTTCCATAGTCAAAATACTATAAAAGCCAGTTTCTTAAATATAAATAAAGCATGGAAAAATTAGATAGTTATCCTTAGTGAACTCTGGTGTAGGTTGGAGGAAAATCAGGTTCAATCTGTGGACACTTGCATATTAACATAAACTGAAATACAAGTATCCTGTTGTCAGCTTCAGTTACTCAATTACAAGACATTAGAGAATCTATGAGCTACATGACAAAGGTGAAAATAATGTTCTATGTGTCATAGGCTGTGCAATAAACTGTCCTGTGATGCTGAGTGATTTGACTGATTTATTGATCGAGTGGCATGTGGCTGATCCTGAAACCAGTTCAGTCACATACACATGGTGGCGTTTCAGATGTTCTCAAAGGTATCTGTGTGGGTAGCAAGATATCACCACTGTGCAACATGGTGGTGATGCCGTATGTGCTAGATAGATGGATGAATGTTAACAATATTCACATTCACCAGTATGTTAGTGTAAAAATGAGAGTGAAGTTAACAGATTTCATTGACTGTGATCAGCTGAGAATGAAGTGACAAAAGCAGGCATGAACTGTATTCCAGACACAGAGGAAGGACACCTTCTAGGGAAAGAGGTCCACAAGATCCTACAAAGACCTTACAGAATATTTATACATGTCTTCAAACAATCTTATTGAAGCTGACATGTATGCTGTAGATGCTGGACTTCCACTCATCATTCTCCCAGCTATGTTGAGGAAGGTGGTTGTAGTCTGAGGTCCTAAGTTACATTTATGTTTTAAATCTATCAAGACCTCGAATACAGTCTATCAGTGTTAAGACCCTGGCACAAGTCTACACAGGAAGGGAGCTTTGTTTAACATTTTCTTTTATACCTTTTTTTAGTAAAACCTGTTAACTGTAAAAGTTGGAGTCCAACAAACTAACTTAATGTTTTTCTAACAAATTTACTGCTGATTTAGTCAATGTATATTACTCAGAAAAAATATGCTATTTTCATCATAGTAGTACCCTAAAGATATTCCAAAGACAGTAAAAAGAGTATTTTTCATATTCCTTATTGCATTAAAGGGTTACATAATGTAGCAATGCAATGGAAAATAAATGAAGTTTGTCTGGGAAACACAAGAAAACTGTCCAAGATTTTAAAAGCATATAAGACTAAATTATAGAAGACATATCTAGAAGGTCGAGAAAAGGAAAAAAAAAACCCTTTCCTATGTTTTTAGACTTCACAGGCATGACACAAGGCACTGCTTTTAATAGAGTGATATATTAATCAGCAGGAAATTCATAAAAAGGTATAATAAAAAGTGGCTTAATTACAAAAAGGTATTTGGCAATCAGTATCCTCCATGGCCTTCAGTCCATTTACAGAATGTTTTTGTGTGTACTACTGAAGAGGTTATAAAGCAGTTTCCTAAGGTTTGACTGTTGCTCACCCCAGGTTCCTGTATGTCTTACTGAAGCATCTAGTATAAAGTATTCAGAGAGAGAGGCCATGAGATTAAACGAAATCTCGTTTGACTTGGTATAGTAATTCCTTTGATTTTTTTCTTTTTCAGAAGAGTTAATTAAAGCTAAATGACACAAGAGATTATTGGCATTATAGTTAAACTTGGCAGGTTTTGATAAGACAACAGCCTGAGCTTGTCATATTTATTTCTAATTCTAGTTCATCCAGATATAACCTCAGCAAAGTAAGTTGTGAGTCAGATTTGAATCAAAAGTAGCAGTAGATTTATTGATCTCATTTGTCAATACCTTTGGATAACTCCTGCAAGAACTCTAATTATCTTAGAAAACAAAGTCCTTGCAAATGACAATTGCATGATTGATTAGTTGCCACTCTTACCTTACAGTCTGAAAGCCGAAGCTAAGGACTCTAATTCTGAAGTTCAGCCCTTTGAAAGAGGTCTTTAAATACGGACTGTTGTTTCAGAACAACTCCTGAAGCACCAGAAGTGGAAGAATTTTAGCATTTCCTGTTTGCCATAGAAAGAAATTAATCTCAGAAAGACTGCATTAATGAAGTGCTACACAGTGGTTGACCTGTACTGCTACACCCTGACATGGACTTACAATACGCGACTTTGGACAAGAGAATACTTAATTTCATCCAGTATTTTTTTCTGCGCTATACATATTTTCTGAAGCAGTAGTATAAAGGGAAACAAATCGTTTTGCAGATAAAAAAGAAGGCAAATGATTCTGTACCAAGACCTTGGGGGTCAAGTAAGGCAAAACCAGGTTTCAGAACCACATACCTGTCAAGAAGCTTAGGAGACCATCTGCCACATTCTTTTGTTGTGTGAATACTAAAAGGAAACCAAATCTAGTTACTGGGACTCCATAGAGGTTATCAGGCATACAAGGGGATGCTTGTATGTGTCCCCTCATAAAAGTGCACCAAATTCGTGAGGAATTCCAATATCTTGATCAAGTAAAATATAACTTTACCAGACTGCCATTTTCTAGCACTGTATACAGAGAGCAGGAAAGTTTACACTCAGTGCAATGGTTTTCTGATGAGCCCATTAACTCTCCCAATCTCTAATGAGAAAAGGAAGCACTCTAGAATGTCTGCAAGGCTTATTTCAAGAACCTGGGTAGGCTGGAAGATAAAGATAGAAATGTGGACTTTAATTGGAGGTTTTGCTGAGATGATAGAAGATTAGATCAAGCCACTGATGACAGTGGAAAGTTGAATTCTCAACCGGTCTTGCCATTAACAAGTAATTTTTTGTGCTGTTGACATGATAAGAATAGAAGGCAGACAATGAAGCAGAGTTATTAAATACCTATGGGTGATAGATCAGTTTTCGTTTCTGGTTTTGGGACATAGTTGAGTTCTACTGGGAATAAAGAATACTGAGGAGTAACCTTATGGCATCTTGTAAATCTGCTCAAACATCAAATACAGTAGAGGATAAAATGAATTTTTTCCTCATCTGCTGCACATCTTTTAAAAGGTTCACTCTGCCATGGTAAGAGTTACAACAGAAGATAAAACAATTACTTATTTAATCAGAATCCACTCTTAATATAGTAGCTGCTTTCCATGTCTGTCAAAATATGACAGGAGTCAGCTTCTCTTTATAAATTGAGAAAATGGGATGAGTGCAGTTGTAGAGATTCTGAATTGCCGGCTTTGCTGGAGGAAATGCAGACCCCTCTCTCCCCTCCTGCAACAGAGACTCTTATCACCCCACAGCAAATTATTTCAATGTGGGCCACTGTCAAATGCTTCTGTGTTATCTGCCTCACTTTGCTCAGGGAGGAAGCACACCTCTCCGGGTGTAGGATGCTCCCAGTTGAGACTGAGGTGACAAAACCAGTGGTATAATACTTAGACCAATCCCCAAGTATTTGTGGTGACCCTCAGAGTAACTGCAGACCAGCGCTGCATTTAAGGGTAAGCTCAAAAATTACACAGATACTTCTTAAAATGCTGCCACAGAATTATGTGGTTATTAATTTTAGCTATAGCATTTCTGTGCATAGCCCAGAAATCCTGCTCTCTTTCTTTAATGTTATTTGCTTTATAAAATCAATACCTGTCAAGTTTGGTTTTATGGAAAGTGTATTTTACAGAAACCAACAGGACTATTTTCACCACAAAATAAAGTTTTGTGTATGAAGGGGGAGTATACTTAATTGATAAGGTAAGACTTATGTTCTAGTTGTACTCAGCTCTCTTATAGACAACTTATTAATGAAAAAGTAGGATGCACACAATTAACATTATAAAATGGACATTTGTGGCTTATCCATTTCACCTCTACACTTGATAGCTCTGAACATCTCCCTCTCTCTTAGATCACTGACAAAAAATGGCATTTAATATCTATATAGTGCTTACTATAATTAAAATTTATCTATTTTGCACAAAGAAAAACATTTTTCAGAGTGGAACATTCTTTTCAACTGGAATTTGTATTTTAACATCAATAGTTGTGTTAATGTCTTCAAAGAGTCCCACTTTGTTCAAAAATTAACTGAAAAACTGATTGATGGAAATGGATACTAGATTGTGTCATTCACTTTTTTTTTTTTTTTAACTTAAAAATTCCTAAGGTAGTTTTCTTGACTTATATTTGGGCTGTGGACCTTGCAGGTCATAAATCTCTCCCTTGTTGTATGTGATGCGCAGTGCTCAGTGTACAGGGCTGGGCTTGTGTGGGTGCTGGAGCAAGGTGGGGAACTGATCACAAGAGCTCCAGGCAGCGGGGGAAGGGCAGTGGTGCTCATCGTCTTTAATTAAACCTTCCTAAGAATGAGGGGTAACCAATTCTGCAAGTGCTGTACAATTTGTTTCTTTTTTTTTTTTTTTTTTTTTTTAACTGGTGTAAATCATAGCTTGCTTTCAGGTAAAGCCTGAATTTAGAAAAGAGCTGACATGTAAACTGTGAAGTTTGCGAGCTATAGGAAATCTGTTTTTGGCTCCCTGGCTGTCAGTGCACCACTGTCAGTGGCACAATAAACTGCAGTTTAGCTGCATGTAATCTATTTGCAAACAGCAGCATTACAATCCTTGATTTGTGCGTCCTTTTAATTTCTCCCTCCCCACTGTGCCCCCCTCAGATGCACCAGGCCGTTAGGATTATTAACCTCCACCAGTTTATTAGCCTGGGATTAGCAGTGGCTGCGATGTGAGGAGCCCATGCAGCATAACTGTGTGGCGCCCATCAGGCCAAACTGGGCCTGTGGCCAAAAAACTGTGCCTTTGCCCTTCAAATTCAAAGCTTCTCCTAATCCCTAGAGCTAGAAATTTGCTTCAATTCCGAGTATAAGGTTTAAATGATCTGCGGTGGCAACCCCAGTCCGTGCTTGTTATCAAGTACACAAGTCAGTTGATGGTAGATGGGCTGAGGGGGCTGCCTGAGCCCGAGTGGGCTGTCTCCTCCCTCACACCCACACGAAGCACTGCTGGGCTCACACAAAGCAGGCTTTTTTTCCCCTCAGTCCTTGGAGAGGATGGTGGCACAGAGCTGAGGTTCACATCCACCCTCCTCCCTGTCCTGGGGGCTGAGCTGGGTGGCAGGAGGGAGAGCTGTGGGGCTGGGGTGCTCTGGAAGGTTCCAGAGGGTTCCCCGGCCCCTCTAGCCCCTCCCTGCTCCCTCACGGGGCAGCTGCCAGAGGAACCCACAGGCGGGTGCTGCGCCTGAGGCACCCTGTGGTATGTGGGCCCAGCGTCCATGGGTGAAGCAGCTCTCGTCAACAGGACTGCACCAGCACAGGGCCTGGGATGGCTGCTCTCCAGGAAAGGTGGTCAGGCATCATCCCCTGTGTTTTTTTAACTGTTTTTCCCCGTGATTCACTTGGTCTTGAGTGATGTTGGATGCTCTCATCCTCTACCTGCTTTCCTTCTTTGGCCATTATGAACACAAGGGATGGCATGAGAACAATGCTTTGAATATGTTGCAGAAGCAGCCATTTTGAAGCACGGGACTGTTACCCAGTCGAGTTGTAATGCCTTTTCTTACATGGTGAAAGAAAAGGGAAACAGAAAAAGGTGTCAGCGCGATAGCCCCGTGCCTGGCTGACCTGAAGCAGGAGCAGCAAAGCACTCGCTTTGGCCCTGTGCTACCCATGAAGGATGTTTTAGCCTGGCTCTTCTGGTGTTAAAGCCTTGTCCTCTGAGCAGCCTGGCTGACATGCCCTGAGGAAGCTGCTGGCCAGATCATCTGCAGGGGCTGGGCAATGGTCAGGCACCCCAGCTGAGTTCAAACCTCTGAGCGTTGGAAGCGTGTGGAGAGGGAGAGAAAGAAAAACACTGACCACCCTGGCATGCTGGTAAGGAAAGAAAACACTGGAGGGCTGTTGAAATATTCACAGAGGATTAGCACAAAGTTACTGTGTTTAGCACAGGTGTTTCTGTAGCTGTGATACATTAGGAAAATTTACAATGTTCAATGACTCACACTTTCTCCCATGTAGTGTGGTAGTTTATTTTACTGGGCTAGAGTACAAAGTGAGGAGGAACACCTGCTGGTATTTTGGTTTTCCTGTAATGTCTAAGCTTTGTAAGCTTTTGTTTAATCTAGGTGTGCTGCTTTTTTTTTTTTCCCTTTCTTTCTTCTGAATGCATTAAAATAACACACTTTAACACATAATTTTTACAAGGAAACAGATTTCACCAGAGACATCTACATGTCTGTTCTCTGCCTCTGTGGAATTGCATACCATAAGCTACTATCACTAGGAAATTATAGACCTAGGTCTCAGTACATCTACAATCTTTATTTCCTTTTAGTGGTGCTATTCAATTCAATGAGGGGATCCAAAAAGCAGGAAGAGCTGGTTATTGAGTGCTGATGTGCATGCTGTGCTTTTTGTCTCACTAAGTTTGTCAATCAAGTATTCACTAATATAGCTTAGAAAATGTGCTCGTGTTTTAAAAGTGAAGCTGAACTACGCCTCTATTAGCTCAGTTCATCTTCAAATAAGATAGATTTGGGGATGGCGGTGAAGAAAATAAAATCAGTTGTCTTCCTGCTCTATGATGGAAGAACTATGTGTTGAATTCCTTTGGACTTTGTGTCCACTGCACTTGACATGGCAGTGCATAGGCACAATGGGATAGATGAGCATTTGAAGCTTCCATGCTCAGCCTTCTAGGAAGAGGTTAGATTCTGCAGAGGTTGTTTGCATGTTCTTGAATGCAGAGTGGAAGGATGACCACAACTATTAAGACAGATCTAAAAGCACGTTCTTTTGTGGACATATCTGCAGGTATAGTATTTCTACCATATCATAAATCAGAAAAGAGAGCTAAGTTATCTTGAAAAACAAAAGCTAAAATTTTGGAAAGATTGTGTACCGAGAACTGAGATTAGTTTTTCAAAAGCCTTTGTCTTTACTTGTAGGCATCTAGTTAAATGGCCAAATTTTCAAAACAGATATGTATACCCTGTAGTTTATCAGAAATGTCTGTTCCAACGTCCTATAAAGTTGCACATGGTCCAAACTTGTTCTACTGCAGGAGTATAGCTAAAGAAGATCCTACAGACTTTTATGAATTAGATATTGCGATTAAATGATTATTTAGCTTGTTTCTCATAACAAAATTCTCAGTAAAACATTAAGGACCAAAAGCGAAACTCCATAGAATAGACGCAGAAGCTTAAGATCTTATTATTTGAGAAATAAGCTTAAAAGGAGTAGAGCCGCATTCTTACTCTGCAATAAAATAATTATTCCTCTCTACAAAGGCGGTGATGAGTTTTTTCCCAAAAGCATACAAGTTGGTACACAACCAACTGAAGGTATTCTCTGTTACATGGGCTTTGCTGCTGTGTGAAGGAAGGAAAAACAGATAAAAGGGAACCCAGCTCGATATTCTGTTCCAGTGGAATATTCAGGACTGGCATTTAAGGGAAAAATCAACCAAAATTATTAGAACTTGTCAACTGAACAACTTGTTCTCAAAAACTCTGAACCTCCATAATGTCCTTTTTAAGAATAAAATTGTAATTTATGGGGTTCTATAGCAGTTGTAAGTCCTTGATTTCGTATTTGCAGTTTTCTCTCCTCCTACTTTCCTTGTTAAATCTCTTCCTTATTAAATCACTGTTTATGTTGTAGAAGGAACATAATAAAAATACAGCATTTGTAATGTGGGTGAGTTGCTGTAGCAACATTATCTTTAGAATTCCCTGTACAGTGTACTCGATTTTTCAACTTTTTCCACCTGATACGTGTTGCATGTTTATTTTGAATTGTTTGTTTGGATAAGTTTTGATAAGTTTTAAAACATGGCACCTTCAAAGAAAGGGGAAAGCTTGAAAGAACCTTTATGCTTTGCCATACTTGGATTGTATCTCCTTATTTTCTGAGGAAGACTTTAATTGCAAGGAAGAGCTACCTTTTGTTACATACTCTGTGATCTGCAACATGGAGGTTTCAGTACATCATACATTTTCATGGAGAACATGTTTATAACTCACTAAAGTGGTCTGGAACACGTACTCCACATTCAAAAGTATATCTGTCCCACAGTCAAAGGTGTGATAGCAGGTGCCATACCCAGTTTAATTTAAAACTGATTACTGTGTAAGTGTAGTAGTGCTTTACAGGTGATAAAGCCTAAATTGGATACATACACATGGTGATGTCTTAAGTTTAACTTGATGATTTTTATGTGCCTCTTTTGCTGAAGGACAGTCTTACATTTAGGTTCTTGGGAACCTAAAACTTATGAGATCTCTAGGTCTGATAAGAAGGGTAGCTAAGGACTTGCAGAAGTACATTCCTGGTGGGATTAGGGATTTTATGTTAAATTAGATATCCATGTATTTCCCGTGTCTTCAGATACTTTTCAAAATCAGGCATTTTCTTTTAACTTTCATTCTCTTGAATCAATCAAAGTAGTTAAGGACATTCAGCACCTTATTTTATTAATCTATATGGAAGCTGACCCAGATTTACTGATTCAGTTGCTCTTGATTCATGAAGATCTGAGAGCACTTTGTCTATTGATAGGGCCAGATGCCTAGAGGGGTGTTTTATGGTCTTCTCTAAGTGCATATATAAGAATAGCTTATAGGGTACAGGCAGGCACTTGCATTCAAATGCATTCCACATATGTTCAGTAATCTTACTTCGACAAATAATGCCTTTTATGGAAATAATGCAAATGATGAGAATTTTGTCTATTAAGAGAAAGAAGTTTTCCTTGGGCTTTTTTTGGGGGGGTCTACAAAGCAAGAGAAAAACATAACTGATGCATGCTACATTAAAGGGGAGCAGAGACATACATTAAATTCCTTATGTCTTTTTAATGATGCAATTGTGAATTATATTCTTGTTGCATTTGTAATTAGAGGGCGGAACAGATGGTAAAGGCTTGTTCTAAAGTAATGTGTCTACTAAAATTACTCACATTGCTAAACTGATTGTTGACTATAAGGGGGTTTCTTAGCCACTGAAATATGCCATGTGCTGATACATAATTGATTATGTATGTATGTATATCCATATATATACACAGACACAAATCTATACCTATATTAGTTATATGCTATATATACCTTTAAATGTCATTTATTAGAGTTGTGAAGAAAAATGAAACCTGATTCTATAAAAAGCTTTCCATGTAGGGAGACAAGACTTGCTGTTGTATGGTCATCTATCGTATTGTTTTCTTTATCTCCAATTCAAGCTGGAGCTGAAGTGCAAAGATTAATTTATCATATGAGGTGTTACGATATAGGGCATGACACAGACAGCTACGGCATTTTTGTTACTCTGCAGAAGCTTTATTTTTAGTCGGCACCTTTGATTTATCATCTCTTGTTTATAGGTTTGTCTTATTTCAAGGTCTGGAGATACTTGCATTGGCGACCATTTTTTCATGCCAACTCTAATGTTTTCCAATATAAGGCATGCACTGAACTGATATTATCTAGTAATTCTGGATGTTATGAAGTGATCTCCTGGTACAAAAACCTCCAAGTTTTAGGGAGTTAGGAAAATATGAAAGGCCTGAGAGGAGGTGATCCTGGTTTTTGCAGTTCTTATGAATAAGCTATTTGATGTATAAACCAAAATTATTCTGACAACTTTGTATTGACTTAAAATGGGTTCCGTGCAACATCCCCAAATATATTCAAGGGGTGATGGCTCTTCTCTAACCTCTTTATATCTAAAATATCTGACTCTCTGATTGCTTCCTTGATCTGAAAGCCCAGCCATAATAATGGGTATAAAGGAAGCTACTTAGGGTGTTTCACTGCAAACACCAAACTTCAGTGAATTTCTATATCAGGGTGTGATGCTGTAGTTCAGGCTGTGTGCATGTATATGGTTGCATGTTCTTAAGATCATCTTGGCTCCATACAGAGGGAGTACAGTAGCTGGTATTTCCATCATGCTGCCAATTCCAGCCAGAGATGGAAGACAGGAAAGCCACAAGAAGTGTTGAGCCCATACACTCAGCAGGAGAAATCAGCTCATGGCATTTTTTAAAAACAGGATTTGACAGGCAAATGACTAAATATATGTCTTTAGTGATCCAACATTTCTTCTTAACGAGGCAAGTTGTCATTGACTCTGCTTGTTGTCTATAAATTCTGACTGACTCAATCTTCATAATGTCAGACTGGTCAAAGACATCAGTAAATTGCATGAATAAAACATAATACTTGGTAATCGTCCTTAGCTTTAACATACTGTAATTTCATTTGTTTGATAGTGTTTGTCCAAAATAGCATTTCCTGAATTGGCTTTTACTTTCCTAAAATGGATACCATAACCTCTGTAAACACTTGATCTACTTCAGTATTATGCATTATGAAGTGCCAAAGGCATACCTAGGGAAAGTAAAGCAGGGATGTTGACTTTTTGCATATATAGAACTGGACTAAGTCTTTTGGTAATGTTGTTCATCTTTCTTCTAACATAAGTATAGTGTCTTTCCTAAATTTGACATAGAAAATGGAGTCTACCATCTTTGCTTTTGTGACAGAGAAAGCTGTGCTTGGGAACTGATAAGGAGTAGTTCATATCAACATGTTCTCTTTCAAGAAAGCAAATTAAGCATTTTTCTGTATCTTTGGAGGCTTCAAAACATGAGTTTCATTGCAAATTTCATGGCAAATAAAACAATAAGCACAGTTTGCTGTAAGGAGGGTTGACTCTTGGCTTGGTCTCCCTGAAAGTCTTGAGAGGTAGGCCTGTGTGAACCTCATGAAATTCAACAAGGCCAAGTGCAAGGTCCTGCACATCAGCTGGGGTAATCCCAAGCACAAGTACAGGCTGGGCAGAGAATGGATTGAGAGCAGCTCTGAGGAGAAGGACTTGGAGGTATTGGTTGATGAGAAGTTCAACATGAGCCAGTGATACGTACTTGCGTCCTAGAAAGCCAACTGTATCCTGGGCTGCATCAAAAGCAGCGTGGCCAGCAGATGAAGGGAGGTGATTGTCACCCTCTACTCCGCTTTCATGAGACCCCACCTGGACTACTATGTCCACCTCTGGGGCCCCCAACATAAGAAGGACATGGACCTGTTGGAGCGAGTCCAGTGGAGGGCCATGAAGATGATCAGAGGGCTGGAGCACCTCTGCTATGAAGACAGGCTGAGAGAGTTGGGATTGTTCTGCCTGCAGGCCTACAGGAAAGCTGGAGAGGGACTTTTGGCATGGTTATGTAGTGATAGGATGAAGGGTAATGGCTTTAAACTGGAAGAGGGAAGATTTAGGTTAGGTATTAGGAAGAAATTCTTCACTACAAGGGTGGTGAGGAACTGAAAAAGGTTGCCTAGAGAAATTGTGGATGCCCCATCCCTGGAAGTGTTCAAAGCCAGGTTGGATGGGGCTTTGAGCAACCTGGTCTAGTGGGAGGTGTTCCTGCCCATGGCAGGGGAGTTGAAACTAGATGATCTTTGAGGGCCCTTCCAACTCTAACCATTCTATGATTCTATGACTCAGCCACTGTAGAATTACGTTTTCTTTGCATGTGAATCACATCCCCTACTATGTCCCATTCATAGAAAAGCCAGAAATGAAATGCCAAGAATGCTCCTGGCAATGCATTCTGGCTTTGGGGTTATATCTGGAATCACTCATGCATTGTGCATAATGCAGTACATTCTTGAGGAAATCAAAGTTAATTTCTGTGTTTTGGATTCTTAGTTATTAAAAAAAAAAAAAGAAAGATTATTGTCTGTGAGGCACTAAGTTGATTGACAGCATTTCTTTCTTATCCTTAGACCAAGTCACTCACATACAAATATTTCAAATTACCTCTGCCAGACAAAATTGTTTTGAAGCTGGCATTTTATTTTCTTAGGCTCTTTTTGAGAAGACATTGTCCTAACACGCCTTCTGACAAACTGCCAGGAGGACAATTTTTAACATCGAATGGTGTAGAAAAAGTAGTCATCCTCTAAGATCTGCTGGTAGTTACTTCCTACTGTGCTCTTTACTCTGCAACTGGAATGTTCTTGCTTGCTGTGCACTGAAGTGCTTTACTACAAGGTCCATATCCTCTGATTTCAGAAGTATGCCTCAATGCATTCCTTTCCAGTCAGGCAGAAAAACATGTCAGTCCAACCCCAAAGAAAAGAAATCAAAGCTACATAGATAGCAAACCATGCTTTCTAGCTGAAGGACCTTCAAGCAATGAAAATGTAAAGCACAAGAGCGCTCTGTGTTGATTATATTCGACTCATTTTGCTGGACCAGCAAATACAGAAAGTATCTAATCAAATTCCAGCAGTTCATCTAATATTTGGAAAGAAACATATAATCAGTGCACAACCTGTAGTGAGAAGGAAACATGAAACTAACACTGAAAAAACAGCTTTATTAAAGAGACCTGTTCAGCCAGATGGAATAGCCATCACTTTTTCCTTAAGTGTTTATTTCATACCACTGTAAATTTACCTGTGCCGATTCAGAGTCACCATCTCAGAGTCTCTGGTCAGATTCTTACGGGGTGTAAGTCAATCTAATTCTATTCGTTTGCGTGATTTATACTAAGGATCTGAATCATTAAAAATTAACTCAGCTTGAGGAATACTTCTTTATCTCCACCCAAAATATGGCATATTTTGTCTGGTGAATCATAGACAACAAAATTTAGAAATGCTCAGATAAAAATCTAGAAGATACAATGTAATCAGTTTTCATCTCCTTCTCATCCCCCCAAAAAATAGTTTAAAGTAAGATAAAGTAGAAGTCTTTTTATTCTGGAACAAGTATTTATGATATTTCCACAATATCAGGTATATAGTATCTTCCATTAATTTGGAATCATTTTAAAAGTGCCTAAAAATAATTATCTTACTGCTTTAGCTAGCTTTACACATCTGCCTAGGAGAGCAGATGCTTCTGAGTTTGCAGGACAAGGGATGACTAAAAGGAAAGATCTTTTTTAAAATAAATGGTGTTATCATGCAATCGCATTTACCCTAAGTGCTACTCTTTCACTTTGGGTTTCTAAACTTGATCTATCCAGCAAAGTGTTACACTGGAAAACAATATGTCTATTGCTTCATTACTAAAGTTGTATTAAGTATTATAAGAATCTTTTGATCAGTAATAATAGTGGACTTTGTTCAAAGCTTGGATAAGTTCCTGTGGTTTGACCATTCCAGAGTATTCTACACGGCAGAAAATTAGATCAGGTTAGAGATTAAATAAGTAATTAGTAAATAGAATAAGTAGATCCAAGGTGATGCTCAATGAATCAGAATGGATTCAATGATTGCATGCATCACCCTGATTTACAGGTGTGCTAAATCTGTTTCTGTTCCCTTTTCTGTTCTTGTTTAATAAGCCATGATTTTCATAAGAAATTCAGAACCTCTTAGTTCATCCTTCAGAACAAGTGGTATCTCTAGTTATATGCTGCATAGATCAATTATATCCAAATTTGGTATTTGAAAAATTAAGTTTTGATTTATGTAACTATATATAAAAGAAAACATACAAGCTGATGCTGGTGCACTCATTTGCAAAGCAGAATCCTCCCTCCATTACTTTTGCATTTTCTCCTCTTTTTTCCCTCTCTCTTTTAAAAAATGCTTATCCCTCTCAGTCATGTAGTTAAGTCCAGACTTGCAAACAGGCAAAATCTATATCAGCTCTTTCTGTTGGGGGAGAAGATGAAACAGAAAGCATTTGGCTCTACAATACAGGAGGGATACAGAATAACCCATCAACCTCTTGCCATTTATCACATTTTTAAATCCCAAGCAACAAGGAGAATGATTGATATGCTGAGACACTACTGGGTAAAACTTGCCAGGATATCTAAGGGGCCCTGTTATTGATAGGTCCAA
This sequence comes from Vanellus vanellus, assembly GCF_965231255.1. Taxonomy (NCBI): domain Eukaryota; kingdom Metazoa; phylum Chordata; class Aves; order Charadriiformes; family Charadriidae; genus Vanellus; species Vanellus vanellus. The sequence continues at coordinate 22,049,122 of NC_138913.1, read as the reverse complement.
AGTAGATTGGATCCATCTATCTATTACCTTGGGTGTACTCCCATGTTTAAATAGCCAAAAAGGTTTTTCTGTTTTGTTTTCTACTGAGATTTCCAAGACCCTTTTCAGGCTCATATCTCTCACTTATATAAAAATACTTCAGTTATTCTTCTAACATTATGAAGGATTAACCTTAAACAATATGCCTAGCTGCATACTCTGTACTTCCAATTGCTGAACTGACATCTTTCGCCCACCAGTTGTGTAGAGGGAGTAAAACAGTCTTTGTCTTTAGTCAGAGATATTACCTTTATAATGTTGTAAAGTATTTAATAAAATATGTGTGGACTGAGCCAAAAAGGGACATTGTAGTTTTAGATCTAGTAAGTTGTGTTTGATCAGTGTTGGAGCCTGAGGAGAAATATCATCATTTAATGAAAGGTACTTTCTACGACTCTTTTCTTTTTTATTAAGTGCTGAAGTATAAATGAGAAAAATGTAAACTGAGAAGAATATGGTTAAAGACAAAAGTTACTGCACATCAGTTGGTCTGTGGAAAGTATTCCCTAAGCGGGCCCTTGCAGCAAACACAAAATAATTTGACACAGACTTGCAGGAAAATAAGTGGCATGACAGCAATTTTCTTGCAGATGAAGAGGACGCTTGCAGATAAATCATCACAACTGAGTCAATGTACAGTCAAGTGCTAAGGCATAAAAACTTGGTTTTTAAGGATCTTTTCCCAAAGTTTTCTGTTAATTTTGTCCATCAAAGAAGAGGGCAAGGGGTCCTACACTGAACACTTTCTCCATGCAGTTCAAAAGCAGAGAGAATACAGGTTGGTTGCTTTGTGGTTTTGTTTTTGGTTTTTGTATATAGCGACACACAGAGGATTTCAAAACACATCCATAATTAGCCTACAGTTTTGGTTTCTAGCAGGATTTAGGAATAAGCCAAACATTAGTATATTACCCCTTACTAGCTGGCTAAGCAAGTTGAAGACAGAGACTAGTAGAAGGTTACAGTTTCTCCTGAAAAGATTACCCTGAGTTTACATATTTTCCAAAGATATTGCCTGCTTTGTGATCTGCCTTGCAGTCTCAGTGACAAGATAGAGGACAGGCTGACTTTCCTTTTCTTTTGTTCCACTGCCTCAAATAGAGGAACCCATGAGAGATATAAAGTTGACACCTTTTGGCAAGTATAAATTCCATTGCATTCCTCAACAAGGATGGTCAACAGTTTTAATGATTTTTTTTTCCCTTGTTATCAAAGTATCTTTAAAAAATGCTATTAAGCAGTTTTTCTTTGTGACAAATGCCAAGTCTCCAGTTATTGAAAAAGTGAAAAGTTTGGAAGCAAATAGCAAAAACCCCAACCAACTATCACAAGAGATGAGCTAGTTTTAGACACGCTCAAAAGATTCAAAGCTTTCTTTTTTTTTGTTTGTTGGGTATTTTTTAAAAAAAATCCAGTTCCTGTGTTATCCTGTGATATCTTTTGATCCAAGTTTACTAGGCTGAGGCTTTTTAGCCTCTGTGCAAGGATATCTGAGTTTGCAAACCAGTGGAAGAGGTACCTATGTAAAATTATGTAAATGTACCTATGTATGTATGTACCTATGTAAAATTATTCTACAAAGGAGCCAAGGGAGTGTTTGGTTATTTTAACAAGGTGTGTGCAGAACATTATGCTTTTAAAGAGGTATTCAGCTCATTCCTTTTATAGAAATTTGTATTACCGCCCTACTTTTTTCAAGACAACTAAAATATGAAGAGAGTTATGGGTTTTAAACTGAATTACCCATTTGAAATTCATTGTTCATTCTCTTGTTTAGGACCCATGATAAGTTTATCTTATTTTTATGAGCCACAAAGCATGGAAATCTTACCTGTTTTAACATATTGATGTAAGATGAGTTTTTTAGCATTGGCTCAAGTGATTTTTTCAAGAAGTGGAGCTTAACATCACCTACTGAATTAGGAACATAGACATGAAATTAGGAAGCCTAATCTTTAATCACGTTTCTGATTTAACACATAGTTTTGCTCTCTGCTTGAGTGTCTGTCTCCCAATGCATTAATGTGAGTAATGATATTTATTAAACTCAACATATGGCTTAACCAAAGAAATTTATGAAGTGATATGAAGAGCAAGGAATAGCAGAAAGTTTAAAAGAGGGATGATTAAAACAAGGAAGTTACTGACTCCTAATTTACATCTACAGTGTTTCATGACACAGCACATACACACTGGCACGTAGGATGGGGTTGCATGGCTGAAATTAAAGAATTGAACAAAGATAAATTTATATTTTTTTTAACAGCCCATTCCAGTAGTGTAGTGCGTAACGTAATTGCAATTCTAGAGGCTTAAAAGTGAAGAAAAAACCACTATTGTTAACGTACTCCTAAAATTGTGAAAGAATTTCTGAAATAGTTCTTAAGAACATTATGATATAATTAGTTTTATATTCAAAATGTGTGATTTAGTGTAAATTGGTGGTTAGTCATTGGTCCAAAGAAGATGTTTGCATCTTGTGGGCTTCTGGCCAGTAGAATTAAGAAAAAAAAACAATCTCATTTGGGCAGGTAAAGAGGCAGGGAAGGAAGAAGTGTGATTCTTCTGGTTTACTTTCAAAAGGTTTGCTTTGAAACTGCTCGGATTTCAAATGATAGCTGCAGAACTGGGGAAATGAATTGGAAAGCAAAGTTCGGACTAAGTGATCACATGATAGGTAGAAAAGTCAAAGGTCTGTGATAAATGTAATTTATAACAATGTTTTACAATTTCCCCTGTCACAGCTGATCTAGCCTGTCAGTAACTCATATTGTATTATGTGGGAATGATAACTCCATGCTTAAAGTTGGATTCTACTTTCCTTTCACAACAGGAATTACATCTATTATTTTGTACAAAAGAACAGTGTGTCCACCAAACTAATGTACATGCTCTAACTGCTGAAAAATTGGTTCAAAAATCAACAGATTTGAGTTTTGTGTAATTTTGACCCTTTTTCTGTAAAGCTACACTGTGCTTTCCGTTGTACTGGCAGTGTATTGAGTTCTGCATCAGGAGCACACATGGGGTAAAGAAACAATGGAGCTGCTCTGACAGGTACAAATAAAGCACTGTCACAAACACCTCCATTTCTGAAAATCCAACTCTAGACTAACATGGTTTTTGATTTTGGCTATTGGCTTTTCCATTTTTCTTTACCATGAGAAGAGACTCCTGCTATAATTTTCCTTTTTCCCCACTGAGAAAGCATGAGTGGGGCACGCTGTCGGTAACTATGCTCCTTAAAGATAACCACAGGCAGATTTTAAGGACTGGAATGTGTAATGCTTACCCTTCCCTGATCATCTTGCACTTTGGTGGGAATCCAGGTCTCTTCATCCCCTTTCCTATATTGAAATGTCATCAGTACTCTTAAATATCTTCCAAAAAAAGCCTTTATGTTCTTGCTGTATTTAGTGCTATTCTTAGTGATAATGTCATAAGTCAATGTAGGAATTCCCTTGTACTATTACAGACTGTAGAAAGTTAGCCTTTAGTGCACATTTGACAATATTTTATGGTATATTTTCGGGAAAGTGTAATTTTTCTTTTAATTTACCAAATTACATTCATATAATATGTTTTCAGGCATGATAAATTATAGGTGGCTGAAAAATCTTATTAACTACTCCATGTTCAATGAGGCACATTTAAAAGATTCTGAAAGCTAACGAAAAATAAAGTTTATTTAAAATTTTGTATTAAAAATACTTTAATTGGAAAAGCTATCACGTGTGACTAAATCAATGAGTCAAAATTGTCTATAACTTGAAAAACCCCTTAGCACTGTTTTTCCTAATAAAAATGCTTTCTTGAACAGTGAAGGTTAGACAAAATTACACTGAATGGGAGCAGACAACAGAAACTGGGATTCACGGTGAATGAAATTTAGGAAATTTAGTAAACCAGAAATGTCTACGTGTCTGAAGAACTATGAGCTCACACTGGTAGCCTGCCTGCCTTTCAAACATCAAATACAACTATGTATTTTCAAGGGAAGTTCAAGGGAAGTTGGGAGACATAGGAGGTAAAACTGTGTTTTCTAATGGCCCATAGTTTCTATTGTTTATATTCCTAAGTGAAAAGCAATTATTAGGAATCTGAGTGCAAAAGCATTATGTGCATGACTATTTCCTTATAAATACTGTAATTACTGAAGTTGACTCATTATAAACTACATGATTAAATTATCACAATTTTCAGCAGCACTACTGAACCCTGAGCTATTTAATTCCTAGGTTCCAGGACTCAAGGAGACCTTCATTCCTTGTGTTTATGGTCTCTGACAGTGTTTGGTGGTTCCTACCATGCTTCTGAGCTATCACAGCAATTTGGTGATCTAGTGAGAGAAGATCATCACTGTCACTTTCTTATAATAAAAATCACAATGATATGAAATCCTTACAGAAATCATTGAGAAAATCTCAGTAATCAGAAAGAGGAAAGATAAAAATATCTGCAATAATAGACTAGTATCATCCTGACTTCTAGGTCAAAAGTACAGAATGTTGAATGCCAATTTGATATGCAGTATACTTTCACATAGAGTTATTACACTTTGGTAATAAGGATTTGATAGAGAACTTGCTTGACACATGACCTTTGTGATATACCCTCACCAATAAATCTCTGTTGTTTAATGCTGTGTTTTCCCTTTCCAAGCTTTTATTCTCTCTCTTAACCTCATCGTATTAAAGTTACATCTTTATTTGCTGTAGGAGGTGATCAGCTGTGTAAAAAAAAAAAGCACTTATGTTAACTAAAAATCCCAAACCCAAACACTAGAGGATATTTACTGCATAGTCAAAAAATGATGTGCATTTTTCTGTGATGGCAGTTGAATAATTAGTTATCAGTGACTGAGTAAAACAGTACAATATGTCTCAAACATAACTGGTTGCATGCTGCCAAGGGCAATATATAGATAACATTTTCCTGATCACACAGCTGTAGGAATGTTCTATATATTTCACCTAATTTAGTTGAATTGATTTCTGAGAAACCATATGACTTCCTTAAAGGAAATTAGAAAGGAAAGAATGGTCCAGTGGCTAACATCCTAGTAAACCTGTTGGGGATGGGATTTACTTTGTTGTACAATAATCTGTGTAGGTTGGCTGTGAGGTAAAACAGTACTTTAAAGACTGTGAGGTAGAGAGATACTAGAAAAGGGATGGCTTTGTTATTGAAAAAAGTATATCCCAGAAATGTGTGGGCAACCTCAACTGTTGTTGGCAAAGGCAGCTTTGAAGTGGTTCCAGGGATGTGCAGATCTTTCCAAAGAGAGTAGCTACTGGGGCTGCAGTAGATGGTCCCTCAGGAGCTGAGGGAGGCTTACCTTGCAGCTTCCTCAGCTCAAGGGGTAAAGGAGGCTGTGGGTAGGCAGAGCAGACGACTTGCTGCAAGTTAGAAAAGCAGTGGAAGAAAACTGCCTGTAATTGTTTTGTATAAAGTCCGGGGGCTAGAATCTGTGGAATTTCAGGGATGCAGGCAGAAGAGAGGTTCCCAGGAAGAGGGATGTCTACTAGGCATGTGAAAAGAAAATGGTTTCTGCAAGAATGATTAGGGCCACAAGAGGGCATTACGGGGAGAAAATAGCCTGATAAAGTTTTCTATACATGGCAAGGATAAGCAGAAACCCATTCTCATGTTACTTTTTTTTTGTGAGATCAAGACAGTAATCTCTACTGATTTCATTACTCAAGACAATCGTTTTTTCCAAAGAGTATGAATCCGTGACTTTTTTGTTTTGCATATGACATTGCTATTGCAGATCAATTTTTCCTATGCTGAGTACTAATGAGGATTATTGGAGCATCATCATTCTGCTGTTCATCACAACATTCAGAGGTCTGACAGAGTTTGTCAGAGGTCACATTTAAGAACAGAGGATAAAGTTCTAGTAGAGAATTTGCATAAGTAGCTTAAATCTTTTGTCATATAATTTCTGAAGATTTTGTATTGTTGGTTATTATTATGAGTTCCTGAAGAAATTCACAGATTTCTGTTTCCTGGTCTAAAATTCTTCATCTGCTTCCTAATCCACAGCTGTTGAGTATGTGAATTGCCCACAGGCATTCTCCAGGTTCTTATTCTGAAGTCCTGCCAACTATACTTCCTGTGCTCTTGTGCTCCTTAAACGCTCAGTCCATCTTACTTTGAGAGAACATATATGGAAAATAATTTGGAAATCCCATGGCGATATCTTTATGGAGCTATTTTGTTGCTTTTGCCTATGCTTACAGTGAGTCTTAAGGTTATTGTTGACTTTACAGAAAGACATAATTAAGAGCTCAGCAGATTGTGTGTATCTTGTCTTGTTGGAGCTATTTACTAGGAACTGAAAGTTTGGCTTCTGAAATGGCACTTAGTAGCAACATATACCTTCGCTATTGATGCCAAGGTGCTAATAGTCACAACTGGGAGCTAGAGGTCCTCTATGAGAGCTAGAAGGTCTTAGGGGTATTCAGAAGCCTTAATGACGAAAGCAAGTCATGGGAATGATCTAGAATAAATAGTCCATTTCAGTACTATCTGCAGTCAAATTATTAGATATGCCACACAATGAGCTAAGATGATTGCTGACGTGGGAGTGTAGTATTTTTTGTTTTACAAAGGTCATGTACAGTTTATCTGTGAATTGTGATAACACCTTCACTGAGTAGAATGCTATGGAACCTAGCAGAATGAACTGAGTAACTGTGTCATCACTGGAACAGAAAACGCTAGGGCTCTTAGGGTAGCAAAATTATCTTCATGTTGTTTAAGGTAGTGCTTATTGTTTTGAATTAAATTCTAAAGTTCCATGTGGTGTTTGTACAGTTATCCCATCAATTAACACTATGACTACAATTATATCAGGCTATGAATTTTGTCCACGTGAAACATAATTGTGGGCATTAGAAGAGTCTTTGACTAAAGTGTCTAATATCCCATCTATTATTTCTACAGGGAATGTCAATAAAAATCACTTGCCACTCCCAAGCTCCTGAAAACGAGCATATGTTTAAATACTCTGATCTCTTTGGAGTCTTTGTAAACAATCATGATTTGTCTTCTGTCTCCAGTTTCTCTCATGCAAGTTTGCATTTATGTTCTGTTTTCTATTTTGAGACATTTGAATTAAAACTTACTTTCTTTCATAATTACAAATATTTATTTTGACAAACTGACAAATTTTGCTGGAATTTTGTTCCCAGAGCTATCATTCATCAAGGCACTCAACAACAAAATTATTTGGATTCTGCTTAGTTTCTCTGAATTTTCTTCTTTGGAATTACACAGCGTCTTCATTTACATTCACTTGTCTCCTTATGTTCCTATGTGATTTAAGGGTTTATTGATTATTTTTCTAACTTTTTCCTACTATAATAAAATTAAGTATACATAAGAAACACATGGAAAGCTAGCGAAGTATCTTTTACTTATCACTAGTTACTACAGAAACTTACTGCCTTATAAAGTGACCTTCATAGTATATGGTAGGAGTTTTTTAAGGCTTCTACTAAAGCTCACTTCAACATAGGAGTTATATGATTAGGAGCAGCGTCTCATTACACTCTGGAGGGGAATTCAGTTCAAGTGAAGTGAATAGAAACAAGATGATGTATACAGAGAGCAGCTACGTAGAAAGTTGTCTGTTTTTTGGGTCATGCCCTCTAATTTGGTTCCCTTTACCAAGCAAGCGTGAGCAGGAAAATCAAACATATTATGCAAAAAGACTGTTACCCCTGGATAATGAGGAAAATATCAATTAAAAGGAAATTGTAAAGACTATTCTTTGCAGCAGCAGCTGGAGATGAGTGTCTCAAAACAACTGCCCTTTCTGATATGCTGAACACTTAATTGTAATCTTCTACTGGTAAGAGCAAATGTGCCCCACCCCTCACACCAAGGTTCCTGAATCTCCTCCGTACCCTGCTTCTTCATGCTAGTCAAGAAGGACTTCATCTTGAAATACTGGTCTCATTCCTGCTGAAGAGTTGAAATCCCCTGTTTTCTTCAGGTGCTGCTGGCTGCAGGTTTGCCTCTCCTTCCTGTCCTGATAAGGTAAGAAATGTTCCAGGTTTCCCAGACGCTCCTTATCTCTTTGAAAAGCCTCAAGATCAAAAGAGCATATTTTAGTCAGGAAGACTACAAAAGAAACAGCATGAACTGAGGATGGGTTTTAAAGGAAATATGCTTGGCTGACATTCTGAAGTGTTATTTGAATATCTTTTCTTTTGCATGCAGGGTATGCATGTGAAATATGAGTCTGGCATTCAGGACACTAGAAACAGAGGAATTAGAAGAATGTGGGAAACTCTCAGATTTTAGTTTGGGGACATATAAAAAACGAACGGTAGAAAATCAGGTAAATAGGAGGAATGTTTAAGAGATTTACAAGCCAACTTTATAACACTTGATATATGTTTACATTCACTCTCTGTTTAGCTCTTGTGCATAGCAGTAAGGTCTAAAACAGTTGCATGTTAAAGCAATTCAAATTTATTAAGACTTGGGGATCATCTCTGTATGGATGCTCTTGAATGAAAGTTGCAAAAGCTTAAGGAACAGAGAATTAAATTCAAAGCACAGATGAACTTAATTGTGACACACGTCATAAACAGTCCTGGGAATTTAGAATGGCATGGGCCGCATTGTGTCCTTGTGTGAATGAATTAAGAACCGATCCTATTCTGAAGTTTGGTGAATGGAATTCTTGGAACAGCAGTTGAAAACCTGCATGTTATTTGGATACACTAAATTGATGGGGAATATTTTTCCTTAATTGATTAATTTTACTTTTCTTCTCTTTTTCAAACTTTAAAGTTCCCTGAGGCAGGTTGCTACTTTTTTTTTTTTTTCTTTTCCTCTTCTCTTTTGCACAAAGGATGTAGATGAAAAGCCATAAGCTAGCCTTATTAAAAGAATATCTGTAGAGCCATTTTCTAAAAAAGGATATTGTATTTCAGCTGTGGAATTTGAAGAGCTCTGGCTAAAGCTGTATTCCAGAGAGGCCTTGTGAGACAGTTAGGTAGAAACCTGTGCTTATAGTTAATCATGTTCAACAGCTATACAATCCAAATGAAAAAAAACCTGCATTTAACTGAGTGTCTGAATACCAACTCTGCTTCCCTTAGCCTGAGCGTTTCCTCTTCTCTCAGGATAGTGGCTACCTCCTCTATTTTTCATGTTGACTTGGTCCATTTGCTTGTGAATGTTTAATATTGATCACCTTTGTCCTTCACTCTGGGATGCCTGCCAAACACCTTATGCCAGCTATTATAGGATTAGATATATTTTGTCTATCTGGAAGAAGATCTTTCAGTCTCTGTTGTTCCCTGGTGTCCAGCTTACAAGGGTTGCTTTAAAATACTTTGCTCGGGGCCAAATCACCCCTGCTAATAACAAAACTTACAAGAAGGCCACCAGCAGGGCAGGAATTTTTGTGTGGTTGAGAGAGATGAATATTATAAACATCATCTACCCAAGAAACAGAGAGTAGGTTGCCAGCCTTACAGTGCCATGGAATAGCAAGCATCCTATTAACAGTCACCCTTAGTTTCTTTGCAGCCTCACCATTTACCTTACATATGTTATGGTGATATATTTAACATTTCCTTAGCCTATCAATTACATTCCTCTATCCTTTGTGGAAGGATTGTACCGTAGAAATACCAGATACAGTACCACTGTTAGCTCAGTCACCCTGTTATTTCACAGCAATGCCTCAAGAAATATTAGTGCCATCTGGGACACCTACTCACATCCAGGCCTTTCCATGCTCGCTTGAAACCCTTCTAGTGGGTCCCTGAGCTGGATGGATCTGGTCTGGACTGATCTGTTCATCCTGCTGGAAAAAACATGGCAAGGATATTATTCTAATTCTTCAGCCTGATAAGAGTCTTACATACTCCCCCATTTTCACAGATGAGTAGCCATGTAATCAGCCTGTTCAAGTTATGGCTGGAACTTCCAGTCTTTGGGCCAATAGGTAGAAATAGACTACACTACACTACACTACTACTCTCCAACATAAGAGCATTGGCTCTCAGCCAATGTCTAGAAGACAACGTTACAGTCTTGCGTAAGCACTTAGCTGCTACTCCGTCCCATAAAAGTTGAGGTATTTAAAGCATGGACAGTTCTTATTGTAATTAAAGGCCTCATTGTGGCAATTGTCTGCTATATGCAGTATCTTGCTTCATAAATGCAATAAGCTCTATTTCTGTATCCTGGCACAGAGCTGTCAGAAATATTTATTTTTATTTATAGCCAGAAGATCACGTGCAATGGATTAAAGGCATCTTTGCGTCTTTCTTGTAATAGCAGTGGCTCATTGAACATGAGGATTGAAATGAGAATGTTAGAGTACTTTTAAATATTGAACTGAGCAAATAGCTTCAAACCTTTCTGTCACTTAAGGAATTAACATATGATAACACCTACTACCAAAACCATGTTGCAGTTCTGGTTGGCACTACCCCTCACAGCCAGATGGACCTTAGAGCAAAATTGTACCTGATGTTCCAGTCAAATCCTTGGGCTGGAGAGCTGTTCAGGCAACAAAAAAATACCAGACTGAAAGATTACAAGAACAATACCTTACACTGTAGGTGTTGCATACCTTTATTAAAGGAGCCTGATTTTTACCCTGAAATTTTCTAATTTTTCTTGTAGATGTTTTTGCTTGTGCTCTCATCTTTTATGGCCCCTGTAATGTTTCAGCAACGTGGAGCTCAGCATAGGCTGACCAGCAGAAAACATGCTTGTGGCCACAGGCAGCACAAGCTGAAGACAGTGCTGTAACAGCATTGCTATTCCTAGGTACTCCCTTATCAAGGACAGCTAGAGCTCTTCCAAGCAAAGCAGCAATGACACCCTGAAGCAGAGGCACAGGCATGTGCAGAGAGATGAATGAATGTGTACCTGCTTCCTTTCCCTATCTCCATTCTCTTCTACTACCCACCTCCCATAAACTGCTGCATCATTTCTAGGTTCAAGCACAGTATAATACGTTTACCTTCTGAGGTCCCCAGAGAGCCAGTCAAGAAATAAGACATCAATGTTCTTCACAAAGCTAGTTATTACGATATCTTTGTAGCCTTATTCTAAGTGGTTATAAATGAATGTTGTACCACTGAAGCTGGTTTTCATGTCCTGAAAATCTGACACAGATTATTTTCGCTATTAATTTTTCTTTCTTAGCCACTTTCCTTCCAGAATTATGTAAAACATTGCAATCCTACTGAAATGGTCTGAGCCTGAAGCTGCTCCCAGCGACTTATAAATGTTTCTGACTCACTGTGCTCAGACTTTGAAAAACAAAAATAATCTGAAAAAAACCCTCTTTCTGGAAGTTTCTTATTGCAGACTTTAATAGCAGGGGGTTTTTATTGTGTTTTTTTTTTTTGTGTTTGGTTTGTTTTTTTTTTAAATAGTATTGAATTTCTTCTATAGTACTTAAGGTTAAAAAAAAATCAGTTTTGTTTAAATGTTCCTTGATAGAAATTATTTTCTTCCCTTTCTTTCTTTTTGTGTTTTTTTTTTCCCTTTTCTATTCCTAATAATCTATTCTACCCTTCTGACCTCTTATTTTAGTCACCTATTATACCATATATTAATTTTTGATCTTTTTAGGTCAAAAGTTTTGTTCTGTTTTCTTGATTTCTTTCTTTATTTTTAAAGATTCATTTCTTTTTCTGTTAATTTGTAGACACATCCTTTCTAAGTTTTGCATCCCTTTAATTTTTCTTTCCATTTCATTATTTGTGGACCTCTGTATCTCTTCGCCAGGATGTCAAATAGGTATCTAAACATTTATATACCATTATCTCTGTAAATATTTACTCATTTTATAACAATGAATGAATTACTCATTCCACTTCCTCACTTCCTCTCTGGAAGGTATGGCCTTAATTCATTGGATGTAAGGAATACAGCACAGAGTGTGTTTTGATCAAGACTACCAAACAGTTATTTCTTAAGACAAGTGTATATATATATATCTCCAGAGATATATACACATATATCTCCAGAGTATATTCAGAATCTAGGAGATGAATAAGTTTCTAGGGAATAAGATAGTGTGTGAATGTTATCTTTACTACATTAACTACTCGGTGTTATTGCCTATGTGCATATTCTTCTGTTTCAGTACTGTATTGTAAATATCAGGGGGCTTATACCTTTTCATTTCTTTCATCATTGGCATTTACTAGGGAATAGCAGGAACATTAGAAGGTCACTCAACAGCTTACCTCATGATAATTGTCCATGTGTATGTTTAAATGTGCCTTCAAATCAGCTCCACTGTGAATTCATATTCAGAAAAAAAACTCTTCTAAAGTCCTCACATATTTAAACTGAGCTAAACAACTTGCATGTGCCTTTGCTCTGTGCGTCAGTGCTGCAAATGAATACTTAAAGATAATTCTCTCATATTCCTTGTATTTATTAACATGCGCATGTGTGTATATACTCTAGTGTCTGTAGCCTATTCTGTATACTCTTCAGCCTGTAACAAAATGAACCTGAAAAGAGAATCAAGCATACATGTCTGCATCCCCATTTGCAAAGTTTTATTAAACTGCTTGCTGAATTCAGGTGCCTATAACAGCACTGTGGAAGAAGACAATAGAATATAATGGCATCTACCTGTGTTAGTGGCTTTTGTTAGGTGCCATTTGGAAGCTCAGAATGTGCTTTCCATAAAAACATACACTTCTTTTTTGAGCCCTGGGGTGCCAAGAAATAGGAGAATATCAACTATTGAACTCTCTCTGTGTGGAAAATTTTACTTTGGTTTGTAACTAAGTCATTATCACTACTGGGTACTAGTAGATGTATCTTGAAAAATAAACTTCCCCACTGGAGATGAAGTAGTAACATAAATATTTTGTATCTGTTTTACATTAAAAAGGCTTAAATATGGTGGCCTTGTGAAGCTGAAAAATGAGTTGAAATGTTATACATTTATGGAGCTCACTTATGGATTAAGAAATTGTTTTAAGCCTATTGCAGTCAACAGGGAAAAAGTTTGATTTCATTGGCCTAGGACCAGTCCCAAAGTAAAGGAAGAATAAACTCTTTTGTGTTAAGTGTTAGCTATAGTGGCAATCTATTCCTTCTCAACAGGATAAAAATATATAGTGTAATTAAATGCATAAAACCAGTGCTTTTAAATTCAGCATGGGCGGGAAGGCAAGACATGCAACACACCCCATGAATTTTGGAGAGTTACAGTCCATATTTACAATATCAAGGACCAATAGGAGTGAATCTGTAGAGCAAAATGGTATGTGTAATCTGCAGATGAAAATTGTTTATGAGGAGACCTATGGTTTGTTGTGCAATCTTGGTTGGCCATGGTACAGTCTGTGATACACACATATGACTTCACATGAATTTCTCAGTGGTAACATAGCCAAAAGCAATATAAACCTAGAAATCACGGAGAAGATCAGTATTTTTGATGGATATAGAGAGAGTAAAGTGATCTTACCTTTGTTGTACTTGCTTTACCAAGAGGCTGGCCACTACTCTTTCCCAAGTATGTGAGTGAAATTGAGCATTTAATAAAACACTAATTAAAGTAAATACTGTAAAAGCATTAACCTCCATAAGGTGTTTAAATTAAATTCCTGAGTACTTTGGCACAGTTCCAGCTTTCAATAAGTTCCGATCTAACTGTATCAGATCACCAATTCAAAGGCTCTGATTTTAGTTTATAAAATATTCCCGTTAATAATGATACCTTAGACATCCATTAAGTCTGGAACATTAATTTTATGGAAAACTTCCAATACAACTCCATTAGATATTTTTTTATTATTTTTTTAAGCTAAATTAGCAGTATAGGCTTTTAACATATGTCATAAATAGCTATATTTAATGGAAAGATTACCCAAATTAAAACCAGACCAAAATAGAAAATACAGCTCCCTCTGTTTAAGTCATGACCTTCAGAATCCACTTAAAAATTACCAGCTAAATGAAGCCATGAGTGTTTCAAACTCCCAGTTACTTGATTGTGGTGTGGGCTGGGAAAATAGAGAATGACCTATGAAACACTGATGTGCTTTTTCCTTTTCTGGTGGGTGAAATCCATTAGTTACACAGACTGATACAATACTTTTGAAAATACATTTGTAATATAAATGTGTAGTGTATGACACTAGCGATTTAAAATACCATGAAAGTCTATACAGCATTCAGATACTCTATCTTTGATCTTCAGTTTTCATATTTAGATCATGTATAAGATGATTTCCCAAATAGAATGATTTCCCAAATGAAAAACTGTAAGCTATTGAGCTTACCTGTCCTTTTCACCAGTTGCTGTTGTGCAAGTCACATTCGACCAGTTGCAACAAACAAGGAGGAGGAGTATTGTACCTGCAAATTTGATTTGAATCAGCTACTGGAGAACAGGAAAAAGATCCAAATTAGTGTTCACCGAGGAAAAGCCCAGGGGATCTCAGACGTCACATGCTTTATCTGGCATAAGCTAGCTGGCCCAGCAGCAGGCACATGACCATCAGTCAACTGGTAGCAGAGCTTCAGACTACATGGGTTTCTCTTGCTCACTATAAATGTTATGGGATATGGAGGATGCTGGAGTTACCACAGCGGTGGACTTAATGAAGCAAAGGACACAAATCCGCAGGAAATCAGACTCCAGTCTCCCATCTCCACTCATTATCCCATTTGAACCACTTGGGATTTTTCTGTTAAAGGTGCATCCAGAATGAAGGCATTCAAAACAACCTGAAATGTTTTAATTCTGTCAGGTTGAGACAGTGTTAAGTTTTCACCAGCTAATATTGTACATTTACAGAACTAATGTCATTAAATTAAATTCCTTCAAACTGGACTTCTTTATTAGATCTCAGTGAGTTTGAAAGTTTAACCCAAAAATAGAATATTTTCATTTCATATGTATGTGTAACAGAAATTCCAGTTAGAATTTTCCTTATAACCTGAATAAATCAAGAAATGTAAAATAACCCAAACCATGTGACATATTTTAATGTACAAAGGAGATGGGGCAGAATTAACATTGAACTTTCTGCTTTATCTCTGCATTTACTAGCTTCCAAGAACTAGCTTTTAGTGATGATGTGCTCTCAGCTGTTGCTTGTTCGTTTTTTCAGTCATAAGCTTCTAGTAATGCTGTTAAGATATAGAATTTTTTCTTTTTGCATAATGAAACATTTTTGTATATGACACATTATGCTTTTTTTCCTTTTGAAAAAAAAAAAAAAAAAAACAAACCAAAAAATGATAATTCTGATCCCTGTCCCTTACCTGTTGTCAATGCTTTCAATGCTTTGATGTGGAGGGAGACAAGTACTGAAGCCACGGTATCCATGCAGTTTTGGAGATATTTATCATTTTTTGTGTGTGTTTTGAGGAGGACCAAGAGTCACTGTTGTTGAGTGCAAAGCAAAAGTAACAATAATATTCACTCGATTACAGTTCCTCCTAACACAAGTAATAATTAAAACACAGTGGCTCTTCCTGGGTTGAGTCTCTTAGTCTTCTGTTCATTCAGCTGTATATTTCACAAGACTGGCATCAATAATACTCCTTAAGAAAAAAGTCTCCATGGAAATGTATCCTCCCCATTTCAAAATACTGCAACAAAATAAAGAGTTGCTTTCTTTGAAGTATGGGTTCCTTGAAGGGATATCTCTACCATACAGGGATTTGTATTAAAGTAAGCCATTGAGGTGATCTACTTAAATTTATAAGCCCCACACTCTGAAGATGGGCAGCCAAATTCTGCTAAAAATTGCATAAAAAATTGGTTTGTTCTGTCTAAATTCCATGAACATAGCCATACTTTGTGCTTTGCATTAATGGATAATCAAGATACACAAATTCAAGAATCCACTCGCTTGGGAATTTTCAGTGTTTAGCACTGTTTTTCTCTTTGTATGGAAGGTGATTTATTTTTGCCACAGAATAGGTCATTTCCTTCACCCAGATCACAGACAGAAGACAACTCTTACACACCTATAATTCTTAAGATCAGAAAAGGGTTGAGAATACTGCTTCTCCCTCATACAAATGCAGACTGAGCAGAAGGCTCTTTACAGGATTAGAGTCTTGAATGTGGTAAAAAAGCCCCCTGGTTTTAGTAGGCAACATGAGTTAACATTAAATACTATACGTAATAATTTGAAACCCTTAAGCAAGGTTTGTAAACATGCAGGGAATGTATTACTTTTATTAGCGTAAATATCTGTAAGGTGTAAACGCTAATTTGAAAAATCACGTTCACTTAAAATAGTGATACTACATGACCGTAGTTCTGACTGCTCCTGTGTACAGTGGCTTATTTAACCCTTCCATGGTTCAAATAAACTATTCAGAAATATGGCAGTAAAGTCTACACTTTTAAACTTTACTAGAACAAAAACCAGGTTTCTCACAGGCATTAGATAAAGTTTCTGGCTAACCCTTCAACTCATAAGAAAGGTAAATGTGTTGTCCAGATAGCTGACTTCCTGTATTTGGTGATTTTAAACAATGGGGAAAAAAATTTGTGCAGAACTCACCTTATCTGTTCAAACTGTTATGCCTATTAGGATTGTTCTTTCTAATTTTTTTTTCTGATTTACTGCAATTACCTATAATTTGTCAATTGCTTTGAAGTTTGGTGGAAGAAATATACAAAGCAGATTTTTGAACTAAACAAACAAACTTTTAGGCAACTATGGTGAGCTTTCCTACTGCTGGGGTTGAAACATTTAACGAATTAACTAATGAAAGTATGAGAGTCAGATTTGACCTTGGCTTTGCAGTTGTATTTAGCACAGGAGAAACAGGTTTTTTGCATTTTAAGTATATTTGTTGTCACAACATTTCTGAGAAAGTAACACTATTATTCTCATTGAAATAGGAAAAAAACAGAGGTTCAGTGAAATGTCAGCATTTAAGTCACTTTGAGGTTGTCCTGAGAAGTGCATCCCAGTTTACTCAGGACAGGGGAGTTGTCTGACTACTTATGATTTGCCCAGGACTTTCAGACATTCTGTGTACGCATTCCTGCATACCTAAAAGCATAGATTAATTTTTATCTAAAAAAATAATTTATAGATCTTCTCTAAGTAATTCCTTTTCACAGTTAACCAAAATTCCAGTGTCTTTTTGGATGCATACACATGTTTTTCTTGTCAATAAAAGAGAGACTTGACCTATACGAGAAAATAACTCTTCAACATTAAAACATCATGGTGTATCTTAGTAATCCTAGCATTGCCTGAAATTTCTCTAACCTAAAGTTTTTGATTTTATTTCAACAGGAGGCTTGATCTAGGTCTCAGTAGAATTAATAGTATTTCTGCCAACTTAAACAGGAGCAGAGTCAGGGCCAAGGTCAACAATACTAATTTGCTTTAGCTTCAGCAGAGTTCTTCCTTTTTCAAGAGCAAATCATCACTCTACCTTGCATGAAATTTAATAACTGTGTATAAAGCTTGAAAAGTTACAGTCTCTCCTAAGGAACTGGGAGCATCTAATTGGGGCGGTGTGCATGTCCTGTCCTCAGACAGAGTTCAAGGTCATCTTAGATAGCCTTTATTTCTCTGCGGATGGGATTGGGCACTTCTTTGGGCTAGAACTTGATACAGAGTATTTTGTCACCACCTTTTCCTTTGAGGAGTAGTACAACATTTTTGGCCTATCCACAAAATCTTCAGTAGCTGGTTTGCATTTTTCTTCATATAATTACCTAGATAAGATATATTGCAGAACAGAAATTACAAAAAAAATTTCTTGCCAAACTTCCAGATTTGGTTCAGGTTCATTCTGTCTGTCTGGCTGTCTCTCTCTTTTTTTCCTCCAGCTTTACTTTGGGCACTGTCTGCCTTTTGGCAGACTCAGAGTTTCATAAAACAGTACCTTCAGCACATCAGTACAAAAATGAGAGCAAGCTGATGACAGATATTCTTTCCCAGTGCTTCAAATTTCAAGGTCCTGGTTTGTTAATTTTTGATTTTTTTTTCTTGTACTTTATGTGTCTCTTTGGTCACTAGTACAGAAAATTACTGGTACCACAGCTTTTTGATATTAGGAGAACACCAAAGAATAAGGCTAAGGCAAGACCAAGCCGTCTAATGCTTAAATGGGGATAAAAGCAGTAATTATCGCATCAGTTAGTAAATACAAGGAACATATTTTAAGGCCATGGAAATTCCTGAAGTTAACAGACTGCAAAGCAGTAGAGATAACCCATTCAGCTTTCAGAATCGGCCAGTGGTTTACCTTGCTACAATGATGGAATTTATCTCAGATGTTTTTTCAAAGAATTTTCTGAGAGAAGCAAGCAATTAGGAGTTGAGAAAATTCCAATTATTAACAATGTCACTTTTTTCATCCTGTCAATGAGACTGGGAAAGAGAACCTAAATATGCATATTGGGGATGAGCTTGTATGTGTAGGAGAAGATACTTGTAGCTGTAACAAATACACTTTATCTTCTCACCAAATTATCATCATTCTCAAGGGACAATAGTAAAGGATCAGAAAGAGCATTTCTTTCTTTTTACACTGTGCAAGAATTTTGTTAAAATATTGAAAAAATACACCTTAAGAGTCAAACATGATGTTATATTAAATGTTTTAATATGTGGTCATATGTACTTTTATAACTGTAAGTGTAAAATATTATTTTCATAGTTTATGTCAGTTGACAACTATGTCATCGTTTCCTGATTGAAAATCAGTGAAATTTAAGTTCCTAAGTTAGTTAGATGCTTCTGAAATGTTCTGCTTTTCACAGTATATTATTAGGAACAACATTTAAAAGAGATGACTGGAAAGATCTGTAATGCCAATATCTTTGGCTAAAGATAATGAGCCCTGAAGTAGTTATGAAAAAAAGCCAAGAAGCCAGAAGGGAAAAAAAAAATACAACAGGACAGCCAAGAGGGAGAAAATGTAGATATCAAACAAAACGTCTGGCAACATGCCCAAGCAAAATTTTCCATACATATCAAGGTCAGACATCACAAGTTTTTCTGAGGATAAATCCTGTATATGAAACAGGAGATATCTAAACAAGCCACAAAAGAGACTTGCTCTCCCTTTCCTGATGATATTGTGAATATTAATTAGAACATTTGGACAGTGATTGAGGCAGCGTATGCCAAATAGGTAGTCACAGACAATGAATAATACTGGGATTGGCAAATGTGAGCTGCAGTCAGCAAACTCATCACAGTCACCCAAGAGGACTCTGATGAACTATGAAAAGAAAAAAGCACCATGTGACCAGAGAGGTATTGCTGTTCCATGTAAGGCAGTCCTGGGCAAAAGCCTAATAAGTAGTAAAACAAATTTTTCCTGGGGTAGGAAAATCAGATCAGCTGCCTTATGCTCCCTGCTAGACATCTTGCTTTATATATTCTGTTATATTTATGTGTGGAATTACAAATTTATTTTAAATATAATTGCTAGTGTAAAAGTTACAGAGATGCCACAGAAAGTGACAGATTGATAAGTATTCTGTGAATTGGCTGTATTCATGTGAGGCATCCTTTTTGATTAGTCATGTGTGTGTTTAACCTTTCATTCTCTTCTTTTTTTCTAAAATAAAAATCTGAGAGTTAATATGGATTTCATACTGTCCCTGCCTTTAAGATTGCCATTCCTTGAAAAATGACAGGAAATGAACCTTTTGTATTGCATACCGATTCTTTCCACCTCGTCCCGAAATTTGTGGTACCACTCAGAACCTCCTCCTTTAAAGTACTTCCACAAAGAGTCACTGCAAAGGTTGGAATCAGTACATGAAGTACAGATGGGAGAACTTGTATGAATAAGCTAGGGAACAAGGCAAACAGTGGTTTATGCTGCCAACCAGCAGTAACTATTTATAAGGGCTGGGAAGTATTGAAATTGTTGTAAAAGTGGTTCATCTTAACATTTATAGCCTAGCAACCAGTTTATAGAGACCTGATTTGATTATAGTTTGCCTGAAGTAAGCAATCATTCAGTAGGATTAAACTGGATTATTGAATTAAACAATATACAAACTGCTCTCCTCTTTGGTCTCCTTCATTATCCCTTTGAATCCTCTGTGAGTTCCCTCTGAGGTTCTCCAGTGTGCTTTGCTTTTCTTATTCTTCCCTTTTTCTAGCATAATCTAATTCATGTAAATCATTTCCATTCTGACTCTCCAAGTCTGAATGTTTGGGAGTCTCTGACAGTCTGAATGCTTATTTAAACCTCCTAAAATTTTAGTTATCTCAGAACATTTTAATTCCATCTTTCCTGAATGTCTCAGAAGACCAATTGACTTCAGTGATAAAAACACACACATAAAAACAATATTTCAAAGTATCTCTTGATTTGTGACTAGGAATTTCACTCTTTCAGGTGCAAAGAGGATATTAGCATATGTTGCTGTTAGATAGGTAATAGAAGGCATGCTTTGTTTTGTAGAGGCAGCTTCACATAAGGTCAATAAGTAAACAGTCATCTTGATATGATAGAGAAATCTGAATTTAGATATGTCATAACTTAAAGTAACTTACATATGCTTTGTGAAGTTAGAAAGCAGTTTATGGTTCTGAAAGATTCCCACTAAATGTTGTTAGGGGGATGGGTGGGTTCTTGCACAGCTGAAGAGCAGAATGCAACTTTGGGGAGCACTGTAAATAAAACCTACACAAATTCTACTGGTGGTAAAGACTGAATTATGCAAATGATCAGAGAGTGTGAAAATCTGTTTGCACTAAATTACTACTGGATCTCACTGTTTAAGTATCAGTCATCAGTTTGTTGCCTGCTGGAAAAACTATCTTGATAAATGCAATACTTATACCTTCTTTAGCCCTTGAAGTTATGTGAAATGTTTAACCAAAGCACAGAAATCATAAACACAGCTACAGGACCAGCCTTTTCTGGTTTATACAAAGACTGATGCATAAAAGAACAGCCACAAATAGACCTGCAATACTTTTAGGACATCGCTCCAGTACTTGCCCTTATTTTCTTAAGTGTTATCTGTGTTCAAGAACTCTTTCCAGTAATGAAGGAGTTAACCCAAGTTACAATTAAAGACTGGTGGAGAATTGGCCCAGCTGTAGAATATTAAAGATGAGGATGAGGGGAGGTAAGTTTCTCTTAGGGAAACAAGGTTGAAAAGAGCAGAATCACTGTGGTCTGGTTTCAGGAAAAAACAGAAAAACTTTTGGTTTCTGAAGGACAATCACAGGCTGGAGGTAAGTTGGAATATTGAGAAGGATTGGGTATCTGCTTTGAGGGCAAGGGTTTGTGTTATGTGGCCATTGGAAGAGAGTTTTGGCAGCTGTTTTGTTGAATAAGCTCATTTGTTTGCAGTTTGAGTCTATGTTGCTTTTCAGGATAGCGTAAAAATAAGATTGCCCTTGAAGACTTCTACTGTGGCATTTATAGGCTCTGGAAGAGTAGTTAATTGCATGTGTACAAAATTGCATGGATACCATATATATGCAAAAAGTCTGATGCTGAATATATTGCACCTATTATCAATGTAGAAGTGGCGGGTTTCTGAGTTATCTAAGAGTGCCCTGGTGTTCAAAATATAAACTTGGAAATTGAAACTATTTATGGCCTTCGTAGTTGTGCTGAGCATCCTGAGGGAAAAGTAGGTGCTTTAGAAATCCTTAAAATCTGTAAAGGATCCCTAAAGGATCAGATGTAAACTAAGAGCTTTAAAGTCAGCTGTACTTAAGAAGCAAAGGTTTGAGGATAGCTAGATAGCATTTTTTGGTTTTGTTTTAGGAAAAAGATTTCTTTTTTTAGGTGTAATTTTAAAAAGAAAATGTGAACTTGCCACTGTTGTGTTTGCTGCCTGTTGAGCTCAGACCTGTTCCTTGTTTGCTTGTGTGAGACTTTCCCGGACCTGTTAACTCTTGGAAGCCTTGACTCCTCCTCCTCTGATAACAGCTGGCTTTCTGTTCCCTCCTTTGTTTTGGCAATAGTTGTTTTAAAAGTTAAACTGTTGTATAAAATTTTGAAATGTAAAATACTTTTTGTCAAAATTTTTCTAATGGGTTTTAATTGTAGATTTTTTTTTTTCTGTTCCTGTGTGCATCGATACCTTATGCTGTAACTTGCAGGACTGAAGGAGTCCTGGTTACAAACAATCGAATGAATTATTAAAAGGTTAATATTTCCTTTCTGAATATGTTACACGGCCAGAGCTTGTGTCCTTGTGATTGTGATTTTCATCCTTGGGTTTAGAATGGTACACTTGTGCATTTGACCTTAGAACTAGATTGGCTCATGATTCAGTAGAGATCCCTAAGCTAGCTGAGGTATTGGTAAAAACAACTGCACTAGTGTAGTGCTACACCTCTAGTACTGAGCTATGTTACAGTTGGCTTCTTCCAAATAACAGGTTGTCTAGCTTAGGTATACTTGCATGGCAGTGCGTGCTTTCTTTTAGGTAGATTTTTAAGACCGTATGTCAAGAGTGCAGTGAATAAGTCTATTTACAATAGAGAGGTATAGTCATTTATTTGGACAACTTTTATCTTATGGTGAAGCTGAGAGACAGATATAATTTTCTATAGTGACTAGGTTCAAGATAAAGGCTCTGTTACTAATATTCTCTAGTCCAGGTGTCCTACTGGGAGATCAGGCTACCTGTTTCTCAGAAATGTTGAACAACTCCTTAACTAATCAGACCTTATCCTCTAAAGCTTAAAATTTAATTTCTGAACTCTTGCTAGCTTCTGTAGCACGTCTCTTTGGTATGTTACTCATGTATGTATGAAATGGGAAAGGGAGCAAGTAGGCATAGTAACAGTAGTGTTTTCTAGCAAAGCTATTTATTATATAGGAAGCACTTGTTCACAAATTACAGAGAGGATTTTTGTCATAATTCTGCAGAATATCATTCTTGTTTGGAGTATATGAACTAATTTTTAATTTACAAGCAAGAAAACTAAAAGTAGGAGCATCCTGGATTTCTGATTTTATGTAAATAATATATTTTCTTTGTGACTTTGGAAGAGTCACTTGACCTACTTGTGCCTCATTCAACCCAAGTGGAAAATTGGATAAAACCCAGGGCTTCAAAAAGTCCCAAATGCTGAAGTGAAGCTTATTCCAAGTGAATACTGTAAATGTGGTGTACAGGTGACCATTGTAAGTGATCAGCATTCCAACATGCTGATTTGCTGAGCAAATATGGCATTGCAGATGAAGCAAATGCATTAAGAAATTTATTTTGCAAGAGTTTTACATAACACCTGTGTATTTCAGTAATACTTCTAAAGTATATCTAACACTTTTGGAGCCAGCCCTGTATGCTTTTTGTCCTCCCGCAAACCTCATTTGTCTCACAGATAGCACCAAAGAAACTTTGTGCATGTGTTATCACATACACGGAGAGATGGTGTTTTCACAGGTATAGAGGTAACTTTCTTTTCCAGAAAAGTACCTTCATAGAAAGTAGTGTAAGTGCAGGACACAAGTTCCTCAGTGTTCCTTTATCTTAGGCAGGCATGCACCGCAGTAAAAAATAGCTGTAAGATGTTGGCTGAGAATAGCACATTTACATGCGAGTTTGGCAATCACTCTTGCATTCTTTTCTTCTCCTTTTGATTACCTTGGTTCTTTAGAATGGCAGTAGGGAGGAATGGAAATTTTTTTTCAACTGTTCCCTCTAGTGTTCAATCTGAAGCTTTATAATGCTGGTTTTGTTAGCTTGTGTTCTTAGAAAATTCTCAGAATGCTGAGAGTTTGAGACCCAGAAAGAGAGCTGTGTGCTCTATGTGGGAGTCATGTAGCTCACTCAGTAGACAACAGGAAGGCAAGTATAAAGCAGAAAGCAATACATTAGCCAGGGAAAAAAGCTTGAACTAAGAACACGCAATGGGATCATCCTGGAGACAAGAGAAAGTAGAAGAGAGATCTCTTTGTACCAAAGATTGCAACAATGAATTGAAGCTGACCAATTGAGTGAAGCAGGGCATTATGAGTGCTTAAATGTTTGAGTGGGACCTAGATGAGGCCTCAGCTGCCAGAGGTGCACAGCTCAGTGAACTGCCTGCAGGACAGTCAGCATGGCAAGCATTTGGTCATCCAGTCGTGGCAAAGCAGGATCAAAAGCAGCTTTGGGAGACCAATATTTGTTATTAGGTACTCTTACTCTTGTGTAGCTGCTGTAGAAGAGCATGTGTATGTGGAACATTGACATTTTTGCTTACAGAAGAGAAGACAATGGAATGTGGGCAGATCCTCAGCTGTGTATTTTGTCACTACCCGATCACTTTATACCAGCTAAGCAGCTGCCCCTGCATTAGTCAAAGCAAGACTTAAGTTTCCATATGCTTGCCCCACCATCTAAATAGCTACATCACTCCTCTGTTTCTAGTGGTTGATGTCCGGGGTAGGTTTGTTCCCCCCCCCCCCCCCCCCCGAACATGTCATATGAAGACACAGCCAGCTGTCACAGCCTTCAAAAGCTTTGTACTCCCAAAGACCTTGTTCTGTTGCAGTAACTTGCTCTCCTTGCTCTTGGGGTTTAGAAACCTGATGGAAACAGTGTAAAAATGGGAATCTTTATGCACCTACAAAATAATGAAGGTGAAGCACTCACGTGCACCCTGACATTTGTGGTGAAAAATCTTGTATGTTATTCCTATGTTAGCCCAACTTTGCGTAACAGTTTGGTTGCTCTCAACAGAGGAAGTACAGATGGTGCTTCCTGGCAGGCAGTGTTATTGGAAGACATTATGCTGTATGTGTACAGGTTGTTAAGCTAACTGACAGTTTTTATGCAGCATAGACTGCTGAGATTTTAAAAATCAGAAAATTACCATTTGCAAGTCAGAGGTCAGCTGGTTCTCTAGAAGACTTAAAAATCCTAGTCCTGTAGCAGTGGTGCCATATGTTCCTCACTGCTTGTTGCCTTGAAATCACAGAAGTGAAAATCAAAAGCCAGTTATCTGTTGTAATCAGATTGGAGTGAAATATAGATGCACTGCCTGTGAGCCTGTTAGATTTACAGGATGTAATGCAGCATGGAAACAGTCCAAATTTCCCCTAATCAGTACTGGGAAAGTCAAAGGAGCTCTCTAACTGTGAATGATCTATCTCGGTACAAAAAGAGGGAATTTGATGTGCCTGTTCACAGTCCATAATTGAAAGGGACCTCTATCAAGGATGAGGTATTCCAGAGGGGTACAGCTGGTACTGGGGTTAAATCAATTTTTGTTATTAAAAAGCAGCAGTAACCAGCATACTAATGCCACTTTCAACTGAAGAAATTGCAAATAGCCCTTTGGACAGAGCAAAGTGATACACAAGGACCGAGTAAAATTACAAACATGAACACAAAAATAACAAAATGGTACTGTATGGAAGAGGAAGATGACCTGTATTTGAGGGAAAATTGCATGGACATTCCACTGGAAGAAGGAAGATGATGACTAATAAAGCCAAAAGCGAGGGCTGCTAGTGGATAATTGTGTGATATGTGATAGACCTTATGACAGTAGGAAATACTATCAGTATTTCCTTCCATTTCATCTTGCAGCATGCCAGTCTGGCTGACTACACTAAATATCGAAGAACACAGTATCATTATGTCTCTCCTTTCTTTGAGAGGAAGAATACTTATGGTGAATACCATTCCTCAGCCTTGTCATATCCTGGGAAAGAAGGTTTGCCTCATGTCCCGCTTAGCCCAGAATAAAGCGAGGCATCATGGGACCTAGATTTTAATAAGCTGAAGACTGTAGCTCTTAATTAAGATGATAAAGAAACTAGAACAGATTAGTCTAATCTTTTCAAAACTGTTACTTATATTGTAGATATGAGAGAACATGAGTTTTATACAACTATTTGGAAGGTATAAAGTTCAAAGAACCACAAAGGGACAGAAATTGAAGATAAAAGGAAATCTGAAATGGAAACAAAAAGATTAATGAGCAAAATCTATTAAGGATGTGGAATAGATGCTTGAGGAACAGGATGGAAGAATTCTATTCTGAGGGATTTTAAAATGAAATAACACTGGCACAAAAACTAATTCTGTGTACACAAGTGTGTGAGGAAGACAATAGGTGGATTAAAAATCTGTAATACTGATGATGTTTAACCTCTATGGTGTATGTAGAGATTTCTCTCATCCCAATTTTGAAATTAGTCCTTTAAATTAATCCCATAATGTTTATCTTCACTATAAAGATGAGAAACTACCATCTGGTAAAGATATCAAGCACTTCTTATGAGATGAAATATTGCAAACCTTTGTTTTATTTTTCCTCTGATCTATTACTGAATATGAAAACGTAGAATTCAAGGCACATGTTCTTCCATTCAAATATCTTTCTTTACCATGTGGAAAGAAGGAAAAGATGTTTCTCTCCTGCAGTGGTTGAGGATGCATCCAATCAGCAAATTCACAAATCGGTGATGCTTTGATAATAGGCTTATGTCAAGTAAACCAGGTGTGGAGAAAGCAGGCTGATTAAGCAATAGTTGACTGCTCAGTTATATTAGCACTGTAAGAAAGTGGCTGTTACTTGAAATGAGAATTAGTTTCCAATGGATAGCATTGCTTTTTGTAAGTTGTATATCAAATAAAAGCTCTTATGGCCAAATTTGGGGGATTTTTTGAGGTTGACTGATTAAACACAGTCTCAAATTTGTTTAAGGTCATGTGACAGGTCACAGTAAAAGTTAGAAAGGGTCCTCAGCTTCCAGAATTTCCATTCTAATCACTATCTGCCAAAAGGCTTTTCCTTCATATGGGAAGTATTTTATAGCACAATGTTTTGATGAGCACCAAAAACCTTTAGGCAATATATTTGTTCTCCTTTGCATGGGTCCTGATAACTTCCACTTATGACTCAGAGCCTGGTATAATTGGATTAGCATTCTGAACTCTTCTTGAGCTGAAATTCCATAAATACATTTGATACCAAATGGAATACAATGACAGAAATTTTTAGTAGAACTTAAGATTTTCAATAGGAACACCATGATGTTCCTAGAAAACCTATTCTAGCATTCAGTTGGTAATAGTTTTCCTAATGTGTGAACTTCAAGGAAGATATAGAGTAAGCTTATCACTTGATGACCTTTTGAGCATGGATATGGGGAACTACGGTCAATGATTAATGGGATGATGTTTAACAAGTCTAAATGCCAGACTATGCACCTAGGACGGTAGTAACACAGGCCACAAGTGTAAACTGGGAGAGCATTGGCCAGAGAACAGCCCTGCATAAAGGGATCTGGGGCTGCTGATTAACAGCAGGCTCAGTATGAGTCAGCAGTGTGCCCTGGCAGCCAAGAGGGCAAAACACATCCTGGGGTGCGTCAAAGACAGTATAACCAGTCAGTCAAAAGAGGTGATTATCCCGCTGTATTCAGCATTGATGCAGCCTCACCTTGAATACTGTGTAATCTTCTGGGCCCCCCAATGTAAGAAGGATGGGAAGGTCCTTTAATGCATCCACAGGAGGGCAACAAAACTGGTGAAAGTACTGAAAGGAAATGTTCTATGAGGAGTGGCTAAGGACTTTGGATATTAGGAAGCATTTCTTTACCGAGAGGAAGTTGAAACAGTAGAACAGGCTTCCTAGAGAGGTAGTTGATGCCCCGAGCCTGTCAGTGTTTAAGAGGCATTTGAACCATGTCCTTAATGTGCTTTAACTTCTGGTCAGCTGTAAAGCGGCCAGGCAGTTGGACTAGATGATCATTGTAGGTCCTTTCCAACTGAAAGTCTACTGTATTCTATATCTTTTATTCTGCAAAAAAAGCTTCTATTTGAAGACTATTTTTTTCCATCAGGTTGTCCTTTTTTTTTTTTTTTTTTTTTTTTTTTTAGGTTAAATAAGTCTGATCGTTTTTTTTTTCTATTGGTTCCATCTTCTGAATGAGTGACAGCTCCTATTGCTGTAGTCTGGACTCTGCTGTTGGGCCACATCTCCCTTGGCAGACAATATTCCAGTGGAGGCCTTATCAGTGCTGAGGAGAGCAAAAAGACATTGTGCATCTGGCAGGCTATACTCACATTTTTATATCCAACTACAATGACTGCCCTTTTGCAAGAGCATGACATTTTCTTCTATTCCCTGACGCAGCTATTCAAACAGATGCTTCAAGAAAATACTTGGGTCACAGATAACATAAAAGAACATCATTAACTGCACTCCATTGAGAATGTCCATGGGCACAGGGCCTTTAGTTTTTCAGGTTTTTTTTTTATGTAAAAGTTGTTACTTACATAACTTATTTCTTCCCTCTTAATGAACAAGTATTTTTGTATGTCATATACTGTCTCCAATTTATTTATTGGAAACAGATTTAAATCTATATTAGCCTAAATCAGGATGCGTAATTGATAATATTAAGGGCATATATTTAAACTAGAATAATCTTACATTATAGAGTAGAGGAATGAAGAGGCCCAGACCCACAGTAAACTCAAGTCATTGTCTGGAGAAAGGCCATACATTTCCAGAAGCATCAGCATCCCTGATTACTTCTGGAGTTGAGGAGGGGTTGAGATTAAAGGATAAATAGTAGCATTGTGTTACTACTGTAAAATTATGGAACCAGTAAAAGATTCCATACCAGCTGTGCTAATGTAAGTGTTGAAGTCTGAAGCTAGTGCTCTGCAGGTGTGTACTGCTGCCACATTCTAGCCAAAGACTGATATTCTATTTGTGGTATATATTGTCATGTTTATCTGAGTAGCTCAAGCATCAGTGGCTAGCAGACTTGGTGTGCTATGTATGTTTTCTCCTTATGTGATTATTCCAAACCCCCACCCCCAATCCTTTAAAGATCTCTTTCCTTTCCCCCATCCTCTCTCATTAGTGCAGCTTGGTTGTTCTTATGTTTGGATGGAATGGGAGTTGAGAATATCTGTCTGGTCATTGAAGTTAGAGGCAGAATTATTGAACTGTCTAGCAATGTGTCATTTAAATAAATGACTTCCATCTTGTATTAATTGTTCTAAGCACTAAGTTATCACTTGAAGAAAACATGCATCATATCTGAAAGTAAATGAGGTAAAATCTATTTCCACTGTGTACTTTTCTTAAATGAGGTATGCATACTCTTCTGTGTGCAGAAATACATACAGCTTGAATTTTCCCTGGCAGTTACTGGTCTAGTTTACTTGTAGAACTGAGTGCAGAACAGGGCTCTTGATATATTTATTTTCATCCTCCTTTGGCCTTGTAATGTAATTGGCTGGAAGATTATAAATTTTTAAATGCTCAAGTGATGGGCTCCAGCAATGGCACTGAGCACAGTCTGAATCTGGTGCTTTTTTTGTACACTGAGTTATAGACCAGTGTTATTGAAATCTGATCACATAAATGAGTTAATGATTTCCCCCACCTATTAGAGCAAACAACCACCTCTGGTGCATTTAAAATATTCGTTATATGACTATCAGAGCATTCCCTGTGTCCTAAATGCTTAGGAAATTGGTTGGAAACAACCTATCTAACAGAGCAATCTCTCATTTACTCTACTTCATGTAACTTCAAAAAAAAAAAAGTCCAAGCCATTGCTTTTATAAACCATTTAATACGGTTTATGATAGCAATAATACCCTCAAAATTGGTTATATTACTGTAGTTTGTTATAGTGTTAACTGCTCTTGTCTTCAGCTTGGTCCATTAGCTGAAAATCCAGCCATTAACTTATAATGGGATGATTTCTTGAGGATTATTACCTGATTCTTAGTTTGGAGATTAATATTCTTGAAGGATAGTGAAACAGTGACAAAATGTAAAATATCCCAGTTCAGCTTTTATGCAGTAGTGATCTATTTAGACAAGATGTCTCTGAGGCTTGCATGTAGTTGATTTCATTTCCTGTGTCACCAAAGATGGAAACATATAAGCAGCACCTTTCTTTATGAAAAAGAACACTTGTTGGCCCAGATAATCAGAAGCAGATGAGAGATGAGGAAGGTGATGTTAAATGTAACAGACTAATAATGGGAACTTAAAGCTTGATCCTCAATATTCTTTCAGTGGGAATTTTGCCTATGGCTTCAGTAGAAAGAGATTCAAGGCCAAAAAGACAAGGACTAAATTATGTTATATCTTTTTGAAGATACCCAATGGATGTAAAAAGGGTAGGGGGGACTTGTAAGCAAAAGGCTATTCCAGCTAGTGTCATCTACATCTTTATAAAGAAAAAAAAAAAATTCCATGAACTAATAGAACTATTCATTTCAGAGGATGGAGATCCTACAAGAATTCCCTAAATATGTCCTTAGCATACTTCCATGACCTATATTTCACTCCCCAAAGTCGTCTTTTTCTTTGAGTAATACAATGCCAAATCTGAGCGAGATTAATTATTAGTTTTACAGCATTATTAATTAACCCTGCAATCCACTCCAACAAAATGTACAGTTATTAATAAAATTTTGGTGTGAGCTCTGGAATTGCTTTACTGCTACAGTTGCATCAGACTTCTGGGTGTTCTCACATCTTTCTTAAATTTTGCCAGTTCAACTGTTAGGAATTGTCAGCCAAAATGATATAAAATAATACAGTGTTGGTAGTCTATATGAACACATAGAAAACATACTCTAGCTTCTAGCAGTGATTATTTGAGCTGCCTTCTCTAGTATGGGTTTCCTAGGAGGAAGAAAGCTCAGAAAATAATTTTTCCTGCTTTGTACAAGGTATCTATATTTTGATTTCCTCTTCTCTAAGACTAAAGAGAGAAACCTGGCAACACTGATTTCCTTTTAGGAAGGATATCTGGGTTCATTCTGCCACTCCTATATAAACAGCTGTTCCATAGGTGCAGTAGCATGGTGTTGGGAAACACTCTATTTGCCCAGAAGAAAATGGGGAAAGACTGTGCTTTAGGCAACAGTAAGAATAATTAAATCCTAAATTTTCTACTTGGAGAAGGTGCTAGAACTGTTGTTAATAAGAATGTAAGTAAGCATTACTTAGAGGGGTTTGGCATAATTTAATTCCAGCAAAATATTTCCAAATGGAATGGCAAAATAAGAATATTTGCAAATACCAACATATCCCACAAGCAAATATCTATTGCTCTTCCCAAGTATGTGGGAGAGGGGCTTGTCGGGCAGCAGACACTGAGAATAGAAAGATCAGCTTGGTCTTTCAAGCTGGGAGAGGAATGCATTTCCAACTTACAAGTTCCTATGGAGAAACCAAATGTACACTGTTGTTTAAAACTGACAGTTAAACACGTGGCTTTCCTCCACAGTGGTACGCAGAAATGTAGAGGAAAGCGGTC
This sequence comes from Vanellus vanellus, assembly GCF_965231255.1. Lineage (NCBI taxonomy): Eukaryota > Metazoa > Chordata > Aves > Charadriiformes > Charadriidae > Vanellus > Vanellus vanellus. Next base: position 22,017,838 of record NC_138913.1, on the reverse strand, counting down.
TCCCTGGTGAAAGCAACCTGTTGTGTAAGTTGACATCAACAAGTGGACCCCAGCTAAAAACTTCAGAACTAGTGATGTTTTTAGGCCTAGTGGTAAATTGTCTGAATCCACCTTTTGAAAATGAATGCAGTGTTGCTTTTGGCCTCTTTTGAGATTCATGCATGAAAAATGTTTGCGTTAACACCTATCCTGGAACTTCAGCAACTGTAAATGAAAAAAGGTAGTCGTAAGTGCACTGGAAATTAACATAGGTGAGGTTTATATCATCGAAATTACAAGTCTTAAGTTTGATTTCCTGTGTTTAGTCTTGATTACCTCAGTGACACCTCACCTTGCACACATCAGTAGTCGCTTACTCTTCTGGAGGGTATAACTGTAGAAATTCTTATGACTTCAAGGACTTGTGAATTGCCATCACTTTTCTGTGTGTTCCCTGGGAGTGGGTCAGGTAGCCCTCTTTAGCTGTTCTCTATTGTTTCATTTTTAATGTTAGTTAAAATGAGAAGAGAGATGTAATGAAAGCTTTTGGAACACAAAAGAACCATGTTGACAAAGAACAATTTCTATTTTTTCTTTTTTTGCTATTCTTCATTATAAGCAATTTTATAAATTGTACTTCAGAATGAAAAGGATAAAATATTTGCAAGAATACTGAGGAAAAGACATTGTGCCCCTGTCTTTCAGCTCTTCCCCTTTCTGCAGCTCACTTTTATAATAAAAAAGACAGAAAAAACAGAGAAAAATTATTAAAATCAATATGGATTATTTTTCAATTTAATATCATGGTTCTTGAATAAGATTTGTAGTACACTTAGTTTATGATTTAATCACTTTACATTTATTCTTCATTTGATTTGTCTTTAAGAGTATGGTCTATTTCTGCCTGGCGTGTTACCAATCTTTCTTACAAATGATACTGATTATATATGACTGTAGAGTATATCTTTCTATCATTTCAAGAAAAAATACTGTGCATTTTGTAAAGGATATATCTGTGGTTTCATCAACAAATTAGCATATCCAAGTAGAACTGTCCACCTGTGTTTGTGTTCTTCTAAGATGGTAAAATTGGAAAAAAATTAAAAAAATTTCACTATCAATTGCTTTCTAATTTTTAAGTTCTAAAATGAATAAGCAAATTTCCAGGACAAGTACTCTATGAATTTATGCCTTGAGAAAGACACTTGGGATATACAATAGATGTGCCAGGCAACGATTGCCACTGTCACAGCTGCTACACTAAAGCTGATATCAAATAATTTGCTAAGTTTGTACTTTGTAAAGGACTGTGAATGTTGGATTTGAACTCTCAAATCGTGTTCTCAGTGTAGTACTACTGACCTCAGGTCCCACTGAGGGTGAATGTAGTCTATTTTTACAAGGTTTATTAATTTCCAAGATTTAAATTGTGTTGATCCGTGGGATTTTATTTTGAGATGGTTTTGCTACAGTCAATAAACCAGACAGGAACAAATACATCCTTTTAAGTTGTGTGGACTGCCAGCATTACAAAGGTGTTCTGTGCATTTTTACGTCATCTTTACGCATCAGTGCATAACTGAGTTTCTCCTAAGGTATCCAGTTTCCTCACTGGTTGTTTCAGTGTCTGACTTTGGGATGCAGTCATGAGAGCTCATCACATAGAAGCCAGGTTGAACTACGTTTCCACAATAAAATAGGTACTTGAATATTTATTATATCCTGTGGCACTAGGGCTGTGACACAAATACAAATATTTCTGGCAGTGTCCATATTAAGTGAGGCAATTCAACCCTTAGAGTTAACATTTTACTAAGTGTGGGTAACTATTTATTTAACTACCACTTCCATATGTTGTGGGACCATACATTTGGTATCACAATAACTGGTGTTATTGATCTTATCTCCTGATGGATAGCAACCAAAGTAATGAAAAGTACTATATGTTCTTTTATACATGTACTTTTCAGTGCTATTATGGTTGAAAAATCATTGTACCATGGCGGCTGCTTCCTCCCCCTATTTTTTATGTGTTTTTCTTCTATTTGAAAGAAGGCTAAATCACACTTTTAAAAACATGCATGCTTGTCTATGCTTGCTATAAGTTATCTATAGTCTGTGCTGCATACAGAATCTAGTCAAATTAAAGGCTGAGGGCACATGTTATTTCCTTAAATTTACTGTATTCACATGTTAGCAAATAAGACTCTCAAAGTATATTGCCTATGCAAATTATAAATAGTAAGTTTGTGTCAACAGGTGTTGGGCATGAGTCTCCCAGGGGTATGGTTGTCTAATTGTCTGGAAGCAGAGAGGAAGATCCAGGGGATTACATGATTTACTGTGGCATATTAGGCTTAGCCAGGTCCTAAGCTGGCCAGTTATTACTACTTTAGCTCAGTGATTTTCATTCACATAGAATTCTCCCTTTGTGTGCTTTTTTTTTTTTTTTTTTCTCCTGAGGAATGTTTGTAAATAATTGAACAAACTTTAGGACACTTTGCCTTTCTTTTACACATTGTAAAAGAGAATGTATAAATTATTTTCTTATTTGAATTCTCCTCTCCTTGTTTGTATTCACATACTAACTCTATATATTGAATTCAAGGCACAGTATCAGGGTTAATATTGGAGAATATTAATAGACAGCGCACATAGCGTGATACCCTAACTACACACAAACACACAATGGAAAAACCTCTAAAGGCCTGCCTGACTTTACCACCCAAATTATCTGAGCATTATACTGCTCGAATGAATCAGCTAGAAACCAATAAATCCACTCTTACTGTGGTGTCAGCACTCCAATCAAATTGTTATTTGTTCATAGGTACGTCGTAAGGTAGTAGTTTGTGGTGGATTATTTGATCAGTTGTAGTTAGTGATGAAAGTTGCTTTGTCATGTGGCAGCTAGTAGTATGATACCATCTACCTTGCTAACAGAGATAGATGGCCTATATAGATTTCAAGACACAGTAATGAAGCTGATGTGGATCTTGCTAAGGGTCCATTAGATGTGTGGATCAAAACTTTTTTAGCAATTGCGACACTCAAAATGGTTGGAAATTATTTCATTGGTTGTTTTTAAAGGATTTGACATTAGATATCTCTTGGGGATTGGCAAGTCCGTCCGTCCCCCCCTTCATGTAGCTAAATATGAGATGTCACTCAAGGTTTGAATTTATTATTATAATTTTAAAAAAAGTCCCTGGAATTTATATAAATTTTCTGTCTTAGGATGGGTTCCAACATAACAATACATAGAGGAGAAAGAGTAGTACCACTTATTCTGAAATGGGAGGTCTGCCTTTCTATTTTTACAAATACAGATGAGACTTGCTGCTGCAGGTGGATGTGTGTAAATCTACGGGCCCAATGGGATTCGTGCCAGGAATACTGAAAGAGCTGACTGATGTCATCACGGGACCTCTCTTCGTTATTTTTTCAACGGTCTTGAGAATCTGGAGAGGTCCCAGTTGACTGGAAGCTGGCAAATGTGCAGTTTTCGAGACAGGAAAGAAGGAATACCCTGGTAATTACAGGCCTTGTCAGACTTGCTTCAGTGCCTGGTAAAATTATGGAGAAGGTTGTTCTGGGAGATACTGAAAAACACTTGAGAGACAATGGAGTCATTGGTTATAGCCAGCATGGGTTCACAAGCAGAAAGTTCTGCTTAACAAACTTAATTTCCCCTTATGACAAGGCCACCCATCTAGTTGACCAAATGAAGCTACTAGATATAGTGTTTTTGGATTTTAGCAAAGCTTTTGATGCTGTCTCTCACAGTATCCTTGTGGATAAAATGTCCAGCACACAGCAAGACAAGTCCATAATACGTTGGGTGAGCAATTGACTAACAGGTTGGGCTCAAAGGTTTATAGTGAATGGGGTTACATCAGGCTGCTGGCCAGTCATGAGTGGGGTTCCCCAGGGCTCAATTTCAGGGCCAGTGCTCTTAAAAGTTTTTGTAAATGATCTGGGTGCAGGAATTGAATGTACGTTAAGTAAGTTTGCTGATGATACTAAACTAGGAGGAGATGTGGACTCCTTCAAGGGTAGAGAGGCCTTACAGAGAGGTCTGGATAGATTAGAGACCTGGGCAATCACCAAGCATATGAAATTTAACAAGAGCAAGTGCAGGATTGCCCTCCTGGGATGGGGTAATCCTGTTTATACATAAAACTGGGGGGCAGGAGGCTGGAGAACAACCTTTCAGAAAGAGATGTAGGGGCTTGGATTGATGGCAAGTTGAATATGAGTCAACAGTGCGCCTTGGCAGCCAAAAGGGCCACCTGTCTCCTGGGGTGCATCAAGCACAGCATAACTAGCCAGTCACAGGAGGCAATTCTCCCACTGTACACTGTACTGGTTCAGCCCCACCTCAAGTACTCTATGCAATTTTAGGTCCCTCAACATAAGGACATCAAACTATTACAGTGTGTCCAGAGGAGGGTGACAAAGATGGTGAAAGGTCTTGAGGGCAAGACTTAACCAAGAGTGGCTGAGGTTGCTCGGTTTGTTCATCTTGGAGAAGAGAAGGCTGAGGGGTGACCTCATTGCAGTCTACCACTTCTGCAAGTGGGGCAGTGGTGGGGTAGGTGCTGATCTCCTCTCTCTGGTGACCAGTGACAGGATGCAAGGAAATGGAATGAAGCTGTGTTGGGGGACAATCAGATTGGACATTAGGAAAAGGTTTCTCACTGAGAGGGTGGTTGGTCATTGGAATAGGCTCCTCAGGGAAGTCGTCACGACACCAAGCCTGTCAGAGTTCAAGGAGTGTCTGGATGACGGTTTTAGTGATATGGTTTAGTCCTGCAAGGAGCAGGCAGTTGGACCTGATGATCCTTATGGGTCTCTTCTAACTTGACTTATTCTATGACTCTATTTTTCTTCTTCTGAACTAGTGGAGGTGTAGAACAGTTATATCCAACTCCAGTTCTGTGGAGTTGTAAAGGAAGGTATATGTGAGAGGCAGGCATGGTTACATATATACAATGTATTTGAGAAATAAATATAAATACCACATCTTTTCTTGTATTTTATCTGAAACATCAGTGATGAATAAGATACTTGCAGAAGAACAAGCTAAATTTAAATTCAGTTGCTCCCGAAGTCATTGAGGAAACTTATATATTTGAAGACCTTTTGATTTGTCCCAAAAATAATGATGCAGAGGTTTTTATTAAATTTCTGCATTTATTCATTGTAATGCACATTTACAATAAAAACCTGTTTTATTAAACCTCACTCTGCTAGATGTCTTTCATATAGTTAATATATCCAAAGTTCTGTCTGACAAAGAAACTAGAGTTGGTTATAATCACCACCTCTCTGATTACTTTTTCACTTTTGTAAAGTTCTAAGGCTCCAAAACATAAAGCATTGTTTTGGCAAGAAAGGTTTGAGATTGCATAGAATACTTGGACATGAGCTAATGTTTTAGTTAAAGAATATGTCCAATATTTCCTTGGAAGCAGAATGAAAACAACTCTTGTTATATGTGGGAGACTGACCAAAGAAAATATGTTCTATATATCTGTCTTTGTGGCCTCTTATTACACCATATTGCTCATGACCGGAACTGTCAGAACTGGGGGCATAACATGAATTTGAGGTAGTTTTTCAAGAGCTTATGAAGACCTGTCTGACTAAAATCAACAGGGTTCATTAGTCAGCAATAGTTTAGGATATTTGAATGAGGCCTCACACTGTTGCGCGAGAGGTACATCATTTCCATTCTTTGCAGGAGGATCGAACAGTCTTGTTTAACTGGACTATGTGCACAGATCTATAGGAAGTTGTGGTGTTTAATGTCACAGGGATAGCAAAAAGCACATGTAGATGTTAAGACTAAATAGTATTGAAACTATTATCATCAGTCAGATCTAGTGATGTTCTGTGAAGCGAGGGTGGGGAGGGCAGAATCTTTGTGAAGAGGTTTGTTTGGTTTTTCCCAGCTTTTTAACCTTCTTAGACCTTCATCTTAAACTGCTTGGCAAAATATTTATTATCATAAATTCTGATTGTTTTTACTTAACCTATACTGATACTAATCCATTAAATGTGAACACAAAATAAATAAGTGCTTACCAAGGAAAAACAACATTCAATTGGTTTATCAGTTTGGACAATAACAGTTAGAAATAAAGATAATAAACTTTCTGTTTCAGCAAAGAGAGGGCTAAAATAAACTCCTTTGCAGGTTTTTATTATTACTATTTCCAAAGAATTTTACATATCATTGTCCCTAACTGCAAAAGAAGGGAAATATCTTGGCTATTTTATTTCCAGCATTTCATCAAACTATAGAAGGAATCTGCCCTGGAAAATAATAGCCTTAGTCTAATGCTGCATCAATCAGTTTTTTTTATGAGCTCTTACAAACTGGTAGGATGATATTATTTTACTGTTTAAAAAAAAAAAAAGATCGGAAGCTAAAATGATATATAATTGAGCAACTGTATAGAAATATAATTGATTATTTTGCAGGCTACCTTGGGTCTTCAATAACTCTAATTTGGACAGAAGTTACAAAACAAGTTGTTTGTGAGTGGTGTTAATGAGAGCGGGATGAATTTTACTCTTCTTCCTTTGAGTAGAGACACTGTAATGTTTACTATAATATTCTCCCTTCAATATTGCACTCCCCTACCCCACCCCCCACTCAAAATCTGAAGTTTCCTGTGTGGAGGCAGTGATTTGAACAGACTGACTAATTTTGAAAGAATGTAAGGATACATGTTCCTGTTTTCTTGTACTTTTAACCTAATGGATAATCTGAAATATATTAGCATCAGTAAAGACCATTGAAAGGTAACGCTATAGAGAAGTTTACTCCTCCCCTACAACTTGCTTGTGTCTGTTTATACTACACAAATTGACACTGAAGCCAATAAGAGCTACCAAAATTGTACTTGTCTACTCCAAAATACTTGACTGCCGCACATAGTGGAAACTAGATAGGAGAGAATCCGTGTATTTATATCCCATAATACGAAGTATATACATGAACAGACCTAGTAATGAATATTCATGTTTATCAGTCATGTTCTAATTAAAACTACTTAGTGTTAGACATTGACGTGAAAGGCCAAACTAGCTGTTAAAATAAATTGTTTTAACATTCCATGGATTATGTGGGTGTCTCATGCTGAGAACTTGTGTGCTAAAAGAATTATAATAACAAAACCAAAGGAAATTAATGTAAAATGTCCCAAAAGAAGAACACTTTAAGACTGCATGTTAGAGCCTTATATGGTGACCAGGGATGGTCTTTAATTTATTTAACCTCACAAAGCTATTATGAGCATAAATGGCTTCAAGTCTGTTTTGGGTTTTTTTTTTTGTTGTTCCTTTTTTTTTTTTTTTTTTTTTTTTTTCAGAGGGGGCACTAACACATAGGGGAATTAAGATGCAAATTTCATAAATTACTTGCTTCCCGAACACTGGAGCAGTGCAGGTCCTGCAAACAATGTTAAGTGATGCTATTCCGCATGGAACTTCATGATAGGGTAGAAACCCTTTTTTTTTCTGTAGAGTTGCAAACAAAGTGCTTCATACTGAGTGCAGGGGCTGAATTAAAGAGGGTAGATCCTTAAAGGCAATACTGAAATTTAGGGCCAGTCCCTAATCAGCTGAATCATCTGGACTCAGTGTGCTCAGCCTGTCTACTGCCTTAGCTTCTGCCCCTGTGAAGAGTAAATTATGATCATAGTATGGACAACATTGTGAAGTTATCTCTTCAGCCTTGTTAAGGGCTTTCTCCAGTGTTCATACAGTTCTGTGCAATTTGGAAAACTCTTAAGATGTTCTCCCCTTCAACCCCTCATTTCCAGCCCATTCTTACTGACCAGGATTGGCTTGTACCATTGACCACTCAAACTGGTTTACTTTTGCTTATGAATAACATTGTTTCAACTACTTCCCCCCCACGCACCCCCTTCCCGATAAAATGTGTTTATTCTGGCAGAAGTTCAGACTTGCCTGAGTCCATGACAGTGTAGGGTGTCTCAAGCCTTCCTGAAACCATTGTTTATAGTTTCTCTGCCAGTTTGGAGAGCAGAACTGCAGAACTCCCCCCCCCCCCCCCCGAAGAAGCCCATTTAGAAAAATTGCTTTAGGCATTTTCCTAAGATTATGATTGAAGGTCTTATAATCTCCCAAGGTCCTTGAGAAATAGGCCAGTCTCTGATCACTCTTGAGCAGTTGCCAACTTGCCAGAAATACAGGGAGAAGGATAGAATGTGTCTGCTTTTCTAATTAGCTTTTTTTTAATATAGTAACTTATATAACCCTCTTTTTAAGTGACAAGAAATCAAGCGCTCAAAAATGTATATTTTCCACTGGGTTTTATATTATTGCTTTGCTGAATTACTTCAAAATTATAGGGAATAGTTAAACTAAAATGGTGGAAACTACAGTGGAACTTATGTCTTTTCAGAAGATAACTTTAAAAAATAATAGGAGGAAAAAGGTAATAATCAAGTTCCGAAACTCCTGTATAGAGACCTGATTTGAGTAAACTTAAATCATCTACTGTCAGAGAGCAGTTGGTAATATATTTTGACCATGGCAGTGCAGGAAAAAATGCTTTATTTTTCATGATTTATTTAAATGGGCTTTAATTTCAGTTGATGTACCTGGATCTGGATTTGTACGCCATTTCTGTAACACACTTTCAAGTGAATATCTTCCAACCAGCAGAAACTGCCTCAAATTCCTTTCTTGATCTATCTCTTAGGCATTTAAATTTGACATTACAATACTAGAAAAAAATCTAGTATTCTCACTAGGGACACGATCCTGTCACTGACAGCAAGATCACATGTGCAAGTGCAAAAACCTATTACAGTTTTAAGATGCTACTTTCCAATGAACTCTGTTACTGTTTCACAACTAGAAATTACTGTGCTAATGTCTGAACTGGTGTAGTTAATTTCATGAATATTCCCTTATCAATGAGACTGCAAAATCCGCCATGAAGTACAAATAAGCTTCAGCCCCGGTTAAAGTCAAAGGGGTGACTTTGTGCTGAAGTGTATAAGGATTCCCACTGGCGCATCTGGGCATTGGTAACTTCTAGTTCAAAACGGGATAACCAACTGAGAAATGATACAGTCTGAAGTCAATGCAGATGTTTTTGCAACAGTTGTGTGAGCGAGTCTCGATGGTAGCTGAAGCCAGGTAGCTCAGAAGTAGCAGAATTAATCTGGAGGCAGGTTGGGGAGGTAATCAACCCTCCAAAAACATTTGCCCTTTGAGCCATGGAAATGGATTTGGCATGTTGCCTTGCTTGTGGATTACATCATTAACAAGCTAATGCATGCATTTTCATTACTGTAGTATTTTTCTCATTTGTATATACAAGTTTTCCTTTTGCATCCTCATAATTAAGTAACCGCACAATCTGGGGGAAAAGGCTTGTCTTTTGTTATACTATTTTAAGAATAAGTCCTGCCTCATTGCCTCTGCACCCACACGTGCAGTTATTTTGTATCCAATTCCTTTCTTTATGGAAGCTGTGAGCAGGGGAATTTCTGCTCAATTTTGACCACTTGTCAACATTTAGTCTACCAGATAGCCGTGCTTTGCCACTAAGGAACTATCTCTTTCTGTCTGTGGTTGCAAGTGTATGCAGGTATTCAGTGAAAAAGTGTTAAATATTTCCCTCCATTCATTTGGGGAAAAAAACCCAAGGTGATTTAGCAGCCAGCTGCGTTTGACACTGTATTAAGAAACATGCACCCAAACCTAGCAACTTCAGTCTTCAATAAGCCAAATTAGTTGAAAAATAGAAATCAAACTGGAAAAAAAATAAATATATATATTGACTGTTAAGTAGTATTGAAGTACCTAAACAAAAATAGGGAAGAATGTTTCCAATTACTGTATATAGAGGGCTTTCTAGAATTAAAAAGCCAGTGAACTCACCTGAGAGGATTATATGTGCTCCAGTGCTGATGAGATCCAATACATAAGAAAAATGTATTTTGGATATGGTAGTATGATTAAAATACATCCATTTAAATGCTGTAGGAAAAAGCCAACAAAATGAGCCAGTGGATATAATATAAATATTCCTCTAAGGGTTCCAGACAAAAGGTGCCACAGTCCTTAATCTAGTACAGATTAATTTATCTTTCACTAAAGAAAAGAATAAATAGATGCACATGCACTTCATCACTTCGTATAAATCTGCTCAGATTACTGCTGAGCTTAATTCATACTGTTTTTATGAAATTACATGAATAAACGTGGGGATCCTGTTCTATTACCCAAGGGAGAAACTACCAGCATAAATAGTAGTGGGTCATGTCTAAGGAAATATATGGAGCGAAGGCAGAGGATTGGAATGGAGAAAAAGACAGGAAAATGTGAGTAAACATCCATTGCTTTCACTGTTGTGCATCTTGTATGACCGAGTCAAGGAATGCAGTTTCTGGGGTCATTATTTCCAAGCTGTTAATAGTAAATGAAGGCGGGGGGGGGGGGGGGGGGAAATACCACCATTAGGCATTTAACACACAGAAAATACAGACAGCTTTTCTGCTCTGGCTTTGCTCCACTGGCCAGCATCTTTACAAACAATATGAATAGAAATGCTTTTACTTTCCCAAGTTCTTGTTAAAGGTACTTTTTCCCTTTTCAACATCTGCTTAAATGGAATGTGACCTCAGCTTCCCAGTACCTCATGCTCTTTCCTGGTGTGTTTTGGTTGCATTAGGCAAAAGCGGTTGTGGGAGGTGTATTTCTCAGTGATGAGGTGTGGAGCAGTTTCTCGGAGGAGAGTGAAAGAGCAGAAGCAGCCAATTTCTCCTGACCCTGTGACCCTTCAAGTATTCACATACGCTGGCCTCTATCCCAGCCCTTTTGCAGCTGGAGTGCAGCAGCACACAATAGGGCTGGAACGTCTCCTGTGAGAATTCCATAAAAGTAGAAAGGGGTAGGAAAACAAAAAATGAAATTCATGTAAACTGTGTGCTGGGGTATTAAATGAATCCTCTGAAATGGGAACATTGCCAGTAACAATGTTGTTCAATCAGGTGACAGTCTTTGTAAAGAGGGCAATTATTATTTGTATGTATATTTGCACCTGAGGAAAATCTGAACTGATAAAAAGGTATGCATTTGTTCGATATAGAATGTGAATAGGTCTGTCTTCACATAAATATTGTACCTCTTAGCTGGTAGGAACAGTTAAATTGTCATAAAAAATGCAAGTACTTTCTGTAGTGTTTATTCAGCAGTTTGATCAAAATGTTGGTATTTTTAATTTTTTTGTGCCATTTCATTTCTTCTGTTCCCATAGCTACCAAATATTCAAACTAATGTTTCAAGCTCCAGTCCAATACTGAAGATGATGTTAGTAAGTCCAACTCTTTTGCTTGCAGGGACTCACATGAGTTAGGTCTCCTGGCTCCTTAACAGTTTTTACATGTTTGGTGTCTGTCCAGTTCTGCAGACAGCTTTCCTGTCAAGGTAAACTGGGCTTCAGCATGTAAAAAAGCTGGTGCTGACATAGCACGTCAGGCCACTAGTTTAGGCAGTTAGAAGTTGGATAAGAATGATTTTTCTCTGAAATAAAATATTTAAGAACTTCTATTCCAAGAAAATATGGAGACTTGTTTCCCTTTTTTTCTATTAGAGGTTGTGCAATAATTTGGAAAGCTGATCCTACAGCTTATTTATTCATTTCTAGGTTAGCTATATCCAAATACTTTGTCACTTGAACCAAATTACAAAAGTAAAGTGGTTCCAGCTTCCCTCTTGGCAGATGGAATGGAGCAACGTTGTGATGTAAACATCTTCCTTAAATGTGTACGGCCCAAAAAAGTTTACTTTTCCTTTCCTTTGACAGAAGGGGAAAATTCTCATTTCCATTTCAGCAACTCTTATAATTAGTCTCCTACCTAACATGTTCCTACCAAATAACATTCAATGTACGTATCCCTACTCAGTATTTCTTACAGTCCCACTATATTTTTTCTGTACATATGGGAATGGTCTTCACAGTGTTTTGAGCTCCAAATAACTGTTACTGACATGTAGTATGATACTCAGTTTGATTTAACTCTATTGCTTGAAAAATAATTCTGTTTTTATCAGCTCAGTGAACACAACTCTGAAATTTTGTCTGTAGAGTGTATGCAGCTGTAATAATGAGACATTATCAATAACTGTATGAATGGCCAAACCCCTATGAGAAGTAATGGCTGAAGCTGATTCTTTATTATAGTGATTAACAATAGAATAAGTGGTGTGTATGCCAATCCTGATATGGAATAGGTGAGAAAATGTATCTTATTGAGGAACAGGAATTTGGCATTTGGATGAGAGTTATGTAATAAGTTGTTTGTTGTTTGTTTGTTTTTTGAAAATGTCAACGATCTGGCTTTTAACCAAACCATTTCATGGAACTCTAATGTAGGATGTCTGCAAAGTTACATTAAACCTAGCTTATTCTCTTCCCTATCTGCTGAGTGAGTTTAACGGTGTTTGGTGTATTCATGTGCTCTAAGAGGGCATGTCCTCTGTAAATAATACTTGCTTATTTTTTGATCTGGAAAGGTTCCTCAGTTCTAGCTGACCTTTGAATAGACCAGCAGATATAAGGTGGCACAGTAATGTTATCTCTCAGACTGTTCATGTATCTGCTCAGGTTTTTGTCTGCTCTTGCATACTAAAGCATTTACATAAACTTTTGGAAGTTATGACGTGTAGAATCCTATTTATGCCAGATGTCTCTGGAACTGCTCACCAGAAACTATTGAGCTATACGGAAATGCCTTTTTCTGTTATAATTGTTATCAAGGAAGTAAGAGATTGGTATGGTGACTCTTGGAAACTGCAATACATCAGGATTTCTGGTAAATTACTTCAGCAATGAAATACATGAGAGTGCTGTCAGATGACGACTCCTTGGAGTAAACTATATGAGAGCAGTTAGCTGTTCTTTTGGAGGAGCTACCAAATTCTTGCAGCAGAACCTTCAAAGAGGTGAGCAGTCAGTATAGCTTATGAATGCTCAGCTGTATCTTGCTGTATACCATGAGTGTTTTGGGGAGATAACAGGGACTCTAATTGATATTTTGCTTGTGGAGAACTTGTATTCCAAGATTAAGAAGCACATTTTTTGTCTTAATTTTCTTCACCTTTTCCATCCACTGGATGGGCTGATTTTTAGAAAACGTTCATCATCTTTGGAACCTATTTCTTTAGGGCACTAGTCCCGGCTAAAATTTTTGTGAATATGGGCTTTGCCTCGTCACAGAAAATTGTTACTCCTTGCTTATCATGCATAAATAAATCATAAGAGCGTCTCTTGAACAATTGTTTCATATGGCAAAAAAGCGCGAAAGATTTGTGGATTGACAAATGCTTTTCTGTCCTGGTTTGAGGTAAAACAGAACCAATTTTGTTCACTAACTTTGCTGCTTAGCTAGGCCTCTTTAACTACAATGTTCACTCTCTTAGTGATACGACCAGTTGTTTATAGCTGATGCCAGGCATGGCATGCGGAGAGGCTCCTGCTTATACTTATTGCTATAACCCCCAAGGCCAAACAACTTGGGTATTTGCCCCGTTGGAGGGTCGGAAGCGGAAAAGCATAGTGGGGTCCCACCCACAGGGAGGAGCGGACAGGACAGGTGACCCAAAACTGACCAACAGGGTATTCCATCCCATCTGCCTCATGCTCAGTATAAAAGCTGAGGGATCAAAGGGTCAGCTCTCTTCCTTCAATGGCCGATGTCTGAGGAGGACTCTGTTCGTCTGCCTGTGATCCTGATCCTGAATCCAGATCCGGAATCAGTTCCCATCCATCACTGAGTCCAGCCTTGGACTGTCCCAGTGCCAGCCAGTGTTGTGATTCTCATCTCGGGAGATCGATACAGTTTTATATAAATCTTTCATTATTTCTTTTTATTTTATTTTTAATATTTCATTAAAGTAGTTTAGTTCCTTCTAAACTCATAAGTCTCTTTTTTTCTCCTCTGCCTTTCTCTTTGAAGAGGGGTAGGGGGACCATCTGTCAGTCCCATCTGGGGGCCCCAGGTCCCCAGTAGCCGATTTGGCCTAAACCATGACATTTTCCTAAAGGACCATTTGCATTTACTTGATCTTGGTGATCAACTTTTGCTTTATTTTGGAGAGTACCAAAGGTTGTAGATTTCTATAGATGTTATATTCTTTTTGTACTTCTTTGACTTGGACATTTCAGAATATTGGGATTCACACAGGCATGTATCGGGAAAGAAATGATTATGGACTGAAGTTGTCATTCTTAGGAGGGATGCAATACACTGTGGTTCAATAACTGAGAGAACCCACTTGTCTCCGGATGGCTGTAGATTCTGCAAATTGCTACAGAATTTGTGCCGAATACGTTAGTGGAAGATAGAATTCCCTTTAAGCATATTTGAAATGGGATATTTGGAACTAAAGGGTTAGTCTCTTGGGCAAGTGTCAAAATTATAACTGTGCAGTGCCAACTTGACGTTTTGGAGAAATGTTTCCTGGCATAAATTTTCAGAGAAACTGGCAAAGTTAATGGGCTATTGTGGGATCACTTCTTTTCTCACAATTTTAACATAGTATAACCTCATTGACTTTACATTTGGGCAAATAAGCAGCAATATATTAAAGTGATGAAAATTCTAAGAGGCTGAGATTTTAAAAGGACTTTATGGAAAGACCTACCTCTGTTAAGCATTTCTTTAATAAATTCTACCCTGTGGTTTATTTTTAGTCAGAACTCTTGTTTAGCTGTCTTAAAATTTTAGCCACTTGTTAAATTATTTTAATAAATTTTCAGTGTTTGGATTAGCGTAATTAGACCACAAAATCCTTTGATTTGTTCAAATGTGTTATAGCATTGCCACTCTGATTTTGACACTTGTTGAAATACAACAAGGGAAAGTGTAGGGTCCTACATCTGGGCAGAAACAACCCCAGGTTCCAGTATAGGATGGGGAGCTACCTGTTAGAGAGCAGTGTAGAGGAAAGGGACCTGGGGGTCCTGGTGGACAGCAGGATGACCATGAGCCAGCACTGTGCCCTTGTGGCCAAGAAGGCCGATGGCATCCTGGGCTGTATTAGAAGGGGGGTGGTTAGCAGATCGAGAGAGGTCCTCCTTCCCCTCTACTCTGCCCTGGTGAGACCGCATCTGGAATATTGTGTCCAGTTCTGGGCCCCTCAGTTCAAGAAGGACAGAGAGCTGCTGGAGAGAGTCCAGCGTAGGGCAACTAAGATGATTAAGGGAGTGGAGCATCTCCCTTATGAGGAAAGACTGAGGGAGCTGGGTCTCTTTAGTTTGGAGAAGAGGAGACTGAGGGGTGATCTTATTAGCGTTTATAAATATATAAAGGGGGAATGTCATGAGGATGGAGCCAGGCTCTTCTCAGTGGCGACCAGTGATAGGAAAGGGGTAATGGATTCAAGCTGGAACACAAGAGGTTCCACTTAAATTTGAGAAGAAACTTCTTAGTGAGGGTGACAGAGCACTGGAACAGGCTGCCCAGGGAGGTTGTGGAGTCTCCTTCTCTGGAGACATTCAAAACTCGCCTGGACACCTTCCTGTGCAACCTCGTCTAGGTGTTCCTGCTCCGACAGGGGGATTGGACTAGATGATCTTTTGAGGTCCCTTCCAATCCCTAGCATACTGTGATACTGTGATGCATATAAGAGCTGAAAATGCTCAAAATAAGTAAGTAATTTATTCAGATAATGCATTAACAATTGAAATGGATGTGCAGTCTGGAAAAATACCTGTTCCATGACCCAGTGTGCAAAGGTGTCAGAACAACAGTGTGTTTGATGTGAGGCAGGAAATATGCAGCATTTTGAGGGAAAGATTGGTTAATCCAACAAAGACTGCCAAGCTTTGACTGGCAAATGATGTTTGTTTCTCCCCTCACAAAATAGATGCAAGTCTTCAGCTGTGTTGTTACTGAGCAGATAGCTCAATGATTTTTATCCTTGTTCCTTTAACCTGAACTGTGTTCATATTGCAAGCATTTCAATTATCTCATAAACTCCTTTGACTGAAAGCGGTTTTGAGAACTTTATAGACATAATTTGAACAGTTTGGGGAACAATAATTGTTCGGAGGAACTATGTGGTGCTGTTTCTGGTTCCTACTTGACTGATGGCAACATCTGATCAATGTGTCTCGGAAGGTCTTTTCTGTGCTTGTTCACAATATAAGGGCCTGTTACAACCAGGGACAGAAAACAATAACTGTAACTCATGATTTTAGTCCTGGAGATTGTTTGCTGTGTGTCAGTGGCTATTCTGCTGTAAGTGCAGATATGTCTATGTGAAAGTAATTTGTGATCCGTGGTGTCTACAACTTTGAAATATGCTTTCTGTTTACACCTATGTTTGTGAAACAAAGTTTTATACTAAACATGAGTAAGGTTTGGTCATATTTCAGATTCTGATGATGTAACCTTCTGCCTCCATCCTGCTAGGCTTTATCACCCATGTACTCTTTTGAAAACTTACAGCTTTATCCTATGCTGTCTCTCCCACAGCTGACTGTAAATAAATTGATGCTTATAAATAACTTGGCAATCATTAGAGGGATAACATGCTAAGATCACTGCCTGTTGCAATTATTACTATTCCCTTGGATTTTTCATTGCTCTCTCTCTGTCAGCAGTGCTCATTTACTGCTCCTTAGCACAAAGTACTAGCTTTTTTTCTTATTATTTTGAAGAAACATGATGCCTATCTTAAGTACCGCTGTTTCAAGGCTAAAGCCACTGGGCATTACTGTATTATCAGAAAGAAAATGTTTTTAAACAAACTTCTTCAGAACAAAAAGCAAATCTCCTCTCTAACTAGAGCATACCTCAATAGAGTTTCTCAACACATGAACAACATTGCTACTCACATATGCAAATAAATAATTAAAGGATATTAACAATTTTGCTTAAGGGTCAATTAAGAAGTTCCTGACTGGGTCACAAATATCCTTACTCATATCCTGTGCCTTTACACCCTAGGTTGGTTTGTTTATTTTTGAACACTACTGCAAAGACGAAAAGTTTTACAACATGAGCCAGCTCCACTTATGAATAGTGTAGGGTTTTCTGAATGCTGATGAGCACAATAATGTAAGACGGTTGTTTCCCACCCCCCCAATCCTTTGGGTGATGTCCGTTGGGTCCACTGCTGATGTGATCAGTAATGAAGACAAATTGAGCAGGTTCTTCTATTCATTAGCTGCATAATGCTTTATAAACAATAAGAGAAATTTTAGAAAGTGGAATTTAAATGAACAGTATCAGACTAGACTTGCAGTTTTGTTTAATTGAAGACCAACACAGGTTTTTCCTATACAACTTTGAGAATATAAAATTTCCAATAGAAATGATTTTTTAAACAAGCATTCCCTTGTGGTGCATATAACCCAAACACTGTATTAGAACCAGAAATTGAAACTCATTCAAAAGTCTAAACAAATGTATAAATGGCTAGTTTATTTTCACTTCCAAAGTAATGAGAAAAGTAAGCAAGCAAAATTATTGGTCAAATGAAAGGTCAATTTAAAACATTCTTTTAAGTTCAGTAATCAAAGGTGATGTATGTAATAAAAGCAAGGACAGATTTTTTTTTTTCTTGGTATTATTTTGAAACCTGGCATATTTCCTGTCATGTGAAGTCTATACATATCCAAAACTTGGAAATGCTGCATATCTAAACATGCTTAGTTTTGAGAATTACAAGAAAAATCAGTCTTTTTTGCCATAATTATCAGAACAATTACACTGAATATCTAATGATTCTACATATGTTAATAATGCTTAGAATACAGATTTATTTCCAGGCCCAAACTTTACAAAGTCTGCCTAAGCCTTTCTTTATCTACTTGTTAACTTCAGGGTTGTCTTTAACTGACCCAACTACATCTACATACAGTACAGTTACAAGAATTATTTATATCTAGTTCTATTTTACATATTCTCTTGTGCTTGGGTACCAGTGAATGCTTAAAAGAAGTATCCACATCAGTCAGTCACTTCAATGAGGCAAAGTAGAATACATATTATCTAAATAAGCAGATGTCAGTTGCCTATATTGGCAATTTTTTCTTGTATTAGTGCAACTGATGGTTTTACTGTTTTTTTTTTTTTTTTTTTTTTTTTGTTCCTCCTTTGTTGCATTGTCAAGAAAAGAGAAAGTTGTTAAATTCTGCCAATGTGTTTTCCATGTGGGCATGCAATTCTAGGCACAAAACACACAGGTCCTTTCTTTGTCTGGGCATATGTGAAAGTTGGTCATGAAACTAATTGTTTTGCCTTTCAGTTTACATGTGCTAGAAGGAGTAGATTGTTCAGGGTAACGTTAGCCAGGGGAACTAGATTATTGAGGCAGACAAGACTAAAACAGGGAAAAGGGCCACCAGCTTTACCACCAAAGGCAGAGGATAAATAGTGGCAGAAATTGGTATTCCAGGATAAAAAGCAAAGCAGTGCCTGATGCAGACCTAAAGTAATTGGGCTTTGTGTCTGACAATGAATTTCAGAGATCATAAACTGAAGTGACACTGTAATTCCAGGGTAAGTTAAATCAGAATTACATTCTCAGCGATGGATCTGAGTATCCAACTGTCACAGCCATGGGAGGGTGTTACCTCCTCCTACCTTTGCAAGTCCTGAGGTTATGGATAGTCAGCGTAAGGGGAATTGGGTCTCATCTGTCATTAATTTTAAAGTAGTCATACATTTATTTTTCTTTCACTGCTGAATTAAGCTATTGTCACTACACCTTGTGACTTGCCTGATAGTATCTCATGTCCCAGATGGGGCTATCAAATAGCTGCTCCTGAAAAGGATGCTGTTTACACATTTGTTCTACTCAGACACCTCTGTTTCAGCTGCCTGTTTAAACAAAGTAGTGTATTGATCTTAGAATCACTTATTATTAGGAACCTCAGAACTGGCTGTATTGTATTGATATTTTAATCTTTATTTTCCCGATCTACCTTCAAACTCCACAGGATCACAGGTTTGAAATCCTAACCTGCTTTTCCATGTAGTTTCTCTGCAGCTACAGAATGAATGTTCTATCTTGTGTACTCCTGGCTTCCTGTTATACTGGATTATCATCTCAGCCTACAAAGGGAAAAACAATCTGATTGCAGTGGGCTGATAATGCATTGTCTGCTAAGCCCAGTCATGGGGTTTCCCTCATTCTTATGGTGTGTGTTGGGGGTAATTTATGCCAGCTTTATTGAATGTAGGTCTCTGGATCTACAGCTCTGAAATACTGAATAGTGAAGGATTGCTTATAAGAGCTCAGAATATCCCCAAAGGCACAGGGACCAAAAAAAAAAAAAAAAAAAAAAAAACCAGGCAACTAACAGGTATTGACTTTCCTGGGATGATGCTACTTGAGATTTGAAAGGTGTTGAGAACTTTTGCTGCCCATTGTCCTAATAAGGTGCATGTCAGTGATGTCAACATAATGCGCTGAGGAAATGTCACACTTGTCTGCAATTGGCTACCTCTGGCTAGCCAAGCACAGCTGGAAACCTGGAAAACAGATGTTGCTTTCAATCAAGCAAGGGTCAAAGCAGTCTTGGGACTTAGAATGCCTTTATTTCTACACCCAGAAAATGATCCTTGGGAAATTTCAGTGCAACAGTAATTATTTTAGCAGATTTTCTATCTTTTTTTTTTTTAAACATGCAGCATTATGCTTATAAAATAGAGGAACAACAAACAGTGGGCATGCATCTAGGCAACATGGGATAATTATTGAGAAAAGGGTCCAAACAAAAGAACATCATTGGCGAAGTTCAGTGAGCCACACCTGGTAACTCTGTAATACTTAACAGTATATACTAAACAGAATTCCCTACTGACTAAACCATAAAAACTTGAAGCCACCTGGCTGAAGTCTGCTTTGTAAGCCTAGAACAGCAGTGAGTTTATGGCTTTTTATCCTAAGAGAATTGTCTGTTCTTTGTAATCTGTTCTCTGTATGCCATCCTCAAAAGATTGAATAGAATTGCTTTGTGACTGGCACATAAAGAGAAGAACTTGGAAACAATGGACTGCACAGATTCCAGTGTGGACTGCACAGAAGCTTTGAAAGAGAACCAAGTCTTTGCCTCCTAGCTACAAATGTGTAACTGTAAATCTGGACCTGGTTCACAGAAATCAGAGTTAAGTTTCTTTCCCTGCTATGAAAGGGCAACAGATATAGAGGCTGAAATCTAGCAGTGGAGTATTGCCAAAAAAGGCCTTACTCAGGAAAAGCATGCACAAGCCTTCTGAGAAATCTAGTAGCAAATCTCCTGGTAGGCAAAAATTGGGTATTACCTCTACAGCTGAGAATAATAGAGAATGAGAAAAGAGCTAAAATATTTGCACATTAAATTGTTGCCTCTCAAAAGGGAGGCATCCACTCATGGGTAGAAAAGTTGCAGACCAGAATTTTCCCCTTAGAGCCTTTCTGACAGAAATGGAAAACTGGACTATTTTAGTCTTTCCTTTTGTTCTTTTGTGCTTTTACTGTGAAGTCAAGAAGTAAATGGCAGCTTCAGTTCACTTACTGTTTCCAGTTCTCTGAGTTTTTTGTGGGTTTTTTGGTGTGTGTTTGTGTTTTGTGTGTTTTTATTGTTGTTGTTTTTTTTTACAGCAGGTTTGTGCAGGCATATTTGAATTAGTCTTAAGCTGCTTAGGCAGTACATGGCTGCCAATGTAGCCATAGCAGTGAAAAATTCTCCTCCATTAACTGTGCCTCCACTGCCTACAATTGTAGTTTAAACATCCTTTATAAACTTTTTGCCTTTAGTGAGGGTATCTGTTGTTGATGGAAGTTACTTCTATATTTTCTCCTACATGTTCCTGTCTCTCTCTCCCCCTCATATTTGTGGTTTATTTATGCTATACAGCTTGGGCTGATGTCGCGTCCCATGTCTGTCATCTGTCTGTATCATTCTGCCATGACACTCCCTGTCCCTTAATTGATGCTTTATTCGGATAATTTAAATCTTTAATCCTCTTTTCACTTTTCTTTAGGTTGTGAACTTCTATTTCAATACTTGGTCTCTCACTTTCACTCTTCTGCTTTTTGGTTTTGCCCACAGGTGATACCAAAGCTGTTATTGTCTGGGTACAGGGACCCTATTTCAGGAGATGACTTAAGCAAATGTTTTAATCCATCCTGCTAATGTCCCCTTTCCTCTTCTGAGGTGATTTGTGGAATTGGAGGTTCTATGCACTAATTGAATTGGAACAATCATAGCAATAGTTCATAGAAGGAAAGATGACAGAAATATCGCTCATGAGACCTTTGGAGAGGTCATGTAGTCCAGACTCCCACTCAAAGCAACATAGTCTCTAACACTGGATGAGGGCAGTAATAGCTTTGCCTACTTAAGTCTTGAAGACTTCCAAGGATGGAGATTCCCTGGCCAATTCAAGTAACTCGTTGCAGTGCTGCACTAGCATCCTAGAAAAGACATTTTTCCCAAAGATATTCTCTAGCTTTCTCTAGTTTCATTGTTCTTTGCCTGAGATGGAGTATATTTATCAAAATCTTAGATTACTTCAGCCCTGAAACTGTATAATCTGGCCTAAGGTAACTATTTAACCAGAGAGAAACAGCTTTTAGGTAGTTAAAAAAAAAAAAAAAAATCTAATTTTTCCACTATAAAATACGGCGCAGCCTCAATTACCTGAATGTCATAAGAAATGGCGATTGTGGTGTGCTCAAACAGTCGAGGGAATTTTCATTGTAATTAATAAATGCCAAGGGACGTAACCCTATTTCAAATGACTGATGTTATGCTCTTGCATGAGAAAAGAATCTTGTTTCTTCATTGTAATGTACTGACACATGAAACTTGTGACAGATAAAGAGGTTCTCTGTGCACAAGTTCCTGCCTTCAAAGCATTTTGTTTTATGAGACAAGTAACTGGAAAGGTATTAAGGAAGCAAGAGATTGATTACGTTTTGTCAAACATGCAAATTAAAAGCATAAAGATTTGGATCTTCTAGAAATTTTGATGCCTTTATAATTTCTTTAGAGATTTGCCCCATAAAGGGGGTGTGCCATACTGGCAGAATTAGAGAATAAAACTTCTAAGTCCAAAACAGTATTATTTCCATTTTGTGATTTAATGTGCTCTGATGGAGTTAGGCCATTGATGTGGTATCTGTTCAGTTTCCACAATTACTCAGTCCTGGTACCAGAAGGATGCCGATTCATTTGTTAATTCATTTGTTCTGTGTTTTTTTGAAATGGATGCTTGTCTTGTAGAAGCTGGCCAGATTACCTACTCATTTCACATATATTATTACAGTGCTAAGTGGAAGTGACTTGCATTTACTATTGACCTGCTTGGGATTCTAGCCAATAACCAACTCGCAAAAAGCTCCATATCCCACACTAATTTTTGAAGCTGCTTCTCTCTAGAGGTGAAATATTTTTAAACACTCATTCAAGAAATAATTTAATTGATCTTTTGGCTTCTGTTATTCCCTCTCCTCAGGAGCCAATGACTGAAATTGACTCTATTCCCACTTCAGCCACTTTCCTTTCATGTTGCATGCGTAGAAACATGTCAGCCACTGGGTTAAGTTAGTGAAAGTTTATTTGGGGTTAAATTAGACTAGCAGTGTCAGAAGTGAAGACAGATTTTGACATATTTTAGTCTGATTAGTCACATAAAAAAAACAAGTAGTATGAAGAGCTGATAATTTCAAATTTCAAAAATGCAGTGGTTAACTTGTAAACATTGCACTTGACCAAACTCTTGATTAGAACTTTTCACAAAAGTGCTCAGCTGAAGTAATTGGGCAACACATGGGAGAAAAGTAATGCATGGAAGAAAGTAATGTGTATCAAATGGCCCTGTCAGTCAACATGTTGCCCTTCATAGAGAATGAAGGCACTTGCATTAATAGAGTGGAAAATGAGTCTTAACAGTATTTATGTTCCACTTTATTTTTTTCAGTATGGTAACACAAATGCATCACAGAAGCAGCACCTTTAGTGCTGTCTTCAGTGCTGAATGAGAAACTATTTTATTTGAATTCAGAGGTTGCACAAGGTTGTGCTACATTTTTAATTATTTTAAGACTCCAAGGAGGAGTTCATTCTCAGGTTACATCTCCCCTGGTGTCAGAGTCTTGAGACAGGTGTTTTCTTCTTCTGCAAGGCCTTCCTACCAGAATGGTACTATAGATATGTTGGCTTATAGCCCTGGATAAAGCTCTCCTTTCTGGGAGACTCTGAAATACGTCAGCTTTGCCCAAAGGGTTGTGGTTTTGTTTTTTGGTGTTTTTTTTTTTTCACGTGCTTCCACAAGGCCAAAGGTGAACAGTATATCTGAGTAGTAATAAATTCTCTTTCAAATAAAATATACTTCCAGAAAATGCCTTGAATCTCAAGGATGATTCTATCTTGAATAATGACTCTATGAAGAAGCAGGTTTAAGAGGACTGAAACCAGTGGAAACTCTGTCCTTTTTGCCCTTTTAGTTATCTTTTTGACTTCTGTTAAGGGTCAGGCTCCGAATCATTTCCATAGCTGTGATATTCATAACAGTTTTCTTGTGTGGATCATCCTATATCTCGTAAGGGGTAAACTCCACACTATAACCATTGTATCAGTGAAGAACTGAATAGGAATAGACAGTAGTATTGCACAGAAAGCTTGACTAAAATTGGGGTTTGGAGTTGTTTTTTAATCTCTTGAGGCACTGATTTCTAATGGTGGCTTGCAAATGAACAGATGTTTTATCTTCCTTCTATCTGCCAGCTCAGTGAACTCCTCTGATTTTCAACAGCTTAACTGAGTTAGTCCAATTGTGGCTTGTATCATTAGCCAAAAAGATTTCAAAGGCTGACCACATCAGCTTTGCATGATCATCAATGTGGCAAAACATAACATGGTGAGACTAGTCAAGAATTATAGGAGAAATAATTTAATCTGCAGACTCTGGTTGAGAGACATGCAAATTGGGATTTTGAAAGAACAGGAAAGAAGCCTGACAAACCTGTTTCTAGCTACTATATAATGAAACTTTCACATAATGATAGTTGCAAGCCTAAAATGCTGGCTGCAATTTGTGTGCAGTCCTCAGTTGTGAATATGAGTCTTCCACATTTACCAAACTGATATAGCTGACTTCAGTTCAAATTTGCAAAAGCGGAGAACAGAATTACTCATCTGTTCAATCAAGATGCCAAGTCACTTTGGTAATTGAGTACTAACTAACGCTTAGGTACACAGAGATATTCACAGTCTTTCAGTGATAAAGAGCAGGGAACATCCAAGTCCTTTATACTGATTTGATTAGTTTACTTATGTAATGCTGCTTTATTAATTTAATGTCTTGCAATTCCAACAATTTTTGTTGGAATGCTCCCTGTTTACTTCATATCACAATACCATTTGACATGTGTGGGCCTGCTTGCCTCTTTCTCCTTAAGTGTTTCAGCACTGCTTCCAGAGCAAGAAGCACCATCCCTTCATCTGGAAAGACAAGTTGGCAGTGTAAGTTGCCAACACTAATTATCAATTCCAATTGCAAACATTGTGTGGGTTTCCTATGTAGCTGTGCTACATATATTGCTCTGTTTCTCTTAAAGGGCAACATATTGCAAATAACAAACAATGTTTACAGTATGTTTAGTAACTATGGCAACCACAGACAGCTGAGTTTTAAAACATAAGATGGACTCCTTTGCAGATTAATTGCTATGCATTTTTATCAGACACCATGGAGTTAATAATCTAGATATGTGTGCACAAAATACCATTATGAATACCCCTAAAAAATGACTTAAAAAAAACTTGCGCTGCAGGGATTCCTTAGGCACTGTGCCTCACTGATGTCCATATTGAAGTTGCTCAGCTGGTAAATAAAACTCTAGCCAACCGTTCTGTCTGACCTCTCTCTGTCTGTCAAACTGCGTACTTTGTTACACATCCTTACCATTAATAAAAATGAAGGCGAGGTCGGATGGCGCTTTGAGCAACCTGGCCTAGTGGAAGGTGTCCCTGCCTGTGGCAGGGGGGTTTGGAACTAGATGATCCTTAAGGTCCCTTCAAACCTAAACCGTTCTATGATTCTGTGAAGAACTACTGAATGGTGCAGGGCTGGAATGATTGTTAGAGGGCATTCACCCTTTTCGAAACCTGTGAGCAGCCCGTGTCTCAAAGCTATTCCACCCTTTAAATTACTGCATTCAGAGAAAGAGCTTTGAGACACGGGCTGCTCACGGGTTTCGTGTAGTAATTTAAAGGGTGGCAAAGCTGATCATTAGAATGAGCATTTTCATCTCTGTCTCGGGTTCCTAATCCGAAGGTGGACTTAGTCAGTGGCCATCACACAAGATACAAATGAAACAATAGGAATTAAAACTACTACAACACTGAATTTGAGGCATGTAATTAATTAAAGTGTCTATGTAGTTGTTGTACAATCAATAGTTGTCTATAAAGTTGGTGAACAATCATAAGCACCTGGTTTTAAACAGGCAGATACTACCTGTGTCTGATCTATCTAATCAAAGCAGTTCTGCTATGGATGATACTGGTCTTTGAGTTTCTTGAATTTATTTTTTTTATTATGAACCATAAGCTCTTGGTGTTTCTGTGTATTTTGCAAAAGTTTGTATTTACATAGTTGGTGGTATTCATTTGAAAAATACGAAAAACTTGTGCACTACTTTTGATAAACATTAAAAGCAATACGTTTTATACCTGTTTGAGGATCATTTTTTACCAAATATTCCAATCCATTAATAAGTTCTGAATAATACATTCTTGTCCCTACAGGATCCCACTATTATTGTCCTCCAGCGGCCATTGGAAGATCATAAACACAGTCATTGTCATTGAAAAATGGACCAAAACGTATAGTCCTGAGGGGAAATATAGTAATTTAGGCTGTATGAATCTTGGTATCCAGAGAAGGCTGTGGTTATCAGGGTGCTTATAGTATTTACTTTCTTGTAATCAAGAGACCAAAATCCTAAATAATTTTTGAAAATATATTTGTCATTAATATCTTGTGGTACATAATTTCACATTATAGCTTTCTGGTGCCATAAATAGAAAGTTTCTAAAGGACCCATTCTTAATGTGATTTCTCATTGCAATTTAGTTTGGAAAACAACGTATTTCAGTTAAACAAATAGACAAATCAAACAGTCCTATCAGCCTATTGGAAGAATGAGCAAATTTTGAGTCACAGTCCTATAATGATCTTATTAGCGTTTATAAATATATAAAGGGGGAATGTCATGAGGATGGAGCCAGGCTCTTCTCAGTAGCGACCAATGATAGGACAAGGGGTAATGGATTCAAGCTGGAACACAAGAGGTTCCACTTAAATTTGAGAAGAAACTTCTTCTCAGTGAGGGTGACAGAGCACTGGAACAGGCTGCCCAGGGAGGTTGTGGAGTCTCCTTCTCTGGAGACATTCAAAACTCGCCTGGACGCCTTCCTGTGCAACCTCATCTAGGTGTTCCTGCTCCGACAGGGGGATTGGACTAGATGATCTTTTGAGGTCCCTTCCAATCCCTAGCATACTGTGATACTGTGATAATAAAATACATCAGATAATAATGTTAGTCCTGCATCTATTTTGTGTTCTTAGCTAGGCAGTATTCTATCACAGATATTGATTGACTGAGAAGTAGGTAGGCATATCAAACTTTTTTTCATTGTTTGCATGGGTCTACACTTAATCTTGAAATGTGAAGGGCCTCACATTTGTACATATTAAGATCACATATGCTGTTAAATAGTGATGCTTGATGAACATAAAATAGAGCAGTTGATTTGGAAGATTGGCAGGTAATTTTTTTCTCAAACAATAAACTATATGATCAAAGCATTCAGGGAGATGAAGAAACAGCATTCTAAGAGATGAGCACCTGACTAAGATGCTGACAATGGACTCTGCATACAAACAGCTGTGGAGAAGGAAACTTTGTTTCAGAATTATTCATTATTAATATGGCAAGGACTGCATATAAAAATAAAAAAGGAGGGAAAAAAACCACCCCCCCCAACCCACCCCACTCCACAGTGTTTAAATGATGGCTTTTATTCAGGCTTTGTGTGTCCATGACCAAAATTGGTAGTCAAAGCATCACTATCCAGAAGACAGCTGTCCCCTGTGCTTCACTTGGTATGAAAATTGTCAGATGCCCAAGTTCATATGTTGTTCATATGCCCAAAACTGCCTTGGATATACCTGGCTCCTGCTTAAACCCCACTGGCTTTCTAGTGAAAGGTCTGATTTAACAGGAGGTTCTGAGCTCAGTAGAGCCACTGTTAGAAACATGTCTCACTCAAAGCAGTCATAACCACCTTTAAATTGAAGAGAAAGCAGTAACCTCTTTTTAGCCATCATCTGGTAGCTAAAATTGGTTGCCCAAGAAGCTGAACAGTACTGTTCACTGTTGCCCTCAGGCTGGAGTCATTTAAATTCACACTGTTATCTCTCAGGGGAGAGCCCTGACTTAGAGTTAACAGCTATTTGGGTCCAAGTAGGGCATTCTTTTAAGGCTCTTCTGGCATCCAAAACAATTCTGCTTCTATCTTGTTGAATCTAGGACACTATGCAACAAGCAATACAATATTTAAAAGGGGAACAACCAGCAGGGACATTGTGGAGTTTAAAGTACCCAAGTGAAAGCAGCAAGTCCTTGCTGACAAGCCCTGCATTTTACATTAGACAGTTCTTGAAGAAAAACAGGAAATAATCCCGAAATCATGGTCTGGAATCCAGAGGTACCTCTCTGCTCAGCATTTCATACTGGATAGCTCTAACCAGCACCAGCATGGGGAGATTTAGATGCTTTATTGAATGTGTAGAAAGCCTAGAAGCCTCTTATGGTTTTGGATTTCACTTTGGGGCCAACTTCCTTAAGTACAGACTTTGCAGTGCCTAAATTGTAGGCAGTGAAGTCCTTTATTGGACCTGGCCCCATGCCTCTCTGCGAGATGGTCATGGTTTTATTCCCAGCAGAAACCAGGTGTGCTTACATCTGTGTATTCAATTTAGAGTCAAAGAGGTTATGGGAGAAGTTATGGGAGAATATATTCCCTATATATCCTATTTCCTTTACAGAAACTCCTCCCCACTATTAATTCAATCATCCTTAAAAACAGTGAATGAGGAAATGTATTGACACAATACTATTTACACAGTTATTTACCACTGACATCATTAGAAATGTACAGACATCAGAACAAGCACTAAAACAGTGATTACTAAAAATTATTTAAAATCAGATTCTATCCAGAGTAAGAAATACATCCTGCAGATCTGATGGATGCTGGACTAGAGCCTGTAGACACGGTTTGGTCCTTACTTGACTCCAACATTTTTAGAATTATATCTCGGGATACTTGAGGGGTTATAAAGAACAAAGAAGTGTAATACTGATTCTTTGTGAGAGATGATAGAAGATGCAGAATATTGATTAGGAAAAAGTGCTCATTGTTTCTGAAGCTGGTCTTTTCTATTGATGAACCCTAGTTTTACATTAAGCTATCTATTTCCGTGAACTGATTAAAAGCCATTAACATGAGAGAGCGGGACTTGACTGGTGTAAGTCACTGCAACTACATTTCTCCCCCAGTTGAGTATCTGGTCTATGTGTATTCTTTATTATTGTTCAGCCATAAGATTTTTACTAACTCCCCTGTTGTTTCCACCACAGCACAGCAACAGACATATTGGGTCAGTCGAAACATCCCAGCCCTCTGCCCTGTCATTCACAGTGGCCGGTGCCTGAGGGAAGACATAGCAATGGGGCAAAGGCTGGCATTTGCCAGCAGCATTCTACATGCCATTAATAGTTTACAGTTCAAGGATTTTTCTGGTTGTGGACTGGTTGAGGTGGTGGTTGTTGTCCTGGGTGGTTTGTTTTTTTTTTTTCTCTCCACTCTTATATGGTAAACCTTTCTGAAAGCTTTAAATGTTCACTAGCTGCTAGCATACTCAGATAGCTTAAACCTCCTACCTAGGCCAAGGCTAGTGTTAGGCCTCTGCAGTCAGTCCAGAGGGCCTACAGATGGTGCTGAGTAGGCGCCTGTGCAGAGCCAGCTGATGTGTAGGACACCTTCACATAAAAACTGCAGTAGAATTTAGAGTATCTGATTAAGCTGTACTGGTTTATGAGACCTGCTTGATAGGATGAGTGATACCCCTGATTCAGAGAACAATTGAAACATGGAAGTAAATCAAGTGCTATTATCTCAGTGGTAGTCCATGTGACTTCTGCTTGTTTCTTGAAAGATCCTGTGGAGAAGCATTGCTGAAATGCCAGAGGTTAAAGTACAATTTTCCTAGGCACATGAAAGAAACTGTAGGAGATCAGTGAGAGTTTATCAATGTGAACCCTTGTTCTCACTTCAGGGTTACAAACCTTGTGATACTGAAACCTTGTAACTGGCCCAGAGATCCAGTAAAGTTTGCCTTTTAAGATGCTGGAATATATGTCGTTTGCGTGCCGTATACTTTCACCCCTTTCCTTTTCTCAAATGCAACAGCTGTAGTTCAGAGGCTGTAGACAGGAAGGAGGGATTCATTCTGCCTTTCATTTCCTTTGAGAAGATATAAACTGGGACTCTGTGATCAGTGCAAAACTTCCACTGAGCACTGTGAAGCTGGAATCATGATTCATACCTTTAGCAAAAGAAACTACAATTGCTAAAAGTCTGAGTAACTCATACTTTATGCTTCTTATTCTTTAGGCCTCGTGAGCATCCCCACTTTATTACGCTTTCACTACCAGGAATTTGAATGGTTTCTAATAAAGGGTTGCATAATGTTATCACCTGTATAAAACATTTCCATAACAGCGATAATACTTTTTTCTCTCCTGCCTTTGCAACATGTTGTCAGGATTGGCATCTGCCATGAACACTTCACTTGACCTGATTCATATCAGTAGTTTCAATGTAGTCAGGACACATACGGTGATCTGCTAGTCTAGGGATTTAAAGATCAGGAATTGATACTTCTGAGCTCCAAATCCATAGAATAACCTGTGAAGAACAGCTCTTCCTTTTATGTTCATTGAAGATCAAGTAAATGGTTGCTCAGCCTAAAATCCTTTCTGAAGGAAAAGGAGTTTTAGTTTTAGGCACTGTAATTACTTATCTACAAACTTATACTTGCCATGGCAAAAAGCTTGACGGTGTTAAAACACGGCAGGAAGAAACTCCCCTGCTATACATCACAGAGGTAGAAGACACCTGGAGCCTGTTTCCCCTGCCCTTTGTCCTGCTCCAGTATGTTCTAGCAGCCCAGGGAGACAGAGCATACAAGGATTTCTGTGTTGATGAGTGTGGCTGACCGTTGTATTTCAGATAACAGAACAGTATGTGAGAAAATGTGAAAACTCAGAGAGAAAGATAATTCAGAATTCTTTGCATTTTCTGAAGAAGCTCCTACTTCATAATCTGATGCTACATTTTGACTTAACTGTCAGAGATGGAATGACACCACTTAAATAAGGTAGTATGTGAAAGGAGACTTGTAGTAGTCAGGTGTTTGTTTTGTTATTTTTCTGAGACAGATAGGATTGGTTAGCACTTATACTTCATCGCTTGTGGTTGTCTATTGCAGTGTTGCAAGCATATGTGGAACTCTTAAGTTTGACGTAGGGATACTCCCCAGTACCAGAGGGTAGAGGGAATTTTATTTGTCAGCTTAGGCATCATGACAGATCTCTGAAAGCATGACATTTCCATTGAACAGATAATCTAGGTAATTAATTTTTTTTTCTTCTGAGTAATTTATTACAAAGATGAATATAGCCTAAGCCCAATGGTATAACTCTTAGGCATCCCCTACTGCCACCTATCCCTCTTATTTTCCTCATATCTACTTGTGAGTCTCTCCTCACATATGTACTCTAATAGCTAATCTTGGGATAGGCTGTTCACTTGCAGGTACTGCAACACCTAGGGAGTCATTCCCAAATACAGACTTGCTCACACAGGAATTGCTTAATAACATAAGGAGGATTTTCAGTGTTGGGTTTTAAGCACCTCAGGAAATAGATTGTGATCTAATTTTTCACGTACCTATGTAATTCCATTAAATTGAATAAAATTTTTACTTTCTTATACTAGTGGGGGATGAGAAACTACTCTCTGTCATTCTGTTCAGAAAATGCCCCAAAGTCTTTATCTATATCATACATTGTTTTTATTAGCTAAATTGCATCTAGATGTACTTTTCTGTGTAAGATTTTTTGAATGACCCAGTCCCCTTTTATTTGTCTAAATCCTTGTTGCTGCTATGTAAGTAAAGTTCACCACAGTGCAGATTTGTTCAAGCATACCTTAGGAATTTCAGGTGGGCTCCCTGTTTCACCCCACTTCCCCCAACAGCACAGAGAGAGCAAAAGTGCAATCTGAAACTCTGCCTGAGAGTAGTGGGAATCACAGTAAAAGAATGTGCTGAGCATATATAGATTCAGCAGGGGGAAAAAATTAATAATAATAATAAAAAAAAAAAACTAACAAAAAAGCCTCCAGTTACTATGCTGACTTTTTAGACACAAGGATCCCTTGAGGGATAGTGGGAAACAGAAGGGTTAAGCAGGGAAAATGAGATAGATGCTGCAGTCTATTTTCTGCATTACTCCAGAGGCGCTGCAGCCAGCTGTTGCAGTTTCAAACAGACTTGTAATTTGCCTCTTAGGTCTGGCAAGGAATTAAGGAGCAGTAACCAGTCTCCTATGGGGTATCCAGTCTCACTAACTAGCGTAAGCATAATATGAAGGCCAGATCCTCAAAGATATGTAACTGCTACGTGAAATGGGTGCTCAAATACCTTTATGTTGATGTCCATACTGTGTGCTTTTAAGTCTTTTTTTTTTTTTTTTTTCAAAAAAAAAAAAAAAAGGCAGCACATACAATACTGAAGAGAATTTCACTATTCCAACACTGATGGAGGGTGATCATAGAGCCTGATGCAAACATGTTTTCTGAATAAAGCCTAAGCATACTGACAGTGTCTTCTGCAGCGGCCTGCTTGAGCCCTTGGTGTTTTCGGTCCTCTGGCAATGTCTGAGCTGGTGATGTTGTAAGAAGATACTACTAATGTGTGCCCCAATGTGCCAGAGCTTGGTACTTGTTTCTTCCCCCAGTTACTTGATTTCTGTCACTTGGGAAAAGAGCTTTAACATGGCTGCTTGGAAAGTGTACTGGCTATTCAGAGCAAATGACTAGAAGAAAAGAGTCAATATCAACAATCTTGTTATTTCTTAGGGCTGTGTTGAAACAAGGATGTTTAAACTCTCCAACGATGTACAATAGCACAAGCTGAGTGGTGCGGTTGACATGCCTGAGGGATGGACAAGGGATGGCCAGATGGGACCTGGACAAGCTCAAGAAGTGGGCCTGTGTGCACCTCATGAGGTTCAACAAGGCCAAGTGCAGGGTCATGCACCTGGGTTGGGGCAACCCCTGGTATTGCCAGGCTGGGGCATGAAGGGATTCGGAGCAGCCCTGACGAGAAGAACTTGGGGGTACTGGTGGATGAAAAGGTAGACATGAGCTGACAATGTGCACTTGCAGTCCAGAAAGCCAACTGTATCCTGGGTTCCATCAAAAGAAATGTGGCCAGCAGGTCAAGGGAGGTGATTCTGCCCCTCTGCTTAGCTCTGGCGAGACCTTATTGTGGCCTTTCAATACTTAAAGGGGGCTTATAAGAAAGATGGGGACAAGTTCTTTAGCAGGACCTGTTGTGATAGGACAAGGGGTAATGGTTTTAAACTAAAAGAGGGTAGATTTAGACTGGATATAAGGAAGAATTTTTTTGCAATGAGGTTGGTGAAACCCTGAAACAGGTTGCCCAGAGAGGTGGTAGATGCCACGTCCCTGGAAACATCCAAGGTCGGGTTGGACGAGGCTCCGAGCAACCTGCTCTGGTTGCAGGTGTCCCTGCTCGTTGCAGGAGGGTTGGACTAGATGACTTTTATAGGTCCCCTCCAACGCAAACTATTCTATGATTTTAATTTGAGAAGCTCTGGAGAACAGAGAGCCATTTTTTCATTATAAAGAGAAGTGATAAATTACAGTAACGCATATGAACTAGATTGCTTTGGCTTTAACTTTCAATAATACAACTATTATACAGCACAGGTAATATGAAAGATTATGCAACCTGTTATAACCGTGAGGTTAATATATATAACTAGCAGTTTTCTTTTGCAATATTTATTTCTTGCAAAGTGCAGTTTGTTATTTCAGGGCTTGGGTTTGTTTTTGTAAAAATAGATCTTATATATACATATGAATACTGCCTTAAGCTCTGAGTGGGAGAATTTGAGGCTTTTAATATACCTCGGACAGGATCAGTTTAGACTGCCATTTTGTTGCTGATGAGGCAACTTTTTTCAATTGACTCCAACAGCTCTTTATATATAAGCATCCCCTCCCCACTTCTACCAGGAGCAGATTCTCATATAGCTTTGATTTTTCTGCTTGTAAGGCATATTTTCCCACAGCACATCAGGAGCAGGCATGCTGAAAAACGGCTTTTCCAACTGGACACAAGCATATAAATAGTTGACATCATCCATGGCAATTATCACTTCAAAATCCTTGAAAAATATCACTTCCCAGGAGTTTGAAAAGCGAAGGTCTGCCGTTTTCCTAACGTGCTCTGTATTTAACTGCAAGAAATCTATATGCTTTCAGGAACTTTGTCTATATTTCAACAGTAGCTTAAAGAAAAATTAGGATGGGGTTCTTTGTGTGTGTGGTTTGGTGTTTTTGAGGTGGTTTTTTGGTTTGGGTTTGGTTTGGGTTTGTGTTTGTTTTTTTTTTTTCTTCCAAGGAGGGAGCAGAAAAGAGGGCAGGAACATCCACATTTTTGCAGCTCTTCTTATTTGATTAAATCTCAGAAACACTGCATTTTTACTATCATCCCTCAAATTAGTTTCACTCCATATGATTTAATAGAGAGCATATTTCAAGGAGAATATCATCACTGGAAACTAAATATCAAAGTGAATATAATTTTTGTCTGAATAATTTAACCCTGTAAATACTCATACCTTATCATCTTTGTATGAACAGTCTTTCAAGCTTGTGTGTGGTCACAAGGGATGGGAAGAAAAGGGGCAGGAACTGTAGTTTGCAGTTGACACTTCTGTTTCCTCAGTATTTTTCCATTTTTTTCCTTAAAAAGCAGGTTTCATGTAACACTGAACAGGGTTGTGCCATCTTCAGGGCTTGCCTCAGAGCAAGAAATCCTTCATGCACTTATGCCATCGGTTGAGCAAAAGGACTGCTGAACATATTACGGCAACAAAGTTTTAACATGAGATCTGGGGTAAATGTGTCGGTTTAGTTATCTAGAAAAAGGGTGTACTTGAACATGAGTATTTTATGACCTATGATTGGTAACATTTTAAATTCAAATTTTAATAGTTTAACTTATTGTCTGTGTAGATTCTTACTCTGCAGTTTGCTACTTGATAGTTGTTTATTAAATAATATGACCAACATCAAGCCTTCTGTACATAAGTGCATAGTGTAAATATCCAGTTTATTAATCTCCTCCCATATTCAGAAAACAACATTTAACCTTTTTAGACCAATTGAAAAAGCAGTCTAATTCAAGTAACTTCACATACATAGATTTTGTTTTAGCATCAAATATATCAGTTATTTAAAGAGCATTTTCCTTTCTTCTGTGATGAATAGTTAGCCTGGTGTAAAATCAAAGCTAATCTTTACTGTTTTCCCTTCTTATCGCATAAGAGGCAAATGTTTCCTGCAGCTAGTGTGTTATACCAGAGCATCTACCTCTGTATGAACAAACCGCCAGATAGCCTTAGCAAGCAGTCAATTTATGCAGTTGATAGGTTTATTACTTTATCAGTTATTTGCTCAAGGAGAATTTTATTATATGCAAATCATTGACATAAATTGGGGCAGAATGGATTTGTTAAGGGGTCTAGATTCATCTTTCACCATTTGGTATGTGTATTTTTATTATGTAAGGTATTTATTTCTAGAATATCCATTTGCCTGAGAGCTGTGCTGTAACTGCAGGATTTGTCAGGGTTGGGATAATGTTGATTTGTTTGTTTTTTGATATGCCCAACCTTCTAGCTGGTCTGCATTTGGAGTACCTGAGGCAACTAGAGAGTTTTGACTTGAGATAAGGTAGTTAAAAACTCATATTTGTGACTTTACTGGACTTGACTTTTGAAAGTTCAAGACACAAAAAATTCAGATCCTCACACATGAAAGCAAAATGCTTCTGTCACCTGGTCTGTAGGACTGATCTAGAACCTGGTCTGCTTAATTCACTGGGCAAACATTTTGCAGACAGTAGTAAAGAAATCGTAACCAAAAATTCTGATTTCTTTAAAAAACAAAACAAAAATAAACAAAAAAAACTAAGGGTGTTTGGCGTGGATTTGGGGTTTTGGGGGGGGGGGGGAGGTTGGCTTTGTTTTGTTGTTGTGTTTGTTTTTTTCTTAAATATCATGTGCCAGCTTCATTCTTGCCCTTTTTAGGTATGTTTTATGTACACTTTCATGCTGTTGAAACATGCTTTCACAGACACCTATGGAAGATACCTTCATGATGGCTTCCTCAGTGTTGACATCAGGAACTGTACACTTCTGTGTAATAGAGAAGAGTGAGTGGGTCTGTGTCCTGTGCATCTCCCTAGAATGAGACAAGAGTGTCATCTATTAAAATGTTGTCTGACCTGGTTGTCCTTCAACTGTGCGGGGAAAGCTGTAAACACACTAGTAGCAAATATAGTATATTTTCCTCCTTTATTTCTTTTTTAATTATGAATTTAAAAAATAAAAAAGGAAAAATTTTCTTTATCTCTATTGGAAATAATGGCATTTCTAAAAATCTTGAGATTTTGAGGTGGGAAGAATCTGCCTTTTTCTTAGGTCTAGTTAGGACTAGATGAAGTTTAAGGCTTGAGAAACCTTTACTCAAATCTTTGTTCTGCCACAGAACCAAGCATGTAATTTGCTACATCTGTGCTACAGTCCCCATCAATAAATTGGGAGTAAAAGCAAGGTTTTGGAGGGATGAACACGCTGAAATCTGTTGGATGATCAGATTTCATGTTGATTGGGGCATAAAATTGCTAGATGTAAGTTTGTGAGACCTAGAAAACATAATAAGGAATCCAATTTATCTGAACTTGGAGTTATCGAGCCATAATGAGTTATAGAGTCCTAAATGACTCTTGTATCCTTTCTGTCTGAGAAACTTCTACTCCCTCTCTTTTTTCTACTCATATTTAGTTGGTAGAGCATTCAGTCACGTTAGAAGGTGCTGAGAAGATGTTCCCTTCTTCTC
The DNA here is from genome assembly GCF_965231255.1 of Vanellus vanellus. NCBI lineage: Eukaryota > Metazoa > Chordata > Aves > Charadriiformes > Charadriidae > Vanellus > Vanellus vanellus. The sequence continues at coordinate 21,981,513 of NC_138913.1, read as the reverse complement.
ATCTGAAATAGCCAAGGTTTGCTGACTTTCCTGTATATTAGAAGACACACTATAGTTTCCTCAGCCTGCTGCTGAGGCAGTAGGTTCAAAAAATACTGATTTCCTTGGAGCAAGACAAATAATTAGGATGCATAATTTGATGTGTAGCAAGGGGGAGAAATTCAACAATTCTCTGAAGTTTTGTGTTTAGAGAAAGCTGGGGAGGAAGAGGGAAAATAGCTTTAAAAAAAATAATGTCAAGCTAGCTTTACTGTATGCTTTTTTCATTTGAAAAAAAGATTTGCATTTTAAAAATTATCAATACTACAATGTCTAAATTATAATAAATACTACTTAATACTTCTTTCTAAATTATAATAAGAAATTTTGTAGAGAGTAGTACTTAAACTTATTTAGAACAGTTTATTTCAAGTTTTTGTCTCAAAGTTTTGTGTGATTTAAGTTGTGATTCCAGCCCAGACATCTTGGCAATATGTCTTGAGCCCAAGCCATTTCATTCATTTTGGAGTTGTCAAAGGGATGTTATAAGGAATCTTTGAAGATTTTAATCAGTTCCCCCCCTCACCCTCCCCCATGGATTATTTTGTAAATCACATATCCAGAATGTAAAATGTATTGCTTTCTTAGTGATCACTCATGATTCCTTATGGACTCAAAGCAGTCTACTCAAACCACACACTTGGGGAGAAAATAATTATTAGCCATCTTTCTCAGCTTGACATTACCTTACCTTTCTTACCTAATAATTATGTTTCATAATACTACAGTTTTTTTAATTAATGGGGTAGTGGATTTCTTTGTGTTAGATGGACCTCAGAAGGTTCATCTAGGTTGTGGAAGGTCTCCATGGGATTTACTGGTTTTGAACTACAGTGTTTTAAGGACTTGTGTGTCCATCTTTGAAAAAAATCTGTTTCACACATTTGATATTCTGCTTTTAAACTGAAATATTATAAAAATATATATAATAGAAGATAGGTACATACTACCCTGAATGTGTCCAGAACTCTTTCAAAACTGAAAGTGTGAAAGATCTCATTAATTACTGCTGTAGCGCTACCCACTAGAGGTCTGCTGTTTCTATCTAAAGGATTTGTCAACATAATTCCTGAACAAGTAGGTTACGCTGGTACTCTGCTAAACATTTATTGTTACCGTCATCAGTTCGTGCTCTGTTTAGTAGAAATAAAACATTTAATGGAAATCGATTAAATGTATAATAACATTCAATGACATATAACTTACAGATTTGGTATGCTATTCAAGAATGGAACTGGGTAGATTAGAGAAACACACAAAACATTTTATGGAGCACATCATGAGCCATAGTGCTGTTAATCTCATATTCCTTTTAGAAAAATAAACGCTGTGGAGGGGCATACTATTGAAATAAATGTTCTGTTTCAAGTGTAACCTTAAAAATGGGATCATATTAGTCATGTGGTATTAAGGACCTAGGTTCATTCCTGGCCAAGAGATGAGGTTTCGTCTACTGCTCTTGTTTGAGATTGGCCTTACAAGAACTTCTCTAAGATGTTTTTTTCATGAATACATCATAGGGAAACACAGCTAGGGCGCTTTCATATACTACTTTTTCCCTCTTTGAATGCTGAAGAGAGCCTTCAGGATGCTTACTACTTGAGTTTTCCCCTTGTACCCAGGCACTTAAATAAAATATCCTCCATATGTATCCAACACAGTACTCCTGTAAACCTAAATGATGAACTTTGTTTAACATATGATTTATGGGTTGATGTCGGTGAAGGATTATATGAAAGTGTAGAAAGATTCGGGGTTCTAACTTCTACTGGTAAACTCTTCATTCCATTCCAATCACATATAAATTTTATCTTTGGAAGTATGTGCTTTTAGAGTGTCAGTGAGATCCTTCTAAAGTGTAAATATTGGACATATCTGTTGTTTGTTTTTTTTTTTAAATAGATTTTGTTTAGCAAGGTGGTACACTGAAAGAAGCATTATATGAACTGTATACTCTGCTAACGTAAATCAGAAAAGTCAAAAGGCTCATGTCTCTTATCTTAATATTAGTGCTATCTTTGTTGATCAGTATGTACTAAACCTCAGTCAGAGCATTCATTGAAATACTTTTTCCATACCAAATATTGCTGTGCATGTTGTTTTGCCAGTAGGGCAACTAAGATGATTAAGGGATTGGAGCATCTGCCTTATGAGGAAAGGCTGAGAGCGCTGGAACTCTTTAGCCTGGAGAAGAGATTCATTGAAATGAAAGTATTGATTTGAATACAATGAAAGTATTCATTGTATATTTGAATACAATGAAAGTATTCAAATATTGATTTGAATACAATGAAAGTATTCATTGAAATGAAAGTATTCATTGAAATACTTTTTCCATACCAAATATTGCTGTGCATGTTGTTTTGCCAGTAGGGCAACTAAGATGATTAAGGGATTGGAGCATCTCCCTTATGAGGAAAGGCTGAGAGCGCTGGAACTCTTTAGCCTGGAGAAGAGAAGGCTGAGGGGAGACCTTATTATGGCGTACAAGTATCTAAAGGGTGGGGTGAAGGAGGATGGAGCCAGGCTCTTCTCAATGGTTCCCAGTGACAGGACGAGGGGTAATGGGCACAAGTTAGAACACAGGAAGTTCCGTTCAAATTCACGGAAACAGTTCTTTACGGTGAGGGTGACAGAGCACTGGCACAGGCTGCCCAGGGAGGTGGTGGAGTCCCCTTCCCTGGAGATTTTCAAGACCTGCCTGGATGCAGTCCTGAGTAATGTGCTCTGGGCAATCCTGCTTTAGCAGGGGAGTTGGACTAGATGATCTCTAGAGGTCCCTTCCAACTCTGAAAACTCCGTGATTCCATAAGTATGAGGTTTATGCTGTACAAAGCTTTTCAACATCTTTGTTTGAAACTAATTTTATATATTACATAAATGTAATACTACTTATGGATATAAAATATATATTATGTATATATACATAATATATGCATTGTTACATTAAAAAAGTGTATATGAAAATATATATGGTTATTTATGCTTTTCCAACACATTACTGTACCGAAAATCCTCTGGTTTTGAAGGAGAAAGGTCATCTAGCCTTTCTTTTCCCAAAACTTCATGATTCCCAACTCAATGCAATCAATTAGTGATATGAAAACTTTTAGTGGTGCCTGATTTCCTTCTTTTCATATTAATTCTGTATGTCAATTAACAGATCTAAATTCTTTAAAATGAGCCTTGCAGTTCTGTGAGTGATAGCTTCCTGCTGGTGGTTTATGACAGAATAGCACTGCATTTTCAGAAAATTCTTTCTGGTAATATACCAGGACTCCTAATGCCAACAGGAAGCCATCAATCAGATGAAAGTTCTCTACATTTCACCAAAATAAAAATAATCTTATTTTTAATACAGAGAAAGAAGTAGGGCCAACTGGGGAAAGACAGATGGCAAGTTGGTGGACCCACCCAGTCTAAAGTCTCTTTACAAACCATGAAAAGGGAGTTTGCAAACCATTTTCCTTTCCAGTCAAGAATTCTGGATGCCCAAAATTTTTTGATGCTTCAGCATTTCCTGTATGAAAAAAGCAAACAAAAAAAAAGTCAAACCTAGATATGTAATAGTCTCTCCTCTGCCCTCTTTCCTTACTTTCCTTCTTGGTCTGTAGGACAGCAGTTAATGCCTCGGAAGCATAGTAATATAGCATTCTCCTTAATGTGGAGATGGTACAAATTGTTAATTCTAGATTATTTTTTTATATGTGTGTGTATGTTTATATGAAGATAATTTACCAGCAATTGTCTTCACTTCTGATCTAGTTTTGCGGTAACCCTCAAGTCACATAATGACATTTTCTTTTATTTTTTTTTCCCCAGTACTTTTTATACAAAAGGCATTGAAGCGCTATAAAACAACCTGTGTTGAAATTGGAGGAAGAGATAGAAAGACAGGCTTTCTTCCTTCCTTAAACATTTCTAGATAGGCAATTTTTACAAGCAAAGCAGAATGATACAAGAATGTTGTTATGTGTAGCAGGAAACTGAAAGTGAGGAAATGTAAAACTGTCATCATAATGATAATTCATGCTATTTACTTTTTTCCCATGTTTCCATGAATTCTTAAACCACCTTTTAAAACAGAATCTTAACAGCAAGTGGAACTGACTGAGGAAAACAAGTCTATGACATAGCCTGAATTTATGAAAACCATAAAGGAACTAGGGAAGAACATATGATTGAGACTCAATTAATAGCATTTTATCTTCAGTTTCACTATTGAACCACTATTGATCAGAGCAATGGCAATATACTATAAAGAATGTATGTATTTTGTGGGGTGTGGTAGAGATCCTGTATTTCTATTTAAGGCCTTATGAGTCAAACTGAGAAACATAAAAGTCAAGCTTGAATGGGTAAGGCAATAAAAGCACAGGTAATGAAGTGCAATGCAATGATGAAATAAAACATCACTTAGCCCTTAAATTCTGGCAATTTGCAATTTTTGCGTTGATTTAAGGTAACTTGTGATTTATACAGATCTGATCAAAACAGATCCCCTTGTATCATGTTATTAAAGACTGTGTTTTGATGTCTTGGATTATTTCTAAGACTGTATTTCAGTATAGACCTCTCAGTCCAACCTTGTTTGGGTCAGTGTTTCCTGTTATGTCCAAAACAAGCTTTCAGTTCTGCCCTGAGTTGTTAGTCCCGTAGACCTAAATAGGGCACATATGCAGACTGTTTTTCAGAAGTCAAGAATGCAGTTTATACATTGTGTTAGCAACTCTTTCATGTACTAGATTAAAACATATTTTTAGGTTTTGTCCATCGTATTCATCACAAGCAAATACATTTATAAAGTGTCTAAAATAACACTTTGTATTTTATATAGTATAAAACGCCGCTTTATATTAAGAATAAGGGGAAATAAGGGCAAGATATTAGAACTCATTGATACATAGAGTGGAAAAACGAGCTGTTTATCTTAGTGGCCTATCTTGCATAGGTGGTAACTCTTTATTCGTCAATGATGCATGCTTGCTGACAGAAAGCGTTCATGGGTTTTGTACCTTTGTTTGGAGTGAATCCTTTGAAAGATCTCAACCTTCCATTAATAAAGGGACTGGAACAAAACCATAGATCTGATTACAGTTGAACTGTAAGAGTGCTTGGAAGACTAATTCAGAACTGATATTTTCAGAATAATTTCTGATAAACTTCAGCAGGCTGATCTCAGATCAGCTGTGAGTAAAACTATTTTCTTGGGCTCTGTGTGAGTAAAGAAATTTCTTTCAAAAGAGGACAAAAGACAAGTACAGTGTATTCTGAATACACAAAATGCAACTATCTTCTAACTGTATCAAATAGAAGGACTGTGAATAATACAATTTACCTTAGGAGAGTTCATAATCCAGGCTAACAATTTGTGATATATTGATCAAATATTTAAAAATTAAGTAGCACTTTTTTCTAACACCACCCCACTACTATTTAACTCAGTTATATACCTGGTCGGTATTTCTGCATTTCAGAAGATAGTCTGTTAATCACTTAGAAATAAGCAGGTATCAGAGAGCAAAACTAGTCTCCCACACACAGTGTTGTTGGCATACTAAGAAACTTTAGTCAGAGTAGTTATGATTTTATAAGAGAACCTTTGCCACTTGCATAAACATAGTACAGTTACAGTTGTGCAAAATACTGAGAGATAGACTAACATCACTAGAGTAAAATGCACCAATTGTTACTCTTAATTATGTTTGCATGCATAATTCATAAATATACTTCATGGACAAGAGAGAAAAAAATGTAAGACTGAACAAAAGAACAGAATTCTTTACAAAACAGCTACAATATTAAAATTATTAAGAAATAATAAGTATTAAGTATTAAGTTATTAAATATGCTTATTACCAAAGAGATTTTTAGTTACAGAGATAAATAATGTTTCCCTTTCAGGGAAATAAAAGGGGGGGGGGGGGGGGGCAAAAAAGAAAAAAAAAACCCTCACTTTGCATTATCCTATGCGGTGAATGAATCTGCTGTTCTACTAAGCTTCTCCTTTCAAAGAATGTAAGAACATAGTTGAGGAAGGTCAAAGGGAGGGCCAGAGCTGCTCTGGTCATGTTCATAGGAGCTGCTGAGGTCCCACTTCAAAAAGACTTGTGGCTGTACTTCATCTTCCAAACAAGGTTTTGTGGAATGGTGAGTCAGTGCAAGCAGAAGTGAAGAGTCTCTTCTAACGCCTCAGAACACACCAGGGGACAGCCTGTGATTTCTGAAGACAGCAAAGTATATAATATGTAAGCTTGACAGTTTTGTTAAAACTAACTTTTCTATTATGTAGCTAAAAAATTTGACTTGAAGGCCCACTGGGGGGATTTTCTTTAATTTGAGAATTCTGGATTAGATCTATGAATTCATCCCATCTAAATTGTATGTGGTTGGAATCAATGACAGTATGTATTCTGGAAGGGAGATTAACCTTTATGCTTCAGGACTAGAGAACAGAAAACTATTTATGTTGGGCGAAAATTATTTTGCATCTGCCTGGCTCCAGGTTCCTCTTGATATGGGACTGAACCAACTGCTAGCCTCACAGTCACTGTGATGGTTCCTATTTTTTTTCTCTCTGTAACACCTAAAGAAGTACTTTTACAAGTCCTGAACAGTATTTTAATCCTATTGCAAACTAACACGGTAACTGTGGGAGGATTTAAGATTTTCATACCAATTGCAGGACTAGCTACTTTTAATTTTTTTCTTCTAAAGGTCAAGTTGACACACAAACCTGAAAGGGACCTTTTGAGGAGAAACAAAGGGCCATAGAACAAAATACTATATTTTAAAGTCTCTGATTTTTAAAGGCTACAGGATTGTTGCCTGTACTAGAAAAAAGTATCCTATGCTAATATTCATTCATGATCTATCTGTTTAAAAGACAGCCAGCCTTACACTTCAGTCTTTACAGTATTATCATCTCATAGCATGTATTCAACAGCAATTCATTATAATCTGGCAGGGATGCTATATTGTTTATCTGTAAAATCCTGCGTGAATGGAAAATATGGCCAAGTCTTCTGGATTTGAAAATAGTAAATCAGGGCTTTTGGAAAGCACTGGAGTTTTTTTTTTTTAAGTGAACAAAGTATTGAATTCACTTAACGTATCAATGTACGATTTAATTGAAAGCCAACTCAACCATATCCTTCTCTTTCTCCCTGATCTCAAATGGTTAAATTTCTCAGTCTGTGATAACCCTACAATTAACTTTCAACAGTGAGAAAACAATTCATTCTGTCAAGATGGTGTGCTTCCTTAGTCACAACTGGCTTAAGATTTCAAACTCCAAATAACTTTAAAGGCAAAGCATCAGGTAAAGTTTTACACTGCAAAGCAGAGAGAAACACCACAGTCAAACATATCACACTAATTCAGAAATTGATCTCTAGCTGCTACTCTTTGCTAGGACTTACTTGCTAGGGAATTACAGAGGTAATTTTCCAGGGAGGTGCACATTCCCCTGGAGCACTGCTGTTCAGGACTGTATCAAAGGGTTCCTATAATGCTGCAGCACATATTCTTTATTCAGCTGAGTGTTCAAAACAAAGATTCTTTAACCTCGCCAGACGCTTCCAAAGGTTGTGATTCAAACCATAACTGGTCATTTGCAGATCCCTCTGCTGGACTTGGTTCAGAATTCAAAAAAATTCAACGTTTGGACATTCAAGGTTGAATGCTTTCCATTCAACGCTTCTTGTATTCTGGGATTGTCAGATTTGTATCTTGCTGGAGAACTGCATCTTGTTCATTATTATGTCTCACCTCTGTGCCTGGCAAGATCATGGATCAGTTCCTCTTGGAAACTCTGCTGAGGCACACAGAAAACAAGGAGGTGATTGGTGACAGCCAGCATGGCTTCACCAAGGGCAAGTCATGCCTGACAAATTTGGTGGACTTCTACGAAGGGGTTACAGTGGCAGTGGACAAGAGAAGATAAACTGATGTCATCTACCTGGACTTGTGCACAGCATTTGACACTGTCCCACATGATATCCTTGTCTCTAAATTGATGAGACATGAATTCAACAAATGGACCAATCAGTGGATACAGAACTGGCTGGATGGTCGCACTCAAAGAATTGCGGTCAACGACTTGATGTCCAAGTGGAGAGCAGTGACGAGTGGCATTCCTCAGCGGTTGGTACTGGGGCCTGTACTGTTCAATGTCTTTGTCGGCGACATGGACTGTGGGGTCGAGTGCACCCTCAGCAAGTTTGCTGATGATATCAAGCTGTTTGGCGAGGTAGACACGCTGGAAGGGAGGGATGCCATCCAGAGGGACCTGGACAGCCTGGAGAGGTGGGCCCAAGCCAACCTCATGTAGTTCAACAAGGCCAAGTGCAAGGTCTTATATCTGGGTCGGGGCAATCCCAAGCACAAAGACAGGCTTGGTGGGGAATGGCTGGAGAGCAGCCCTGAGGAGAAGGACCTGGGGGTGCTGACTGATGAGAAGCTCAATGTGAGCCAGCAATGTGCGATCGCAGCCCAGAAGGCCAACCGTATCCTGGGCTGCATCAAAAGAAGCGTGGCCAGCAGGTCAAAGGAGGTGATTCTGCCCCTCTACTCCACTCTCGTGAGACTCCACCTGGAGTACTGCATCCAGCTCTGGAGTCCCCAACATAAGAAGGACATGGACCTGCTGGAGTGTGTCCAGAGGAGAGCCACAAGGATGATCTGAGGGCAGGAGCACCTCTCCTATGAGGAGAGGCTGAGAGAGTTGGGGCTGTTCAGCCTGGAGAAGAGAAGGCTCTGAGGAGATTTTCTTGTGGCCTTCCAGTCCCTAAAGGGGGCCTACAGGAGACCTGGGGAAGGACTTTTTACTCGGGCGTGTAGCGATAGGACGAGGAGGAAATGGCTTTAAACTGGAAGAGGGCAGATTCAGATTAAGCATTAGGAAGAAGTTTTTCACTTTGAGGGTGGTAAGGCACTGGACCAGGTTGCCCAGAGAGGTTGTTGAGGCCCCATTCCTGGAGGTGTTCAAGGCCAGGCTGGATGTGGCCTTGGGCAACCTGGTCTAGTGGGAGGTGTCCCTGCCTATGGCAGGAGGGTTGGAACTCAATGATCTTCAAGGTCCTTTCCAACCTAAACCATTCTATGATCATATGATTATTTAATTAACAGGTTTCACAGGATAAGCTCTGCCTAGGGCTTCCATTTCTGTGGTAACAGGGTGAATAACAAGCTGGGCTTTTAGTTACTACTACTTTCAGGCATTGCTAAGTCATACTTTGAACCAATATCCTTCAAACAGTTTCTGGATCATCATCATTGCCATTATCATACCACCAAATCTAGTCTGGAGTGAAGTAGTAAAGCAATTGGAGAGTGTCATAGGCACTGTCCTGGTTCCGGCAAGGATGGGGTTAATTTCCCCAAGGAGCCGGCAGGGGAGGCAGGTATTCCATCCCACGTGACCCATGCCCCGCTATAAAAGGAGCTAGCCGGGGCGAGGGAGTCAGTCGCCACTCGGGGGCGGGCTGCGGCGGTGCGGCCCCGGTCGGTGCGATTCGCGGCGGTACTGTAATCGCGTTCTTATATTCCTTTACCGGTGTTATTGTTTTTCTTTTTTCTTCCCTTTGTCTGTTCTGTTAAATTATAATATTTCAACCCACGAGTTTTGCCCTTTTCTGCCGATTTTTCCCACGGCTGTGGGAGTCGAGCAAGCGGCTGCGGGGTTCTTTGTTGCTGGATGAGGCCAAACCACGACAGGCACCTAAGTGCATTGATTTAAGGTTGTTCCCTTGGCTTGCTCTAGGAATACTATTTCATGGCCAGAATAGTTTCACTTGCCTCGAAAGCAGAGTTCTGAGCAGCACTTTAGTTATGCAGAAACATTGCCACTTGGACCAATCTTCAGGTGACAGATGCTATCTAACACTGAAATGGTAACCTTTAAAAGTATGGGAGTAATGAAAATAAAAACCTTAGCCTACCTACTTTTGGAAGCCTTGTAGGCATCTCCAGAAAATAGGATAGTTGAAAATAATGGTGAAAAGACTGAAAGAAAAGAATCATCAGTTGAAAGCCATGTAAAGACTGTGTCAGACTACTTTTTTTTTTTTTGTCAAAACAAACTGGTTTTAACCATCATCTTTTAAGACAAAGAAATAAAAAAAACCCTACAAGGAATGTCTGCTATATCTTGCCTCAAATGTATGGTGATACAGCATCAAGTACTTCTGTTGCTATTAGGGACATTCAAAATCTGCCACAAAGCAAGTAATAGTAAACAATAACCAGCTTTCTTCAGGGACAGACAACCAGGAAGTTTCTGGGAGGGTGTCCTCATACTGATCTGCTGGCATCCACTGTGCTGTTAAGTAAAGTAAAACCAAATGGTGGTAGAAGCTCTACTCCTGATTTGGTTATTGCAGTACCTCTGACTTTGTGCCTGTAAAGTCACTTGACCAACAATGAGCTGAAAGGAAACCAATTGAAGAGATCATAATCTATTGCTATGAGCAGATTCAGAAGAACAAGCTAATTCTGTAATAGCATTAACAAAATATCTCCACAGAAGATTCACTGTTTTTGTTTGTTGCTTTTTTTATATACAGTTGTACCCATTAAACTTTGTAGATAAGCACCTACTCTTTGAAAATGTGTAGAGTGTAGGTTATATATGGCAAAGTTGGGAAAGATTTGTCTGTTTAAAAAAGAAGTGTGGGGAGAGGAAAATTATAGACCAGCCAGCTTAACTTCAATTTCTGTAAAAGTACTGAAACTATCAGCCTATTTTTAAGCTCTTTAGAAAACAACAGAGATGAGTAACAGCCAGAATAGATCTGTAAAGAGCAAATCATGTACAACTAATCTAATTTGTCTGTTCTTGTAGCAGGCTATTTAGATAAAGCAACAGCAGAAAGATTCTAGCTTGACTTTCATCCTAACGCTCTTGCAACATCCTCATAACCTTGGGGTACAGGGTCTAGCTCTCAAGTGGGTGAGGTGATGTTTTAAAATTTTTCAGTTATTCGTTGCTCAGTTCATTCTTCTGCTTTGACAGAGTTCTAAAATGTTCTATCGTGAATTTTGGTGATATTCAATATTTTATACATGCTTATTAAAGTCGCAGATGACAGCAATGGAAAAGGAGCTGATAATATGCCAAAAAACAGTAGAAGAATTCAAAATGACAAATTGAAGATCTTGCTTAAAAATCTATTGCATTTGTACTCATTACAAAACAATCTACTACATTTTGATAAGAATAAGCTGCACATTCACAAAATGGGGTAGAATTGCAAATCCTTCAGAAAAAGACCTGGTGATTATAGGAAATTACATATAAATCATGAGTGACATTGTCACAAGAGAGTAAGGACCCATGCAATGTATCATAATAATGTTATGTATGCAGTACCCAGGCCCATGATATATGCAGCCTGAAAAATTCATGAAATCATTCTATGCTGTATTCAGCGTTGGGAAAGACTGCCTATTTTCTCCAGGTCTGGGCACTGCACTGTAGGGAAATATAAATTGGCTGGACAAACTGAAAAGGAAATCAGCATAACCTTCAGGAGGGGAAGGAAGAAAGGAAATGGGAACATTTAGCATCAAGGGTGTGATGTGAAAATGTTTCCCAGCACATAAAGAGGTAGGGAATGCATTCTCTGTGTCTAGGATGGGTAAAATAAACAAACATGACCTTAAAATGCAGTAAGGAATATTTAAATTAGAGGAAAACTTCCTAGTGAAAAATATCATGAAGCATTTGACTAAACTATTTTACCTCTCAAAGTTCTGCTTATACCTACAGTCTGTATTTTTGTTACGTGGATGAAGTAGTTATACATTGATACATTCATAGTTTTGTGGGTCTTTCAAATCCAAACTAAGCCTCTGGGTCTTTTACTCAAACTGTAATTTCAAGTTCCCTAAAGGGCTCAAAATGTATTTATAGTATGTATAGCTGTTTTGGTTTGCATCTTTTTAAATGACTAAACAGACACTGTTCCCAGTCCAAAATCTGGATTCAAATACCCTGGAATTTTCTGGAGAGGATTTCAGCTCTGTATTCAAACTTGAATTATGCATCCTAAATCCCTATCTGATTTGGAGCTATTTTGTGCAAGAAAGTATTTGGAATTAATTATTTTTTTTTCAGTTTTTAATTAGGAAAAGAATCTGACTGATTACTTTCTCCCCTTCAATTAACTAAAATAATTTCACTTCTGGGCTTATACCTTGCATGCCAAATTGCAGCTAAACGTGCATAGTAAAGCCTGATGGTAGTATCCGTAAAAATAGAGGTTCAAAATAGGAATGCTCTGAGAATTTAAACTGCATGAGAATGAGCAATAATGTTCTAATGTTTCAGGACAATCGAAGATTTTTTTCTCTCCTCTATTTGTTCCCAGAAGAACACTTAGTTTTATATAATGCATGAATACCAAGACTTGTGGTGGGAATAGTTCACATCTACAAACAGCTGTCCCACTGGGATTTGTAGCACTGCTTTAGATTTCTGTTTCCTGCTTCAGATTTCTGAATCAGTTTCCTGAAGTTTCACCTTCACACCAAATGCATTTTCAGAGGAGTTCTGTTTTAGCACTTTTCTGCATTACACACAATTCTCTTTATGTACCTGGATTGGATTACATTGAACCACACTGTCAAATTAATTAAAAAACATGGTCTTTTCATAGCAAAAACATATGTATAAAAAAAGGAGAAAGTCATCAGCATATACTAAATACGATTTGTTGTTTTAAAAAAAATAATTTGTGCTTATATTAAATCTTCTTGGATCTTTTTCAAGGAAGAAGAGAGAAGTTTCTATTTGTACACCTAAATGATTTCAAATCCTGATGAATGAATATATGAATGAAAGTCAAGTCAGCATTGTCAATGCCAAGACAGAACCAAATAATCCCATTTGATATCCAGTATGTTTTATGATCTAGTACCCTGTTTCAATTTCCTCCTTAATTTTTTTTTTTTTTTAATTCTTTTTAAGACTCATTCAGTTTAAAGCAGGATTCTCAGTCTTTGTAGTTCAAAAAAACCCAGTCATTGTCTTTAGGTATCTCTGCAGATCCTCACATCCTCTCTATGTCTTGATTATGGTGTCTCATTCTGCCCTGCAGTTCTAAGTCAGTACCTTCTCAGTCTGTTCACACAGACAAAATTGCTGTCTAGATTTATCAGGTCACATCTTGGTAACTCTATATTCCTTTTCTCTTGCCTGTAGAAATGCAATCTTATGCCCTACATACTTGTACAGAAGATTGCAGACAGAACCATTTTTCTAGCTCCTCATTCAGTTTTTCCATCTCTCCACTGATTTTCCATTGCATCAAAGAGAGAAAGAACTTGTCCTCACTTTCAGGGCTGTCACCCTGCCCAACTTATCCTCATTTGTTCACACCAAAGAATTTTATTCTTGAATCTGATCATCCCTTCTTTGCCAGTTTGACTGAAAACTTAATAAGGGCTTTTGGGCTTTGTCTCACTGGGACTCCATACCTGGGAGGTGCTTTCCAAAAAGTTCTGCAAATCATTCTTTGTACTTCCATCTGCCCTCAGAAATATTTGGCAAATATTAAACTGCCAGTAAACTCAGACCATTGTCCCAGACCATTCCATGAATGGTTTCCTCTCTAGTCCAAGAGCCTAGCACTAGGTAGTGGATGATTCTATATTCACTAATCTGCTAACATTAAACCAGGATTGTAAAATTTTTGCAATTGAGGATTCATTTTTTTTTCTGAGCTTGTAGATCACTTCGAAATACATCTGGGCACTAGAATAATACAAAACATACTTAGTAATTCTGTAGTATTCTTACATTATGATAATTACAGCTATCATACTATGACTATGAGAATGAAATAGTGGACTTTCCATAGAGTGTTGTGGGTATTTTCCTTCAAAACCTGTAAATTGTCAGGTTTTGTGTGACAGTAGAATGTTGTGATGTCAGTGTTGTATTGCTCTGGCCTACTTCTTTTGGTCTGGCTCAAAAAAGACAACTTGAATGTAATGTCAATCAGACTGCTCTTCCTTCTAATTGTGGCAGCATAATGATTTTAATTCTAAATAACAAATAGGCAAAGAAAAGCTGTATGTAAGGGCTTCCAAAACTGGTTTTAAAATCTGTGCCCTACAGGGAGAGGCAATGTTCGTTAGTGAACTGGAATGGAACAATTACACTGGAAGAGAGCATGTTCAACAGAGAACAGGTAGCATAGGTTGACATAGATTGATGCCAGAAGATATTAAGTCATCTTTATTTTTCTGGTAAACATCTGCTGGGAATGACTGAAACAGAGGGTTTGGGAAATAATCAAATATAAGCAGAAAGATCAGTATTACAGCCTGTGTTGCTGAAGTTGCTCAAGACCAAGATTTTGAAACATGAAATGTTTGACTGTCCTAAAATCAGCAAGATTAGATTTTGGGTTAGTTGCTTTTTCCTTTGTTTTCTGTTGTTTGGGTTTTTTTACATACATTTTAAGGTGCATCTTTTAGATCATAAGGGCTAGGATGTGGTTTGCTTCTCTCTCTTTAAAGAAGACATAGAACAAGACGTAGTTTATTTACACATGTTTTTCAGGGGAAAAAATAGAAAACTTTAAATAAAATTCTAAAAGTCATAAACAACTTGACCTGCAGGACTTTACAGTTGCTGAAACTGGGAACATAAAGAAAACTAGAAGAGGAGAATGCAGGAAATAGAGGCTAAAGAGGCAGAAATTCTTGATGTTGTGCAAAATATTTACCGTGTTTGAGATGCATTGTTATTCTGAACCTTGAAAGCAGTGTAATGTCTTCATCAACGCATTCACAAATACTGGGGAAATTCAGGTACACCAATACTCACAAAGGGAAAATTAGAATTATGAAGTTTAAAGCAGAAGAGGCAAACTTCTTTTTGGGGCCTGTTCTCTTTAATATCTTTATCAATGATTTGGATGAGGGGATCGAATGCACCCTCAGTAAGTTCACAGATGACACTAAGCTAGGAAGGCGTGTTGATCTGCTTGAGGGTAGGATGGCTCTGCAGAGGGATCTGGACAGGCTGGACCAATGGGCTGAGGCCAATGGTATAAGGTTCAACAAGGCCAAGTGCCGGGTCCTGCACTTGGGTCACAACAACCCCATGAAGCATTACAGGCTTGGGGTGGAGTGGCTTAAAAGCTGCCCAGTGGAAAAGGACCTGGGGGTATTGGTGGATGGATGTCTGAATATGAGCCGGCAGTGTGCCCAGGATGTGAAAAAGGCCAACGGCGTCCTAGCCTGTATCAGGAATAACGTGGTGAGCAGGACTTAGGGAAGTGATCATCCCCCTATACTTGGCACTGGTGAGACCCCACCTCGAGTACTGCGTTCAGTTTTGAGCCCCCCACTACAAGAAGGATATTGAGGTGTTGGAGCATGTCCAGAGAAGGGCTACAAAGCTGGTGAGGGGTCTGGAGGACAGATCTTACGAGGAATGAACTGAGGGAACTGGGGTTGCTTAGCCTGGAGAAGAAGAGGCTGAGGGGAGACCTTATCACCCTCTACAAATACCTGAAAGGAGGTTTTAGAGAGGTGGGGGCTGACCTCTTCTCCCTGGTGACAAGTGATAGGACGAGAGGAAATGGGTTCAAGTTATGTCAGGGGAGGTTTAGATTGGATATTAGGAAACATTTTTTCACTGAAAGGATTATTAAACATTGGAATAGGCTGCCCAGGGAGGTGGTGGATTGCCATCCCTGGAGGTGTTTAAAAAAAGGGCAGAAGTGGTACTTGGGGACATGGTTTAGAAGTGGTTTGTGTCAGGGTAGGTTAATGGTTGGACTTGATGATGTTAAAGGTCCCTTCCAACCTCAGCAATTCTATGAAAGTGGCAAATCTCGGTGTTTTTTCATTCTTCAGGGCTGAATCGGTGACACTCAGTGACTCCATTTACAGGCTTAAACAAATTCTCCTTCTAAAGCCCTATCTCTTTTTCTTTAGAGATAATGGATTGGCTAATCTAACTGGCTGGGTTAATTATTCTGAGATTGAAACTGAATAGGCTGAACCAAAATGAGTAACTCTAGATGTGGCAGAGACAATACCTGTTCTGTGCAAAGGCTGGTGCTAATGCTGGGAACATTCTCAATAGGGTAACAACATTTTCTACAGAGACGTCATACCCTTACTTACTCCAGTATGTTTTGAGGTCTTTTGTTCCTTTATTTCTGAAAATGTAGAGATTGAATACATTGACCATATAATATAAGGAAAGTATAACCATTCTTTAATTCCATTATTTACTATCAGGAACTCCTGAAGAGTTGCAGATTAAAATCCTGTGTAAGGCACTTGCACAGTTCAAACCCATTGAGTTCAATGAATAAAATAAGAAATATTTGGCATGAATCACATTTAGCTGAGTTTAAAATGGTTTCCTGGTAAAAATAAATATGTAGCAATTGTTGTTTAAATAATGTTTAAGCTCAGGGGGTGGGGTGGGGAGTAAGTAAATAGTTTCATAAAAATTTCCCCCCAACAAAAAGTTGGAAGCACACTGATTTAGTTACGTTGATAGGAATACAGAAATTTCCTCCTGGATAAAATCAGGCAGTCAATATCCTCTCTCTAGAAGTGGCCAAAACCAGATTCTTTAGAAGGGCAGACAGATGTACTATTGCACATCTTCACACGTCTAATCCTGATCTCACTAGAGATTGTGCTTCAGGGTCTAATTTAGTTTCAATCTTCCTTCTAAAAATATATAGATTGTCATTAATTATAGCAGCTCTAGGTAAGTCTGCTATGCATGTATGCGTTCATAACAGTTTTGAATCTGAAGTTTTGTCTGTAGTAGCTTCCAGTAATAGACTTTGCAGTTCAATTTTGTTTCCAGTGTCCCATTTTGTCAATTTTTTCAAGTGTACTTTTGTTGTTATACCCAAAGAAAACACTGATTTACTTTTGCTCAAACATTTTAGAGTATTAGTTCTTTTACTGTATTATGCAGGCCCCCTTTGTCTTCACTGTTAAAAAAAAAAAAGAGACTAAATCCACAATGTACCCCATATAAGCAAACCAAGTTCAACCTAAAAAGATAACAAATATTTTAATGGTTCTCTTAAGGGCTGCCAGGATTGCATGAAGCATGGGTTATCCGTTTTAATAGGGTAGACAATTGTTTAAAACTCCCTAACTCTTAACAAGTATTCACCTGTAAAAAAGTCTGTCTTCATTTAGCAGAGCTGTGGAAAAGTCCTTTGGTATTTTCTGTGGGAAGTAGCATAAATGTGCACACACACGCTAAAGTCATTTGATGCAGCGCTCTGCAAATTATATATTTTCCTCTGTGCTCATCTCTTCCCAAGTAATTTTTCTCTTTTCATTTTGCTCTCCAGTTTCTAAGCAATTTGATATTCCTCAAATTGTTAAGGTCTTCATACATCAGTTGACTTCCTCAACATCATACTAGATTTGCTGTATGAAACATTCCAAAGAAAATACAAGAAGAGAAAGAAAGTAAAAACCTATCAATTTTTGCCACATGTTGATATAAAACAAAACATGGGAATAATGGTCAGACATAAATCTGGAAAAATAAGTGAACTCGGATAACCTGGGGTCATTCAGAGGGTGTCTCTTTTTAAAACCAGCTGAATCGATGGCTGTTTTCACACGATGCACTCAGTTCTGCATTGGGTTGGTAAGATTCTAACGTAGCATGACACTGATTTTTTTTTTTATACAGAAAGTAATTAACTCCTCACTGAGACTTGGGGCAAGTTCTAGTTAATAATCATTGGGACAACTGCTCCTAAAAATAGTCAATCAAAGGGCTGTATGCATTGAATCAGAAAGTCAAAAGAGAGCTCATTTTTGGTACACACAACTCTCACCCAAATAGTATTAGCCTTCTGTGATCAGATCTGCATTTTTACCAGCTTTGGAAAGGGAGAAGCATTAATTTATAGGGAATTTTAAGGTGCAGATAGTCAGCATATGATCCAATAGGAGCTGATCCAAGAACTTGCTGCTGAGAGGCTCATTCCTGATTTTAATATGGTCCCACTCACACTGCCACCTCTGGCACTCATGTGGCCTCACAGTGAGCTGCTTCAACCCACTAAATCAGGAGCAAAAAAAAATGATTAACTGTACTACAAGGGTCAGGTTCTTCCAGCAGCAACACTCTGTTTCTGCTTCCTTTGAAAGAAGAATAGAAAGCCCTTCTCTGAGATCTTCTTTACTTACACCAAAAGTGGAGGCAGGGATTAGTATCTCCCTTTTGCACTGCTAAGGCAGGGACTGGCTATCCACTTGGTTTCTTCTTGCACAGTAGGGTACAGAGGAACAGAGACGGATGAAGGAAAGCAGTAATCAGGAGGCCTGATTTAGCAGTTTTGAAATGCAGTTTTGACCCCTAGGTAGTCAAGAGATCCCCAAATAGAAGACAAGCTGGGATAGGCAGGAAAGGGAAGAGAGGGACCAGTATTTGCCCTGCTCAAAACTCATCACTCTTCACTCTTTTTAGGTTTGTCTCTTTCCTCTCATGAGGAGCCAGCTGATCCTTTTTGGTCCTTCTACTCAGCTACCTTTCCATCTCACCTTCCTTTGCATACACTCCCTGCCACAGTTACAACCTTGATTTTATTTTTTTCCTTTGCAAGTGAGAAGCCCTCAGTCAGCTCATGCGTATATTGTTTGGTGTGAGAAGCATCCTAAAACACTACTAGCAACTAAGATTCTGCCCTGATTCAGAGCCAGCCTTCACTGAACGTGTGCTTTGAGCTACATTAAGAAAATGTTGTTAAAAAAAAAAAAGTTTTTTCCCCCAGTGCTAAAGTTCTAATTAGGTATCAATGTGTCCTGCTATTTCCCATTTTCTTCATGGGTAATGCATATCATCCACAGTAAGAGAAAAAAAAGATTATCTAGGTAGGCTTCAGTACTGCTGAAGCAGTCCTGCTTCCTCGTCCAGCAAACTGGAGGAGGAATGATTCAACTGATATCAGGCAGTAATTTTTGTTTTTAAAAGACAGTCTTATTTGCATAGGTCATTTCATTAGCTGCCCCACTGTACATGAATGTGTACCATATACCTGCAGTGTTTGCCATCAGTCTGCTTTCATCTCTTATTTTCTTAATGTTTTTCTATCTTTAGACCCAATTCTTGCTGGCTTTGTTGTTTGAGCTACTTCTTAGCCCCTCTGCATTATAAGTTTTTTTTGGTTACATCTGTTTACCCTCAAAATGGTTCAAGTGCTTCTGAAAGAACAAAACCAGGTATTGGTCCAAGCTTCAGCTAATCTATAAACTAATCATAACTGTAAATATCACACATTTGATGCAGAGAAATACATATGAGTAATGAGATTTCAGCCTCTGCTGCAGGCAGTCTTGTAATGAACGTCTTGCAATAATATACCAAAGTATGTTGCTACTTCCATCTGCTTTTTCTACCTTATTTTATTCACTGCTACTAGTTAAACTACAACCTAGTCACGATTCCTTCCTCTCATTCTAAAATGGTTAATGGCTCATGATCTCGTGCCTTGCTACTCTCACCTGATTTCATCACCAGCTCAATCA
The DNA here is from genome assembly GCF_965231255.1 of Vanellus vanellus. NCBI lineage: Eukaryota > Metazoa > Chordata > Aves > Charadriiformes > Charadriidae > Vanellus > Vanellus vanellus. The sequence goes on along the minus strand of NC_138913.1, from coordinate 21,961,932 downwards.
GTTTCTGCTTTCTGCCTTGCTACACTTTGCTTTCTGTGCTGCTCCATTTCTGCCTGCACTGAGTACTTTGCCACTGGTAAGCATAGCAGTCTTTCAGATCTACAGGCAGTTTCTGATCTTCAAATTCTGAGGCACTTCCTTCATCAAAGTGCAGACATGGTGGCAAACCTGGAAACATTGGAAACAGCCTCACAGGGACTGAGCTCTTAATCCTCAGGGGTTTTAGAAACCTGCTGGGACTTGGTTAGAAGAAGCCATTGGGGGATGATAAGCTCTGTCATTGCAAGCAAGGACTACCTTGAGCAGAAGATAAATTATCTCCATTGTGTTTGGAGAGAAGACAAGGGGAATATAGACTTGTCTCGATAGGAGAGATGTATACTGTTAATACTCTTGCTTACCTCAGATGAAATAAATTGCAGTTAGGCTTGTCTAGACTGAGTAATTAAAACATAGTGAGACAAATTATTTATCCTTTAAGTTGTCTTCAAATCAGGAAATGTTTGCACACAAAAAAGACCCCTTGATGGGCTCCTCTAGATAGATTGGTACGTTTTTTCATATCTCCCCTTCAGCAATTGCTGAAGTACATCTATCAGCCATTTTGGAGTGGAAGTGGGAAATGGCTAGACCATATTTCCCTGAGGATCAAAGTCAGATTGAAGCCTGGAGGTTGCCCTTACCTGGCTGAGATCAGGAGCTGTAACTATCAGCTGACCTTTGCAGTATCTCTAAGAGTGCATCTCTAAGCATGGTATAAGCAGCTATGAAATACTTCCTAGTCTTTTTTCAACTGTCATGGAGAATGTCAGAGCTGCTGTGGTGTTTTATCTTCTGTTAGATTCATCCTCGGTCAGTGTTGTGTATTGCTGGCTGGGTTCTTTTTTGTTTGTTTGTTTGCTGTTTATTTTTTTCAGTTGCATCTATGAGGAGTTAACTTTCACTTAAGTTTTATTCAGCTTGTTAATGAGATGACAATCCACCCTGTATTAAAATATGGAACAAACCACTATACCTAGAATGAATGTACTAATCATACTTAAGTGTCAGGTCTGCCCTCACTACCATATTTTCACTCGACTGTGTTACGCACCTATGGTGTGTTGGCTGCATAATCACTACAGTTTTGGAGAGTCCATATCTGTAACCATTTAAAGTGTATAGTAATGACAGGAGTCCTCAAAGGAAACTATAAGATTGTACAGATGGGTAACTGTCAGTAAGAAAAGTGAAGGTGTCTTTTTAGCTGGTTAAAATTATATCGTGCAGTTGCAGAAATAGACTATAAAATCTTATCAGAGTATTTATAGCCTTATACTTCTGATTCAGTTGGTAAACTTTGGTTTGCTTCTTGTCAAAGAGACCTCAGTTCTGTGCATCCATTGAATACAGTGGCAACGTTGGAAGAAGTGTGTAAAGGGAGTATATTTATGTATTATTGACAATTCCAAAATTATTATAAGGATACCTCTTGTTTTCATTTTTTTTCTGAGTTCTCAACCATTAGATGTACTCATGCTTTGTAAAGGACTGTACTTTGTTTTCCTCAAGAAAGTGGCAATAGAAGGAATGAACATAGCAATGATATGAAGGTAGTGTTTAGTGCCAGAGGGGTTAGTAGCTTGAATCACAAAGCGGTTTCAGTGTAGTCCTCTAAGGGAACCTAATGGATCTTTCTGCAAAGTGCTTCCCTGCAAGTAGTATGTGTTATATGCAAACTTTATATGGATCACCCTGAAACTGAAGAGCAAAAAGTTGAACACCTGGTTTGGTAGACTAGCTTGAGTTAATAATTGTCAACCAGTTTGCAAGGGAATTGCAAGAGGCAGATGGAATATTTCATTGATTTATAAGTAGATTAGATTAGTAGAATGAGAAGACTGTATCCCACCCTGTAGTCGTGATCATCCCTAGGAACATTGAGGCTTCCAGATAGAGATCCTGTATCTTTGGCGGAGACCAAAGGAAAATGCTGAGAAACCAACTGTGAGGAAATGATGACACAAAACTGGGAGAAGTGGCTGACACGCCAGAAGACTGTGCCACCTTACAGTGTGACCTGGACAGGCTGGAGAGTTGGGCAGAGAGAAACCTTATGAAATTCAACAAGGGCAAGTGTAGGGTACTGCACCTGGGGAAGAATAACCCTACGCATCAGTACAGGTTGGGGGCTGACCTCCTTGAGAGCAGCTCTGTGGAAAGGGACCTGGGAGTCCTGGTGGACAACAGGATGACCGTGGGCCAGCAGTGTGCCCTGGTGGCCAAGACGGCCAATGGCATCCTGGGGTGCATCAAGAAGAGAGTGGCCAGCAGGTCGAGGGACGTCATCCTCCCCCTCTACTCTGCCCTGGTGAGGCTGCATCTGGAGTACTGTGTCCAGTTCTGGGCTCCCCAGTTCAAGAAAGACAAGGATCTGCTGGAGAGGGTCAAGCAAAAGGCTACAAAGATGATTAGGGAATTAGAACATCTCTTATGAGGAAAGACTGAGGGACTTGGGTCTTTTTAGTCTAGACAAAAGAAGATTGAGGGGGGATCTTATTAATGTTTACAAATACTTAAAGGGAGGGTGCCACAGGGATGGGAACAGTCTTTTTTCAGTGGTTCCCAGTGATAGGACAAGAAGTAATGGGGACAAACTTGAACATAGGAAGTTCCATCTTAACACGAGGAGGAACTTCTTTACTTTGAGGGTGGCAGAGCACTGGAACAAGCTGCTCAGAGAGGTTGTGGAGTCTCCCACTCTGGAGACATTCAAAACCTGCCTGGATGCCATCCTGTGCAACTTGCTGTAGGTGACCCTGCTCTAGCAGGAGGGTTGGACTAGATGATCTCCAGAGGTCCTTTCCAACGCTGACCATTCTGTGATTCTGTGAAATGGATTCCTTTCCTCCCACAGGAATTGATGCTTTTTGATATCTACGGTTGACTGGCTGTTGTCTTTGTCTTTTGTCTGTTTTTAGAGTTTTTGCTAATAATCCAGATGACCTGAAAGTCTTGATCTTTTGCCTGGGTCTTGTTGAGTTCCACTGAACTTCAGACATGCTTGACATGCATAGCTTAACTCTATGTCCAGCCTGCACCTTGGTTGGACATAGGAATCCAGGTTCTTTTGAGAAAATAAGCAGACTCTTGACTAATATTTAAGATTCTCCTTGGAAACATTCCCTTATCTGAATTTCTGAATGTGTGTATGTGCTTACCTCCAGTATATCTTTCAGGATAGCAGAAAAATACATGAGGACAGAACAGTAGAATGGCTGCTACAGTGGGGACTAATTCCAAGGGGGAAAACGCAGTCCTTCAGATAGCTTCTCTGGGCAGTGGCGTAGTGGTGTCCTCAGGTGGAGTTAAGAGAGTAATTCTGTCTCTGCATTGACCTCCCCGTGCAAAGGGAAGAGTCTCTCAGTGCCTGAGGAATGAGGAGTTACCTGAGCAACTCCTCAAGGCTGTCAGTGACAGATGTCATTCAGGACTCTAATGGCTGCAGAGAGAATTAGGACTCTGAACAAACCTGAGGCATTTTGCAACTCCGAACTGTACTAAGGGCTGCTGGCCTGTAGAGCGGGAACTCCTTTAGCAAACAAGGAAATAACACCTTCTGGCCAAACAAGCTATTGGGTTTATACACATCTCAGACTGACCTCAGCAAATCTTTCATTTCCCTATGCTCTCTAGGTGAATGGCTAGAAATTGAGTGCTCACATATACAATTTTTGCTGAGATAGCTTTAATCGACAATCCAGCTAGAGAAAACAGCTCTTCCGGGCCTTTTAAAGCTGGTCAGTGATCAGCTCTAGCAAGCTTGATTATGTCCATTTAGCTCACCAGTGCATAGTGATTGCGAGAGATACATAAAACTGTGACTTAAAGGCCAGCAGAAATGTGGAATCTTGCACATGGTGGGTTGAACAGTATTCATGAAAAATAATGTCATGTTCAGAACATGATCAACTGAACCATGATCCCAGTACAAAGACTGAGAAGCTAACAATATGTGGTTCTGTTTTATTTTTCCCTGTCCTGCATCTCAGTGAAGAATAAAATATCCTGTTTCTTCCTTACACACTGAGAAAAAGTAAAAAATTATCATCGGCTTTTGCCCTTTTCAGCTGGAGCTTTACTGCTGCACTGGTTTAACAGAAGCCATTGAAAGAACCTCAGGTTCTTCTTTCAAGCCAATAGGGACTTCTTTACAGCAGCGGGATTCTATATGGGAGCGGAATATTCTGTACTGATTGTCAGTAGCAGTTGTTATTATTTGTTGGATGTGAACTTAATGGATGAGCAGCAGTGAGTTTATTTGCCAGAAATATCAAATGCTAACGAACAGCTTGCTGTAGTCCTGGCCTTGGCTTCCATCATTAACCTGATTAGACCAGAATTATCTGCAATGTTCTTGGATGTTCTTTCACTAGTATTAGAAGGTCATTAAACAATGGGCATATATTTTGCAAGCTCCGCTGGGATTTCTTTTAATTTCAAACAGGTAGAGAGGGATTTCACGTTTCATTTTGAAATGCAGATTTTTTTATATGAGTTGGCGGATTCTCAACTTCAAGCAGAGAGAGCCTGAATTGAATGGATATTTATTTCTAACATTTTTGTTGTTTTCAGTTCAATTGTAAAAAAAAATTGTAGCAGGGTTGGTCGGATTGTTGTTTTTTTGTTAAAGCATAACGTTCAGCCTTTAAAGAGCAGTTGAACATCATCTGTTTTATTTTCCAGATATTTTGTTTGTTTTTAAAGACAAAATGGTTTTGATCATAAGGGAAAACAATATTCATTTCATCAAATATATGTTGCTGTATTGTTTGTTGTTTATGTAAACAGATATAATAGTTGTGTAGTTGTCCATCGTGGCAAAAAGCTTGAACCTAGCAGTTGAAGTATGGGTATATGAATTGGAAGAAAATAAGAAGTGCTTGAAGACAGTTTAGAGCAGGGATTGGTGTAGCTCTATGGTATGTGATGTTATCTTGTGGACCTCAGCAGTGGGTAAACTCTTTGTTCTCTCCCTCCAATGTGGTTATCAGTGTCTGGTTTATTTTACTGTACTAGTTCCATGAGTAGACCCAGCAAGTTCAGAAATGAATGTTAGACGTTCCAAACTTCAAGATACAGTGTTCAACTTTTAATAAAGAGATGATTTTTTAAGTTCTGTGACGTTATTTTTCACCTCCTGCCTGTAACAGATTCTATCCAGATGTTTTATGTCTCTGCTTCAATGCAAATGTTGCATGATTGTTTCTCACAAATGAAAAAGTGTTATTATATAAATCCTAAATTTGGTAATTACACACCTATAGCTGTCCATGTTGTATTGTCCAATCTCAGCATTTTTATTATGTTTTGGCATTAGTCACCTTAATATACCCAGTGATGAGAGATGACTTTTTATCTCATCTCCAGTTTTCTGGCATAGAGTACTGTTAACTAAAGCTTCTCCACCAGGCTTCCCCATGGTCCTGGTTGGTGCAGCTGTGGGGAGGTGTGGTGCTGATTTTTTTCCTCTAAAATTCCAAATATTGACAAAGTTGTAAACAGGGGGGTGAGGAAATACAGGGCCCAGATTGCTAGGGGGCATTGTAGCAAATCATTTTCTGTGAGACCTGGTAGTTCTGTTCACAGTATGTTGTGGTGCTTATGGAAGCAGGGCTTCCCACTGCTGGCAAGGATGCCACATACATGGATGGAGGAGCTCCTCCCATAGCAAAGCTTAGGGAGAAGGGGCAGGTCAGACTTTATTATTCTGGGAAAGTGATTTTTGCTGTATGTGGCTAATGAGGATATGCATAGAGGTCTCAGGTTTAAAAACACTTCCTTTTTTTTTTTTTTTTTAAATTCTACATTTTTCTAGCTCTCTTGGTTGTGATGAGGGTTGATGCAATGTTATTTCCCCTTCCTTAGTATACAGGCTGTAGGAGGTTATTGTTAGTGCTGAAAAGTATGGACAGATGCATATGCTTAAACAATTTTTTCCCCAGGAAACCAGCTTTTACTACTTAAATATCCTTATTAACTCTTTTACTGCCTTCATTTTAAGACATTGAGCTAAGACTCCTAACCCACAATCCCAAGCTGCCTCCAAGCTGACAACACCCTAGTAGTCTGCTGTCAAAACCTTCGCTTCCCACTTGACAGTATCTGACTTTTTTGTGGCTGTTAGTACAAATACTGCAGAGTGCTGCATATTAAAAATGGAAAGTAAATAAAACAGATGTTGATATGAAGTTAAGTAATGTGATGGACTTTGTAGAGGATATTATTAAATAGCATAAGAAATTCTATATGACCTGTACCATTTTCATATTTAATTCAGTAAAAGAATTAATTATTCAGTACTTGAAGATGCCATAGGTTTTCCACTCTAGTGCACTGGCATATCACAAAATCCAGTGCTCTACTGCAAACGATCAGGGCCACTTAGTCATCTAAATACATATATAATGCAGTTAGCTTACTGAGTTAGATCTGGACAATTAATAGATCAAACATGTTTTGAGACAAATTTGACGACCTCATTCACAGGATATTTGCTTTACAACACCAGCATTTCTACTGAATCTACTGAAGCTGTACATGAACAGAGAATTCTCAAAGGTTGTCACTGGCCCATGATTGCGGCTCATGTTAAGTGATGTTAAGAGCGTGACTGCCTGCTCCAGCCCAGCACTCCCTCCTACCTGGCTGCTCCTGCGTGGAGCTCAGCTCAGGGGCCTGGAGTCTCTACCCAGGCTGAAGGATACAGCTGCCACTCTCCCGTTTGCCAGTTCAACCAGGAGCAAAACTGAACATGTATCCCAGAGACACACTCACAGAGGATGCTGACAGGCCCAGGGACATAGAGTGTCATGGACAAGGTGCTACATTCAACAGCACCTACATGGTTGAATCACCATCCCTGGAGGTATTTAAATGATGTGGTGCTTAGGGACATGGTTTAGTGGTGGTTTTGGTAGCGTTAAGTTAATGGCTGGACTTGATCTTAGAGGTCCCTTCCAGTCTAGATGATTCTATGATTCTGTGACTCACACAAAACATAAACACAGACAGTCAAGCCCCATTCCTCCTTTTCAGCTGGTAGAGACAGAAGGTCACTAGTGAAAGCACACACATGACAGTCTGGGTTCACAAGCACACGCACATTTGCAGATTCCTTGAGCACCAGCACTTCTTGCCTTTTTCAGTTACATGTTAGGTCTTACACTAACGTTGTGTTTGTGCATTAGTCACATGAAAGCAAAGAATCATGTCATGGCAAATAGCAGTAGCTTAAGATTGCAGCAAGAAAGAGCTTATGCTGGGGACTGTTTGAATGCAAGACTCGGACAGGGCAGCTACAGATTCCCTTTTTCTTGGGGACTTGGGGCCAGATGCAGGTAGCTGACAGGTCTTGGAGGTAGCGAGGTGCTGCGGTGTTTCACAGCTAATGAATAACCAACATAGGCAACCAAGAGAAAGTATGACGTGGGAGCCAAAAAGCATATGCTAAATAATTCATGGGACTTGACATATTTGTTGTAGAAAAATAAAAAAAAATATTGCCAAGCTGGGTTTTGACTGAATAAATGGTGTATTAAAAAAAAATAAATTAAAAAATCCCCAACCCTCCCATGTCCTCTTTAGGTTCTTGAGTATAGTAATCAACCTGAACTTCATACTTCAAAGTTCTTTTAAGATGCCTGAAAATAAATATACGGTTGGCTGTGAATAAAATAAAATGTATCTGTCACTTTGCAAACAATACAATCCAGTGCATAATGATATCAAGTAAACAAAACAAAATATTCCAAGCTCATTGTGTAATGAATGACAGAAGTCACTCTGACTGAGAATGCTGTTTCCTGCTGCTTGCATGTGTCTGTGGCACAGATCCTGCATGTCTCTTCTGACAGCACAAAATTCTTCAGTACAGGGAAGAATACCCGGAGAACTGCAAAGCTCAGATTTCAAGTTTACTGATATTTGGGGATGTAAGGGTTGTATATTTAGAACAACGAGACCAGGACTTTGCTCTGCCAGCATTGCTGACATGCTCTCCATATGCTCTGTTTCTCAGTTTCTGTATCTGTAGAATGCATATTGTCTGATAGGAGTAAGTAGCACAACTCACTTTGATTTTTGGAACGTTTTTAGATCTTTGGATGAAAGTTGTATAGAAAGCTGAAGTGTTTGACTACCTAGGTAGCAGGGTCCCCATGTTTTTGTATGGTCTGAACCAATACTTACTATTAAGAGTTTTATTAATTTGCTCAAGTGGAGATATGGTCCTCATGGATGAGATTTGGATGCTACTTGGGCAAATAAAAATCTGGACTCTTCCACCAAACCCAGAGTTTTTAAAAAAGATATGTAATGAGACATATCAGAGGGATTTGCCACTGACAGATGTCAGGGGATCCTAGGGATCCCCTGCTCCAGAACTAAACAGGAGCGACTGACTTGGTTTGAGTATTTGCCCATTGGAGCCTCAAACTTTCTAAAGAACAATACAACAAATTTAACAATAATTGGTACTCACCCCTAAAAACTTAGTTTTCTAAATACTGGTCATTATTTTTCTTCAATCTTAAAACTTATAAATTCCCATTTAGTTACTTAGAATTTTGGGGACCTCTTAATGTAAGTTCTTTTGCATGTTGATTCATGAATATGGATTTGAGATGCAAGTCCCAGTGTTTAAAGTTTGAAATATTGGTCTTCAGCTATAATTAACAGGACATTTTTGTTGCACGCTCAGATTTTTTCCTGGCTTAAAAGATAGATTTACTAACTTAAAGCTTGTAAACATACTGTCTTTGAGTAACTTGTAAGTATTGATTGACTTATTTGTGCAAGTAATAGAGTGAGCAGTGCTGTGAAGACTTTCAGGAAAAATCATGGTCTTGTTCTTGAAATGTATTTTCCCCATCTCTATGTAGTATTTTCTTTGCATACATTTGTTGTAAGGAAATGGGTAACTGAAAACAACAGCAGCGAGAAAGACTTTGAATGCTCTTGCAGTTGCTTGTCTTGCAAGCTTTCCTCGTGTAATTTGTGGATTGATTCAATGGACTGAGCATCTCTGATTCCGTGCTAGATTAGTTAATTGCAAAATGCATTTGCTTTAACTCTGAACTTTATTGCTTGGAAAAGAAAAACTACAGAAAATAGTCTCTAAAATTTCTGAGATTTCCTTTCCTTTCTCATTCTTTTTTTCTACCATCTCCAATGTTTAATTGTAGTTTTGCTGGCAGTAACTGAAATTAGTGACTAGTCGTAATTACTTTGTGTGATCGTAATACTTCCATGATGTATAGACGTTTATATCTGTGTCTGTTTAATTTGCTGTTCTGGAAATTATCTTAGAATGTATTACATTACAAAATAACTTTACTGAATGAACTAAATTCCACTCATTTATTTTCTCTTTTTGATTACAATATAACTTCTTACTCTGCCCCTGTCAGTTATATGAAAATTATATTTAAATAGTTAAGACAATTCAACAGTGTTTCAAGTGTGAGCATGGGGATGAAACAGCTTATGGGAGATCAATGCTTATTTTCAGTTTGTAGAGAGATTTACAGATGCAAAGTTTACATTTGCTCAGATGAAAATTCCTGGCTACAGGTGACCTTTCAGCAAGTTCCCCCTTCCTATTAAGCTTCCGTTGTGTAAAATAAAGTGACTATTTGATAAAACTGAGCAAAATTCCTCAGGGCAACTCACTTCTAGAAAACAAACTGAGCCCATCAGATAAATCCGTCAGGGCTTGGGCTTTATCTAATGCTGCACATTCTTTTATAAATTGATTCACTTTTCTGCCAACCCAACATGTCCATGAAATAGCTTGGCTGCTGCTACAAGTACAATTATTATTCCGCCTGAGGTGATTTGTGTGGTCTTAGAGCTCAGCAAACATCCATTTGTACTCAAAGAGATTGTAGATAAACTAGACACAAGCCACACTCCAGGCAGGCAATGATTGGCAGCTTCGCCATAACGCGATGGTTGCAGACTGGTCCTGTGGCCCCATGGGGTTCGGTATCAGTCTGCAGGAGCTGGCCAGGGCCACAGCCATGGCCACCGAGCTGGGATCTGGGAACAGTCCTTCCAGGAAAAGTGATAACCTTGCTACCTTGCAGCATGCAAATCCTAACCCAGAGGAATCTCAGTCTGCTTCCTGACACTGCAGGGAAGATCATTCATGCTTATGGATACCTGCATGCACTTACAAAACCAAATGGCACATACCTATTTCCTTGTATATATATATATATCACAAAAATATGCAATTATGTGCATGTGTGTTATGATGACTTTGTAAGTGCAAAACATTATTTGCAATTCTGTAGAAATGAAAAACAGTCATTTTTTGCAGGAAATCTTTTCTCTCTTTTTTTTCTCCCACAAGAGTTAATGTTTAAGCTCATTACTTTATTCGAGCGGGAAAAAAGTCAATTTTTAGACGGACGCTAACTTCCCAATAACAGACCAGGAAGTATATTATTTTGAGCACGTGACTTGATATCTGTGTTGTGGATCTTGTATTTTCATTTCTTCTCTGTGTAGCCCTGAATGGACTTACTTACTAACATGCAATGGAAGATAGGGTGTGCCTTTATCTACTTAGCTCAGCAAAATCCAGCAAAGATTAAACATAGAATTATCTCAAAATGTAATGGCTAGAGATAAAAATAAAATTAGAATAGGACTACAGAAGCAGACTTTAAATACAGGTATAGGTGTAGTATTTGAAATTATTTAAGTTTATTAAAAAGGAAAAAAAATACAAAACACCAAAACCTGACAAGACGTCAAATTGATAATTTCCCTTCAACCAATTATTTTTTTTAAAGAAAGAGCATGTAACCAATACAATAAAAAATAAGAGAAAGATAAGTACAAATATGCCACCTTAAATAATCATTAAAGGATATTATTATCTCCCATGTAGAATTGGCTTGCCTGATGGCAATTGAAATTACATTTTGCTAAAAATCTAGTTTGAAATTGGGGGTGATGTGAATGGTTGTGTAAAGTACACAACCTTTTCTTAAAGTGGAAAAAATTACCCTTGTGGGTAATTTTATGTCATTGCACAGCTTGCTAATAAAGCTGTTTGTATTGTGTTACTATCGATCTGATCAAAATTTTCTATTAAAATGGTATTTTTCCCTACAGAAAAATCAAGAAAATCCAGTGTGAGTGAGTTTCAATATTTCATAGAGAAGAAAGGTTTTTTCAGTTTTATTTTCAATGACAATGAAACAACTGGCTTTTTTTTGTCATAGGGAAATAAACTTGGCCTCTTTATTCCCTGCCTGAATGTGGAAAAAAAGTAATTACTTTTGTAAAAACTTTTTGTCTAACTGGACTTTTAACTTAAACTAGCATGAAAATGCAAAACAAAGAGTTCTCACTGTTGGTAAGAAAGAAAGAATCTGTCTCCAGTCTATTTGGACGTGCTGCCATGCGCCCACTGCCAGTGGAAATACAGCTGGATGAATCACTTAAATGACACTATACCTCTTCAAAGGAGAGCACTAAACATTGTTATTGTTTTGTCCTGCTGGAAAAAGATCCCACAGATATTACTATTAGTAAAATTCTTCAAATGGGGACCTAAAGATACTCTTTAAAGGCATTTTTAATCAAATCAATTAAAGAAATGTAAATAAATATGGTAGAGTTCATAGACCAGCGGTTCTCACTTGTGTCATAGAAAATGTGTTGACTAAGCATTTTTGAAAAGTAAGTCACATATTGGAAAGCAGTTCATGTAATGCTGACAGCAAAGGAAAATAAATATGTACATATTGGAATATAAAGACAATGGTTTAAAAGGATATGGCAACATGAGAGAATTTCTCTCTCCCCAGCCAAACCCCTACGAGTATTCACAGCTGTATTTCCAACCACTAGCATAAGTGGTCAGATGAAAAAATGCTTTATGTGTTATTTACAGTATTTTTTATTTGCTGTTCCTGTACTGAGCAGAAAGGCACAGTTTCAAGCTATGGGAAGTAACAGTGTCGCTGAGCTTTACCATCTGTCAATAAGTAGGTGGAAACCACTCAAACTTCTTAGATATCTAAACCCAAAAATGAAAGGTTATTGAAGCATGTGCCTAAAGTAGTACAAAAATATATGCGTAAAAAGTATAGAGTGGTATCTACATACTTTTGTTAGGAAGGCACTTATGTACTGTGTTGCATTGTGGCCCAAGAGTTATTTTTTCCCATATTAGCTATACTACATCGTGACAAATGAGTGAGTTCTCAAATTAAGATGTTTCATAGTCTTTTGATCATCACAAAAATATTTGAAGCTTCTTTGAAGCTCCTGTGTTAGCTGACCCTGAGAAAGGATATGACTAAGTCATAGGTAGTTTAATGCTGGATCTGGCCTTCAGGCTTCCAGTTAATGGTTCTGAGTGTAACTAAATGTATACAATAAAAAAAACAGGATTGGTTTTGTTGTTGGTTTTTTTGTTTGTTTGTTTGGGGTTTTTGTGTGTGCCCACTCCTCCCCCCGCCTCCCCCCTCCAAACTGGCACAGGGCAAGTGCTATTCAAAGTGTGAAAAGAATTCTGCTGAAAGAAACTGTAAAGTGGCAGAACAGAGCTTTCCCCAGAGAGAGAATCTGCAACATCAAACATACAAACTGTAGGGTCCGCTGAGTAAGAAAGGGTACAAGGAAAACTCATTTTGAAGAAGCAGAGATCAATATTTCCTACAGCAATACAAAAAATCCTGGCAACAAGTAGCATCAAGAAGAAAGATGCCGTGACATTAAAAGATTTAGTATATTACTTATGGCACAGAAAAGGACTGAGGTATTTTTTTAAATGATTGGTGGAGTAAACCCAGAGCTTTGAAAGATATGGCTGTACCAGCATCTTAATATAACATACAGATGAATGTTAGTCTCACAATTTATCTTAGTTCAGTTACTCCAGAGTACAAAATAGATATACTGGTAATTAAATTAAACTTGTTTGTTTCTTTCTTTCAGTATTTGTTAGCTAGAAACCATTTTTTATGACTTGGCAATAACAAGCATTGATTTGTGTACCTTGTAATCTATTTGTTCTTACATGTATCTCGCCCACACCCACCCACGCTCTCTGCTTCAAGTAATCACAATGCTACAGCGCTGGGGGGTTAACACAATTAATTTTTAGCGTGTAATCACTGCGAGGAGGTCACAATCCTTCACTTTTAGCCAGCTGTTTTCACAATTTCACACTGACAATTCTGGCACAATGAATGAAATATATAAAAATTGTCCTCAACAAGAAACACTCTCCTTTAGCTAACAGATTATAGAATATATAGAGACTGATTTATGCCCTATGCAGTACATATAGTTGTAGTCATTTTCACTTTAGACAAAAATGTTAAATGAACTAATTAAGGAATAAGCTCTAACCAGATGGGTTTGTTGCTGCATCAGTGAATACAGGCCAGTAATAAATGATCTGCAAATTCAGTTTTAAACTATTCATGGATAATTCTAATTAAATTGCCCTGCTAAAAGTACACCAAAATACCATATTAAATGCAAAGTATCTGATCCAGAAGAATTGCTGAAGGGTGTTGCAGAGTGTTATTCTCAGTACTTAAATGGGAGCCCGTGGGGGGTTGTTCAGAGGGCTAAACCCCTCCTTCTACCTGGAGTAACCTAAAATCCCTGCCAGAGACTGGAGTGTAGCAGAGTACCTGCTTTCCCCTGGGTAAAGACTTAACAAAATCGTGTTGTGTATTCTTCTAAAAGTGTCAGCTTATGTTTTAGCAAACAGAGCTAGGATTTTGGTTCTATATAAACGGACAAGGGGAAAAAAATATAATTTATAGAGTTTTGGATGACTCTTTCAAAGTGAAGTTAATTTTGATTTAATTATCTGAACAGATAACTGAAGTCTGACACTTGGACACACACCTCAGCTGGCAATTGTGGTATGGGAGATCAAATCTTGGGTAGAAAAGTGAGGGTTTGGGTGTGCATAGCTACCCAACTGCAGCAATGCTCAGTGGAGCTCCTCCTGGAACAGACAACATGAAGAAACACTGAGATCTCTTTAGAACTAATAATTTCTGATATGTTTATCTTAGGACTATTAAAGTCTTTTTAAAATACATAATCATTTGGCGGGAGATTGGAGGAAATCGCCATCCCTCACTTTTGGTCTGTTATTAACTACAATTCTTACTAACATTTCTGACACAAGAAATTAAACATATATGAATCATCCTACTTCATGCATTATAAGCAGATGTTTGTTTCATGGAGTCCACTCCACCAGCTTTTTTATTTGGCCATATTTGAGGATTCAGCCAAAAGAGAATTCTTTTCTCATTCTCTCTCCCTGACCATCTCTCTCTGTCCCCTCTGTTTCTCTTTGCTATTTTCTCTCCTCGCTCGCTTTCTCTTGCTCGTGCACACATGCCCTCACTCTCTTGCTTTATTGCCCTCACAAGCTCTTGCATTTTTATTGTACCATGTGAAAATGAAAGATGAAAACTATAATTTTGCATTTGGTTCTAGAGGTATCAAAGGTCATAAAATAAACTTACAGAATTCTGTGTAAATGCTTAATCTCTGAAATTAATAAAAAGTCACTGTAGTCACAAAAACTTTGATTGTTGTTTGTGAGACCACCTTAATACTGAAAGACAAGTGAACTTCAGAGGTCTTCTAAGCTGGTATCAACAAAGAACATGAAAGATCAGGGTCAGAATTTACAATATGTCCTTTATTTAGACAACCCAAAGAATTGAAAGATTATATAGTACTACTTAGATATCACTAATAATTTAATATCTATCCACTGATGTAAGGAAAGGTCCCAGGAGTTGAAGAGTGCTTGGAGCTCCTGCCAACTACAACAGGGAGGTCCTTATTAGTAACTCAGTCTGAATGTGACTGAATCAGGAATATATGCATTTTCCTGCAAGTGTAATCCAGTTGTTGGTTTTTTTTTATTATTATTGTTGTTGTTATTTCTTCCCAGGAGGATATAATACATCCTTAAGGCACTGACACAGTATAGATAATTTTGGGTGAAGACAGGCATTTTCAGTAACATAATCTAACCTTACAGTATTAGATTTTTACTAAACCATGTATATTTTTTGAGACATGAGCTGCTTCTTACTGCCTTTGTGACACTGAGAGAAAGTGATAGTTCACTGGAGTGAAGTATTTACCAGAGATGTTTGCAGCATTTAATCAATAGATGCTCCAACCTTGGCAAACTGCAAAGAGCCCACTTGGATAGGTGTCTTTTAATCCTATTAACACATACAACATCTGCCTTACTAATATGGCAATTTAATTAGCAGAACACTAATTACTAGAGCTGTAGGATCTTCACAGCCTCATCTTACAAACAAGCTCCCTTTTCCAAAATAAAAACCTAAGCTCTTTGAATTGTCCTTACCCAGAAACCCCCTTTCTAAGTCCCACAGACTGTTTTATGATGTTCTTTCCCCCTTCGTTCTTTTATATCTTCTGAAGACTGAAAGAAATCCTCACTGTTCCTTATCTTTTTTTTTTTTTTTCCTCCATGATTTGCTTATCTTTCCTTCATTTCATTGGCTACTGTTTTTTCCTGTGTGTCTAGGAAGCAATTTAAAGGATCTTGCTCATGTTTGTACAACCTGAACATGGCCATATCGATATCCAGGGCAGGAAAAGAAGATTTTTAAAAATCTGTTCTGTTTGTTTGTTTCTGTTGGGCAGGATTTCTTTCTACATGACGCTTCTGATTAGTCTTCAGATTTGAGAAACACATAAAGCACTTTCTTATTTAACCTTATTTATGAAAGCAGTTCAAGTACACTCAAACCCTATTCTTTTTGATATGTAAGCATCCTTCGGAATTTAGGCAAAGCCCATCACAAAACCACTGGCATTTTAGAACAATTGTATGATTTAAGAATAGAATACAAGAGAAACATTTTTATGATGCTGAGCTTAGCAGTGTTGAACTTCTCAACACAGACAAAACTTAGGGACTTTATAACTCTGGAGATGCTTCTCAAGAGTTTGCATAGCTGCCAGTGCTCCTAGTGGCAGGGGGATGAGAGATGCAGGGTGGAGCTAGAGAGAAAGAGAAGATGCTTTACATACAGTAGTTTGCTTTCAGTTTTGTGTATGTCCAGGCCTGGATTTTTTACACATCCATGTGCTTGATATTTTGGGTGTAGTGGCATACCTTTGCTATGTTTGGTTGATGTGTGGGTCTTTTTCAGCCTTTCAAGCACAAAGTGAAGCCTGTACAGGTAGTCAGTGGCCTACTTTGATATTGAAGGTGATTTTTTTTTTTGGTTATTGTTTTCCCTAAACTGTAATAAAAGAGGTGTTATCGCCTTCATTCCCTTGATGCATTTTAAATTTAAACCCAAGACCATAGTGTGCATCTGACAGCCTTAGGTGTGAAGCAAAATCTATTTGAAACTGAAATTGAAATGAATCACTGGGGCAGGAAACGTTTATGAATATTTCCTTGTGGGAAAAAAGAGTGTTGTCAGATTTAACACCTGTCATGTCACTTCCTTGAAAGAGATGCACATCCTTACTTGTGATTTTGAGAGGATCTTGGTAGGTTAATTCTAAAATGGAGGTATTTGTTAAAGCAATTTCCTTGCTTATAAAAAGGGAAGAGAAGAGATATAAATCCTTCAGGGGATAAAAAATCTTGAGGATGGTCTTTTTTCTTTCTTTTTCATTTTAGACAGACAGTCTCTTTATGTAAAAAATAAGCTCCGTAGCATATGTAAAGGTGAAACGGTGACTGTTTGGGAGGACATTAGCTGACTAGGCACAGAACAGGAATTTAGTTAGGTGCAACTAAGCTTTCTAATTTTAGAATCTGATTTTGCAAATGCTTCAGCATATACATAGCTCTACTCACAACCAGAGAGGAAGGAAACATGAAGTTTAAGCACACGCACATGTTCCTGCAAGACCTTTGTGCAATCTGTGAATGGATTTTTTCCACAAGTCCTGATATAAATTGATGGTAGCAATTAAGCAGCTTAGCTTTCTGTTTCATTTATTTTGGAGGGTTTTGTTGTTGTTTTATTTTCAAAGATGAAATTCCTTTTTTGTTTGAGGTTGCAGAAAAACTTTCTGTAAAGAATTAGATATTTTATCCATATTATAAATTAAACTTAATTTCATAAGGACCCTTACCTCTTTTAGTGGACTTTTTAAATGCATTTAAAACTGACTTAGCCTTTCTTGTTCCTCTTTCCTCTTGTTTGTACCCTTGATTTTATTTTATTTTTTTATTATAAGTTCTGTCGACTCTCAAGGCATGCCGTGACTGAATATTATCTTCCAGAGATCTGTATGGCTTTCAATGGACTTTTCCTTATAGTAAGTCATTTCTCTATGGATTTTTCTCTTCTTGTGCTGAATACTGTTTCAGTGTGCTAAGGACCTATTATCTGTGACATATTATAAACGTATACTGTTTATATGTGTATTCTGTAGCAATATCTTTGAAAGGAAACAAAAATACTTTTCTAGAAGTGTGGGGGGAATAGATTACTTAAAAAAAAAACAGGGAGCTGTTTTCAACAATTTGATATCTTATTACATATATAAGGCCTGTGCCTTACAAATGCCTTTTTGAAAATCAGGAAAATGGCTTTTTTTTTTAGGAAGTCTAACAAGTGAGTATGAAGAACAATAATCACTTCGCTGTAACCAAGCAGTGAGTAAATCAGGCTGGTAGCTGGAGCAATTCACTCAAACATGGCATAGAATTGCAACATGGTGATTTTAGGTTTGGACTTATTCCACTGTGGCTGAAAATCAGAAAGAAGACATCTGACCAGAGTTCTCCCTTTACCACAAATTGACCCTAATAATATTTTGTATTAGAAAGCATTTCTGTCAATAAAAAAGAAGCATTTTCAAGGTATTTAAATCCACCTACATGTCCTTTCTGTGAAGTAGGGGAAAAAATATGGCCATATAAAATATTTTTAAGTGGTATCTAAGTTCTTTACCAAATTTAAGTGGCAATGCTGAAAGTGCTTTGAACATGTGCATTTCATAGTCATGGTAGGATTATGTAGCATGCATATACCTGTATCATGTAGAGAAACTTTAAATTCAACATTGAATTTACTTGATTTACCCCCCCAACACAAGCTCTGCACGAGAGGAGTTCAGCCAAAGAGACTAGGCTTTCTCAGTCACCAGTGAAGAAAACCTTATTTAAACACACAATCCAATGACTAATTAAAGCATAATGGAGTACAGATACAACACAGGAAATTCACGGAATACGGTGCTATGAAATATATGTAGTCAGAGATTACGTGGATACTAAATAAAATAAAAATATCTGGTAGAAGACAGAAGGTATATTTAAATCCAGAAGTGAAGGGTACTGCAGTGAACAGTAATAAGGAAGTACTCATTTAGGAAAGAAAATATTATTTGAATGCCTAATTTCAAAGACTAAGTTTGCAAGAAAGTTTTGAAGCGTAGCAAGTGGGAATTTGAGTGTGAGGCCAGTTCCATGCTGGAGGACCACTGCGCAGAGCACTTTTTTAATATCTTAATCACAAATAGAAAATTATGTGTGGCAATTAGATATGACTAAAATTATCTTGTTGTTACCTAAAATAGGTATAAGATTATACCGGTTGGCTACTCTGAGGTTGAGATGGCTTTCTAACCTATTGCTCTTGCAAAGTCATGGCCTGTTTCAGCTTTTGAAATCTTAAATATTTTTTTATTCTATTACCCTAAATGAATTCAAGTGTATCCCACACATATATATGCCTTAGTCTATGCCATTACTGTGGAAAAATCAACTTAAGATATTTTATTACTATTAGCTACAGGTTTTAACCTGGGACTCACAAAATCACAGGACCGGGTGAATGAATGGCAAAGATATACACTCAATTGCATGTGTATGCATGTGTACATATATTCACCTTCAGAAACAACGTAATCCCTTTGCTTTGGGGGTTTTTTTTGTGTTGTTTTTTTTTTTTACAGGATTAAATTTACCTGAAATAACGAATTCTCAAACTAAAAACATATGTCTAGTAATATTTATTTATTAAATACTGGTTTAGGTGAATAGCCGTCACATGGACATATTGGATTTATTTCTGTTTTTTAACTGAAAATTATTTGTATTTACTGTACGTACAGAAAAGTGTTTCTGTCATTTTTCCTTACAAGTTTATTTTAAGGCATTTTAAGGTTTAAAGGAAAATACTGTCTAACTTAGAAAGCTTAACTGACCAGCCTGCTGATACCAACCTCTTGAATCAGAAACATGGGACATTTACGTTCAGTACAGTCTCTCTGCTGCATTTTAAATCCATTCTTCCCTTTGATTTGTGAGTTTCCCTGAGTAGCTATGAATCATAGTTTGTTTTGATTTGAATAAGGGTCATTGTTAAATAAATGTTTTTAATTCTGGGCTGGGAATCCACCTGAAAAGAATAAGGGATGAATATGTCAGCTCAAAATGTCTTTTCAAGTTTATCTGGTTTTTTTTTTTATTTTTATTTCTTTTTAAATCTGGTTGAATCAGGGAGAAAGTGGTCTTGTATATGTTTAGAAATATCATTCCAAATTTGTCCAAAAGGCCGTAGTCAAGAGAAGCTGTAGAGAATGATCATGTCTCTCATTCAGGAACATCTAAGAAGTGAGTTCCCACGCACTGTTCCCCTCAGCTAGCAGCAGGGATAATCTGGTGGGTAGAAAGAGGTGTCTAGACCAGCAAAGTGAATCTGTATTACTATAGCTGCACTCCCTTGGATGAATACTGTGACTCTTTCCATGCACTGGATGGTATTTGTGTGTTTCAGTTCATTGCACTATCTTACTGTCTTCTTAGTAAATTTCTTCCAGAAGTTGAATAGGTTTGAGGAAAAAACGGGAGAGGATATTTTTGGTTGGTTTGTTTGCTTAATTTATAGAGCTATCTACTAGTATATATGGATAGTATATAGATACATAAATACTAGTAGTGTCACTTATGATAAGGTAATTTCCTTTTTCTTTTTTCTTTTTTTAAATACCATTACTGTTCAATATTACATTTATGTTTTAAAATGAAGACATCAGTTATTGTCCCTTAGGATTTCTCGTGGAAGAATTCTGTAGTAGCTCCTTTGTGCATCTCCCATGCAAATGGTAAGGAAATATTTGGATACTGAAAGTTATGTAAAGTTGTGTATTTATTATCGCAGTTTAGTTGCCAAGAGGAAATGGTGGTATTTTGCCATTTTGGAAGCATTTATCACAGAATCACAGAATCACAGAGTTTTCAGAGTTGGAAGGGATCTCTAGAGATCATCTAGTCCAACTCCCCTGCTAAAGCAGGATTGCCCAGAGCACATTACTCAGGACTGCATCCAGGCGGGTCTTGAAAATCTCCAGAGAAGGGGACTCCACCACCTCCCTGGGCAGCCTGTGCCAGTGCTCTGTCACCCTCACCGTAAAGAAGTGTTTCTGTGAATTTGAATGGAACTTCCTGTGTACTAACTTGTGCTCGTTACCCCTTGTCCTGCCACTTGGAACCATTGAGAAGAGCCTGGCTCCATCCTCCTTCAACCCACCCTTTAGATACTTGTACGCCATAATAAGGTCTCCCCTCAGCCTTCTCTTCTCCAGGCTAAAGAGTCCCAGCGCTCTCAGCCTTTCCTCATAAGGGAGATGCTCCAAGCCCTTAATCATCTTAGTTGCCCTTCGCTGGACTCGCTCCAGCAGTTCCCTGTCCCTCTTGAACTGGGGAGCCCAAAACTGGACACAGTATTCCAGTTGTGGCCTCACCAGTGCAGAGTAGAGGGGGAGAATGACCTCCCTCGACCTACTGGCCACCCTCTTCCCTATGCAGCCCAGGATTCCATTGGCCTTCCATTGCTGGGCCATGGATAATTTACTGTCTACCACGACCCCCAGATCCTTCTCCTCCGAGCTACTTCCCAGCAGGTCCGCCCCTAACCTGTACTGGTGCCTAGCATTCTTCCTCCCCAGGTGCAGGACCTTGCACTTGCAGGATATATTCAGGTATTATATTCAGGTATTGTGGAAAAGTAGTTTAAAAATAAGCAAGTTGATTGTACTTGAAGGCAAGTCAAATTTTGTGGTAGAAGACTGACAGAATGCGCAGCGTTTTGGTACAGAGTTTTAATACTTATTTTTATAAGACTTGTAAGACGGGTCCTATTAAAAAAAGACACTGTACAAAGGTATAATGAGAAACATGCTCTCTCCTGAGTGTCTTATGGTTTAAATAAAGGAGATTTCCTGGGTGTGGCAAATAAATAATTTATGCAGGATTATGCAGAATCATGCAGGAAGTAAGTGTCAAAACCATGATAGCAAAGGCGCGTTCAGCACTATTCAGATAGTACATAAGTACACGCAGGAGTTTGAAAGGAGTTCTTGAGTGTTTTTGCAGGAAAAATCTAACAAGCTATTTGGTAATGCACTAATAAACATGAGAAGGAGTCCAAGGTAACGAGTAGGATGTAAGCATATGAGATTTGCCTTTTGCATGTATGGCTATAGATGGTCAAAGTTTGTCTCATTCCTTTTAGATCTGCTCTCTTGAGGCTTTGCCACTGTAACACAAATAGATGAAAAGGAGGGAAATGACCAGCATGTGCTAATCTGCACATATGCAATTAGATTTGTAAAATTTGTCTGGGTTGGTGGGCTGGGCTGGACGCCTACAAGTCCAGCACAGATCTAGAGTAGCTGGAGATGCTCACAGTTCTGGGAAGGAATCCAAAGTTTTAGTTCAGTGATGGAAACTGAGACAGGAAAGGCCAAGTAAGGCCCACGGGTTTGAAAATGTTCAATAATGTTATCACTATACAGAAGTATTGTCTTTTTTTGCTTCTTAGAATCAAACAAACTGCTCAGTCCCCTGTAGGTATATATGTATTTTTAATAACTACTTATCCCATTACCCATTTTGAAGAAAAACTAAACCGTAAAATATAATAGAGGTGGGAAAAAAGAAATGTTTTAATGAAAACCATGACCTCAGCCAAAATCCATACATCATAAGATTGTTTATTGTAGTAAGCAAATTAATATGGCAGTGAGCTTTCCAATTAGGGCATATATAGATTTGTTTTTATGGAAATCTTGTATAGTTTGTATTTTTAATACATTACCAAATGTGAAGGCAGTCTAGTACCCGGAACATAAGGCTCCCTGAGGCTCACACACATTACTTAACCCAGTTGTGCTAATAAACCTTTATATACTATGTTTTGCCAGCTCAGCTCTTAGCACAGCCTCAGAAGCTCAACCTGCTTAAATTTACGGGAAAACAACAACAACTTGAAGAAGAAAAATGTGGTAGTGAGGGGAGAGAGGAAAGGAAATGTTCCTGTTCTCCCCACTGAGAAGACAAATGATGATAGACTTTTTTCTTTCTTCTTTTTTTTTTTAAAAACCCACAGTATTCCCCTCCTGTTCTATAAGAAAAATTTGTCTTAAGAAAAAGAAATTCAAAGATCATAAAGCATGAAGAGAAAGAGGAATTGATCTTGGATACAAGATGGGATTGAGTTATAATATAACAAGTTACAGGTCTTTTCCTACTGAAAGGCAGAACCAATTGATTTATTATCATGACTCCCAGCTTGCATTTTTTTAGGAAGGAACTGTAGATGCTAGGTAGCACGTCGTCTTTGATTTGCCACACTATGTCTTAATTACCAATGCTAGAAGTTCATGGTAGTATTTTCCAACTTCAAAGGCTTCAGCAGCTTAAACAGCATGAGTGGATCAGATTTGTAAGAACACGGTGACAACGATATGGTGTCTTCATATTTTAGAATTGTCAGTTCATTTTTTATTTATTGTACATCAAAGTGAAAATAAGCACACAGAAAAGATAATAGGTTTAGTCAGCGTTCTTTTCTTTTGCTGTCAGAGGAACTGAAAACATCCTCTTGTTTTGAGAACTGAGATTCAGATCTGCAGTTAAAATATTTTTTTTTATTCTTATGGCAAAGGTAAATGATCTTAAATTTCTATTCTAAGCATCTTTGAATCTTTCTCTACTTATTTGTGATTTATGCCATAACTCCCATAAAATCTGAAACTATTCTGGGGAAAGTCTGGGGTAAGTGGAAGAAAATCTGGCCCATCAGATACAGGATCCAGGGCATGGCATGGGGAATTTCACTTCTGTAGAGTCCAGTTCAACAGATCATTTAGGTAGTTCTTTTAGTTTAATAATGAAAACAGCTATTCCTAATAGTACTTCTATCTCATGGTGAGGTCAGAGACATGAGCAAATCTCTTCTAGTGGAATTGTTGACTGAATGTCAAGTTGTTTACTTGGTGCAGAGTGTAAATACAGCATAATGATGGTACAGCAATGGCACATAACCCACGCCAAACTGAAGCAACTTAATTGGTGGGGATGGCTAGAGTAGTGAAGAATCTTTAATAAGGTTGGGGATGACTAAAGGATGATTACTCAATTAAATATGACTGTCAGTTTTAAAATAGCAATATCTGTAATGCTAGAGCAATGCATTTTATATTGCCATAGAGAATTGAGATGTAGCCCAAATTCTTATATAAATTGTCTTAAATAATTATTTACAAATGAAAATGAACACAGCATGAGGTTATACCCTTCCATTTATTCAATCTAACAAGGATTCTTCTCTGTATTACCTTCTGTTGTATGTTGAATTATCCTAAATTAGCATTCCTGTTTATGAATGCTCTGTTGGAGACTTAGGAACTTGTTGGTTTCTCCTGTAATGAAAGATAGCTGAAAGGTCATCACATTTCTTGCTGTTTTATGAAACCCAGGCTATAATCAGTGCATCAGGTGAAAAAAATCTATTTTCCCCAGCCAATGATTGTCAGAGAGGATGGGTTCAAATAAGTTTATCTCTGTACTGTAATAAGGAACAAAAAATTGTTCTTCCAAGTGCTCTGGCTGTGACAATAAATTAAAATAATCAATGTCAGCAGAGAAAACAAGAGGAAAATATTATGATGAAGCATATAAAAGTGAGAGAGAAGATATCTCGCATTGACATAATAATAAAATCATAATAACTTCATAAAATTATGGAGATTTTCTTGTCCGGAGCCTTTTCAAATCTTTCATGCTTGAAAAATATTGAGAGTTGTAAGTAATATGTCTAATAGATCAGCATGTTAAGCATTGATTTGTTAGTACTATCTGCCAATACTACCACTGTCAGGACATTATTTTGTAAACTGTAGATCTTGCACAGATGTACGTCTTGATCAGCGAAGCTTTTTCAGTGCCCTTTTTCTCAAAGGAAGTGACATCAAGTTGTAATAGCCTATCCATTGTTCCACATGGAGGTGTTTTTTTTCTTTTTTTTTTTTTTTAGTTTAGGAATTGTTTAATTGAGCAATTCCAAACATCCCCTGGTGGATAATATTAAAACACTTGCACAGTGCACTCCACTTGATGGAGACATGGTTAATCAGGAATCTGTTTAATCTTAAAGAACTGATTTCAAACTAATGGCAATAACTTGCTTAATTGGAATGGTAGTTCTGTACATAGAAGACGTTCACCTTCGGTTTTGTCAAATTTGCATCTAAATTTTGCATCTCTGTGGCATAGATTACACAGCTGAGAAAAGAAAAAGGTAAATTTATTTCAAGTGAAACAGGAGAACAAGCAAAACATGCTATCTCCTTTGACCTTTCCCTCCCTCAGTTCTGTCTTGACCACTCCTGTTTTTCTTTCATTTCTCTTCCCCTAATGCATACCTCTTCCTTAGACTTGAAGCACAGTCTGGATTTCTCAAGCTTCACAGAAGCAGCACTGTACAAGGATCTTAATGAGAAGATCTTAGGCAAAGGAAGCAGAAGGACAACTTCAAGCCTCCCATCTGTTTCTCCAGCCGACTACTAATTCCTCTCACACCCGAACTAAGCTTCTTGCAGCCTACCTCCACTGTGTCGTCTGTTTTGTTTTCTTTTTCTCAGAGTCCAGAGTGAATTCTTTATATGTTTTCCATTCCCTGAAACTGAGGTTGTGAAGGTAACCAAAAATCTGGTTATATCTGTATCATCCTGTTCATTACACTCCCCCACCATGCCCCTTCTCCATGTGAGGACGGCTATTTGTCTTCTGCCCTAATGCTGGCCCAGCAGCTGAGCTCCTGATTTCCTAAGGTGTCTTGGTTTGCCTGTTCCCTATCACTTCCTAACCTTTCTTTTGCTTAAGAAAGGCGAAAGCCCAAATAATATGCCTTCTCTGGTGCAGGTGTCAGTGCTAGGAATAAGGAGCAGTAGATAGCCATATGACTGGATAATATGATATTTATTATACTGAAGCAAAGTGAAAACCTTGTCTGTGTCCGTTTTCTTCACACCCTATGGCAAGTTCTGCAGGTGTAGATGCCTTGATGTAGAGATTCAGGTGGTTTTCCTGTTCTTTTTAATATTCAGATGGACACTGAGTCTGTTTCTCAGACGTGGTGTTCATGGCTGTGAGTAGTTCTGCCCAATATGATAAATCCTGGCTTAAATTTTAGGGCCTATGTTTTTCAAAATAGTCTTTGTAATGGATATTAGATTTATGACATTGTAAATAGAGGGCAGGGCTTTCTTTTTCATCAGTAAGGAATAAAGAAGGCAGTAAAGTTTCTTTTTTTTGTGTGTGTTGTGGGGTCAAGGTTTGAATTAAACAATAAGCAGTGAGAGGTGAGTGCAGTCACTGCATCTAATGGTGATGGTGGTATGAATTCACTTTCCTCCAGCTTTTGGTAACCTGTCTTAATAGGGCCCTGACCTCTGCTTTCATCGTGTCAAGCACAGTAGAAATAACAAACCATGAAAAAGTGAAGTTTGATGGCAGGATCTATTGGGGTTAAATTCTTCCAGCAACCTTTGAAAACTTGATTCTGCAGTAGTAGGAAGAAGCAGGATGTCCGTGGCAATCGGTACAGTGATTGTGTCATACAAACTTGCAATAGAAGAGTAGGTAACACTTTTGCTCTTCAGAGAGAGAGACCATGTGTGTGTGATCATTTGCATTGACTATTTTAGAATGTCTTTTGAAAAGATTTTGATGCAAAGTTTAATATTGATGAGAAACGGCATCTTCGTCTGTTACTGATATATCTCCTTTCCAACACTCGTTCAATTTTTTGCCTTACAAATGCTGTAATGTTAATTGAGTGGAAACAGATGCGAATACAGAAATGCACTTTGCAACATGCGCTATTCTGTCCTATTTAGTCCTCAATGAATGTAAAAGCTAATAGAAATTACTCTGTGCTGTACAGTGATTACCCAAAATCTTGCTTGAGAAATTCAGGATCAAGATCCTTTTTTTCACTAACTTCAGCTTAGTGATCCAAAGTACAAATAGTAGATATAATATTGTTTCTGTAATCTATAGGAGTGATTTGAGACTCAATTAAGTCTTATAAAGCTCTTAACTCATCAGGCAAAAGGCATTGTATTGAACAAAAGTGGTGGTGTTAATGAAAATTCATGCTCTTCCTGGAAAAATAGTGAATAGATTTTTGAACATTGTGACCTGTTGGGGTATTTATGAATCACACAAGAATACATATAATTGGAGGAAGTCTTCAGGCAAAAGTAGCAAAATTTGCTTTGGCAAGTATACTTTAAAAAAAAAAAAAAAAGAAAATTTGTTATAAAGTTGTTTGATTTCTTAATGACTGTATAGACTTTTGTTATAAAAGATTCAGAGTGCAGCTTAACTAAAGTGAAATACCCAGTGTACAGCTCCTTCAGCTGCATGCACTACAGATCTTCTTATGATGGAGTGAGAAAATTCATGTAATTTTGTCCAGCAGCCTCTTTAGTGAACAAACAGAATCATCACTCAATTAAAATCTCTGAGTCGGTTTAGATTGTAACCTGTTTTCTTTCCACAAGGAAAGACTTTTGGAAGAAAAGCGGGAAAGGATCCGATACTGTAGCTAAATATCACCAGCTATTTTACCACAAAGGGATACCAACGTAGATATAGCTCTGTTTCTGGATAACTTTGGTGAAGCTTAGTACATTGTGCCACTTTTTGTGGTAAGATAGATACAGGTGAAAAAACAGGAAAAGAGAGGTGGGAAGAACACGGGAAAGAATATTTAGGGCACACTAAGGGCATTAGTAGCACGAGGCATAATTAAGAGCATCCCCATAGCTGTTCTGAACTTATATGTACTGCACTTAAGATTTCAGCTTTTCAAGATGAGTCAGGATAAAATGTTATTTGGAAATTCAATTATTTTTGTGGAGTAGAAAATTTCTTGCCATTGCTCATATGATCTTCAGTTTGAAAGTCGGCAGTTAAATCCAATACTATTTATGTCGTCATCATCTCTAAAGGCCCAAATTGAGATGAGGACACTCTCGGACAAGGTGCTGTAGTATCAGCACTGCTACTGGGGTGTAAAAGAAAGCCCTGTTATGAAGAGCCATTGAGGTTGTTCAAGCTGAGACAGAAGCTAAGTATCACAGAGGAGGGAAGAAGGAATAATAAGGCTGAGTGAGACTCAGAACCCACATGATCTGGCCCTTCTCAAATGATGTATCCATTGAACTATTTCTTCTCTCAGTGGACTGTGCCTGAAAGAAACTGCATTCTAAATATGAGAGGAAAAATATTATCTGCTTGTATGTGTATGTCTGCATACACAGGACCACACTTGAAAAGGAGCTGAGGAGGATTATTGATGATGAGAGAAGAAGATGGGGAGATTTACTAAAGAATGCGGAGAAAGGCATCTGGTGTATGTGAATATGAAGGCTGTTCCAGATATGCAGCAAGACAAAAGGTGTGTGTGTAGAAAGGAAACCAAGGGAAGACTGAAAGGCGATCGCTGGAGAGTAAGGCAAGAGGATAAAGTGTGGAGGAAAGGAATTTATGAAGTATTGTGACTGAAACCATGCATGTATTACTCGGTGCTCCCCAAAGCAAGTATTGCACAATGAAGAATAAAGTGCAGTGGAGTTCAAACAAAATGTTCTCCATTGTTACAGCAGTGCTGTAAACCACTTGAAATATTACAATTGTTACCTGTGGCATCATTAATGTCCTGGGATTATTTCATAAATCAGACCCTAAAACATAATAGAGCGGAGAGGGTCGGTGCTTTCTATAAAGATGAGATTGAATTGTAAGAGAATTAATGATACCATCATTACAGCCTTTAATCTATTTTATAGAGAACTGCTTTTTCTTTTATGAACAATTTGTCCTTTAGAGAGTTCTCTAGTATTTCTGAGTAAGCAAACTTTTTAAAGTTTTCTTCTGAGTGTTTAAAATAAAGATCTTTTGTTCAGTCTTTTCCTGAGGAAAGGAATAAAGTCTGTAACGGTTTCTTTAGTTTTATGCATATTACAATGGGTTAATCTCTGTGGAAGCAAGCAAATACGTGAAGTTTCAGTAAGGCCAGGTTTAGCCATATGCACTGTGCTTCTGACTTTAAGCAAACCACATGGTCTCCAGCCTAACTTGTATTCCTGCTCCTAATGCCTGAGCAAATGCAGATGGAAAAATAGATTTATACCCCTGGACATTTTGGAGAAACAAAGATTGAATAGCTAAATGCAGCAAGAAACAAGAGAAAAAAATTCTTTGTTTCTCAAATATGACATTTACCTTCTTTATTGAGTGTCTTAATAGAGAAGTTTAACATTTTTTATTGGTGTATCTTTAGCTTTGCATAAAGGGACAACTTCTATTTTTCTTTTTCACTCATTAGGTCTTTGCTTTTTACTTTCATGCACCGTGCATTGAACCTACCTTCTCTTTCAGAAGTTTTTTGTGGTAATTACTCCAGTCTAAAGATGATGCCCAATCTAACAAAGCTAATGAAAACCTGCCCTTCAATCTAAACTGTAATCAGTTTATAACAACCTCTCTTTTCCTGTGCATCATTACTCTGACAAAATCTCTTTTTCATACCTCAGAATGATAAGGCAGGGTGCAAAAAAAAAAATCATTTTCCATCACCAAGCGTGCATGAAAGGGAGACGGGCTTAAGCATGCAGAATTGATTTATTTGCATTCTTATATTGCCTTGGTTGCTGCATCTTTGAAAGAAGTTAATATCATATCTTTGATTTGGCCTCTGCGATGGCAGACCCTGGCAATCAAGCATGCTTATTACAGCAGACAAATAATCTAGAAGAATGGACTCCCAGTATGTATCAATTCATTTGGAAATGTGGCAGACGTAGCAAAAAGCATTTTGGAATTTGTTAGCTGGACATGTGGCAGGATTTGAGTGGAAAAAAAAAACCCAAACAACATTTTGGAATTGGTTAGCCCTCCTGAGAAAGCTATCTTTATCTGCTTTTCTCAGTGTTTGGGAATATCACCCTAACCCCACCAGCCATTTGCTTGTAATGTTTCTCTTTTCCACTCATTATTCTACACTTCACATTTTTGTTGTCTTCTGCTCTCCTGCAGGCTACTCACAGTGAAAGTCATTGGTGTCAGCAGAGTGATCACAAAACCGCAGGTTTCCTATTTGCTTTAACAGCAGCACAAAATTCTCCTGTTAATCTAATATCTCACGTAATTTACTACAAAACAAGGTTGCTTACTCAAATATCTCCCAGTCTAATTTCCTGGTTTACCTCTCATCCTCAAGCAATCCCAGTAACACCTCTTTCAGCTTACACAGTGAAAAGTAGGAACATGCTGCTCTATGTGATGCTGGCATGATTTCGTTCTCTAAATTCTGATTCTGCAATGGGGGGGTCATTTTTTAAGAGAGCAAGTGAAAACATGATATGCCAACATTTCTGCTGTTTGCTGATTATCGTGGTTTATGGTTGTCTTAATCACAGATTAAGGGTTTTCTTCTCTCATACCAGGAAGTCCTTAGTGTGAAGTAAACACCATATCATACCTTAAACTGATCTCCATTTTAGAGAAGGGCAGTGGGAGGCAAAAGACATTTTAAAAACATGCCCAAAGTGACATTGGAAAATTAAGGCCCAGTCAAAATTGGAACCCAGCAGTTCAGTTGTTGTCTGTTTAGCCCATCAATGGAGCATTAACAGAATTACTCCAAATGAGGGCCAGATTAGCTCCTGACCCCCTGAAGCCCAGCTGTGGACTTTGAGTTCATCTTTCTATTTTCCAAAACATTAAAAGGGAAAAAAAAAAAAAAAAACCAACCCTGACCTGAAGTGCATTTCCTTGTTCTTTTATTTCTGAATTAGAGACTCGATGGATGAATTGAGTCCTTTTTACTTTTTTTATAAGGCAAACCTTTTCAGAGACACAGCAGTCAAAAATGCTTTAGAATCTGTGAATAGAAGAGTGTCCATATCTTTCTGCATCTGGTTTTGCATAAGATAGATACACAGTTTAAATGTTAAGCAGGAAACAGCAAAATGTGGTAAGGAGGTACGATAACCAGTAGCAAATATCTCCGCTCAAGTGGAATATTGATCAGGCAATCAAGGAAGCTGCTCTCCTGCCTCTCAATCTAGAAGAACTTTGATACCCAACTCTGTTAAAACTGCCAGCCCGTCACTGAATTCAGATTAAGTGCCTGCACTTCAAGAAAAGGAGTCCATAAATTAACTTCTAATGCTGATGACATTCAGAAAAAAAGAATCTTTCGTTGGCATTCATGGTTCAGCACCTTTGGACTGGAAGATTTTTAACTTCCTTTTGCCATCCAGTCCCACAAGCCACAATGCATTTATGATTTTAGTATTGTAATACTTACTTCAGGAGAGCTTTGCAAAAGAAGCTGAGTACGGTTACAATTTCATGCAGTTAGCAAAAGGGAGAACAAACCAGCAATGTGAATTTTTTTTTGGTAAACGTGCCTGTTACAGGTGACCCCCAAGAAAGCCCATTACCTTTTTCATCATATACAGGGTTTGTAAAATTTACCATGTAATTAGTGTTGAAATGGGAAAGTCACCATTTCAGGGTCTTTGTTCTTTCAGAGGCAGACATATAAAGAATAAGAAAAGAGAACTGTATACGAAGCTTTAGAGTGCACATATCTGTTTGACTTTTGGCAGCCTGCCCTTCTTCACTTTAGTGTCATCTCTTTCCAGAATTAACTTTGAAAGAGAAGTAGAGCTATTTGTTAGAAGCCATGTAATTCTTGTTCCATTATAGATTTTGAGTGGTCTTTTGGCAGAGAGTATGCAGAAATTCTGCTGTTGGTGACCACTGCAGTAACATCACAGGAAAGGTTCCGTGTAGTAAAATTTTACTTTAACTTGTATGTTAATAATTTCCCATATGTGTTCCAATAATTTCTGTAAAATTTAAGAGAATTGAAGTAGTGAGGTGCAAGAGTGATTATGTAAAAAAACAAAGACAAACCCCAAAAACTATTGTGTACAACAGGGTAACTTTTTCTCTAGAATTTTTAAAGCTACTTTTAAAATATGCTAAAGAGTTATAGTCCCGCTTAATATTCTACAGGCAGGTTTAGAAGTCAGATGAAAATATTTGTCATTTTATACTATGTTTTGGAGGACCTCTCATAAGCGCTTATGTGCAATTTGAACAAGGATTCTACATCTATATACGATACCCTGGATAAAATTTTCCCTACTTCTGCAGTAATGAAAATAATCTTACCACACACAGCAGTCAAATTCTTCTATAATTAGGTATGAGAATATGCCTCTCCAGTTCCTTCTACAGGAAATAAGTCAAAAGCTTTGGAAGCCTCCAAATATGGAAGCTGAGCTTCTATCTGCTAAGCAGAATACAGGTGAAACAGTTTCATGGAATCTGAAAGGAGAATGTTAAAATGCAATATTGCGTCAGTCATTACCTGACTACAGAAAGGAGGGGTTTCGGGTTCAGATTTAATAAATGCACATCTTTGTACATTCAAGTATTTCTACAGTAGTAAAAAGTCATACAACATCTAGTTGGGAAATAAGGAATGTTCATAAAGCATAAAACTCAAAAAGAAAAAAATGAGAAAATTGAGAAGTTACTTTTGATAAATGTATCCACCAGAAAGAAAGTACACCAGTAGCAAAATTCACATATAATATGCGCTGGTGATCTCCTGAGATGCATAGATCTTTCATACTAAGAGACACTGATCCCATATTTGTGTCACGAATCATGTGAATTTCTGCCCGTGCACTTGGAATAACTTTCCTGAGAGCAGCTTCCTGAAGAGCTGGCTAGATGTTTTGTTTGAACTCTGACTGGTAAAGTAAAAAATTATAGCTGATTATTGATTTGTTTCTCTGAATTAAAGGTGTACTGGAATTAGAAATTGTCTGCAAAGAGTAAAACATTACTTTCCTCTATATCTTCATGGCTCTGTTGCAGAAAGGAAATAAAATGCAAAGGTTTTTTCTGAACAGCTTATTCCCTGCGAGACTTTATTCGAAGTGCAGTCACACTGTTCCCTATTTCCTCCATATTCATAATTCTAGTTCCTAATTATTTGGGGTCATTATGTGTCTTCCATCTTCCAAAGGTCGAAGATACTGATTCTCTTCATGAATAATTTATTCAACAATTGATTGGGTAATGAGTGAAATAGCTGAATACATTTTTCACTGGGAAATATTAGACTATATAGGTATATAGCAATGAAATAAAAATATAGGGAAGAAAAAATGTTTGAAAAAAAATAGTTACAGCAAATAATTCAGTTAGCCATAAGATTGGATATTTTATTTTTCTACATGAAGTTCATCCTCAGAGTACACTTTAAATTCTTAAGCTGTAATGTTATGTATGTATACCTGTAGTCAAATGGTAAGAAATTAGGTTCTAGCTTTATTTGTATATGTAGTTCTTGGGTAAATTAACAGTTTGGAGAAATTCATATCCCTTTTATATTTTCTCTTTGTTATTGAAGGTTTATTTATACCGGAAGGCCTCCTAACTCTGCCGAATACCGTCACCTTGTTGTGCTAGATACCATATACGCATCTGATGAAAGGCAGCTCTTGTCCAGATGATCTCAGTTTAAATAAACAATATAAATAACGACCAGCAGAGGCATAGGGAACTCCGTTACCTGCCTGAGTGATAGATTCTATAGTAGAAACCAGGAATGCTATTTTCTTGTTTATCACTTTATTCAAATGGGTTATGCAGTGCTAAATGTCTAAGCGTTTACAGAAAATCATGGTTAACACGGTTTGATCAGATGTTTTTTAAAAATTTAAAGTTTTTAAAATAAGTAATCTCAAACTTTCAGTAAGATTTATTCAAAGGCTTCTAGATTTCTGTTAAATTCCTGTTGGCACACCAAACTTCAGACAAATTCCTTAATTTCCAATAAATGCTGGTAACTGTACCTTCACACTCTGTTTGCAAAAGCAGTAAGGAAAACCAATGCATACATTCAGTCCGTTTGAGTTTCAAATATAAAATAGCAAGGGAGGTAAAGAGTAAAGTATATTCTAAAATTGTACACAGAGTTTGATAATTTTGAAAATCTCTTGGTTTTTGAAGGCTGTGTAGGGATGCTCAGGGAGCTGAAAAAAGTAGAAGCATTTGACAGTGATTTGATATCTGAATCATTTGTTTAGCACTGCAAAATATAGTCATGCTCCCTTGCACTTGCTTCATTTCTGTCATAGGAAGGAGCAGAGCCTGGAACAATGAGGATCTGCCAAACATATTATGACGCTACAGATTGTTATTCTCTTTCTAAACCTAAAGGCAAATCTTTTACAAGGACAATCTGTGCCTGATGCCTGCTGTTAATGAATGCAGGCAAAAAAGGGCTGGTACAGAACAGTTGCAGTCTCCTGGAGATGATCATATCCAGAAGAAGAAACAATCTCTGGATAATTTGACTGATGAGCTCTTTATTGGCTAACCTAAAAACCAGGAAATTGGCAATAAACTTTGAGGGTTAAACTTAGGTTTGAAAGTCCATTAGTTGGATCTCGATTTTGCCTGGAATTTCAGGCTAATCTGTGCTTTTTCAGTTTGCTGCTGGAATGTCATGGGTATATGTATAACTACAAATATTTTTGCAGTTAATTTGAGTATAAATCTGAAAGATTTCTTTGAAAGTTAAATGTGATATTTTTTTGTTCTTTGCTTTAAGAATATAAAAAAAATTCCTTTTGTTTCCCAAATGAAGCAGTTCCATTTCTTTTAATTCTTTAGTTGCCCAGTGAATAAAGTATTTGACTCAAATGTTCATGTATCTCCCATTCTGCTTAGGCAAATTCTCTACCAATGCTCTAGTTTTGTGCTGTTTCAAAATTCCTACAAATATTATTCTTTTATGCTGTTTTTTCCTTCCTCGTACCATGTCCATAACACTTTTAAATACGTGCTTATGTGATTTTATTTATTTACCTGAATGAATATTATTGAAATTATCTTCACTTTCCATAATTTTTTAGTATACTAGTTTAACACTGAAAATTCCTTGCAGCTGTAGCAAACATTTTGCCCCTGTCTTCCAGCAATCTGTTACGTAGTATTGGGCAACTTATAGTCACGTTTTGAGTTTCTTTTCTAGTTGTATAAGAGGAAGAAATTTATTTTCCTTGTGCCACAGAGTATTTGAGAGGCTACTGAAGAAAGATAATAGAACCTGATAGGAAAAGAAAGCTCTTCCCTGAAAATTACATCATGTATTTCTTTTCATTCCAAACCAGAGTTAAAAATAAAAATTGGAATTTCCATAGGAAAAAAAAATATTCTGAAAAGCATTAATGTAAGGCCATTATCTAATCCATAGCAGTGGTCTGTTTCAATGACTAACCCAAAAAAGGTTGAATAGGTAACATTAAATAGACTCTACACCAATAATTTACTTGGGGGGAAAAAAAAATGTTGTAATAAGTTATGTGTTTGCTAATTATTCCACTAATTATTATTACTATTTACTGGTTATAACTGTGAGTTTCATGACAATTCAGTTAAGTGATGGTGAAAATATCATTTATATTTTTATCTTATTTTTTGTGGTTTCATGAGATCATAATTCCAGAATAAACTACCAAAACATGACTAAGTGTTTTTCTTTTTCTTTTTGTAGTTTTGTTTTCTTGGTTGGTTTGTTTTGTTTGGGGTTTTTTGTTTGCTTTTCGTTTTCGTTTGCTTGGTTTTGGTTTTTTTTTTAACATTTGGGCTACCTTATACTTGTCAGTTCAGTTAAACAAAACATTCGCGAATATTTTTGCAGAGGTGAAATTGTTTGACCTTATATATATGTGTGCCACCATCCTTTGTAATAATAATAATAATACTTAGCTCAGCATGTTTACTGTGCTTGGAGGCTGTGCTATAAATAACATTTTTGACTCAATTATGAAACACAGTTTTAGAATAAATTGCGCAACAAAAGAGTTAAAATAAGGACCTGGTAGGGTGTTTGGGGGAAGAGGGAGGTTTAAAAAATTCTTTCCTTTCCCAGATACATGCAGTAGTTAAATAGGCTGGTAAATCCATATACAGTTGCGATAGTTGTTGGTTTTATTTAATATTGGCATAGATAAATTCAGGCAATTTGTTGTAACACTGAATCAAATTCAGTGCTTTAAGAGTTAAAGTCATTTTAACATAAAAATCAACTACAAGAGTTCTTTTGCTTAAATTTAACTGGAGGACATATATAGAAATTTTCTAGAAGCCATCTAGCAAAGTATAAATAGTATCACCGAATGCAGTAAGATTATTGAGAATTTCTGTTTATTAGACTTGCGCCTGTAATGTTTAGGTTTCATACCTCTTGAAACATTTTTCAAAAGCTGAGGTCACATTGTGTTTAGAAAAATTACTACAAGCATTTTCTAGTCTCTGTTCTCTTGAAAACGTTTTGCCATTCCGCATAAACAGTCAGGCTGAAAGCAAACAGAAAGCTGACTTTTAGTTGGAGGCTGTGCATGGCACAGCATTATGCCATAACCGGTAGTACTAATGCTAAAGTTTAAGCCACACATTGCAGTACAAGTGGAGTACTGAGTTTAGTTTCACGATCTTATCTCCAGTAGCCAAATTTTTCTCTAAAGTACAAGAGTGAAAATCAAGATGCAGTTTGTGACACTTCCAGAGGAGAAAAAAAGCATCAGGTTAAAATAATCTAATTTGAAGAGTTGCAGGTGGGGGGGGAAACCATCTAGAGAGTGTTTGGGAGTGTTTTCTTGAAGAAAGCTGTTAATCAGACACCAAAAAGAGCTTAAAGATCTCAGCTATCATTCAACTAATTTCCTTAGGAAAATTTTTCTCATCCAGAGGCTGAAAGGGAAAGTTCTCTGAAAATGCTAGAAAAGTATAGGAGAATTAAGGGGGGCTGTGGGGGGTGTGGAACTTTGCTTATGAATAGAACTAAGGGAGATAACATTTTCTACCACACACTACAGAATAATTTCTAGGAGAGGTGGCTGGTGCCCAATGTTTTCCTAAGCCTGACAGATCAGTAGGGATCTGGCAGGTTCTGTAGGAAAAATAGAGCATATTTTTTTAAGCGTGGTCAGCATCCCATTCAGGAGACAGTCATTCCTTAAGAATGCAGTTTGGATTGTGCTCGGCACCCCAACAATTTCACAGCAAAACACAACAGATTTTCATGTTTCAACCAGATTATGTTTTGATCTGGGGTAGAAAAAAGAATAATTAAACATGACCTAGGACTGTGAGTGGGTTTGGTTAAAGTTGAAGTTGCTGGGATAAAGCTAAACAAATATGTAAATTCTGTGTAACAGGAATATCTATCTGGGAAATACATTAGTATATATTGTGAAAAAGTAGATCACATCAAGGCTATCAACAACATTCTTTTCCCAACTACTGTGAGATCTCTTGAAGTGATGATCAGCCTAGGAAAAAATTGTACTTCATTTTAATTGCAAACTAGCAGTTGAGAAGATGTCTTCTGCATACATGTGCAATGGACATTGAATGCAAATCTTAATAATTGTGAACAGGAGGAGGCAGCTGAAGCACTATGACAGTAATTGCAAATATAAGCTGTTCTTGTCTAAGGAGGCTGTTGGTCTTTTTACAACACCAGTGTCAACACCAGAGACCGATGTCTTTTGTGTTATTGGCAGTATTAAAACCAGAATGTCCCTATACTCAGGTGAGGAAGGAAGTCTGTCTTGTGCTCATTGCCGAAGGACAGAGTCTTTTCTATGAGAAACTTCTGTTAGGAAAGCAGACTGTGACTGACTTTTTTAGTCAAAGGAAAATAGCAACTATTTGCTTAAGGATATACAGGTAATTTTTAATAAAATAAAATAAGACTTCAGAAAAAAATAACAGAAAATTTCACAGGTATTAGTATCAGAGTGAGTGTTTTTCTGTCCTTTTTCTCATTTATGGCAAAGTGCTGCAAATCTGAAATTCCAGATTCCATGCTGCAATATATTTTTCTGGTTTTGTCACTGGTTGTCAATATGTAGTAGTTCCAGCAGAGTCACTCAGACATTCAAAGAAAGTAGTTGGAATTCGACTTTGAACTAAGCAATTAACTTGTAAATGATGATTGTGATCGTCATAGGTAGAACAGATTTAAACCTGAACTTAAGGATTGCGGGTACAGGAAAATAGCCATCCTCTGTTACCAGTTGAAGGTAGACCATGTAAAGGAAGAT
Source organism: Vanellus vanellus (assembly GCF_965231255.1). Taxonomy (NCBI): domain Eukaryota; kingdom Metazoa; phylum Chordata; class Aves; order Charadriiformes; family Charadriidae; genus Vanellus; species Vanellus vanellus. The sequence continues at coordinate 21,924,369 of NC_138913.1, read as the reverse complement.
GTCTCAGTACTAGTTAATATTTTGTTAAAAAGCCCCAAGATGACCATTTGTATTGTGCATAAAATGGCTTTGAAAGGTATGGTAGATCATGTGGGACTGCTTAAACAAAGAGAAACATCAGAGAAGTTGGACACTTTTAATTCAATGTGTTCACCTGGTTTCCGTCAAAAGTAGAGGTAGTTAGTTAGAAGGAAAATTTAGGAAAAAATAAAACTACAGTTTGACTTAACTTTGGTATGAGCTGTACTGATTGCCTGCCTTTCTCCACTGAATTGAAGGCTAGTGTAAATCTGCAGACTGTACTTGAGTGTTTTCTAAGCTACCTCAAATATCATCCAGTGATTCCAAAATAAGTAAACATTACAAGGACTGGCAGAAGTTTTTTTCTGCACATATAAGTTATACAGCGTTTTCAGCAAGCAGAAAACTTTCAGCTGCTTTATAGTTCACCTTCTAAAGCAAATAGCATTTTTGTAATTCCAGGATGCACAATGTGGTTATTGGAGGAGACACCAGGAGGAGAAGAATAATAATAGGGAGACAAACACCATTGGAAGACACCTGGGCATAGACACTGGCAGAATGGAATCGGTAAGAAAAATTCTAGAACCTACTCAGTGTTGCGTTTGATGCAAAAGAGAAGTGACTTTTCATCCTGTGCTTATGTAGTACAAATCAACAAGATAGCTTGGTCCTTGACAAGTACCTGTATCATAATATAACTATGTAATACAACAATTAAATTGAAGGCACAGCTAAGTAAGAATTACATACAGAAACTAGGACTTATATAATTTTTCATCAATAGAGCACTATGTACCTAGGTAAATATCACGAACTCTATTTTATATGAAAGGAGGTGCTGTGATGTGCTGAATATGATCCAAAAATTTAGTGGCAGAGTGTAAGGTATTCTATATTTGTAGTATGTTCTCCAACAGATTATCTTACTACACTTATTAACCAGCCATGCTACACTGAACTCCTAATAAAGAAACGAAAGAAACTGCATTCTCAGACTTGGTTTTAAATGCATTCTTGTTTTACTCTAGGTTTAATATGTAAGTTTTAATACAGAATCATTGAATTCACAAGAAAAAAATAACATAACTGTTAAAGCTTAAGTTCAATATTTGGAGAGCAAATTCTGTCTGCCAAACTGTGTATCCCAGTTTCTATGCTACATTTTGAGCTGGCAATCAACAGGTTCTCAGATTTAGGAGGCTGTTTGCAGCTAAATGCATGAGGCTGGAAACCACTCTTCCTTCAATAGAATAATATATTTTCTAAGTGCAAAATCTTCTCCCCAGTCTGAACTGTATTTGTTTCTAGTCAGTTCCGTTAGTCCCCATTCTAATACAGAGACTATAGAATTTGGGTTCCTGCTTTGCAAAGTGTATGTCATTCTCAGGTTAAATATCAATAAACAACAGGCAATTCTTATGCTAAAAAAAAACTTCTGCCAAGTTCATAGTCATGGTAAATTCAATTTTATTTGGTAACCTAATAGCTACTTGTTATGAAAGGTTATTTCACCTATAAACATCTGCTTTTAATCTGCCTTTACACTACGACTAGATACCACGATTTTTTGACTAACTGTATCTATTGAGCTCTTTACATTTTATCAAAATTGTTAATATTGCACTGCTTTTCTTTTTGCTGCTAAGAGAAATGGTAATTTAGAGCAGTGATGTAGAACACAATGAAATATCTTAGATCTCTATTTTTATTGCCTCATTTTTGCAACTTGTTTTAGTTTACCTGTAAAATAATCAATGGTACCAAGCAATATAGTGAAGTTCAGGGTATGTTTGTTTGTTATTCTTTAAATTCTACACTTCACTAAACTGAAGGCTGCATTAAACCCAAAAGCTCAGTTTTACTGAGTTGGTTGGTACCGTATATCCACATGATACACTTTAATGGGTATCTCTTCCCCTAAATAGCTAGTAAAACACTGCCTTTGGAAGCTGGTATTTTTACTGGGAACATTATGCGATACAAAACTCTGCTACTTTCCATTGAGTGGGTTTTGCAGATTGTAACTGCTATTGCAAGGAAAATTCAAATGCTTATTATTATGCAAAATTTGTATCATTCTCAAGACAGTGTGTTCCCAGAAACAATGATGTCGTTGTTGTTGGTTTTCTATTAATCTAAAGACAACAACCCCATTTGTAAGCGTGATGTAGAATATACATATGAATAGGTGGTGGCAGTTAGAGATGACCTTTCTGATATGTAAGTTTCTGAATATGGATTAAGAAGGTCAGTCGTTAATGCCATTCTGCTAACAAGTAAGCGATTTTATGGAATTCATTTTAGTCCCAGAGCACCAACTCCTGCATATATTAGTTTCAATATGTAAAATCTATTATTGTTCATCATTTCCAGTCAACTGCTAGGAAAAGAATTCTACATACTACTCCTGTCAGTTACACTGAAATATTTGGCCAGTGGCTTAATGGGAATAAGTTTCCAGAAATATATTAGTCCAGGTTTCTTCTATGGTGATTCTGCTTTCAGCTGGTAACTTGCCTTAGATTACCATGGTGAATGTCTTCAACATGTCGTATTTTTCTTCAGAAATTGTCTGTGCAAACAACTTTCTTCCAAATAGAAGGGTTTCTGTAACAGAAGTATCTTTCTTTTTAGGAGTTGTGAAATATTTTTATGTCCACCTCTATGTAGACTTTTTCTTTGAGTTTCCAAACACAGAAGTCCTTAGGTATTCTCTCAAAAGCTAAAGACACCTCTCCTCATTGTCATTTCATCCTCATTGAGTCATTCAACTCATGAAGAGCTTATGCCTTTGTAGGCTCTGGAATTTATTAGATTGGTGGTTTGTGGAACCCTGCACACACAGGTTTGCCAGTCTCCTGCTTTCCGCAGCTGCAAACACACTTACTGTAAAGTTTGCATACTGAAGGGAAACTAATGCTCTGAGGCTCAGGGCTAACACCAAAAATAGAATGTAATTCTCGATATCGCAACATTTTACCTTTATGCACTAACCTTAGTGGGATCTGCAGGCCTGAGTTAAGGACAAGGAACAGGAAGAATCTACTTACGCAGTTTATCTAACAAATTTAGCTTGCTAATCTCCTTACGTTCCTTCTGTAAGCAGTGGAGAGAGAAAGAGAGAGGCTTCTTCAGAGAGCAGGTCAGAACAGAACTTTGTACAAGTAGGTACCTTGGAGTCGGTCACTCCTTTGCCTGTTAAAAGGGAACCTAGGCAGACCAACTAGTCAGCTTCATCTCCTAAATTAGAGGGAGTGATGAAGATGACAAGACAAAGTGCTGAGGACAAGGCAAGTTACAAGGCCTCAACTCTTACAGACAAAATTTAAAGCTATAAAACCCCATAGTGTTGTGGCTGTGATAATTAAGACCTTACTTATATACAAGTCAATGCAACAGCTGATGCAACAGAATGAAGAAGCATGAATTAAATCTTTTCCACTGTCTTCTTGAGAGCAGAGATATAGTCCCACCCTAAGGATTTTAACCTAAAGGAAATATGATGGTTCCAAGACCATCTTCTTTTGGTCCAGGTCCAATTTCAACCTAGTTTTCAGAGAATGCCTGCTGAGGCTGTGAATATTATCAAAGCCTCTCTCTGCTTCCTTTTCTGCTCTGGTGTATGGGATTCAACCTGTTATGTCAGCCCTGCAGTCAAAGATATACCTATAGAGCCTACAGTAAAGAAGTGGAAGTAGTTGATTTTTCATCCGTGAACCAGGTACTCAAAGTTTTAGGAGAAATCTGATGTAGTTTTTAAGTTGTTGGGCTGTTCTTTTTTAAGAAAAACAACCCAAAACCCAACAGTGCTTTTACTTATTTGTCATGTCCTTGATCTATAGGATGCAGTCCTCCCAGAGCTGGGTCCCTGCACAAAGGGATCAGGTGAGCTTTTCTATTCCACTGAAGAGCAAAGAGAGCTGGATTAGTCCCCTGCTGATAAGACTTAAGGAACTAAATTGTGCTGAATAAACTTCATTCAGCTTTCAGTTTTTGTATTTTACAACCTAGTTTATTTTTTACTACAGTTTAGGTTAATGCATGACCGTAAATTGTTGGGACTCTTCACAACATTGAAATACAGGAAATTCTGTTTAAACATAAGAAAAACTTTTTTTACGGGAAAGGAGTTTGAACACTAGAGAAGTTGTAGAGTCCCTGTCCTTGGAGATACTCAAAACCCAACTGAACAAGGTGCTGAGCAACCTAGGTGACCTTGCTTGAGCAGGGGGTTTGGATCAGATGACCTTCAGAGGTCCCTTCCAACCTCAGCAATTCCATGATTCAGTGAGATGTTTTCAGCTTCCAAAAGAGGGATAACATAGCATCGTGATTCCTTCAGCTAAGTATGCCTCAAATATGAATCATATCCCTCGTGTAAGGCTGCCTTTGCACTAAAAGAGGTTAAACATATTCTCATTATCTTTGCATAACTTTAGTCAGGAGGGAAACTCACTCTTTCAATTTTAAGTCATACTAGTTGAATACCTGGGATAGGGGGAATGGCAGGTGTTTCCAAGGCAAATGTGTAACCATTCTTTTAGTCACCACTGAACAGTTTAATTCACTACATATAAACAAAGCTGTAAATATACAAACTCCTTAATTTTCTTTATGACATAACATTTTTAAATATCACTGAAAAGACTGCATGTGTCCAATGACATTTGTAACTGAATTAAAAACTAAAGAAAATTAGATCACTACGAGAGAGGTGGGTGAGAAATGTACGTCTCTGGTTTAACAGTGTTACCAGTTACAGGATGAGCAAGGAGTGTCTTATGAATACAGCAGGGATAACAAAAGAAGTAGCAAGCTGTTGCTAGAAAAAAACACATATAGAAAAGATCAAGCAACAAAGGAGAGTGAAATTGAAAGATCAGTGTAACCTGGAGCTGCTGAGCTCCCTGTTTTGAAACACAGCAAATCCAAGCATAAGCTCTGTTTGCTGTAAAGAACCCATGCCCACTTTCTACACAAGGTTCTCTAATACATAGCAAGAAGTGACCTTTAAACTACCTTGACAGATAGCAGCTGACTAGAAAATTACAGTCATTAACAGGATATCTAGAGAGCAGACTATTGTAAAAAATGATACTAAAAGGCAGATGTTAACAATTTGCAACCCCAAAAGACAGCTACAATAAAGCCCTACATTTCTAGTGTTCTGAAAAATTGTTACTGAGATTCAGCATACACAAAAATAAAATATTTTTTTTCCCATCTCTAGAGCCAAGCTTTATGTGGACAAAGTGTAAAAAATATTCCGATTATTCAAACAAAAATCTGTCATAAAAATGCAGTTACTTGTATTCACTGAAAATGAAGATTCTAAATGAAATGAGTTTAGTCTTATCCAGTCCAGGTATTTTCATTAGTTGAAAAAACTACTAGGATTAGATATTTAATATCGTCATTTTAAAACCAATGAAAAAGAAATTTAGAAATAATGCCTTTAGAATTTAACTCTTTCTAGATGGTAGATGACCCAAAGAACAAAACCAATTCATTTAAGAATTTCTGAATTTCCGTAACAATATAATTTTCTTCATTAGTGAACGTAGTCAAAGCTAAATTGTGGAGGTTTTTGCACTATGCATAAACTCACAGGAATCATATCAGTGTATATTTATATGAGTCTGTTTATTGTCCAGAAAATAAATCATGTGGAATCATTCAGTAGGGTGGGTTTTTTTAATATTAATTGATGTGACTTGATGGAGCACCTGGAAATAAAAAAACTAAGCAACACTGAAACATATAATGCCATAATCTTCTTGGTCATTGCAAGCCCATGTCAAAATTATCAACAGTGACAAAGAGCTACATTTCAAATGGAACAGAAAGTTTCAAGTGGCCAGTGAATTTCTCAGGGACCCACAGTCAGGAAGAGTCACAGCGTGGGATAGCACTATGTAGCTTCCTTTGCATGCCACCATACGTGGACTGATTCACACTGTTTTGGCAGTCTCCTGCCAAAAAGATAATAAAAATTTGGATGGAATTCAGAGAGAACCAAGAAAGAGGAAATAGGAGTGACACACAGGAAGAAAACCTGATGGAAGCTAATAATGGAAAATTATAAGTATGCTATAGAAAAACCACAAAACATAGCTGCAGAATGTAGAGTATGGAATAATATTTCCCCAAAAACTAATGGAAGTCCTAAATTCTAAATTTAGCTTAGATGAGTGTATTTCAGTAAAAAAGAGAATCTGCATGTGCAGAGAATGAAATTTAACGAACTAACTAGGTTTTTCCTGTTCTTAGATATGACTCTATTCAGCAATTTTGTTTCACAACTTAGTGAAAATACATAGCAAAAGTCGTAACGCCTCATCAAAATGTAGATCTTTGTAAATACACTTTGGTTATGATTCTTGATATGAAGGAATTTGTTCAAGACATAATATTTGTTTTGTTAAAAAAATTATTTTCATATAAATCAAAGCCATATTTTTTCTTTCTTTCTTTGAGGCATCCCACTGTCTGCAAATATCCTTGAGTAGAGGCCTCTCCTCCAGATGTTTCAGGAATGTAGTCATGCTCTCTTCTTTTTTTTTTTTTTTTTTTTTTATATCACTAATTGCTCTGTCTTTTAAGGTGGATGGTTAAAAGTTAAGTGCTTGGGAGACTGTGACTGTGAGGCCATGTTAAATTAAGGCCAGCAAGGGCGCAAGCGGCAACCATAACTCATGTATGCTTCTGATCACTGACCCTGAACTTGCCTTACAGACTTTCACATAAATTATGACAGACTGAAAAGAATTACAATGAAATATTGTTTCAGGGAGTGGCAGGCTTCCCTTCCTGTCTTAACAGAGACCCTTGGAAATAGAGTGTGTTGTCTTTGGATCCTCTTATTCTTCAAATGCAAAGATTGAAGCATTTCAATTTTAGGCTTCTATCCCATTCATCTCCTCATTCTTCTTAAGAGTTTCCTGAAGCTTCCTCTCCTCTCTATTACTGGATCAAGCAAACTGCAATTTACTGATTAGAGTATTACTCTCTGCTTGTCTTTTAAAAAGCATGTGTTGTCAAGATTTAATTTGCTTGTTGGTGGACTTGAGGTTTCTTTAACTGTGGCATCTTAAAGAGGTTTTTCTCCAAAAGATCAGGTGACGCCTTTGGTGGGGAGCAATGGAAGGTTCTCCCTGACTCTGCTACCGCAGAAGCTTTGCTTATAACGATGTGTTTACACAAAGCTAAGCTGTAAGTTGTACTCCTAATAATGTCTGCAAACTACTGGATCATCATATCAAGTATTAGTACTGACCAAGATGAAAATAACAATAGACAGAAAACCTAAATGCAGTAATTTCTGCTTAGAGACTGAAGAGAAAACTTAGTGAAGGGACATAAAGAATAAAAGAGAGAATCTAATTTACACTCTACTTCTGATCCCTGCATGGACTGAGTGTGGGTATGAACTTCTTGGGATGGAATAATTTGCTGTCAATTCCTGTTTTTACTACCACTAGTCAGCCTTTTTTAATGAAGATGAAATTTTGCCAACTTTATTTCAGGCAACTTCCTGCTTTTCAGTCAAAAGCGGGCTTACAGTCCTACGTGAGCGAAAAGGGGAAAATATTGTACCTCTTTATTATCCACTGAGACATATTAGAAGGCAATAACTGACACAGCCTCCTCCTGCCTTCGTTTAAAGTTGGGGAAATAAATCTTGCTGGTCTTATGAACAACAAGTAGGCAAGAGAATGAGAACAGATTGAAGCAACCAGCTCTTTCTTTCTTTCCCAAAGTATTTTAAGCTTGAGACTGACTGAAACTGGCCTGCTAACAGGTTCTGTTTAAGAAATAATTTTTTGAAAAAAAATTGTTTTCCACCCTGCAAGCAAAGTTTTCATCAATTTTGTGTGCTTTTGGTTCACTGTTGAATTGCTGCTGTATTTTAAAATAAACAGTAGACTTAACAGAATATGACATTATATTCATAATGATTAAACAAAGTTAAAAAATATAAAATTTGTGTAACCTAAGCATAAGACATTCCTCAAATATCACAAGGTCCTTTTTCCTCACCCCATCCAAGGCACATGAATAAGAGCCTTTAGGGAGTACGAGATCTGCTTGAAACCAGTGATTGGCTCATATGTATGTCAGCAATTCTCAGCCTGCAGGTCTGTCAATTTACTTTTCATGTTTGAAAGTGTAAATGATAATCTGTAACTAGACGGGAAAGCAGGTAGTAGGTTCCAACTGATTATGGTTACTCACGCAATTTTGTTGGGTGGAGGATTTTTGCTTTTCATCTTTTCCTGGGCCTGATCTAAGTGTGATTGAAGGTCAGTACAAAAAATTTCTAGGTGACTTAGAGCATGACTTGCATTTGAAAGCCAAAGGGACCTGTGCTCCTAAATCAGGTACATGTGTCTGGGAATCCCACTGAAGTCTATAAACAGCCCTCTAACTTCACTACAGATTAAATGTGACCTCAGTTCCAAAGATAAATTTCATGGTGTGAATTAATTCTACAGTCTTGTTTTGTCTGTAGCTGGGCTAGACAGACTGGTGGAATGGCACTGGGAGGTGCGAGTGTACTTTTTTGTGTAGATTTATGCCATTTCTACTCCCACAGCAACAGCGTAGCCCTCATTCATATTAATCAGCTCTTAATTTAGAAGCTTTATGGCAATTTGAATGATAACACATAAAACAATTTTTTATTGCCTTTATCTATTATTTGTGAATTTCTCTAAAGGGGTGTTTAAGTTTTGATTTGACCTGTTAGGGAGGAAAAGAAGCTTTATATGAACATAAATTTACAATAGTGTTGTTTAGGAGTTTTTTTGCCTCGAGAGTACTTTTGGGAGAAATTGTCAGAATAAAAACTGGTATGAAAGCAGAAAAAAAAAAGGAGGTTTTTTTACCCTCCTATTCATTTTTTCTAATAACCTGTTTTCAATTGCTATACCAACTTTACCGGACTCAGTAATTGTCTCAATTATATATGGGGACAGAACCTAAGAACACACAGACAAAAAGAAACAAGGCTGAGGATACTGAATGCTGTGGTGAAACTGTGCAGACAACGAGTAATAGAGCATCTACTAAATCCTTCCATTTGATTCCTTCATATAGAAAAGTCAAAGGGCAAATTTTCTACTGGAATGTGTTGAATCAATTAACATTTATGATGGAAACCAGGCAGGCAGGCCGGCCATTTGGTTACCTCCCAGATATTTACAGTGGGCAAACTACCCGGGCCAGCTAGCCAAGCACAGCTCTTTGATCCTGGATTGGATCCTGGATCCTGAATGCCTGATTTTCAGGCTTGTGCCTGTGTTTTATTCCAGTTTGATAACTGATATTCTTACTGGTCACTTGGAATGCGCTGAATAATGGGTAAAATCTATTATTGCAAAACTCTACATTAGTATATAAAGTTTTATACTACGAAATCCCTACAGAAGTATACGTAATGGAAGCAGGAAGCTTTTTGTTATGTACACTCTGTGTGTATATATAGACATTATGCTAAATATATAATTTTATGTATATAAATGTTTATGCTTATACACATAAAACATTTCTATTTAATAGATAGATTGCCAAAACTAGAAATTCCAATCACCAGGTAGGTCACTTGATTGACTGTTTCATTGTACATACAAAACCAAATTGAATGCCAGTTGTTATGCTAGAAGTGAGCAATAAGAATACAATTTACTGATTAGAATATGAATTTCAGAAACATTCAGCAAATAATGAATAAAACAAAAATATGAAAAGACTGAAAATATAAAATTGAAAACCCAATCATATTGTGTAATTAAACATTAAAGTCCAACTTGATAAACTTAAAAGGAAACAATATAGCCATGCTAGAATGGCACAGTTAAACTGATTGTGGCTGAAAAATGAGATTCCCAGGTTCTGAAAATTCAAGTGCATGTGGCATACAGGTCTATCAATGCACAGCTTCTCTGCAAAAAAGTTTTGCAAAATAGCTGCATTTAAATTTATTTGCATGTGTTTTAATACCTGATTTTCCTTCTGTACACACCCTATCAAGAAATGAAATCTAAGTATATCTTTACCAAAAAAAGAGGATTTTTCAATATAGTGAAAATTTTCAGTGTTGTTATGCATAAAATTGATCAGATTTAAAGAAATATGCAGTTCCCCAAAAATTACTCAGACATGAAAATGTATTTTTTTAAATGAAATAAAGTATTACTTGTTGCAAGGACTTAAAGCTGAATTGCACATCCATACCAGAGTGGGAAGATATGAAAGCACTGAAGATTTATGATATGGCTCTCAGTGCTGTGCAGTTGTAAATTTATTGTAGACTTACATGTTTGAATGCTTGCTGATCCACAAATAGCTTTCACTTGGATTTTGGTCATAAATGGAGGGTTTTAATAATGAAGGGTGTGTAAGAAAGACAGAAAATGGTAGGGCCAGAGCCTTAAACAATGTCTAGGGAATCTTGGAATATCAGACCTGTCTAATTCCATGGGCTAGGCTGAAAACTTAGAAGATGCATAAATTTGAAATTTAGCAGCACCTATTGCAACAGCAAAAGTGCATTCTTGTCACTAAATCCATAGTCTAGCAAGTTGGCCTATGTGCTGACATCTTCAGCGTATAGGCTTTTGGGCTTTTTTTATTCTTTCCTTTTGAAATGTGAGAAAATACAGCAAGGTTTAAAATGAACAGATTATATTGTTCATGCTAACTGCAGCAACAGAATTACTATCTCTGGGTGAGCAAGGGCTAATCTGTATTGCCTCCCTGTCATTGTTTATACTTAACACTCAAAGGATGGGGAGACCCATAATGCCTGCAGATGTGTGTGGGAAAGCAAAAACTCCTTCCAGAAACATGAGTCCATCCTCACCTATACCCCAAATCACACAATGTTTTTTTCCTGAAGATTGGCAATGATGAAATTTCATTGGGTTTGGATTTTAGCTCACTCAAAGCAACATTGTTGCAGGTTACTAGCTGCTGTTCACCATCCAGGCAAGGCACTATGCCACTTTAAATAAATCAGTTGACGTCTCTTCACTTCAATGCATTAAAACTAATAAAATACTTTATTTCTTGCTGCACCTCTGTGCCAAAGATCAGGGGTCATAATTCAGGTTTGTAGGCTGCCTGCAAAAGAAATATGATATAGATAGCAATAATACTGCATTTGATTATTGTTAGAAATTAAATTTGCTGAATAATCTTGCTTTAAAAGGGCAGAAAAAGACTGTGTTTTGAATTAAGTGAAACAAATCTGTTCTTAAACTTATAAACTACTCAAAGTTGTCTATATTCTGAAATACTTGATCAGGATGCTTAGGAGAACCAGGAAATGCCACTCTTTACTGAATATTCCAGAAGTCTCCATAGTATACTGAAGTAAGTTATGTATGTCTCTCAGCTCATTGTTTCCTCCTCCTCCTGACATGAAGACACTGGATTATCAGTTCACTGCCATGGCACAATAGAGTTGGGAGAGTCTTCTTTCACTCCTCTCCTGGGTAGGTTTATTTTCCAATGTAGTGCTGTTTACCTTGTGTTTATACAACTTGACAGTGTTCAGCTTTTACGGAAATAAATCTTTAACTAAATGAGGCATGAAAATAATTATTGTGTACTTGATTAGAATTCTGGTTAAATGCAACTACCTCAGAAAAAAAAAGGCCCTGTCCAAAAAGAAACAATTTTGGAAATCTTTAACATGATAAAATCTCTGTGGGTCATTCCCTTTAATTGAGTCCTAAACCTTTTCTAATCTATATTTATCCGCTGAACAAGAAGCAGTGAAACTTGAAATGCCATACCGGGTTAGGACTCAGAAGGCTTAAAGCACATTTTTGCTATTAAGAACCTTTCTAGGAATTTCTGAGCATTTTCTAGGAGTTCCTCAATCTAGAACCTTTCTAGGTATTTGTGATTTCCAAGAATTTCTCTCTGTTTTCTAGGAATTCTGTCTAGTATTTTTCTAGGTATTTCCTATTTCTTTCCAGCACCTTTCTAGGAAATGCATCCTGCTTTCTTTGAATTTCCGGGTATTTTTGAGTAATATTTCTGTCCCCAACCTTTCTAGAATTTTTCCTCTGCTTTCTAGTAATTCCAAATTCTAGAACATTTCTAAAAATCTTTGAATGGTTTCAAGGAAGTTCACTGTGCTTTCTGAAATGTCACTAATCTGGAAACTTTACAGGAGGTTCAATGACCATACTAGGAATTTCAGTGCACTTTTGAGGAATTTCCCATTGAATTTGAGGATTGTAAAACTGCATTCTAGGATTTTTTCTGTTTAGAACCATTCTAAGAGTCCCTTAGTGCTTTCTAAGATTTTTTTCTTTCATGTTCACACAAAATCCCTTGATCTGGAACCTTTCTAGGGAAATTCCAATGTTTTCTAAGTATTCGCCCATCACGTTCCCTTCCATGAATTCTTCTGTTGAGAGTCTTTCTAGGAATTTTGCGATCTAGAACCATTCTAGGATTTCTTAGTGTAAAGGCACAAGACACTGAAAAAATGGTCCGTACTGTTATATTTACAAAATAATGTGTGGCTGAGTAGAAAGAACTGTGTTTAAATAAATAAAAAAAAAGGCTGTGAATTACAGTAGCTTACAGTAGCAATTTGGGTCATGAAACTTTCACCTATGCTAGTTATAAAATATACCTGCCAAACACATACTGCGTAGAGCCAAGTTTTGGTATCAGACTGATTAAATTAACACCTCAGCACAACAGGGCCAAACGATGCCAGACTTTATAACAGTGCAAGATGATTTGTAGTTCACTCAATTTTAATGTTCAGACTCAGGATCACTATTCTTAAATAAGCTTCATGTCTGCCATGGCAGAAGACCTACAGCCATTTAATTCTCCCGCTGGCTGTAAATTAATTAAATAGGCTGTATATAAATAAAATAACATTAATTTATTTCCTGGCTATTTTTTATCTTGTTCATAGACTATAATTACCATATCATCGTCCTGTCAGACATATTTTAGAACATATTTAGGAAGAAATGATTTCACCATCTTTCATCATTCTTTGTCTTGTCCCCATAGAGAGTTTCTGGATTTATAGACAGAGGCATAAACTTTGTCAAGTAATAGTCTACCTGCCTAACCCAAATTCCATTCCTTTCAAAATTTAACACAAATAATTCCTTGCTGCAAAAACTACTTTGCATTTCCAGAGTATTCTTCACCTGCAGAATCTGCAAATTCAAGTTTGCCGATGATACCAAGCTGTTTGGCGAGGTAGACACACTGGAGGGGAGGGATGCCATCCAGAGGGACCTGGACAGCCTGAAGAGGTGGGCCCAAGCCAACCTCATGCAGTTCAACAAGGCCAAATGCAAGGTCCTACATCTGGGTCGGGGCATTCCCAAGCACAAAGACAGGCTTGGCGGGGAATGGCTGGAGAGCAGCCCTGAGGAGAAGGACCTGGGGGTGCTGATTGATGAGAAGCTCAATGTGAGCCAGCAATGTGCGACTGCAGCCCAGAAGGCCAACCGTATCCTGGGCTGCATCAAAAGAAGCGTGGCCAGCAGGTCAAAGGAGGTGATTCTGCCCCTCTACTCCACTCTCGTGAGACCCCACCTGGAGTACTGCATCCAGCTCTGGAGTCCCCAGCATAAGAAGGACATGGATCTGCTGGAGTGTGTCCAGAGGAGAGCTACGAGGATGATCCGAGAGCTGGAGCACCTCTCCTATGAGGAGAGGCTGAGAGAGTTGGGGCTGTTCAGCCTGGAGAAGAGAAGGCTCTGAGGAGATCTTATTGCGGCCTTCCAGTACCTAAAGGGGGCCTACAGGAGAGCTGGGGAAGAACCTTTTACTCGGGCATGTAGCGATAGGACGAGGGCAAATGGCTTTAAACTGGAAGAGGGCAGGTTCAGATTAAACATTAGGAAGTTTTTCACTTTGAGGGTGGTGATGCACTGGACCAGGTTGCCCAGAGAGGTTGTTGAGACCCCATTCCTGGAGGTGTTCAAGGCCAGGCTGGACGTGGCCTTGGGCAACCTGGTCTAGTGAGAGGTGTCCCTGCCTATGGCAGGAGGGTTGGAACTCAATGATCTTCAAGGTCCTTTCCAACCTAAACCATTCTATGATTCTACGATGGCTTTGAGAATACAAAGAATTGAACACCTCTGCAATATCAGCCCATACTTCCTCCTTCAGTGAGTTTTTTATGAAGCTCTGTAAACACAAGCGACCGTGCACATGAATGTACTCATGTAGGATCCAATGGCAATTCCTATCAAGGCTCTTGTAGCAGAGATGCAGCACCTCCAAGGAGTGAGTGTGTTCAATGTCATATCTCTTGCGAAGTGGGTTAGAAACTTTAGGCACAAATACCTAGGCATTAAGGAAGTGCAAGTGAATCTGAAAAGATCATATAAAAAGCTGAGCACACTGAAGTAGAAATGTCCTAGATCTCAGTTTCATTGCTCTGTGAAGGCTTTAAGAAAGACAGAAGGCTGATATCCCCAATTATTTCAGTAAAACTTTATGTAGGGGCTACAGAAGTAGATAATAAGTATTCCTTACAGGGAACTCTCAGTAATGAGTTTGCTATAAGGGCCTTCAGCCATGAAGTAAGCCGTGAATCTGTTGACTTAGAGGTTACTGAAGGAGTTGAGAGGTGATTCTACCTATCTGTACAGCCTCTTGGATCGGTTCATTCCCAGTCCAATTGCTGTGTTTGGCAGAAAATATTATGTAACAGCACAAACCACCACGTGTGTAGCATATGAATTTGTCTCCATTTTAACAGGTGAGATCAGCAGTCAAGGTCTTTTGGTGTTAGCAGTTTTGCCCCAGTCAACTAGAAATAATCACTGTCATATATTCCTCTAAAATATCTTTTTAGAAATCAAATAAAATAATGCTGTTACTGGAAACTAAAAAGGATTTAAAGTGGCAGTCTTTTAAAATACAATAGTTCAGACTCGTCTGAGGTTTCATGGGTTCTGTAATAATGCAGCTGTTTTCCTCAGGGTGTTCTCACAAATTCATAAAAAAATCTGTTTGTTATGAGCATTCTGAAACCCCAAGGAAAGCAGCTGTGTTTTTGACAAACTGGGCCACATTTTCAACACCTTTAGCAGAAGAGACATTTATAGAGGAATTCTATGCCTTATATATCCGTGAGCAACATTTTTTTTAACAGTAACAACATATAGTGCTCTTAGCAGAAGTTTACTCAGCAAAGCGGCCAAACTGAACATTGAGTTAGGCCACAATATGAAATTAAAAACCTGACCTCCAGCAGAAGATTTGCCCTAAACTTAAAATATGCCACCCAGAGTGAACTTAAAGACCACTAGGGAAAACACTGAGTGATATAGACATGTTAGATATGAATTTTTCAGAGCTTTTAAATCCTTTTCCTTTTTTTCCTTGCTTTTAACGTGTTCCTGATACCATAACAATGTAAAGAATGAGTGACATTAGTAGGGGATCTTTGTGAAGATGCTTACAAAAGTATTAATGAAATACGAAGTCTGGACAAGATAGGAACTTTCCTTGCTTCCTGTGTAACCCATTTCTGCAAGGGATGATTTTCTTATTTTAATCTATCAGTCCAAAAGTGATTATTGACCCAAATTGTATGCTTTTTGCTGC
This sequence comes from Vanellus vanellus, assembly GCF_965231255.1. Lineage (NCBI taxonomy): Eukaryota > Metazoa > Chordata > Aves > Charadriiformes > Charadriidae > Vanellus > Vanellus vanellus. The sequence continues at coordinate 21,908,733 of NC_138913.1, read as the reverse complement.
TTTCAGTTTTGCACAGTTTTCATAGATGTTTGAGTCTACTCATTTTTATACCATATAATTTTTTCTGTATCTGCTCAACCCTGTTAGTCCTTCCTGTTTTTTGAAACTTTTCCTTTCTTTCCTTTAATATGACGTGCTTTACAGACCCATTCTTTATGCACTAAAGCCATCTTTCTTGAGTATTTTACAAAAGTATAGGTTTTATCACAATAGTTTCCCTATCGCTTGTTAAAGTTTAATTTTTCAGTTTTGAAATTTTTTCCCATTTAGACAACCCAGCTGAAGTGTCTTTAATTCACTGATTTTCCTCAGCCTACTGAGGAATACTCCATATTTTAATGTTAACATGGAAGTTACTCAGATAAATGTATTGTCATTTCCTCTTGAAATGTCTACACCTCTAGATGTCGCTAAATTTTCCAATTGAGCTGTGGTTAATCCATTTCCTTTTAATGTCATCCTTTTAATGCTTCATTCTTTGATCCTAGTCCCTCAAGATTTGCTTTCTCCTTGTCCCTTTCTTTGATCTTTATCTCTTTTATTGTACTCAGCTTTCTGAGTTACATCTGAGTGACATCTTCTTTTGCTCTCCTTCATCTTGCACTTGCCACTCCATTGCAGAGTTTCATCCATCAACTATATGCATCAGCTACCCTTTTTTTTTGGCGTTTCAGGACAGCACTTATCTGGTGGGTCTTTTGATCCTAGTCTATAGGCTGTTTAATTTTATTTCATAGTTCATTCTTCTTTTCTCAGAGATGTCTTTGTTTTCCATTCAACTTAATTGTATTCTTCCCTGATATCTAGCTCTGTTTTCACTTTTTTGGTTGCACTTAGCCTTAGTCATCTTGGTGCCAGCACAAGCCTAGGTTCTTCCTCACACTCCTGATTGAAATGAATTAAATGAGCCATAATCTGACTTTTCTCATCAGATGATAAATAAGTTCATCCCCTTTACATTTGTTCAAAAGGCATGATCATCATCACTAAATCATTCCCTAAGCAGAAATTTGGTTGACTTTACCCATTTTCATTTTCACTATAAGAACAGCGTTTCCAAAAATTTTAATGCTCATACAATGAAAATTTAGTTTATATTCCTGTTTATTAAGCTCCCTGATTCCTGAATTTAGATTATATGTATGAAAATTAAAAATTTAGACTTTTGTAAATATATATGAAAGAATATGAATGGTAGATGGGTGATCTGCTCAGAGTGAGATTCTTACTAGCTGTGTATCAGTGAGCAGAACGCTTGAAGAAGGCACAAGGAATCTGCCACTTCCAGTTCTAAGCGTAGGTCAGAAGTCTGTAAGTCTTAACTACATGTAAATTGACATTTTGAGAGGTATTTTGCCTATGTCAGGTGAAAGCCAAAGAGTATTTGCATTGTTCTATCTTCATCCTTCCATGTGATAAAGATTAAAAGACATTATAGACCAATTATCAGAAAGAGCACCCTCTGAGAAGTTAAAAAAAATTGAAATATGCACACATTTTGGAACACAATTCTTTTATTTTTTTTATTGACAGATGCATAGAAGTCATTGGCCTGACTGATGAGAGACACCTTAGCTAGTCTAAACTGATGCATCTGTGCTTAAGTCAACTAATTTACAGTAACATAAAATATCCTAAAATTTTGTCCAGTAAACATAATCCTGTCTTTCGAATCAATTCTACTAAACAGCAATTAAAATTATTCTTTCTCTTAATCAGCCTCCATTGATTCAGCAGAAATTGAATTTAAAGAATGAGAAGAGAATATTTCCTAAATTTACGTTTGTATATAGTCAAATGCTCTGAAATGGCAGACCCCTGGGTAAATAAAAATATGGAAATTAAGCGAACATCCTAACTACAGGTTTAGACCATAAGTTTCACCAATTTATACCTGCTTTTATTTCATCAAGTTCTTTAAATAAGAGTAGGAATATTAAAACTCTAAGCTTAAGTAAAGTAAATTAGTGAGCTGTATGAATGGCTTAATACAAAGCATGATATTAGTCAGTGGAGCGACTCCATTAACTTCAGTAAGATTTGGATCAGACTTGGAGTGTGTTGAAGACTACATAGCAGAAAATGTTTGCAAGCAAAATCGATGTGGTCTTGTTAAGTATTGTGAATGTGCTTGAAGTTTACCCCTGTTAGTCTTGCCGCTAGTTAGTCTTCAAAAGTAGTTTCTCTAATTTACTAAATGTTGTAAAATATGGGTTTACAACTTCTCAGTTACAAGTAATGACGTTTTGGTATTTTATTATTTGTCTAGGCCAGGAATCTCTCCACAAGGTAGAGATAGTAAATGGTAAAATAGTAAACGAAAAGTAAGACTGGAAAAAACCTAGTAACTGTTTACGGGAAGATACACACTTTTTGGGGGGGCGGTGGGGGGATGGGACCATGACTGTCCTTTGACTGTTCCCTCCTCCACGTTGTAAGAAATGGGCAGGAGACACAATCCCGAGAGAGAATAAGTGGCTTCCTGACAGAACCCACTCACACTTTCATTCTTATTTGTAGATTAAGATTATTCACATTAAGAAGAAAGCGTAGCTCTTTTGGGGGAGTTAGTATGCCAGTGGGGGACTATATAGAAGAGAAAATCTGGGCATTTCCAAGGTATGGCTTGGCAATGTTCAGTGCCTTCCTCACTTCTCTAAAGAAATTACTACAGGGAGGAAACCCTCTCAGAGATTTCTTCTAAAAGGTAAAAAAAAAGAAGGAAGAAAAAGTGAGGGAGGGGGGAAAGCATTATTTATGGTTTTGCTTCTGGAAAGTGAACTGTGTTCCTGAAGAAAGTCTTTTTTTTCCTTTTTGTAAATGTTGTGATTGCAAAGCCAACTCTGTTGTTTAACAAGTTTTAGAATGTTTGCAGTTCCATCCATCAGGTATGTCAGTGTTCAATAGGAAACACTCTAGTCTTTAGGAAGCAGTACAGACTCAAAATATTTCACTCCAAAGAGCCACTAATAAAGCTCCTCTAAACTGTGTCGACTGTCACATTTACACTGTCCAAGGAGCTCTTCCATAGACCATCTCAAAAATTTAAAATAGCCTTCATTAAAAACACTTAAACAATGCTTTAGTGGGTAGTGAAAAGTGAGTGCAACCTTGTTTGCTTGTCATTCCACTTAGAATGCATGTAATATCATGTTGTGATGCTTACAGTTATATAGATATATGCTTTATTACATCATTCAGTAAATTTTACAATACTAAAAGTTGGTGCAAGAAAAACAGAAGATAACCTATAGTGGATTTCTCTTATAAATGAAATATCAAACCATTAAATAGTGAGGATGAGAGAGGAAGGAAAAGAAATTGATGTAGATACTACCTGTTGAATACTGAGTCTGTCCTGTGAATTGACTTAAGTAGTGCAAGAAAAGACAGAAGGTGGTCATGAAGTCCAAGAATATTTCATGTTGTGTCTGTACATGAAGGCAGGACCCAGTTTCCTAAATTTTACTGACTCATTTTGTATCCTTAAAAAGGATTTTCTAAGATGTTAAAGTGTCAGGGATTTTACAGAGTTACTGACATTACTGTTTGCAATCGTGTTATGATGCCAGGCATCACAGATATTTCATACTTACATTATCTCTGTGGAGAGCGTGATCTTTTGAGGCAAATGTATCAAAGTGTAAAGCATTTTGATTTATGACCCCTGCAACCTCTTACTGACTAGGAAATTAATCAGGAAAGGCTTGCAAGACTGGGGATTTTATTGGTGGAAATCAGAGGTTTGTAGTCTGTATCTGCGTTTAGATATCGAGAAAGGGAAGCGCGTGGTGATCTGTCACACAGACAGATGAGCCCCTGGTCAGCCTGCGACAGGGTTGGGCGCCTGTGATGCCTGCCCTGTGGGGGCGAGAGCAGTGTGTGCTCAGGTCATTTCCCCAGGTTGAGTTCAGCAGACGCTTCTGAGGAGCTGTATGCATCGACCTGGAAACTGGGAAGCAGTCCCAGTTTCTGTAACGCTAAGGGAGTTGCAATGAACAAAAGCAGGCTGCAAAGGACACCATAACTGCCAGTTTCCCCATAGTTTTTGTTGGCAAGTCATGTAATGGATCAGGCTTAAGTGACTGCCCATACGTACACTGGCCCTGTGACTACACGACAAACAAACTCATAACAAGTCATGGCTTTCCCAAAATTCAACATTCCAGACAGGAATGGGTGCACAGGGCACACAGCCATATTAAATAGGAAATCTCCTGCTCTCAGTAGGCACAGTATTAATACAGCTTTACCAACTGTGCTGACAGATTCAGCGGATTTTCTGCACAGCGCCTGTTGAATCAGTGTCTTCATCAGGATGCACTTGCTGAGGTTGTTGATTTGCCCAAGTTCTTCCTCCATGTCTTGTGTTTTCTGCTGCTTTTGAAAGAGCTACACTAATGTGGCAAGTTGACCCTGATATGTATATCTGTTTATACATAGCATGATGCAGGTAAGGAGTCGAGGGCCGCACCATATGTCAGGAAAAAGCTGTTCTGTTTATACAGGCCAAAGCCTTTTAAACTGGATCATGGAATCACAGAATCATAGAATGGTTTAGGTTGGAAAGGACCTTGAAGATCATCGAGTTCCAACCCCCCTGCCACAGGCAGGGACACCTCCTACTAGACCAGGTTGCCCAAGGCCACATCCAGCCTGGCCTTGAACACCTCCAGGGATGGGGCCTCAAAAACCCCTAATACATCTCTCTAATGCTTAGAGATATGTAACCCTTATGGAGTTCTATGCACCTTCAGTATTGTCCTTTCTCTTGGAGTTACTGCCTTATTAACTACAAAGCACAGTTGGTAAAAAACTGAGAAATCTACTGTGCATGTACATGTGGCAAAGATTGGAACAAGGGTCAAAAAGAAAATAATAATAATAATAATAAAAATCTCCTTGTTTTACAACACGTGCTCCAGCAGTGTGAGTGAGCGTATGAACAGGATGTCTCCTAAAACATATGGTTATTAGGAAGAGATGGTAGTTGTGTCTGATTTTACAAATACTTTTTAGAAAAGCCATTCAGTGAAAGGTAGCTGACATCTTGTCTTTCTGAGCTGCTTCATTCCTGTCCTAATGAATGTATTGCTTCACAGGACAACTGAAAAGTGCAGTCCTTTTGTGCTATAACAGCCTTCATAGTATATTATAGTTATTTTTTATATATTATATTATACATATAATATAGTATATATTATATGTAATATATATTATTATATATTATATATAATACATAATAATATATATAATATAGTTATATTTTTTTAGGAACGTATGTAGAGAATTTGCATCAATGTGTACATGCATATTTTTATGACAGATGACTGGGGATAGCTAATTTTATCTTAGTAGCATTTTTCCAAAACTGTAAAATTACCTTGAAAGGACAGTCACTTTTTGTGATCCTCTTTGAAACCCATAATACTGATGTTTCAAGGACAGCGTAAATAATTCAAAACAAATTCTAGCACTCAGTTTTAGGATTATACACATGCTTTTCGCAATAATTAAACATGCAAACTTATCATGTTTTGTTTATGGAATAAATTTTTAATATATATTAAATACAATCTGTTTCATCTCAGTAAATATATACCGTCTTAAAACATTAATTTCCACTTTGTTTGTACCAATACCTTTCATTATTTAATAGACCAGTTTTTGCGAAAGAATTGAAGTCAGAGAGCAAGAAATTTCTATCTCAGATCTACAGCACTGTGCAATATGGGGCAGCACCTTTCTTTTCAGACTTCAGAGAGTAAAAAGTTGTTGTGATTTACATATTGATCAGTTAAATAGAGTTTGATAAAATAAATTCTGTAATATTCTCCAGGAGAAACTGACAATATTAAGTTAAAACCCTGTAGTCAACAAAGTTGTGCTATATCAGCTATGAATTAAATAATGAGCTTTTTCCATTTAAACATACATTTAATTAAGCAATTGTTTCTTTCTTCAGATAAATCAGTTACCCAGTCCAGCAATATTATTAAGATTAGTTTATAAATATTCATGCATGCAGAATCATAGATTGTATTGCAACATTGGAAACCCATTTCATTTGCATTCTGCAATGTTAGCTGAGACCTCATGCTAAAGCTAGTTTAGAACTGGAAAAAATGGGCTTAGTTTTCCATTGTCTTTTTAGGACATGCACTGTGGTAGTGTCCAGAAGATAGCATCTGGCAATCAATGTAGCCACCTATACAAAAGGAACTGGTGACTTGCACATGGTTTACAACCAGCAGTGACTGCATGTGAAGTCATTGTACTTTTGACAGTATAAGACACAAGGTTAGATAGGGAATGAATGTGGTGATTGAGCTACTTTTTCCGTCCTACAAGTATTTTCTCCTCAAATGTGGGTGAGCTTAAAAATGCAGCTAGGTTGTATTGTCTAATTTAGCAGCAGTCATATCAACAGATTTGGCATATCTCACTAGTACTAAATATGTTGCTCTTCAGGTGACTGGTGTGAACTACTCAAAATGGGCTTTAGATGCTCTAACTTGTGATGTGTCCTTTTTCATATTTGATCCATCTGATAGATATGTAGGACCTGCATGGGACATACCATTTGCAATTCCAGATTAAGAGTAAACACAGGATTTTCTCCTTTTTCGGGAAACAATGCTTCAGTCATTTAGGTTCATATCAGGTATCTCCAATAGAACAGTTTTTCTCAGAACTTTTAAAAAACTGGAAAGGCTTTCCAAAGGGGGCGATGAGCAAAAGTGGGGTGTGGAAACTGGGCAAGTTAAAAAGAAAACTAGAATGGCTTCTGCAGATGGAACAGCTTCTGTAGAGCTGTGGGAAGTCTAACAGTTTCATAATACGTTTTTCTGTAATTCACTATTTGACTAGTTACTGCATCATAATCTTTACCAACTTGTCTGATACCTAAAACATTTTCTGGGAAGTATCGTGAATTCTTCATTCATTTAAAGGTCAGAAAAAGGATTATAAAGATCATGGGTTTCAGAGCAGTTACTGATAGGAAAAATTTGCAGTGCTACCAATATTTGTCATAGTATGAAGAAAGGACAGACTTCTGTTTATAATAAGGCATTCACTTTCCTAAGTCTAAACCTGGAAATACTAAATAGTTTAAAAAACACAAAATGAGAAAGACATGACCATGCCTTATTATTTGGACTGCGATATTTTGTTAATCTTCCATGTAGTATTTCTATAATAATCAGGACTATTTTAGTAGATTTGTTTGTCTCATAAGAACAATAGATATATTATATTATAGATATATTATATATGTATTCCTACATTAATTCTAAAAAGTTCTGAATGTCATTATGACCAATGACTATGAAATAAGGCTTCAATGCTCTTTCTACAATGGCTTGGCCTATGTGCCCTGTGCTCTGAATAATGCCATTTTTGGGGGGTTAGTGGTCTACATAATGTTATATTAGGAAGGAAGGATGGAAGAAAAGGTCTTAAGGAAAAGTCAGGACAATTGACAATAGAAATAGACCTTTAGGATTTTTTTTTATAATATATTCAGAAAACTTCTGTTTAAAGTAGGAGAGTTGTCTTGCAGTAATATGTGAACTTCAGATGACATCTGTAAATACTTAATCCAATTTCCTCTCTTTAATTAAAAAAAAAAAAAAAAGATCACAGTATCACAGTATGCTAGGGATTGGAAGGGACCTCAAAAGATCATCTAGTCCAATCCCCCTGTCGGAGCAGGAACACCTAGATGAGGTTGCACAGGAAGGCGTCCAGGCGAGAGACATCTAAAGATGTCCAAGACATCTAAAGACATCCAAGATGTCTTTTAGAGTACTCAGCCGGGCATGACTGACTTCACTAAGCATCATATTTTCTCACAATTGTAGCCTTTTCTTCTGCATTCAGATCTGAGGCTGGAATTATTTTTGTGTGGTGAAACATATCAAAATATCAATATAGGGCTCACCAAAAGAATAGGAAAGACTAAGCAGATTTTGAGGATCCTTGCATACGACATCAAAATATTGATGATTTATAGATCATCTATACTTCTATAATTAAACTGGGTTCTTTAAGAGGAGACACATATGAAGTTAATCACCCTTAAACTGGCTTCAGAGCATCAGTTATGGACCAGATAGAATTAGGCATTGCGCTAAGGAAAAGAAAATGCATCCTGAAGGGGGGAAGAGATGCCAGAAAAAAATTTGTAGTGGGCACAAGTGTAGTAAGGCTGTGTCAGTCCTCCCTGTCAGGTTCCTGAGCTTTGTTCCGCTGCCTGTCTCTGCAGCCATTGCATCCTTGTATCCAGAGGAGAGCTACAAACTCCCATGCTCCAATCTTGGCACACCAGCTGCTTCCATCTAACAATCTGAGTCACTCTTGTCTCCTCTGAGACTTTTCTTGAGCCTTTTATGTATTAGAGAGAGTAACAAATACAAGCATTTAGAGAAATATTTTATGAAGTTCTGCTACCTCAGCAGTTTCTGCCACTGTTGTTAGCATTATATCTTTTAGTAGCTTGACCTTTAAGTGCAATTGTCTGCTGGCATGAGCTCCTAAAAGAAAAAATTGTAATTGTGTAACCCAGTACGTTATTTTCAGAAGTGCATGTATGCACAAATGCACATACGTGTGTGCAAACACACCAATAAAAGAATTACACATAACCCTGAAGGACACTAATATCTGTTTTAGAATCCATTAGAGTAACTAAGACAAAAAGGATATGTGCGCTTCGTAATGAAGAATTTCCCTCCATATTTTTTTTTTTGCAGAATTAGCTTTTCAATCATACAAACTGCTTTTCCCCTGCTATAAAATCTCTGTTAAGTGGCTACATTCAATATGCTACTACCAAAGTATCTCCATCTAGATATGAATTTTTTATTTCTCTCTGGTTTTTGCTTTACTCCGGCCCAACTCTCTCTCAGTTCGCTGATCCCTTCAACTGCCTAAAAAGGCTCACGGTGTGCAGGAGTTTACAAATGCAGATGTAGCAGAGCAATTCAGCAACTGTCCTCTGCCTTCTCATATCACTTGCCTTCCTCATCATTGCTATATCTGGAGAAATATATTTTGACAGGAGTTTGTTTATGAGTGATATCTCTGCAGTATCAACAGAAAAACAAATAGGACTTAAAGAAATAGATACGTGGAATACTAATGTATCTGTTCCATAATTTCTCTTATTCCTTAAAGAAAACATTGAGCTGAAATCTCAAGAACTTCACAGGGACAGAATCACTCTTTGAACGCTTCTAAAAGTAAATATGCTAGTAAAGGGATTGAGGTTTTACTGTTTCCAGGGTTTGTTTTATGGTACAAAATATGAAATCCTATACAAGTAGAACATGGGTAATTTTTGCTGCCTGTTGTGTGGGATTAGTCCACTGGTCCTGACAAGACAGTCTGTGGTTTCAGTAGTCACAGCCAGGTGGTATAAAACACTACTTTCAAAAAGAAATATATGTAGATTAAGAGGATTTGCCTTTCTCACACCCCAATTTCACACCTCTGTATTTCATTTCTGATTTGTAAGCATAACAATTAATAATACAGAATTAATCTATTGCATACATATGTCTGGTTAAGGTAAGGAATTTATTTGTAAATTCCGAAGTGACTTGAGATTAACCTAGACCTAAGACAAACAATATCAATACTCTTTGCTGGAGAATTTGCGTGCAGCTGTATTTTAAAAACTTCTCCAGCAGCTATTATTTGTGTTTGTGATTACTAGCTGTGACTAAAAAGTAAAAAACAAAGAAAACACCCCCACCCCACCCATGTTTGTAAATATGTTTATGCTATAAAGCAATGCATTTCCAACTTGAGTTATTTATAAAATATCATATGTTCACCATATTTTTGTTGCAATAACTTGGACTTCAGTCATAATAGTGTTCTTCCTCAGCAGTATTCGTAGTGGTCCCAAAAATAAATCCTAAACAAGTTTAAATTTGCATTAGCTTTAATAGAATTAAGTCAATTTACATCAGGTTGAAAGCTGAATCAGAAATTTCAGCTGAATAGCAACTTGGCTGCTATACTGACTGGGAGGGATGCTATCAGTTGAAAATAATCATGCTGTGATCCAAAATGTAATCTTGGTCATTATCCAAAGTCCATTCACCTTAGGGCTCACTGAAAATTTAGTGTTTCAGCAGGCTTTTGGTGAGCTAGGAGATAGGGACAGTCAGCAAAGCATTCTACTGAATACATCTGGGATTGGGTTTGGTTTTTGTTTTGGAGTGGTGGGAGGTGTTTTGCTGCCTTTTTTTTTTTTTTTTTTTTTCACACTTGTAACTGATGCTTGAGTTAACAGAGGAAACTTGCAGGACGATGTATAGCTAAATCAGAGCACTCTGTGAAATCTCACATAAGACAAAAATAGAAGTGAATGATTCCAGAACTTCCATGAAATGAGGAAATCTACTTAGTGTTGGTGGTTTATGTTTTTAAAACAGTCTGCTTAGTGTTAAGAAGTGCAGTTATTAGAAATGCATTAACATAGCAGCATCTTTCCAGACAACAAGAAGTAAGCGCAACAAATACAAAAGAGCAACAATGTGCAATATTTGAATTCAATATGATATAGTTAGTTTTATGTGTCCAATTGGCTTTAGGTATCCAATTAGGTCTAGAAATCTATCCCCAAATTTCTTAAAAGAAGAGAAACAAAACAAAACACAGGCAGAGTTCCAATATGAAGCATATATTAGTAATTGCCTAAGAATGTGTGTGTATATCCTAAACAAGACATTATTGTGTAATATTTATTTATTAGATGCAAACCTAGTAAGATAATATACAGGCTTAATCTATGGCCATATTAATTTTGACTGGTATTAGCCCAGGTCTCAAGAAAGCTAAGAGAAATAGCCAAAATATACATAAAAAAGAAGTGCTTGTCCAATAAATCAAGAGTAGGTAATTATATGGTTGTTCGGTGCAAATTTTCTCATTCTATATTTTGAACTACCTGTTGTAGGCCAAAGATGATTGAATAAAAACACAAGAGTAACATCCATCAAGGCATTTTAATATTGTAGTTGCATTTACACCAGATAATGACATATTTCTTGCTAGATAGCCAAGATGTGATAAATCTGATATGTTTGGTTGATGTCTAAGCAATCTCTTTTCATCCGCTTTGTGCAATTTTCCTGTCCTGTGCTGCTTTGACCCTCGGTCATCTTATCTATTGATAATCTGTAAAGACTTTCGGCTATCTCAAGACTGTCGATGTTTAATGGCAGGCTTACTACCTACTTTTAGCTTTTCATGGAACTCCTTTAATATAACACAACCAAGTCTACTGTATGTAGCAGAAAAGATCAGTACAAGTGTGTACTTTATACCTGAAATGTTGATACATAGAGGCTAGAAGATTGTTTGGAGTCATTCTAAGTAGAGCACTATTATACCTGGATTTTTATAGATTTGTAGGTTGTTTTTTTTTTTCTTAACCTGTAAAATGGAAAATTTTATTTGACTTATTAACAATACTGGGATTGTTATTTCCTATTAATACATTGAAAGCTGGTGATGAGTTTGCACTACTGCAAATTTTTTCACTGAATTAAGTAAAATAGGGAAGACTAATTACTTGTCATCATAAAAAGGAGAGGCAAAAGAGATAAATTAATGGTTTGCTAATATCGAGCAAGTTATTTTCCATGCTGAAAAAAATCAGGACCAAATTCTGACCACAGTCACCTTTGGCAAAACTTCTCTAAAATGAAAAGGAATTAGCAATTCTTCCAAACTTCAGAATTTAGCTCAAGGTTCCTAAAAGATGTAAAAGTGTTTTTACAATGGAACGGTTCTTTGCTGAAAAAATACTTGCTTACAGAAAGGACAGTTATTAAACCCTGCTTCTCAGAAACATTATTCTCTACTCTTATTTAAATTCATAGAGTTTTGATGATGTACCTTGGCATGTAGCTTAGTGTTTTGTGTGAATGTGGACTAAATGAAAATATGTTAGTGTATCAAGCAGCTCAGAAATATGGCTGTTCTACAGAAAGTAGGTTGTCTGGTTGGGTTGATACTGGAAAAGGAAAATTTTGCATTAGGAATCCCAGTCATGCTGTTTTGGCAGTGTTATAGACTAGCTTGAGATCAAGGGAAGAAATCCGACAAGTGCTGAATTAAATCTTTGTAAGAAATACTGCTCTTGCAAACAAATTAAAGAACGACAAGCTACTAATTATCTCAAGAAAGTTAATAACTTCATCAGTCTGGTTCTATTTCAACAGGTATGAAAGTGTCAATAAAAACAAAAAATAGCATATAGAAATATATATGCTAGAAAAATAGCATAGAAATACTGAGAGTGAGTAATTTCAATTATCTAACGAGCCAGATCGCTTTAGATTGACAAATCAGGGGAAATATTTATATGCAGGTGAGAATAATGTTACACACAAATATGTAAGCATCAGGTAAAGCTGCTATAATCATGAAATAGTTGTGGCTAAATAGTAAGGTGGGTCTTTAATTTTTAGAGAATTAATATGCGTAAAGAAATTTAACGTAGATAGGACTGGCTCAGTAAGGCAAAGAACAACTGAAAAATATTTTCAGGATTGATATCCAATTATTGTCTTTGCAGTTATATGTTTTTTTTATTTCTTATTAGCTAGTAGATGAGTGCCTGATGCATGTTTATGAAAGTTTTTTGATTCCCCAAAGCTTCATAAATGTAGCTGTGAATCATTCTGGCTCAAATCCATGTTGAAAGTACAGTGTGTGTCATTTGCTGCTGCACTTGCATTCATTTCCTGCTCCAGTTCAACACAGTGAGAAAATAGGGCCACAAGATGTGATTTAGCTGATCATCATGAAGAACAAACATTCAAAATAATAAAATTAGAGTTTGGACATTGTTGCCATAAAATATAGAGAATAGCCTCATAGATAACTATATCTAAGAAGTTTGACTGGTTCATCAAAAATTACAAAACCAAAATTACAATGTCTTTGCTACTTTGCCTTAACAATACTGTTCAAAAGGGCAGCTGCATTTTGCAGAATAGAAGAGAGTAGCTAGGAGTGGTCTGTGGCAGAAGAGAGCCTATGTCTGGTCACTGTCTTTCCCAGCCATTCCTAAGTTTTAGGCGAGACATTCATTTTGACCATCAGTTGAATGTACTCACAGTACAGTTAATTTGAGCAGGCACAGCAACACCAGTGTTTCTACTGAGCATCATACCAATGGGGCAGGAACTTGTATTTTCTTTGTGACCTTTGGCTGTCGTGGCAAAAACCTGCATATTGTGTCCAGCAGGAAAGATGGGAAACACTGCTTTAAGTTATAGATGAGAGATTATCATTCATAAACAGTGTACAGTGAACAATCAGTAGACAAACCCCTTTCTATCTGGAGATTTCAGCACATTACAAAAGTAGCTTGACACGATAATGCCTTATTGTTTAGTGCAATTCATATACACAGAAGTTACATGAAGAAGGCAGTGCCACAGTTTTCACATTTTCCATTACTATTATTATAGGCTGATATTTTGTACCATGTAATTGAAAGGTTCTGTCATGTTTCAGATATGTAGGAATGCAGCTTGACACACAGGATAAACCTTTAGGATTTCAGCGGTATGATCTCTGCCTATGAAATCTTGTATTTAAAATGAAATTTTATATTCTGCTCTATGACATCCTTGCTTTGCAGAAGAAATACACAGAATATATTTAGCTGCATTCTGTGTCGTAGCTATAAAATCTTAAGATCTTTGATAGATTTTAAGGCTTTAAAAACATTCACTGCGCTGAACAAGGATGCCAATGCCATGCTGGATAGAATATGTTTCTATAATGTCACAACAGTGATAAACAGAAGCTAACCAGGTGCGTTGAATCAATCTGAAAGTTGGCTAGGTGAGAAGAGGCATCATGCCAAAAAACAAACCCACAATGCCACATGATTTGTGATGTGTCTGTTGAAGCCAATACAGTGAGAAACAGTGACCCTCCATAAGCTACCACTGCCATCGCTCAGCTTACAGGAACTTCATTTGCCTTAGACATTCCAGTTCATTCTGAAAAAAATGACAGAACTGCCACCTATTTGACTTATACTGATGATGCCACCTCTTTGCAGGGAGCTCAAACCTGAAAGTCTATACATGGTGGTTTTAAAGGATTGCTAATGTCACAACAACATAGGAACAGGCAGTGCCAAAACCCCTTTTGCAGATGCTTCTTAACATTTCCAAACTGTCCTCACGCATTCCCAGATGTGGAAGGGAAGCCAAGCTTTTCACTGTTGTATCCAAGCAGACTATTGAAAAGTGTCACCTCTTTCTTGATAATAAAGGGCGTGGCAAGAAGATACATAGGTATTATTAAGAATCATAAGTTTCAGTTTTAGAAACACAGTGCAGTTGAAAATCATTGACATGCTATCTGTGATGTCTGCACAGTGGGTATCAGTACAATGGGTTTAATTTTTAGCTGTGAGCATTACTCATCTGGAGCTCTCAAGAAAACCTGCAGAGACAGATGTTGCTGATATGTGACAGAGGACCCATCATTGATTGAGCCAGTTTCATGAATAAATGTGTGCTTGAGATGTAAGTAGGCAAGTGCCCACTTTCTGCCTAATGTTTCTTCCTTTAATTTAATATTTCGTATTTCAGAATTTTGTTTTTTTTCACAGTAGTTTTTCAAGGCCACACAAATTACACTGTTTTTTTTTTTTTTTTTTTTTTTAGAAAGAGGGGGAAGGAGTGGCAGGGATAGAGCAGCTTCAAGTTTTCAAGACGTTTTTACAAGGAGACCCAGACTCTATCCTTCATACTCTTACTAGATATAGCAGTTAGCTGAACTTTATTTTCTGTGGAAAAGTACTGGAAAAGAATGTAATATTCTGGAGTATTAGGTCATGTCAGTTTTTTTTATAAATTCCCTGCCCAGTGCTTCTTCTGACCCAAGCTCAGTTGGTATTTCAACCTCTATCAACCCTAATCTAACAAGTACTCCCTGTGAGTTTCAAGGGAATTCCAAAATGAGCACGTTCACGCATGAAAATTAAACTGTTCCTCTAAATGGCATTTATGGAGCCATTGGATGCCCAAACGATAGCTGATTGATGACATTTCAGCATTTTTAATTCCTAACCATTCTGCTAGGTTTGTTCACGGGGCATACCACAAACATCCCATGTGCTTTAGCCAGTTCCTTCAAAGCTGACAGCTAGTCATTTACGCAGTATCATAATAACTAAATAGCAAATAATTCATCAGGAACTCAGGCAGTCAAAAGTGGCAATAGAGCTAGGATTTTGTATTGTTAATTAAGCACAGTCAGATGACAAATAGCCTGCGTACAGCAGGTCTGATAACGATTGGCACATAGCAATTACACACTGTGGCAATTAAATCTAATGCAGCAGAACTGTGAGGGTCAGTGAGGTCACAACAGTAGGTTGTAAATGACTGATCAGGAATCATATCAATCAAAGGTATATTTTCATCTACAAGTATAAAACTTCCTATCGTGCCTCCAGTGCCATGTTAGCTGCTTTGTTAATAATAATATTGATGTTATTAATACATACAGGCCTCCCTCAGGTCAGAAAGATAGCTGCCTGCTTAGCTGAAATTCAATGAATTCAATTAAATACTGTAGCCTGGGGCTCATTTTGAGCCTTTCTTATAGCCTTGGAATTTTTCCTTAATCGTATTGAACATCCTCACGATCCGTGTATGTGAGGAAGGGAGGTTCAGGGTCTGAAACAAGCCATCTTTTCAGGTTCACCACCAGATGTGTTTGTTTAAGATAAGACCAAATACATCCAAATCTGACAGAGCAGTAAGAGGGATAATAATTACTGGCACCAGAAAAGAGACATTCCCTGAGCTAAGTTCTCAGCTAGTGGAAACTGAGAAAGCAGTCTGATGATAGTCGAGTTATGTACACATTCACCAGCATACCTGGTCTTCTATTCTGAAGGGTATTTCTGTACATCTTTTTTTTATACCTAAAAGAACAACGAAAGAAGGAAGAATAGAAGTAACAATGATCTGCATTTTTTTCTGCATCCAGTGCAGAAAATACTGAGAGACGAATGTTTATCAGCAATGAATTTCAATAAATCTTCCATTGGTAGCTTTTATTATTTCAAGAACTATTCACCTTCTTAGTATTTTCTTTCAAGTATTTACAGATAAATATTTGCAAAAGAGAAACGCAAAAAAGTTATAGAAAAGTTTCAGAAAAGTTTCAAAAAAAAAAATCAAAAACTTTAAGGATTCACGATGGTTTGTGTGTCTTTTATTTAAGCAGATGATGATTTTTCACTGAGAAATCCTAAAACTCTTGCAGTAAATGAAGACAAACGTGAGAAACGTGATACTTCAGAGCCTTGAATTCCTTCCATCCAAATTCATTACAAGCCACAGATTAGTGGTTAAAACCCAAATTTTCCATACGTTATATGTAATTATGTTTGTTTCTCCTTAAAAACTTTAAGCCTAGAACAAAGATAATGCTTATGAATCAAGGCCTGAAGGCATAGCGTGGAAAATAATAAAAGATAATTCTTAAATGTTAAAATGTCTTTTGTTTTACAAAGACTATGCAATGGCAGTAGAAGCCAGAACTAATTCTTCAGCTTTAGAAAATCAGTTAAAAGTTCACATACTTGTTTTCCTCAAGACTTACCAACATTCCAGGTGATTTTGTGGAAGAAAACCACTGTAGTCTCCTAATAACCTAGCATTAAAATGTTTCTGTGACTGCAAGTGAATATTGCCACCTTAAAGTACCCAGTAAAGTGTAAGATCTGATTATCTGAAAAGATCTGAATGACCTTACAGAGGTACTTTTGTAGAATCTTACAAACATCAGCAGTTGGTTGGATGGCAGATATAGAAAGCTAGTCTAAGATAGCAAACATGGGCTTATGGGCAAAGAGATAACATAAAGCGTTCCCCTTGATCCAATCACAAAATAAAGGTCCAAATAAAGTCACTTACACAACAAAAGGAAAGGTAACGTTGTCTATATAACTCACTAATTTAAGGAAATTTATGGTCACCTCAATCAGAAAGATGCCGTCATCATATTTTGAGTGGTATTATTTTGTGCAACTGGATCAATCGTTGTTTAATGTAAAAAAAAACCCTATAACATTAATAAAATTCAAGATAATAGCACAGCTGGTGTGTTTTTATAGCCAGGACACCAATTCTCGAGCTTGAAAAAATAATGTACTTTTATACTTTTCCAGTGACTTTTTCTTCATGGGTCAGACTCTCAGCTGATGTAAGTTGTCTTTTGTTCATTGAAATCAGCAGAGTAATGATAATTTACACTGGCTAAAGATGTGGCTTACTGTTTCAAGTAAAATGTTCCTTTGCTGAATTTATGAGGATATAATTGAGATACTCTTAAAAAAAAAAAAAAAAAAGCTTTAATTTTCTCATTTATAATGGAAGTGTAGGGTGGGGAAAAAGAAGGACCATGAAATGATTAGACAGCTTGTGTGACTAATAGGAATACTGTCCCTAAAGGGAAAAAGAACATCTTACCAATACCAGTGCACTCAATTAGAGTTTTAAATTAGAGTGTAATTATGTTTTTTAAGGCAGAAAAAAGAAGAAAGCTTTTAATCTTCTAGGTGGCCTCATTTTAATGAAAAGACAAATTTAGGAAGTGTTTTGGCTAAGATGATGCCCTGCATCTTTCATAAATTTGGACTAAATCCAGCCCCTGAAGGGTTGGAAGCAGTTGTATTAGCTTTCTTGTACCT
Organism: Vanellus vanellus; assembly: GCF_965231255.1. Lineage (NCBI taxonomy): Eukaryota > Metazoa > Chordata > Aves > Charadriiformes > Charadriidae > Vanellus > Vanellus vanellus. Next base: position 21,890,978 of record NC_138913.1, on the reverse strand, counting down.
GACTCTAAAAAGAAAGAAAAACCAAAAAACAGCACAACAGCCCTTATATTACATTCTTACTTATATCCTATTTTTGGAAAATGAAAGGACTTTTTAATTTCAATTACTTATATCAAATATAATGAAATGTTCTAGATTTTTGCTCAGAGGTGAGTTGTGTCTGAGTTAAAACAATAGGCAAGCCTGAATGTGCAGAGCCAAATGGCTGGTTCACATGTTTTCAGGTATTACACAGGCCACATTGCATGTCTCGTATCTCGACTCTCGCTCAAACTGTAGACCTTTGACTATTTCGGTATCTCAGAGCTAGTGTAATAACATAATGTAGCTTGTATTAGCTTCATCTAAATCCTATAAGAATGAGTTCCAGAGGAAAGCATATGGTGGCTGTCTGAAACTTTATTACCGTCTGCTGTGATCTTGTCAGGTCACACAAGCCAAATTCGGTTATTACTTGGATGCAAAACCTCCCTAGTGCTCCTTGATGCAATGGGCAGCGCTACTAGTAGTTCAGCAGGTGGCACTGAATGCAGTGGTGCAGCAGTGTACGGTTGGAGATCAGAACTGGGAGAATGATGGATATGTTTTGTTTGTGCCTGAATTGAAAAAGCAGAAATAAAAAAAAGAAAGCAGTGTTCCAGTGAAAACAATGTTTTCTCCAGCCTGGTGTTTGATTTTGAGTGAGGCTTATTTAATCTTTTCAACACGGGGTTTTTCTTGTTAGTTTTCCCACCAAGAAAGATTTTAGATACAAAATGCAATCTCAAAATTCAAAGTGAGTAAGTTCCGCCTTCAGAATTTCAAGTCAAAATGTTTTGATGTTTCTGAGAAATGCATCAGAATGCAAAAACTCAGTGTTTAAGTGACAGGAGCAGAAAACAGATAAGTGATTAAACTACAAATCAACTTGGCCAAAATCCAACTGAAATACTAGGATTAAATAAGCAAACAAATTTTTTTGTTTTCATTGGTGTGAATTCCAGGCAGTTTTCCTTTAATATAAGGTTAATTAATAACTGGGAATACTTGTGATGGGAAGAAGAAAGAATAACTATTATGGTCTGGACTAGCCCTTACCAGCAACAGCTGCAGGCAACACCTGAAAGAAGCTTCAGAGTAAGCTGAGCCATATTTCAAAGATATTTAGGTGCTTAAGGAAGCAAATAAGCTAATGACAAACTTTTCTTAAAACACAGATCTTTCAAGATTCTCAGGCACCTAAGAGTTCCTAAGACTAAGCCTTAGGGTTTCAGTCTGTCCAGTTGATGCTCAGCTACCAACTGAGATTGATTCTCACCCAAGTTACCACCAGGAAAACTTCCCAAGTACATATATTTTTGCCTCTGGTCTCTAACATCCAGTCATTAAATCCTAAGCAGCCTTCATTACAGACTGTCCACTTCAGAAATTCATGAAGAAGCACAGCAAGAAGATGCTAGAGTTATAGCCACTGTCCTAACCTGATAACCGGCTTATTAAATAGCTGTAAAATATTGTATCTCTTTGATTTAAGATATAAACCTGATTTCTCACTTCCCCAGACAGCACTGCAATTGAACTCCTGTAGGATCTTGAACAGTCTGTGCCTCTTCCTTCTTCTGATGCCATTAGCATTCACAGGGGAAAGAGACTTCACATATGATCCTGTAACCCTTTAGTTAGTTCATCTGCCAGAGGAACCTGAAGGCAGTTTTTTTCCCAGTGACAAATGGGGAACTGTAAATAGAGGTACTGCACCTGGATATATGCAATGAAACAAAGGGAATATCCTTGCACAGACATATAATGCAAGTTCTAACTAGTCTAAGATCAAACAAGATTTTGCTCCTTACCTTTCCTTTGTAAGAAATAAATTAGCATGTCTTTAAAGTAAAAATAGTAATGAGTTTATACTTGCGGGGGACACTGTAGAAATAACAAGTTCAAGTCAAAACAAAAGCTTGCCCAATTATATGTTTATCGAATTATAACAAGAATCAAGGGGAATGTAGATTCCTGAATGCAAAGAGGAAGTTGGTGATATAATGGAGACAGAATATGCACATGACTATGCTCTGGTCTCTATTCTATTTCAAAGTATCACTTGGCTTTTTCTTATTTGCACCTTCTGTATGCCAGCATACAATTGAAATGCAGGCAGCTAAGGCGTGAAGGCATTTGTAGCTTTCTTAACCATAAGTACAGTCAGAAGTGATTGACTGTAGCCAATGTATTAGAGCAGAGAACCAAGTAGATAATTGCATGCGTTTTTAACAACCATTGGACTGGAAAACTGTAAAAGTAAAAAGAGACGGTAGAAGCAGGGAGTGAAATGTGCTTTGGTGATTAGCTGGGAAGATATTAGACTGGACATTTCCTTGAGATTGTACAAGAAAAGAAAATTTTCACTCATGTAATCTGAATATAATGAAGTCCTTATTTCAATTCTTTCATTTGCCGTTTTGTCTTTTTTGTTTGTAATAGATTTGACACCTGCTGTTTTTAACTCATGCCTTCATCTAATAGCAACATTTCTCTCAGGGTAAAAGTATTATCTTTTTATGATAATACCTTTGGAATTGCTTTCCCAGTTATGGCCTAAGTATTTTTTATCAAAACAATATAATCTAAGCAATAACCAGGAAGGTCTTGCAAAGGCACTCATGCTTCCCTCTCCCTTTCGGAATAGTTTACACCCACCAGCAAGCCTTGGAATATCTAATTTGTGCTCCAAAATACCCACATAAAATCAGAGCGAGAGGTGACCTGTAACCTGAAATAGTCCAGGTTCACATAATACAATGATTTTGTGGGTCAGCTGCAAACATTCCTGTCCTCGTGTAGCTCTACCCCACAGCAGGAAGCGCAATGCATTGGCATCTGCTGACATGAGACAAATATCTGGCTCTGCTCTCTGTCTTTCTGTATTCTTTAATGATTTCTGATTGTGACTGTGAATCACATAATTGGAAGAGTAGTACAGCAAGGTACCACATAAACCCTACGCTGTTCCTATTGTTGCTGCAAATGAATTGCTTGCCTTCTCAGAAGTCAGTCAAGGTTCTGGGGTTTGAAGCAACTTTAGACCCTCATTGGTAATAATTTATGTGTGGTAAAACTTAATGACTCCAACAAGACAGTTCTTGAGCAGGACATTAAGTATTAGTTCCTTATGTTGCTCAGAACATTTTCAAAATTGCTCTTAAAATTCCAGGGAGTGAGCAAGCCGCAATCATGGCTTCCTGCTTAAATTTTTCATCTCTGTATGCCCTTCAAAAGCAACCCCTCTGACTTCAGCGCTTTATAAGAATGGAAAATAATGGCATGCTACCAGTTGTATAGGACTGGATAGTACTCACGTTTGGTTGCTGAGAACTATTCCGCTTTGCTTCACTGTACATACCCTACAACCCAATCCCATGCTTATTCAGTGTTCTGTGTTTAATTCTGCCATAAACCGAGAAAGCTTTTCACAGGGCATAAGTAGATCCATCTATGCACTGTTGCTCTAAGGCTAGAGCAAATGATGAGGCACAGAACATTGCAGTAGTCTATATGAACACCAAGGAAAAAGATGGATTGTGGTCTGACTGGTCTGCAGAAATGTAGCGGAGAAAGCCATTTGAATACCAACACACGTCTATTAGTTCAGTTAGTGTTTTTCAGATACATGGTACAATTCAGATAGTGTGAACAGAAAAGATGGTGTTTGGCCACGTCCATTGGCATTATGTGGAATAATAAATAACAATTATTTTCTGTAATGGGATCAGGGAGCCAATAAGCCACATTGCCATCTCAGCCTTATAGCTCTGAGTCACAAAGACTTCTTTCTCCTTCCCTGCAACTGGATGGCAGATTGTTTAGGGTGACATTATCTGGGTCCAGATGGTCCCACCTACTGCAAAATCTGTAGTGCTTGTTTATTTTGTAATGGTTTTATGCCTTGATCTTTTAACAGCTCTCTGGAGAAGGAGGGGGAAGGGTTAGCAGGCTCAGTATGTTGCTCTTCTGTGTCACCAGTAAATGGTGTTGCCCGGTATTTTCTTTTCATTTCAGTTTGTTTCATTTCAGAATTGTTTTCCAGAAAAGAGTACTGAAGAGATTAGGATTTTATTGAAAGTAGATGACAATTATTTAAACTGCCTAATGAGCTGCTTCCCTGTAGGGGTAGGGACACAGGGAAACTATACTTATGGAAAGGACAGCACCTCCTTGAAGTGCAACTCTAGTCCAAAATGTAAATCTGGAACTATTACTGGCAAGTGAATATTTACCATTTCTCAGGGATCCCATGGTAAACCTATTTAGACTCACAAGATTAATTCATGTGGGAAAGGACCTCTCAGGAGATCTCTGTCAACCTCTGGCTCAAAACAGGGTCACCTATGAGACCGATGGGTTACTCTGGACTGTAGCTAATCTGCAGCTCTGCAAATTAAGTCTGTAATCTGAGAATCATCTTGTTCGGTTTTGGTTTGGTTTTTAATTCTGGTTCTGCACCCACAGATTTTGATATCCATATTAGGCCTTGGGGATAAGGGCATATTTACAGTAAAGTTTGAGTGACAGCTTCACCTTGAGGCACTCGCAGGGAGCAGGGAGTAGAGATCACGACTTTGCAAGTGCAGACTTTAAAGACGTGCCTGAGCATATTAAACAGTTGCATATACAATTTACCAAATATTAGCTAGCTTTCTGCATTTCTGGATCGACTGTCAAAGTGAGGCCCCTGTGTGGGTAGGAGATGAACAAATTTGGAAGTTCATAGGAAGCTACCCATGCATATGCCCTGCTTTTAGAGTAGAGAACACAACCCTTTGATAATTATCACCAAATTAGGTTCTCACTGAAGCTAATTAGAGCACAGTGCGGCTGTCTCTGAACCCACATTGGCCTCAACAGATGCATTAAACATTGCAGAGATACTAACTCTGGCCTTGACAGTGTTATAGTTACAATACCACAAAACTGTGCCTCAGAGAGCAATCTGAATCAGGTCACTCAAGATAAACCTGTGTCTATGAGTTTCACATATGTTAGCAGGTTAAGGTAAAGTCTAGATGTTATTACAGTCTGAATTCCATCTTCATGTGAAGACTACGAAGTGCCTGGTCCTTGCAAAGATTGTTCTTCAAGTTTGTTAACAGAAACAAACATCTTTTCTCCTACCAGAAGGCCACCGATCACTAGATCCCTGAGTTTTCCTTAGGCTAATGGTTAGGATGCCCTCTTGAGAAATGGATCAAGCTCTCTGAGGCTTGCAGGAGGCTAATATACATATCCCTCACTTTGTTGGCCAATTAGAGCATAGAAGGGTTAACATAGAATTCCTGTTAACATTTTAGAATGGAACTCTGCTGACTCCTGTGTTTTCTGTTGAATTCAATGTATTAAGACAGGCTAGGCCTGCTAAGTCGGGCCCTCGAGGAGATAAGCAGATATTCCTGAACTCTAGGTGACAGCAGTGTGTAGGCAATAGTGAGAAGACTCGCTTCTTAAAATAAGGTGCTCTAAATCAAGCTTGGTCCAGATCCTATGTTTAGAGGACAGATAACATACAGGACAGCCCAGGTACTGTCAGTTAAGATGACTGCACTTAGCCAACTGACCCATATCCAGACCTCAGAATTATGACACTTCTGACCTAGTTTCCCCCTTTAGCAAGCATCCCTATATCCCAAAACCCAACGATCTTCTACCCTTTGCTGTGAGAAGCCAAGCACATGAAGAATTCAAGGCCTCAGTGCCATTCTTTTAACAGCTTCAAGGCTGTCATGTGAGAAAAAGTGTTCATTTCACCTCTTAAATCAATTATTTATTGCAAAGGCAAGTTGTTTCCTAGCTTTTTGTTGCCTTTTACCTTTCAGTAATGTAAGCTGCTGCTTGCCTGAGCTGCCTGTTGTTTTCTTACATTAGAGAATATTTGTGTTTTAAGGGGTTGATTAAAAAAGGAAAGATTTTGTTTCTTTCTCCCTTCACAAATCATCCCACACCACCATGTGAGCTGCAGGATATTGGAGAGGGGGTAAAAAGAATGAGGATTATCCCATTCCATACTTGTTTGGTATTTATAATGAAACTTTGGAATGAATGTTTCTTCCCTTCTAGCTTTTTTTGCTGCAAATATGAGCACTGTGTAAAGAACTCAGCTCACAACAAGCAGAAGTTACAGTAATTTACTCTTTGAGTGCAAGCTAGTTATATAAAAGTGTGGTAACTAAAGCTGATAAACTCTTTTTCCTCCTAAATATTCCTAAACATGATGAAGAATTTAAAGCATCAGTTCTGCTTCACAGGGAAACTCTTCTTACAGTTCCAGAACAATGCTGAGATTCTTAGCAGTCTTGCACACCACCTAACCATGCAAATTAGCAAGGGAGTCATGATCAAGATGTCACAAAAACACCTGGCATACACCAAATTCTTACTTTTGCCAAAACTGACTCAATAATTTATTAAGGGCTTTACAAAAAACAAACAAAAAAAAAAGCCTATTGAATTATCAGTGGTCTTAAGGAGGAAGTAGCAATTGGAGAATGAGCACCACTCTGCATTATTTCTGGGCGTCCATAAGGAGGTCCAATCCCCAGTAGAATTAGTGTGGCTTCTATATGATTGGTAAGGCGTATAATTCTGCTCCCTGACCCAGCATTAAAGGAAGCAAGAGTCTTGAAGAAGTAGCCAGCATGTATCCAGGGCTATGCAGTATCACAAACTATTCTTACACACATTCTGATGTGCTCTGTCCAAATACATTCTGATAACATTTACCTTTACATTCTCTGTGGATAAAAAAAAAAGTTGGTAACACTGAATTTTTAGTAAAGGCTAGTTAAATGATGCTAAATCCAAATGAAAATCTTTTTCTGAAAAATGAAAGGTTATCTAAACTGTACAAGGTACAGCAAATGCCATGAAAAATTTTAGTGTGGTCTAGCAGTCATTATTATATTTATAACTTTAGTATAACCTTTTTTTTAAGGATCAAATATGTGTGCTTTGTTTTAAGAAGTTTTTCAAAGTACAGCACACTTAGTAATGTCTGAGTCTTGCAGAATTGGAAGGCACTAGCTGCCAGTTGCTGAAGGGCCTTTCCAGCAAGAAAGTAGGGGTATCTAGACCTTAAGCAATCTCTGAATTGGTATTTCATTGGGAAAAAGTATCAAAAAGAATAAAATTCCCATTTCCCCATACTATTTGTAAGATTCTCTGTACGCTATGCACAGTACCTGTGATATGTTCCCATCAGCTGAAATGTATTACATAGCCCATTTGTGCTTTTATAAAAACTAAAGAAAAGAACCCCTAAACCTCTTGCAGTCAGTGATCCCCTTGCTCACGTAAATGACTGAGCAGATCTTGATAAATATAAAGATTTTGAGTACTTTATGGATGTCTCCAAATCTGTTGCTTTTATATAAATGATCTCAACATTTACGCAGCTCTCACAAGTCTCACTCCAGCTCTCTTTACATATGCCTTTTCTCTTCTGTCTTCCCCAGCATCTGCTTGTGGTTAGAAATGCAAGAGTCATCAGGAAACCAGGAAATCAGTGGTAAAGCAACTCACTCCAGAAATTCACCAGGTAGATATTTCTAATATTTTTCAGACATTCTCAACGGTTGTTTCCAACATAGTCTCCTTTATTCCCGTGTAAAAGTCTCTCCTTTTTGTGGGACCATCAAGGTAAATGTTTAGATAATTGTCAGGTTTCACACAGTTCGGATTCCTGCATATTGTGAACGTGAATTGTTTCCATTATCTTGTTCAGTCATTAAATGTCTCTGCTTTACCAAATTCCAAGTAAGTGTGGTAAGCAACACAAAAAAAGCCTGAAATTGCAGTTCTGTTTGTGCCAGTACTTGTTGCTGATTCTCTCAGTAGTTACTTCCTCGTTCTATACCTTATGGCAGATACAACAGCACTTAACAAAAGGGAGGTGTGGGCGGGATATCTCACTTCTTCAACTCTTGCCAGCAAAACATTCTAATCTTGTCTAAAGGGAGTTTACCTTTTTCTTAGTCCTGGTGGCTTGACTCACCCTATGCTCAAAAAGTTAAAGAAGTTCTTGTGGAGCCTCGTGCAGATTGTTGGGAAATTAGGAATAGCATGAGCGGAAGAATTCAGAACAGCTTAAGTGATCTAGGAGGACAGGTCTATTGGTTTTCAGTGAGAATCAAACTCTTTCAGATTTTTCTACTTCCCAAAGTTCACATAAAACATATTGGGCTTTATTTCCTCCTCCTCCCCTTCCCTGTTAAGTGTCAGTAGTTCCCAATACCCCAGTGCCCTGGGGTTAAAATTTGCTGTAACAAAACACAGTATCAGACGAGCCAGTGTAAAATCGCGGATAATACCTGGACAACTGATCAATGTTCTTTTAAATGCTTATAGAAAAGAATTGCTAAGTAGTTCCTATTATTGCCCTGCTGCTATCTACATTAATGGTAAACATTCTAAAGTGGTTTTGAGATTCTATTATTAATCTATGAAAATACTTATAATCTTGGCTTCATCAGTTAGCATTTATTTCACTATCATTAAGATCTTCTCATTTTGCAGGTGGAGAGGAAATCATTATTATTATTTACCTCACCTTCTTTTCCACACAAATTATATGATTAGGACAGGCTTTACGTTTCTGCTTCTTAAAAATTAGAATATTTTGAAATTTGATCCCATTTACCAGCTCTCGCTCCTTAAATGGTAAATATACACTCATGCACACATGTATGTCAGCAAAGCTTTCACATAAATGATTATTAGACCTGTGTCTTCACCATTTTGACCTTTCAAAAAGTAGAATACATCCTTCACGGAATGCTTGTGTAATAAAATACATGTTTTTACAACAAGGTAACACCGGTTGTAGTATCCATGAAGTAGTAGGGAATGGAAAAGGTGCAGCAGACCTCCCTTTGAGTGGAATAACTTGATCTGTTGTTCTTTATAGAGCACAAAAACAGTCCTGGTTGCTTTTGGTCTAAACTGACGACCTTAATTTGCATCCATTAGTTTTCCTTTTGTAACTGGATGCTGAAGAAGTGCTACAGTCCAAAAGGTCATGGTTTGACATTTGATGATATCATATCATGTAAATGACATTGGCATGCCACAGTATGTCCACAAAATCTGAAAGTACGCGTTGATATTTTTGTTTAGGATTTATTTGGGAATGATGCAGGATTTTTATTACAGGACTTTAGATATGCACAGTCACCTATTTTGCATAGCATAATAACCCTGATGTGAGCCTTTTCTTCTCCATCAGGAGAAGGGGTAGTAGGCATGGAATATTGCCTCTCTGTCTCCTTCACAATAAATAAAAAAGAAGGAAAGCAAGTCAAAGATAGATGCTTGCTTCGTAGGTTCTATTGAACACTTGTCCAGAAAGTTAAATAATAGAAGTATACTTTATATTCTGTTTTTTTTTAATAATACTGAATAATTATTATTGATGACACTATCAGTATCATGACATGCTCAAATAATCTGTCTTTAGCACATCTAAAACCCCCTTCATTTTCACGTACATGCCAAATCTCAAGGAGTTTTTTAAATATGCAGGCCACTGGTTAATTGTCTTTTTTTTTTTTTTTTCAGTGTCCATAATTCCAGTTCTATCCTTCTCCTGTCTTTGGGTATCTCACTGGTATCAGTGATATAATAAAGTGCATAACTTTTTAGATGAATGTAACATTTCAACACTGTACTCAGGAAAATAAAATGAAATCTAAAAAAATTTTCAAACTAGTCTCAGGAAGAAAAGATTTCACTGAAAATGTAAGAATGAATCAGGTATTATCTGTTTCCCTTCCCAGTTTGCCATTTACAACCATTACAAACATGCTTCCCTCAAACAGCAGCACAATCCTTCCCACGTTACGCAAGCCAAAAAGCAGAGTGTAATTGTGTCCCTATATACCTTCTCATAATGCCATATCTGTTTTACTTTCATTTGGCTTTTTCAAATCCTTGCAGTCTGCCCTCCACCCAATCTGGGTGAACTGCTAAAACTAATTTTCACCCTGTGATGAGATGACAGCTGATGAACAGTGGGTGTGTATAACTGATTTCTTTTTAAACCAACGATTCTCTTATGTCTGAGGAGAAAGAAAATGCTCTCCTCTATTGGAGACACAAAGCATTTTTGGCATGAGTTAAAATAACCACCTCCATGACTGACATGACAGTACTCTCACTATTTCCTTTATGATTACATGATCTCTGCCATATCTGGGATGGAAAATCCATGTGCCATGGCAGTTATACAGTACGTTGTAGTAAGGGGTCATTTCATAGGGCAGTATTAAATTAGTTTCCAAGACGATGACAAACTACAAAGTGGCCAGTTTCGCTGGCTGGCTGGAGACACTAATGAAATCGAGAAAATGCAGTTGTCCTTTGCAGTGGGACTTGATTCTTGTCAGTAGAGACCTTTTCTGAGAATCACAGATTTGACAGAGAAAATGTGACAGTGAGAAGAATGCAACTGGAAAAATCATTCATAAGCTTTTCCTAGTCTATTACTGTATCTCACTTAATGGAACTAAACTGCTCTTGAAAGCACAGTCCTTTGTACTGTATCAGCTGTCCTCATCCCTTACAAATAGAGGTATTAATTTTGCTTTAGAAAACTATTCCTTACAGTAGGGAACCAGAAAACATTGCTTATATAATTTACAGTTTAATGAGTCCTTAATATGTGAACAAGCTGGCGAGAGGGAAGCCAAACTATCTATGGGCTAAGTGGTTTGGCTGGAGAAGACATTTCAGGGCAGACCTGAATATTGACTTTGCTATGGCAGGGGCAGAGCAAGGATATTATTGAGTTCAGGCTTCTGAGTATGGTCTTAATCACTAGATAGGATCTCCCACCCTCTTGCACTGTCATGTCTTGAAATCTCACACGCATCAGTGCATCAGGCTTCATGCAAGTGAGGCTAGTTGCTTCCTTTAGACTGGCCCAAAAATAGTCGGCTATGTACCCCTGAAACAAACAAAGGAGAAAAGAGAGCATTAATCTGAAGGAAACCCCAGTAAATCATCACTGTAAACTGCAAACAGCACAGGCTGATTGCCTTCACTACCACACATAAAAACACACTTTTGGAAAGAAACCAACCGTTGTAACAGTAGCAGTAGTTTGCCCTTCAGTAAATCCGTGCTACCAAATATCTCTCTTTTAGAATTTATCTGCACTGTTATTATTCTTACCTAGCAGGTAAAGGAAACTGAGATTCATTGTATGAGGAGGGAAAACGCTTTTCTTTTTTACACCACACAGCTTTGCAAAATTGTTTGCCTCCTTTCCTTATCAATCCTATGAATTGTCTGCTGTTGGAGAAGTGCCAATTTATATAGTTTTATTAAAACATGGAGAGTTTTAACAATAGGTCAGTGGATGGTGCATTTAGAGAACATCACCACTTTGTCTATTTATGGAAGCAGACTTTAGGAATTTTGTAAAAATGTAGCTACTTTGAAGATAAGACAAAGCAATCAAAACCACCCAAAGTCAGCTGAATAATTTTTAAAGACTAAGCCTAAGATAACAGAGGTGGATTGGAAGAGATTTAGATTTGGTATCCTACTAACAAATCCATCAGTGTTTTTCTATTTCCTCTGAAAACCTTTAAATTAGATTAATAGAGTTGATCTGTTTTATGTCTAACCCAGTCTTCAACTCACTCTCCCTCTGACAAAGCCATTAATTTGGATAAGACTTACAGTATATGTAATCCTGACTTGTCCTACATCTGTCTTGCAGGTTCACATGTTTGACCTGTATCTGTACTAATTGGTTGAAATATCTGTAAAGTCTATCTTCTTTTATAAGGCTAGGAAGCACAGTAGATTTACAGATTTGCATACATATTAAAATAACACAAGTTGTTAAAATTCTTTCCCTGCACAAGCCCTGTTACATTCTGGAAACTAGGCACTTAATTCTGATTCCTGCAAACAAAATATATTTATTCATTAAAAAAGAATAGTAAGAGCATATGCTGATTGAATCTTATTTCAGAAAGAATAACATTGATTGGGATCCTTTTAAAAAAAAAGGTCTGTGTTGGAAACACACTATTGTAATAGAAAGTATGGTTAATTTTGCTTAGTATTTGATCAGCTATGATCAGCCGATTCGTCATTTCTAATATGTCAGCATATTTTGCTACTTTTAAAAGAAGGGAGAGGCCAAACAGCTGATCCTACAACTTGCTACCTCCAACAACTGCAGTACTGCCAAGCTGTGGGCTGAGTATTTACCTTATGTTCCATATTGCTTAATATCTGATATACAACTCAAGTTTAATGGCTTGGGATTGCTTGGCAAGTATTATATCTAAAAATGGAAGCATCATAAAACCTGCTACAGTTGCTAAACTTCACTGAACTGAGTGTTTCCGATAAGATTCCTGTATCACCCACAATTTCCCTGTGGAGCTAAATTTGAGCATTGATTTTAATGGCTGAATATAGAGTGTGCAGATCCAGGAGGGCTTTATGTAGTCTCACATGGAATGGGCAGTGCTAGGGAAACTAATGCAGAGGCACTCACGCATTCATACATATATGCTTCATTCATACATATCTTTTCCTGAAGCAGATTGCCTTTCTCTGACCACTTTCTCTAATCTACTAAGCTCTGCCTATAGCTATTAGCTCAAGTAAAGCTTGAGTGCAAGAAGATCTATTGCTTCCTACTGGCCCATCTGTATGAGACTGTACTGTGTGCTTGAAACTGGCTTGGTTTAGCACTAACTCGGGTATCTCTACATCATACTGGTGGTTAGGGGAAGTGAAGATGACTCTTGACAAGCAGGCAGTGGGTGTGACTGGGAGAATTTAAATGTATACAGAACACAAGCAACACATGGGTACACACGCATCACTATTCTTAGTTCTACCAACTTCTTTTGGTTGACTTCAAGTCAAACCAACTTCTAGGATGGATCTTTCTTTGATCAGTCTTAAAAATACAAACACTGTAAAACACCTGAATAGTTTTTTCTCACAAAACACATAGGGAGGCATGACTGTTATCAATTTCAGCAGAAATATATGGATATAAAGTGCTGGTTTTATGTAGAAAAGGGAATTGCCGTGTGCTTCCAAGCTTGGTTCAGCATCACCATTGTAAAACTTCTGTCCAAATCCTCAATTTCGTATCAACAATCTTTGATTATATTTATCTTGAAGAGTTTTACCCTTCATAGAATTGAAATGCATAAATTAAATGTTTCATGTTGGGCTTCAAAAGGTTTCAATCAAGTGCTCATTATCAATTAAGCATATTCATCAGTCAGCATTCTTAAACCTTAACTTTCTCAATATCAAAAATTAAGTATTGATACTATTTTAAGATCCAATAATAGCAGAATATCTTCATGTACTGATCCCTGCATTACAGAAGCAGCAACAAAAATGTTCTAAATAGTCCTTTTAATGCCAAAAATAAAAATCCTAGAAACTTGTGTCCTTTTTTGTTTGTTGCCAGTGAAAATGTGTGTATATTCATTCAACTGACTACAGTCATGGCATGAAAATGTCTGCAAAGTAAAAACTGGCAACATGTCTGCTTTAGGGTACTTTGCACACAGAGAAAAAACCAAAGATTTCATTATTGCATATGCATTAGAAATAAAATTTCACTCCTGTTGACATCAATGGCAAATTCTGAACAGCTTCAGGTGAGCTAGGATTAAATTTCAGAACTTTATTATATGTCAGATAACTTCTCCATCTGAATCACATATTCTATAGAGCACTGAGGTAGTTTCTGGTTTTGTCAAAGGTACTAGCTATCTGACTGGATCAAAGCTATACTTGCCATTTTCATAATTATTAATTAGGCATTAGTTATTATTAATTAGGTATTATTCCTTAAATCTCTATTTTGCTTGTACTTGACATCATACTGCCTTAGGGAAATTTTTTACCATCCCTGGTTTACACATTAAAGTTTGGTAAAAATATTTTGCACCTCAGAAGGTGACTTAAAAAGTCATTCTAAATGAGAAGAGATTTTCTTAATTGTTCATTTTCTGGTATGGGGGATGTTCACACTGTTTTGTTTAAGGCATTTAACCAAAGTGCCTAAATATAGAACTTCTATTCCCTGTGTAATCATTGTTTAGAAATAAGCTTCTGCATAGGTGTTTTGATTCATTCCTCGGGGGAAGCTAACTGCATAGGGAGCTTTCCTCTTAATTAAATCATGTAAATTAGAGGCTAAATTTTGACAGTGTGAAAACATCCTATTGTGGCCAGTATGGCTTTAAATGCTCTGAACAGCAGACTCGATAATTTTGTTGGGGATGTATTTCCACAGCTCACTTTAGCATGGGATAGACAGTTTTGGGTGATACTTAATGATAATTCACTTTCTGTATTCTGTCAGATTACACTTGCTTGTGAAGGTTTGTTGATTTATGTCTTTACGGAGCTCTAAGGCAAGTGTACTATGAGGGTAAGCATGAGTGGTAGATGGTGAACACTTAAAAAAACTCTTTGTAACAAACTATATACATACACATGCATATTTGTTTTGTATATATAAACATACATACAGTATACATGCACAGAATAGTTACAAAGTTAATCTTTAACACCTATTCCACTCCCAGGCCAGCTTTGGGATTTTTTTTTCATGATCACTTTTTAAGATCACTCAGCACACAATCTACTGTGTGACAATCATATAAAACTGTGTCAGACTCAGCCAATGACTTTAATTGTATCACAAATATACTGTGACACGAACAATGCACCCTGGTGTTCCAAGGAATAACACAATGTGTCACAGTGGCAATGTGTAAATTAGGCTTCTCCGAGTACCATTGTTATGGAAACTGTGGCCTTCAAATAAAACTATTGCACAGGAGCGCAGGAACCAACTCTGAAAATTCCGTGATTCCATGAACCTGAGCTCAGGAGTGAGCCCTGTCCTGTCATTTGGTTATGCCTGCACTGAATTCTTTTCTGTGATCTGTAAATAATTTAAAAATGCTTCTAACTACCCCAGATAGACTTCAAAAGATTTTAATCAAATGTTTATTCCGAAGTCATTAAAATGTGTTGAAAATTTACAAGATTGCAGATACCATTTTTCTAACTGAGGTGTACTTAATCTGCTGGAGAGTAATTTGGTTCTGTGCTTTCAGAATTCATCAGTTTTCCTTTTTCTTACTTCCCACATCTATAAGCATGCCTATGCATGTAAGTATTTTAACTATTATGTGTGCACCACATATATGTATTTTACTTTGAATTCAAAGTTCTATAAATCAGGTGTTCCCCAATATTTCTAAAGCTTGAACAGATATTCATTTAATATTTTGAAAGAAGCAGTAATTGGATGTCTCTTGCGTGATAGCATGGAACATTTAAATTGCACCCATTTCTAAGTATATTTTAAAACCTAATGCTTCAGTCTATGTGATAGACTGTCTACAGTCAGGGTTTATTTTGTTTTTGTTTATTAAAAAGTTATTTTGATATGTGCTTTGTGTGCATGGTTAGCAAAGCTAACAAGCTTCCACTGTCTGTAGTCCATAATTAAATGATATTCAGTGGACTGTGATCTTTGTATGAGACAGTCATTTAGGTCCGGGGAGCACTGTACTCATAGAGCTTGGTTAAATGTTATTACAATTCAGGTTCATTAATTTTTCTAATTAATATGAATGATTAAAAAGTAGTTGTGAAGCCCAAATGGAAAATCAAAACAACAAAGTTGTTGAAAAATCATCTAACTGTGGAAAAAGATCTGGAAACATGCTACTCTGAAAGACAACAACAGCAAAAAAAGAGTCCTAGACCACAGCCACAAACCTGGACTTGTTAGAAGGTTTAGTCTCCACTAAACCATCCCTAATGGTCTTAGTTCCATCTCAGTTATTTAAGTCAATTAGATAATGTCTTTTCTCTGGTCTGGCTTTCCATTTTTTTTGCTTTTGAAAGTCAAATATATTTCCACTGTTTAGCATATTGTAAGTGAGTGTTGAAGTGACCAGTTTAATATAAAATTCAGAAAGGGGTCTTGAGCCCAGTACTCTTCACCAAAACCAGCAAGAATAGATAAGGGCTAGCAGCCAGCTCCACGTGGCTGTAACAGTTTCCAAAGCCTTTTCTTGCTGGTACGATACACGTGATAACGGTGCTAAAGACCCAACACCCACACTTCTGTGTTTCGGTGGTTTGACTTTGTACTAATTATAGTCTAGTCCTATGGACTGAATACTCATTAGTAACTGGAGTGCATCAGTGCATTCCTGTACCACATCTTCAGGTTTAGTTTAATCTGAAAGGAGTCCAGTTTGTGTACTCCCAAAGAGTAAACCACAGAGTGGTAAGTGAAGATAATTGGGAGCTTCTCTTTAAAGAACGCTGCTACTTCAAACTAAAGCATCAAGGCAGACATCCGCCGTGTCTCCTTTCAGACCTCACTCTGTTGAGCTCAACCAATCTGGCTCATGTGCTTTCTGTTCTCTGGGTCATTGTGTCATAGCCATTAATATTTTCTGATAACTACTACCATATACGTCTTTTTCACGGCTGCATCCCTGTAGTGGGACAGTGTTATCCTTTGTGAATTGGAGTTTCCGTTCAAGTAACACATTTGGAGTGTCCATTTTCTTTCTTTTCCATTTCCAATTAACAGGACTCGTATTCTTGTCATGAGCCCGTGTGCACTTTACTATGCTGGAGAGATTCATCGTTGCAACTTGTTAATATCCATTCTGTTTTCACAATTGTAATCTCCTTGTAAAAATGAGAGCCCCTGCTGAACTCTGTAGTGCCAGTCTAGTTTCAGAATACTCTTTGAGGCTCTGGATGGTTCCACCAGTGTTCCCAGTGAGCAGAATCTCCACGTGAATGCCCACAGGCTCCACACAAGCCAGCATTCAGGGCTTGATTTCTGAGCTCTGTGTTTCTGCACTTTAAACAGGATGGATGAGTCATGACCCCTGTATCTGTGGGCAAACTAGTCTGGACTTCAGAGTGAACGTCTGGGCCTGCTAAAGATAGAAATGTATCAGAAGTCTATCAGTGTTCCACCATCACAATTAGACTATCCAGACTATGTTGAGGTGGTGATTATTGAGCTCCTCAGACATATTGAAAAAACTCAGAATTACCCCTTGCACCAGAGGTTTTCATTTAGTTAATACTATGAAATAGGTTGTAGTGTCCTATTGCAGACTAATCCGATTTCAATTAAACTGCAGTCAGGGACCCACAAGACCACGTAACACCCCTATTTCTGCAGATTACACTAAGTTATGATGTTATTTTGAATATTTCAATTTGTCCTTTTGTGTGGTTTTATGTCAGAGACGCAAGTTAGATTTTTCCCCCACAAGGCAACTCTTTGAATGAATTATTCAGATAGCCAGGTCTGAGATAATGCTAAGAGATTTCTAGAACCTTCATTTCAGCAATTGACACAGTTAATGTAGCTCCCTCTGTCAAGCAAATCATCCAGTCCTGAAGAAACATTCATGCTTCAAGTTCTACAACAGCAACGTACAGAACTTAGGGAGATTACCTGATACAATGAATTAGATAATATTAACCACTAACATATTGTAGAAAACATTAATAATATATGGACTTCCCTGGTATAATCTGCATTGATATAACACACAGAGAAAATGTAATTCTAGCAATGATGTTATGCTGAGCCAATTTGTTGACTCCAAGAAAACCAGGGTCACATAATAGAGCAGATACAGGCATGCCTGTGGTAAGGCTAAATGTCAGGGTGGTTGTGAACAATGAGGTGGCTGCTACATACAAGAGTGACCACATTAGTTACTTCATATGCATTCTTGGGCACCAAGACATTTTGTTTAATTAGGTCATATATACTCCATCAAACACTAAAGTAATTTTTTTATTAATTTTGTTTTGTAGTTTCCATTGGAATCAAGCCTATTTCCTACAAAATACTAAAAAAAGGTCACATATGGCCTTATCTATACCAAGAATCTATTTAAATAAGTTAGACATAGGTGTATGCCTTCCCTAAAAAAGATGATATTTCACTTAGGCTGTCCAAAGTTAGGGGAAATATTTTCCTGAGATCTTACTTGGCCTGTAGTATAAGGATATACTTAACTTGTCACTTAAGGTGATAGAGTAATCCAGCTTTTTTTTTTTTTCAGATACTTTATAAAAAAAACTGGTTTTCCCCATAATTTTATTTCATTATGCAGCAGAAATGCAAGAGGTGCAAGTACAGTGTGTAACGGTACAGACAGTGCAAACAGCAAGTTGAGTAGAGCAAAACTGCATTTCGCTATCCTTTCTTAGGTCTTTCCATAATTCATTTGGTGCTTTGCTGTCTTTCACTCCAGCCAAACAACTCTTCTAGCCTACACTGTCTACACTTGAGCTCCAAGTCAAATGACAATCTGATGTTGTGGGCTTTAAAAATTATTAACTTATAATTTTTTCATTGAAAAGGTAATACCAGGGGAAAATACACTGAATTACTGGTTGCTACACCTTATAATACTGCAAGGATAGATGGTAACTCCGGTTATATCTAAAGTGTAAGTCCTAGGAATGCGTGCCAGATCTTGGAATAGGAGAGTAGCCTCTCAAGGTGGCTCAGAAAAGTTTAAAAAGGAACAGCAAAGAAAAGAATTATATGATGATCCACTTCCTTGATGACTGACTGAACATGCCTGCCTCTGAACTGCTGAGACTAACTTGGCCAAATCACTGAAAAAACCCTACAGTAAAATACTTTATGCAATAGTGTCATTAGGATGCTCAGTGATTTTGTACCCTTTCCTCATTATGATCCTGCCCATGATTTTTTTTGCTGGATTAGTGTTTTTTCTCATGAACATTCCACAAAGTTGGAGATTTCAAGTTTAAGACTCAATTATTATGCTCATTTTTTATCTACCCTAGAGCAAAACATGTCACTGAATTACTATCCTTTTATGATGGACTCTAACCAGAAAAGGATGTGACGTATTATGCTTTTTGTAATGCTTATGATAATTTCAGAACTGTAATGAGAACAAGAATCAATGCAAGTTTAATGTGATTTTGAGTTTTTTTTAAAAGAAGTGAAGAAAAATTTATTTCCTCTGCATCTAACCTTTTCCATTGGTGGTATACACAAACATCAGTTAGTACCTACCACTCTTCTCTGAAAGGACTCTGAGACTGAGTACTGAACTATCTGAAATCACTGGAAGCCTTTCTGTGGTCTTCCAAAAACTTTGAATCAGACTCTTATCCGGACATCTGACTTGTTTTTCTTCTCTAGCCAAGATTTCAGAGTTTAACATTAAGACTTATTTATGTATGAAGAGCAGCAGAACTATGAATATCCCAAATACAGTGTACATAAGGTACCACTGTAGTTGATCTTGATCTTTCATTGTTATGGATAAAGAACAAGACTCATAATTGAGGGACTTATTATTAACTTATGATGTCATAGTAACATTATAGGAACAAGAATAAAAGAAGAAATTAATTTGACGGTCTCCACTGGCCTCAAATAAACTTTGCAAAGTGATTTGAATGACTTGCACTGTAACAGCTGTTAGTAAATATAGAAGATAAAGACTAATTAACATAAAATTTATTGGGAAATGAAAAATTCTAGTAACACAAATGATACATACAATTAATGCTTGTAGAATATAATTATATTGTTTCACAATTCAGGCATAAGAGGGGAATTCAGTTCCATTATAATACTCTAGTGTGAAATGTGACAGCTAAAATTGCTTCAATGACCCCCATCCAACAGAGGATGTGGGTCTGAATGTTCAGAAAGTGATTCTTATGCAAGTTTTTTATTACTAGATCTACCTGATATACTCCTTTCATTTCATAAATACTCTTACCTGTCTTCTTTGCTGTTTTTCAAATCAATTTCTTCTTATCATTTTGTTGACAATTATTGTCTATAGAATACAGTGATAAGAGCATAGAAAAAATGTAATGACAAAATGTAATGACAACTGTGTGCATTGTAGGGTGGTAAACAGTCCAATCAAAAGCCGGACAAAAAAAAAAAAAAAGGGAAGGGCATTCTTTTAAGTGCCATATAGAAGAAAAATAAAGACCCTAGGCAAGCCTTTCTTCTACATTTAAAAAAAAAAAAAAAACCAAACAAAAAGCAAAGTGAAACAAAATGTTAGATGCTAAGATAAGCAAGCTATACAGCTACAAAATGGAATTCACGCTCCTCATGAACTGGTCTCAATAACGAAGGCCCTAGTTTGGCCTTCATACAATTGAATACAGGGAGTTTTTCTGCTTGGCTATGAATCTTCTGACTTGAGGAAGATACAGGAAAAATAAATAGCCACAGAAACATTTGGAAGCATTCATAATTGCTGCAGAATGAAAGGGCAAAGACAGTCATGACTTTGACTTTGCTAGTCCAGATAGCCTTCTTGCTTGAGAAATTCCTTTCCCCCTCACTCCTATAACTCCATCAGTGGAAAATCAGATCACTAGCTTCTGCATGAAGGTGATTAAAATCTCAAAACATGCCACAATGCACTTGGAAATTCAACAGCAGAAGGGAGAGCACAAAGAGTTGAAATGGCAAAGCAATTACCACATCCATCCCACCAGGACTGGGTGAATAATTTCTCATTAATAACTTCGTCAATGAAAGTCAGTGTGTTTAGTGTTCAGAAATAGTGTCCGAATAAACTCCAGCTTTCTGTGGTCCACATAATGCTTGAAAGTAGGCTCTGTAAAATTTTTTTGCAGACATTGTTCTGATCTTCTGCTAGTTCATGAGCATTTCTTCGTTACTTCCAGTATTCGTTTGTCATCTTTGTAAGATATATGCATAACATAGTTTCTGTTATATTAAGCAATCAGAAAATATCTGTCTGTTTTAATAACCACAATTAGGCATTATTACTATCTAGCATAATTATCTACTAATAGGTAATGTCTACCTACTAATCTACTAAATAACCTACTAACCTACTAAGACTTACTAGTAGGTATTAATCACATACCCAAAGCACTGCAGCATAGACACCTTAGGCTGTAGACACCAGGCCATGTTACTGTGAATACTGGGGCACTAACATAAATAAACTAACATTTCAGATAAATTATGGCTCCAGACTGATCATCTCCACTCTGTCCTGGCTTCTGAACCTTCTTTACTGGGAGAAGCAACAGACTTTTTGTCCAGTTTTCTTCCTGTCTCCCCTGAACAACAGTGGCAACTTCAGCATGAATGCAGGGGCTGTGCTTCTTTCACTCGTTTTGTCTGGCCCAGACATAATTTCATCATCACTGCTATTCTGTGAGAGAGAGAACAACAGCAGCTATGCTGGGTTGCACCAGGTTTCACGTCCTTGTAATCTCATCTGTCCATGAACTGCCAGCTTTCCTTCCCCACTAGTCTCCCCAGTATCATCCCAGCACCATCAACACCGATATCATACCAGTAGTTCCCCTTATTACCACACCATAGGGTCACACCCTTGTGTAAACCCTTGAATCTACTGCACTCTTCAGCCCCAATATCTTCAGCATCTTTCTGGTCTCCAAAGCCTTCAGCAGGTATTGCTTCAGGCAAGAGGACCCGGTGACATCTGTATCCTCCCTGCCCATCTTACCACGTCCCTTTCAACCAATGTAGTTTTAGTTAAATTCAAGGTCATCTACACACAGATCCCATCCTCGGGATTTTGCAGACACTGCAATAATGCGCTAACCTAAATATTTATGACCACACATTCCCAGCGACTATTCCACAACCACTCCACCCACTATCGTTCCAGCTCGCATATGATCCCACAACACCAGGCAGTCATCTCCACCCACCCTCTCACTCTGAAGGGCTTTGTGAAGAAAGAAAAGCATTGCCTCAGACTAATAAGGAAAGCATGATTAATATTTTCTCTATATTTAATCTAGTCAGCTCACTTGCTGGGTAACATAATTAATGAATATATAGATTCATATTCCTACAAGATTCTTTGTTCTGAGGGAAAAATAACCTCTATTGAGTGTAAGAAGTATGCAAATACCTTGCTTGTGGGTGCCTACCTATCACCTTACCTGTGAGGTGAGAAACATGAGAAGTTTCTCAAGAATTGTTCAGCTACAGGAAGCCTGGGAAATGCTGCTATTGGTATTTCCAGGCATACACTTGGCAATTGTACTTCTCCCAGTCCCAGTTAAAGGAATCTGAAGGCTAGATGCTTTCACAGAGGTGTAACTCACCTCCTTGGCTCAGAATCGCGACTGAAAATGCATGGTGGGGTCGCTTGTGGCTAAGTGGTTACTGGATGTGGTAGTAAAGTCTATTCCTATGCTTGGGTCACCTCAGCAGTAAGGCCAAGCTGAAAGAGAGACAAAGCTCTTGAGAGAGAAAAGAAAAAAACATGAGTTACACAGAAAAAGGAAAAAGAGGCAAGTTTGGATAAAAATCTGCCTCACTTACTTACGTGCTTATTATGGTCTCCCTCGTGAGTCTGTTTTGCTTTTGCTGCTTTGACACAACTGAATCAATCATTGACCTACTTGTAGAAAGAAAACAGTCAAAGAATAGAAACGGTGGAGGAAAATAGTTTTAACAAAAAAGTCTATCCTGATGAAAAGTTTCTTCGCAGGATTTATCCAACTCACAGCAAAGAAGTAAAATCTTACAACAATCCTCAGGGAATGTGTGATATATATTCCCCTACTGATGTCATCCACATCTTTTTCCTCCTTTTTCTTTTGGCAGCCACACTTTCTTCACCTTAAAAAGAAGTTCATGAAATTAAATGCCTCTATGGAAAGTCCACATCTGGGTCACAGTTTAAAGGCTGTCTTTTTTGTGCTGTTAAGATGATACCTTGTCAGCCGTAGGAATGAGCAGATACATGTGCAAACAACCAGGCACATTCAGGCAAGACATACCTGTCAGCCACTGAGTCTTTGCAGTTATTTATTTGAATTTAGGGTTCACTCCTGCTTTCTGTGCAGATTTCAAAGGAAATTGCAAACATACATATTCATCAACCTCTGTTAATGGAGGGACAGAATCAGGAATTAAATAAAAAATGAAGTTTATTCAAAATTAAAAAAAAATGGAGCAGTCTAATAAATACAGTGGGTTTTATAAACTATATAATGTTCCGTGAACTTTGCACACTCACTGTGGGGTTTTTATTTTGTTATTCCTTAGAGGCACGCATTTGATCCCAAGCACACTTACTTTGGAGTAAAATGTACCAATATTTAGATCAACTTTATTTCCCATTCAGACAAATAAAAAATTAACTGTATGACTGTGTTAGCTGTAGATTGTCCCTGGGGGCTATAATATTCATGTCTGAAGTTCATTTGTTTGAGTAAGGAATATATATTTCAGGTCCCTCCAAAGGGTACTTACGCTATAGTTGATCAGGTTCAAAGGACAAGAAGGGAACCGCACTGTATCATTTACTATTGAGCACTCCTTGAAGTGCTGTGGTCTTCAGTTATGGTAATCACCATCTGTCTGACCTACTCATGTGGGCTGATTAACTGTAAGATCTAAACATCTCACAATTTCAGATTTATTCATCCTTACCTAATAGGGCATTATTTTCCTGTTCTTACAGTAGAGAAACTGAAGCATTTGAGGAAAAAAAAAAATTACTTTTAATATGAGAGTGGAAACTGTTGCATTGTTGTCCAGATCAAGAGGAATATATAAGTGCCCAACTGCCTTTTATTTCAATGGGAAGTAAGATACTGAATTGAACTAAGATCAGTTTACAGCAATATTCACTTCGTATTAACGGATATGACTTACAGGAATAAAACTTTTCTTAATAAAACTCCACATAATTAAGTATGAGCAATATCTTATAATTAATTAGGTGTAAATTGTGTGTTTGGTATATGTAAAGCTTAGATGAAGGGAGGCAGACAAAGGTTAAAAGTATAGCCCGGGCCCCACCAAAGAAAGGCGAGTGCAGTTTACCTATCAGCATTCTGTCTCTTCCTCTTTCCTGGATGGTGAAAGGTTTGCTTTACAGACAGGGCCAAGAAATGAAAACAGAGTATATAACTTGCATTTGTAAATGTAAGCTCTGACTCTCCATACATCACTGAACATCCAGCAGTTCAAACACTCCCTTTAGCTTACACATCATGTTTCAACGTCGTTCTCATTTACTTGCATTGTAGGCTCGTGTGCGCTCAGTATACACAACAAAGAGCGAGTCAGTGCGCTCTCCTTGTCTCCACAGCCTTTGCACACTTGTGTATTTGTGTAAATACAAAAGCACACAATTTTCACGTAGGTGTAGCCAGCTGGAATGATTATCAGTGAATATTAGTGCATCTCTCCTACTCCCCTTGTACCTTCAGATATGACAATTACCATTGCAGTCTTTAGTTTCATATTACCTTTCATCCTGAGAGATCATTCTGTGTGTACACAAAGGAACTTAAATACAGCCACTTCAAAGTGCAAAGGAAGCATTAAGTTGTAGAAAGGGCAGTTGGGGAGATAGCCTTCAGATTCTGACCCACCAAATTTGCATCTTTCGTGCCTACACAGAGAAAAAGAGTTTCGTTTTTGAAGCTTACTCTTGCAGAAGTACCATGTGTGGAGGATTGTATGGGTTGCTTAAGCAACACAGTAGTGAAGCCTGGTTTCCTCAGATGTGTGTTTCTGGCATCCAGGAAAGTAAACCCAGACCAAAGCTTTCCATAGGCTGCAGGAGTCACAGCATTTTTGTGTTGTGTATCTAGCATCTAGCAATTCATGACACTGTGCTGCAGGTTATCAGGGGCTCTAAGAGGGTTTCTGCCTGGTTTTCTGAATTTCATATTTTGAGTCCCCCCCCAACCTACTTGTGAAATTGGTTGAAAATTTGCTTGAAACTGATTCAGAATTTGCAAGGAGGACTGGATAGGCAAACTGACACTTGCAGCATAGACATGGACTGCACAAGTTTTAGGAAAACAGTTTCAAAATACATATAAATTGTATGTCGCATGCTCTGTGACCTGCCTACTCATAACGACCCGAGAGAGGAAGCACTGGCTAAGGCGACAGACGAACCCTCTATGTCACAGTTGTCTTCAGGGTGGATCTGCATTTTCTCATACCCCGTCACGTGTTCTAGCCCTGTGTCTTGGCATAAAGTGGACTCTATGCTAATGCTCCCAAATGTAGTGTTAAGGCATATCAGTGGAGGTCTGTTCATTCTTCTCCTATTTTGTCTTAAGCGTTTGGACAGGTAGCTCAATAGTTTCCTTTCTGCTTTCATTTGGCAGTACTCTTCCCCGCTACATCCACAGAGGGTGAAAAGAGTTTAATTCAATTACATAAAGAATCTGTAAAGAATTTATAGTGCTGTAAGTTTCTTCAGAGAAATCTTTGAAATGTCACGTACCTTTGTTATTGCAGTTCTATTCCTTTTGGAAGTGTATACGTAAGGAATCAGAAGACTACTAGATAGTGTGGTGTAAAGTAGGAAAGAGCATTGAAAGCCGAGCACAATACAAAATTGTAGAGTGATGACTAATTTCCATTTACTTCACTGGGTTTTGGATGCAGAATAAGGAACTGGATTCATCTCTTTTCCAATAAATAGTAAAATTGCCACTCGGTGGCAATGGGCACACAAGGAGTGCTCCATCACCATAATTCTTTTTATCTTACTAAAAAAACAGTTATCTCCAAACAATTTCATAAACAATGTAGATACACATCTATATGAAAACATGTGACAGATGTAACCAGAGTCACACTTCAGTGTTCAAGTTTTCTTAATTAAAAACTTCTTTATACCCACAGTGTATTATATAGAGCATCCATGTTATCTGATTATTTTAAAAAGGATGCACATGCAATGTTACATTTTGGCACTGCATAAACCTTCATACACTCATAATGAAAAGAAGCAAACATTATTTATCTTTAAAATCCAGACACTAAACTTGAATTTCCTCCTGGAAATTTTAATTAGCAATTTGAAAAATGCTAAGGCAAAATATCTGCTCCCAGTTGTCTGTTTAGGTTAAATTAAATTATTTCTGAAAGTAATATAATTAAAATCCTTTTAGTTCTTAATCAATATTTTATTTACATTTATTTTCCCTGTAGTACTCGATTAGTTCTTTTGAAAAGGGTGGGGTAGCTTAGTTCCTGTTTATTATGTACTCAGATGTATCTGCGCTTTCACTAATAGAAAAAGCTCTTGCAGTACAGAAACACTGTAGAAATCATAATGTGTTATGTTTTTTCAGGTGGGCAATTGGAATTCTACCATGTCTCAACAGGAACTACATTAATAAGTTTTAAGCTGATCTAAGTTCCTACATGAAAACATCCTTCACCACAGGTCACATAAATTATATATTACACAAAGGGCCTGATTCACCTAGTTCCACTTAAGCTTCTGCAAAATGAAGTGAATAGGGAAAGTAAAAATTATCTTTCTTATTTATTTACTCTTTACATTCCAACAGACCCAAAGTAAAGACCTAAACCTGGACTGAGCCAAGCCCTATACGTACTAGAGCTCCACTGATAATAAGGCCTCCACATAATTGTCCCCTAACAAACATACTTAATGATTAATCACATGATACAGAATATTATATTCCTAATATATAAAGAAGCTGTTGGCATAGAAACCATATAAGCAATGATTAAAGAAGCAAACTTTCTCTTTTACTTATGTTAGATTTCTGAAGATTTTGGTTGTTCTCTTCTCTGTTTTCATCCTGACATCACTTAAATCAACCTTAGACTGTGTTCTGCAAAATGTTGTGAACACTACCTCCAGTTAGATGTAAATTGGAAGAGTACATGATTAGTTTGGACGGAAGGAGGGACGGAGGGATCTATTATATATTACAATGTACTTCAGAAAGATTTTTCAACCGTACTAGCTAGTCATTATTTCTCTATGAAGTTAGATTCTGTAGAGTTCTCGGGGGCTATCGGTGTGTTGTCTTGGAGACAGCAGATGTGGTGTCAGTGACGGAGATCTCTAACCCTCTCTATGCACCTTTTTAACCCAGCACATGAGATTCCCAGTGCCACAAGAGTTTGGCAGATGACTGCAGGCAAAGAGGCAGCTCTCCATAGCTGATGTGAGGAGTTGTGCCCAGCAAGTGTGGTCTTCGAGCAGGAGGAAGGCAGTGGCTTCCCAGCAGGGTGAGTTGAAGGCATCAGAAGCAGGGGACAGTTGGGCAAGGTGCCTCAGGTTTTATGCACAGTGCTTAAGACTTGCCAGGTCTGTTAAGATCTATGTACTGGTAGACACATTGTGTTTACATCTGAGGTTTGCTATATTTATGTATACTGTGTGTGTATGCCTAAGCAATGAAAATTAGTCAGTCCAGTGTTTCACCAAAACTGAAACCCAAACAGAAATTTTGCAATGCAAAACAAATCCTTTACATTTATTTTAAATTGTTTTCTTTGCTTTTTTTTCTCTCCTGAGCTGGAACTGAAGTACAAACATCAACATGTTAACTAAAGAAAATGTTCTTCTGAGATCTTTGCACCTATTTCGTGTAACCCGAGCCTATTTTGCATAGAGAGTAATTCATCTATTTCAGATAAACATCCAAGCTGAAACTGTCAACCCTATGTGCTTATAATTGAGCCAATATTTAGCAATGATATAAAAGTAACTAATTTTTTTTTCAATATTTATAAAGGTGTACATGTACTGTTAAAAATTACGACAAGAACAAGCACTCTAGCACCTGTTTTATATATTTTCTTTACCCACTTATCAGATACAGGTTTCCATAGCTTAAGGTGACTTTCTATACTAACTTTGGACCTCAAACTTTAGGTTACTGTTTGAAAAAGTTCTAAAAATAACATGTATGTTTAAGCTTTGTACTAAGGGATCAAGGTTTTGGGGCAATCAAATGATCAATGATCCAGGTTTTGGGGCAGAGTGTACACTCAGCAAGTGTGCTGAGGACGCAAAACCGGGAGGCATGGCTGATACACCAGAAGGTCATGCTGCCATCCAGAGAGACCTGAAGAAGCTGAAGAAACAGGCTGACATCTGGAACCTCATGAAGTTCAACAAGGGATAGTGCACCTGGGGGGGAACATCCCCAAGCACCAGTATATGAGGAGGGACACCTGATTGGAAAGCAAATTTGCAGAAAAGGACCCAGGGGTCCTGGTGAACAGCAAGTTGACCATGAGACAGCAATTTGACCTTGCAGTAAAGGATAGTGGTATCCTGGGCTGCATTAAGAGGAGCATTTTCAGCAGGTTGAGGGAGGTGATCCTTCCCCTCTACTCAGCACCAGTGAGGCCTTATGTGGAGTACTGTGTCCAGTAGAAGAGAGATATGGACATACTGGTGAGAGGGGCCACAAAGATGATTAAGGGACTGGAGCATCTCTGCTGTGAGGAAAGGCTGAGGGAGCTGGGACCGTTTAGCCTAGAGAAGAAAAGGGTTGGGAGGATCTTATCAAAGCATACAAGTATCTGAAGGGAGGGTGTAAAGAAGATGGTGCCCAGTGATAGGATGAGAAGCAATGGGCAAAAACTGAAACACAGGAGGTTCCAGCTGGAACCTCTCTTCTACTATGAGGGTGACCGAGGGTGACTGGCACAGGTTGCCCATTAGAGGCCATGGAGTCTCCATCCGTGGAGATATTCAAAAGCCATCTGGACATAGTCCTGGGCCGCTGGCTATTGGTGACCCTGCTTGAGCAGGGTGGTTGGACAAGATGACCTCTAGGGGTCCCTTCCAACCTTAACCTTTCTGTCATTCAGTGATTCTTCAGAGGAGCAGCTTTGTAATGATGGCCTGATCTTCCCAAACTAAATGTGATAACTTTTACTCAGCAGCCTCTTGTATGAACCCTGACGGCAGCATGGGTGCTCAAAGTCGGTCTCCAGAACAGTATAAAGCTACACTATGTATATACCGGAGTGCTTGCCTCAACAACTCCATAGCACAGTTACACTGGCAGGTATTTTCTTGTCTAAATAAAGGGCTCTTCAGATATTCTGTACCAGAATTGTGTAAAAATCAGACACCTTTTCAGCTCTCCTCCTGACTGTGTCACCTCTCTGTCCAGTCTTTTCCACACTAACGTGTTCTAGATTCTCATCACTAGTGGACACTAACTCCTTCTGTTTCCCCCAGTGAGGTAGAAGGTCTGAGTAGAGGAGGCCTGTTTACATGTGCTTGTAGAGTCCTCTACCAGAGCTTTCCTGGACTGTTCTGTCAAGAAAGAATTTCAACTACCCAAGCTAATATGCACTTTCCTGGTGATGGGCTGCTTCCTGGCTGGGTGGACATGAACCACAGTGGTTCTTTTCACTCAGTCCCCTGCACTAGCTGCTTTCATTTGTACACTTCTAACTCATCCTGAGATCCTTTCTAGTAGCAACAAAATGGAATAATCCCAATATGAACCTTTTTGAGATCAGGTTTTCTTTCAAGTAGGAAGCAAACAATAGATTAGCTAAGTCTAACTAAATTTTGCAGTGAATTAGTTAAAATGCATTGGACTTCTCTGTGGATAAACCATTTTATTCATATTTTAAGCAAGCATAAGTAGTAATGTTGCTTTAGGAGCAAAGGAAGTTAAATCAACTTAAAGCAGCTTTAATTCTAGATAAGTCATAGAGCTGCACACAGTTTAAGGTAACCAATTTTAAAACTATTTTTTCAGTTATTGAGCAACAGCTCTTCGAGCGTCCCCGTGTGAATAAATTTTCAGTAGCCTATTTATTTGCCTTCTATTTCTCATACTGCTTTTCTTACCGTGTACCTGAGAAGTCTGATTTTGAACAGGCAATATTTCTGGTGGCTGTTTGGAAGGACTGTCTGCCTTTTGGAAGTCTTTCCAGACAAAGGGTAGTAGTTATCAGTGGTCTTCTCTGCTAGTCAAATTAAAAGTTCTCTTATTTGGCTTCGACAATATTCTAACAGCACTGCCCTTGAGAAAACAAGAGAATTGCAGTCCCTTAGAAAGTGGCATTTATTATCCTTATATGTAAGATTTTTTGGCACAGTGAGTAGTTTTAGAAACGGACATTTTAAAAGATATCTAAGAAATAAGAAATGTGCTTGGCAAGTTTGAAAAAAAAAGCTCTACATAGGAAGTGATTCTCTGATAGCGTATGCTACATAGATAAACTGTATTGCTGTATAGCTTTCAAAATTCAATTGTACTTCACAGGGTACTAGTTTCAAAAGCATGGAAGGCAAAGACATACACTGAGTTTGGAGTAAAAAGTTCCCACCAGCTCCTTCCATCTTATTTCTATGCATTTTCCATAGCACCATGATGTGTCATCCCAGTCACGTAGGAGAGAAATATCAACCAAAGTCTGTAAGTCTTCAGATAGATAGAGAGACAGGATCTGACAGATGGAATAAATGTGTGGGCACACACGCACACACACACACAAAACAGAGAGAAACTATAGAAGAAATTACATATGAATACACTGGTACCTCTCTGGGAAACTTCTATTATTTCTTCACGTGGCCTGACTAAGATTCAGAGGACTTGACTACTTTTACATGAGATAGCAGAAAAATCAGATAAAGTACAAAAACCTAAAAAAATCCAATTTTAATTTCATTTATATATATTTTGCCATGAATACAGTATAATTATATTCAGTAAAACTGTCCCTGATTACAATAATGTTAGAGGATTAGGAACAATGACCCCTAAAGCCTTGTATTAAACTATTTTAAGCCCTCATGTGTTACTTAAAAGCTAATATTACTATCAACAGAAAATTAATTCCTTTGATAAATAATGGTGTTATGGTTTCAAATAAAAAGTGTGTTGGGACTTGGATAGCAATTTAATTTGCCCGTCACCCTAATGCATTATTCTAAGTTAATTAAAATGCTTTCAATTGTTTTGCTAATGCTTTTCATTTACGTTCTGACCATTTCCTGATGTTTCAATTAGTTTTGTTCTCAGACGTGCTATAATGATCATCAACTTAAGATCAAGGGTTACTAAAATTTATGACGCTGTTACTCAACCAACCCTTGAGCCCTGTTTGACTTCATAATATTTCAGACGACTTCATGTGTGTAAACACATAGCTAATTCAGCCACTGTTACATATGTACTTAATGAATGTAATGACACTTATGGAACTAGTCAGATTTTTTTTTCAATTAAATATTTTCTGTTCCAACTGACATTATGCCAAAACTGGAACATTTTGGAAACAAATACTGACTTTGATGACATTTTGACAGGATTATTTCTAAACTCTAGAATCGACTTCCTGGAAAATGAGCATAAAATACCAAAACCTGAGTTTCTTGAGCCAAACACATTTTGCCAAACTCCCATTTTTGCCAAAAACTTTTGCACGCTTGGCTTTCATTCCAGAGTGACACAAAAAGATTTTCAAAGCCAGAGAAAAATGCTTAATATGGGAGGCTTCCCCACTTAGCTCACGCTCTTTGTTGGAATTGCCATCGTTGGTCTGTAGAAGTCCCTCTGGCTTTGTAATCTGCTTATAATTTATTCCTCTTCAGTTGTGCTATGGTTAATTTGAAAACCCTGTAAAAATTGTGTTGGAACTTGAGTATAGGAAGTGCCACCTAAACATGAGGAGGAACTTCTTTACCTTGAGGGTGGTAGAGCACTGGAACAGGCTGCCCAGGGAGGTGGTGGAGTCTCCATCTCTGGAGACATTCAAAACCCGCCTGGACGCGTTCCTGTGCAACCTGCTCTAAGGTGTCCCTGCTCTAACAGGGGGGGTGGACTAGATGATCTCCAGAGGTCCCTTCCGATTCTATGAAATGGAAGGAAGAAACTATTTGGTGGAGCAGTGTTCCAAATTGCTGCAAACTTTCTCCACAGACTGGATGGCACTGAATTTTGTTGCCCTTAGGATGAAGGTGAAGGAACTAGTCTCCTGACAGAGGAAAAGAAGAG
The DNA here is from genome assembly GCF_965231255.1 of Vanellus vanellus. Lineage (NCBI taxonomy): Eukaryota > Metazoa > Chordata > Aves > Charadriiformes > Charadriidae > Vanellus > Vanellus vanellus. The sequence goes on along the minus strand of NC_138913.1, from coordinate 21,859,076 downwards.
ATAACCCAGGATGGGAGCCTGGAGAGAGTCTGCAAGGCTGGACTGTCTATCCTCCTGATGAGGATGAACAACTGTTACTTTCAGTGGGAATTAGACAGTAAGTGCTTTTGAATATTCAGTCAAACACATTCTTTCATCTTAAAATGCCAAAATATTTAATAAATCTCAATCTAGTAGACAGAAACAGACATACAGCAGAAAGAAAGAATTAAGATGTCTTAAGATAAAGACAGGAAGCCTGAACATGATTTGATAAAACAAGGGTAATTGATGGTTCAGAGGGGTCAGGATGATCAAGTCAAAATTGCTGAGGGACATTAAAGTACAAGTTTATTTAAACAATTTGGAGGGAGGGCTTTGAAATTTAGGGAAACCAGAGATGGGGATCTTACAGCAATGAAGGAGACAATGGAGATATGACAGTGTATGACAGATGTGAGCATAGGTGTCTCAACAGAAAAAGAACGTATTATGGACAGCCTGGAGAAACAACATGGATGTGTAAGAGAAAAAACAGTCAAAGATAATTCCTAGCTCATAACCATGGAAATAAAAATAAGCTGGAAAACAGGATACAATAACCTGCATACTTGAATTTCTGCAGTCAATTTGCTCTTGGTTGCGCACTAGAGGAAGGACTGTGAAGACTCTAATTATTTTCTGACTTACTTGCACATCCAGGTGAGAGCTAAAATGGGCAAATTTTTCTTCAAATGCAGTTTGCTTTGTACATGTATGCACATAAGTAAGAGCTAGCCAGGTGCCCTCTCACTCAATAACTAAATTCAACACTCTCCTGGTACCAATTAGTATTCTGTGTTCCGTTCAAATACCAACAAACAATGTTCGGATTTTCTGAAATGGAAAGCAGCACGATGTCTCAGAATAAACATAGTATCCCATGACTTACCAAGACATATATGCTTATCACAATACTGCCAAAGTACGGAAAAATTGCAAAAGGTTTAGGTAATTTCAAATTACTTATGAGGCAAACACCCAGTCTCAGAGATCTAAAAACTGAGCTGTTTAAAAAGAATTATCTTCCAAACATAATTTTCATTTCAGCAAGCTGTACCAGTAGAATGCCAATCTGAGATCTAATCTAGTGGTAGACTTTGGCCTAATGCAGTAACTGTAGCTCATATGTTTAAAATTATTTTGTCTAGTTATTCTAGTTAACTGTGCTAACAGCATAGGAGGATAAACCCGTGATATTTTAAAGACTGCAGATAGCTATTTGACTCTGTAATTGTCACTGTGTCTAAACTGACATGAAAAATGGATTCTACATTTAACCAATGAATGATTTCACATGCATTCTACCAAACTCCCTACCACCCCCCTGCCTTGAAGTAAATTGGACATCAAATTCTGGCACAAAATGTTAAAAGTTTCTTGGTTTTTCAGTGAATTCTCTCAGACCTAAGAAGGTATCATCTTTTCATATCGCTCAGGTATTTCATGCTACTTGTCTAATTTACCAAATGTTAGCTCAATCTCCTTTTTAAATAGCTGAACAATAAGCTGCAATATCTTATAGACTCTTACAAGAAAAATGACTAGCAGCAAGGTTAGATCAATCTGTACTATAATTCAGACGTGATGAGCCTATGTGTATATATGCACATATTTCATGGCTAGAAAAAACCCCAATAATGCCAATAATGTAATCTTCTTATTACAGTTTCAGTTCCTGGCCTGGTCTGTTTACAGCAGAAGTCAGCCCAAACCACAACACAGTGTCTCAGCGCTAAAACACAAGGAGATCTAGTACCTCATATAAAGAATATACAAAATGCCATAGTATCAGTCTCCCTTCTTCCCTCATATACATCTTCTGCTACTGTAAAATTGTCATCCTATACAGTTTTAGAAAGAGTTAATTATTATTGTTCCTTTAGCTATCTCTTTCTTGATTCCTTTTTTTAATCTTACCCAAAAAAGAAATTCTCTTTAGAGATTATTTCAAATAAATAATCCAGTCTCAGACCACTTAGGTTTTCATTTAAAAGGAAGTCGAAATAAATTATTTTGGTTCTTCACAATATCTATTGATCTACTGGACAGGTTTACAATACAATACAATTTCATTTATAGGGTATCTCATAATACTGACATCAACAAAATTACTTACAGTGAATTTTAAACACATTATCATAACATATCCATTGACTACATTAGAAAAATATCTTTGCTTTATTTATTTTTTTAGAAATTCTTAACAAAGAAGCATGTTGTTTATCCTGAAGAAGGGAATTCTAAATGGCAGGATAACAATGAGACAACACCTTTTCATCAATAAATATCTGGAGGCAGCAGTTAACAAGTACGCTCAGCTTGCTGAGGGTTATGGTACAAAATGCTCACAGTAAGCATCATTCTCTATTGCCCTACAGCTTGGGAAGACATTTTCACCATAATTTGGTTGTTGTAAAATAATGATAACTGATTTGGTAAAACTCTGGTTATTTCTACTGAGAGCAACGACGCCAGATTCTGCAGCTGGGATGGTGTAATCCCAGATGTAGTTATAGACTGGGGGACAAGAGGCTGGAGTGCAGCCCTGTAGAAAGGGATGTGGAGGTTTTGGTTGATGGCAAGCTCGATGTGAGTCATCACTGTGCCCTGTTGCCCAAAACAGTGAACTGTATCCTGAGCATTAAGCACTGTATATCCAACCAGTCAAAAGAAATTATTATCCTACTATACTCAGCATTAGTGCAGCTTCATCTCGAGTACTGTATGCAGTTTTGGGCTCTACAATATAGGAAGGATATAAAAATATTAGGATGTGTCCAAAGGAGGGCAACAGAGGTGGGGAAATGACAAGTGGTCGTGACTTAGGAGGAGTGGCTGAGGATACAAGATTTGTTTAGCCTAGAGAAGAGGAGACTGAGGCGGTACCTCATTTGCTGCCTGCAACTTCCTCATGAGCAGAGAGGGAGATGCTGATAGATGGTTTAATTTTTAAGTTGCCCTGTGTGGATTCAGAAGTTGGATTTGATGACCCTTGTGGGTCCCTTCCAACTCAGAATATTCTGATTCTATGATTATGCAAGTACAAGGTAGCAGAGAGTGATGTCTTAATATCATAGAGCAGAGCAATAGTAGGTCTTAGGTATAGTTAAAGAATTCTAAAATAAACTGTAACTGGGAAATAAGACAACTTTTTTTAAAGAATTAAGAGTACTCCATATACTGAGACTGATGTGAAGTACCCAAGCTGCTACATTTAAACAATGAACACCACACACTGCAAAACAGCAGCAAAAGCAGCAGGAAAGCAAGCAAAAACATCATCATAATAACAACAGTGTCTGATCTTGATTAATGTGTGTAAATTCTCAAAGTCACATCTTTCAAATGGGTAAAAGTCCATCAATGGCCGTAATACACTTTTTCCCCCACTACAGGGCTAGAAGTCTAAAATGAGCCTAACATGTTTGTTATCTACCAATGGTATCGAGTACTCTCTATTTCCAAAACAAAAGTGAATAAAAATCCATCTTTTTATACCAATTTCTGTATACAAGACTTCCACAGGATAATACCAGCAGACTGCCTGGTAGATTCCACAGAGCAGCCATGACAGAAATAGAAAGAGGTTCAGGGAAAGTATAGAGATGAGCAAAAACATCTCTAAAATTTGCAGATCAGTAAGATTATGAAGATTTGTCTTCCTCCATTAGGTTTTCCATGTTAGACACAGCATGAAAAAAGCTAATATAAAAAAGCAAAGCAATTAATTTTCTAGGAGTAAATACCGTAGAGGGAAAAGTTGAGTTTAGTAATACTAAAACTCTATCCATGGTTGTTTCAGTCCCTCTGGTTATCATGGTCATCCATTATGGCTTAATCCATGTATTAGTGAAGTTGGAAGACTTCTTCTCCTTGAGTTCAATCTGCCGCAGGCTTCTAGACCCTACTTTTTGTAATAGGAAACACTGAAAAAGTAAATTGAGGTTCCTGGAAAGACCTACTGGTATTTCAGGGCTGATCAAGGTAAATTCGTATTTTCTATTTGCTGAAATCATTAGGCGATCCATTAGATTAGACTTTAATCCATAAAGATTAGACTGTAGAGTGAGCCAACTAAAATTGTTTGTGTAATATTTAGCATCCACATTCAGTTCTCCATCCTTTGGGCTTACTTTGACACCAATATCCGCTGAGATATTGGCTCCCTGCCTGTGAGCCCTGCTTTAACTTCTTGATTTTGTATGAAGTTAACAAATTAACACATCAGCTAGTACGCAATAAGAAACCTAGGACAACCACACTTCCCCTGGCCTTGGTCATTATTTGAGATTTTCAAAGTTGGAAAATTGCCAAGCTTTTTAATCAATCGTTTGGAGTGACAAATTTAGCCTCATGATGCTCATGGTAATTCTTTGTCTATCAGCCTCCAGACTGGAGGATTCCTACTGACAAATGCAGACATTCCTGTTAAACTGTTAATAAGGTCAAGAAACAAAAGCAAGAATATGTACGCCTACATCTGATACAGAGGCTCCTAATTCAAAACGTTTGCATTAAACATAAAATAAACCAAAGAAAGACACCAATCCATTGGTGATAAGATAGCGGCTGAGTAATTTCAAAGCAACACGGCCAATCTTGATAACAGGAACAGTCAATGCAATTACATTCCAAATAATCAATGGTTTTTGCCATCAAATCCACAAAAGGCAGAGAGTTAACTTACTGTAAGAGCACCGCAAATGTGAATGCAAACGGAGTAAAGTTTTTAGTAATTTTAATGAAAGAGTGTTTTGTAGTTCATTCCATACTCACTCTGGTACAAGAATGTACTGAACTTCCTCTGTTCCTCCTGGGACAACCCAGGGTATCTCTAGGGCTGCTTTTGCTTGCCCCTTCTCTTGTCATAGATTCTCCATGACTTATGACAGTGAGAAACTTAGAAGTAAGTCAGTGCAAGCTCTGTAATAGCCCTATTCAACCACTGTTCCAGCCTGTTCAGCTTTGCACAATGAAAGTAAACCCCAGGTTGGCTGGGGACAACTCTTACTGCATTCAGTAATTCCTGTCATCAATAAGAGGGTCCCCCCTTTTGGAGAGGCACAGTCAAAATGGCAGGAGCAAACCTGTAATGTCACATCCATGAATTTGATCATCTCTTTCTCTCCAGCCCCGTCCCTGCATTACATATCAATAGAATATCTGTAATAAACATTCATATATGACCAGATCATCAACAATGTGAATTTGATTCAGTAAAGATATTCTGAACGGTGAATCTCTTTCTGTATGTTTCAGTATTTCTCTCATTGAACTATGCTGTAGTGATTTTTTTTTTTTAAAGATTGCAACTTCTCATTTTTCAAGCTTTAATTCTAAAGTCATTGGATTCTGTGCAAGGGAGAGAGAAAACTTTTAACTGCTGCTCTGTATGTGCTAGCTGGTGTTTCTATCTATACATCAAGAGTCTGCTGATTTCTGGAGATATAAATTACTCTTCAGGATGATAATTTTCCCAGACTACAGTTAAGGCTTCTTGTTAGAATTTTACCAAAAGAGGATAACTCTATTTGTTCAGCCCAGGGAGCACCAAAAAATAAAAGCATGATGAATTTTCACATTTTTTGATGTCTTAACTATCACCATAATTTTCCTCTTTTCTGTTGTTATTACTCTATAACCATTAGGAAAGCTATCAGTCACAGATAGAGTAAAATAAATATCAGCTTTCAAAAGGCAAAAATTCAATATAGGCCGTTTAAGAACTAAATGGCATTGAGTAGTGTCTTTTCCACCCTTTTTGCGGTGGAATAAATGACCACAGAAGTTACAAGCATTTGAGAAAGTAGCACTCTACTCTGTAATTAAAAATGATGGATAAAATAAGAATAGAACTGCAAAGCTGTCATTTTCAGATATTAAAAAGACAAGCATTTTTCTAGGCTAACTGGGAAAATCATTTGCTCATCTACTTATTCTGCTTAGATGTCAAAAAAATAAAAGCTTTATAGCATTTATGATTTTAATGATTCAGGAGAAATAGCAAACTTAGGCCTAATCTTCCTCTCACTGAACATGATGAGAATTTTTTGTCTTTAAATTCAAAGTCGGTAGACTTAGACCCTTGATTTTAAAGAAAAGTAATATCGGAAAAGATGATAATATAAATATAGCATAATGTGCTACAGGTCCGATGATGGAATAAAACCGTAAGTTAAAGTAACACTTGTTAGTAAATTCGGACAAATTTGCTTATTTTGATCTTGTTCTTTCTTCTAGTTTATGAACTTTCTGAACAGTTACATATCTGTGAGACAGACATTCAAACTCCAGGAATGAACCACTCAAGGCTCTCCTTAAAATAAGGGGCAGGCTGAACTTTCCATTTCCCCTTTAAGCCCCTGTTAGGCTTACAGTTGCCCAGGCTCAAAGGAAGAAAATTCCCTTGAGGCTGTGACCTTTGCATTGGGCTAGGACAGTTTTGGGTTTTTTCTTGAAAGTAGGATAATTTCCTATTTGTACACAAATGCTTCATATGTAGGGTCACTGCTACAAATATGTAGCAGCAAAAACCCACAATTCCAAAGTTCATGGGTTTTGAGAAGAATTGGTCAGTGAGAGCTCACCTGCTAGAGTACGTTAAATGAACTGCTTGTCTGTTAAAAGGCTGCGTACTAGTATGACAGTTAAAGAAAGATCATAAAAGGCAGAAGTTCGGGGCTGGGTTCTCATCTCCCGGAAGCACCGGGGTTACACTGGAGTGAATAGGTCAAAGTAGTTTTCTACATGCAAAGGCTTGTCCATCCCCAGGCATTAAAATGTGTCCCAGGGCTTGGTCTACCAAAGCCTTTTGGCAGTTCTCCCAGCACAGGACAGACTGTGCAATGCTCTGCAGAACTTATTAAGTGCAAGAAAAGCCACGGACTGCCACACAATATTAATTTGATTAATGTTCACATCATTAAGAGTAGCCAGTGCACTACTGTGAAAAAGGCAATAGTTTCTTTCCTAGAAGGATTCTGTGCTGTAGTAATAGCAGCTGTTGCACTGCTCTGTTTGCCCTTACTGCTTGGTTGTCTCGGACCTCATCTCTGACGTGTGTGTTGAACTGCATGCCACTGAATATGGCCCTGTCACTGTGCACTTCCAAATTCCTGAGATAAAGTAATGATATTAAAAACTATTGTCCTTATCTAAATACTTCTCCTCTGTTTTTTCCTGTAAGGGACATTAAATAGTATCTGTGTCAGTAGTAAACAAAAAAAAGCTAGGACCCATCTGTAATCCAAACGTTATTGTCTCAAATTGTGAATTATGATTCCACCAGCCATGATGCTATGAAACCACATGTAGCCACTGCCACTGCATCACCATAGCTCTGCAGTAGCATCTTCCTCAGCCAGATTAATTTTATACTGTATTTCAGGCTGTTTTCCCCAAGAGCAAACCTGTTTCTACCTGCCCTTTAATCACTTCTTGTTCGTATCAATCTGTGTCAAAGAACATTACAACAATAATATATAACCCTAGGGAACACTGATATTATATAAACTGCAGTATAATACTTAACATATTAAATTCAATTTTTCAATTAAGCTATTCTCTGTCTGTTTTACTTGGCTTTAAACTAAACAAACCTCCAGTGCCAAATGCAGCAGTTGGAACTGACCACCTACAGCACAAGATTAAGGAAATGAAAAAATGCTGTGTATTTGTTCTGAAGCTAAAATCTCCTTCTCTCCAGCAAAGGAACTTCATTGATTATAAACCACACTGCTTTAAATTAAATAAAATGGAAATATAATGAGCTATGGAGGAGTGAAGTATAGTTTATTTAAAACTTTTCAGTCACATAAACTCTAAGGGAGGTCACTCTTCTGCTAACAGAATTTTCCAGGCTTCTCTATAAAGGAAAAGTTTATCTGTAAACCTGGCAACTTTATTATAAAAGACAATACCTGTAGTTAAAAGGGAGAGAAGTTGATTTCAGTTCATCAGAGACCCTTTTCCTTCTACAATTTCACACTGTCTGTACATAACGTCTTCTTGACAGTGTCACATCTTTTGGGGCTCTATGGAGCAAAACTCTGGTTTGCCTCTGCAGTCAGACCTCCAGAGGCTTCAGTCTGACCAGGCATGCGGAAGACAGGAACCACATGTTTCAATGTCACCCAGACTCTGAACTTTGTCAACATGTCTTTAACTACTGTAGCATGAAGCAAGAACATAACTTCCTCCACTTGCCCAGACACAAAAGGTGACCTACACTGATGATATTATTCTAACTCAAGTGAGCGTGCCCAATGAGAAATCAACATCAACAGATAAGAGAAAAGGGACGACTTCCAGAGGTGGCCCTGCTACCTGTTTCTTACAAAAGAAAGTACATATTTATTTCTGAGACTTGCCAGCTCACATTATTTCTAATGCTTACCCAACCAGCTAAAACAAGCAAAAATTAAGCTGTAGATTAGTTTAGAAATCTAATAGAGAGTGATATAATGATCCTATCAGTCTTGGAGTCATTATGATGCTTTCTCAAGTGCAGGTACAGTTGGTTGAAAGATGTAATTGTTTAGTTAAAAAGATGTATATAAACCCAAGATCTAAAGTCAAAGAAAAGAATTTCATTATAGTTTGTGTGCGGGCAGACAGCAGTAATATCATGGGTACTTTTCTGTGAGGTCTCTCCCATCCCTTCTGATTTAAACCCAATATTTAATGTAACATTTAGTATGGATTTCAGTGCTGTCCTTTATGTCTACTGAAGGAGCATGACTGAAGACTCTCCACAGTGTTAAACTCCCATGTAGTGAAAATAATTTCTATTTTCCCATTTATTTTAAATCTGCTTGACTTGCATACTTTGTATTGCTACATACTTGTTTGAAATCCAAGAGGCCTGTTTAAGTTACAAGTCAGCTCAGAGAGGAACAGAACATAGGAAAAGAAAAACATAGTACACGTTCAGCACACACTAAGTACTAGGAATCAGCAGTTCACTTAAAAAATATATAAAATGAATGTCAGCCAGAATATTGGAATTTAACCCAAATTATAACAATTCTGAATAAGTACTTTTCAACCCAATTTAAATGTCTGTCTTCTTCACAGAGCTCCTACCTTCACTGTAGTTCATGAAGTAGTAGCATATTGGATAGCTACTGCTAAGCCTGCTCTTTGTTTCAGTGCACCGGGTTCCATGTGTGGTAGCTTGGAAGCTCAAAAGATGTCAGTGAATCCTGAATAATACATAAGATATCAACAGGAGTACGGGGAGGTCTGTAAAATTAGGGACAAGATGTTATAGTAAAAGGTCCATAAAGCACTAGCAGATCCTGATTTGCCATGTCCCTCCTCAAAGTAAGCAAGTAAAAAAGCTGTGTTCTCTCTTGAATGACTCTCATGAATGAAAGCATCAGGATCTGTAGCTCATTTCTGAGACAGTGAATAGCAACAGACCTTTTAAGAGGTCTCAGCAAGAGGCCACACTACATTGTAGAGAGTGATGTCAAGAAAAACAGAGAGAATGATGTAAAAATGAAAAAAGACCAAAAGTCTGAGAACAGGCATCACTAGAAAGGCCATGGAAGTGACTTATGTGTTAAGTCTTCTCAAGAGTCAGCCAAGTATTACTACTCTGCCTATTGTGGAAAGACTTTTTAATACCCTTCCCTATAATGATAGAGAAAATTAAACTCTAGTCATTTTATAGTTAACACGTTCCCAAACTGTTAGTTTTATTCACAGAGATGGTTCCTCACAATATATTTTACTAAGCTCCACTCTAGCAGATTGGTAATTGTGGCTTTGGTCCAACAAAGCATACATAAAAGTGGACTTGTGAGCAGTTGAATTGATTTTACCAAAGTATAGATATGTTTAAGATATTCATATGCTTAGTTCCTTTGCTGGACTATGGTTTAGGTGAACAACATCTCTTTATCACCCTATCATCAGCCTGTCCAGCAATGCAATGGAGCCAGCAAAAAGTTAATATGATTGTTAAGTCATTGGAAATAGGGCATGCACAAGTCTATGAAATGATCTTGTGGAAGCATTTGTCTGAAATTAGTTCTTACTTTTTCAAATTAGATCATTTTTCTGAATAAGAGGGCAGACTATTCCGTGCAAAAATGGTGAAATTAAATAAAATTGAACATAAAGAGTTATTAATCAAATTAATAGGTGGCATGAAATTGTAGCTTAAGAGCACATCTGAAAGGAAAAAGGCTGTTCAAAGATCAAACGTGAAAGTTTGCATGTTTCATTAATAACAGAAAAATATTATTCGTGTATTTTATTAGTCCTGAATAATATCCTCCTAATTAAAATTAGTGCCTGCTAGATTTCTTGAACAGCATTCTAGCAACTATAAAGAAAACAATCCACATTTCCTGTAAATACTTTGCTGCACATTAGAAATAATTATCAATTCATTTACTTAAATACCAGGCTTGTGTTACAACAGTCAATGAGGCTTGTGCTATACAACAAATTAGATTTTAAAAACCAAGCATGATCAGAATGCAGGGGCCTATACTGAGAAATTAGGAAACGGTGTTGAGCTCAGCAGGTAAAATTATTCCTAAGGATCTGGGCAGCTTTGGACCACTACCCTGGCTGGGCAGCAAGAGGCGGGTGCTGACAGAATGCTGTGGGACCTGGAACCATTTGAGTTGCCTAACCAGGCTTGACCCTCACCTCAGTGAAAGGAACAAGAAGGGAACAGTTGTAGAACCACCTGGGTGATTTAGGAGATAAGATCCCATTTCAGTGGTCCTTGGGTGTTTCAGTCTTAAGGAAATACCATGACACTTACATTAGAAAGGCCCAGATTTTTTGACACAAAGCAAAAGATGCATAAAAATTCAGGTAAGCATCTCAGGACTCTAAAATGCACCTCTGTGTGCACCCATGGTTATGGTCTTAAGTGACTTTAAGACATACATTATTTCATTTAAATTTTTCTCTCTTTTTGTCCCTTTGCGAACATGGTTCGGAGGCTGCTGAAATCAATGGAAAGCCTTTCTTTTTATCAGTGATTTTTAATATTATTTGTGAAAAACTGTCATGCAGTCATGCATCATCTCAGTTTGCAGACAGACAACTGAACACAAGCACTACAGACTTTACAGTCTGTACCTGAGTCAGAACACTATCTGAGATCTCATTTAAGACCTCCTCTAACCTGTCCTGCACTAAAAAAGGTTGGAATTAAGTTTATGCCTTCTCTTTGCAAAGACACCCCAAAGGCTTTGGGCCTTTTAGGCCATAAGTCCTGCACAGGAGTATTATCAATACGTCTTCAGGATTTTTAGATCAGTAAGTAAAGAAAGCAAAAGTTTATTGAGTCATTGGTTTTCCTCAGGTGATTAGATAGGGACTTTACCACACAATTTCCTCTATTTACATTAAGTTTGTTGTAACCATGATGCAAGGATAAAAGAGGAGCAGGGTGGAGAGTATCTTTCCTTAGACAAATAGAGGTGGAAAAGTACCTGGCAAATACCTATTCAAATCTGAAAAGGAGCAGCAAACCTCCAGCTAAATAAAGATTAGAAACTGTTGGTCTGAGTTTAACATAAGAAAGCTAAGCAGTTACACAATTTAATCATCTCTTCTCCTTCGTTCAGAATACTATCTTTTATATTAAAACTTTTGTCTTTGCAGCAAGGTTGAGAAAAAAAGTTAGTCAAGAAATGTGGGGAGCTAGTTAAATGCAAGTAGGGAATATTAAAATGTCCCATAAACTCAGTATCTCTACTTAATCTGCGGCACTATTCCCTCTGTCTCCATAAAAAGATGTATTTTTGTTTCCTAGGTTTTGTGCCAAACATATTTTGTAACTGTACCATGAGGACCATGAATAAGAATTTGGAGATTAACTTACTCTTTTATGAAAAATAATCTGTCATTCACAACTGAGTGGTTTCATTGTTGATTATCTGTCTGAGCTCATTTCCACGCATAGCAACTGTATAATATTGCTATCATTGCTGTCACTGGTACATCTAGTGGATTGGGTAGCTTTACTTTGTTTTGGGATGCCCGTGTGCCGAATCCATGTAGTGTGAAGATACTGCTGGAATAGACAGGTACTGTTATGATTGTGAACACAAATTGGTTGTACTCTAACAGAATTAGACTCCATTCTGGTTTCTTGGCCCACAGTGGTTTGCTTCTAATTATTTGCAAGGTAGAAGGACAAGGCAAAAAAGTGTTTGAAAGCTAGGGGAAACCTGAAGAAAGCAGGTTCTAGGAAAGAAGGTTCAATGGTGCACTATTTGAATGACTGCCCGTACAGTTTCTAGTATAATGTTTCTGACAGCTTCAGTTGTACGAGTGGGGACAGGTACAGGTTATGGATTCTCATTTTTATAGTAGTTAGTTTACCTTTTTTATTCTGTCAAGGCCCTTTTCATTATGAAAGGGAAAGGGGGGAAGTTTAAAAAAATCACCTCTTCAATGATATTTTTTGGAGTATTGTAGTTTGGGCTTTGGGGGGTTTTCCCCTAATGGGCACAAAATGAAGTTTGTTAAAAATATTTTAAATCTTACCAAAGAAATCTATTCTAAGGGGTTTTTTTTTTAAACAAACAAAAAAGGGAGATATGAGGGCTTGACCTTAAATTCCAGGAAGCTGTGTGAGAGTAAATAGAAAAGATATTTTAATATTGAACAAAAATGATAGGTTTGCATGTGTGTGTGATACCAGGTATATCAGGCTAGTGTGAATATAACTACATTTTCCCTATCCTATTTCAAATGAAAAGTATTTTAATTTTTCTTTTATTTCTTCCATGGAATATTTTCAAATTTCAACTGTATGTCCTATATGTCCTAGCTTAAAATATGCATGCGAAAAAGTTAGTATTTTCCTATGGCACAAAGATCTCAGTTTTGCTTAACTTTAAAATTAAGTAGTTAGGTAGACATCAGTCTTTTTATCTCTGTTCATATTCTTAAAAAAACATGTGGAGCAGACTATTATTAAAGATGTGTTATGCACTTAGCAACAGAAAGAACATGATTTTCTTCCCATCCAGACAATAGTCGGATAGACAGTATTTAAACACAATTTTCCTGCAAATATTTTCCCATAATTAAGCCAGGATAATTAGAACTAGGCTTGCCAAAACCACCAACTGGCTACTTCTATAAAAGTATGTGGGGCAGAAGGCTAATAAATTTGAAAGTAAATAAAATATTTACATTCATCAACCTGATGGAAACATAATGAAGATGTGGAAGAAAGTCTGGCTGGCATTGAAAAAAAAATAATCCTGTATTCTGTTCAAGTTACTTAAATACATTTTTCCAGTTTTATGTTAATAGGTCTAACAATATTACACCCATTATTTTAAGCTAGAAGAAGACCTTCATCTAGTAAGTGCCATGTGGAAACTTAAAGACAATCCTTGCTCCAAAGAGCTTAGTATAAAAACAAGCAAGACAAAATGAAAGAGGAAGGTAGTCATGTTGTCTCCACTGCACAGGGGTGAGCCCAAGACACAGACAGACACCGTCTGTCCATGTATGTAATGATGGCAGAGTTAGCAATTTAGCCTAAGCAGAGTTACAGGTTAAGGATGTATGAAAATGAAACCAAATTGTTTATGTCAGCTGGACACATTAAGGGGGAAATTTTCTAAACATGATCTCCAAAACAAAAATTAACCTCAGCTAACTTTAGATAAGTAGCCTTTGAATCATTTCCCTAAACACAGGTATCAGATGCCACTTGAGATATGTTAGGGTATCAAGGACATCTGCAAGGGACTGGCAGATACACCACAGGGCATACAGGAAATATAGGCATCTGGATCAGCAGTAGTGGGGCAGATGGGGTGCCCTGCAGCATCTCAAATGCCTTAGATGTCTGTGTTAGGCAACTAAAACAAACCCTTAATTGAAAAACTTTTATCAGGCATGTATACTTATCAGGGTGTTTCTGTAATCAGTAGAAAGAAATATTCATCTTCAGCAAGATGAACAGCTCTCTGGAGGTACCACTCTTTCCCCACTGACTTTAGAGTGAGCATTCAGAATTTAGTTATAAATATGGAAATCATCACACTTATTTTTTCAGAGGTTTTGGCTCCTTTTATCACTCTGGCATCACCAGAAGTGTTTGTTTATTATAAACACTTGTTGGCTGTCAGTGAGAGTTTCAATATTTCTCATTGGTTTTATCACACAAACAAAAACTTAGATGAATGCAACCTTTTGCACTGTTTGTAAGTTGACCCTCTCTGTTCAGCCCCAAAATATTACATTTCACTAGGAAAAATCCATTCAGTCTTGATATATCCCAAGCTTCTTAAGAATGTTTGATGCATGAGGAAATTCTACACAACAAAATAAATGACACTCAAACGTGAAAAATATGACCTACCAACAAAGACTTGGCATGAATGGCTTCATCTAGATCTTCTTATCTGGGTTGAAAAACAAGAAGGTTAATCAATTTGTGATGCTGCACAGAACACGTTTCTCAGGTGAAAGCCATATCCACAAGCATTCGCAAACGCGACCCCTGAAATCAGAAAGGCTCTCTCCTGTTAGCAACTCTTCCTGACAGGTTTTGTTGACAAGTGAACACGCAAACACACTTTTGAAGCTATAAACGTGCTCAAAAGTTTTGCAATTAAAAGATGTATCTTAAAAATGTTTAGAGTCTTTCTTCTTTCAGTCCACATGCTGAAAGTTATAAGCATAAATGTTATGCGACAAAATGAATAGGGAGGTATTTGGTGGAAAGAGTGCTAATGTAATTTTGTTTTGGATGCCACCCTCCCAAATTAAGTGGGAGATTCATTGTTAATTTAATTCTGACATGAATTTCTGAATTCAAATAATCTTTTTCTATATCTTTTTAGGCAAGACCTTTCACATGCAGTATGTTGACAGATAGTCACTTCCTTTAACCTTGGCCTCCCTTGGAGGGCAAAGACAGTTTCTAACACCTGAGGGGAACCATGAAGGGATTACCTTGTCAGATATATTGCTGACAAAATTGAAGAGAGAACCCCAAGAAAACTTCAGATCCAAGACCACATTCTTCAATTTGGGATCTCCTTGTAACCATATGAGCTTGCTATAAGAGAAAAGGCACCAGCCACTTAAAACATAATAGAGCTGGAAAGCTAAAGGTCATTCCATATCACCTGGGCACATCATGAATTCAAGTGATCCAAAGCCAGCTTCTCTTGTCACAGAATATGACAGATTGTGAAGCCTGGTCCCCTTGATTTGTCTTTGCTTTTCTCTCTAATGCTGTTTTTCCACTTGGAAGAAAGAGCTGAAGACAGCAACTGCCAGAAAACATGGAGAGGAGGCAGAGGATTCTTATTCTGGACTAGAATATCAGAACTTCAAAGAATGAAATATTGCCACATAATCATATAGACTGCCTGCACGCTTCAGATTTCCCCCTTGGCCTTGGAGGAGAAAAGTTGTCATTATATTTATTATTTGTTACACATAAAATATTTTTTTATTTCCATTTATGCAATTTATATTAGATTTGTAAACAGATACATGCTGACTAAGCAATGAAGAGTAACCTGAGGGACCCAATTGTTACTCTCCAATTTAGAGACCAGGATATTGTGCGGGAAAGCGACAAATGCTTTGCACAAGTCCAGGTAGATGATGTCAGTTGCTCTTCTCTTGTCCACTACCACCATAACCCCCTTGTAGAAAGCCACCGGACTTGTCAGGCATGACTTGCCCTTGGTGAAGCCATGTTAGCTGCTACCAATCACCTCCTCTTTTTTCATGTGCCTTAGCAGTGTTTCCAAGAAGATCTGCTCCACGATCTTCCCAGGAACAGAGGTGAGACTGACTGGCCTGTATTTCCCTGGGTCTTTCTTTTTTCCCTTTTTGAAAATAGGGGTTATGTTTCCCCTTTTCCAGTCAGCAGGAACCTCACCAGACTGCCACGACTTCTCAAATATGATGGATAGTGTCTTAGCAACTTCGTCTGCCAGTTCCCTCAGGACTCACGAATGTATCTCATCAGGTCTCATAGACTTCTGCATCTTCAGGTTCCTCAGGTGGTCTTGTATTCAGTCTTCACCTACAGTAGGTGGTTCTTCATTTTCCCAGTCCTTGCCTTTGCCTTTTGCATCATGGGTAGTGTGGCTGCAGTCTTTGCCAGTGAAGACTGAGGCAAAAAAGTTGTTGACTACCTTGGCTTTGTCTCTATCCCGGGTGACCAGGTTAAAGAAGGATGTTTTGTTTGTCTTGATATCACTGGCCAGATTTAATTCAATCTGGGCTTTAGCTTGCCTAACCTCATCCCTGACTGCTTAAACAATTTCTCTGTATCCCTCCCAGGCTACCCGCCCCTGTTTCCACCCCCGATAGGACTCCTTTTTACCTTTGAGCATGTCCAGAAGCTACTTGTTCATCTGTGCAGGCCTCCTGGTTTTTCTGCCTGCCTTCTTTGTAGGGATGCATCACTCCTGAGCTTGGAGGAGGTGATCCTTGAATATTAACCAACTTTCTTGGGCCCTTTGTCCCTCCAGCACTTCATCCCATGGCATCATACCAAGCAGATTCTTCAAGACGCCAAAGTCAGCTCTCCCAAAGTCCAGGGTGATCAACTTGTTGCACACCCTCCTTGCTGCCTTGAGGATCTCAAACTCGACCATTTCATGGTCACTACAGCCGAGGCTGCCCTTGAGCTTGACACTGCCTATCAGCCCCTCCTTGTTGGTAAAGACAAGGTCCAGCATAGCTACTCTCCTCGTTGGCTCCTCAACCACTTGGAGAAGGAAGTTGTCATCAATACAATCCAAGAACCTCCTGGATTGCCTATGCCCTGCTGTGTTATCCTTCCAACAGATGTCAGGATGGTTGAAGTTGCCCATGAGGACCAGGGTCTGTGAACACGATGACACCCCTATCTGTCTATAGAAAGGCTCATTGGCTTGATCTTCCTGGTCAGGTGGTCTGTAGCAGACGCCCAAAGTAATGTCCCCTGCTCCTGATTTCCCTTTAATCCTGACCCATAGGCTCTCAGTTGGCTCTTTATCCACCTCTATGCCAAGGTCCATGCACTCCAGCTGGGCATTGACATATAGGGCAACACTGCCTCCTTGTTTCCCCTGCCTGTCTCTTCTGAAGAGCCTGTAACCTTCCATGCCAACAGTTTAGGATATGACTACTCTAGCAAGTCATACAAACTGTTTCTGCAAGATGCATGTGTTCCATTTATACCTACTCCATGATCACTAATTCACCTCCTTTTCTTTGGAGAAGTAAAAACCAAATTAGTTGACATACTTGGGACAGAAATGGACATGGGAGTAACGTGATACCAGAAGATCAAGAAGTGCCAGAGTGAGCTGGCAAATAGGTACCATGTCTTAATTCTTTAATTATCTGTCTTGAAGAGAAACACTGCTCAAGTCTAAATATCATAAAGCCCTTAGTGAAACTCGGCTGAAGTTGATTCATTTGGTTTCTCATTGAGCTCATTCCTCAAGGCTAATCTGCATCTCTAATTGTGTTTTATGTGCTTCAAATACAGTTTACCTCTTTTTTTTTCCTACCATTGTGTAAAATGATTCAGTAGTTATTTTGCATCTTAGAATAAATACTCTTTTTACAATATTACAATAAGGTTGTAGGAGAATTTAGTTGTCATTCAAGCAAGAAACTGAAAACTTAGTCTTTAACTCCAGGGGCTTAGAGGTGAAAGATACCAATTTCTATACCATTCTGGGCAATATTGAGACCCTTATTTTCAAATACATGGAGGAGTAGGGAAGGTAGAAGAATTCCCATGCAGCTGCATGACTTCTGTATCCTCAAGTCAGAACATCAGTCCTTGTCCTTGACTAAGAACTAAGTTGTCTGTTGATTTGAGCCTTATGTAGATGAACTTGTCAGAAGTGCCAGAGAGGCTTGTGCCCTGCAAAAAATGCTGAATTATCACTTATACAACGTATGCCATCACCTCCAAAACTGTTCAAACACTTGAGAAACTTCCTATGTCTGGAAGCATGTACAGGAGTGATCACATGATACCCAGATGGTTTTCATTGTGCTCTGAATAAAAGTTTGACATAAATATGTTTCAGAGGACAAAAATCTACTTTATAACACCCAATCCTGGTAAGCTTGCTTCTACTCCTGTAGAACCATGCTATTCAGCAACACTTATCCATCTGAGTTGTATGGAAGACAGTCCTAAACTTGTCTACACTGTACAAATGGCAGTGAGATATTAGAGGAAACCATCCCTCTCTAACTAAAGAACAGGATATTACATATATTGATAGGGTACAGGGCAAGTTCTATTTTTTTTAAGATAAGGTTACACATCTATCTTAATTGGAGCAACACATTTTGTGAAGACGATAAGGAATCTGTCCTTTCCAGATCATCTGTCCTTGTTGGTCTTTTAATACTTCTCCCTAAAGACACAGGCTTTTCTGAAAGTTTGAGATTTTCTGTCCTGCCTCTGGTAGGGAATGTTTGGGGGTTTTTAAACCCATTACAATCCTACACATGTGAAGCACCCATGTGTACTCAAAACGACTTTGCAGGAGATAAAATGAATGGTAGGGAATATTCTATAGTAAAGCAGCCAGCCCTGAGCATACAACATCAGTGAAGGGAAAAAAAAAGTTGAAAAGAGACTCTGGTTTAATGCTATTCCTACGAAAACTGTATTTTACATGATATATGCATACATTTTTAAGAATCTGGTAGATAACATGAGACAAATTTACAGCTGGAAGTAACAGAAAGACATTGAGTAAGGTGGCAACAAAAGACTGTGCTTACTTGTACGAGTACAAAACAACTCACAACTGAAACCAGAAGGAACATCACAGTTCAAGGAAGTAATTTCCACTGTGCTTTTCTCCCTTCTAAGAGGCATCTGTTTTTGAATGTGGGTGAGATGGCGTAAGGCTGAGACTTTTACCTTTTAATATCTTCTAACTTGCCCATTACTAAAGGTAAGACACAAACCTGGTTAATCTCAGATGAAACGTATATTCTTTGTAGTGATATGGTCCAAACCAAAAGCATTAAAATCTGTGAATGTTCCAACACTGCAGGAAGTGATAAAATATCACGTAATATACACTTGAGGACAATCTACTGCTTTTAATCCACGTACAATATACTGTTTTTCTCTAATGCACACATACAACCCCTCTTTACATTCCTT
This sequence comes from Vanellus vanellus, assembly GCF_965231255.1. Taxonomy (NCBI): domain Eukaryota; kingdom Metazoa; phylum Chordata; class Aves; order Charadriiformes; family Charadriidae; genus Vanellus; species Vanellus vanellus. The sequence goes on along the minus strand of NC_138913.1, from coordinate 21,839,899 downwards.
TGTCTTTTTAGAGTGATGCTGTGTTAATCTGCTGAAGGTCAAGCTGAGAAAACTGATATAACAAAGCAAGTGATCTTAGAAATCATGTCACGTCATGTTGGGCTCAGAGATAAACAGGCATTAGCTGTAGATTGAGGTACTTACCAGTTCATCAAATTCCTTCACATGTCTGGTATCTTATCTTGGATTATGTATTATTGGGTTCAATTTAGTATTTTATATGTCATTAGTGTGTAATTGTTTTCATATATTTGTACATTAAATACAGAAGGAGTGGGTGTAATCTGAAGAAAAAAGCTCTCCCTGTGCTACTTCCCTATGATTGGTCACAATATAGATAATCGCGATGGGTAGTAATTTGCCTGCAATGAATCACATTTTATCAAGAAATAAAATTTGAATTTGTGTCTATAAAGAATTGTTTAGTTTTTTCTCTTTTCTTCGTGTCTCATTTATAACTTTTCTTTATAGCTTAGGAGTTTCATGACTCAGAGAAGCACTAGAGCGCAGATATGTTGACAGATTTGCTTTCTGTCATTTCATTTAAATTGAATCCATTTTCTAACCCCCTAGATAGTACATTGCTAAGACGTACCTTTCCATTTTTTAAATACGTCCTGCTTTTTCTTCAGTTGTGGAACAATTGTTCCACCACACTCCAAAAAATATATACATTGTACAAAACCTAAAACCAAACCCCAAAAAACAACAAAAACCCCAACCCTAAAAAAATATGCGATAGAAAGCTTCTTTTAGAAATTATGTTAAGGCAACTAATTTTTACTTTTTTTAATTAAGGACAGTGCAAATTGTTTTCTGTGACAACAAAATCAGATAAAACAGACAGGGTTATTCTAAACAGACAAACAAATAAATCATCCTTTCTGTATGTTATGCTACTAATAATTTAATTTAATCAACTAAATATAAGTTAAATTAATAATGTATCTCCATATGAATTTCTAGACTGGATGAGGAATCAGCCTTATGGTTGACATTCCTGAAGCTGAATAATTTCATTTTTTGTCTACATATTAGAATATTCTAACTGAAATGTTGGACTGTATTTCTTAAAAGCAATGAGAGAACTAATAGCCAAGATAATGAAGAGTGGACAGATTTATACATCCTTTCTTCTCCGACTGCTTCTGCTCTACAGGGGAGTATTTGTCACACCACTGGTCAGACCATTCAGAAAGTAGCCTGAATGTCTAACATTTCCTGATGTGACTACAAGAAGACCTGTGTCACATGGTAGTCTCCCATTTTGTTTCTCCAAGATACTTTTGTTTACTGGTTTATCTGGGCATTTAGGACTGCTTTATACTGCTGCAGGCCTTTTTATTTCATAAAAAGCCTGAAATAGGGGTAAAAGTCCACAACAATGATGAAAAATATAAAAGCAGGGAAAAAGAGATGAACAGATAGTTGGAATGGTTTTTCATCCCAAATCATAAGTAATGTACCTTGAATTGTTTGAGGAAGAAAGGAAAGAAGGATTTTCTTTCCTATTACTTTTGCTTTTCATTCAGCTTTGCATCTTTTGTCTTTACATTTCCAGACATGAAATGGATGGTTGCAGAGGTGTTGCGATAGAAGCTCTGGACTGATTCTGATTTCTTGACAGGGAGCACAAGCTATCTCATGGGAGTATTAAAAGGAAATGTGAAGCAAGTAAAGAGATTTCAAAGCAAAGTAAAAAATATGAACAGATGCAAGAGTGAAAGAATTGGACTTGTCTAAAAGAAGAGACAGTTGTAAGAGTTCACACACATATGGTTTGCTTCAGTGGAGAAGACAATACTGTACTGGGAATAAGACAAAAACCAATAGCAAATGCTTCAATATACAAGATGCAAGCTCGCCTGGGAAAATATTTCATCGAAAGGCTAATAGATATTCAACTACACCAAAGAGGTTGTGGGACCACCATCACTTTAAGAACAGGTTAGGCAAATGTGTCAGAAATGGCATTCATAGGGGTGATCCTGACTTTAGTCTAGAGATAAACAGGATAAACCCTTCAAGTCTTTTCTAGGCTCATAGCCTAAGATTTCAAATTGATCTCATTGGTAAAATGTAATACAAGGACTTAGGATCTAGCCGTGGCCTAATTTCCTTCAGAAGTACCCCTACACTGAGGACCAGTTCACTGGCTTGCCAAAATATTGAGTAAATTTATTTTAATGCTCTAATTTCATGAGGCTCTGATCCATAAAGGTATAGACAAGACTGGAATTCACACTACTTAAAAAAAATAGAGGGGAAGGGGAAGAATTTTCGTCCTTGACTGAGAAGGTTAATAAAAAAAAATCAATATTTTTCATTCAGTTCTCTGAAAGATGGTGTACTGTAATTATTTTTCAGTTCTGTGTGCATTTGATACAGAAAAATCTTATAGGTTTTCACAGAATTTATATCTGAATATATGGCAAGATCAGTTCTTGTTCCGGTTGTCCAGCTCCAGCTCTGGTTCAGAGCCAAAACTACTACATAAACCTCAACTTTCAAAATCATATTTAGATGGAGTGGATTTGACTTCAGAGAAGCTATATATGAACCAGCCAGCATGTGCGATTTAATAGCAGACAGAAATAGCTGAACTTAGATGATGCAGACGCTATTTATGGAAAATTAAGTTACATTAGTAGCTTGTCTGAGAGCAGCAGATACTTTCTGTTTGCCATTTCATTTTGACTTGAGAAAACAAGGCTGGCTGACAGAAAGAAAGGCAGGCCAAGGTCCAGTAATGGCACCGAATAGTAGAAAATTTGTCTCGCCTAGTAGGAGAAACTTTAATGATCACATTATTGGTCCTTGATTACACATCTCTGTAATGAAAACGTAATGTATTGTGATAACAGTTAATGATTCCATAAGGAGTGGTACCCATTGTGCTGAGCACCGAACAACCTGTGCAAATACAAGTTGTTGTTTTTTTTTTTAATTATCTGAATCGTGGAAGACGTTACTGTCTAAGGAGACCGCAAAGATTTGAATACATACCCAGTACCATACATTGTCTGTTGGCCACCATCCATGCTCTTCCTTTGTGACTGCGTGACTGCCAGGATTACTCCCTATGTCAACTTTGCCATCGGACAACATTTTTCAAGATTGACACCTAAAAAAAACGCAAACAAAGATAAATGACAAGAGTGTAATATTTCAAATCAAAAAATCTAAGGTAAATATGCAGGTTTGTTATACGACTTATTTCTGGTGAAGCATAACATTAAAGGCTGGCTGCTGCTTCTGAGCAAATTCTAACTCCTTTTCAGTGGTGATAGAAGCTGTGAGCCTGCTAAAGCAACCTGGGATGCTCAGTATATTTGCTTCCATCTTTATTCCTTGTAGCAATTGTTCATAGAACACACTGCAGACAGACATCTGAGAACTTTTTTTTCTCATAGAATACACCAGAGCTGGATAGCTGAGAAGAGACAGCATTAAAGGTTGACTTCGATGGGAATGTTCCCCGACGAAGGTGAAGATTTGATCCAGAAAGGTTTGAGCGTGTTTCTGAACAAACTGAATTATCTTTTACGCTTTTCAAACATGGGTGACTTGAAAAAAGTGCAAAAGTTTAGCCCCCAGACCACATCTTTGAGTGAAACTATTTTATGTTTTTCCTTAAAAAAAAGCCCTTCTACTTTACTTCCAAACCTTAGTGAAATGTTAAGCTCTAAATAAAAAACGACTGACTTTAATCCTGCATTTTGTAAATGTAATGCATTATCCCTGGTAGTTACTTGCTGTTTAGATTTTTATTAATTCTAAAATTTTTTTTCTACCTCTTTTCATGCAACTCTTTTGATTCTGTTTTTACTTGCATCTTTTTTTGCACAGTAGGAACACGTATTTTCTAAGCAATTGCTTTAAAATTTGGGGCTTATACTTTTATTACAGAGTATTTGTATTGAATACAAACACTACAATCTGAATGAGGGTACAAATTGTGTTTGGTCATGAATAATGAAGACTGGCTTCTTCTGCCAAAGCAAAACTGTCTTCATCCCGGCTCTATAATATTCTTATCTATGAAAATATCATATTCAGTATTCTGAAATATTTTTAATTTACTTAAATTATCACAGCTTCTCTAGGATTATTTGATCACTATAGCTTATTTACAGCAGCACTTAAAAACAGTTTCTGAAACTGCTGACATATTTGTAATCTTTGGCCATATTTCAGAATACCTTCTCTATTTTTTTCTGATGTAAACTATTCGTGACATTTAAATTTCTCTTGGCTCCTCCAAATCTTCTCTGAAAATTTTATGAGCAAATGAGCAAGCAATAATTTTTGTCTATCTAATGCTGATATCTACAGGCCATCATATGCTGATACTAATATGTTACGGTTTAGATTGTTTTAATGTATTGACTAAATTCAATATTGAAAAGTTAAATAGTTAATAACCATTTATCCAAATAGAAAAATAACCAACATACATATCATTTTGTCATGTTGCAATATTTAAATACTTTTCAGTACAGTTCAGCACATTCCTGTTAATAATTAAACACATCTTGTAACTGATTAAATGTGACCAGTTCCAAGAAGAAGAAACATGGCGAGATGCACTGTAAGAAGTGAGCTAATAACATTAAAATGTGGGAAATAATTTTTGAAATGTCTGAATCTAGACTTGTGCTTTATAAATCACAACCAAGAAGTAACTGGGGATTCAGCCAGATCTCATTAATTGCATAGGAATAGAAACTATAAAGACTGAAATTTATGTAAAACCAGTTCACTGGTCTATTCTTTTATGGGAACTATTTGGAATCAATCTGTATCTGCAACTCTTCTATGGGAAATGAGTCAAAGAGCTACAGCAGGTGCTTTAAAGTAATAAGGGATTTCCTATGAAACCCAGTGGACTGATGACTCACCAGTTTAATTATGGCCTGCTCTTCTGTTATAAAAGCAGGACAATCATTTTTAAAAGGCTCTTGTTGAGTAAATGAGTTTGAACAGAAAATCTTTGATAGGGAAAAGAAGATACCTATATTTTATTTTAAGGGGTATAGGATTTATAGAGAATGTCTTCTGGCTACCATGATGATTAGTATTGTCTGAATATCCCCAGAGTAACTGGATAGATCAGCAGAAACTGATTTTGTGCAGTCTGGCTTTCCCTTATTTTAAATTTCCGACTTTTTTGTCAGTTCAGCTATTTGATTTATTCCTAAATTATATATATATCCCAGACAGACATTGCCATAGTTCATGCTGCTTCAGTATCGTTGGAGTGGTTTTGGTTTTTTTTTTTTTTTAAAAAGAAAGAACTAAAATTACAGTTACTATTTCTTAATTTCACAGTACCATTCCCTTTTAGCAAGTTACAAATGCCGGGAAAATAAGGGAGGCTTTATAAAATGGTGAACTACCTCCTGTTGCCGTCAATAGGAATTTTACTATCAGAAAATCAGTCTTTCACCCCATAAAATGGGAAATAAGATCTTCCATGCACACTGTATCCCTGCTATAAGCAATACACACCTCAGACCTGATCAAAGCTGCAGAGGAGAATCTTCTTGGTTTTGAATCCCAATACCCTGGGCTGCAACAAACAGCAACTATTCCTCAGGGATCCTCCCAGAGGAATGTAATGATGTGTCAGTCCTGCCAACACCATCCACTTCCCATGACCCTTTTACACCTGGCCCTGTGGAGACTAGAAATGATGCATCGATGACAATGGTCCTCTTTTCCTTTTCCCAGCTCACTTACCTGGCACCAGCACTTAGTGATGGCACCAGCACTTAGTGAGGGCACCAGCAAGACCCCTGAGGACAGGTGTGCTTTTCCTTGAAACAGAGAGCAAGGGTGAAAGTGGGAGAGACTCAAGGCCTAGATATTTAGGAACACTTTTATTCGAAATACATGGTATCCTAACAACGGATAAAAAGGCAGGGAATCATGATAGCTGAACCAGAAACACCCTGCTTTTTACAATACTTATTGCAAAGTAGTAGCTTCCGATGAAAACTCCGCTGATGAAAGTGAAGGAGGCCCAGGTATTTAGGCTATGGTAGGTAACAACCATTAGGCAAAATGGATCCTTTCACAGACAGATGGGTCATGTAGCCCAGCTCCCTGACACTTCATTTTCTAGGATGGTTTGTTGCTTGCATCTGGCTGCTCTACTCAGAAATCATTAACCTGATTTTGCCTGTGTCTGTCATGTCGCTAGCATAATGCATCTTCTTGATAAAAGGTAAACTTACGGTATCTGGAGGGTAAAGGAAATAAAAAAGACTCATAGCGGATATAAATCAAGAGGAAAAGGAGAAAAGGAAGACACTTAGAAGAGTAGGTGTCATTGATTGACTGTAATTTTAAAGGGTCTTTCTTATGATGGACAAATTCCTGAAGTGTTCATTAACTAATGGAATTATGGTGGCAGACTACTGTTGTCTCCACAGAACATCAGGTTAAAATGTGCAGAGGAATAATGGGCTTTTCTTTATCATGGATCAATGTCCTCACTCTCCGGAGCTCGTGTGAAGACACTGGAAAGGATCAAGGGGTTTTCAATATTGAAATTCATGTTTGTGCTTTCCTGTTCCTCAGTCATAGTACACACATGCACTAGGGGACTAGCTGGGGGGAGAGGGGGATGAAAGAAAGAAAGAAAGAAAGAAATGTCACTGGCAGAGAAGAAAATTTCCCTTCTGAAATTCTTGATAACAAATGAACTTCCTGCTCAAAGCATCAAATGAAGCTGAACTCAGAGGGTTAAACAATAGAAGCACAGCACCTGGGCTTTAATATATTCAATTACCCAGAAAACAAAATCAATTTTGTTTTTGTTAATAGCGCTGAAATATGCATTACACTATTTTAATTAAAGCAGTCTATTACGCTTGCCATTCAGTTCATTCCTGCATATTCCCTTAGGGCAGTAGTCATGTACTGTGATAAAACATAATGAAAATAATTTATAAAGGAAACAATACAATAAATCAATCTGATGCCTAATGAACCTGCATTACAAGAATGGATACAATTTTTTTTAAGAATATGTAGAGTTTTCTCCTCAAATGATTAGAAGAATGCCCTACAGCACTTAAAAAATAGCACCTTGCTCCATCTCAGCATGCTTTCAAAGCACTGCAACCTAGAGTTTAAGCAAATCTTGGCAAAACAAATAGAAATCTCTTTCATTTACACTAGATTTCTGATTTTCCTGTTATTTTATCTTTAATCAGATTCATCTGCCTCATAGGGACACCTGTAGAGACCACAGGGATTCAACTCATCTGCATACGTCAGCAGTCAGCTCTTTATTGTCTGTATACCAGTAGACCTAAATTTTATAGCCGAGATCAGGACTGTCTGGGGCGGTGAGCTCTTCAAACACCAAATATAAAACAGGCTCTTCCCTGAAGATCTCACAGGGCCAATAGGCAAAAAGAAAGATTAAATGTGAGAGAGAGGGACCCCTAACACCTTAATTTCAGTGGAAGGGAAAAGGGCACAGACTAAAGGTGAGGTATTCTAAAGGTTTTGGGATCCCAGCCCTAAATGGCCACAAATGTACTGGAAGGGGCAGAATTTGTCAATAACTGTGCAGAAATTCTATGGCTGAGTCCAGTCCTCCCTTCTATATGTTGGTCCTGTCAAGAGAATCTTCTACTTTCTAGTACATGAAAGCAATAATTCCTGCAGTTGTGAACAAAGTTACTTAGTGAGAATGCTCAGCTCTTCATCATAAATACAGATAAAAAAAACAGGTAAACTCTATTACCATGAATTGCTTTTTTCTATATGCAAATGACCCTTAAAGCATTTTCTTGCATTCAGCCAATGAGTGGATTTGTGAATTCCATTTACCTGAGAACTAACAGGGAATATCTGTCACTACATAATGTTTCCATTCAGTAACAGAATGTGTGCATAATGTTCTGATTTAGTACAGTATTCACCATTTGTGTGAAATCTGTCTTTATTTTGATATCTGCTACAAGTTCTTCCTACTTGGAAGAATACTTCCTTAAGAATTTGATCACTTACATACTTATAGGAGAATTCAATTGATTTAGCAAAGTAGGTTGACCAGAAGAACTAGGACAGCAATAGTGAAACAGATGATGCAACATAGCCCAAGGACATTGAAAGAGGAGCCACTCTGGGTGACTTGACCATGAATACTACTGACACAGCCTGGAGGCAGTCTCCTAAAGGTGTACTAAACAAGGGGTGCTCTCCTGCTTTCCCAAGCTGGTTGATAAGGAAGGAGTAGGAAAAAGGACGAACATTACCTACCACAGCTGAATAAGCTGAGATTGACTGTGATATTGCAATATGTGGTTGTTCTTGTAGCCCACTAGTAAGTTGGGAACAAAGAAGAAACAGAGTGCGGAGGTGATGAGAGAGAGTAGGAGTTCAGCAGATTTTCTCTGGATACGGTGTTTCCTCTTTGTCATTGCAGGGAAGGAGTGGCTTGTGAATCATTTAAGTTAACTAAAACGAGATAATTTATTTGCTTAGATCTTTCCCTTTTTCCATCAAAAAAACTCCAAACCCCAGAACAGAGTACCAAAATGCTTTGCAAAAGGGCCAGTTAACTGCCGCTTGCAGAGAGCTGAATTGGGCCAAGAAGGGAACGAACATCCTCCAAACGGTGTTTCCTCAATCACCATAACCAAGCCTTTAATATACCTGGAGTTCCTGTGTAATAATTTAGGAATACAATTTATTGCTCTGGTTATTTACTATTTCTCTGGGGAAAAAAAAAAACAACAAACAACAAAACAACTCAAACAAAAACAACAGATAGAAAAGAATGGCTCAAGATAAATACTATCAAATACTTACAGGCCATTAGCAAGCAGTGCCAGAACTGTTAGCTTTCTGGGTTTTTTTGTGTCTTCTTTTGCACCAAACCACAAAACCGCTCTGGAGTACAACAGGAAAATCTAGGACAAGCTGCTGAAGCAGAGTTGCAGGAGCCACTCGGAAAGATTTCAGACAGGCACCCAGAGGAGCAAGGCTCGGCAGTCTGCCAGAACAGCCCAGCAGGAATCGCTTCCCAGGGCATCATCTGGGCAGAGCTCTATCAGCACACACACAAAAAAAAAGCTGCGTGAAACTATAAGTTCCAGCACACATTGGGGTACAAATTTAGCAGGCGACAACAGTCCTTGTCCCACAGTGGGGCAGCAGCTAACATCAGCTTCTCCATAACTGCTTGCCTTTTTGAGAAACAGTCAATTTATTGTTGCCAGCCCTGTAACTACTGTTACAGGTAGCTGTTACAAGCTCGCCCTCTAATTTGGGAGAGAAGGTATAATACCTTCAGAAGCCTGCTGACACACAGCATTAAATGTGTCTCAAGAAGCCCCAGCTCCCTAGGTTACTATCGCAGATTAAGCTGACTGTTTTATGGTTCTATAAACCATTTCTTGTCTCAAATTTTTATTCCTTTTGCTAAGAGAAACAAAAGCCTTTCGCTAAACTTGGTAACCAAACTTGAAATGGTCACATAAAGCTCTGCAGTCTGACAGGTGACAGAAACCCTTTGCATTTTCTCCCCCTTGCGTTCATTGCGTCTACCATATGTGACTTTTTTCTAGGTGAATAATTATTTTGCTTGACAGAAATCTCTCTGGAAAAGTGTGTTCATAGGTGAAAAACTGTCCTAAATGGAAGTAAGTGATTTCGACTCTCGCTCTTGCGGTGAATTGTCCCCTCTTCCAGCCCACTGTTTTCTGATTGCTTCAATGTTTTGAATATGGAAATTAATGACCTTGCTCCTCTTTAAATAACACCATAATAGCAGAAAAGAAAAAGAAAGCCAAACATTCCACTCAGTTTTGAGACTCATTTACAGACCTTATCTTTCTAAATAAACTGCGTAGAAGGCATTAGATATCAGTTGTTTTCCCTTTTAATGACGAGTAGAGTTATTTTGAATAGAACAGAAACAGATAAAAATATAAAACCTCCAGGTTCACAGAGAAGAGAACTAGTAATTGCCCCCAAAATTGTGCTTCTCCAGGGTCTGATTACTCTACAATTATTGTTTGGGTGTTTTTCTCACCTTTCTTGCCATCCTTAGTCAACAAGGCACTGTATTTGACAGACTATTGATTCATGTACAACAATCCTTACCTGTATTGTATTCATATGCCTCATGGTATATTAATTGTGTTTAAGAATGTAGATGATTAAAGTCAGATTCTTTTTTTATTTTTCCCAAAAAAAAGAACTGGCCATTCATTGCAAACACTCCATCTTATTCCGTCATTGCAAAGATAGACATTTTCCTCTGTTCAGAGGCCAGAGAAAAACTTATGGAATAAGCTTTACTGTAAATTTCATTTTAAGTTAATTGAAACATAAAGTGATAAAATTACAGAATACGTCAACCTCTGTCAAGCCTTTATTGGACACGGGCGAACTGAAATCCATGACACGGTCAAATTTAGACTATTTTCACTAAGAAGGAGAAAAGAAGCAGATCTCTGATAAGTACACAGCCACCACTTTCAATCCAAATGTTGAAACTCATTTGGAAGTCTATGGTCTGTGAAGATTCTTTCCTAAAGTCTTTTCTTGACCATGTAAAAATAACATTTCTTAGGGGTTATTTTTGCACACAAGAAAAATTTTAAAAGTCTGGCAAATATCCTACAAAGAAGACTTTTCATTCTGAGAAGTATGGTAAATTAACAAGCAACTGGAAAAACTTTGGCTATTAATGGAAAGTTTAGGCAATCTCTAAATGTGGGCATCACCATATACGCACACTGTAATACAAATATACATGTGCTCATTTCTACATATATCCAATTCTGCTCTCCGTTATAAATCAAAGTCAATACCTGTCTACAAAATGTAAGTCAGGAGAGATTTTTGGCCTACTGCCTCTTTGGGGCATCTCATTCTATTAAATAACCTACTTCTGAGAAACTTAGCTAGACCTTCACTGTTCAGTAACTTATGATTGCCTTTTTAATTAAAAGCTTGAACCTTACTTTATACTCATTAATCATATTAGATTGGAGTGTTGATATAATGGGCATAGTTCACCCCTCAGACACATTAACAGAAGTTTTATTGAAGCGCAGGGTGAGATGCGTGAGGATTTAAAGATGGTATTTTTCTCCTGGCGTGCTCTGCTTCCGCATGCCTCACCTAATTCCGTACATGGCACAACCTCCTTTCCTCAGGATTCACTTTCGGTCCATATGATAACACTGCATGAGAGAAGTTAGGCTAACAGGAGAAAAGCTGTCCTGCTGGACATGAACCTCACCTCTGCGTGCTGAGAATCTCTTTGCTTCAAGTGTAGCGTCAAACCATCTCCTTAGCTTGGTTAGACAGCGCTCAAACTCATCCTGGTACGCAAGTAGTACAAAGTCACGGTACAGCTCCGGCCTTATTTCACACCTGCAAGTCCACAAATCTTAGTTACTTAAGCTGCAACCTTTCTTTCGCCTCAGTTTGCTGAATAGCATATGCTGTGTATATGGATGCATACTGCTAATCTGTAGCAAACGTGGCTCCTTCCGTGAGTGTCCTTTCTCCACAAAAATCAATAGCAAAACTTCAGGTGATTTCAATAGTAGCAGGGCTGGGTCTAACAAGTCTGGCTTTTATAAGAGCTACAAGCCTCAGCCTCTGCTAGAATAAATCAACATAAGTCCCCACTGGAGCTAGGCTAATTTACACCAGAGCAGGATCTGACTTTACATATTCTTTTCTTTTTGCTCTCTCTTACTGGCAAGAGCCCAACAGCAAAGCTTTTTTGTGCATTTGTTTCACTTTGTGTAAGGTCAGCTGAGGTTTTATGTAAAACAGATGTGCAAACTTAAAAATGATTTTTCACGTTGCATTGAAAACCAGTAAAAAAGCAAAAGGGGGAAAATTACTCTTTCTGTTCTTTCAGAGGTTGTTGCAATGACCTTTATTTTACCCAATGTCTCAATTTTAAAAAAGGAAAACAAAACCCTGTTTTTACTACAGTGGAGTTGTTTTCTCTGCTATTCATAGAGGTCTTAAAGAGGATCAGCAAGAAAAAGAAAATTCCCAGTGGTTCATTGGCAGTTTTAAAATGGGAATATAGTGCCCAAGTTATAAAATAAGGACTATATTTAAACATCTGCTACATTTTTCTTCTTGCAAGTCTGTAATTTTGTGGTAACTAATGTTGTGGGGCTGAAATGGTATGCAGACATACAAGTTACCAGCCTGGAAGGGGATATAGCACAACAATTTGAAATCGCCTGTCCTTTTCTTCTTTAAAAATAATAATTACACAAATGAGATTTCGTGATTATAGAACTTTTCATTCTAAGGCACACAAAACAGAAGTTTATAAGGCTTCTGTGGCTGTTCTGATTGCTGAAGCAGAGTGGATTCTCTAATGAATCAGATTCTTTGTCTGTAATTAGGACTGATATATTTAGATATTTCCATTTGTTTAAATGACTGTAGGCTGCACTATGTTATCCATGCTGCTGAGGTATCGTTATAAGCCGAAGGGAAAAGCCAAGGAGAAGTCAGTTTGTGCAATCTGCATATATATCCTTGTGCCCTTCCCCTTGAGCCTCCGCTCCAGGTTCTATATTCAAGGGAGAGACGGACTGAGTGGAGAGAGTCTAAAAAAAGGTCCAGAGGAGAACAGCGAGTTTGGACAAAGTACTCTAACGCATAATAGCTACACAAGTAGGGGATTGGTAATAAAGAAAAAAGGGATGACAGGAAATGTAAGAATCGTCTTCAAGTGCACAGAAAGATATCGGAAAGAGGAAGTTTATAACTTGTTATGTATGTTGTTAATGAACAGAACTAAAAATAACAGGACTTACATTTTAGGAGAATTCACGTTAGGAGAAAAAATTGCAAATGTCAGAGAGAGGGACTCACTGGGCCAGCCAGGTTGGTGACCTTCTGATGCTGCCAATGTCTCTTTAAGGACAGTTTTGATAAACATCTGGTAGGATTGACACGGGCACAGTTGATTCTGTCCTGTGCATGGGGAATGGACTGACCGTACAAGGTCTTTCTACCCTTATAATTTTATAAGTAAGGTTGAATGCCCACATATTTATAATATCCAGGTCATGCACCTGGTTGCAAAAGCATATGTCAGTATCATGTGAGTTTTATGACTTCAGAGGAGTTTTGAATGGGCTAAGGTGCTATCAGGAAGCCTGTCTCGGCGTTGAATTAATACTATACATAATGACCAAACTAAACTTTTGGTTACGCATATATATGTATTTCACATAAGTTTCAAAGCTTAGAAAACAACTAAAATTGTTAGTGGATTACTGTCATATTACCAAATATTTACTTGCGTAATTTTTCAAATATTTCAAAATAATTAATGTATTTTCAAACACAATGGTTATGTGATTGCTTTGGCAGGCCAGATGACCATATTTCATCTCATTTTGTGCTTGCTGAACACTGTTTAACCAGTAGTCATTCGTGTCATTTTTAGTCTGGGATTAACTATGTGTTATCTCAGCCTGATGGATCAATTGACCATGCACTGATTTGCAATCTAGTTATTAAAAAAAAAAAAAAATGCTTAGAGAGAAGTTGAGACAAATTGTTAGCGTTAGTAAGCGTTTAATTCATTGAACTCTACAGGAAGAGAGGACTCTCAGAATGAGGGAAGCCAAACTCCCCATGTAACTTGAAACCCGCTTACTTATAATTACTTGGGGGGAAATAGGCAGGGGAAACCGTACATTTGAGCTCCAGGGGCTTTTTCAGAACAGAAATGTGACAGTCATTTAAAACGGAAAAAAATCATCAAGACAATTTTCATTTTAGTTTACATTCAAACATTTCAGAAGACAAGTAATCTTTAAACTTTCCAAAATGCTTGGGGTACTTCAGAATTAAATACTTTGATGTACTTAGACAAATTGAATCCAGGATGTCTCTGCAAAGGCAGGAGAAGTAATAAAGCTGCTGACTGCTCACAACAGTTAAATGTTTAGTCTACGAGCTCAACAATGGTTGTGGAAACCAAAGCGAGAATGATTTTTATTGCAGATGGCCATGATGGTTTAAGTTAGGAGTGAAGTTGGCACTTTGTCATGCTTATGAAATTGAATATTTGACTACTTTCATATATTACTGAAATAAAGATAACTACTTTAACCACAAATAATTTGAATTGATGTTTCGGCACTTTATAAAGGAATTAAGATGAGCTGCTTGCTTTTTTTTTTTACATGAATTATTGTATCTTGAACTTACTGTAGCTCTATCTCAATCTAATATCTGCATTTATTTGAAGACACTGCCTACAGATTCAATCCAAAATATCTGTTACTAAAGTAGTCCACAGGACTCAAGAGAATGATATTTTCATGCTACTTTCATGAATTGTCTCTGGTGTGCATAGGTGGGAAAAAGTCTGGGACAGGCTTTGTCTGCCTTGAAAAGGCAGATACCCTTGAAAGGGCATATAAAGTAAGAAAGCAAGAAAAGAATACTAGTGAATACTCACAATCCTTTCCCCTATGAATTTGAAAAAAAAAACTTTAAAAAAATTATGTTAATTTAATTACTAATTTTGACTTATTGCCTGCCAGCTTAGTATCTAATCATTTAGAAAGAGTTTGCTAATAGTGGAAAAAGCTCAGCATTACTTAAATTTTACAAGAGCAAAGCAATTGCATCATTTCCCTGAACAAATGAAAATAATTGGTTTCTTATACAGGAAGCTAAGAAAAAAGACAAAAATGAAAGGACACTCTCTGTTAATTTAAAATCTATTTCTACATATATATGCTGTAAGACTCCAATTATAGCTAAGCAGAACTGATTGTCCCAGGTGTTGAAAAACCAGGTCTTGTCCTTCTAAAAATCATGACTGCCACATTTAAAGAACTTTACTTTTTAAATAATAAACTTTCTTTTTATTTGCCTTTGGCTTTCAAGCTTTTAGCATGCACTTGGGTCATGTTTTCAAGCTTTTCTGTTCAGCTAAAAGAAAAAGAGATTAATTTTTTAAAATGACGCCCAAGAGTCTCACATAATCACATTACCCCAGGAAATGGGACTCGAGGAAAAACACCAAATATTGTGAAACTTTTGATAAAAGCATGAAAGTAAGTAACTCTAAAATAGTAGTATGTTATGTGTGTTTTAAAACAGAAGTCCCCACTTATTTTAGTACAACTGAAATTTGCTGGACTAAAAATAAGCCTTTTTCAGTTGTGCATTTATGAAATCAAACAGGTGCTACATCTAAAAGGTCTGGGATACTCCTGATACAGAGTTGCTCTGACAATGAATAACTCGTCCGTGCTCCAGGGAGATAATTGTGAGATAGATTATTGGTGAGAAACAAAAAAAAACATGAAGAGATTCGTGGTGAGTAATCACCTGTATCATGCTAGTCTTCAATGAGAAAACAGGCAGAAGTTATTCCACCTCTAGGCCTCCAAAAGAAAGGGAAACAGCAGCAAGCGAAGAAAGGAGTGGTGGCCAGGGGGGGGATGTCAGGGAGGAAGAAAAAGTTCAAATCAAACTGTGGTGCTAGCAGCATGTGAACCTTCTGGGCTGACTGCATCTCACTTTAAAAATAATCCTGTCTAGTGAGTTACATCAGTCCAGGACTTCTGTCTTAATTATTTACACCAGCCTAACTAACAATTTGTGCTGTTGAGGTTAGTAATGTAACAAACAAGTAAATAAAAGAGGAATTCCTTAAAAGAAGAAAGACTGAAACATTATTATATGACTCCTCAGAATATTAAATTACTGAGTACCTTTCGTTTGTGAAGTTTGTCAGCTTCTCAGCTCTCTACAGGTCTAAGGTTTATCCAGCTAGTAGTGGTTTGCAATGGTTGGTTTCTCTTGATCTGATCTTGGCTCAAACACATGAGGAACTGCTGTCATTAAATACGATGAAGATTCTTTTCTGCTCCCAGAGACTGAAATGACTGACAAAATAGGTCACAGAAATTTTGGCTGCCTGCTGAAGGAAGCAAAAGACACTACTCCTACACCAATGGGATTGAAGCGTTAAAAAGCAGCCACATAATTCTGCATGACATATTTCCCCCAAACAGTCCAGATTTGAAAGCCATTGATTGAGATTCAAACACAATTAACAACAGCATTTTCCATATCCTCTAGTTTTCTTAAGTAGAAGACTACAGAGCAACGTAAAGGTTCTCACAAAAAGTAATTATATGCCTTGAGGAGTCTTCTCTGTATTCACTCAATGACAGGCAGTTCCATTGAGCGAGCATTGCCTCCCCACATGCCTTTACTTCAGAGGGCATCCTACTTCAGATTACAAACCATTTAAACCCTAACATGCAGTACATATTAGTATGCATTTATTCTGTTGAGTAGAAATTTCAAGTAAGGCTCATAGCCAAACACTATAAACAAATGCAGTTATTCCGTACAATCAAGGGGTGGGACTTATGAAACTAGAGGGCTCCACATTTGCACCGGTTCATTTCAAGACCTTTAGGACACATTGAAATTTTGGTCTATGAAACAGCTGGAAATAGATCTAATCCAAATGACTGGTGTGGATCAAGGGACAACAGTGCCACAGATACCCAAAGTGAATGTTTACAGAGTCCTTTGGGTTTATGTCACTAGGAACAGGTTGTCCTGAAAGTGGAAAAACTTGTTCAAGACCCTTGTTAAATTTCTAATGTCAATCCCACCTCATCTGACTAAATACTTCCCTTATTGTCTAGTTCTAAGACATTTCTGCCATTCCATTCTGGAAATTGAAATCAACGCCTCCATTTTCAAATCAGTACTTAAAGGCATATAAGAACCCTTTCTCTAGTCCTAAGGCTTGATTGCAAACTGCCTTGCAGTTTAAACTGTGGTTGCCCAGATTTTATCCCTTTCTGAACATAACGTTTGACCTAATTCTAATTTCTTTGACAGAAGTGCAAAGTCAGACCAAGCCCAAGGACTGCATTATAGCTCTTCTGGATTTACCCTACATCACTGAGATTTAAAGAATGGTCTTTTACATTGTCGTGCTATGGGAAGCGTAATATTAGCTCACCAGCTAGTCAAAATAATCATGGTTTTATTGAACCATGAACACTGAAACACAACAGCCAAGGAACTGGCCCTTAAGTTTAGCCACTGCTTAGGGTAAAAAATGAACCACATCTGAGCAATGTTTGTAGCTCATCCTGTACCAGCAATTTTAACGTGGAGCTAAGAAATGCTACAGCTTGTAGAGGGCTATTAGAAAAAGCAGGAAGCCTTTGTACAACTTTTCAGCTAAGTCATTTGCTCAATGACAGCTGCTTTGGCAATTATCCTTTCTCCTGACCTTATGGTCTACCACAGTATGCTTCAGAGATCTCTGGGAAGGGAGACTATTACACCTAATGTGTTTGGACAAGTCTAGCATGTGTGCAAATTAATAAGAATGGCATATTCTATTCTATATTTTCCTTTACAAATGTTGTCCTGCATTTTTGTAACCTGAACATCTGCTTACCTGCTCTAACTAATGATAATGGATTTAGCAGGATGCAGGGAACACAATATTCCCTCAAGTGATATTTTCGGAGCAGGGGGAAGATCTCCTTCCTCTACTGAAAGGTAGGAACCTGAACCAACTTCTTAAAACAGAGGACAGATTTCTTATGAAATTCTCCTCTTCGGACACAGCAGGAAGAAGCATTCACATATCCATGAATGTAACACATGAAAGGATCTGGGAGATGGGAAGAGCACTGCAGGTCATCCTTCTCAATACTCACATTTAAACTGCAAGAAGAAAATTTCTGATTTATTATAAAATGAAGCTGCACTTTTGCCCCTGGTATTAAAAAATAAAACACCATGAATATTAAACAGCTTGTGGCAACAAGTACCTGGTACACTTCATGGTGCCAGTTAGGTCTGTAAGCAAGGGCGGACCTTGGCTTCATTTCATCTTTTAACATCGCATTTCTCTTTCTAAAGTAGATTTTAAACATTTTTTAGCTAAACTACCTGAAGCAAAAAAAGAAAAGTTGCTGTAATACCTCATGTAGATAAAAAAGTCATTCAAATGCTTCTGATATCCCATTTCTGTGACATTTATGAATAAATGAATGTCTGTATTGAGAAAAGTTCCCATATTACATTGTTTGCACAAGTCATTACATGAGCATTTTATAGCTTTCTAATATTCACATTGAGGTAAAAAGCACCTATATTAGTGACCAGGTTTATAGCCCAGTCTCTGACTGCAAACACAGTGTACAGCCTTTCTCCCTGAAAAGAAAATTCCCTCTCTGTTACCCGAGTACAAATGGCATGAGTGCAGAACACCTGCACTCATCATTTCTTTCTGTAATACGTTTCCCTTTTGGGGGGGAAAAGACATTACCCATGTTCAGCTCTGTCTATGAGCTAATGCTAGATTTGAAGCCACTTCTATCACAGTTTTAACATTTATTAACTTTACATATCAGGCATACGACTTCTAGATTATTAAATTATCCTGTAAATCATTGCAACTGATTTGATTGTATTACCTTTACTTAAATTCTACAGTATTGTACACCCTGCGAAGAAGCCTTTTGCACAAGTCACAAGGTAAAGATGCTATAATGTTTTTAAGAACCTCTTCCAATCATTGCTATGTGTACGAAACAACAAGTATTCCTGTCCAGCACCAAGTACCAGAATACAGATTGTATGAAAATGGTGGGTCTATGCATGCTGGTATGTGCGTACCTATGAGGACAGTAGTGTTTTCATTAGTTCATTACTGGTGCTTATTAATTTAATAAAAATATCACTTTGAAATTCCCAAGATTTCTGTTGTCAGCTACACAGACATCTTGCTGTAAATTCAAATATTTGGAGGAATACTGCATTTTCTGTCAGACGAAACAATAAGTATTGACTATTAATAAGCTGTTGAATATTTCAGTACTTCTGAAATATGAACTCCACAGCTTATAGGATCAGAGCTACTGTTTGGAATTTGCTGTCAGATACAAAGGGATTGTTCTAATATGTTTGGTATTATAGTCAGTAATCCTTTTCTGTTTTCTGTGAATATGTCACAAACTAGTGAAATAAAACTATGGGATGTTCTTTTATGAGCAATGTAATAATAGATTCCCAAATAAGGTTTTCCTTAAACCAAATTTAGCCCGCAAATAACAGCTTGAGGAATGCTCTCTAGAATCTAACCTATTATGACTTGGACCCAGTTCTCACAGGAAAAAGATCTGAAACAGTATCTCAGCACTAAACCTTTAGGTTGGGATTCAGAATATACTTACTCTTTTTAGTATGTATAGCATATTTTTAGCTTAGTGCATTAATAGAACAACACAGTAATAAGAGGATTATTCTGACAAATCCTGGGCATTTAGCTCAAAACGTATAGGATGTTTGGAAAAGAGCATTTTGATTTTCTATTTCTAATGTTTGTGGAGAAACATGACATCCATTTGGGATTTTATTTAGCTTAATAATAATATTAACAATAACAATCAAAATAATGGCTTAAGTTTAGGAGCCCAAAATCATTTTAAAGCCCCCAAATAAACTTTGCCTTTCATGAAATGTCCCCACATCTAATAAAGCCAGTGGTGTTACAAAATCATAAAACTTAAATTTTAGAGAAAAAGTGAGAATGAACAGTTTGAGTTTACTTTAGAAACACCTCTGGATGATGCCCAGCTGACACGCTGGAGAAAAAGGCTTGTGATGCTTTGGTAGAGATATTGTTTTAACTTGCAACTCATGCTGTGGTCTTATACATCTATTACAGAGTACCAGAAATTTTATTTCAGAGAGATATTAATGAATTTTGAAATGTCCTCTTTACCTGAAAGAAAGTAATACCAGAAAACAAAGGAGAAGTCTTCCAAAATGAAATTCTAAGAAACAAAAATGTGTTTTGAGCAAATTAAACTGTTTCATTTCAAGATAATTTGCTCCCACTGCACACGTGACTCTAGGAAATTTTAAAACATTGAAACACACAATCATATTGAAATAGAAAAAAAAAAAATTAGTTTTTCTTTTTCAGATGCAAACTTCTGATATCATTAGGATATGTGGTCAAAATAAACTTTACTCAGAGGTCACACCTTACTATGCTGCTGTAAATCTTGGACAAATGACTGATTTTTGTGATGAAAACAAGTTCATCTGGAAAATTTCTGACCAGGGCCACTGAGCTGCCTCTTCTTTTTACTTTTGTTTGGCAGATGAGCATTGGATGTCTGTAATTTAGTCCTCAGGACCTTCCTGTCCAATATAACATTTACTTTAAGGGTTTTTTTATTTATTATAGCTAAAGTTTAAATCTTACTTTAAGGGGCCATTCTTTCTCAGAGTTGTGAAATTTCTCCCACTTTGATTAACTGGTCACAAAGACTTTAGGGAATGGATTGACATGAGTGGTGGCTGCAGCAGCAATTGATATCTCAGTATTAGTGGGAAGATAAGGTCAGGCGAAAACATAAAACATGTATAAATATCTGACATAAAAAGGCAACACAGAGTACAGAAGATGAAAATGATTCCTTAGTGAAACGGAACTTAAAACGTGAGCCTGGTACTGAGGCATAGTACTTGGTAAGAAGAGGAAATTAAATTTTACTTTTAAATTTTCTATCATGCATCTTTTAAAAAAAGAGATTTACTGATAAGATGGGTATTAACTTGTATAAAACATGGTAGTAGACGGCCTTTTAAATGAGGGACTTTCAGAGACCCACATTTTAATGTGCCGTGTCCTGGGATAATACAGTATGTCAGAGGTTCCCACATTATTTCACAGCACAGATCATCTTTTATGTGAAACAGCATGTTCTTGGACCACTTTCCCTTTGAATGACGTTCCTATTCACAGCTCCCCAACACCCCTTTAGCAATCAAGCAATGAGTGCATGTGTACAAGCGCACACAGACACACACACACACCAATGGCCACTAATGAAAGAAATCTACTTTCCCCCACCCTGCAAACACAGGGAGTTTCATTCTGCTTGAGACTCTCACTTCAGGTTCCCAGAGCTTTTGCCTGCAACAGGGCTTTGGGCAGCTTGTTACCTGTGAGGCATCATCCCCGTGCTGCGGTTTTGCAGATGCTTTCTGTGGGAACATTAGGCATTTAGGGACTGAGGTGCTCATTTCCTTAATCACTTAATGGTTCCTGTGGCTCCTAGGGTGGGGTGGAGCAGCAGTTGGGGCGGTGTTCCCGGCTGCCGAACAGCAAAGGTGGCTCAGTGGCAGGCTGAGAGCCACTGGGGCTCTGGACCCAGTGACCAGAAGGAGCCATTCACCAACAGTTCTGAAAGCAAATGTATACTCTGTTCTTGTTCTGTTTCAAACGTTTAAGTCAATGTAGCAATTAATTACTTACTTCTTGAAGTAATTAATTACTAACTGCTAAAAGATTATTGCAATACTGTATGTAGAAGTAATAAAATTACTTAAGGGTTTTAGAAAATTCTTCAAGAAAGCAATTATTGCTAGTTGTAGTCAAAATTATTTGTTATATTAATTACCAGTAATCTCTGCCTAGACATAATTAGATTGAAAGCAATTTTATAGTAGTACAATATAATTATATCATTAATACGAAAAACAACAGATTATTTTACTTTAATTTGACATATTATATGTTTAAGAGCTTGCCAATTAAAGAACAAAGCGTTGAATTAAGGCATAAAGTGTGCACAAAGTTTTGGGATAATTTCTCACACCAATAGCATGTTAAGGCAGATCTTAAAACTTGTAGATTCTTGTTAAGTGCTTATAAATATGAATTGAACTTAAATTTTTAATAAATTTCTATTTCAGAGCTCAGTTCATTGCTCCCCAGCAGTTCTAAACTCTTCTGCAATTTCTACTCAACCAAATTCTTAGGGAATTTATCTTTCAGAGATACCCATGTTCATCTCAATAAGAGTGATCCAATGAACAAAATAATGCATTTCACATTTCTAATTGATTATTTGTTACTTCTCTGCTAGCATTAATCTCAGTCAGGCCCAGTTCAGCATAACTTAAGCACAGGCTTAGCAGGAAACAAACATTTGAGGTATCCCAATGAAGTCTATTTGTTCAGTCTTTTTTTTTTTCCTGCATTTTTTCATAAGGTCTAAACACATGTGCGGGATAAATGCCCAAGGGGTTTTCCAAATTTAAGCACAAATTAGTAAGGAAAAGAAGGTAATTGCAGAGCATAATCATGAAATATCTACTACTGATACAGAATGTTTCTATTTAAAACAACCAAAGAAATGAGTTCCTGGTTTTTAATAAAATGAAAGTATATGTATCATGAAGAAAAAATATTTTGCTGAAAGCTTTTTGTCAACTCTTTTTCTTGGGTGTGTAGTATGCGAAACACATTTTCAAATTAGGTACACTTTAAACAGTGAATAATAATATTTCTGATAAGTCCTCATATATTGTCTATACAAAGCGTTTGGTCTTTTTCCATGTTCTTTGATGTACTGTGGGTTTTTATTCTACAGAATATCATCAATAATCACATAATTTTATAAGCATAAAACAAACCACACTAGAAAGATTAGTTATCTCAGATAATTTTTTACCACCTATACTAGTACTAGTCTAATGAGAATTCACTGACGAACTGTGAAATAAAACCTACATGTTTTTTAAGGAACTAGCTTTTACTTGTATCATTGTATTACTTGAGTTACTGGCTAGAGTGTTTTGAGAGAGGCTGTACCTTTTCTGCTGAGGAAGGGGACAATAACCTATGAATACTGAGAGTCCACATCCGGACCTCTCGCTTGCTGTTTCCACACTAGTTTTTAAGGTAATCCTGAAGGCAAGCTGGATGGGAGGAAAGAACCTGGAGGTGTGGATGGTGGGTATCCTGCAGAGCAACAAAAACAACAAACAAACAAAAAAGCAACACATCTAAAGCGTGAGAGAGCCTGGGGCGTACCTGGAGGTGGCTCAGTCCTGCGCCTGGCACACAGAGGTGGGCACTCTGAACATCTTTGTCACCACAGGCACCGGAGGTAGCCAAGTCGGATTCATGGTCATTCCCAGACCCACTCCTCAACGACCCTGTGGAGAAGAGCATTTTGCTGCATGCTTTAACTTGACTACCCGGTAGTAAGTTTTTCTGAGTGTTTGCAAGCATCTTATAAAGGCCAAGTCTTTCGGTAGTAATTGTCTTACAAAGGGAGGCTGCAAATTTGTTTTTGTGCACATCAATATGCATTGCTTCGGTGATGAAATTATTCCCATGGTTTTACTCTGTAAAATGTTTCAGCACCTTTTCAAAGGAGTGGTACGTATAGAGGAAATTAACATAATCCCCCTTTTTCCACAAATTTTGTGTTTAAAATAGATATTTCCTGTGACTGATAAAGCATCTGCTAGACCTGCAGATAAGACACAGTGTAGGTACTGAATTAAACGTTAGGAAGATTCCACCTGAGCAAATTCCTTCTATATATCTGAATTTCTAAAATGTACTATATGTTCCTACTGTCATATATTTGCCAAAAAAAAAAAAAAAAAAAAATCAGAATCCTGCACATATTTGGCTTAGCTCCTCCAAGTTATTCACTGTAGTAGCCCTCATGAGAGACCTAACCTACTTTTACTAGAATCTGAGGCAAAATTCTCATTCAGGAGTCTGAAAATCATTTTGATTTCAGTATTGAAACCAAAAAAAATCCCTCTTTGTAATTGGTTTTAGTTAGCTGTGCCTTTCAAAGTAAATAGCTCATTTTTGTATGTGATTAAGATTTCTATGGGAAATTAGTACCATTTGTTTTTTAAGCTACCTTTAAATGCTAAGTCACATAGTAAAAATGGATTCAATTTATGGAGTATTTAAGATTTTGATTTTTCCCCCTCATATTTGATACTAATGATACAACCTTTTTCAATCAAGTTTTAAAATAGAAGCAAATCTCATGTTGCTTTATTTTCCACCTATTTAGGTTAGATAAAAACTCTTACTGTCCTGGACCATAAGTATTATGCAAACCAAAAATGCCATATTAAAACTGTAGTTTTAATCCCAAGCCATGGGTTGCACCATAATTTATTATACTAAAATTATAGTAACAAATAGCAGCAGTGATGTAACACTATATTTCAACATGTCTTACAGCACCACAATGTTATTCTAGTGATTATACTGTAGTTGGAATAAATATTACTAAATTTGAGACACATTTATTATGGTTTTAGACTTTCTTCTGCTTGGTCCAGGAAGCAGAGGATTTACGCAGTAACTCTTATTAACATTAATGAGCACTAATTACTTATCTCCCTTGTGTACCATGAGGAGTTTCTATCCCTTTGGCTGTCCTGCGTGTTAGCACCTTTTAAGGTTTGATATGGGACTAGATTGCCCCTCCAGTTTCAGCACTGTGTAAAAGGAGGCACCACTCCGGAAAAACATTTCGATCCTTTCCAAATTGTTCCCTTCATCTCTATTGCTCTTGAGAAATCATTCACTGCCAGTCATTTAGGAACGGGGACCCAGACCAAACCATGTGAGTCTTTTTGCAGACGCTGCGTTCTCCTGTGTGAATAAGGGCAAACTGCACAGGCAAGTCAAATCAGACCCAGCCTTTCTGCCCCTCATTCTACATGCAGAGAGCAAGGACTTGAGGAGCTGAAGAGTCTCATTTTGCCTTATTGTCATAAGCTGGCAGGTTATGGTCTGATTCCTCATTATATATTCTGCAAAGATAGTCTCAGGTTAGGGACAACTAGACTGTTACCAGAGAAATTTGATTGTTGGAAATAAACTCAAACCAGACTTTTCCGCGAGATGCTGGACTGTGGAAGAAACATGTAGTATCCTCTTGACTGGTCACTGATTCCCACATTTCTTACAGTAACAGAAACCACACTATGACATCGAAGAAAACCATTTATGGTATTTTCATCTAGCCCCAAAACAGCAGAGAAAAATCAAACTCCCAAGAGAATCTATTCTTACATCAGCAGCCCAGTTCTGCACAATACTGTGCCTCTGGCTGTTCGAGTCATGAGGTTTCCAATAAGCATTTGAATTTCTGACCTGCTTGTCAGTATCTCTGATGAAGAAAGGCTAAATCCTGCTTTCATCTGTATCAGTACATTCCACTGACTTCAATGATCTTGGCCTGGAAGAGATGATTTTCATTTGATGTTTACTTTAGAGTACTATTAAATTACAGGAATGGCTGTATCTGGTCTTATGCAAAGTTTCCTTCTACATTATAAAATCAGTGTTTAACTTCTGTTACCATATTTAATTTTTTTTTTAATCATTTTTAACATCTCAGAAAAGAATATCTTTTAAATAGAGTCCCCTACAAACCCAATCTGTGGTTAGACAGATCACAGATCTTTACCTTTTGCACTAGCCAGAATCTCATAGACCAAGTGGCTGATAGAAATAAGTAGAAACTGGAGAATATTTCTCCGTTTTGAGTTAAATGTCCCAGTGCTTCAGAGTACTTTGGGACAACAGAAAGGGGAAAAATAGGGGAAACACTTTCAGTTCTTCAATTTGGAACCTGTTTTGCTGTAATTTTGAGACATGGTCTAAAGCACAGGTAATTGATCATAATGAAAAAAATGCATTAATGAAAGTAATTGACAAAAGCCAGTCCACCTGTCAAAGAAGAGAAACCTTGAAAAGAAACGGCAGGCTTTTGAAGGTCAAGGCTCAGTGTGGTGTAATCCCTACCATCTGTGTTCAGGCTGGTGCTATTCTCAGACTGTCATACGCACTCTCTTCTTTGAAAATAATAGACAAGGGAAAAAAAGCTTACCCGACAGGGAGCCTAAATGTAGTTAGCTTCATGGAAAATGAAAAAGCACCACTGTATAAACTTAAGATGACCCTTAATTTTCCTTCCCCTTGACCTACACACGTCCACAATCAGTTTCAGAGCTGTAGTGGCACTGGGAATGAAAATAACTGAGCGACCAATAAAATGTAACAGTATAAAAGCAAGTTGGAATAGTAGGCAACCATACCCAATGCAGTCAGCCAAGCATGGTATTGCCCTGCAAACACACTAAAGTGATCAAGAAGTTTCATCTTTTGCCTCAGCTTTTGAAGAGACCGTGGTTCTTGACTTGAACCTACAAAAAGCTGTGGGCAGACTCCTGTGCCCATGCCGGAATTGCAGTCCTCAAAAGACTTGCTTGACTGCCACCCATGGTTGCATCACCCTTTTGGGTGTTCAAGATGTCCTGCTCCCTAAAGCTGTGCTTCTGGCCGTTTTCAGACAGCATGGAGAAGCTTGACACTTACACTTGCTTGCACGGTTCTGTGGGATTCAGTGACCGGGTACACATTCATACGCTGGATCCCCAGAGTGCAGTTAGACACACAGTCTCAGAAAATACCCACTGGCTCATGGCCCACACGCACATGGCTAGAACAGGCACCTTTGATATCCAGCACCCTAACAGAGTTACTAGTCAGCATAGGAAAAGCTGGGTTCGGTGCCCTGTGTTTTCTGAACGCTAACCACCAGATAAGAGAGCAATTAGCCTCCTTAATACTTGGGTTTGTGTGTTGCTTGGTCATCTTAGAAAGTTTGAATGAGAGTCTTCTTCACCCACAAAATACTGCAGCTTGCTGTTCAGGTCACTTTGTGTGTTTGGGAGTTCAAATCCCTCAGGCAGAGGAAGAAATTGAATTCGCATTTCCCACACGCTGACAGGATATATTCATCACAGAGTTATTACATTCAATAAGGGCATTAGCTCCTGTGTGGCATTTGTGCTTTGAAAGAAAAGGGTTAGAAATCCAACTGCTGCAGCTGGAATGGGAATTCCAAGCGTCTCATCCAAACATTCTAGCATCCACACATAAAGTCCTGATGAGGGACAACATTGAAGACACAAGCTTGTTCTTAATATATTATGTCAAAAGCAGAGACAGCTGCATGCTTGCTTTTTTTGGTTCTTATTCCTCTGCTTTAAAATATCCCCAGGCATCCCTCGGGGAGCCTGTTCTGGAAGTTGTTCCTTCCAGAAGGTGGCCAGGTATCTGCAGTTTTAGTGACCTAACATTTGGTCTCACACAGGCCCTTTATATTTCTTTGCTGCTCTAGTCCCAGACAGAAAACTCAAGAACATGAAAGATTTTCAAAATCATTAAAAAATTCCAAAATGTTGTAATTTACTTTCAAAATACAGTGGATGCATGGAGTCAGTAGGCTGTCACTATCTTGGAGACTTTTTTGTTTTAGACAGATTTTTTTTCTATGAAAAATTTTCATCTATTAAAATAATGATAGGGAAATTTTTATAGAGCTCTCTGCTCCAGAGTGCCAGATCTACGAACCTACAAAACATAAACAAACAGATCCCCCAGAACTCATGTCGCATTCACTTTGTGGGAAACAGCGTATATAAAAAACTCACTGTTTCTATTACTTTTAAGTGACAAAAACCAGGAGAGTATATCTAAACAGCAGGTATAAATAATATACATGTTCCTTGCTCCTAAAAAAAAAAACAAAACAAAAACAAAACTTCTGCCTCCCTGCACAAAACCAGAACGCACCACATAAAACATCCCTCAGTTAAGTGCAGATTCCTGGGGAAACAACCATGATAAAAATAACCTATAAGAAAAATAATAGTGCTCCACAAATGTCTAATAAAAAAGGTTCTCCACCTCTTTGGAAGAAACATTTCATTTGCCCTCATTAAGGTGACCTAACCACTGTGCTTCACCCTTCTCTGCCTGAATGATGTAATCAACTCAACCCATGAAAATAGAATACGGGAGGAAAACAACCATGCGTGCTCTCTCTCTCTGAGCTGTAACTGCCTATCTTTCTAAATACATAATCACTTTTAAGCATATACTTCAATTAATGATTCAAAAGACAAGCTGTTGACATGGTATCATCTGTCAAAGTTCAGGTATAACTCTAAAGTATACAGAGAAGTTCAGAACTGGATCTGAACTGAAAGGTACTTCCAGAGAAACTTCACTAATACCTTTGGTTGTTATTCACGCTCACTCAAAATAAACATTTATCTCTCTACTTTTTCAACTCCAATCTGAAGATGCACTCTGCTAATGGAATAAGACACTAAAGAAACATGTAGCCCAATAGAAGAACGCAATCCTTCCTTTCATTTGCAGTAATTACTTTTTTCAATTCATTCAGTTTCTTTATCTTTTTCTTCATTGCATGTGTCTCGTTATGCAGTTTGCTTGTACTTGAAGACATATATGCCAGGTAAGAGAAAATTAGTGAATTTGAAGCTGCGTTAACACATAAGAACACATTTTAAGCACAGTTCACAACCGCTTCTTTGGGCAGACGTGGAGGATCTTATTTCCAAAGCTATGCTATATCATAGTGCCTTTGACAAAATTATAAGTTGGTACAAAAGACAAGAAGCATTGACATGTCAAGGAATGCTATTTGCTGTGGGACTCACAGAACAGGAACACGGGAGAAGAGACATGACAAAACCTAGTGTGAGACTAGATCGAAATATCTTCATTTATATTAATTTAAGTTATATAAAGGAATTAAAAATTCTAAAAATAAATAAAGAAACATTCTAAGAAAATCACATGCTCAGACTTACCTCTACAGATAAAAGGAAAGAAAGTTAAAATAAAATTTTAAAAAAGTAAAATTGAAATCTAAAATTGAGATGGAAATGCAATGAAGCCTGGGTTGTCTCCAGTGGCAAAAAAAAAAAAAAGGATAGACACGGACAGAAAGAAATGAGGAAGGAAAACTTAAAACCCAGCAAATTTTTTATTAAAATGCAGGGAAAAAGTCCTGAAAACAAATCTTATTTTGCAATTTCCAAAACATTTGGTATTTTATGCATGGTCTTGCCACTGTCTTATGGAGCACCTGAAAAAATAAAGTGTGAAAAAAGGAAAAACATTCACGGGGGAGCATTTCTATGCAGAAAGAATGAAAGAAGCCAGATCACAAGTGAAGTTACTAAGACAATAAAGATTTTTGTGTGCAATAAAGCTTGCCATCCTTTAGGAAGAAAATCTGACATTGGCTGGGTATAGCATTCTCAGCTCATGCAGTTTATGTCAATGTTTTTTTTTTTCCATTTTATCCTCAGGGAAATATGTTTTTTTCTCCTACAAAAAGTGTCAGCTCTGGTCAATATGCAGTAATTTGTACATTATAACATTATTGCTATGTTGCTAACACTATCTCCTATATTTTAATTAACTTTACCGGAAAGAGAAAGAGCTGCCTTTTTCCCTCTTTTATTTTTTGAAATAAAACATTTTACAGAATAAGCTAGCATCTCAAGGGGTAAAGATTGTTCTACACCGTGTGCACGGGGGCAGGAAACGTTCTGAAGTATCACTTCTACATTTCAATTTGTCACTATTGGTTTGGCTCTCAAGTCCCTTTTGCTTTTTTTCAAAGCCACTGGAGAGCAGGCAGGAGTCACGAGACAAGGCACTTGCTGAGAAGGACTGCACAGTCCCGTGCTCGGGCTGACAAGCTGGCAGTAGATATCTTTCATTCAGTACATCTCTATAAATTGCACAAAAAATGCCTGGGGAGCCTTAGTAATGAATACATCAACTTTTACCCTGCTCTGTAAAAACAGCTATAAGGAAATGATTTCTACGCTACAGAGGGGGTACACAGGCTAAAAAGAAAACACAACACTTGCCAGAAAAATAAATGCCCTGCTCCATCAGCGAGATGAAGGAGAAAGATAAAGTGCTCTGTTTATGCTACACCATCAGAGTTTAAGCAGATTATATACCCTTCCCCTTCTGACTGGGGGGGCAAACATCATCAACGCAGGTACATACAGTTTCTAATCTTCCATGAGATGTTGCTCATCACTCAAGCAGAAACTGATTCAGGGCGTTCTTTCACTTAAGAAAAGCTAGGAGAAATAAATGAGAAAAGACCTGTCGTATGATATGTTGTTACCAGTCATACTTAGAATCTTAATTTGCAAAATATATCATACAAAAATGAAGCATATTATAGGAAATCTCAGCAGGGAAAGGTTCTCAATTTTTTTTTTTCTAATATGTAAAGAAGTGAACAGATGAGATCCAGTAAGAAAAAAGAAGAAGAGAGAAAAGAAAAAAAAAAAACATTCCCAAAGTGCGTCTGGCTCTGGTTTTTATAATTTTACTGATATGGTCAATATGCGTGCTGAGAAACATAAGTTGCATAAGATGCTTCCCAACTTCTCTGTACATGTGATTTTTGACTATTGATTTCACTGCCCCGTTTTAGCAAACTAAAGTTTGGCCCTGCCCCTGCAAAAGCTGGCACCGTGTGGAGCTCACTGCTGTAAGGAAGAGCTTCTGCTCCCAGAAATCTCCGATTCTGATCAGTGTTTCCATCTGACGGCAGGAAGGACAGCAGTGCCTGAGCAGCCTGTAGTCCCCACCTTGCTTATTCTTTGTCAGGTGTCTGTTAAAGCTCTGCAATTTTTATGCTGCACTCTGGTGTTCTTCGAGTCTGGAGGAATGGGAAATGGGTGCTGTTGGGATAGTTGAGAAATGGCAGGAGTTTCCTGCATTTCACTCTCTGGATTCTCATGCTTCTCTGCTAAAGTCCAGTTCTTAACTAGCCATAGCTGAACTGAGAACAAAGATAACGGCACAGCCTATGACTGAGTTTTGACTGAAACGGATTTCTGAATTATTTTCATCAGTTAGAATCTTTGTACAGATCTATGCAACAGAAATAGCAGAAGCATCTGAGATGGGGAATTGCATGTCCCGTCAGCCGGCCAGGCTGGATGGGTTGCTCCATTGTACATATTTATGGATCTGAGTTGAACCCTCAGGGTAAAAGTGAACAAAGAATAGACTGTTCTTCTCCTAAAGCATCTGGGTGTAAGCCTTATTTTGCCAGCAACTGTGGTGTTTATGGGCATGTTTTACTGGAAACCTGCTGCTTCTCACAACGTTTCCTGAGTGACTGTCTTAGTAAAACTGCATCTGGAAATGACAAGCACACAGCTGTAAATCTGAAAAGCAGTGTGCAGCCCTAATAGCTAGCAGCCACAGCACGGCTGTCCTGCTGAACATTGAAAAGATTTACAAAGACAAAAGCAGAGCAATGAATGTGTTTCTGAGCGCTCTGTGATCACATTACACCTCTCCCTCTTCAAAGATTTTTTTTGTTGTTGTTGTTGTTGTAGTCATAGATGGGACTATCACTGCTCTTTGAGCTAATACCTTAGGCAGGTAACCTATTATTGCTTACCCACCTAAGGCACCTGAAATTTCTGACCCGCACCCACCTTCCAAAGCAATGGCTAGTAGTTTAATATATCCTTTTTCTTTTTCACCTGAATTGGAGGATCCATGACAAGAGCAAGGCCGTAAAAATAAGCCGGATTAAAAATTAAAAAAATGTTGTTACGCTAGTGTGCATCGTTCTGTGTAATGCAGGGAGTATTCGCAAAATGGCATCACCACAAAATAAATACGCAAAAGGAAGAGATGAAGATTTGTACGTTTCATTATCATGTCTCCTAAGCTGTGAAGTCCCCAAACTGCTCTGGAATCTCAATGTGCTGATGCTTTGAAGTGCAATTACAAGGAAACGGTGGCAGAAGGGGAGCAATGGTGACAACCAACATACCTTGCGGTAATACCAACTCGGCTGACAAGGGGAAGTATCGCTCCATTGGATCAGTCATTGTCAGGGAGAACTAGGAGCTGGAGCCAAGGTTTTAGAGTATGAACAACATGGCAAATTGCCCAGTATTGTAATGAAATATACTTGCTCTCTTCAGTATAAAAAGCTAGACAATTAGCTATGCATTTAAAAACCCCCTTTGAATACTAATATCAAATTAATAATAAAAATATTAATATTCAAAATTGAAACAATAATTTTTTACACTCTTAGAGCAAGGAGTTTTAATTCTTTCATTCAAAATATTTTTTCTTTTAAATGCCCTTCAGTTTTACTAGAAAATAAAATACTTAAAAATGCTAGAATCCTTAAACATCTCACTTGACCTAAGTATTTTTGCAGTTCCTGCAAAAATTAATACTTAAACATATTAATATGCAAAGGTGTGTTTTTAAAACTAGGTGCCATTGGCTTTAAACTAGGTTATTTTTCTCAAAACTGGGTGTTAATTTTATGCATACAAATATATATATGTATGTAGATAAGTACTTAAAGTCTACATGCTTCGCTGTTTGGTTTTGGCTTTGCAACTGCAGAAAACCAAACCCCAGTTATTCACTGTCTCTTTTTCTGAAGTTAATGCTAGTGGATGTGCCAGGTGTTAAGGTACGTATGTGATCTGATCAGTTCCAGAAATGACCAAAGGATAAAAGACAACTGTAGGTCTGGGACATCCTATGGAGCATGTATTCCCAAATTTAATTTTCAGGTCTACCTGGTCATTAGGGAATGCCAGTGACTGTATCTACTTCCTCTGGGCTGGGAAGCACCAGAAACAATGGCAGTGCTCACTCAGGAAGGGGTTCACGGCAGATAGGGTCCGTGGGGCTTCAGCAGAGCTGGGCACCACTTTTCCTCCATGCTGTCATGTGGAATGCCATAGCACATTGTACTGCTGTGGTGACATGGTCCTCTGCCTCCATCATGCCCAGGCACTTGTGCCACGGTTGCTCTTCCACTCAAAAGCACCCCTTTGATGTGACCGCAAAGGGAAGTGGGGGCTGCAATGCATCCCCCACCTCCACTCCCCCAAGAGCTGCGGCACTTGTGGGGTAGCAGAGCAGCAGCAGCCTTCCAGGGACCCTGCCAGGTGCCCAGCTGAATATGCCAAGTTCCCATTTTAGAATAATATTAGGGAATTGGGGTAAATGGGGCCCTTAAGAATCACAGCTCCGGTGAGAAGGAACTAAAATATCTCTTCTCCTTGATGGTTTATCCACCTCCTATAACGGACTGTGTATCCAGGTCCATAGGAACCATACTGGTTTTTTTTTTTGTTTTTGTTTTTGTTTTTTTTTCACTAATTATGACCTTGACTTCACCTTTAGATTTTAAAACAACAGACATGTAGGATTTGGGAAGAGTCAGCAGCCCCCCCTAAGTACCCACCAGGATCAAATCCAGTAAAAACATTTCCTATTAGTCAGGCACAAAGTAGATGGGTAGAGGCATATGTTTCTGTTTCTCTGCAGTGCTGTTCCTTTGCTCTGGCCCTCAGTTAAACAGCGATGATAATGCTCCTCACTCAGCTTGTTTGAAGATTAAATTAGCTGCTATTAGTTCAGCTCTTTGAAGATGTACCCAAAGTGGTAAGTGCTAAGTATTATTAGATGAATTTTAGTCATTAGACTCTGGAGAAATTTTGTTGCTTTGTATTAGTGCTTAAGCCATGCAAAGCCTTGGCTGCTGGTTCACTTGAGGACCCCGGCCTCTGGGTCCCCCTCCCCTCAGCACTGCTAAGTGCCAGACTATGAGTTTCTGTCCTTAAACAGACTCACCTTAAAGGCATTCAAAGGACCAGCTCGCAAACTGGCTTTAAAGAGTAGTTGTTGTTCTGCACAATTAAGAAAAGCTTTTCATTTTCCAAGCCCTATGTCTGAAAATTTGTCTCCTATTTAACTGTGCTTTAAAGAAGAAAATAAACTACATGATTTATTAAGCTGAACTTTGATTTAATTAGAAAAAAAAAAAGAAGCTGTCAGTCAGTCTTTCAAATTTGAAGAAAAATGGCAACTAGGTTTCCCATTAAATTACTCCAGATTGGAAAGGATGTAACAGACTTAAGTCCTTATTAAAGCCCTCTAGTGGTAGTTCCAGTTATACTATTTATTAACATTAAATTGCCACCTTAGACGACTCTTTTATTTGGGATCTTTAACAGAAAATTAGATGCATCTGTCCTTAGAAGTAGGGAGAGGAAAAAAAAGAAATTGGTAGTAACAAGTTAAGTCTTTCTTTATAGAAATAATTGT
This sequence comes from Vanellus vanellus, assembly GCF_965231255.1. Classification (NCBI taxonomy): domain Eukaryota; kingdom Metazoa; phylum Chordata; class Aves; order Charadriiformes; family Charadriidae; genus Vanellus; species Vanellus vanellus. The sequence goes on along the minus strand of NC_138913.1, from coordinate 21,806,004 downwards.
GACTTAAATGTACAATGTAGCAGGAATTCTAAATGCAAATCATGTAAACAGAAAAGATAGCAAGTGCCACCCTAATCAAATCACAAGGCCTATCCTCCAAGAACTGATAACTGCTATGCACTGGGAAAACTTCTGCAAAATTAAAGCTGACCCGGTTCTCCTACTTTCAGGGTCACAGTTTCTAAAAGTCAGGATTTGAGTATACCAGTGGATTGCTATGGAGACGTTGCCAATGAGTGTGCTGTACCAGCTACACAGATAAACAACATCTTTCATTCCTCAAGGCCATAAATCTGCCACTTTTCATCAGCCGCTATATTGCCATTATGGTATTTTTCTCAGACTTCTTTCCTCCCTCTGTAAAGTTCTCTTTCAAAACAAATGCACAAATGATGCAGTTCAAGGCAGCAGAGACAATAACACATAAGTAGTTCAGTGACAATATTGCTGAGATTATTAAAAGAAAAGTTCAAGATTAAAAAAAAAAAACAACAAATCATGTCAATAAAATCAGTACAGGTAGAATCGCTGCTATTTTAAGGTGTATTACATCATGGCTGCCTTTTGCCAAAAGACACTGCAAAAAATTGATATTTAATTTAAGCTTAAACCAGATTTTAGAAAGCAAGACAACCTTACTGTTTGTTTCCTAGAAGCAACTTCAAGAATTTAACAATAAAACTGATAAGGAGGACCTGTCCAGAGCCTGTCAAATAACCAGCCTGTCTGTCTCAGCCCCCAAACTAATAGACTCTCTCTATATATTCTACATACAGTTGTACCTGAAGCTATCTCAGTTGTTAAGTGGCCAAATAGTAACTGAAGTACCTGGCAGAGCATTCAGTGTTTCTCAAGAATAACTCTCCCAGAGTTTTCTGGGAAGTAAAAGCGTTACTCTGACAGATCTGAGTACTTCTTCAGCATCTCCTCTTAACCATCTAGAGGATTTTCTGGAGTGCTTACCTGAATAGAGGTAATAGAGGTACTCATTTCAAGAAAGTGTTTTGAGAGTGAAACAAGAATTATGAAAGATATTCAAGAGATCCTTTGGGGAAATGAGGCTGGTACTGGAAAAGACAGAAGAATATCCTTGCTGAATAAAAGATTTTTGGGAGGAATGTCAAAATTAAGCACGACAAGAGACCACTTCCAGAAGGGAATTGTCTTTACCCTGGGTACTTTCCCATGATTTTTCTCATCTTCCATAAGAGCTCTAAAGTGTCCAAATAATCTTTGGACTATCCCAGAAAAGTGTTAAAGAAATTTATTTGTATTGTATGACATTTTCTAAAATAATTTTTAAAAAGCCAAAACAATAGGGTGGTCCTGATTAGTACAGTCATGAAAATTAGAATATTTTTTTTTTTATTTTGTTCCCGGTTATGGTATAAAAAAAAATAAGACTTACAGTAAACAGTGAAATAGTCATCCCTTACCAGTATGAGGTCCCTTGAAAGTTACCCTTTGGAAAAAGGATGACCACTCAGTAATGTATAGGCCATGTCCAATAAAAATGTACAATGAGCACACTGTGTGGCAGAGTTTCATTTCCTGACTCTTGTGGGACTTAAATCTCAACTTTAATAAGACTGCGCTGTCGCACAAAGGGCACTGTGAAGCAGTGTGATGCAATGGCTACAATGCAAGCCGAGTGTAGAAAATTACGTTCTTTTCCTGGATCTACCATTGGCTTCCAAAATAATTTTGCACATGTCACTTCTACAGCTCAATTTCCTCCTTGATAAAAATGGGAATAACAATGGTTTCTCACCTTTGACATTCACAGATGAAAAGTGCTAAGTATTATTAATTCATGAATTTATCAACCTCAAGCAGAGTTGTGACCTTGAAAATGGAGAAGTTCCAAAGAGTCTGAAGAGGCTGCTGGGGAGATCATTAGCGCTATTTATTTTAACAGGCAAGCACGTGGATGTTAGAGTGATGCTTGCAGAGCTGGAGGAGAGGCAGCATGATACACTAGATAGCATGGTGGTTTTCATGCCCAGATAGACAGAATTATGAAAGCACAACACTGGGCAAAGGTTGGAATAAGCCCATCATGTCTAAGTGGAAGGCCCACTCCCCTCCTGGGAGATGCTGAGGAATGTTTTGAAAAACTCTCCGTGTTTCAGTCCCATACCATATGGAGCAGTTACAGCAATCAGTCATAACTATTGATTAGTGTGGCAGTACAAGGGAACTCACAATGAAACCCACTTCTCAGTAAAGATAATTTGAAAACATTTTTCTTTTTTAAAGTATTAAAATGATCAAGAAAACTGAGGTTGGGAGTGTTTTGTAGGTCTTCGTTAAAGAATGGCAAAACCAAGAAAATTAATCATTTGAATTCTACAAATTTTCCCTAAGAACATTTTTCATATGGAAGTTAGCTTAAGTCCATTTATATTTCATATATCTATATAAAAATAGGGTGATCGTTTTACTTACAAAAATATTCAGTACTTTATTAACTTGCCTTTTTGCCTTATTGCAAAGAAAAATGGAAAGCCCTGAGTGAGTTATAACTAAGGGTTCCGCAGCTTTTCATTTGGCTCTACAATTTCCTTTATGCTCTTTTAGCCTATGTTAATTGTGCACCATTGCTGTCATTTGAGCATCTGTCCCCTGCTGCACTGAATCACCAGAAAGCAGCTCTTCCAGTCCATCTGTGACAGCTCCAAGCTCAGAGGAAACACTCTTTGTGGAAATGCTGATTCAATGTGGCAGGGGATAAGTGGGCTGGCAGAAGTGGCTTTGTGCATTTTAATAACTGACGAAAAAAGGGATGGGAATGACAGACAGGAAGTGAAACAGAGAATATAAATTCTCTCTTCTTGACCAACCCAACATCCATGTGCTTAATTTGTAGTTTAAGGGGCTAGAAAATTATTTTGAACAATGAAAACTGTGTGCATCTCATAAAATATATTATACCTTGATGTGTGTATAGCAAATTATATAATTTGTATAGCGTATCTTAATATAAATTATATACATTTTAGCATATAAAAACACATAGTGTGCTCGAAAAGGTTTGCTTAGGGGTTTTTTGTTGTTGTTTTGTCTTGTTCTTAATGGGGATTAGTGATATATAGTAGTAGCTTGTATAAGATTAGGAAGGAACAGAAAAGATCAATCAATCAAAATCCTTTTCAACTCTGCCACTGTCAGTATCTGCATGGGTAAACAGATGTAAGTATATCACCTTTTTGTACTGCGGATTTATTCTTAAATCTAATATACACAGCATGTATTTTATCCAGCAAAGAACTAGATACTCGTACCTGTTGTATAATCTTGCCAGTGTAAATATGAAATCTAGAGATTAATATATGACACATTTCTTCTAACAGTCTTACATCATACTGCTGAAAAGAAATTTTGGATATCAACAGCTTATAATACTGAAATTAACCTATTTCTTTTCTTCTCTATAATTTCTGAGCCTTCCGTACAGATTGGAATGAGACTTCAGCAACTTTCCTCACTCAAGTATAACAAATACATCACAACGCTTAAATGGAGCAGATACCAGTGGGACTCTCAGTTAAGAGCATTCTGTCTCATAGGGAAAATAGCGACCCTATGGATGATTCAGTTACAACGAAGCTGTGACTTACTGAATTCTAAAGTACCCCTGTGCCCTGTCTTAAGCTGCTAAGTATTTATGTTTTATGTTGAGCTACTGACCAGCTCCACATGGAGGTGAGCAAGCTTCCTTAGCTATTTATTTTCTGCTTAGTCTCCTTGACATGGAGTTTAGGACCCTATGAACAGAAAAAGAATTGCAAGTTTGAGATATGAATATTATCCCTTGATGAGCTAGTAAAAAAAAAAAAGTTGAAGAGAGATACAGTATTTTTTCCACTTTTTCCAATTCATGTTTTTAGTGATCTTTGGGGGAAAAAAATCTATCATCATCACAGCAAACAAAAGAAAAAGGAAAAGCATTTGTGATAACGGCAAAATCATAAAGCCATGTTAAAACTCTTCCTGAGTTTTCCAAATTTGATTTGCAACATTTGACCAGCTGTAAAGATAGTATGTGTGCCGTAATCTTTGGCCTTTCAGTCTGAACCGACTATAAAAGACTCGCTTTAATTTAAAACATAAACAAATTCTTATCTATCTTTCCTATTTTGGAAGTTCAATGCAAACATAACTTAATAACTAATATAGCAATAAAACTGCTGCAAGAAGAAATTTATACTACATTAATCCCTAGATTCTGTATTTGGACTGGAAATGATTACATGATAATGGAGTAAATGCTTTGCTAAGTGAATACAAACTTAAATACTGTATATATCAAGTGTGGACATGCTGAAGAATAAATCTGCAGTACATTAATTTACAGAAAGAAATTTCTTAAATGAAACCTTCTGAAATAACAAGTGAGCAGGCCATCATTAAAGGGCAGGAAGTAAATTCAATGTGAATCTATTAAATGAGAGAGAGCAAAATTTTCCATTGAAAATAGTGAAAAAACCTTCAAAGTTTCCCTCCACCAAGTGTGAATCAACTCTTTATGCACCCTGGAGATATTTCCAAATTCATTAATGAAAATGGTCCAAATGGTGGGGTTACCTGGATACAGCAGACTGCAGATTCTGTAGAAATATTTCTTCCAGGAGCAGAGGGCAGGCAAAAGAACATCCCAAGACAGTACTGTCCAGTCACCAGGCCATCCACTCATCATGAAGGAACCTGCAAGTGTACATTGGTTCACACATACACATTCCACTCCTACACTCACGACCCCAATTTAAAAGTCAAATGCCATGTAAGACTTAGGCTGCAATGCGCCATTCATCTTTTTTATGAGCAAATATATGTAACTGTACTAAGAACAAATGTGGCTTTGCAGGCGAAGTCCTAGTAACCGGCTGTACACAAATGTAAATCATCAGAGGTGAAGAGGAAATAAAATCCTTCCCACCCAGTTTGCTGTAAGGCACTACTGGCATTTAACCATGGTCATTTCACAGTCTTATGAAGAGTTTGGGTAAGGGAGCCACTAACAAATTTCTTGTGCTTTTTTCTGTCTTTTCAAACAGCACTTCTATGCTAACTTAACTGGACATAAATAAATAAAGACAATATCCCCCATCCCTTACCCTTCTCCCATTTCAGTGATCTTCAGTTAACATTAAACCAGGTTAAACCGCTGAAAAGATCTGCTCTGTAGAACTGAAATAGGGGAAAATAGGTTATTCTAAAATTAGAATTTATGGTGGCCCATGGAAAGAAATTGCAAGATAGACTTCTGAGAAGGAAGCCATAGCTTCTGGGGCTGACACCATTCTGTCCTCCAAGAAGTCACATCTGTGCAAAGGGAATGTAAAAAAAATGTGTTTTGATTTTGAATTTTAGCTACCCACACTGAAAAGTCGTGAAGAACGAGGCTGTGCTCGTTTACGTGAATAAAGGTGTCGCTGCAACGTGTTAGAGTGGATTATAAAGACATAGGCCCAAGCATTTCAATGGATTAAACATTGCTTCACTTCAGTCTCACCCAAGTTCTTATTCTGAAAATGGAACTGTGCCATTTACGTCATTTCAGCTATGCAACACCAAGCACAGCAACCTATTTTTGTAAAACTAGATCTTGGCGACTAATGGCCATCTACCCAAACCAAATGCTCACTTCCACTGATAAGTGTATTGCAGGAAGACACATAGCATTGTATTGGTTGGCAAATAATGTTTCCCAATTTGAGAAACAGCTGGGAAAGATTGTCAGACAGGTTTGAGAAGCACAGAACAGACAAGAGTAGCAAGAAAGATGAGGAAACATCATGACCTCAACTCCACCCAAACCACGGGCCACCCACATTCATTCTCCAATAGTTACAGATGAAATGGGGATTAACTCTTCCCAGTTTCTTTCTGCTCTCCTGCCATGCCCTAAAGCAGTGAACTATGGCTGCAGCTCCCACACAGGCTCAGTAAATACCCAGCCAAACCCTCTGCATCTCTCCTACGTGAACCTCAGGAGATCTCCAAGAGCGCACTAGTCCAGCTGCAAGAAAGGGCCATATCCCTGCCTAGGCATGTAATGAAAAGGAGACCAAGGAAAGAGTACAATCCCCAAAGCAGCAGCCAGTGAAAGAGTTGAAAAAGACTCGCACTCTCTGTCTCTCACACACACAGAGAAAAATAGAGGAATGAAAAGGTGCTAGTGAAATAAGAGCATGAAGACGGAAAAGATAAAGGGCAAGAATGCAGAAATTTGGAAAAAAGATACAAAAGAGAAAAAAACTTCCCCCCTTCCCTGCAACCTGTCAAGAAGGGCTTTTGGAATCTTAGCTTTGGAAGAAAAGCTTAATAAGAATGTAAAACTTAAAATTATGAACGTATGAGGGGTGATATAGTCTTCAGTTAGTTTTCCAAGAGAGAAACAAAAAACTGAGAGAGAAATGTTGATTAGCATCCTAATGCCATGCCAGTGCTGGTATATGTATGAATAAGTGAAACCAGACCTATACTCTGTTCTTCTCTCCCCAACTCTTTCCAGCTGCTCTTCTAAGTGTACTGTCACATTCCCTGGAGCAAGAGGTGTGCTGTTATCCCTTTGATAGCACTCTCATATTTCTTTTCTGAATTTGTTTGTAATATTACCTTGAGAAAGCTATTATCCAAAGTAATCACAATAGAGAGCTGAACATGCCAAACAGATGATCCCTTTGGTGTCCAAATTTTTGCAAAAATTGCTATTATTTCCTTGTTAATAAATGTCTTGTTTTGGATTCTTGAAAGAAAACTCTTTTACAAAAATCACGTACTGCGCTCATCACTGGCATCTTTTGTCACACAGCAGACATAAGCAATCTGCAGTTAAAAAGAATAATTTGTAGTAACTTGCCATGAACCATTTATGGATTCCAGTTGAACTGGAGTCATTATCAAGTCAGCACAGAGCTATTCTGTAGGTAAATTCAAAGGTGATCTGCTTTGCCTAAGCCTACAGTGCACAGGATAAACCACCTTATTTATTTACATTTTTTCCTCCCAGTTACTTTTCTTTTTCTTTTCCTCCTCCCCCTTTGTTCCAAGAGCTAAGTATTTTGGAAAATAATTTCCATTCATATAACTTGTGTGTATTTGCACTTTTAGAAGCAATTCCTGGTATTCTGTGCTCAGGTGGGAGGAAATGAGTGATAGGGATATTAAGGACTCTTCAAGGTATCCAAGTAATTTTGAAAAATCTAAGCCAACCACAACCTGTTGTCAAGGACTTAGCACCCAAGTAGTTCATATTACAGACTCTTTGAAATGATTCTCCATCCCTTTCAAGTCACAAGGTCCTCATTGATTTAAGTTGTGCAGGATCAATCCTGTTAGGCTAAAGCATATGCCAAAAATCTGTCAGAAACTAATAGGCAGAACATTTGACAGCAACACTTAATTCCCTGGACGAATGTGGGGGTTTACCTGACATGAATAAGAGTTATGCCTGCAGAAAGAGCTTTTCTGATAAACCCTCCAATATGCATTAACAACAGTCACTGTGAATTTTAGTTCTAAGCAACATACAGCCACATTTGCACCTTCCCTCAGCTTTCTTATGCAATGTCAACATCTTGTTATTTCCTATACCGCCAAATTGCTTTTCGTAAGCTAGGGTGGGGCTAATTTAGCAAACAGTCCATCAGAAAGGCTTTGCAGAGTAAGAAGTGAAGATTTCTATAAAACGATTTTTCAAACATGCCTTCATAAAAAAATGTCAGCGAGCCAGAAAAAATATTTTAATGAAAAGGGCCACGTTTGTAAAAACAAATCATTTTTAATGGCACACGGTGGCCAACAGCAACAATGGCTGGGGCTGGGACACTGCTGCAGAGCAGAGACAGCTTCTCTCCTAACGACTGTAAGCCTACAATGAACACAAAGTTGAGCGAGAAATTTGAGACTATAGCCATGAAGCATTATTAGCTTTCATCAGTCCCTCTCTGGCTTATTCATGGAATCTGGATGAATCCCAGAGGTTTCTCAGCCTTCATTAGGCTTTGCAAAATGAGTCTCCCTTACTTGGAAACACCTACTTGGCAGGGATTCTCTCTCTCCCTCTTCTTTCAGTGGGTGTTTTGTTGCAATACTCAGGGTTCGTATTGGGCCAGATCCTTTTAAGGAGAAGGGCTGAACTACGCTCACAGTTGCCTTTAACAGTGAAGGGAAGGCTGCTTATGTCCTTATTATTTCTTACAGCTGCATACATGCACCAACTAAAAATGTCTTCATAAAATAAAATTCATATTCAAACACTGTGAAAAAACTCCATCAGGACCACCTTTGTCACAGTTTGCCCTCACACTCTTTGATGCACATACTTTGCCAGGCACACTTGCAAACACACAGAGTCAGTGACCTGTGAAAATGTTCCTGATCTTTCAAATATGTGCTGTTCCCCCAGCCTCTAAACAAACAGAAAGATCGTTTATGTAACGAGTCATCCACAAAAGGCTTTTATTTAGAACACACAAACGTGTGTCATTTTCTGCTCATAGCACCTATCATACCAGCATGAAAGAAAATTCATGCGGATGAGCTGGCAAAAAAAAAGTTTTTTAAGTGGTTAGTCCAATGTTCAATTCACTTGAATTGGCCAGATAGGAGCACTCCCTTCTAAATTTGAGATGTTCAGTTTCCTGACTCAAAAGCTCAGGTGGAGCTCAGCCAGAGCTGACTTGTGTGAGCAGCATAGCATCCAAAAATAATTGTTGTACCTGCGAGACGAACAGACCCACTGAAGTCAGGAATGCTTTCTGTTTTGAACAAAGGGGATAAGTAATGTGCCAGATGACAACCTTCTTTTGGTCAGACACTGATTTGTTGTCTTCAAGTGTTTCATGGACCTTTAAAGTAATTCCCAATTTTTCTAACTCTTCACATTTGGTTTACCAAACTTTTGAACTTCAGGGGGAGAATTATACTCACTAAAATTGCAACGTGATTTCAACAGCAGCAGTTCTTTTCTATCTTACTCTTCACACTTCTCTGACATAATTTCTATCACCAATTCTGTCATTATTGCATTTTTTCCTTCAGTTACACTAATTAAAGAAGTATCATTGGTCCCACGGTGTGCTCATAATAGTAGCTGCTCTGCCTAAAGCAACACTGAACAGAGAAAAAAAAATCAGATCAGTTAATTGGCATTACTGACAGGAACTCTGGTCTTTAAAGACTTGTATATGAGCTTTTCACAAGGCTTTTTTCATGTTGCAACTTTTTTATTCCCCCAAGATTTTAAATGAGTCGGTTAGCAAAAGTTTGAGCTTTTGTTAGTGTACGCTGGTCTATTTTTATGTAGATGAAGGACAGACAAACTGAAAAACTATGGGAGATTGAGTTGGCATTGACTATAACCACAAGCAAGGTTTAGAGTTCTGCCTCATGGATGTCTTACAAAACACACAAAGTGTTCCAAACATTTAATACAAAATGAAGCAGTAGTATGTCATAACTGTGTAGCTTTTTGTTCCTCATAAAACCAGTAATAATGCAGCCAGCTAGCATCCTTAAGAAACATACAATTAGGGTTTCTTTCCAATAGTATTCTGTTCAATATCGTAAAGTGGACTTGAAAGACTACAAATATCACTATTAATTCTGGGATATTCCACTTTTTTGAAGGCAAGAATTAAGAGTTGGGAGTTTTCTATGTCTCAATGGAAAGTTTGATATTAAACAGTTATCATTAGGCAGTACCAAGAAAACCACTTGTTCTCAACATACTTTCCCTTCCATAAACCAGGGAGCCAGAACATTTCCATTGAAAAAGGAAGAGGAAATAAATAAATTTCACATAAAACACCAAATGTTTTTGGTCAGACCTCAATTATTTTCAAAAGCTTCATGGGGTTGTAGTGGTTCTGTTTCAAATTAGGGAGACGTCCAAGCTGCACACATCAGATTGGGATCTGACTTCCTAAGAACACACGGATGCTGCGATCCTAGGCAGATTCACTTCACTGTAGAAACAGAAAGTATATGCATAGATTTAACATGAATATAACCAAGGAACGCAGGTGTTTGTTTTGGAGTTTTGTCTGCACTCTTTTCCTAGACAACTTCTCGTTTGCCGGTTTCAAAACCGCCTACTGGGCAAAGGCTGGCTTGCGCAGCCATCATTTCTTCTTTTCCACGAAGCATAGATTTTATAGAACATACCTAGAATCAGCTAGTTCCCAGTGTTGAAACTTGCTGCTATTCCCAGAAAAAATATATTTCTCATTATTCTGTGATGTTGAATAGCTAGATTACTGCTGAACTCATTCATCAATCTACCTCACATTTTAATATGAGGATCCAGCTGTGCTGCCACTGAAATCCATGGTACAACTCTCATTCATGGATGTTGCTGGTTACCAAGGAATATACTGTACATCTAGCAGAAATGCTTTAGAATCATTAGGAGCTTTATACATATACATGTATATAATGTATAGCACTAATTTCTTAGCAGTGGTAGACACGAGTCTAAATATTGCCATGACCAAAGCCACATGGAATCAATAATAATGATGAATAAATCATTAACATAGAAGTTAAATCAGAAAGTAATCCTTATGGAATTCTCTCAAGTTGTGAATTATTCAAATACTGGTACATGGAAAACAAGGGTTTTGCAGCATTGGCCAAATACTCTGAATTCAGGCTGTCTCAGGTTTTGGCCAAATCAACCACATGGTTCTTCAATTGAATGAGCTTGCTAAAGCCTTTCCTGTAAATTTTTCACAGACAAACATAATGTTAACATGGATTAGTTAATCCTACTTATGGGGATGAATTCCCTTTTTCTCTAAGTCTGGTATCAACCTTTAGAAGTTTCCCATTTGCTATTCCAGTCCTTTGCAGACTGGATTCTGGGGCTTTTCTTGGACAGACTTTAAATAAAGTCAACTACTGTAATTCAAAATTTTCTCTTACCTGACTTCATGATGCATGACAGGAGAAAGATGGAGGTGCCCCAGAACTGCCATTCTTCATTGTTCCCCCTCCTTTGTTTCCTCACCAGTCTTGTAATCCACAATAAAATCCCTATTGAGAATCTTTCTTATGCAGTTCACAAGTCCACCTCTAAAGTTTGTCTGAAGCTCTGGCTCAAACAGCTAATTAGAGATCTTACCTTTTATAGTCTCCTATACCCTTTAGTTAGCTGATCCCTAATCAGCTTTGCCCATTTGAATTCTCCCCCACATACTTGACTCCAAATAAACTGACATTTTGTCAGGCTGGTCAGCTGCTTTACCTTCCTTTCAGTTGGTCTTGATAGTTTGATCACATAGTCAAAATACAATTACTCTGCAGGCCAGAACTCCAACATTTCCACGGTGTACTTTGTCCAAAAAATAGCATATTTAGCCTTTGAAAAACTTTTTAGAAAGGGTAAGCTTTTCATATAATTAAAAAGTGAAAGGCAAAGAAATATTTAGAAAACAAATAAGAAAATTCTCGCTATGAACTCATTTTCAGTTCAGACAACATGAGTGGCTTTCAAATTATACTTTCATCAAGACTAAGTCAAAGAGGAATACAACTCTAAAATTAGACATTAGTGGAACTTCTTATTTTCTTATTCCCATTTTTAGAGAAAGACAGATTCTATCAGAATCACATATACAAGAAAAACCAAGATTTCAGCACAATTTTGTAGTCAGATTTAGTTTTTCTAATTGATTGTCAGTATGAAATAAATTACAATTGAATTTTATTTTTTAAAGCTGTTAAAGATTAGCCATCCTCCTGTTCCACTGAAATAGCCTCTAGAATCCCCCAAAATATGAGTTAAAAGTTTAGTGCAATTGCTCTGCATCATTTCTGAAAGGAATGAGATTAAATCACTATTGAAACATTCACTACCCTTTATTTGCTAGACAAGGACAGACCTTTTAGACAATTGACTTCATCTATGCAGATTACTGACAAAGGAAGTTAAAAGGTCATTCTAAATGGCGTCCCTTCGGGCCATTTGGGCTTGAGTAGTCCTGTCCACAACTTATTTGCTATGGTCCACTGCTTTTAGGTAGATATGAAAAGAGCTTTGTGCAAAGCACATATTAAGACATCTCTGCATGACCTTGCTTTACTTTTTTTTCAGGGATTCTGGACAGACCTCGTCTTTGTGGCAAAGGTCAAATGGGAAACATCTTGAAAAGAGCTACTGAAGCAACAAGGGAATGTGAATCTTTCTGCTCTTCTGCTCTCAGCCATGAAGCTACTGTACCTTATGAGTAAGCTCATGGTTCTTTGTTCCTTTGAGACTATTTATTGAAAAATAAGCCTTTGAAAGCCCTCTTTATTTTCAGGTTGAATCATATCATTAAGGGGAGGAGGTGGAAGCACACTTAAAATGTTTTCATCGAAGTCACCTTTGTTGGTCGAGGGGAATGATCTGTATTTACAAAAGATGAAATACAGGTCTATGAAACATAATCACAGAGAATGTATTGGTATTTGAAAATGACAGTTGTACTGAAAAAGATCTTCTTGAGTTACATTTTATTATAGAAATCTGACTCTTCAGGAGGCTTGATCATTTGTGAAGTTTATAATACTATATTTCTATTCTCTTTTAGCACCTGAGACAAATAGAAAAAGAAACAAATCACTCCAAGTCTGCCCAGAATCACAAGTTTTACTAGAACACTACATTATTTTTTTATAGTTTAAGATCTAACTGATTGTCTTGATGTGCTCTCATATCAATTCTGTTTCAGAAAAATCAGTTGTGCTTCTATTACAAGAACTGTTACAATTCTGCTCTCAATTTCAGAAGAAACCCTCTGAACCTCATTGAGATAAGCAAGTAATAATATGTCGCACCCAAAGCAATATCACATTTATAGGAAACATGCTGTTATTAAAGATACACAAAAATTATCAGTTATGAAAACAGGAAAACAAACAGCATTTCCATCCCTAATCTTCCTGAAATGTTAGAGGTAAGAAATGTTGTTAAGCTCTTCTCTAATTTGCTGTTGTGCTGACCACATGCCCAAGGCTAAGGACACTTTGCAGTACAGTGTAGAGGGCTATGCTCGTGGGCCAGACAAGCCATGGCTGTGGAACGAACTTCTAGGTGACAGACTCTATCCTCCCATGGCCAAGTGTCACTAGCCTGGCTATCAGCCAGGGCTTCATTTGAAGGTTTAAATGGAACCAGCTGAACCATGTTGTGCCAAATAATGAGTAAATTTATAATCAACTGTATTAAAGGAAGAGACTTCTTTTGAAATCACATTTCTGCATCTTTCAAACAAAATGTTGGTATCACATGAAGAATGGGCAATGATTTGAAAAATAGGGGATAGACATTTTTGTGATTTACATGATGTTAAACTTCGATACACAGTGGTACTTACGATTTCCATTTTGTAATGCACAGAAAATATTGATTTACTTGATGTAATATCAAATTAGAAGTCTATGAACTCTAGTATTTCTAGAAATATGTCAAGAAAATGCACTCATCTCAAAAATCAGGGTGAAAAAACACGATCTTCTGGCTTTTAAGAATCTGCATGTGCCAATAACTCAAATTCTTTTTTCAGTGTAAAAAACAAGACAAACTTTAGTGTATGACCATAATGTTATCTAACAGAAGTCCACAGAACACATGAAACATTTGTCTTACAGTCCCTAGGTGAACACATTATCATTTTCTTCTTGTCACTCAACACTGAGCATGTTAGATAACAACCTATAATAGAATTTAATATAATGGCTTCTCCAGTCAATACTGGGATGAAGATTGAGATTTTCCTAATGGATCTGTGTAGCCAAATCCCTTGGGCAAAATGGAAGATCACATCACCCTTAAAATTCAGCCAGGCAAAAAATTATGTCAACATAATTTTAATATTGGAAAACAGTCATTGCCTTTACTACCTTAAAATGAAAATTCTCACATAGAAATGTATTTTTAATGGAATGTTTTTGAGAGAAACATCTGTTCCTCAAGAAGCTTTTCTAAAAGAAATATCTTCCCCATTCACCTAGTAACACTTCAAGACTTTCCATCTTGCATTCTTTTTCTATCTTGCTAATAAAAGAAGGGAAAAGAAACAAAACAAAAATCTGAAATTATTTTGATTTTTAGCCTTTGTCTTTTGAATCATTTAGTGTCAGTAAAGGCTTAAATGTGAAGAGGCCTGGAGACTTTCATGGAGAGCAGGTTAGAAAAGAGGTTTACTGCCTGACTCACCTCCTAAATCACACCATTTCTGGGCACATGAAGAAGCATTGAATAGCTACTATGTTTTTGAAAGCTCCAGCAATGCAGAGGAAACCTGACAGCTTCACGTGTGCCCCAGATGTTCTCACCATCATCTGCTTAACCGAAGACAAGTATGCTAAAAAAATATTCCCTCCATGGGTCTTTTTTTATGGGAAAGAGAATACAGCTTTTCTGTTACAATTTACAGCATCAGTCTGCCTGAGGCTGCACCAACACTACTCAGGTAGCAACTCTAACATGCAATTAGTTACAAAAAGATTGCAGATCCAGGCATTGACTACAGGCATCCATGAGGAACCAAACATCCTCTTCACCTCTTTGATCTAGTCCTTAAAAATAAGCAGGTGATGATAGGAGAGTTTCACCTATTGTTGCCTTTCCCTGTACAACAATCAGTCACTTTAACAGAATTCAATCTGATAAACCGACTTTTATCCTCGATTTTTCTGGTTCAATTAACTTGTAAAAACTAAAACTGTCAAGGGAGCTTAAAACCAGTCAGGAATGATCTTTCATGTACACTAACATCTGATTTTTAGAAAATGAACTATAATTATTGAAAATAGCTCTCCAGTTAAATCCATATACCTATAGAAGGCAAATATATATGAAGTGATTTTAAAAGTACAGGGACATGGAACAAGAAGCATAAATTGATTTGTGTGAATTTAAAAGTCACTCTGCACTATATAGCTCTCTTTTATTGATATATTTGTAATAACATCTCACTATCAGTATTTTAATAATGTATAGATGCACTGGCAGTTGTGACACTTGAAAACTTTAAATTATTCATGTAAGCTATTGTGAAAGTAAGTATGACTTAAAAATCTCTATTTATATTTACTTTTCATTTATAATATAGAAACAATAGTATTTATATTCTATTATAATTTATAAATACGTACTATAGTATATATTCCCTACTTATATGTATTATTTTTGAGACCCCACTTGATACTGGAAAAATACAAACACCTCATCAGAGAAATCGTGTCTTCCTGTAAGAGCTTACAGTATAAATGGACAAGAAGGACAAGAGATGGAAAAAAGAGAAAGCCTTGTTATGATCACTCTGTTGGGTGAAGGACTCTGCAGAGACCAAGTGAGATACAGCCAGGCATGGTGAAGCTGGAGGAGCAACTGAATAAAATACATAGTCCATTGCTGCGGATGAGCTCCATATGGCTGTTAAGCCATGTATCCTCAATGGACAGGATCTAGAGCCAAGTCGCATTTGAGCAAATTCCCTGTCTAGCTTTCCCCTGACAAATCATCCAGTTTGCTCCTCAGGCTTCTGGCAGCTTTGGTTGTATCCACCTTGAATCTCCCTGTACAGGCTTTAAACCAGAGTAAAATTTTATTAACATAAAATAGAAAGAAAAAAAATAGAGGAAGCATTAAAAGGCTGAGTGTAACCAAACTTAAAATAATCTTTTTGGTTTAATTACTGTGCTGGTAGAATGTGTTACTATGCCTTGTTAGTACAGTGCTGAGAATATGAAAAAAAAAAAAAAAAAAACGAACAACAAAACTGCACAATAGACGTGTACGAGAAGGATGAATAGAAATCAGATGCTGAAAAAAAGGTACAAGAGGATAATTTGTGGCACCGTACAATTATCCTCCATAGTCTCAAGTCTCACTTGCCTCACCAGGTCAGTGTAATACGATTGTCACCTATAAAAATCACAGTAGTCTTGTTTTTATACGTATCTCATTCCTCCAGGTTGTAGCTCTTTTCAGCCAAAATAATTTCTTTCACAGCATACCACAACAGAGATCAACTCCTCCCACATGCATCACTACCATTCCCAGTTACGTTATGTTCAGTTTAATTTACAGACTTGCTGGAACAGGAGACAGCAGCTTTTTAAGTGTTTGTAGCATGTCTGTCTGACACTGTACAAATAATGTAATCTTAAGGGACCACATTTTCCCTGGCCTTTTATGGAGGGGCTGAAGGGGGTTCAATTTCTCTCTACTCCGTCGTTCTCACAAGAGAATCACAGTCCTGTAAGTTGCCCCAAAATTTCTGCTTATGGAGGGCATAAAGTACTCTAACAATAAATGAATACAAGTAACATTTTAAAGCTTGTATGTTAGCAAATATGTTAGCAGTCATTTTTAAGCATTCAGTTCCTTAGAAAAACCTCCTGGTTTACGAATGAGAAGGGCTGCAGGTCTTACAGTGAGGATAGGTTTAATGTTGTCCCCTGATTTTAATGCTTAACTGAAAGATTCCTTTATGAAATAATTTTGGGCAATTTAAGCAGAACTCATCACAACTAGATATGTTTCTGAAGGGTCCAGAGGTAGCACCCATAAATCACTGAAACATGCAATTCTTTAAAAGTGGCTGATGGGCCACCAAGGCATTACAATGAGAAGGAAAAGAAATGTCTGTTTTGCTATTCAGGCTCAGCAAATAATTATACCAGTGGAGTTAAGAAAAGTGATACCTATCCTTGAAAATAAAAAACCTATCTCAATCGTCTCTCTTGTTCAAAAGTTGATGTAAAATACACATAGATATTTTCCAATTAGCAGATACAACCTACCCACTTTCGTCCAGTGCATTCTATGATTAACTAAAATTCCTAATACCAGCACACAGTACTACAGAACGCATACAGCATATTTTAATCGAAACCTAATGCAGCTCCTTCCTGATAATGGTTTTTAATTTTTATAAGCAGTATTAAGACATTCAATAAAACCTCTTACTCTTTCCTTCAACAGTAACCATAGCTTAATGGCAAAAATTATTAAACGTGTCATAGAACCGTTTGATGGATTTAACGCATTAACTTCTTTTGCATGTAAACTGACTCCAGTAGAAGAAACAATCTGATCTGACATTGTTATAACTCCATCCTTCTCCAACTCTCTTCAAAACTTTCTCCTTCTCTTTCATAAAAGCAACAGATTTTGTCACTTTTCTGCCTAGCCTCCTTTTCCAGCTCAGCTCTATTACTATCACAAAAATTTGTGATTCCTGCTTTCAATATTTTTCCAAGATAAAAGTTCACCTTTTATTCATAATACCCTTATTTTTGTCTCACATTTTCTTTTGATGAATTACTATACTTTGACTTTCTGACTTCATTTTTTCTCCAGTCTCTTGTGATTAAACTTCTCAAAAGCCTTTAGAAATGTAAACAAGTTATACAGACGGACTGCTTTCCTAATCCACTGCTGCATGGATTACTTCCAAATACACTAATAAATAGCGCAGCACGATTTTCTTTACTTGAAACTGTGATGATTAAACATCATCACAGTGAAGACTTTCAGATTGTCAATTCTCACATTTTAACAGTGTTGAACATTTTTTATATCAAATTTAAGAAAATCCTTTTGAAAAATTTTCGTGTACATCTCAGTTCATAAACATGGTGGGTTTTGACTGGGATTTAATTTATGGATATAATAAAAAATTCATTAAAATATAGAAATTAAAAACTCCTAAAAAGATGTAATTTCCACTTACTCTCACACATATGGAAGCATAAGTATCTACATGTGTATGCAGAAGTAGATCCCATTTTGTTCAGCCATGATTCCTCTCGCAATATGAAAATTTATTAAAGGGAAATATATGCTCACAGACTGATGATGAATTTTTAACCAATGTCATAAGCTACTGTTTCTTCTTTGGTAGAAAAAAAGGAAAGTTGCTGTTGGCAGTTGTTCTTAATTCTTGTTTTATGCAGGCCCAGTGTCCTAAAATGCAAAGATTTTTCGTCTTCCTCCTTTGATTATAGAGTAAACTATATTACATCCATACTTGCATCTTCTCCCCTAGCCCGTATCAAATGTTACAGCTGAAATACATCTCTGACAGAGATCTGGACTCTCAGCCATGTAAAGTGAATTATTAGTCAACTATTCTTACTTTTGTGGAAGGAGAGGCATTTTGCTATTAGACATCTGGCAACCATTTAAAGCACTGGCAGCTCCTCATTCAGAGCAGTACACATATCTGATTAGCTTTTAGTATTTTCTTGGTCTAAATGCCACCCTACCGCTTTTCTTGGCAAAAAGAAAAAAAAAATATCTTTTGGGTGGGGCTAGACTTCAACTGCTAGATTTTCACTATACTTTGTACTAAACCAGATCCATAAGAACTATCTAATGTGTAAAATCTGTTGTTTATACAGATCTGCAGCTGGCTCTGTGCCAGTTGCTGGAGAGTGATATCTAAACATAAAATAATTCTGTATAAACTGTGGGTTTGTAAAATATGTAAGCGCTCTGTGTTTGTTCAGTCCAGATCACTTGCTAAAACTGAAGGTTATGCCTGGGCGACAACCACCAGATGTCAATTCAGATGGGAATCCAAAGTCTTCCAAAGTTTAATTGTGCTCGAGTCGCAAGGACATGAGATGGGGACAGGTTGAGTAGAATTTGAAAGTATACCATCAACACACACAGAAGCTAACCCATGGTAACCATGCTCCCTTGAATTCTGTGGAAGTCAAGTGAATTAAAGAACTTTTAAATATATACCTAATTATAAGATTGCACCCCTTGACTCATTAGAGGTACAATCAGGAAAAATGCTTCTTTTCTGCTCACACAGAGCGATAATCCCGCTATAATGATTAACTGCTGTTGAAGGGTAACACAAGGTAAGGTTGAAACATTTTTCCAAAAAATTTAGGCAACAAAACACATGAGTACTTGAGTGACACAACTCATAACATTAAGGGTCTTGTCTTCAGTGCCAAAAGCAGGTAAAATGGCAGTCATTTCAGTTCTGGTACAAGGTAAATTCAACAGTCGGCAGTAAAACCCCACTCTGCAATGGCATTTGGGGTTATGGGGGTTAATCTTAGGATAGCAAAAACATATTAGTTACATCAAGGTTTAAAAAAGCACCTTTTTATATGAGAAGGGACTGCCATGGGCAACTTAAACAAAGTAGTATCTGAAAAAAATTACAGATACGGTCTGATTTTAATATCTGCTTTACAGGAAAACCTACCAGAAAGGTCAGTAGGTAATTTTTGGCAAATTGATTATCTTAGGCTTTTCAATGCTTTCGATCTGATATAACCATAAATACTGCACCCCTACTTCAGCAACACAGACTACCATTTACCAGAGCACATTCTCTGCTGTTAGTAGAGTTCAGTGATCACAAATAGCACATACAGCCTCGTAAATTTAATTCTTTCCTTTCTGATCCTTTCCCATAATCTTCTGCAAGACCAGGATCTCCTCTGAATTAGATGCCACTGTATAAAATACAGGGTCCCATTTCCTTAGGAAGATATCCCAGAAATGAACATGTCGATTCAGCACTCAACAATAGCTCCCTATGTGATGAGGTCTGATGTAAAATTTGTTTTTTCTCAAAGTTACCATGGGACTGGTGCCTTGTCCTCAAAGCCTCTCCCTCTGAAACCACCAACTGCCATGGAGTACGTTCGCTATGAGCAATAAAAATGTTGGGCAACATTGGGTCAGTTCATACTTAGCAGCATGATCTTGCAGAAGTTTAACATATTCTTAAGTTATCTCATAAAATAAAAAAGTGGGAATCCTTGAAATTTATCACTCTTTGAATCTTCAAATTTTCTTTCTTTTTGCCTAGTTGACTATTCAAAGGAATAGAGTGTAGCTGTCCTAATTAAGACTTTCAACTGAATTTGTGTCAATCTTCTCTTCCAAATCCCATCACTTCAACCCTCTTGGTGTCCTTCCTGTACTTAAATTCTTTTATATTAAATTATTGCAAAATACTCTTTCTGTGTTATAAGACCATTTGGAATACATGTGGTTCATCCAAAACCACAGAACTTGTTGGGCCAGTAGTATTAAGGTTCAGGTGTGAGGATGTTTTCTCCGTGTTACAGTGTTGGAAGTAGGGTAGAGGCACGCTCTCCCACAGCTACTTACTTAGCTGACATGCTGTTAAACCACTCCAGCTTCATTATTCTAACGAGCTTTTAGTCACTACTTCTGTGATTGCATGAAGTCACTTAAGTTCTGTGGTAAGGCAGTGGACTTGCATTTCTTTCTACAGCAATAATAAATATTATTTGTTGCCTTTACTATTAAAACTAGATTTCTAGACTACCTTTTAATTCTCCACAAAACAATACCCACAGTGAGCAATGGCGTCTTTCTACTAGCTTGCCTGCGTCCATATTTGCAAGCCTTTTGGATAAGTTATGGATCTCTCTTCCAGCTATGTTCTCCCTACCTGCTGAAGTGATCTACTCTTGAGGAAGCAGGAAGCTGAAGAGACCCAATTTTTGTTTCTTTTTACCAGTTAGGTTCAGAGTTAAGGTTACCTGGGTGACAATAACTATATATTTGGAACACGTCAAAAGCTTAACAATTTTTTTTTGTTTTTCCTAAAGGGTGCACAGGTTTTCATTTATAGGATTTGAAATACTACAGCATTTCCCTAAGGATTCATGTTAGGGGAGGAAGGGCTGAGGCAATCAATAAATTGTCTCAAAAGAAAAAAAAAGGAAGGGAAGAATATGTCTTTACTAACCTAGAGAATTTTGGGACCAGGTAGATTGTTTTCTTTGGGAATAAGAGAGTTGAGATTACAATTCAGGTCTCTCTTTGGGGATTTTGAATAATGTCAGGTGGCTGTGGTTAAATCTGAGTTTTTACTTCTCCTCAGCCAGCAGCTGGCACAATTTCAAACAGCAGAAATACACCACTCTCAAAAATATAAGATTAACCATGATAATCAACACATTGAAAATACAATTAGAAAAAGAGAAGTTCAGTACTTGGATCAGAAAGAGTGCAATATCCTGACATGGCAAATGTGCCCGTTGGGACAGCTGCTGCACCTGACAGCCTGTCCTTTATCAGCTAGCGTCTGCCTCTCGTTTTCCACAACCCATGAGCCTGATCCTGCTTGCTGCCCTCTATGCTGTGATCTGTGCCTGTTGAGAGGGGGCCAGGCCATCTGCAGCAGTTCTGCAGGCTGCATGTTCAGAAGTGCTCAGCCCTCACAATGAGTCCTGATTTTCTAGAGAGTCTGGCACCTATTCAGCCATCTTACTGCAGTGTACCAAATTTTCAAAAGTGCTTGGCCATAAGCAGTTCCTGTTGACATTAAGCATGCCTGTGTGTTTATCCACAGCTGCTGCCTCTTTTGGAGGTCCTTTAAACATCTCCCTTCCCAGTGCTTGTGTCAGCACAATGACCTATCACATGAACAGGGACATCTTTAGGACTTGAGGTCATGGAATAGGGGAGCAATCACAGTCCTAACCAGCTGGTGGGGACTGTGCTGCTTTGCTGTGGTTCTGCTGGCAAATGTGGCACAGGCCCATCTGCAGAGCAGTCTCATGGGCTCTCTCACAGTGACCTGTCTTTAGGGGTGGAAGGTCTCGAGACTCTCCTCCGGGTTGGGCAGGGGACAGAGCAATGCAAGGGTGAATTCCTGTGTGTGAGTCACAGGCTTTCCGAGTGCACATGTGGGTCTGTAAACAGCAGAGATAGGAGCAGTTAAACACTGACTGCTTCAACCCCGTTGCACCTTTGCTTGTTATAGGAAGACTTGATGACGTTTTGAAAATGGGTGCTAACCCTTGAGATGAGGTTCACAACAAATTGTCCATGTTTAACCTGTCTTTGGAAAGCTCCATGCAGATTTTCCTCAGGCTTGCACAATGGACGTAGCACACAGGGCTCTCCCCAGATTTCTGAATGTTGCTCAGAGAAAGCCAGCTTCTCTGGAAATGAATCTGGATGGAAACTATGTGCAGACATAGCACAAAATATTCTTGTTTTGTGAATGTTTTCCCTGTATTTTTCAGGAGTGAGATTGCCACTTACCTGAACAGAAGCACTAGGAAGTAGAACCAAATTCCCTACTCCTCATAGGTAGAATGGGCAGAGGCCACTCACCTAATTGTTTAGAGAAAATGTTTTTCTTCAAAAGTGCCTCTCAGTCTTCACAACAATGGATGTCATTCCCTTCCAACTGCAGTTAGCATTGGTTTGATATGGCAGGTATAGTGGTGACTTGCTTTCTTACCTTTTGACAATGCAGTGTAGTTTGGAAAAGGCTAGTCTAAGTCATAAGCGACAGAGAGAAAGCATAGGTCCACCCTGAAAAGTGGACTAAAAAGGAGTGGATATGCAGAAAAGTATACTGTAACATGCCACTACAATAACTGAGCCAGGTTGGAGGACAACAAAGTTTGCTGAGGGGCAGAAGCACTAAACTACAGGACATAAACAACAACAGATCACTGGGTCATCTGAAAAAAATCTAAATCAATTTTGTTTTCTAAAAAGCCATTTACTTGTCTTCATTTTTGCATTTTCAAAAGTTATCCTTTTATGCAATGAGTAAAAGGAGCCTTTTAAAAACGATTAATCTGACAGTGTCATTTTTAAGTTTCACAACACCCCATGCTGTTATGACAAACAGTGCACAGTTCAAAAGAAAAGAATGTTTCTATCCAAGTATTCCACACACAAAGAGTACAGAGCCCAGCATGGAATAACTAATGGCCCAAACTACAGCAATATTATTTTTTAAAATTTTTCAACCTGAGATGCATTCAGGTTTATCCAGCTGTGATCCAATCTTTTCTATGCATACAGTGTCCCGCTGTCTGTCTTAATACTTGATTCTTTACTAAGCACATCACATAGCAACACAGAGGTATTGTTTTTTAAGGGCTCCCCATTCAGCACCATCAAAAAAGTGGCTTCAGAAATGCCTTACTTGTAGCATGTATTTGTTGATGATTGCTCAAATGGGCAACTAATAAATGGTGCAGACTGAAAAACAATTATAGAGGATGGTCCTTTCAGGATGGGGTGCTTGAAAATAGTCATCAGTTTGAAGGGAACTTTGATGGGTAGGTATCTTTTAGTGCAGATTATAAAGGATAGCAAGCAGGAGCCTGAGAAACAGAGGGAGGCCGTTCATGCAAGGAAGTGCTGGGGGAGGTCATGCTCTGTCCAGTGACCATACGGGTCCCTAACATCTGAGTTTTTCCCACCGAAATCAGCTCCAAAAATTAAATTTATTTCAATGAGAACAGAATGTAATTTTGTCACGTAAATACTTAAAGATTGAAAACTATACCTTGATTTTGTGCTTAAGCTTATTTTCAGACCACATGAATTGTAGGTCAAATGCTAGAACTTCACGTTCAGCTCTGGCACCACATTACCTGTCTGACAACATGCTCAGCTACGTTTATTGCTGCAGAAAAAGGAAGCAATGGTCACCTCTACTTACTAGCCACACAACATGCAGATGCTCTTCCTTGAACTATCTCCATTCTTTTTCTCACCACATCATTCACTTTCCATATGAGGAGTTCTGAAGACTTATAACAAAACCCACTGAAATCAGTGCAAACCTCCGGGTTCATAAAACGGTAAAAGAGCCCTTTCTCCTCTCATTGCCACACTTGTGTAAGCTCACTGGAAAATTGCTTAGATGATTACTGTTTACAGGATCTGGAACATTGTTGTTACTAATGGTCCCTGGCATAGGATTTCTGCGGTGCAAGCAGAGGGTGCTGGTGGCCAGCTTCTTGGGTTGGCTGAGCAGGTTTGCTTAACCTGTGAACTTATGCAGACATTCAAATACGTTAATTACATGACTCAGTACACAGCCCTGACTGTCTCGGGTTAGATAACAATCATTAACTATATTATATGAGGAATACAGAAAAATAAGGTGCTCTATCAGTCATCACTTTTCATCATAACCTTTGCCCACCTTCACTAATCCGACTAGTCTCTTCTGCAGTAGTCTTGTGGCATCAGAAAGCTTTTACTACTATAACATGTCAATTCTATTTCATTTGGGGGCCTATTTCTACTCTGATTAGCAGCAATTTAGAAGAAATAATTAGAGTCACAGCACTAACAGAGGTGTCAAATGAAGAGAATTAGTCCTATATTTTTAGCTTTTTAATCATTGTGTTTTTCCTCTTCAGCATTAAAAAGAGCAAAAGGAGTAATAAAGTTTTGCAAATGCTACTCCAGTAGAGAAAGGGGACTTAAAGAAGATGGGTTTAGTTATAGTTTATAAAAACAGAAACCACCAATATTTTCCCTCCTTGCTTGTTTTCATACCCAGTGCCACAAAAACAGAAACAGGAGATAAAGTTATGGATTCCAAGACAGAAAGTAGAAAACAGACTCAAACGACAGATAGTTTCTTCCCTTCTTAATTTTCCCTCACTCCCCCTCTCCCCAACAATCTTGCTTTTTACACTGAAAATCATTCCAACAAAGGTCATAAAGATCACAGACTACTGCATTATTGCTTACATAAAGGAGGAAATGTTCATTGCTTTGCTAGCATGCTATTTCCAGAAATACAAGTTCCATTCCTACAACAGCATTAAAGCAACAATTAACAGAATTGTTTTCTTATTATCCTGATGTTCAGGTACAGAATAGTTTAACTAGCAAATAAACGATTCCTTTTAAAGAAAGCTGCACTGATCCACGTGACATAGACTGGTGCCCTACTGGCACCTCATTCCAGACCCACAGCAATAATGCACTACTAGAAAGCATTTCAGAAGTTTTTAGAAGTATTTTAGAGCCACAAGAAATGTAATTGTGGAAAAATAATTCCTCACCTGTGGTTTTAAAAAACAATGACATTTCAGACAAAATGAGTAAGAATAAGGCTGATTTATGACTTCTAGGAACTTATCTAATCTGGGGACAATAGGTGAGCTTAGGTGACCTTAGGATGTAAGGGTGTACTAAAGAGGTGCACAAGATGGTCAGAAATTTTACCTTACTGGAGACCACAAGAGGCTATGCACTCTTGCTACTGCCACATGCAAAGCCATATAGTGATTATCAGCTAGAAACTCCTCCCCACATTGGCCTACAAGCTTTTGTAGTTGCCATTCTCTGGTTTCAAAGTAGCCTCTATTACTTCCAGTACAGGGAAAGAAATTAAATTTACCCCTGTACCAGCAGAAGAAAGGATGTTTATTCTGTTTTACATGTAGTGAAGCCTTGGAAAAGAGGGCTGGATATTCAGCCTATTGGAAGCAATCCAGGCAGAGAATGTCTCCTGAGGCTAATGCAATTATGATTCCATTTTGGTTGGATGTAGGAGCAGAAGGTATCATCTAACTGCTAGAACTGCTAGGCAAAGGTTATGGTCCTAAGTCTGTAGAGCATTGTGTACCTTGGACTCTGATTTTGCTAGTAAGTGAATTCGTATATGAGAAGTTAGAAAAGACGGATAGTCCTGACACTGATGGATTTGCAAAAGCAGGGC
The DNA here is from genome assembly GCF_965231255.1 of Vanellus vanellus. Classification (NCBI taxonomy): domain Eukaryota; kingdom Metazoa; phylum Chordata; class Aves; order Charadriiformes; family Charadriidae; genus Vanellus; species Vanellus vanellus. The sequence goes on along the minus strand of NC_138913.1, from coordinate 21,780,499 downwards.
AAGGGTTGGGAGTTCAAATACACAGTCTTAGGCTCGGCCACAGAGGACAGCTGCATGAGGATATACCTCTGCATTTCTGCAGAGCAGCTTGCTGAATCAAGGCTGGGAGGTAGTTTATTTCATGGATTATGCATGTATTTAATTAAAATTCTAGATAAATATTTGCAGCAATAAGTTTTTGAAGTACTGTAAAGTTACTTTGTATTAAACATTTATTGCAATCATATGAAATATTCCTTAGGTTAAATATTTACTGTTATTTTCAAGGTATTGGTATTGAGCTTATTATAAACATGGCACAAATGCAAAGCCATCTTTCTCAGAGCAATATACTACTTTGAGTTGTTTTTAGACTTATTTCCTGATGGATATTTGCCATTAATGTACTATGACTTTTTCTTTTATGAAAAAAGGCTCTAGCCCAAGCTAAGAGAAAGTTTAATTTAAAAGATAGTTTCCACTGTGCTCAGCATTCTTATAGTAATAATAGTTTGTCCTTTTTCTTACTGCAGCTACTGTATTAAATATTTATATTGATGTTTATTTTGTAAACAAAGAAACCAAATTAGGCTAACACACAAAGCTTATGATGTGTTTTAATATCTGCATTTGTTTCATGTTGTGGCCTTTTATGCAATTGATTCAAAGGAACATGTTAAATAATAAATAACATTTTAAAAATTACATCAAAGTATTTTTGTTTGTTTGCTGGAGGAGACTTTTTTTAAAAAATAAAAAATAAAAGTATATAATATGGACAATATACAGTCCCTAACTATTTGATATGCAGTAAAGGTAGTGAAATCACCAGTAAATATTTGGCTTTCCTGAAGACAGCATGATTGTCACAGTGTCCTTTGGAATTTGACCCCAAAACCTCAGCATATTAGGACTAGAGAAAGCAAAAGGCTTTTGGTCTGACATTTTATGTCAGAATTTCTTACGGATCAATAGTTGAACAGACCAACCAACTTGAAGATGCTATTTGTAGGACACCCATTCACATTTAATTCATTATATTTCTTGCTATTTCAAGAAAGTTTGTTTCCTATATAACACTTTTGCTGCTCATCACCGCACACAATAGTGTGTTTTGGGTGGGAAGCACTTAGGCTTTGTGCTAGAGGTGGGGTGTTAAGGAAGGGTATTCACCTGCCCAGACCTTGTAACCCTGGGATTTGTATATACCTGCTTCTTTGGCTTCTTTTGCAAAGCTGGGTTTCAGCTTGATAAGTGTAACTGCTCTGCATCCCTTTGGCATCAGTGCAGTCATCACAAGGCCTTATAAAATGTTTGGCCTTTTTTAATCCATACCTTAAACTGAGAGCACTTAGCCAGTGTCTTCCTGCCAGTTGTCACAGTCAACCCTTTAGTACAATTTGAAAGGTTGGATTATTTTTTTTTCTTGATTATCTGGGGAAATCTGTCACTAAAAAGGTGAAGAAAATAAAAAATCAACCAAAAAAAGTAATAAGGACAAACTGAGGAACTGAAGCATTTATTATTCTTCAGATAAGGTCAGTAAAGACTATCAATGCACCAACTGTTATCAGAGAAAAGGTGCTTGCATTTTCCTGTCTCGTTAAAGCTGTCAGTGGTCATGACATAATGCACATTCCTCAAGCTCAGTTATCAACACAACTCAGATAGACTTGTATATTTTTATGTTCCTGCTTTAGTCTGATAGTGGTCTTTTGCTGTACATGCTTTAGATTTTACACACATCTATTGGAAGTGTCAAACATTAGTTTGGTGTTCTTAGATCTGTTTTCCTTCTCTTTTCAATCTGACACTTAGTGAAGTATTGAAGCAACTGCAGTTACATGTTGCTCCAAAGTTGTCTTGAAATTAAACTTTAAAGGAATATCAAACTTAGGATAAATTCACTTACTCAAGGATTAGCATACACTATTTTTCAAGGCTTATGATAAAGACAGTCCTTGTATACAGTGTATGCTGACCTGCATACCTACAAAGCTGTTACAGAAATGCTTTCAAAACCAAGAGCAAATTTTTATTCAGTGAGCAATAAGAGATCTGAAGTGTATCTTCTAGGGATGTTAGTGTAATGGTTGCCTAAAAATCCTGCACAACTCATCTATAGAAATAGTCTTATAGTTCTTATGTGCATATTAGTACAAAATTGGAGTAATTGAAAGGAGAAATTCAATGAATATTCTCATCATGGAATGACTTCAGGTCACCTGAAAAAATCTGCATTACTTTTGATGCCATATATGTGCATTCAACTACCTGTGTGGTTTCTAATGAAGCCATAATTAATTATCTCCAGTTGTAAAATATTGTTTGAATTCCCCAAGCACTTGTTGATTATGGCTGGTTTATCTTGCTCAGCATTCTCTTTGGTACCATTTTACTGAATTCCACTGAACTAAATGATGGCCCATTTACCCCGCTAATACAGAAGTCAATCATGAAGGCTTTGTGCACCATCCAGTGAGAGAGCACCCTAATCTTCTAAAATAAGATAAGAATAATTGATATTTTTTTTGTGGTGCTTTTGACCCCAGATAATCGTTGGGAAGATCCATTGACTATCAAACAAGAGATTTTTTCTTAAGTGGGGCGTTCCTGTTTTGGCAAGCTGTAATCTTTAGGCATTCAAAAAGAACCCTTGCTCCTGAAGCGAAGCCATATCTTATTATGGAAAAAAAGTGTGCCTTATTAGTGCTTGAATGCACCTCTCAGATTTCAATAATATCATTTGGTTAAAAAAGGTATCCTTTCTGGTCCCATAGGCTTTCATTCACCCAGGAGCAGAAGGAGCATCATGAGCAGGTTTATCCCATTGAATTATTTAGTGAGTTTCAAGGGCTGATCAGAAAAAGCTGCTGCTGAAAATAAACTAATATGAACTGTGCTATAAACAAGAAATTCTGCTGCTGCTCTAAATTAAAGATACTCCAGGAACACCATGAAAAACTATGAGCTTAGGCTTGGAACTGATATCTGTCCACCGATCAAGTACTTCTGGAGATTAATTCCTTCCTATTTTGAAGCTGCAAAACAGCCGCCTCACTGACTATCCTGGTACGTTACAAGTAGTACCAGTGACTTGCTTTAGGCACTCTTTATTCTCAGCATCTTCACATGAAACAAAATAACCCAAGACTTCTATAAGTTTACCGAACATATACTTCAGTGTATATAGTGCATGAATGTTAAAATACTTCATGGTATATATTGAAATATTAATCAATCTGTGATCCCAATCTGTGCGTGAATTCCATAGACTGACAGGTTAAGGTTTTGGGTTTTTTTTTTTTAGTATTTTGTTACCCACATAAAACCACCAAGTTCCCACATGCCCTCATTATCCATTATTGGAAAGAAACTATATATTACTAAAATATAGATTTCATACTATATATTTCAATCAAAATATAATTAATGAGGTAAAGAATATGCAATGTGTTGGTGATGTTCTTACCCTGCAGAGCACACACTTCACTTCAGATCTTTGTCAATCCCAGGAATACACACTCAGCCTACCAGATAACCAAAGGGCATAGCAGGACCTTGGATCTATTTTATACATCTGACACAAACCTGAAAAAGCAGTCAAGACACTGATGTACTGGCTTTACACCCAGCAAACATATAGCTCTAAACTTTCATTGTTTTGTCTGCCTCTGATAATCAAAAGGGTATACAGACTTTGGTACTTCTGCTTTCTTGGATGCATTGGCACAACGATTCATTAGGATCACTTATGAACTTTTTGTTGGTTAGGCCTTGGACAAGGATCTTATTGCCCTGTAGAGCCGAAGAGAGGAGAAAGAGCCCCACCTCAGGAAGTCCATTATCTAGATGTAGGAAATAAAGCAGGAGGGGCCAGGTAAAATGGAAATATTGTAAAGAGTCTTCCAAATGATTCTTGAAATATATTTAAAGATAAAAGGGGTCATACTTGGTCCTACTGTATTCAGAGCATATCAATGATGAATGGGATGGCAGTGTTTATGCAGATAAGTAGTTTTTACATACATTTGTTGCAAATTTTACATGCTTAACTGCAGTGATAAATTGCATAAGATACAATGAAGGGTATTCACAATAAAAAAAAAAAAAAACAAACGCTAATAGAGAAACCACCATGTCCCAAACACTTTCATAAGTAACCCTCAAGGAAATAGCTCTTACTGAACAATGTTGCTATTCAACTCAGCATTGGAAACATTGGCAGTCAGGCAGTTCCAACAGTGCTGATGTGCTGATGAAGTCATTCTTACTTTTGGCTAGGTCATGGCCCCAAAATAACATCATTGGCATTCACAGGTAAACTCATGATGTAGAGGTAAAAGATAGTGCTGTATCAACTATATCGCAATTTTCAACACTAGTCCCTTTAGGTACTGAAAATTCAACTTGCCCATAACAGAGCTAACAGGCAAAGTACTGCACTGGATCCACTTATTGCTTCCCAGTAGGTCCCAAATAAGCACAACATACTCCTACGGTCTTTCTCTGGACCATGGCCGTGCATCCTGTCTCTTCCCCACAAAGCACAAGGGTATAATATACTGCCAGGTAGATTTGGCTGACCTAACAGTATCATAAGAATAGCTTTCATTCACCCATTCTAGATAATACATACTACTGGCAGTCTTAAAATGGCTTGTGATATGAAAAACACATTGAGGTGAAACACAGCAAACAGTGACATTATATTAACTTGAAGAACGGTGTACTTAGTCCTCAACTATCTAATCTGACATATTAGGTTCATTCTAGACTCTGCTTTTCAGAAAATGCCAGGTGCAGCCTTCTTCCCAAAACCAGTTACTAGTGTCTCTTTTTTGAGAGCCATAAAAATTCACCTTGCACAAGACAGTTTAGAACCGAGATACGAGTACTAGTGTGAAAACAATTGTGATTCTTTTCTGAAATCAAGTAGAATAACGCATGTAATAGAAGGCTTAGTGAGCTAAGAGAGCTCATTAATGCAGTAAGTTAATGCAGTTCAGTCATCCTGGTATTGTTGTGTAAAGTCCTTGATCTGATAGTGATGTGATACTAAGAACTGCCTTGATTTTTCAGGTCAGAGTGCCAAAACTGACTAAGAAACATGATGATGCTGTCTAGAGGGTCTTTCCAAAAGCTGACTGGCAGACACCCTCTCAAAACAGTTAGGAGGAAACCAACTGTTAGCAACACTTGCAAGTTCTATTTCTTAAGTGAATAATGTCTAAAAGAAATATATGTCATGTGCATAAAAATAAAACCAGAAACTGAAAATAAAGCTGAAGAGCAGGATAAAGAGTTTCCTACAACTTTCTGTCAGGGTGCTTTACTCTGCTTTTCCTGGTGTTCTCACTCAATGGTTCTGTGCCTTGAAATATGGCCCTTTTCAGAACACTGACTTAAAATAATTATTGCAACTAAAATATGTTCTCTTGGTAAAACGAGATTTCTTGTGTTTTGCATCCATCATGTACTGAAATAACCAGTACACTAAAAAGAACCTTCTCTGCACTCTCTACCCCAAAAATGTTCTTTTTTGTTTGCACAGCTCAAAAGAGATAACTGTGCACTTGACTGAGCATTTAATATCAGGAAAGTTTTTAAAGTTTTCTGTTGCAGAGAAGGGATTGCTCAGAAACCTCCATCATTGCAAAGATGCATAACTACATGAATTACTTGCCAGCAATAAGAAAGGGGGAAATGTTGGGTGAAATTAAATGAGATAGAGCAGTGGAGGGGAAAAGGAAAGTGCTGGAAGATAAATGAGTGCTAAAAAGGCCTACTTGCTGCACACAGGGCTGCAGAGCCGATACTAGCAATAATGGCAGTAGCATACTGAAATCATGAGTGTGCAGAAGTGCAGAAGAAAGACTGTACTGTGCCTGTGTATGGGAGGCCAGGCTTAGGCAGAACTATCAACCTTGATTCACAACTTTTTAACATTCAAACCAAAGAGAAAGGACTATCTTGGAGATATAAAGGAAACAGAACTTCATTCTCATCTGAATTTAGGGAGTTCTGAATAGAAACTATGGGTAGAGAAGCCAGAGACTATTTTCTTGCTGACATACACTGAGATTTCAAGGCTGCTCCAGGTGGTATCTGAGCTGTTCTGTGTGCAAAGCACCCATTGTTACTCCTCCATATGGCCCTTGATGCTGGCCCAGGAGCACTGCAAGGACCTCAGTCCTTCGGTTTCCCATACAGGCAGAAAACACACTAGGCAGGTGCTAGGAGATGAGTTGAGTATCTCAGTGATGAGTATCTCTATTAAGAGATATCGGCTATTAAGAACAGACAATGGCAGGTGGAGGTTGGAAAGGGAAAATCACAGAGCTATTTAAGGAAAAGATTTCCTTTAAATGCTAAACAACCTTGAAGAAACATGATGCCAGTTGAATAACTGATAATAACACTAAATGCTGGTTACTTGGAGGAAAAATAGTTATAAATACAAAGTGAGACCAATAAAGTTCAGCCACAACTTGGATAGATTAGGAGCATATGCTTTTAAAGAACTGCAGTTCCAAGATGAAAGAGGCAAAGTAATGAGGCAATGAGAAAAGAAAATCAACGTCATTCTCTGTTACGAAACACTAAAAGTCTTCTCCATGTCTTCCACGTGCTGTTTGGTGGCAGAAAAACCTTGTATAGCATAAACAGAACAAAAGCTACATGCAAAACTTAACTCAGGATAGTAAGTCCAACAATATAAAAATGAGTGAGGATTCATTTGAAGTGCAATAAGAAATAACAGAGAAAATATCGTATCTCCTATTATGAAAGGTAGAAATAGCAAGGCTTTGAAGGGGTAACGTATGTATTTGGGACAAGTAAATACCAGAATATATAAGTGACAATACATAAGGGAGGTTGAAAACACTACATATATTTCCTAACTCATTTAAACATTTTTGTAAAAGCACAAAGCAGACCTTCAGATCTCAACCAATACTCTTGTTACTATCCAGATTATAGAAAACATGTAGAATTTGATGGATAAAACTGAAATATAAGAATATGTAAGATTTTGTCCAGTTCTCTGAAATTTATCAGTGTATATGTTGAAATAGTGTCTGACATCAGTTAATTTGGCACTAAAACATTATGCAGGTTAATATTTTCCTATCATGGGTAAGCAAATCTACAGTTTCACTGCAATAGATTGGTTTGCATTTGTTTTACTTTTTCTTAGCTAATGAATAATGGCAGTAGAAAACTGCAGGCTAAGACATTTAAAGAATATAGTAACCACACAATTAGTTATGGTATTTATGAAGAAACAAGAACAGACATCCATAGAAAATACTGAATAACCTTAAATTATTCCAACACTTACCAATATAGTCCATCTCTCTCCAACACCACATTTAGTTAGATTTATACCTGCAGTACAGTAATACCAAAAGCTTTTAATTTCATTATGTTGCATAAAATTACTTACAGTGCTTTTCATCATCTCATGTCATGAATGGTGGAAGGGGACACACACAGTATTTAAAATGTTGACTGAATAAACTCCATGAGTTATTAGAGCCAAGTATTGCAAGAGGAAAAGAAAAGTAAGGCCTAGGTTGAGTCACCCTGACCTTACTCAGACTTTATTTTGGAGAATGTCATGCAATGTATCTTATTTGCAGCTGTATAAAAAGCCATGATATATGTAGTATAAAAAACCAGACCTTCTAATTCCAAAACTGGGCATTTGACATATTGGTCAAATCCTTACAGATGAGCAAAGGGATTTTTTAGAATGACATTATCAACATATTTAATGTCCTGAATCTGTATACATCATGAGAATAAACGTTAGCATTTAAAGGATTATTTGAAACACCTGGTCTTCCTTTTGATTGGAAGAGTCCACATTTGCCTTCCAGTTGTTGATCACAAACATGCGAAACAGACCTGGGAGCTTGAAACCCTGGTGCCCGGGATAGCGCTGCCTAACTTGGGCTGGCTGGAAGGATGGAGCCAAGGCCAACGAGGAAGAGAATCTTTCCTAACCAAACATAGCTAGCCCCATGAAAGGCAGTGGGGGCTGGGGTGGAGGAGGAAAGCGCTCCAAAATTGTTATTTCAGTAAAATATATGAAGTTCCCACAGATTCAGAATTAACACATTTAACTTCCTTTTACATATGGAATTTTAATTATTATACTTCTACAAGCTCTTCTGACTCAGAAGTAGCACTGCTACATATAGACTATATCATACTACTGAAATCAAGTTGTTAGGATGTTCCACATTAAATGTTTTATAAATCATTAAAAAAAATAAAATTCAGGCAGCTGCTTCTCCTTGATGCTTAATACAACTTGTCTTTTCAAGTGTCCCCTATGTGTGTGGCATTAAACCATTATCAGGCTTCAGAATTATGCAATTAAGAATTTCCAAGCCCCAGACTACAGAATATATATGTATATAGGAGATAGATATGTATATTGATATCCTCATCCTAAGAGAGGGGAAGAAAAACCCAACCAGTTTTTGGATCAGAAATTTTTAGTTTTAGCCTTAGAACTCATGCAGTGCCCAAGATGTCATAGATTCTGTTTGTTAAACACTGGGAAAGGCCTGGTGAATCTAGGGACAAGCGTCATCAGACTTAGAAATAAGATCCTAGATAGCAATCATTCAAAAATTAATGTAATAATAAATCCAGAAATAAAACTAGCAACCCTGCTTACTTCCCCCCTAATCTCCCAGAAAAGCCACCATTCCACGTATTGAGAATGTAAACTTAGAACCTATTTGTCATGATACAAAAGATCACGTCCAAATTATTATTTTTGATGAATTTCCTTCTGCAGCAAGAAATCTGCAGCTTGTACATGTTGACCAAGTCCCACAGGTCATTCAGAATTACAATTATTTTTCTTAAGTAATGCTTCACGTACCATCATGCACAAGTGATAAACGGCGGTTGTCAAACACCCAGTTGGCAATTCACTTTCTGACTTTAAGGGTCAGACTGCAAGCACCTGGAGTAAAATTCTTCAGAAAAACTCCACCAGCCCTCTATTCCATTTTCAGTTACATTGATGTAACTCAGGCAAGGAGAAACACAAATCCATCCTGAGCGGTATGAAAATGATACTACTGTGAAACCCTCAACTATACCAAGTTCTATTTAAAAATTGGTGTGCTATTTCAGGGATTCATGGTGGGAAGGAAAGTGATGGGAAGGGCGTCATCAGTTCTGAAGGTAATTTAAAAGTTATATTTATACATACCATAGACGAAGACTTGGCAACAGTATAATATCTATGTCGTACCTTTGAAAAAAAAGAAAATGCCAAATCTATTGTAAGTTACATGTTACTGGAAGCTTGTCACTAACCTCATTATAAAGGCTGATACCTGCAAAACTTGAACTTTTCTTTGTGAAGTCAACTACTAGGCTTAAATTGTGACCTTTTTGGCATCCTTCTTGTAAAGGTCACCATTTTGTGACAACATTGCAAAATCCCTGACATCTGGTCCCATATAATGCATTACAACCAATGCCTTGTGGAGCAAGACAAAAACAGTGACAGAATATCTTTGTCAGAGATCATTAAAGTCCCACTGTTTTATAGAGAATGATAATTAATTAAGTGTGAAAGAACCAATTCCCTCAAATCTGCCTGATTTCTTACTAACTTATTCCTTTGGCCGATTGGCAATTGCCCAGTTCAGCAATGCTTGTGTTATCTTGCAAAGTCAAAACCCAAGGGCCGAGCTCCAGCCCAGTCTGCCAAGAAATTTTTGAATGAGGAGGTGGGAGAAGGGGCAAAAAGCGCCTTTGTTCCACACCAAGCATTCTCTGAAAGTTTTCTCTTTATGCCTGTCTCAATGAAACCTTCAATATTTGCAAAACACAGCTTGAACACAGGCCTTACATGAGACAATCAGTTTTCTAAACTGGAAAATAATTTTTTCTCTTTGTTTCTTCATTTTCTAATATTATTTCTACCAGTAGTTCAACACGACAGCTTGGATATGTTAACCTGAAAGGGAATTACAGAGATACTCAATCCTGAAAAGATATAAACCAAGTATTTCATGTAAAGAGTAACACTCATGGGAGCATAAATGTCAGTTCTGTGAAGACGCACAGACAATATATTCAGAGAACTAGCTGTGCTACTAAGAAACCTCTTCATTAAAGGAATTCATTTGTTTGGATTAGACTCTGCCAGTTGAACACAAAGTTTTCTTCCTGAGAGATCCCCTTCATACACTGACATTTGTAAAGTGCTATAAAATGCTAATTGGTATCATCAGCAAACGATTAACATTCTGTTTAGTCTTATTCTCAAAGCAAAAATTATAATAGGAAATAAAATATCATACAGCAAAGAGATAGCTGAAGACTTTAACAAGAGGCGATGATATTTTTCTTTAGATGCTTTACCTGCATATGACCGGTTGTCCTTACGCCCTTCCAGATAGCAGCTGTCTTAGCAGTCAGAAATAACAAACATTTCTGCTTTTGACAAGTTGCCTCTGGCGAAGGAATTTTGCTGCTAACAAAAAATTAATATTCTAATAAAAATCTGCCTTTCATTAGTTTTTTTTAACCTCTGTGTGCCTACCATTTTTTGCTAACCCACAGACAGGCCTCAGCTGACCACCAGTTTGCTTCTTTGCCCCAAGCTCTGGCTTGTTCTTCTTGTACTGATAAGTCAGGTATATCTTTTTCCTCTCCGCACCACCAAACCTTGGCAAGAAAAGTCAGTCTGTTCTACTGTGCCATAGCACAAGATGCTTTTCATAGCTCTGCTAGGCTAAATACTGCAGAGTTCAAGCACAACATGGTATTTGAATTACACTAACATGTAAAAACATTTCTGGATAAAAAAAAATACTTTATTGCCACCAATTTAAAACCATAAACATGCTTTGAATCCAATTCAATATATTCCTTATTTGTTCCTGATTCTCTCCCGTTATTATTATTAGAAGGCATAAATTTCCAGCAAGGCTTGCGCTTGACAAGGCTCCATTATTTGCACATGACAAGGTTTATCAAAAACAGTTGGATTTTTATGAGGAGTCTTTTATGCTTCCTCCATAAAATATAAATAAATGAAAAGGATTAGATGGAGGAAGCACAGTATAATTCATCACCAATGTGAAGCAGAAGGAGCAGACTGCAAATAGATGAACTGAAGAAGAACATGGTGACTGGTCTAGAGAAGAAAACTACACACCCCCTCAAATGTTGGAAGCAAAGAGCACAACAAAGCAGCATTGACTTTTCTTGCCATTTTTAGGTGTCCCTAAGTGCACAAAGTACAGAATCACCCTAAGATGCAAAAACACATACAAAATTGCAGTGCAGCTGTCTAGGTTTCTTTGTTTGGCTGATATTTGTTTGTTTTGTGGTTACAGAATAAATTGAAAGACCAGAAACTTCAAATTAAATCTACTGCCTGTAAACAGTTAGAGAACAATTAAGAGGAAAAACTTCTTAAGATGGAAGTGTCTCACTCCAAAGGTTCTCCATTACCCTCAGGTCAGTCAGACAAAATTCTATTACATTGCCTTGCATTCCCATAAAAATAAGTGGTGGAAACAATGGTCCACGTTTTTTTTCCCAACTAAAGATGAAAATTCATCCTGCAGCCCTAAGGCAAATCCATGGGATTACTTCTGCCCATCGTATATGCCGTACAAAGAAACTCCAGGAATGAGGTTGTTTTCTTACATAAGTTAGGCAACTGCATTACCTTCCACCTCTCTATCTGTGGTAATGGCATATACAAATTAGGCACACAGTAGTTGTGATTATTTGGATAGAATTTATAAAGTAAGCCACAAAAGTCTGATGATTTCATAAGCAAAGTGGTCAAAAGCTTCAATTATTGAATGGCTTCAAATCTCTCTCTCCAAGCCCAGTCTCTACTTTCCAGCAGAACTGAACTTCCATTTCCCTTAAAACTCTAAAATTTGGGCATTCACTTTTGGTCCAATTCAGAATGAAAATAGTTTTGCATATGGTAAAAACTCTAATGTTTACTTTCAGTAAGGTAAATACGAAAGCCAACGTGCACAAACAAAATGTTTTAATATAACAGAAAGTCAAAATACCTTATTATCTTATCAAAACAAAATAAAAAAATATATTTATAACCATTTATTTAGGCACTGTTTCCTGCCAAATTTCATTAAAGTCAATATGTTCCCGTAGAACACTTCTCTTTTGGTGAAACTGCAGTAAAAAACTTCTCAAAATGTTTCAGTTTGAAATGTGCATTTCCAAGGACTTTCTTGAAATAAAAGCTGATGATCATCATAGACATTTGGAGTGGAAAGTATGCAGTTCTTAGATGCAAGTGCTGTGTAAATACTCAGGCAGATAAATTATGAAAATATTATCTCACCTTAAACCATTGCAGGATTGTCTGTATTTTTTTCAAAACAAGTAGAAAGACCTCCCCTAAGATGATCTCTTACTACCTCATAACCTTACCTATAAAAACTTCTGTTTTTTATCTATATGAGGTGTGTCTTTCTTTCCACACCTACAGAGGACTCTGCCTGTTAGTACTAAATTTGTTTCCAACAACAAAGGAGTCAGGGGAAAAAGCCCTTAGAGACCAAGTGAATTATCCAGAATAAGCATGAAATCTTAAGTTAAAATAATGGTTTACAGAATTATGGGTACAAGATGGAGAGGGACTGTCTCAGGAAGATAAATTTTGCTAACAGTTGCCACGGTGAAAAGGTATACATTATATTTAACCAACCCTCTGATTCAAGCGTGTCAGCCACAGTAGAAATCCAACAGAGAAACATTTTCTGGCACTTTTACATCACCTCCTCAAATCATGAGTTAAATCACAAGTGTCAATGTGCAAGGTAAAAAAATAAGTATTTTATTGCTATATTTCAGACTTAGTTCAGAAATAATAACTTCATGTTTCATTCTTTCCTTCATTTTAATATTGTCATTTTTGATCCTGATCCCACAAACTTTTATACATGTGATTTCCCATACAAGCAAAGCTGAACGCTTGCGTTATGTTTTGCAGGATCTGCGCCTTGCATTGCAAGTTCTTCATGCAGTATTCTACCAGTGGTAGATAAACAGAGAAATAATTAATGGGCGGCAACAGGAGACATTCAGGTGCTACTTAAGGTAAACTCATTCCCAGGAATGTCTTTTGATGCAGACATTGGATTGACTACCTAAATTTCTGCGTTAACGAAGTCTATCTTTTATTCATGGGTCCCAACCTGAATGTTTTCATTTGTTGGAAAAGAACTGTGACCTCCTGGTACCTCTCCCTCTGCCAGGCCATGTGATATTTAAATGTGTTGTATATGCCCTTATTTCATCAGGTTGTACAAATCTGACTCAACTGATGATAGAATCTGACCAGATAGCCTTTGTTTTGGACTGTTGACTAAATCTTTGGCACACCCTGTACTGGATCACATTACAGATCAAAACAGGGAGAAAAAAAGGAGCCATGAAATGATATTTCAATATATAGGAGAGCACCTAAATCTGATCTGTAGACGTGCTAGTGATGAACTTAAGGCAAAATTCAACTCCAGGCAGTCTGGGGAAGTTTCCTTAAGTAGTGTACACAAAGGCATCAGCATTACATTTGTTCTTGCTTCTCCTTCTGATCATTAAAAAACCACACCAAGTTGCTACAGTTTAGCCCCTCTTACTTGTTTCTGGATGTAGAGCAGTGATTTTCATGAAATCAAAATTAATGAACTCACAGGGAAGTACTGATACTTAAAGCAACAAACACCAATGACATCTCAGAGGTATTAGCTGCTACAACCTGGGATTCATTCCTCCAAGACCCATTCAAAAGAAGCAACTTATTGCGAGAAGTCACCACACAGAATCCAGCAAACAATAATTGTTATTCTACAGGTCAGTCCTTGCAACTCTGAAAAAAGAGGAAGCTCAGTCACTAATTGGCCACCATTGCTAGTTTTAGTCCCCACTGACCTTCTGTATGTCAACAAAGTGCCAGATATGATGTCTCTGGGACACGTGGGATCCCCGGGGCAGGGCACAAAACACAGAAGTGACAGGGGAAAGATGATTTACACAGCCTTACTCTCTCCCCTGCATTAGACATTGATGGATTGTGCCTACTCCTCACCTTGTACCAGAGACAAATACCAGTCCCTGAGCCACCAAAAGAGTGAACAAACAGAGACGTTAAACCACAGCAAGCTCAAGGCTCCTCTGTGTTGTGCACTGAGCTTGCTATACCAAGAACACATTAGGTAGAAAGACTAGTTTTAAAGCATGGGCAGAACATATTCGAAAAACAGCAGAACAGAGAAAAGGGTCTAAGCAGAATTAAGTGGACATAAAGGAGCACAAAGAAGCAAGTGGGACGTTTCTGTCACAGAGATGGGCTAGAACGGTTCACTTCTGATGATCTGCAGTTAAAGAACTTGTTTTTTTCTATTCAGACTCTGTTAAAAATGTTTTCCAGACCCAGCTCAGTACGTTGCACAATGTAAGCCGTATACATTGTGACCCAAGGACACAGAAGACAAGGACTGACTCAGTGTGTGCAAGTTCTCCTTAGATGTATGGATTCACTGCTTAACAGGACCAACCAGATACACAGGAAGCAGGCTGCAGGTACTACATACATGCTTTTATCTCTTATTGCAGTAGACATCTGGCATCTCTGAACACCACAATTCCTGTGCAACTACTGGACCATCTCCCTCTTCTGTACCCATCCTTTCACACTGGTGCCATAAAGGTAAGAAGATCACCTAACAACTAGCCAGACTTTGAGCAAGAAACCCCAAAGCATCATAAAAACGATTGTCCTGGGAGTTGAGTGCCTTATGCCTCAGTCTGCGGCAAGACCATATGAAGTAGCTCGAATGACTGTTGTGCACTGCTGCTGAATCCTCATAACATCAATGGCCTTATTACACGCCAGGATGAGTTACCTTTGAGACTGCCTCTCTGTTTGTGGCTGTGATTTGTCACTGCTTTCATTCTTAATAACAGGTTCATAGAATGAATCAGGGAATACAGAAAAACATCTCAGGCCATCTGTTTAGAAGGTGTATTTCACACTCTAGGGCTGATTCAAGAACTACTTAAAAAGGTGACAATTTCAGTCTAGTTCTTAAGATCTTCCTGTATTGTTTTAATGAGAACAAAAAGCAGCCTTTAGCTCCAAAATTTAGCCACAGTCTAAAACGCAGAATAAAATAATCTTGAGCAGGTGATAGTCATATTTTACAGGTCAAATTCTTCCCCACTACACACCAGATAGCAGTTCATTCCTTACATAGTCTGTCATTTCCAGGGTATTCCTTATCAAACAGTGCATTGTCATGGGCTAGATGGGAACCCCACACACTCCAAATCTGATTCATTTGTATGGACTAAATAGGAAATACATATGATTATGATATTATTACTATTATTATTTTCCAGCTCACTGAGAAATAGAAAGAATGACAATATACTCCACTATGTAGAAATACCAAACCACCAAATTCAAAGGAATAAGTAAGAGCAAAGAAAAAAAAAAAAGCGCTAAGTTAATTTAGCAGAACATCACTATTTCCTGTCAAAAAAAATTGCTTTTCATCTCAAAGGATTCATAAACTTTCTGCATATAAAGATCTGTACCTGGTCCGTGGACCTATTTCCATAACTAGCAAGTGAGGTTTTAAATAAATGAACTGTGGTTATGTTCACTAGCGGTCTGTTTACTGGGATCGTTTGTCAAAACAACTAGAAAATATTTGATTTAGGACGGTGATTGTTCGCCTTGGAAACACGATAGTGCACTAAAGATATCCAGTCATGGCAAAGTCATCTGTCCCATCAAGACAGCTTGCTTTGCACATTGCTACTTCTTTAAATCTGCCAAAAGCCAGATCCAAACAAGTCAACCAATGTCTAAGAAACTATGTTCTATTGAGAACGATAGTAATGCTCGCAGTTTCAAATGAGGATACTTTTGATTAATTTATGTTCTGCCTGCCAGACAGAAGTGTACAAAAGAGGTAACTAACATATAAGCTTTGTAAAATGTTTACATCTTTCTGAAAAACAAGTTCCCACAAAAAAAAAAAAAAAGGCATATAATAAGAATAGTTGTTCAATTAAAAATTTGTTCAGATAACACTTTGCAAACTATCCAACAGCTGTTTCGCAGTGACTCAGAAGGCTGTCGGCAGCCTGCATTGCAATTTGCCCACTCCTGGAAACCCTCTTCTACATAGGCAGACTTAAGGGAAAGTGAAATTGGTCCAGAGTATGTTACAGTTTGTCTTGGAGTTTGACAATTAGAGATCATTGCTCTAAGTTTGGTGAACAGACTGCTGCTTTCATTACCTCATCATTTTCTGAAACCTGAATCAGAACAACCCCAAAATAAAGTAATCCAAATTTAACCACAGCAGTATCGGCCTGCTGTACATTTAGACAAGTTTGTATAGGTTTAATTGGAAGTGTATGTTCATATACCAAGCCTGGAGACTTGGCTTAAGAAGACAGATAAATAAATGGTATGTGCCCCCCCAAACTTTTGGCTGGAGGGAAACCAAGGAGTGCTTTGAAGTTTCTTATAAAATGTAGAACGCAGTACCTGACTCAAAGGGGGAATATGCAGATTAGAATTCCTCTGGTATTAAGGTCTTCTGGCTCACAAATTGTTTGTGTTTGAATACAGTCTAAAGGAGAGGAAAATAAAAAGAACTATACTATAAGACTTTTTTGTGACACAGTTGTGGAAACCATTCCAAATTCCTGGGTTTTTCCCCTAACAAGTAGTGCTTTTTGGCATATGTTGGAAGCTGCTGTTTGATACCAGTAGATTTTATGCTAATTCTCTGCAGAGAACAAACTATATAGTCATAATTTTTACAAGAATTTTAATTACCTGTCAAGTTATTTTGTGTTTCACCTAGGGGAGGTGTAAGGGTATTTTTTTATCTTACTTTTGGTACTGTTCTCAAATTCCAGTTGCCATAATTTAAGAAACGTTAATGATGCTAATGAATACTAAAGGTCAGACACTTAGCTTGTGTAAATTAGCACAGCTCAGTTGATTTCTGCAGCTCTTCTGATTTACAGTTACTGAGGACCTTAAGATCCTGGCATTGCAATTTATTAGTCTTGGCTATAGATTTTGTTCCATATATTCAGCTGTTCAGACGTATTTGCAGGGTCAAATGAAAATGCGGGTTAATGCAGCAAATGTTTTGGTTCCCATTGATTGACAACTTTTCACATTCATTTCCACTTGCATTCATGACTACATACTTTTGACTTTTTTTTTTTTTTCCTTCTTTTCTTTTATGAGTACACACAAAAAATATGAAGCTCAGTTTAAACCCTCCAAGTTTGCAACCGAAGCATGAACAGGCCATTACACATGGTTTCAACTAGCAAGCTACAACCTCACCATTTTTGATTTGCAGACCCCTACGTTTTGAATTTCAGACCAATCTGCAGTTTTAATATAAAATCGTAATACAGCTATCCTGGACTCACAACTGAGGCAATGTATTAAAAAACAGAGTAGATGATACTACCATAAACTCTTTGGAGAATCTAAATGCCATTATATATTAGCAAAACTCCTAAACAGTTAGTTTTAGCACGGTTCCTAGTTTCATCCTGTGTGATTCATCTAAAGATATGGGTTTACCTTTATGCAGTATGTCTCAGCATGCGTCATGTGTTTTGTGTCATAATTCTAATCCCCAGGTCAAAGTCTACTGCACTGACCAGTATGAGTACCGCATTTGCTCTCTATCTGTATTTACTTATCTCATATGAAATAAGAGCTCTTCAGAGCAGGGCCTACAAACGTTTCTAAATGAGTCTGAGTTTTAACGGCAGGTCCCAGCCATCACTATGACACAATTACCTATGAGAAAGTTCCTCTTTATTTGTTCTTGGGCAGGAAGTACAGAAGTAACACAGAACTCTGTTAAGCAAAGTAGTGACTCATCTGAAAAAACAAGTGGGCATGTAAAGACTGTTGGCTAATAATTCTGCGTAAGACCCAGACTTTCTTAAAATGGTCAGCTAAAAGCAACACAAGATAAATGAGTACAGCCTAAACAAGACTAGCTGTTCTGAAGATTGAAAAAAATATCAGAAATATTACCCTCAGGGGAAAAAATGAAAACAATTCCACTGAAATATTAGTAAGAATGGGACAAAATATACAATGCTCATGATAACTTCCCTTTTACATCAGGATAAACTGAAAATGATACTTCTCCCTCACTCGCATCAAATAATGAAATATTTCAACCAGAAAAGCAAATAAGCCATTTGGGTGTGAGATGTTGTAAAGCCGCTGATTTGACTCTGGCAGAAGAAGGATTTGAATATAGATACCTGACAACTAAGACAAGTGTTTTACTCTAAGGGTTAAGGAGGAATAGTGACTGAGTGCGTGAGCACACACAAATTTCATTCTGGAGCAGCAAGAGTTTTGAAGAAAACATCTGAACAATAGTTTTTGCCAAGAAACATGCATTTTCTAGTCAAAAGAGGCACACATCCAACCCCCAAACCCCATATTCTTCTGCTGTTTTCATTATTCTTGAGAATTGTTCAACTAACTTTAGATTTTAAGCACCAGAGTGCACAAGTACATCTCTATAGCACTTTCCAGTGAATTAATCTTTACCAATTTGAAGACGCAGGTGTCAATGTTACTGAGTGAAGACACCTATTGCTGAATGTTTTAGGTCAAAAGAAAGAAATCAGGTCTTTAAGTCTGCTAATTTGAAGCTTTTTGCTTTTGTCTTCCACAAGATCTTTCCTACCATAGAAAAGGTGGAGGAGATAGTCAGAGACTATAGAATGAGACAGGTAGGGAGGAACAATCGCTCTGCTGCTACACTTAGGTATGCACAATGAGGTTATAAGACTTCTGCCATCCTCATTGATTGTGGCAACGCTTGATAAGGCCGGAAGACTTGGTGTGAAATTATTGCCTTAGCCTTAGTAGAATATCATTGTGTTATTGGTTTGTATCAGAAAAGGTAATTAAAGGTAGAATTTATTATTATCACCACAATTAGCTTTTCTAGGGAATTTTTAAATCTATATTTAACATTTTAAGTCCCCAGACAAAAAGCTGGAAGAATCAATGATTTGTCTTGCCCTTTTTGTTGCTTTCATTTTCAAGCCTTTACCTCTGGCTTATGAATATTAGACTGCAGCAGGCTGTGGTAATACAAAGTATATTGGTTTCCTGGTGCTAGGATACTTTAAAAACAAACAAAAAAAAACAGAAACGTAAGAACACCAAGAAGAATGCGCTTAGCAAAAAAACAATTATTCTGGACGAATGTGTTTATGTTTTTAAGTAGGGCCTGACATAACCTGGTGCTAAAGATACATAATACGTGTAGCAAGTGGGATTTCATAGAACAACTCCAGCAAAATTCCAAAGCTTTCTGGCAAGATCAATGAAAGCAAGGGAAACATAACTACCCCTTTTTCTGAAAGGATCAGAAATCCTGGAGAAGAAAACATTTTTAACAGAAACAAATGGGACATCTAGACGAACACATAAAGCTCAGATGGACTCCTAAAACATTTTTGTTTCTTTTCAGAGAATTATCAGTATAACACAGTTCAGAATTATACTGAAATTGGATGAAAATTTGCACAGTAATAAAAAACAGTATTTTGGAGCTTCGGCAATTTGCAAGGGGACCTTGGTTAGATAAGAGTAAAGGGCTTGAAAAATTTCTTTCACCACTTTAAGAATTTGAGAATATAACTTAGAAATTTTGTGAGATGTCCCATAGTTCCCTCTGAAACAGGTCCTCACCTACCTGCCGATGGTTTACTCTGGCATAGATTCTTCATAAACAAACTGTTATGCTGAACAAGTATTTGGACTTTTGTTCCTACCCCTAAACAGGACACATACAAAATAGGAATTTGTATTTTAAACCAGCTACATAGCTTCCTTTTACAGTAAATAGTTTCTGCTCAATTCATGCCTACTTGAAGCACAGCAGCCTCATTAATCTAGGATCTACAGCCTCTGTGATATTATTCTTTCTCCCCTCCCACGGGGCAGACACAAAGCTGCATTTTGCAGTCTCTACCCAGGGAAGCTGCCTGAATCCTTGAGCTATCCAACTGCTATGTGCGTTACTGTTGTCAGATCCATGAGCAATTTTTGACTCTTCTGTCCAGTTTTCTCACCATAAGCAGACCTCATTTTTGTATCTCTTCCAAAGTCACGCAAAACAAAAATTGTGAGCGCAGCTTATGTTACCTTCGCTATCTTCAGTCCTTAATATGCATAAATACTACTGAATAATAGAACTGCATATTTTCCTCTGGAACCCATGACAGTCCATGGGAGCTCTTCTTACATTTATAGCAGTTTTAGATGAATAACATATCTTAGTCAGTCTTCCATGTCTCCCACTGTCACTGTCGTACACAACACCTTGCCCTCCCAGAGCTCCTGCTGTGAGGCAACATGGCACAAGAAATTTAGGCATACTCATATCTCACGTTACCACAGTACAAGAACCCAAAATTAAAGTAAAACCCAGTCATTTCAAACAAACTTAATTTAAAGAAAAAGAGCTGGCAGCATGATGTATAGATAACCACAACATAGGAAAGGTTGAGCTGTGTCAGACTGTGTCAGTAGTGGGTGCTCAAAAAAAAGTAACAAGGAGAGAGCAGGCACCAATTAATCCTTCCCCAATACACCCCCAACATATTGCAGATGTTGAATATGCTCCACCAGTAGCATTCCCTTTAAATACAATGCTGTTCTACACTGAGAGGCACTATAGCGATAGCAATTTGACCCTGATTATTTCAAGGAAAACCCATGACTAGACCTTTGCCGTGTGACACAACGTAAAATATGCACAGGAGCAAACCATAGAAGAAAGATAGGGAGAGTATTATTCATTTGGACACAGCTAACACAACTAAATAACTTTTGGACCACTCCCATCCATCAGCTCAAAACAGAGGCACAGTGAAGATACACGTGTCTACCCCCAGCATTGTACATCTATCTTAAAAATTGCACTCAATCCTTCCATTTCCTTTGCAGACAAACCACTCCATTTTCTCCCAGTGAGGAAGAAACATTCATTGTGCAGCCATTCTGCATATTTCTCCCTCTCTTCTTTCCCATCCATGCTCAGAGTAGGGAGCAGTCCCAGCTAACCCTACTGGTCGTGCATAGAGCAACCTCCTCTTAAAGGTGGGATACTAGGATGGGAATAACAGGATGTTTTACTCTTCCTTCTTGCTAGGACAACATAGCCATAATTGTTATACATTACCCTTTCCAATACAAATCATTATTTACCCGTATTGCCTGGGGGGAAAGTTTTGGATAAAGAATCTCCAACATACCTACCTGCATTTATTGCCATTACAAGGTTCACAGTGTGAGGAGGAGGCCGGAGCACCACTGAGGGTTCTCAGCGATAGTTGCACAAGTGTTAATGAAATCCCATTAATCACAGCCCTAGCCATCACAGACTTGTCAGCACAGGAGGTTGCAGACTACCCACAGCAGGTAGAGAGGTTAGAAAAACATGTCACAAGAAGGTACGTGCATGACCTTTCCTGAGTCTGCAGTGTTGGTCAAAACATTTTCATGCTGTGGCTAAACCGGAGATGGGAGAAAAATGCCATAGGGAGAACATCTGCAAAACTTAAAATGGCACAGTCCAGGGAATTTCCATAGTTCCACTCTCCACCTGTCAGAGACTTGAATGGGAAGTATTTCTCCATCCACTTTGCCAGGCAGGTAATTGTTTGTACTCCTCAGTACCCATATTAACTTCACCTGCAAAGGAGTGTTGTCTTCTAAGTATTTTGCTTGCAAGATGTGGCAGAAAAGAAGGCAGAACTATTTCTTACCACAAGCACTAAAGCCCAGGAAAAAGCCTTATATGCAGGAACTATAATACCGTGAAGAGAAATAGCTTTCCTTGTCATACAGTCTTCTCTCACTCTGCCTGTCACAGCTGTGCTAGACATGCAGTAATCCTATACCTCTCACATAGAGCCCAGGAGATCTGGCACCAGATAAGGTTTCACTGTTCACTCCAGGACAAGTTCACTCAGGTACACTGGTGCGAATTTGCAGTTGCCCACAGTCAGCAGATATTCCAGCACAGTTAGACCAAAAGTACACTTCTGGCATTTTGTTACTATACTGGACACCTCATTATCATGGAGGAATTCAGTATCTCTGGAGCAGATCTGGTACAAGGAGGGAAGCCTTTACTGTTCTCCTGTGCCAGATAAAGTATCTTGGAACCTGTTCACAGATGCAGACTCAATCAGAGAGAAGCTGCACACCCATTCCAGGTTTTCCCTGACAAACACAAGCAGATGTAGATGATTGATCAGAAAGTGTAATTTAATACAAGGTCTCCTTCCTAGTGTTCCCATAACATTATTTGGGGCCAGTTTAGAAGCTGTGGAGCATACAGTTGGGAAGTCACCCAAAGGCTCTTTTGGGAGCCTGAAAGAGGCTTGATTTGTCTTTATCACAAGTCAGAAGTAGCCTTTTTCTTAACAAATGTGTGAATGAGTTGCTCAGTTTGTATCTCAATATTTGACAAGCTAGGCTTCTTTTCTGTACTTTTCCTCTCTCCCTGAACAGCCATATTCTGAAAACCTATAGAAAGAGCTATGCACATTTCCTCCTGTGTTTATTTATAAGGGGGAAAGGGTATAACCAAACGTAAGAGAATAAGGAAAATATATGAGTGTCTGTAAACCATGTTTCTAAGTCACGCGGGGGATTTTGTTAACAAGAGACGGTGTTCAGTAATATCTTTCATTTCTTTAAATGTATTGTGATACAACTTCTTTTGGCTAAAGTGGCCAAATTCACAGATTTTTTTGTATATACTTTTCAAGTATATACAAGTGATCTTCCAAAGACATTTTTCAAAAAGAAACATAATGATTGTTTTCAAAGAACATGCACAAATGCATTCATTATTTCATATGGGATACAAAGAGAAAGGCAGTAATTTGTAAACTGTGAGATAAAAAAAAAAAAGATATCAAGGGAGGAGGGATTGCTTTATATAACAAGCTTTGATTGTAAATAAAATGTCTGGGCAGGATGTTTACATGTAATAAAGTGACTGTTTGGGTCTTTGCTGACATATCTTTTTAGTTTTATTGACATTAGCTATATTTGTATAGAACTTTATTTTATGGGAAAGAGTTTCTTTGGGGTTTGAAAAAACTGGCTTACAGTACAAGCATTTTGAAATCACAAAAGATGGTGGTGAACAGGGACTGAGAAGGTAAGGAGAAAAGGGCTGCATTTCTTGCAGGCAAGACAGGAGACAGCATGTGGATATATTTAATTGCATTTAAGTAGGATCAGCATTTTGTTACATTTCTTTTACTAGCCGCTTGTAATGCAGTAAGAATATGGGGGGGGGGGGGAGACTCTCCATATTGCATTATTGTAATCTGAGTCACCAGTGAAACTGAAGGATTAGACTTCAACTTTAGTTAGGGATGACATATCCTTCCATCCAGTCCTAGCATTTACTGCTAAATGAACAACAGCTCTGCCCTCAAATTCTGAGAAGATGGAAGCAGTTCATCAGCCAGGGTCTGAAATGAGCCTAAATGTTACATAAAAGGATCGAATATCTTTCCCAGTCTGTTCCATTCAGTTCTTCAAATTTAGTATTTTCATATTCTTTTTCTTCTCTGCCATCCCTAGTTGAGATTTTTCCCCACATTGGATTTTTTTTGTTCACCCAGCAAGGTTCAAGAAATTAACCCAACACCCTGAGACTTCTAGGAGCTGCGGTCTTTCCAGTGCTTCAGTGAACCTTACCAACACTCTGCAGAAACGTATCTGCCCATAGGTGAGGGCAGGGAGAAGCAGGGAGGCTGCATACCATTGCATTTTCCTCCCTGATTCAACACAGAAGGCTCACTGTACTGGGCAAGGGACTTCTCCCCTAGCATGCCTGCTCTCCTCTGGTTGATCCATGCTTTCCCACAGCACGCGTAACAGTAAATCAAGCCCTTTCCACTCTGAATTATACCACAGGGCTTTTGCCTGAAAATGTGTCATTTGAGAATGGGAGGATCTGTCCATTTAGGGAAGAGGCATGTGTTTGGAATATGGCTGGAGACGCCTTTCTCCAAACAGGCTGACACAAGGTAATTGCAAATCCTGACTCCCCAGGAGGCATGTTCTCATTCAGATAACAGCACAACTCCTCCCTGCCCAAGATTTTAGGTATTTTCTCAACTCAGACATGATAATTTTCATAGAAGGACTAAGGGAAAATATCTATTACACCACACAAGGCACAAAAGAGAATACATATCAAACACACATCTGGAAGGAGATTAGCACTACCTCAGTGGGTCCTGTGTCTCAGTAGTTTGGTCTTCTAAAATGAAATATTAGGGGTCTGAATATATTAGAAAAGACTTATGGGGTGAAGGAGGGAGAGAAGGGAGAGAGGACTAGGAGTTCTACCTTTTTTTTTTTTCTTTGAAAACCCACACTTTTTCCTTTCAAACAGGACAGCCAGAAATTTATCCCCAAATGTAGTTAGCACATGAAATTCATATGCCTTTAATGTGCAAATTCTACACTTCACAAGGGAATAACTAATGAGCCACTATTTTAATGAATCAAGCCAAAACGGCAAGGTGACATACCTCATTTAAGGGAATGAATTCTTAATGTCATTGTAAAATAAGCCCCTCCTTCTTCTGGGAAGGGGAGACAACATTGGTTTGAGTTAAAGTCCTACGTTCTTTGTGTCAGCTGCAGATTTTCCACCGTCCTTGGGAGATCTTTGTGGATCATACTCTTCCTTAAAAAAACTGCAGTTTTTGATGAGGAAAGTTAATGAATATAAAGAAAACAAATGAAAGCAGTACTCAGAAAAATAGTAAGGTGACTTCACGTCCAAGAGCCCATTCACAGCCCACAGAATAAGCCCTGCCACGGGCACCCACCAGCCTGAGGAGAGGCAGCATGTCCCCACGCAGCCTGACCGGCACAGCACAGGCAGAGAAGGAGCATCAGGGTTGCAGCCCTTCAGAGAGCAAACCTCCACGCATGGTCTCTTGTCACTTCCCCTCTCCTTTTGTTCCTACTACCAAACATCTTCAGCCTGCCCTGTCCCTCACATGATTGCTCCTAACCCACCAGCGTTCCTAGAAGCAGGTCCTTGCTCCTCAGAATGCTGCTTTATGCTAGCTCTTGCTAACGGCTCAGAAAAAAAAAAAAAAAAAAATCTTTAAATCCATGGTAAAAACCAATAATCACTCTAATATTTACCATCTGTTTCCACATTCTGAAGTCGCATCGGGTGCATTGGGCAAGGGGCCGGCAGCAGGGCTGCAGGAGCTGCCCCTGTGAGGAGAGGGTGGGGCTGCCCCAAGCCACTTCCCGCCAATTCCCCAATGGCACCCACAGGGCACAGCCGAGAAGGCGGTGGCGCCTCTGGGAAAATGTACTTAAGAAAAGGGCCAAACACTGCCCGGCAGCGAGGGGTGAGGACAACAACTGTGAGAAACAGCCCTGCTACCACCCAGGTGAGAGCAGGAGGTGAGGAGGCACTGCTGGCACCCCAGCAGAGATTCCCCCGTGGAAGAACCCATGGAAGAGAAAGTTTATCCCGAAGGATGGGAAGGATCTAGACTGGAGCAGGGGAAAAAACGCGAGGAGGAAGGAGCAGCAGAGAGGAGCTGTTATGGACGGATCACAGCCACCACTCCCCACCCCTCTGCGCTGCTCGGGGCGGTGGGGCAGAGGTGTCAGGAGTAGAGGAGTGAAGTTTCTCCTTCTATGAAAAGAAGAGAAAGGAGACATACCTTTCAGGGTCCCTTCCAACAGGGATCTACAAGAACTATGTAATACTTCCATTTTCTTACTGATATGTTTTATACATGAGATCAGTTTGCATGGGTTGTTTGGACAATTCAACAGATAATATTCTTCTGTTTTAAAATTTATAAAACTTATTTCTGCCCTACTCTGCAGTATTATTCAAGGCAATGTTCTGCCCAGTTAATTAACTTTGAAAGCTGAAGAGGATCTGCAATAAATTCCTGCATACTGCTGCTTAGGCTTCCATAAATTCTTGATTCACATTGACAAGCCTGATCCAAATCCCAGTAAAATCAATAGGAATCTTTCTATCAACTTCCACACACCTTTTGAGTCATTTCAAAACCCCACTGACTACACAACTTTTCTCAAAGCAGTACCAAAAGAAAAAAAAAAAAAAAAAAAGATGTATTTGTGACATCAAGCTTTCAATCTCTCATCCTTAACAACATTAGATGGCCAAAACCCCTGTATCATTCAGTTTACTGAACTGATATCAGATAGTCATTTGTTTGAAGACAATATTGCAAGAAACAAGAACAGATTCAGTAAAGTCTAGTATTTCTCTTAAAGTCCTGGCTCATTAGTGAGATTAGTGAGCAGCCAATTAATGGACGGGATACCCAGCTCCCAGCAGGCGCTTCTAACCGTTACTGAGCAAAGAAGAGAGATCCTTCAGAATTATGTAAACAAGTTCTCATAAAAGTTGCAAGGCGCTACAGATAAGTATTTAACTTCTCCTGCTGGGAAGTGAAGGAGGCTTGAATCATCTGTCTGTGGAAACGGAGTAAAGAAGAGCAAGGCTTTGATTTACTGAGTGGGAAGGACTCTACAGCAGATTGCTGATAACTTCTTTATCTAAAGCCCACAAGCTACAAAGATGGAACATGACTGCAGGAGGGATGAACAGCCATCCTGGAAATGGGCAAATAATTTATTCAGAACCAATTGTCCACTACAGTTCACAAAGAAATTGTTAGAGTCTAAAACATATTCATTATTTCAAATTGTTCGGTTTATTTCTTCAGCAAATAAGATATGTGTTCTGAAGATACTCAGGTTGGAAAATGAACAATTGACTATTCCATTCGCAATCTGCATTGTCTTGGATAGCTGAATTATTTGCATAATTTAATTACATAACACAGGGTAGGAAAATTGAGCCTTTAATCACCATGAGTAATGCTTACTCAAGGAAGAAGTCCTATTGAAGCCCAAAGAGCAAAGAGTTTTCAACATTAGAAAATGAGTCAGAATCTGGCCTTATTCACCATTTGTGATCTGAGGTAGTTTTACTTCATGCTTTTCAAATATATACCTATCCCACACAGTATTGTCAAGGAGCAGCAATAAATACCTTTTGAATTGCTTAGTCAGTCGGCATAGCACCAATTCAAAACTGAAATGCTATGAAGAAGGATCTGAAGTTCAGCAACTCAGATAGAGGAAGGAGAAGGGAGAAAATATCTATTTCTCAAGATACTCCATGTTCACAAAGTACAATCATTCATACTTTTAAAAAAACAATATTCAAGTCTGCGTCCAAATTTAGATAAACATTAGTAGACTAAAAGAAAGCCTAAAACATCATACAGCAAATGAAAAATAAGACAGAAGTGCACCCAATTAGCTTTTAGCACCACAAAAAAATTATAAGCTGTTCTGTCATCATTTCTAGAGGTCTTTAGGATGGATCTAAATTGCTATTGTGGGAAGAGCCCTAATAGAAAAAATTACAAACGTATGCTAACTTGCAGTGTTTTGTATGCCAATTAACAACACACCAACACCCCCCAACAAATTAGACAAACTCAGCAAACAATATTCTTTATTAAGACAAATGTTGTGAAGGAGACGACAGCACAAAGAATTGACAAAAAAATCCTCTGTACCCTAATAAGAGTGATGGCACGAATCTAAAGTGAAACTGTAGCTGCAAACAGGGATCAGCAGAAACACCACACAGCACAACACCCAGTTCCAGGGCAGCAGTTTCAGAATTGGTGTCAGTAGGCATCTGTAACCTACATGCACACCTGTAAAGGAGAAGGTATGGGAGGACTGAAAAAGAAGGAATGTCCAAAAGAAAATTTTCCTACAAGTGAATTACACTTTTGTGGGTTTTTTTCTTTTTACTTAAAAGGCCACATTTCAGCACCAAGGAATTTGAACTAAATCAGCATCAGTTTTATCAGCCATTTCAGTTAGGTACCTCCAACATCCCTTGAGAAAAGGTGAAGAAAAGGTTCAAATCTACTTTGTTCTATTTACAGATTGAACGAAAGCAGCACTAAAAGCAGGTCTAGCCAGTAATTTGAATGTCATGCTATTTGCCTCCCATCATTATTATTTCAGTTTGTACCTACTTGAGTAGAGTTTTGCCAACATCTGTTTTGCTTGGTTCATTACAAGAGCTTAGTAATAAATAAACTATTTTAATAATAGAGTTTTGGGTCTTGCACTACAACAAAGTTATCATCTATATCTTAGGCCATTTATCCTCCTTTTATGTGGAGGATGGAAGTTCCTTTTGCAGAGGATTTCACAATTTCATTTCGCTTTCCTTGGGAAAAAAACCCTCTGGATTTGCAAACTTCTCGAGACACTGAAAGTATTGCCCTGGATCAAAATGATTCAGTGTTGGAGGACTTGGGGGGGTGGGGGATGCTATGCAACAGGCCACAACAGGGAAGAAAAGGAAAAAACATTGTCAACTGTTCTTATGCAGATACACTACTCACTCCAAAGCATTAAGGGGATGTGGTTTTTCTGGTGGTGGCGGTGGTTTGGGTTTTGTTTTTGTTTTAACATATACCACCTCTTGGATTAAGCATTCAGACTTCAGGTCTCTGAATCCCTCAATTAGGCTTGTACAAATGTACCCAGTCTTTTTATGCTCTTCTCCTTCCCTCCTCCCCTTTCATTCTCTCTTCCTGCTTCCCCATCCTCGCAGTAAAGCCTCTCAGACTTGGCAAGAGCTGCTGGGCTCCAGCCAGCTGCTACTTCAGACTCAGGTCGTGCTTTCAAGGCATGGTCCTTTAGCAGGGTGGGGTTGAATTGCAAAGTGCAAACCTGAGCCAAAGAGCGTGAGGCCCTGGGAGAGCATGCTACACTAGTGCTGCTGCATGCGTGGAGCCTCTTCATGTTCACCACCCGTACAGGCCAGGGGAGACAGGGAGCTACCTCTGACCAAGCCAAATCAGATACCGGCATGACCATGTTAACACCTTGCTGTGCCAACGTTAACACATCCCATTTTTCTAAAACACACTTGACGATGCAATGGCTTTTCCACTGAAATTGAGCTAGTGCTACTTTTGCTTTATTTATGAATCTCAGCCAACTGTTGTTTAGTTTAGTTCCTCAGTACTCTGCCCTATTTAACATGTTAACTTTGCACTGAGGTCTAAGGGAATAAGCCCAGCAACAGGGAACAGAGGAGGCCATTCAGTTTCCCTGTCTTCAGCTGGCAGTGTTAATCCTCGAGGCTCCAGTGTCACAAGTCCCAGGCACGTTATTTGTATGAAAAAAGGAATGTTCAGATTTGATGGGGACAAATATCAGATCTGCATTAAGTCCAGTCAAGCAAAACAGATCTGTCTTTTCTCCATTCAATTATGTGTTATCAGCTACCCTTTTCTTTAAGACAATCAGAATTAGCCCCAGCAGAAAGACTGGTGCAGTGAGCTGCACCACAGAAATGATAACACCTAAGCCTGATGCAAATCTGTGAGAGCTGGTTTCTGCCACACCTCCTGCCGGTGAGCACACTAAAGAATCAGCCAGCTTTCTAAGTCTTCAATAAAGCAAACAGCATACTGAACGCACAAGGGAATACATGAGGTAAAATTCACCCCTGCAATGGTGCAGAATTAAAGAGTTAACAAAAGTTCCCTTGCACACATTCTACACAAACTTACGTGCCCAGAGGCACTGCATTTGGCTTCCTGTACCTTACGTTTTTCCTTTTTACTTACTCCTAGTGGTTCATTATTGCAAGTCTTTTGACTTGTGAGAACAAGACTCACCGTTCCCTCTGGGAGTTTCGCCACTGCCCTCTCGATCCGTGTTACTCCCTTTCCTGTTTATCGTCTTCCAACTACCTCTCCCATTCAGGTCGGGAAAGGAGGTAAAAGGCAAAATTTGTATCCTGATTTCTCCCTCCTCCACAATCTCTCTTCAAAATCATTTTTCTCATAACAAGAGAAACACCACCATAAAGTGAAGACACCCTAGTGTCTCAAGTCAGGCAGGTTCATTTAGAAAGCAGAAAGAAACCCACAGGCCAACCTAACAGCACAGAGACATCTACAGCACCTTCAGACTCTGAACGCTGGCTGTAACCCGCCTGAGTCTTCCCCTCCCTTTGAATCTGCCTGCAGTTTAAGCAAATCAGGCTCCAGGTACTCCATGCCTGCAAGTCTCCTACACTTGTTTGCAAGATTCAAATCCTTAAAAGAGGCAGAGGCTGCTTTTGTACACTAACAGTCATCTCAACAGCAGGTGTTTGCAAACATGTTGTTGCACTAAAAAGAATCTCCCTTTTCTATTAGCATCAGTCGGATATTAAATGTACTCACAGTAAACTTGGTTATATTTGCCAATGCATTTATTTATCATAGCTTTCAACCCTGCCAATTTTTTTGCCTACCTTAATGGTTGAAGAAAACAATTTGTGAATATAGAAATCCCCTCTATATCAACCTGAAAAATGTTTTAATATTTCAGACCTTATTCATCCCTCTAAGGTAACAGGTAGCTTCTTGCCCTTCTAACAGGAAACTGTGACACAAGGTGTGAAGTAGCAATTGCATCCTTCACTCTTTTGTCCAGCCACCTTTAACTTCCCCAGGGGACACAACAGATGACTGAAAGAGCATGGGAATCTGAGCTCAAGAGAGCTGAAAGTGGTTGAAGGAGAAAGGAAAAAATATAAAAATGAAAATAATTTATTGCAGGATTTTTCTAAACGTATCCATTTTCCTAGTGGATGCAATAGCGTGTGCTGCACATGTTTACTTTTCTTTTTTAAGAATAAATAATTTGCAGGTGTGTGAAGTTCAACTACAACAAATCTTTCAAGCTGAAGCTAAATTTTCTTTGTATGATTAATAAGTTACATTACAGCTTGCTTATAAATTAAAGGAACAGCATATGATGTACTGCAAAGGAGTTGTATGTTTTCCCTGCTAAGCTGCAGTGCCTGTATATCATTTCCATCACACTTCATTTTTAATTTGAATTCATAAAAGCTTGTACATTTCTTTGTGGTTTTAAATAAAAAATGATTAAAGGCTGTAAACTTAAATGTTTATTAAAGGAAAAAATATGCTGATCTAAAACTTCAAGAATTAAAATATATGTAAAATATAAGAAAGGAGAACAAATAACATTTCTAGTTAAGCCCTGGGAATTTAAAGTGAAATTTGAAGCCTTCCACTACAGATGCATCTGCGTTTGGTCAGGGGAGGATGGTAAGGGAAGGCAAGGGTGAGGAACTGGAAGGTCTGGAACAAGAGTCCCCCCTCCACAATGCCAGTTAAGAATTTTGTGATTTCAGTTTAGCCAACTGGTAGCTAATCCTTGAAAGAAGTGGAGCCTATGCAATTAAAAACAAAGTAACACAACTTCCCAGAAGATGTCAAACCTCTTTCTTGCCCATCTGTAAATATAGGCCACCAGATCATCTAACCAATTTGGACCTTCAGACATTATCATAACCTCAGTGAGGCCAGATCCCAAGTGAAGAATTCAGATCTTACTTTTGGTAGCCTTAAGGTTGTGCCTACAGAGTAAAACCTCTGAGGTAGGCTTTAGGAATGATCTTTAGGAGAAGCATTAGTATTAATGTACAGGTCATGCTTGCATTGAATGGGGACTCTATATTCACATTCTGTTTATTGTACCTCTCATCTAATTAAAAGAGAGCTCACCATTACTAATACAATGACCAGAAGGGGAAAGTAATTTTAATCACATTAGAAAGAAAGTCATTAACATGGTATCAGACTGAAATTTTGCAAAATATTTTCCATTACACAATTAGTACGCTAAATTACTACTGCTTTTAATGCCTCTTTCTATAAGTCATTTTGCCTGTTAGTAGCAATCTTACAGAAGTCTCCTATTAATGAAAACAATGGCTGATTCTACACATAAAAATTCATAATTCCAGAAAAATTCTCAGCACCCCTGCCTCACCCCTCCATTGATTAATTTCAGTGGGAACGTGCGTTTGAAATAAAACGCATAAGAACTTTTGATGTATCAGAATGAGAGTAGTTCAAAATCCTTTTTGTCTCCCACATAGAACTGCTGAAATGTTGACAATAGTAGACCAAACTTTTTAAAACACACTGGAAGCCGACATTCAAAACTGCACATCACATTTTTTCAAAAGAAAACATCTCCTAGTTCACATTCTAGCTGCTGGGAGTTCCCATTTCCAAAACAGCAAAGTTTCCCCAGAGGTGAATGATGTGGTACTGGAAAGCTACGCTCTGCTCAGAGCATTTTAACTTCTACCTCTTCCATTTCATAGAGAAAGGTGAGTTACAAAACCCTTGAGCTCTCCATCTAACAATGCTGACATTTTCTTAGACAGAAAATCCTAGATTTTCTCCTAGAGATCCCAGGATTATCCTTCAGAAAATGCTCCTGCAGTGTATGTGTGTGCAGTATGACTGTATAAAATCATAAATCTAAAATTCATAAACAAAAAACAAAAGCCCCCACCATGATACTTTTGTCTGTTTTGTTTAAGCAGAATAAACCAAAAAAGCAAGAAACTGGCAAATAATTTAAGTTTTAAAAGATGATCAACCTTATATTATGATGTGTTTTTCTCAGTCTGATCTGGTAACCAGGGACAATTATCTCCAAACTCCATCACAGATCAAGGGTTCAATTGATGAAGCAACCCCTCAGCCCCTGGCACAATGTTCCACACAAAGCGGTGGTCAGGTCAGGTAGGGTGCTTTCAGGTAAGCAGACTCCAGGCCACACCACCACTACAAACCAGCAGCAACACAGGTCCAGGCCAGCTTTAGAGAGCCCAAGTGCAGTGGGGAAGCCTCAGGACTGTTTTGCTCTTTCGAGCACGCTAAAGGTGGAATCTGTGTAAAATAAGCATAAAGTGTGAGATTTTTATTCTATACTGGATGAGAATTTTGACATCTCAGCCAGGTTCACTAACCCTGCACTTTGTGTCTGCAGCGAGCGTGAGGAAGCCCCAGCCAGCAGGACTCAACAGGCTGCTCGGAGAATCATATTTATATCAGGCACCCAAAGAATGCAGTTTTGCTTGGCATTTCCTGCCTGACTGGTTCTCTTCCTAATAACCAGACTTTATTTGTCTTAATTTAAGAGGTTTAGTTTTGCTGTGATTGCAGTAAAAGCCCATGTCCTCATAAGAAGCAATTTGCAGAAAACAATGCAGGGCAGGAAATCAACTCATAACAACGTCCAACAAACTGAGCCTGTAACATTTCTGCTGGGGACAGTGGCAAACTAATGAGCAATCTTCTAATTACACAGAAGGTATTTAAGTAAGCACAATAGCCTAGATGATGCTAAATTGACACCTCTTGCAAACAAACTGCTTAGTCACAATGTAGCACAAGCAGCAGCTGCAAACATCTATACACTGTTCAGCCAATAAGCCTTTGTCAGTGACGCAAAGTAAAAGCAGACTTCTTTCACAGATTGTTTTGTCTCCCTTACAGATCCACCCTGCTGTAAACTCATATTTATTTCAGTCTACATCCCTAGAAAATTTAAGCCTTCCTTTGAAATCAGTGGGCACTACAAACACAGAATCAATTCTTAAACAGAGGTCCAGATACGATGATTAAGTCTCACAATAGACCTCATTTGCTGCAGTGTTTATGCATTGATTTATGAAGACCAGCTCTTCTGTATTGAAACCTCCTGCCACAATTCAGGGTTGTTTATGGATTACAAGGAGGACAAAATGGGAATAGCTAAAAGTGAGGAGAAATTATCCATAATACTTGAGCTTCTTATGACAGATTAGACACATTGTCAGGAAAAAAAAATTTCCTCTCTGAAAGAAACATGTCTTGGACACAGTGGTGCAAGTTCTTTGTTCACTGTTAAGCATTCTAAAGCTAACTGGGTAAAGATCAGCCACTCTTTCTAGTTGTATATCATCTTGAAATTTGCAGAGGCTTCACTCTGTCCCACCGTACAGGTCACTTACGAAGATGTGAAAGCATGGGCCGCAGCATTGACCCAGCCGGGGCATATACCACTAGTGACTGGCCTCCAGCCAGACTTTCAGCCAGGCAGTGCAGCTCATTTTCAGCCCATTTTACTGTCTATCTAGCCCATATATCATTGGTTGTCTGTGAGGATATTTTCTGAGACAGTGTCAAAAGCTTTGCTGAAGTCAAGGTAAGCAATATCCACTCTTCGCCACATCAAAACATGCTAGCTTTCTGCACAGCTTCCAGCTAATGTAGGGTTTTAGGGTTAGAACAACCTAAAACAGCTTTATCTGCCCACCATAAAAAAAAAATAAAAAATATGTATTTAAGGAAGATGCATAACTGAGTATGTATTCTTTTAATACTAACTGCAAAATCAAATAATACAGTTGAGTAAATACCAGTTACAGTTTGGATGTTAGATTGATAATTAGGCATAAAGTGAATTTAACGACTTTCTCCACGCTCTGAACTTCAATATCTTCTTTGTCACAGCCCTATGGAAGATCCAGGGCAGCTAATTCAAGTTCTCTCATTTATTTCAGTGATCTCAGGACAAACCCCCTAGATTTTACTGTCAAGCAACTATCAGAAAACACATACACCAGCTTCCAATAAAGATGGAAGACAGAATCTGGCCAGGAAGCTCAGGCTTTAAAAGCATAAGGCAGTAGAACGATGCCTACCATGAGACCATACGTCAGTTCAGGGGGATATAGTTCAGCCACAAAACAATCCAAAACAAGACTTTTTAATCTTACTCAACCAACCAAAATATTCAAACATTTCTTGCAAGTGCCATGTCCAAGTTCTCTGTTCACCGACAGCATCCTGAGAAGCAAGATGCTTTTTCCATTTAAGGTTCACATGAACACTTCAGAGATTAAGAGTTCTCTAGAAAAATTTACTGTTGATCAAAATCACAGTCAGACATTAGTTTGTAAATATCCCAAAAGCTACCAAGTTATTTCCACCTCTAGGGATTTGGTGATCCAAACATGACAACTCACACAAAGCCAAAACCAAAGCTTCAAGGTAGCTCTTTTTTTCTTAAGGATTAGAAGGATTTTGCCTCAGTTTCCCTCCCAATTCCCATTCCCACAATTTACCTTTAGGAATTGATACAGAGGTAGGCAGGCTGCTCCTTCTCCCACTGTCAGGTCCTTCGTGGGACTGCAGGGTACAGCAGCCTTCTCTGATGGGAAAGCACCTTGTGGCTCTGTCACTGGTGCTTACATCGATCAACAGTAGTTTTAGAGCGTTTTCACACTTTCCACGATAGCTTTTGTGGCAGCCTGCTAGAAGCCCAAAGTTCACAGGCACATCCACAATTTCAGTGCAGTTAGCCGCTCTTACGAGAGGGAAACTACATCAAAACAAGCCTCTTCCTGTCCAGAGACACTGGTAGCAAACTAAGAATAAGCAGTCTGAGTGCATCCCTGCACTTTTCTGAGAAAAAAAAAAAAAAAAAAAAAAAGTGATGTGTAGTAGTTCATTTTCAGAAGTTTTACAAGCTTCTAGAAGACGCGTTAAATTCCCACAGAGCTTAAAGCAACTTGAAATGTACTATACTAGCCCAAATACATGCAGAAACATAGATACTATCAGGGAACAGCAGGGGTGCTTCGGGAGGCAGGAGAAGACAGCAGCTGAGGAAGACCATGGCACCAGCAGGGCTGCGTCCTCCCCAGCAGGATGCAGTCCCACCATGCCCAAGCTGGGCAAGCAGAGCAGGGTGGTGATAACAAGAGGTGTCATCAACAGTCCAATAATCATCAGGGAAGGCAAGGTAACAAGTCACATCCGAGGTCAAACAAGGAAATACAAACAACAATTCAGGGGCAGCAAGGAAGCAGACTGAAGACTTGAGCTTAAATGCTGCTCCTGGAGCAATGGGCCTCTGTGGATGTGGGTCCCAGGTGAGGCTGATCATGGCAATCAAGGCCTACTGGTACACTTGGGACCCTGACAAGTAATTTGATTTAATATTAAAGAAACATCAAGGAAAATAGAAAAGGGTTTCTTATTAAAGCATATTTGTCATTCTTCTCAAGCCTGGGGCCTCACCACCTCTTCATAACTATCTTTTTCATACTCTAAAAATGGAAAACATATCCACAAGTGGCGACTGTCCTTCACAGAAACTGTGAACTTCCAGCTGATTTTGTTCAGATATAACTTGCCTGACAGGACTAGAGTACCTAAGGAATGAGGCAGGACATTGCTCAGGGATGAAAATAATTTTGGAGCTTATCCCACATGCTCTATAACCTGAAAATATCTCTTCCTTTTCCAAAGCCCAGCCATAGTGGAACACAAGACTATCTGAATCTGCTTACATAGGCAGGACCATAATAATAAAAGCGGATAGATCCATTATTATTTTCATATTTGCTTGCCTCACTTTGCAATTTAACATTATTTACTAATAATTCTGTACCATATACTCTAGCCCCTAAATGTGGATTAAAGTACCTTTAATTGCACACTGTCCTTGATAGTTCTTTTTACTACTATCCTAAAAGGCAGTGCTCAAAAGAAATCATCTCCCCGAGACAGAGTGACTCACAGTATGACTCACTTGGTGTTTTCTTTCATAAAAGGACTGCATTCCACTTGTTCCCCGTTTTAAGTATTATAATAGGCTGCGTGTCAACCATGATAGAGCTAAGATATGCACATTGTATAGTCACCACTTTGCAAGTTGATTTACTACCACACAAACCATTTTGAGTTCTCCAAAGAAGCTTTGAAGGCTTTAATATCAGAATCTTTCTCTAAGGTCTGCTTTGGTACCAATGTTTAATTAAATTAAAACCTAATTAAAGTCTAAAATGAATGATGTGCATTTTCTTTACATTAGACAGACCTATTTGCATTGCATGAAAGATCACTGATGTGGCAGCATGCCATTTGATTCAGTTTAATACAAAGATGTCCCAATGAAATTTGTCTTTTTACCAACCAGCTCTCTGCCCCACGTAAGCAATGGTTATCTTCTCTATCAAGTGCCCAGGGGCTAAGGGTTTAGACAGATTTTATTACCTGAAGTAAATAGTGCATAAAAACATCTAATTGGAAGTAGCCAGTCCACTGAACCATTGCTTTGCTTTGTTCCCACCTCCACTGATGCTGATCACAAGACATTTTGCTCAGGTTTTGTTCCTGAGTGCAAGAGGCATTCTTCAGCACCTGAAACCCATCATTAACTGTCTCTTCAGGTGTTCTCTACTTGTTCCCAGGTATTTTGTTCAGCAGAAACTCACTAAAGCATACCAGTGTTCATAACCAGTGAATTTTAGTTATCTTCATCCAAGGAAAGGTGTCTTAAAGTTGCAACCAGAACAATTATGGTATTTTAGCTGAAAACAATGGGACAGTACTTCGCTATTAGAGGTACATTTCAAGGCGGTTTCTTATTTTACGGCACAGATCCCTATCGAGTCTGTATTGACAGAAAGGAAAGCTCATCCGTGGCATAAAAAGTAGCGTTGTTGTCTGCTGCAAACATTTGGCAGAGATAATTTTAATTTAAAAGAGAATGGAAGACAGTTG
The DNA here is from genome assembly GCF_965231255.1 of Vanellus vanellus. Lineage (NCBI taxonomy): Eukaryota > Metazoa > Chordata > Aves > Charadriiformes > Charadriidae > Vanellus > Vanellus vanellus. The sequence goes on along the minus strand of NC_138913.1, from coordinate 21,742,861 downwards.
GTAACTTATAATCAAGAGAGTGCAAGTAAACAAGGACAAAAAAGCAAAACCTTAATCACTCTATAAGCCTCCCATACTCAGTCTTTGAAAGGAATTTGTGAAGAAAATATGAATGCAATGATCATGAATGAATAGGAGATTTAAACGTCCACAAAAGTTGATACAAAGAACTTTTCTTTTATCTAAACCACTTCCTGGCAGGTCAGATTTGCAACTGCTTGCTCAGAGTGCTGGCTGGTATCCTTTGCATGTTTTCTTTCTCATGCAAAGCAACATATCTTGAACAGGAACGGGAGGTGGGTCTTTTTAAGTCAGTGGCAAAGCCGTTCATGTCACAAATATAGTCTTCTGATTTAGGGCAACAAAAACCTGTCTTTTATGAAGTCTTCCAAGTGGCAGTCCTGGTCATTTGCCTTTAGGCCTTTCCTTCCTCCCTTCTTGCTCCTACAGCAGAACAGTTCTGCCTCTCCTTTGCTTCAGGCTCCTGCTTAACACTGCACTAGAGACAACCCAGTCTCACTCTTCTCCAGCCTTGGATTCAAAAATCCTACACCCAGAGACAGTTCTTGAGATGTTCCCAGCACTAGCTTGCTCCAGGCTATCTAAGATCCTTCTCTGCTACTGCCTTCCTTGCTTCTACAAGTTTTTAACCATTCCTTAGAAGCCACATAGTAGACCTCCCTAAACCACTTTCCCCTTTTTTTTTTTTCCTGTGTATCTTCACAAAGTGCAAATAGAGCTGTCTTCCAGGTCTCATTGTAAGGGGCCACGTCAAAATGTAACTTGAGGCTGAACATCATGTTTTCCATATAAGTTACACAATGAATATCTAAGAACATTTTTCCTGTTTTTCCTGGTAGACTACATCTCCTACAGAGCTTAATCGAAAAAGCCACTGAAAAGGCTAGTAAGCCATTTATTGCAACATCACTTTTAACCATAGTGATTTGTTGCTGCATAAGTATTTAGGATGGGAATATTCCTCATTGTTGCTCTGAATTAATGTCAATAGTGAACTTTATGCCAACTTACATATTTCAAAATGAATATAATAGATAACTGATAGATATTGATGTATCTGTTTGTCAAGCCTCCTCCATGTGGGCCATATAAGCCAGAAAAAATCTATACTGAAAGACCAATCAGATTCTCAGTTAACATTTTTTTTCTTCACACAAGTCACTGGATTTTTTCTGAATTGTACCTGCGAAGCCTGTAATGGAAAACAGGCAACTGTGGATTTGCTTTAAGTAAGGTAGGAAAGAGAGAATTAAGTATTCTTCTGTTAGGCCGTATCTGTTAAATCTCAATTTGTTCTGCCACTTTTCTAAAATGAAACCTGTTGGTAAGTCTCCTATGATTACTTCTTACATTAGCTAAATCTGCTTACTGCCTGTTGGAATTCTGTTGTGATACTGAAGCACTACACACTCTTTTCTTACATCACTTCTCTGATGTAGGAAAGAGCTACTGTCCCTATTTTAGGTATGGAAAACCAAGGCATAGAGAAGTCAGGTTAGATATCAGTTAGGTATCAACTCAAGCTTATACATGAGTCACTGGGCATCACTCTGTTCAGGAACCAAGAGCATGAATTCCCTCACAGCACTGCCCATTGCTTAACAGCCTATTTCCATTAACAACATAAGGCCAATCATCTAATTAGCCAACAAGGTTTCTTTTGCAGTTTTCTCATGTTAAGAAACAAGATTATTTACAGGTTTCCAATTTCTTTTTGTTTTTTCCATAAATCTAAATTATGACTGACTAGTGGCATCCCAAGTCTTAGCTGGGATAGGGTGTGGAGCAGGGCTAAGCACTTTGAGGTGTCAGAAAGATTCAGAAATGGAGTGAGAAGCAAGACTTAAATGGCCACTGGCAAGTGAAAGCAGTAAGGAGTGCTGCTATTTGTGGGAGGAAAAGTTCATTTGGCAGGAGAGAAAATTTAGAGGCTTCTGAGGGCTGAGTTGCTGAAAGTTGAATGGGAAGCGAGGAAGACAGACTTAAACCCGTCACCTTGTGCTGCCGCCTTGACTGCCATTGCCACAGCAGTCAGTTTCCTCTGGCCTTGATCCATCAGACAAGGCAGCATGAGAATGTCTTTCCCAGGCACTGCTGAGACATCTAATGATGTCTGCGGCATATCCATAACTCAGCTGAATGTGTGACACCTCAGCAGAGAGGCAGGGATGCATGACTACTATGCGAGATACACGACATGCTCTCTATAACACCCCCTTCTTTAACTCCAAAAAGGTTGACTATTGCAGCGGAAATAAAAGAGCTCTCTTTCCTCTGTTCATCTCCCCTCCTGTCCTTTTTCCAAGGTTATATGTGGAGATGATTCTCTCTTCTTTCTGGCGCAATGTTTGCCATTGTGACCAGTCTTTCCTGAGCAATGTGCCATGTCCAGACCTGGCTTATGCAGATGAGTGGTCCTAACCACATGAAGGACAGTTTGAGCCTGCTATGTCAGTCAGGCTCTTTGGCTGGCTGGTATTATGATTAATATAAATATGCCTTTGAGAAGCTAGAAAATAACTATGCCTGATATGATTCAAAGAATACATAATTTTCTCATATCCACTGGCCAGGGTTATGCACAAATGGCTGTATGTAGAGAAGGAATTGTATTAAGCTCATTAAAAATAATTTGACAGGAAACAGAGGATTCACTTCCACAAAACTGGGCTATGAGTAAAATAATAAAACATACTGTCTTTTCCTTAGCGATTCAATAATTTCTGTTATATTGCTGGGACATTTATGATACAGCACATGTATCTTGATAAAAACCTCTATCGTACAAGCATGTTCAGCAGTTGTTCGTGGCAGAGGAAGCAAAGGCAACATTTTCCTTCAGTCTATACTTGAGCATGTCCCCTACAGGAGTCACCAAATATGATTCTTTAATTCTTTTAGAGATGAAGTGCTATAAAAAATCCTGAGTTAATATTTAGCCTGATTCTACAGATAGTCTTTATTTAAACATTATTTGCCCAGGATGACCAGTTAGTATTTAATTTACAACTCTTGTATTAAGGGTAAAGAATTAGATCAGATAAATAGCTAAATACATATTAGTCTCTCTTCCACAGTTTGGTAGCTGATTTGATATTCAGTGTATCATAGATAACTATCTTGTTATAGCTAAATGAAATGTGCATTTGGAAATGTTCATTAATACCATTATCATTAATTGGTTCTTACCTGAATCTCACTGCTGCAGGGACTCTTCAGATTAAATGACAGATTGCAGCTAGCCTTTTTTTAAAGTAGAATTTTAACAGCCTCCACACATTGCAAATGAACTCTAAGGGGCCAAATCCTGTTGTCCTACCAATTTAAAAACAAAGTGATCGTGTTTAGGCTATTCTTACTTCACACCAAGATACCAGGGTTCAGAATCTACCTATCTATCTATCCCAGTTTTCTTTTTTTGTATTTAGTGCAAAGTTATATCTAGGCATCTTTGGAGGGAAGAACACACATTGAAATTAATTTCATTTTGCCTTTTACTGAACACAGTTGCTAAGGTGCATATAGAAATGTTCAGGAAAAGCCTGAACTTAGGTTAATCAGCAGCAGTCACATACATGAAGTCCTCCTCTCACTGAGCCTCTCTTACTTTGAACCTCAGCTACCCACTCTGATGTCCTTTTAACTCCTCTGAGTTTAGCTGTCATCCACCAGCGTAGTCTTGGCACTACATAGCAACTGAGATACCAACTGACTGCAGCTAAGGATCTGGCCTGGGGAATACACAGGCACAGGTGTGTCTGGGGTGGTCATGCATCAGATACTGCATGTTCAATGGCCTTTACACCTTAAGTTGCACCTGCACTGTACTGCTAAGCTGTCAGTCTGTAACATAAAACAACCCAGTAATTGGAATAGCAGCTGGCTTGTGACCCATTAAGACTCTCCCTCATACAGCTCGCCCTCCCCAGATTGTTTCTGAGCGTCTAAGTGAAACACTTGCTAAAAGGACCAGCAAAGGAAACCACAGGAGTCATGCTAAAACCCTGGAATACAGAATATATTCACTTCTACCAACACCGAATGAGTCCTCAAATCACAATGGCTATTGGAGTCCCAGCCTCCCCATCAGAATGCAAAAAGATTAAGCAGTATTTTCTCATACACAAAGCTATATCCCGTCTGATTAAAAGCAAATGAGATTCTTGATCCAACTTGTAGGATTAAATATCTCCTAGACAGATGACATGAGTCCTACAACATACTTTTTATTAATAATTTACTCATAAGAAAGTCCACACCAGGATTGACTGGAGGTGTAAAAAACTATTTTATCTTGATCAGCATATTAAATGACTTCTTGACTTCCTTCATGCAATGTAAAACAGATTTTATACTGCAGCAAAGGAAGTGCATTTAACCATCCAGCTAGTGAAGTCCTACATGGCAGACACGTGTATTTGGAACAGCCATTTCAAAGAATGCAGCATCCATTTACAAAACTTCAGCAAAGAAGATTTTTTGAAAAGCTGGTAAGTACTGGCAGAGAGAAATATGTGTGTATAGCCACATACATGAGCGTAAAAGGAAGAAGGAGACTCTTCTACTTCTCTTTTAATCCTGCAGGAATTCTTTACAGGACTTCAGCATACAGAATATATTTTTTTCCTTAACTTGGCAGCTTCTATTCTGCCAAAAATGACACCTAAAGCAGCATTTGAACAAAACCCCCACACCAAAACCAGCACACAAAAAAAAAGCCACACACAACATACTTCTTTGCCTTCCAAAACCCAGCCCTGGATCTATAAAAGTCAAAGAATTTACTATGTTGGTAAATGACACACATTAGTCAGTTTTTCCAGCTGAGAAACACTTCACTGAGATGGCAGCAAAATGCAACTTAAAGCCTGAAACACATTAGGTAGTGCACAATATGCTCTTTTAGACTCTGTGAACAAATCTCGTCCTAGGGTACAATATATAAATGTGCCACACACACAAGCACTATTCTTTCTAATGAAAAAACAATAATAATAAAAAACCTTTCCTCTAATAAAATTACTAGTAAAAATTATCATTAATGGCAGGCTTTATAACAAATTCTGTTGCCCTCCTGCTGTCCTCTGCACCTGCTGACTGTCTGGCATAGCCTGCCTCCTGCCTCGTCCAGCTGTTTTAAACGATACTCCACTTGGCAATGCTTTTTACTGACAAGAGTTCTGGGAGGCTGATTCTCCGTGAAGTATGCTCAGTGTGAAACTGCCCCTCTTTGTCCTTATGACATATAAAGGAAGCCCGACTCACCTGTTCTCCTCCTGTTGGCCCAAACTTCTAGTTTATTGGTAGCTCTTTGCAGCACCACATCATCCCAAATCAGTAGTAAACACAGTGGAGTCTATCAGAGAAGAATCCTGCCAAAACAACTTCGGATCAAATTATTCTAGTGATTCCCACCTTGTCCTCAACAGCACAATGAATGTAATTGAAGAAAGAAAAACGTAACCTGTTTTCTCAGGCTTTGTTGCTCCCCAGGTACCACAAAAATTAATTGGCCAGGCAGTGTTCACAGCCCAAGTTTTACCAAGTGAACAGGAAACCCCCTCGCAGTGGACTTAACACAGAGTATGTACTAACAAAGAGAGTGAAGGGAATAGCGAGATTCACCTTGTTCAACACAGCCAGTCTATTTAAAAGAAGCATAAGGGCAGACTCAGAACTCGGCAACTGAGTTGGAAAAATGGTTCCAATAAATGTTGAAGTTACCCATCGTATGCAGTCACTGGAGGTTTGTGCCATTTCCATGCTGACTGTAGACAGCAGATAGCATGCCCTCAATTCAACAGGGAGACGATCTGTCTTCTGTACAGCGCTGCTTTTATTTGAGCCAAAGCCAGTTAGCCACTGGGCTCCCTGCCACCTAAAAATGAGAAACACAAATTACAGCGGCAAATAGTCTTTTTAGCATAAACAATGTTTCCAACCTTCTCTGATTCTGCTCTTCCCTAATCTATATTTACCAGTTTGGGGGACTAATTCTTCCTGTTTCCCTGCCACTATTTGCATGATTGCAGCTGCCTTTACTGATACGCAATGAATTACATGAAAATAAAGAATGAGTGTATGAAAAGGATATGAAAACTACAACTGAACAAGACCCACATTACAGGTGTCTCTTCCCCATTCCTGAGTACCAGACACAGACTGCCCTGGTTTCCCACACTCAGCTGATATGGCACAATCCCAAACTCCTTTTAGGCAACAGGAATCCTTCTATTGGCTTCAACAGGTTTCAGAGCAGAGCTAAGCTCCTAATCTTCATTATCTTTGTTGCTGACCACTCTAGAAAAGAATCATTTGATCCTAGAAGTTGCTTAGCCTGGGAAGAGACAGGAAATATAACAGAACAGCATATTCCCATACTAAAAGGTTAGTGCAGCCTCCTTGCTCCACTAAGTTTCAAAGCTTTCCTCCAAAAGTTTCTGCTAAGTTTCCCTCTTGAAAAGATTGCTACTGACAATCATGGGAAGCAAGCAATTACACACTCTTATAATACTCTAGATGTAAAGCTAATCAAACACCTTCATAGTGGTTTCATGAAAGATCATCTGAATTTATCTATATATATGCAGGTTCTGCAACCTCGGTGTGTTAAGAAGTTGTACCGTACTTCTTAGGGCTTCAGTAAAGACTCAGTTACAGAACAGCCTGAGTTTCCGTGTGTTACAGTAGAGTTATCAGATAGTGTTTTGGAAACTTAAAATCGCTGATGTGTTTTTAATCACGTCAGCCAATTTTCGTGATGGCCAGCTAATACCAAAGATAGCTGATTAATGACCCGTGGACTGGAAGCCACCTGAAAGTCCATTTCCCAAGACATCCTTAGGACGTCCTTTTCCTGAGTCACCATACCCACATATAATAAAGAATTTTCACACTACATTGACCAAAGTCTCTTCCCTTTTGCCTTCTTTACCAATAGTCCAAACACCTTTCTCCTTCACGTGCCAAAATATGCATGCACTAGGTGACTTTAAGACAAAGATGTAAGCCCAGTTAGGTGACATCACTGCATTTACCTTAGGCATGTACCAGTTGTACATTCATGCATGACATATTAGATTATCAGGTAAGCACACTAATACATAAATGGTAATATGGTGGAGGAGTATCACAACAAACAGCTTTTGAAGGCCTCTGCCTTTTCTTCCTTTTCTGTAACTTCTGCTTTTTTTTTTTCCCCCTCAGTGATTTTTTTGTTTGGAGAAAGGGGATTTCTCCTTTGTTTGAAACAGAACCAAGCCACAGATTCATAGTGAGATTCCCATTTTAAAAGTTCCAGTGGTCAGGAATGCTTGGACTCGTCACAAAGCCAGAGTTATTTGACCATGGCTTACTGAAGCTCAGTTTTTACAGTCCCTCAACTTTCAGAACTTTAGGGAACATGGGTTTCATTTGTCTCTGATTTTGAGGAGCTATCACTGACATGAGAGCACACAATCCTGTTCTGTATTATTTTTCTTAAAAGTTTGGAACTTCTTTAATCACAAATAATGAATAAAAAACCCAACTGCCAACATGACCAATTATACATTGATGATGGTGCATTTCCCAGTGCTACTTCAGTGCTTACACGTTGTAGTATTTTCTTTTTGTGAAACTAATGGGTATTTGTTACTTCTAGCAGTTAGTAGGTGCAATTTCAACATAATTTAAACATGCATACCAAAATACTACTTGTGGGAAAAATGATCAATTTGTCTGTAGGGTTTTATTCCTCCCAGAAACGTGGCTGTAAAAATTAACATTGTCTTGAATGTATCCCTTTTATAAACACAGCAGGATTAAGAAAGCATTCCAGTACATATATCTGTCACTGTAGCTGATATCACCCTATAACTCTGTTTAGCTAAAATCACTCTCTAATCAGAAAAGGTAATGGATTTTTTTCTGATGGCACTGGAAAGTGATCATGCAAGTGACAGATCTCAAAAACATATTTTTTTTTTTTTTTTTACCAAACTCTCTCATCACAGCAGAGGTTAAATAGAATAATCTAATTGCACCTTGTGCTCATTTAGTGTCTTTGGAAGTAAGAATGTAGGTTTTTAACACCTATTCTACATTCTTGTAGTCTTAAATTTGAGCTTTGGTAGCCAGAGAGAGGTGAAATGCAGCTTCATTTTCTGTCTTCTAGGGAGATTTAAAAAAACATTGATTTAACTAGCAGACTCTGCACACGGGGGGGGGATGGGGGGGATGGGGGGGAACGGCTTGAATAAAGATCAGGCAGAAACATGACCAAACATTAAGGCCCTCCAAGCTCAGAAGCTGCCTAAAGCATGTACTCTAAGGCTGTATGCGGGGGCTCATACTGAACAGAGGCAAGAACAACAGTTTGGCTCTGCCCATCACCCTGTGCCAGAGAGAGGAGCCCAGGCAGCTGCCTTTCTCATTTTTGCGCACAGCAGGCTAAGGGCTGTGAGGTAAGGAAAATGAAGGTCTATAAAGTTAGTTCCAAGGCAGTCACAGCAGACAAAAGATCTGTTTAGTGCCTTTGTTCTTAGCTGCAGTTCTGCGCCGTGTCTGGGAAATTCCTGTTGACATCCTAGTCACACAGAAAGGTACTCTAGGTACATATGGCACAAGTGCAATGTTCCCTCTTTATGGGTAACATTTGCCTGCAGGGTTTGGCTATCCTATGAAGTGGCATTTAAGAATATTCTCAAGGGCTCTCTCATCAGCAAAGAGAAAAAAATATACTTGTAGCTTGCTTGGCTTCTATGTTGTGTATTAAAGAAAACAACCTGCTCCAGTCACCCAAAAGATAAATAGGTATTTCACCATCATCTTACTGTTAGCTAGCACAGAGTTTTAATATTCAACAGCATGACCATACTGAAAGGAAAACAAAAGAAAAGTCAAGAAGAATCCATGTTCTCTGAACCAACAAGTCTTTAATTGCTACAGAAGAACGGGAGAAAAGATTTGAATTAAGCCTTTCACCCAGAATCTATAATATTCAAGCTTTGAGGTAATGAGAAAAAACATTTTTGCACACGGGTTGGGGTAAAGGGAAGAGAAAGCGTGAGAAGTCTGCACAAGAAAACAAATACTCTGTACTCAGTCATCAAACTTATATTAGGTTTGTAGCCAAATAGCTTTATTTTATTTTTCAATTACCAGACAAGCTCATTGATGGAATAGCATGAGCCTTTCTTTCCTACAGTTTTTAGCATAATAGAAAACTAACTAGAGAAAACTGGCAGATGCAGTTTTTATCAATAAAGCTCGGCTTAGAGGAGTTGAAAATCTTTTCCTTTCACACTTTCAAGTTCTTATTGTACACAATTGTTTTCCTTGGGGGATTATACCTGATCCCATGAAGCTTTCCCTGCCAAGACAGTCCAGCCTCTTTGTGGAATAAGAGCAGACATTGATAGGCAGGGACCACAAGGGAGACCGTGGCGGCTCTGGGCCCCGCTCTCCCAGCAGGGTTTTGCTGCTCAGCCTGTAAGGGTCACCTGAGTATGGCTTAAAGGATCTGGAAAGGAGAGGATATCTGAAGGCCAAATATTTTAAAAATGCAAGCCCTTTGCCATTTCTTTATGAACCTCTCCCATCAAATAAAATAGATTCAACATTGTTTGTTTCCAAATGTGCTGGAAATGAAAATAACTGCAGTTATTGAAGCTGTGGGAGGTACAATGGATATTTCAGCTGCAACAGGATGAGAATGCCCGTTCAAAGGTTCCCTTCAAGCTCTTTATAGCAGACAAATCCTCAAAAGAAAACATACTTTGTTAACTTTCATTTCAATACATCCTGCTCCAGCCAGCCAGACCACTTAAAATGACACAGAGGTAGTAAATTGTTCTGCTGATTGGTTAGCTGGAGCTTAACAGCTTGAGCTTATCAGGAAGGCGATAGGAACAAAAGTGTCGGGCATATCATCGTTCAGACAAGACCTCCTTCCACTCTCCCTGAACCTCTGAGGTGAAGGCCTTTAATTCCCCTCCACGGTAAAAGATGTGTCATGAAAACACCGAGAGATGGACAAAGGCCACCCAGAAGGGATCTTATTCAACAAGCCTTGTATACAGCATCCCACAAGAAACCCTCTTAAGGCAAAGCATTTCAATAGCTGTATTTGTGCATGGGTCTGTATTTTTCCAAGAAAGTGTTTGCTTCAAAAAATCCCTTATGAGGTAGAAACAACAGGAGATCTCGTCCTCAAGATACTTCCGATATCTAGCAACTGAAAGATAATGAGAAGCACAGACTTCCTGTTATTCTGTTCTGAAAAATGGCACCCCAAGGCATTAATATGCCCCTTAAAATATGGAGGGCCAGATTTTCACAAGCACTCACAGCACACACTGTTGAACAGAGATTTAAAATGCTCAGTTCCTGTCTTCTGGCCAATCCATTTAGGCTGCTGACTTCTGGCTCTGAATCCCCTCCAGAGCTCAATGGCTTGTGCCCAATAACACACACATGCCACTAAGCCCAGCATGGTCAGACAGCTACAAACTGATCAGAAGCATTTGTAGGTTTGGTTATTTCTGTTTGATGTTACAGTCAACCTTTGAATAATTGTCTCTGAAGAAACAGGAGTAAATAACACATCCAGTCTGGCCAAAAGCATTTTATCAATGCCAAAATCTCCACAATGTACAAGACTACAACAAACAAGGACAACCCCTCAAAGGCAAAAGGCAACTGTGATTGTTGCATGAAAGAGTAACAAAGCTCAATTAACCAATTACATCGTCTGCCAAGAGACTAAGGAATTCACTGTTCAAACATATACAAAATTAGGCTAAATAGAAAGAGTAGAGGTCTAGTAAGACAGGATGGACTTACAAGAAAGCAAATACCACACATATCAGTTGGTAAGACAGCCCTAAAACTCAAGGGGCAAAGGAGACCATAGGTCATGAAAGGGCTGGAGAGACAGACATTTAGTATATCTCAGTGGTGGTGTTCATTTAACACCTTGAAATAAAACACAATATGGAAGTCAGGTATGAGCTCTCAGTTGTGTTGGGTATGAAGTCAGAGATATGAGTATCTTAGATCCTCTTAGGATACTGTTGTAGGAGTTTCTATGTGTGACACCACTGATTTGAGCTTCAGGTAAAGGATCCATATGCCAGAATTTAAAATTAGATGTAAGCTTCCTAATTTAACACAATCTCCTATGTTTCTCTCTTTTGTTTTGTAACAATATTAAAAATGTAACTATAGCCCCTAGTGAAATCAGACAGATTTATGAAAGGGAAATCAAGCCTGGCCAACCTGACAGCATTCTATGACGACGTGACTAACTTAGAGGATGGAGGGAGGGCCATGGATGTTGGTTAATTTGACTTCTACAAAGCTTTTGACGCCGTCTCCCATAATATCCTTACAGACAAACAATAAAGTGTAGTAGATAAATGGACAGTGATACGGACTGAAAATAGGCTGCCCTGCCGGGCTTAGAGTTGAGAGCAGTGGCACAAAGTCCAGTTGGAGGCCAGTCACTAGTGATGTATGCCACAGCTGAGTTCAACAGTGGGGCCCACGCCGTTTAACATCTTCATTAATGACCTGTACAGTGGAACAAAGTGCAGCCTCCGCAAATTTGTGGATTATACACAACTAGGAAGAGCGGCAGCTGATTGTGCTGCCATAGAGAAGCACTGCGACAGGCTGGAGAAATGGGCCAACACAAATCTCATGAAGTTCAAAGGGATGTGCAAAGTCCTGCCCCTGGGGAGCAATAACCTCCTGCGCCAGAACAGGCTGGGGACCAACTGGCTGGAAAGCAGGTTTGCAGAAAGAGACCTGGGGCTCCTAGCGGACACCATGCTGACCACAAGCCATCAGTACATGTTTACAGCAAAGGCAGCAACAGCCTCCTAAGCTTATTAGGATAAACAACTGCCAGCACAACTCTGGAGTGCTGTGCCCAGTGCTGAGCTCCCCAGGACAGGAGAGACAGGGACACGCAGGAGCAGGCGCAGCAGAGAGCCACGAAGATGATTATAAGGGCTTGCAGCTTCTGACAGAGGAGGAGAGGCTGAGATGGTTGGGATTGTTCAGTCTGGAGAAGACAAAGCTTGGGAGGGTCTTATCAATGTGCATAAATACCTGATGGGAGGGACTAAGAAGATGGAGCTAGGCTCTTCTCAGTATTATCCAGTGATAGGACAGGATGCAATGGGCACAAATTGAAATACAGGAAATTCCATTCAAACATAGGAGAACACTTTTTATGAGGCTGGCCAGACAGTGGAACAGGCTCCCCAGAGAGGTTGCAGAGCCTCAGACTTTGGAGATAATAAAAACCCTGACTGGGTATGGGCAACCTGCTGTAGCTGACTCTGCTTAGAGCAGGGAGTTGGACTAGACAATCTCTGAACATCCTTCTCAACCTCAACTATTCTGTGAAAACATGCCAATCACAGTTAGTATCTATGAAAAATAAAGGCATCTGTAGTGTCAAGTTTCTGTGTACATTTACTAAGAATGTATTTATTGCAGGTTTCATGTTTACCTTGAGACTCTCTGCAACTTCTCACCAAAGTAAATGTAACTTAGGTGCATATATCAAAAGAGAAGCAAATATCATGACTGATAAATGTAACATTAGACTAACTTTAACGTCCATGATGCAGGAGGTGGTGGTGTTAAGCAGAGAAGTGCCAACGCAGCTTTTCACTCCGGCACACTTCCACTGTCTTGAGCCTCACCAGATGTATGTAACGTATGTTTTTATACATTCACATACAGATCTTTGTGTACTTTAAAGAGACTGTCCTCCTCTGTATTTTAGGTCATTTGCTTGCTATTTTTGGCAAGATCTAAGAGGTATTCGATACTTCTATTCATTTCTACCAATATTCTCCCAGCTCACCCCTCCTTGTATAAATAGATCTTCTTTGTTTCTGATTTTTCTCTTTCACCTTTTATTCTTCCCAGTATGTGATTCCCAGTCAGGTGACATCTCATGATAGCCATAATACATATGAAAACAATCCAAAAGTCATAGGCCTATCAGTTCAGTGCCAAAGACAGCCACTCTGTGTACGATTTGGCAGAGGCTAGTCTAACTTTTTCCATCTGGTTTTTTTTTTGTTTGTTTTTTGGTTTGTTTTTGTTTTGGTTTTTTTTTTTTTTTGTGAGGGAGGGGCAGGGGCAAGGGGATTTGGAATGGGTAAGGATCAATCAAAACTTTGGAAATAAGAAGCCTGAGTCTCAAACTTATTTACCAAGGTCCAGAAATGCAGAATTACCTATTGCTGCTGTTCTGATTCTCTGATTCCAGACTTAGTCAACAGTGCTGCAAATCAAACCATAGTACCTCAAGCATAGAAAGAAATAAAAATAATCTCCAAAGAGTCAGTAAACCCCCAAAACCAGCTGCAGGTCTGTAGGTCTGTAAACACTACTCCTCTTAGAGGAGGGAAACTCATCCTTAATCCCCAGAGTATCATTTAGGATTAAATTGATAGGAAGAATACAAGTTTAAAGGAAAATCTACTGGAGTCCGATCATTCTAGTACATGCAATGTTTGTAATAAATCTTCCAATACTTTGTATTCTTCATTGCAGATGTCCATAAGCTATTTGCTTATTTTCCTAAGCTATTCAAGACATACAAACATTTTTATTTTTTTTCCCACTTCCAGAAATGTTGATATGAATCGTATGGACAAAGTAAACAGAGTACTCTGTTAGAGCTTCCCTTTTTACAAATGAGCCATAAAATTGTCCATTAATCAGCCTTGCTTCCCCAGGGGCCAGGCTGCATTGTTGAAGTTTCCTTTTCCATTTCTGATCCCTGTTTTGTTGAGCAGATTACAAAAAAAAAAAAAAAAAAAAAACACAACACACCACAAAAGTCACAATGCAGTAAACCAAAAAGAATAGGCTTTTGAAAACTGCCCTCCTATCCACAGCCTTTGGGCAGAGCTGGATCAATGGTGGAGAATTCTAAATTTAAATGCTCCCTATTTTTCATCCTTTACCTTCTAATAAAATAATAACCCTATCATGGCTCCTTCACCTCTCATCCAGAGATGATTTAAACATTTTAAATTTAAATTACTTCAATAAGTTCCTTAAAACAATGAACAGGCCCTTTAGGGTCTTCTGGGGTAAGTATCTACAACCAGGGAAATGATAAAAAGCTGAGAGTGGGAATCTCACATTTCAGAGCTTTGCCTCCTGTTAATTCGTGAGAAAAGTTTCAGTTCTGACAGTGCTTGAATTTATCTGGAGGGTGTATCCTTTTAAAAGAGGGCAGGAAAAAATATATATCTATTGTATTTGTCACTCCACAATGTGTGCGCCGTCTGTGGGCACAGGGTCAGCCAGCAATGGCACACATTGGATCTTTGAAGATCCAACTCTTTACCCAGGACAGCCAAGTCTGCACCTCATTTTGAAAGTGCACAGTGGGATTGGGGTGAAGGAGTCAGCCTCAGTTGCAGTAGGTTTTTTAGCTGGCTTTGATACGTTTTTTAGAATAAGTAGAAAGGTCATGAGGCTTGCACAGGAGCAACAAAAGCCGGTGTAAAAGAGCGCAGAATGAACAAAGTCCACCAACACGTGCATGATTATGCTACCTGGAGACCTGGCCTCTAGCTGTCATAGATTTGCTAGCTATCATCTAAAAGCTAATGCCTTTGTCTTCTAGGTGTTAGATAATTTAGTACAAACTTTCCAATTCATCCTGTCCCTAATTAAAACTTGGGCTCTTGTATTGTCACTTCTGCCTTCCCTGTCTTTCGCTATCTGTCTCACATTTGGGGGAAGATGACATAAGCTCCTTGCAGGGGTATATTTTTAGCAGAGCTGCCTATTTAACATGCAAACCAAATACATAATCAAAGTGGGGATTTTTAAAGCGAAAGTCATCTCAAGGTTGACTTAAAAGCCAAACAGCTTTATCTCACCAAAGTCTCAGTTAAGTGCTGCAGTGAGGAGTCCTACATGTAAGACAAGACTGCTCCTTCCAGTGAGGCTTTGTTGATCTATGGTCTAATCTAGGCTCTTTAAATAAGCTTTAAAGTGTGCAAGTAAGAACCCCTTTATCTGTTATTAATGTCTCGTTCTGTTATCACTGCAAACAATTTAAATATACAAGTTATATTTGATTAATTCCTCTACAGATTTCCATCCCTCCCAGAAATAAGCGAAGCTTGGTAAGGATTTTTCTTTCTTTTTGTATTCCTTATGAGCTCAGTGGCACTCTAACAACATTAGCCTCATGCACATAAAACACTGAAATGTCTGGACACGCATGCAATGTGACTCACTCACACCTAGTGAACGAGTTCTCTCATTCAAAGACTACAGAAGTGTGAGTTTCTTGAATCACTGATTTTATTAGTACAAACATGTTGAACTTCACTAACATACCTTTTGACTTTATTGGCATACCTTTTTTTATATGTCTTGAAGACCTTGGCATTTTTTCCTCCACTAATTTAATCAAGATAGCATTCAGGGCACAAAAAAAGACTACTTAACTAAATCATAAAAAGAATTTCCCCTAATCTCTCTCATGTTAGTGGTAGATGACCTAAGAAGGTACCTGCCACATAACCTGGCTTTTTCTCATGCGGGTTCATTTATTCTTATCTCAAATCAAATCTTACCACAGGTCTGACTCCAGTTCAGTCTGACCTGTGGGAAACGTCTTGACTTTTCACATACTGTTGGGGAAGCCCTGTGTCCTGCATGAAATCTAAAGCTATACTCATTATGCATATTTGTATTGGCTTCTGTGTCACCCAGGAAAACTGTTCTTAAAACAGCAAATAAAAGAAAAGCTGCTGAGAAACAATTAGCTGCCTTGGGAACAGTACCTGCCAAGTCAGCTCTTAACTTGTGCATCCAGTTGCCACAGAATTTGATCAGCTCCATAGCACATTGCATCTGACTTATCCTGTTGCATCCAAGAACTGCTGAGCCTTTTTCTGTGGACAAGAAGAAAGATATGGTAAAGGTTATGTCTACCCTTTCTAAATCTTACAGACTTAGGAAATAAATGTGTTCCTTTTACTGCTGCAATGACAGCTATTTATCTCAGCGGTGAGATATATGAACGAATATGCAAAAGTTAAAATCAGAATCACAGTTCCATTCTTGCTTAAATAAAAATACCTGATGAAGTATTTTATTCTGACCTTCAGCTGTCTTAACCCTAATTGGCTTAGACTACCAATCCTTCAGCATGTATTACGTTGATGAGAATTTTCTGTGCTAGCTAGCCAGGCTTAAGCAAGTTTTGACTTCTCTATTAACAAGGAAGCGCCTCTAGACAATTTCAGTCCAAGCCCCCATTCCTCCCTCCAGCAAACTATCACAAAGCTGGCTGAGTAGTACGATCCTGATGCCTTATGCCAAGTCAGTGACCACAAGCAGCTCTAAAGCCAGTGAAACTAAAAGAACAGGTGCAGAGTATGCAGAATGAATCATAGAATCAGTGAGGTTGGAAGGGACCTTTAAGATCATCAAGTCCAACCATTAACCTACCCTGATAAAAACACCACCACTCCTAAACCATGTCCCTAAGCACCTCATCTACCCTTTTCTTAAACACCTAAACCAGAGACTCTCATCCTATGTTTTTCTATCAAGATATAAATCCAGTAAGAAATTGTCTAAATGCTGTATTCAGCAATGTCTGATTTTTTCCATTACTTACAGATTGAAGACAACAGTCACCACCTTTCATTTCATTCACACTGACATACGTGTGTATACATACATCCTTATATGTGCATGCACATACACATATAACAGAGGAAACAAGAAAACATGGATTCAAAAGGAACCTAAGCATGGAATTAACAAAGCAGAAAGTGCAGAGCTTTGAAATGTTAAACCCCATACTAACAGTGTTTGTACCCAACCCTTTGTGAATACAGCTCCATGAATAGTGTACAAAATTTTTGAAGTCACATGCTTGGCTCTTACTTCATGACCCTGAGTGTTAAAATTGTAGCATAAAGGTTCCTATCACAATTTAACATACCAAGTTGTGATATGTCAAAATCCATACACAAAACCACTGAAACCATAAATTCCTTCAATGAAAAGTTCTTAAGTCTGATGTTTCAGAAAGATAGTTCAGCTAATTCCATCATAATACATAAACTGTAACTAGTAGAGAATATAACGTGGGTTACAACCTAGACTCCTGAAGCAAGCCTTAGTAAAAGACCCAAGGATATAGCTAATTCTTCACGGTAGTCACTAGGAAAGAGTGAGTTCTTTACCAACACGTCTTCCCTCCTCTTTCTAAATCAATTTTATAACTGTAAGAGGTCTTCTGCATTGTCCTCTTGCTTCCAGTAAGGACTTAGTTATTTAAATTTTTTATTCCTTGCTCTGTTAACAATCTTTGCAATGCAGAGGGTCTTGCTGGAAAAAATATGCCTGGAGCCTTCGTATCATTTACACATCATTTTAAATACATTTACGTGGCATTTTAATCAAGGAAAATGCAAACACACAGTTATAACTTCTTATTTATAGAGTTCTTATAAGGCACTCAGCAAAACATACAGACAAAATATGACCCCAGGGCTGAAGAGGAAAAAGTATAAGACTGTCAGTATGTCTTGAAAATCCATCCGATTAATGTCCTGCTTTACATATAGCTATTATTGTCTGAAGCTATTTAGGAACTTTTAATATTTTGAATTAATCAGTTTCACAATAGAAAAAGTCTGTCTACTTATACCCACAAAGCGGCTCACATTTAGAGCACAAGTGAATCTCTTAGTTCTGGATGCAATCCAGCAGGTATCTGCTGGTAACTTGCAATGCACAGATGGGCAGATCTTACGTGATCCTCACCCTCAGATTTCAAAGTTCTGCTGGAAATAACACTGAAGATAGCCTGACATCTATTGCATCTCCTCAAATTGCCATGATCTGGTCAGACTAGCTACATCTTGTGTTTCCTTGAAATACGCTGCTGGTAAGGAAGAAGGCTCATAACAACAAAGTTGGCCAGGAAAAAGGTGTTCTGCTCTGCCTTATACCAGCTAGCTTGTCATCCACTTACAAGTCTTCCCACCCAACCCTTCCCAACAGCAGCAGCAGACAGAAGCTCCAGTTCCCCGAGAAAAAACAATTATGCCAGTGGCTGACTCACCTTTGCCTCTCAACTTGAAGACTGGTGCAATCTGCGGAGAGGTAAATTGTATGGGAACTCTGCAAGGAACAGCAAGCTCTGGAGAGGTGGAAGTGCAGTATGAATTCCGGAAACCAAGAAGTTCCTCAAACATAATCAGTCTCTGTCTATAATTACAGATAAAGCAACAACACCAGAGAAATTTTGTGAGGTCATGCTTTAAAAAGTCAAGCAACACCAGGTTTAAGGCTATCAGGAGAGTTCTAACCTCTTTAGACATGTACATTCTGATGATTCTCGCAATCATACTGAAAGCCTTCATGACTACCTGGGACAGAAATAAGATCTGACTGGACATTAGATTTTAGCTACAGGAAAACTGTTAATGCCTCAGCCAAAAAGTTAAAGCTGAAAATTTCTGCAGAATAAATCCTGAGACAACTTTGTCCAAGACTTTTTACCAAAATGCAACATTCCCAAAATGAAAAACCTTCACCTGATTTCCTCTGGAAGCCAGAGAAGCATCTGACTGAAATTGAGAAGAATCTTCTCAGCTTAGAAATCGCTCACAAATAAAACTGAAGAAAGTCTCATCTTTGATATGTTTGTCTGTCTTGAGCTATGAATGAAGTGTCTGTCCTGATTGGAAGGAAAGAAACAAGTATGAAATAATGTAATTATTGATGGCATGCTAGATAATGCTTTTAATATGCAAGTTTCATAAATATCTGCCTGAATCTGACAAGCAATGCTATGGGATTTAATGGGTATTTGTAAAATGTTTAGTGATTCCTAGGTGAAAACTCCTTCTGAAGTAGTAGTATTGTTGTAGAAAATGGGAAAGGCCACAGTCTTACTAAACAGAAATTATAGGAAATATGTAAGAAAAAGAATGAAAGCCACTGTGATACTTCAAAAAAAAAAAAAAAAGCACTTCTAAAGCCATCACTTCCTGTTCTATAGATGTTCTACATTTTTTTCCCCCCAATCTTCACAGAACATCAGTGTTTCAGATTTATGTCTTATTCACATGAAAGCATTATTGTATCATCTAAATCTCTTTCAGGGCAACAAAGTAAACAAAACTGCTAGTGCACTAAATAAATTTTGCTTAAGGGCTTTAAGGACAGCAATGGCATACGGTAAAAATCTGTTCAGGCCCACGGTGGTCTGCCAAGAAGCGAATAAAGACCGTTCCCTTCTTTCTTCTGGGGGGGCTTCTCAGGTGAACTAAAGCAGCCCTGGTGTCACTGAGGCACATGCTGTGTGGGAGGGAGTCTGTAGACTGCACTTTTTGCCTGCCTACCCTTCGAAGCCCATTAGTGTGGGAGGACAGAGAACTTGTGAGAGAGGGAGGTGCAAAGTAGAGCCAGAGCAGAGTTTTTAAGTAATAGTCAAAGTTAAAACTGGCTCCTCTATGGGTTTGGGGGTTTTATTTTGTTGTTGTTCTTGTTGTTTTGGTTTACGGTTGAGGGTTTGGGCTTGTTGTGTTTTTTTTGTTTGTTTGTTTGTTTTGTGTTTTGTTTTTTTTTTTTTTTAAAGTATAAAAAAAACAAAACAAATTATTGCCACCACTGGAAAAGTGGAGCTCTTAGAAATGAAAGATTATGAATGATAGCTCATAGCTCATCCTCTGTGTCTGTATCACATTATCCACTTTTTTGATGTTTTTGTTTTTTTTTTTTTTTTTTTTTTTTCTCCTCAAGGACCAATTCAGCAATAAATGTGTTCACAGTTAACCTATACTTCATGATCACTGGAATGTCACTGTGCCCAAACATCTTATTTGAAGCTATTAGGATGTTATTCTTTCCACAGCTGCATTATTCATTCCCAGGTAAGCTACAGGAGTGATCTCCATATAGATATGTGGAGAGTTCTGTCTGCTGAGGGGAAGCCTCCATCCAGGTATCATATGACAGCAACTAATGGTAGTGATGAGGAAAAGACCCATGACAAGGAAAATATTGATATATTTTCTTGAATTATCCCTTGCTTTGTACAAGTTACAAACCACTTTTAGGTTATAAAAGCCCAGAATATGCCAAATAGTTAATTAAAAAAAAAAAAAAACAAAACCAAAAACAAAACACAACAACCAAACAAACCAACCAACCACAATCATGTCATAAACTGGGAATTTTTGGAAAAAAATCATACCATTGACTCAGCGAAATAGTTTGCAAAAAAAGGACATATTTAGCATTCTATGTTGAGTGGAATAAAAATTTGTATGAGATTCTATTCGGTTCATCTCCAAGTCAGTGTTTCAAACCCAGTTAAGGCCCATAATTATGACTGAGCTTTGTAATCTCATATGAAACAATTAGATAGGCTCTGTCCATTACCAAATGGCTATTTGTATCAGGTGTCTAAGCACTACTGCCATACACAACTTCCATAATATTAACTGCTAGTCTGTTTAAAAAGTACATGAACTGATCCGATGGTATAACATTGTCAGTCCCCACAGTGTTATCAAAATGTTCACTGTATTGGGTGTTTTTCTTCAAAATCCCAGCTGCAAGGGTCATGTGACTTTATCTGAAGGTCAGATTTCAAAATAGTTTCTTCTCCTTTAAAGTGAAGCTTGATAACATAAGGCATCTGAACCCTATCAAAAGTACAGCAACCACCAAATAAGATGCTATAATAACATATTGTTTTAAAACCTCTCTTGAAGGCAAAGACAATCTCATAATTATTATTAACAATACTACACCAGTGTAGATCAAACTTAAGGACAAAACTGCATTTTAAGCTGTGAAAGGTCATGTACCTTGTACTCGGTACATGTACTCAGTACCTGTACTTGCCAGGTTTATTTAATGCCAGATTGACTGTAACTTATAAAGACCATCTATATTTTTCCAAAATATAAATGTAAATGCAATTTTAAGATTTATATAGAACAGAAAAAGACTAGAAAGAATGTGTAAATCTTTGTGATTTATAAGAATAGGTTTCTATTTTAAAATTACTTCCATAAGAATTAGTCCAAAAAAAGGCTGCACTGAAATCCAGAATAAAATTAACTTTGTGTCAATTTTTTTTTTCAGTGATAAGTACAAGAAAGAGAAATAAAAGAGCTTGATATATTCTTACAATTTGATAAACAATGTGTGGTGTGGGGTTTGCTATGAAAGGCTAGTGTCTGAGCAAAAAGCTTACCTTCTTAAGGTTTATAACAAAAAAAGTGAAATATCATGAACTGGGCAGGGGAAGGATTTGAAATAACAACAGATTAACCTTCATTCTAGAAAGGCAGAAGTATGCAAATAAAAGAAACATGTCTGTCATCACTAGCACTGTGATGACGCGAGGAAGGTCACATTTGCCAGAACTTTCATTTCTTCCCCCAGGGAACATGAAACATGTCAGGTACATGATCATGTACCTGGAGGAGCAGTAATACTGCATGTGATCAATCATTCTTTCTGCCTCTTGAGTGGAAAACTAAACTTTCGGAAGTCAACAAAATAAAAAAAAAATGAATTAATGCATGTACAGCTAAAGAACTGAGACCACCGTCACTATAAGTGAAAGTGTGAGGAACTATTCAAAAGTCATTGAACAGTCATCTTCCCAAAACATGGCAATAATTCCGATTGTCTCATTGAACAAAGTTTTCAGTAACAACCAGGTAGAAGACAAAGACTGCATCTTTTTATTGTCTTTTACCCACTACAATTTGTGAAGTGATGTTTCTGAACAAATATTGTTGTTTGTTTTTTTTTTTTTTTCTGTATGTCTCAATCATTTCGGGATATTTCCTGAAATTTCCCTTTTTTCCAAGGGTTGGGGTTTTTGACAAGTATTCTGATACAGTTGTGCACTCCTCGTCCTTTAAGGTTGTTCTCATCTGAGAATTACCCCAAAGAAATGTTGAGAAAATTATTTTCTCTTGTTTCTGTAACAGGGTCTAATTCTTTTCAAGATCTCCAAACCTCAATGATGGGCTATGCTACAGTTTAGAGTACAGCTCAAGTCAAGCATTGTGAAGTAGGAAGAACAAAAAATGAAATATGTCAACTAAAAAGCCTAAAATACTTTTATCTATCTTGCTATCTATATTTGGTTGAAATATGCCTTTTTTTTAATATTTCAGTGTGTTCATATTGACATACTTTCCTTCACTTGCTTAAAGAATGATATTAGACTACTCACAATACAGAATGCTAAACTCAAGAAGTTTATGCTGTCAAATATAATAAAATATATATACACATAAAAGTCCTATTTTAATTCCACTTTAAGAAAAAGCAAAGCACGTCTAAAGCCCGTTTTAATTATGTTTGACCTTAATATTTTCTTCCTGAGTTATGTTGAGAGGGAGAAAACATATCACCAATAATATTTTAAAGCTATCACTTAATGTTCTATCATACCTCACCACATTTCAGTTTCCAGACCTTTCAGCAGTTATACAGTTGTTATTTATGGCACTAGCTACTAGTTTTATAGGCTGATTATCAGAAAGGGAATAGGAGTTAAGCTTTTTTTCTGGCTTCTGTCTCTTTGAAAATGAAAGCAGAACAAAACCAGCACAAATAAGAAGTGTTCCCCTGCCTTTGCTCAGTTTATGTTGTTTTCTTTTCAGGTTCTCTTCTATGGATTCCCACTGAAAACATGTTGCTAAGAAGCATTTGTTAAGGCTAAACTGACAGGTTACTGGTGGCCTTTGTCTTTGTTTTTAACTATTTTCATTCTTCCATTATGTCAACCACCAAAATATTCTTTCCATATTTATATACTGATGTCAGGTCTCATAAAGCTACAACGCTGAAGTTGTATTCAATTATCTCTTGCTTAACAGCTCTCTAGTATCAAGCACCTAAATAAGTATAGCTCCAAAGACACCACAGTACAACATTAAGTTAATTTTAATAGTAAATAAAAGATGGCAAGTCTTCTCTCTCTCCACCTGTCAAACAAAAATATATTGTAACCGTTACTTAAAACACTAACAATAAAGTATAATTACTCTGATTTAACAAAACATGAAGAGTGACACTACATTCCAACATCAGCAGGCAATCATTAGCATGTAGGCCAAGTTATCACAGGAGAAAGGAAAACAGATAAATTGTTTAAAAGAAATGGTCTGTTTCTAGAAACACAGATTGTTGGCACATATGAGCTTGTATCACAAGAAAAAGATTAAATTGATGCGCTTACAAGCATAGGTTATAGAAGCAAAATAGAAGAGATATGCTGTTAATGATAATTAAGAACTGAAACAATCATATTATAAATATTCATTATGGAAAGATAGCTTCACTCCTTAGAAAACATTTCCAGGTTGCAAATGTGTAATTGACTTTTTTTTTTCCCTCCCTTGTTATGAAGGATGAAAGACCACAGCATCTGTTGTACTACACAATTGGGCTGTTCATAACACTGAAAAGTTGGGCACTTAAAGGTGAAGATATGCAAGAGGCTTTTCTCTCATTACTTATTTCTACAGGTCTGTAAAACCCAAAGAATTAAAACTTTAGATCCATTGATTACAAGCCTAGGGAAAAGACTGGAATGGTGCAGTTAATACCCAGCTTCTTTTTAAAGAGAAAGTCACAATGACTTGTTCTGCCTACAGAAATAAGAGGATCTGGCTGGAAGAAGATCTCCAAAACGTGGAGGGCAAATCTTAACACAATCAACTTTTTGGAAGATTTTTATTCCCATGGCGAGAAAACAGCAGAGGTGTTAATTGTGAACTACAGTTCAATATAAAGACCCCACAGAGCACTTGGTACTCAGTTTTTTGTTTCTCATGAAAGGCCCATTTTTTTTTCCTTCAACTAAAAATTAAATCTCCAACCCCTCTGTTCCACTCAGAATTCATAGTTATGCCTAATCTGTTGCTTTTCTGGCTCACTTACAAACCCTGTTGGCAGGTAGTGAATGCAAAATCATTTTAATGGGAGAACCCCTGGGAACGGGAGCAAAAGTTTTGAGCATTTACAATTTTACAATGACGTACAGCCAGCTGTTAGAGGAAATAAGCCTCCATCACTGGAGCTCACTGGAATGAGACCATTTGCATGGATATTTTCTACTCAGCAGTCTGCTAAAGAAGGAAACTAGGTCATCCAAACAACAAAAGAACAGGATTGGTCTGGACAAGGAAACATCATAAGGACATACGTTACTTATTAAACCCATTGCACAATGAGAACTCCATCCCCAAGCTGAGGACCACAAACTATTGAGGCCACAAGCAAAGTGAGGGCCAATAGAGTTTGAAAGCCCAGATGAGAAGGTAAAACAATTAAAATGGTTCAGAACAGTAGCATGCAAAGAGAACAAACTGCTGCACAAGGACAATTTGATATGTTGGACAATTTATACAAACATGAATTTGATTTTGGCCTAGCCCATAGCACATTTTGGGCACCATGATCAGACACTATGTTCCATCTTTTCTATTATTTACCCTCTCCTGAACAATAGCTCTAAGTGATGACAACGGGTGCCAAGTTCAAAGAAAACGAACTTAATTCATTTCCTGCTGAAATCAATAGAAATCTCTCCTTGTCTTCAGAGGAAGGTAGATTAAGTCCTTTATTGCAAGAGTATCTGCTCATAGTAATACTATTATAGAACAATTAGAAAAATTACAATAAACTGGAGAACAAACTGAAGAATAAGCACTGTGGTTAAGAAATCATAAGAAAACTATTTTTAAATATGCATCATTCTCTTTGATACAAAAGTCAGCTATGATGTCCTATTTCACATTCGTTTCTTCACGCTCATTCAACTGATCAATGGTTCCCAAGGTACCTGTTTATCTTCTTTTCCTCTACTTCAGCCTTCTCCATTGCTCTCTCCACTGTTTCATGTAACACAAGCATTATTTTCAGTCCAGCACCTCCTAAAACATCCACAAGAAAGAGCTTAAAAGAAAAATCTGTCTTAAAAGTCTTGTATTCACTTGGGTGTGGGGTTTATTAAAGGAGGGCAGTGGTTTATAGAGATGAACTCTCCTGAATTCCTTTGAAAAATTACACTTTTAAGTCAAGAATGTTGTCTCTGTGGGTACACTAACTAGGACTCAGTGAATGCACAATCAGAGGGTCTCTGCTCAGTTTGGTGGTACAAGGTGCTACTCTGAGCAAGGGTTGAAGTCTCTTTCAGGGGTTAGAATGGGAAATCGGGGAAACAGGGTGTTCAATTGCACTGGGCCAGTAAAGAGGAGGAACATTCACCAGGTGGGCATCAGCTGGAAAAGGGAGGCACTAGCAAGTCAGTGGTAAAAGCAGCTACTTTTGTGTCTTCATCCTTGGAGTTTTTCAAGACCCAAGCAGATAAAGCCGTGAAGAACCACATCTGATCTCATTTACCCTGTGCTTTGCACAGGATTGGTCAAAAGACTCCCTGAGACCCTTCAAACATGAATTATCTTGTGATCCTATGCTTCTTCCCGCCCCCACTTCTTAATCTCCCAACTAAGAGAAAAAATAAACAAATAAATAAACAAATCACATTTAAGTCAAACATAGTTAATTAGGTTAAAAAAAAAATATCTCTAGTGGACTTAAGAAATTCTTTAGTCCATACCCTTTCCACAAGGGAGAATCATGATATCTATACCCTTCCTGACAGATCTATAGTTTACATTCCTTAAAATTTCCTCTGTGGAGTAACAGAGACTCAACAGCCTCTGCTAGTAATTTATCCTGGTATGCCTCTATCCATTCTCAGGAAGAGTTATCCTGACTCAGTATCTAAATCTGTTTTCCTGCAGAGTAATTTCCTAATTTCTTGTCCCAACTGTCAGACACGGAGGGCAGATTATTCCCTCCCTCTTTTCAGCAACTTGTTCTGCATTTTTACATGAATCTCAATCTTTCATCTAGTCTGAACAACCCCAATTTATTCAAACTTTCCCTGCATTTCAAGTCACTGACCATTGTCCTTGCCCCCCTCTGAACCCTCTCCAATTGGCCAATATCCTTTGCAACATGCAGTGCCCGGGACTGGACAGCCTGCTCCAGCTAACACTCATGCAAGGAACAGAGTAGGAAGTTGACTACACTTATCTTGCAGGCTACGCTCCACACACAGTCATGTTTGCTTTATTCACAGCATCATGAGGCCTTTGGCTTGATCCCAACTCATAATCAGCTATAACTCTAACCTAGACATTTTCCTTCAGAATTGTTATTAGCCCATATTCCTACACCAAATACTGAAGCAGTTTATTAGTTCTGCCTAGATGTTGAACCTCCATTTCTCCTTTCTGGACAATATCCTGACTTTTGCAAGTCACATCTTCAACTCTCCAGATTATTTAGACTTCTAATTTAAATGTAACAACCTTGCAAGTCCTTCATAAGTCTAGCAATCCTCTATACCACCACTTGAGTCGTTAATGAAAACATCGACCAGAACTAAAGAGTTGTGGAAGTAGGAGGAAGATGTTATTTCCCAAACTTCGCTCCTAACCTCCTTTCTTCTCATTTCAAGTCCATTTCCTTCCTTCCTTCCTCCCTCCCTAGGGCTTCTGCAGGCAGCAGGCAAATAACAAGAGGAGAAGGCGGGCTTCAGCCAGCCCAGCAGTCAGACATGTAATGTAGCAGCAGTAAAGGCCAAAAGCAGCAACAAAAAGATAACAGGATAGAGAACTGCGATTCAAAACTTGAACTCTGTATAAGACAGCTGATATCACACCTTGTTTGTCATTATCCTGGTGTTTTAGAAGTGTGACATCTACATGTCTAAATCGTCCTGCTCACAAAGCAAACTACACCTGCGATCATGACATATTGTAATGTCTCTTGCAGGTCAAAATAAGACAGTAGAAATAGCAGTATCTGATATTCCTACATCCCCTGTAAAAGCCTTCTGGCTGAGCTCTGCCCATTCTGATGGCACCCATCAGACAGTCTACAGTGTCTTAGCACTACGCAATCTTTCTCTTATCAAACGTTCCTGCATTCTCAATCCAGGAAAGTTTCAGCTTAATGGCTTCATTATGCACTTAGAAAATGTAAATACAGTACTTTGGCTGCTGTAAAAAAAAAAAAAAAAACCAAAAAAAAACCCCACAAAACTATTTTGTCTGTTGGCAGCGTCTAAGTGTGAAGCAATCTGGAGTGAGGAAAATTCTGCCTTATTCTGAATGGAGCCAAAAATCTTGATAACGTTTGGTTGTATTTGAGTTCTTTCAATTTTGTGGTATTGCCAAACACCGGTGCCCCATTCCTAACTGTGCAATGTCCCTTTTAAGACAATGCCAGAATCAAGGCCAAAGCCAGGAGTCTTTACGGAAGGGTTAAAAAATATATATACCCATTTATGGGAAATACTATGACTATCAAAAATGAAAGTACTAGTCTATTGCTAATATAAGTCAAAATGGGAACTCTGCACTTTGAAATAAAGATTGAGTGCACAACTGGAAATCACCCATAGCTCAAGTGGTAGATAGCTGCAATTGACCTTGGCTCTGGTCAGCAGCACACACTGAAAAAGAACCTTTAATTAAAAATAAAGTAAAATTAAAAAAAATAAAAAAAAAAATCAGAGTGCTCCTTCTGCATTAGGTTATTCCAATTTTATGTTAATGTATTTGCATTAATCAGCAGTTCACCTACCCTAGCCTAACACTGGAGAAAAAGAGGATCACACAAGTGCAGGCCTCCAGAAACCTTTAAAGAAAGATTTAACTACATTTCCTGTCAATATCTATCAAGGACAGTAAAACATCTTTGATATTTTCCATCCTATTCAGCACTGAGAAGGACATAGGATTCTTTTTTTCCCCACCTCACCAGAAACCAAGTTTGTTCTCCCCATCCCAGTCAGGATTGACCTACTTAGATAGTCCATGAAATATATAACACTATTGCCAGGTGTATTATTTTCCTCTACAAAGAGTCTCTTCATGGCCCCTGAGTGTATCATGTGCTAAAAGGCATCTGCAAAACCGCAGAGAAGGCAAACACAGAAATCCAGAGAACAAATACACTTAAGATATAATTACAAAATTGCTCAATATTAAACAAAAAAACTTTTTTTTTTTTTTTATAACTTCAAAACCAGGAAGGAGGAAGATTCCTGAGGTTTCCACACCAGGGAAACATTTTCAATTTAGCTTAAAGAACTGCAGGCTTGTCCTGGGCACCTAACAGTAGCAACACAGGCAAAACATCTCAAGACATCTCCACTTTCACAATAACTTTTTCACAGCAGTTCTAGGGTAAAATAATGACAATCTTACATGCCTGCTGCCAGCTCTTACCCGTTGTACCAGAGCATTATAAGCATTTGGCAGACACCCAACAAGGCAGAACTGAAAATGATTTAGTGGAAAAATAAAGTAGGGGTGTTTGCCAGTTTCTTTTTAAGCCAAATCAATTCCCCAATCAGGTTCACCACTTTCTTGTGCAAGACCTTGTGCTAGAACAGCAGTCGTTAACACAAGGGTGAAGGCTACATGGGCTGTATTATTAGCCAACCTCTAGCTGCAGTCTCAGAATCCCAAAAGACACATTAGCATGTTTTCAGCAGTCGGCTGGTGGGAGGGAGGATTCTGTCACTGAATTCAAACCGGGTCTCGCTCACACTAGCTGCACACCAATATGCTGCTCTCAATTTTCATTCCTGTAAGGGAAAAAATCAAGACCAATGAGTTAATGAAATGTCGGGTGAAGAATCAGCTAAACATGTCAAAATGTCACAAAAAAATATTACTCCCAGAAGAAAAAAAATCAAGAGTTCACCAGAAATGGCATATGGCTGATGATCATTATCAAAAAAAAAAAAAAAAAAAAAAAAACAACCCAAAAATACTCAGGTCTTCTCCCACCCCACAATTCAGTCAAATCCTTTCCTGGCTACCACTCTAAAATGATAAATTATATACATTACAAAAGATTCAAAAATACATGCAGCAGTCCCTCTAGTTCAGGTTTATTTACAGTGTTTTCAAAGATGCAGACAACTGAGGCACCTCCCATATAGTTGAACCTCAATCATAATCATAAAAAGTAACGGCATCTGACTCAACCACAAAGATCAAATCCAAATCTCACCTCTTCTTAAATGTCATTCTGCTATCATCCTTCTCTTCATTAACTTTTCTTTCCATGTCATGTTTTTCATTATCAATTCTATTCAGTGAGCATAGCTCTGCAATTAATTTTGCAGTGTTTTTGTTCATTTTCTTCCCCCAGCCCATAATCACATATAGCGTGTCTTTCTGTAAGAAACAAGCTTAACAGGGTTAACAGATGCCAGTATTATATACAGCACAGGCATGGAATCCAAATACCTAACAGACTGTTATGTGATTACAAAAAAAAAAAAAAAAAATAATAGCCTTCTCTCTGTATAACATTATTACAAGATAAAACAGATATAGAGTGAAGCAAGATGAATTTTAATCTGCAATAGACATGCTTTCTTCTGGATTATAGTCCTTGTATTAAGAAATCAAAATAGTTTTCAAGTGGATAATCAAACTCTGAAGTTTTGTCTTCTTGTAAAAGGTCAGTTCCTTATTGATGTAAATCGGCTGAATTGTATTTCATACCATAACATTTATCTGCATCAGTAAAGGATCTGTAAACACAGGGAGAATAGTCTCACAGTTAAGACTCTAGCCTAGGAATGGGGAGCTTGGAGTTTAGTTCCCAGCTGTGCCACCCCTTTTCTGCATGAACTTTAAATGCAAATCCCCTCATTCTAAACATCTATTTCTGATAATGTCAATTTTGTAGAGCAAAATGGTAGAAACAGAGTACTCATCCATTTTTTCCTCTAACTACTGATCTGGTCCCTGTGACCTAGTCCAAAGCAACTGTGATTCACACTGTGGTTCTGTCCACACCAACAAAGGTTCCCAGTAAAACTGTCCAAAGAACTTTCCCCATGTTATTTCCCAAATTATGAGCCTCTGAACCACAAAAGACTTCAGAATCACAGTATAGAAATAGTGACGTTCGTGTTTTCCCCATTGTATGCCCATACTGTAGAACATGCTGAACATCCATTCAAAAATATAGCCTACTACCTTTTGATACCTCCTAAACCTCCTTCACCACAGTCTTAAGCCCTTTCACCTGATACCTAGGCTCCTTCTAAGACCCTTCACAATTTAGTTACTTTGTTTCCTCTGTTCATACTCTTAAGTTTACTTGTTTGACTACCTATTTTCTTTTCAGCTCCAAGATTTCAACTAACAAAAGATGTAACCCTCAAGCATAATTTAAAGTTTAGTTTCTCTCAAAATTCCTTAGACAAAATAATACTGTTACTCACTCTGAACCTTATGATTTTATTGCCACAAAGTCCCTTTAGTACTGG
This sequence comes from Vanellus vanellus, assembly GCF_965231255.1. Taxonomy (NCBI): domain Eukaryota; kingdom Metazoa; phylum Chordata; class Aves; order Charadriiformes; family Charadriidae; genus Vanellus; species Vanellus vanellus. The sequence continues at coordinate 21,712,425 of NC_138913.1, read as the reverse complement.
GCATTTTTACTTTCATAAGAACTGTCCCCACAAAAAAAAAAAAAAAGGAGAGTGTAAATATTCTCATAAGCATTGAGGAAGGAACTACTATGCTAAATCATAGAATGGTTTAGGTTGGAAAGGACCTTGAAGATCATCAAGTTCCACCCCCCCTGCCATAGGCAGGGACACCTCTCACTAGACCAGGTTGCCCAAGGCCACGTCCAGCCTGGCCTTGAACACCTCCACGGATGGGGCCTCAACAACCTCTCTGGGCAACCTGGTCCAGTGCCTGACCACCCTCAAAGTGAAAAACTTCTTCCTAATGTTCAATCTGAACCTACCCTCTTCCAGTTTAAAGCCGTTCCCCCTCATCCTATTGCTACACGCCCTAGTAAAAAGTCCTTCCCCAGCTCTCCTGTAGGCCCCCTTTAGGTACTGGAAGGCCGCAATAAGATCTCCCCAGAGCCTTCTCTTCTCCAGGCTGAACAACCCCAACTCTCTCAGCCTCTCCTCATAGGAGAGGTGCTCCAGCCCTCTGATCATCCTCGTGGCTCTCCTCTGGACACACTCCAGCAGGTCCATGTCCTTCTTATGCTGGGGACTCCAGAGCTGGATGCAGTACTCCAGGTGGGGTCTCATGAGAGTGGAGTAGAGGGACAGAATCACCTCCTTTGACCTGCTGGCCACACTTCTTTTGGTGCAGCCCAGGATACAGTTGAATTTCTGGGCTGCGATCGCACACTGCTAACTCATGTTGAGCTTCTCGTCAACCAGCACCCCCAGGTCCTTCTCCTCAGGGCTGCTCTCCAGCTATTCCCCACCAAGCCTGTCTTTGTGCTTGGGATTGCCCCGACCTAGATGTAAGACCTTGCACTCGGCCTTGTTCAACTGCATGAGGTTGGCTTGGGCCCACCTCTGCAGCCTGTCCAGGTCCCTCTGGATGGCATCCCTGCCCTCCAGCACATCTACCTCGCCAAACAGCTTGGTATCATCGGCAAACTTGCTGAGGGTGCACTCGACCCCACTGTCCATGTCGCCAAAGACGTTGAACAGTACAGGCCCCAGTACCAACCCCTGAGGAATGCCACCCGTTACTGCTCTCCACTTGGACATCGAGCTGTTCACCGCAACTCTTGGAGCACGACCATCCAGCCAGTTCTTTATCCACCGAGTGGTCCGTTTGTCAAATCCACTTCTCTTCAATTTAGTGGGACAGTGTCAAACACTTTGCACAAATCCAAGTAGATGACATCAGTTGGTCTTCCCTTGTCCACTGCCACTGTAACCCCTTCGTAGAAGGCCACCAAATTGGTCAGGCATGACTTGCCCTTGGTGAAGCCATGCTGGCTGTCACCAATCACCTTGTTTTCTGTGTACCTCAGCAGAGTTTCCAGGAGGATCTGCTCCATGATCTTGCCAGGAACAGAGGTGAGACTGAATGGCCTGTAGTTCCCTGGGTCTTCCTTGCTTCCCTTTTTGAAAATAGGGGTTATGTTTCCCCTTTTCGAGTCAGCAGGAACCTCGCCAGACTGCCATGACTTCTCAAATATGATGGCTAGTGGCTTAGCGACCTCATCTGCTAGCTCCCTCAGGACCTGCAGATGTATCTCATCAGGTACCATAGACTTGTGCACCTTCATATTCCTCAAGTGGTCTTGTACTTGATCTTCACCTATAGTGGGCAGTTCTCCATTTTCCCAATCCTTGTCTTTACATTCTGCGCCAAGGGTGTGTGGCTGCAGTCCTTGCCAGTGAAGACTGAGGCAAAAAAGTCATTGAGTACCTCAGCTCCGTCTCTGTCCTGGGTAACCAGTGCTTGCATTTCCTTCTGGAGAGGGCCCAGTTTCCCTACTCTTTCTTTTCTCACTGACATACTTAAAGAAGGATTTTGTGTTTGTCTTAATGTCTGTGGCCAGATTTAGTTCTATCTGGGCTTTAGCTTGTCTAACCCGATCCCTGGCTGCTCAAACTATTCCTCTGTATACCTCCCAGTCTACTCGTCCCTGTTTCCACTCCCTATAGACCTCCTTTTTCCTTTTGAGCACATCTAGGAGCTACTTGTTCATCTGTGCAGGCCTCCTGGTTGCCTCCTGCCTGCCTTCTTTGTAGGGATGCATCACTCCTGAGCTTGGAGGAGGTAATCCTTGAATAATAACCAACTTTCTTGGACTCCCCTTCCCTCCAGCGCTTCATCCCATGGCACCATACCAAGCAGATTGTTCAAGAGGCCAAAGTCAGCTCTCCCAAAGTCCAGGGTGGTCAGCATGCTGTGCACCTTCCTCGCTGCCTTGAGGATCTCAAACATGACCATTTCATGGTCACTACAGCCCAGGCTACCCTTGAGTTTGACACTGTCTACCAGCCCCTCCTTGTTGTTAAGAACAAGGTCCAGCATAGCTCGCCTCCTCATTGGCTCCTCAACCACTTGGAGAAGGAAGTTGTCATCAATGCAATCCAAGAACCTCCTGGATTGCCTATGCCCTGCTGTGTTATCCTTCCAACATAAGTCGGGGTGGTTGAAGTAACCCATGAGAACCAGGGCCTGTGAAAGTGATGCCACCCCTATCTGTCTATAGAGGGCTTCATCCACTCGGTTTTCGTCAGGTGGCCTGTAGCAGACCCCCACTGTAATGTCCCCTGCTCCCGATTTCCCTTTAATCCTGACCCATAGGCTCTCAATTGGCTCTTTATCCATCCCTAGGCTGAGCTCCAAGCACTCCAGCTGCTCCTTCACATAAGGCAACACCGCCTCCTCGTTTCTCTTGCCTGTAGCCTTCCATGGCAACACTCCAGTCATAGGAGTCATCTCACCAAGTTTCTACAATTCCAATGAGATTGGAGGTGTGCACACATTTCTAGCTCCTCCTGTTTGTTCCCCATGCTCTGTGCATTTGCAAGCCCTACAACACAGTCTACAAATACAAAGGTCAGTGAATTCACCTCAGGTTGCTCATAGGCCGAAGAAAGCAGTTTTATTCAGTTTGAGATGGGAAAAAGACACTAAAAATATGTAGCTGCTCTCAAGAAGGCAGCATTCAAAAAGGCTATTGCTTATGCTACTGATCTGGGGCTACAGGATAAACAAAATTGTACTCACATTCAAAGCTCAGGCACCCAGGGGAATTAAATCAACCAGATCAAGGTCTGACAAATCTTCCAAACAGGACCATGTGAATGAACGAACATGTAATCAGATGGCATAAATATAGTAGCAGAGGAAAGGGATCTCAAGTTTCCTGAAAGCTAGTAAGCCTAAATTATATCTTCCATCCAAAGGTCAGAAGAGGATCAGGATATTTTGAACACTGGGTCCGTACGTCCAATGTTTTTTCTTATGACAGAGCCAAGGGGAATTTTTATTGTCAAACTTCCAAGATGAACTCACCTTCTACTTTTTCTTTCTGTCCTTCTTGCTCCCTTAGCCTGAGAGAATAAACCCCCTGTATTAAATCATTTACAATGCTGCATTAGATTTAGAAAAGAGCAGATTGCCAGACAGTCTTGGTAAAAAAAAAAAAAAAAAAAACACAATATAAAAGTGATCTATATGGAGCAGATTGTTAAAAAATCAGCTGGCCTGAACTTGTTCACACAGAAATAACTACATAATATGAAAAAATAGGCAAGCAAATTGCAGAAAAAGGTGCTTAAAATATTTGCACAGAGAAAGGGGTAAAAAAAAAAAAAAAATCTATTAAATTATCTGCTGTGACTTGCTCCCCAATTTCAGCACAGCCATATATTCTACTATTTGAGCAGAAAAAATAATTAGACTTCCAAAGTAATTCATACATACCTCAGTAACCTTGTACTAATCTGAAAGGTCTGGAAATCAAGGCGAGATGTCGCAACATGACTGGTATAAATAGAGAAAATATTTAATGACTATAGTGATTAGCTATACTGTTAGGGTTAAACAGACAGCAAAACTTTATGAATTTGCTTCCAGTTGTGCAAAAACTTACATAATACACCAAATATCTGTAGGACAATAGAAAAAAAACATGCCTTTCTCAAATTCCTTTTAACAGAATTAAATTTCCCAAATGCTTTGTGGATAACCTAAAACAAGACATTATCCAGAACTCTGTTTTTGAAAAATGATTCAAGATTCCATGGAGGTGAAGAAGTATCAGACCAGCTGCAGGTGAAGCATAAGATGTGGCTTATCCTTCCAGATGCACTCAGAAACAACAGTGACTTATACTTTTGAAGAATTATCTGGCCCAATGAGGTAACAGAGGTCAAAAATTATATTGCTGTTTTTCAAGAAATAATAACAAAAACAACTCACTGCACCCCAGCATATGCTCCTAAGGATAACGCAACCAGGTGAAGCTGTAAGGAAACCCTGTGTTTTCATAAAGGAAAATACATATGACTAAAGCCTAGGAGCAAAATCATGTAAACAATATTTTTAAGCAAACAAACCAAAAATTGCATTCAGTTAATGTCACTTTTTAGTCAACCAAAAAGCTGTATTTCTTTGTCTCCTCTTAGTTTAACTGCTTCATTAGGGATATTTCAAAGCCAGGCTATTCAGACCTAAAGTCTTTTAGGAAAATGACAGCAGCAAAGGACTAAAAAAAAAAAAAAACAAAAAAAAAAAAAACAATCTGTTGTCATACTTTTATGTAACAGTACAAAAATGGAATAGCAAGATTCAATTGTGCTGCTTGCCTGAGAGGCCTGCAACCCTGCCTGCAACCCTGCAGGCATGCACCTTTCTCCTGCCCTGCAGCAATACTGCACACTAGGTTCCACAGCCCTCCTTCCCTCCTACTTACACAAAGAGGAAGGAAAGGCCTTACTTTCTCCAGGGTGGGCATGCTGAAAGATTCTAAATAAAAAACTGAAGAGGTTCATTTCAGTAGTTAGGAATCAAGACCTTCCCCTCCCCTCCCCCCCCCAACTTTTATCTAAAACTGTTGCATAAATTCTACTCAAATTCATAAATCATTTCATTACGATTGAAATTACATTGCTTGGGAAAGTATTTGCTGGAGAAAAAAATAAAATAAAAAGTTAATAGATCTCCTCTGGAAAGAACATATCTGCGTTCTCTTCCTGCCTATGCCACAAGCTTGTTTGTCTACTTAGTTGTTATTCAAATTCTCTTTGCCTGACTTCTCTTATTGTTCAGACACTGACCATGATGCTGCCTGTCTCTAGGGTGCTGCAAATCTGCATCAAGAATATTAAAGATCTTTGAGATTCCTGTATGGAAGACATCATGGAAATGCAAAAAAATAAGATTTTGCACTGAGTAGCAAAAATGTCTTACACTCCTTTGAATATGAGACAGAGAGAAAATATACAGAGCCAGATCTAAATCCAGAAAATAGAAATTGAGAAAGTCTACACTCTAAAGGATGTAACATTGTAAGGAGTATTGCTGGATTTAATAAAAATTAATTAATTCAATAATGAAATTTTGTTGCTGTCCAAAAACATTATTCCATCCAATTTTTAACTCCTTGCTGTAGAAATTTAAAATACATATTTTATGATATCTTAGTATTTGGTGGCAAAAAAACTGCAATCTCATTTTAAATTGTTTCAAATGAATATTTAGATTTAATTAGAAATACGCATGACAAATCATTAGTATAATTTGTTGACAGAGGCCCCATCCAGCAGCTCTACCATCAAAGCATACAAAAACCTACAGTACAAGAGGAACCATGATGATGTGCAGAGCTCTCTGAACAGTCTGTAAGAAGTCATTCAGACTACAAAACAGATGCTTTTTTTTTTTCTCCAAATTAAACACAAACGGATCACATTTTTACCCAAATGTTAACCCACCCAGTTCTGCTGGGGTGGATGGTGCCCTTCGTTAACGACATTTCGCATGGAAGGTCATGAGTAACAGCCTGAATTCCATCTCTAAAGGCACTAGACTCTCTCCATAAATGATAATCTGGAAAGGCAGCAGGAATGGAGGAGGGCTCGCACATTAGCAGCATGGTTGAGCTGATGCAGGTGGTCATAACTTATTGCAGATGGAGGTATAAATTGCAAACATCTCTCACAGGACCATAGCATTAAGTATGTATGTACAATACCATATGTAAGAGTTTGAAGCCACAATGACTTCCTCAGAAGAAGCATCGTTTAGGGAACTGAATAGTGAAATTCTTTCTTTCTTCTGGAGGAAAAGGTCCTAAAGGAAGAGAGTGATGAAATGTTTGTTTATCATTTTTTAAATGAGCTGCTAGAAAAATAAGAGAAATGTTGAAAAAATTTCATCCTGGAAAGAGAAGAGACATTGTGGTCTTCCATTTTTATCACTTAACAAACGAATGGCATGAAAACAGTGAGGGATCTTCACCATACACCAAGACAAGGTATGTGTTGCAGGAAAAGGAAATGGCCCTCTTGCCCACAGTTTAGAAGAGAGAGAGTGGGTGGGTTCTTCAAGAGTCTAAGTTAAAAGGACATCTACTTAAATTGCAGCCCCATATATTTAAATTGCAACTGTGTGCTTCTAGTTTGAAATGTAACAGACTTCATAAGTTTCATACCTTAAACTCAGGAAAAGAAACCACCCATGGCTTCAATCCATGATTTCAGGAGAGAAATTGGGGTAGATTGTGAACATGTGTATATCCTAGTGTGGCTGTGGGAATCTCTACAGATGCCATTAACCCTCCAAATGCTAGTGAAGATGATGCTCTGCTAGGATGGAAGCAGAGAAACTTTACCCAGTTGTTTCTGATATAGGAATGTAGCAGTCCTACAAGAAAGACTACCAAATTGTCTATTCAAATTCTCCTTGTACTCTCTGATTGTAACCTGCTTCCCAAATCATGCCGAGTTCTCCAGACACTGTCTGGGATCCTCAAAGATTAAGTCTGTTTTTCTAGGCTAGGGAGCCTCTGTAGCATCACAGGGGTAAGGCTCAGATTTGATGCAATAGCAAAGTCGTTCTACAGCTAACAAATATTTAATCCACCAAACATCATAAACACTAGTGCAAATATTTTAATAAGCTACTGTGTAGTCATTAAATATTGAAATCTGTTCTTAATTAAGTGTTTTGTTTGACATAAAAATCCTCATTCTCAATGCAAGATTTAGCCTGTTCCAACACAAGGGCAGCAGCATGACATGATGTGTCAGACCATCTGTGTTTACAATCACTGGCTTTCCTAATGTATATATGAAAATGAGGTCAAGCCTGAAGCAGGTTGCTTTAGTTAGAAGGTAATTCAGACTGTTACTAGACATCAAAATCCATGACTTTTCATAGATCTGACCAATTACAGAAATGAACAGCTCCATTGAAATAGCACTTCTGAAAGTTTTTCACATTTCTTTGTAATTCTGCAGCACCGCATCTTTTTCATAAATGTATCCATTTTTTGCTGCTGTAAGTACCTGTGAAAATATGTATGCTGAAAATGAGAGAAAGACACAACACACTTTTTTTTTTTTTTCAGATTTTATAAAATCTAAGCCAAGTCCCCCATTGACTTTTTTCTTTCTCTTTGGTTTATAGACTTCGTACCTTCAAACAGAATTTAGATGATGTACAACTTCACTTTAAAATCAATTCTTCCAGGCTCATCCAATTTTTAAATATCCTTATACTATTATTTTTTTCTAAACACAAGGATAATTACTGGGAGATTAATGGAAGATGATACTAGCTATGCAGTCATTACAAGAACGAACTGTACCATCAAAAGTCTTGCTTATATTGCATTAGTAAGGATATTGCTATTGAAAGAGGCCAAACCTGTGGATGAGGGAGAGGCTTCACACGGGAAGAGAGGGAAGACAAAGACATCACAGCACCATGGAGAAGTTCGTGCTGATACCTACAACAAAACAAAGCTACTCCTTATGAGAGCTGTAGCCACAACTACCAGCAGGCTGTGGAAATTCACATAGCAGGCACGAGCTCTCTGTTTCCCTTAGAGTTAACATAACCTTGCAAAAATTGTACAACCTTAGAGATTACTTCCTGCAAATATACATATGTTGCTTACCTCTACAACTCTATACCTAAGGGCAATAAACTTTTCCCAAGAATAGCAAATGAAATTCAGAGGGTAGTTTTAAGTGCTTACAAGATACAAATCCCTCCACTGCCTAGAAATACATTTCACCTCAGGCAAAGAGATACCAAGCACTAGGCTTCTAAAATTCCATATAGTCATATGTTGAAGTGGGCTACTATTTCTTTACAAGGTTTGGGGGTTCTCTAAAATCATCAGTACCTGTAGCCATGTGATAGTCTGGCATTCTTTTTAAAAAAACAAAACAAAACAAAACAGTCATGCCTCTAACTTTGAAAGTTTCTATACTAGCTCATATAGCCAGATGGCAAATAAAATTTAAAGAAAGTAACTGAAACGTGTTTAGAATCTCTAATTATATTGGACTTGAATTTTTATCACTAGGGTGGCAAAGCACTACCTTCTATAAATGTATAGAAGTTTGGGATACCCAGGATGGTGAAGAATTGTCTACAGTGACTCCTAGAATTATAATGAGCAAAAGCTGCATTAAATCATGGTATGAACATTTAGAAAAATAATGCTAAAGTGTGGGAGATTGCAGACATCATTCTCGGTCACCATTTTTCTTTTCTTCTTCCCATGCCTTTGTTCTTGAGAGAGGCAATAAAAGTAATATGAGCTATGAAAGAAAAATCATATAAAAGGGAGGCATCGGGGGTCTATTAAACACAACCAGTTACAGGGACTGAAGGACAATACATGAGCAAAGAAAAAAAAGTGCAATTTTAGCTTTTTAGTGATGACTTTAGAAAAAAAAAAAAAATAATCAGGCTAGTTTCTTTAGAACAACTGTAGTTTCCTAGATTCTTTTTTGACCGTTTATGGACCTTGCTATATATTCTATCTCAACAGGCTTTAACGCTGCACAAGACTCCTACCAAGCAGTTTCTAGCCCATCAACTATTTGTTCTAAATTAGTCGTTATAGAACTTTTTGCATTGTTTTGCATTTAACTTCTGATAGTGAAAGACAAATAAGTACTCAACTACAGATCCTCAAAGTATTGTTTTAGAGGGATCAGGCAGGAATGAATTTGTCTTAACTGACAGCACAAATGATAAACATTTATGGTAACCAGCACCTTAGCTCCCCCAAACTGCTTCTCCACTGTACTCATGCTCTGATCTAGAGGAAGTACTAAGAGATGAGACAAACAAAGCAACATATAGGCTTTTTGGTTAAAGAGCTAGAAAATAAGCAAAGTTCACCTCCCCTTTCATAGGACAAATGCCATTCCTGTCACTATTAAGCAGAGGTAAGCTTAATAAGAGTAAGTTTATACTGAAAATATCCCACTGGAAAAAAAAACAAGTATCTTCCAGTAAAACATAGAAAAAAATATGTAGATTATTTAGAAGGATTTTTATCCCACAAACTTGGCAACACTCACTAGACAAGACACCTTACAATATTTAGAGCAACCAAAGCAATCATTTATATGCAATACTCCCAGCTTTGTAGACTCATATAATCTGTAAAGATAAAGGCAGATATTCCTAATACCAGTATGTATTCAAGGACCTAATTAAATTGGTCCAAAAAAGCCCTGTCATCTTTAGCTATTATTTCACATCACCATTATTCCCTTCCTATCAAGGCTAAGTGATGTCATACATACTATTGAATTCGGTTTCAGAAATCCCAGCACCTATATTGTAAGAAGAGGCGCGAAACTGCCATCTTTGTCCACATCTATGACATCTACATGCGAGTGTGAGAAATCAAGCATAGTTCGAAGATAATTTCAAAACTGACATACCTGAGAGGAATTAATAGAGGAGGAAAACAGGTATGGAGAATCTGATGTGGAACTGATCACACAGATCTGAAACAAGAAAAAAAAAAATGGTTGGTGAGATTTATCTTTCTCATTTATAAATCTTTTATCTATTAAAAAAAATAAATGCAGGCACACAGGTTGGTAATAAACTGACTCCTGTAAGCACTCATCTGTAGGACAGGATGTAAACATGCCTTCTTAAGGCGGCCCAGATTCTCCTTAAAGAAAAAAATGTGGGGTACGAAGCCACCACTAAAATATTAATTTTCTTAAACAGTAGAAGCACTAAAATTTTACTCTTTTTTTTTTTTTTTTTTTTTTTTTTACATTATCACATGGTACTTTTAATTACAATGGAACTCAGACTACTTATGGGTTTCTGTTGAATATGACCAGTCCGGGAATTCCCAAGAATTGTCTTAATAAAAACGTTCAGCTCAATGTTCAACTTATGTTCAGCAGAGTGTAAGCCTCATCTACACAGAGCTTTTATTTCTTTCTGAACCATCATAACCACAACAGAAGGATCGGTGGGAGCACATCATTCATACACTAATAAATGGAAATCAAAGTGGGAACTGCTGAAATAAAATCATAAGTTAAAAGCCACTTGTTGTTATTCCCTGCACTCTATAGCGTGACGCAATTATATAATAGACATAGTTAATTTCAGACATCCCAGATACAAGGTGGCTATCAAATCATGTTCACACCAAGTACTAAATTATACCATGAGACGCCTCAGTACTTTCAATAGCACCATTAGTTGAATAAATGCTGCATAATACAAGCATTAGCATTCAAATCTGCCCATAATTTCTAAAATGAAGTGAGATCACTTCGGGTACTTACTTGAAGCAAAAGGTATTAGGGTTAGCTATTAGTATTACTAACACAATCACTGAATGTATACATACAATTTCATACAAAAAAAGTATATGTATAGCATGGGTCTTTCATTTATTTGTTCTCAACTGTCTTTAAAATTCTCATCCAAAAGCCAACTTCCAAATACTCAGGGAAAGACATTTGGAGCTACCTTTGTGATAAGTTTGAAAAGTGGAGATCCACATCTAAAGTCTGAATTTTTATTTAGTGACTCTAATGAGGGTGTTGTCAAAAATTTAAATGGCAGAAGTTGTTACTTATTATAATGCATTGTCACACAAGCATTCTTAAGGAAGGACTGTGTTCTTAGGAACTGAAACTTTAGCTTCAGCAGCATGCTGCTCATGGTTGAGCTCTGAGATTGCTTCGTTATTCCTCCCCTGAGAGTTCGATGGATTTGGTTCAAGCACCATTGAATGTGATGCTGTATTAATTGCCCTGGAGGGTAGCAAGGCCTTTGAACTGTGGCTGTGAGTGATATTTTGCTATAAGACATGTGTCAGCACTTGGCTGGTTAACTCTAGGGCTGGGTTGTACAGCATGCTGGGACCAAGTATCTGGAAAACTACTTTGCATCCTAATCTTACATCTGTTTTCTATCACGCTGTGAGATTGACTGGCCATTCTATCAGAGAAGCATCATTCTGGAATAGACAGTCTAAGTGAAAATATTGTACTGTCAAAGAATATTAAGGATATGCCATCATCTCTCATAGTTCATAAAAACAGCTGGCAGATGGAGACACCAAAGTAATATAGTGTCTGTTGCACTATCCTTTCCCCTGTAGAGGAACAGTCTGTGCCCAACTCGGCATAATAGAAACTAAAGTTAAAACAGTTCCACAGTCCCACTTGTCTCTGTGTTTGTGGGTATAAATTTTCTCTCAATATAACTGCAGGCAGAGTCCCTATCACACAATCATCTATCACGTAATCCATTATCATCAGTATTAGAATAGCACCAAGAGGTCGCAGCAGAGCTTTAGGAGTTATAGCACTCACCTGAACATTACAGACTCCAGTTCAGTTCTGTCCTCCCAGAAGAGCTCTGATCCTTATCTCCTTTTCCTTTGAAGAGGAGTAAGCCAGAATACCATACTGCATCCTGTCTCCACACTCCTTTCTAAAGTCATGCCACTTTGCATTATAAAGCACTGCAAGCATTGCTTCTGCAGCTGAGACCATAAGGGCATTCCCCTAGTATCAAAAAAACTGGGTTCAGATTCTTAGTCTGAAGCAGTTTCTGGTTTATGTGTACTGGGTGAAATACGTAAAAGTTACATCTAACTCATGCTCTGGCAATATCTTTACATGGGGATCATCGTCACCATCTTTTTTGTGGTCCCCAGTCCTGGACTATTTGTTACACATTGCGAACACAGTAAGCTCCTTCGGGAACACAGGTACAGAAATGCTTAGAATGAACCTCCTGATCTGCCTTACATACAGAACGTTTCCAAGGTGGTAAGCTCTAGCAAGAGCAAGGCACTCATGGCACTCTAGCAAGAGCAAGACACTCCTGCACAAAAGCAGGAATTATAGGAGCCTGCGGGACTTCAGTGAAGCAAAATTATTTTCATGGTTAGACATGTGTTTGGAGGATAGGGGGAATTAAACTAACTTTGGATTTAGTAAGACATTAAGATGTCAGGGTCCACTGTCAGTGCCTAGATAATTTTTCCCTTTTTCTCTCCTTTTTTCCTTCCTTTTTGCTTTCTTTTTTTCAGCTTTTCCTTTTCTTTCCTTTCCCTTCACATCCTTTTCTGATTTCATAGAATCATAGACTGGTTAGAGTTGGAAGGGATCTTAAAGATCATCTAGTTCCAACCCCTCTGCCATGGGCAGGGACACCTCCCACTAAACTGGTTACTCAAAGCCCCATCCAGCCTGGCCTTGAACATCTCCAGGGATGGGACATCCACAACTTCTCTGGGCAACCTGTTCCAGTGTCTCACTGCCCTCAGAGTAAAGACTTTCTTCCTAATATCTAATCTAAATCAACCCTCTTTCAGTTTGAAACTGTTATCCCTTGTTCTATCACTACACTCCCTGATAAAATTCCCTCCCCATCTTTCCTGTAGCCCCCCTTTAAATACTGAAAGGCAGAATCGCCTCCCTCGAGCTGCTGGGCATGCTTCCTTTGATGCAGCTCAGGATGTGGCTGGCTTTCCGGGCTGCGATTGCACATTGCCAGCTCATGTTGAGCTTTTTATCAACCAACACTCTCAAGTCTTTGTCCTTAGGGCTGCTTTCAACCCATTCTCTGCCCAGCCTGTATTTGTGCTTGAGATTGCCTCAATCCAAGTGCAGGACCATGCACTTGGCCTTGCTGAACTTCATGAGGTTCACACAGGCCCACCTCTCCAGCCTGTCAAGGTCCCTCTGGATGGCATCCAGCCTCCAGCATGTCGACCACACTACACAGCTTTGTGTAATCAGCAAATTTGCCGAGGGTGCGCTCAATCCCACTGTCCATTTCACCAGACATTTAGTCTATTAGGGATTCTCTGACAAAGCAAGGAACTAAACTTGTCACTGTTATCAAACAAAACCTATCTCTCTTTTTGGAAAGACATAAGCTACACCTTCTCCTTTTATCCCTGTTAATAATAATGTTTGGCAGCAATAATTAGTCTGTTTAGTTTAGAAAGTGTACATGGAATTCAAGTGGATGCATGAAAAAAGCAATCATAAATGCACAAGGTATGTTAACAACAGTGCCATGTACTCATCTACATATTGACATGTAAAGCAGAAGTGTACTATATAAATTCTTGCACAAAATAAACCTTTCCTAGTCATTTATTCAATTTAAGGTACATTACAATGATCCTATGATTTTAAAATATTCATTAAATTTTAAAAAAGACTAAGAACCCATACTAAACATTAAACTACGATGTCTTTTTTTTTTTTAACCTCTTTAACCCATCACAGCAGAAATATTTAGGATAAATATATTGATGTTTGAAGTTGAATATTTAACAAGAAAGTCACCTTAAGATTAAAAAGGGAATAATTTTGTAAATGGAAGACACAATATTTCAGATTTCACAGTCTGACAGAGCCACATCCTGTGACATAAAAGAAATACAAAGTATAGCCATAGTTTTTTGATCTTGGACAAAGATTTGTCCTTCATATCACTGGTAATATGAATTAAATAAAGGAAAAATATTACTAATGCACCTGCAGCTCCAACCATTGGAGAGATATACCTAACTTCCTCTTCGGATTTTATTCAGTATGACAACAATTTTGCTTCTATGCAACTGTACGAGAATTTGGAGAGAATCTTCTCTGCAAAGAGAAAATACCCCATAGACGCTTATACTTGATGATTAAAAAGATAAATAATAATCTCTCGCTAAGCAAAATGTCTTAAAACCCACACTCATCTACTTTGCTAGGGCCCGGTGTAATTATTGAAGCTGATGGAAAAAACTCCTATTAAATTCAATACATACGACAAAAGAGATAATAATCTTAACAGGAGCAAAAGGTTCATACCACAGGATACTCGGTGCCATTACATTTCCTCTCTTGACTCAGATCCCTTACTGGTGCAGAATTATCATATATTGCAATTCAGCTGTTGACCGCCAGGGTTCATCTCTAAGTGTCGTGTGCCAAGATGTTACCTTGTATTTCGTTTCAAAGAAAAAAGAGCTAGCTAGAAGTCTCCAAATCTGAACTGTCAAACAAGAAAGTTTTTGCACTACGTAGCAGCGTAATCTGTAGGAATTTATCAAGATAGCCCATCAGGTTGACACTTGACATGTAAATTGTATAGTAATTCTGACAGCTCAAATATTAATGCATCCACCTAGTTCTGTCTTACACAGTTACTACTGCAATAGACTTTTTGAAAGCATCCTTGATATCCATTTCAAACCTGGCTGATTTTTCGAGTTGACATCATAACAACCCAGTTTATTTAGAACTAGCTATTTGAAGACAGCTCAGTCTGTGATTATTAAATTAATTACTGAGGCAAGTGACAAGTAATATTTTGTATTCATATTCCCTGTTAGTTTTTAATCAGCTAAAAAAAATCCTCAACACACACAATATATATTTGATCATTTCAATTGAAAGCATTGCCATGCACGTAGGCCAAGGGATTACACTAAACCCCCTCTCTTGCAGTTGCTTGCTCTGCAGGATATGTTTTCTCCTCATAATAACCTGACATCCAAAGAAGCAATGAGTTAAGACTTCCAGGGCCAAGCCAAATACTCACAGCCATCCAAAAGAGACAGCTCTGATTTACTGCAAATAGTGGAATGGGCACTTTCAAAGCAGTGACGCTATTTACAGCTTCATGTGTTGTAAGCCGTGGACTGCAACAACAGAGACCTCAACATCATCCCGGGTGCTAAGAGCAACTTCACTTCCTGCTGAGATCTGCAAGAGCTCCTTGCAGGACCACCTCTGCATTTTGCAACACTGTGCTGCAGTGTAGACAGAAGCTGTTTTGTAGGATGGGATTTCTGGGCTGCACGAGGTCTAGAAAAAGTCAGTGTCTCTGAATTCTGTTTATACTAGCAAAAGTCCTTTGTAATAGGCAAGTTTAATGTTCCCTAAGAAGAATAGAAAACACCACTACTTGTAACATGCCTTGTAAATAGTAAATTATAGGCTGAGGGAAGACACAAAATTTAAAATATCGCTATACTACTGAACAGGAGTGACTCCAGCCTTCTTTAAGAACAGTATTTGTATTTATTATCAGACTGGAGAAAAAAAAAAAATTACTACCTTCTTTCCCCACAATAGATCTTAAGTGCTGTTTTTAGAAACATTTTAACACCTACCTTGGATTCATTCTTTCATTTTTGAATAACAGTTTATAAGAATCATTATACAGTGGTCATTTGAGAG
Source organism: Vanellus vanellus (assembly GCF_965231255.1). Classification (NCBI taxonomy): domain Eukaryota; kingdom Metazoa; phylum Chordata; class Aves; order Charadriiformes; family Charadriidae; genus Vanellus; species Vanellus vanellus. The sequence goes on along the minus strand of NC_138913.1, from coordinate 21,696,861 downwards.
ATGCAACAATAAATAAAAATAACCCCCAAATCATTTCCCTCACTAATTGCATGTGACCTTTATTTTCAAGTTTCCTTTTTATAAATTTCAAGTCTCTGACTCATTTTATATCCAGGCCAAAAAAAAAAAAAAAAGATTGCCTTTTGTTTTAGAAATAATCTCCTTTCTCCGTCCTCCATGTTATTTATCAAATAACTCCATCTGTTCCTTAAGAGAACTCATCCAAAACAAAAAATTTAAAGTAGAAACAAGAAAAAATGATTTCTTGCCAATCCCATTTTATCTTAAAATTAATTGGAAGATACAGAAAGAGAGAACATACATTAGAGTACAATATTTTAGGGAATCTTTGAGGATGTGTTCTAATGCCAGGACACTAAAAAACAGCAGAAATCGACTTCAGGAATACTGGACTCTAAAGAGGCAACTGCAAACATGCAACCATGGACCAAAGTCTGGCAGATCAGTATGATCTAGCTCAGGACAAGGTAATGTCGTGGTAAACAGTAATAGTGAGACACTAAATTTACTAAATTATACGGGGCCGAAAAACGGTATTGTAATTATGGCCATAAGATCATTTGTTTCGTATATAAGAACCTCATTGGTTTTAATTAAAAGAGATGTAGTGGAACTATCAGATACTATTTTTCTCAGGGAGAGGGATATAATTTTCATTTTTCTTCCATTTTAAAACCTAGTCTGGAACTAAATATCTGTCATTCTAACAAATACAGTAAATGTATTCACAAAACTAACGTAATTTTGATCTGTAGTAGGTATAACAAGCTCCCAGTTACACTGTTACAAATATGTTAGCTCCTGACTTTTAGATCAAAAGGTTCTCATCTGCCTAAGCTAAGCTAAGACTTCAATGTAGCTAGACTCCAAATACTATTTTGTGTCTACTGTTTGCCTTCTCTCAAACCTTAACCCTGTTTCTATCCAGTGTGCTTACTGGCCTAATTTTTGCAGAAGTTTTCTTTTGCTACTTGAGGAAATATGGGTATTTACCTGGCAGAACCAAAATGGCTGGGAGTTTTCATTCCAGTTGATTCAGACAGTTTAATCTCTGTTAAAGGAAGAGAGGTTGGTGGCAAAGTTTGTCTCTTCCCCTAGTACCACTACGGAAAACGGAGAAAAGAAGCCTTTCCACCTCTTCACAGTTATGGTTAATTGACTTCCCCCTTCCCACCATGGTGCTGGGGAAAGGCACTGCTTTCCTGTGTCTCCAGACCATATGGCTGAAAGGAGGGAAATAACTGCTAACTGCAAAGAAGCGGCACGCTGTGCCTGGAAGACAGGGAAAGGAGGAGGTAACAGCAGAAAACCCAAATATCAGCGAAGAAAACAAAATATGGCCATACTTGTATTGCTAAAAACGGCAACCAGGATAAAGGCCCCAGGGACCTTTCTTTAGGAGAATACAATTCCTAAGGTAGGTATAAATATAGAGCAATTAGCATATAATAAAAACTATTGGCAAGAATGATATAATACAACTTAAATTATTTGGCTGGATTAGCAGATAGCAGTAGAATTGTTCATAATAATAAATTTTGTCCCGTTTTTCTGCTAACATGGCAAACTCTGATGACTATGGCCTAAGCCTTGAAAAATTACTCCTTTGTTTTCAACATCAGTCTTTAGAAAAGCTGATCTCTGTGTTACTACCTCATACCAGATGGTCAAGCGATGACCAGGAAAACATTTTAGCTCTACTGCAAAGGACAGATTATTTTCCTTTTTTTTTTTTTTTTAAGAGGAAAAAAAATCCTAAATTTCAGGTTTTATGCTATTTTGTGTTTGTACTTACAGCTTATTGATAAGTGACACCAGATTTTGGGCTAAAGGTTCCCAACAGCCTTCAGAAAGTGTCCCGATGAGACTGTTTGAAGCCCATCCTGCACTACACCTTGCCATCACTGAGTGTCACAGATAATTGATCCCATACTCATTTCTCTGCATTTTGAAAATAAGCACATTAGGTAATTGGAACACTGAAGCAAATATAATTGTTCAGACATTTCTCATGCTTTATACTGATTTTGCAGTGCCTGTGATTCACTAGCAATAAACAATCATTTTTCTATCCAGTCAAGCACCATATCTTTTCCTGCTTGAGATGGTACACAAGAGTATTTAGGAACATTTCACAGGCAGTTACTACCGTTTCCACCTCAGCCCCTATGACAAGTACTTATTCTTTCCACAATACTTTCTGCTTTTGTTTTTTAATGTTCCATTTAAAACAAGCTACTTAGTGATCTTGGGAAGAACCTGCAACTTTCAGATCTTTCCAAGCCAGCTCAGCAAAATGCTCAAGCATGTAACTTAGAAGTCAGTCATGAGGGCTTCCATATTTCTTTCTCTTCAGGTATCAGAGCACAACAGAAGGCAATGATGGATCTCATATGTCACAAGGGCAATCCACGTACTGGCCCTACAGGACTCCAGAAATGACCAAAGGAAACACTCACCCAGTTTACAAAGGGATGATCTCTTAAAGATGCAGAGATGCTGCTGGTGATTTTGAAATTCAGGGAGGGGGGTGGTAACTGCAGGAATGCGAGAATGTATAAAGTCTAGCTCCTTTGTTGCTTGCTGTTATTCTCATTTTCCAAGGCTCAGTATACCAATGCGTTCACCTTAATACAGCACACCTAAAAGATAAACACGATAAAATTAACAATATCTTTTTAAAGTTTAAAATAATACAACTTCATCTTTCTGTTCTTGTTGGTTTTAGCCTGAAGGAAATATGAGAAAAAGACCATTTTTCCCAAATAGAAGCAGAACCATCACAGGAGACCTCATTTCACAGGGCTTCTAGTCTGTGTCTGAGCACTGTTCAAAATCTTGAGATTTAAGCTGATAAAGTTATTGTCATTGAAGCAAGAATAGATTGATCTTACCAAAAGATACCTGTACATTTTATTTATAATTTATAAAATCATGTAGATACTCTTTGTATTCAAGGTATATTGACAAATAAGCTCATTATAAATACCTGTGGATGCAGCATTTATAAACTGGCCCCTAGTTAAAGGACAGGGGTTCATGTTTTCTGACAAATTCTACCTTTCAATAGAAATCTCTATGAAATAAGAAATTATACTGAATTCACCAGGAGTGATGCACATTAAAGTAGGTCTACAATGTATACTATGGGCAAATGCAATCTTGCCTCACCAATGCTGCAAGCCAATCAAAAGCCAGAAATAAATTAACCACTGATGAGGTAAAATTAGCAGAGCCCGATTGCTTTCCCTAATATATTAACTTATGTCTAATCTATTCCACTATACAAGTACTCGGTCTGGAACTGACTCAAGTCCAACAGGATATCAGCAGAGACAGAAAAATTGATATGTTGTATATTTCACATAGATACCCTCACCAAGGATAATTGTCTAGCAAGCTGCAGGGAGTAAACTTAGGAAACTTGATTGTAATGTAATAAAACAATAGTGAAATTAATACCTGGGAAGGGGTTCACTCATTTATCAATCACCATGTATTGATATCAGACATGAAAGCTTGACTAGCGATAATGAGATGCTCAAAGAAAAGCATTCCTTCAAAAGAATTAAACTGCAGTTCACCAAGGTAATGAATTAATAAAAGTTTTGCAGTCAACCTAACAGCTCAGATACAACATTCTTTACAGCAATGATCTGAAACAAAAACAACAACAACAACAAAAAAAAAAAACCCAAAAAAAACCAAACTTCTCTTCTGCTCTGTATTCCTGAGCTAACAGAGAGAGTCAAATGTATGGATCTAGGAAAGATGTTGAAGCAAGTACAAAGTTCCTTTTATGAGGATCTAAGAGTAGGATTGGTACTTGAAATGGGAATAGAAAATATTTTTAAAATACCATCTTCCTGAGTTTGGAACACTGCATGTGAAAGTTGTGTTGTCCTTCACTTTGACTTTCTCTCTTACCAAAAGTACATTATTTATGATCAAATGTCAGATTGACATGACTGAGTTGTGCTGATCTGCTAATATTACCGGCTTTTCTGATCTGATAAGATGTTCATTTCAAAAATACTTTATTTTATCAAAGAAAGATGAAGGTCTCGGTGTCCTTCTACCATGTTATTTAACACTAAACACGCCCGTGAGTTCTTCAACATTGTTTCACTCTAATGACTGCATTGCTCACAAGATATGAAGCAGATGCCACATTTTCAAAATAGAGATATTACTTATTTGGTGATTTTTTTATTAATTTTGTCCTGGTTTCAAAATGAGAGTGAAAATATACAACCTTCACACTCGTTCGCTTTGTTCTTCCTTCAAATATTTTCACATCATTAGTTAGCTTGCAAATGCCAGCTGACACTGATAAAGGAATTTGAAATTTCAAATTATCAGCCTACCTGCTAATAGACTAGAATGAAATTTCAACTAGGTTCAAGTCAGCAGTAAGAGGGGAACACTGCTTCCTACGCCAAGGGGAGAAATATATTGACCTGCACTCATCTTTCCATCCAGTTTTAGCGTACAGAACAGCACACTTGCCCCCAGTGGGGGATGAGATAAAGCAGTATATCATGGAGAAGACACCCTACAAGTTTTAGAGAAAGAACAAAATATCCTTGAAAGATGTGAAATGAAACCACTGGGAAATCTAGGTGCCTACAGAGTGTATGGTTTTGTTGTTCATAACTCAGAAGTAAAAGCCAGAGACAACAATAAGATAAGTAATCTTAATAAAGACAGCTTTAGAAAGCTACCAGCTTCCTCAGCCACATTTCCAGCTGGTGCACATCAGGAGAGCTCCACTGAAGTCAAAGGCAACAAGTGTGCCAGCACAAGCCTAGTACTAAGCTCAACTAAGCTAAAGGTGGGTTGAACTTGAGATGTGTAACACTGAGCTGGGTTTGTTTCTAATGACTCCACCTATCTTTCCTCTCAGCTCGCTGTTCATCAAAATGTTTGTGTAAAACTAAATTTCAGATCTCGACCCAGGAAACTAAACCAGGTTTGATTAAAAACAAACAGGAACTCTAGAGTTATCGCAAAGGTTTGTTTACTTAACTTTGCTTCAGTCCACGCTTTGTTAGAAGTGATCACCCAGCCGCCTTAGTGAATTCAAAATGTGAGCTATTCATGACAAGCACAGGGTGAAACCCGATCATAACTTACTTGTATGCCACTGCATTTTGAATACAGTATTGAATTTATAAGAGCTACATATACAGGACAGAGAAGAGCTGTAAATCAACTGTTCTCTGCAAGTAATTTCCACATTTCTAAGGTATGAGCAGCATCACAGTTACTCTCTTAGCTGGAAGCAATCAACAGCTGAAGAGAAAAGCCATGAAACTTTTTAATCGATAGCATCAGGGTTAACGATTACTGTTGACTGTTTATTCTAAGTTTCTAAAGACATGATATAATTTTCTGTGTCTTATAAAAGGCTGAATGTGCAGGTGTTTAGCAAATAGGAATACATTTTTTAAATGCATTCAAAATATTTTAAAATTTTAAATATGTGTACGTAGTCCAACAACATTACACTTCCAGGATATAATGTGCATATAAAATATAACAAATATTTACAAATAACATCTCCTTCAATTAAAATAGTCATTTTCAGCAGCATCTGTATTTTCTGTAAGAGCATATTGATCCTGAATTATTTTCCTTCCAACCATACAAAGTATTTTCAGCTTCCCTTTCAAAATGGTTTTCCACTTACTATTTTTTACTATATCCAAGAAAATTTTTAGGTACATATTATGGGCAAATATTTTCTTGTGTCTGGATTTTCATTAAGAATGAAAACAAATTTCCAAATATCAGGATTTTCAAGAGATACAAATGCGATGTTTTGCTGGCTTCAATACTCAGAATTATTTATTCCTGTAACATATAGAACAGCAGCTTAAAAAAACCCCAACACATAGAGCTTTTCTTCATATCATAGACTAAGGCAGATTATTCATCACTGGAATTACTCCCCCCCCAAATGTCACTGTTACATTAAAAAAATTTAAAAGTGCTAAGGCAGTGCTGGCAGAAATGTGGTTCTATTCTTTTCACGTGTAAGGACTCATAACAAAGAGTGCTGCTTCACATAAAGCAATAAAATTGTAAACACCTATTTCTAATATTAATCTGCCATTGTATCAGAAATTAATTACTATGTAATTAGAATTCTATAAAATGCAAATGGGATTTCCTAATGCTACCAACAGCTGTTTCAAATGACATTTACCAGAAAACATTGGAAAAACAGAAATGCTCGTTCACAAACTATGCAGCTCTGAATTTGCCAGCTATCTAGCCAAATCTATTGAAACCTCTGTTTCTTGTATAAAATACCCTATAAAACAGATACAATTTTGAATATGCAGCATGACTAATACAGCTCTTCCCCCCACCTCCTGCTAGGTAAGCAAGGACATATAAGAGAAGCACGTCTGAGAGAATGTCAGCACTCATGACCCCCTCAGCGTCAAGAAATTATCAGAAACATCTACCACAGGGAACTACACAGCTAATGAAAACCAAAATGATCTGAACCTCAAGGATAATGATAGCTCAATGTCTAATTATCTGAGATGAATTTTTGATGACACCTCCTCCGGCCAATTAGTTTGCTAGTCACCAAAGAGTGCTTTTGGCAAGAAGGGTTAAGCAGAAGGCTGGAAAAATAACAAGAGAAAATAGGACTGAAAATGCTGGAGCCAGAAGGGTTCCAATTCTTCAGGCACTTCTCTCAATGGCAGAAGTAGACTCTGTGGGAACCAAGAGATTTAACACAGAGTTAAACCAGAGTGAGAGAGAAGAGAATCAGTAGACCTGGGAAGCCCCCCACAGCATCCAGGGTGAGGCATTACGCACCCCTGTGAAACTCAGTGCAAGCTGAGTGCTGCAACCTCTCCCCACGATCCACAACCTTGGTACCACACACAGCTGCTCAGCCTGATAGACAGGCTCTCTGAGCAAGGGCTGCGGTACAATGCCCAGAGACCCCATCACTCCCCATGCACACCTTTACTAGAAGTTGCACATGCCCCTGCCATGGCCTCCAGGGCATTGTTCATTATGTGATAGCGTGCATGTTCCTCTCCAACAGCCTGTGGCACTGGTCTCGGACTTTGGCCAGAAAAAGATGAAAGGAAATCACTTTGGTTGCTGGTCAGCAATAAAATAAATAGTAGCTATAAAGCAGTAAAAACTAGGCATATGAAAGGTCCTGTACTCCACGTATATAAATCAGCATAGCTCCATTAAATTCGTCTTTAACAATCCCAAATGCCAGCACCAACATCAGTCAGAACGCAAGTTACACTTATCTTCTGAAGCCCACTTGGGCATTCAGGACATCATGTGGCAATAGCATTAGTTTACTCTTGCTAAGCTTCTCCAGCTACTTCTCCAGCACAAGGAGAAAAGTGACATGGCAACTGCTGGAAATAACTGATGAAACTTTCCTTTACTGGGATTTAGAAATTTGATTGGTGTAAAACTGTTCTGATCTAAAGAACAGACCTCTGCAAATCATTATGTTTGTGTGGAAAGCTGAAAGAGTGGGGAAAGACAGGCAAACAGAATAAACAGACATAGTTTTTCTTTGTTTCTTCCTCCTCTTTGAATTTTACAAATTTTCAACCAGCAAAGCTCAAGTTTTTGATCTAGAGCCAGATACACAATCTTTTTAACCACATCCAGCATTTACTATAGTGAAAAAATATCCAGCAGAACCTTGTATCTTGTCATTTTCAATAATCCTACTATATCCCACCAGGATTATTTTTCCCTAGGCCATAAATTTGTTCTCACCCAGTAACCTACTACCTGCTGATCCCCATTCTTTCCAAAGCTTGTTACAGGTAGATTTAGTTACAATTCTTTTTTTTTTTTCTGTTCTATGAGGCAGAAGTGCTATGTCCTACCTGCATAATGCATTGCTCATTTTGTCTGAGAAGCTACTGAAACAGCTGATATCTCACTCAGATATTTATTTTAGACTTTTCTCTAGCAGATAAAAGCAGTGCAGCAAAGGAGGCGCATATAGGAGATAAAGCAAAAATCTCACTAAAACAACCCTAGAGAAGGTCTGAGGTATAACCTGTTCCTCAGTGCTGGAGAATATAAACAAATCAGTTGTGTTAGATTTAGACTTGCTCAACTTCAAATGAATTTCTGCAATACCATCAGGCATCAATATTGACATTTCATGGTATTTAAGATGCTATTTACACTTTGTACACTAGACATACACGAGACAGTTTACTTTGACTACAAGCAGCTGGTTACTCCTTTGGGAAGCCAAGGTGGGATGGTGTGGCCACTATCACCTTATGACCCTTACAAATTACTGAACAAATACTGCAATGTCAAAATAACTCCAGAGATTGCCTCTTCTATTTGGAATTGACTGCAGTCACCACCTGTACACAGAAGAAGTCAGTGCTGATTTGCAACTGAAGATATTCTTGTGATAGTTTCACCATCAAGCTCCTACAGCTTAGTTTTCCACATTTTAGAAATTATTTTCCCTCTACCAGACACAGGCGTGTGCTAACTTCCCTTAGGCAAAAACATGATATCATTGATGTGTTTACAATCTAACCTTCTACCAACAAGAAAAAGCAAATTAACTATTTGAAAAAGTAGTTATTTGATACAACTTGATTCAGTTATGTTTATTTCCAAAGAATGCCTTGAGTAGGGTTGATCTAAACCAGTGACAAGCACTGCTTTCTGCTGTATACCTAAACTAAGACTAAATTAACAAACACTTTCAGTTTGTAATCAGGTTATAAAAATAAAGTGCGGTAAAGAGAAACTAACCTGTTTGTTTTGTAAGTAATGTATGTGCTGTATCCAGACCTTAATTAGGCCACATAGTAAGAGACTTTTATAGACAGATTTTTATAGATGCTTTTCCAGACATGCTCTGCCCCTGATATTCCTCCTCCAAGCGCCAATCCACACCTTGCTAAATAACTTTTATAGGTCTAATTAAACAGGCTGGTGATTCAGTAGTAATCCTATTAAAACAACAGTGCTTGAGAACTGGCATTCTTACTATAGCATCCTCCTTTCTTTCCAGTAGGATTCCATAAAAAGAGCTACTGGTAAGATCTCAGGACATTTATATATTGCACAATCTGATGTCATCCTAGAAACGCCTCACCTAGTTCTGTGCAAGCTGGATTGTCTACACAGTTCGATGCAGCACCAAAAAAGACCCATTAACTCTACTGCCAGAAGCAGTATGGCAGCAGTAGTGTTGCACTGCACCCAAGCTAATTACATGCTTGTCTGCTATACTCCTCCTTCTTATAGAGCCAGGAAAGAGCAAGCATTATTCATCAGAGACACCCCCTGAGATCTTTTATGTCTAATAGTATTGAAAGACAAGATAAACCTCCATCATTGAAATGTTGCCTAGAATTTAATAGGGATCTATAAAATTACCCTCTAAAATAGAAGAATTCAATTGAGAATGATTTATTTCATTTTATTCTAGTATTATTAAATTTAAGGAACTATTCTATAGAAGGCACACAGGCCCATTAAAGTTGATAACAAAGCTCCTGTTATTGGAATTGAAGCCACAATTCCCTAAGATGACTCAGAAATCTCAGAGACTGGTTATGATACTCTATTCAACTCTGCAGGCATTTTCCATGAATAACAACATGTTGGAAAGCCCTCAGAAATTATTACAAAAAGCTGCTCGTGCTCCAGGATTACCACTTTTCTAAGAACTACCTTCAGTCACAGATATGCCTCTCATAAGAATTTGTCCGTTGAATGCTTTACCGATACTATTCAGGTAATACTGGGACTCATGAAACAATAGAGGCAATTGCAGTCAGTCAGTCCTGCTCTAGCCTTCCAGCATCAATATACCATGTTTTGTGAAAGCACATTATAAGTTTGATTATATTTAGCAAGCCATTGCTGCGCTTTCCACAATTAAAAGGATTTTTCAGAAAAATCCTCTTGTAAGAAATCCAAAGTTACGTGCCAAATTTTATTCCCAGTTATATGGGGATAGAGAACAATTTCTATACTATAAGACACTGAAAAAGACTACCTATCGTGCTTCCAGCGATATCTTTAAACATGTTGAAGTTATCCTCATACTCCAAACTCCTTACCACAGTAAGAAATATTTTCCTGCATCAACTTGATCAGTCATCTTTATGGCAGAAAGAGAAATATTTTGAACAAAATAAGATACTCACACCCAAAACTACTTCCATATTTTTAAAGGGAATTTTTCAATTCTAACATTTAAAAAAAAAAAAAAAAAAAAAAAACAACAAACTTCGTTTTACTGTGGCTGAAACAACAATGCATTTCTTCACTACCATTCTGGGTATGCCCGATAGATACTTCAGTCTAGAAATACTTTTGTACGAAGAAAACAAAGGTTTATGGCCTTAGTCACCCCAAAATACGTTGTTCTCTAATCTTGAACAGAGAAACTAAAAATGTCTAAAAAGATACAAGTTTCCTGCAAAATCCAATCCTAACCCAAACTTATTAGTTGGCAACTAACATTATAGGGTGGTCTGCAACAACCCCCAAAATCATGAAACACAAGCTCTACCTTACGTAGTTTTTGGAGAAAGCTCCAGTCAATAAAGAGTTAAGCACTGTGGCAGCAAACACACTTCCTATCTGGGCAATCCATGCCACTAAAATAACAATACCTCTTATTTCCACCCTGCTCATAGGGAACCAGCATGCCTTTTACTCATTATTATTTATTTCTTTGATCTTCTCTCCCCTTGAACCTTACTGCACTTCCTTTTACAAGTTTTCCAGTTCTTTGGCAAAGGTGTACATATCAACACCATCTGGCTGCATGCAAAGAAACATTACTACATGCTTCCCTGAAGACAAGCCTGCTGTGCTAGCCATGAGCCACTGAAATGATTTCCAGCTCAGCACTTCAGATGAGTTCTACTCAAGCACCATTGCTTGCATTTTCTAACAAAAGAGGAGAGATAAAAAACCTAAACCCTCCACTGGATCGAAAACGGCAGGGAATGCGCATCTTGTGTTTTATGAACATAAAAATTCCAGGCTCAATTATGTATTACTACTATGTGCTCTGCCTGCCAAGCCACTGCTCTGTTTCTGATAAGTATGCAGCAATATAATGAAAGGACAAAACTACAGTTTTTGTAAGTTGCTTTAAGTACTGCTTTTTGCATGTTAAAACTGTCATGGGAGAGGCCTTGCATCTCAGGAAGTGTGTTGGCAAACCTTGTCAATTGTTACTATGTTTTACCAAAATATTTAACCAACTGAGTAATAGTAACCCCTATTGATCATACTCACAAATGGTGAGCAATTCCTGCTTTCCAGCTGTAGATTTATGACAAACATTAGAAGCAGCATTCTTAAACCAAAGGCTGTCATTTGTTAGTTAGTTTCCACAAGAACATATTTGTATGTCTAAGTATTGTAGGCAGGACTCCCGTGACAAATTAAAGTTAACGGAAATTGTATGCATCTCTTAATTCTTGGAATTGAAATCATATTAGCACTGTGTGCAATACTCAATAAAAGCTCGCTATGAGCCTTTTAAGCACAGCACTTTCTTTAGCTAGCTACCTTTGGCTATGCAGTCAGTTCCAGTTTATATTCAGAAACTATCCATCATTAAGCTGCTTTGACTAATTAACCAAACTGAGTATTACATTGGTTGTATCGTGATCTGTTCACGTCAAGCTCAGCTCCATCTAGCGATACACTTCTCAAAGCCGCAAATACAGAGGCAGATATTGCAATCACTACTTTGCCCTCAGCACCCCAAAGGGTCCAAAGCTGAAGCCTAGACAACATATTGTCAGCAGAGGCCCTCTCTCTGCAGAGTGTTTCATCTGGACCATACACCAAAGCCAGGTTTGTTGTCATTCTAGCTATTGCACAGAGCACATCACTGTATTTGGGCCTTAGCTTGAAGACTACTGAAGACAATCTTTGGTTCAAAGCTCTGAATGAAATACACTTACATACGGATAAACTATTTGTTAAGAAGACGAACAAACAAAATATTATGGAGACAATTTGCAATTAATGGCTGGATGCACATCTTTTAAATTAAAACAATAAATTCAGAGGTTTACTCCTCCAAATTGTCCATGACACAGGAGCATGCTGCACTTGCACACTTATTTGGCATAATTCCAGTCAAGAAATTTTGCAGAGCATACTTCAACACAGAACTCAAAAATAATCTCTTGCTTCACTCATTCAAATATATCCATATACGCTCCTTGGCCTGTGGGTATGTAGCAGTAAGCCAAGAAGGACGGAATTTTTCAGACCACTGCAAAACCTAACTATAGTTGGGTTCCTGAAATCTCATAACTCATAGAAATGCAAATAAACTCCTACAACCTTAAAATTTTCAAATAATTTTTTTTTTAGGTTTGCCATTCTTATTCTTCTAGAACTATAAACATAATACCATAGATGCTTTATAATTATCCCGAAGAAAATGTAGATCTGTTCTTGCTCTTAAGATGCAGAGAATGTGCAACTCAAATATACCCTAAATTTAAAAAAAAAAAAGGGGGCATAAAAAGAGGCTCCACATTAATGACCTTGAAGACATATATTACCTTATTATGCTGGACTAAATCAAGCACAACAGACTCCTATAAAAAAAGAGAATAATATATCATATACTTTTTATTGCAAGACTAAGTCATCGACAGTGGATTTGGAAGCCAGGTATGCACAGGTCATATCAATAATATTTAATGTCTTGTTTTATGCTAGATTTCTGTGAAGTTTCAGGCTTCTTATTCACTAATTCTTTAAGCATAAAAACACCAGCAGGTGCCAAATGAAATTATCAGGCAGCAGGTTTAAAACAAACAAAAGGAAGCACTTTTTCACACAATGCATAATTTAATTGTTGAATTCCTTGCCACAGGATGTTTTGCGTGCCAAAGTCATAGGCCAGTTAAAGAAAAAAAGCATAATTTAGAGAACAGAGTTTCACCAAGACCTACTACATAAATAGTGCAAATATAATCTGCAGCTCTGGAATTCCCAAAACCACAGAATACTGGAATTTGGCAGAGTAAATAGGGGGAAGTGTCATTCAACTCTTGACTTACCCCTACTCTCCTCCCCTAAAAAATATATATATATATATATATAAATTCTGCTAGAAAGTACCATGAGAGGAAGGGCTTATTGGCCTAGCTGACCTTCAGCTAAACCTATCTGGCAAGGTTCTTTTTCCTATTCACTAACTCTAGTGAGAATGCAAAAATGTCTATCTGTAAATGCCATCTTCTTTATATGAGACTTTTGACAATGTATAGCAAAAGTTTCTAAGTTGGCTTTCCTAGCTGCTTTTTTGTGTCTACATTATAAAGGAAAATGCATCCCAGTTTGCAACGATGTAGTTTAATCTCTTCAGATCAGAAAAAGTTTGGATAATCATAGCTTATTAAAAATCTCTAACATTTCTATTTTAATCTATAAACAAGCTATGTATATGCTGACCTCAAGAAAAAAAAATGCTTGTCCCCTGCAGTTAATTATTACTTTGATATTGAGTTGCAAGATACATGCTGATATAATGTCAGGGATGGATCTGTACTGCTTCTAACTCTTGCATGTGAATGAGTATCATTGTGTGACGCAGGAAGACGATAACCATTACCACTGAGGATGTGATTCACTCCTCTTCAGACAAGTGATTCTTTAATGTAAAAAAAAAAATATTGATAAAGCATAGCATATGAATAACATGTAACAACACAATATACCAGTTTTCCGTATGTTGCCACATAGACTATTTTCTTCCTCCAAAACAGCTATCTACATGCCTACACATTGGTGCCATATTTACTATGGGAAATGATGGCTCTCAGCTCACTCTCAATTTTTGCAGCAGCAGATGTTGCCATAATTCTTTTTCATAGCATCACCTTTCTGGTTTTATCTGCAAAGGCAGCTGTCAAATTTATCTTCTGTTTAGATCATCAGAAAAAAAAAAAAAAAAAAAAAAAAAAACAAACACCCACACCACACACAACACACCAACAGATGCTTTTTGGGAAAAAGCCAACTTCTTGAACTAGCTGAAGCATGAATGTTGTCCAAGCTTGCTTGTTTTCTTTTTCTAGCAGAAAACTAAGGGTACACACACGTGCTTTGTTAAATCATAGAGTAACTCAGATTCTTTGGATTTTGTCATGTTTTCATTTTTGAAAGATTTTTCAAAACTAGTTAGGTTAAATTACTCTGTAGAGCCTCTCCTTTAGAATTAATATAAACTAAACCAAAGATATTTTGATTTACTTTCATGTATAACCTAAATTAAAGCCATTTAAATTTAAGCAATCCACATTGAATTCCAATGGATTCAGTTTAACTTTTGTAATACACATAAGAAGAGGTCACAGCTGCTTTTGAAAAAGTAATGGACACTTTAGGTAGATAGTCCTTAGTAGGTACATTGGGTACCTTAGTAGACTTCTCTCCACATTACTTGTGGAAAACCCATCTATGCTACAAAATGCATTTAATTTGCTACTGAAACAGAAAACCCGAATATTAGTTTAAAGCCTTCTTGTCAGAGACAGGTACTTCAAAATCATGTAACAGCATATCAAAACACATAATTTAATTTTTAACTAACAAAGTGTTGCTGGAAAATATGTGGAAAGAAGCTAATCGGAACCAGGAAGGGGTGAATGGAAGAAACTGTTCATAAGAGTGTTGAATAAGAGCCAGAGGATTTTTTGGAAAAACTCCTGCTAAGTCTACTACCTTTATCAGCATTATGCATAGCATGATTCATGACCATGAAGAACATGCAGTTGGGCAAAGGTTTGAACAAATTATTTGTTCTGAAATAGTTTCCAGTTCACATTACAGTAGGAAAACATATTTATTCTATGAGGTTGATTACAGTGCTTTCATTTATTCTCATGTTTAACCAGGTTTTCTAATAACATTGTGAAACACCCTAAAATATTGGCAGTTATGAGGCTGATATTGTTGCTAGGTGTGTCCCTATTTGCAGATGAGAATGAATTCTACTTTTAAGAGAAGATCAAATTCCTATGCACTGGTGATACACTTTAGAAAATCCATTAGTGACAAAAAAGAGATTTCATAAATAAATATGTAATGTTTCATATGTATAAAAGCTAACTTGAGAAAAACCTAGGTTATTGAAAGCATGCTGTCTGGAAAAAGTGAACTGCAATAGTTCAACCAACAGGCCAATGAAATTGTTTTAGATGGTCTATCCCCACTCTCCTACTTCAATTCAGACCTTTAGCATATGGAATTACAACCTGAAATGACTAAGTTAGCTGTAATTCAGTTCTGATTAACTTGCCCAAGCCATGACTACTTTTCCAGTGGAAAATTTTGTCTACAGTTAAAACACTGATACATGACTGACTCAAATACTTCCCTGATTTTTCTTGCATGAAGTGCTTAAGAGCCTATTGCAATAGGACAAGGGGTAATGGTTTTAAACTAAAAGAGGGTAGATTCAGACTAGGTATATGGAAGAAATTTTTTTACAATGAGAGTAGTGAAACACTGGAACAGGTTGTCCAGAGAGGTGGAAGCTGCCCCATGCCTGGAAACATTCAAGGTCAGGTTGGATAGGGTTCTGAGCAACCTCATCAGTCACCAAGGGGAACTGCTCCAGAGCCGGCCCAACCAGGAGCACTGCAAACAGAGCAGGCTAACGGGTCATGGCATGTCCACCAGGGCACAGCATGTCAATTTGTACAGGAGGGTACATAGCAAGGGCACCTCTTCAGTGGAGGGACATTCCACTGACCAAGTGAGCCACTTGAGGTACACATAACCCAGAAACCCGGCACTGTTCCATGACCGTCTGCACAGGTCAAGGGCATTCATCCTACCTGACCCATGAGGCAGAACAGTGGGAACTCATCTGAGAGCAAAGGCCGCAGCTCCACCTGGGAAGGACATGGACCTGTTAGAGCAAGTCTAAAAGGAGGGCCACAAAAGTGATCAGAGGGCTGGAGCACCTCTCCCTATGAAGACAGGCTGAGAGAGTTGGGGTTGTTTGGCCTGCAGAAGGGAAGGCTCCCGGGACACTGTCCAGTACTGTTGTACTCTATCCCCTCCCAATTTCTTCTGCACTCCCACCCTACTTGCTGGAAGGGCAGTATGAGGAGCAGAAAAGGCCTTGCTTGCTTAACCACAACCAAAAACACTAGTGTGCTATCAGCACCATTTCTTATCCCAAATCCAAAACATAGCACTATACTGGCTGCTAGTGAGAAAGCCAACTTTATCCCAGCTAAAACCATTGCAAGTACTTACACGGGGCCTACAGGAAAGGTGGGGAGGGACTCTTTATCAGGGAGTATAGTGATAGAACAATGGGTAACAATTTTAGACAGAAAGAAGGTAGATTTAGATTAGATATTAGGAAGAAATTCTTTACTGTGAGGGTGGTGAGACACGGGAACAGGTTGCCCAGAGAAGCTGCGGATGCCCCATCCGTGAAAGTGTTCAAGGCCAGGCTGGATGCAGCTTTGAGTAACCTGTTTAGTGGGAGGTGTCCCTGCCCATGGGAGGGGGGCTGGAACTAGATGATCTTTAAAGTGTCTTCCAACCCAAACCATTCTAGTTGAAGACGTCCCTGCTCATTGCAGCGGGGCTGGACTAGATGTCTTTTAAATGTCCCTTCCAATCCAAACTATTCTACGATTCTACAATAAATGCAACTTGTTGACTGATACAATGGGTATTCAGATGGTTTTCAGTCCAACCAAGAAAGCAATATGAATATAGCTTTAACTACAATATGTTTCTGCCCACAATGAATAAATGAATTCTTCATTGTTTTGCTTCTCCACACAGAGAATGAGGATATTAGTGGCAAATTTAAGAAATATTTATCCCCAAAAATGATGGTGTCTACATTCTCAGAGACAAATCATTATCCAGTCCACATGTTGCAAACCATATGGACATTTCTGAGGCCACCTGGACTTCCCGTGATTTAAAACAGTTGAAGTCTCTCAAGGAGGAGCTCTTAAATGGTATGATTTGAGCATTTCTAAAACTGTAATAAAAATAAAGGGGAGTTTAAGGAACAAACAGAACCCAAACTTGGGAGAAGTGCACTGTATCCAAACATCCAAAGAGTAATATTAGCAAGGTGATGAGATTCATACAAATCTAATGGAAGTTTCCAGACTAGATATAATATCATCAATACATGACCTCAAAAAGAAACTGTCCTACCTCTCAGCTGCTATAGTGCTATATCTATAGAACCTAAACCATAACCTCTGGTTGTCTCTCCTGGAGTTGTTTATGTCAGTGGTGAAACACTTGGAAGATCAGAGGTCAGTCATTTCACTACTGCTGGCATTCAGTAGACATATTATAACTCATCAGGATCGGTAAGAAAAATAAATGTTAAATACAGTGAATCCAGAAAGATGTTTGGTAAGAAAAAAAAAAAGTAGGAAAAAAAACTTTCCTATTCTTCTTGATTTGTTCAATTTTTTTGCCTTCCTCAATAGTATTACTACCTCATTTCTGCCAGCCTGCTGATCTAGATCAAGTTTATATCCTCAGCACTATAGTATTTAAGCAGTAATAACAGCAAGAGCGACAACCTGAATCCCTTTTCTTTAATTGCTTCTTAGAGTAACACTTGTATATCAAATGAGTTTGTTTCTGTATGTGTGTATGCGACCAAGCATCTAAGGATAGACAAAAATTATTTTAGTTGGTTTTCTTTCTTAGTAAGAGAAGAAGCTGAAGAGAAGAGTTTTTCCACCGACCTGAAATCTGCAGGGTCTGTAATTGCTTGACAGCTTTTGTAGGTGTCACCTCCTTAGTGAGATTTTTGCCTCACCAGAATGTCCTGATACTGGCAATGGCGGACATAACAGCTCATTTTTAGAGGTCCTATGGATGTCAATCTCTCAGGGGGAGACCTGAGAGAAAGAAAGATCTCTCACATACAATACAAAAAAAAAAAAAAAATCTTCCATATTAGGGTAAAATACTTAAACTACTTTCTATGTTTTGGCGGACAGCTACAGCACAGCTTGCTCACATCATTAAATGTGGAGTCTACAACATTTTACAGTGTACATATCTTTTAGTAATGCTTTATATGTACATTATTGTTATAGTTTTAACACTATGTAAATGTATGTGAATTTGGTGTTCATGAAAGTGAACAGACTAATAAAAAGGCTAGAACCTACTGGTCTTTGGGGAAACGTCTCTTTATGACACTCCTCCTCTGCAAATGGCCAGCAATTGCATTGTGGAGCCTTTCTTGAATTCCTGCCAATGACACTGGATCCTGTAATGGTTTTGTAATGAGGCTAAAATCAACACCTCTAAACTAAATGGGAAGACAAAGAAAAGGAAACTGGGACATGGTGAGAGGAAACGTGGTGAGGGCAAAGTCATTTAGAAGGTCAGAACAGAAAAGAGACTAGAAAACTATAGAAGTAAGAATGAGAGAACTGTGTGGTATGAACAGAGTAAAGAAGATTTTTTTTTGTTTTCCTCCTTTCCCTCCCTGGCACTCAGTGCCATGTCAAGTGCACACTTGTCACTTTTGTGAGAGTTCACAATCAGCAGCTAGAAGAGAAATTTTCTGATGGCACTGCCCTGCTCTACGGCTTGCTCAAATCAACAGTAGCATGAAACATTCTTTTAGGGTGAAAAAAAGCACTTAGCTTCAGCTTGTCCGAAGTCCTGAACTGGGGAAGAACACAAACGCATGAACAGTTTTATTCTATTGCACACTGTTAGAACCCGAAGTCACTGAATGCTACGTTCTCAGTATGCTGCACAACTTCATTTATCTATCCTCACTTACCAAAAACATTGTGACAGACCGTGCTGTCACAGCAAATAGCAAAAAAAGCATGTTAAACTGCTGAGAAAGGCCTTGGGAAGGAGCAGAGCTACAGCATCAGGATTCCAGAGCAAACAAAGTTTGCCATTCCATTCAGAGCTTACTTACCAAAAACTTAGTTGTCAGGACAGGTTAAGTAGAGAAAAGGTTTTGTATCATTATTATTGTTATGGTTCACCTATTTCATTATCACACTCAAAATAAGAAACTAGAACATCTAAGAAAGAATGCCTTTGTCAGGAAATCTAAGCTCAAGGATCACTGTCAAACATACTTTTCAGATGTTTTGTTGCCATAAGACGTGTTTTCAGCTTATATTGCAAAAGAGTGATACAATTTGCACAAAACAAAATCTTTCTTTGTTAGTGACCATCTTCTCCAGCTGCTTTTTATCGCATCTGAGTTTATGATCTTCTGTTCGTGTCATTATGCTCAGGAGACCGTACAGAGTAGGTGTTAAAGTTTTCATGCAGCAAGAGAGTTCAAATCTCTTCTCACAGAAGATTCCCTTCCCCCCCCCCCCCCCAAGAACTATAAACTATAACCAGATTAAAAAGCAGGATTAAGATGTTCAGAGACATGAACCATGGAGGGCAACAAAGCCACTGGAGACAAAGCCATGAAGAAATCATAATGGAAAAAAGAAACATATATATATAGTGTACTGACAAAAAAATCACCTTACTGCAATGTAGGGGGCAGGGAAAAAAAAAAAAAAAAAAAAGAAGAGAGAATTTGCCTTTGAACAGAGTTTTGAAGTCTTGTTGCCACTTGTGCTGCTGGTTTCCTGGATGGCTGTGTGCAAGTTCTTTCACCTCTCTACACTTCTTTACTCCCTGGTTTGTGCACAGTGGAGACAATACTAACTGCTCTTCAAACTGCATTGAGATCTATGAAGACCAAAGAATGGTTAATAGATAACTAGCAATATCATATTTAAGCACATCCTTCTAATTCCAGTTCTTCTTGTGCCATCGTTCTCTACAAAAAGTCACCTCATCAGCTTTTTTGCAAAAAACAATAGTTTCAAGTGATTACATTTATAATTTTAATAACGTAAGAGTTTTACAGTAAGATACCATGAAACCAAGAATTCATTACTTTTCCTTTCAGATTTTAATAAAAGTACACTATGAATTATTCAAACTAAATGAAACTTGTCAAGATAAATTAATTTAGTACATGCTGTTATGCAGTATATTCTGGATTTAATTGTGTTTACTGCTTACTGAGTATAATGATTCTCAAAGTCCAGTAATACATTTTCCCAGACACTAGAAACAAGAACCATAGGAGTGTTGTATCATTTTTATTACTTAGATTTTTTTTTTTACTTATTGTTTTGATAAGAAGTTGAAGTCTAGTTATTACACTACAAAAACCATCCAAC
Organism: Vanellus vanellus; assembly: GCF_965231255.1. Classification (NCBI taxonomy): domain Eukaryota; kingdom Metazoa; phylum Chordata; class Aves; order Charadriiformes; family Charadriidae; genus Vanellus; species Vanellus vanellus. The sequence goes on along the minus strand of NC_138913.1, from coordinate 21,676,564 downwards.
CAAAGAGTGGAAAATACTGAAAGGTTTAAGTAATTTCTCATGTACCTCTTCCAATTCAACTTTAGTCAGCAGTAGCTAGGAATAACCCCAGAATGAGAGTTTTCAGAAGCTGCTGTGCAAAAATTGTGAGATTTAATTTGGTACTATTTAATACTTATTATAAAGTAAAAGCAGGGTCCCAGGAAAACTCAGTAAGAATTTTCCCTCTGACATGAGCAAAATAGAAGACTCAATCCATTGCCTAAACATAGGAGTTGGAGCCAGATGGAGCAGGGCATTTCACATGCCACTATCTGACAGTCTAGCGGTACCTGAATTTCCTGTAGGTCCTGTTACTGTACCTGCCAGCCTTATGGGGAATCCTTGGATGACTGGGACACATCAAATAGCACTAAGCACTACTTTTAGATCACTGAACTGAGTCTGAGATGTCTCCCATTGGACATCCCAGATTGATGGTGACCTACACAAATACTGTTGTACGTGTCCACTGACAGCCCAAGCCTAACAGATCTGATGGCATTGCTAACAGAAAAGTACGCATTAAGACATATATATAAACTTCTGTATCTTTATATACAAACATTTTTAATAAAGATCCACATTTAAAAGGAATCATCCTTTCCGTTCATCTATGCTGTCAAATCTCACAAAGACTACATACCAAAGATCACAACCCATATTACACAGGTTAAAATGGTACAAATTACTTTTTCAAGGCATTTTGCAGGATAAATTTCTTGAATTATCAGGTTGCAGAAAGCAGGATTCCCTTTTGGCAGTTTTGTACCTTCCCGAGAATAACATTTGCCTCTAAAGAAAGTAATGAGCAGAAATTCTTATGAAGTCTTATGTCATTGTTAGTTTGTGAAAGAGATGTAGGTGTTCACTTTTACCAGACTGGAATACTTTTCCAGATTTCTCACATTTTAATGGAAGCTGAGAGTTCTCTGCATGTCCAGAAAGTAGACTAAATCTATTTTTCAGTTTGTGCTAGAAACAATGGCTGTATTGGAGTTTTCTGGGGAAATTAATCAAGAAAATAATCTCATTATCAGGGAGGAAGCTTATTTTAGGAAGAATGATGCAACAGTCTTCCGGAGTCAATTAACTTTTGCTATCCAGGACAACAACATTTGAAACTGCAACAGTGCTAAACAGCCAAAATCTTGTAAAAAAACAAAGCAAGCTAATGTTTGTTTGGATGAACTCAAAATCATATTTTTTTCCAAGAAGTTAAGAGCAATGCTTATAGCATATACAATATTAATTTTCCAATTCAATTTAAAAACTACTCTTTGTAACAAGTATATTTATAGACTACTCATACGGTACTATCTGAAGAGTTCATGAAGTATTAACTTGTGTTTACTTAGAGGTCATTCAGTTCAGGAAGACTGATTTAGATCTTGGTACAAGTAGAAACTTCATCACTTTGGCAGAAAAAACTCCACATCATTTAAGTTTCTGAAAGCAGTACATAAATATACCCAATCTCAAGAAGACTTAAAGATACTGAACCAGGTTCTCCATTTACAACAGTTGTCTTTATGCCTCACCGTCTTTCCTCTTCTCATCCACAAACCAGAGGCCACTCCATTATTATTGGATATAAGAGAGTGCACCACATTCTCTTTATAACTGACCAAATTCAACAGCAGACATCCTCACCCAAAGCAAATGTCACATGCGGAGCCAGTGTGCCTAACCTTCAGAGCTGAGTTACATGGTGGGTCAGACCTACGCAGAGCAACCTGACAGTTACTCTGGGTTGTCCTCTGCAATGTGGACATTCCCATAGAGTCACTGACACTGTTGCTGTAGAGCTCTTTACTCCTGTTCTCAACTTCCTATTTTCTTTCTCTTTCCAGTTTTATTTATTCCTTGAAAAATTTCTCCTGCTCCCTCCCTCCTCACAGCACTTGCTGATAGCTGGTAGAAGTGACTGGCCCAATACAAACTGAGAAATCTCATATTGCATCTCAAGGAAGCGATAGCCACTGATGTAGACACTTGCCTCACATTTCAAGGCACAAGATAGACCCTAAAATTATGCACACCAATCTCCAGGTTTAAAAAGAGAGGTCCAGGCATTTCCATTAATAATGAATATCCATACAACAAGAATGGAGGGAAGGATATCGCCACACATAAATGGGGTATTTTATGCTGAATTAAAGGATGGTCATAACAAGTTCATAAGTCTAACTGCCATGAAAGAAAAGGAGAAACAAACAAAAGGGTGTGATTCAGAACAAGTCAACCTTCTCCAGTATATTGAGAATATATGGGATGAGCTCTGAAGTGATTACATTTCCTGACATAGATGCGAAGAGAAACTATGTTGGGAAGGGCTGAATTGGCCTCATTCTTCTCTGAAAAAAAATTGCATTATAACAACAATTTTTAACCTTTATGTAACAGGTTTCCTTATGGAGGATCCTCAAGTTCTGCTCCTGGGTTGGGAAGCAGAATCTCCAGTACATGCTGATTTATGAGAGGAAATAGAGAAGAGAATACCATATCCAATTGATCCTTTAGGGGGATTTGAAGGAGAATGAATGTGGATTTGGAATTCAGCCAGGACACTGGGGCTACTATGCCCTATCCTACAAAAAGAGCCATTGGGCTGTTAATAACCATAAGCAATCAGGCTCTTGGTTTTACGTCTCATCAGCAAGACTACACTACATATTCCTTTAACTCACACTTGCTTTTAAGTTCTCCCAGCTTCTATTGCTGGTGGGTTTAATTCTTTGTCTTATTGATAAAGTACATTCCTTTACTTTTTATTCCTTGGTAATCCATAGCTGACACGTCTAGCACTACACTGACCAAACTGTAGATGAAGAAATCCTGCACTGACGGGAAAAAAAAAAGATTAAGCAGCTTAACGTGTTCTTAAGATTTCTGATGTCTATGTACCATTCCTCATGCTGCAGACTTGAGATTTCTTTTTTTAGATGATTCTGAAATGATGAGATTCTTTAAAAATAAATATTTTTTGAAATGGTCATATACAGTGAAGCTTAGACTTTTAAATATGTACTGATGCAAAGGAGAAACTACATATACACTAAAAAAAATACTTTGGTGTCTTGATAAGCTGTGACAAACTTTTCCAGTTTTTGAGGTGTTGCTCAATCTTCTGTCTCCATTATTAAAACCCTAATAGACATGGTATTAAATTAACAGTAAAACCAATCTGAGGGGGTGGGGGAAAACCAGAATTTAGTTATTAAATGCTTCAGGAGAGAATGTTCTTCTAATCTGGCAAGGTAAAAACAAAGTGTAAGTATTTTTAACAGAAAATATGTTAGGAAATAGCCTAGAGAAAGAAGCCCAGTTGTATGTGCCTTAAGCTTCAAAGTTATTTACTTGTTCTATATTCCATATTTTACAAAACAGAGTTATGTTGAAAGCACAAGTCTTCAGAAGTGCCTGGAGATTAATTCTGTGGAGCTCAGAAGCCTTCCTGTTTTGCCCTTTCCTCAGAAAGAGGTCCATTACATTGTCCAACTCTTACTTTGTAAGATTTTCCAAGAGGACACGAATAAGCTCTCTTGCCACGTACACTTCAACTGTTGTGGGAAAGAGACTTGCATTTTCCAGTATTCAGCCTGAATGACAACCTTCAGAGAGCATTCTACAAGCTTTCTGAAAAGCTGAATTTTTCAAGACACCGTTAGTTAGATATTCTAAAATTTCTTGTGCTTTTCTGCAAGGAGCACGAACACAGTTACTGCAGCGCAGCTGACAGACAGAAACACATAATTTGATCAAGGCACCAGCAAATCACAAGCTAGTTTTAAAAGTCTTAGTGTCAACCAAGTAAGACCTAGGCTCCTTAATCACATAACATTAAACACACACAAAATAACAGTCAAATGAACACTCTCTTTGAAATAAGATTGCTCAGTTAAGAAAAAGAATGATGTTTACAGTCCTGCACATTGCTTAACTGGTGCGCATCTGTTCATCCCACTTGGATAATATAGTGAGTTTCCAGACCATGCTACACTTTCCAAAGTTTTGATCTGTCACCTTTTTAGCTTTTAATAGGAATGAAGCATGCAGTAACCAGTAAGACTAGAATGCTGAACAATGTTATTTTAAAAGCTAAAGAGGAATATCAGAAGGTAGATTACAGGTTTCCCAATTAAAAAAAAGAAGATAAAAATCAAGGTCTTGTGTTAAATTTCTAATTATATGTTTATTTACATGCAGTTGAGCAGTATTAGCAGTCACACATCCATACTGTCCATAACACTTGTATCAAATCTGTAGGGTTATTGTAAGGTTAAAGTAACATTGCTATACAGTTTTTAGAGCTGAAGAACCTGTTGGTTAGACCCTTCTGCAGGAGACATGAATCAAATTCACACAACTGCCATTTCCTGTGCTATTATGAGGTTTGTCTACATATGACTCTCCAAGAAACCCAGAGTCCTGCAAAACAAGGTGTATAAGCAGCAGCGGGACAGAACAAGGACAACTGTCTCTTTCCTATTCATATGAAAATTAAGTGGGAAACCCCATTTAAGGCAGCACATTACATCTGTTTAATGAATGACAACTAAAAGAAGACTCAACAGGAACGTCAAAGCTATGGAAACACCCTGTCAGTATGGCACCACTGGAAGCACAAAGCCTTGGGGAAAATTATAACAGGAGGATCTTCTTATATATTTCTTTTCACATAGTTGCCTTCCTCTTAGTATAAACTGTACTATGTTGAATACATCAAGATTTTGTATGATCTTGAAAGTTAAACAATCCTAGGTGAATGCAGTACGGGATACAAACCACCTGGAAATGGCAGGTATTGCAAATACAAACCAAACTTCCACAGTTGAGCACTAGACCACTGAAACAGAGTATGCTGAAAGAGTCCCTTTACCCTTATCTACACTAATTAATAGAAGAGTAAGAGGATATGCTTTCTGCATGTGGTCTCTAGATTCAGAAGGAGCTTTATAAACTAATACATCACACTCTGAAGCTTTTACATCATCATGATTTCCAGCACCACCTACAGAAGACAGTTGTCTACACAAGGATCACGCATTAAAGAAACCGCAGGACATTCCTTATTTACACAAACATGCACTCTCTAGATTTCTATAGACACAGATACTTCTAGCATATCCCAAGCAAAGGAAAAGTAGTGTGCATCCAAAGCAGCTTCACAACTGATATATGATGTACTGTAACAAAAAAAACTTTCCTATTGCATCTATGTAAGTGGACAAGCATTGCAAATTATCTGAAGCAACAACTTCACTCTTGTTATCAACATTCTGAGCTATTTATACTTACACTGATTATTATCCCGTATTCCTTGCCAAGAAGCATTTTGAGAGCCCTTTAGCCACCATTGCTCAGCTCTTCAAGAGCTAGGTCAGATGCTGAATATATATAAACAGCCCTTTTGTGCTTGAACTTGAAAGAGAAATCAGTCATCTGTATATGATTTGTGTTACAGCAAAATGTAATTTTTCCCTCTGACAATGTGTTTATGGTTGTTAGCTTATCTTGATTGCCAAAAGAAATCTGTTTTCTGCGAAGGCTTCTACAGCTTAAAATGTCAAATGTTTTACCCTTCCCCCTTCTTTCTTCTTTTATTCAACTGATTCACAAATTAAGTTGACCCTCTGCTAAGTTAAAAAAAAAAAAAATAGATTCCTGAAAATTAAAAGTCTGGCACAATCCTATACTAAGAGTCCATTTATCTTGTCTTTTCTATAAGGATATTTTTCAGATTCTGGCAAAGATCCCATTTCCAGTAATAAAATTCCCCAAGGACCTCTGGTACCCAAGACCTTCCTTCTCTTCCTCAATCCTGACCATATTACTGTGATTCAACTGCCTACTACAGAAAATATTATTATATAAAATATTGTTATTGTTTGCATTTATTATTGTAAGAGGAAAAGAGCACAAAAACACTTGCATATTAAACACTGGATATCATCATCACTGACGCAGCTGAAGTGACTCTGCAAGCTGCAGTTTAAGTTCAAAGGTGTTTATCCCCTGTACATGTTCCTTTGTTACTCTGATCTGAGAGGAGCACTGGTATACTACACACAGTACCGGCTTTGACTACCCACCAAGGTAATGGAATAAGGGAGGCAATACAGAGCACAGCAGTGGGTCAGATTCTATACTTATCCGTAAGTAGGTGCTGTCTGATACAATCATCTCTCTGTGCAAACTATCTGAAATTCAGCATTGTTTGTTACACATAAGTGTAATGTCTATAACCTTACCTTGCTTAATCTGCACCTCACAGTGAATAAATTCTTATTTACATGCTCTACATCCAGTTGGTAACCAGTACTATTGTACATGTGCGTCTCTCCCTGCCTTTGACAGGATGAGGCTTTCCTGGTGACCTCAAGTTTTGCATTCCAAACGTGAAGACTGCCGACTTCCCTGTGGCTCCAACTCACTCTAGCAAAATCATTATACCAAACTGCTTCATCTTTCACGGTGTTGGAAGACAAAGTGTGTGTGAAGAACTGCATGCTTGGAACCATTTCTGAGCACTGAGCAGTTTTGCAGATGAGGCTAACAGGCTGTTCAAAGTCCTTTGACATTTGCCTTTCTTTTAACCACAACTCTACTCGTTAGGCAATATAATCTTCCTTTTACCATGGGTATGCTAATATAAAGCCACTTTGTCAGCATACTGGTGACACCACAGTTGAAGCATATATCGGTTCAATCATTCATAAATCAATGTGTATGTTCTTCCTAAGATCCAATGTCATTTCATCAATGCACTCCTTATTTTGCAGTTACTGATACTAAATTCCAACATGATTACAAAATCACATATTTTGCTTTATTACATTTTGAATATTGAAGGGTTTTCCCCTTTATTAAATTACACTATATTAGAAGAGTCTGAAAATCCTCTGATGCATGACCAAGGACATAGTTCCATCTGTTTTGTTTTTCTCATTCATGACATAGATGATTTTGTTTTAACCAGTATACGTATTTCACTGTCAGGTTACATCATTTCTGATGTGTGGATACTCTGCTACAGAGCTTCGCAAAACGATTTAAGTTTAGAGTAAAACCAGCTTTTTGCATAGCTCAGGTGTTCGGAAATGAGATATGGGTACTTAAGTTACCAGTTTAAATCAAACACATGGCACAAAGCCATATCAAAACCTGGCATACCAGTCTGGCTAAAAATAATTCCTATTTGAAGGTTGCTTGGTAGCCTATATAAAATGAACGAATTTCCTAACATTTACTTAGAAATGCAGGTGTTTACACAACCAGAGCTGCTAGCACAATTGGTAGATTGTCAGCAGTCTTAGCCCACATTCCAGGTGTTTGATTTTGAACTCAAATACTGTACAGCAGACCAGGAGAAACTCTGCTCTATGTCTTAGAGTTACACTGTACAAGTTTAATGTTTGTATTACAGAAGAACTTAAAAGACTGCATAAATGACAGCAAGATTCCATGCCATTAGGTGCTGTACAAACACCTAAATGCCTAAATGAGGAGGGATGCATACAAAACTAACTGAAACTTAATTTAGGGGTCTAATTATCTTCAACACTTTCAGGAGACACCTATGGAAGACGACTCAGATTACAGCAGGCTGAATCACCTCCTAGAAGTGCCCATCTCTCCCTATGAAGCACCCAGTAAATTAACGTATGTAAAGGTCACAACAAGGGGATAGACCTTGAGCTTATGCATTTGACAAACAAGTCTCCTAACCTCCAGTTTTCCACATTAAAAAAAAAAAAAAAATAGGAGGAAACAGACCTTGAAATTTTACCTCATTAACATGTGAGACGAATTTGAAGTTTCAAAGCTGCGGAGATTCATTGACCCAGACTGCTATACTGTCTCTGGTGATGCTAGCACATTAGCTCATTGAGTGACAATACTTTGATTCAAAAGTTGCCACATAGCAAAAAAAGAACAACAAATGCAGGAATCCAGGAAGATTTACTAGAAATGTCACATGAATATATATATATTAAAAAAAGTTCACTTATTTCCTTGTGGACATTCCACTATATTAACGACTGTCCTCTGGGTGCTGAAAATAAGAAAATAATCATGCCCATATTGATCAGGGTAGTCTGCCATTTCCTGTACAATCAGCACCCCCAGAAGCACGCTAGATGGGGAACTAAACAACCAGTGGTATCTGAGGATATCAGGGACAAAAACTTTCATTAGTCACTGACCCTACCTCACCACAAAACAGCAGGTAATACAAGAGCTTTTTTAATGGCTTATCATTTATAACATAGAAGCTCAACATACAGGCTAAAGAATTATTATGTTTTGTTTTCAGAAAAAAAAAAAAAACACACACACAAAAACAAACACCAAAAAACCCCAAACAACCCTGCCAGGTCTCACTTTCAAGGTTTAAAAGTGCATCATTGTAAGAACAATACGAGACTGTTTCTTACCTGCAACAGGGGTGTTTGAGTAGGAAAGCACATAGGAATGAATCACCTCTGTGAATAAAAATAGCTTCAGTTATTTGCAGGATCTAAGCTTAAGTAGTGAAATTCTCATTTCTTCTCCTTTCCTGCCCAGGTGAATGTTTATACCCCTTTGGCACCTTGAGGAACCCCCTTTCAACAGCAGATATCTTCCATTTGTAATGTTGCAACTGCACACATGTGTGTGTTTATAAGTGTACATGTAAATTTATTTTTTATTTTCAATAAGGCTGTAGGTAGACATTGACAGACTCATTCTCCTTTCCTCCTAGAGCAGTGATATTAACAGGCAAGATACATTTACACCTCTCCAGAGATGGCAATTTTGCAGCCGAATGGCAATAAGGATATCCCACAGCAGCAGAGGAAAGCCTGGACAACAGCAGAGGCTGGATTCACGTGCTCCTCTATTTCAGAGGATAAATTATAGAACTGTAAGTATGGGAGCTCTTAAGTGTGGAGTGCATTACCCTTTCTCCCAGTTTAAACTACATTTAGATTAAAGCAATTTAACTACAGACAGGATTTCTCACCAGGAACAAAAATTAAATGTATCTATGCCCCCCATTCCCACTACACTTCTTTCAGCACTTTTGCACTCCTGAATAGAAGAGAAATTGTTAACTCTATAGCACAGGAATTCTTCACATTCTCAGTTCAGTCAGGCAGTCATGTAAGAATCAAGTATTAAAATGAATTATTTAAGATAATACAGGCTATATATAGAAACATCCAAGGATCTTAATGCTTTTTAACACACACTCCTTCGCCCTTCTACCCACCCCCCCAGGAACCACAACATTGTTTAAAGCTTTGCTCAAAGATAGGCATTGCACTGAAATCAGTTTGGGGTCTTTTTTTCCTGCCAGTATAACAGAGTAGAATTTGTTCCATTAGTCCCGATATTTAAGGTCATTTTTACAAGTGTTTGCTCAGAGATTGTGCTTCCCAGCTGTCCTCATTGCAATTTGCTTTGCTAATGTCATCAGATATTGTTGGAACTTGAATACTGGGAGAAAAAACAGTAAAACCCAATTTGCTTTAAAGGTAGTTCTCTAGCAGAAACATAATTCTTTGGTTTGGGGTTTCAGTGTTCTCTGCAACTCTGTTTAATATTTTTGACCTCGCACAAGCATGAGCAACATAAGAATCAGCATCAGGGTTATTACCTCGGAGACACAGGTGGGTTGCTCTCCTCAAGCAAGTACCATTTCCCAATCCATTATTCCTTCCTGTAACTCTATAAATAATTAAGAGAATATGCCTGTTTCACAAGAATGACTCTTATCAAGTGCCAGCCAGAAAGGCCTCCACAGCTTACTGCACACAAGAGCGTGTACTACAAACCATATTGCTTTGATTTTCTATGTGTGTGTGGAAATGTTTGGCTCAAACATAAAAACATAGAGTGGCATGCACTAAAACCATAAGTCTTCAGTACCTCCACTTGTAAACTAGTTTTACAGCTTTAAATTAAAGGGATTTAAAGGCTTTTGTGCAGATTCTAATAAATTCCATTCACAAAATCATTTTTCGTCTCCCTTACAGAACTTTGCTGTATGATTTCACAATACACCTGTTCTCTTTATGTAGGCATATATATTTGTCCTGTGATAAAGCATTCCTTCATCATAGAATAATTAAATGCCACGTTTCTTTCACTCTTCTTGATTAGTCAGCAAATCCCTTTTAGCAACAAAACAAATTGCAGCAAATGGATTGCACACAGTAAGGCACACTTCAATACTCTGCATTATCTGACCACAACAAATTAAGAAATTTCCATTCAGTAGGTATATACATGCACATAAGTAAGAAACACTATATCTGTAATAAAAATAAGTTTACAGTTTTCCTAATTTGGTGTACTGTGTACAATATATAATGTGCAATAAAAATAGTTAAAACCACATACATTTGAAGCAGTGAATGTTGTTCAGCACGCTTTGGAATGGTTACACAAACTGTTTGTAACTGGGGTACAGCCTTAGAAACAACAAATGATGAAAACTTCCATCAACTGAAGATGTTGGCTTTTGTTCAGTTGCGTAAGGCTAATATAGCAGGATGTATTCCTGTAAGAGTAAGTGGCAAACGCATGAAGGTGACTGACAGAACGAAGTAAACCCTTTGTTTTCTAAAACAATAGCTTCTCATTCTCTATTGTATATTCTTCTTATGCACAGCTCAAGGCAGCAGTAAGATCCCTTCCTCCCTTTTAAAAAAAGATTATTCAGGTTTTCTGATGATGTCTTAATCTGCCAGTGCTGTGGGTTTAACTGGGAAGATGATGACTGCAGTCTGGTCCGTGGCTGTGAGGCGAGGAGGGAACCACCACAGCACAGAGCTGTCCCTAGGAGCTCTGTGCTGTGAATACCTCTGCGCACATCCTTGGACAGACTTCATTAGACTATTTTAACACAGAGACTAAGGTTTGCAGACTATCATTGGTAGTTGTAAGAAGGATAACCAACAGTTTGGCCAACTGGACCCACATGGAGTCTACAAAAGCAGGAGACGTATCCCAAAGAACAGGCATATCAATGCAGAGTGGACATTCTGATTAGCTTCAGATATTTATATTACCTACACTAGATCCGAATTGCATTCCCGCTCACTGCGACAAGTGTAGGGAGATCAGCCAAACCCTAAACTAGCCACTAACAAGGTTAGGTACTGTGAATGTACTGTTCTCCTCCCATATTCAACTGAACTCCATTCTTCTCTGCTGTGTCCTGTCAGGATGCTGTGCTGAACAAAAAAAAAAAAAAAAACCAAAAAACAACACACACAACACCACACAAATTCAAAACTACAGAGAGGAAATCAACCTTTAAGCAACTTGTCTGGTTTATAGGGCTCTTAGGCAACTATATACACCAGAAATTTCTGCCAGTGCATTCCAATTGGTGGAGAAGATATCTTTGCAGCCAGCTGAGCTCCCTAGGCCACACAGTTATGCTCCATATCAGGATCTGGGAAGATGGGGATTTTTGCCTTACTGCTGGCCCCAACTTAGCCAAGCCAGCCACTCACCTTCCCTGCTATAATCACTGATTACTAAAGGCACATGTGACGTTTGTACAACAGAAAGCAGTCTGTCTTTGAAGACCTAGCCCCATTAACAACAGGGGATAAAAGGACCCATCGTAAATATGGATATCGTTTTTGAAATAGGTAGAGTAATACATTCACGCTTGAGCAAGTGCATGAAAGACATCAGCAGTGCTTAGACCTTGTTCAGGTCCTCTGCACAAAAGTGAGTTTACCCAGAGAAGGGAAATCTATTTCCATAAGCAGTTTTAATTTGGGGTGTTTTAATTGTTGGATGCAGTATTTCAGAAGCATAGGCAATGTTTCAGAAGTTCTAAGCACATAACACCTCCGCACCCCTTGTAATCAGTGTAGTTACAGTGGCATAGGAGAGATCAGAAATATGGACAGAACGTACGATTTTTTCAGTCTCATTAAGCAAGGACAAATTCTGAAGGAAAGAGAGAATAGTCTTTTCCAAAAAAAGCAAAAGAAAAGGAAAGAAATTGATGCAGTTTAAATCATGCTTTTATAAATGCTAACATCCTCATGTTATCTTTCTATCCAACTAAATGACATGTGTTACACAGTAATAAGACCTATATTTTCTGGAACAGGAAATCAGTAGAACAGTTTTCTATCAGACACTACATCTGCTAGTGCCTCAGGACACTCAGACTGGCTAATGCTGGTAAGGCTCATGTACAACAATCACAGGCAAATTACTTTTTTTTTGTTGGTTTATTTTGTTTAAATTATGTTAAGTGTCTAAATAAATAGCTTAAATGTATTCTATCCAAACAGATAGAGAAGTTCTCCTACAAAAGCAAGGCGACTGGCAGTCATGGAGTCCTCTAACTGGTGGATGTATCTCCATGGAAGATTGCAAGTTAAGGCATTTTAATTGTCACCGAGTGGTACAGTTATTTCACTTGGCCTTATATAATTATATATCCAGCTCTGAAAACTACTGAGAAATCTGAACAAAGCTTTAACTGAATAAACTGAAAACCCTAAGAAGAAATATAATTGCTTTGGGAAATTATTCCAAACCCTTAAAATCGTAACTATTCTCGTTACTTTAATTAAGTGTGATTTGGGAGAGTAGATGGCTCAAGAGATCGGTAATCAGCTATTGGTTTACCTCTAAGTCCAGGTAAAGGACTCAACAAATAGGATACTGAATTATCGCCTCTCACTAAAAACGTGATTTCCTAATCACATTTTCTGGCCTAAGTGCTTGGATTCTGAAGAACCTGTCCTCTAGCAAGCCTGAGTGAGAAATCAGGCAACAGCTCAGCTCCCAGACCACCTTTAAGATCCAATTAAGTGTATGTCATCCACTGTGCTGTGGGAAGCAGAGACCACAGATATCTTCACTCCAGTTTAAAATCACTCTGGATCCACTGCCTCGTCTTTTGGACTAGCAAGATTTCAGCCCTCACGAAATAAGTGGAAAAGAGACAGACAGGTTTAGAGACAGATCTGCTGTTTGGCGGAAGCTTAACTTAGTTTCATTTGTCTTTATCCATGTCAGAAATCAGCAAGCAACTAGGTACAGTTTATCCAAGTACTTAAAATATTTTCACTTCGCAAACAACCAACAAGCTCCCATGCATGTCATAAATATTAACATCATAATCCCTTCTTAATCTGACAAGGGGTGGATGTTTTCATCCTTTGGCATACTGAAAGGTAGTATTATTGGAGAGTTATTTGCCCATTGCCTGGTGATTGAGTCTGCAGCATTCAGAATTTAACTATGGAAGCGGAATTCTTGCCTTTCAGGGTTTATTTACAGATTTTGCCAGATGAATGTGTAACCTGTGAACTATAATTAGGGATTTCCAGCTGTTACCAGAAAGCCTGGAATGCACAGCTTGCAAGCTTTGAACATATTTAAAAATCACTACTAGTAATCCTAAAATATTATTAAACTACCAGGGATGGAATAACATATGTTTAAAGGTGTATTAACCCTTTACTCACTACAATTATAGTTTACTTATATTATAGAATATACATGCAGACCTTTGGGTCTTTGTGATGCATTTAAGCACAGCCTAATTCAAGTGACACCAGCTCAGTATTGCATTTCCCTGGTTAGACCACTGAGCAAAATTAGAAATTCTTGACTTTAGTTTTGACTGATTGAAAATAATTTTTTGGAGCCTGGGAGAGACAGCTTTGGTCCTTTATTTAGGTATGTAACTAAAAGAATCAGTGCATAGAAGAAAGAATCATCTCCAGCCATTCTTCCATGCACTGCATTAATTATCTATTGTTGAAAAAACTTTAATTCAGAACGTTTACTCCATTTCCTACAGTACTGATTGTAAGAGTCATTCTTCAACAGGTTTTGTTTTAAATACAATTTAGACAGTTCAACGTTCTCCAAAATCAAATATTTGTAGAGTATCCTGACATTTAGCTTGTTTGAAGACAAAACAACAAAAAAAAAGCAGCCAACAACAAAAAAAAAAAAAACACAACACATTTAGGTCAACCAGATAAGACAATTCTGAATTATGAGACTTTTCGAGAAGATATAGATTTTTAGCATATGGAAAATTGCTCTAGTATTTTCATCCATAGCCAGTTCAAGCACTATTTGAAATAAAACCCCTCAGATATACTTTTACCACTCCCCACACAAAGAACTAATAATGGACCTACTTTTTACTATGTACAAAATTGTATGTTCAGAGACATTTGAGTTCTACACCTCAGTATTAGTTAAGGGGCGTTTGTATCTACAATTTCACAGAGAGATCACATAGCTTTTCAAAACTGTCCTGTATAAATGAACTCTTCAGCTAGGAAAAAGTATATCTTCAGCATAAATAAGAGGAAAAAAAAAACAAACAGCTTCAGAAGAAGCGAGAGAAAAACCTAAATATCATCCTTGTTAAGAGGCAGGTCTGAATGGCTTCCATCACATGAATCCACGATAGCTTCATTTAAAAATCCAGCCACAGTCCTGATTAACATATATTGTGAGACGATACACACATTTTCCCAGTGTTGCCCACTTGAGTTGGAGCCATCTAGTTTATTATTATTTCTCGCCCGATTTCTAGTCAATATTTCAAGAGAGACATAAAACAAAAGCAATCAAGAGCTCCTTGTAAAAAATAAAGACACGTGTAAACTTCTATAATTTTTTTCCCCTCAATTTACTAAGTACAGTAATTCAAACTTTGGCTGTCTGCCTAAAACTACAGTTTCCTTAAGTTTTAATTCAAACTTTCATCTATAAAATTGATTGTGCCATTAAAATAAAAGTGACATAGTTACCAACTACTCTCTATAATTAGATACTGTTAGGTGCTTCCTGTTACTTGAAAAACATTCTTCATTTAATATACAGAGAGAGGTAGTATTGCCTAATGAGCTGCTCCATTACTAACTTTTACCAGTTAGTAGTAAGAGTTTTATCAGAGCTGCAAACACTTTTGAATAGCCAGATCTTTGTTTTGAGAGCTGAGCTGAAATGTTCCAAATACAGTAAAACTCTGGAGCCCATGTGCAACGTGGATTCTTTGTTCGCCTCCTGTACAGGCTGAAAGAGACAACTCAGACATAAATGGCCATTTGTTCTCATTACTAATCCCAAGGAATATGGTCAAAGAATGTGGAAATTAATCTAAGTATCCTGGCTATGTTCCAGCTTGGATAACTTCATCCTCTGTGCCCTAAACACTCTCTATTTCTCTCCATTCTTTAATTTCATTTTAATAAATTGCTCATTTCCCCAGTTATAAAACATTGTGTAGTGCTGATGATAAAAAGTGTTCCTTTCTGAGGATGGCCGGAGAACAAGCCTTACCTTCCCAGGGTCAGGCTGGCTGGGGAGACAGCATGCCACACACTTGAGTTGCTCCTCAATTAAAATTACTGAGTAAACATAAGAGATGAGCCAAAGCTAGGAAGAACAAGTTTGAAACAATACATTGCACCTAAGTTGGAGAACGTTCCAGCCTAAGAGAAGAAAGAGTTCACCGCCATATAAAAAAACACAGACTGCGTTTGCAGTGTGGAGCCATATTCTCATCAGACTTTGAATAGCTTTAACTTAGGGCTGTGGCTACAAGTTCTTTCTCAACTTCAGCTTTCACAGCAGAAGAGGTCCCATCAGCCTATGTCCCTGTCACAGCTTCCCTCCACCCTCTAGCTACTGCTCTCTCAGACCTCCCACCTAAGCTACTTCTCTGAGCGCTTGTTTTAGCCAAAATAAATCTGATTAGCATGAACAGCTTAATAACAGGTCTTTGCTAACACTAATCCAGTCCATCTTGACTGGAACAGGGTTAGAGAAAATGTCACAAGCAGCTCAGTTGCTAGATACCAGAGGACAGTGTATTCTTTCAGGGTGACAAAGACAGCCAGCTGGAGACTGGTCTCTTCTTCCAGCTTATCTGGAGCCAGAGAAGGATCTATGTCTACAGTAACACTTGTCTTTAGCCAAAAACGTATAAAGCAGGATTCTCTGGCATTAAATTGGAAAGATACAATCTCTTGTCATAAAGCAGAGTTCATATGGTTAAATTTATAGAAACAACTTTGTCGTACGTAAGGGCACAGAAATACTGAAACATAAGCCTAGAAGATCAAAGTACTGTTTGAAGAGATCCGATTGTTATATCAAACAGAGGCCTTTCAAAACCTTTTATACCCCTGCCGTATTTCGTTGGTTGAACTGAAGTTTTCCACTGTTGCCATATCCTATTAACACTAGAAAATATAGTAGTAAGGAGGGAAGAGAAGTGATTGTCAAAGGCGAGCAGCAACAAGAAAAAAAAAGAAAAAGAGACAAGATCCAAACATTTAAAGTCCAGTATACGGTAGGGATGCAGTACAAGTAGCTACCCTGTTCTCTAACATCTAGTCTACATTTTCAAATAGTGAAACATACACCCAATTCCTAATCAGTTTTCTGGACTATAGAAACTAAATAATCCTGGCTACAGATCTTACAAAAGACTGTGCTCCTGAGAGGTACAAATGGTAATGGTGTGTGACAAACTAGAGACAAAAAGATTTGTCACTTTGCTGCTTTTCCTGGCTGGAGTAGGGCTGATGTTTCCCTGACTCTCCAGAATTTGACACCAAACACCAGGCTTCATAGCAATTTGGAGTCAAACTTTCAGTTTATCAAGTGGCCAGTGACTCAGATCTACTCAAGTTTTCCAAAAGGTCGCAACACCTACAATGTTACTACTCCAAAGAATACACCACCCTGGGTTTGTCAGCATTAAGTTCATTTAAACATCAGTTCGAGGCTGGAAATACTAAAAGCTTATCCTAGCAACAGAAGGTTGAATACTGAAGGTGGATTGCATAGTTGGAAACAAGATTACAAAATAAAATATCAAGCAGAGAACTTAAGAGGACTCACTCCCGAGTCCCTTCTCATTAAGCCTACATTTTCACCTTCTTTCTTCAAAACAAACTCCCAATTTATTCACAAGTCTTTGACCAGCAATAGCTGGCTAAAGATAATTCTCATTTGCCTCTACCTTTTACTCATACGCGTGTTTTTTTCTCTTTCTCTTTCAGTACAAGTAAAACACTCAGTGACTGGTGCTGAACAAATTCAGGGCTAGTCAAGCATTTGGGGAAATCTCTGGAAGGGAAGACAGATAAAGGGGAGAGGGAGTTAACTTCCAAGACTATTAAAAAAAAAAAAAACAACTTTGAGTCCAGTATCATAGGAAATGTTCACTGGATGCACATCCTGTCTCTGACTCAGTTTAAGCTCTCCACAGGGACTAAACACAGCACATTAATAATACAGATGACAGAACTGGCATGTAGAGTCTTTGTCTGAACTATATTCCCTACAGTCTTCTTGTCAGCTTGGAGGCTTGCAACAAGTCGGTTTCTCCATCCATCACTCTTTTGTATATCCACAAGGCTAGATTCAATAATAAAAAAAAAAAACCTACTTCAGATATTTCTCTTAAGCATGACAGTAGTATCACAGTTGAAATAAAGATGTTTCTAGTTTTCTTTTTTCTTTCTGTTTTACATACTTTATCTTTGCACTGAATTTCTATTGTTTCATTCAGAAAGAAACATCGTTGATTTTTTCCTTATTTCTCTGTGTAGCTTTATCCATGGCACCCAGTCTTTGATTTGCGGTGCCAGTGATTGTGACTAAATGGATAGTTAATCCAGTCTGTAAACTGTGATCACAGTCCAGATCCTTTACCCTTTCTTACAGAAGACATCCATGCTATGATAGAAGGAAAATTCTCCTATGAAACTATAAAAGCCTGAAAGCTCCTTCCCAACTTTCACCCTTCACTTTCCCTAAGAGTAGCTAAGAGATTAATTGGCTCTTGCTAGCAGAACAGCTGAGCACCCAGCAACTCTTAATTGCAGTTACCCTCACCACACTTCTGAAGTAAAGCAGTGGCATAACCTCTATAGTACTAACAGGAGGCACAAAGACTCTATAACTCACTCAAAGTATTCCATACTATATAGGTCTGTGGTAGAGGCAAGATTTCAGTTCTCCCATTGCAAGCCCAGGCTCATCTTTTCCAAAACCAGGCAGCACAGAAGCTGGGAATCTTACTTGCTCCCTCCACATCACACTCCTGCTTTTCCAGTTTTGATGGATAGGACAGTCACATACTGGGGACATGTCTAGAAACCTCCTATTTTATGGGCAGGAGGAATAAATGCTTCCGTGTCACTGAAGATGTTGCTACCAATTCAGCAGGTCTGTGAATACAGTAATTTCCTGTAATATGCATCCCTCAACCCAGCTAAAGGTTCCCCCAGCCACAGAAACCCTGGGAACACAGGTGAATACCACTCCAGCCTCTCCACACATCTGTCATTTTTGCCATCAGTTTATCATTTCACAAAGAACTAAATCAAACATGCAAGAACCTGGTTTTGTATAAAATTTGCCAGCCTCGATACAGACCTAAAAGGAAAGACAACCCTAGAGCTTGGGTTTCTAGGCATTCTGCAGTTATGGCAACTTAACTTAAAAAAGTAAGTGTCCTGTCAGAACCAAAACCATTCACCATTGTACTGAAAAGTGTTTTGTTGTACACTTACATTTGTAGCAGGCTAAGCACTCCCATCAATAACCCTATAAGCAGTTTTCACACTTGTACTACCCAATTTAGGAGAGAACACTGGTTTCATCTCAATTATATAACATAATCCTCTATCTAATGCCTTCTTTCAGGTTTTACTGCAATTTATTCTATTCAAACTCTGCTTTTGCTGTTAAAGATGTTACTATCCAGTATGGACATTTGCAATGCACTACTTTCTTCTTAGGTCACACCAGACCCTTTCTAGGTTAAAATAATTTATTAGGCAATTTTTCACATTTTTTAACAAAAGAAAGTAAAAACGCTAAGCAAGTTGTCCTGTGGGTACCACAAATAAGTAAAGCAAACGTCCTATCTGTTTGTGTCCTCCATCCTTTAACAAGTCCCTCTGTCCTCCATGCCCTTTCCATGTCAGTCCTGCCTTCTCTTAGTTCCCAGACCCATATAGCTGCATAAAACTGAAGACACTACAGACAACATTTTAAACCACAGTGACTAGTAGTTGCTGCTGTCAAACTTAAGTTGCATGTGTGATGACTGTCTGGCTGGCTGCTGCTTTCTGGAATGGCAAAGATGCCTAGTTACAACCTTTCCACTTCAGGGGGAGACATGCACTATAGCCTTTTCTGAGCCACCAATATGCACTGCATAACACCTTTGAAACTAATATCCCTCTATCAAATTTGGCTGAACACGTCCAGTGCATTCCCAAGCTACTGAGAACTGAAAGATGGACAGATTGGCAGCATGGTTGCATGTATTTGTCTCGAAAGCATATTACATCCCCCCATAAAAATTCAGCCATTAGCTGTCTCTAGATTCAAGACAATGAGACAGGTTTAATGAGAAATTTTAAAAGCGTACAGTCAATCAACAAAGATTATCCAGACTACAGTAAAAGTCAGCAGATCTGGTTACTACTACTCTGCCTGCGGGGTACCCCTCACTTCTTTTAGAACAACAAAGAACCAGTGTCACATGGAAGCTTCACATTTAGCTTGTTTTGAAGTTTAGAAAGTTGTCTCATCTCCCATCATATCTATGAGATTGCAGTGCTTTCCAACAAATCTACAAGCCATATCTTCCTCTTTGCCACCCCCCACTATCTATACTGACAAATACATTCCAGTTGTCATTACAATCCTGCCAGGGGGTGGGGTGTGTGTAGATTTTTAAAGTAAATCCCTCTTTAAGCTTTACTTAAAAGGTTCAAAATTAGTTCCAAGGTAGCTTTTCATGTTCCTTTTAGTCTCCTTCATTTTCTGAAAAAATGGTGTTAAATAGAGAGAAGCAAGCATTCCAAGGAAGGTAACTCTGTCTTCAGAATTAACCAATAGAAGCATTCCTAAAGCCTCAGTTATTTCTCATGTAAATAATAATGAATAAGAGTCAACCTTATAAAAAAATCAAGATCATCATGGTAATGATGCATCCACACCATGCAGATCTTGACAGTCTCTACAGTGAGGTCTAGACTGTTAAAGTAGGATATGATCCAGTTGTAAGCAAAAGTATGTACCTTCTAACCTTTCTACACATTAACTTTGTCTTCTTTGCCAATGCATCTTCCAATCAGATGGATCTCAATAGGGTTTTCCAGGAATTGTGGACTAGGTGTGCAGGAAGCAGTGTAATCATAGATTCAATATATATTTTGATTCAGTTCCCAGTGCTCCGTTACTGCATGTTAAGCAGAGCCACGAGGGACAACACAGTACTCAACTGCTCTTTTTATAAGAAATCTTAGAACTTCAATACGTATTGTTTTCTTAGAAGCATAGGAGTTCGCTGTATCTAGATGACAGCCAAAGGACAACTTAAACTTATTTTTTACTTTTTATTGAGATAAAGTTTCAAAAGCCAATCTAAAAGGTATTTAAAAAAAAGGAGCAGCAGTAGTAAATAGGGCCACTTATGCTGATAGTAACACGATGCTTTTCCATGGACATATGTGTTCACATAGATATTGGAGTACGCCAGTTTCTGACTGTGGCTATACAAAGCTTAGCTTCTTTCTACATACCTCAAGCAAAGTGAATTTACCTTTTATGCAATTTATCACAGCACCATGAAAAACTTTGGGTACTGAACTTACAGCTAGTGGTCAAATCTAAGGCAGAAATTACAATGAGGAAGCAAAGGGCAGAGCAGTTTTCAAGAAAAGCAGCAGTGCTGCCAGGACTGAGAAGCATCTTCTTGGAGAAAAGGCAAACAGGATAGTACAGCAGTGGGAAGAGAACAAAAATGAATATTTGGAAAAAAAAAATGAAAGAAAAAGAAAATTTTAGAACTGAAGAAACAAGACATATAGGATTCCCCCCCCCCCCTCAGAAAGAAGGGGAAAGCTGGAAGGAGAGAGGGGCTGGGGCACTAACAGGTCTGATGAAGTTTTCTGGGGTTACCGTCTCTCATAATTTCTGAACAATTCTTGGGAAAAAAAAAAAGCATTTAAAACTTTTGTAAAAACACTTTGTAAAATTACGACAGAGAACCTGGTGCTCCCCCAGACCAATGGGGATGTACGCTTCTCTGAGGCATCCAAGATTTTGTTGAGGCTTGCAATGTTGCCAAATATGGAAGACTTAAGAAAGCATAAGCAGCCTTTTTGTGTAATTCTCCTGTTAAGCAGAACCTTAACACTGTTGCCATGCACAACCAGAGACAGGTACCTCTGTGCTTAATCCATTGGTTTTATTCTCCACTCCTCGATCGAACACTAATCTTCCATAATCTTACAAGATCAGGTCACCCTTTTATGCCCAGAAACTGTCTCTATCCTTATCCTAGCTTTCTTTCATGTCTTCACCCTTTCTGAACAAATGCATTGTTTTGTGTCTGAGCAGGGGCTTACAATATGTTTTCTCTTGAGTGGTACGGAGCCAAAGGCACCTAGTACACCCTTCACTCCAAGTCTGAGCAACACTCACTTAAAAAGGGTGGCAATAAAATCTGTCACCCCCAGCCAAAAAAAAAAAAAAAAAAAAGCTAAAAAAAAGACAAACTCCAGATAAAATAAAATTATGAAAAGACAAGGATCAGCACATCTCCTTATATTTACCTGGAGGGGAATTTAAAACTACAGCAAGTTTTTGAATGTGTGAAAGGGACATAACAGAAAATGCAAAGAAAGAAGCATTCCTTGTAGTGTTAATTTCCCTGACTGTTTTGCACATGCTTTGAGGAAGATGCAGGGCAAAATTGTTTCGAGTTCACAGCATTTTGAGGCAATAATGTAGCTCATTTTGTCACCACTACAGATGGCAGGCTGCAATGAGCCCACGTTAATGACTACTATAGATATTCTATACACAGATATGTAATGGTGCGCTGCAAGACATCAGCAATGAAACAGAATGCTGAGAGCCTTGGTCTCATTTCAGTTTTGTTACAAGCACAAAGCTCAGACCCAGTTTGCTCAAAGGTGCACATAAGATCATTACATTCAAGAGAATTTGGTCCAATTTTTAAATAAAACAAAGGTTGATTAATGGTTTTGGACCAAGTCATTTTCTCCCAGATAAAACCAGGTGAAACTCACAGGTTTTTCCTGAACTATCACATTCACTTTTGGAAATGATCTGTCTGAAACCAAAAGACAAAAAACAGACGCTACAAAAACTAGAAATCAGAACACACCTGCTTAGATTGCCTTTAGAGCTGACAGCTGCTCTTTTAGCATATAACTCCCCACAGAAACTCACGTGAACATGCATTTTAACTACATACAGTCAGGGCCACAAGTGCACCGACAGATCCTGCCTGCCCGGGCCAGACGCGCCCAATACCTGCGCCCGTGCCCATACATCCAGGGGTATAGTTTAAACTCAGGCCTAGGCCCACAGTCCTGCTCCGAGCTATATCACAGGTGTACCTGCTCCCATTCCTGTGCCTGAGCTGCTGTTATTTAGGCTTCCCACACTCACCACAGACCAAACCCATCGCCTTACTTTCATCCGATGATAACTGGACTGCTGTTGTCACCACCTTCCTCTTCCAGCTCAGACCGGGACTGATAGCCCAGGTCTGAGCTTACATAAGGCTTCTGGATGCACATGTGAGGGGTGGAGGTCTCAGGTGAGGCTCATCAGGGCAATTAAGGCATATTGGTGCACTCAGGGCCCTGTAATATACAAAACCTGGGAAACTTTGAAAAAAGCCAAACCAGCAGATATTGCTTATAGTCTTTCCAAAGAAGGTATTTCAAAACGATAACCCCTAGTCTAGGGAAGACAGAAAACAGCAGACAGACACTGTATGGGGACCGTGAATTTACTTTTCTATTTGAAAAAAGGTGATTATTTCCAACAACAATTAGATGAGATGTGCTGTAGAAATACCTCTGACTCAACAACAGGCAGGCAACCTGATACATACAAAGGACGTGCAATTAGGCATTTCCATGCAAAGCTGAAGTTATCGTATTTTGAGCCCATAGGTCACGTCAAAACAAACACCACTTCTACTTATTCCTGAAGTAGGAGGTGAGTGAAGACCATACCATGTTGGCTACATATAGCATCTCCAAGAGATCTATCACATGGAAGAATCAAGTGAAATTTAGGTTGACAGCTATGCTTTGTGGGATGGAAGTCATTCTGAAGGACAAGAATTTGTCATATGAAGAACTAGCATTTGGGATTAGTAAATGAAGAGAGATCATTTGAATAAACTACCAGATGGGAAACACACGTGTCATGAAGGTCCCCTTAATTGGCTTCAGCTGGAGGCTAATCTGAAAAAATGGGTTTGGACACAGCAACAAACTAACCAATACGAATCAATAGCAGTGACTCAGATAACAGCCCAGGAAACAGCTAAATGAACATGATGCAGGGATTATAAGGGTGTCTGATGTCATAAAGTTATAATGGGGAAATTATTGACCTTGTATAATTTCTGCCTGAAGTTGTGATAAACTTCTAATCATTTGTCACAGCCACAGGAGCAAAATTAAAACCATGTGAGAATACAAGCTGTCTGAGAAGCTTGGTACAGCTATGAAAATGCATTGCCTTAATATTAATGACATCTTCCACTGCTCACTGTAAATAGTTTCACAGAATCATGCTATCCTTTATTGAGATACCAACTGGGAGTGATTCTCATCAACTCTGCAGTGTCCTTACGGTGATGTCAACCTTTTAATGTCAATGAAAATAGTTCTAGCTTACTGCTTAACCAGGAGAAAATCAGATGTGTTAATCTTCCAGAAATGATATCTAAAGATTTCTAACATGGGCAAACAGACAAGTTGTTTCCATCATTAAATAAGCAAATAAACAAAGTTATATTCTTCAAGCTACCCCAACTTACTCCCAAAGGATTTAAGACTAATGGGCAAACTTCTTATACACTATTTGAAATCCTCTCAGTGTAACTGCTTTTTCAATTCTTAGCATCATATCACTGTGTTTCAAAGAGTACATTGTTCATAAAGTGCTCTCTTCCTGCTGCAAAAAAGCTCAAGACCCTTAAGCTCTGGCTTCTACCTGAAATATCCCCCAAATATTTGTTGTCCCTCCTGTATAATAGCTTTTCTATATGAGCCCCATGTTATGCACAAAAAACCTACACTAATTGGTTTTTATTATCTTAATAATCTTAATATTTCCTCATCTAATAATGGTTAATTTAACGTGCTCCTGCAATGCACTCCTAAATTACTAGTTTATATATATTTAAAAACCAGCCAAACAAACAAATAAAAAAAAAGAAAAACAAAACCCCAAAAAACAGTGCTGATTTCAGGTTTCCACACATTGCACCAATTATCTGGAAATATCTCTGACACTTCCTAAAGCAGATTTTCTCAATCTCCTTATTATCCCTGTACAGACATTTTAAACATAATGTAGCTTCTCCAAATTCATCATCTTTGTAATTTACACAAACCTTGTAATTGATACTCGTAAGCACAGAAAATCTGGAAGTGAAAAGAAATATTAGATGGCCTCCTGCTTTTAGCTCACAGATCTTCCACTTGAACAGATGTACTGAGAACTGGTGCTATAAAGAGATGCAGACCTCCTTTCCACTGAATCCAGGGAAAGTGAGTGAGGGGAGGGTGTGCACAGCCTAGTCCTATTCCTTGCATGCAAGTTACTTTCAAGTGCTTCTTTGCTATTTAGGGAGATTTACTTGTGAGCCCAGCAATAAGCAGAAATGAAGAAAAAAAAAAATCAGGAAAATAAAGCAATGCAAAAAAAAGTCTTCTTATCAGAGTAGAAAAAATGATTATAATCACTAGTAAGAGAACATGCAAATACCACAAACTGAAAGGTATAACTAGATAATTCAGGTATTAAAATGAGTTCTTTCCTCTCTCTCCTACCACCAGTGTGAGAGCCAGAAGCCTAAATCCTGAATTTGCTAAATAAAACCACACACACAAAATCACACAGCTCAATCTAATCTGCATGCAGGTAACAACTGTTAGGAATTATAATAAACAGGCAGGATAATTATTGTATGCTACAGTGTAGCACAGAGTTTGAGGGTCTCTTCCACATCCCGTTTCTCTGGTGGTACCAGAGCTCAATATTCTTTGACCAGGTTCTTTTAGATATTCCATACTTGGAGGGTGTAATGTTTAATATCAAATTTACTTATTTAAAGAAATCTGATGTTACAGATCATTTCTAATTTAGCAGAGCGATAAAAATTATGTTGAGTAATACAGTGCAGACTTAAGCTACACTTGGCAAAATATACAGCAATTGCAATACACAGTTCAGTCACAATCCTAATGTGATTCCCATTGCCAGTCTCTAGAATATACTCGGCATCACAACAC
Organism: Vanellus vanellus; assembly: GCF_965231255.1. Taxonomy (NCBI): domain Eukaryota; kingdom Metazoa; phylum Chordata; class Aves; order Charadriiformes; family Charadriidae; genus Vanellus; species Vanellus vanellus. Next base: position 21,651,164 of record NC_138913.1, on the reverse strand, counting down.
TGGGCATCCCCAGTCACCAGGGATGACTATGTGGGCTGAGGCCAGACCAAATGCATTGCTCCCTTCAGTTTTTACACTCTATGTTGGGCTGAGCGACATATTCTTTCCACCCATGCTGGTCTGGCTAACTCAGGGAGACATTCACATTCCTTTAATGAACTCAGAGTTTATCTAAAACAAAGGCCACCCTCCAAACCCCTTTGTGCTGAGATTGCAACAGCTGTGGTCAACAACAGCTGTGGTCAGTCACCCTGCATTATTCCCTGAGCTTCATGGGCACATCACCCTGGCGCATCTCCTCTGAGCGGTCTTTCGTTTCAAGGGTGTACTGGTCAGTCACATGGCTCACAATTGCTACTTCTCAAGGTACACAGTACCAGTTTCTTCTGGGCAATTAGAAATAGGGGAGGGAGGCTGGGCAGCTTCCACCCTCTCTCTCCAGGAAGGAATGACATTATCTTAGAATCATAGAGTCGTCAAGGTTGGAAGTGACCTTTAAGATCATCAAGTCCAACTATTAACCTAACACTGCCCAAACCACCACTAAACCACATCCCTAAGCACCACGTCTACCCATCTTTTAAATACCTCCAGGGATGGTGATTCAACCACTTGCCTGGTCAAGGGGACTTGAGTGAAAGACTACTTGTATCTGCTTCACCAAAGAAACATGACAGAGCAGATCCATAATTTACAACACTTCAGAAATTTTATCACCCATTACAGTGAATGGTTCACACAACCACAACTTGGTTTGTGCCCAGCTGCAGAGCTAGAAAGATATCACTGGACGTCAGGTATCCTTCAGTCACATTGTGACTTGGGTCAGAAATATTTTTTTACAGCCATTCTTGCTGAAATAAGGTTGTTAGGGCTATGACTTTCAGACTTTTTAGGGCTATGTCTAATACATTTGAGTCTTAATCTAGCTGTGTTAGGTACAAAGAGTATGTATTTGAGGATAGCAGTAATACCTACCAACAAGTTATGCAGCAACAGAAGATATGGCCACGGAGTGGCAAAAGCTTTTGTACACATCTCACTGTCACTAGCAAACACACCTTCCAGCATAAAGCGCTTTTGTGCAACAGCAGAAGAAAACTGTAGGTGTTTTTACCACCATGACTTTTCCAGTGTCTTCCCTCTGTTTGCCTCCAGCTGCCCCCAGAAGTTGCTGACAGCCTCTCACTGTCTCGAGGTGAAAGCAAATGGATGAAAGCGGACAAGGCTGCTAGATACCTCTGGCATTCCCATGGGCAAATGCAATTCACAGAGCATGACCATGAGAGTATTAACACAGGTGGTTTTGTGAGTAGTTCCACTGCCAATGTATCTACTCAAAAGAGTAGAGTTATTTACTCAGTTGCAAAATTTGACAAGTATCTGTTTACACTTGGAAGTCAGCAGCAGAACAGTTAGAAGAAAACTCTGCAGTTAATTCATTTTGTATCGTTCCAGAACTCAAGCTAAAGCACTCAGCAGTTTGGGTTTACCAGTGTTGGAGGCAGGGTCTGCCCTGCAGCAGCTCCAAGTCAGGTGGGAATGCTCTAATTGTCCTCACCCAGGCCCTTAGCAGCACCAGGCATGGCTAAGGAAGGCTTATCTTTGTCAGTAGTAGTCCCTTGGACTTTGACCCCAGAAAAATCCTGACAAAGCTTAAATTGTACCACTTAAAAGGTATAATGCAAGAGGCAGCTCCTTGTTTCCCCTAATTTTATTAGCTAGGACAATGGCATATCCTCTGTTGATGACCTTTCAGGACCAAACTGCTTTAGAAAGTTGTTCTGGCCTGTATGAAGGAAAAGTGATTATATGTCTTCTTCCTGGAATCCATGCATGGATCATATGGAGGAAAAAAAAAACAAAAAACAAACAGAAAAAAAAATACCTAAAGGCAAACAAGATCCATTTAGAGCAGAACAAATAATATGTATGCACGTTAACATACCCTGAACAGAAATATTGTTTATTGGCAGCATATAAAACTTGGGCAGAGGGATGCTATGTTGATAAAAATAAATAATGAAATATAGTTCTTGGCTTATTTCTATATATAGTATATTCCAATACCCTTTGATTAGCCACACTGTTCAAGGTATAGTTGTGGTGCTTTGAGGCTTTTCCCCACAAAACCCAAGAAAAAGCAAACAAGTAACTGAATCACAGGAGTCTTAGAAACTAGCAACTGCATACTGGTGAGTTTGTGCCAGCCAAAGCACATAAATCATAACAATTGTTCTTCCCCCACCCACTGCATGTTTTCCACATTCCAGGTTTCCTTCTCACTTCCACCATCCTTAGTATTTCTTTATGCTATTGCTACTGTTCTCTTAACTGTTAAGGACTTTGTCCAACTTGTTTCAAAAAGTCACTTTCTGTATGTCCTCCCTTTGTTTTGATCTTACTTTAATTGTCAGCTCTTCCTATCTTTGTGGCTTTCACGTACTTGATAATTTTCCTCCTCTTTTTCAGAAAACTGTTGTTTCCGCAAGCACCCTCTCTTTGGAAAAGCTTCCTGGAGTTTATCAGCCATGACACTGCACCAAAACAGTTATTTGTTAGACCACAGAATTTAATAGAAATTGAACTCTGCTTTTAATACAGTTGGCTTGCTTGGCTATGGTCCTGTTGTTTTGTTGAGGTTTTTTAATTGTAGACTCACAAGGACATAGTAGCCTATTAAATTCTACAGAATGACCTGGGAAACCTATTAAAACATTCACATTGTCTATTATATGGTATAAAGCAGTTTATATCACCTTCTTTCCTCTAATATCTGAGCATCTTATAATCAATATTACGGCTGTGCTTGTAGCACACAGCAAGCAAATAGCCCTGTTTTACAGCTAAGAGAGATACAGCTCTATATGCATAAAAGAGGATGCAGCAGCTGTTAGGAATGCAGACAGAGCAGGCTATTTGTCACTGTGGGTTTTGTGGCAGTGGATCAGCGCCCCTGTTTGCCAAGCCTATGTCCCTACTGGCAGACAGCCTCTTTTCTGACAGGGCTCCTAAGACACCTGCATCTCCCCGCAGCCTGTGTGATGGACCACTGGAGAGCAGTGTATGGGGAATGCTACTCAGTGAGGCTGACTCAATGAACAGCCTTTATCTGGTTTGCTTTGGGAGAAAAGGTTGTGGGAACATGCTGTATCTGCTTTGTTCCCTATTGTATCTTTTATGACAGTCATGTCATTTCAGCTAAATTTGTTATAGCAGAAAGATATCTCAAAAGAGCATTTCCTGCAGATTTTAGTCACGTTGAGCAAAGAAGGATGCCATAAGAACTGATTCTGAGAAGGTCTACATCATGGTATCTCCTTATTAGACACCAGGGAATGCACAGACACTTTATAAATGCCCAACCATAGGAATGATTCATGCTCCTCAGGTACCAAAGGAAGAGGAACGCAAGATACTTGTGCGGGAAACTGTAGGAACATACTCCATTAGGACCAAGGCTTTACTACCGTCAGTACTCAAATAATTGCAAGACTGCAAGTGGTGTCTGAATAAGCAAAGTTAAAAAAAATTAATTCAGAATGACTCAAAATTAAAATTGTAGCTTATGAGGTTTTCACCGACAAAATAAAAAATACCATTTAAGATCGGAATATTGTGTTTCAAGCTTAAAATAACAATTTTGATTTTAAGACATTTAAGAGAAAACACTTTCTTATTCACGTCTAAATTCAGAACAAAACTGGCATTTTAAAATTGTACTTTCTTTTGTCTGAAACCATTTGCCTATTTTGACCCTGTCGGTAACTATTTTTGTTCTCCTTGAACTCCCCTTTTCATAAAAATCCCACTGGTCTTTATTTTTTTGCACAGCTTTATTTCACAGGGTTTAAAAAACCTCAGTTCTGAAAAGAACTGTTCTCCGTACATTCACTAGTGCTTCACTGGCCATTTTATCCTATAGATTGAGACAAAAAAATATCCACGCAACAACTTCTATGGATGAAAAAATTGCCAAGTTCGACCTTCACAATTAGCAAATAGGAAAATAGAATGAGATCTTAGGATGAGCTTTTCAGTGTGCATTCTTCATCCAGTGCTACCAGGCGTGCTTTAGATCACACAGAGGCAAACGTTAAAGCCAGTAAAATGGTTTGCCTTTATCTCCTGCCTTGTTTTTCTTTCCTCTGTTCACAATAGCAGCCTCCCCAGTGTGGGATAATTCCCTATAAAGATCTGTCTTGCTCTCTGTGTCCTGTGTTGTTTTTCTCTCTTTTCACACCACAAGCATCCCTTGAGTGGAATAATGCCCTGTAAAAGCTTAATAGTACATGTGCTACATGTTGTCTATTTGTGTTTTAAATGCCTTCCCTAGTGTGGTATAATACCTAGTAAAAATCTGTCCTGTCTTTTTGTTCTGCATTGTTGTTTTCTGATACCAGTGAAATCTGCATCTGAGCAGTGTCAGATCCTTGTAAATGGCAGTGTCATAAAAACAGCTACTAATACCATGAAAACAAACGATATTCCAAAATGCTTCTTCTTAATCTCTAGAACAGACTGTGCCAGTAAGAGTAGGTGGTATTCTGCATAAACCACCACTAGTGGTAAGTACTTGAACTGTAGGAGACTGAGAGACAGGCGTACTAAGAATTTGGGGACAGATATTCAAATAGTGTAGGTATACAAAGATCACACCTACTCTCATCCCAATTTCTGCAGGTATTAATAAGCAAAAATTACACATACAGTTGTGCTTACTCCACCCACAGTGCAGGGGAGAAAAGAAGAAGGTTTGATCTGGGATGGCTATTTCTATGTGCTATTTTCTCCAGCCTGCTGTTCAGGGAACAGAAAAATTAAGTGGTAGGGCTGTACACAGACAGCTCTCCATAATCCAGAGTAGCAGGAAGCCTGGATACGGCAGATAATGAAAACGCATGAACAATATAGGTGCTACATTCTGCAGAACATGGTGCTGAGACCCCAGACAAACACAGGTCCGCCAAAGCTGCTTAGCACCTGCTCAGTTTGTTCTCATATTGTGTTCATTCCACTTTGCTTTTTCCCATTCTATCAGCACTATGCATGCTCATTTTCTTTTTAGCTAAAAACCCTTCATCACCCACAAGTGTAAAAAACAAGTCCCAGCAATGTTGGAATTTGATGATCATTTTTAGTTACACATTACTGCTTTATATATTTTCTGTGGCAAATCAGCATTTATTCAGAAGAAATTTTCTGGTCTAAACTAATGAGCAATGACTGTGACAAATACTGCTGTTAGTGATTGTGCATTTTAAGGCAATTTTAAAGTGCATGATCTCTGTGGGAATAGCCAAGCTCATTTTGCTACTCATATATATAACTTCAAGTCTCAGTGATAAAGTCCCATGAAAGATATCCTACCTTCTTGACTGGGTTTGGGGTTTTTTTTTGCTAATGTAATGCTAGTGGCTCTGATGCAATGTGGATGTCCTTGGACTGACTTAATTGGCCGGAAACCTTTGAAATATGCACAGGCTAATTCACTTTGAGGGTTAAAACAATGAATCCCTGTAGAAAATAATATATTAGTGGGTAAAAAGATAAATTAATGGCAGTACTTGAATATCATCTCTACAGCAACCAGAATAGCTGAATTAATAACATACCAGGGTTTTATTATGGCTTAAGAATTACATCTATGATGACACTATGAGTAGTTCAGCCTTCCCCTTTATTGGACCTTCATAGACACGGTAATCCTTTGGCCCCTTGAGAATTTGTTCTCTCGTGATGATCAAGCAAGGTTACTCCATTTACATGATCATCTCCTCCCTTAACCATCTCTCTCATGCGTGCATTTCTCCCCCTCCTCCCTTTCTCTCCTTCAAGTTCACGCACAGGTCAGACACCGAAGTATCTGTTATACCTGGACTTATGCAAATCAGCAGCTTGGAATTTGATTGCCCTAACTTTAATTTTCAAGGGAAGAAATGAGCTTTCATTCTGCCCACAAATAAAAGTTTCTTGCAATAAATATATAGGCATAAAAATATCCATTCTAAGTAATACTAAGAAACCAGGAGGCAAAGTCTCCTGTCCTGTGCCTTGGTAAAAAGCGGGAATCATTCTCTGTACAACCAGATGAAGGATACCAGATTTACACTGGCGTAACAGTGGGCAGACCGCACCATGTGTTTCTATTTTTTTTAATCTAATGACATTGTTCAACAAAAGGCCTCCTTGTATGCATCTGACACTGGAATATTTGTTCTAATGTACTTTTTTCTGCAGCAGTAATTTCAGGGGAAGAATCCTTCAGCTACAGCATTATCTTCAGTTCGCTAAGTGCTTTTTTGATTGATACAAGTGCCATCTTGTATCACAGAACCAGGGAGACATTTTTACCAATATGTCTAGTTCTTGCAAGTGCAGGATGAGGCTACTCATGAATACTACAGATAGCTGCTAATGTTATCTGTCACTTTGGTCAAGAACTTTAGATTGTTTGCTCTGTGAAAATTCATTCAAATGTACAAAAAAAAAACCCCAACCACCAAACCTCAAGAATCTTAAGAGGATTTGATTAACTTGAGGGACCAAAAGGGTGAAAGGCCTCTTACCATACTTTTTAAATCTCTTTCTTTTGTTGGAGAAGATGAGGGCTTTAGGTGGGAGTAACGGGACATGAGATCCTTGGCTAGTTTGGTTTTTGGGGTATTTTTCTTATTAGAAGAGGGAATTGCTTAGTGTATTTAAGAATTTCTGTAACTATTTTTGACCAACTCAGAATCACAATCTGAGCTGGACAGAGCTGTAAGCAGAATCACCATTCAGCTTCCAAGTCCCTGGAAGAACCTGGCAAGAAAAGGAATAAAAAAACCTGTAAAAAGCAGCAGAGGTAATGGTGGAAGGAAACGAAAAGGAGAGGCAAGGGATTCAGTGTGGTAGCTTTACCTTTAAAACTAAAATTACATTCCACCTCACTCAAACCCTTTTTACCGCACACACGATGATCACTTGGCCTCATTCTCTGGATATTTCTATTCTATTTCATACACATTTCCTGTAAATGGGGATTAGGATTTCAATCATGACCTGCTCACATAACAATTACTCAGGCAAAAGAGCTATTAAAATCAATGGGAGAGTTTGGCCCATTTAGCGAATGCTAGAATGAAGTCCATTACTGCTGGCATTTCCCTAAACCTATGTTGTTATGGGTACTGAAAGGAGTCTTTTACTCCGCAGGGTTTCGTAGAGGTTAATCTCATGTGTAAAAGATGGCTGTGTTAGGAACAGATCAAAATGACTTGGGGAAAAGCAATGCCTAGAGCTCTCAGGGTGAGAGTATGGAGCTTGGTTTGGCTGCAGGCTTTTTCGGATATACCTGTGCTGTCACTAACCTCTCTGCACCTGAATGCCCACCTGCCTTATCCTGGGTTTGCTTACCGAGATTGGTGGTACTTCAGAAAGGAAACAGTGTTTGCCTACACTACAAAGAGGTATGAGTTAGAAGCGTGCACGGATATACCCGAGCTAGCACCTACAGGAAAAAAAGATCTAGTGGTAATAACAGCAGAAAAAAAAAAGCCATGGTGAAATGCAACAGCTAGAAATTAGTAATTCAGTTAATTCAGACTAGAATTAAAATGCATATTTTCAAATAGAGAAGATAATTAGGTCATTAGAAGTCATTACCAGAGGAATTATTTAGTTTCTCACTTAGATCTTTGAACTCTTAACATTTGAATATGTTTCCAGCACATTTCCCCATGTACAAATCTTTTCAGATGCAGTATCTCTCAAAATGAAGTGCTAATCTTGATGCCGAAATTGCTAGTTCAGGTGCTCTGACCTATATCAGCATGATGCCAGGTACACGTTAAAGAAGGTCTCCTCTTACTTCAGAAACCAAGAATTTCCTGATTAATTCCTGAGTGAAGTTCCAGAGACCAAGTAGGAAAATATGCTATCAAAAAATTTCCGGCCAACTTTGTAGATTGACAGTGCCTCAGATTTTGTCTAACTCTCTGAATTCAGAGTGTTTATGCTGAACACCGCCTTAGTAAACCTCCTCATCAGTCGCCTACATCCATACAAGGAAATATCTCATTTAACTTTGCAAATAGATATATATGAGACTGAAAATCACATTAGAATTGATAGCAACAGGCACAACAGAGAGAATACGAGAATTGTCACTCATTTGAGATAGGGCAAAAATGTCATCTTTGCTATTATAAATACTGGTTATGTCAAAGCAATGAAATTATATACCTTGAGCAGAAATGTGAGTTGTTACGAATCTGCCCCAGGCCAGTGTGCTATGAACAGCGCATTGTCAGCGTTGTGAGTGTAGCAGGAGCCGGTAATCTTCAGAGATTACAGGTGAGGGGGCAGGCCTGCCATTTTAAACTAACAAAATGTGTGTTGTCTTTAGTTTACAGTTCTTCACAAACACTACCCTACATTCATTTCCAAGCCACCATAAATTGGATGCTCAAAATCAGGTTTTCTTTGAGGTTTAAAGGTTGAGTTATAGGCACTCCTCAGGGGAACAGGCTACCAAACATTTGCATCAGAGTAATCTGGAGTGTTTTGCATGCTGTTTTCAGATCAGCTAGTTTGTCTAATGAATGAGATGTGAAATGAGTTCCTAGGGCTCGGGAGAAAGCTGAAGGAGGATTTCTAAGTCTCTCTGAAACTCATAGCATTAACCCTGCATACACTATTTTATGTCAGTGTGTAACAAACACCTAGACAAACCCAATCCATCACCAAACCTTCTGCAAAGCATTAGCAGCCGAAAGCAAGGGAAAGGGCAGGATGACTGGTTTTTGAATTCCAAGAATTTTTAAAGAAAATAAATGTTGACATATGAAGGTTTTGCCAGCATAACAGTACCTGCTGGGGTTCTCAGTTTCTGTGCTGAGAAAAGCCCCATGCAAACAAAATGTAAGATACCCTCAGGGCTACAGGTTGTTTCAATCCCAGAACCATACACAAGATAAACTGGCAAATGCACTTTTTTGCTGGTATAAAAAGAGTCCAGACTATGTCTGTTTGCCTGTGCAGGCATGTCAGTATTGCTAAAAAGCATCGAAGGCGCTTGAAACTGTTTTCAAATACCACAGTCTGAACTTTTGCCACAGTAGATCATTGCAGGAACTGAACAAGGACTCAGATTAAAGAAAAAATAAATGTCTCTCAGTTGCAAACTGCAAATGCCTTGTCACTTATTTGCATACATAAATGTAGAGCAGAGCATGTGGGTGCCACCCTAATATAGATGTTTCTTATAAGCTATAATAACATCATGATTTCCATATATAATGTCCCATATATAAGCACTGAAGAGTTTCTCCACAAATTCCCAGGCCTGCCCCTACCAGCCAAGCCAGGCACTTTCCTTCTCATGCAAATAATGTACAAAAAGGGTGTGAGCAGAGGAGGAAGCCACAGTAGAAAGATTCCCCAGGCCAAACTGGAACTTCACTAACATCTGTGACAACCCCTGGCTTTACGCCTGTAAAGCCATCCTCTTTGCTATTCAGCTGAAGACGCACACCATGTAAGAGAATGCGGGACCTGCTGTTGCTTCTCTCTCCAGAGCTAATACAATAGACAAGGATGAAAAGTTCAGAGAATTCACGGACAACTCAAATGAGGGAAGTCATCAGATGTGGAAAAGCCTTATTTCTTCTAGTAGAAGAAGAAGAAAGCAGGCTTTCAAAAATCAGAATGGCATTAGCTTTTGGAAAAAAGGGAGGGAGCCAAAGCTGGCATTACTGCTGCCTCAGGTATCATGCTTCTCTTTAATTACCAGAGAAATTGTTATCATTAAATGCCATGAGTCAAATTTATGCATCGATATTTCTAGATAAGTGAGATGCCCCCCTTTGTGGACACTATAAAAAACAGATTGTACCTTCACAACAATATAGATGTCTGAGAAGATGTTTCCCACAGAGCAGATGGATGACTAAAACCTAACAAAACCCTTTATTAAAACAAAGCTTCATCAAAAGCATAGCATTCGGAGCGGACAGTGGTCAGCACTTTAAAAAAGCATAAGCAACAAGAGCTGCAGCTGCTCAGAAGGTTCCCAGTATCTCAGAGTCACTCAAGGTTCATATTCGTTTCTCCTGTGGCTAACACACTTTTAGGATTTAGCAAGCTGCATTCCGATACAGAGCTCAAGAAGAAACAAATCACACCACTCTGTGAGCCACTCTGAAACCAAATCCTTCAAGTATTGCCCATCGTTTGAACTCTCTCACCACATAGTTCTTTAGCAAATAGCCTTTGTTACTAAAGTCACAGTTAAATAGTGTTCCTATTTGTCATTTACACTTCATAGATATAAAGGAGCATAGATAAAAATCTCTTATTACTGTATGGCACCCAACCACCATTCACTGGCAGTAATTAAATCCTGCTGTAAAAGTGCTACAAATATTTCTCAAAAGCAGGAACAGATGTTTTTTTTTTTTTTTGCAATCAGGCAATGACGAAAATCTGACAATTCCATAAACCAAAAACGTGGGCACTTCAGAGAAAACTTCCTCTATGACTTTTCTACCATGCTGTCTCAATTTACCAGTAATATTACTGAGATAAAACACGACCACTTTCTGGTATTATTATTCATGTCCTCAGTAACACAATAAGTGTCAGTGGAACTGTGGAGTAAAAAAAAAAAGAAAAATCATAATAATGAGGCACAAGGCTTACAAATTTACATTTCTGTTTCCAAACCATAGTAAATTAGCACAATCACTCAGACTTAGTTACGATTCACAAATCATATCTTCATGTAGCTTTTATAAACTATGACTGTCTAATTAATATTGGTACTTATAAACATCTCCTAGTTATTCAGCACTACAATATTTTTTTGGTAGGTATTGAAATTCAGCTACAGCACACAAGTTGTTCTAAGCAGTGCCCAAGCTGTGAGACAGTTAAACGTATTCAAGATGGGGACGGCGTACATTTTACACTTTCCTGGTTTAGGCCTGCTGCAAAGAGAACTTTAGTCTTTCCTTCAAAAAATGTCACTAAGCCACCCTGAAGAATTGCTTTACAATGAAGCAAACCTCCCCTTCAGTTCCAGAGTGTGTACATTCACCACGGAGTTGTCATGATAGCTTGTCAGTAGAGTGAGATGAAGAGAGCTATTTGATCTGCAGGGATGTAAATTGAGAGCAGAGATACCGTGTTCAATCAAGAGTCACAGTAGCGACTAGGAAGCAAATTCCTCAATCGAGCTGGCTTTAATCCAGTAAAACGCAGTTTAAACAAAGAGGGAGGAGACAGAGACCAGATTTCCAAAAATGCTCAGCACCCCCAAATGGGGCAGTATTTTTAAAGAAATGGCTCAGATCTGAGATAGGCACCTGTAAAAACAGAGAGTCCTGCTCGGTGTCAAGAATTTATGAAAACTGGGCCACTTGGACTAAATGTCTTAACAGCGACTGAGCTGCCTAGAAAATCTGACAGATAAATCACCCAGAAAATTTAGTGCTTGCATAGGTTCCTTACTGAAAAGCATGATGACACCAGATACCACTTATTTAAACTAGTGCATTTCATTATGTCAGGGCAATTACTACCCTGGTACATATCTTATTAGCACTTATTTATTATCAGTGTTAAGGAGGTTAACTGCGCTGTTATTTCCTCTGCTACTGGGCTTTATGGCACGTCTGAGGCACGGAGCTCTGACTAAGCTCAGGCAGCAAAGGAAATAACAGAGGCCATGGCTTAACAATAAATATCCTCTAAAGGAATACGGCAATCAGGTAGGGAAAAACAAAGCAAATTTCTTCTGGGGAATATCAAGAGAGGAAACTTAGAGCACCCGCTCTGATGAGAGCTAGATGAATAACCCACAAAGGGAATTTATCCAAGAAACCGAATCTTTTTTTTTCCTCTTGCAAAATATCTGTAGAGAATGTGATCTTCAGTTGCTTGGCAAATTCCCAGAATTCTTTGATTTTACATTATAGGTTGATTCCTATCAGTTGCTGTGGAAAGTCATTTCTCCTTATACAAACAACATTAATTAGTTGCTGCCTGGTCAGAAAAGTTATTTTGTACTACTACTGATGTATCATTACATGACCTCAAAGCATTTCCACTACTGACACTCATAGTCAAATGGAGCATTCACCTGTTTAAAAGCTTTCCCATCACACCTTCAAACACTTGCCAATGTGATTACAAGGGAAAGCGTTGTCAACAGGAGTCCATCTCTCAGAAGAAAATTGTGCAGAAGAAAGTGTTGCGTTAGTTGCATTTTTTATTACTCATCCACTTACCAGGAGCTCTGGTACAAGAAAACACGATAACACTTATGTTACCTGTACACAAGTAAAGGTACATTAAAACAGACCATAAAAAGTTGAAAAAATTAAGAATAGCTACAATGTTAATCAAGTAGCGAACCAACAGCTGCAATTTTCTGTGCTCTTCCAGTCAGTCAATGGGGAGTGCTGCATTTTAAATTCCTTTACATATTGTTAAAATTAGATTAAATCACATGGATATTTGCAAAAAATACGGTCTTGAATGGATAGGAAATCAGAGACTCGTCACTTCACAAAATGAACCGCTAGTTTATTACACAAAATTACACCTATCTGCTTGCAGTCCCAAGCAATTTACATGAGCAGGCTCATCTGCACACACACACAAACAGCAATCCCTTCACTCCCCAGTCACTGGGGTTCCTGCAATACGTGACACAGGAGTTGGGACTCGTGCTTCTTAAGGGGGAGAAAAATCCCAGTTCTAAACAGGAAAAAGATTTGCTGCACGTTATGAGACAGATCTCGCAACTTTCTGTGTTTGCTGAGACAGAAGTGAACATGTGACATGCAGACAGGGAATCAGAGGAGCCACCTTAGCTGCTGCATGCGATTTCTGGCTAAACAGACATTTTCCTTTACAATTATATTGGGAACCCTGAAGCCCAAAGCACACATCAACCAGCAGTTAATACAATGGCTACTTTAGCTGTTGGTTTTTACCTAACACAACATTTGGGAATATATTTGTTGGATTTACTGTTACACGCTCAGAAAACACCTTTTGTCCTCACTCATCTCAGCTTGACTCCCTCAAATACATGCACATGTTTATCCACGGATACATTTTGGATGCATGTCTGTAAAATAGCTCTTCACTTTCAACACTGCTCTTATCAGATCCTAGGAGGAATATGAACAGGAGCGAGTCCCCCCCAGCCTGAGGAGAGGCACCCACTGCTGGGAAAGACCTGGCGGAGTCCGATGTGCAGCCCCAGAGGGACTGGGGGGACCAGCGATCCTCCACAGCAGCCCGTGCACCCACTCAGCAAAAATAGCTGAAATAGGGGAAAGACAGCATCCCCTTCACCTCCCATTTCCACCCAAGCACTTTGCTGAATGTCATTTGCTCCCGAGCGCTGCGGGTAGTTTTGCTATAGGGCTGCTGTGAGCTTTCCATGAGCTGGGTCAGTTTTGTGGCATTAATACAACCTCCCAAACAGCCGTTATTGTTTCCAAATTTAAAAAAAAAAAAAAAGAAGAAAAAAATAATTACTAGGCTTAGAGAAAGGATGCTTTGTGCAGATGAAACCACGTCTTACCTTTCCGTTGCCTTTCACACCCTGTCAGCAGCGTGGACAGACCCTTCCGAACAGGTGGGCAGCAGGTGGTGGTGGGAAGCGCCCTCCTGCCCCCAACAGCTTTGGAACAAAATCTCTCTTTGTGCTTTTTAGCCCCAAACCGAAGAAATTCAGGCACTGGCAGTTAAAATACAGCTCACAGGAAAGAACACGGTGCTGCAGGAGGCACTGGGTCCCCTCACCGCTGGCCGTGCCCGCGGTGTGTTGCTGCGCCTCAGCCGTGGGCCAGCAGCCATGGCCGGCCTGGGCAGCCCTCCCCAGACCACCCGCCAGCACCTTTCTCACTGGAAACTTTCCACCTTCGGCTTTGTTTCTTGGAGACAGAAAAAAATTTCTCTTGATTGCACCAAATTCTCCTGCTTTTTCCTGTCAAACCAGTCTTTCTGTCACTGCCCGACAGGGCTCAGCCGGCACTGGCCTGGCAGGGTGAAGGTGCTGCGGGGCCACAGGGCTCGCCAGGGAGCGGGAACACCCAGGACAGCCTGGGCCCGCTGCCCCAGCCCTGAGGAAACTTTCTCGGCAACGCATTCCCTGGGGAAAGCTCATCAGCAGCAAGATGACTAAGATTAATAAAAAAAAAAAAAAAAGGTCTCCTAAATCTGTGGTTCACCAGGTTAAACCAGGGATCAGGCGGGAGCAGGAGCCTGGGGTCTGTGAGGAGGGAGGGTTGCCAGGGCTCAGTCCCCTACACCCGCTCCCCAGGGACGTCCAGGTGTAGGGACAGCTACGGGTGCACACATTTTACCCCCAAGTAGTTTTCTGTCAGTTTTCTGCACATTGCTCCTCCCCTTGTAAAAGCCTCTGATCCACTTTGCTCTCTCTTTCCTTGACACATCTCTCAGAAGAGCACTAAGTTTGTACCTTCTGCCCTTCTTCCCTCCAGATGCCTCTTTTCTTTGCCCTTTTCCATTTGGCATCTGCGGGGCCGGGCTGACTCGACGTTTCACCGACAGGCAGGTTGGAGATATTGCTACTGCTTTTGCTCTTCGGTCTGCATGAGCCAGAGGTGGTAGAGACAAAAAATATTGCAGAGATCATTTGGGCAATCCCTTCAGGAGAGATAAAGTTGCTGTCTATCGCAGGTTTATTGGTTCTTTAATTAATACCGGTAGGATCAATTTTCAAGAATCCCCTACAACCTCACTTGGGATGTTATTTGAAAGGCTAAAGGCAGTCCAGAATATTTTCCCTACTATTCAAATTAGTTTTTTTCTTTTTATGTTCATTCTACTGCTCCTGATTATATCATAGCTTCTGTGGTGTGACTGAATCCTTGGGTTTATTCTATATACATAAATTACATTATTTTTCATTATCTTGCTCCTTAGCTGGTATCCTGCTAAGCAAGTAAATGTTTACCAGAATGCCCTATGTTTACCTCTGTACAGCAGTCCTTCCGGTCCACTTTATTTCTCCGTTATCAGTATTTTTCAGGGCACTGATATCTTTACAAGATATCCCAAATGCAAGTACATGAGGATGCATGTGGAGATATCAGGGCCCCAAGATACCACTATGAAGGACAGAGGGCAGCTACTCTGGGGAAAAATAGATGGCATTAAAACCCCAAGGAGTTAAAGCAAGAGTCAATCTATGGTTTATTTGCTCCAGGACACGTTCCAAAGAATGCAGCCCCAAACTGTGCTAGCCTTTCTTCCTGTTATATCACATTGCAGATCAAAGCTAATTTTATGAAAACAATCAATCCCAAGTCTTTTTACTACATCATTTCTTGCTATATCCCTCCCAATTTGGAGCATACTGTAGACAGGCTTTGTTTTCATGTATATTAGTTTGCATTTTTCCACGGTATATTTTGTTTTATTTTCAGTTCAAGAGTCAAATCTACCTGTGGAATTAATAGTTTTCATTAGATAAATCAGATTTTGTCCACAGGCAAAAGTGGAGTGGGCTGGATAATGCAAAACCACGCAAGAAATAAAGAATTCTTGTAAGAATATTCATTCAAATTTAAACACAAAGGTGCTCCAGCTATATTAGCATCCATTAAACCTTTGCTTTCTACAAATACCATTGAAATTGATTTTTATAAGATTTTCTCTAAATGCTTGGGAAACCAAATCTTAACTTTCTATATATTATTGTTCACAGAGGAATCTGATTAGGAGGGTTATGTTCATCTAGTTAAGAAGTAAAAATAGTATCATACGCTTTGTGGCAATCTGTGACTGCAGGACTGAATTCAGAGTGAACAAACAGCCCAATAGGTACTGCTAAGTATGGAAATAGTTAACCAAAGTGCAAGCAAAATTCATGAAACATTTAATTAAATCATTTTATAGTATGAATGAGCTGTAAAATAATCAGAGCCTGTACCCAAACACTGTGAAAAGGGAAAAGAAAAAAAAAAAAAAAAAGATTACCTTGGAAAGATACTATTCCTGGATATTTACAGACTTTCTTCTGTGGGAGGTTAAGTTGGTCTACACAGTGTTAGACACCAATCAGGTGAGAAGACTGGTGAGGTATGAAAGGACAAGACTGGGGAATAATAATTTGATCTACTTGATTTGGATGAGAAGCATGAGGAGAAATAGATTGCAGGAAAATCTTACTGGAAATTTAGACAAGCAGTCTCACAGAGAGCTTTCTAACCACAGGAGATGCCCAGCCAAGCACCAAGGAGCACAGAGATGCTCAGCAGCTAGTTTGACCTCGCTGACATTGCAGGGTTCCTGCAACTCCCTCCCTTTGACCTTGCTTCCTGCCTGGGATGTAAGAGCTGGGGTAAACCCTGCTCTGGATGAAGGCAAACTCAAACTTATTTCTAGGTTCAGGGCCCAGATTTCCAAATTTCTTCTCTTCAGTCCGCCTGCTCTCTGCTGACGTCAAGAAGCTGGAGAACTTCATAGCTTGCTTGATGCAGACAGCTGCCATGCAACAGTTGAAATTCTGTTTTAAAGCAACAATTATTTCTGGAAAAATGCAATAGAAAAACAAATTGGGAAGCAAATAGTTCTGTCAGATTCAAGGCTTTTCTTTCAACAGAAGCAGCCCAGCTGTATCCTGAGTCCCAGAGTATGCATAGTGTGATCATATTACCATTGTTCTCCTTCCCTGTTTAAAACAGATATTGGATACAGAGAACATATCTCTCAAGCCATTATGGGTACTATATGCTGTAAGAGAATACTGTTCCTGGAACGTCTCAAAGGGGACATGAGATATGACTTTTTTGCCTTTCTTAGGTGACCATTGTTAAATAATATATAGACAAAGGAGAAATATATTTTTGCTATGACTTCCAGTGTTACCTCAGTGAAACACTATTTTTCAGGTGCTTTTAGAAAGTCTCATTCCCCCCAGATGAGAAAAGAATGAACCAGTGTCCCCTGGAAAAGAAGCTCCTGAGCTAGGGTAATACTGGCTTTAATGGAGCTGTGCCTATGTTCAAGATGTGTCCTGCAATCTTCTGCCTTGCCAGCCTAGTGGGACTGCTTTGCATTGCCATACAGGTGATTCCAGGTCTGATTTTCATTTCCACTTCCCCACGTCAAATGAAGGTGCCAAATCTGCTTAAAGATAGTGATCAAAACCATATTCTCACTCTCAACCTCATTCTAAACTCGTTCAGTCTTAAAAAAACAGAGTACCCCTCTATGAGGTTAAATTGGCAGAGGCTCTAGGAAAAGGCCTGGCAGGATGAGAAACACCCTGCTCATAACAATCCAGAACCTGCCAGTTACGGTAGCAAAAAGAAAAGCCCAGGAAAACTGAAGCAGCTCCTAACTCGTTTGGGGACCTGCCTTGCTCTGTGCAATACAGAGCTGAGGAAATCCCTGCTTGGAAAACCCGGTTGATAGCACGTAGATTAATCACATGGGCGTGCAAGAAAATAAGTAGGTGCATAAACTCTTTAGCTATGCTATGCATTTCCCAATGCAGACTTCCTTCACTTTAATGCTGACAAGCTGTTGATTTTTTTATTTTTAATTATGAACTGAAATCCCTTTTGCTATCAGTTACAAATACATCTGCTGTTTAACTTCGAATTCCATATCACTCATGCAAGTTGTAAGTTTAGTCAGCTTAGTATCTCTGGAATAAAATATTTGCCGGCAGGAAAATGAAAGGTTATCTTGTATTAAATAAATACATAGTGATATGACTTGCTAGTAAAAATTCCAGCCAGATGACTAGTGTTAATCTTGTAATACCATTAAACAAATCCACATTCATAAAGAGTTTCTCAGCCCATTGCAAATAGTAAAAATGCAGGAGGAAAGATATCCTTGTGATTAAGGAACAGGTTTGTGATCCTAAAGACCTGAGTTCTGTTCCTGTCTTCGTCACATACTGTCTGTGTGACCTTTAATAAAATAGCTACCTATCAGTGTGCCTCAATTCCTACTTTGTAAACTGGGGATAATGAAAAATTCCCTTTTTATAAATAGATGAGAGTGTCTTTGGTAGAGAAACTGTAACTGACATGTTTAAATAACACAAGGAGAACCTCAAAGAAAGACTGAGATCTTCTGACATCTTAGTAGAACTAACCTATAAAACCAGTAAGAAAATTACCCCTGTTTTCACCTGGGGCAGAAGGGTTGCTAACTGTGGAAGTTAGTAAGCTGTTAAATGCCTTTTTTTTATTTGATGCATTCTCAAATGTCAGTCTCTCAGACAGACTGATCTCTTCTGAAGCTGCGGTATTCGCTTCTGCCATGCTCTGAGAACCAGCCCTCCTCCTCCTTTCCCTGCCCTCCCCTCAGGTCCTTTACCTCTGTCTCCTTCCTATGTCTCCTCCGCTCTATTTTCAAGACTGTCAAGGCTACAAGAGGTTCCCGTTTGAGAACCTCTGACGCACTCAGAAGTCATAAAAAGAGGATGCCTGCCTTCTGCAGAGAAGCAGATAATCTTTCATTTTTCTTAGGACAGCAGTTTTATAAGAACTTGCTTTAACACACCTTGTCAGCTACTGGGATCAACAAATCTGTGAGAGGGAAATGCTATTACCAAAAATATCTTTGAAAATATGACTGGCCTCCTTTTCTTTTCTTTTCTTTTTTTTTTTTTTTTTTTTTAAATTAAGGAGGGGGAACAGAAAACCTAGCCAACCCCTTTGCTTACTTGACAGACATGCTGTAGGGAGAAAAAAAGTCTCCAAAAATGAAGGTCTGTTGAAAGACAGTACAACACCTCACAACTACAGCAAGTGGCAATAGGCAGCATGCAGGAAAACAAGCTCGTCTTGAATTCATTAATCGACAAACTGGTTTCTTATAGTAATTATGAATCATCATAAACTTCAAACTTCTAACTCATTATATATTATTAACTGCTAATTCAGCTCTTCTCTTTCTTGTCTTTTGTCTCTTTGGAGAAATGGGAAGAGCTTCAGAGCTTCCTTGGAATCTATGACTTATGGTTGATTACTTCAGCGCTATCCCCAGGAGCTTCTAGTTACCATCTCAAACAGCGTTATTACTCTCATTTAGAATGGTACTAGCAATTCTGTTAATCCAACTATGCTGAAAAAAAAAATGTGTCTAGATAGTACCTGCACACATTGATAAGGAAGTTTTTACAGCAGAAATATGCTTTCATATCTATTATTCTATTCTGAGCTTTTGAGGGTGGGGTAAAACTCTGGTTTTATTAAAGTCTTGAAATAGGAAATAAAATATTTACTAAGCAAAGGTAAGCCTTCCTGGCAACACATGTTGTTAATCAAACCCTCTTACTCTGGAAAATCAATGTCACAGAGCAGCTGAAGTTCTGTTTCAGTGAGAGCAAGGCACTGGCAGGTCCATGAGGCCTCCTATAACCTCAGCAACATCTACAGTCTGTAACGTCGTCTGAGTAAGCAAAATGTACAAATACAAATAAACAGAAGCTATCATTTTTACTACAAGAGACTGTATATTCTTTAGAGAATAACTACTTAAAAGCTGAAGGTAGAGTCTGTAATTTTTGCATTTTAAAAAACTTGTCACAACAGGTATGCTCACAAAAGACCATTTCCTGCCAGTGAAGTCAAGGAAGTAAAGAATATTTTCCAGTAATTTCAGAGAAGAGGAAGCAAGACGTAAGGCACAGATCTTACATGAATTCAAGCGTCTAACTCCAAAAAGTTTGAAATTCAAGGATGGTTCCTAAAAAACATAGAGGCACCCAACCTGAAGTGTTCATAGATCTAAAAAGACATGTTTCCGATTAGGGAAACCACCTAGGTTCTTCCACTACCCATATTGCTTTGCAATGCTTTGATAGCATTAATTGTTCTTGGTGCAGACCTGGTTGAAGATCCCTTGAAGGAGCTGGAAAGAGCCTCATGGACTTGATTTCTTTGGATCTTGAGCGAAAGAATACAACTCTTGCAAACAGCCTATTTAGAAAAAGTTATTAAACTTAATTACAAGCGCTTATCCTGTCCTTTGAAAATGAGCAGCGGCATAAAGTACTCAACCCCTCAACCAAAAAAAAAACCCCAAATCAAAAAACCCACAAAACCTCTTTAGTTCCCAAAGGCTGTTTTGCAAAGCAACACAGGAAAAATGCAAAGAACTATTTAGAGTAGGGAATATAAACTTTTCAATTACAGCTAGGACAATGTTGTTTGGGCCAATGGCACGAGCGTGGCCATCTATCTACAGATCAAGGAATGGAAAGCTGTTTTACAGGCTACTGGACAGGTAGTTTCTGTTACATCAAGGCCGTGATCAGCCTTTATCTTTCATATAGTATTCATTAGTCTGTTCAGATAGTCTATAATACAGCCCAAACAGCAAAATTATTGGCTGCAAGAAAGCATTACTTGTTTAAAAGTGCTAACACAATCAGTCAAACTTCTTCATTTCCAACCCTGTATGTATTTATCTGAATATAAATATATCGGTGAGACAAAGTAGCTCCAATGGTATGCAACAAAAGGCTACGCTTCTATTAAAGCTGGGTGAAAACAGAGCAGAGATGAACCTAGTTTATCTCATTATCAGTGTGTGCTTCAACTGTACCAGGTCGCAGCCCGGCCCACCTATACCAACACTTCTGTAATTGATTCCTACAAGTCCTCGTATGCTATAGCTCCCAGTTCCATTTAAATGCAGATGTGGACTAATGGAAGGGCTGTGCATTTTCTGAACAGAAACTCAGGGAACATATTACTTGCCTATTCAGTGATTTGAATGCTTTTATTCTTTTCCTTAACAGCCTTTATTTTGTTGTGTGTATTTTTTTTTTTAATTTAAACAACATGGGGTTTTTTCCACGCTCTGTTAAAAGAGGAAGGGGGAAAAGAGCTAATTATATCTGAACTGAAGTGTAACCATGGCCCTATTAAATAGGTAGCAGTTATGGGCTATTGATCGCAGTTCACAGGAAAAGCTTGTCATGTAGTGTCAAGAGGTTAATGTAATTACAAGAGCGGGCAGCAGGATCAGCTGTGTCCTCGAATAGGCGAATAACTAAAAGCTGCTTTAGAGACACATAATGTTGTCAAAGCATAAATAATTCATCCCAGCATTCGAGAAGAAATTACTGCTCTGTTCCAGCGTATTATTCAGCCATTAAAATCCTGCCCTTGTAAAGTCTTTTGATGTAGTCATATTTTCAGTTCTAAGAGCAGTTTTGGAGCATTCAGCTTTTATTAAGCCTTATATTGTGCAGTTTTCAAAGTATTAAAAAGGATATGAAATAGACTTACAATTTGTTTAATAACTGCATTGCGATTCAGATAAGAGGGAGAGAGCTGTGTGGATTTATGGAGTGCCTGTGCAGCGCAAAGAAGAAGCCGTGGCGTGATGTGATGGAATTTTTAACTCCCCTAAGCTGGCCAGAATTAAATGGGCTTCAGCTATTTACTAGCATTGATAGCTGCAGCGCTCTTCACAGCATTCGGTGACCCATTTCTCGAGAGCCGCCTAAGTAGGAGAGCTATGAGAAGTATCAGCGTGCTCACCTATTGTCCTGTTACAGCCTTTTGACTCCAGCTCTTATTAAAGTATGTGGCAATTTGGCACTGAATAGCTTCCACTCTTTGCATTTGTAGCCTGAACTGTGTCTTGTTGCTGGTTGCAATGTCTTCGGTTGCCCACGTTTACTGTCAGGGGCATGGTGCCAATTTATGTTAAATTACAAGAAAAAGACCGTAAGTAATTGCTTTCCAACAGACTGCAGCTAGCCCCATGCACATGGGTAGTTTGACGGAACGACAGAAAAGGGAGAGGAAGGACCAGGCATTACAAGGAACTGCTCTGTCCTCAACCCTCCCATCCCCATACCAAGTTAATCTGATGCTCAGACACTGCTGTTACATAGCCAAAACCCCCAAACTGCCCTTCACAAACAACTCCTAAATGAAATTCCCAGTTAAAATTTGCAAAAAGAGACCTTTGGGGTCTATCTATTAACACACGTAGGGCCGCTGTGGCTTTGACCACGCATGTAAAGGAAAAATTGTGGAATCTGAATATGCGATTTTGACATCTCTGATTATTTTTTATTTTAATATCCAAACAGAAAAATAATTGCTTGTTTGAGAACAGGCTAGGAAGTTAAGAGCTTTAAGGAGAAGGGAAGTGGCTTGACAGACAAAACAGACTTTCATTTCAAGCTCACCTAAAGGAAAGTCACCCTCCACAAACCCCCGACCAAGCTCTCCCCACCATAAGTATTCGTCTTACTCTCCTGCTACAGCCTAGTCCCAGTCCTTCCCTTGCCCACAAAGGTGGCCAGAGCTGGAAAGCTATAGCTGGAGACTCCGCTAACGGCACTTCTGCAAGAACATTGCCAATATTACAAAGTCTGTAGTGAACTTTCAGATAATGATGGCTGTGGACCACTGTCCATTTCCATAAAATACAACAGCAGCCTGTATTTGGCATACAATTACAGAAAACAATCATAGAATGAAATATTACAGCTCTCACACTACAGTGATTGACAGCAATCTGACAAAGAAAGGAATAAAAATTTAGTTATAAAGTCAGTACAGGAAAAAAGGAAAACAAAACAGAAACTAAAGGTAAAGCTGAGAAGACCAAATTGCATGAAGTAGAAGCTTAGAAACAATTTCAAGGGAAAGGTTCACCAGCAGAGGAAAAAATAGAGAAAAAATGAAGAAAGCAAAAATATACGGATTCCCCATTATCTTTTGCCTTATGAAAGCCC
Organism: Vanellus vanellus; assembly: GCF_965231255.1. Classification (NCBI taxonomy): domain Eukaryota; kingdom Metazoa; phylum Chordata; class Aves; order Charadriiformes; family Charadriidae; genus Vanellus; species Vanellus vanellus. The sequence continues at coordinate 21,628,411 of NC_138913.1, read as the reverse complement.
TTAAAACGCCACTATTCTGGCATAGCAGTTACTCTTTTGGCTTATTTTCAAGAAATAAAAAACAAGTGAAGTCCTGCAAAAACCTGCTATTCTAATTTTAAGTCAACTTTTGAACAGGACATCCCCAAAAGTTAGACATTTTGGCAACGGCACTCAAAGACACCACATTTCTATGACAGAAAAGAGCTAGTTTTTATCCAGTCATTTCTTTTCAACAACACAAAATAAACCAATTTTCGGGAAAAAAGACTCAGAGTGAACAAGTTGGTCCTCACCATGAATATCCTCATCTTTGAACCTTGTATATACTGCTTTTCCGTGTCTGCTCCCCGTGCACTGGTGTACGGATGTTTGCTGTGTTGTGAGGGGAGTTTGTCTTGGCTTTGTGTATATCTGTATGGTATTGACAGTGGGATTTTGATGTTTCTTGCACTATTTCATTCAGAGCCTGAGGAACAGAGCCCAGTTTATTCCCAAGGGAAGCTGAATTTAGTTTCTTAAATTCGCCATGAGTAAGATAATTAAGAATGTGTCAATATTCTGTATACAGATTACAACTCCACATAGTTAAACAAAAGAGGAGGCAATATTTGAAACTGCAAAACCGAGCCTGAATAGCAACCTAAATGAAACTTTCTGATGGTTCAAAATTTACAAACTGTGGAAAAAACATGAAAGATGCAAAAATAGGAGCTTCATGCTGTTTTCCTGTCCCTTAGGGTTTGAATGGCCTGTGACAGCTCTGAAGTGACATCAGTGTGCATAAGGACAGCTAAAGGCCAATCTCACATTGGCTCCATCGGGTGGAGATTTAGTCCAGCTGAGGACTGTGCTTTTTGTCACTCTTGTCATAAAATCTCATGACCCCTAATCAGCTGGCCCGGTTCACACCTTGGTCATGTTTGGCTCCCTTGAGCTTATCCTGCGATAAGCAAGGATCAACACTTGCTTCCTATGCATACCGTGTACTAAGAATGAGGTCTATGTACGTGCTCCTGTGTTTGTTTAACAGTAGGTCAGTCGTCTACCATGACTATGTGAAAACACATTATTTGCTGCCATAGGTCGGACCTAAACCCAAACTCTTCTTAGGAAATAAGCCAAAACCTGAAGTTTTCACCTGGCTTGGATTTAAAACCTTGGCGATCTGGTGGTTTTGAGTAATATCTGTGAAAAAACATAAACTACTAAAATTAGACAAAGGCTCGTTCAGAAGGTTTTTGACAGTTTTTCTGGAAAGCTAGTTCCACGTTTCTAGTTCATAAGGCTGTCTGAACCCCACCCCTCCCGCAGGGGAGTGCTGGCTGAGCCGAGTTCTTTTACTGAGAGATTCACTAGGTGATTGAATAAAGTAACACACAGGTTAAAATCTTTATTCTTTTGAAGACAATGATAAAACTCCCAGTGGGGCTGGGATTTAGCTTGAGGATTACAGCTGCTGTGAATCAATCCTCTACCGAGTTTAGAGGAGTTAGGCCAATTAACACCAGCCAAGGGCACAGCCCTTTTATTCTACCCAGAAAGCAATAGTATCCATTATTGTTTTTCCCAGCCAGCACTCTGCCATTCTTCTTCTACACAATTTCCCCTCCATCTCCCACCTTTTCTCATTTCCCAGTTCTGACACTTGACTTGCAGAGCCCTCTGAACCCTTAAAAATATTTGCTCTTTAAAAAGTAAAAGAAAGAAAACTGTTTGGATTTTTGCTTTGTCAGGAATCTGCTTTACCCATGTCCAATTAAAACAAAGATAAAAAGTAATCTCGTCATCTTCAGCGAGGAAGGAGCTGGGGCTATTAAAATATACAAATCAAGTGAAATAACAGCACAGACTGCCAGCCCCAAATCAGATGCGCATGGAGGGACGTATGCAATGCATTACAAACATCCGCTCCACATCGCGGGCCACATCCAGGGATCTCTTGGGTCCATTGTCCATGTTCTGAACTCTTTAACACACAACAGACTTTGCATTCTTAGATTATCTTTTGTTTCAATGATTAGTAAATATAGCTATGCAGTTTAAATTCATCAGAACATAGTGAACACTGTTCATGTGTGACTTCACTTTCTTTTCATTGTGACAGCTCTAAAAATGAGCAAGTTCTCCTTTTTGTAAGACTTTGCAACATGCTTTTTTCCACATTTCTGTGTTATAAGTTGTTTCTCTGCTCCTTTTCCCCTCCTCTTTCTTGGCTTCCCTTTTGTTTCTCAGCCTGGCTGCGGCTCTGCCCCAGCCGCCGCCTTCTACTTTCAGAGAAAATTTTCCCAGCCTGGAGCCTGGGCTGAAGCAAAGGCAAGCCCCTAACTCATCAGGGCTGCGCAGATTTATACCTGCTTACGATGCTTGGTTTGAACTAAAGAGCTGTAAGACAAACTGTACTAGCCCTGTGCTATTTCAGGCCAGGAAAACCCCAGCTGACTTCTTAAGCTATCCTTAAGGCGGCTTCGCACTTCTAGAAATCTGGGCCTTAGAATATGAACAGGGTTTTTCAGTTTTGCGTGGTTTTCTTTTAAATTACGGTTTCTCTCTGAGAAAGTTTGATTGATTCAGGCAACATAAAAAAGTCTCATGCAACTCAGTTGCCCAGTCACACACTGAATTTTAAATAGCAATGAATCAAAGAGGACAGTTCATGAGCTGAATGCTTGGCTGGGCTCTTCAGCAAATCCATTAAAACAATCCAGTTTGGTTTACAAAATGATATATAAACAAAAAGAACAACACCATATATATCAAATATCATCCACAAATGAGCACACAGCTGAAATGCAGCTGCTCTAAGTGGGTTTCCCTTCAATCAAAGCCCAGGATGCAACACTGAGCCCAAAGAGAAAAGAAGAAGCTGCAAAATTAAACAAATGAAGCAACACAGCTCTGATCCCACCAGTAGGATACTACCTTAGGTAAATACTTGACTGCAAGTCACCTCATCTATGGGGATAAATGCTAGTTCGTGCAGTTAGGTATGGAAGAGGCATGCTTATTTTGTACAGACTGTGGTGGGTTGACCCTGGCTGGATTCCAGGTGCCCACCAAAGCCGCTCTGTCACTACCCCTCCTCAGCTGGACAGGGGACAGAAGGCCCGTGGGTCAAGGTAAGGACAGGGAGGGTTCATTCAGCAGTTAACATCACAGGTAAAACAGACTTGACTTGGGGAAAATTAAATTAATTTATTACCAATAAAATCAGAAGAGGATAACGAGAAAAACTTAATCATAAAACACTTTCCCCCCAGCCCTCCCTTCTTCCCAGACTCAACTCCACTCCTGTTTTCTCTACCTCCTCCCCCCAAGCGGTGCAGGGGGACGGGGAACAGGGGTTGTGGTCGGTTCATCACACATTCTCTGCCACTCCTTCCTCCTCAGGGAGAGGACTCCTCACACTCTTCCCCTGCTCCAGCATGGGGTCCCTCCCATGGGAGACAGTCCTTCACAAACTTCTGCAACATGGGTCCTTCCCACAGGCTGCAGTTCTTCATGAACTTCTCTAGTACGGGTCCTTTCCGTGGGGTGCAGTCCAGCAGGAACAGACTGCTCCAGCATGGGTCCCCATGAGGTGACAAGTCCTGCCAGGAAACCTTCTCCAGCATGGGCTCCTCTCTCCATGGGACCACAGCCTCCTTCAGGCATCCACCTGCTCCAGCGTGGGGTCCTCCATGGGCTGCAGGTGGATATCTCCTTCACCATGGACCTCCATGGGTTGCAGGGGGACAGCCTGACTCACCATGGTCTTCATTGCAGGGAAATCTCTGCTCCGGCACCTGGAGCACCTGCTCCTCTTCCACCTTCACTGACCTCGGCATCGGCAGAATTGTTTCTCTCACATACTCGCACTCCTCTCTTTGGCTGTTTTTCTGCAGGTTTTCTTTCCCCCTTCTTAAATATATCATCCCAGAGGTGCTACAACTGTCCCTGATGGGCTCAGCCTTGGCCAGCAGCAGGACTGCCTTGGAGCTGGCTGGCATTGGCTCTATCAGACATGCAGGAAGCTCCTAGCAGCTTCTCACCGGAGCCATCCTCATAGCCCCTCTGCTACCAAAACCTTAGCACACAAACCCAACACACGGACTCAGACTTTAAAATGAACACAATTTGTTCACAAGTAAGACCTCCAGTTGCTCAATTTAAGATTCCATATGCTGTTCCTGCTGATAATGAGATATTAAAGATTATGAGATAAACCAACATGTCATTCTGATTCAAAAAGGTAAGCTTATAATTCCACGGAAATCCCTTTTTAATACAAGCAGAAAGGGATTAGCATTAGTACAAGTTTGTTCGACAGTCAATAAAAATTAGAACCAATAAGGAAAAGGGTGGATGAACAAAAGATTTATACTCCAGCATGAAAATAAGACTTAGTGTTACAAAAATCATCTGGTGGTTTGTCCTATGCTAGGAAGCTCTTTGGGTTATGTGAACACTTGGAATTTCCTGGGCAGCTCTGTGTCTGTTGACAATACCACATACAGCTTCTCAGTCACAGACGAGGGGCAAATTCATCCTCAGAACACGAAGCACATATAGAGGAACGTGCGTGATGTTGAACAACTGCTTTCTTTGTGAACAAAGGGAGGAAGCGTTCCAGTACCCAACAGCACATTGTCCTTATTTCCTCAATAATTTAAGTAGAGCTGCTTTTCATTTATTCCTGAAATATGTTTGTATCTGCACTAGATACTGCAGTGATTCTCTCTGGATGTGTGTCACTATGACAAGCACGAGCCTCTGCAGTCCTGTAACGAGAGCGGGGCTGCCAGGAAATCACGGTGCATTCAGCACTTGGGAAAATGGAAAATCTTCACCACTGGCAATTTGGGAGTGAGGGATGAAGGAGGTTTAATGATGGAAAAGGAGAAAAATGACATAAATGGGAGCTGGAGAATAGGAAATGTGAATAATTTGGGATGAGCATAGTAAGGAAGCAATTAAAAAACAAACAAACAAACAAACAATAAACCATGACTTTGCCAGACAAACTTTGACTTGAGACTGTCTGCCTCAAGAATAAGTCCACTGAGGGACCCAAGATGCAAGTACAGATGAAGAAACCCAGTACTGGCACTGCTGATAACAGTGTGTGGAGTAATTCATTACCAGTTACTGTAATTTTTCAAATGAAAACATGCAGGTTTCTTGAGAGAGAAGGAGAATTTCAGGTAAAACCTGCCAAGCAGACCTCGTGATCCTGCTGACAGTCCAGAGAAGGCCCTTGCTTTAGGTATTGCTCTATCTGGTTTCTTTGATCAATGCAATACAAATCTGATCTCGGGCCCAGAACTGGCCGTATGCGCTCCTGGAACACAAATCGATTCTGTTCAGCTTTTCTTCCTCCACTGAGGATAACAAAAGCTTATTTCAGTTGGCTCAGTGTTTGACAACAATTAACTTTGGGAGAAGGGAATGAGGACCATGTCATTTTTCAACAAACTGCAATCTAAAAAAACAACATGCCCCTGCTTTCAGTTAAAATGCATACACACACAAACTTAGCATGATTTTGCAGGTGTTTCTGATTTAAGCCACACTTCTTTGTTGTTTGCTGCTTTCCCCCCACCCCTTTGGTAAGCAAATGACAAGCTAAAGACTTGCTATGATACAAAACATACCCACCACAAAAGCACCAGCCAGGGCAGCAGATCTGCTGCTCCCCAGCTTCTGAACCCAGAAACACCATCCCTCGGGATGCCCCAAGATGCACGGGGCTCAGGAGCATCCCTGGCTGAGCTTGGAAGCACGGTCTGCTCAGGAAGGGCTTAGCACCACTTCCACGACTAATTCACATAGACTACATTCGCGTCTCCTGATACCGTAACAACTCCCAGCCCAAAGAGGAAAAAATGACCTTGTATCCTCAGGGAACTGGCTCCTTGCGAGTTCCTTCTCCCATTCCAAGCAGCTGCTGGCTAGCTTGGGAGCCAAGAGCATGGGAGCACTGTAATTGCGGTTTGCAATTAAAAGAGATGCCCAGCAGCTGGGATACACCTTGGATAATTTCCACACCTGGCAAAGGCTAGATACACATTGACCACTAGTGGTTTTATACACCTTGCAAAGGTCAAGCTGAAGACAACCAGTTGCATTTACCTCAGAAGGAGGCAAAAATAACACAGCTGAAGTCAGGGTAGCAAAAAGATGCACTCTCAGTTACTTATTTGTCCTTTCTCCTTAACCAGATTACCCTTATGCACAGGCTGGCCCAGAGAAAGAGTTTTACCAACCAAATCTCTATCATTTTAATATGTCATCAGTCCCACCCAAACTCTTCAAGTCAAGCTCAGGAACAGATTGCTGTGACTTACCCATGTTCTTTCATAAGAATGAAGAGTTTATTTTTTTTTATTAAAATGTTCCCAAGATATTTCTTCTTGTTATTAGAAAAAAGAGGTTGAGCAAGGAAGAAGTCTGCACTTTATGGGGAAGGTGATTGCTCCCAGTGACTCTGATTGCTTGTGGCAAAAATTCCCACAGGCTCAGAAGCATTTTTTCAAATGTTCTCCATCAATCCCATGAGAGCCCTGGTCCCAGCCCACCGCCAGGCACGTTTGAAAGCTGAGAGTGATGAGTGAGTCCTGCTGAATGAGGGCTCGTACGCTTGTTTGGCTCTGAGTCAGCTTCTGACAGGTTGCTCTGTATGGTACCAAAAGCATCCCTGTGTATCATGCACATTCATTCCCACCTGGAGTTGTCTTATTGTGTTGAAAATAAACAATGACATTAATGATTTCCCCAGGAACACACACGAGCAGCAGCATTGCTGTGGAAATGGTATTTCAGCACTTGAGAGGTTCATTTTCAGTTGTTCAAGTAAAAGTAATTGAACATATTTAAAAAACTGACTCTGGTATTACGAAGCATATCGGAATTGCTTCCTAAGGGTGGTCCTGGGACCGGTAAGCCCATGCACAGAGTGAGCTGACGGTCACATCCTGCAGAGCAAGCTCTCGCGCACCGGCACACTTGGCGTGTCACTGCAATGTCAAACATAACTTCAGCGGTACTGCTGCCAGAGGGACGTGGCCGGACGGGGCTGAGGGCAGAGGTGCAGTGGTCAGCACTGAACCACAACAGTCAGCCAGAACAAAGCCCTTTTCACACACATGTGTATAAAGAAGGCAATTCATATACTCATGGAGAGATACAGGTAGATTTTATACTACACCTTGTTGGGGTGAAAGGAGCCTCTTTCTGAAAATTCCATTGCCAGATACTACTGGGCAATATTACAGCAACTTTTTACTAGGAAAATCTCCTAAAACTCTTTTCAGATAATCCATACACTTATTCTTCCCACCATTTAACTTGTTACTAAGCAAGAGAAAAAAACCCACCCACTCTAATCCAGCACAGCACTTGCACATCCATCTGTGTACTTCGCTTATGATACTCAGCACTGGTGAATTCAAACACAGGTTTAATACATAACTCAGAAGCTATTCCCAGAACTGAAACAGTTCTGTGGACTTCCTTGGGCTTCAGAATAGCTCCTTCATAGAAATGCCACAGTCAATCAATTAAGAAAGCTAAAAGTAATCAGTCACCCACGGTTGATTGGATTTAGCAGTTGGTGAATGCTTTTTGTTCTTGGATCGGCTACACCCACTTTCAAGGCTGATTAAAAATTTGTGATGGTCTCTTCCACCTGTTCAGGATGATAAACTGGCTCCAAAACTTGTCAGCTTCAAAACTAATAATCTCCAAAACACTGGGTAAGTCAAAAGCAGCTCTTTGCAGGCTGCAGCTTGGTGTGAAAACACAAGCCGGTGAAAAGCAAAGCAACACCTGGGTAAGAAAAATTTCCAGACATCAGTTTTTGAAGCCAGTAATGCTTAGGAAAGCTGTATCCTTGAGCACGGGAAGAGCAGAGATGCTGCCTGCAAATATTCCATAACTGCCGCTGAATTGGGCTTTCCTCCCTACCTCACCCAGTGCAGTAGGAAGCCACCACAGAAGCGCACGCGGTATGAAACAGCGTCAGCGTGGGTGAATCTTCAAAACTTGAAACAACAGAAACTGCACTGCTGCTACTTCTGAAAAAATAACAGCTTCCTCTCTGCGAGGGATCAGCAAAGTCAGCAAAAGCCCCGGAATCCTGGCCCCGCCATTTCCACAACTCCTCCAGGCAAAGCTGAGCCACCGCTGCCCGTACAGACAGTTGGGCGACTGGGAGCGCGGCATGTCCGTGTGCGCCTGTCCAAGCCTGCAACTCACTTAATGGCATAAGGCAGCTGTTTGCTTTTCCATTTATTTCCTCCATCTGTGAATACTGGAGATCAAAAGTTGGTGAATGATACATAGATGTCCTACCTCTTCAGCCACCGCAGTGGAGCCCTCTGAGAGAGTCTGCAAAAATGGCAAAAAAGGTCCCTAAGGGTGTCGTGTTGCAATCCTAACCATTTGGCCAAACAAAACCCATCAGCCATCATAATATGAACCTGAAAACAACGCTGACAAAGTGAAGATTTGTGAGACTCCAGAGAAACCTTCCTGTCTGTTGTTGGATACCACTATCTTGTATTGTTAAAAATGTACTACAAATATTTGCATGAGTAACGGCCACATGAAGAAAAACAACAGACAAAAAGACCAACCCGAATGTGCTATCGCTACTTGACTCATTGCCAAATGGCACTTTAAAATATATTTTCTGGGGAAAAATATAAATAAAAATTACCTAAAGTTTCATGTAGCTAAGGACTAGATCGTTAAGCTGATGCAAGTCAAGGCAGTTCCAGTGAAATTGGTTCATCCCATCTGTGGGACAACATCAACTCATTTATCCTTATTTTCTTATTATTGTCGGTGTCACCCTTTCTAGGCCTTTCACATTACGCTGCTTCAATCAACTCAGCAGCTTCTGTAAGTGTGGAAGAACATCATCATTCAATTTTAACCTCACATTTTTTTCCAGAAGCATTTTTTTCCAAGAGACTTTTAACCCATTTATCAAAAAGATGAAAGTAAATGCTCTTCAATACTTGTCATGTATTGTGAATCTGCTGGCTGGAAAGTCCCAGGTAAGTCTCAGACAGGGATTAATCAGGTGAGCCAGGCTCTCCCCCGCTTCCCTGAGGATTCTCGTGCTGAATATTTAAGTGTTGAGTTTCCAGGTCATCCCATCGGCACATGGCAATAAGATGGCAATAAGCTCCATAGCACGTCCATAAATTTGAGGCCAGAGTTTTTAAGGGACTTTTGGATTTAAATCTGCTGAAAACTATCTCTGATGCCCGCTCACCTCCCAGATGCTCGCGTTTTCAAAGCGTGTTTGACTTGGCCAGCCACAGTTGCTGAACAGCCTAAATGCTGATGCTGTGACAGAGCTAACGACCTTCCCCCAGCCTTCAAACGAGCAGGAGCTTAGAAAGCATCTCCCAGGACAGGGGACACCCACCCGTCCATCCCCTCACTCGCCAGAGGACCCTCCTGTCCCTTCGGCCCTGCTCAGGCCAGGTGACAGTAGGCTCAGGTCAGAACACTGTTGCTGGTGAGGAGGAGGCAAGACACCACCTTTCATGAAAGCCGCCATCCCCGTAACACTTTTATTGTGAGAGAAGGACTGATCGTGAAGGCCACGAGAGGCAGGATGGAGGAAGGACCTGCCTCGTGCAGGTGTCTCACTGGGACCGGCTCAGGGCAGGGTTTGCAGCAGGCTCCAAGGTGCGAGAGGCACCAGAGCAGCACAGCAGGTCCCTCCACAGCTTTCCAACCTCCGTGAGCTTACGTGGCTTCTCGCCGTGATGGTTGGCTTCGGAAAAATCCCTCCCCCGGGTGATTATGATGGAGACGTTTTGGGAGCTTCGTCAGCAAGACACTTAATGCAAAGCTGAAAATCCAACCGGGAAGCGGGAGCTCGGTACGTGAGCTGCTGCACCCCTCCGCTAAGCAGCTCCAGCGCGTCATTAAAAAGTTGGCAACAGGCACCGAACTGCACCTGTAATTGCCCAACAGCCTTAGACTGCCCGGCCCTCGGATTTTAGCTGTTGACCCCCGGGGGGGGGCAGAGCACCGCGACAGCCATGGGAGGAGAGCAGGGTTCCTGGTGGGGGTTTTGTTCTGCTGACCAGCAGGGGTTCTTTATCTTAAAAGGTCTTCCAAAAAAATGAATACCGAAACGCCTCAGCCCATTTAATTCGTTACAAGATTTTATAGAACAGAATCACGAGTAACTTCAAGAGCACTATAAAAACAAGGGTTTCATTATCTTTTGTTGGTCTGATTACAGGCCAGTAATCCACAGCAGTTTACTGGAATATAATTGCCCTATATATATATGTATATAAGTAAGTTAGCATAGCATATTCCTGTATCTACTCTCTCCATCCACCCATGGAGAATAAATTTTCCTAAGCTGATTGGAATGGAATGCTCTAGGTTTTAATTTTATTTTTTTTAAAGCAAAGGTCTACATATTCATGTAACTTTCTTGGAGGCTCCTGTAAACAAAGAATTACGTTCAGGGCCGCTGCCAGAAATCAGATACATCAGAGGTCTGTAACCCATTCACTAGAGAATCAGTCAATGCCCCAAGGGTACTTCCTTGCAAGGGAAAGGGTAAAATAACTGAGGTCGAGGCCTCAAACGCAGCTCTAGTTTTAATCATATCGTTGATTTAGAGCATAACATGCTTTTTTTTTTTTTTTTCTTCCCAATTGCCAAAAAACATTTTGTTTTTCTTGACATGTCTAGAAAGGCCCCAGTATCTCCAGATAAACCATGTCTGGTCTTCGCACTACTCCACACTCAGCCCGTGGGCAGCTGTGTACATTGTCCCCAAGACATATATACAAGATATATAGGCTTTACATGTAAATAGACTCGCTTGCCTCGTGCGACTGTATAAATATGTGGAAAGAGTGAGGGACAGAGATGAACTAATGTCTTTTTGGTAAGGAAATATTTCAGTAAAATCCATATACTTGGAAGAAAATGGAACCATTGGGGTAAAAAGTTTTGACAGGAGGATTTCTTAGATTTGGGAGCTAAAAGGGAAAAAGAGCAGAGACTCAGAAAGAGAAAGGAGAGTACCCAAGTGTTCATTCCTCACAGGACGTTTTGGAACAGTTGTTTCTTAAAAATGATGTAAAGGTTTTGCTTTCATTTCACAATAAAACTGAGTAATTTGCAAAACTTCTTTGTGCATGTGAAATAGAATCTGTTTTTCCAGCCATGACGCATTCTCTCTTAATACACCGACTGGCTGAATAAAGGCACCGGAGAACACCCAGCTGGCTGGCTCGCTCTCCCAGTAAAAAAGGACACAACGAATTTGCTTTTAAAACACTATAAACCCAGTGCCATTGGTGGGACTTTCTTGGGACCAGTGCTGTACAACACGGTCCCGCTGGCGTCACTGGAATCTTTCCCAAGAAGAATTTGGTTCAAAGTATTTTTCAAATAGACACGTCAAAAGCTAAAGTAAATTTCTAGAAGAGCCATCATCCTTTCTGTGCTACATCTGAACAGTGTACATATATAATTCTGATAGTTAAAGTGCCAGAAAGTCCGTATATCCTAAACTAAGCAGCAGCATTGTAAGGAAGCGCTGGTTAAGGACATTATTCCCTTGGCACTCGGACTGCGCAGTGTGCGTCCACGGGCGCATTACCATTACACAGCAACATCCTCTGCACAATATCCACTCTCGGTCTCCGGCTTGGAGCCCTTGTCACAGAAACCGTCCCTCTCCATTTTCTGCTGCTCCCGAACCTCTCACACCTCTGATTTGCGTTTCACCCCTCAGCTTCTCCCTCTCTGGCCAGGAGTCTCCAGCACGAGCCCACCGACCCCCGCAAACGCAGCCCACAGCAGAGCAGCAAGTGCAGTCACTGGGCAGCAAGGTCATGGTTCCCACATTCGAGGTGAAATCCCGGCCCAAAGGAAGCTGTGAAAACTGCAGGATTTCTGCCAAGGTGACGTCCGGCCCCAGGCAAGGTCCAGACAGCAGGAGACAGGGGAGGGAGACTATTCCCAGCCCATCCCAGGAGCGCAAACCAAACATTATGATCTTGCAGGTTTTTCTCAGGCACGGCGCCCACGGATACTACCTGCTCTCCAAGGAAAAATGACCGAGATCGTTAACAAGGTCAGCCTGACTGCAGCATCCTTCCCACATTACAAGTATTCAGCACACTGCTCAGTCTGGGACGGTAACAAGGAAAAAAAACGTGCTTTAAGGTACACGTGGGAGCTACGCAGTTTAAATGAACTTGGGGGGTGCGTTCCTGTGAAATCTACTGAAGAGAATTAATCCCTTTGGGGCAAACACCAGGAATATTATTCTGAGTTCTGTATTCATATCTGTTGTGGATAAACACTCAATAAAAAAAAGCATGCAATAACTAGAAAGAGTCCATTTCAGGTTTGTACAGCAACTACTTTATTATTTTCAAATGCAAATGTTTGCATTGTTTGCTATTTTACAATTTTACAAACTAGGTATAAAAGACCATAAATAAATGACATAAGTTATGTGTACCTAAAATTCATGGAGGGGGGAAAAAAATTACAAATTAAAACAAAATAGAAAAATCTCTATATCTAACCCAGAGATCGTTCAAATGCACGAACCAAGAAATGCTGTTAGATTTTTTCAGTATGAACTAAATTATAATATGCCTCATACATTCTAATTTTAACCACAGTCCTTGCATATTCCAACATACTTGCAGTGATACAAAAAAATAAATGCACTCTCTTTTTATTTGTCTGATTAGTATTTCAGATTTTTTTTTTTTCTGGTTATGAAAATGTCACATAAAAGAAAAATACTGCTTTTTAAGTCCTGTTTACTGGTTACTTACCAGCCTTTTGTATTTTATACATATATATTTTTAATACATAAGATCCATCACAAAATTAGTACAGCAAGAAACCCGGACAAACATCAACCAGTGGTGTGTGAGCAGGACAATTTCTTAACAAACAGAGGCTTATCATGCGAGACAGTCCTGGCGATGACCTCTTCAGGAACGGGAAGCAGTACTGTGGCACTCGCTTTCCCTTTGCCCTCAGCTCCATCCGGAGCAGCCGCCGCAGGTGGCCCGTGCTGGGGGGCGTAGTTGGCACCTCCTGGCGCCCTGACCATGCCCGGCTTCTGCCGACAGCACAGCTGCCCTCGCCTCCCTTCCCGGACCTGCAGCCACTCCTCCGCCAGAGCAGGCAGAATTACAGTTAACGATGAACTCGGAGGGTCAGCGAGAAGGGAAAATAGGAGGAGGCAGGAGCAACTTTGGGACACCACTTTACAGCTCCGGTCAAGGCTGCGCTCTCTTTTAACGCAGCTCATCCAGCCTCCCCCACGTCTGCTGGAGCGAGCCCCTCTCCCTGTCCCTGTCCCCTGCCCCTGTCCCTGTCCCGTGGCAGTCTGCCGCGCCGCGCAGCAGGGCAGACGCCAGCCCCCTGCGGCCAGCAGGCAATGGGGAGCATCACCCACCCCTCTCCAAATACCCAGCGGCCGTACGCTCCCTGGGCTGTGGCGCACAGCTCCACTCAAACCAGCTTCACTACGGTGACAGTGAATCCTCCAAAGACAGAAAGCTTTTCCAGGTAGTACCAGTAAGTCGCAGCACTGTTCCTCGGGCCACGGCAGAAAGAGTGCCTGCTACTGCACTTCACCAGCTCTTCATCGCCCGCACGAGGAACAGGACGTGTTTCACAACTCTCTTGCTATCTACGGTAACCTTACGGGTCTTGTTGAGATTTTGTTCCTTAACTGTGCTGGGAGCAAATGAAGTGTTTTGATTATTACGTTACAAGTTTTCACAGCTTGCACACAGAGCAAGGTGCTTCTGTGAATGGAAGAATTGCATATATTTGTTCGCATTCAGCAAGTCTTTAAAATCCTATTTTTGCAGATAAAAAAGGCTACTTAAGAATTCAGTTCAGGGTTACCAGTGGATGGATATGCAGGTGTTGCTTCTATCACCTTGCCATTGAGAAACTGGTCAGTCTTGATCACGAACGGGGCATTAGTAGGAATAAACAACACTCACGAAAACCTTTAGCACCCTTATAGATCCCATAATCCACGACTCCAAAACTAACTTGAAATTGCCCCTGTTTCAGGCTGCAGAACTACTCATTAAGGTTAGTGTGGCAGCTAAAAAATACACTTATAGATACACAAATTTCAACATTTTTTAATGTGTGTGTTCTTGCTACCATTGCAGACACGAGCTATTGGCCTGCTCTCATATGACAGGGGACTCCTGCGCTTCCAGAGATGTTTTCAGCACATTCACAGGCAGTTCTACACACGAGGTGACTCGCACGCAAACACACGCACACAAGCACACATACGCACCTTTCAGAGGAGATAATAATCCATTATCCATTCAAGGAAAAAAAATATATTTATATCACTGCAATGGCACGTTTTGTGTAAAATGTCACTTCAGCAACATATATAGGCAGCTCACAGGAACTGGGTTCTTTGCTGCGGCACCTGGCCCGGCGTCCATGGTAAAATGTGTAGTGCTCCATCACCTGCATTCATCCGAGATGCAGCAGTGACAGCCAGGGGAATGAGGAGAGAAAATAACAAAATATATAAATAAAACCGAAGGTAGGAAGAGAAAGCAGAAGGGGAGGAAAAAAAAAATAAAATCCAGAAGTCTGCAGAGCTTTGACACAGTACATTCCTCAAGTGACAACTGGGTGCTGAGTCTTATTGAGTTGGTTATCTCTCAATGAAGAAAAAAAATGGGGTGGGTGGCAAGGAAAAAAAAAAAAGAAAGTATAAGTCACGCTCTCTTCAGGGACCGATGACTGTTCAGCGTGTGTTTTCCGGAATCAGTGCTAGGGATGACACAACTGTGGATCCAGAAGGCTTCATGTCTAGTCTATGTTCCTCCATGGTCAATATGATCCATAGGACGGGTTATGAGGCCGTGAAAGCAAAATCTAATTTCCCTGCACAAAAAGAAAACACAAATATATTAAACAATATGCAACAAGACAGAAATACGCCCACCTGCCTGAACGCCTCCTCTTAGACGTCCCAGCAGAAGCCCTGCTGTAGGTAGCCAGCCCCTCCACTGCAATTCCTGATGCACATCAACGGAAAACACCTGAACTCATCTCTGCCCCAGTGAAGAGGTGACACGGTGGCAGGTTCATAGAATTGCATCTCTCCCCAGAGAGGGGAGAAGGATTTCCTAAAGGACAGAAGAGAAAGTAGGAAGCAATGCAATTCTCACACAAAGGGCGGCTGCACGGCAAACGCAGGAGGCTGCAGCACATTGCCACGCTCTCGCTGGCTGGTGCGGCCGTCTTGGGCCAGCGAGACAAATACAACCAGCAGTTCCCAAAGGGCGAGAAACCTTTGCCTTCCTTATCCCTTTTCTTTCCCTCACATTACTTCAAAGTCTCGCTTCCGTGACATATCTTATAAAGAGATATGCAATCTATATATACATTTATATGTGCCACCTATTTTTTTTAATCTGTTCTCCAGCTAAAATCCCATTCAAGCGGATGCCCCCTCACTGGCCATATTTTATCACAAGGAACACAACCATCGATGGCAGTTCTGCAAACCTGCCATCTGAGCTGCCTTCACAGTTTTCATTCTATAGAACACAGCTTTTCATTTTGGGTGGAAAATATTGGAGTGTTTTAAATTACCGCTACTAGACTCCAAGAAAGCAATTTTACAAACTGGCCAGAAAATTGGGTGCACTTTGTTTTTTGTAAAAAGACAATCTCAACAGAATGCAGCAGATGATTTACAGCAAGAGAAAACTTAAAGCATCTCTGCATTTAAGAAGCAAAAGAATTTTTGTTGCTGAAAGTACAAGTGTCAGGTCTTCAAAATGAGTAACCGCTTCTTACATTGCCTGGCAAAATGACATTAAAACATGATGGTTTAAGTAGTTTTTTTAAAAGAAAGAAATCTTAAATTTCTTGAAACGGAGAAGCTTTTATAAGTAACACTGCAGAATGGAGTTTACTAAGCTGTCATGACTTGACAGGATCCAAATTTAGTATCCCATATTCTGAACAACTTGTTTTCTGAGAAAGTTGGGGGTGAGGGAGTTAGTGGTTAAAATCAGCAAGTTATTGTTAAAAGTGACAAAAAGCAATGGGAGTGACGACACAGTAAGTGCGACTTGTCCAACTGAGTGAGCTGTTTTGGATTCAGAATAAATGTAATTATTAAAAAATCTGACATATAAAGGCACCAAATCATTTCTGAATTTGCTGTCAGGTGTGGAGTGGGACCAAAATATTATAGACTAAAGAACCAGTCTTGGCACCATCAAAATATAAACGTCACCTTTCTGACTTTGTGTCTGGCACACCTGAAACACAATGTCTATTGTAGAGAATGTGTCATGAAAATCCTCCTCCTACCCAGCACAGCCTAAATGGGCCTGATCCTGACTGTTCTCTAAGGCCATCTGATCACTTGGTCGTCACAAGGTCTTTAAAAACAATCTAATTTATAAACTCTGTTCAAAAAGAGTAATAAAAGCTTTAATATAAATGAAATTCAAGCCTAAATGTGTTCAGAGCTTTACCAGATAAAGCTTTATCCTACGTGACCTAATGAGGACAATCACTTTCCTATAGCAGTGACCTCCACCTAGCAACCCAGAGGATGCTTTCACTCACTCAACTTTCCACCTATTTCTAAGAGGAGTTGGAGGGCAGCTTTTCAAGCCGGTCATGCTCCATCTTGATTGACGTACTTGCAGAGGGGCGCTTAAGCCTTAGCCACGCAGCCTCCAGCTGGCACTCACGCCCACAGTTGCCTTGGTAATCCGCCCTATGGGGCTGGTTTCAAAAGTGAACTTGCTTCCCACAGCTGATGAGACTGGATCACCGTGTCTGAAGTGTAACACTGCTGCATAACAGAGAGCTATCACCATGCCCGACCCCCAAACTGTGCAAAACCAGGAAGGCTGCATGCATAATCCCATTTCCTTCTGCTCCCCCTCCCTTAAAACCACTGACACAGCAACTGAGACTGATCTTTCTAAAATACAATGTTGGTTCTACTGTTGTTCACGAGAGGGCAGGAAAAGTCCTTGGTTCTTCTTGGTGCATTTATGAGTATCTGTACTTCGCAAGGTTATTCTTACTTTCTATGGGATCCCTGTGTGGGGGTTTTTCCACCCAAAAAATTAGGGTATCCCTACTGCTTTCACTGCAAAGTGGGGTCAAGCTCCTAGCACCAAACTGAGTGAGCCCAAAGACACACTCCTACACCTTGTCTGCACATCCTAACATGCAACAGCTTAAGAGCAAGACCAGGTTTTGAAACAGTGCAATTTTCACTGTCATCAAATAGAGCAAACAATGGGAAGCACTAAGCAATTAGTCTGGGAAACCAGCACAAGTTCATACAAACCGGTTGGGAACCCCAAATAATACGTACCACAGCACTTTTTTTCTTTTTCCCCCCGACAGTGATGAAATCCCAGCACAGTTTAAGAAGTAAAGCACCATAAACATGTTGGACACTGTACTTCCACTGACCTTCTGCGTGTGGCAAAGGGAATCGCTTCTTGAAACAGAAAAGAAGTCTGAACGCTCCACAGCCACGATTGTCACAGCTGACTACTGGCAAGATGTTCACAAAATGTCTTTAAGTGGTAGGCTTCAGCACAGCATAACAACAGCCAATAATCTCCCGAGAAGTCCAGTTTTGCCCAGTAATCCACGAGGTGGGTCATTTCATGTCTCAAACCCGTAAATGGGTAGATCACTAATCGGCAGGCACTGATTAGCCAAATGATATCCTCACTGAGGTTCCTGCAAGGTATTAGTGATGCATCAAGTCTGCAAAAAATATCCTAGGGCAGATTCTTCATTCCAGTGACAGATGCACAACGGTGGTTTCACCCACAAATAAAACACTATGGTTGTAATCCTACGGGTCATAAGGAGAAGGAAAGTAATTCTGTTTTTAAGCACAGTATCTGGCAGCAAACATAGCATCAAAACTTGAATGTGACTTTATATTTATATAGATACATGTATTTTACATATCGTTGATCAACAGAGAAGTATGTTCCAAGAAACAATTTGTTCCAGGTCTGGTTTAAAATGACGCCTTGTCATTTCTGGAGGCCTCCCTCCCAACACACACGCTCGGTTTCCGCAATCTGTACATCAAGCAATGCTGCAGATCTTTATTTCGACGGGCGAGGAGACGAAGTAAAAAAAGTGCAGTTCTTCAATTAAAGTGCATGGATGAGGTAAACTAATTTCAAGAGTTTTGAGTTTATTCAGTACTGGCTCAGACGGGAACCATCCTGCCGTGCATCTGTTGCATTTGGGTGCGCATCGCTTGAACGCTGCTCAAGATCTTGTTCTGGTGAGTGATGGCAGTGATCCCGATCCTTGCCAGGTCACTGTGGAAAGCAAGAGAAGAAGCAGGGGGCTGAGAACCGTGGATGCAGAGAAAAATAGTAAGAGTCAACCGCGAGCAACATAGCGAAAGCAAGGCAGATGTACAGAAATGTTTAACTAAATAAGTCAAGGCACTGTGGAAGCATTTTAAAGTTATCCTCCATCCAAATGAAAGGCATTCCATTCCTTTAATGAGTGTAATGATATGCAGCACAAAGCAAAAGAGGACGATTAAATCCAGATTTGCCAGTTGGGTTTTTTTTGTTTTATCACTGAGTACTTACTCCTGGTTCATATGCACCACAGCCTCTAGGGTGGTATAGCCAGCAGCTGTGAAGTTATCCTTGTATCGCTCCATTTTAATGGCTTGGAGCCAGTCACCGACAGAAACAACCGCCGAGAACTCAGGGGAGCTGGGATCCAGCAGGGCTGTGCTTGGTCTGGATGCCAAACAGTGAGAGGACAGAGAAATGGTGTCAGCTGGATCATGAATCGCAAACCAAAGCTTGGTCTCTGCAACAATTATCCTCAGCGATTAGGAAAGTAAGGGCAAGACGTTGTGCCCAGCCAAACTGGTGGCTCTTTGCACAGTAACAGAGATCAATGCAAGAAACTTAACAAAATGCAAAGTAATAGGCCAATTTTTGCTAAGAATTAATTTGACTTTAGGTTTCTAGTTTTTATTTCAGATCTAATTTGAACCACAATGCTGCTTACAATTTTCACCTCAGGTGCAACCGAGATCACAGAAAATGCTTTTACTTCAAAAACCGAAGAAGATGGCAATGCTGGGAGGCACTCAGCCTACTGGGTCTGTATCTCACAGGCAGCAATGCAAAACCTTGCCAGTCCTGCATGTGTCTGACCTCAGCTCAGCAACTATAGAAACACTACTGAAGTATGCGCAAAGGAACCCGGAGCTCACAACCTGCCAGACTGGTTTGGAGGGCAAAACTCAGGGCGGGTTCAGATAAATCCTGTTTCTAGCCAGGTTCGCAGGCGAACTCAGTGCATTCAACCAAACTGAGGACAGCAGGGAGTTAATCCCCTCTTTAATCAATCCATTCCTGACCTGCGCGTGTGCCAGGAGTGGTGGGAATCATGCAAGCTTTGATCTTTGTTTGCACTGTGGAATGTGCTTCTCATTCTCCCTCGCACAGATTTGCGAATAATTATTTTTACAAAATTTGCTTCTCTTATTAATATCTCATTTATTATTTCATGTATATCGTAAATCACAGTTTCATTAAACCATTATAAATTACTACTATCTATCTAACCAAAACAATTATCATTTAGAAATCTATTTAAAAATGAACATCATCAAAGATTAGGTGTGCAATAGCATAGTTATGTTTCGCCTAAGGCACCGCGTACACGCTGGTAATACTTGGTACTACTCTTTTACTGCACTGTCTAACACAAGACCAATGATGGCAACCTAATGTTATATAATTATGCTTCACGTATAAAGTCATTTAATATATTCATAATGTTTATACGCGTATTTGAAATACATATTCCAAAGAGAAGAAAAATAAAGATCTATAAATAGCCATGAACATGAAATGACCAGCCAGACTCAGGCTATTAACTTACAAACACACACAAAATGACCTTGAAAGGGTTACTAACTTTTGTAAGATCTATATATTTTCAAAGAGCACCTATAAATCGGAAAGAAAGAAAAACGGGGGAGTTCATACTGTGATTCTCAAATCAAATTATCACAGCAGATCCTATTGTGATTCTTACCATGTAAATTATTTAAGCCTTGAGGATAGATATATTTTTGCCAGGCTACCAGTGCAATTAGGGCAATCTGGAAGATATGTGATGATAGTGGCCTCACAGGGTTAATAATCCCTCTTTTGATAATATACATTGTAAGCAAGAGTCACAAAGGGACCTACAAGTTTAATAACGAAAATAGCTTTTTCCAGGGTGGTGTTCTGTTGGAGGCTGAATCAGAACCTCTATTACTCCTTCACTGATTCAAGATGCTTAATTTTTTATTGCCCGATTGATATTTTTGTACCTTCCCTTCTATTGAAAAGTATTTTCCCATTATTTTCCTCCTCTTTCTTTTCTTTTAAGCTTTTTTCCATATTTGCTGTAAGCAAATTTACCTGACAAAGCAAAGACGGTTGAAAAAAATAGAACAAACCTGGTGTAAATTAGTAAAGCTCCTATTATTTCAGCAGTGTTTCACCAGTTTAACAAACTGCTGATCTGTCCCAACAAAGGTACTTTGGTTTTACCCTACAACTCTGGGAGTTTCCTTCCTACTGCGCTTCTTTTGCACGTATCATGCTCAGCAAAGAAAACAAAACACAAATGTAATGTGGGATCGGTGGAGACATGAAACTGGCATTCCACAAAATTAAATTCAAATTCACATAAAAATTAATCCACACCTTCCCAATGCCCGCAAGGCATTGGCTGTAATGTCGTAACGCTCATTTGCAAATCCTACACAAATCTAGGGTTTATAAAACTTGATGATGTACTTTTCCTGCAGAAAACCACATCACTCCTGTGAGCTACACTGCATTAAGACTACCTGTTCAAGCCCTTTCACTAGGGAGGGGAGAGGGAAAAGACGCATAAAACTTTGTCTTCAAACGGAGCTTGCCTGCATCAGAACTTTTTCAGGACATGCTTAAGACTGTGCTATAAAAGCGGTCAGCGCTGGTGTGATGCAGCAACAGCTCTGCTCATTCGATTTTCCTTCTCACAGAGCCAGGAGAGTCTGGGGTGCCCAGCAGGGCTCAGCGGTGTGCCAGCACGACCCCTCTGCTCTCTCGCACGGTGCAGTGTCTGCTGTGCAGTCTGGCACTGCAGAGCTACAGAGCACGCTGTAATCCCAGCGCAGAGGCTTGGGTGACTTGCAGCTTTGCCTGTCATCTCCACTGTGCTCCCTCGTACATCACCATTACTAAAGCACAGCTGACCTGGAGCTCTCGCTGCCTGTCCTCTTCAGGCTGTTGGGGTTGCGGATGAGTTTGTCCAGCATGTTGACAATCTGTCCAAATTTAGGCCTGTCACTGCGTTCCTTCTGCCAGCAGTCTAACATCAGCTGATGGAGAGCAATGGGGCAGTCCATCGGGGGTGGCAGCCGATACCCTTCCTCAATGGCTTTAATAACCTATAAATGGCACAATTAGGAAGACATTAGAGAACATCAGACACTACTCACATCTACCAGCTGAGTATCATTTATCCTAGGGCGATCCAAAGTATGGAAACAAATCCACAATTAAGTGAAACAACATGGAAAATTGCACTCAGACTCAGGCCGTTGGTGGTCTCAGAACTGTCATTTCTCCTCAGCAATTCAAAACTAAAAGGCTACAGCATCCAAAGGAGACATCAGATGCAGCAGAGCAATGTATCACAAAAGAGCATATGGGATACAGGGAGGACAGAACAGCCCAGGTTAGAATTAAGCAACTATCCTTGTTGGACAGAGGGCTGGAGAAGACAAAGATTTTCCGTAGAGCTGTAATATCAGTCAGTTTTGGGTGCGATATGTTGAAGACAAAATTTTCCCCATCAGTTTTAGGGTACCGCAGATCACCCCCTGCTCCTGGGCCAGCTCATCTCTGTCAGTAATACAGGCCTTGCAGAGAACCTGCTCTCTAACCACGGCGCGCTCTGAACCAAGAACTGCAGAGATGAGAACTCTTTTGTGCGGTTTTATCAAGAAAGTTACAGAATTCCAACACAGCGGCTTGAGCATGCATTTTGTATTTAATAGAAAGCAGAAAAACTCACAAGCTGAAGTCACTTCAAACCCTCCAAAAAAGGGCTCCAGAGCTCAGTATTCTGATGGCTTCTTAGCTCTCTCAGGAGAACGGGACGTGACCAGGACTCAATTCTGGTATGACAGGGACGTGACCCAGAAGCCTTCAGATCTTAATTAATCGATATGACACTGCTGGCAGGATTCACCATGAGACTAGAGACCAGGAGTGCACAGAGACTGAATTGGACTAAATTCCCTCGTTCTGGTCTTGTCCAATTAGTGGCTAAAAACCACCGGGAGGACAGGGCGAGATATATGCTTGCACTGTTAGCAGCTTTTCAGTGACCACAAACAAAGTGGCTCTCACTACTCCGGAAAGTATGAAGATCCTTTTGATTTCTCTGATTCAACAGACACAGAGAACAATTTGAAACCCACTTCTGCTTTGTTGTGAAAAGCACTGCTCTCACCATCGTTAAGGAGAAAAAACCGGTACGTCTATGCCACGTTCTAAAAAGAGGATGCAAAGAGAGTAATACTGGCTCTCACTGTCCTGTTCAAGCCAGCTTTTCAGCATGGACTGGCGCCACACGTTAGCAGTGTACACCAGCCGAACATGCTAGCTCTGCATTTGTTGCACTGAGCTCCACTGTGCTGTGTAGACATGCCCGATATAACTGAGACACATCTGGTGTTTTATTTTCTTGCTAAGTCTTGATGACTTCCTGTTAGCAAAGGAAGGCAAGACTGGGTGCCAGAAGAGACATTTCACATCAGAAGGAAATTAAAATTATATCCCCCGTTTAGATTAAATGCCAGCCGCATCTAGACACTCTTTGAAAATGTTCAGCTCTACATAAGAAAGCAGATGACTTGTAAAATGACTTAACCACTCCCATGACCATACATTCAGATTAACATTTTCTTCTTCCTCTGTATATGTTTGTAAATCCCCTGGGAAAAGAATTATGGATAATCTACGCCTCATTTTCACTGGGATTTTTTTTTTAATTATTTAATAAAAATTCTATTAGCAAAAGCTCTTATTAGCATTATTATTAAATACTCCTGTGGAACAGCAGCCATTGTGCATGCTCCCTCTTGGAATACACTGAAGTAGTCCAGATGGTACGGTTAAACAGGACATGCATAATTTAAGAATGGTCATTTAGGAAAGCTGCTTTTTAATGTCCTCAGGGGGCAGCTCTGCAATTGTCACAAGGATGCTCTGCTGACTGATAATCAGAATTGGGTTTCATATGTGTTGTTTTATATATCCTACAAGAAATAAAATCATCTGGAAGAATTACAAGCATACTGGGGCTTGAAGAATTAACTACTAATAGGAAGCCCCATTAAATTCAAATGGTTTTTTTTAAAGACTTTCAATAAAGTTGAGATTTAATATCAACATTCAAATCTTCTTTCTCTTGACAGTATTATGATCTCACAGTTTAAATATATTCGTTTCCCTTTCCTCCATTCTTCTTTCTTACTTTAACTGCTTATACTTTTCCTAAAATTAAAAAAAAAAAAAAAAAAAAAAAAAAGGGAAAAAAGATACATGCACAAGTTGCAGACCCCAAGAGAGAATCCCCTATTCCCTGACCATAGACCAGGCTTGAAATATTCAAGGAAGTCTTAGTTCCAGAGGGGTTCCCTGAGAAAACAGGAATCCACCACCCATGATATCCTTTTAAAACCTGGAGCATATAGCGATTGACATATAGCAATTGACACAGAAACACATCAGCAGAGATCTAAGGACAAAGATAAAGGCATGGGGGAAAGGGAGAGAAAAGGAAAAGGAAGTTCAGAAGGAGACTCACATCTTGATTGGACATATCCCAGTAAGGTCTTTCTCCATAGGACATCACTTCCCACATGACGATACCGTAGCTCCACACATCACTAGCTGATGTAAATTTACGGTAGGCAATTGCCTCTGGTGCAGTCCACCTGATGGGGATCTTGCCACCCTGTCACAAATAAAAGAAAGCACAGACTAGTGAGTCACTGACCCAGTAATGTGCGTGGCTGACACTGTTCCACACTGCCATGAAAAATACAAAATGGTTTTCTGTACGCAATTCCAGAATCCTTCTTAAAAAGGCATCCACTTTCTCTTTTTCCTGCCATAAAACTGTCAGATCCAACCAGGAGGCAATGCTGCCCATCTGTTTTCTTTAGTCACAAGGAGGCGAACCAGTAAATTGTTAAATGTATTTTTATCAGCCCTCTAAGAGATCTCTGCTTAGGGCTATGCTGAAGCATGAGAACAAGCCAGGGGTTTTACAAAGTATATATTAGAGATTTAGTTGACAAAACAAATAAGTACATGCTGTTAATTACTATTTCCTTGCTTGCCTGTCTGACCTGTTTGGCCTGTTTCAGAAAAATGGGATTAAAAACGTTTTGCTTTTCAAAAAGGTAAAATAAAGAGAGGATAAACTGGGAAGATTTATGAATACTGTGGTGTTTCCCATGGGCAATACCCCAACTCCTACCAGAGATGTGAGACAGCAAGCAAGCCTCTGGGCTCTCCCAGTCCCTGTGGGAAGAGTTCAACACCAGACCGTGGTACAAGGCTGCTTTTGATACCTGTTGGAGAGAGCTGCCTCTTGTTACAATACTCCTTTTAAAACAAATAAAAACACTTGGGCATCTCATTTGGGCCACTGAGGTCCTGCACTGTTTTAAAAGGAACTCAATCCACCCTGTTTATCTGATTCTGTCTTAGCTGAGTGATCCCAGGCCAGGGATTTCTCCTTTTGTTTATGCTAATATGCAAGGTGTTTTTAATTGAGCTTTTGGTTTCCTGCAGTTCCATCTGGGGAACGATTTAAGCAGAACAAAGTTTTTACGGTTTTTTCATTTGCTTTTATGCTTTTTTGATTATTTTGGTAGGTTTCTTCTCAGCAATCTTCTAGATAGTTTTTACCCGTAACTGAGTGCAGCGTGTGCATACTTAATAGCTTGTTGTTGTAATATCTCTCTCAAGTGTTTAATACGGACTTGTTCCAAAGCCAAGTGCAATCAAAAGGGGTCCTTCTCCTGGCTTCTTTGGCCTTTGCATCAGACCCTTTGCGAATCAGGTTGTAGCAGTACGTGCCTTGTGCGGCTATAGGACGCTCTCGCTTTAATGAGTTATACTACTAATGGGGAGCAGAACACCCCATTCTCAAAAAAGGGATGCTTTAAATATTGCATACTATTGTATCTTCTCTGGTTATGAAAAAGCTCTATTCCTCCTTTCAGACACAGATGCACGGACGTTGTTTATACACGGTTGTCATTCTAAAAATTGTCAATAAGCTCTTTTTATTTAACTGCTCGTGTACAGTGGAGTTCATCCAAATTTTCCTGATCCTTCATTACTGATACCAAATGAAGACAATGCACTGTAAAGCAAATGTCATTGATTCCCTGTAGTTTACTCTTGAGAGCAAACATAATACTATATCTCCACTCACTAAATACAAAGGGAAGCTTTTCAATCATTTCTGTCTTGCCCTTGTGTGTTTGTCTAAACTTTGATTTCCCCAAATACAGACCTCTGCTTCTGCCTCTTCCACTTGCCACCCTTACAAGTGAGAAATATGAAGGCTGGCCAGCATTTGATACTACATGAGTCTATCCTTCCCTGTAATGAACTGTGAATCCATTAAAGGATGAGTGTTGGGATTAAACTGCAAAATCTGAGTGCTGCAAACAAACTCTGCACTAGGGAGAACAGATGGAGAATGGCAGATATTTAAAAACGAAGAAAATAAGCAATTAAAAAAGGAGACTTTATAAACTCTGACTTTTTTTTTTCTTCATGCACATGTTAATTACAGAGGTATTGGTACAAATGCGGGTAATGATCGGGATGTTGTTTTGTGGCCTGAAGTACTCGCTTGCATTAGTAGTATTCCACATGCAGCATATTAAAATGGCTTTAGCAAAATTAGATAACAGTGGGATGCTGAAATATAGATAAAATGAGAAAGAAACAAAAAATGGGAATGCAGGCCTCACACTTTTACACTTTTCCCAGTCCAAATTATTTAGGTCAAATTCATGACTAGCTTTGTGATAGGAAAAAGTGGATGTATCTTTTTTTTTTCTTTTGGTGGCACATCTACACTTGCTGTATCAAACCTCAGCAGGACTAGCCACTTGAAAATCATTATGCATGTCTGTAGAAAGCAGAAGGAATAGAAACCCAAGCTCTAATTTCTGGCATCAGATTCCTGTCACGTACTCTAGCTCACTGAAGGAACCAGAGGAATACATGGGTCACATCCTCAGAGAAGAAATACTGATGTAGGCACTGATGTAGCAATAACACTACATCAATTTATACGAGCTATGGTGTCTCGGCCAATGTTTACTTTTAGGTTGTGACATAGGTTTTCACTTGTGACTGAGATTATTTTAAAACAAACCATTGTCACCTCCCACGCAGTCAGACAAAACCAATCCATAGGCAAGAAAACCCACTGGACATTTTCTTTCCCTCCTTACCCGTGTGGTATAAGCTGCTTCAGGGTCGTCTTCCAGGACGCGGGACATGCCGAAGTCAGACACTTTGCAGACCAAGTTGCTGTTGACTAGTATGTTTCGGGCAGCTAGATCCCGATGCACATAGCTCATGTCAGACAGATACTTCATTCCTGAGCCAATGCCACGCAGCATCCCCACCAACTGGATGACTGTAAATCTGCCATCGTTCTTCTGCATATGGGGAAAGGAAGAAAATCACAGAGCATTAAGCTAAAAGCTACATTATCGCCATTGCTGAAATTGGCAAAGAGCACATCTCTGGATTCCCATCTTCTCCCAAATAAAATGCGATGTTATTTCCTCACTCTCCTGACTACTGTCTATAATTCACCAGTAAAGTAAAAACCCAGAGGTTCCGTCACAGCTTCCAGTGATGCAGTATCCAGTTTGCAGTGAATCTGGTTTTAATGAGTCTATAGCATTGCAATGCTTTCAAAAATGGAGCAAATCAGAACTGTTCCCATTAAACATGGATTCTTTAAGACCCTGCTATTTTAAATAGTACACTTATTCTGTATTCTTCCGCTCTACATTTATTTTGGGTTTTGATAGGAGCAACACTAGAAAACAGGATTTCCCAAGTACAAACATAATTTCTCTTAAAATGCAAATCTTCAGTATCTTTCTGCAAAAGAGAACCAGAATGAAAACCAGAAAATGTTTCCCAGTATAAAATCTCCTTAGCTTATTATGAAGAAATCACCTACCCTGAGGAAGGCATCCAAGGAGCCATTCTCCATGTACTCGGTTATGATCATTACCGGTTTACCTAGAGTTCGCAGAAAGAAAAACACAATTCCTTGATGAACACCGATGTTAATGGGATAAAAATGGGTTGCACATGATTTTACTGCCAAGACACCTGGCTTACACAATCTAATTTAATTTGAAAAGCACCAAGCTTATGCCTCAGCTGTGGGGAGCAACAGAAGAAATATTATAGGACAGAAGCATTTAAAGGGCCCCATCTGGAAGGTTAACCCTTTGGTTGACTCATTGACAGAATCTGTAACTAAAGTGGCTCCTGTTCTCTAAGGAATATATGAATTGATAATTGAGAGCTAAGAAACAAAGATCTGTTCAAACTTGACAAAAATCTTTAGTGTAATTAAATTGCTTGCAGACTAGAAAGCCTTCCTCTTTCAAAATGGAATTTGTGAACGCTTTGGTCTTTCTGCCTCTTTCGAAAGATCAACGCTTTAGGCAAGTTAGAAGCTGTCAGCAGCTACAAGGTTTTCCAAGACAAGTGGATTCAAGAATGCAAAATACAAGCGGTTTCTCTCAACTTTCTCTGTCCCAAATTTGTATCCCATGTCTCTCGTTATTTATAAATGAGCCAAAGCCATTTGCCTCATGAAGTCAACCACAGGATAAATGATTCAATGAATTGTGTCACATGTGGGGCATAGTGCTTCAGCAGCACTCAGCTGCAATACAGAGAGCCAAGCTAGGCAATCTGAAGAGAAATGTAATGTAAAGTTACTGACATGGGTATGCTTTCTAGGCACTCTCCTGCCTATAACAACAGCAAATACATAAATAATGCTTGATGTTGTCTTTAAGAGCTTTACAAAGTCATCAGACACTGAAACTGAAAACATTTAGGTACATACAAGTAACATGAATTATTCCACGGGGTTAAATCATGCTGGATATTCAGCATCTAGATATTTGCAGAAATAGGTCCAATATCATCTCTGTTCTAAAAGTGAGCAATGGGAGATGCAGAGCAGTGACTTGTCAAAGGTTGAATGGTTAAAGTTTGGTCCCCCCAAGATGAGCACTGTCAAGCCCACCTGAAGTCAAGGGAGCACCCGATGATCAGCACCAGGCTGGCATGGCAACCCTTCTTCCTACTTATGCTTTAGCAACAGGACTAGAGAGTTTCTTCCTAAATAAAAGACAGTGTCCCAGAGAAACTCTGCTTTTGTACATCCTGGAGCAGCTCTGAATAAAAGAACATTATGGGGAAAGACGGGTTCAACGGACATGTCACCTAGGCTGTACACAGCTCAATTCTGTCTTGGTATCAGAACTACTCAACTTCTCCTTGCTTCTGTCATCAGCAAGTATCTGCTCCAGAACAACCAGCTATGAAAATTACCCTACCATGAAATGCTGCAGCATTGAAAGTTCCGCTAATAATTTCTATCTCGGTGCATTCTTCACCAAGATGCTTTTCTCTGCACTTGTCAGGGATTTCTGTTTTTGAAGTAACCTTTTTTTTTTTTTAAAATTAGAAAACAATATGCTGTAAGGACTGACTGCACTCAAAATTTTACATCATTTCACTTAGGCCAACATCTATGTGCCGTACATCACTTATTTCACTCATCATTACTTATTTCACCTTTTCAGTCCCCACTGATCCTTTGCAGGCCCTTTACTATTCCTTCTTCTCCTTCCCTTCCCAACTGATATCAAAACTCTTACTGCCACGCATACTGGAATGCCCGTGAAATGCCAGTCTGGCAGCTGAACCCTTTCTGATTTGCATGAACACAGCAGAGAAGCCATGGTATTGCATAAAGCAAACTGCTCTGGATGAAGGGCTTAGTGACCTTGGCTGAGTACTTGCACCCTCAAGGAAAGGGATGTGATAAAACATCATTCTCCCTCTAATTCACCTTTGCAAGCATTCTTTGGTAGAAAGAGAAAAAACTCCAAGCAACTCTGCATATGTCGCTGTTTCATTTATCCTTTGCAACTGTGACCAGAACCCTTCCACTGAACAAATACAGCTAAATGAGTTTTAATTAACCTTCCTCAATCAAAAGATACTATGTCAACGTAGAAAGGAAGAAAGGGAGACTCCTTCAGTGCATTAACATGTAATTTCATTACTCAGGCACTTCTTTAGCAAGGGAGGGGGACAGATTGAGGAGAAGTTACCATCAGCGAGTCAATTATTAAAGTACTTGACTAGCAGCCAAATAATGTATTCATGGTTTTTCGTTGCCTCTCTCAACCCCTATCTACACCACTATTTATCTCACATTTTAATTTTCAGTTTATTAAATGCATTCATTTATCACAGTATTCAGAAAACCTATGGAGAAATTGAGATAAATGTCTTCTTAAGTAGCCCTGTTTACCAAACACACCAGCTCTGAGGTAACCAAGCTGGCTTGCTGCGGAAGCATCGCTTACTGCCAGCCAGGCAATGAAACGTTCCGGGGTCAGGCTATCACCTCCTCGGTGAAAATTTCAAATCATTTTAATTCAGTGACAACTGCATTATGCAAATGCATACAGTCATTTATAACTGCTAGAGCTGTAATAGCTCAGGGGGTTCCAGCCTCGGTGGGATTTCAACACAAAGATTCCCCTGTTGCCTCTCTTTTACAGAGGTGCTAGAAAAATCACTGTCTGTGGCAAACGCTGTGGCCTGACCACAACCCGCCCCCACTTTGTTACAACAACAAAAAAAGAGAGAGACAGTCAGACCTCCAAAATTTAAACAGAGTATTGTCTTTTAATTTCAGCTTTGAGGGAGACCCTCAGTAAATGATGGTCAAAATTAGTCCAAACCTCTACCTTCCCTAGTGGAATTTGCCCTGAAAAGCAAATAGTGACACACCGTCGTTTTCAACAACTGCGAGAGAAGGCAGACTAGGAGAGGGAAACACAAATAAGCAAGGGTAAGATTTCCAAAAACACAAGCGGCAGAGTAAGTATCCAGTTCCCACCAACTGGATTCAATAGGGACAGGGTTCTTCAGTGGTATTGATGGCTTTGACAACCCCCTATGGGAGATGCTTTGTTCTTCTAGTAATATTTTACTTTTGAACTTTTCATCCATACCTAATTTTAATTCCTTACGCTATTAATACCCTGGATTCATGTTCATCATGCACACCATCAGCTGCAGAAGGCAAGCTTCACAAACACCACCCTTCAACAGCAGCTCACAAGACCACTGCCTGCCTTCTTTGCTACCCTGAGCATGAGCCCTTACATCCAAAGGGTCTTTTAGGACTAGCGATCAGTGCCAGGCTTTGCCAACATGCTACCTAGGACAACCGGAGTAGGGACAATGACTGCACCATCGCAGCGGCACCTTATCAGGTCGGACCCAAGCACGGCTGTCTCACAGGTGTATTTTCAATTCCAGCCTACAAACAGCACCCAGCGAGCGCTGTCATTCTCTTTCTAAGGCAGGGTTCATGGCACAGTGAACACTAACAGACTTTAAAATAACCCCAAACCAACCAAACAAAAAGATTGGCCAGGTATATTCTGCCAAGTGAAATTATCACACCTGTAAATCAGAGAAAACAAATAAGCAAGTTTCACACCAAAATAGCCTACTTCATTTCAAAGGCTTGCTCCTTACATCTGTGCTTTGTACTTTAAACATATGACTCTGTAGTTTTGTTTTGGTATTTTTCCCCCCAACCATTTTAAATTCTTTGCTCACCATCTGCTTTTGCCTATCCTGTAACAATCAGCTCAGTCTAGCAAAGACGTGAAAGATGCCTGCTTGGCATAACAAGAAGGGGAAAAAAAAGCCAACCTCTGCAGTATTAATTCCCCCTACAAAATCTTGTACAAGCTGCCTACCGATAGAGTATCAGTTGAAACCATAAACCCATTTATAGCTGACAACAAGATTAATGACTTGTCCCGCACTGATTTCCTCCTATTAGCTATCAGTGGATCTGTTCCATCTGTCATTTCACAGGAAAGAGGGTAAAGAGGAGAAAAAAAAAAAAAAAAACAACAAAAAAAACCCAAACAAAAAACAGCACACACCACCACAGACTTAATTTCTCAGTGACTTCCAAATTGGCCTTGTCATGAAAATTACCTACTTACATTTAGTAACTACACCTTCCAAGTGGATGATATTGGGGTGGTCAAATTGTCCCATGATGCTGGCCTCGCTCAGGAAGTCTCTCCTTTGTTTATCAGTGTAACCAGCTTTTAGAGTCTTGATAGCAACGCAGATCTCTCTTTTTCCTGGTACTTTGAGACGTCCACTGCATACTTCACCAAATTCCCCTTAAGGAAAAAGGCACAAGAATCCACAGTCATGAACATGAAACATGCGCTTGTGTTGTCAAACTGTTATGTCAGTTCATTTGGGGGAACTGTCATACAAAAATCATAGGATCCCATGTTTCCTAAAAGCAAATTTAAAATTATATTTACAGTAAAAAATGCAAAAGCTCTGGCACTTACCCACACCAATAACTTTTTCAATCTTTATGCAGGAGGCATCAATTTCTTTGGCAAATTCCCTCACAGCTTGGTTTGGATCCTCATATGTAAAAGGATCCACATATGTTCTAACACCTGCAAGGCAGAAATGTTTTATTTGAAGTCACTGATCTACATGCTGCTGAACACAGAACATATGAGACTGAAGCCTTAATGATATACAACAGCAAAGAGAGTGTACAATAAAAATGTACTGTAAGCCAGGAACGACTGATGAAGGAAGGAAGGACTTAATGTATTTTTTTCCCCCATGTGACTTTTTTTAACGTAAACATTTAATATTTCCCAATATTGATGTAAGGAATCAGGCTTTTGCCAATAAATGAGCTTCACAAATCACTGCGATCACAACAGGCCAATAGCCTGTCTATAGACCTGTGAGACTAAAACACATCCCATTTGCTTTTTGGGAGCCAAGAAATTCTGAGCTCAGGTCCTAGGTTTGGTACCTAGATGACTGAGATGGAAGTAACAGTACAATTCAGTCCTGGGAAAAAGGGAACAAAGTTCACATTCCCTTTCCTGCAGGATATCCTCTGGCCCATCCAGAAACCGCTTTAGCAGAGTATTGTGGGGAAAAGTCATGCCTAGATATCACCAGCCAAGAACAGATGTCTTCCAATGGAAAGGAAAAATAGAAAAAATTGATGAACCTTTCTCCTGTCTGTCCCCTCAAAACTTTTTACCCAGATTCTTCTATTTTCCCTGTTACTAAAGTACGTATTTTTGAAGAAGGATGTTTGCAAGAGAGGAAAACAGAAACATATTCATCTCAAGAGGAACGTCACCCCTTTTTTCCCAAGCATCGGAACATGGGATGTGTTTTACGAACCAAATCAAAAAACCCAAGCACCACTGCCTTTTACCTTGGTTCAAATGTTTCTCCTCATCTGCCTCTTGCTTAGCCTTACTGTACTTACTGCGCCTGTCAGGACAAAAAAGAGCGTTACAGTTCAAAATAAGTATCTTACTTTGAGACAAGCTCAGTCTTCTTGACCTGCTGAGACTTGAGCTGTTCGCACCTGCCACGACCTGTGCTCGGCAGCTCCCCTACAACAGCCCATGACACAACATACACTTACCAGCGGGACAGGACACTCCTCTCCCCAAACTGCTCTAAGTGTTACTGGCCTCAACAAAGCATCAAGGGAAACACAAATCTGTTTGCATCTGGGCATTTAAAGAAAGAAACGAAACCTTGCATTTCGGCTACCTTTTCTTCAAAGGTCTATTTGCAATTCTGTGAAAAAAGGAGCCAAATTGCTTTTTATCCCTATCATATATGGATTTAAATGCTACAGCAGAGGTGTTTTGGTAGAATGATTTTCAAACATAATTAGGCAAATGCCAATATCAACACACTTATTTAACTGCAAATTTAAAACTGGAAACAAGTCTATTAACACAGAAATCAGGATGGCAGCAAAAAAAAAAAAACCATGCAGATCCCAAGGATTTTGTTTATTCTCTTAATCGCTGTATAATTGAAGGGGACAAAGAACTCTTGATGGCAGAGCTCCTCTACTAACCCTCTGAGCTGGACAGAATAATGTAGTATAGTATGCTAATTAGATTACTACTATAGATTACTACTTCTACACCTACACACATGACAGTGTATATAGATATGTATTTAATTAGTTGAGCTTTAAACTTCACTGGATAAGTGGCATTAAGAAAAGTTAATACAAAAGGTTAGTCTGTTAGGAAAGATATTGAGGAGTCAGCTCAGCCAAATGTGCACTGGGATTTGAAGTTCCCCGGCATCTAACGGCATATAGACGTAGAGATTTGATTTGGGCTTTTACTCATCATTCATTGAAAGTTCAGAACGAGGTGTAAGAAGAGATATTGCCAAAGAGAAGGGCTTGTTGTTTACTCCTCAGTTTGCCTGTTCCTATGGAAGTCCAAGTCTCCCAGCATGTCAGACCCAGGTTAGCTAACTGGCAAGAGCCTGGGCTGGAGTGAAGAAGAGGGAAGGCAGAAGGAGAAACCAACCCTGGAGAACAGGTTAAAAGTTTGAAAACAGTGAACGGGTAAAGGAGGAAAATGGGCGTGGGTGAGAGAAAGATCTGTTGGGAGGTGTGAGTTAAAAGGGGTCAAAAACTCACAGATAACAGGAAGAAAATATGTGACTGAGCACCTCGTTTGCAGCAAACCTTCCTGAGTTTCACCATTCCCCTCCCGTCAGCAAAACCCCTCTGCCCAATAGCAAAAAGCATCCCACATCCCACTCTGCGCCTGGCCTGCGGGGAATGGCAGCTTCCCATCGCTGTCTGCTGAAAGGCCATTTCCCAGGCTTTGTCTCCGCAGTCTTTTAGTGCTGGCTGTTAAACACTCTAAGCCAATAATAAAAACTATAAATTAACCATGAAACAGAAGGAAAAAAAAAATAATCCTGTTTGACATGTGAAGACTACCTGATCTTTGAACCAAGCCTGGCAGCTCCCAACAGCATCAACAGGACTTCTGTTCAGACATAGAAAAGCAGGTACACATCCAACCATAAACGGGTTGGGAGCTTCTTTTCTTGATGAAAGTCAATTAAACGCAAACGGCTCCAAATCGCACGAAGAGCATTATTAAAAACCACACTGGATCCAAACATCAATTTAAACCATTTATTTGCCCGAGGACTTACAGCACTGGTATAACAGAGCTGACTTAAATAAAAGGACTATGTTCTGTTCCCAGTTACTGAACTAAATAAGAAGGAAGAGGCAGCACAAATCTCTCCCCGTGCCATACGGGACCAAGTCAGCTAAGGGGATTGCAGAGATGGTTTCAGGTATTACACAACTTCTATCAGAGGAAAGAAAAAAAGGAAAAAAACCCACAGATTCTGCATTTTAAGCAGGACCCCTTCAAATTCATTTTATTAATGTTCAGGCACAGATGGGAAATATGAAACACAAACATGCTTTGCATGAAAGCATTTTAAGTATGAAAAAAATGCTCTTTATCTTATTTTTAAAAATACAAGCACCCTAACAACAGATAAAAAAAATAACCTTCCCCCACTAAAACCCAAAGACACGTAAAGAGCAAAGGGAAACAAAAGGATTACTGTTCAAGCAATATAATTGTAGTTTATTAAGTTTAAATAATACCTTCCAAACTAACTACCTACTTCCACTTCTCCTGTGTCACCTGTTGACCTCTCCTGCCTGGCCGGGGGCAGGACACTCCTGTCTGCCACTGTCCCCGAGCAGCGTGGGAGCCCTGCACCATGGGACACGCGGGGCTAGAGCTGCCTCTCGGGGCAGCTCACCTGAGTGGCAGAAGGGACCCTTTGTCACAGATTTGAACCCTGTAATTACAGGGATTCTGGCGGTGGTGATTAAATAGCCGGCATTCAGGAAAAGAACACAGAAGCTTTCAGAAATTGCGGGGGTCTGAGACACAGGCAGATCTACAGGTGGGGGCTGGAGATGAAGAGAAGGTAGGAGCGGAGGGGGTTATAGCACACACTGAGGTGAAACAGCATGGACCCGGAGCCGCACCTCATCCTCCCCACAGAAAAGAGGGGCTGGGGGTGCCACAGTGCTCGGGCACCGAGCTGGTGGAGCACCTGATCCAACACCATCACTAAGAGGTGGGCAAACGCATTCAGCTGTTGACGGAGCAGAAGATAAATCAATCTATCGATGGGAAGAATTTCTGACAGAAACCTTTAGATGACCAGAGGATTTAGTAGGGCCCTCTTACTCCACCCAAGCCCTTTTAGAAAGTGGCCCTCTCTGTTTTACACTTTCCCAAATCCTTTATGAATCTATGTGAGATATTCTAATTTCACTCGGCGTTCCTGCAGGGTAGGGTTGAGAAACACTCACGCTACCTCCTGCACTCTGCTCTACGGATATGTTCATCTTAACCTCAGTAAGTTTAAACTAACATTTAGGCAGATTAGTTCTCATGTTAACACAAACACCGTGGTCACAGGATAGAACCAAACAGCTTGAGCTGCCTGAAGGCAAAGTCCTTTGATAAATTCTGTTGTAAAGATGAATTTTGGGATTTGAGCAATGACTTGAAAAAACGTAATGCTAAATTAGTAGCAATAACCCCAAGTTCAAAAGTGGGCACCTACAGCATATGCCCAGTTCCCACATTTGGCTCACGGATGCAGGGAGGCCATGTCTGCAGGCCAAAGCACAGTTTTGATTATAAAAATATGACTTTTAGGTCACGGCGAGATTACAAAACCTCCTTATGGGGACTGTATGGACAGAAAAGCTTGTTCTCATCTGAAGTCATTTTGGAACAAAATATAATTATTTTGCTATTAACTTCTGCTGGTGTAGGAACATCATGAAATATCCCCAAAGCCCACACCTCTAAATGACATTGGTAAAGTGGTTAAAATCGTTAGAGGAATAGTGAATATTAAAGCAGATTCTGTTTATTGAGAGCTACTTCCAGCTACTGGAGAGCTGTGTATTGAGGAAGGCTATTAATTAGCAAGGCACCATGCATTAGTATGCACAGAGCAGTTGCACTGTCCTAGTATTTCATTCATCTCGCTATGTCTTTCCCCTTCCACAGCCGCTCTGAGACCTACCAGTGCAGAGCTACGGGACACGTCTGAACCCGTA
Source organism: Vanellus vanellus (assembly GCF_965231255.1). NCBI lineage: Eukaryota > Metazoa > Chordata > Aves > Charadriiformes > Charadriidae > Vanellus > Vanellus vanellus. The sequence goes on along the minus strand of NC_138913.1, from coordinate 21,591,934 downwards.
GCCTCCGGGACACTTTTATCTCCATTCACACCAGTGCTGGGACCAGCCTTTTGTCCCTACTGCCCACCTGCCCTTCGTCTCGCCTTTGTCCAAGTTTGAACACTTGTGGGCAGAGATAACTGAAGAGACAGCCTGAGCAGTGAGAAGACCTGCCTGAGCACGCACCCGCATCAGCGAGTCTGTCAGCTACCTGGCTCCAGGCAGCCTTTCCTTTGACAGCTTTATGGCTGATACTAAAGAGAATCAATATGAGGGCAAGGGGTTGACATTTCATTTTCTAAAAAGTGATCCATTGAGGGCCAATCACCAGGCAGTGTTTATCAGCCTTGGGAAGCGACTTTTTTTTATAGGGGGAGGAGGGGAAGGCATCATCTCAAAGCAGCTCGACAGGCTCAATTCTCCAAGGTGGCGACTCATAATTAGAAATCCAATGTATCCTGCTATTAATCCTGCCTTAAATAATAAAGTGATCAATAAAAGCAGAGAGGAGATTAAGTCATCAAGCTCAGTGACGCTATTTGCTGTTGCAATGGCTTTTAATAAACCTGTCTTTCTGCATTACATTTTCATATGTTCCGCTCTTCTTTCTTCTTGCCAGCGTGAAGGCTTTGAGTTGAACACCCACAGAAAGCTGTAACAATGCATGTCTACTTTCCAGATACTACAATCATAGTGACTTAACTGCTCTTTAGGACAATTTAAAGTAAGAGAGCAAATCAAGAGGAATTTGTGCACGTTTATGGCTGATGCCATTAAACTGATCAACAGAGACTGACAAAACGTGCATCCCTCAGATCCCAGGCTGCAGATGCAGTAAGGACACAGCCAGTCTTACCTCAGAATTACACTGAAGCAAAATCATGCAGATCTCTTTAAACGAGACTCAGCACAAAGATGAAGACAGAAACACGCACGCTGCGTTTCTGCTACACTGTCCTGCCATTCGCAGGATTGTTCCTGATGCCTGGGTTGAATTTGGGAGAATGAACAAGTACTTGGTAGAAGATGATGGTCCCTGCTCTGATGAAATAACCATCGATCCAGTCTACTGCGTAACTGCCTATGATGCTGAATGACTGTGGCTTCTGTTTTACAGTCATATCCACTCACACTGAAAGGACTAACCCAAAAGACCAATGCAGACTCAGACGGACTAACACAAAAATCACAAGCATAGCAGTCTGATGGCTTAGTTCACAACAGTGCAGTTATTTACTGGCGGTCTATCAGGAGTCAGTCCAAGAAAATCTACTGTACCCGTACCCATTAAACTTAACTTCAGATTACACTAGCCACAAATCTCTAGCTGGCTTGCCTCTCAATGCCAGTTATTGGAATCAGCTCCGCATTTGAAGGGCAAATAGAGCTGGAACTATTGCCATTACATCACATGCTGCTTGGTACTAATGTTGAGAAGATCAAAGCTACATGGGAGAAGGCTTGTAATGCAAATGCACTGTTTATGATGCTAATCAAAGAATTTAGCTTTGTTTGGAGGAGACAAAAAGCTCCCTCATGAAAGAGAGAGAGGGAGAGAGAAGCTTAAGTTCTTACCTCCTGCTGATGACAAAGGCTGCAATGAGAATGACCACAAGAACAACACTGCCAGCCACTGAAACAAGCAGCACTGTGGGATTGGTACCATCGCCAATGATGGGGGAAGGAACTGGAAACAGAAAAGGCAGCATTAGTGTCAGACACCCTCAAAAAATCAACCTAGGTAGCACTCAATGAGGCTTTCTGGCTTGTGAAGGCACTTCAGAGCAGCACTCAAATCTACTTTCAGGCCTTTATTACATGGTCATTTGGCACAATTTTCCAACAGGGCCCTAATTAGCTGAAGACATGATGTTTGATAATGATTTGGGGAACTTCAGTTCACTGGGAACAAGTACTCACTCTCCTTCTCCCCTTCAGTGTTGCTCAGAGGGTATAACGGCTATTTTTTTTTTTTTTCCTTTCTAATTGCTTTCCACTCTTCTTTCCTCCTCCTTTTTCTCTCAGTGGGGCCAGATGATAACTCCCCAACTGACAGAAAGAGAGTAAGTCATTTTAAAATGTCTTCCCTCTTCCTGCTGGATTGATTATTTTCAGCTGTTAACATCCTGAAGGATGTTGTCGCTAACTGGCATGACCTTAAATTGATTTAAACAGACCTGTATGTCCAAAATAAAATAGGCTTGGTCACACCGCATTCCTGCCACTGAAAAGCAAACATTTTGGGGGCTAAATTTGCATGTTTCCTTGAGCAAAGCGAAAAGCTCTACTGCCAACATAATTCAAACATTCTGTCTTTATATGACTGTCTACGGAAAAGTGCAAATACGTGGGCTGATGTAGGACACCTAACTGATCTATGTCAATAGCTTGCAAAGGAGAGTAACAGGGTTCTATTCTCCTGCGAGATATTCCAAAAACATGTGCAAACATGTACATTTACAGTAAACAAAATAGGTAGATAAATCTCTCAAGCCTCAACAGCTTCCGAGTGTTTATAGGGCGCGAGTCTCCTCATGCAACACTGAAGTACTGTGTTGAATACTGTCAGAATCTAGAAAATAGCATACTCAAATAGGTGTCTCAGGTCAGATGCATGGCATCAATAACAGGCATATGGCCACAGAAGTACATTTTCGCAGAACCGACACACCACAGTCCAAGCAACCAACGGGAAACTCCCAACACACAGTTCAGTTACATCTGCACTCTTAGCTCAAGGGAAAGAAAAAGAAATCAGTGGGCATGTCATTACCTGTGTTAGTTGTGAACTCAAACGGTCCACTGAAGTCTCCATATCCTGCTGCTGTCCTGGCCCGGACGTGAAATACATATGAAGTCAGGGGATTCAAGCCTTTGATGTCAGTGTTCCTGGAGGCTGTCTTCACAATGCGATAGCTGCGCTCGTTTTGGTCCTAACAACGAAAGAACACAGTGGTGATCAAATGGAAATGCCTCGCTGCACCATGAACCGTGGAACCCCATTTCCTTGCCAAAACTGTCATGATGAAAGAAGATGAGTAACAATGATGGAATTCTTAAAATACGTCCCGAGGGCTCCTGCTGTCGGCCTTGCTCAATACCCCGAGCACTGTGTGCTGCATGGAGCTCTAAGCAAGCCAAAAAAGGATGATGAGGTGGTAGGTACAACACTCATATATCACTGATTATTTAAGAAATCATACAAAAGCCTTTGGAAAATAGCCAAGCCTTCAAATAAGATCCTCTTGATGAGCAAGCAACATTTTACTCACACATGCTGGCACTTTCCTTTTCTTCCTACCAGCCAGGAGCCATATAAAGAAAGATAAACGTATTTTTAAAAAGAAAAGACTTAGAGAACATCTTCAGGAAAGCCCAATCTTAAAAACTGTTCTATTTTTGGCTGGAAAATCCAACAGAAAATGTAATAATCTAGATACCCTGCAAACCAGATACCTTTTTCTGTATATGTTAGGGAAGCAAATAAGTGATTATCTTTATAAAAAAAAAATTAGAAGTATGCACGCACAAGTGAGAGAGAGCGCACGCAAGCAAGAGCAGGTAATTGTTCATTTTTGCAGAGAACCTTCAAAGAAAACAGCTCTTTTCATAGTTCCATATCTGAGAAGTTATTTGTAGGAATAACATCTTACTCTACCTTGGAAAGTATGAAGAATGTAATTTTCTTTCCTTATTCTCTATTAAAAGCCATCCAGCCCACACTATCACTCTAAGCAGAAGCTATTGGCAAACAGATCTTATTATTATCACTGTGTTATATACTTCATTATTATACTTCTATGAAGTAGAGCTAATGTCTCACTTCTGCCCAACATTATCGATTCTCATTATAAATACGCTTGCCACAAAAGCTCAGTTCCTAGGTAGGAAAAAATAACAAAATAAACTCGTACCATACAGCTGGAACAGCCTATGAGTCTTATTCTTCCAAGCAACCGTTCAAGTGCATGAAATCCTTAATTGGATTTTACTAAACTGAATCTATTTGGTTTCAAATTATGGAATCCTATCTGGGAATAAACTGTAATGGAACGAAGTAAAAAGCTCTCCCCAGACCCAAACAAAACTCTTTGCTTGTCCATTTTTGAACAGTACCTTTTCATAGTATTTGACTTCATACTCCAGGATTACTCCATTTGGCCTGTCAGGTTCCAGCCAAGCCAAGGCAACGCTATGCCTTGTTATCTCTTTAGCCTGGATCAAAGCAATCGGGGATGGAGCTGCCAGGAAAAAAAAAATACAAATATATAAGCAATAATTTAGTTTTTAAGTTTTTAATCATAGCTTTCATAACATGAGCACTTTCAGAAACCATGTTTTTCTTGCAGGGGGGTTAGAAGCATTACGTATTTTTCCTGTTTTCTCTAATAAAATTGCCTTTCATTCCTCTCTAATTAAGCTTATTCTTGGATTCTGGGCAATACTAGATAGGTAGGCTTTGAAGTAACATTACAGTTGGCTAAACACTGCAATGGTCGCGATGGGAAGGTACGAATCTCCCTAACAGGCTAAGGTACTAAATGATTCTGCCTTACTTTTGTCCTTTCTTAGGCACAGTACATAGACTTGCACTTTTGTTTTGGTCCATAGTAATTTTCTCCTTCCATCTCATGAAATTAACCGCTGTTACTTCATTAGCTGTTTGCTTTACAGAAACTACGAAGTTCCTGAGGGGCCAATCTGGTTTTCTATAGAGCTGAGAAAATATTGCCACTGAATTAAGTAAGACCAGAATAAAGCTGAATACATATGAATTTGGACCCTCCCATGAAAACCAGGAAACTTGTATTTCAAGAGTCTGAGCCAATTTGTGCTTCCTAACTTGCCCTGCTTACGCCGAGTCTGTGAGCAGTCCCTGGAGAATGAGGAAGCTCAGCGCCCGAGGGCCAGATCCTGGCTTTGATAGCTCCTTCCCAGCCAGAAGATATCAGAGATTGGTCCACTGTGTACCGAACTGGCATGATCTGACCATGCCCCATGTGGCACTATATTGATGCGATAAACAGAAAAAGCGGGATTACACTGCCAAGGGTAAGGGCTGCGTGATTTTTGGAAAAACCCTACCTAGCAACAAGCTAAACTCAAAGATCCTTTAAACTGTATCTGTGTGCAGTAATAAGGGCTGCAATGAAGAAGATAATGGAAAACATCTCATTGTGCACCCTATACTTTCAATAGAGCCCCTGTTAATGCTGAAGTTCAGGTTTTTGACTGGCTGGAGGACAATGCATTCTCCCTTTGACTGTGATAGCAGCAGATTCATGGCTGCGCTGGGGGAACGGGTTGTCTGAAGATTTATGAACCCGGCTGCCCCTTTCTTGCTGTTGTGTTGCTGTGTGGTCACGTCTCTAGCCAGCTGTTATCAAGCTCTTTTGATGCTGACAATAGCTGGTATAAATGGCGGAGTCTCCAGGGATAAAAAGGGACATTCATGAAATTTTTAATCTTATCTAACAAAGCTGTCCTGTATAACCAGAGATTAGAGGTCGTCCTAAATTGAATATATTTCGTCTTTTGTCCCCTGAAGCTGTAGACATGTTGCTCTTTTTTCCTCCCTTTCTTTTTGTTTCTTTTTCTACCCTTAACTTTGGGATGACGATGCATGAAAATGTTAGAGAGTAAAAAGTATCCTTGAAACACATATCCTTGAAAACTACCAAGAAAGACAAATAAATAAAACAGTCACAATAAATGAAAGGAAAAATGAATGTTTAAAGCCTCAAAACTACTTGACCATATCAGACAGTTCTGATGGAAGCGAAAATAACCAGTAGACACCGCACAGTCACAAAAGGGTGTCTCCTCTTGATGTGAAACCATCGGGGAGCTGCTTCCTGATTTACTATCTGACAGTTTGGCATCTCTGTTAAAAATGCCTCCAGAACCTTTCTCTCTTTTTCCTTGTCTGTCTCTCACATGCAAAGCCAAATACTGGATGACAGAGGAGACTATAAATGCAGCCAACAGGGAGGATCCAGGTGTGCTCCATCAAGTTATATCTGTGGCATGACTGAGAACCTGCTTAACAACCTCACAGTTCCTCAACAGAGAATCAGACTTTCTTTCCCTCCTTTGCAGTAAGAATACTGCTCAGCTAATAAATTAGAAATCAGATTTGTTAACCTAAAACACACACATGCGCAACGTTACTGATAAACCAACTGGAGAGAAGTCTGCTTAGTAAATCGGTGCTTCACGCAGGGCAGACAGGCAGTTCTTTTTACCGAGAATCTGTCACTTATGCTGGTCCGACCTCAAGAATCGCAGAAAGCTTACTTTCTCTCCTTTATCCTCTTTTTAACGCCCTTGGTTTCTCACCTCATTTCTGCAGGCATTTATATCGGAATTTAGTGAGCCCTTCAATATTGGGCTGGTAATTGCTGCAGGAAAGCACGTTTCTTCTCTGCTGTAAAATGGCTACTTGCAGCAGAAGAATATATATTAACTACCCCTCCTTGTGGAAGATGCTTAGCTTTATACAGTTTAACAACTGCTTTCTCATGACTCTCAAAAATGGACAGCTGATATTAGACACTACACTACACTGGAATAAAGGAGCTGCTCCTGGCCTCCGGGACACAAAGAGGACTTGTACATTAATTTCTTCGTTACTTCATACCATTACAACTGTAAGAATGGCCCTAGTTTTTCCTTCCTGTCCTTCATATGCAAATTCATCCTACGTAACTTTTAATCTCTTCTTTTGTCCTGCAGATGAGCAATTTGTTTCTTAGCTTTTTTGTTTTGACTGTACATCCTGCCTCTCCATATGCTAAGCAGAAATCCTTAAAAGTGCTGAAGTCCAACTACAGGATGATGTACCAGAATTGCAACAGGCTGTCCAGGAGCTCTTCCACATCTCTGCAGCACAGACCTGTATAGCAGTCTATGCAGTAGGATGGTGATCTGCAACTCTGTGGACCTTGAGGAACTGGGCTCAGTAACCACAGGGAGTACTACAGTTATCCCACTGCATGGATAAAATCCTCCGTTACCAATTCTCTCTTACTTCTGCAAATAGCCCTACAAATCAGGTTTATTTGTTTCTTTGTTTTCCAGGATTCAGCAGCTGAGCTGAGCAGTTGAAAGACTGTGCTTCTAGAAGACAACAGGTCTGGGTCTCCTTGGGCATATACTACCAAAAGGGCATAAGAGTCCAGTCAGTGGAGTCCAGAACAAAGAGGACATCATCACTGCCAGCTCACCATGGCAATCCAGGCAGCAGTCACAGCCTTCTGGGTGAGTTTGTGCAAAATATTTAAATTCTTTGTTCTTCTGCCTTTTGCCTTTAAATTGCCTCCTAGGGATGATGTGAAGATAAACATGTAACAGGTTGTAAAATGATGCTTTGATCACGAGCAGAATAAAAGACAGAATCTTCTCTTACATGTGCGTGGGCTAACTGTTCATTATACACACACATTCCTACACAAAACATACTGAGGACAGCTTGACAAAAAAGAATAACGTACATAATTAAGATGTTCGCAATAAGATCCCATAATACTTTTGGAAGAGAGTGGGAGATCGATTTTTCTTTCACTTTTTGCACATTCCCCCTTCCTGCTCCCGATATTTGGAAAGGAACACTAAGCACAAACTTGATTCTCAATCATCATTGCTTACAACAGCAAGTTTTTCTGCCACACGTGCACAGATTGTACATACCAAGCACCAATTCTACCAGAACATCCCATTTCACAGGGAAGAATGATGAAGTATTTTGGTGTCTAAAAAGTGGTCCCCTTGAACAAAAGCACCACGTGTAACTTTCCCTAGTTCAAAGCTCAGCAGTTCCTCTCCCTTAAAAACCCCACTCCCTACTGATGTGAATGTTGCAATTTTCTTTTATCTACTTCCTCAATAACCTGCCATTAAACACCTACTAGTAGTTTTATTACTGCGGCTCTGAGCTTGTGGCCTAGAGAGAGAGAAAGAGCACAGATGTACTACAAAAACTTCACCCAAATGCCACAAAGCCATATCCCAAGGCTAATAAGTGCTGAATTATAACAGTTTTGAGGCACTTTAAAGGATGGCAGAAGCAGAGTGTCAGTTTTTCATTACTGGTTCAAATTAAGGAAGGGGGGGGGGGAGACAAAAAAAAAAAAAAAAACAACACACAAACAGGAAATAAATAGATGCAATAAAGTCTCTGGCATGTAGGCATCCATGAGTGAAAACAGCCCTTTACAAAACTACAACACACGAGTACTCAGATATCAAAGATACACAATGCCCAGTATTTTAGTGAAGATGCCTTCTTAACCACAGCAGGGTTTACTTTCCACTCCCCATGATTTGAATTTAAATGGATCATGTTTACTCAAGGGGTCTTTCACTGATTGAAAAATATACCCACAGTTTGTACATTATCTCAGCTAAATTCAAATAACATATTTAAATTTAATTACTTGAAGCTTAGGGGTTTTCATGCTTTTCTTTTTTCCCTCAATTGCACACAACAACACTTATTTGTTCTTATCAATGGCTATGTGCTTTGTCAAGCATCAAAATTAAATGCTTGAAAGCACTAATGATGTTACTGTGATTAAGGATTTTTACCTTCCAGGGTAGATACTAAAAGCCCGCTCCATTATTAATTACTAAAAAAAAAGGAAAAAGATTTCTGAGAACCTAACACCGAAGAAAAGTCCTCTTAGAAACCAAAACAAGACAACAAAAGATCTTCTCTTAATTGCAACAAAACACATTTAAGGGAACCTGGCACATTTCAGGTTTTCTCTTTGAATATTTACCATGTAATATTGTAGGTTTCTACACGGGATTTTGTAAATTATATTATCAAATAATCTCACAGCAGGAGAAGGATATACAACACAGAATCAAATATGTTTTTAATCATTTCTAAAGGCAACATTCCCCAGGCCAGATTCTGGTAATTTTATTCATGCAAGAGAGCAGCTTACTCTACTAGCTGTCGCACTGACTTCAAACCAAGTGAAGGAAGAAGTACCCAGCCCTGGTTAGTTACGTGTACCAGAATAAATTAAGAAGAAAGCAGTTCTGCTCTTTCCTAAAATGTTGGTGTTCAGTTCTGCTTCCCGTTGGTCCCTTGGACCTTTTACCTACTCCCCTCTCTTGTCCAGGCAGAAGTGCTCCAGGACCCCCATTTCTGGGTAACACCACCCCTGCGCTCAGAGTCCGCCTGGCAAATGGCTTCGCAAACAAAGGGGAACGTGTTTTAGCATGACCAAATTTCCAAACGTATGCGTAGCATATGGATAAGCCATGTATGCACATAAAGGTTAAGCACGTGAAAGGGTTTTGCACATGTGAACCTATGTGCACTCACAGAGACTAGATGTCTGTGCAGGTTTGAAGAGCTGCGCTAGAGTTTGGCATTCCCATTCCTCAGTGCCGGTAGGACAGCTACGCTGTGCTCCTAGGGACCTGCAAGAGCCTGCGGCTCCACGTGCACTTTAAAAACTAACCACATGCATGTTTTATCTTTTTTTATTATTATTATTATTATTATTCTCTCTGTGTAAGTGGAGCAAACATTTGTACTAGTGATGATTGGGCCAGGTTAGGACTTGGACGAAGATCTAGAGGCCCGATTGCTCAACCGAGCCACTGGAAGCCTCCCAAGACATTCCCGAGTCCTCTGTCTTCCCACCGTCTGCCTCTCCCTCCCCCAGGAATGACGACTGGCGAGGAACACCTCCCAGCCTGGAAACTGAGACGCACCGAGATTCAGGCCAGCAGTTTCAAGCTTTAGCATTTAAAGCAAAGACTTCATCTACACCACTGGAGTAAAGCGCCCAAGGTTATCCACCCACACCTGAAAATCCTGGCCGGCGTAATGCAAAGCAGCATGACAGCTGAGCTTGGCCTCTTTCTCTCCATCCCTTCACTCAGCCGTAATACTTCTGAATTAAACTTTCCCTCCTTGTTACTAGAAATCGCGCTGCTCGGGAAAAGCACCAGCTCGGCCACGGGGTGCTCTCCAAGGACACCTTCATCCCCAAATGACAGGCACGAGTGATCTTCCCTTTCTTTCCAGGCTCTGCAACCCCGCCGCTGTCACGGAGCTCTGAGAAAAATAAGTGACAAGCTCTCAAACCTAGGGACCAGCCCACATCGGTTATGTTTGTAATTATACGTTCACAAAGGAAGGGGCTAGCAAATGAGATTTTAAAGACTGTTAACACAGCATTATTATGTTTTCAACATTTCCTCTGTTTAAAAGTTTTCATTTCTTGCCTTTCCCAAAAGAACCTGCACTGCAAATCTTGCCAAACCACAAAAGCTGGCTCTGACTTGCATCAAAATCAAAAGCTTGAAGGAAAACCCAGGCTGTTAGCAGCAACAAATAGTAGTAGTTGAGGATTACTGGAGTGCTGTATTTTTACCATCCTGCTCCAGCTTCAGTTCTTGGAGCCAGGAGGTAGCTGCTGAGGATCCACAAAGAGCCCGTGTATTTTCTGGGTTGCACGTTCAGTTCGTGTCAGTTTTAGCACCGACTACGTCAGCATACCAGAACTGTTCTAATTTAGATCAAACCAATTACAGGAGCTGAGGTCTGACCACAGTTCCCTGTGGTTTACATCAGGAACTGCAATGAGACAGGGGTGACAAAGAAGATACTGCACACCCAGGAGATGGCTCGTTCTGGCTATTAATTTCTAAGGAGCAGCTCTTGACAGCAATACGTTATTTCCAGGTACCGGCCCTCCAATTCTGAAGGCCAAATCATGGTGTCAGCTAATGCAATGCAGGTCTGGGGTAACTCCAAAGATCTGAATCTGCAACCCACAGTCCCAAAGACTGCCTTAAACCAAAAGACTATAGAATCTACGCAGAATTTAGCAAGAGATCTCTATTACAACTCAAGCATGGGGTCTGTTTAGTCTGAGAACTGCTTGTTTTCTTTCTGCTAGCTTGCTAAGAAATCCTGTTGGCATGTTCTGACAAGGATAACTTAATAGTTGCCAACAGAAACATGGGAGAATACTGTGTATTTCCTGTACGTATGAATGCCAGTTTAAAACAAACAGGAAAACAAGTCTTTCAGTTGGAAGGCAATTTATAAAAATGTCTGAACATTACAACCCTTAAAAAAAAGTACCAAAACATTTCTAAATGCTTAAACTGGAATGATTAACACAAGAAGGGTGAACGTACTTAGCACTGTGAATTGCTCTAAGAAACTCTAGAGCTATAAGCAATTTGTTAAGATGGGGAATTAGTCAGCAGCTGTCTCACCTGAGCAGGTTTGGAGCCGCTGGTCACGAAGCAGGTCACGCTGCAGTTACTCTTCCCTCTAGTTGAGGTTAAAATCTGACCCAATATAAACAACAATAAATTCTGTAGCCTAAAGAAGCCAACCCTGATGCTCCACTGCATTATACTGGATTGAGCGAAGCAGAGAAAATGGGCCATGCGGTCCAGACAAAGAGAGACTACCGTAACTCTCCGAGCCCTTCCTTTAGGGCCCAGACCTGTCACGCTTAGAGGCAGGATCCCACGACCCGAATTTGGGTTGAACACTTCAGGGAAGCACATGCTGTAATCATCCTCCTACTTCCCGGACGCCGGTCCGGCAAGCACAGACCACCAGAAACCACTGACAGTGGGACACAATGTGTATCACCCCAGGGTACAGTGGCCCTGGGGGAGCCAGAATGAGAAATTAGAGACCATAACCTCTAGTTATTAAAACAGATGATAATGTTGGAAATGGGGCATTCCCCAATCGCTCAAAATAAGTAGTCTGGAGCAATCTGACCCACTTACCGCCATTCCTTCAGGGCAACTCTACCTCACCTGCATAGCCTGCTGTTCCTCCCGGGAAGCCCGAGGTAGCAACCAGAGCTAATTCCTCCCCAGAAATAGCCTATCCTTCACCTTTGTTTTGCTGCACAGGAGGAGGATCTGCTGAGCTGCCTTTTCAAAACAAATTTCTCCCCCTTCCACAATAAAATCAAAGCTACCCTCAAAGACACATCAGATGCTCCCAAATGAGATCCCTGTCCCATTCTCTAAGCCCTTCCTCAAGTCAACCAATCATCCAGCTACTCCTCCTCCCTTTTTCCCATCCTCCTGCCCGCAGTCAGAGGAGTTAAGACATGTCTGCATACACTTCATGAGTCAACAGACAAGGGGGGGTAGAGCTGTTCTTAAATTGTACAGAAACAATGAAATAACCTACTGTATCTGTGTCCTGCAAACCACTTCTTGTATGCAGCTTTCCCACCACTTACACCATAGTGTATCAACAACCCATAAAACAATACCGAAAATATTGACCCTGCTCTATTAATATTGCAAAGGGGCAATGCTTTGCCTCACATTGCAAATCACAGCTCTCACCTGATGCCTCATTTCTGTTCCTTGGTCCTTTCTTATACTTACGACCAAGCCCCCTGAGCACGTGGTTACCCCAACAGTTATGCTGTGAAGCTTAACCCACTATGGGGCAAATGTGTGACTTGGTACCCAAGGCAACACATCTCCTAATGCTGTTCTCCTTGGTTCTTGCACAGTTACTTTTTATTTGCTTGAAACAGGGATGTCTCGATGATATATATTTATGTGCTAAATAACTTCCTTTGTCACTTACTTTCAGCATTAAGAATATTAGATTTTGTAAAAAGAGCTGCTTAAAAGCCTTTTTGAAATCCAGACAAATAAAAGCCTCTGCCCCATATGCCACTTAGATGCTTTGGAAATACTGAAGTATCTTCTAAACCAAATAAATAAATAAATGTTATGACTCATTTTGCTAAAGCAGCATTCGCTACCTTAATAAATAGATTTGGCCACATTGTCTCATCCTAGCTTTTGAAGTGCTACAGTAATAGCAGAGAGTTAGACTTTGCCCTTTGGGTTTCTCAGATCAATCACCCAAAGTCAGAAATGGCAAGAATCTTGGAGGAAGAAAAGATAATAAAATTATAAACATTTTACTTCAACTGTGATAAACAGCTTCAACAGCAACTGCAGGTTGGGTCTCAAACATGCCCTCCTGAGCCTGCGGCACCCAAAAAAATCAAAACCCAGGACTCACCTGACAATAAAAATTGCAATTCCCATCTTAGCATTGGAGAGTAATAAATTGTTTTGAAGTCATGAAAGTTAAGGAACTTCACCCTTATTTACTTCAGGCTCCATCACACAGAAGAGGCTGGTGTAGAAGGTTTGCATTTACGTATTTATATTTCAGCTGAACGACTTATAAATTTTAATTATAGTTGATATTCAAAGCATTCAGCTGGAAGTCCGGTAAAGTACCTTCTGTACAAAGGTTAGATGGATACAACATGATATGATCTCTCCCTCTGGGATGTTGAGAAACTTTCGAGACTGAATCAAGGTTTAGGTTTTCTGGGCTTACGTTAGTAACACTTTGTGAAGGACAATAGTCTGACAGCACTTGGAGATCCTCAGCTCTTACAGGATGCTGCAAGACACCCTGCCATATTACCCCATCAAAGTTCCCCTTCTTCAGGGGAAAAAGATATTTTGTGCTTTTGGAAAAGTACCCGAGAGAACCAGACTGCAGCACACCTAACTCCCACACTCAGAGCTCTTCTACCAGGTCCTCCCACTGGAAATGAATTAAGCCCCCTTTCCTCCATCCGTAATGGCCAGATCTCTTCAGGAAATTAAAAGCCATTAATAGACCCGATGAGAGAGAACACTATATTCCGCACACAGTGTTGCTGCAAAAATCAAAGCTACCTGAAGTTTGCTGTTCAGGGAAAAAAGAAAAAAAAAAGTGATGAAGGACAAACTGGGGAAGAGTCTTGAGCTTCCTGAAACACATAAACCTTAAAATTAAAATCTTAGTTCATGATGTCAGTAACCGATTACATCATAGGTGGCACATAATTAAACTTATAAAGGGGTTTCATTATTTTGGTTTTATGCCGGATACTGAAAACCAGTGCATTATTCATTTAAAAAATTGTGTCAATTAGAAAAACCCCAAATGGCATAAGCAATTAAATATTAAAGGTGGCTGCCTCAGTGGAAAACAGTCAGAATGATAATTGGTAAAGTTTCCTGTGCAATGCAAGTGCCATTACAAAGCCTGAACAATTTCAATCCTAACTAACTAACTAAATAAAAATCAACCTCATGAGGTTATGAAGATTTGGAGTCGGACAAAGAAATCAGCCATGTTTATTTCCTGGAGGAGTACTGAGCTACAGTTTGGGCAAATAAAACCCCATGAAACCAATAATCCCAAATTGGCTCAGCAACTGCATAAATGGGTCTGTATTCCGAGTCTGGACCTTCATTTTGAGTCCCAGATTCGCATCTCGTAGGAGGACTCTGAGAGCCCATCCGGACTCCTGACGAGAAGAGCTCTGCTGCAGGTCTCTCCTCCCCTCCGAGGCCAGGGCCCCAAAGGGGACTTACGAGGTGGAACTGAGAAGTGCAGAGGATGGGGACTGCAAGGAAAAACATAATCTTCACTCAAAACCTGCAATTCAAAAATTGGCTCTTCTTCCAACAACATGCAAGGCATTTTTCAATGTTATGTTTCTCCTTCCGCTAAGGTTCATGCTTTTGTATTTAGTTTGGTTTTGTCATCAACAGGTCCAAAAATTTGATAATCTTCTCATTTGATCCAGATGAAGCTGGTAACTTGCATTTAAGGATCAGACTGAAAATAAGCTAGGACACTCCTGTGCTACAGAGCCCCTTCTAACCTGTGACGTTCACAGCTTGTCGGTGTAACAAATATAAATACAAATATTCTTTGGTTAAAGAAAATGCCGCATCTGCCAGTGGTGCTAACGAAGCCTCCCTTTGAGCCCAGTCGACTCTCTCCAAATCAGTCCTTCCCAGGACTTGCATAATTGCAGTTTTAACCTTCAGCACAGGCAGGAGTGAAAGCAAACGGCTGAAATACTCTTGGAAGAGCACCGCTGGGTCTGCACACCACATCTGAAGGAGGATGGAGAGCCCACAAATCTCTGCAGCTCCTACAAGACTCCCCTTGGCCACCCTGTCCCAGAGTGCCCTGGGAGCTTGAAAAGCCCGGGATTTAACGCTCCGCCACTTACATATTCCAGTCACTTTCTGTCTTATTTATGTGCATGCACAATATCCTGATAAACTAGAAGGGAGGCTGCAGCCATTCCATCTGCATTCCCTTTTATGCTAAGAAAGATAAATTGAGGCTGATTCAGAGGACAGATTTAAAGAACGCAGTATGTTATCGAGACAAGTGCAATCTTCCCAGGGAGCCGTTGTAGTGGGTTGTCTCGAGATCATGCCTTTATTTGTTTCCTGAAATAAATGGACACCACACAAAACTCAATTCATATAGCGGGCTGGAAGAGATGTCTCCTATACCTTCCTATTTTGCTTAGCCAAAACTGTCTTGTCCTATTATTTCTTGATGGGACCATTTAATGGAACACAGAAAATTAAAAATAATAAAAAGCTAATTAAAAACTTCAGTGCTTTCCTTTTAGCCTTCAGTAATCTATGGAACTGAAAGACATTTATATCCACAGCACATTACCATTTAAGGGTTTTTCTGGCTGTAATAATCTGTGGATACTTTCAATGGATTTTAATACAGAGAAAACCAAAAAGGATTTTATGGAACAGTAGAAGTATTTAATAAAAAAATCAGAATCAGTCAATCGTCTTTTTAAGACTAAGTGATAGAATTCGATAGCAGGGATAAAAATCCTAATAAATTCTGGAGGAACAGTTCAGAAGGCTGAGACAAAAGTTATAATTTCCTTTTAAATTAACAGTAGGACTTTTCCATAAGGGATGTTTTGAAATACAAACGACCAGAGGAATAAAATACAAATGCTCGAGCTTCCTACATCTCTCCAGACTGTATTTTAAAAAATTAAATCCAAAACCACAATCATATTTTGTTATTATCAGTTTACAAATCGCAACTTTCAGAGACCTCGAATCCATTCTCCGAGTGCACTACTAAGAGTTCTGGGACTCTGGTTCTTGAATTTAGTAATGAAGGCGGATTACCTTAATCTAAGGAGACGCCATGAAATCCTTCAAGTAGATGCAGATAGAGGCTACGCATTTGCCTGCTTTGTTTGGGAGGGGAAGCCCACTGGAGCCCGGCCATAATAATAAAGCGTTCCCTGCACGCCAGTTCACACGTGGGGCTAAATCTGAAGTGACATCTCGCAATGAAAGGAGCAGTATTCACTCGTGTGCTCAGCATTTTGATGTCCGCCAAAATCTGGCAAACATGATTATAGAGATCCAGCAGGCATGCCACAGCTCTATTTAGTCCTCGTGGTTCAACGCAATGCTATGCAAAAAATAAATAAAAAATAACCGGCTGCCTTGCGATGGCATTCTGGGAGTATGATTTCATGCATATGGATGGACTCGACACACGTTTTGCACCGCCTCATACAAGGACACAATACCTGAACCAAAGGGGGATGCTCTACCCACCCTTACAGGGTCGGTTCAGCACCCTGCCCTCCAAACTATGAGCCACTGCAGAAACTTTGGGCTTCAGGGACTGGCGATGTTTATTTGTGCTACTCTGCATGGCATTTTAATTAGTAACTGTGCGGATTTAAAACCTTTGAATGGACACACAGGGGCAGTTGTGCAGCCTAGCTTTTGTGTTTCCACTCTCAAAAAAATCCCATTTGAGGACATCAGCAGGGGGTTAATGGAAGCTTTGATAAAGTTCTCCAAAGCCTTTTATTGTTGCTCAACTACAGACCGGACTCTGCTGTCTCTCTGGCTGCTTTCCAATTAATTTAGTCAGCTGTAAAAACAACTAGAAAATTTAGAAGCCCGTCTAAACATTTGGTAGCCACAAACATTCTTGGGCAAAATCTCCTTCCACATGAAAACATTTCCTTGCCAATTATTTAAGGGAAGCGCTCAGACTGAACAGCAACCTTTATGAACGTGAAATGTCAGTGTGCTGCCAGCAAAAGGTAACACACAGTTAAATAGTCCAGAGCAAATAAAAGCTGCAGGACCTTATCGTCATCTCTGTCAGTTTGGTAACTATTCATCTGTACCAACGTCACCAAGACCAGAATTTGATCAGATTTGATGCCTCCTAAAAGTCACATTTTATATATATATAAATTTATGTATATAAATTTAAATATGGTCAACACTACCCAGTCCTGAAATTAAATGCCTTTTTCCCACGGAGGATATGTAACTAACCTCCATTTTCCATAGCAAACCATGAGATCTTTTTAAAAATGTGACCAAACTTCTATTTAAATGCTGCAATTACTTCTTGGCACTATCTGACATGCAACTTGTCTAAGCTGTTCGCTGAACCCTGAAGCTGGTTATTTACTAAGGATCTTTAGAAAGCGCTTTTTTTTTTTTTCCCCCTTCCGACCAAGACTTGTATCCCCCACCTTGAATACAAATTCATGGAAATGGGTGGTGCAGACAGCTTTGCCAGCAAGCAGGCAGTTGTTATTTTAATTATTATTTCTTTGTGGAAATCTGTAGTTACCTTAAAATAATAATTTAATCCCTCCCAACAATAGTTTTCCCGGTTTTGTTTTTAAGACGGGAGCACGTATGCTTATAACTACACATTTATTACAGACCATCAGTTAAAGCCTGTGCGAGAACGCAGAGTCGTTAATAAGAAACTCCCACTTGCATCTGCCAGCTTGGAGAAGCTCCTTACTCAGACACATTATCATACATACGCAATTAAACGTGCAGCAGAAGAAACCTGAAGTGGTCATCTCTGAGGCTCTGAGAAATCTCATGCCGAACACTGAATCCAGAAGTTTTTCTACCTGTTTGCTTCCATGCAATTCCCAGACTTCTTGTGCTGGGATCACTTATCTTCTTAGTGGATCTCCCACTACGTTTATATTTGAAAGGTCTGTGGTTTCCCAAAATACATTATTTGGTTTGCTTCAGAAGTCCTCGTGGTAACTCCCTCGAATGTAAATCTTCAGAAAGCGAAAGCCAAAACACAACTGCCTTGGAGAGCCAAAGCCAGGGCAGAACGAGGCAGATCATTGTCCTGCACAACCTGGCAGGTCACCTCACCAAAGAGGGCAGGTGAAACCCTACACCAGTTGACAACTTGTTCCAACCCTTCTGCTTGAAAATGTGTGTACAGGGAGGGATTGCTGCTTATGTCTAGCAGATAAACGTGAAGCCTTAGAAACCACACTGGTTTAGATTCAAAACGAGAAAGTTGCATACAATTAGCCTGGAATTCTGCAAGATGCTGCAACAAATCACTCGGAGTGTCACGCTCGTGGATCACCCCTTTTTCAAGTCCCTGCTTACTAGTTTTGAATCTCTTTCCCTATTGAATTCACGCTTGACACAGCTCCATTTGAGGAACAAGGAGACTGCTGATCCATCATCCTTAGTATCAACACCTTTAAAGCAAAATAAAACCTCCTCCTCTTTGCAACTCCCCTTTTCCATTACCCTGACATTCTGCAGGAAAAAGAATGCAGCAGCTAGAAGCATCACACAAACATCGCATGCTCTGGACATCTGGCGCATATCCACATGTTCGCCAAGATATTATTTTAAATCAGGCTTGTGGGGAACTGGGTGGCCAGGGCGCTGTGACTGTTTATACACACCCAGCTATGTGCACGAGTTTCCTCCCGGGTTTGTGTGCCTGTAAAAGGACTCCTGGACAGCCTATTTGTATCCTTTGGCTGCAGGGAACAAGTAACTGGAAAGGGTGGGACCATGCGGGTAGCAAGAACTTTGGAAAAAATAAAAATAAAAAATTGAATAGACTCCTGGGTGTCTGGGAAGGCTACTGCTGTGCCTGGCATCTGGAGTGCCACCCGCTCCTCTGTTTGGGCAGAGGCACAAACTCACTCACCTTCAGGTTCCAGGTTGGGCCGTCCAACTTGCTGCAAACCTCAACACTTACCAACTGGTCCAGAACGCTTGCCCAGTAACAGCCTGTCCCGACACCTTAATCCTGCCCTCCACAACACCCTAAACCTCCCCAGCGCCTGCCCATCCTTGCGCCACTCGAGGGAGCCAGGCGGGCAGCTGGACTGGAAACCCACCAGCCGTGAAAGGGGAGCTGACCTGCATGAGCCTCCCAATATCTCAGCAGGCACATGGGAAGAGTGGTGTCAGAACAGAAAATGACTTATTTTGCCAGCTTACAGTATTTTAGAGGGTCTGTGCAACTGTGACACAACTGTATGATGAATCCTGTCTTCAAGTTCACAGAGCTCCTTCCCCGGCTATTTGGAGATGACATCTTCCTTAGGGTTATATAGCCCTTCAAAATTATTTTTCAATACAACAATAAACAACTCATCACCGTGACTGCATTAAAAAAAAGGTCAATTTTTGCAAGAGCTGAGCACAAAACTATAGCAGTCTGAACAACTATGGGCTTTGCTATTTTTTAAAGCAAAATTAACTTCTTTTTCCATCCCCCTATCAATACAATTCTCTATGCACATAAATATCACCACATACAAAATCAAAAAATATTATGTTCGCTCTCAGCAAACAGAATGATTTACTGTTATTTCTACTGAAACCAGGACTACGCTCAAAGAACATGATGGAGTTTAGAGCATCAGATGGATCGATCGATCTTCAGTCTCTCTGTTAATTTTATTTTCCAGTAGCCGTTTGAGGGTATTCATGCAGTCATCTAAAGAAAGCTCTGCGACTGAAATCTAGTTAACAATGTCTTTTGATGTTTTACTACAGAGCAATTCTTTATAGATAAGTTATAAATATCCAGGAAAGTAGCACATTAAAAAGAAAATACTGAAAACCTTAGGTTTCCTGGCCTTGGCATGTGTTGCTTTTGATCTGCCTGAGCAACTATTACTTTGTCGATACGAGGAGCGCACATTGACCAAGGGCAATGTATGTCCATGAATTTTTACTGACTGCAAATTTCGCTCTGCACAGGCTAAACCACACTGACAGAATGTAAGACCTTATATGCATTTTCTGTGCTGTTCTGCACAACACGTGAGGAATGCTAATCAGCATTTGAAAGGAAACATGGGCTTTCAAAGAAGACCCACCGAAATGCAAAATGGGAATATATATTCCCCTACCAAAAAGTCCAGTAGAACTTGTGAGTCATCTGGAAGCAAGCAACTCCCACTCCTTTCCCCCCACGCCATTTCTAACTTAAAACACAATCATCCTCAAAGGATCAGGATCTTTCAGAATATTTTTCCTTTTAGTAATGGAATTAAGAACATAAACAACAAACAAACCTAAAGGCTAAATAAATCTGAGTAATAGTACATTTTCCTTCCCTGCACTGAATGTCAGTATTTCGAATTCATCACAGTTTGGTCACCGCAACTGCAGCCTGTCCCAGAAGAATCCTCGATTCACGCAGGCCTTCTTGGCGGTGCTCAAGTCCTGGTGGCACCGTGACCCATTTTAGTTCCTGCCTGGAAATGGATCCTGCACAACCGCAGGGCTCTGAGTGACGGTGAGGGACCGGGGGAGCATACAGAAGAGGGGGGGAAGGACTGCAGCACAGCCAGCCACACCGCCCTGCCTCCGACACGAAGCAGCTTCGAGACAGGAGAACAGACAGCTAGACAGGCAAGGTGTGGGGGACCGCAGAGACAAAGGAGCTGGGGAGAGGAGTGAGAACAGAAAGAGGAAAAAAATGGGACAAAGAGCCTGAGATATTCATAAGAAAGATCAGTTCTTGATCCTCAGCACAGGCAACTTGAAAACATCCAGTCCGATGCAATGGGAGAAAGAGTAAGTTTATTTATACTGTGTTTTCATCCTAATTGGCACATCTTGCCTTCATCTAGCTGTGCTGGTCCACTTAAGGAAGCAGTGAGCCCAAGGTAACCTAACAACGTAACAAATCGCCAGGCACTCTGTTTATTCAGAAATATCAACCGTGTTAACTCCAACAAGCACAGGAACAAGAAGGACACCCATCCCTCATAAAATGCAAACAAAAAGAAGGGAGGAAAGCAAGCAGCGTAATGAGTTTGGCTTTTACATCTCATTAAGAGCTTACGTAGGCTCTCCCCCCCCCTCCCCGCCACTGCTCCCCTGCCTTACGAACGCCTTTAGCATCCATGCAAAACCTTGTCCTTGCGGTGCTGCCCCCTCGGACACCAGACAGGCGAACTTAGTGAACCTGGCAGTCAGGCTGGAGACCTAAACAGCTCAGCTGTAATCTTTAATAAAAATATAAACTGTTCACCACCTCTTCCAAAAACCAAAAGCTTCCTGCTTGCTGTGAACAAGGTCTCTTTATTGAGAGATTTACTTTTAATTTTAAACAGCTCCGCAGCATTATCCTTAGCAGAAAAAAAAAGAGCCAGGAGATTTTTGAGCTATTCAGTCAACTGCCTGGTAGGGTTTCTCATTGAAATTAGCTTCTCCTAGCAGCATCGCATGAGAATCGCCGGTTTGCATCTCTTCCACAAGTCATTTCACATTTTTAAAGGAGTGAGAAAGTGGTGATTTCATTTGATCAGAAAACAGAAAGCCACAAAAGTCACCACTGCTGGTGAAGACCCTTAATATCAGCATTTCCCAGTATTCGTTGTGCTACGGGCGCTGGCTGCACGTTTCAACAGCTCGGTATTCCATCCTTTGCTTTTTTAATTTCTTTTTAATCTTATAAGGGAAAAGAGTGGCAGTTCCCATCTCAAAAAACTCAAAAAATTTATTATACTAAACATGTAGAATAGCGAGCTGAATTCAGCATTCAAAATTCTTAAAATGTCACAACATTGAAATACTTCACTAGGAGATAGAAATTTTTACTTGGTCAAAAGCCTGAAATTTAGCTTCTCTCTTCAAAAAAAACCCAAACAAAAGCTATAAAAAACAGGACCTTTTTCAAAGGAAGCAGAAAAAATACTTTTTCAAATGCTTTTTGATCCTACTTTGAATGCAAAAGCTTATTTTCATTTAAATATTTTTCTACAGTATTGGAACTGAAGAGTTTCTAAACAAAGGGGGAAAGTAAACTGCCTTATTTCATTATCTCCAGGAGTAAAATGGCAAGAGCAAACAAACAAACACCTGTGGCTTTCAACTGCACTTTTTATTTCACTGCAATGCATTTCTTCAATTTTGTGCTGAATATACCAGTAACTGATTTCTCATTGCTTTCTGTCCCTCTCCAAATGCATACCTTGCTGGCACCAATGCAAGCAAACGTACAAATATTCAGATTTCTGATTCTGACATTAAAACCTGTGTTCTAAAAATTCTGTATATTTTCTTCAGATTATACAGTTGCATATTTGGAAGGTCGATTTGAGACTGCTGTTAGGAGAATGGATTTCCTGGTCCCTTGCATACTTATCATCCCTACCGAATTTAACTCAAAGATGCCCCCCTTGCAAAGAATTTCAGCAAATTCCCCAGAATAGGACCCAAAAGCACCACTCACATCTAAAGAACCAGGCTAAAATTATTTTTTTCTATCAAATATTGGAAAGCACAAGCATAGATAGCAAGAACAATAAAGCCGTTTACAGACCTTCAGTGTGGGAAGTTACATTTTTATGAGCGAAACAGGGAAAGAGCGTTATTAAAGGATGAGCTTGGCTCTAATCTGAAATTAGAAATTGCTGCAAAGAAACCAAGGTAGCTTTACATTAGTGTAAGGAAGGTGCAAGATCAAAACCAAGACTGTGGCAATGCTCTATCATGACATGATTTCTTTATAATGAAATATAGTGAAAGAAAATGAGTGGCACAAGGATTTTAATGCACCCCAGACACACATTTACAATGATTGAACAGATCAGTACTTGTAAAACCCAAGGGTCCAACTTTACAAATCTTTACTCCAGCAAGCAGTTTCACTGAAATCAATGGGATTATTTGCATATGTAAGGACTATTTATCTCGGTTGAGATTTGTAGGTTTAGGCCACACATTTCTATGTAGATCTTCTATGCAGCAGAATATACAAAGTCATATGAAGAACAGGAGAACACCGGCACCTTGGAGTTAATTTTCATTTGCACCGGTACGGTTTTCTCCAGCCCTCTGAAGCATTTGATAGACTGGGCATGTTTCATAATTGGAAACGTTGGCAAAAATACAAATTTCCTGACATGAAGAACTGCTACTCATGGATAATAAACAAAATCAATTCTTATTTGCATATTCAATCAGATTTCAGTTTGCATATTAAAGCATAAGATGTTAGAATTTTCACACGGTAGATGGATCCCACTCACTTATTCATGCATATATGCATCCACTAATCCTTACACATGCCAAAATCAGTCAGAAATACTCTCTTTGCTAGGCATTCATAGCACAAAAACACTGTCCCTGCTGCTGTTCTCAACCTTCTCTTTTCATATAGCGTATGACAGCATTTTCCTGCAGCTTTCTCCCAAGACTCTGTAATAACCCCTGTTCTCTATTAGTCTTCTTTTCAACTAGGCAAAGTGATAGTTTGAATTTTCAAATCATAATTTAAAAGGGATGCTGTCAACTGTATGTGTAAAGAACAAAAAACACTGGACCAGATTTTCAAAGGAGCTTCAGCGTGGACTTGACAATTTTGCTTGTAACTGTCACTGCAAAATTGAATGTTAATATTGAAGTGTTCTGGACTACAGCTAAAATCTGATATTTAGACTATGCATGCCTATTTTTCACATGCCTCTACTAGGAAACAGAATTCCATTATACTTATATAGTCCAGTACTATCAAAATATACAGTATTAGTATTGTCCCATACACCATAAGTCTAATGATAAATGATAGCCCTGTAAGCTGCGCTCTCAGGTGCGGAATGCCTGCAACGTCTTGTGGGACTTGAAGGCAATCAGTGCTGTGAGCGATTAGATAACAGGTTTGCCGGTCTTGTAGCCAGTTTGACAGTCTGGATATCTAATTTGCATATAGAAGAGTGTCATATTCAAATGTATATAATTTTGTGCATTAAATTAAAAATTCAACCGAAACCCTGTGCTTGAAACCCTAGCTAGCTGCAAATAAGAAATGTTTTCATGTAATTAGAGAAAAAAATATGAAAGATCATCAAAACTAAACCGCAATCTGCTGCAGCAGCCTTTACTAGGTCAAGCACAGAGGACTGAAAGAGTAGAACTGCCTAGGGTCTCCAAAATAATCAGGTATAAACAGAAATGGTATTTCACTCTCCCAGATGAGTGAAACGCAAAAATCAGCCAGCATGAAGATGAAAGCTCATACACCATCTCTAAAGTAAAGCCAGCTCTGATCAATTGAAACGTTGTTAGCAGCAGGTTAAGGAGGTATTTATTTAACAACGGGACGGAATCTAATTGACTTTGCAGGAGAGGAGAGCGAGCAGGCAGGCGAGCAAGCACCAACTCATTCCTCTTCTTGAATGTTACGCAGCTCTTTAGGGAAGGAGGCAGAAGCACAATCCCGTGCTTCCCAAGTGCGTATTTTGCCCTCTCTAAACACCAAGGGCATATTTGTGTCCATGTGCCGGGTCACCCCTACAAAGGGCCGAGCTGCTGGCGGCCCTGGCTCTGTCCCCTCGCGTTGCCCAGGGCGGCTGTGCTGTTCTGCTTCTGCAGAATGCCTCCCAGCGTCCTCACATCGTGCTGCAGCACAGCTCCGCTCCCAGCTACAGGAGTCAAACCCTCCTCTGTTTTTCTAGCTGTAAAGAATTTAAACTATCCATATAAATAACCAGAAAATAAGGGTTTGACCCAGTTACACATCTTAAGGCTCCTTGCATTCATTTGCTAATGCTAAATGTAATGGAAATCACAGCTTTCCTAAAAAACAGGCAGAAGAGAGGAGAGATTTTGTGGTTAGGTTCCTACCTGCTTGGTTAGTTGTCACAGTGACTGACACGGCTTGGTCCTGGCTGGGATTCTGCTTGGACACTCCATTCACCGCCCAGACTTCAAAGGTGTAGTTAGTGTGTGCCAGGAGGTCAGTAATGGAGACTTTGGTGGTTTTCAAGCCGTTCTGCTGGGGGCTGAAGTGCACACCGCTGCCACAGGACCGGCAGCGGCTGAGGTCGCCGGCACCGCACCTCTTGCATACCACGTTATAGGAGATGTCTTCCCGACCACCTTTATTCTGGGGGGCGGTCCACTCCAAGTTCACCGATGTCTCATTGACATTGGAGATCAGGTTCTGGGGAGCAGACGGAGGGCCTAAAAAGAAAAAGTCCACATGTTTTTAGTAACTGGAAAAACCTCACATGCTATCTTCAGACTTAGTATCCTGGGTGATAGCGAGCATGTGCAACTCCCAGTGAAGTCAAGGACAGTGGAGACCACACGGACTTTTACTTCTCTGTTCTTAATGAAGGTGAATAATTGACTGGTAAGTCAAACTCTGACCTCTTCATCTGAAGAATTAACAGTGTTTTCCAGCTTTAAATGAGCCTGAAAGCCCAGTATTGCAATTAAAGAAGAGTGGGTTTTTTTGCTTTCACTACTTGTACTTGTGATGAAAAGCCTAAAATTTACATATTTTACATTCATTTTTCCGTGATCTCCTGAGCAAAGCATCAAATGCACAAACTCCTGCTTTACCTGAGATTTTCAAGGTCCTTCATTACCTATGGACAGACTCTCATTGAAATTGTTCATCTGATATTTTTTTCTTAAGAATAGAAGTGCAATATTTTCCCAACGAGTCAATGTCAGATCCCATTCAGTGAACACTGAAGCCCATCAAGCAGGGAGCTGGACATGACACTTTGGGGTGCAGGAGAGAGATGTGAGTAGAGAGTTGGACACAGAACTAAGGCTTTGAAGGAGGGAGAATAAAGGTTACAATAGGGGGAATGCTGGAGAACATGAAAGAATTGGGGAGGAAAATACAGTGAGCAGCTGAAAGAAGAGCTGATACAAGAAAACGGGTCAGGAACAAGCGAGCATACAGAAAGCCTGGAAATAAGGCTGAATCAGAGACGCAAGGTCAGTTCTTGCACCACCGGGACAGGAGACTTTAAGACTCGTAAACACGCTGCCAAACAGTTCCCAGCTGCTTCCAGCATGGGCACTATGAGATCTGGGGACAGAGCCGAAGGCAGGCTGGGGAGGACATCCCTGGGCAGGAGAAGGGCAGAGCTGGGCACAGGGAAGGGGCAGTAGGAGCAGAGCAGAGCCCGCAGGAGGCAGCTCCTCCAGGCACCTTCTGCTACCCACTGGGACTGTAATGGTCAGTTCTGCCCGACCAGGCAAACTGCCTCCAGCAGTGCCCTGCCTTGCTCTGTAACCAACGCACGGGTAGAAATCTTATTTATATGCTTAAATCCCCACAGGCCCGAAAACAATGGGCTCACTGAAAATGCAGAAGAGCTAATCCTGTGACTCTTAATGTAATTTCAATACAGTTGAGGCGAGACACACTTTTCGTACCCTTAAATTTAACAAGGATGATTCAGAGCAACCCCATGAAACAGATGGGTATGTCATACGTCACAAAAAGCTTCACTGATCACGGAAAGGCAGCCTATTCTGGGGTAGAGCGCAAAGGTGCTCTGACTACGCATGCAGTACTTTGGGACAGGACATAAGCTAAATACCATATCGAATAGAAATGAAACAGAGAGTGGGAACAAAGCTTGCAAAATGTAACGATACAAACTGGAATACAGTAAAAATAGCAGTCCGTAGGAATTACTCATAGCTAAGGTTTAAATACAAATATTATTACCAGAAAAGTACTGGAAATATTTCTGTAGAAAGCCACAAATTCAATTTTTATTCAAGACACAGGAAAGCTTATGAAAGCTCCTTAAATTTTATCAAAATAAATTTGACGGTTGGAATTCAAAAAAAGTTCAACCAAGATCTCCTGGCAGAAAAGGAAGGGAAAAAGAAAGTTCTGGCAAGTTTCATTCCAGGTTTTCCATTCCTGTTATTTGTCAAATGTTATGAAACTGGGGAAAATAAAAAAATAAAAAAATCAGCCAGCACCAATAGCTTCATTAAGTGCATAAATACATCAATCATAATCTCTCATATGCCAAAGGTACAAAACCAGCCATCAGGTTAAGATGGGAAGCAAATACATTACGGTGAAATTCTGCTGAAATTACTAAGTAACTCAAGTGTAGCAGCGAAGAGGTTAAGCCATTAAGAAGTGACTATGGTGAAGATTAATTCTGGCTGCCTCGACTCATCAGGTGCATCTAAAAGGAAGCCCGAGCACGCTGTGGAGGACAAGGTTTTGAGGGCTGCATCATGTCCTTGGGTCTGCGCTTGAAGCTCCAGGATGTAACACATGTTCAACAGGAGACAGGAATTTTAGGAGAGGCAGGTAGGTTAAGAAAAGAGTCTTAAATTACTTAGAGGTCAAAGGTATCTACTTAACTTCAGTACCTAAATGAAAGGCCTCTGCTGCAAGAGTAGCTGAGCAAGGATTGTTTCGCTGTGCTCACTTCAGAAATACAAAATTAATATATTCGTTTTGAAAAGAGGGAAATCCTCTCTTCCAGCCAAACCTTTGAAACAGTCTCTGAGTTAATCAGGGCTGACAGGTAGAATTACTGCAAGGAGAAGAGAGAGCCCGGGCCAGCCCCTGCGACGGGGAGCCCTCCCGCCGGCTGCACCACCGGGCTGCCATTCATGACTTTTATTTATACACTGGCAGCATTTAGGACTCCTAAGGACAAAACCCTTTTCCTCAAAGATCAGTTACCAAACACAGTAAGAGACGTTTCCTGCTCCAAAAATGATTAGAGGCTAGCAGAGAAAGAAAAGGGAAAGAAAGTGGTTTTAATCTCTGTTCATCACATGGAAACTGAGGTAGAGAGAGATGCGGCAAGATGACAAAGGCACACAAAACATGCCTTGCACATTTGGGCATCGGTCACAACTCTCTCAAGTCTCAGCCCAGTGCCTCTGCCCCGTAACCAACCCTTCTTCCCCCAAAAGCTGGGTTTGCCAGCTCCCCAGGGCAGGAGAAAGCGATCTCTGCTTAGCCTGCAAATACACGAGTCTCCTTTTCAAAAGCACACTCCAAGTGCAATGAGGTGGAAGACACTCCTGAAATCATGAACTCAAGTGGCAGCACAGGAACTGCTGAGCAGGAACTGATCTAAACCACATCTACTCCAAAATCCCCAAACTGCCTCTTTTCAGGGCAGGCAGGTGCACAAGGTGACATTTGTCCCTCCGCACAGTCAAGGAGGCAGGAGAACAAACAAAAGCTTCTGGAGGAAACCAGCAGCCGCAGTAGACTGCAGCCCAAGTCCACGCTGCGCAGCGAAGGTCTGACCTCGTCAGAGCGGCTGCGGGAGCTGGTGGGAGCTGAGGACATCTGCCCTCCCAGAGTCGGCTCAGTACCTACCTGGCAGCAGCAAGCCCTGAACAGAAACTGCTCCTGGGGGAAACAGCAAAAGCTTTAACAGCGACAAAAGGCAGAAAACGTTTTCTTACAGAGCGTTCACTTGCTGTGATCACACAAGTGAGCACATTGACTCGGAGCACGGCCAGAAGAGCTGAGATAAGGTGGTGTCAGCGCAAACACCTCCCATCCCTGAGCAACCCCTGGCTCTGCCAGGGCTGCCCTCGTTTCAGGGGGACATTCGTCAAGCAAAGTACTCCACACAAGGAAGGTTCCTACTGCCACAGTTACTGTCTGAAAGATATGCCTTTTAGCTCAGATACAGCAGCCAGTTTGGGGTTAAACTCAGACTTACTCTGATGTCCATTAAGATATTTTCCAAGGCTCTAGGTCCAGTTTCACGTGGGAAAATGTGCCAGAATGAATCAAGCTCCTCAGAAGCAAAAAGTCAGTAATTAGTATGTGGGACAGGGCATTGCAGTGTCTAAACAGAGACGCAATGAAGCGGAAAGCCAGGGAAGCAGATGCTTGCAGGTCACAGAGATGAGTGCACCACCTCCAGCATGAAAAGGAAGATGCGGGGGAGTCTCCAAACGGTGGGCTGACATTACAGTGAGGGGAAAAGCAATTTCTTTTCTTTATGGAGCACAGTCATCAATGGAGCTGTTGGCACTGGGAGTGGGGAATAGTTTCAGATTGATGGGCCCGGTTTCAGATGTTGAAACACAGGGCGTATCTGCTTCTTCAATGGTGATCAGGATTTGCTTTGTTTCTGACAGCAAAGCCGCTGCCGATAGATGAGACGAAAAACCTTTCAGGGCTGTGGCAGGCTGGAAGTGCCAGCGCTGTTCCCAGGATGAACCCAGCTAGCAGGATCCCGCAGGGACAGTGTCCTGCCAGCCAGACCACCACCCTCACACAAACCCTCTGTCCTCCAGCAGAAAAATCTAGCTACGGAGCAGATGAGAGGGGAGACAGGGAGCTGTGCATCTGATACTGGTGCCAACATCTGTGATTTTGTCCCCAGCCCCACGATTTACATCATTTTTCTTAAAATTCCTGCTGTTGGAAGACTGCTACTGCATGAGCCATTTGGCATTCTGGAAGCATGGAGCTTCCAGAAGGGCTTAAAAATGTGACAGTTCCTACAGAAAAAAAAAAAAAAAAAAAAAAACCCTAGACATTTTTATTTTGAAAACCAACTAATTTTACAGTTCATTTGATGGTGTTAGGAAGCCAGGCGGTCTCGCTTTCCCTGCCCAAGACAACAGAACCTGAGGGACAGAGATGCAGAGCTGCTCGCACTTCTCCCATCGGGGACTGCAGAGGACACGGTTTGACCACGGGACCTGAAAGCCGGATCCCTCACCCAGCCCATTTACTACCACCGTACGTGGACATGGGGGACTCCTCTGTGGGAACACAGGGAACGGAAGTTTTTAATTTTATTCCTTCCTGGGGCTCCATAAATCTTGCTTCACAATAAACACATCAAAATCAACTGAGCCATGAAGCAAATGGAAAGGCCCTGGGTGGAGCAGTTCATTGTGTGTGTCAGGGCTGAGGGAAACACTGAACAGTCTGTTTAGCAACAAATAATCTTTGTCAAGCTAATCTTGCTATCTTCCTCAACCCTCCTATTAGATTTACTTAAACATATTGGGCAATGCAGATTGTTTGGCTTTCTCTTGCTGCAATACGGTATAGCCTTTATATCTATCTGTCTCTTTCACCCACAGATAGACACATCTGACTGTCTTAAGGACAATGTTGTATCCTATGTCAAACGAATATTCAGGAAAACTAGAGCTTTTAAGGGGTTAATAGCACGAGCATTACTTGTACTAAACGGACTGATGTATTTTAGCACTCTTAATACAACCTCAGGCTGCATTTTAACTTTTCATCCATCAATATTTCTCTCTTCCTTCCCACAAAACACTCCAGCCCCTCTCCAGTCAGAAGCCTCCCGCGTGTCACGGCGAGACTGATAAAGGCCTGATGAAAACCATGACAAGGGCACATATCAACACCTGACCAGCTCCCTCCCACCTTCCAGACCACAGGACATCTCCGTGTGCTACATTACCTGTGTGCCAGCTCTCTCTGGATTATAGGTCTCTGTGGGCAGAGTTAAGGAGCCTCTGTGATTCATACCAGGGATCAAGTCCGGTCTGAGCACCAAAGGAAGTGACTCACGTACAGCTTCCGCAGGGAAGACCCAGTAACGAACTCGCTATCCGGGGCTGAACTAGCATATGTGGGGTGCAGATGGCAAGGGGCCATGGCTGTGAAGCAAAGCAGGCTGCAGACTAATAATGGGCATAATGACATTTCAGCAAAGCATTTATTTCCAAGGAGAATAATATTTTGCATTTAAATCAGCTGCCCTACACACTGAGGGACCATCAGAGGTTGTTGGCTCAACCATCAAGGGGTTGTTTGCCTGTTGTTCGGACACCGTCCTGCTGAGGAAGTTAACCCAAAGCCCCTTTCTTCTGCCACCAAAGGATAACAGTGCAAGTGCAGGAGGTTCAACCTAGTGGAACTGGCAAAATCGTTCCACCAAGGAAAAAGAAAGTCTATCCTGAATGCAAGGAACGATTTCAAAGGCAAATAGCACAAAGACGATTAGCTGCAACCGAGTGAATATTCCTGCTGCCCTCAGGGATCGGTCGCGCCCAGCCCTTCATGCATGCCAAAGGGAAAGTACAGGCACCAGGACCCTCGGCGTGCCCAGGGACAGTGTCTAACCAGGGTGCACCAGGACTGCAAGGTCAGCACCACCATGAAGCCAAGAGTCGAAAGAAGAGAACTTCTCCCCCAACAAACTCCACATACCACAAACCACGTCAAAGAATGTGCTGTAGCTGGGCTTCTGGAGCTGGAGGGACTCCAGCGAGACAGGCAGACAGGCACGATTTGTTGGGTGACCAAGCCAGCCCACCCTTTCGCCCTACAGCTGTAAACCCAACAGATCTACGCAACTGAAAAAGACCTCTGGAAACTAACCCTGGGATCTGAGGGTAGAACTGTAAGTGCACTGTGCTGGGGAACCGTATTTAAATGGTTATGACAAAGGTTTTAATATCCCTGGTTTTACATCTTCCTTTTTTATTACCAATCTGCCCAGCAAGGTGCTTCTCTAAAAGTCTGGGTGGGTGTATACAGTAAATTCAATTACAGTTTTCTACAACTGGACCAGACAGACTTGTTTGACATAAAGAATACTGTCTTCACTAAACCAGTTAATTTAGTTCAGCAACAGTGTACGGTTAGGAGGTGTGGATTAAAGAACAGTGAAAGGAGAAGAGAAAGAAATGATTCCCAGCAAAACAGCTCCCGAGTGACTTTGTTGCCCCATAAAATGACAAGAAATAAAGAGGACCTTGCAGGTTGGTTATCTGCTGCCCCAGGCTGATAGGATGCCAGAATCCCACTTTTAGACAACTAGCAGCTCCAAATTTGGGGCAAACTGCTTTTATTCACCAAAGCTATAGGTGAGTTAAAAAAGTCTTTTTCCTTTTCTCAGAGGTCCCATGGACAAAGTCCTGAAGATAAAGTTGTGGGCTTTGGTTTGGCCAATTTTATCAGACACAAGTAGCCGTTACATACTATTTTCTTAGGCTGAAAACCAAAAACATCGCAAAACAAACCAAAAGCACCTCAGCACAGGGTTCTGACACTTAATGCCTTTAAATTTAATAATGCCTTTTAATTTAGCGCTTATGAAAACCCCACTCTGATGGCACCCAAAACAAAGCGCTCTCTAGCCACGAACAGCCGCCTGCCCGCACTCCCCTGTCACAGCCTGTCCCCTGGCAGAAGGCTCCTTACCAGGAGCTCCCTTTTGTGTGCCAGGTTAGTCCTCAGCCACTAAAAGTGGTAGTGAGTTATTTTGGCAGCAACATTACCCATTAAGGACTAAACTGATATTATCAGTATTTGGACTGTAACCACCTCTGTTTATTACTAACCTATGGTGCGGTTAATATTTATTACCTTGAAAGATCTATCTGTGGGAGGAGATCTATTAAAAATGCAAGCTGAAATCCACAGTCTCCATGGAAGTGCTAATGGAGATATTTCAAATATATACCCTCAAGAAGACAAGCCTTCGTTATGAGCATCCTGTCAGTCACCAGATCACTGCATCTAAAATGTACCCGCCTTTAAAAGAAAGATGCTTTCAAAAGATATGTATGTGACTAAGTAACAGGCAGGGTGAAGCTTTTGAGCCCTGGAAGGAGAAAACTATTAAAAAAATAATTTGCGCAGTCTGTGTGTGCACATGTGTAAAAGCACATTTCTCTATCAGGTAACGGATGTCTCTGCAGCCAGGGCAATGGATAATTATTTTCAAGTGGGTTGTCACCCTGCATTCGGTCTGCGTTTGCTTGACAGTGTGAAATCGGAAGGAAGCTTCACTGGCAATTCCCACCAGACATCAGAAAACCTCAAGCATGCAGAAAAGACTTTAATCTTCTTTAACCATTCCCGCATTCTCCTTGAGGAAAATATCACCTCTCTTTTCTGAGGCACAAAAAGTAGACCGTAGCTTGATAAGGATTAAAAATTATTCAAATGAACAGTAAAAATAATACGATAACCTGCTGCAGTTCGAAGCTTTCAAACTTCACCCTCAAATTGAGAAAACCCTGTAAACACACTGAAATGCAGCAGAGTGCCAACTACGGGTGTTTGTTAATCAAAGTCAATCAGGCAGACCAGCAGGCTTCAATGGGCTTTGGACTGGGACTGACAAAAGCATCCTCTTTATGAGCCTGCTCCAGAGATGCTGACCCTCTTCATCTCCAGCGATTTCAAAGGGAGCTCAGGGTATTCAGAAATCTTGAGCTAATTTGCTACATAATAAACAAGATTCATACAACAGGGAAGGTTGCTATGACTCACCGTCGTTTAAAAGGAGCCTAGTATGAACTGGCCTGTTTTGAATTGGCAACTTGGCCTTGGCTATACTACAGAGGAGCAGTTAAGTCTGTGATAAGTTACAGGAGCAGCAGGCACCTGGGAGTAAGCGTCCAACTGTCTAATAGCAAGAAAACCTAACTAGAAATGCACTATCAGAAGCAGCGAAAAGTTTAGCACATCTTCTGCTATACAAGACCTGAAAGCCAGCTTTTGTGTACAACACAGCAAGAATAAAGAGAACAAATAAAGAGGTGTGAAAAAGAAAAGATCCATACAATGAACAACTCCAAAGATCTTTGGAGCATATCTACAAAAAGCAACAAAATGTCACTGGAAGTACAACACGTACCTTTGAAGGGGCTAGCTCGGGCACTAAAGGCAGTACGACTCTGCGAAGGCTTTTGGTTGCATTGCCAGCCTCACCAACGTGACCATAACTGCTACTCTCTCAACAGGGCCTCACGATGCCATTATTGTACCGACAGCATTTAACAATTCTAATCAATACTCTTTAACTTGATCGTGGTCCTAAAATTCATCTCCCTGGAGGCAGGGCTGAGTGTGTGAAATAGAGAGTTTACAACTTTCAGAGTGGATGCAAAGAAAGTAATTATTAAATAATCAATGTCTTTAAACTCTTTAAGTTCCCTCACTAAAATGTCTGGCAAACCAGTGCCAGGCACAGCCTTCAAGAAAAAGCACTTTGGCCTCCTCTTTCCATCTCATAAAGCTTCATTAAACCTGTACAACTGTGGAGCTGTCAATAACGTTTCAGCATGTGAGCTGTGAAGCCCTTCAGATAAGCCTTTGTTGTTGATCTTTAACCATCTGAAAGACAAGTTATAACACAGAGTAAACACCTGGGCTGTGTAAGTTTAGGCTTAGAAATAAAGCCCACACTTTTCCTGTGACAGTTGTATATGTAGCTGCCACTAATTGCTTCTTTCAGCAGTTGTGGACAGGTCTCCTGTTGCTGTGGGCTAATTTACACGAGCACTGACAGTTCGGACAACGCTCGCTTCTTGTCTGCCTGGCTATTCCTGACCATTTATCATTATAGATTACATGTTTTTACAACTGGTGAAACCAAAGTCAACAGTCCGCAAGATGCAGCAGCCACTTGAAATATCAGTCATCTGCTCTATTTCCACCCCCGTTCTCCTTTCTGGGCATGGTTAGCATTACAACTGGCTTTTAATAAGGCAACTGATTTGGTAAACAATTCTTAATTTATTTACTTGGGCAAGACTCTGACTTCAGTGGGAGTTCTGCCAAGCTAGGGATCTTGGACCAGTGCCAGTGATAAAATGTCCATTTTACTGGCATGTACGATTTCCTATTTACTTGCCAAAAGAACCCTGGTTACCGGCTTCACAACAGGCTTTGTTCCTTTCACCTGGAGAACAATCCAACCAATATTTCCTCTGCTCTCCAAGCTAAGGGAGTTAAGCGAAGAGGTCCAGTTACCCCTGGCAGAGCTGTAGTAAAACTGATGCTTACGGGTGCCACCCCTGTGGGCTCTGGGTTTCTCTTCCAAAAACCACCGTATAAGAACATTTTTCATTGCCATGTATGCTAAGACACGTTATCTCATCTACTCTAATACGTTGTGTTGCAGACAATGCCACCTGTGTTCACTCAATATTTCGAGATAAAAAGAGGAATTCTACTGTGGATACCAGAAAGTTATGTGACAGTCTGAGAGGAAAGAAATCCAACCAGAAAAATAAGTTGTTCTGTCATTGGCCCAACTGCTGAATTTCTTATTCTGTGAGCCCTCTAATTTACTTCAACGACTCTACAGAACTGGGTCCTGACTAACCAAATCAAAGCCCCCACTTAATTGAGTAAATGTCTCTGTTAATTTAAGGGTCTGGCCAGAAAATCAGAAGACAGCTAATAAACAGTTGCTGTATTTAAAGGAGTGATGATTTTAAGTCTACTGATTATAAACACACATTGTCGAATCACTCCTGTCTCCTCTCTTCAAGCCATAACCACTCCCCTTCTTATTCAACGTTTTCTCAATTCCTTCAGCCCATCACCACAGACGAGGGGAGACAGCTTTCTCCTTTGAGATTCCCATCACTCACAATCCCTTTCTCTCGGACTGGCAGCAATGCAGCGACGGATGGTCTATTTTCCCAGCCTACGTGGAGAAGAAAAATCATTCCCTCCAATACTGCCTACTTACTGTTCCCTCTGCTCACGCAGCTGCCATACTGCACCTTAAAAGGCATTTTGACATCCTGTTTACATAATGAACAATCTTATATGATGTTTTAAGAACAAAATAATTTTCTTAAGGTACAGACATACATAAAGACGTGGAAGAATTATTGTATCATAAATTTAACTTCTGAAGATCAGAAGCTCTATTGGCGTATACTTCATATTATGGAGAACGCGTTCCAACAGCAGAGGTTAGACTGAAGTAGTGCCAGAACAAGTGTGCAAACCCTGGGAAAGAAGCACGGCAAAGCCGGTGCAGAGCTACCTACAATTTAGTAGCCAGCATGACCGTGCGTTGTACCTGACTTTCTTACTCTTCTAAAAGCTAGAACAGCGATAATCGGCGTCTGTCTGGAAATTTAGAAGAGCCACAAGTTAAGTGAAAGGAAAAAAGAGCACATTTGTTTATTTAGAAGTCTAAGCAATCATAATAAACATATGCTCAAATAATCAGCTCCTGTGTAATTACTCACTTGCAAGCACAGTTATTAGGTACGTAAATCCACTCTTTTTTGAAAACGCAGGTCAAATATTTATCTCTGAGATATATTAAATGCAACGCAAGATTGCGCTAAGGGCATTTATTAGACTGTAACACTTACAAAATTGAAGTGTTTAGACCTTTCAGACCTTTTTTAAAGCCTTGACCTTGGAAACAAATAAGGACAGTGTTATTTTAATGTGCATTCAAATTTTAACAACACAGCCACACAGCTCTAGTGGAATCCACATTGAGTTTCCACTGTAGATTGCTCATCATTTCATTATGGTTCATTATGCTGATAACTGTCAGAAAGCATTAGAAGCAGGAGCCTTGAGTAATAGCACTGAAATGGTAATTTAAAAACAATATACTTTCTGGAGGAAATACAGCAGTGCACTAAATTCAATTAGAAGAGGCGAATGTAAAGACAAGTAAGTGACGTTTGCTGTTTGAAGTCATGCTCTTCGATTTCTTGATAACCTAAACTGGAGAAAGCCCTTTTAAAGCAGGCACTTTTCTCTTGCATCTCACTAAATTTGCTCTCATTATCTCTAAGCTTCTCCAGTATAAACTGTCTTAAATGCAACCGTTTTAGAAATATTTCAGGCCACGCCAAAATATCAATCAATCAGTCACTGTTTGGGTGGCACAACGGACTAAATTATTCAGGGTCATTTACTGAGACAAATTTCAAGCTGGACAGTCTATGCCAGTAATCTCTCTTTTGTAAAGGGCTCCCAATTAAAAATCATTAATAATCTGAATCAAGCAGACAATATAAACAATACAAAACTGTCCCGGTCTAACTCATAATGTGAGCATTGTTTGTTAAGAAACAGTTAGAGAACCCAACTCATTAATGGTGGGGACATAGGACCAACGCCCATTAACTTGGGTGGGAACTGCACCTGCCTGCGCCAGGCTGCAATTCACAGAATATCTCCTTACGGAGAAGGAAATTCAGGGATGAGGACTATGATTGAGACTGATTGATTTCAAGGCTCATGGATTTGTGTGTTGGTAAGGCAATCTATTCTCTATTAGATTGCTAACCTTATGAAAGACTCATCCTCTCAGCAAGTACTGAAATAAATGAAGGTCTGAATAGTTGCCTTAACATTATTTTTGCAATGCTTTCAAAAGCGAAAGGCATCCCCGTTTTCCACAGCTTGTGCTCAAGTGTATTACAGGCCAATCATACCATCTCCGTGCCCAAGCACACAGCTGACAAGCCCACTGTGCTTCAGAGTCGAAAGTCTAAATTCCTGAGTTAGGTCAAAGCGGCGGATCCAGGGCGGCCCTGCTCCTCCGTGGTGACAGACACCTTGATGATTATCCCCACGAGGCAAGCTTGAGCGAAAAGATGCAGCAGTCAACACGTGTATGTCAGGGTGTTTATGCCTGGCCTTCTGACACAACCCACTCCACCGTCTCCTTCGCTCACGTCCTGACACATTCTGGTCTTACTTGTACAAGCTTTAAAGACAGACATAACTACTCACTCTCTAGCAAAGCTAAAATAGAGCAGAACACTAAAACCAGAGTTTGAGTTATTTGTTTAGATTGGATGCCTGGCTTACCAGAAGGTTTGGCACAGTTTTTACAACTCAACAACAGATGGAGATGACAGAGACTGGGGTTATGGAATGAGAAGACTCTGGAGTACCTCTCCTGCCCAGCACATCAGGAAGTAGGTGTTGCTTTTATTAATTACCATGGGAATTACGAGAAAGGAAAAGGAAGGGGAATTCTCCAGTTCCCTTTCATCCACTAGCACAATCAGGCTAATGGAAAGTCCTAACAGTCTTCCTCCCCCAACCTAGAAGGCGAGATAAGTGACACGCCAGCCAGTTTATTACTAAAGGAAATCAATAGCCAAGGGTCAAAGCTTTAAAAAACACATCCTATGAAGGCTGAAGTTCTTAATCTTAAAA
Source organism: Vanellus vanellus (assembly GCF_965231255.1). NCBI lineage: Eukaryota > Metazoa > Chordata > Aves > Charadriiformes > Charadriidae > Vanellus > Vanellus vanellus. The sequence goes on along the minus strand of NC_138913.1, from coordinate 21,554,091 downwards.
AGTGTTTAGAAATAATAAAGAAAAGATCAATCCACAGTCCATTCCAGGTGTTCTCTCCAAATTACCCAATGTTACTTTTATTCACCTGGTCTAATAGTTCTCCAAGTGTACAGAAACCTGATTTTACAAGCCAGTGGAGCAGAGTCTATCTTTTTGCTAGAAGAATGGATCTCAGATACTGTGTTTTATTTCTTCATTAGTGCGCCGTCACACTGAGTGATTACTAAATGCAGGGCTGAATGAGAATACCAGGGTTAAAGAGAGCATAATGAACAAAGAAGGTGCCTGATTATTATGGCTGTCAGCACAAGGGAATTGGGTTTGTCACCTGGTTTAACCAACTGGTAAGAACTGATTAGAGTCTGAATCCGTCTGAAAGAACCTTTGATGTTTACGCTCCCTTCTGTCTCCACATCTTGTCAGGAAAGGCAGACAAACGGGGAGCTTCTTCCGGAGGGGCTTCCTTCAGCAGGCGCCCTCTAAACGCTTTCTGTCACTTGCCTCAAGTGCGTGGGCAGAAGGCTACTCAGTGTGGGGAGTACGGCAAACGAATGGCCCCCCCAGGAGCCCCTTGCAAACCACTCCCTGCGCAACGCAGAGGTGCACCACGCACTCAGGGCTGGATTTTGTGCCTGTGCAGGTACCACCATCATAGCAATGTTCAAATACTGCTAAGGCAGACCTCAAAGAGGGGTTATTAGAGAGCAGAGCAGCGTGTGGGGGAGCAAAGCTGCCCCACAAGTCAGTTCAGAAATAACCTCTGTGTCTTCCTTCACCTTGGACCACAGAAAACGAAGCACTTAAGCTGCAGGAAAATTCAAAGCTATGAAGTGGGACCTCCAGAGACAGGCCTGTTTTCCAAGACCAGGTGTCCACGGGCTCTTGGTGTTGGCTTGCCTCTGCATGCCGAGTCCTCCTAGACTGCTGGAGTGATGAAGACTGAAGCCAGCACCATAGCCCTTGCCTCTTCTTCCCTCTTCATATTTTCAGGGTAGAAGACCAAGCTCAGGGACTTCAACTTTGACTGACCTCTGAAGACAGGAATGGGGAAGGGTGCCAGAAGCAGGCCCAAGACTTGACAAAAATGGCTATGCTTGCAGGGGTACATTTTGCAATATAAGCAAACACACATATCATTTGCTCACAATTCCCCCATCTGGAAGTACTTTGCTCTCTGCTCATACTTCACTCACTACACATGCCTATTTAAATTCAACCAGTTGATTACTAATTTGATTTCAATTTGGTCAGGATATCACTCACTAGGACCAGGGCTGTATGAGAAACTTTTGCTGGTATAATGTTATTTAGGGTATACTTTCTGAACAATAATTTTATTGTTGCAAAAAGACATTTTTCCTATCAAAATGGTCAAGCTTTATATCTCCCAGTGTAAATTATATTATAAAAAGCATGTTCCTACCCACTGCAGCAAGGTTTCACAATACAGTTAGACCTCCATCCCCAGTCAATGTTTGGCAAGGGATATATGGACCTCTCTGCTTTCCTACTAAGCAAAAGCAGCTGCTCCTGGCTATGCCCAGGCCTGCTTAACCACCACCCAGCAAAACTCACAGCTGAAAAGAAGGAGATCACTGAAGAAGAGCTGGAATCAAGGGGGTGTGGGGAAGGGATGAGTGCTGGCTTAGTTATGGACACACTTTGTTTCTGCCTTGTAAGGGAAAAAATAAGATTTAAATAAATGTGAGTCATCTCTCCAAAATGAATTTGGAATATATTAAAATGTTACAAAAGAAATATCTCAGCCTTCCCTCACTCACAGACACAAACACACTCTCTACATAAATATACAGCTGAACACCAAAAATCTGGAAGCATTTCCAATGGCTTTCAGGGATAGCCACACATGGATATCCCCTGGTAAAATACAACCCTTTCACTTATTGTTTCAAACTGCTCTGCTCCTATAGAAGTGAAATCCAAAGACCTAGATGCTCAGGATTTTACACCAGGGCATGTCTGGAATCCCAGGTCTTCAGCTGTGTGAGCCGTTAACCAACACAGAGGACAAGGAGCTGTTCCAGCAACCCCGTGGATGTGCTCAGTGCACTACACCTCTGGTTCTCCCTGCTGAAAGCATTTTGGTGGAACTAAAGCAAATTCCATTTGCTGCACATGATGTATTTATCTACCAAGAATAAAATAAACCATACTTTGGGTGTTTGTTTCATTAGGGCTTAAGATTTATTATTTCCACCCCTTTCAGAGGAACACTTTTATGTTCCTAAGGGTCACCAGCTATATTTTGAGCAAGTTAAATATATATAATGAGATTATAAATACTACCTATTTACCCTACGTCATACAATTATGAGAAAAGCTTTCACAATTTCTACATATATCAATATTTAAAGAGATGAAAGGTGATGTGATCTACTGAACAAGGCCTCAGACTGGAACTTGGACCTGTATTTTATTTACAACTCTGTTACTGAGGTGTGCAAGTCACTCCTCTTTTGCAGCTTTGTCTCCTCCCAGTCTCCTGATTTATTTAGACTGCAAGCTCTCAAGGGTCAGTGCAACCATGTCACTGTTCGGAATGCAGGGCTGAGAACTAACGCTTTCTCTCCCAGAAGCGTAAGCCAAAATGCAAACTGCATCTGCAAAGGGCTGTAAGAGCTACTGAATGCTGCCCTCAGAAGCAGGACACTTCTTAGAGACACTGATCTCTCTGCAATGTTTCCTACATACACAGTGAAAGAAAGACAGAAGAAGAAATGTATAATAAAAGGGGAAGAGGCTGTACAAAGATCAACTTACGAGTGCAGGGCATGGAGGCAGCATCATTTTCAGCTCGGAAAAAGCCCCGATCGCAGGTGCAGGAGGTAGAGCCTTCCCAGATGGAGTAGCTGTGAGGCGGGCATTTGGCACAAGCAACATCTGTCGAGAGAGCCTTGTAGTATCCGATTTTGCAAGCTGGATGGAGGAACAGGAAGGGAGAGTGTTACTTGCCCAGGCTGTGATCATAAATTGCCAGCTTACTTATTCAAAATCAAGGCAGGAGACATTTCAAAGAGATCTAACGATGTCCTCTTAGCCCCAGGTGAAGAATTAACAATCATCACACTCTTAATGAGTAATCCTCTGTCAGGGGATACTGATTTCTAATTCCAACAAGAGCCATTTTAAAAGCTGGCTTGGAGACGGTAAAAAAAAAAAATTATCCTCTTCTATTGACACTGCCAGAAAATCAGCTGCCTCTTTGTGCTTACTGTGGAGTTGCGTGTTGCTTAACCCATGTCCACCTGCATTCACACACACACACAGAGCATGACAAGAGGGGTGCAATTGGTGTATTCTATGACCACTTAAGGAATGGCAGCTGACAGTCAGACACTGCCAATTTTTAAGAGGGAGTAGGACAGGAACCCACTGGGATTGGCAGCAAGGCCCTCAGCCTGACATGCCCGGAAATGGCACATCTCCCTCCTGGCAAGGCAGAATTCATTTGGCTCCTTCTCCCCAAGGGAGGAAATCAGCAATGCTCTCCCCTTCTCGAAGCCAGGACTTAGCAGTAACTGCACCACTGCCGCCAGGTCCCACGTGCAGTTGGCAAGCTTTCGGTGACATCATCTTCATAAATGCAATGCTTACACGAATGGCTACTTTTACATCACTTGGAAAAAACTCATTAGCATCATTAATAACACATTTTAATGGTGGCTAACAGGTATGTCATCCTGGAAATTTCTCCCCTGGCTAGAGATAAAAGCCCACCATCACCACTGGATTTCAGCACTACGGAGAACAGAGAAAATACCCAGGCATGCAAACGTGTAAAAAGGAAAGGTTGTTCCCAGTATTTACTGCGTGACTCACTCCCACATCTTGTCATTTATCACCTACGCTACCTTTAGGGTTCCCCTGCTATGCACAGGCTCCAGTACGCAAGGTGCAGGCCCCCGTGCAGCCGGGGGTCACTCTTTCTGGTTTACCCTCCCCTTAGTCCCCCTCGTTCTTTCCCTCCTCCTCTTATGAAGCCCTTGAATGGGAAACGGAGAGGGATTTCAGTAACACGTTTATAAAACAGCAAGTTACTTCACTCTTATTAACCAAAGCCATTTATGGAATTTCCTTAACGAGTCCTAACTTTACGATGTGCAGTGCGCCATCTGTAAGAGCACTGGGAGATCAGTCCGCTTTCGCTCGCTGTGGCTGTCACTGGAACAGAGGATCTTATAAAAACACATTGCTCAAATGACTGAGATTTATGCTTCCAGACTTTACATGCATCATGTTATTAGATAAGGTTCAACTTGCAAGGTGCTTTTTGGCCATGCTTCAGATGGCCTTGGGGTTTCAATTAAAATCAGAAACCGCAGTGTCGGCAGGAAGAATCACAGGGGTCGAACCCAGCCTCCCCACATCAGAGACAATTAGTCCCTGAACACAAATACAAACCCACTGGGTATGGCCTATCAGCCAGGCAGGCACAGTACACAAAGGCAACTCGTGTAAAACAGCTTGTTCTGCTTGTGATGTGAATTGCCCAGAAAAAGAAGAAAAAAACCCAAACCAACAAACAAGAAAAACCCACAACAAAAAAACCCACAGAAAATTACCTTTCATTTTTTTATATGATTTGCAGTATCTGGTGAGTGAGTTGTACTATCGCTACATGTCCTCTTGTGCCTGGTTTAACAACAGCAGCGGTCAAGTGGCAGATGCTGATCTGCGATATTATTCCCCGTTTTCACTGCCACAGCTCAGATCAGAAATACACCTAAGCCTGTATATGGCCAGGACAGACACCAACAGGCAGAATTTGGCTCCCATATATAAAGACAAGGCATGGAAATACACAATACAAGAGGAGACCAGGCTGACTGCTCTTATCCACAAAATTCTTTCTATTGTTCAAGGTTTTTAAAGAAAGACATGTAAACTCTAACATTACTGTTAATATGAACATCATAGTTCACAGAAACCGCTAAAGGAGGAGCTGTCTCTAGCATCTTCCTAGTATTAAAATACTTCAAGGATAAAGAATCTTGTACAAGGCTGAAGATGCTGCTTGGGCTGTAACATGCTGTTGGAAAGGTAGAAAAATGTCACAGGGAAGGATTTTTGAGACCATTCCTCCTCCTCGCTGCCTTTTCAGACTCAGTGGTTTAAAAGGGAATAGGTGGATTCAGTGTGTACTGCAAGGTCAACAGTCTGTAATTCAAGGATTATTTCCAACCCCCCCTAGTTTCATGCACTGTATTTTGTTTTCTACTATATTAAGCCAAGATCATTAATATTTCAAGACCTGAAGAAAGCTCTCCCAAACGCAGTAGCTGCTTCTAAAGCACACACAGCCATTTTGCTTCAAAAATCACCCACTCCTGAACACTGAGTTTTCTTCGTTTTAACGTGCTCAGAGATTCAGCACGTGGCGTAAAAGGACACTAGAGAATGTGCTGCACTAAACCAGTGGTTCTTTGCCCCTAAGAGCTCCATGGTACTGTCACTTAAAAACTCGAATCTAATCCTGTAGAAGCTGTTCTTAGCATGAAGTTCTGCTGACACACCTATTACAACCAGCGCCTGTTAAGGCTACAGATGGGATTTTTTTGAAGGTTAATGACTTAGTAGGCAAACAAGAAGCCTGTACAGAACCTGTTCCCTGAAAGTCTTTATTGCTTGCTCATGACAAATCTTCGTGTGGCTGCTTTTCTAGGAAGGATTTGCTGGGTGAGACCCGGCATGAATGGGGTTCTTACACAGCTTTCGAAAGATACCATTGTAAAAAGATTAGTTCACATGTGCAATGCAAACTTTGAATTCAATTCCTTAGCTTTGCCTTAATTAGTTCTTTCTGTTATTCTTTTTTTTTTTTTTTAAATAGGGGGAGAAAAATCTTTTCTCCCATTCAGATCACCCACAAGCATAAGAAGGTTACAATCGTCTGCACTAGTTCCAAGGAAAATTCTCAAACAACAATATTTTCAGCATGAAAAAGCTCACAGTTTTTCCTCAAAACAAATCACATTGATTTTAAATGGACAACAGCTTGAAATAATTATGCTGATACCTTTGAGTTCTAATGTTAAAATCTGTTTGATTTATATTTCTCTTAAAGTAAGCCAGGATTTGTGAAACATTGCTGGTCATTCTTATATGCCTTTTTTTCTTAAATTTCCCCAGAGTGATGCATGTTAAAACTGCAAAACCTGCTCTGATAAATTATGAAACTTCAGTCAAATCGGGATGTAAATTTTCTCAAGCTGTTTTTCAAACTCCATTTTCTCATTAAAACCTGATTTTCAGACTTTGGCTTTCTCAAAAAAAAAAAAAAAAAAAAAGAAAAAAAGAATGCATGTGTGGGCTGGAAAGTCTGCTTGCTTGGTCTCTCCAAATGCTGAATTTTCTATTAGAAAATTTCAGCTAGCAATTTTAGAATTTAAAAACTCATCTCATAGCGGACGGGGTTCTTAGTCACATTCTTTTTAGTCACAGCTTCAACAACATAGATGTATTAAATTGTTTTTAATCATTTTTAATAAGCTATGTTCTTTTCTGATTGGGGGGGGGGAATCTTAAAAAAAAATTTCTCTTGCAAATTTAAGGTTGTTGAGAAAAATCCCCCAGTACTTGCTCTTACATTGTTCCCTTGTCCTCGTTAAAATAGCAATGAATCTTTCCATCATAGTTTGGAAAAGGCTTGACATGCTTAGTAGTTCTTTAGGATAATGTCTTGCAAAGGCTTGGATAAACCATCCCAACCTCTTTGTTGACAAATTCCTAAATCATTAAAAAATGCCATGCATATCTTAAAAAAATCTCAGCGAGCTCCAAGTAGAGGCTTTGGTAGTGCCAGGGAGGGAGCGCTGTGCTCTTCACCCACAAGACAGCTAAGCAGGACTCTAAACCGGGAAGAGACCCTGGAGCCAGGCAGGGCTGGCGGAGCTCTGAGCAGAAGGCAGGATAAGGAAGGTCCAAGCGAGCCAGCCCTGAGCTGACAGCCACTGGACAGGAGCTCCTGCAGCAGCCCTGGCAACCAGGGACCAAGGCCAGAAGAAACAGCTTCTACCTGCTGCCTCAGACTCTGCTGAAGAGGAGAACTCGCAACTGAGAAAAACACTGATTTCCAGATTAGCAGCTAATAAAGAGAATGGGGTGAATAAACAAGCACAGAAACAAGTAAATCTAGTTAAGTCAATGAACTTATATTAGAAGAAAATTTGACATAGATGTTCTACAGTGCTCATTTGCAGCAGCAGCAGCAAAAAAGACCGGTGGGATGGCAGTTCTGTGCAGGGGGAGGTAGGGAACAGGCACAGGAACGCTGCACTGCCAAGCCATCACCTGATAGATCACTACGCTAAAGGCTACGATCTCCAAATGAGGTCTGCAAGGAAACGGCCCTCAACCAGGGCAGGATCAGCGACCAGACACCAACCACGCTCCTGCTGCACTCCTCCTTCCCAAAAGGGACCAGCGCACCACTGAGAACTTTTATTATTCACTTGCCTGTGATAATATAGCTAAAAATCTGTGGAGTTAGCTGAAATTTTGGGAACTACGCTTTTAATAGTTTCCATTTTTTTGAAGCAGAAAAATGTATCAGTTACATACTCATGAAAATTTCAAAATTCTTGAGATACAATTTTGAATCAAATCTCCCTCCACACACAACAGAAGAGGGGAAACTTTTTTAAAGTCAATGATTGTATCCAACTTTAATGAAAAAAACTAAAATAGTATTCTTGGTGAAATGAAGAACAATGCAAATAATTTAAGAACAGATATTTCAGTGTCAGGCTTATAAATTTCGGTGAGAAAAGAACTTTACGCTTGAAGACTTGAAAAAATACTTTGATAGTATATTTCATGTCTTTCATCACTGGTTACTTTTTCTACAGCTCTTCCCTGTCTGGAAATATTTTAAGCTCATGTTTTAACTGCACCCTTAGGAACAAAAAGTTACTTTTATTTTTCCCCTCTAATGTTGTTCTTATCCTTTAAGAGGATGGATTTTCTCTCTCAGATTGTAACAAAACCACATCTGCCACATAAGTCGGCAGCATCTTCTCAGCTCTCTTTTACTGTTATTACCATTTCTGAACAGATTTTTGTGTGTTAATTATAGAACTCAATTGTTTGGATAGTCTCTTTTGATGAGCTTTCTGCCCCGCACCATGAACCCCTCTGTTATTGTACAGCTGTTTTACTTCCAAATGCTCATCAGGGTTTTCTAATTGTCAAGCTGTCCCAGGGACTAGTTCTTTTGACCTAAAAGTCAAAGAAAGGGAGTCACCCTTGTCTCCCCGACATGAATACCGCAGGAGTCCCAGTGGCCCCCCTAATACCTACAAGACAATGCCTTTCCAGATCATCGCCACTACAAGCGTAATTGGGTTTTGGGTGAAATGAGAAGATTTTAAATAGGATGAATTAATGAGTTTCTTGTAAAATTAAGTCGTTCTCCTGGTCCAATCTAATTACTCACTGTAATGCCCCTGAGGGTGATAAATAAAGATCCTTAGAAGCTGGGGGGGGGGGGGGGGGGGGGGAAGAAAAAGCTTTCTCTTGAGCCTTTCTTAAAAGTCAAGTTGTAGAATTTGACGCAATGTACCAAATGCTGTTTCCAAATAACATCAGATTCCTTTTATGTTCACATTGTAAGATCTTAGCCTCCTGTTAATAATGACTGTACGATTGCTACAAATTAAAAGGAGTTCCCCATCTTTCCCCATCATATCTCTGGTGAGAAAACCAGTATTTCTACACACTAAGCATATATTTCTGTTGCATGAATGACATGAGGAAACACAACCACAATCCCACTAGAGAAAGAGCCTGGACTGTTTGACTTCAGAGCACTTCTACTCCACGACTGGGTACAAACCTGGGACGTTCAAAACAGAAATAAAGAGACTTTGGAGCACAAAGGTACTGTGATGTGAAATCCAAACTCTGTTTAAGCCACTGAAATTGTGCACGCAGGTACAGTTGCAGGTACGCACACAGACCTACCGTGCAAATCTGCAGCATAAACTGAGTGGAGGAGCTTTTCACACAGGCAATCTGACCAACCTTAAAAAAACCATCTTTGGCTTTTTTTCCCCAAAGTAGCAACTGTGCTACAAGTCTGCAGCTTGTGCTGTGGTCTGGGTTTTTTTTTTTTTTTTTTTTTTAAACACCAGGGACTGACCCTGTGATGACAGGAGAGCCGCAGCCCTGGCAGGAGCAGAAGAAAGCACAGCCGCCCCAGACAGCCCACAGGCACACTCTTCTGCTTGGCTGTACCGGGCTTCCTCCGACTGTTCCTACAATGGGGATGGGTGGTGGGGCAGCCAGTCGCTGCAGGTGATGCGACCCTGCTGCTGCTGCTCACCGGGCACCTGCGCTCCCCCAGAGCAAGCCGCGAGCAGAGCGCAGCCCCTCTCCCCCACTGCCCTGGATGAGCCCAGCCTGTGCGCCAGGTGGCTTCCACTCAGCTGCCGAGAGGCTCACCTCCCTCCATCCCCCAAGCTCCCAGCACAGTGAGAGGAGAGGGGCAGCAGGCACCCAGCCTGGGAGCATGCAGGATCCCCCGGGGGCTGCCCAGACATGGCCACCCCAGGCTGGGCTAGCACTGCCGGAGGTGGCAGCCACGCGGTCATGCGCTGGGCTGTCCCCTTCCAACCCATGCTGAGCGTGACCCTTGCAAAGCCAAAGTCCACATCCTCCAAGGAGGCAGACCGCATCTGGCTGGATTCTTGCCAATGCAATAATTCTAAATGTTAAAAGACAGACCCCAGGCACGTGGTCTCCAGCTGCACAGCATCACAGAGGTGACTTCATCAGCCACCTGCACCCGTCCGAACACCTACAGCAGCCACTGCGGGAGGACTCAGCCATGCCAGACCAAACGATGGTGGCTCCGCTGCAGATGATTTGCAGCCCTTCTGGCCATCAGGAAAGGCTCAGCTGCAGAGAGCAGGATGAGGAAGAGGAGGGCAGCATCCCAAGGCAGCAGCTGTAGGTAGTCACAACAGTACTCAGAAACTTTCAGCAATCCAACAGTGCACTGCCTGGTGTGCCTCCATGGTGAGGCGACGATCACCTCATTGACAGGTGGCCAGATTTTTTATTTTGGTTTTTTTTTGCTCCTAGGAGACAAGAAATTCAACTGCCTATTTGAGTTTTAGAAGTTAAAAGAAGTGAGGAGCAAGGAACTAGAGAGATCTTTGGTGTGGAAATGAATCATGATCACCATCCAAGGTCTCTTCTTGAATCCTCCAAAGTGAGAGGGAAGAGGTGCTCATTGCTAACTTCAAGGCACCAATTGCCACAGCCTGTCAACGATGGCAGGGAGCGGCCATGCACCGACGTCAGCCAAACCCCTCTGCACCCTCAGCCCCATCCCATCAGCTCCCATGGACTCATATATGTCTACTTCACTTAAGTTCCCCTTAACTCAGTCCTCTCCTGTAACACTTCACTTCCGCAGACTCTGCTGGACCCGGGAGGCCAGGCGGCCAACCTTCCCAGTGAAAACCAAGGCAAAAAGGCAGTCAGTACCTCAGCCTTTTCCATGTCCTTGGTCACTAGGTCTCCTCCCTCACTGAGTGGTGGGACCATATTTTCCTCAGCCTTCCTTTTGGTGCCTACAGAAGCAGGTGTCCTTGGTGTCCTTCATAACCCTTACTAGGTCCAACTCCAGCCAAGCTTTGGCTTTCCTAACTCCTCCCCTGCATCCTCAGGCAACGGCTAGATTACATGATCCTCCTGGGCACTTCTCTTGCGTGTCTGAGCTGTGCCAGGGGCTCCCTGCCCATCCACCCTGGCCTTCTGCTACACCTGCTTTGCCTTCTGCAGCTGCAATGGGCTGTTGATGTGCTTTCAGCAGTTTGTCCTTTACAATCCACCACGTCACGTGGGCTTCTTCACTGCCCTCCTGACAAGCAAATTCCTAAACAAGCCCAAATCTGATCTGCTGAAGTCCAGGGCTTTAAACTTTTTTTATATACATGAAGTCCAGTGAAATAAACCGGAAGAAATGAAGAAGCTGCTAGCTCAGCAAAAGGCACAAGCACAACAGGACAGGACATCTGATACAGCAATCTGTTCAGAGAGCGCTAAAGGCACAAACAAAACAGCCAGGTGTACAACACAAGCACTAGAATGGCCTATTAATCCCAGCCAAGGAGGTCTTGCTCATCGCCTGGGTATCATTTTCTTCAGAGCCTTCAGCCTTCAGAGTCAATCGCCAGACATTTTTACGGTGCAGCCCTGCACTTGGACGCCGCATACTGTGGGCACAGACCCATGGCACAGCTGGCACCGTTACACTCCCAAATCCTCTCTGAAAGGACAGAGTTTGTATTTTCGGAGTGCTGCTCCTAAGCAGTATCAGTTCTCCTGGGTTTTACACAGACAAATGCGATGCTTGTCTTCTAAGGAAACTTTTTAAACTAACTTGTACCTCAATAAAAGAAATATAATTATGCTGATACTCCAATCATTTTAAAAGCTGAAACCTACTTTATCTGTCACCCTTTTCTAAGGAAACCAGGCAGTCCAAAGCATAAAAGAAAAAATTAAATACATATACAATTGATATGTTAAATAAGTTCAATAGGCACATACATGGAAAAGCCCAAAAAAGAAAAATTAGCTTTTATTCTTAAAAACTATTAAGTATTATTCCGAGCTTTGCTGCACAGCTGACAGATCACAACTGATAAAAAAATAATCTCAAAAAATATACAAACTTGAAAATGTCATATTTCTATGAATTAATAATAACAGCTTATATATGCAACACCCATCTTTGCTACAGCTGTGGTATTGGGGGAGAAATAGTTGGGGGTAAGTGACATTTTCCACATCATGATTGCTACTGATCTTTGGCAGTGCCCTGATCTTGCATGAGCATTGTCAACACTGCCTGCATACACCGCTTCCAGCCCTGTGCTCAGAGGGTCAGCTCAAAAGGCTCATCAAGACACCGTAAAAGGAAAACCAGCCTCCGGACAGAATATTTGCTGCATTGGGTTTTTGTCTGAAATTAGAACAAAAATTAGAAAGCTAAAAATTCAGGGTCTGGGTAAAACAATTCCTGATTGGGGGAAAAAAAAAAAAAAAATCATACCAAACCCCCTTTCTCAGTGAGAAGTCAGCACTTTCCACAAGGAATGAAAATCCCAACCTGCTCTGCTCTCTACAGGAAGATATTTGCTAGGACTGGCAGTGGCAGTGAAGCAGCCGGCGCTCCACCAGCGGGAAACGGAAAGGACTGTTTGTCCTTGCAATATGTTCAGGAGGTGTCCCTCCCTTTCCAGGCAGCTGTAGGACCCAATTCAGCAGAGTATTAAAAGCACGCATAACTTCACATTTAAGTGCTTTAATGAATAGGGATGTACTGCTGAACTGGGGACTTGGCATCTCAATGGTTTGCATTTTTTTTTTTTCTCCAGTATTTAAACAATAAACAGATGCCCCGGTATGATAAAGACCCCTCTTCTCAGAAACAGCAATCAAGCGGCTGTGTCCTTTTTTGCTGCAGAGACTACTGACATTGCTAGCACACTTGTGCAAGTGCTAAGAGGATCTTTAAAATATTACCAAGTCAAGTGTTCGGAAGTTCTCCATTTCAGAGCGCTCACGCTGTCACTGTGCTCCATCACAGACTTCATCTAACTTTTAAAGTTTAATCACCTTTATACAAGCTGTGAGATTGAAGAGATGAGTCAACTAATCAGTTTCAAATAATTACTCAATTAGAAAAACAAGTTGATGGCTTCCCTTGAACAGAAGCAGCACAAAGAGAATCACAAAACTAACAGATTTTTAAGGAAACTTAAGAAGTTAATTTTTTTAAGTAAAAAAAAAAAAAAAAACAAAAAAAAACCCAAAACCACCAAACATAGGAAATTGTGATTTTTGTTCTTTAAGCAACTGTATTTTACAGAAAAAAAAATAATAAAAATCACTATTAAAGTTTTACAATATACTCCAGTGAAAGCTGATTAATTGGCCTGAATGTCCACATTAACAGCCCTAATCCTCTTGTAGGAGACCTGCTTACAAACTTCTCTCCCCAGTCGTGTAAAAGCACTGATGGGAACAGAGATCTGTATCTCAAAGCAGTGTCCAGCCAGCCTGGGATCATCTCTCATCTCCTAAATCTTAACAGCTCTGTAGAAAGGCAATTAAACTTCCAAAGTTAGATGAAGTCTGCGATAGAGCACAGTAGCAGCTTGAGCAGTTTGACATGGAAAGGCGCAACATGTAGCCCCAACATTATACGGTAAAATGTCCATTTGCTCCTAACACAAGCATCAGCTGGCATCAACACAAGGTCTTGGACTTAGAAAAAGTGTACTTGTAAGGTATTAAAGAGCAGCTAACACGTTATTTTCAGTTCTTTTAAAAGTGCTGGCATTTTATACGCGCTAGTGAGACACTGCAAGTTGGCTGAAATAATTATTACGTTAATACCCTTTAGCAAATTTGTCAAGAATTTGTGGATTGATCCTGCACGTAAATCCTTTAATGCTGTCTCCTTTGTGCAAGTGGAATTCCACTCCACAGCAGAACTCGGCATAGCTGTAATGTTTTCTGCTACCGTTTTAACTTGTATCGTGACTGTGATGGAGCCACCTCATGCCAGCAAACTAAAACCTACATGTTTTTTTCTGGGCTTTTTTATTCTTGGGTTAACTGTAAACAGCCCAGAACAGAGTTCAAGCTCATATCTCTGGATCTATAGCAAGATGCCTTAATATGGTTTAATCATCACATCCTCTCTAAATGGCTGCATGACACTAAAAAAAAAAAAAAAAAAAAAAAAAAAAAGGCAGCTATTTTGGTCTCCCCAGAGAATTGCTTGACACAAAGGTTTTGGAAGATGCCTAAATATAGACAGCTCTGGTGAGATCCGGGTCTATGCAAGATAACAACTCTGCACTATTTTTGACCATTTAACAAAGATGCTGGGAACACAATGGCTTCAAACAAACACTGCTGTGGCTCTCCCCAGCACTACAGAAAATAGACGGAGGTGCTTCTGAGAGACTCCCATCAACGTCACTGTAAAAAGTAAAAAACTATCAATCCTCTACTAAGTAGTACATCAATCAAAATGGTGGCGTGCAAATCATGATCCATTAAGTACTTCACACTTGATTACCCATGACATTTTAGAGAGGGTCGTACATTGATGAGTTGCTTCTCTGTCCTTTGCTCTTTGCTATTTGGAGTGCATGACCACTTTTAGTTCATTACCAATGCAAAGTTTAGTATGAAGCTTAACTTCAACAAGAGGAAAGCAGCAGCCCACTTGTTTGTTCTTTTCTCCTTAAATTTGCCCAAGCTGCGCGTTTCTCTATTCCACACAGATCATACCTTTTCAGGAAAAGTGTTGGACATGGGGCACGTGCAGGTGCACCTTTGTTTAAACATGGCATTCGCTACCAAAGATGTTTTGGAAGTGGAAGACTCAAACTACCCAGGATTTCTCTAGATACCTTTTTTCCCCCAATTCTATCCTAGATGTGAAAATCAGGCTGAAGATTTGCTCCTCATCGGGCTAACTTACAAAACCCCAAACATGCAGGGAGGCATCTGGAAGCCATCCTTCTACATTTGTTCTCACTTATGGCCTGATGCCTCCCAATGAGGTGTGAGCTCATGGCTACAGGGGAGACCAAGACAGTCACCCAGGTCTAATTCCTGGCTCTGCCACAGAGGCTGAGGAGAGCTTGCCTGACCTTCCTCTGGCATTCATGGACACGGTGTGTATCACAGTACTAAGAGGAAAACTCATTCATTTCCTTCCCAGCTGGTCTGGCCTCACCTTCTGCTCAGTAATTTCCAGGTCACCTCCCTGTAGTTCACAGGACATTCCCAGGCGTGGATAACCCCTTCTCACAGGAGTTAATGGCAAGAAGGAAGCAGGGAGCAGTGGAAGAGAAAGCAGGGCTGTTCCTTTGGGCCCCCTAATTTGAAGGGTGTAACTACATAGACACCCAGAACATAAATGTCAATATCCCTGCCTCAGTTTATCCACTTACAAAGTGGCAATAAAATTCACAATAGATACATCTAAAAGCTGTTGTGAGGTTTAATTAAGCAATAAGCGCGTATAGAGCACTCCGAGATCTCCAGATAACAAGGTGCCCATACACGAGAGGAGGTGATTACTTCTGATGAAACAAAATTTCATGGCAACAACCCAGCGTACTCAGCAGGGAATATCCAGGGCTGTCTCAGCTCCCCTTTTATAGCCTCAGTAGAGGAAGCTTGCGGAGACTGTTTACCTGCTTCTTTGCATCACAGGCATTGGCAGGACGTTCCAGAGGATGCAGAGAAATGCCTGCATGGGCTGAGCACTCAGAGCTGTGAAATACAGTCCCTATTTAAAAATCAAAGAGCTGGGAATCTGCTCCTGTCAACAAGCCTTTCAATAGAGAAGAATAATTTAGCAAGAACAGATGAAATCTCCCACCTTAGGGTGATCTGGGTGGCTGTGAGGAGAAACGCGTTTTGGCAGTTCCCACATTCTTTTGTCAAACTTCTGTTGTCTGGGAAAGAGAGGAGTGCCAGAAGCCCTTGCAGGTGAATACCTTGGCTGTTTCAAGCTCGCTTGATTCAGAGCGATAGCATGTTTATCTAGATGTTTGGAAAGTTATTAATGAGAACAGCAAATCCTTTCCATGTATAAATTATAAATCACCTTCAGCAATGCCATGTAAATTACCAAGTCAAGTGAGAACATGCTTATTTATCTGTGACAGTCTTTTATCACCAATAAATAAAAGCAAGAGGGGGAATTATCTGGGGAGAAGCATATTGCTCATAGCACTGAAGCACAATCTGTTAGGTCGCGAACGGAAACAGCGGTGCAGCAGAACCCCTGTTAAGTTGCATATCACGACATCCTGAAGGAGATACCAGCAGTGGCACTGCGCCAAACTAGAAGGAGTAGGAAAGCAACACACTTGCTGTCCAGGCTGTGCTGCTGACCCTGTTCAGATGCACGCAGAATGGTTTCCACCACGCTGGCGCATCAGCTTGCTCTGCAGAGCAGATGTCTTCCCCAAGCCTGCACCCAGTGCATCTTCTCATCACCACACCTCCCTGCAGAACAAAGGATGTACAAAGGCTGGTTTGGGGGACCTGTTTTAGCAGCCCCAGCAAGCAACAGGTTCAGAAAAAGAATAGCCAGAGAGAGATCAGTCTTATGAGTGACTGCTGCAAGTTCTGGATAAGAAGAATTACAATTTGAGCTGGACTTAGCTTTTAAATCCTTACCTATCCTGAATTCACAAGACACATCATGCACTAATTCCTTTTAGCTGATGTATGGTATCTTTATATCACAGCTCTGCCCATCCACCTTCAAAGTCCAGATAACCCACAGATTTACAACACATCTGCTGCTCTAAGAGTACAGGATTTGGCCCTGTTGTGCAATGGGCATAACACCTGGTAAAATTTCAAAGTGGGTTTGTTTACGGAGGCAGCCATTTGATGAATGCTTTGAGCCAAGCTTTTTTTCAAGAATTCTGCAGAAAGTCTCCTTTTGTATGAGAAGGTACATAAAAAACCCACATGAAATTAAATAAAATACTGGGGAAAAGAATTGCAGAAAATGATGAACAAAAATAGTTGTGATAGGTCTTTTCTCCTGTAGCTTAGCCTTTGCCACTCCAGGTAACTCCAGGGAGGCACTCAGCGGACACACCAGTGTGCCGGTGGAAACAATGAATTAGGAGAGGGGTGGCAAGGGCCCTCTGACTTGCTCCAGGTGAAGCATCCAGAGTACAAACCCATCCATACTGGAGCATCCAGAGTACGAACCCATCCATACTGGAGCATCCAGAGTACGAACCCATCCATACTGGAGCATCCAGAGTACGAACCCATCCATACTGGAGCAAAACCACACTGGCTGAAAGCTTACACAGTGGAGGTGCCTATCGCTCCCGTGGGAGATGGAGTTCACACTCTGGGCACTGCAGGAAGCACACAAACCAAGGCATGACAATACAGTTTCAAGAAAAGACTACCTCCAGCACAAGGAACAAGCCCACAGCTGACCCGATCGCTAAAGCAAATTAAGATTTCTCAGGTAGCTGGGTTAATGCTAGCCAGCACTGATGAACTAATGACAGGTTTCTTCCCTCTCTTATGCAGATCACTGGAGGCCAGTCCCGTCCACAGCAGGGGCAGCTGATGAGCTGTCCCCACTGGGGGTCTGCCACATCGCCCTGAGCCTCCTGCACCCCTGGATGCCAGAGCAGGTACCCAGAGGGCACAGCCCAGCCTGCAGAGCCTTTACCCCAGCAATGCTGATGCACAAGAAGAAAAGCTTCCTTTCAAATTCCTACTGGATGTTGCACAGCTACTAATTAGGAGAAAGTGACAAAACAAACACAATTTTGCTTCTAATCTGGAAAAGCATCCGTCTCTGACAAAACCATTGGCAAATAAACCTAACAATGACAGCCCATTTTGGATCTGAGGCCCTCATGGCTGATGATAGAGCTATTTATTCAAATATCTACATGATACGTAAATTAGTGCAAGATAATAAACAAATAAATTGTGGTAACTATGGAGCTACATAGAAATGGCCAAAAGCACCACTGACTTCAGTCCAGGCCACAAAAATTTACTCTAGCAAAGAAATCTGGCGATGAGTCTCACTGAGGCTTCACACGCTCTGGAGCTGGCGTGTGACTCACGTCCGCCCCAGTTGCCCCACACTCTTCCTGATACGATAGTTATCAGTTCATAGTTCTTAGGAGCTCTACTTTTATCTACTCTCGCTAAACCATATCAAGACTTAATTTTGCCTCAACAATTAACAGAATGCTATCAGTAACATCCCAATTGCATCTAAGATAGCTTAGGAGAGTGAAGTTTTAAAATATGGTTGACAAGATGATCTTACACCATTTATACAAATATACTTGGGTATGCAAGACCATCTATTTTCAGCACATATCTTTCACTTTTCAAGAGATCCCAAATTTACACAGAGTAACCTCCATTTTCAAACTTCAGTCAAACAGACCTCTGGCAAAAATGTTCCACTTTTTCTCTCTACCTTTGTCAACGATCAGTGGATTCATCTTAAATTAAAGAAAATCACCCTGTAGAACTTCACTGCCTTCCTGGTGGTGTTCCTGTGGCTGCCAAGTTTCATACAGTAAGCCACCATGCAGCTACAGACAGATGATCCTCAAGAAGAGCCCCAGCAGCCACCTATAGCCACCAGAGACTTCTCTCCTGTGCCCGCCCCACAGAACAGTTACTTGCACCTTTGACCACCAAAACTGAGTTCACTCTGAATTTATTACTTTGCACCAGCCAGAATTCCTTCAAGGACTACTGTTTACTTGAATTTTCAAGCACGGCATCACTCCATTGCCAAAATCTTTATTAACCGATCAAAAAAAAACATAGGAGAACCTGTTCTTTCAAAAACTAGCACTTGGGACAGCGTATTAGTTTTCCATGTTCTTTACTTGCAATTACTTAACACGCTTTCTTGCCCACAATAATTCATTAATAAATATACACTCAAATAAACAAACCCAGGATTTTCTAACTGAACTAAAACACGAAATTTGTACATAATCAAAACTTGAGTCAGTTAAGCAGCACAGAGCAGGATGAAAAGTGCTGGCTGCAATGAATTAGTTATGGCACGTCTGATGTGTCAAGTTTATTTTCTAGACGTATTTTTCCTTTGTGAAGGTGCAGTCGAACAGCAGCCACTAATGGGTCAGTAAATTTGCACTGTGCCAGGCAGAGCTCTGAATACATGAGATCAGCAACCAGCTGGGAGAAGCGGGGAGATGGATATTTTACTATATTTTATTCCTATGCATTTGCTTATATTTTGTGAATGTGCCACTTAACAGAGCTATCTTTTTAGATTGCATCTAACTCATCATGGGACGTAAGCAATCTTTTGAAAGACCCATATGAATCACCTTTGTCAACATTAAGTGGGTTTCGACATTGCAAATGCCTAGTGACTTTATTCTGAAATACACAAACAGACCTGTTCATCTGCACAGTAATTTTAGGGCTTCAGAAGAATATGGGGTTTGAATATTTAACTAAAGGAGAGCAAATTCTAGGCCTGAATTAGATGTTCCCCACCTAGATTGCCTTACAGCAACAAGGAAAGAAGGAAAGTTGCTCCCACATGGGAACAGTTATTCTGGACTCGTCCACAGCCTTAAAAACTAGTTCACCAAGACCGCTGGCTGAAGGTCTCCCAGGTCCATGGAGGTGAAACAGGAGCCCCCCTGCCTGGGCTGCGCCCCAAACGGGGCTGCCGCTGCAGCACACCCTGACGAGAGGCAGGGGGTCCCAGCCAGGCTCCTTCCCTGCTGTACACGGGAGCCCTCAGACAGGGACCGAAGAAGCCAAGTTCAGAGGACAGAGCAGCAGTCCTGGTATATTAAAAAGTTTCCCAGAACTGCTGTTAAGGAGCAGCCTCAGCATCCAAATACTTTAATAGTTAGCTGAATGCTTGCAGAGCTGCCACTGACTCATAAACCAACTGCACTCGAAATTCTGCAACTGGGGATTAAACACACTGCTTCAGAGCTCGTTCACCTTGTTACACACAAGAGCCCAAGACAAAAAAGCATTTACAATTCAAAGCACTCGCAAATTCAAGGTCAGAGCTTTCCACTTTCAAGAATTCTTCATATGTGCAAAGTCTAAAGCACTGATACCAACAGATTGATTTTTTAGCATCTACCTCAAGAAAGCAGAGATGAAGGCAATCATTATTTCAGCTTCTTGAGGGGGACTTCCCTGTCAGTGTGTGTTAGCGACTGGTTAAACAAAATGTTTTGCAGTAAATCACATGGAAATGTGAACTCAGCAAATGCCCGAGGCAATGACAGGCGGATATAAATGACAATTAGAAAGGTGTGTCCGGATGCTTGAGGTATGAGCCATGATAAAGTGCTTGTGAAATTTCACCTGCCTGGATTGGGACAGAGGTTGTGGCCTTCAGAAAAAAAAAAAAAAAAAAAAAAATCAGATGCGCTAATTAAAAAGAAAACTATATGTCTGAACAGACATCCAAATATTCCAGCCTCAGCAGGGAATAAAACCTACAGATTGTGGGAATTAGTCTGAATCAGACCTCATTAAATGGTCACAGCAAGATTGGAGACAGTACAAGCCAATGGTTACTGCAAGTAACTCTCTCTTTAGCTGGTGAGAAGACTGAATTCTTTTCACATAATCATTCATTTGCACTCACAGGCTTCTAAAATGGATTTAGCAGATCTTTGTTCACCTTCTCTGAGCTGCTTTTGACTTTTTGGAAAATATATAGAACTGATAACAATCCTTGCAAATTTTGAGAAAGAAAAGCAGACAGACATATACATTAGCTGATTAAATGTTTAACATTAACAACATCCATTACCATCACAGCAGCAGCTAGAGATGACTAACAAAGAAGAACATGAAATCACTTTACTGCGTTCAGCAAACCTTCAGAAAATGCTACTTTTCACAGTCAAAAATAGCATACCTTACCAGCCCAGTTTTCATCAGCCCATTCTGTCAGCAATAAAAACCGTTTTCTAGGCCACGGCATTTTCCATTAATGCAATCTGATTTGCCACTGCATTTTTAGAAAGCTAAGGTGAATGTCTGATACTGAGAGAGGGCAGTTGGTAATCCAGAAATGAGTCTAAAACTCCTCATGTAGGGCAAGGTCAAAGAACAGCTGCCTCTGGAAAACCCCACGCAGAGGGACTTGCATATCACATTCTAGCTGTGTATTCCCAGGAGCTTTATACTAAGGATATTTTAAATAAACAGTAATATACTTTGCAACAAATGAGTTAAAAATGACTTCTCATGTGGCTTTATTACTGCTTGCACTTAATAAATACATCACCTGGGTAGTTTTATCTCCTATGTTATTTGATCTTTAAGAAGTTCCGATTATTGTTCACACTGTTCTGAACATTATATCTGTTTCTAGTAACAGAGAGAAGAAAACAAGCCAAAACAAAACATAATGGTATTTTTGAAGCTACAGTGTAATAGTTACCCATGATAAAAACCTGCCTGCCTGTTTCTAACAACTATGGTACTACACAGAAGTAGTGACGAAAGAACTGGTGGCGGTTTTTGATAGAGATGACTATCGTTCATAAGCTACCGGCAAACTAAACAAAAATTAACAAGCTCCATAAAGCAATTAAAATCCAAAGTGTAAAGTGGATGTAATGACTCAACAGCCTGATCACTACTCTCATAAAACCAGCCTAGTAATACACGGTCTGACTCTCCTCGCATTGACATCAACATAAGTTTAACTAGCAAATTGAAATTCTCATCATCAGTGGAGTTTCACTGATATAAAAGTTGTAAGGCAGGAGAAACAGACCCAAGGGCTGTGCACTGAGAAGACTTACAAGAAACCAGATTTGTGCACTGCACTAAATCCGAGTATGGGTAAGTTAGGTGTCACTTTATGGGCCAGAGGTCAGCTATCAGCAGTTTGCTGCACAACCTGCGCAGTATGTGTTGTTTTATCAAAACCTCACTCTCTAATGACAATTAAGTGGGCACTGTCACTCTCATCTAAGAGTCACAGCACATCCTTCCCGGCAGTGAAAAAAGCCTGGAATGATGGCCTAAATATTCTCCAGTGGGTTTAAAAAAAAAAAAACAACAAAACAATCAAACAAGCCCCCTTCACCCCCAAACCACACAAGGGAAAGAATGGCATGTGTAGTCCCAATTTCTGCATTTTAAACCTGTCTCATTACTGGGAAGACAGCCCTCCTCCCTCCATCCCTCCTTCTGCATTGGCAATAGTAATACCGCTTACAACTTGTATGTCATTCATAGTTAGAAGATCATTCTCATTCCAGACTTGTACCCAGCTGAAAAGTTTCAAAGATGTTGTAAGACTCAATACAATAAAACAACTGTACTTGGTCTCCCAGATAACAAGGAAAGCTTTTTTAGGGTTTAAAATAATCAATATGCATTCCATGCACATTTAAAGACATCTTTGTATCATTTCTTTATAAAGACAACTTTGGCTATCACAAAAGAGGCTGTTCATGGTCTTAGGTAATGCAGAGCGTATTAAATGGGCAATACCTCACACTTATTTTGGAATGCTAGTTCGGACAGACCCCAGCTCTTGCTGCACTGAC
This sequence comes from Vanellus vanellus, assembly GCF_965231255.1. Lineage (NCBI taxonomy): Eukaryota > Metazoa > Chordata > Aves > Charadriiformes > Charadriidae > Vanellus > Vanellus vanellus. The sequence goes on along the minus strand of NC_138913.1, from coordinate 21,531,931 downwards.
TGGTCACTTGCTGACTCTCTAGAGAAGTGGCAGTGAATTCGGAACACAACAGCACGCCAGCAAGGTGAATTTCAAGCACGCTGGGGTGTCACAGTATGGCTTGAACAGTGCCCCTGAACCACAAAATCTCATGGGGTGAGATTTAACAACCTAGGTTTTGTGCCAGACGTCATCAACAGTTTGGGATCAGCTTTTAACTTTGGATCGAGGAAGAGAGTTCAAAAATTAACTAGGTACTCCCTGCCAGTATGTCACCAAGCCTCTGCCAGGAATGAAGCAGCTATTATTCATTGCTTATGCAGCTCATATCAAAGTTATCCCTCAAACTCATGATATTAAAGAGTCCGTTGTTACATAGTAATTCAGGACACCACCTGCCTTCAGAAAATGCAAGCAGGATGTTTAAGCAAATGGAAAAGCCCATGAATCAGAAACCTCCACAGCTCGGTTAGAACAGAGGAGCTCAAAGCAGCCAAGAATTTGCATGAATGCCACTGCACCCTTCCCTCCCATCTGCCTGAAGCCCTCCCTGTGGCTGTGCCATGAGCAATGCCCAGAGGAAGGCTGAGGAGGGAAAGTCGAGCACAGCTCAAGCACCACCCTGCAGTACAAGCCACTGAAGGAAGCCGAGTGGTATCCTTCTGAAGTCGGAGGTTGCTAAAAGCCCATGGCTCCAGGACTAAATGAGGCAGCCTCAGGCTTCTTCTGACGTGTGCTCATTGGCACAGGCTCCTCAGGACCATAAAACCTATGAGGCCGCCTGCATTGCTGGTGGGGCTGCAGGTGCTGACTCAGCAGGGCTCAGGTGCTCCAGGCAAGAGGCGGGTTTTTATAGTGCTTCCAAATCCACTTTTTAGCAAAGCCTGGTCTGTAGCCCCACTCCTTTCCTTCCCTGCCCTTCAATATTTTCTGGACCAGGACCAGTGTTAGTCAAACACCTACGCTATCCTTAACAGTTTAAGTACCCAATTTGCCCAGCTTATCTTGTCCCAGTACAGCCAGCAGCTACATAACATGGCTTGCAACATTACCTCCCCTCCTACATTCACCCTTACGTTGCTTTTCCTTTTTCTCAAAACAACACTTTGTTAAATCACCACAAAATAAATGCAGAGAACCAGAAAGACACTTCATTCCTTCAAATGCACTGACAACAAACATTTTTGGTAACTTATGTTTTTTAAGAGCTGAGCACTCCCGTGTCATTCTACGAAAGACCACTTTTCAGTGTTGGATTATTTATGCGCTTCATCCTTACACACAGAAATTCAGAGGGACTCTCCCAGAGGCTCAGGGCTGACCCCAGGCCATGGCCGCCACCATGCTTTAGGTGAGGGCCCTGGGCCAGGCCCCGCCACACCCCTGCCCTCCCACCCTCGGCCACAGCCCATTTCCCTCCCTGCTGCAGCGACATTCCCAGAAAGAGCTTTAAATGACAGCCTGGGGTACGAAGCGTGACTAATTCTTTACATTTCCAGTCATACATGGTGATCTCCTACCAGGCAACGGCGCTGACAAGCCCTTCCTGCAACACTCTATTGAGCAGACGTTTTTCTGTGGAAAGGTGTTCCTAATCGTATCTTAGGGCAATTAGAAACCCAAATTATCTTTTCCTTTCTCCTCCCAGTCAGTGGCTGGCTGTGCCACCAAAGCCAAGCCGCTATGCCGCAGGGCAGGCAGGGCCAGCGGCCCTGAGCTGAAGGGCCTCGGCCGGGATTCAGCAGGACTGCCCTGCAAACCAGAGCTGGGGCAGAAGCGGATGAAACTGGACAGATAAACAAGACTGACTTTTAAAGGGAGAAGAACACCCCAGTGGGCAGGGCAGGTGACAACTTGAGATGTCCTTATGAGGAGCAGCTGATGGAACTGGGGTTGTTCAGCCTGGAAGAAAGGAGGCTGAGGGGAGACTTTATGGCTCTCTACAGCGAACCTGAAAGGTGGTTGGAGGGGGGGGGGGGGGGGGGGTTGTCAGTCTCTTCTCCCCAGTAACAGACAATAGGACAAGAGGAAACAGCCTCAAGTTGCACCAGGGGAAGTTTAGGATGGATATTAGGAAAAATGATTAAGCATTAGAATGGGCTGCCCAGGGAAGTGGTGGAGTCACCATCCCTGGAGGTCTGTAAAAGATAGGTAGACATGGTGCTGAGGGACATGGTCTAGTGGTGGTTTTGGCAGTGTTAGGCCAAATGGTTGGACTCAATGATCTTGATGGTTGGGCCTGATGATCTTAAAGGTCCCTTCCAACCTAGACAATTCTATGTCAATATGCTTCCCCCATAAGTGCTCAGTGTTTTTCAGACTGGGTTAACTGGAGACGTCTGAGGGGGCAAAGCACCTTCACTCCCCCTCACATGACAGAGTAAGGTCCTCACCTCAGATAAACAGGGTCACTGTAAGCTCTTCGTATCTTATTGCCATAGTGTATTGCTCTGGTATTACAGAGTAACACATTCAGACTCCCATGAGAGCACTACAATAGTCTTTATGAGTTAAGAAACTTTAAAACGTTAGTACTAAAATCAGTAGGATCTCTCTGCTAAAAAATACACTTCCAGTTTATCAAAAACTAAAACCCTGTGATTTGCTAGCACTCACCTAATTCAAAGGAATAATCCTTCTCTGGCACTTCACTAAGCTCACAAGTTTACACTAGCAAACAAAATGTGTGTTGTAGGTTGAAGTTAAGCTTTGATCTGGTAAATAAATCCATAGTGAATTCAGGTTCAATTACAGTATTTAAATTTATGACATCTACAGTGCTGTAACAAGGTAGTGACAAATGCCAAGTTCATATAGAAAACATGCATTAACATGCACAAGCTACAAAAAATCAATTGGCTCTATACAGATGTATCAAAATATACTTTGTGGCAGTTTTACAGTCTTTTACATGTATTTGTCAATACATTTGATTGCAGTTCTAGTTACTATGAACAACCCACTATTACAAAGAAATTTCTAGTTTGGCATACTGAAGAGTAAAGTTTGCTTTACTGATATTTATGTGTGTGCACTTACATGCATATTCACAAATGCAGTTGTTACTGCCGAAATTTCATTTGCATGCAAAATACCTCTGGTGCAAATTACCAATAACATAAGGGAGCCCATGAAATGTTAAAGACTTCAAAGGATGAGAGAAAAACTATTTGCATTTTGGGCCTGATCCAAAGCACATTAAAGTCAAGGGGAGTCTTTCCATTGGCCGCAACAGATGTTCTGACTCAAGGAAGTTTTGATGCAAGTTATTGACATAACAGTAGGCCAGCAAGACCACAAAATCCACTTTCTGAAGAAACTGAAGGTTAACTTTGCTAAAAACCGATTTACTGCTTTTCGTCATGGCAGTTGTCTCTCAGCTTCTCCTGGGACAGTCTTTGCTGCCTCTCCCACTATCTGCAGCACATCTTTCTGTTTCGATACCCCACATTCATTCCAGTTTTTACACCTACACATTCTTCTGTCTTGGTGATGGCTTTTAAGTTCTTTCTCACTCTGCAAATACTTAACTTTGTAATAGTGTTGTTCAGTTCCACAAAAGTGACTTATGAAACAAGTACCTATAAAGGACAATATAGGAACTGCCAAAACATGCTTTGATAGATTGCTACGTATAGAGCATACAGATACCAACTGCCTTCAGTTTTTTAAAAACTGCTAGTGGTTCTCATGACAGAAGTAAACTGCTAGCTGCTCTCATCTATTTAAGAACAATCAGTTCAATCAATATTGTTTCAGCAATTGCTTCTATTCCATCAGTGTTTTAGTGCAACTTTTCATTTGGCCTAAACGTAATAATGCCTTCTACACCAGAGTAGGAAAAAAAAAAAACTGTTCATGTAAAGGATGGGAAGCACAATATGGTAAAAGAAAACAAGTGACTGGACTTGCAACACTGCAGGTACCAGGTAGAGAAATAATAGCAAGTTTATTTAAATAAGCTTGAATAATTTATTCCCTTTAGAAAGGAACATTTTTCCTGGCATGACGCAAAAAGAAATGCACTAGTAGTAAAAGGAGCATTTCTCCAGCACAAACATTATTAACAAGTGTCATATCTATTCTATATGTCTCACCAGTAAGCAAAATCAAACCCACTGCAATAGAACAAACAAAAAAAATGTACTAGGACGCCGCGTACATTTTTCTTCCTCTCTATACTTCAAAGTCATAAGCACTCCTCATATTTCACGGTAAAAGGTTTTATTTCTCGGTTCCTGCAGCTCAGGTAATGATATCGTAACTCAAAGGTGGCGCAAGGCTCGCTATAGCTCTGACCTCATAAACAATTTTAATATCCCTTCTCCACATCCCAACAGATATAGGACTGCACCTGAGGAGCCAATATCTCCTCAGTAGGTACCTGTTTATTCAACTTGTAAGTAAGCACATGTGCTGCACATTAAAACCAACCTGGATGCAAAGAGAAGGCTTCCATCTGCATGAGGGAGGCCATCTTTCAACAAGCCATGACAAATTTGCCAAATATCTGAGATGCGTGGGAGAGAATGCGAAATTAAGCCAAAACACAGCACAGACTCACAAAGCAAGGCACACAGCACCACATCTGCTACACACATCTACCCTGGGCTTCTTGAAGTGTTAGAGATGGCGTGTTGTTTCAGAGCGATGAAAGCAGTACTGCTGCAAACGGGGGTGGAGGAAGGACACAGACAGAAGCAGCATTTCTACCTGTCTTTCTGGGTGAGCCAGTAACAGGCAGAGCTCCTCGTGGCTGCTCTGCAGCATCCCTGCCATGACATACCATTACCATGAGTTCAGCTAAGGAGGGGACACTAAGGCCAGTAAAATGAAGCTACAAACCTCATAATGTAGAGAAAAAACCAGGGCCTGTTCAGTGTCACCCTGGCTCTGCAAGGGACTGGAACAAACTGATAGAGACATATCCAAGATGCCTAAAGAGGGTTCTGGTTAGCTGAAATTAGCTGGTTAGTTAACTGGAAAAAATGAAGTGCAGAGAAAGAGCTCTAGCAGCCAAGAGATCTCCTGGGGAGAAAGAGGTCAGGAGACAGTATGATCAAGTCTCTATTTCTAGGTCAGACCTCAAGAGCTACCTTTCAGCTGTAAGATGATGGTGATCCCATGGCAACTGTGCAAGAGCATTTACCACAAGAGATGAGGCTGGAGACGATCCCAGTTAGTCTAGTCCCTTGCCACACAGGAGAATAACCTGTACTTAAACCATGCTATTAGATGTCTAACTTATTCTGAAAATCCTCCAATGCAGAGATTCCCCCACATCCCCCGGCAGTCTGCACTGGCACTATAGATCTCTGTGATTATGAATTTTTTATTTTTTTTTCCTCAGGTCTAGTCTAACCTTCTCTTCTTGCAATTAAAGCCCATTATTTCCTGCCCTGTTACCAGCTCCATCTTTAAAGCCAACTTCTACACACCTCTGGTTAAAGAAGAAAGGTGAGAGACATTTCAAGGTACCTTCAACTCTAAGCAAGTTCAAACTTTGAACTCCTTAAAGTGAGCTGGATGGTTAGTGCTAACGTAGGCAGAAGGGATGCCTTAGTCTCTTAAGCCTGCATGAGGGTTAGAAAACCATCAATCAAGGTCTGAACTAGATAAAAAGACACCACCTAGTATTTCAATTCGTTTCTTCTGGAATAAGGCCAAAATACACTAGTTGATGTGACTAGGTAAAAGAGAATCCACTGCTTTCTGAAAAACTTCTTTGAGGAACAAATTGAAAAGCGTTCTCTTAAAGAAAACTTACTTCCGCTTGTCACATGTACTTATTTGTTATCAAAGGTCTGCTTGCAAGATTCATGATGCTGAGCTCAGGGCAATAAACAATTTATTTTGAGAAATCAAATGCAGACAGAACGAAGATACAGGAATTACAAGCTAATACGGAAAGAAGAGGCAGGTCTAATCAGCATTGGCCTATCTTAGTAGTATCTTGATAGAGTACCAGTAATGCTTAATAGAATTAATTTTACACCAGACTTCTGGTCCTCCAGAAGGTTTTTACTAAAAAACAACACAAAAAAGTATCTGGAAGAGGACTGGGGATATTCTCCAAACATAGTTACGAGGTCTGATTTTCTGTTTCTTTGGCACAAGTCATCCATGGCCTCACCACCGTGGCCGATTCTGTACAGGGAAGTTGTCAATCAGGGCAGTAGCACCAACCTGGTCCAAGTCTCCAGATTGTGGAAAAACTCCTGGGAAACAGTAGGAGCCTTTTTCCAATACCTGCTAATACTATGGCAGGGGAGAGGAGTAGCTTTCATCTTTTTCATCATAAGAAGTGCTAGGTTGATTGCCACAGTATCACATTTCCATATTTGCTTCAGATTGTTTTATAATGGACAAATCCTGGCCTCCGCTAGACTTCAACAACCCCTACTAAGTCTGTCCGAGTGACATAGGTATAATATTTTACCTAATTGCATTTTAAAGCCCAAATAAGGTTCTTGTGCTCTAAGCTGAGACAGGCAACTTTTCCTTTGCCCTACCCACAAGTACCTGTGACACAATACTTCTGACATATTGCAAATGTCTGAAGAGTTATGCCTTCCAAACAAGTATCTTCCTTGTTATTTAACTGGGCTGAAGGGCAGTTCACCATCGTTTATGACAGAAGCGCAGAGACAAGCGAATAGCAATTACTCAGCATTTGTTAAAACGAAGGCCTCACCTTTAATAATTGCACAGTCACATTTCTTTGCACAGGGTCAACCAGAACTCCGGAAGGGAGACTTGCTGATTGACACAAATATGTTTGTATTTCAAAGGGCAAACTACAAAGTCAAATAAAAGGCAGTGTTTGCACAAGAGTTAACTTAGCCATTTGGCATTCTCAAAGCACTCACCAATCCCACGGAAAAATGTCTCTCCTTTGCTCTGCTACAATGCATTTTTAACTCAAACTTTAATACAGGTGTACGGAGAGGTCAAATTACCATGATCCCTGCAGAAGGCTAGCTAAAACGCACCACCACAAGAAAGAGGCATTAATAGCGGTCTTTAAAGAAGCAGAACAGTCTGGTGGGTAGAGCTCCTTCTCCCCAGTATGCCCACAGTGAGCCAGCAGCTGCTAAACACTCAGTGCAAGTTAGAGCTACAGGGGTCCTCCCACTGCGTGGAAGGACAAGCCAACATCCAAGCAAACAGGAAAGACGGAAAAGAGACCGCCTTTCTCACACTTTCATACCCTGATGACGGTTCATCTTCAATTAAAAGGACCAGCTCTGCACACTCACCATTCCGGCACAGCCTAACAGGAGATGCGATACTTAATAAAGTCACATACTGCTCTTGGGACTGCACCATTCTTCTTAAGACAAGGGCAGATCCCTGCAGTGCTTGATCAGACCCACGGTGCATCTCCTTCAGCCTCCATCAGAGCCAGCACTGCACTTTCACAGTGGACAAGGTCTCCTGCCCCTTTCTGGAGCCGGCCAGCTGCCCTCCTTGGCAATGCTGCAGCCGTGCTCAATGCTCCTTTCCCTTCTGCTGCCACTCCACGCTGTACTGCAAGTGACTGTAGGTTGATTTTGTCCTCCTTTCTCTCACAAATTAAAGTTCTGTATCTATCCTAAAGCTATAAATGGGTGCTTTTGCAGTGCCCACAACTCTTTGAGCTCACTTTCAAGCTACTGGGTGTGTTGAATTCAAGGTTCCCAAGTACATTAGTTCTGGGTACATTAAAACCAGGTAACAAGCGCACGTCTTCAAAGAGTCACCAAGAACTTTAAGGTGAATCAACTAAATGGATAAAGGACCTGCACATGGGTAGATTCAGCCAAAAAGGATGGAAATAGTCTCACGGGTGATTAGCAAGGCACATTAATTTATGTGAGTTCACCTCGTTAGTTGATTCCTTTCAACTTTCCTCCCTACACAGACAGGCCTTTGAACCTCAAAGCATTATAAAACAATGTGCACTATCAGCCACGTCTATATGCATGCATGTGTACCCAGCACCCACTAAATTGCCATGTCCAGCCTAAAGTATTGGATCCACTATTTTAATCTTGCATGGGTTTTTGGAGGTAGTCCAAATTTGGGTCAGCGTGACAGAACTTTGTCTGGGATTAGCACACGAGGACAGTTTCTAGTGCACCATGGGAATGAGTTCAGCAACAAACTGCAAAAAAAGTTCTTTTGCATTAAGTGTAACTATTGCTACGCTGAGATTAAATACTACCTGGAAAGTACTCTCATTAACTGCAGAGTCCTTGATTAATGAGCAGGTGGAGTGTGTATAGGGACCTGGTCCCGATTTCAGCTGTCTTATTAGCTCTACCCTGGACACTTCTGATCACCACAAAAATAAATGAGGAAATCCAAGAACTAATTATGAGCGGACAAAATGTGTCAACCTAATAACTGTGTTACGGTACTTCAGAGATTAAGGGGAGGCTGGCAGATGCGCAAAATGCAAACACCAAAGCCACTAAAAAGGAAGAGCAACAGAATTCAGTTATCTTCTAGCATCTCTGGTGTGCGAGACCACAGCAAACCTCTCAAGAAATAGTCTCTATTTCAGAATGGTTGTGGCACAATTTTGACTACTGCTATCATTTGTTCATTGTTTTAACATTGATGGACACAGGAGGGACCTCACACGCTCACCCCAGTCCCAAGGCCGGGTGGAGGGGCTGTCTGCCCAACAAAGGCACAGCCTTTGAGTGCTGCCCAAAGGTCCCTGGGGGGCCTTCGTCAGAACGTGGGAGTTTAGCAACCAGAAAGCCAAGGGCAGGAGACAGCATCCCACCCAGAGTTCCTGTAAGGTGCCTCTGCAGGTTTGAAGGCACACGGGCTGGAGCTGCAGACCGTGCACTAGCAAAACCAGAACCATCTTCCTCGTTTTGTCGGCAAACACAGTTGTATCTAAGCATCTCCTGCTATAGTTATCCAGCAGCCGCTGCCCCAAGCGTTTCTGTGAAACAGTAGGGACTACCCACACACCCTCTTTTTAATTTGTGTTTACTTGTCTGTTGAAAAAGCCCAAAGAAATCTTTTACATGCACCAGCTAAATACAACAAAACTGAATACTCCAGCATCTGAAGAGGAGTTCAGGCAACTTGTGCCCTACGATTGATCTCCTTTTTCTCCCTACACTTTCCTTCTAATCCTCTCCGTACTTACACGAGACACCTGATCTTCCCGAAGCTGTCAATTCCCCCCAATCCATTTTAAAGTGGCCTTCCCTGAAAGAGCCTGGGCACTGGATCAAGCTGTCTCAGCTTGATGCAACCCACACCGCTATTGACGGCTCCCCTGAAACACACGGGTGCAGCTGGCCAGAGCCAAGCCAGGGTTGCCCGGACCCAGCCCTGGAGGAGAGCAGTCCAGGGGAAAGTATTGATCCCGTCCTTTTAACATGCTAATTTGCCCAGTGGCTGCTTCAGTCATTGCCAGGCTGGACACTTCAAAAGGAAACTGTTTTCAAAGCAGGGATGTCTTTTTCAACTGCAGAAAACACTTAAAACCGAAAACAAATGAATTCAAGCACCAAGTTCACAGAAGCGCTGGTTGGTATTCTTCAACTCCCCAGACAGAGATGTTTGATGTATGGAAAGACAGACTTGTTAATTAATGCTATTAAAGTGTGGCCTGGCAAGAAGCCTCTGGGATTTAAAATAAGAAAATCCACACCCTTTAAGTGCTCACGTTAATATAAAGATAACCTGTATTAGTATCAAAAAAAATTCAGCCATAACCTCTTGAAGTGTTCCACTGATTTCCTCCACCACCACCTCTCAGCAAAAAAGTAAAATGTAGTTAAAATCAAATTTCTGTAATTCAATTTCTGTAATTCAGCATCAACACTGGAGAACATTTTGGCCTTTCTTAGCATTGATAATGGGGAAAACAAGGGTGATTGTTCAATGCCTTCAGACCGCTGAGAACACATGGCGAAGGCCAGACAAAACCCTCGGTGTGACAGAGGCATTATTAAAACATTTCAAAAAGCAGCAGTGTTATTGACTAACGCCTTTGCTACCAACACACAGTCTTCGATCACTGGCTAAATACAACGTGAGGAATGGATACAATGACAGGATTTAATTAATGGTCTGTGGAAGTACTGAAGTGTTACATACACGAGATTTGCAGACAGAACCGAAATCAATTGAGTGGTTTGCATCCCTGTTTGTGGCTCACATCATACTTCTAGTAAAACCAGAGATGAGCTGTGAAAACCAGGAATGCTCTCTGAGCTAAGGGAGATAATGAGTTGTAGCTCTGACCCACAGCATATTACCCTGCTTTCAAAGATCAGAGACTAAAAACTTGAATTGCCCTTCAAGTGTGTCTCTATTTCCAAGCCTAAAGTCAGTGTTGGTTGGTAAGCAAGAAGAGCTGATCACAGATTAAGGAAGAGCCTCAGCCACCGAGCTCAGCCTGCTCTGCTGGACCAGGGCAGCCGTGACCCACCGAGCCAAGCCCCAGCTGCACCTGTAGCACCAACCATCCCCTCCATGCTCACCTGCCCCCATGGCGGGAGGGAATTTGGGGTGCCACTGACGTCTAACCCCTGGACGCAGGACGGAAAAAGCCCCTCAGAGGCCATGGGAGAGCATAGGCAACCAGCAGGGAGCTGATTGTCAACCTGATGTTGGCTCTGGAGCAGGCCGTGTCATCAGAGCAAACTTATTCACAGAAACAAGGCACGAAGAGATAACACCAGAAAATATGAACAAAATGGAACTTGTTTCCTTGCCACTAAATTGCTAGCTTTATGGGACTTCATGCTGAACAGTATGAAAAAAATCCAATTTGCTTTGAAGCACATTAGTCTAACATCCTAATTATTGTTTACATTGCCATTTGCCTTCTATTAAGAATTGAATAATTACCCAGTGCTCCATAGTTTAAAAATACAAGCAAACAGGATTATCTGGGTAATTAAGACACTGTACTGCAGCTTTGTACTGTGGCTGTACAAAGTATTCACATATACAAGCAGAAGCAATAGTTATCGATTGCCTTAGTTCAAATGATGTTTTAAGGAGTTCCAGCGTGCAAGATGGGTAACTCGGAGAAAGGTGACCAAGGCCTTTGACGAGCACGGAGGGAAGAGGCTCTCTTGCAGCTAGGACACTGCACAGTTTTTCCCTCTGTTCTCATCTCAGCCACAGACATCCTGAGTGCCTCTGGGAAAGCTACCTAGTCTTCCTCCCTCTGTCCTCCAGCCACTGCAGCACCAGAGCATCCCTCCTCCTCCTGCCCAGCCCGCTGAACCCCTGCCTCTCTGCAGCCTGTGCCCTGCTGTGCCAGGCCCCCAGCAAATACGAGGCCCGCTTTCAAGCGCACCTCTTTCAGTGGGTTTCTATAGATGAACTTAGTTTTACAGATTCTTTTAATGAGATTTAAACCCATCCATCTAAAAAAAAAAAAAAAAAAAAAAAAACACAAACAAAAAAAAAAACCACACACACACAAAGAAACCCAAACACCAGCAAACTCAGTTTTCTCTAGGCATCCATGACTAAACGAGCCAAAGCAAATACCAACTGTACAGCATAACCTTTTTTTTTTTTAAACCTTAATAGCCCATCCATATTGTACTTTAAACAGCATGACCTCCCCTTCTGGATGACTATTAGGACAAAAGCAAACTTTTTGCACGTTCCTTTGTTGTTTTAAAAAGCCTTTCCTCCATTTAATTATGCCACCAGGTTTCACACTGCGCAGTTTACTACCCCTGTGAAATTACCTTCAAGTTAAACACTAATTGGACATCCAACAAAAACGACCCCCCCCCCCCCACCTTGTTTTTCCTTCTGGTTTCTCATAGGATGTAGCCCCAATATGATCAGGGTCCCAATTTCATACCGCTGATTTATAAAGACACAAAATGAAAACCAGTACTTTAAAGAAATACAGTACATTTGTGCAGCATGTGTTCTAACTTATATCAATAAACCTTTCAACAAATCCGTTCTGAACAAGCCTGTGTTTTGGGAGCATTTAATGAGCCTCAGCTTTATTTCAAGCCAAAGGCAATTTTAAGTAAAGCTGAAATAAAGAAAAGTTAAAAAGAAAAGAAAGCCACTAAAACCAAAAATAAAATAAGAGTTCTTGTGTAATCATGAGGCTTAGGAAAGCAGAACTTTTCTCACAGATTATTTTCTTCCAATAAATAAAGACAGCAGTTCATTTGTGCATGTTTACCCAAGTGCTACCAGCCCCTTTTTCCCTTTGCACCAAACTACAACCGTAGGCCAAGCCCACCTCTGCCACCAGCGAAGTGAAGGACACTACAGCAGGGCTGAGCAGGTCAACTCAACACATACAAAATGTCATAAAATGTACTGCTTTGTCATGCACATGTGCACGCGCACACTTAAAGGACAGGGGGATCCCACCTCCCAAGATGGTCATTCTCTCAACCAAGGTTGTAGCTACAGAAGGGCTTCATGGTCACTAGTGGACATCTAGAGGAGATGACACCCAAGGGCCTGCCAGCCCCACCAGGCATGAGAAATGGTACTCCCTGCACCTCCAGCCATTGTTTTACAAATAAGGCCAAGGTTTCAGAGCACGGCACTGTCCCACACGCCTGCTTGCTAGGGCTGAGGAGACTGAGGAAAGAGTCAAGACCTAGAGACACAAGGAGTACACTGTGCAAATATTACACTATCTCTGAAACAAAGAGATCAAAAAAAAAAATCAAAACAGAATGCATTTGCATAAAATCCAAATCTTTGAGCTCTGCATAAACAGAAGGAGATTTTGGCTGGCGTTTCCAAAGGAAGCTCTTATCTCCTTTGTGAAATGGGGAAATGGGTGTGCTACTTTGCATCAGGGTGTATACAAAAGATGTAAATTAGGAACTTGCTGCATGCAAAAAGCAAAGCGGCCGACAGCTGCCAATCCCCATTCACAGGGAGAGCTTCCTTAGTCTCCAGCAGGAGGAAAGAGAAGGGAACCAACATGTTTGCTTCCCAGGGAGGTGAAGCAGGATCTGAATATTCATAAACTGGCCATTTAGTCATGGGAGTGTTAATTGTCTCTGATTCACAAAACTGCGTGACCTCACCTGCTCCCCGTAACATATCAAAAGGATGTGGCATAATGGAACGAAACCAGATAAGATATTTATCTCACAAGTTTGGGGGGCTATTTGATGCAGTCTCAAAAGATTGAAGTGTACTGCTGAGCGTTTCTTTAATCACTTCTCACAAGCGCAATAAAGACCAAGCTCAGTAGAGCATATTATTAGACAGATAATAACCTTTACCCAGCCAAGATCTAAATACTGAAGTCATCACTCACAAGATGAGTTGTCTGGAAAGTTTTGTTTTGCCTCTTTAAAAAAAGAAAAAAAACAACAAAAACACCACACACACACACACAGAAGATGGGCTATATGCTCCACAAAAGTCTACTCAGACCTGCCATGAAATTCATACCACCACAACAGCTCATCTGGCTTTGATTCTGAGGACCATGCTCTTTACTAGTAACACGCAGAATAAGGACCAGATATTGTTCCCCTGTGTGCCAGCAGAAATTATGTCCGGAATTCAGAAGGAAGCAATCCCAACCTTTCTCCAAAGGATACATGAAGGCACAATTGCTTGACAACTGTAGCTTGATTTCTGAGGGGGCCTGGGAGGAGGAAAGCAGTACAGAGCCAGCAACGATGTTTAAAAGCAGATTTTGAAATGCACCAGGTGGTACAAAATTCACAGAGGGAGCAACCCTTGGAAGATCTATTGAGCTACATGAGAACATAACATAACCAAATCACTCCTTCGGCAGAGAAGAGATTCAACTAAATTTGGTTCAGACAGACTGTGTTTCAGTATCGCTCCCATGCCCCGCCTGGTAGCTTCCGTGTTCTCAGCTCCTTTTAAAACGTAACATGTTGAGTCTGTGCATTTTTTTTTCCCTCTGCCAAAAATAATCAACCTGAAAGAAATCCTTCCGAAATCTCAAATCTGCACAGTCTTAGTCACCCTTCTGATTACCCTTTTGTGCAGCCAGACTGTTCATCAGCGTTATTCTGACAAAAAAAAAAAAAAGTTGTCTATGACTAAAATGGGAAAGCACACACAAATTACTTTACTTCCCTGCCCCTACAAAACCCACCATCCAAAAATCTTATCACAGAAAAAAAAAATATAATTAGACTGTACCCTTCTGATGTAAACTGAACTGCTGCTCTCCATGATCACAGCCACTCTTCAAAGCCTCCAAGATAAAAAGAATCTTATCATTCAAATTATTACTTCTTAGGGATGCTCTTATCAGAGTTCAAGGGAAAATTCTAAAAACAGCAGTAATATGAAACCAGGACTGAGCCATATTTTAAATGACACTGGATTTTCTGCCAATTGGCCAATTCACAACTCAAAAAAGCGAGTGTAGATGAAGACAAAGCTGTTGGCTCTCATAACCTTTACAATATCACAGTAAAAATCTCAACTGTCTCACATATTTATACTAAATGGCAGGTCTAAAATTGAGATTTGTAATTTCACAGCATCAAAATCATCACAGATGGCTACAGTCTATTGCTTCTTTAATCTGTCTTTTCTCCCTTCCTGCTCATTTTCCCCCCCTCCTCCTTTGAGTTAAAGAGATATGCATTTGATCATAAGGAAATCGTAACTAAACCTAAACCACACTATATTAATATGTAACAAAACAATTTACATAACAATGATGCATACAAGCAGAGTTTAAAAATGACTTTATGTCTCAACTTTGCCCTAAAGCACTCGATATGTGCCACTAGTTGGGATACTCACGTTCCATCAACAATATTCCACATTTATGCTCTCCTACGTGGATAGCCATTAATGCCGGAAGTTTGGGGAAGAGTAAATAGCAATAAGAAAAAAAAAAAAAAAAAAAAAAACACACAACAGCAAGTTTTTTAGAACCAAGTTCACAGTTACAAATTCAGCTGTAAGCAAAGAATCAGTGCTCACCTAGTATTTCTACTGATCAGAACCAATTTTGTAGAACCACTCCCGTGACATAACTGTGAAGCTTCCTAAATAAACATGGATTAAATATTTGGCTCCTTTCCCTTTCTGCCTTGGGTTTTTACATATATACATATACACACACACACACACAGAGATTATCATCAATACATTCAGCTGGAAAAAAAATAGCAGTCAGAGGAAGGTCAGATTTTTGTCATCATATTCAAACACCTCCATCTCACCAACTCAATTTTTAAAAATCCTGTTCAAGGTCAGAGAGTCATTAACTCCCACTACAGGAACCACTTTAGACGTGAAGTGGCTTCCCATTACGCTTCCCACACATACATCAGAAATTAAGCAAAAGCAGCTCAAGGAAAATGTGTTATTTAAAAATCAGAAGGTTGAGAGAACTTGAAGCAGCTTTTAGGGCAACTCAAGCAGTGGCTGGTCTGTCCCAGCACTGTAAGGCAGGGGGCAGGTCCCAGGAGAGGACAGGGAGCTCCAGCGTCTCCCATAGATCTCCCAACAAGTGCAAAGCCCCAATCCACTGGCCTAAACTATTTCTGCCCACCGAGCTTTTGTCAAACATTTAAGATCTTAATCAATCCTAACTCTGACCCTAGGATCACAGGGGAAGATGGATGAGGAAACGGACCACCTCTGACCTTTCCTTGTATTTGTCCTGCCACAGTCAACCTATTGAAAAACAATTGAGGTGGAACCTGTTCACCAGCTCCAGTCCCTGCCCGGCACCCTTTTACAGCCTTTCCCAAACTCAAAGTCTCTCCCCCCACCACCAATCCTCTGTACCAAAACCACAGGAATCCTCCTCACTTCATCCTCCTCCTCCCCTCCAAAAACCTGCCGCAGCAAAACACTTGCTGAACGATGAAGTTAAGTGGGGTAAGAAAAGGGGAGGCCTCATTCAGCAGTGTCAAAGGCCAAACTGCTTTAACGGCCTCACTGGAAACCAGAGACCAAGCTGCATAGTTCTGGTAAACTTCATGAATTCGTGAAGAGGAGCTTCCCAGTAAACCATTCTGGCTGGAGAATGGCAAACATGAGAAAAGGAAACCACAAATAACTGCTGATGAAATGGGTTTAGTGCTTTCAAATTACATGCTGGCTCAAATCCTCTCAAAATGACTAGTACAGGCCAACTTCACTCTGGAGAGCCCAAGAGACAGAACATTTTATCTCCTTTGTAAATAAGGCATCATCTCATCTTCCTTTTACTTGGGAAACAGAGAACTGGGTTTCCCGAGCCCAACCTTCCCCGGGTGCAGTTGAGAACCAGCAGGTAAGCTGCCATTCATCCTCAAGGTCTAGTCCAACACCACAAAAATAAGTAAAAATAAAACCCACCACACTATCACCACTGCCCGCCAGCAAAACCTCAAGAGATTCTCCTTAAACAACACAGGATTTGTTAAGCAATTAACTCATCATGTCTGGGCCACTGACACCAAAAAATGGTAGATCTGTGTCAGTCGGAGTGACCCAGTACTGACCCAACAGGCCTTTAGGAGAAGGTGGAATAGTCTCCGTTCAATAAACCACGATGCTTCTCCCCCCCCCCCCCGCCCTTCACCTCCTCCTCTCACAACCCAGGCTGTAAAGTTATCAAGCTATTAGAAAGTACCAGCATCTCCCCAGCCACCAAGGGCTCTCCCCAGCAGCACCCCATCAGTACCACAGCCACAGGTTCACCCAATTAAAGATACACAGGTTTTCAAGTTTCCTTCTCACAAGGTTCCAAAACACCAGAGTAATTTACCCCAGACAGGATGCCCTGGCATCGGGCTGCTCATCTTTCAGCCCATGGTAATTTTGTTGCCGATGCGGCACACAGGCTTTTTCCATATAGCAAAAACACTAGAAATTAAGAGCTAAGTATAAACTTCGGCCTTCTTTCCTGCCAAAGCTTAATTTCAGTGCATAATGATGAACTTCATATTGACAGTAAATTATCATTTAAAAGAAATCAAGTAAGACATTCAAAAGACACAGTTCTCTTAGGAGTCTAGCACAAAAGCAATCCGTAACTTGCTCTGCTATCTTGTACTCAGTCTGAAGATGAAAAAAAAATGACCTAGTGAAAAACACACCAAGAAGATATGAAACTAAGTCATCTGGCTCTGAAGAACCTTTTCCAAAAATATGGGTCCAAATCCACTATGGAGTTGAGCACCTTCAATTCAGCACCCAGCAAATTTAAACCCACTAGCCTGTGCAAGGATTCATTTAAGTTTGATCTTAATTTACACTTACATGAGTGAAAGATTAGAAGCTGAGGCTAAATATATTTTATTTTATACTCCCATTCCCTCCTCTCCATCCCTAACCTTTTACAACTTCTTTTTCCAGAAAGGGGAGGTGAAGAGAACATAGGTTTTGAGGTTTTTTCTTTTTAGGATAATCTGTCTTTTATACAAACTTTAATCCCCAATTGTGCTGCACGCAGGATGGTGTGTGTGGGAGGGTGGGGTGGAGACTTTTAGCATTTCTAAGAGTATCCTAGCACCTCTATTATTAAGCTGACAATAGAGACCCTCTGAGAAATGAAAATATTTAACAAAGGCAGCAGTGTCAAATATCAAAGGGTTATTTAGTGCTAAAAATTTGCAACAAGTAAAACACCAAAGACTTCCCCTTCCCAAAGAGGGAAAGTAATCCAGCTAAAACTCCTGTTCCCCCCCTCCCTGACTGGTTCTTACCCCACTGCATTATCCAAAGGAGACTTTGCCAGACTTTCCTTGAGCTTAAAGTTCACTTCAGATAAACCTTTAAAGATTTGTCTCTTTAAATGACAGTAGCTCGACTGCAGTGTTTTGCAGTCATTCACATTTTGGTGGCTATCGTGAGCCAATTCAAATTTAGGCGCCTGCTAGAAAACGTGTTTTGCCTTCTGCCTATTATGGCAGTATCATTTGTTTTGCATTATATAATTCTCAGCCTTGCCACCTGGAGCTATTGGACTTCTTCATTAAATCCCTCTGTCCCACCGCATCCCATAGGGGCTGCTAATTACTGGCTTTACTCCATTTACTCTCATCTCCGATTCAATTACGCATTCAACTAAGCCCTAATGAAGAGTACAATATGGCTCATCCTACCTTGGCATTCACCATTACGTTCTTCATAGCCAGCATTGCACAGACAGTTGCCAATGGGCACCAGCCACTCGCCATCTGCCCCACAGTACATTTTTGGCACATCCTTTTCTTCCGAGTTGTTGACGCAGGAGCCGCGAACCTCCACCAGAGAGGATGTATCAGCCCCGGTAATGGTGTCTGGAAACTGTGCCAGGTTTCGAACTGTCAACGGGCACTTCTTATAGAAGACACGAACAGACACCAAAGCAATGCAGGCACCGACATCCTGAAAAGCCAAGTAAAACCCTTTCTTGCTGAGTGGTCCCACATCCCGTATCTCTGTATTCAGCTTCATGATCCTGTCACCAATGTCCACCTGGGTGAAGCTCTCATCAGCAGCGATGGTGTCGATCTTGGCAAACTGGCTCTCTCGAATAAAACGCTCCTTATCGTTGTTTGATTCATAGTAATAAAGGTTGAAAGTCTCTTTGCAAGTTCCCATGACACCTGGCAGGCTGTTGCAGTCTCTTAGCGTGAACTTGATTTCAATATATACCCTTTGAGCCCCCTCACGGGGAATCCAATCAGTTCGTAACCAATTATTCTGACTGGGCTCCATCACATTGCAGACTTGATAGGTGCGGATTGGAGTGTTCTTCTCATCCATAATGCTTACTTCCTCCCACTGTGAAGAGGGAAAGAGGAAGAAAAACACATCAGCATTACAAAGAACAACAGAGCTTCACAGCAAATATAATCCGCACTTCCACAACTAACATGGAGATTCCATTTTTTCCATTACAGGAAAATAAGCAAACAAACAAACAAACCAACCCACAGACCCAGCAGACCACGCCATAGCCAGGACCTCAACTACTGGGACATTAAAAGAAGAATCTGTTCAGGAGAAACAAGCTCCAAATCAAGTAACACCTCGAGGAGCAAGCACGCGTTTTAAAGGCCCTCTGAACCAACCTAAGAATGCTCTATCAACTTACTATGCTTATTTGCACTATAGTCCAGCCCACAGGATCCTGCCTAGATCAGGGCTACACATGGCACTTCATGGACTCACAGCACAGTACTGACACCAGTGTTTCCCCTATGGCAGCCAAGGCAGGTAATGCATGGACCCCATCTTGTACGTGGAAGGGCAAACAGTGAGATCGCATGACAAAAAGCACAGGACAGATGGAGTAACATCCATGCTTTTGGCATTACTACCACATATTTTAAACTCTTAAGCCACCTCTTAGTATTTCTCTAAGCTGCCAACTACTCTCCTGGGCTAGCAACATCCCAGACATAGCAGAGAAGGCAAATGTTGAAAGATCAGGATAGCATCATGCTTCAAAACTCTTACACCCCTCAAATCAAGTTCAGGCATCTTCAGAAGTGCCAAACTAACAGGCAACAAAATTAAGAAACAATGATAATACGCGGAATCCAAGGAAGCTATGGAAAGAAGAGATCTGGCTTAATTCAGTAGTCCAGCATGATGAACTTATAAAAGGAAAGCATGCATAATCAACAGCTTTGGAAAAAAAAAAATGTATTATCATAGACAGAAGAAAGTTTATCACAGTGCTCTCCTGGTCAGGAAAGAGGGGGAATTAGGGAGAGATATCTTTCTAGCAAAAGCCCCATAGCACTTCAGTATCAGAAAAATCCTTCTTTAAAAAAAATTACATGTTAGATAATGATATACTGTCTGGGTTTGCAGGCAACACAATGAAGCATATAAAATTACCTTTGGAAAATAGCAGTAACTTTAAAGAGACTTCCCAGAAGTGCTTTTCAGAACTACTGAAGCCGTGGCTTTGATAAACAGAAGCCTTCTTAACATTAAGGGGCTTCTTGTATAATATCCTGCATTCTTCTCACAAGGATTGCTCTTATGCAAGTGATTTTTACTTAAAAAGATTCCAGTTTAGCTGAATCCGTTTATAGAATGACAGCAGTTAGCACCATGAGTCACTAAGAGCAGAAAAAATAATATTTTATTTGCTGCCTAGAGATAACTGCAAATTAAAATGAAGGAGGGGGGAAATCAATACTCAGCGTGTCACTCCTTTTCTGTGAAAAGGAAAAAAATATATCTTAAAAAGTCATCTATCAATGTAAAGTGTAACATGGCGTTAGTAAGAAGACAGAGTTGTTTAATTTACAGCTGCCATGGAGCTAGTTTACTGTTACAATATTGTCTTTATGATCCATCACTTTCCATTCTGCTTATCTTCAGGCTGTCTACGCTACCTATATTGTGTGTCGTACAAGAGGAAGGAAGAAGCAGAGGGAAATAATACTTGTTGATGGGATTTCCTTTAGTATGTTTATACAATGGATGCTGCTGCTAGAGGATTCAATAAAGAGACCGCTGAGGTCAACAGACGGAGTGCAACTAAATTCAGCAAGTTTCAGATTGGGTTCTCAACAGGCCCCTGTCTCCTGACAAATACACAAATATATAGAGGTGGGTTTCTTATTTCATAAACACACGTACACAAAACAAACTTAAGTGCCTCTTACTGCCAGAGCTGAAAATAACTCCAGCCCCAAATTTCCAGCCACAGTAAATGACTTGTAACTCTAAGTATGTGGTCAAAGCTATAACTTTTTGCTTTCAAGCTGAAATTAACTTTTATAATTCAGCTCTTCCCACGGTTTAATGATGCAGAGTAAAACATTCTGGGCGTAAAACCTTCTTTTCAACTGTGAAATGCAAGAGTAAATCATTAATTACATTTATAATGCAATTCATTAATTCCTCTAGGGCTACTATATATTTGATTACTGCGAGTCCCTGCTAAATGACTATGTTTATCTTCAGCCCTTCTTATCCACACAACCCTCACACCTCAGGAACTGCTAGTATAGATCTAGAAAAATACCTTTTTTTTATATATAAAATAGACAATAAAGTACACACAGTTAAAGAAAAACTAGCAGGGAAGACAGAATCTTCCCAGGAAGATAAAGAAGGAGTTCATTTCTGCTGCTTGAAATAAGTCTGCAGCATATGAAGTTAAAATAAATGCTTTCCAAGCACTGTATCTCAGAGACAGACCATGTACTCTTAAATTTTTCACTACTGGCTTAAAAATAGAACACACGTATGTAGGTTTAGTGAAACGAGTCACGTCCACAATAAGAGCATGCATTTTCCCCTCTCGAGCTGACATGGAGCTTTCAGAGAAAACATGGGGGAAAAGGGGGAATCCAACAGCCGTTAATAATACACAGCCGTCCTCTGATCATCAATTGTACTACCAACTTATTAAAACTTGTATTTTAGGTCCTATTTTAACATACAGCGTAGATTTCCCTTGGAGCACCGTATAGGAAGCCCCTGTCTCATTAACTTTCCAGGGTATAAGATTAACAAGGAAGCCCGATTCTAGATAGAGCTGTACCTTTCCATACTGTCAAAAGCTGAGGGCAATTGCCCGCAATCAGCAGCGAATGTGCACCGCCAGCGCTGCCAGAGGCCTGCCAATCACTTCCCCGCTCTTTGAAAAACCTAGTTTCGGGGACAGCACAGTGTGCTCAGGCAAAGCCCAAGCCAGGACTGTAGTCAAGTTCACCCAGAACAACAATGGGGGAGCAAAACAATCCCCCATTCTCCCATGTTATGGTTATTCAGAGCTTATGCATAATGCATCACCAGCCAACGCAACCTCGGATTCCTTCCACTCACTGCTGTTTCCTTAGCTCTGCTTCTTCTAATTACAAGTGGGAACGCACACAAAAAAAAGAGTAAATTTGTAGGCTTCCTGAAGAATCCAGTGCTTTGTTGTGCACAGGTCCTGATCTTTCAGCACTTTTATTTTTCAGTCAGTTTGACTTAGTTACTTCTGCTTAAGCATACTAAGCTGCTTTACTCATTTAATATTAAAAGGATTTAGGGTGGGCTGGTTTGGATTTTTTTTTATATTAACGTTTAGCATGCATTGCTGGCATTTTTCTTAAATTGTTCACTTTAAGAAAGAAAAAGCCTTTCTAATTGTGTATTACAAAAATAAACCCCAACAGATCCCATGAAGTACAGCCTCCGCCAGATCCCACCGACTCCAGAGTCCAACGTTTTCAGGAGTTTCCCACAGAGGCCCCGGGCACTCTGCAGGATGGGGCACAGATGAAGGAGCAGTAAGGTGCCCATCCGCTAATATAAAGCTAAACTAGTAGAGATACCTTGCCTGCAGCTCACTAAGCAAAGGGGCTCTAAACCCCAGCGATGGATGCGTGAATCTCTTAATGTCATCACATCACCATAGGGCAGCAAATTCAAGCCATCTTCTCTTACAATTGTCTCTTTGAAAAGCATATGAAAAGAAACTCCAAGGAATCACCCTGGAGCACGGGGTGCTTCAGTTTATTTGTTCAGACACCAAAACATACGATGTATATAGGACAACTGTCCCGTCACGCCAAGAGGTCCATCTTGTATATTGATCCCTACTCCTTCATCCAGAAATAGAACGGCAATTGCCCTGAACATCTCCCAGCCGAGACAGCCCATAGATATAATAATTACAGTCAAGAATGCCAGTTCAGTCGCCAGATCACATTTCTTGTTGGCATTTCAGTTTTAAATAGGCATCTAAGCCCATGCCTCAACCAATCTCCTAATACTGAAACCTCTTTTCTGCCCTTTTGGTTTCCACTTCTTCCATGACAGAACTATCCGAAGGGAGTATAGAGTTTCTCCAACAAAGAGTAATTCACTTGGTAAGCCAGGGAAGAAATCTGACCTCCCCGCCACAATCAACAATAATCGAGCCATTAGGACTCTCTGAAAGTTACTAATCACCCCCTTTACCCTTTTGATCAGATAGCGGTTTAAAACTTACCCCTCCTTCCAGGGGACTTGCTATCCACCCCAGTTCTCCCTGAACCGATCTGGAATCCAGTAAGGTAACTGCAGAAAGGTACAAATAAAACAGATTAAATTCCAGCTGCCAAAAGGCAGTATTAAAATAAATCGTTTACCTGAGCGTTTCCATATGTGCGGGGCACGATCGCATCCACTTTCAACTTGAAATGTTATTTCCGACCGCGCCAATGCCTTAAATAATTTGAAACTCTCCCTGGTTCAGAGCCGAGGGATCGCACACCCGCTCCCCGGGGCGGCGGGCAGGGCGCGGGGCGAGCGGCGAGCCCCGGCACACCTGGCAGGAGGCACCGGAGCGCTCCCGCCGCGCCGGCTGCCCGGGAACGGGGCGCTCCCGCGGGCGACGCCGCGTTTTCCGCCGCCTGGTAGTTACCGATCGGTGGAACATCGTTACTTACTGGGACCTCGGAATCGCCCAGTCCCGGCCGGGAGCGGGGCCGGGCACCGAGAGCCCTCGCGGGGATCCCCCGACGGGACCGGCGCTCGCCCCGCCGGACGGCCGCGGGCTTTCCCCCGCGGAGCCGCCGCCGAACCGTCCCGCAGGACGGGCTGCGGCGCGGCGCCGCCGGGAGCTCCCGGGAGAACCGGTTTAATGAGCCGCCCTCCCGGCTGGGGGCCGTCCCGGCGCGGCGGCGGCGCTGGCGGGAGCGCTGTACCCCGCCGGGCCGGGCCGGCCGAGGGGACCGGCGGCGGCGCGGGGGGGGCGGAGAACGGGACGCGCGGGGACGGCGGGGGCCGCTCCGCCCCGCGACACCTGTGCCGCCGCGGGCGGCCCCCCGGGGCGCCGCTCGAGCGGGTCAGCGGCCGCCGGGACGCGCGGCCGCCGGCCGGGTCAGTGCGGTCCCGGCGACGAGGCGAGAGGGGACCGCCGCCCGCCCGGGGGGACACCGAACTTTCCCCCACCTCCCCCCCCCCCCCGCGCCGGCGGGACGCGCGCGGCGCCTCACCTTCGTTGGCGGGATAGACCCGGGAGCCAGTGACGGCCCCGCAGACGCCGACGAGGAACGGGAGGAGGGCGCAGAACGGGACCCCGGCCATGCCGCCGCCGCTCCGGCCGCTCTATCCCAGTGGAATAACTGCCTACATGGGGCGCGCGGCGGGCGATAGACATTGCCAAGGGGGCGGGGCGCCGCCTGCCCGTCACGCCCCGCCGCCAATCGCCGCCCGCTCCGCGCCGGCCCGCCCCGGCCCGCCCCCGCCGCTCGGTGGCGCGGAGCGGGGACGGGCGCTGCGCCCCGCGGGGGGACCGGGGAACGCTGCCCCGAGCAGGCACAGCGCAACGAGCGGCCGCCGTCCTGCCGGGAGGAGGGCGCTCCGAGATGTGTGGGGGGGGAGTCCTTAACATTAACAGTGTCCGAACACAAAAAAAACACAGAAAAAGAAAAACAAACAAAAAAGGGCAAAAAGAATAAGTTAGGGGCAGCCCTGACGCTCTTCCCCGGTGCCGCGGAGCGGACCCCCCGCGCAGAACGGGCCCTCCCCGAGCCGGGCCCGGGGCGGCCCCAGGTCCCGGGAGCCTCCCGCAGCCCCGCCCCGCGCCCCGCCACCGTTGAGCAACAGCGCCACCTAGCGGTGGCGGGGCGGCCGGCGCGCACCTCGCTGCCCGGTGCCGGGGGGGGGGCGGGGAGGGTCAGCGGGCGGCGACGGTCACCGCCGGGAAACGCATTTCCCAGCAACGCCGGGGGAAAAGCGGGCAGCTCCCGGCGGAGCTTCCCCGGCCACAGCGGCGGAAGACGAGCCCCCAGTTTACCGCGAACGTTAATGCAGAAGGGCAGCACCGGGCGGGGGGGATAAGTAAAAAGGCCGAGTTTGGAGCGAGTCCCTCTGAACGCTGAGATTGGCACTGCTGAGACCCATCAGGAGCCCTGTCCCACACCTGTGTATGGAATATATACGTGCGGCGATGCGCGGGATTCAAAGCAGTTGCGCGCCCAATGTCACCTGTGCCGGCTCGGGCCCGTAGGGCAGCGCAGCGGGTAATGCATTTTCACAAAAAAGTGTGTCGCCACATCTCTGTTTTGTTGTTTGGTTTTTTGTTTTGTTTTTTTTTTTTTAACCTCCCTAAATGCGCATTTACAATAAACTCATAGTTTTTAAAAGCGTGGTAAACTGTGTCCCTTAAAGAGTCCGTATTTACAAAGCTGCCCCGAGGGCGGTCCCCAACGGCCGCCCCCCCCCCCCCCAGCAGCAGGGACAGCGCCGGGGGTGACCGAGCCCCGGCGGGACGGACGGACGGACGGCCCGCCGTCGTCGTCTCTGCTTCCCCGAGCACTGCCGGGCCGCGACTCGCGGGCTCCGGTTCGGCACTGCCCTTCTCGGTTAACGCCGCTCGCATTGCTTCGGAAAGCTTCACTGAAGCGCCTTCTGCTCCCGGGCGCCAATAACCGCCCTCAGCTTCCACCGGGGGTACCCGGCGGTGGCGCTGCCTCAGTGTCCCCCGGAGGGTAACAACCCCCTTCGCCTGTGGGCGCAGCTCCTTCACCCTCTGCGCCCGGGCACGCTGTCCCCTCGCCCGGGGACAAAACCCTGCTGGAGCAAAGCCGGGAGCCGTGCGTGTGCTCGGGCAGCCGCAGCACCGCCCCGTCCCCCCAGCATCGCCCCCTCGTCCCCCCCAGCATCGCCCCATCCCCTCAGCATCGCCCCCCCCTCACCTCCCCCGAAAGGCGGATCCTTCCCGGCTCCATCCCAGCACCTCGGCTTCAGGGAATTGCCCCCATACTCTCTAAAAAGTTTTCTTCTCTCTGGGGTAAAACGAATTATTGCCACATTAACTTTAGTCTAAGCACAGAACCCCTGTAGAAGCTCGATTAGAAGAATATTTTCAATAGATTCTTAAAGTTTGGCTAACAGTTATGTGCAACAGGAAACATGCCTGTCATCAGTCAGCTGTTTTTAAATCACTCCACTTGTTTTCTAAATTCAAACACCTGTAAAACATAATACTTATAAACACACTCTTACTAATATTTTTTTGCTTCAAAATATAGAGTATTTTTCATCTGTTTTAATTTTAGGTCAAGGTCTAGGTAGGATGCATTATTTTGTTTTTAAAACAGCTTTAAATAGGTTTATTAACAATGAGGTTTTCATAGTCTGAGGCTCAGATTGTTTTCCTTTACCTTGACCATTTATTTTGGAGCACTCACTGGCAGAACCTTAAAGATAACTCTGCAAAGATAGCTGGTGTATTTTTCTCTTTCCGTGGAAAATAAATCTTTTAAGTGGCTGCTTGGGTAATGGGAGTCAGAAAACAGTGCCGCGCAGTCAATACAACTCTTTAAAACTTGTACTTCCTGACCCTAATTATCTACGATAATTCTTGGCCTAATGAGGAGGAAGAAAAGGATTAGTTCCTTTTTTATTATTTACACAAAAATATAGGCAGTCCTCAATTAAAGCAATCTGAGTGTTCTTGTTTTCACATCTTTGATGCCTCTGACAGATCTACTGTAAGTCAGGATAAAATTTATGGGAACAGTGGAGCATCAAAACATCTTCTTCTCTTAACTGAAGTTATTTTTGTTGCAATGCCAGAAAAGTCAGTTGTCATAAAAATATTAAATACTCTGGAATCTTAAAAACATTTCTATTACATAAATGCAATTTTAATTTGTTAGAAAAAAATCACATAAAATAAACACAGGCAATGTAAAAAGGCCCTGCAAATGTCATAAACTAAAATGTTCACAATTCTACCAAATCCACTACATTTTGGCTCCAAGAAAAGTTTCTTTTTTTAAGAAGCCTTGCCAAAATAATCACAATTTCCTTACTTTGTGTCATTTCAACGGATCGTAAAAGCCCGGCTTGGTTTTAACAGATGTCATCAATACTCGGACTAAATTCTGTTCTCAGCTTCAGCAAGTAACTCCACCTTACAACAAAGTACCTGACATCAAAATTTATTCCTTAAAATTTTGTTACAGCCGCTGGATCTGTTACATTTTTCTTAACTGCCTATTAACCGAGCAGCCTGCAGTGCTGCCAACCTGCCCGCTTCTGTTATTGTAACTCACTATCAGGAGTGATTCGGCTCTGATGGGAACTAATCATGTTTGCACTATAATCAAGTTTACACCGTTTAAACGACCAGTTTAATGCAGCTCAAAAAAGCACAGCCGGCATCTCGCATATTTGTCTCAGATCTTATATCTGTCCCAGCTCCTTAGTGAAACTGTATTCACTTGCAGAACTGTAACAATTATGAGAATGTGTTAAATGTTTGATCCTGTCTGCTTCACAGAGGTCAACCCCAGCTGAATTATTTAGGGAGCTGTTTACAGGGCTCGAATGGTATAGGCACGGTACAGACAAACAGGCACACGAACACACAAACACGGAGTGCCTGAGAAACTGTAAATCATCTCGGAATGTAAGGACTGAAAGATTGCTGTTTCCCCTTCATTCATAATCTCTTTTCCTCTTAATTTAAAAACACCAAGGGAATGTGCTAGTGTAAGGATAGTTGGGCACTGACACGTGTGGTTTGTCTTGGCTGCATTTCTGTAGGTAATATCATTTCTAATGGAGTATTCTGAGTGGATATTAAGTGTCTCCCCCCCACACGTATACATGCAGTTGCTTTACATTTTTCCCAATCACAAACGCAACATTCGTAAGTTAAACACATTACAGCCCCCGAAAAGGCTGTGATTTTGCATGAACATTCTGTTCTAGTTTTACTTTATCTTTTCATTCTCCATTTTTCTATGTCCACCTACTCGTGCTCGTCCATCTCCCCAGAAGCTTTTTGCTGTCAGTCAAGTGACAACCTCAGTAGGAAGCTCTATGTGTTTACGGGCCTCCTGAGGCCCAGCACTACATTTAGATGGGGAAAAGGAAAAAAAAAAAAAAAAAAAAAGAGGAAAAAGAAGAAAGCAGGGGGGGAGGAAGCACCAGCTCTTCCTTTAGTATGCAATTCCACAGCCTGCAGGAAAAAATTCACCCGGCTCCTCTGAAAAGCCTTTTCCCACAAAAATGCAATCCCACTTACTCCACTCCCACACAACTTCCACAGTACTGGGCTATTTGCAAAGGAGTGTAAAATAACCCCAGGAAGTTTAACACACGCACACAGAGTCTCATTGTGAAAGGGAATAATGCCCCAAAGGTGCACCTTTATCAGGCTTGGCACCAGAGAGCCACTGCCGGCTCCTTCCCAGCGCAAGAGCCCGGCTGTGCCTGCCCTTTCCCTCTCCCTGGATTTACTGAGTCTTAATGGACCTGTGAGTATTAAACATTTGCCGATGAATTACTTGACAAAGTTGGTTGTTCGCTATTTGAGAATAACAGCTTTTTATTTGATATGAGTAAGATTTCATTCCTCGGGTCATGTGTACATTAGATGAAGTTGCAGTCTGTAATACAAAAAGCCGTAGCGGAAGAACATCTACGTGAAGGTACTATGCATTTCTATAAACGTCAAGCTGGCAGAGCGATTTTGTTTCAGCTGGGATTAGCAGGAGGTTTGCTGCTGACCTCAATAAGAAAAAGATCGGGTTCATAGCTCATTTGCGAATCTCCTCTGCAAAAAAAAGTGAGCTTTAGACACTGCAGATTATTTACACTTCCTTTTCTTAATCATGATCATCATCACCAGAGTTTCCTATTTATTGCTGCCTTGCTGCTGATTACAGGACCTGCGACAGTGTCTTTATTCGGACTAGGCACATGTGGCGACTTGACAATACAGATGTCAAGAGGACTTGACAGACAGATGCAGCGATTTTTTGCCTTTTCTAACCAACAGTGCTAAGGAAAACTAGATAATTGTAAGTGAAATGTAATAGGATTTTAACAACAATTGAAGTGGTACATTTTATTACATTGCTCCTGACAACGCAACCCAAATCTCATAGTTAGTCTAAAATTTATAATGTGCCGTTATCAAGTCCCTGAAAAGAAATCATATCACCAAAACTATTTACAAAGCCGGGAGTGTTTACGACGCAGTTTATGCTTCCTAAAATAAACAAGCATTAAAGGGCGCTGGCAAAAGGTAAAACCTGAAAAGCCGTACAGACGGAGCAAAGAAAGGAGAAATAAATGCACCGGGACGTCAAATCAGGTATTACCGCTTTTCACCTCCTAAGCGGATCAAACGTAATACATACAAGCGCCCTCCTCCGCGGCGTAGGTGTGGGCTTGGCTGGCTGCGGCGCTCGCCCTCGTTAAGACCAGGGGCAAGCAGCAACCTGCAGGTTTTTTCATGGGAAAGCGTGACCAATAAACCCGTGCAAATAACTGTATAAGGCTGCAGGTTGTTTGCGGTGCTAGCACAGCTGCTTGGCAACCCGGAGAGGAATGCGCCTGCCTACGTTTCACCGAAAGGTTATTTAAAGCTGGGGAGGTTAACAGACACCTTAATTATTACAAACTGCTTTCGAATACCGCCGGCTTTGTGCTGCCAGTCCTTAGCAGCTGTGCTTCTTACTCATCCGTGATCATCTGGGAGTAGCGTCAGCTTCCAGAAAATAAAAGTTAGGGGGATGAAGACGTAGGACGGGCGCGCGGCAGTGGGTGGGAGGATCGCTGCTGGCCGCAGCCAGGGCCACCAGCCGGAGGGGAGGCTGCACGGGCAGCCGCCTCCGGAGCGCTCCTGGCAGCGGCCGCCAGACAGCGTGCCCGACTCATAACGAAACAAATGGCAGCGAAACAGCCTCTGCCAAAAATTGTAGGGAATCTGTCTGTCGCAATTTCAGAGGAGCCTCAGCTGAATTTGAAGGGTAAAGCTAGAGTCTAAGCACAGAGAATTGCAAACTACATCCAGATTTCTTTAAAAGCACACACCCATTTTTCTGCAGTGGGAAAAAAATATTTAGTCAGGCAGACTTAGTTCTCCTCTTTCAAGAACAGGGTCGCAGTTGAAGATTTCTGGACTAGATTCGGGCCTGTACCAAGGTAAAGTTGAATTTGAGTAGCAGCTTAGCTACTAAGCTTTAATAGGTAGGCAGAATTGGGCCCTTCTTGTGAAACAGAAAAAATCTAAAATTAATATCAATGAAAAAAAGTTTCCTAGGTTTGTTTTCATACTGTAATTTTAAGTTTTCTGCCATAATTTACTGCAGGTATTATTTTTAAAAATAATAATACAGGATTGCTTTTACAGCACCACTAAATATTCTGTATAAATAAAGGTAATTTTTGTGCAAAGTCTTTGAATTGTTTTTCGGCAAAATAATCAAAAGAATAGAGTGTCAGAGCTCTAATTCATTTTTATTCTGTGTGTTCAGAGGCAGCGATCTTTTCAGAGATTATTTATGCAATGATGGTACCAATCAAACTGCACCAGAGACAGGTTCCCTACAGAGCACTGACGATTTCTGGCACTTCTATTAGAGTGTAAATCCTAATTAACTGAGATTAAACCATCCTATCTGAGGTAGTCCACCCGTTATTATGAACAAAATATTTGCAACCATATAGAAGAACACTCTTTGTGTTTAAAGTAAGAAATAAAACCCACCCCTCCTTCCTTTTTAACGTGGGTTATTTTTTGAATAGTAGGGGATAGGAAGACTCTTGGTCTCTCTTTAGAATGAAATAGAAAATCCTTGCTTCTTATTCGAAAAAGTGGAAAGCATTTGTGCATTTTTTTTCTGTGAACGTGGGCATGACTGATACATTCACAAGACAGGAGGAAGATTAAGATCGGGAATTTACATCTGGGAGAAAGGCTCTACTCTGAGTTCTGCGCAGACGTCCGTAGGGAGCGTAAACAGCCACTGCAGCAAAACTTTTGAAGCCGGATGTAGATGATTACCTTAAATGCCCGCATTAAAGCAGTGATGCTAAATAACTATCAAGTCGGGGAGATCTGTAGGCATCCAGTGCCCGTTGCTTCATTCTTGCAAAGGATGGGGAGATGTAGAGTTTCGTTTGGTAACATCTAAAAGGCACTGTGGGACTTGCGGTCTGTAGGTTGGCCAGCCTTAAAGCAACGATGATGAAGCATCGCCTGTGTTTCCCTGCCCTGACTTCAGAGAAGCTAGAGATAGCAAAGAATCCAGGAAATTATTTGTCCTATTTTAGAGGAACGGCTAACTGGGGAAAAGTGAGTGCATGCATATGCATGTGTTCTAGCTCAGTATCTGCACCGATTTTATAGCAGAATATTGCAAATTCTGGATTAAATTCATATAAGCAAAATGGTAGACACAGAAATTAAAACCTGAAAGAAGGACACGGGAAAAAAAACCACCCCTTGCTTTTATGTCAGAAAAGTGGCAGCCGTTATTTTCCTCAGTACTGTCACTGATCTTGGAAGAGTTCGGAAAATAAGGTAGTTTGTTGGTCTGGGCAACACTGGTACCATATTTCCTTTTTCTCTTTTTATTTATACCCATCTGCTGGGTCTTGTCTTGTATTGAGATATTCTTGTATAGCTTCTAGCGCAACCAGATCTCAAATCCACTCGCAGGGATCTGAGCGTCACTGTAGCATTAGAACAAAAATGTGCGCGGGTCTGTACCTGCATCCTGCCTTACACGGGCATGAACCGCATTTTAAGAATTTTTAAAATAAATTTTTAAATTCATGGCACACAAATTAGTTCCTCTTATTTCGTACACTGATGGCACCAACAAACAATTTCTTTTGTTGCAGCAACACTTCGTCAAGTCCTATTCCCCTCTGAGTTCTCCTTCAGCAGTAACCATCTCGTTCCTTCAATGGAAGGCAGCCCCAAACCCTGAGTGTGTGTATGTTCTTTTACACAGGTCTGTAACAGCAGTAAAGAGCAGGAGCACATCTCTCTGAATTCTACCTTAAGGCAAGGTTTCCATTAGAAATGACTCATTGGTATTGCTTTACTGAGACAGTCAACTGTAAGACTTTCCTAACACGTATGCAGCTGACATTTCCAACAATGGGTTTTTTTTTTCCCAAACATTTCCCCTTCCAGTATCCTGAGGTAAACAGCAAAAATACTATGTTTGGGGAGAAACGTGCAACCACTACAGCTTTTACGGGCACAAAATGCCACCTTTCCCCTCAGCTACGTCCCCTGCCTGTCGCAGTTACTAATCCTTATTCACAATACCACACTGGCCACAGTTTCTAACGCAGACTAAAATTAGTAGTGTAAAGCTTGCCTACCCTACTCAAACAATGGGTTCAATTCTAAGGAAGAGGGCGACTAACTATTTGCCTTGACCCTTTGCGATCTCTTATCCCCCATTTTCAGGGCTTGCGCCCCGCCAGGAAAACAGAAAAGAGCCATTAGCAGTGTGTTGGAAACAAAAGGAAAGGATTACTGGTCATTTTTTTGTCCACTCCCTTCTGCACAAAGGGAACACGCATAGTGAAATTTATGTTTTTTCTTCTCCTGATTACTATTTGAAACTTTCATCAAAATGTATCTTTGGGAGAGATCAAAGTAAAAGACAACGCAGATTTGTTTGAGTTTCCCCCACCATTCCAAAATATCCAAAAAATGCCAGCAAGATACTCAAATAAAGAGCTTTAAAAGTAAAACAGATTCCCAGTGGTGACATCTGTTAGTATAAGAATTATTCAAACATCTCTAGAGTTTTCCAAAGAAATGCCAGGATGGCTTCCTACCAGAAGGCAGCTCGGTCTAATATCCTCCTTGGCTAAATCTACACACAAAGCATGTTTCTGCATTTTGTTGGCACTAAGAAACCGACACGCTTGTCTTGACGTGGAAATAAAAAGAGATTCACCGGCAATCTGAAAAAGTATATACTGGGGAACCAGTTTAAACTGACCCCGGGATTAGAGAAATACCTTTTTGTGAAGCTGAACACGCCTGCCAAAAAATACATTTCTGCTGAGAGCAACTTTATCATTTGGTACAAAACAATTTCAATTTAAGAGGATATCAGCGTGATCAGGTGGCCTATAAGGGAATAATTTCTGTCTGTTTTGGATAAAATGACGTGTTTTAGCTGTGAACACGAGCACAATGCAAACACGTACAGAACCTGAACAAGCACGCTGCCAGGCACACGGGTGGAAGAAAAACCGAGAAGGACCCACTAGAAACCATGCTGTAAACAGAAACAGGCCACAAAGCTACTCCAAAGTTGTCCCCAGCCACGTCATTCTCCATTTTCCTCATACCTCTCAGGTGGCCTTTGCAGACCACCTACAAACAGCCTTGCGGAGAGCGCTATATAGAAGACATGGGTATTATTCCCTTTGTATTAGTTTAAGCCGGTTCATGCCGGTGGAATTGCACCGGTAATGATGTGAGGTTTAACACCAGCAGCTCCACTCCCCACGTGAAAATACCACAACGGTTTCACTACACCGGGAATTTCCTAGAGCCCATAAACTGATGAATGAACTCTACCTGAGGATTGCAACAATATTTACAGCATTGAGAATGAATCCATTAGAACGCGATGTTTCCAAAGCCTGAGCATAGTAACTAAGAAACCTCATTTGGGAGAGATTTACCAATACATCAATGAAATTAAATATAAGATGACAGCATTTACCCTGATTCCGATGCATGATGTTTGTGACTGGTAATGATTTTTTTCTCCTTTAATTAAAATTCCCTTGAAAGTGTTCTCTAAATAAAACATTGCTGAAAATGTAGCATCTCCTTAAGAGTCTATCACTCACACCAAGCCTTCAGAAACAGTCATCGCGACTTAAAAGGCACTATAGGATATTTAGACTGGAGTTATCTCACAACATGTTAGCTGGCTGCTGTGTTATTTGAGCTCAAAATGTTAAAGACGTGGACGCAACATAAAAGGATCTTCCCTGTAAAGCGCATTTTCCAAATTCTCTCTATCTGTTATTTAGAACCCCATAAAGGTCTGTGTGTGTCTACCCATCTGCAGCCACATTTATTTTTACATGTTTTTGAGTGCATATCTCTCAGTGTCATAAGGTCTTCATAAATAAATCAACCTACTTAGATCTGCATGCTTTGAATAACAAGTCAGCCACCAAGCCAGCAGATGGATACATTTTTAATTAGGTAAGCAGTCAATGCCTTTTGGTTTGAAAACTCTCTAGTTTCTCTTACAAAGATGGAAAGTAACCAAATTAAATCCAAAATTGCAGTGGGACAGCATAGTGGTTTTAATCTGCATGTA
This sequence comes from Vanellus vanellus, assembly GCF_965231255.1. Lineage (NCBI taxonomy): Eukaryota > Metazoa > Chordata > Aves > Charadriiformes > Charadriidae > Vanellus > Vanellus vanellus. Next base: position 21,497,936 of record NC_138913.1, on the reverse strand, counting down.
GCTGCAAATCAGCTTAGAGCCCAGCCCGTGTGACAACTTGAACGAATGCAATATTTTATATCAAGCAAACCTCAAAGTGAAATATTTAAGGATCTTGTAAGAATACGTTGTAAACAATATGTATTTTTCAATAACACATGTGGTTACTTATGCAATCTTCTCACTTGAGCAAGACTCTCTGATCTTAATTCATTTACTGTGTTGCCTTTGCAATCTCTCAAGCAAAATATTTTTAAGCAGCAACTTTTAATTTACATAATCAGACATACTTTCCTGAATAACATAGAAGAAACTCAGAATTAACAACATCTTGTACTGCTTAAATAATCCATGAAAAGAAACTTCAGCAGTTCCAGTTAACTTCTTCCCACAAAAAGGTTTTCAGTTTTGGACTTGGAAGAAAATTCAGCATGACGGATACACGACTTATCTGTACCAAGCTTTCCCCGCTCCTCTCAACTCCTCCGGCTCCAGAGAGTCCAGGTAAATACTCCAGAGCACACCAGACCTGGGGGGAAGGTTGGCCCATGCCAGGGGGCCCCAAAGGAGACCTTAATGTGCCGAGGACTTCAAGGACACCTTGCTGTCCACAGGGAATGGCTCAGCCTGGAGCCGTCTCTCCCACTGTCCCTGCTCCACCTCTCCCTGATATGTTTTCCCTATTGGCTCTGGTTAACCAAAACAAGGCCTTTTGTGTGCCCATTTAATTCATTTTCCCATAAGAGTTTGGAAGTTTTCCAGTGGTTTCCCAAGCGGTCTTCTCTCGCTCTTCCAAATGAGTGAAATGAATCAAAGGAAGCAAGCAGCAGCCCGGAGAACGCCGCAGCCCGGGCCATCACACCTCTTCCCCAGCCGGTGCAACGGGCTGCGGCTTCACGGGGTAAGAGGAGACATGATGGCAACTCTGACTGCCCGGGCAACGCTGGCATTCCTTTCAAGAAGGAGGAATCACCAAGAGGTACTCTTATCTATCACAAAATAAATGTCTCAGTGCGATCGAGCAGTCCAGAAGATTGTCCTTTGAATAAAAAGGCTTCTCTGGCAGTAGGTGAGCCATGGCTTCTCCATGGGCAAACGACTGCCTTCTGCTTGGCTAAAGCCACCAGTGCACCACATTTGGTCTGTATGTTGACCCCAGTTTGCAGCTTTTCCATGCACAACACTCAAAACTGTCAAAAGAATTTGAGGGTCTTATGTCGGTACTGAGGTGACAAAATAAAATTTTTTGATCCTTGTTCAGTTCTATACTTACCAAAAAAAAAAAAAGAATTAAATTCTCAGAGTAGAGAAACTCCAGATGTAAAAATCTGATACCTAAACAAAATAGCTTAAAAATAAATGGACCGGGTTTAATCTTTGATGTCACTTCCTTGGATTTCACGATACAACACCTGAGGTGAATATTTTCCATTTTACTTCAGCAGGCCTTTTTCCTGCGTATGCTTATGGTAAAATAATAACCAAGGTTCCCATATGTTAAATAATAAAATTTAGTTCTATCATTTATTTCTATCCCTTTACAGTTCTTTTCAGTTGACTAAATGGAAAATACTCTATCTCTAGACCTGACTGGAAAAGAAATAAAGGTCTGACTCTCATCCCACTTTTATGGGGTTTGTGTTGATGTAATTGTACTGGTTTCAAGGAAATTGCTTCAGATTTGTGCCATTAGTTAGATCAGAATCTAGATGCCAGCGGACCCTGAAAATACCCAGCTCTGCTAAAAGGTTCAGGATTACTCTCAGAGTTCTACATCCTGAAGTCTAATTGCACTGTGTAAAATAACATTTATTAAAGATCAGATATGAAACATAAAGATGGCAATTATTTGAAACTTTAGGATATAATATTTGCCCACTGGTCTACATGGGCCATTATGCTTAAAAACTGTAGTAGTACAGGAAATAAAATTTCTCTTATATGTGGTACGACTTTACATTCTTATTTGAAATGAAAATACTGTAAGATGAAGAATATTAGCTGGGCAGACCGAAGTCAACTTGTATTGTCTAGAAATTCTTTTTAGCTGAGAGTTAGTGTCCTGTGCTACGTAGTTTGAGATACGTGGTATAGCCCACAATCGAGAGGCAAAGAAAATGCTGTAATTTTGCAGTTGCTGCTGATGAGAACTCACCCACTTTTTTTTTTTTTTTTAAAGCAGAAAATTACAGTGGGCTACACAGTGCCCTAGTGCACCCCGAACCTCTGCTCCCACGTCCGCCACCAGTGCTGAAGAACTGGAGCGCAGGTCTCGGAGCTCTGTATACTGGAAGGCAGGTGAAGGAGAGAGGGGCACTATGCCCATTGGCCATCTCGGGGGGGTGGGGGCTGAAAAAAATGGGATGAAAATGTCCTTGCTATATTTCAGCTTTAGGTTAGCAAATTACAGCTCAATATGACAAGATGAAGGATAACACAGCTTGAGTCATACGCATCCAGGTATTTTTGTACTGGGATTTGGAGCCTTGTGCTCAGACTGCCCTATAGACCATCCGTATGGCATCGCTCTAACTCGGAGGGACAGACCCCACTAGACAACTGCCAGTCATTGCGTTACTCCTGGGTACAGTTTCTTGGTAGGAGCTTTTCAGCCAGTAGTTCATGTGTCATTTTATAGGCATCAACAGAAAGATGGAGCCTTTCTATTGAAATGAAGGGATTTATGATTTATATTGAGCTAATGATCAATATTGAAACAAGTTAAAGGAGGGTTACGCTTGCTCCATTTAACAGGACCTCCAGATCAGTGTTTTGAACCACAAGAACTGAAGTAAATTTCAAAACAATGTTTTTCATGTTTATCCTCCAACCCTGTTCTGACCTCCTCTACTAGATCCTCTTTTAAGTAAAAGTGTGCAAGAGCCTGAGGAACACGATACTATTGCTTAATTTAGTCTGCCTTTCATTAACATTTATATGAGTTCATGCCATGCCTTCTACTGTTTTCCAGCTGATAAATGTTTTTCTAATATTGTGCACAGATCATTTTGCTTATAATCAAGGAAGGGAAATTAAGTTTAACATCTGAGAGCTTTAGGCAAAAATGTCAGGCGTGGACCAGATGACCACATGAGAGTTGCAGGCTCTCTTTGTGCCCCAGATTGGCTGGTATTGTTTTGATGCTGTTGCGCTGGAGCAATAGCACTAACGTAATTATGAGATCAAGCAACATCTGGCGGATTTGGCACCCAGCTCACAATCGATTGTTAGTTCAGGTCAAAGGATGAATGCGCCTTAAGTGCACGTTAGGGTGCCCAATCATAAAGCTTGCATTAGCGAGGAAGGAGGAATCGCAGCATTCTTGAGTTTCATCGCCCAACAAAATTGATGGCCCACAAAAGAGCAGTGGCACAACACACAAAAGTGATGATGCCACAGAGACTGACGCGCTGCGGGCGGTATTTGACATCTTCTGGCTGTGGGCTGTTGTGTGTTGTGATTTATGTCACCGTAATGATTGATTACTTTCAGATCATTCCTATTCTACCATATCTCTGAGAACTTCCCTCTGCTTCAAACATCTTTTTGTTCCCCAAGCCCTAGGCCGCAGATGGCATCAACCCACGCATCTCCATTGTTTGAAGCCTACAAGAACTCCACCATTCTTTGGGGGAATGCTCATGGTTGAGTAGCTAGTGTCCAATTAAGTCCTGAAACTGTGGCTGCGGGCACTTTAACCTTTTTATCCCCTGTTCTTTTAGGAATTTCATTGCGTGCAACAGTTGCAACTCAAGGATGCCTAAAAAAGCCATCAAGAAAGAAAATCACAAGGAGATACATTTTTCAGGGTATGAGAAAGTGCTTCAAGTGATGGTTACAGCTGCATCTGTCACACCTCTATAAAGGTTCTTCTGATCATGTTTCACAAAATGAATTATCATCTCTGGCATGCAGCATTACAGCAGACTCGGTGTAAAGGCAACACGCTAAAGCTTCTGCATGCGGGGAAGCCAAAAATGCCTCTGGGACGCTTATGCAAATCATCAGTTTTCTCTGATATCTCAACCATTCTGTGTGACACATAAAATATCAATGACTCAATATTCATATGATGGGAAAAACAAGAATTCAGGGCTCATATCAAGAAAACACTGATTTTTTTAATATCATTTTTATTTTGGCGGATCTAACATGGCACGGTATTAGGGGAATTAGTATAGTGGATAGTGAATATCTTACCTTCTTCAAATCACAACAAGCAACTACAATAAACTTTACTAGTTTCTATTTTCTTCTTCATTCGGAAGCAACAACACCAAGAAGGACATATTTGCTACTGCTTTAGTCACTGGCAATAAGATACCTCAAAGGACTCCAAGTCCATGCGTTTTACCACACCTATCCCTCTCTGAGTTTCCACAAAAGGCTTTTTCTGTCCCCATGTACACGCGGTACCGCTGCCCACTGCCTTCTGGAGCTCTGTGCACTCTCCCTTCTGGAAGCCCTGGGAGATGCAAAGGGATATACCGCAAGCCCCAAGAAATCCTCCCAGTTGCACGTTCCTCAAGGAGCACCAACCATCATTGCTCACATCAAATATTAAGAAGTATCAGAAAAAGCTTTGTTTACCTTCCCTCAAAGTACATGCTGATTTGGGTTTTTTAGGTAGGATGTGACGAAGTCTATAACACATTTCCTTTATCAACAGTATCTGTCCTGAGTCAAATGAGTTAAATAAGCAGAGGGATCAGCTCCTGTGTAAATCTAGTAAGAATTCAAGATGTCGGGCAGGCGGAGGTCCATCAGTGCTGTTCACCTGCCACACACACAGGTTTCGTGTTTCTGTCTGAGAAGAGTCCTGTAAGCGCCACTTTCACTGTAAGTGCACTGTGGCAATGTCTACAGTGTGGGCATCAAAAGCCAATGAAAACTTCCAGCTGGACTCCAGGAGGTCTGGTAATACCAGGCAAAACACCCAAAGTACATATATTGTGCCAAAAAAAAAAAAAAAAAAGACTGGAGAAAGAGGACAAGAACAATAGGTCAGCTTGTGCCAGCTGAAGTTGCAACTGATTGTTCTATTTCTTAAAAGCAAAATGATCTTAAACCATGCTTTTTGATATTTACACGGACAGAGTTAATTTCTCAGTTCCAGTGCTGCTCATCTCTTGCTTTGTTTAATTTTCGTATAGGTAACTGGGGATGCAAGATATCTGTCAATGGCTCCAAGCCTGGATGTGTCCTCAGAGTGAAGATTAGAAGCACTGATCTGTGTTTTTCTTTTTTTTTTTTCTTTTCTTTTTTTTTTTAATAAGTATCTGAGGAGTTTCTGTGAAAGCATTTAATATAAGTGGGTCACAAAGAATGAAAGCTGTCCTTGGGCAGCCTTTGAACAGGCACAAATATGTTTTCCTCCTTATTTCTTTTTTCAGCAGAATAGAAAACATAAGCCCCTGTCTGTAAGCAGTATTTCATTTTTAACAGGCTCTACAACTCCTCAGAAACTGTAAGCAATGCTGAATATAATTCAAATAGTCCTCAATGCACACACTCGGGGCCTGATTCCCACTTCAACTAAGGTTTGCATTATCTTCACGCCCACTGTAAAACTGTTTTCACTGCTGGAATCGCAAGGAAGGCTTTAGTCGTAGGGAGAAGGCAGACCAAAATATTTTGAGAGGGGAGGGACGTATCTGACAGTGCCAATTCAAACAGGAGGCACCACGCGGCAGAGACAGCACTGCCACCCACAACGTGAGAGGCTTGACCCTATCTTGTATGGAAGCCCTGCATTGACCCTACTGTACCGAAACCCAGCCCTCTTTGGATTACTTTACTTAAATGCTTTGGATGTATAGAACTTCTCAGATGCAAGTACAGACAGCGAAAGCGTTTCCGAAAGAAGGCAGATGAGCCCGTGCACCCTGCCATGCCGAGCAGTCGCAGTCCTTTTGCAGGGGAGGAACAAGCCCTCAGTGTCCCACAACATGCTGTAGTGACCCACTCTTTGGCATAATCATCTGAATCTTACAATTCAGGTAAATTCAATATAACCTGGGTTAAAGGCGTCAAGAAAAAAGGAGATATCTTTAGACAAGATATCTATGGCTTTCTTTTGCCTTATTGCCTTTTAGCTGCCTTCTGGCAGTTGTCATGAGCTACAGCAACCCTCCGTTAATAATAAATTATTTGAACTGACTGAATACTTGCATAGCTGGATGAGGCGACTGGGAGGAGAGCTTCTCTTCAGTTGCTACTGGCCCAGAAAATAGGTTTCATGGCTCACATCCACCAGACAAAAGACCAACCAACCATTCGGTTATTGGGCAAGACGATGTTTGCCCCAAATCCAGTTTACTTCATTGCTAAGCAGTGGTGAATTGTGTTTTCAGAGGCAACTCTACATCCTTCACCAATGCTGAGCATCAAAATTTCAAAGGCTACGTAAAAGGTAGAGACTTGCATGTAATGAGTGCCCTTCTCCCTGCTGCACAACCAACATGTTCTTCTCGGTTTTCTTTTAATGAAAATCGTAAGTATGGCTCTCATGCAGCCAAGCACTTAAGCTTAAGTATTCACTATAAAAGCACCTCTTCTTGACTTCCTCGGGATTGTTCGTGTGCCTGCCTTTGGCATTTAAGCACTTAGTTGAACCAAAGCCCATAGCATTATCTAATGAAAATAACTAAATATATTAGACACATTCAAAATTTGTGATCACCATTCCTGTGGAGCCCATTTTGTAGAATGAATCCCATTTATAGAATAAAATGGGACAGAGGTTTCTATTGTTATATCGTTTGAATCAAAATGAAGAGACTGAGGAGTTACAAATACAGCGTCACAGACTGCCTGAGGTTGGCGGGGACCTCTGGAGGTCATCTTATCCAACTCCCCTGCCCAAGCAGAGTCACCTACAGCAGGCTGCCCAGCCCTGTGGGCATACTTGGTATTTTGAAAGCATCTGTGATACCAGCAACATCTTTGAGCTAAAAAAAAAAGATAATATTCATTTTATGATAGAGTTTACAGATTGCTAATAGCACTTGAAGTCCAAGCAAAGGCTTGCAGGAGAACAAAACCAGTAGTGGACATCACAGAATAAACTCTCCCCGGTCTCTAACCTGACAGCACCTGATGATCTTAAAGTGATAAATCATAGTTCACCTTAGCCTAAAGACTTGACAGTCCTCTTTTTGTGAAGTAATATCTCCTGCAAAAGGACAAAATCCTCTCTCAATTTAATTTGTATACCTATATTTCAGAAAGATCATGGGCATTTGACGGAAGATAGAATCGGGTCTACTCTAGAAGAAGCTGTGCAACGTTGTTTTCTAAGTAAACTAATTTTTTGCCTGCTGAAAATGATACATTTTAGAATTTATTATTATACCATAAAAATTCTACAGTATCTGCAAAATACTTGTATGCAACAGAATCTATACCCTCATCACGGAATGAAGAAATGTGCTTTTTGCAGAAAGGACCCTTTGAAGGTATTATCCGGCATAGTACTGCACCGTGACTGCTGGTAGGGATTCTGCAATGGACACAGTCTATTGTCAGGGAAAGCAGGATTGCCTCCACAGGTTGTGCCGTTCACGGATCAGTATGAGATCTGACACAGACTGTGCCGGTACTTTCAGCATTTGACTCAAAGTCACAGTCAGCAGAAGCTATGGGCAGGTGTGGGCTCTTCCCAAAAACGAAGCAGTCAGCCAAATGGAGTGGAAATATTCATTTCTAGACTGCATGTTTCACATGTTCCCTACAGCACGTGTTTCTATACAAAGATGGAGTAAGCTACTGATAAAAAAAAAAAAATAAAATCATCTACATGCTAAACACGGTTCCAGTAATGTTTCCGTGAAAATTGAGCCTTGATAGTAGGCTCAGCATACATGCTTTCCTTTTTGTCCCCTCTTCCAAATGGAAATAAGCCTGACATGCAGACCTGTGTCTGAATTTCTGGTTCACGCTGACAGAAAGAAAGAGGTATAAAAATAAAAATCACCCTTAAAACTTCCTGGGTTTCCACACTCCCGCCATGTTGGAGATATTCATGGAGAAGGCACATCTTATCTGGAAGAACAACAAGGAATGATCAGCGTCCAGAGAGTGTTCTCAGGAAAAGAAGAATAAACCTAGAGTAGCTCCTCTAAAAATCAAACAATATTCTGGTATGTGCGACTGGCACACAGCTCATAAAATCTTTCCCTGGGAAGAATCAGCAGTTTGCAATTTCAGCTCAGTCGCTGTAACTTTCCTTACATACTCCTCCAGACACCTTATTTATTTATTCCATTTACAAGGGTGTTCTGTTAGGGCCTGTGGACATGTGTACATAACAGCCATAAAAATCACAAACACATTCGCAATCCCTGACTGAACAGAGTTAGTGAAAAGAAATTCTTCATATTCTGTACAATTCCTCTATGAGTTAAGTTACTTTAACAGAAGCAATTGTTTTTCTTCCAGCTGTACCTGTAACACAATCGCTACATTTACCCTTGAAAATGTCTGCCTGAAAACTGCACATCTGCCAGGGTTAAAAATCTGGGGTTTGTTTTTTTTTTTTTTTTCCCCTGAATCTTTTTAACCTAAAAGGTTCGGAGTTTTTCTTTGAGCTCCTTCGATGGCTGCAGCCCTGGGCAGGGTCAGCCAGCAGCAATAAGCAACCCTGCCGTAATGGTGGGCTTTCCGCTATTCCCCCTCCAATGCAGAATAAATGTCCTTTCCTCACTCTGCGGAGTGCTCAATTTCCCACAGAATGGTTTATTTCTGCAGAATTCTCCAGGCGCACAAACCATTCTGTTCTGGTGAGCTCTGCACGTCTTATTCATGGTAATTACGCTCACATCTTTGATCTCAGATGAGATCTCTTGTGCATATTTTGTTCTATTTATGTCTTTGATCTTGTTACTTGTTTTCCCCCCCCCCTTTTTTTTTTTTCCAGTCGCCTGTCTTTTCATTTGAAAGACATTCATCCTACATCACTTTAAAAACAAAAGGTGAAACACTGGCGCATGTATCCCGAGTAACCTTGCAGAATATACAGTAGTTCTGAGCAATTTTTGAAGCAGAGCGCAACTGGGCTTTGTCTCCCGGTTTAAACGAGCAGTAGCACATCATGCTGCTAATGTCAAGAATGCACCTAGGCAGCTAAAAGTAATATGTGCTACCGAGAAGAGTATATTAAAAAAAAAAAAAAAAAAGCCCAGTTATTGTGATGACCGCAGTGACAGCAGATTACCCTGCCAGAGAGGAGACGCACGGGACCCACTAGTGTGCATGAAAAAATCCGTTCTCCATGGCAACAGGGAAGTGGCAGGGGGAGAGCACGGCAGGAGCCCTGCGCCGAGCGGGGGCACGCCGGCCCACAGCCCTCCCCGCCGGCCCGCAGCCCTCCCCGCCGGCCCGGTCGGCCTCCCCGGCTCGCTCTGTGGTGCAGAGCTTCAGCCTCCAAAGCACCTTTATGCTAGGCTTGCCCCAAATAAGTCAAAACAGAAATAAATCAAAGGAAGCGATAAATATCGGTGACTTCTCAGGTGCTTGCGTTGTTAATACTAAAAGCATCGCAGCTGTTCGTCACCGGCCACCGGCGCCCTGCACAGTGCTGGCTCTGGTGCTTAGCAAGGAGCTCCTCGGTGGGCCCGTAAGCATGTGCCAGCTCCAACTCTTGACATCAACGGGATTTGGATTTATGGTTGAGAGTAAAAATGCGATAGTGTGTTGCTAAAGCTGCTCCTTCACGATGTACCAAAGCAGAAGAGAGGAGTAAAATTTCCAGGGCTCAGAATCACTATGGTAAGATGACCTAAATTTACCGCAGTGTTTCATGGGGATTAAGCTGGAAGACTAGAGGGATCTCCGACTACGAGAGAAAAAGCATCGGTAGGTAAGAGCTACCTAAGACAACTGCCTCAAACCCCACAGTCAGTCAAAACTCACAAACCCTTCTTTATTGTGAAACAATTGGCATATGTCATTCCCCTCCACTGTGCTGGCTTGGCTAAAACTGCGGAGGACTGACAGCAGATCTACGTGACAGAACCATGACGAGTATCCTCTGCTCTCCTTTATCGCCTCACAGACAAAACCTTGTATCAGTAATAAACACGGAGTCGTCACAGGAGGCTACAGGGCTGGTTAAGGATGAATGACAGTTTCCATCTGAGAATTTATACAGATTAATCAACACTTTTGCGCTTGAATTTCTCAAGCTATGGGAAACATGTGGATGAGGGGCAGAAGAGTTCAGTGGGAAAGTTGTTTCTAAATGCCAAAATCTATTTGCCAAATCTCAGTGCAATTCTCAAGCAGCCACATATGTCCGTACTATGTTCTAGCACTGAAAAGCTCATAAATCCCTGTTTGGCTTCCTCTGAAGCACATGGAAGTTATGGTAAAGCTACTATGTTACGGTAACAAAGCTACCGGTGCCATAGCCTCTGCTCGCAATGTACGCGTAATTAATTTCTTTGAGATCTCAATTACCTCTCTACTCATCCTGTCGTAAGAGTGGAGTTATTATCTCAGCAGGGAATATAGTGTCACATTGCTTACTTTGCACCGGTTCCTCTCCATGTGACTAATCCTTCACCCGTGGATATAAAGGGGCAGGTTTTGGTTGCTAAAAGCCCAGTGAAAACAGCAGGCAGAAACTGTATCTCCCAGTTCATACCTCATCCAATACAGGTGTCACAAAAAGCATGAGTAAAACCTGTTCTTTAGGTTTTTTAATTAAGCATAAACAGAAAAAAAATATCTTCTTCATTAAAAGATTAAAACAGTGGACAAAAATTTCATAAAGATACAGCTAAGACGATACTATGTTATTAGACTATTAGTACCTTGAAACAGAGAAGACAGAAGCTTCAAGTAATTTCCGTCTCTGTTTGATTGCCTTAATTCCAGCAACAGAGAGCAAGTGCACGTTTGCTTTGCGCTGGAATTCATCCTGACCTCCTCAGAGGCAGGACTCCTATTTCCTCCTGCCTTCCAAAAGCATATCAGAAGTCTCACTTTCTTTTTGTGGACAAGCATTTCCAGGCTACTCTCATCTTTTTCTAAAGCAGAGCCAGTGAATACTTTGCAGGCAACACCTTTCTGCTTGCAGGATCCCTCCCCCTGCAATTGATGTGCCTTCTCAACCTGAGCTGCAAATTGTGCAGCAATTATATCATTCGCCGTCTTTGATGATGTGCAGACGTCCCAGGTCTTTTGCAACCCAACACAATACTCCATGGGAAAATCCTTTCTGTTTAAATGGAAAGAAACCTCCATGTGTGTAATCCCATTTAAAAAATAATTCTGTGACATGGGAGCCTGTAAATCCCTGTTTGATTTGAAATTAAAAAACACATAGAACAAAGATGTTTTGAATCCTCCCATGTGTGTTCTTCCGCGATCCCAGTAATATGGGTTACACTACCACATTCCAGAAACTATTTTGGATTCTCAGTCATTGCGCGGTCAGGCAGGTTTCCCTAAATCCACCCCTCTTGCCCCATTTTATTCACCGAATTGTTAAAAATAAATAGGACAAATGGGATCTCGAGAGGTCTAAACTGAGACCCGTGTCCCAAAGCAGGATACCATTCCAGAGAGACATTCGCTAACCTCTTCTCAGGAAGATCAGCACCACCCCGCTGAGGTGCTGGTTTAGTACCACTGCCGTTTCCTCTCGCCTGGGTACCAACACCTGCCCCTCGCCCGTGGCTTCGCGTTCTCCGCCTGGCCCCTCTCCCACATCTCCCCTCCTGAGAAGCTGGGGCGAAACACCTCCCAGCTCCATACAGGCTTTCCTCCCGTTCCTGCAGACCCCGCTCATCCCCTGGGGCTTTGGTGGTACCCAGAGATGCCCCTCCCAGCTGCCTCCCCCGGCAGGGTGCCCGGTCCCCGGGGCGCAGCTCTGCAGGGTGCCCTGGCTCCCCGCAGGCAGGGGGCTGCCAGCCCCGGGCCGCTGAGCCTAAAACCCTCGTTCAGTCTGCCCTTGGCAGCATCAGCGATTACAGGTAGAGAGAGGGCTTAGACAATACGATCGGGCCATAAAACTCCCTGCTAGAACATTTCCTGAAGTCAGTAGCATTCGGCGTGAAAAATGAGGCATTTTACGTCTAGTAGTGGAAATAACACAGCACTGCGTCCGTGCCTGGGTCACACCGATGCCGAGGGGAATTCCTGGTGCCTGGGGCAGGGAACGGTGGGTGGCACCAGGAAGGTACGGGGTCGGAGAGTGGCAGCAGAGATAAGAGTGTCTGGGAGCGTGGACAACTGCCAGGAACGCTCTTGACTTCATTGCATCTCTGCCGTTTGGGGAAATTACATAGAACACAATTTTATTTTATTTATTACTGGTTTTGTGTGTGTGAAGAACACCATACTCTGCCAGTTGAACTCATTCTAACTTTTAACCATTGTTTGTCCGTGCTCAGGAAATATACAGGTTACTCTTGTATATCAAAATATATATTTGCCTGTATAGTATAGATGAATCTATACTCTAAATTCAGCTATATATTCTATATTCACCTATAAAATATCAATGAATACACTGGCATAACTTGCAATTTTAGACTGTTGCCATAAGAGAATATTACCAAGAAACTGAACTCATTCAAACGAGAGAGAAAGTTGAAGCGAAGAAGCTGTACTCTTTTTCTCCCCCGGAAGAGTTGTGGTCATTTTAGACAAGATTAAAAAGTTCAGTCGTCTCAATACCAAATTTTGTGATTTTTTTTCTCCTTTGCAGAAATACTCAGTCAAAACATTTTGGCTGCAACGAAAGGGGTTAACAACTGTTAATGCCTTTCAACTGCAAAGATTTACATCACGATCATTTCTTCACTCTGCGAATTTCATGTCTTAGAAAAGTATCTTAATTTCAGATTGAATACAATGGTTCAGCATTATAATTACCCCCCCTTTCCTTCTCTTATGGAAATAAAATTCATAATTCTTCCTGTCATTTTAACATATTATACTCGTGTCATCAGTAGTTTTAAAGTTTCTTTTTTAAGGTAGTTACTGGTGGTATAATAAAAGAGAGAGAATTAATTTCCTGTAGTTCGAATCAAAGTGCCCCAGTGTCTCAAGATGCAGTGTTATAGTAAAACCGTAAAGTTAATGGAATATTAAAATCTGTCAGTTGAGCTTCTCGGGGAAAAGTAGTTCATCGTCTGAGGATTGAGAGCGTGGTGGTAAAAGGGGCTATGTAAATCACCAATTAACTGCTCAGAATTAAAATGCGAGAGGACCCGTCCTTTCTGTTTACAGAAATGAGAGCTGTACCACAACAATCAAAAGCTCCTTCTAATTTTTAGGTAAATAACAATTATGGATTCCTTTTAAATATCATATGGCAATAACAGTGCTCCAAACACAAACAGTTTTTCTGTGCCTTTGCTGGAGTGATTAAAATGTTGAAGGCATCACAGCGAGTCCCCGAGCTCCTTGACAGCTGTCATTGCTATTGAACACAACTATAACAGCCAGAGAGAGCTTTATTGGTAAACTGTTCTGCGTTGCCACAAAGGCAATCTCGCCATTTCACACAGGCATCTGTTGCCATATTTTGGAGCTTTATTCCTTCCCTCTCGGACGGAGCCGGAGATTTGGTGCCATGTGCAATTTCTCCCTCTTTATCAATACCATTTGGTGAGGGTTTGTGCCACCAGGGCTCAGGAAGGTTTTGTTTCCAGGAAAATGAGCAAGGAAAATACATTTTTGCCGAGTATAATGGCCTCTTTCTGCGCTAGTCATGGGCAACAATAGAGCCGAGGGCTTTTCAATGGGGAGTGGTGTGACTTCAGTGCTTAAATATAAATGCACAGAGGTTTTATGAGAAGTGCTGTACCCTTCCAATTTACATCTTTTTTATGGTAGGATGAGGAGAAAGCTTCACCACAATGAGCCGCAGCTTCAATAAAGCCAGCTCAGACGGCCCCCGCGGCTGGCTGCGCACAGCGCGCAGGCACGGCAGCGCCCGAGCCCCCCGCCAAGGGCAGCCCCTTCTTCCTCGCCCCCGCGGGCTGCGCTGCGCTGCCCGTCCCGGCCCCGCACCCCTACGCCTTTCGGCCTGGCAAGCGCCCTGGGGCGGAGGGGACCACATTTCCTCTGCTTTCTGTATCTTACAGAGGGCAAACCATGGCAGACGGAAATTCGATTACCTGCTCAAAATCCCCCAGGCAGTCTATGACAGGGTTGGGAGCTGAACCTCAGCTTCCCAAATCCCTTCTTTAACAGGCAGGGGGGGCCGGCCTGCCCCAGCACCCCACCTCTGCCCCAGGCAGCCCCGACAGCAGAAATGCCCCCGTGGTGGGTAACGCTGTCCTACATGCTGTACCCAGCTCAGCCACCTTCCGCAGGTCCCCACATCGCCCGGGTCCCTCACCAGCACATCCCCAGCACACGGCAGCGGCTCCCTCGACTTTTCCAGCACCTATCTATCCCAAGTACGTGTAGCACCTCTTCCTCCCTTCCCCACAGCTTCTCCCCATTTGGAGAGCAGTGTGGCTGTGGGGTTGTACCTGCAGAGGCATCCTTGGGCAGCAGGAGGGACACGGTGTCCCAGGGAGCAAAGGGAGGCACAAGACCTTGGATTAAGCTGCGCTGAATGTTCTGGCCAGGGAAGAAGTGATAGAGCCCAGATGTGTCAAAAACATTTGGATGTTTGTGCTGGATGCTCCTGGAATGATAACCAGGTTGTAGCGTACAGGTTTCATCTGCTAAGAGCTGCAACGCTCCTTGGCTTCTTCCCGCAGTGGAAAATGGGAAACCAGGAAAGAGTAATGTCAATCACAAAGACAAGGACTACTGCAATATCTAAAATACGTATACCTCTTTGGGTGCTGAAAGCAGTTAATAGCAACCTGTATTTATACAGCTTTAATAACCCAAAAAGAAATCTTAAGAACAGCATGATTCGAACAGACATAAAAGTCATTTTTATTCTCTCAGTCCAGATAATGCACTCCTTCAAATCTCTTTGCACAAAGCAATAAGCAATTCTCATTTCTGAAGAAATCGGTGCCTGAACAGCATTTTTAAGTTAGAGAATTTTGATGTCTTTTCTATGTTCTGCACCTTTAAATCTGTCAGACTACTACTATCCATTTTAGACTTATTGTGTTCATTCATGTGTGCAGACACACACATTGTGTCATGGAGACTGCAGCACGTTCTTTCGTGTTTCCTGTTTTTAAATATAAGATAGAAGTTATTCGGACTGCAATGGTCTATTTATTCTTTATTGAAATATATAAAGCTTTATCCGCCACCGCAACGCATTCCTGTTTGAGGTGCGGTGTGAGAGCGGCTCAGCGGCACAAAGGAACGCCAGAACTAGAGCTGGTTAGAAAATAGATTTTCTGTCCTGCAAAACAGACCAGGATTTCTTCTTCTTTGTTGGTGCTGTTCTGAATCAGGGCAAAAAGCTATGTTTCTAAGTGTTTTCACATGGTGCAATTCTAGGGAAGGGAAATTATTTTTTGTTTGATATATCAATCCTCTTCATTTTTATGTAAACAGCACATTTGAAATCAAAAGCATTTTATAGCCTCACATTTGCACTTCAGAAATGACAAAACCCGGTACACTTGGATTCCTACTAGCTTCCCACTCCCTTTTTCTTTGTCCAGTCCCCATTTTGTAAAGAAGGGCCATTTCGATCAAGTACTGTTTTCTACATAGGAGCTGTTTCTTCAAAAGAGAAAAAAAAAGCCAGCAGATTCAGGTAAACAGAAGAGCCTCTGAACAGTTAAAATTGTTTGTCCGCCCAATTAAAATGCAAGCACAGGACCCCAACATTCACTCTTCCCCAATTGCCAAGCACGGCCGGTAACTTCTTACAACCCGCAAGAGGTATCTCCACGTTTTTAGGTGCTCCCAGGAGATCCCCTAACCCTGACTTTCAGATCTGTTACGAAGGATCATCTTAAATTTCAGACTATCTCAAACAGCTCTAGGAAATTTAACACCGTTCCAAAGAATCAGCCCCACATTGGGTTAAAAAAAAAAGTGAACAGAAGTACTGGTGCATTAAAATAAATGGCTAGCAAGTGGTCTAAATAAAGCATTGCTATCTGATGCCTGAAAACAGATTTGACTGAAAAGGTATGCTTTCAGACTAAGAAAGCAGAAAAAACTAATTAGACAAGAAGCAACCGTGAACAAACATGTTAGCAGAATCAATAACTGGAACTGATCAGCTATTTCTTTAATTGTGCCAGCTGGGCTCTAGCGATGTGCTTAGAGGAGCATAATTACCCGTTTCAGTTGTACAGCAGAGTTCTTTTTCTTTTCCTATCCTTTTATTCCCCCCCCCTTTCTTTTCTTCTACGTTAGGAGCTGGTCATATGCCATTAGAGGAAGAAAAACAGCGTTGAGAAATTAGTGGAAAATGGGCCATCCTCATACGTAAGGTGATATTATACAAATAATTAGAAGTAGCCCCGAACAGTTATGCCAAATGTGACCTAATAAGAAAGTTAGCCATCAAGGAAACGTAACTAATTTCTTAATGTAAAAGGACATTGTGTGCGCTGTGTGCAAAGCAGCACTGTGCAATAAAATAAAATAAAACATAATAAAATAAAATAGGGACCGTTCTCTTTCATATTTTGACATGCGAACCAGGGATTGTTCTCATTTGTAAGGCTGTGACTGATCCAGGCACAGAGTTCTGCTACTAAAGCACTGAAGTCCACGCTGTACAGCTGCCTGCCACTATTAGAAAGAAACCAGGACAGACATAAAATAAAGCACAGAAAGGAGAGGGAAAGCAGTGAGGAAAGAGAGAAGGGGCTTGCTGATTAATTACCGAGCCAAAAAAAACCAACCCACCCTTCCTTGACTGATGTTTACCCGTCTTTAATTGACAGCAAAACAAAAGGATTTAATAACTTCAAGGCTCTTATAGGCAGCTCCATGGAAAATCCATAGCGGTGCAGAGGAAGCTTGGCTTTTTTGATCTATAGCAATGGCTAAATGGGTCTCCATTAGAGCAATGGCTACCCCGAAAAGTGAAAATTAAAAAGTGAAATATACATTTAATCAGCAACAGGCTAATATATCAAAAGAGTTGGCCTATCCCAACAAGGAGCCTGATTCAAAACACATTGACGTGAGTAGAAAAAAGATTCATGCCCCACAAAAGCTTAAGCTCGGAAACTTGTACAAAGCTGATCTAAACCCTTTATACAGCTGAAAGCCTCAGAAAACCAAGACTGGTCCTATTTTCTGGTTGCAAGCAGGTCACCTCCCCATCACAGGAGCGGTCCTAATTGGTGACATGACCCAGAGCCGCCCAGCGCTGTGGCAGGGGGGACCCCGCCGCCTGGCAGGGCTCGGCAGGCAGCTGCCTCCAGCGCCCAGCCGCCCCGACCGGCTCCCACCGTGGCGTCACCTCTAATGCCGACCGCTCCTGCTTTCTTCCTCCCTTTTGCGTGCACCTTCTCTGAAGCTATAAACCGCACACCTAAAGGGAAAACTCCTCCAGGAGCGCAGTAGGAAGCCAAAGGGAAGTAGAGAAGAAGTGAGATGCTTTGGGAGCGAGACGTAAGAATAGGCACCAGTAGCAGCCAGCAGCCTTAACCCACAACCTCCATAGGCCAGAAGGCAAATCAGGGCTATTTTCCCAGCAAAGCCGTGGAGGGATGTTGCACACCAGGGTCCCTACAGCTGGGGTTCATCCTCAAAAGCCGGCAGAACGCATGCAAGCGCCGGCAGTCCAGGGCTGCCTTGTGTACGCCAAGGAGGCTTGCGTAGGCTGGTATTTTATCTGAGGCAGTATTTCTATGCTTAATTTCATTTTTCGAGCTGAAGCGATTTAGCTTTATTGTGTGGCGCATGTGTCTTTTGATATGGAAAAGAAACTTTTGTGAGGCGATATTCAAAGGGGTCTGCATTTATGCGGGCAGCTACTTCTGGCAGACATTAGTTCTTTACAGAGAGGAGTAGCAGGATTTAGAGCTAATTAGGGAAATTATAAAACAAAAAGGTATTCTCTAACAATGAAAGATTCTTCAATCAAGATCAGTCAATCATCCTGTCAAGGAAAATAATTTAAGATTACTTGCTGAGAGAATAAAAATGCATTGCATGGGGTTAAGTCCTAACAACATTCATGTCATCTTTTCACGTAACCGTCTGTATAGGCACTTAGCATTATATAATACACATAGAATACCGTAACAGAAGATCTCAGTTTCATCTTTCAGTCTTTCAAAAAGTATTTAAGTTTCTGATAATTTGAATCTTTGCTGATTATTCATCACTACCCCATTTTCAGATAGGAGATGCTAAATTAGCTACTTACTATGGATGATATTCACTATGCTGCTGAGCGCAGCCACGGAGCAAGCCTTCCACAAGCAGCAGATGATAATGCTTTCTGTGCTCATCCTAGGTGTGATGAGCTCCGTTTCAGCACCAAACAGGCTGGCACAAAAGGTGGTCATGGGGCTGGGCTGAGGAAGATGAAGGTATTCGTCCCTACCAACCGCTATCAGCCCTAACGCAGGTGAAACAGAGCTATGTTCCAAGGACTTCAGCCTCAAAAAGCCTGATTATGCCAAAATAAACTCAGAAGGGACAAATTTGCCCGAAATTAAATCAACGCATTATTTAGATTTCACTGGAACCTATTTTTACACTAACAGTTTGGGCTTGGCTGTCCATCCCTAGGGCCCAGCTCAGGCTCATTTCCACAAATGTTTTAAGGGATGGAAGGACAGCAGAGGTCTGCTCAGGATTGCCCTAGCTCCAGGAAGACCCCATGCTCCCACTGACAAACCACGCCGGTGCCCTGGTGAGGTGCCCCAGGCAAGAGAGGACCTTGAGGAGCTCGGAACAGCCTGGAGGAGGATGCTTAGGCACACAGGAAAAAGGGAGATAAAAGATTTCTCACTCCTCCCTTTCAGCAAAGACTGCCCTTCACTCTTGTCCTGGGGGGGGTTGACTTTATACGCGGGGAGGAGACGCCTTAAAAACTTGGGCAGAAGAGGAGTCCCCGGGAAGCCTCATGCAAGACGGCAGGCAGGTGGGATGCTGGTCTCTGGGTCCATGGCTCGGGAGAGCGGGCTGCCCGTCCACCGCCTCCGCGCTTCTGGTGAAAAGCAGAGCCGAAGGCTCGGGATCGTACAGTATCGCTTTAACTTCGTACGAGTCAAAAATTCCTCTTTGACTTCGTGTCGTTGCTGTTTGTATTGGCATTGTCCTCGGAGGCCTCGGCTGAAGTCGGGTCCCCACTGCGCCTGGCACCGCACAGGCATATGGTTAGAGACAGCCCCTCTCCCCCAGGGTTTACAGCCTAACTACACTAGGCAGACCAAATTAACATTGTTCCTACTTTCCAAGTAGGAAGCTGTAACATGGAAGGATTTCAACAGGAGTTGGGGACCTAAATGTTTCTAAAATACGCCTTTCAAGCTTTCTGGGCCTCAGAAGCAGAATTAAACTCTATCTTCTCCTGCTATGAAAATACAGCCTGCCTTTGCAGCGCCTTTCAGAGCCCAAGATACAAAGGGAGCATTCGGGCTCCTTCAGAGCATGAAACCCGGCCCCGGTCACACAGCCCGCTGTAACAGCCCGACAGGCTTTTACGTCTCTAAATGCCAAGGTGAGCGTTTACTTTGAAAGGGAAAACGTTTTAAAAACCAAAACAGCTCTGAGAACTGTTAAGCAAAGCTGTCATCGGTAAATTATTCCTTTCTGCTGGCATTTTTTTTTTCCCCCTCCTGTAGTACGATCTGAGAGCTAAGTACAGCAGTCAATATGTAGTAATCAGGCTAATGATTGTCTAATAGCTAAATTAGGAGAGTGACTCTTAATCATGCAATATGATGCCAATAGTCTAGCACCGAAATCCAGACATGAAGCAAAACTCTTTGATTACACTTCGTGTTTTTAAAGACCTAATTAACTTTTATAAGACTTCTTGATTTTTAAAATATCTTAAGTGAACAGAGTGAAACATCAAAACTCCATAGAAAGCAGCAAATGCGTTTCTTGGACATATTACTTGCTAGGTCTACAAAGATGGTAGACCTCCATACAAAACTGTTAAAATTATGGAACCCAGAAACATATATAACGTTACAAATCCTTTGATATTTGTATTAATTTTCTATAAGCCTAAACTCCCTAATAAATATAATTTAAATGGTCTTGCAGAAATACAATCCATTAAGCACTCTGTAATCTACTCCAGGACCACCTTACAATGAACCCTAAGTGAATTTGTCCAGTTGAAGCTCAGAGAAAAGGTAAAGGGAAAATGGAAAAAAAAAAGTAAAACATAGACAACAGAAAACACAGACAAAAAGAGAAATGAGCCAATGCAATCTCCATTCTGTGCACTAATATATTTGATTAGTCATGTACCAGTTCTATCATTCATATTAGGAAAGAGCTTCCATTAAATTAGAGTGATTTCAAATCCTTTATTACAAATCTGTTCAACTTCTAATGAAATAGGAATACAGAGATTCTAATTTTGAAACAACAAAATCTAAAAATCTACTTTGCTAAAATTACTGACGATGAAACAAGGGAACTGTCTGGCCTCAAATAAGATTATAGTTCCTGACACCGCAAAAAAAAAAAAAAGAAAAAAAAAAAAAGAGGTATAAATATCCTACTAGAGAGTTACTTGCATTCTGGATGAACTTGCAGACTTCCTGCCAGAAAAGCGTCTCAGAAGCCAAGAGGAGTCTACCATACTAAAAAAGAAATAATCTATAAAACCTACATCTAACGCTCACTGAAATCAGTAGGCAGTCTTTTGGATGAATATAGAAAAAAAATGAATGCAATTAATGCAGCTAAAGACCATTTTTCTTACTTGGAAAAATAATTCTGTTGACTTCGAGCAAACTAACTGCACGGCTACAGCAAGCGTGATTTGGCCCATCACTGCTGGAGAGACCTGGGGAACACCATGGCAACCAAGAAAATTGCTTCAAGGGAAGGGGCAGGGGAGAGATTTAACGCACACTTTTTCCCTACCTACACATTGAACTTGCTGAAGTTTTGACACTCGCTTCAATCCTGTCCAGTACGCTTTCCATCGTGGGGAAGCGACAAGGCACCTTCTCATTTTAAAGGAACTTTGGATTGCTTTCTGTCTGCCTAGGTAATGAAAACAAGATCCTCAGGTGCTACAACAATTTCAGAAACCAGATAATGAACGGAAATCATATATCTCATGGATTAGGCTCTCTCTGAATCAATTTATAATGGGTATTTTGCTGGGCGACTGACCCAGATTCCATACATTTTTTTAATCACTGCAAAATCGCTTCAGCCAATTCTCCCATTATCGATGACATATTTCATCGTTGTTCAATATTAAATCATAAAGGGAAGAAAAAATGAACGGTGAGGTGTAGGAGTTAGCATTTCACGACTGCAGAACTTTACCGAATGCTTATGCCTAGTCTTTATATGTGATTAGTCTGATGGGTCACTGAATTGCCTTCAGATTACCAGGTCCCAAATTCAAAAGCATTTCTTCTATTATTACTTTAAAATTCAGCCTCCTATTTTTTTAACAAAGTTGCAAGTCAAAACAGAATTTTATAATATGTTATAATATGTTTTCCCTGGCCCCCTGCCCGCAGTTGTTTGGATAGCTGGCAGAGTGCGGTATCTGACAGTACAGGAACAGCGTGGCTAGTTTGCCATTCCTACAGGGATCTATCTTTGGCAATAAATTTGGACTGCATGTCTGTTAGCAGAGCGCGTCAAAACTGTGCCAAAAGCACTTTTGGATGTAGAATAATAATAAATGAGTGTCGCACAGCATTAGTAGAGGAATTCTAATACAAGTTGTCCATCATTTCACAGTAAGTTCTTTACCACGTTACTGAATTTATGTCTCATAATAAATTAACCGTATCAAGTACTTCATCCCATAGGTTCAATAAAATAAACATACATAAGTCTAGGTGACTTCCGTGCCAACCGAACAATGCCCATATCCCTACACATTTCTTCAGCACGCAACTCAAACAAACTCAAGTCTAAAAGCCGAACTGATGGCTGGAGCAGGAGGGCACACTGGAGTGCAATCCGCAGAGCCGGGTGCGCTCGCACCAGCCGTCAGCTCGCCTGAAGTTCTGTAGGAATCCTCAATTAACGGCGCGTATAAAAGTTTGTTCCGCATTCCACTATACTCAGTCTGCAATAGCCAATCTAAAAGGGCTGATCTTTATATAGTTTTCCAGTCTGATGCAGAAATGTAGATCATAAATCTCGGTAGGAAAAACATGACTTAATTCCTGTGGGAATCATGCCAATACTTTACGGCGTAGCAATCAGTGTTTATAATACAATAGCTACCGTTCAAAGCAAACAAAGAAATAAGAAATGTTGCGTGTTTCATGAAAAGCCTCACAAATATAAGAATAGGAAAATACTCAAAAGGATTTTGGCACCTCCAAATGCTGAGAGCATTTGTGAGAACAGGTGTGTTGGTATGATAGGAATCTCTGAAGATGCTGAGGTTTGGTACACGTGATGGTACCACCAAATGATAGTTACACACAAGGAGGGACACATGGCAGCCCAAAGAATCATTAAACTCATCGATGGAAAATGCACACCGTATACTGCAGGGGACAGAATCGAAGAGGACTTAATTTGGAAAATGGAAAGCCACCAAAATCAAAACTCTGCAAAGGAAAATACACATTAGTTTTAGCTGCTTTTTTAAGAATACTTAAAGAATTTGCTTTTTTTTAGAAGGAAGGACAGTTCCGAAGAGGCTCAGTTGTATCCATTATTAAAGCAAGACGTGGTTAGAAATCTATGATTCAGCTTTCACCCAACAGCTTTCATATTTTATGGTTAACAGACACGAAAAACATTTCAGAACATCAGGTTTGAAAATCCTGGCCAAGCTCGGGAATCAAAAACCAGTACAACTTTAAGGAACATCAAGAACTCATCCTTTTGAAGCCAATAGAAGTTACAGGTGAATCCACTTGCCAAAAAGCCAGATATTTTTAAAGCTGCTTAAACACGGATCAGAAAACACTCGTGTTTGAGCAGTGACCTGCAGGCACCGAGTCCCCAGGGCTGGCCTGAGGGGTGCATGCAGGAGTGCAAATCAGCCGGATCAGAAATGCAGCCCATACTGTTTTCCACCAAGAAGTGTGTCCTTTGGAGGCATAAACCAGCGAAGAACAGCACAGGACAGTGGGTTTAAGATGCTATAATTAGCAATGCATACTTCACAGCAACGTGGGCTATGGACAGCAAAGTTATCCCGAATTTCTGCTGTCCTGTGTACAGCATCACATCTTTCCCAACTCAAAGCCCCCAGGGAAGGAATTTATTTCCACTTCATTCCCGGTGTTTTGAAAACACCGTGCGTAGCGGGGGCTCTCAGGAAGACTCACCGCCAACAGCTCCACATGCTGTACAACACAGGCTGTAACTCCTCCACCCAGATAAGAGCAGATACCTTCTGAGAGAGACTGCACACTGCAGCTGTCTGAATGGAGCAGCAGGCAGGCATCGAGCCAGGGTGCAGCTGTGATTGATGTGCACTTTGTGTGCTTTGTGGCTCGCTTTATGATATTTCTAAAGGAAAAACTTCGGTGGAGTGACTGGCGTGTCAGTTGTGCAGTTTCCGTCACCAGCAATGGGAGCTGCACAGCTCTACTCTTTCAGACTCACTGAAAAGGCACACCATGGGGCACAGTGACCCTCAGCCACGCGCCTCCACCTAGATGGTGCCAGCACGTGGGCTTGGCTTAGCAAACACTGTATTTAGGAACAACAGCTCAGAGCTACGTGTCTTATTTGTACAGGCGCTTTTCTTTATTAATTTATTGTACCAAGGAGGTGATGGTGAGGGCTGCATGGGGCACCAACCTCAATGAGAAAAACAGAGCTGGGACCTCCCTCGGCAGTTTACGCCCAGAGGGTCACGCACGGCGAGTCCAAAGGGGCTAACACAGAGCAGAGGTAAGTTAGGTCTGCCATTAATAGCCATCCAGTAGCAACCAGGAGCAGGAACCCACCAGTTAAAACATCACCGCCACTCAGTGACAAAAATGGTCATAACTTTCATGTAATCCTGATTTTATTCTAGGGGTACGCATCTCTCGGGTCTGTTCTCGGGACAATGTAGTGGCGTGCTGCTTCCTACTACAGGGAAACGGGAAAAACATAGTTTAACTCTACACTGGCGATTTTTTTTTTTTTTTTAAGGATAGAAAACAGCCTTCCTCTTGTAGTAGGCGTAAATGTACTCCAGCAGTTAAGATGTTGGTTCAGCCAACCGAGATGGGGTAATTTTATTTCAGTAAATGGTATTTTTCAACAGTCCCAGATGAATATTTATATTTCTCATAATGGCTTAGGAAAGAAAAGTCAAAATGTTATACTGTGAAAGCACTCTCATTGCCTTTTTTTTTTTATAAATACTGTCATTTTAATTGAGATACAACTTCCATACTTTCCTGCAGAAAAAGCTACACATTTCTGAAATACATTTTTTTAGTGCCGAAAAACAAACAGCAGACATCTTAGAGGAAGTCATATTATTTCCACTTTTTCATCTGAACAAATATGCTGGCTTATTGTGCCTTGAGGAAAGGTATGAAGGATAGAGTGCTGTGGCTCAGATGTTCCTGAGGACTCTTCTGGACATCTGTTATAAAGCTACTGGTGACAGTGGAGGACTGATCTCAGAGTAGTCCACCTCAGTTTCGAGGTTAATAACTATTTTTCCATGGTCACTCTATGACCAATTCCTTTCTGTAACATTTGGATTCTGACACTGATTTAAAGGGCCTCTGGTCATACCAACATCCACAGCAAGAGCAGATTCTGGAGAAACCTGTCACCCTGTGATAGGAATACAGGTATCAGCAAAGTAAGATTGCCCCAGCAAACGCTACTTCAGGAGAGCACAGTTTGGACAAAACGCCCACCTCTACACTGGGGCCTTTGCTAGTGAGGGTCTGAGCTCTTCACACTCCGGAGCCCTCCAGCTGTACCGACAGAGGTCAACAGCAGAGACCCAGCCTACCTCTACCTTTTCTCCCTCCAAAACAGCAAGGGGAAAATAAGTCCCTATAAAGCAAATACATCAAATCAGCCAAGGATTTTGTGGAAGAAGAGAAGGTTAGAGGGCTCTCCACAGCCCCTCCAGGGCATGTGCAGCACAAGCCCTCCTGTCGTCATCAAGGCTTCATGTCCCACTCAGCTCCACTGAGACCAACGCTGAATCTGCTGTCGCAACCAACTGCTCGCTTTGGGTGCAGAACCACCCTCGGAAATGGACGGCTGGAGATCTGTCACCCATTATACTCATTTATGTGTCTATAATTAACTCTGGATACACAAGCATAAGGACTTTTCCATTCAGCCCCCTGGTAGTTCACTTTTCTAGCCGTGTGCCAAATTATGTTCTTGGGCTCGTGTACGTTTTGGTCTCTAGCTCTCTCCAGTTCCAGCTCTCAGTGCATATGCACACCCACTGACAATGGGAAATGGGAAAACCTAAGCCCTGGTTCATAAGTCTAACGTCTGTAAAGGCCACCTAATAGCATTACAATTATCTTAACACAATTTAATTTGCATACATGTAACCCTTAAAAACTCTGATTTTCCTGACAACCAGAGCCGATGTGTTTTGATTCTTTTATTGTGTATACTAGCGTCTATTAGTACCATCATAATAATATATACAGAGCGATTAATTCATGAAGTAGAAGCTTTTCTTCCTTTCTAAAAGCCACTTAATGTAAACTGTAAACATCACGAACACTCTCATTCAGACTGATTCAAAGTTCTTAGCTGGGGCCGAGAGGCACAAGATGAAATGTCTGCAAACAGTGATGGATGACTCCAGGCAGGGGCTGCTCAAATTTGCACTGGAACCGGTCCTAGCACCTTACTAGAGTACAGCAAGCCGAAAAACATCAGCAATCATTCCAGATAGGTTATAATGCCTTGAAAGATCACAGAATTTTTCTTACGTGCAGCATCTGGTGTTGACAGGAATATTAAAAATCACCTCTTCTCAAAGCCACTAGTCCTTTGCATTATTTGTGTGTTCAGAATAACACTTCAGTAAATCTTTATATTGTTCATCAAGTGGCACAACATCCAGTGTCACAATGCCTCTGATCATGGCCAAACTTGCTGTATTTTAAGGGATATTCAATGCAACAAATATTGTGAATGTAACGGTGTTTTTTATCTACATGTAAGCAGAAATATGTTTCCCAGAGATACTTAATAAGCTTGACCACTTTAACCAGAGATCAGCAAGGTACATAAAAACACGTATCATTTCAAGCATATGTGCTTTACCCCCGATTACAGCCGGGCAAGTCATATATTTAATTTAAGTACATACTTAAAGGCTTTATGGAAACATGAATTTAATGCATGAGAGTTTAAAGTTGGGGTTTGTTTGGTTTGGGTTTTTTTTTAATTCCTCCCGTTTGGACTGATTTCTTCAGCACTCCTATCATTTTTGACTGATTATTACCCAATTTATTTTTCATTTAGCTTCATACATGCCATATTTCCTTTCAGACAGAACGCTTACTTTCTCTTTAATAGATTTCTGTCTTGAAATACTGACCTCTTTACCACTGGAAAGAAGTAAAATATAGGCTCTGGTATAACGTCTACTGAAATCAGTCTTGAACAGGTGCGGGATCTGACACACATAGAAGCCAGTAAAATGCAAATGGTATTTAGTTATTGAGGCAAATGGCAAGCTTTAAAGCACCACCTGTGTATATTTTGCAACATATCATGAAAGTGGTGAGAACCGTCCTCATTTATTCATGCATTAACTTGTGACATTTGGCTCAGAACAAAAAGCTGGAGAAAAGGGTAAGTTATGAGACGTCAAGGAAAAATGATATGTCACGCTGTAAGATGGTGCACTTTATATTGTACCGTTCACTTCAGTGTTATTCTCAGCCCTGTAGCAAGGAAAGGGTCTGCTTCGGGGCAGGGGGAAGGAGAGGTCGTTCTCCTTGTGCGCTGAAAGAGAAAGCCTGGAGTTATGTTCGCCCAAGTATCCTGCTAGCCTGACTTTCCCCTCCTCTTTGTTAGACGAACGCAAAACCAATTCCCTTTTTGTTCTCTCATTTCTGCAATTTAAGCTTGTCTATCTCCCATCTCCCCCAAGGAACTCGGCAAGAGAGAAATCTGTCCCCCCCGAGAGGCCAGCGTAAGGCAAACGGCACCCAAGGCGTTAGGTAAGGTCTGTGAGCCAGCCAGGCGGAGGATCCCCCGCCGGGGCGTAACGCGCCAGAGGACGACTAATCCCGTAACCACCGGTGGCACGTCCTGACCTCACACATCCATTAATGCCACAAACCGCCGGAGAAGCAAACAAATCCTCTCCCACGTCAGTATTTTATATAAAGTCGAGTTTTATTTACTTATTAGGTATTTAGACTGTTTTAATAGCTACAGAACCATATTAACATAAAAAATTGCAATGCCGCTTTGCTATTTGCTTCAATATATTTACCAGTAAAATCTGACAGCTGACAGCTTGTGAATGTGATGGTAATGTAATCATTCCATTTACACTGGATAGAACACAACTTTCTGAAATCGTGTGATAATATTTTCAGACTTAAATGATGGTTTAGGAATAAAGACATAAGTATTTGTTTATGAGTAATCTATCTTGAATATGTTCATTAGTAATATTCCTGAAGGCTTCCAATAAAAGTTGAGATTAATTAGAACAGAAACAGCTAATTTGTCTGCCCGAGTGGTTACCACATAAACCCTGACTTGAAATAGCACCTAAATAAAACAAATATAAACCTGCCACAAAGATGTGAACATGCTGTCCCAAAAGGCACAACCACTTAACTTGTGTAATTGTCAGTACAGTCAAGAAAAGCTGTTCTAAGATCTGGTTTTCAACACCGGATTATACAGCATGTCCAAACAGAGCAAATTAAATTAAGCTGTGTCTAAATTAGAGTTCTTCCAATGGCAACATGACTTTACATCAACAGACACATTGATCTGCGTAGCAGCATCTACTAAAGATGACAGCAGAGCCAAGAGGAGAATTTAGAAAGCCACTCTTAGATCTGATTCAGTTTCCCCCAACCTTAAAACAAGACCACACGCAACTCACTCTCATTGAGTTCAAAGGACACCAACAAACACCATTGTTCCTGTAATACTCCAATGTTTTCACAAAAAAGTTGCCTATTATAGTCTATTCTGCTCAGCTCATCTCTTCTTGACATAAGCCAAATCTCTCTATTACTGCATTTATTTACAGAGTGCTTGAGCAGAACTTTATCACCTAAAAACATCTCTAGTGTCTCAGCATAATAAACTCTAACGTGAAGAGATCAATGTCGGTTTCTACGCTTCTCATTAAAGCTTTCTGACAAAAAAAGAAGCCTTTAAAGGTGTCTGCTCTTGAGCTCATTTTAGGATATAAAAAGATGACCCGAAAGGCTCAAGTTTGAAGATTTTCCTGCTCCATCTTTTCAAGACCTCTTGCTACATCACGTTGAAGTAGTAGGGGGCAGGGGAGGGAGAGGGGAAAGCACTTATTCCCTGAGGGACCCTCCAAATCTCCTTTAAGGATGAGCTTCTGAAAGTTGCGCCTGTAGCTCCCATCAGCTTCAGCAGGGATTTGAGGCTGACAGCTGAGAAGAGGGTCTGAGGTGGATCTTTTATGAAAACCAACGTCTGACTCGGAGAAGGTGGGGCTTTTCTGAAATTAATTTTTTTCACTTTGTGGATGTCCAAATTCACTTCTCTAAAATTTGCAGTATATGCCAAAATCTAGGCTGCCAATAATTGACGATCAGTTCTGATCAATGGCTCTGCAACCAACAGTATTACAGAGAAAAAAAAAAAAAATTGTTAAAATGAGGGCAGAGCAAAGGAGCGGGGAGGCTTGGGGGCTGCAAGGAATCCCGAGCTTCCCTGTTTTCCATTGCTGCCCAAGGTGTTATGCGCACACAGCAGGCAGGCGCCTACGACCCGAGCGCTTGCCCTGCTGTATCTAGTTAACAAATCCATGGCAAATAACCGTGAGCTCCTGAGTTATCTACTTTTTCATTTCTTTTCGCTTTTTGAAGACAATAATTAAGGACGGGGGGATTGCACGTTTTTATTGAAGTATGGAGTCTATATGCTGTATTTTGAGGGGGGGGGGGAATCGTTATTGCTGACTATTCAGAAATAACGTCACGAGACAGAATCACAATAACATTTCTTCAATCACCACATTATCAAAATAGATTCAACCTTTTGTCAAAAATCCACATTTTACAGTTGTGGAAAAACCTGACAAAAATGTTACCAAACGTGGCAACAGACTGGGACTGAAATGCATTTCTGAAATTTGCTGTATTCTGGAGGAAATCACAAGATGCTAAGTAGTAGTCTATGAATGTCACGGAATTGTTTTTACTTTATTTTTTTATTTTATTTTGATGGGGAAGACATTGAGGTAAAAATAAGATCCATGAGAGTCAACCACAGCTTTTAATGAAACGGGTAGCTAGGTCCGGACTGGGTGACTGACGCAACAAACTCACAATACTAAATTTTAATTGAGGAGCTTTACCTCATTGGGGGAATTGCTCCTGAACCTGCCTGTGTTTTGAATAACGAACCACCCCACCATCATTCCAGTAAGTCACTGAGACATCAGCTCCTGCACGTGGCCAGATTTAATTGAGATCTGTCTTTTTCCTGTCTGCCTCGTCCCTCCTGACGGCACAAACCTCCGCACAGGGTATTTATAGGGGCTTTCTCAAGGATGGCTATACTATGCCTTAGTAAGCAAGCCACAATCAATGAAAGTGCATTTTTCCCTGGATTAATGGATGCTGTACATATAAACAAGTTTTGTTCTGATTTTCTGGTAAGGTGCCAGAGGTGAACCGCCCTGCATGGACTTATGTCTCATCGGGTGTGAAACAAAAGCAAGGCATAATGGCTAAACGCATCACAGGAATCATGCCCTGTTTTCTTTAAAATTAATGAGTTTTTTGTTGATTAAAGTTTCATCTGACTAACATCCTCTTTCTTGTGTCTATCTTCCATAAAGAACGCAGGTAAGGCGAGGTCAGCTGCTCACAGTTAATTAAACAGCTAGCTGACTGCTAAGTATTATTTAAACTGTGCTAATGCCTAAACGACCTTGTAACATTGTTCTTGGCACCATCAAGCCCATAGAAAAGGTAGATCCCTCCCTAACAGATGTGCCACAGGTGAATGTAACAAACAGGCTGGGAGCTAGATGGCAAAGCACTGCAGAGAGCACGTTTTGCATAGACGAGAAAGGCACAAACGTCGTGCGTACCAAATATTATAGAATATCCATCCACCAAGGATCGGCAGATTGGTGTAAGCTGAGAAAATAACGAAAAAATGAGTTTGCAGTAACTCGTTTGCCTCTCTCCCACTAGCGAAAAAATCTGCTTTTTATTAAGTGCAGAGCTTCATTATGCATCTAGGTAATTGCCTGCACAAACCTGGGACAGATAGAAAAGTTAAGAACCGTTAATGTTAATTTGAACGTTCAGTTGTGGCTCAGAAATACTTTCCCCAGTTTTGAAACAGAGGCCTTTCCTCGTAGACAAAAATCCCTCTTCATCCAAAAATAGGTTAAAAATCACGCAGGAGAAGCACACGCAGCTGAACAAAAGGTCAGTCTTGCCTCAGTTCTGTCACCCCTCTTTTGTATCATAAAGAGGTGGCACAATGGATGAAAAGAGAAAAGGCATCAAAAATCCCGGCAGGAACCTGGACCAGACTGCTTTAAGGGAAGAGGGAGGGTACGGACGGGGCTTTTGCCAGAAGGGCAGCCCAGAAAGGCACGGTCCCTGCTCAGCCGGAGGCAGGCATTGCTGCACCAGGGACGCACGCCCACCTGCAAACAAAACCAGCAAACACGCACCGGCATTTTCTCCCCAACTCTTTGCATATTCCAGTGACAACTAACAATCATTTGCCGGTGTCTAAATTAACCATCATGGGAAAATAATGCTATATAACTCTGAGAACTACGTACAAGAAAATTTAAACTATTATGATACTCCGGAATAAAGTTGTTCATTATATTACTAATGAGACAATGGCTGAACTGCTTAGCATAGAAAGTTGACAATCAGGTGAACGGGGGGGGGGGGGGGGGGCTGTCATCAACAATTAAATGTGTATGTTTGGAGGGTTGATGACGAAAAAGTAAAAGGGAGAGGAAGAAGATAAAAATCAAATTGCAAAACCATGATCAGAAAGTGAAAACAGTGCTAACTTCTAAATAAACCAACAAAAACAAATCAAACATTCTTCTGTGCTACGGAAAGGATATTTAAAACAGAGAAAAATGAGTATGGTCTCAAGAACTAACAGAAACAGAGTGAATCCTCAGCAGATTTCTTCCAAGAAAAAATACAGTACTTACTAACTTAGAGGACAGTATTCGAAAGGATAATTAAAGCAGCTCACGATGAGAAGTACTGTATAAATACAAAGACACGGGACCGATAAATAATGTGCTCATGGAAATGTTGGTTTTTATTTTCTGTGGAACCTGTAAAATTTCCCCTCATTTGTCATCTCATGTTGTTTCAAGGAGTTACATTTGCAATAATTTTATTAAGCACATTCAGAAAAAAACTCTCCACAACAGTAACAATGCATCATGCTGCGTCTCACAGGCTACAGGAAAATTATTTTCAGGTACAAAAATATACCCCATGAAACATTTTCCCATCAGGTTATTAGCATAAGTACATTGGAAAGGGGAAGAAAATGCTGAGTTGGGATACGGATCAGAAAATAATTTAAGCACTGTCTTAACTGTGTTTCTGAATTGGGACCTTAAGTTTAACTTTTTTTGTTGAAAGAATTGCATATTGTTGTGGGACCTATGTAAAGCATGCCAAGATTCGTTCTGGATTTAAGACAACTCTTGCTTCTGCAGACCCAAACACAAGGTCTTACCGGTGGTAAATCTCTCCATGATTTAAGTTAGCTCTTCTGTAACCATGCAATGTCTCTTAGTCCAAAGAGATATAGAAGATCCTTGGGCCAGGGTTACTACTGGCCAGAGTGGATTTTAGCAGAGCAATGCTAGGTCCCGATTCAGAGACTCCATGAAAGTGATACTAAAGCAAGTCAATCTGTAAGAGAGAGAGAGAGAGAGAGAGAGAACAACTTGTGCCACATTCTAACAGTTGTGAAAACCGGCACAAGAGTCAGCGTACCAGACCGCTTCCTTCTGCACAGGCAGGATTTGCAAAAGCCCATTAAGGAAGGCAGCCTGGGAAACTGCAAAGGAAGAAAGGGAGTGCATAAAAGATGATGAAATTGGCCTCGAGCTCTTTGACAGAAAAGATGCCATTTTCTCCAGCCCTGCTGGAAGGAATATTTTCCCTTTGGTTTAAAATTAGGCTTCAAAGCCTTGATATTTGTAATGCATAGCCCCATTAAGATCGCTTAACTGTCACTCACAGAGATCCATCCTCCTGTAACGTCTGCGTATTCACATGGGCTTTTTGACATCGTTCCCAAAAGACTGGGTACCAGATGTGCAGGCTGACAGGCAGAGGCCAGCTCCAGCAGGGATTACCCCGGGATTACAGCTGTGCTCCTCGAAGACAGAGCTTTAGCTGCTAACCTGCACTGCGGGGCTGGGGGCTGCCCTGCCACTGCACACCCTGAATAATTTCCCAGAGGAACTTTACTAAGCGCCCTGTCATTAGCCTGAGCGTCCATTTCAGCGCTGACTATTCTTCTGGCCACCCAAGTATCTAATGGCGCTTCATCAAGCTGTAGCTGAAATCTGAAAATACACGTATGTTTTTTAAACACAACTGCGCTTTAATTCCTTTTAACTCTACAGACAGCACACAGCTGTTCTGAGCTAATGGATGTTACTTCTGTTGTAAGATTGCTTGAAAATATAACAGATCATATAATGGCAAATGAACAAATACATTTTTATCAACCTCTGAAATGAGTCATTTATCTTCTGGGCTGTGTACTGAATCATGACACCAAATGATAAGTTTTATCTCTTTTACTGTCAAACTCAATCTCAGTCAAGCCTCAAATTGCTGAGAATACAAGTGAGGAGCGAGCCTGACTCCCGAATGAAAATATAAGAGAGGCTGGTTATCTGGCCTTCCCTAAGTGGCTTTAATCTTTGGGAGGTTTGGCTTAAATGAAAACTTATGGCAGTGTCATCCTCCAACAGTCAAACACGAGACCCCGGCACAATTCCACTGGCTGGGAAGGTTATCAGCGAGCAGAGCGCCTGTCTCCCCTCTCTGCCTTCACCTCCTTACTTTTCCTTGAAAAAACATTAAGTGTTCTCTAGCCACCCATTCCCCCTCTGCTATTCAGTTAAACACATAAATTTCCTTTTATTACCTCTTTTAAACAAATCCAACTTTCCATCATACTGTACAATTAAAACTTAATTTTGTGTTAATCCTTGATAAATGATACCTAATATAAAGGTTGACCCCTTGGAATAGGCTAACATTTAAGGCTTCGATGAAAACCAAGTACTTATGACCTATAAAGCAAGAGCTGTAATACCTTCACTTAAGTCATGGATAGCTGGCTCATTTAAGACATTGTATTACAAAACTCAATCACTTTCTTCTGAATTACTTCAGAAAGATCAGGAAAATTTGATAGTGACAAAGGTACCCCATACTGACATCCTAAAAATGACTCTTCACGCCAAAATAGAAGCAACACAGCAAACATACTTTTTTAGGTGTGGGGTGCAACCCCTGGTGTTAGCCATCCCAGGAAAGATTCTTCGGTAATGTCAAGTAGAATTTACACTCTTGAGGTGATCAGCTTAAGATCTACAAAAATTCCTCTAAGTCTATCTTAAAATAAATATATTTAAAAAAATCAAAGACTGCTGACATGGAAGTAACAGCCTGTGGCAGAAAAGGAAGCGAAAGAAGATTTATGGTAGGCTAATTTCATTTGAAATAACCTGTTTTCAGCCAGCCGAAGAAAACAGAACCCAAAGGAAATTTAGAGGAAATAACCTTTGGGTCAACTTGATATCTGTTTCACTATGTGTGAAGAAACATCCTTCATGAAACCTGCACCCTCTAGTCATAGGAGAACTAATAATCAAAAGTAATGTGGAGGAGAAATTATTGATTGTCATCCCCAACAACAACGGACAGTCACGGCTATCGTGTAAAACCTGCAGGCACGGCACTCCCCGACCAGCCTCGAGACACAGTCTTCAGGGAAAGCGCGAGGGTGAGAAGGTGGGAAGTGCTCTGGGTCCGTGGAGCTTGGGGAGGTCGCCGTGCAGACACCGCTCCTCCCAGCAGCATCGCCCCCCCCCCCCCCGCCAGCTCTGCACCCCAACTCACCTCCTCGCCCGGGGCTTGCTTTCCCTTTCCTCACTTTCTTTTTTCCCCATCAAGAAAAGCCCGGACCAACCCCTCGCCCCAGTGAAAGCGACGCCATAACACCCGCCCGGCAGGTAGCTGATGCTCAGCATGGACAGACCCAAACTGCTTATTTGTAAGAATCCACAGGTTTGTTACTGCATGAGGCTGTCTGACAGATGGGGGGAGGGGGGTATTAGCTGTCAAGTGCTGCCTTTTCCATCAGCGCTATACTCCACATACAGGCTTGGTTTTGGAGGGTTGAGGCCTCCTTAAAGATTCTGCTCAGTGCAAGAAGCATGGAAGAATGCAGGCATGGAAGTTTGATTTTAATAAGTCGCAGTTTTAAACTAAGAATATTGCTACTTGTTTTCCTTCTAAGGATTACAGAAGTGCTTGGACATGATCTAGAGTCCAAAATATTTTCTGATGACATTTTCTCTGTGTGTTCCTTTATTTGTAATAAAACAAGTAAATAACTTATCTAACTTCTGCCAACAACACCAGAAGAGAAACGTTCTTCTGCTAATTTATTTGGATTTATCTGCCTGTAGTTTCTACAGAAAGCAATGTCACCTGCGATCTATCTCTGTTATAACCTCTTGTGGCAGTCTGTTTTGCATTTTTGGCCATAACCTTCCATACGAAATTGATCTGTCATGAATAATAGAAGTGCCACCACATTATGTATCTCCATTTCATAACATGTGATTCAATATCAAGAATGTTGGCTTTTTAAAAAATCCATACCATTTTAAAATGGCAAACCCTTGAAAATATTTTCAACCTGGATTTTGAGTGCTGCATAAGTCATTGCAAAACTTTTGATCAACTAAATGGGCAAGAAATGTGGATCCACATTGGTGGGGAAATGTCAGAATACACAAAAAATTATTTCAACAAGTCTAAGCAGGAAACGCCAAGAAATGGGTAACATAAACCAACGGAAAGTAAGAACATTCCACAAATTTCTAATGAGAAACACCCAACAGTGGTGCACTTAGTCTGAGATTATGTAAAGTAGCTCTAATTATTGATCTCAGTTACGTACCATGTAATTTTCAATTTTACCTACTTCGTAAGTACTGCTTCATAAAGAGGAAGTAGAGTGTAGGCTATTTTAAGCCTGTTTCTGAGGAGGAAAGAAGGACAGAATGAACCTGAAGTAAGGTGCCAGGTTCTGCATGCTTGATAATAACTGTGGGCCAAATTCTCCACTTGGCACATGCAGCAGAACTTCATTCTTTCTAAAGATCCAGTTTCAGTTGCCAGTCACATTAATTCTGCACTGATCATGAGCCATCTACTGAAGAAAGGACTTTGGGCTCGAGTACCAAAATTCCATTTCAGGTGATGCCAAAATTTCTATCCTGAAAGCCTTTGTTCAAATACAATAATATAATTTATTTTTGATTGTAGTTACTTTGAGGACAGACGTGGATAGGAAGCGTCTCTTCCACAGCCTTGCCTCAACTGCGTATCTCCTTTCGCACGAGGGGATTCCAAGCCATACCTGCCTTCTGCTGAGAAATCCCTAACTCTGTCTAAATGTCCTTCTCCCAGGGTTATACTTCTTGAAGTATTCCAAACGCATATGATTAGGATGGGACAAGAGAAATGGGACTGCTTGCTCTTCCCTGTGAAATTAAATTAAAGAGCAGAAATTTAGGGGGCGTTCACTGAATCAGACTCACTGGGAAAATCCAGAGAGCAGGGATTCCACTCTGCATAATCCACACCAGGTGACAGCTGCAGTCCCTTGTCCAGCCTGTCTCCCTGACCCCACCAACCTTGATTTCTTTTTTCATTATATCATACCTTCCTCCGCAATCGTCTACAGAGCATCCTTTCAGAAGAGGTGCGGCTGAATTTATTCTGGCAGAAGGGGGAATTGATCATGGTTAGTCTGTTAAACTACTAAAGAGTAAGCAGCATCACTCTTCCTTTTCCTCTTCCGATTGCTTTTTTAGAAGACGACAAATAAAGAGAGAGCCCTGCATGGTTATCTGAGAAGAGGCCCCTACCTTCAGGAGAGTTTCCAAGCTCTGGATGATACATTGCACAGAGCCCTTCTTCAACTGAAGGGAATGACTGCAGACTCACATCTCTCCCGTTTTCCCGCTGACTGGTTTAAACAATCGTGCTCAACGCATTGCATGGTTTAGAGCCCATTCTGAAGCAGCACTGTACTGTCCCCATGAACTGTCAGCGAGCTCAAGGCATTGGAGCCACTCTGAAGCATTTTCCTAGATCTGTTCCCGAGCTGAGCCAAGCTACGCCAGCGTTTGTGGGAATCAAACTGACTGCTGCAAACGTACATTATAAACACTTGATTCTGCAGGTCCTTGTTAACACAGGCGTGATACGAAGAGTCCTAAGCAGCATGGCAGGAGATGAATGCTCAGCGTAAAATGAAAATATTCTCCTTTAATGTTTCTGTGTCATTTTCTTTTATAGCATCAACGACCCTACTCCAAATCGAGCACAAGTTTTACTTCTCCTGTCTAATAAAGAAGCAGCTGGACCGTGTTTGTTCTGTGAGCTCTCACCACCCCTAGACCTCTAACCCTTTCTGCCCATTTCCCTTCTCCCGCCCCAAGCAGAGGAAGCTGGATTTTAGCAGCCTTCTTACTCAGCCCCAGAGCTAACTTCCTGACTCCTCTCACTGCACAGGCAATATCTACCGTCTGAATATTTCCACGCGCAGTTGTGAACCTGATTTCACCACGCGCTTACCACATCTGTTCTTTCAGGTCAGACATAGAAAAACTACCAACCTCCCTTCCCACGGCAGACTTCCAGTCGGCGCTACGTTCAGTTCTAGGAATTGCACGTGTGAATTATGCATACCAACGGGCATATATTTTGGCAGAGCAGTTTAAAAAGTCAAAGAAAGCATGTAGAGCCTAAGGTCATTGCTGTTGTAAAGCAAGCTTCAAAGATACCCATCACAAGTCACAGAATAAACAGCAATGGAACTTGTCCTGCCTAAAGAAAAATGAAAGAACAATGATTAATACGTTGTAAT
This sequence comes from Vanellus vanellus, assembly GCF_965231255.1. Lineage (NCBI taxonomy): Eukaryota > Metazoa > Chordata > Aves > Charadriiformes > Charadriidae > Vanellus > Vanellus vanellus. The sequence continues at coordinate 21,460,553 of NC_138913.1, read as the reverse complement.
GGATCTTTTCATCCTTATCGCTTCCAGACTGTGGAATGTTATTTCTGGCACAGAGATTCTTGGTCAAGTACGAAGAGTCATCGATTGGATAAAGTGCTTGATTTAGCCCATTTTTATTCTATTACAGAATGACAGAAAGATGTTTTAGACAGGAATAAAATCAATAGGGGGAAAAAGCAGAACTTGGTGAAACAGCTATGGCTTGAAATGAAAATTATATATTTGTAATGTTGAATTTTGGGGTAAGGATTAATTTTAAAAAGGAATAGAAATCTACTGTCAGGTACCAAATAAGTATGTTGTGGTTTGCACAAACCAGGACAAAGTACGAACAATAATACGTCAATAACAATAAGTGTCCTTTATCCTTATCCTCCCCTCCCCCCCCCCCCAAAAAAAAAAAAAGCTTTGCAAACTGGTGGAAGCAGCTTCTTTGACTTGAGTTGTCATTCGAGGTTTCCGCCATGGAAGTGCCAAAGCAGCAGGCAGCATCTCTGCTGGTCACCATGTTTCCTTCCTCATTATGAGACTTGGGTCCCACGAGACCCAGGAGCCTGGCAGGTCTGCACTGCACTCCTCCCTTCCCAAAGAACAGGATGTGGTACGTGCCCATCCACAGATGATCCATGGAGAGATTATCTTGACCACAAAACTGGTACAGAAAAAGGGAAACTGTTCACCCCCCGCCCCTCATGTGTGCAAAATCCCAGTAACACCTGACAGGCTGAGGCCAGGTTTCTGGTCATACATCTGAGGTTGAGAATGCTCTCTTCCTCTCAAAAGGTTATTAATTATTATTTATGTGAATTAGTGTTACAAGGTCCAGGTCGAAATTAGGGCCCCATAATGCTATACACTCCACATACCTGCAGTCAGGTGCTTTCACTGCCTTGAAATATTCAAAATGTCTTTTTTAAGGAAATTAAATTAGGGCAGTGGTAGAGGAAGTGCAACGTTAGCAGTTGCAGTATTCTAGGACACTTCTCACTATCATTTATTAAACAAAAACTCTCTATGAAACATGTTCTATCCCAAGTGCCACTAATCTACACAAGCTGCCCTCTCGTGCACAGCACATTACAGAGGGTTCTCGAGGCAGGATTTAGAGATGGAGGCGACTCTGACTTTTCAGATCACCCAAGGAAGAGCGTTCCTTTTGGTATGGACAGATCGGCAAGAACCAAGTTAACTGGATATTCCTCACACTGAAATACACGGTGGGAGGATATGATTTCACCTGGAGCACCAGAAAGCAGTCTGTCTTTAGAGAAAAACAAGAGCAGTAAGAGTAACATATTTCTATTAATGAAAAAAATCACAGCCTGGTTACGGTGACTAAGATGGCATCGTCCCCGCGGCAGGTGGGGTTCACCGTCTTAGGAGCGACCCTACTTTGCCCGTGCAACTTCTCCTTACTAAATGCGGGTAGCAGAACTGTACTATGACCTCTGCAGGTTTTTCTCTCAGCACTCCCTAATGGGGGCTTTCTCCTACTTGTCTTCCCCCTCCCTTGCACAGCCAACCGGCACCGTAACGCCTTGGCACAGGACCAGCAAGGTAAACACTCTGCCAAACGTCAAGATCCTGAGGAAGAGTCAACACAGGCTTATTCTTCCTTCAGTTCTGTGATCAAAACTTCCACAGGGAGTCTGATAAGGCAAGCGGACTGTTATTGTTAAATACAGCAAGTACACACGGGGTAGATTAATCTCCACTTTACTCCAGGGTAACTGATAGCCTGAGTCAAGTTAGAGAGATAGGAAAATGAGTTTCTTTGCTTAATATCACATTGACTTTCTTGTTCATCAGAACAGGAATGCAGCTTATAGGGGTAAAAACTACTTATTCATAACTTAAGGAAGGGGATATACAACAAGTGGTAAAGTCACAGGAAAGGGTGAAGAGCACAAATATCCCATCGATTGGAGAGAGGAAGGTTTCTAGTGAAAGCAAAGAAAATTGCTCGAAACTGGAACCGCTCTGAAGTAGAGACATATTTGAAGGTCAAAAAGGACTGCTTTGGCCCTTTCTTCTGGACTGCACCTCGAAGCACTGAGAACATCTCATTTCCTCCATCTAGTTGTCTTCGTTAACTGAATTTCCCCATATGCAGAGTCCTCTGTCCTGAGAGCTCACTGGACAATCTCGTACCCTTTAGCCACCATCTCTTCCCTGGGTGAAAGAGGACAGCTCAGAGGAGCGCTGCAGGTCCTCGTACTCGCAGGTGAGAGGAGCTCAGTCCTAGCTCTTTGCACGACAAAGTCTTTGCCCCAGGATGCCATGGCTGGGACTCTTTCTAATGCATTTGCTACGGATTTCCTGCCGTCCTCCTCCTCCCTACACTTCTCCTTCCACCCTTTTCCAGCTCCTGTCCTCCAGCTGTCCCTTTCTGGAGGCCAGGCAGACTTGAAGGGGCGACGCTTTGCCCTGCCCCAGCAACTGCAAAGGTAAATATCACTGTTTTTTCCTCAGAGCATGTCAGAGTCTATATCACGGGCTCTTTTCATTGTGCACCAAGGCCAGGGCCAAGGACAAACCGCTGCTTTGTAAAATGGAGACCCAGGGGAGAGGGGGGAGAGGGGAAGTCAAGCTCTTATTGAAGTCAATGAGCACGATCAAACCACTAATCTGGGTAAACAAAATACAGAAAATGACATTGATTGCAGATTGGCTTTAACAATGAATAATTATGCTTTGATGTGCCCATAAATGTGATAAAAATCAAGGCAATATATTCAAAACAAAATAAAAGAAAAAAATACAAAGGCATATTTTACAACTAGGCTCCATTACCATCTACCCTAACGAGATTAAGTAGTAATTGCTGTGTCAAGAAAAAATATAGAGGGCTCAGTGAATGAAAGATCATGATAGGATCCCATTGTATTATAAGCTCAGGTCTAGCTGGAGAGCAGCGATGGGATTTTTCCAGGATTGCACAACCAATTTTTTTCTTATTTTATTTTGTTAGTATCAAAGGCCTTTCTCTGTAAGCCCTGCTGAATCTAGCTGTAGGCTTTTCATTCTTTCACTTTAGTACACAAGTATCTTGAAATCAGTAGCGGTTTTAAGCAAGCTTTTCTGGCCTGTTTTCTTACTGAGGATGCAAGGTTTCTAGTAGTGGGTCGGGTTTTTTTAAGTTATTGCACTTGATCATCTCAAAGTGCAAACTTCAGTACCATTTAACGTGAATGAATAATGGATAAATATAGTTTGCTAAAGTTATTCGAACTTGCACTGCCCCGAATGTAATACCGGTTTGTTTGGGCTCATAGGCTTCATGGAGTCTGTAAGAACCAGACACCAATATCACACCAGAATTTAACAAAAATCAAGCGATTACATTGCATCTTTGAAAGTTTCTGCCTTAATGCTTTCTTGGACCTATACACGGAGTATAAGGCGAACAAAGGACAGCAGTTGAATTGATACATTTCCTATACCAAGAGAATCCTGCATTTCTTTGTCATAAAATTAAAAAGTATTAAGATAAAAATAGCAAGTCTAGAATTAAATAGCAAGTAGAAGAAATTCACATTTCCTCCTTGATCTCTTTGTTACTGAAATCCTTTAGGCAGGTGAGAAAATAAATTGCAACTAAGACACTTCCATGCAGAATAATCTATTCCACAGAAGGCTTGGTGATAATATTAATGAGTGGTGATGTTACTTACAGCAGTACAGTAAACGCGTTTTGACAGTAATGGGACGATCTCTCTGGAACGCGGTGATGGACACTAGTTGTAATGCTCACCTTAAGACATATTCTAACAGCCCATTTGTTTGAATCCTGCATGTTGATACAGTGTCAGCACAATGTAAATGTGGAACACGTTTCTACCGGTAGCTAGCTTCAGGCAGCAGGAACAGTTTGGAAGAGAAAGGCCTGAGGAAAACAAAGAGAGTCAAGCTGGTGCCAAAGATGAGAATGGAATTTAGGTTTGGTCTTCCTTTTTTGAGGGACCAAAGCAAGTGAGCTTCAGTGACAAAAGCAAATAGAAGAGGAAGAAGCAGAGACTTTCTTTTGTTCTGTAAACTCAGCTGGTACCGATGAACTCACCCCTCTCCCATTTTCCTGCTGGCTGCCTCTAAACAACTGTACTTGACAAGTTACGTCAGCAAGTCAAATCTCACGGCTCGTGCGTGAGGCTCCCATCGTTTGATCCAGTACAGCTGCTGCAGGTTTTGTTCCCATCTGCTCCTTGCTAAGGGTCCATGAGACAACAGCCTCTTCACTGGCATAAGCAGCGGTCTGCCAAGAGCCACCACGCTGCGCGGTGGTGAAACCCAGCACTTCTGGGCTATGGAATGACATATGAAATAAAACCCAAATCTCATTTCTCAGTGTGGTCCCTTCCTCATCGTGTGATCATGTCTGCTCTGTTGTGGAAACTCGCCTGTGGAATATCACCTCTAGGAAAAATAAGCGTGAGTGTCCTCTTGGGAATCTGCCTCACCATACCGATACCCCTTCCAGGAGGTGCTGCAGTAGCTGTCCTCACTCTCATACCTTTAAAAAGCGAGACTTACAAACGGCTGAAGTCACTTACCACAGACAGTATGGGAACAGCAACAGGCAAGCTAAACACTCAGATTATAACAGTGCCCTAAGTGCAATTTAAAACGCAACAAATTAAAACACCTTCTTGCTTGTTTGTTTTAAGGTAGGTATTTCGTGATCAAAATATCACAGACAGATTAAAGAGCCAATGCACCTGCAGTCAGCAGTATGGTACGAGGTGGGTGAAATACAGCTAACTGCCACAGTTCACCCAACCAAGAACTGTAAAATTGTTTGGAAAAAAAAAAAAAACAAAAAAACACAACACACCAAACAAAAAGACCCTGAAGATTCAGGATCATGGCAATGACTGTAACAAAATAATATATATTTTTGGTTATCTTAAACACTCTTAGTTGCTTCTATACTTTTTCCTAAGACACTTACACGATTTTCTATTTTTATGCACTGGTAATTGGAGTTTATGATTTACATATTACAGTGCAGTCAAATCCAATTATAGCAAATCTACCGAGAGACTGTATTTATTTCAGGAGAAGATACTGAGGAACCATGTCAACATGTAGCAACATAATGACCTGCTCACTTTCTGGCTTTCATGCAAAACATTGTAATGATTAGGTTTCAGACACGGCACGAGGATACTTAAGGATGAGCTATAAAACCATTCCACATCTGTGTTTGTTTTATTAGCAGAACTATTTCTGGGAAAAACAGGAAAGCAAATGCTGATCCAGCTGCTAATTCTGGATAACTCTTTTATGCCACTAACTGCATTACCAAACACTACTTCTTGTAATCTTTTCTCCATCTCCTCCTTTCTCCATTAAGTATAAATTTCTTGTTATTTCCCCCGTCAGCGCCGAAGCAGAATTATAACTAATGTTAATTGCATAGGTTTTAATTCCATGTAAACTCAGTTGCGGAGAAGATGGTTTGTCGATGGTAGATTGACAGATGATATATAATTACAGAATGAATAAAAAATAGAGAGTTCATATACATTCTAGACCACGCCAGGATGGAAGAGAGTAAAATTTTTTTTTTTTTTTTTTTACACATAACCGCTCAGTTTATTGATAAAATGATCACAAGTGACAATCACCTTGATCTGAGCAGAGCTGCTCATACGCGATTGCTGTTCAAGACCACAGCTATTACTAGTGCTCGTCAAATCTCAGACTCCAAAGCTCTGTTTCTCACTGGACCAGCAACTGCAAGTCACCCTGCGTGCATAATTTTATGCAGGTAAATTCAACAGAACTATTAAGTCTGATCTGAATTAAGATACGCTTAGCGGATTTTCTGATGGACTTTGTGGGAGCTGAGGTTACCAAAGCTGCTGAGAAAACATGGGGACCCGACACCTCAATTCATTTTGAAAACTTGAGGCTAACGACCTGAATATTTCAAATCTTTCCTTCCTTGTGAATTTGCTGGCTTCAGGAAAATATTTCCACATTGTACGGTTACCTTTTTTACATCTCATCCTTCTTCCACAAAAAAAGATGGTATGATTGTTCTGGAGTCAGTCATTGTAACAAGCTTGTGCTTGATTAATTAGTAACCCTGGTAAAAAGTAATCAGGGAATTACACAACTCCCCCTCCCCTATTTGAAAATTGTGGTTCAGCATTGTCTGACTGCAAAGCCAGATTGAACAATGACACTTTGAAGTCGCTAACTCCGTGCTCTATTCCAGGGTAGCAAAATTAATCATGTTTCTCCTAAAAGCTCTGTTGTATCTTTAAAGTACCATAAAACATACGGTATTGTGAGAAAACTAAGTGCTGTTTCTCTGTCTCTGCCAGTAGCTTCCCTTTCAGAGTCTTGATAAAATTAAGGTCCGGTAACAAAGAAGGCGAGGGAGCATCTGTGGCAGGATTTGCGAGCACTCGTGAACAGCTGTGTGCACTCTTAACTTCATACACTTTTCTCACTAAAGCTGCGCATAACTGAAAGCGATGCAAATATCAATAAAGCTTGCGTTCAGGGAGGCTGTAATATCTTTGTAGACAGATATATTTTTCTCCCTGAGACTGATGAGAAATGACTATAAAATACAAACCCGCTTCATTTCTACTACAAAATCAAAACCAATGCTGCCAGCTAACCATTAACTGAAAAATAATGAGGGCTAATGAAATAGCAAGAGTCCAGATCTTTCAGTGCTCAGACAGGTCTCTTAAGGGAACTGAAAATGAATTAGCCTGGGTTTGACAGCAGAAAAAAAGGCAACTAAGACACTGGAAGGTGGGGACGAGGTTGTCAGTGAAGGAGTAGAGAACAGATTGACAGACAGCCTTATATGAAAAAGAGTAATTTAGGGGTTAGAGAATAACTCAGAAAAATGTTATAATAGTTAGAAATCATTTTAGAAAAGTAGTGCTGAGCAGACTCTTTTATTCCAGTATTAGGACTATTCAATGGCCCCGTATCATCATGAAGAGGGTCAGAACAGATGATCATAATGGTCCCTTCTGGCCTCAAAATCTATGACTTCATTAAAACCATCCAGACTACATGCTGCTGCAATTCTGTGTTCCCATGAAACTCAGTAAGTATTCTTCCTTTTCTGTGTTACATAAAGCCCATCCTACAGAGCTGTTAATACCTCGCTCCAGCTATTTGCTGGTACATAGGTAACATGATGGTCCCCACAGCTGGGCTTGGACCTCCCAGCTGCTTAAAATAAAGGTCCAGCAAAGACTGTGGAAACTGATACAAGGATCTGTGAGCTATAAGCACTTAACCTCAGGACCCTCTTATGTTAGACCTGCTTTGTGCAGGGGATTGGACTAGATGAGCTCCAGAGATCCCTTCCACCTGCATTTTTCTAAGCATCTCAAACAACACCTCAGCACAGGAGCAGCTAAATGAGTATATATCCTTCTCTATTTCACCTGAAAGTGATATCACTCTCTGCAGTTTTACTTCTGCATTTATTCAAAACTGATCCAACCTGAACAGTTAAGTACCTCTCCCCGGATAAAGTCTGGTGAAGATCCAAAGGCAGACAGAGCAGCAGGCCAGTCCTCTAGAAGGTGCCCCTTCCTCTAGCCACATTCAGAGCCGGTCTAAGGAATGAAGCCTTCACAAAACCTATCTGCAATGCCTTTGTTTTAAAAACAAACATGGTCAGAGGAGAGGTAGTACCGCTGCCATCCGTAGTTTATACAGCAGGTTAGTAGTAGTTAGAGGACATGCAGGACTTGGATGGCAAGCCAAGATCTCACGTCTCCTAGGAGAGCGGTGCAATCCCTGAACGACAGGCTGAGAAAGCTTCATTCCCACCCCAGAGGCTGTGGCACTGTGCAGAAGGAGATGGTACAGTTCATGGTATCAGAGGACATGCAGGATGGAGCGGGGTCCTGTTATCAGGGCCCTCAGTTACCTGGGGCAGAATCACGCGTTTTGATGCTTGGACTTGAAAGGTTGGCACACAGAGGAAACGGGAACCAGGGCCAGGACACATGGGAAAACAACCCCGGGTGTTCTGGCTCTATCGAAGGACATCTAATAAATCTGTCACAAAAGTCTGTCATTTCTAAGACATCTGGCTCTAGGCAAGACAGCAAGAGTCCAAAATCCAGAAAAAGTACGAGTCTAAGTCTAGCTTACAGTAAAACACTAGGTAGCACCAGGTACTCTGGTCAGAGCGGGCTCTGGTTTGGATGGAGCTGCATGGAAGGAGGCATACACGTTCAAATTAACAGATCCTCACTAGCACAGAGTAGCTGTTGGAGAACAAACTGAGGCCTTGGAAGGATCAGCTCAGCACCTTCCAAGAAAAGTAAATGGAGTACCAAACAATACAGTGCATATAAAGCTCTTGGATGAGACCCGAGAAGCCTAAGAAAGGCAGCTCCTTTCAACTTAACCTCTTGTTGCACTTTTGATTAGAGAAGTAGTTTACATTGATGTCTTTGGTTAATAGTACATCATCTCTCACTTATGGGGCTCATCCACTACTTTTTCAGTGCCTACGAGGCACTGCATTTCAATGATGTGTACAGCATGTGCTCATAAAATGCACTTTGATTAAGGAATGATACAGATACACAGGGCTACTCCTTGTTTATGATACATACCTCAGTCCAAGCCTATCTGCACCTGAGTCTCTGAATTCCTTGGGAACAGCTGGGACCATTAAACAAAGCTGGTTTTTTTCAGAATTTTCTTTCAGAATTACTGCCCCACGTTACAGCTATTTCAGTAACTCCTCTACCCACGGCAGTTTCATGCTTATTAGAAAGGTCACGCCAATAAGCTCAGCACCTTTTATTCAGATTCATAGGTCAAGACGTATTAGCTAATTGAGAGTCCGTCTGGATAATCTGCTTGAGTACTTTATTATGATTTTGTATAAAGCTATCAGATGTTGTTCCTGAAGAAGATTATTGCATTAAAAAAAATGAAATAAAACCCTAACTGTTCTGTTTTAGCACTTAGACACCTGCATGACATTGTTATTTCCAATACTTCTTGGAATTAGCTGATACTGCCATATCCTCTACTTGGGAGGTTCCAGCCAAGAGCTAGCGAGTATCCCATCTTGGCATGCACAGTATTTCTAAGGTCCAAGTGGAAAAAGTTCTCCTCCCTGCTGTGTGTTCCAATAAACCGGCAGGGTGATTTCAGTCTTTGGTCCCCTCTCAACACAAAAACTCCAAGGATTTTTACAGATGGAAAAGACAGAGCAGAAGGCAGGACACACAATTTTCCCTGTGTACGCTGCACTTGTAAGAGAGGTGCAGGAGGAAGGTGGAAGCATTACAGTGATCCACATATGGTGCTGTTAGGACCACCACTTGCCAGTGGTGCAACGCACGCAGTGGCTTCTCCACAAGGCTTGCAATAATCTCTGGAACTGACATCGTTGGGATTCATGGTGTGTAAAAAAAGCAGGGGGGAAAGAAAGGAAGATAAGATGCAAAAAGACAGTCTATCCCTGGTTTGCAAAAATGGTAGACATCTCTATGATATCTTGCATTCCCTATCTCTGAAATTAAGGCCTGTCATCGTTTATTTGTTATCTTACCTGGCAAATTTACTTTTAAGAGCCTAAATGTGAATGGCAGCATCCGAGATAAAGGGACGTTCTGGGGTTTCCAAAGTTCCTCTGCAGGAAGGACCTGAAATAGGAGCCAGCTCATGCAGATGAGGTGGACCGGCTTTCCCCATAAGCGCTCTCTGCAGGGAATTGCTACGCATAGGGTACAGAACATGCACCCTGCAGCGATTACTTCTCCTCCTCCCCTTTCCCCTCTTTTTGGAGCAAAGCCATGCCTTGCCCTTTCCAAGAGAGTTTGCAGGATGCCAGTACAGACTCAGAACAGTATTTCAGCCAGAATAGGACGTATGGTAGATTTGAAATTCACTGCCAGAAGAAGGAAAAAATGAAAAAAAAAACAGGATTATTCAAAGTGATTAATTTTGCCTCATGAGTACAATTACTAATCACTGGGGGATGGGGACACCAGAGCGAAAGAAAATCAATGATTATCAGCCTACAACATGCGGGTAGTTTCCACCCTCACAATTAGAGTGGCTATGCCAATACCTGCCCTGGCATTTGGGTCAGCTGATACTTAGTTTGAGGTTAAAAAATGTCAGCATCTGCTCCGGTATAAGCAGCTTTCCTCTTCATCCTTCGCCAGGCATTCCCACCTCTGCACCGTCCCCGCAGCTGCCATACTGCTACAGGTTTTGGAGCCCTTTGATGATATTTTTAGTCCCGATCTTTTCCTTATCTGGTTTACCAGGCAGCCCTGCAAACATTTGCATCCGTACAATCAAGGGGGATAAATAAGACGACGACTAAATTATTATATGCGGGGGAAAAAAAAAAAAAAAAAAAAAACAACAAAACCACAGTTACAAGGGAACAATCCAAGATTTACATGAAAGAATTGCTGCCCAAATATTTGATTAAATGTTTATGTTGAAAGTTTTGAATGAATACTAACGAAGTTTCACTTTAACAATTCCAGATCGGTACATTTGAAATTATTACTGGGAAGCACATCCAGTATGCATCTCCACAGCAAAAGTACACTGAAGTTAGGGAGTAGTTCTGAGAAACTTGTTTTCCCCTTTAAAAAGACATTTGTTTTAACAGGAAGATAAAAGATTGTAAATAGTGCAGCACAAATCTTCAGTGCAGGAAAGAATCAATGCAAAATCTCAGATAAGGTCTGTAAATTGCAGTCGTCTGTATCAGGGCCAAGTCCCACTTGCTTTCACACAACAGCCTTATTGACAAAAGCAGGATTTCTCCTGTGAGAAAAGGGGATTCCAGATCTTCGTTTAGAATACATATAATTAAGTTAGTGGCAAATTATATAGAATTACAATTTTATTGTCTTTGAATGTATCTATCATTATATTTCTCCCTGGTGAACTCTTTCTTAGAGAATCCAATTTTCGGCAACCTCAAGCCCTTTCAGTTTTCCCATTGACCTTAACGACAGCAGGACTGGATTCATGCATAATTAGAGATAATAACGCAATGGGGCCATGCTAGAAGTGGGAGCTGCATGCTTGTTCCTAGGCCAAACTCAGCAGGGAGAACCTGACATGCACATGGACAGAAAGCTCTTTTCTTAAGGATACCAGGTGTTGCGAATAATAAAATCTCAGGCAAACAGCACAGCCTGAATGCTGGCCCTCGGGTGAAGGTGCTATGAAACTAGTGGGCATCGCATGCGCATGTCTGTGGACGGAATTAGGCTTTTTGACAGTGCCACAATACTGAAATCATGGGGGACTCATGAATGGATTCCTTGGAGCTAAAATGAGGGTCAGATGAGGACAAAGTAGAGAGCAGTTTTTGTTTTTTTAACTTGAAAGGACTAATTCTAAAAATTTAACATATATATATGATAACAACTTTAAATATTTCAGAGTACAGCCTTTTCATAAAATATTAATGTTTAAAAGTCTTCTGTGGTTATTTCCACTAAAGAAAAATATCATAAAAAATGTCTCCTGTCTTCCTGAAACAAGTTCTGAAATATCATAAACAAAAATGCATTTATGGTGCTTAAAGTTCTACCTTAACATAAAGAGAGATGAAATGCTAACAAAGTAAGCTCTGGTCTGTGGATAAAAATACCATCTTGCTAAAGTAGTCTTTATTTCTCTATCAAAAGTCCATGTGGCTCTGTGTTAATTCCTGTTCTCTCTGCTAAAGGAACAAAACCATGATTATTGCTAGAATTTATTTCTAAATAAAGATGAGTTGATAGAGATGCAGGATGCTCAGCAAACCACATTTCAGAAAAGAATTCAAATCACTTTGTTTTTATTGCCTTTTTTCCTCTCTTAAGTTAGTTTAGACTGACAAAACATTTCCCAAGACAACACTGGAATACAAGGTGATGTTTAGTTAGATCTAGCTCTGTCAGAGCTGGCATCTGCTTCCATTGACTTTAGCAAAAGCGCTAACTAATGTGCAATTTAACCTTAACATACAAAGCAAGGTGCTTGTATCGCATAAGCTCTGGAACAATGTTTAGAGATGGTGAGGCTGATTTACAGTTAAACAAAACACCAGAGAACCCAGACTGGTCTCCCAGTGGGGCATTACTGGGTAACCAGATGTTTGACGGTTAGCATTTGTACTCACAGAGCCACTGCCTTAAGAATCTGGTCCCAGATGGTTTTGTACAGTATACTTCAGACAAAGTTATTTTAAAAATGTCTCTGTTCCCTATGAGTAAAGCCTACAATCATCTGTCAATAGCATGAAAGGGTTCTTTTTTGTCTGCATTTGCATTGTTTAATTAACTTTCTTCAATATACACAACATTCCTCATGCTGTGAGATATATGGGAGGTAAATCAGTAAAAGATGGCAGCTCTTTGTCTGTCCTGGAAAGGCAAATTGCTTCTCCCAATTACAGTTTTTCTTCCTCGATGCACCAATACACACAACCAAGAATTAACTTTCTGCAGATGTAAACACCATTGTGCATCCCCAGTGGGTTCTCTGCCCAAGTCCCAAGATTTTGGGTTTAGTCACCACCCAGGTACAGAAAACAGAAGCCATTGTCTCTCACCATCTAATCAAGGTAATAATTACGGGCAGTGGATCTGGAGCTAAGAAGAGGAAAAAGGCTTTTCAATCACTGCCTCTGCATTTCAATCGAAGCCCCATGCTGTACAACACTGGAGAACAAGGTGTAAATCAGCTTAAGAACATAGTTCTGCATTCAATGCGTTGTGGTTTACAGCTCCCAAATGACCTTCATCTATCTTCCTTAGCTGTAGAGGTGTATAATTGAACTAAAGAGAGGCTTGAATAATGAGGTTGAGAGTGGCAGCTCCGCTGCTGTTGCTGAATAGCGTACCAGCCTTGCACTTTGTTTTCTGATATGTAACAAAATACTGTAGTGGGTCCAATTCTTCAGGGTGACACTTGGTGATAGTCCCTCTTTTAAAATAGAAAAGAGCAGGGGTTTTGCAGGCAAAAAAACTATAAATCTTTGGCTGTAACTAGGCTCCCAAAAATACAATTATATGAACCATTTTCTATTCAATATCTGCTCACAAAAGCTCAGAGAGACAAATTGCAATTATCTGCTCTTCTTTCAGTCATGGAATCTTTCTATTTTTTTTAACTTTTCATCTTTCTCGTGAAAGATTCCTCTCTCGGCTCAGAGGAGTAGTGTGACACTTTCTAGCAAGACTTCTGTACTGGGACCTTGCCGGAATGAGCAGAGATGAAGTCTCTAAGAACAGCCTTTCAAGCGACAAGCCCTTGTTTTCAGATCGTGCTTTTCCTATATTTACGGGTGCTGGAATCATCGTTACTCTTTGTTGGTGAGGTTAAAATTAGAGGGCTTTTCAGCCCTTCGAACTCCTCCTTACCACCAGTTTATTCCTGGTAACTACACTGGAAAAAAGGTCTAGCAGTCCAATAGCCCTGGATCAATGCAAGATGTCTCCCCAGTCGAGTGCCTGTTAACAAATGTTCCTCTTGTGGCATTTTTGTTGATTTCGTGGACACTAAAAGACTTAGTCATGCATTTACAGCACCAATTAAGCAGTCAGCCTGCTAACTTGCCTCCCTGTTACACCAGCAGTACCTCCAAGTCAGTACAAGATCTAACCCTGACTGAAGACCCCAGAAGAATCTGGAGCAGGGGCTCCCAGACCTCACAGGAGCAGCCCCAGAAGCAACCAGCATCCCCCAAAGCAGCCAGCATCCTCCAGGGACCCACCTGGTGGGAGCAGGATGACAGAGGTGCCAGCTTTTGAGCTAGTGAATAGAAGGAACATTAGATGCGGCAACTGACTTTGGGAAAGGCAACTTCCCTGGCTGAGGAAACGAGTTACAACCTACAATGGCCACATTTACATCTTGTGGGAAAAAAAAAACAAAAAAAACAAAAAAAAAAACAAAAACACAAAAAAAAACACTCTTCACTCCCAAAATCACTTCTGCAAAACCCTAGGAAGTGCTGTGGCAGTGTTCCCTCGAAAATCTTCATCGGTCCACCTCACGTCTGGCATATACGACAAAAAAAATGAAAAATTGTACTGCCTCCAGGATTTTCACTTACTTATTATTTTATTCGCCTTCCCTCCCCACTTTTTGTTGTTTGTCTGCTTGACAGGGCAAGTTTATTCAGGGTGGTTGGGCTGGCATTTTTCTTTTGCAGTGTTCACTAAAAATGCAGGAGAGAAGCACTGTCTTCGAGAGCCCTGTAACAGAGCGCTTAGACAATCTGATTTCTCGCAGTTTCATCAACAGCAAGGCCAAGAAGGTCTTGGAAAACAGCAAGACTAAGTCCTGTTGTCCAGAATAATGCCAGGAGGTAAAAGTCATTATGGGTTTCTTAATGCAGCAACATTTCCTAGAGTGAGAGGCATATACACTCAAGAAACACCGAGTCACGAGGAAAATAAACCACTGGCCATTCGGATATTCCAGGGGAAAACCTGCCAGGCAAAACTGGATTTCAAAATCTAAAATAGTTTTAATATATAACTGATCCAGTCTGGCTTTGTAGAAGTCACCATTCATTCCTAAAATACGCAGGTCTGAAAGGAAAAGAATTGACCTTACCAAATTTATGTTCTTCCTGGCTCCTGTATTTCAAGTTGCCATTCTACCCCATGCTAAATACCTCCAAGAATATTAAGTGGTCATCATGCCAACATAACTCTATTGTACCTTGTAGAAGTAAGCTCCAGTTGGCTTCACTTGACTTGTATGTTAGATTTTCTTTAAAATAAAATAGCGACACCAAAGGCTGCAGGTGTATGAAGTTGTAACTGAAGTACTGTAATATATAAATTTTGGGGAGATTAAGTAATAGTGAATTAAAGACTTTAAGGGCAGTGTGATGTAAGTACTGACTTAAAAGAGTAGCTCTGCTTATTTTAATGGGCTTTTGTTTGCAAGCAAAGGTTGCTCAGTCTAGTCCTAAGTCTTATCTAAAACATAGTTCTGAGCAAACTTCCCTCTTACTGAGGACCTGACTGACGTAACAGTTTTGTCGAGGCTGAATTTTTCCCCTTCAGAAAGGGCAGCATCTCTGCGTTAAGTTTTAAATACATTAAAGAAAGCTGAGAAGATACCAAATGGCAAGAGTTACAGCTGCTTCTTCACTGTAAGGCAAGTTGACCAACGCAGCAAAGGCTGGTACCTCATTTGTGATATGGGATGTGGCTTTGCCACAAATCTGGAAAATCTCATTAGCGAGAAAGTAATAAAGGTGGTAACACTGTCCCTTGGGACTCTCAGCCTTTAAGTAAGTAGAAGAAACCTGTCTACAAAGAATAAGGTAGGAAGCGTTCATGACTTTTTCAATTTCACACCTCCAGCACCTGCCTACATTGGTTAACCACAATACCACACTCCGAGCCCGATGATTTCCTTGCATTTACTCTGCCGACTGACTCTCCTTTATAAGAAAGCATTACTGAACATTATTTTTCAGAACACTAACATTGACACACCTGATGCATCTGCCTGGGAATAATGGAGAAACTGTCACTTTCGTGTATAATGGCTTATGTCACCGTAAAGAAGTACAAAGATAAACTTTATTTACCTTCAGATATCTGTTTTTGAGACAGAATCTGCTCTCGGCTCTTCCCATGCGAGTTTGCCACAACACCCTTGACTCCAGCTCAGAGGGTTATTTTGGATTGACACCAGTTTACCTGAAGTATGGGCTGTGCCTGTGGGCTGCTCCCCATCAGCCTACGGCCTGTGCAGAACTTCACAGAACTGAACAGAACGAAACCTCCCATCCTTTCCTTCATCACCACCAGCACTCGTCACGATAGCCGCCAGGCTCAGGTACTGTAAATCTCCCAGATCACAGTGGGTTTCTCAAGATAACCTGTCCATACAAAAGCACTGGAAAGCTACTGGTAGTTTTAGGCACACGTGGGAAGAAACGCATTTGGGTTTGTGGCACTGTGTCTTGCACTCAAAATTAAGAGAGCGAGACTTTGGTATGCCTCCTCTCCCCCAGGCAGAAGGATGCCAGCAATTTCCAGAATCCTGAGCTTTGGAGATATTGAAATTACCACAAATATGATGATACTGGGGAGTTTTATGCTCTCTGAAATGACTAAAGTACTGACACTACCTTATTACACGTTAAGTATTTGGACAGACTTTTAATTGGTCCAATTTAGTACAGTTCCCTTGAACTCGGTGGAAAAACCTGAACATTTACAGAGGACATAATTGTCCCCTTTCCTGACAGAGACAGAAGAATGGCATGCCCAGAGAACCTGAATCACAAAATGGGAAAACACTTTGCATTAGCAGAATCAAGGCGGGTATTTTATTGATCTGACTTTGGTCCTTGGGAAGTCTGTCCAGCTGCAGCGGGCTCAGAGGCCATGCTGCGCCCAGGGCAATAGGCTACTCTCTTTGCAGCCGGGCAATAGCAATCTTTAGCCTTGATTACCAATACAGCCCCCACGCTCAACACTTCGGCTATACAGGTCACCTTAGGAGGTAGGACAGGAGGGAAAGAGGGTTTGAATTCTAGCAGGCAACATCCGCTGACCGCATAAAGCGATTTTGCAGCTGTTGCAAGCTGCGCAGAGCCGTGAAATCTCAATCAGCAGACTCGCTCTGGCTGGTAAACAGCTGGGTCACTGTCACAGACACACACATCTTGTTTAGTTGCACCTCACGTGAAGATTTTTCATTGTAGAAGTGGCTACCAGAGGCTTGAGAAAGCTTTATATACACCCCCCACACGCCTCTTGTTTGTACGGGGAGAGCACGGCAAGGGGAATTCTGGTCCTTGCTTTTTCCCTTGCACAGCCGGAGATATATAGTCCATGTCACTGCCCAGTGAGGATTTGCAAGCAGAGACATACAAAAGAAATTTAGTCATCTGTATGGGCTGCAACCACAAACAGGAAGGCATCTCCTATCACACTACTCTGTGTCAACCGGTTTACCCTTCGTTCTCACCTCCCGCATTGTGCATCACGGCAAGGTTCTCCTAAACGACTCG
This sequence comes from Vanellus vanellus, assembly GCF_965231255.1. Lineage (NCBI taxonomy): Eukaryota > Metazoa > Chordata > Aves > Charadriiformes > Charadriidae > Vanellus > Vanellus vanellus. The sequence goes on along the minus strand of NC_138913.1, from coordinate 21,443,533 downwards.
GCTGCTTTTGCTCAAACACAGCCCGACTGTGACACGCAGGGAACCCCTGCCCACTCCAGCCAGGGCCTGGCAAGGAGAGGATGCTCAGGGGGGTCTGTCACTACAGCCTCCCCTCTCCCAGTTCTCTATTAAAAAGCTCACACCTGCGCTTCATCTCTCCCTTCGCTCAGTATTTACACTGAGCCACAGAAAAGCGTTCCTCTTCTGGACATCTCCCGCTCACTGGAATAATCACCAGGATCCTAACCCAAAGCCTCTCCTCGTCCCCCTGTCAGCTGAGCTCGCTTTCCCTGGGTGAGCAGTGGAGTCCCTTTGAGAGGCGTCTCTCCTGGGGCTGGAGCCAGGCAGCAGGTCTCCCTGCACACAGAGGAGCTCCCCTCCTTTTTGAGGGTTCTCTCCGTGTCTGAGCAGAGCACTTCAAGCCACAGTCAAATAGAGTAAAACAGCAGCAGCCGATACTTCAATCAAAACCACCAAAATCTCGTCTCCATATCCTGTGGATAATCTTGTGATTTACTGCAAAGAGCTCTGTAGGGATACTGAGGTCTAGTCCTTTGAACCAACCAAAGCCCCCTCTCCCCAGCAAGGTCATTTATGAAAAGAGCCACTGCCATTTGGCAAACTGATCAAGCTTTGCCAAATGCTGAACGCAGGCAACTTGTCAGTCAGTCTGTCTGTTTGTTTTTGTGGGATGGAGACGCTGACTCAAGTAAAGAAGAAAACACAGAAGAATTGTTATATCTTTCCCTAGGAATGCTTTGAAAAGAAGTGCCTTTTGGTGCCTTTTGGGCCTTTCTGAAGGCAAACAAGTTGCTCCTGAAAGGAATTACTGTAAGTGCTCTCTGATGATACGTTTCAGCCGACTCCAAAGGCAATGTGAACTCCTCTAAAGGCAAAAGATGCACAGTCCTCTCCATCCCCTCTTCACACCACACCACAGGGCATCTGGAGGCCAAAGAGACACAGTCCCCCTCACTTCAGCACAGTCACCCTACAGGCAGAGGGACCAACTGAGTGGGCGCACCGGGCTCAAAACACACCATGGATTCGCAACTTAAACATAAGCAATGTACACACAAGTGATATCTGGTCCACTGAACATCCCAGGCTGGTACAAACGTAGGGAAAAGACAGATGAATAACTGACACCGTTAAAACCATACTTTGTTGTTCACAGCAGCAGATTTGGCAGGTCTGGTTAAGCTAATATTCTTCCAAAACTGTTGCGTGCAAACTTACTACAAAATGATTTATCTGGGAGATGACAAAAGCACACCACAAAAATAAAAGCAGCTAAAATGGTGCTGCAACATTAGGAAAGTCTAACTTAGCAAGTCAGCTCCTGAATTGCTGCAAAATTCAGGACATGGTAGAATCTCTACAGTTTTACTTAAAGTCCTTTCCTTGTTTGAAAAAAATCCATAGAAATAGTAAAGTCCCGTGTGCAAATTTCTCAGAGTCTCTGCTTTCACTAAAACTTCTAAATAATGCTCGATTTCCAGATCACCTTCCCATCCACAACATACTTTCAAATTGAAACCAAAGTCCGTGTGACCTTCTTGGGAAGCGCTACCATGTAAGCTAAAGCTGCTCTCAGCACTTGGCAGTGCCTTAAGCCGCGCACTTAATTATAGAAGAGAGAAAAAAAAATGACTTTGCATAATGTAGGCAAAAGAGTCACATAGCTCTGCGTTTCGTTCTAAGAATAGAAAAATGAGAGATCTGCATAGTTTAAGTGTGGCCAGCATGGAGTCCTAATTGTGTTACTCGGGCATTAAGCTGGACTAACCCCATGCTAAATCGGCTATCTTAAGGCCCAGTATTTTAGCCATCCTCCCTCTTTTCCTCTTCTTGTAATTTGAAGACCTAAGATATAACCTCGTGGCATCCACATACAGTTAAATATGATTTCTAAAGAGAGAAAGGATTTAAATAATTATTGGACCAAATTATTAATTTAATCTTAAAGAGACACTGATCAATTTACTATTTTTTAAATGGATAATTATAGTTCCACGGTAAAGACTTACAGAGCACCCATGAACATAGCACTAAAACACCCCCCCCTCCCCAAAAAACCCCATCCATAATCGTTAAGTATTTTCTTATTTCCTTTAATGCATTTTTTCTGCAATCGATTACACCGAAATCTTCTGTTAAGCCCAGCAATGCACTAACAGGCCCTGATGATGGTATTGTCCCACCAACCAGTTTTAGGAAGGAACGGACAGCGCAGTTCTCAGAAATCAACAGTGACCTGTCCTTGCTAAGTGTGGATCAAGAGCAAGTCCACCAGAATCAGTGGCATAAATTTCTAATTTATACGCTGGTATATATTAGAAGAGTAAAGGTTAAAGATTATGAAAAGGTGAAAGTTATCAATTAACTCTCAGTGAGTGATTATTTGTATTACAGTAGTCCTCAGAGGCCAATGGAGACAGAGCACCCCTTGTGATAAAAATCACACATTAAGAAAACTGCTGATACAAAGAGCTTAAATGAAATGAATTCACCACTATCAGGATTATCCTGTCTGCACTTCTATCAAATTAAAACTGCAGCAGTTGTGCAGCTTTTTTTTTTTTCCTAAAAAAAAAAAAAAAAAAAAAAAGGGGGGGTGGGGAAGACATTGGCCATGTAAGAAAGCGTTTGTCCCCAGTTCCATCGTGTCTGTGCTCCAGCACACCCAGGGTGCCAGCAGCGAGCAGGCTAGCGCAGACCCCAAAAGGGAACCATTTTGTCACATTTATCTAAGAGCTTTCCAGCTGCTGTTCACCCTGCCTTAGGTAGCCTCTGCGACACAGGGTAAATCCATTTGTATCGCTGCTTTTCCTAAGAAATATTAAGATTCAGAGAGTAATATCATAGTGTTATGAAAAACAACGTGTAATGTTAGCATTATCGTGGGAAGCCAAAGAGGGACGCTCCTAACACAGTATGAACACAGCCTTCGCAGAATGTCACCCAGATTTCTGATTCTTATCCGCGCTTCTGGTTAGACATCAGTAGCATTTCTGAGGTGGTGCGCAGAGTACAATATAAGGGTTGAAAATAACTGATCTGAACTGATTGTTCTCTGGAGACTAAGCAAACAACCCCGTGGACTGGGCTTTCAATACCAATGATAAAAAGTGCAAACATTTTATTCAGCAGACAAGTTTGTGAAGAGGCTGCCACATACATTTGTCAATTGTTAAAATTTTTCACTTAACAGTTCTGCCTCTCTCAAGTTAATATTTTCCCAGCGCAGAGACTGAAAGAATTTAGTGATCACAGCGTCCTTTAAATCTTCTGAGCAAACCAAAATTCTTGCCAGGTAATTGGCATCAGCCCCTGTTTACCAAATGCTCTTCAGCCTATAACCAATAAATGATTAACAAGGAATTTCTCAAGTCACTTTCCAGATGTTGTTTATTGAGACATCCTTGTGCTGCAATGACAAAGGGGGCAGAAATAAGCAACGCACGGCTTGGCAAGATCCTGCCACTCGGCAGAATATCCCCAAGGCTGAGTAATTTGGGTGAACACCACCGTACAAAGGTTAAATCTACTTTCCTTTATAGAAGCGGAAATGTGTCCCAGCTGGTACTCGTTAGGTTTGAAGAACCGAACACTCGTATTTTCTCAAAACAGGTAGTAACAACATGCCTTTAACGCAAGAGCAAAGGGTAACACTTCAGTAGCTCTTACGCTGTTTGATGTGCCTAATGCTTTATTCTCTTTTTTGCTGTAGAGGAAATCTTAAGACAGCCACAGAGTTTGCTAGAATGAGCTGTGAAAAGTTACACTAATAACGTCAGTGGGAGGGAGGCTATTTTTTCCATTCTTTTGCACCTCATCATATTCCTAAAAATAATAGTGTTGCTGTAATGATAATTCCAATACAAAGCAATTTATATGGGACAAAGCTGCATACACACTGCACCGACGTGAAGACGACTCTGCATTAGCAGGAGCTGGAGGGACCCAAGTGACCACTAAAACCCGCAATACTTGGTACGGTCAAAATGTTAAAATTCATGGCAAGGGCCGTACTGGGTTAGCATGTATATAGTACAGTGCACATCTGTAATTATTCTGTATACACTTAGGGTGACAAAGCTCTAACCTTAGAACTACCATGATGAAAATTTAGAAATCCATAAACATTTTTTTCCCAGGCTATCAAATGGGATGGGATAAAAATATAAAATCAAATAGGCTGCATACATATAGATAAAATAAAGGGTAGCAGACCTGGAATAATAAAACTCTAATTGGAATTGATCTAGAAAAAAAAAGGCACATTTTAGTGACCAGATTTGCAGGTACAGTGTTGCATTAAGATAAGATGTTGAAATCTGCTAGCTGGTTTTGCAAAATTTAAATCTCAGAGGCCTGAAATCCTACAGAAATTTGCATATTTTTCAGTACCTGATGTTAAAATCTATAATGATTCAGGCACATTTGAATAAGAGACAAAAAGAAGGATAATAGGACCTGTCTGGTTTGGGATTCAATCAAAACCTGGGACCCTCCCTCCGACTGGGATGTGATTTACTACTCTGCATCAGACAAATAACAGTAACAGTTCCTGAGATAATGGGTGTGTTTCGGCAGCCAGAAAACATGAGGGAATAGCAACGTAGCATAGCAAAAAAGAGCCTCTTCCTTCCCCTCTCCCACACCCTCAGTACTAATGCTTTGTGTATGACAACGGACATCCCTTTCCAACCACTACAAGTGACCTGCGGTGATGCTCTAACAAACCTCACCCTCATTTTGTCCCCTGTTTCAAATCCCCGTGACCCTATAATAACAAATAAGACCTGGGGATGGGAGAGGCTGGAGTGGCGGGCGAGCCGGTGCATTCCCACTTCTCCAGATGCACCATTATTTGACTTCTGTTCCCCGTGGTTTCAGCCATGTACTGGCAGTTCCCCATCAAGTTCACTGGCACTCTCTAGCCCCAGAGGATTTAGGATTTAGTTCTGCTAATCTCTGGATCCCATAGAACATTAGATATTTAGGCTGTGATCTCAGGCAAGGATTTGTCCCTGGAGTCATATTAGATTACTAAGCCGCTGGGAAACCAAATAATTAAGGAAATCCATAATGAGGGGCATTAGCTAGAGATGTATTCCATGCCACAAAAAACAACTGAAAGGCACAAAATAATCCTTTTTAAAAGGAAGAAGAATTGCCTTCAAAGTGACGAAATGGCCGCGCCAGCATCAGCTGGAAGCGGCTGCAGGTCGCTGGATGCAGAGCTGGGCAGCGAGGCCGACCGCCGGGGTCGGCTGGACCGCGCTGCACAGCTCAGCCGAGAGCCTGGTTTTCCAGCCTCAGCGAGGAGATGCTGGTAAAACCTCTTCCGCCCAGATTGGAGCTGGGTAAACTTTATTTATCTGTATTCGTTCCCAGCTACACCACTCCTGCTGTAATCGCAGCGTCAGCTTGCAGATAGACAGTGAATTTAGGGAGGCACCATCCTCTTCAATTTTAACTCAAACACCCGTCCAGCTCCTACCCATCCAAGTATACACACTAAAAAAAACCCGTAAACTCCAGTCCCGTCTCTGCTCTACCACCAGCTGCAGATTTCTTCTCATTCACGTTAGTCGTAAGAGGCGCTTGCAGGAATCCTGCGCTGAGATTTGGCCCTCTTTTCTCATTTCGCTCCTGCAAACAGGCCCCAGGAACAGCCAAGGTCTCCCAGCACATTATTTAGCTGGTGACCTCTAGATGCTGGAGTTTGATAGGTGATGATTTCACTACAAAGCAGTTAATTGATAAATCAGTTCAGCTTCTTTCGGAATCAGGTAGTGACACAACAGCACACTGCAGAAGGGCCTGAAAGAACTGTGCGATAATGTATTGATTATAAACAACCCAAGAGCCATTGTCAAAAGCAGCAGGCATTGTTCTTTCCAAAAATCAAATCCATACTTTAACGATCTGTTTTCCCTCAATTAAACACTTGAAAGGCTTTCTTAGCAGCGCTTTTTACTACATGGATGTCCTATTTCATTTTGACACATACAATGTGCTCCTGTCATTCTCTTCATTGTATAGTAGTTTGTTTTGTTTACTGTAAGACGAAGATGTTATTTTATGTCACATCTTCTCCTTTGTAGTGCTCATTTACAAATAGAAAAATCCATGTACATCTTTGTCTCATCTGTCTTTAGCAACAAAATAAGCCAAACAAAACCTCTGCATAGCAAAAGGAGTCACACCAGAAAGAAACTGGGGAAAACGGCAGGATTTGGTTGAAAAATATTTGGAATATTCTGTTCTGATTTTTCTTTTGAGGTTCACATGACATACACCTTTGATGGAAAGGTAATGACTGCAGACAAGTGTGCAAGCAGATGTGATCCAAGCAGATCACTTTACTTTGATGTATTCTCTTAAGCTCATTTTCAGCAATATATCTCGAAAATGACACTTTGAAAATGTTGACAAAGCATGTTTCATCTTTTGCCTCACCTAGGACTAGTCATTTCACCTCTGGATAGCTTCACGACCCTTTAGGGGAACTTCAATTTTACTTATTAACTCTTTGACTCTACAATGAAAAGTTATTTTCTCGGTAGAAACAGATCAGTGGGAATAAGGTTCTGGGTTCTGCCTGGGAAAGGTAAGTGGATTCAGCGTTAACAAAACATTAATTCCAGTATCAGACAAGCCTCCTCCCTCTTTCTGGCTACAACTGTTTAGTGTTGAAATTCAGGAATCATCGTAAGCAAAAACTCCTTTCTCCCTGGGAGGAGCTCGCGTCCTGCTGGGCTGCAGACGACCGAGCTGGATGCACCTCAGCGCTGTGGAGCGCTGGTGATTTCCACAAGGACTGTGGCTGACTTCAGTAAAAAGCCGTATTGTGAACAGCTTAGACAGCTATAGTAGCCAACACTGACAAGAGAATTTGGTTGATACAGCTGCAGGATGTTTAATATAAACTTGAGCTGCTGCCACCTAATTACCCCTTGTGTATTTCTTGTTTAATGCTCTTAGGATCAAGGGCTATTCCCCGGAGCTCCTGCTGAGCTGCAGCCTCCCAAACGTTTTTGAAGTACGCACATGTTGTAACTTGGTACCCACAACCTTAGGGATGAAATGGGCTGCAAAAGTCCTTTGTCAGCACGAGACATTATTGACCCTTACAACATATCATGCTATTTTATGGTGAAACAGAAAAATATGCTAATTGGGAAATGTATATAGCGCAGTCAATAGAGTTACGATAGTTACATCAGTATAACCAAGATCACGGTCTGGTCCATTATTATTAATTATTTCCAGTAAGATTGATTTGTGTGTACGAATACATTACTGAACACAGCTTCCTATTTGCTCTGACTTTATGTGCAGTGCACATAGTTAGATCTGGCAAAGACGCAGAGATACAGGCAGAAAGGCTGAATGGGAGCCTGGGAGCTTCTGGCTCTGCTACCCGTGCATCGTAGAGCCACATGGAAATAGCGTAACAGTCTTTGTTTACGGATTCAAAGGCTTTTCCTCCCCATATATGAAACACAAAGACTTTGAATTATTTTCAACCGCTCCCACAGCTATTTCAGAAGGGAATTAGGTAATGCTGGTAGGGACCTTTGAAAACAAAGCCCTGCAGAGGTGCTAAGTGCTATCTTTATTAGTTTCATAGGCAGCTCTGCAGTAGAAAAACCCTAATAATTTTATTGCGCATTCCTGCGCGTTAACTCTTCGCTCTCATTTTTTCCTCACAGTAACATAGCTGTTCACGCTGCCCTTGCATTCGCTGACTTTCCTCAAATAGCTGAGCAAACAAAGTGGCAGTGTTTGCCACAGTCCCGAACCCCTTGGGTTTACAACCTACAAGTGGGCTGGCAACGCTGCCTTGAAATGATTCACTTTCCACAAGCACCCCAGAGAACAGATGAAGGCAGAAGAAAGGAAAACTGAAAACCAACATCCGTTAGTGCTTTTTTTTTTATTATTATTTCAAAAGTGTTTGAGAGAGTGAGTGGAAGGAAGGAGTCTAAAGCTCCCAAACTACACTTTAAAGTATTTTACTTAAGTGTCAAGGACCAAAGCCCAAATGTCAGCTCTTCAGGGCTTTTTTTCATGAATCACTGCAAATGGAGCCTGAGACAAGAAGGGGAAGACAGTAAAGAGATGTTAGGAAAATTCTCACGAGGTTTGCACTGCTTTTCTCTCTTTTCATGATTTATAGACATACCAGAGCATGCTTTTAAAATAGTTCTGATTTGGTGCAGTATTTGCAATACTGTTCTGCTTATTATCATAATTAACCAGTAACTCCTTCTATCGGAATTTGCCCCAACTCTCTAGTCTCAGAGTTAACTACACGGATATTTCCTAAGAGCTTGTTGCTAACAGCTGGAAAGTGCTTTACCTGATGAGCTTCCCAATGTCCCCCTGTGTTAAATAACTATTATTGGCTTCATTTTACCCTTATACACACCAAAAACTGGAAACACTCAATCCTGCTGCTATTCTGATGTTAAGCAGTACTCCACCCAGGAAACAGACCTATTAAAATCAACATAAAAATGAAGCAAATCAGCACCACTGCTGGGATTTAGCTTTTTTGGGTCACAGAGGATGGAAAGTTATGCCAGGAATGAGGCCCTGCTAACAATAGGGAATTCAAGTCCCTCTCCCCGGGGAGCATGGACAGCTCTCCAGGTCTTCCAAAGAGCTCCTGTGGCCTAAAATATCAAGGACAGAGAGCCTCTCAGCTCTGTTCCCATGACGTGGAGTCATCAGTTCAGATGGGAGCATGGTCCGGTGTTGCCAGCTCCTGCTCTCATCACTGTGTGGGGACACAATTACTCAAACTAACGTTATTACTGCAGAACCAGGAGTCGGTTACCCTCCAGAGCCCATCCTCAAACACTTCCAAGAAGGTAAGGCCAACTTCAGTGCTTGTCCAGATGCCGTAAAATGCATTAAATGGTATTTAAAAGACTTAACTTGCATCATGTTAAAATTTAGAGAAGAAACAGAAAGAGAGAGGGAGAAGGAAAGGGAGAGAGGAAACACTACACTTCAGAAAATAAGATTTCAACATCGCATTGTGAGGTTGGCATAAAAAGACAGAAAATTAAAAAAATAAGTCATCAAAACATGATAAATTATCAAAAAAGCTAATAGAATTCCTGGCAGTGGGCTAGAGCTGGCTTGTAACAAGGTACAAAGGCTTCTTCTACTCAGTTGAAAAAGAAAATCTCTGTTACTATTTTACTTTGTGTCTGCCTTATTTTGGCACATGTTGCTGGAAACTCAAACAGAACCCTGTAACTTAGATAGTAAATAATCTCCAGGCTTTTCCTCGGGTCACGCAAATAATCTGTGCGCAACAGAAGTCAAAGGTACTTTTGTGTGAAGAGCACTTGACAAGATTTATTCAAACTGCACTTCCAGTTTCACATTCCTTTAAATTCTTCAAATTCAGTACTCTTTCAGTAACACCAGTTAGAGCTTCATTGCTTTGTGTGATATAAAGCAGCATTATCAGCATTTAGAGAGAAATAGGAATTCTTTTTTTATTATTCATTACTGGACAATTATCAGTCACATCATGCGTTCATTTGAATAGATCCATCTGTACAGTATCTATAGGCACAAATGCAACACTGAAAGCAATTGTAATAACGTACCCTCCTCTTCTACCCATCCTCCTTATGGCTTCCTGAGGGAGACAGCTATAACTTTGCTGTAGCATCACCTTCAGCTGTTCAAGTGTCAGACTGTGAATTCACACTTGAGGAGTTTCCTTCAAGCTTTTCTAGCTCATTTGCCAGTATTATCAACCACAAAGCATAGGCACCCAGTTTGGAATTGAATCTCTCCTTAAAGACCTCTAACGCTGCACTGGCAAAATGCCTTGCTATAGCCTCTGGGACAGGACACGGCTCTGCTTTGTGACTGCACAGCAGAGGAAATATCCAGCATCCTGACCAGGGCATTTTGATGCTGCCCAGGTATGCCAAACCTGGTGATATTTTTGATACTGAAAAATCAGTACAATTGAAGTTCTTTTGACAAAACAGCTTGTAGATAAACTCTAAAGTATATTCTCATAACCATAAACTAACCTCAATCTGCTAATCCCTGCCTGTGCTGAGAAAACTGTATTGCTGTTAGCCTCCAAGACAGCAAGTTGTAAACATTGAACACAACTGGTAGGGGAGGCAGGGGGCGCGAAGCAGGTGTCGGGCTGTTCTGGCCACCCTCCATCATCTCTCTCTTCAGCTCCAAACCAACCTATTTGGGTAGTCCCTGGGACAACCTCTGCCTGCGTCTGGAAGCAGAAGAGAGGGAGCCAGGAGTCCCATGGAGGCAGAGGCTCTGCACACACATTAGCGTGTGCACTACAGAGCTTCGAAAGAGAAGCAAGAAGGGAGCAGGGCTGCAGCTGCAAGCTGCTTCAGCAACCCAGTGAAGCTGGTCAAGGACAGCAGAAAACAGTACCAGCTAATGCATGTAGCATGGTCTTCTCCACAGCAAGAAGCCTAAGGAGAAGCTACATTACTCAGGACACAATTCTTCCTCTGTCTTTACTGAGCATAATTTAGCTGTGCATGGCTGCACCAGAATCTGTGGATGACTCTCAGTGGGAGATGCACCAGCACAGACACAGAGCTTTCATTCCCTCATTTCCAGACCATCTCATCCCAGCAAAATTAAATTGCATAGAAAACAAAAGCCAGTAAAAACATTAAACACAGTAATTAGTCAATAGAACCAAGGGTAGGAAACCATTTATTATGAGAATTAAGTGAATGATTCACGATGAATAATTTATCTGGCAAATTTAGGTTTGGGGTTGTTTTTTTTCCCTGCTGGGAGAGAACTCAGCTAGCAGTTTTGCAACCTGCCTTAACTCAGTGGTTCAGTCCCCAACAGTCAGCTGTTTAAACTGACTGAGCAAGAAGTCTAGCTTATACAACGGGGTAGATGAAACTAAAAGAAAGGTTCTTATGCACCTGAATTTAACCATTTTTGTTTATGGTGTAACACTTGCGTAGCACAGGTATTATTATCTCATGGCCGCATTCAGCATGACATGCCAGCACTCCTCCCTCCCCCTGCTTTCATTCAGAAAATGACGGCGAGGTTTAGCAACCTTCGTGCCAAGATGAAAGACTGGAACCAAAGAAGAGGCATTATCATCTGCAATATTGAACACAAGGCACAAATAACTCCCACATAATAACACTATAGATTCCAACCCTTCCTTCATATTTCACTGCTCAAATGACAAATAAATGAACCTATCAGAGTTCTTAGGATGTATCATAAAGTGGAAATATTGCAGATAGAATAAATAAAACATTTTTATTGTAGGTAATAGCACCAGAGTGGCTAGAGCTACATTTTATTAAAAGTCTTTAGTATTTGAATGAGTATTGGACTCGCTATGAGTGGTCCCACTTTCCTTTTCTGCAGATAGAGCATTTGATCTCACAGTCCCCATCTGAGGACGTTGCAGCACCTTTGCCCTACACTCAGCTTAAAGAAGGCCAAAGACAAAACAAAAGCTTCTGCAGCATACGGCTGCAGGACCTTCCCAAGTTGTAGAACCTGAACTACAACCGATACGCAGAGCACTTCGACCCGGTTTGCATCCCAGCAAAGCCAGGAGCGTGAGCCCCACAGCCAGAGGCGAGAATTGCCACCACTGCTCCTCCTGACAGTAGGACCTGACCTTCACGGCCAACACTGGCCCACGGTACAAAAGCTGTTTGAACAAAGGGGAAAAACTACACCAAGCCTGACCCACCATACAGTGCACACAGAATTTACCCAACTAAACACGATTGTCCTAGGAGGTGAGACTGCAGAGAAAGGCAGAAAGGGGTGAAGATTCCTCTAACACACACTTTTCCCTTTGCAGGTACTGACAACTCCCTTGTAGTTATAGACACACACAAAAAAACCCTTACATGCACAAATTCTGTAATAATCACTGCTGCTTTTTAGTAAGCACTCCCTTTTGACTGGCACGTCTGAAAGGCACATCAGCTTTCATATATGCTAAGCAGTCCTTGTCCTGATTAGTCCTTTTTTTTTTTTTCCTATTCATAGATCAGATAACATTGAAAATACCTGCACACAAACTGAAAAGACATTTGAAGGTTTTGCCCTGCTTGTCCTCCTCCAAAGGTGATAAACTGCGATACAGCATTTCATTAGGAGGCTCAGTACATGTCTTCCTATATCAACAAAACATTTCTGAAGTAGTAGAAATGTACAGCTTTTATATATTCCCACCTTATTTCTACAGAAATTTACTTCAGGTCAAAGCATGCCTGGTCTGAAGCCCTCGACCCATGGTGTGTAATTTGCAACAGTGTCTTCGTGTCAACACTCCAATGCCACAGGGCACAAATGTATGGTTTGGGCAGAAAAACTAAGCAAAATAAATAATTCCACAGCGATGCCTACAAAGGTAAACACAGAGCAGCAAACACTGGAGTCTCCCCCAATGGAAGGTCAGGCTAGAGCATCCTCTGCACGCGCGGGGCTTGGTGAGCTTTAAATAACAGACATACGGGTAGTGATTCTGCAGCTCCAGACCTGATGCAACTTCTACGTTTATTTCTTTCAAACTAAAGGAACCTCTCTTTTTGATTACAAGGAAAGGCATGGTTAAAATGCAACGAAACACAGCTGCACATGAGTCCCAGCAATCTAGGTCAGACCTGTGGGAAAGAATGCCATTTTCTACTTAGAACTGAAGCTTGAGCAAAAAGATTGCTCTTGATTTGGGGACTCGGAAACAGAGCTCCTTTTACCTTCTGAAATGCCACATGTTGACTTTGGACCTTTCTCTAGTGTGAATGTTGTTAAAGGCAGAGCAGAATTGTTGCCAGACCCTGTATCAATCATGCGACATGTCAAAGAAGCATTACGCTAGACACCCCAAAACTCTGTCCAAATTTATAAGATCTGCTTGAAAAATACTGGGAGAAGAGCAAGAGACGGAGAGAGCAATAGACACTCTTTTCGAAGAAACCAGTCACTGCAGATTCAGTAGGAGCACTGTTGGGATAGCAGAGAAAGGGTAACCACCGCAGAAGAGGGAAAGGGAGATTTGCAGTGCGCTAATTCAGTTAGAAAGGAGCCTGAGATCACAGGGAGCCGAGTTGCATGGCACTGAGCACTATCTCCATATATGTGCCTAGCAGCCTGCTTCTAACTGCGGGGTGCCCAGTGCTCCTTGTCAGCTGGGTAAATCGTAGGCCAAAAAGTGTTCCAAAAATGCCCATCAATTCGCCAATCTACTGCCATCCCAGGTATGGTTTACACCAGATGAACGTCAGTGTATTTACTACAACAGTAGAACATTTTTATGAATAATTGATGAATAATTTAAAACAGGCACATATAGTACGATGGTTTTGTGGAGACACAGCAAAATAGTTAGGTGATACCATCAGAGCCTTTTCTGCACCCTCCTTTTTACATGAAAATGACAGTGCCTTGTTTTCATTTGGGTTTCAGCAGGAAGATTGCTGACACGTACTGGTTACCCCACAATGAAATAAAAGCAAGCAAGGTTCCCATCCTAAAAATAACAATGATACTTAGAACAAGAAAGCTAATTATTTAATTTCCAATACTTGCTTTCAAAGCACTAAATGATTTTAAAAAAATCCTTTATAGTCAATGGAAGAGGATGATACTCATGAGACCTGTTTTTTTTTCCTCCAGTTCTGTGACAGGATTCCTTTTAGGCTCTGGGAAAGAAAAGTTTGTTATTCCCTCTGTGCCTCCAGTTCTCGTAAAACATAAATCGACCCTTGGCACCCTTAACACAATTAACGTTAGACACAAAAATAAAAAAATGCTAATGCTTTAATGCAGTTCTTAGGCAAGTTAATCATGGCTATTGCCCCCACTGCCTTCTAGAGACAAACGTACAGTTAGAGTTTATCAGTGCCCTAAGAATGAGATTTGTTCCCATGCTCACAGCAGCACGGTCGCTGCCCTGCATTTTAGCTGTCTGCCAAATCACAGACACTTTTCATTCTTCTATCACATTTTATTGTCACGGTTGGTTTTTTGGTTCGGGCTTTGTTGTAGCGCCGTGTTTGCTGATCACACACCAGCTTGCTGTCTGGGAGAGCATTGTTTGATTTAAGCATCTGTTGCTATTCAGAAAGGGCTGAGGAGTGCCACATGGCTAACAGGGTTCCTCCTCCAGGTACCAGCTCCCCAAGGAGCCCAGCACGCATGTGTCAGATAAAGGAGGAGCACAGGAGGCAGCCACTGCCGAAAGCCCCGTGAGCAGGGGCTGAGACCCTCCGGATGGACACAGGCGAGAGGAGAGGAGAGGAGAAAAGAGGGAGAGGATATCAAGAAGACGAGGTGTGAGTACGTGTCCTTGGCCTCACCAGCAGGATGCTGGTAGACAAAGGGATTCTTTCTACCAGACTGAACTTGCAAATTTCCTACCTTGCAGGACCGGCATTGTAATTCAAACTCTGTGCCACTGAAAGTTAATAATTTACCACTCCTCACAACCCACACAAACTGACACCAGAGATTTGTGAGCAATTAATTGATAGCGCATTACAATCTGAGATAAGTAATAAGCACTTTTACTCACAAAGCTGCCAGCACGCATTGCATTGCTTCCTGATTTGGCCCAATCAGTGAAATATGCACCGAACTGCATCTATAATAGCGTTATTCACCATCTAATTATCGTTATTTGCATTTATGATAGGTTAAATGCAGCGAATGGGATCAGACACACAGGAAGCACTCAGCACCGCGGATACAGAAATAGTAAAAGAGAGATCTCACTTTTGGAAAGTGACATTGCCAAACAGAACAGGTCTAAAGTTTGGCCTGAAATACAATGGTGAAGACAACAAAGCCAGAAAATAAAGCAAGGAATGCAATACATTGGGATGTTCGCATACCTCTGGATTGAATTAAGAGATACAGGTGGAGAAAAAGAAACAAGCAAGCAAATGGAGCAACAGCCTAGATCTTAACATGCCACCCTTGACAGCAGCACCAATTCAAGGAGTTTCCATCTACCCTCACCCAGTCCAATTGCTGCTCTCAGGTCTCCATGCAGCTCTCCTGTAAAAGACCAGGAACTACAAACTCCATAAGCCAGCAAGCGTATCATAGAACTTAAATTGTTCTTAGTTATCAGAGTAGTTAGAAAATTATAAAATATGCCACTTGGGAATCCCCTCTCTAGGCCTGAAGGCTTGGCTGAGCAGTAGAGGTACAACGAAGGGCCTAGTGGTAGAGCAAGAAAGAGAGTTTCAAAGGCGTTCCAGTCATTGCACGTATGCTATATTAAGCAATTTTGAAGAAAACACATAGAAAGACCAGAGTGCCCTCTGCCAAAGGATCACTAGGGCACAGAGCAATCGTCGCCCTTTACCTACCCCTGTGCATTACAAATCGTTTCCTGCGCACTTTAGCTTAAGGCGCTCAGGCCAAGGCTGAGGAGAGAGCGAGTACAGCATTCCCTGAGCTCCTGGCTCCCCACCACCCACATCACAAGACCTGCTGAAATGCACCTCAGGTCCCTCACTGCACTGGCCCCTGGATTTCCCCCTGAAGGCAACCAGGACACGCGAAAGGATGGATTTCAACCCCACGTATGGCTGTGAGGATGCCTGTGGGGAGCAGGACTGTGAGACGCAGCCCAGAGCCATCCACAGGCACAGCCCCGTGGCCCTGGGCTGGCCCAGGAGAACACACACAAACCCCTTAAAGTGGAACATGAGGTTCTGACTTCCCCCACCAAAAAGAGAGAAACAGTCACCTCCCTCATCCTAGCTTTCTAGCCACTGGGCTACGATGCAAGAAGTTCACAGCATCAACGCAACTCTTTTGGAGAGAAACAAGGAGAAACCGTGAGCAATTTCTGCAAGAAAAGGCTACGGCAGTTTCCTTCGTGGGCCATAAATCCCAAGTAGAGAGAGGCACCTCCTGGTAGCACTGAGAAAAGCACCTGTATGTCCTGTCTCTCAAGAGCCCGACGCACCCTCTCCCTCATCCACATATTTTTATTTGGGGTTAGCGTTCACTCTGACCCCGTGAAATCCATCCTGAAATACCCACACCCTCCCCCTTACTTCCCAGAACCTGACTCAGAGCTGGAAGTCCATCACTAGCCCCCACTGCCTAGTAGTGGGCAGTGGCTCCCATACTGGTGGGTCTGAGATCCAACCTCCCTGCCTCAGTTTCCAAGCAGAAAATAGGAATGACTCGATTCCTATCTCTGAGCGGTTTTGTGGCATAGATATTGACTACTGACTAAAGACTATTGGCCATGCAGATAGAGCAGTAATGATAACTCTGCAGACACCAAGTGTAGCTGATAAAACATTTTCGTAAAATGCAGAAAGACTTCAGCCCCAAACCTGCAGAAAGCCTTGCAAACAGGCAGTTTCATCACAGGCTGAAATTGTTATGGACAGGTCAAGCCAAGTTTCCACAAGAGAGCTCAAACAAGCAGGAAAGCAATGTTACACTACACAGTGAGGACGCGAGAGCATCCTTCACCCAGCAACACTAATGATGCAAACAAGCGAGTCCACTGGGCTGACCCCAGTGCACAGGAGCTGAGTCCCTGGAACACATTGCCTTTCTGATCATCTTTCATTTAAAAGTTTACTAAATCGAGCAGGATTACTAGGACAGGGCCACAACACCTTGAAACAGACTGCTTTTAATTTCTAGCTTGAGTCACAGCAATCTTCATGGTTGTAAGGTATCAATTATGCAGTTTCATACTAATTTGCTTTGCAGAAATTCTGCACTAATCTGTATGTGCAAACCAAGCAAAATAAATGTCTTCAAATATCCCCTCACCACAGATTCTGCTTTGGTGGTCAAAACTGCCATGGAGGAGAACCATAAAACTTGAAATTCACTGCCTCGTGAAGAGAACTGTAAAAAATAGTGGTAAATACTACAGCAGTACAAATTCATCCAGGCAACAGCCTTGATCCTACTTCAGCTCCAGCCAGCGATTACCGCCAATAATTTCACTGGCCCCGGCAACATCAAGCCATGTATTTCAATGGATAATCAGGTTCAAGTTTTCCCGTGGCTCTGGAGGTCAGGAAGCAGGACTACACCTGACAATCAGCAAAGAAACTGCCGTTACGTGTTTTCAGAAAGCAAAGCTTACCAGTTATCAATAAAGAACACATATTTAACTCATTTTGTGTTTTTACTTACAGAACCAGTAAGAAAAAAGAAATCCAAACCCTAGACCAAATTTATTCCACTCTGGATAGTATAGACTGTTTTAAAACATATAATCACCTGGTAAATTTTCTTCCCATCTTCACACCAGATTCCATTCTTCCCAATAGCAGATAGCAGCCAAAACCCCAGGGAAGGTCTTCATTGTCATACCAGGTCCCTGAAGAAATCACTACAAGAGAATAGCTACAATTCATAGAATTAGCCACCATCTGCTAACAGCAGCATCTTATGGTGATGGACATCCTTCTCCTGACAAGTTTTGAAGACTTGGGCAAGTTGCTGCTCTGTAGACTGGCACATACCAATAACCAACAGTTATTTAAAATCCACAATTTCTGGCCTACCTTTGACTTCCAGGACTTCCTTTGATTCAGATATTCTTTTTCACAGCACTTTTATGCAGCTAATGATGATGTGATTTTATAAATTTGAGATTATCCACCCATCCAAATGTTTACAGTTTGACTGTACTGCACCGTATTGGTATGTATGCGAAGCGTTGTTCCTACCAGAGAGATACAGCTGTTGTCCCTTGGCATATTTACAATACTGTCCTAAGGAGCGGACCAACCTCTGAAGCAGAAAAACCCAAGCTATATGAACTCTGTCATGTTTTTCAGCATGACATGGTTTTCAGCATGTTAATTATTTCACTTTCAGGGATAATCATGCACATGTTGCAGTTTGCATCTGTGCCAAAGCAGACACCATCTCTCACATGAAAATTCCCGTGGTGTCGAAGCTAGTGTACTCTGTGTATCTCTTTTGGAAGGGAATTTATGTTCCTCCAGTGCAGATGTTCCCCTTTCCTTCCATGAAATCCCTGTCTAAAGAAAAGCCAAAGGGAAAAAGGAGGAAACATCATAATTCTACTTTTTTTATTATACAGGAAGCCAGCTCTCCAGCATTACAGTCTAGCGCTCAGCTCTATAATGAATTATTTATCCTAGGAAAACAAAAATGCTTTATTTAAGATGACAGAGAGCCTGTAAATTTGCTTCTTATATATGCATTGACTAATTAGATTAATTAAGCATGCATACACTTCTGAACAATCAGGCAGGTGGCAAATCACATTTAAGATGACTTATACGATTCATTCTATCATCCTCATGCTTGACAAATGACATCCATTCCAGCATGAAACCGGGGCAGAAAATAGCCTAGTATTTGCAATGTACAGTACCATTATTTTCACATTTTATTTACTTCTTCAAAGAAACCGTAAGACAAATAAACAGTTTCCAGCAGCTAATCCTCTTTCATTTGAGCACTCGGATATATAATTCACTGTACGGCATTAAAACAACAAAACCTGGTAAAGCTATTAATACCATGACTCAAGCTGAAATCTGAGAGATACAGGAACGCTGCTGTAAGGCTAAAGAACTGTGCTGAAGCTCTTGCAGAGAGTACTGTGAAACTTCGCTATTTCAACCAGCGGAGATTCACAGAACCTTTTGTTTTCTCTTCAAGCAATAAAACAAAGGAAGGGTAATAGCTGGAGATTTCTTACTGGGCCTGCAGCTTTGCTGCCTTAGACAGCTATGAGCACACTCAGAGGCCCCCAGGACACGTTGCAGCCAGCCTAGAGAAGAGGAACGGCAGCCCACCGAGCAAGCGCTGAACTCCTCTCGACCGCCTTTCAAGCCCTCAAGAGAGGGCCCCGTGCTGGGGAAGGGCACCAGGGGAAGATGGGGCAGAGGCGGCACGGGGCAGCAGTAAGCTTTGCGCCGGTGGGGCTGCTGCAGCCGGGATCCACCTTGTCTGTGTGAGGCCAGTGCCACCCTCGGTCCCAGCCTCAGGGATGTTCCCGTGTCCACAAGCAGTCAGCCAAGTGACACAGCCCAGCTCCGACTTCAGCAAGCCCAAACCCCCAGTGGTGTCGCCAACAACGGGGCCGGCAGCAGAAAGCAGAGCGATGGTGTTGGGAGCACAAAGGTAACCTGAGCTCAGCAAGAACAGGAGTGTAATCAACACTTCGATCGGTTATTTCCACAAACCAAGGCAGGCGCCAAAAAAAAGCCCAAAACAGCCAAATGTGAATGGAAAGGATTTAACAGAGTCTTTCCTCATCTTTATGAACTTAAACGCTGAGGCTTTCGCTATGAGTTAATGACAGGTTTGCACTACTCCTTTCTTTGTGCGCTCTGTCACTAATCAGGAGCAGTGAGCTACCTCAAAGCCTCATTACTAGCCAACAAAAAAAGGCAATGAATCCTCAAACAGAAGTTTTGCTGCAGTGGCATATTGCCATTTAGCTAGAGGGAGGCAGGAGAAAGCAAGTCAGCAGTGACATATTCTGTGCATCCAGCTGGGAGAAACAGAAAACCCAAGTATAATACCGCATCTTATCGGAAGTAGTTAATCTGACATAACTTACTTAACAAAAATTACAGTCTATTAAAAAGGCATGTAAGCAATGCAGCTGAAAACAAGTCTACACGGGAATCAGCTAGCATAATTACGGCTGGCTAAAAAATAGGAGAAACAGAAGAAAAAACTGTGCATAATTTACCAGCTGACAAATGTTAATGACAAATAGAAGAAAACAGGTCCTTGACAACGAAAAAATAATAGCTGCTCACTTTGTGGTTTCACTGCAGAACGCAAATATTTTTAGCGGGGGGAAGACCATCTTGCATCTTTGTGAAACTAACAGATCGGCACGAAAAGGGGAAGTCTCCGTGACATGGGTTAGTACTGCCTTTGGTTTAGTGCTGGTCGCACACAGGTTGCGCGTGAAGAAAATACATTTGTGCCTGCAATCTTGCAAGATTAATATTTCTCTCCGTCTCCTAACAAGATAATCACATGCATTGTGTAACATTAAGCATATGAGCAGTCCTTCTGGAGTCACATTTTAAATTCAGGACACGCCGAGCTACTTTGCTGAGCTGGAGCCACGGGGAATGCCACAGGGATTGCACTGTGTGTTTTCTGCAGACAGATAAGAGGGATGTGAGGATTTAAGCAGTACATCCCGCTACCTGCAAATATCTCTCTTTACAGTTTGGAAAAAAAAAAAAAAAAGTCATTGTCATTTCCAGGTATTACATTTTTGTTGCTTAGTTTTAGGATAATTTCATATATTGGAATCACCACGGAGCAATTCTAACACAGCAGCCTTCAGACGAGCACCTCTAGGATGGCCTGCACAGAGGCCGGAGGTCCCATGCTCCTTATTAAACTCTTTTTTTCTCCCCTGACATTAAAGGCAGTCAACATTATTCACCATAATGATGTAGCTGCCACATGAAAATTAATCCTAGACGGGGATCAAGGCCATACATTTGCAAAAGGAAAAACCATATCACAGCTGAAGATTCTCTGGCACCAGGCACTGTACAAGCCTTGGGGGGGGGGGGGGGGGGGGGGGCACACAGGCGTCAAAATAAGAGAACAACTGATTTTATGATATCAAAAACATGCAGAGTTATCTTGGGAAGGAGACACGCTAAAAAATAATCTCAGGCCAGGTATGTTAGTGCCTCATAGGCAGTTAAGTAGGATTTCTTGCAGCAATAGGCCTCCAAATACCACGGCCTGAGGAAGCAAATATGCCGATTCTGATCTTGAATGTTTTCAATGTGCTCTGCTGTGGAATGCCTCTGCGATCTGACTGTCACCTAGATGAACACATGTTTGGGGTAAATTTCCATTACGTTTTCATCTGATGGATGCAAGTGATTTGATCATACTTAAAAAAAAAAAAAGGAGGGGAGGGGGGGAATAAGGGGGACCATTGCCTAGATGTCAGGGATCAAGACCTAATTACTAGAACCTAATTTGTTATCTAAAATACAGAATCTAGTATGACAAGTAATTATTTTACACATCCATGTATTCACACGGTCTTTCAGGAGGCCAATTTTCCATAGCAGAAGGCAATCATTAGCAATACTCAAAACTGTTACTCATAATTAGGATTTGCTTAAAAGTGCCTTATTAGACACCTAAATGCACAGTTCTGTTTATAGGAGACAGCTTTTCAGGTAAGAGAAATCTTAATTAAGAAAGGAAGGGACAATGGAAATAGAACTAAAAGTGGTATGAAACAAGAAGAAAGCCTGGAAATGAGTAGCAACAAGAACAGTTTTTTATGATATGTAATTTCTAAGAGAACTGAAAACTACCAATGAGATTTCATAACCAGAAGGGGGGAAAAAAAAAAAAGGAAAAAAAAGCTGAAAAAATAGTCCAGATCTAGTACAAAGGGCAGCAATCCACAGAGAGACAGCAGCCAGCCCAGGATCAGGGTACGATTGTGTCCACCCAAGTCCCCAGACAGGCAAACCAGCTCATACCCAGCTGTGTGCGCTCAGCCTTCGACCTCAATGTAGCAGGGCTGTAAGGGCGTGGGTTACATCACTCAGCCTCACTCTCCCGAAAATTCACACCATTTCACACTACTTAATCGGAGGTTTCAGAAAGCCCTGAGGATTTCCAGGGATGCTTCCAGCATCAGGAAAGAAACACATTGTCCAGCGTGATTTTACAGCACGATTCCTGTCTACCCTGGATAAAGAGCTGACCCTTTACTTTGTATTTTCAAGAAAACAAGTCGCTATATTATTTATCACTGAAAGGTGTTTTGGAGGAATGAAATACCTGGTGACCACAAGAAGGTTTTTCTTGAACAGACACTCCTCGTGCACTGGTTTGCCCAGCAAAGAATGGGGGAAGCAAGCATGGGAGGAGGAAGCCCTAGACAGCTGGTACCATCCTACTTACCGTCCTCTGCCTTGCCTGACTGTCCTCATTCTGCACCTTCAGCATCTTTACCAAATACTGTAAAGTGTGTTTTGACAACCTCTGATAAACACAAGGAATGAAGTACAAGCATTAGAGATATATGTCACCACAACACATTGAAACAACATGTACGTAATAGCCTTCGCAATTTTGTTTAATATACTCTAGCTTTCAAACGTCGTTTCTCCAGCTTCCCTGAGCAAGCTGACTCCAGCATGAACACTGCAGGTCTCACTGGTTGGGATTTTTTTTTAAAATTCCCCCCCCCACCTCCTTAGAGTTCAGTCTCTCAAGTAATAGCTTCTGCATTTTAGCTGTCAGCAATATTTCCTCTTCTCTTCTGCTGCTGCTCAGGTCAATCATCTTTTCCCACTGAGGTTGGAAAACATGCCTGCTCCTTTGCTTTCTAATTATAATCTCCAATTCATCTCCCTTCACTTTCATTCAATTCTTGAACCTCATTGGTCTTTTTCTTTCTCTCTCTGCCACTTGAATGTGCTTTTTTCCCTTGTCTCAAGAGTTTTTATGTGGCTAACCAGGATGATACATAACCAGTAACTAGCGTTTACTTCTATTCATAAGATCCTTGTCCCTTCCTAAGTGTCACCTTGCAGTTTAAGCACACACAGCTGCACATTTAATACGTGGAGAGAGCCGCTAGCAATTTCAGCACGTAGCAGAGGACCACGCGTGTTGTGCCTTCCAAGTCTCATTCCTTCTTTCCCAGCCTCCTAAAGCAACCACAGGTCCCGCTTCCGAGACCCCACTCATCCCTGTGTCAAGTAGACAGAGGAATGCCTGCCATTCCTGTCAGGGATGCTACCTGCCTTCACTGAGGAGCTGCCAACAAAACAGAGCAAGAAGCCACCAGAGAAACCACATAACGGTGCACACAGCAGGGCCACACTGGGTCCTACAAGCCCAGGAAGCATCTTACCTTTTTATTACTGACAGTGTTATAAGCAGTCTTGCAAGAGGGGTTTAAAACCAAAGAAGATTCAGGAAACCGCAATACAGAGCGGCTATCCATGCCAGAGGATTTAATGGTCTGGTTTTTTAATAACTTTATCAATATAGATGTGTATTACAGCTTTCCTCGGTATATATATTTCCACGTCTTGAAGCAAATCGGTTTTGGGAATTGCCAATAGACAAATAATTCGTTTTAATCCCTGTCTTTTCAAGTTCTCATTAGTTTTTATAAATAGCACAACCAAAACATTGGTGTTATTTAAGGGAATTTAATCTCTGAGTATTTCTCAAAGACATGTTACATTTAATTGACTTCATGCATCACATTCAGAGCTCTCCAATATTGGCAGGCTGGCCAGAGAACATTTACTAGAAAGACCCTACCAGAAATGGCAACACCACCCCTATGGCTGTCGGGTCAGGATGAGTGCCAGGATTTCTCAGACGACTGTCACAAAGTGCTTCAAGTCTCTTCAGCTGTCAATTTTCAAGCAGTTGGGTCAATTTAGACACGTATGAGAGCTGTGTTTTTAATGTGCATTGCCTGAAAACCTTGGTTCTGAGGACTCGGTGGGAATGAAGATGACTTTCAACATCACAGATCTAGCATGGGTACCAATCAGGGGACACAGCAGAAATTTCCATCGCTTCTCACTCTCGTGAGACCCCACCTGGAGTACTGCATCCAGCTCTGAGTCCCCAACATAAGAAGGACATGGACCTGCTGGAGCATGTCCAGAGGAGAGCTACGAGGATGATCTGAGGGCTGGAGCACCTCCCCCATGAGGAGAGGCTGAAAGAGTTGGGGCTGTTCAGCCTGGAGAAGAGAAGGCTCCGGGGAGATCTTATTGCGGCCTTCCAGTCCCTAAAGGAGGCCTACAGGAGAGCTGGGGAAGGACTTTTTACTAGGGCATGTAGCGATAGGACGAGGGGGAATGGCTTTAAACTAGAAGAGGGCAGGTTCAGATCGAATATTAGGAAGAAGTTTTTCACTTTGAGGGTGGTGATGCACTGGACCAGGTTGCCCAGAGAGGTTGTTGAGGCCCCATCCCTGGAGGTGTTCAAGGCCAGGCGGGATGTGGCCTTGGGCAACCTGGTCTAGTGGGAGGTGTCCCTGCCTATGGCAGGGGGGTTGGAACTCGATGATCTTCAAGGTCCTTTCCAACCTAAACCATTCTATGATTCTATGATTCCTTTTATGGAAGTACCCACCACAGGGCATGCATCTTTTCCAGAGCACTGGAGGAGGAACAGCCTCTCCATACAACTCTGCAACTTTGTCCCACCCCGCCGAGGAGGAAAGGGCAGCAACAGCATTCGCTTGAGAGGACATTTAAGAAACATCAAGTCTCTATTCAGAACTCTCTTTCTGGAGTCAGCTGTGCCAAGCTGTAGTACTAACTATTCAATGTGTTAGGGCCATTTTTTCCCCTCCTGACAATTAAAGTTAATATAAAGACTTTTATTAGCCCTTTGGAGCCAACAAGTCCAGAGATCTCAGTGTTACAACAAATATAAGATGCATTAGTGTGTCTATATGGATTTAAAGCAGTCAAAGAGGTCTCGTGACTATCAAGAATCAGCAAGCCTAGCCTAGCCACAAGGATTTCTTTAACCCTTTTTATTAAAACCCAAATTCTTTCCATGCTGTATTTTTCCAGTAAAGCAAGCAGAATGCTGCCACCAAATGAGGCCATAAAATGGAAAAGAGTGAAAACAAATGACATGTCTCTTGTGGGTTCCCTTTCTGGACTACAGTTTTGCACAAAGCTCTCAAAACACTCAAAAAGATTTGAGGTAACAGCAGCTCGCACAGAGTGAGGGGAAACCAGAATTCATTCCGTCACATGTATTCACAAAATACTGTGTAACTAGACCTATGACTAAACAGGAAGCACAAATTTGCAACAAGAAAAACATTCCTTTCGTAAGGCCCAAAACAAAAATAAAGGTACAGCGTGCCAAAGATCAGAAACTCTGGAGAAAGCCATGGAATGCACGTTTAAGTGAAAACTGGTGCACTCTGTGGGGAAACTGAAATAAAACATCACATGGAGATAATGATCCTAGTACCAGCCAAGCCAGTAGTAACATTCCTGATTATTTCAGTGGGAACAGGTTTGCACCCAAATTCTAAATGTTTCACACATGCTAAAAATGAATATAAATGCAAATTTAAAGAGCTTATTTTTGCCTGCCATCTTTCAAAGTATCTTAATTAATCAGAAATTTGCAAAAGTTGCCTCATCACGGAACAGAAAAATAAGTATCAAAATACATACAACTGGTCATCACAAGTTACAGAAAAGAAGCAAAGAAGAAAGTCCAAGGCCATGTCCAGAAGGTCTGCTCACATGACAAAGAAAATGAAGAAAACCACATCAAATCTCTGCTGAGTTTTTCTAGTAGGTTAATTCTGAATGATTATAGTGTTTCAAAATTAGGCTGTGCAGGCAGGTGTAATCATTATCAAGACTGATAGACTGTAAAGCATCAGTGTTCAAACGTTAATTTAAATCTCTGGTAGAATTCATATTAAAAGACATATTAGGTGGTCTCTGTTAGACTGCTGTGAACTTTCCATTATATAAAGTACTCTATAAAATATTTTCCAGTAGACTGTTTGCTGTCTTAATTGTACAGTGTGATATATAATCTATATAATTCGTAGTTCATTCTCTCCTTGGCAATTTTCCAGCAGTAAAATAATAAACCTGTTGTGTGTTTTCAAGTCAATAAATAGCTCAAAAAGAAAATAAAATAAATCTTGTTCTTTAAAGGTCCATTGCTCCTCTTCTTTTGTGTTTCTTAAAAAGAAAGCTTTTTAGTCTGATAGAGATTAAAAAAGAAACAAAATCAACAGGTTTAAATCTATCAAATCTAGAAGAGAAAATTCTCAGAGATTACAAAATACGGTTTGGGGGGGTTGTGCTTAAAGCTGAAATTGTTTGGGTTCAAAGGACAGTGAATCAACTAAAGAAGCTACTAATAAAAATCATTCAGGCCTTTTATTCAGTTTTTAATATAAAAATTATTTGACATTTGCATTACAAGCTCTGACCTCCCTAAGGGAACAGTCGTTGCTCCTTATATAGGGTGTGCTCTCTGGAACACAGAAAGGTTATTGTGAAGGTAATCAATCATGCCAACAACCCAGCAGTCTTGTAAACAGCAAGCACAACTGTTAGCTCCAGGTTCTCTTGCAGCTGCTTTTCGATTTGCGCAGTGTATAAATACATATGTATAATCAATATTGTAATTAAATCCCGCCCTCTAATACTGCTGTAATTCCTGGCAGATTAATTCCTAAAAGTACTGCACCTGGAAAGCATACAAGATGCTATTAACAGCTCTGTACATTTTAGGGCCGTCAGAAAAACGCTGTCAATCATAATGGAGTTCCTGTGCCACTGTGACGGCTGGGTAGCGGCTCCAGTACGGCTGTCAGGTGTTTCCAGCTAGTTCTATTTCACATAGGCGTTAGGGCTGATCAAAATAGAATTACAACATCGATAGTATTAATAATAATGGGAAAGGAGGAAACACCCCCCTGCCCCAGGCCATGCGACTGAGGGTAGCCATGCTCCCACCGCCCACGCTGCTGCTGCAGCCCTGCACCCCGGTAACTCCTACGGCAATGAAGGAGGGAGAGGCAGGGAGGGAAAACACGCTCCATGCCAGATAGAACGCTTGCGTAAGTGGCAGTTCACCCTGATTTTCAGGCAGTTTCTCAGTCAATAGTTCACGGTCCTAGCTCTGCTTGACTGCAGCGGAGCTTGGGCAGGACATGCCTCTCAGAAATGTCAGACTGTCCGCCAGCGTCAGTTTCTGGAGAAGCGAGCACAATTTGCTATCACACTATCCCTACAAAGACAGCAAAGCCTGCTCTTTCTAATCCTGTTTCTGGGAACCTGGAAGCGTACGCAAAACACACAAATGTAATGACTTCAAAACAAAAATATTTGTGACGCTATTCTAGGCTGTCATATTAAGAACAGTAAAAGCAAGAAACATTCATTCTTCATGGAGGCACTTAGTTTTGTTTAAGAAAAAGCTTGTTTAAAAATCCCAGGAAGGAAACCCCTCAAAGGCTTTTCAATCCTAGATCTCGAAGTACCTAATAAAAAGAAAAATCACCATTCCTCATTTTACAGGTACGTAAATAGAGGTGTAATGGACTTATCAAGATCCCATCTAGAACTGGAGGAGATCTGGGAACAGAACCCATTTCCCAAGTCTAGTTAAATGCTTTTCCAAAACACAGAGCACTCAGATTTTAAAAAAATAATAAAAATAAAAAGAAGAATATCTACAGAATACTGTTAGACCTGCGTAAGGCTATCCTAATTCCATGCCTTCTCACATCTTTTAGAGCCTACGCATAAGTGAGAACACTTATAGACCAACCTCAGCAGGTGAAACACACGTGCTGAACCTAGGAATTTCTGCCAGTTTTAGTAACTGCATTGTGATTTCCACAGGGTGTGAACAATTCGAATGCACCAGGGATTCTCCTCGTGTTACATGAATTATTTACCACAGTAGTGCCACAGACTCAGTTCTTGAACAGAAACTCCCAACTTCTTCAGGTCATTGTCCTTAAATTACTTTTATCCAGGAAAAAAAAAAATAAAAGAACTTAGACAATATGAATAAAAGTTTATTTCACTTAAAAGTCCCATTAAGATGAATGGGGCCATAGTGAAAATGCTGTAGGTTTTCCAAAAAAGTGCACAGATCACTGGTCTCAATGCAGCTCTAGGATGCACCTGCATCTCTAGGCATTAGTAGGGCAATAAAGCCCCCAGTTACTAAAAATATGCAATATACTGGTGCAGGAGAAAGCATGCAATGGTTCAAAGCTACACAAACACAGAATTTCCTCTCTCCCTCCTTCCAACCTTGAGCTCACCTTCCTCATTCAACTCCCAAGCAGCCTCCTCAGCTGAAGAAATCAAAGAACCGCACAACCATGGGTAATTTTCCACTGGGAGATTCAGAAAAGCAACTTGTGAATCAGAAAAACCTGGGTATGCACTCCTTGCTCCTTTTTGTACCACCCACCCACACACACTTATTTTCAATCCAGCATTACCACAAGCATTATTTTACGAAGTCCCTTTGAACTGAGCCACACAATACCTCTAGACAACAGAAGGGGAAAAAATGACTGTGCAAAGAGGCAGCGGCAAAGCAGCCCAGCTCTGCTTCCCAGCGGTTAACAAGCTCTCTGCATCGCACTGGAAGTGTCACAGTAAAGGTTACAGCTGGTTGGCACCCAGCTTTGGTACGCCTTGAACAGGTTAGCGCTGCTGAGGCTGGAAGAGCCAGCGTCTCTTTCCTGTATTCCAGGAAAATCATATTCATTAAGTGTCTTAGATTATTTACAATGCTTATGTGGTCACTAGCAACAGACCTTTTCACTAGTCAAAAGCAAGACTGTACCTGGTTACAAAAACCACAGAATACTACATGTGGGCAAACAACATTTTTAACAACTTCTTATTCTCTCCATAGTTTTTCTCAGTTGGCTGGAAGGAAACCACTCCATGAGTAACATCAGGAAAGAAACAAGAGGGTTCACTAAATGAAGGGCCATCACCATTTTTTTTTTCCACGTCCCTGTCCAAACTGTACTAATTCATCAGGGACCAGCATCCTCCAAAAGAAAACTGCTCTGTAGCAAACAATCTCTCTTCTGCCATCTTTATTCATTGTCAGGGACATCGTGTTTCTCCCAATAAAATCAACAGATGACTCTCATTCATAAGCGCTAACAAAAAGAGTAGATCCTTCTAAAGGCATTCAAAAGAGCAGAGGAACAGAGTGAGCACAAGAGGCAAATAAAACACATTCGTGGCTGTACCAACGTACTAACTCGTCTCACCTGTGGCCATTGCATCTCAGAATAACTCGATTCCCTTCAGAGAAGTTGCTATAACGCATGTCAATATAAACGAGATGAGAAACAGCGTGACATTGAACAACAAAACAGACTAGTGCCAACACCCACTTGGAATTAAACTTTTTATTAACTTCTGGGAGTATTACTTTGCATCCTCTATCATCGTTGATTAGCGGTTTACGTATTCTTTATCTTGTTAAAGATTGTTACGTAGCTTTATACCAAAAAACCCAAGAAGGAATGATACTTAGACTGAAAATACCTTTGGAATTACTTCGAAAAAATATATTTTTTTTTTATCTTTTCTGTATCACAAAAAAGATACTTTATTTTAAAGGGAGTGCATTCGGGTGATGAATCACTACCTCAGTAGAGATTTTACAGTCTGTGATTGAGTCATAAAGGAGAACAAAGCTGAGAACTGAGCCAGGGTAGCTGGTAGTTGAGAGGACTGGTATATAGGCAGCAGACTATGGGTGAAAACATACCAACACCGCACAAAGGATAAAAGAACAATTATCAAGGCCAAATAGAGACATTCAACTCTGGCAGTCCGACCCCGTGAGACTGAATATAAGGTTTTCTTTTTTTTAATGCTTCTTTCTAATCTGATATTGACAAAGATTTTTATGTCCTCTGATGTTTCCCCTGAAAAAGCCTAATGCTCTTTCAAAATTAATGTTTCATGTTACCTATCTCTTTATTTTTCAGGAAACACAGAAATTGTACTTCTTCAGAAGCTTCACAGAGGTTTTATATTGTCCCAGATTTCAACTTTCCCATCATTTGAGCAAAGACCATGTATAACAGACTTTTTTCCTGTTTAAGTGATGTTTTAAGAACTGAAGGTCTGCCGCCTTCTTTGGGGGGGAGGTAAATTTTATATTTATGTCTTCTCAGCCCTAGGCCTTCTCATTGCCCAATTTATTTTTCTACTTACTTCAAGCCATCAACCTATCTCTGCCATTAGGTCTGATTTATAACGCCTAGGAACATAATCCGATCATGAATCTTCCTTGGGAATGCTGTAGTGGCATGAGAAAAGAACCTCATTTAGTACTCTTCCTAGGCTAGAAAACATGAAGTTTCCAGAGCTATCAAAAACATGAGAGGCTCTTTTGTCCGATATTCCCATTGCAATCCTCGCCATGTATCAGCTCGGCAGAGAGCAGGCCCATCAGGCACTTACAGGTAGGGAGGAAAGGGATTTCCTGCCTCACAAAACTAAGACTTCAAAACACTCCCGTCCCACAACCGGATTTAGCAGAGACCTTTCAAACCTTTTCCCCGAAAGAAAAGAGAAAGACCAGTTTGCCAAATTAGCCAAAAGCTAGGATGAGGGAGATTCAGAGTTCAAGTTCCCAGCCTGAACCGGGCACAGCAGGCCTCGGGTCTACAAGTCAGGCGAGCATCTCACTTGATCATCTGGAGGTCTCTGTGCACCTATTCTCTCTCAAATTTCCAATTTCAGATTAACAAATCTTATCATTTCCTATCTCTTGCTGGGAGCAAATAATTTTAAGAAAACACAACTTTTCCACCTAAACACCTCTTATTAAAATTTCACATCTTGTTTGTTGTCAGCCCATGCTTTTGTCACATATTCCGTAGGATTGCGATGGGGTGGGATATTCCATCTTTTGTTTTAAAATAACAGAGAGAAAGGCTGGACAGCATTGCCCCACTACACTTCAAAGCTTGCAAGATCAGGATTGCAAACAAAGAGAGCTGGATTTATTTATTCGGTGAATTTCACGATCTCGCTGATGTTATTGCTTACTTTGTCCTGTCTTTATCGGTTGGCCACTTCTGCTGTAAATCGTCTAAACAGAGTGGAGGAGGGCTGTAAAATGATCTTAGGATTTATTACACTGCTTTTGCAGGATAAGGTTCTGTGATGCAGAATACAGAAGATTCCTATGGAAACATGAGCCCTCTTTGGTCATTTTGATCTTTTCAGCTAAAACTTTCTGAAGTCACATAACTGACATAGGAGCCTAACCCCATTAGCTTGCAGTGCAACTTCTGCCTAACTGCTAATGTTGCTTTTGACAAGGGAGTTTAGAATAAAGGTATAGTCAACGCTGCATAAAAATATCAAGTACAGTTCAGTTAGAATTTGTTAGAAGAGTTTTGCAATATAGATTTATAGCCAGGAGTCACCATTTCAGTCTGAACAATTTGGCAATTTTATATAGGAAGTGTCTTATTTCCCTGTGCAGTTTCACATTATGTTCTCCTGAATACCAATGAAGATTCATCTTGGACACTGCAGTGCAATGAACAGCAAATTAATATATACGGATATGCCACTTGTCATAAAAAGTCTTGCCAACAATTCTCACACATCTCGTCTCTATTGTTTTGTCTAATCAATAAAAAGACTTATCTCTGACTTTTACATGAAAATGGAAAAGAGTGAATGCTTACCCATCTTGTAAAGCACAGTGCTCTTCTGAGAAATGTTTGGCAGATACTGCTTCTTACAGTAACACTTCGCTTTAATGGCACTTTAATGCTGAATTGACAGTGGAAGTCCCATAGAAACGTTCGAGGCATCCACATTAATGCTAAATAAAAGTCATTATGATTTTAGAGATATGCCAGGACAGAAATATCTAATCTGGCAGACTCCCTGTGAGCCTGAGTGGGAGATGCTTGCTAACCTTTTGAGAAGGCTGTCAGCCTTTAGATGCAATGATCTCTTCTTACATGCACGCAGCACTTTCCTTACAAAAGTCCCCAACTCTCCTTACAGGCTGCTTCAGGTTTACTATTAAAATCAAAGTTGCTCTCAGGTCATTTCTGGGGCGAAGGAGCAGCAGACAGGCGGGCAGGCAACAGGAACATGATACATAAACAGCACTGGTGGTAACAGGGAGGTTTTGCCAAGGATGAACTCTGTGAAGGCTCCTTCAGTAGCCTTAGAGCAGACAGAAGAGCTCTCGCTGATGCAGACTAATTGTTTATCTTAAATGTGCAAGAGAGAAATACAGCATAAAAATTGCTGAGATTTGGGATGGGATTCAAACTTCAAGAGTTTAAATCATTCACGGTTTGAATCCCTTACTAGAACACAGAAAACCTGCGTCAGTTCCTGGATTTAGTCCCCGCTCCTGCCTGCCTCCGCTTCCTCCCCAAAATGAGCTGGTCCTCGAGATTCCCTTACTCTGGCTTCCATTCCAGGGAGGGGACACATATCTTCCCCAGGTAAATAACAAATGTAACTGTACTTTCACAGCCTTGTACAGAGAAGAGATGCATTAACATACTGGTATGCTTACTATAGCTGGAAAAAACACAAAGAGCATTTTACAGATGGTGAACTAAGCTACAAAGGCCAAGACTTGAGCCACTAACTGGTCGTCTGTATTTTACATCCGTATGTATTTTTCCTTCCCTTCCCTCCATGCACCCCTGCACATGCACAGAGAAGACGACGGCTTCAGAAAGGACCAGACAAAGCACGCGGTTCTCTCATTTCTTCTCCCAAAGTCAAAGGCAGATTTTCAAGAAGAGAAAGTGTAAAAGCCTGCATCAGGCAAAAGTGAGGTCATGCAGCTACTCAGGGGAGCCCTACCTTTGGAACAAAGATTAGGCTGGACCGTGAAGCAGGAAAGTTCATTTTCATTCCAAAACTTGTCCTTTAAATGCTGAATGTGGGTAACCCTGACACCCATATTTATGTCCAACTGCACTTTTAATCTTACTCATCTCCTACTCTTTATTTAAAGTGCTCTGTCTTAAGCCAAGCCTAAACAAACCATCAGTTTTCTAAGTCAGTCATGTGTAAAAATCACCAGTTGAAAGCAGAAAAGCTCCAGCTGCTTGGAGCCCATCAGCCTCATGTTTCAGCATGACTTCATGGGCAGAGAGTAGCCTGATGTGGGATTTCCCATCCTTTGCCTGCCTCACAAAGCTTCTCTACCGAGGCTGCTGGACAGTTAGAGCACAGATAAACATGAAAAAACAATCCCCACCTTTCTTCCAGACAAATTTCCGTGTCGAGAAAGAGAAAATTAGCCGGAAAAGGCAGGCATACGTAACCCTCACTGTGACGCTATTTCTGATCATTGGCTACTACGATACTGGTAGGAAAATACTGCCAATTTTGAAGATTTGAGCAGTTTAATTAAACCACTTCCATCTCAAATAATAAAGCTCAAAAGTAATTAATAAAAAGGATGCGGTGATCTCTGCAATAATATTTCATATTTACTGTTGGAGAAATAATCCCTTAAAAAGGTTAAATGGGCTCCAAAGGTGCCATAGAAAAGAATAAATTCTCAGGGAAGTTCAAATTCAGTTATGGGCTACAGAGCAGGTTCCAGGCAACGTCTGTAAGGCGAGACAGCTTCCTCATTTGCAATAACTACAGAGACAGTTTCTCCATCTGCAAAAGAGATAATGGTGTTGACCTTCTTTGTGTATTCCTGTGACATCTACTGATGAAAAAGACGCCATAATAAATACACTTTCATCTTAGACTATAATCCCGTGAAGTTTCTATGCAACACAGCAACCAGAACATCATCTTTTTCTGTCCCAGCATACAGAGACTGTCCTCGAGAACAAGGCAAGGGGTACGGAGAAGAGAACATCCTACTAGAGAATTTAGATATTCTTTGTTAAGCAACAAATCGGGACTGGTAACTAAGCGACGGAGGCAGCTACCATTACTACCAGTGCTGAACCACCTCCATTTGCCTGAACAAGCCTGAAAGTGAACAGCAGCTCACGATTCGTAGTTTTAGCTCTCTCTATAGTTAGCAAATGCTTAAATTTAAAAACTTACAGAAGAAGTTGGCTGCTGTTTTCTACAACCACAGCAGCCCCCAGCAGGTAACATGAGAGCTGTGCCTCTTATTGGACAGATAAAAGAGTAGAGGCTGGCATATCATTATCCTTCATTTCACAAGTCGAAAACCAGGGCAAAGATTATTAGAAACATCTCCCAAAAGCAAAGCGCACAGCCCTGGAGCATACCCGCTGCAGACCAGGGCTTCAGTTGGATTTGCCTTCAGCACAGGCCCACAGTGAGAAACTTCCTCATGAACACAGAAGGACGCGCTACCAGGCATTAACACCTCTCTTTTTATAAACATTTTAAAAAATAGTTAAAACGTAGTTCTTTACTGAAAGGCACAAAGTGTCTTGCATCAGGGATTGACCGTTAAAGTGCTGACTACTATACAGATGTCACAACTGCTTCAATTTTTCTAAGCAGCCCACAGATATGGATTTAAAGGCCATCAAACCTTTACTGTAATTAAAAAATTGCAAGCAAAGCTTGCAAAAGCAAGCTAAGAGCCTGTGAAATAAATTATAGGGCTCGTTTAAAACATACGTGAAACAGTTCTAGGTTATTTGCAAACACACAGAGATAAGATCTGTCAAGTTGTCCTACTGACAGCACAATCCTCCTTTGCCTCACTACTTCGGTGAAAAGTCGAAGCACCCGGTGAAGGGACTAAAACACTCTCTCTACCCAAAGAACAGGAACACCGACAGCAGTAGGGCAAGTGTTCCCACATGGCCCCGTTGGTATATGCTTTAGCTGTGAACTGTAAGGGATCAGCATTTCTAAAGCAGGGAGACTAACCCATTTTTCATGCCTCTCCCAAGCCACAGTATCCTTTTTCTGAGGCCGCCAGGAGTGGAGTCTCACAAGTCACTTTTCATTATGCCCACCTAATGCAGTTGCAGTATGTGATGCATTTCTACCGGAAATGTAGGGCATTCGGATACTGTGAGCCCCGTTAAACTTACGCACTGGAAGAGGCACTATTAATGTAAGAGAAAACAATCCCCAAGAAAAAAAAAAAAAAAACCACTTTATTTTTGCTGTCTTATTCCAGTCTATAAGGTTTCTCCCCTCAGTTTCAAATGGAGGAGCTCTAGGCTCCTAAGGAGAAAATTTATTTGCTAAGAACCTGATTTCTACAGCTTCTCGAGACATGAGAAAAAAAAAGTCAATAGCAGAGAAGATGGAGAGGAAAGGCGGGCAAGTTAGCCTATTTGGAATAGTATTATCCCAAACCATAGTTCTTACATTACAGTATTGCACGAATGCCATCCAGCCTCAGTGGATTATTAGGCCTGAATTTGATAGCTTAATAGCAGAGATTACAAAAACTCACATATAAAACCAGCAGTTGGAAAGTACAGAAATTCATATAAAGTCGTTCCTTTCTAGCATTAGCTACATTCTTGTGGAAGGTAATGTTAAATCTGCCAGGAGAAGGTCAAGACCACACAAAGAAAATAAATCATGGCATTGCTATGTGGACCTGTCTAAAGGTTAAGGATCTAAAGGACAAGCAGATACTCTAAAATATAAACAGCCCCTAGGGGATAATTACTTAACCAACTCCATTTGAGCAGTCCTGAACAGATGGTTTAGTAGGTATATCGACTATTCCTGTGTTTTGTGAAACTATTTGTTACCCGCTGAGACTGGGAACAAATGACACTGTAGACACATAGCTGGTTATCTCTCTAATCCTGCGCATCCTTGCAATATCTACTGACCCAGAAATATATTCCCAGAAGTACCATCTCCCACAGGCAGTAACTGAATAAAGTAACAGCAGATAATGTCCTGTAGGTATAAAGGCTGAATAGATTAAGCCTAAACCAGGGCATCTGGCTGAAGTTTCTAGCCACTGTAAATTATGGTGACTGCTGTACAGTTAAATGCACCTGAGATAATACTGAAGCTTCTGGAAGTATATTAAAGACTCATCAAGATTATGCTTGGCTGTGAATGCAGGGTCCGTGGCTGCTCAGCTATTGGCCCGAGTTTCTTCAACCACAAATACTTTTACACTTCTTCAAGGCACCACACATACCGATGGGGTATATTTTACCAGAACTTCTTCCAGTTCAACTAGGAATAGGCTCACACCGGTTTATTTAGGGTGAGTGTGACCGTGGGGAACGTGCGAGGGAGAGAAGGCTTAAGCTTTCCCTGCTGCTCCCGGGAAGGGACCAGGGAGACAAAAGGAACCCCTTCCTGCCCGCGCAGGTGGCCAATGCCAGGTTTATGCATGACTAACTTCCCACCCTCTTACAACAATGGTGAGCAGTAAATTGGGTTACACTCCTGTCCAAAGTGTAACAAGCAATGATGCTTCAAATAAACCACCAATTTGAATAGGATGTGTAGTGGCTGTGCTGGATACAAAATCAGAAGCTGTCAGCCCATAGAACCCTTACTGGGACAGTGACTTTTCAGTAATGATCTCAAAAAAAAAAAAAAAACCCAAACTTGTAGTAATGGCCTGCAGTTCAGCCCTACAATCTTTTTCTCTAGGATCAACTCTTTCAGAATTACTAATTCCTATAGAACACCTACAATTTGCAGTTTTGCTCTTCTGTGCTCCAGGTTTGCCAAACAAGCGCACCAAAGGTCACCCCTCCCCAGCGCAGCCATGAGCAATACTTTACCTCCTCTCCGTCACAGAGCCAGCTTTCCCAAGGGAAAATTTTGATCCAATAAAACCTGAGAGGTTAACATTTGGTTGGGGCTTTTGGACAGCTGGCCTGCACAAGGGTCTGCCACAGAACTGGAAAGTTCAGCCACTTCTACAGCGTACGCACAGATCAACTGCACACAGCACAGGCGGTACACCTGAGCCTGTCCGCAAGCAGGGGGTTTACTGTGCCCGTGCCAGGCAGATGATTCACGCGAATGCAGTGATCCGACACGTCCCAGAAGCATTGCCTTCATAGTACATGTGTTGACCATATGTGTAGCGTGTGACAGTGAGACCAGCGCTCCCTGGAAGGGTCAGGTCTGCTACGAATGAGCTACACAGCACACGTACAGAAATACCCGGACCCAGCAGCCCCGACCCTCCTCCTCGCCCATCCATCACTACAGACTGCAAGTTAGTCAGAGATACGTGCTAGTGACGGCAAAAAGAGCATTACAGTGCAGAGCAATGAGAACAAGCTGCTGTCGTGTAATCCGTGAGGCACCAAATTGAGCCACCAGCGAGTAAAC
Source organism: Vanellus vanellus (assembly GCF_965231255.1). Classification (NCBI taxonomy): domain Eukaryota; kingdom Metazoa; phylum Chordata; class Aves; order Charadriiformes; family Charadriidae; genus Vanellus; species Vanellus vanellus. The sequence goes on along the minus strand of NC_138913.1, from coordinate 21,406,652 downwards.
CTGACCGTCATTTCCTCCAGAGACGGGGCTTGCCGCTAACTACAGCTTTTGCACTCACAACGGGCACAGGCTTGCCAGCAACCCTCCAAGTTCCCCTGAAAGCCCGAGGAGAAAGCAGTGGAGCCTCCTCTTAATATAAAGGAAGCGGTAATCCTGGCCCTTTCCCTTCGTATTTGACCAGTTTCTTAGCTTAATCAGGGGGGGAACATCACACTTTGGCATGCCAAAGCATCACTGCAGGGGGCAGGGGAGGAGTGAGCAGAGCTGTGAGGGCAAAGTAAGAGGAATTGGCCAGACCTTAGTTTGGGTTACCAAGAGAGAGCAAACAACTCTCAGCTGGAGTAGGAAATAAGGTGTCTCCAAAAAGCACCCAGGCAATCAAGGGACGATGAAGAGATACATCATTTATTTTATTAAAGCTGGAGCAAACAGCACTGAGCAAGAAGATCCCGTTGAGTATTTGGGTTCCTTGGTTTCCAGTTCTGGCCAAGCACTAAGCGTAAAATATTCAAAGCTCATGCTTTAGGTCTCAAAGGGCTGGGTCAGATGCTAAGGTCCTGAACTGTGAAACGGGGCTCCACATGGCCTGCGACCAGCGTCTTATACGGAGGGAATGCCACCATTCCTGCCCGTTTATCACCTTTCCCCCATAAACAGACTTTCCTTTTGCCTTTTCTTTTCTAAGCCGACGCAAGAAAATGGCTGCTAAAAAGAATTCAGAACCCTGACAATTTGGACAATCTTCCACTAATCTTCCCTTCAGGGTGCCCACAATCCTTTAAAGCATGACAAACTGACAGAGGGAGCTCCTTTATAGTCGCTGGGCTCTATATCTTTATAAACCGGGCTCTTCTGTATGCAGCAGAAAACGCAGGAAGGCAGACACTGTACAAAGGAAGGTGGAAACAGGCATTTTTAACAGTGCTTGAGGGGCCACCAGATGAAAGGAAAAGATCTGGGCACAATAATATGATTCTTTAGTACAGAGGGGGAAAAAGCTACCATAGCCTTGTTGGAAAAGAATACCACATGCCTGCTAATCTACCTACCCAGGGTTACATGACACTTTAAAAAAAAAAAAAAGATATTGGAAAGCACTCAAAGCAAAAAATCAGCTTAGCAGAGAACACAGCCCTGCCCTCATCACTTTTCTGCTGTTTTAGGTATTATTTGTAATACAGCCAAACTGATATGCCCTTGACACGTGCAGAACGTTACAGCTCCAGGCAGCTTCTGGTTAAGTGGGGCTGAGAAAATTGTATGTCTGTGTGTGTAACAACAACTAAGTTCATTCCCTCCTTTTTTCTTTTCCTCTTTTTTATTTTTTTAAGGTTTTTCTGTTTTGACAATGCCACCCTGACTGCTTCCATACTGCTACTGCGGGCAGAACACACTGCAACACACCAGCCATTAACAAGCTCATTCTAAGCTATATCTAGGCTAGATAAATTCTTCCACAGACTAGCAATGCACACGTCAAATACACCTTCTAAGAAACCAACTCTGACACACCTCCAGTTGCCAATTTTACACCGATTTTTTACTGGTACATCTCATATTGAGTGACATCAAAAATGTTGCAATGATAAACTAGTTACCTGCCATAGGGTATTCTAATTTCTGAAGATGACCAAGCCTGAGTTCACACATTATTTTTCATTTTAGACACCAGAAATAACATTATAACAATTCAGACATAATGGATCTCATGCTATTGTCTAGCATACTGTGATTCAACCATATCACATTCCGTTATACACATATATACGTATGTTCACATGGCTTGGTCTGCCTGTGGTTCAGCAGATAAGTGGAAGAAGCTCACTAGCAAAGGCAGGTAACTCTGGTAGCAGTCCACATTCTGCCCCATCATCAAGGCACTTTTTGCCATGGTTATTCTACGTAGCTTAAATAAAAATAGTTTTATTTCAGAGATGGGAATACACGAACCCTTTCTGCAACAACTACAGAAATTACTTTGAAAAATGCCTAATTTTATAAGTCAGATGTTAAGAATTAATGTTACAACATGGGGACACGGATGTCTGAAAATAGGACCCCCTCAGTTAATAAAACAATTTCCAAACTTATTCATTTACTTTATCTTCTTTGTTGTTATTATTATTATGGCAATAAGTTTTAAAGTATGTCAGTAAACACACGTGCAGCACTCACGAGGAAGCAGGATTAAGGTGAACATGTACGTTTAAAAAAAGATTCCTTTTAAAGATTATAATTCACAAGCAGCGCATACTGATGTGACTTCATCCTTCTCAGCAATTAACAAAGATGAAAAGAGAGACTGACTAAACAAATAGACTTTGAAGCATCCTTTCATCTATTTAAGAAACTGTTGGGATCTTATTGCCATTACTTTGCTGTGTTTTATAGCTTCCTGAGAATCTTAAGTAAAATATCAATCTGCTTGGAGCAAGTCCTACAGGTATTTTTCAAATTATAAATACCTGAAAGTTTATCATCTCCCTCTTATTCATGCAGCTCTTGACAAATTCGATTGGAAAAGATTGATATTTTGTCTCCTCGTTTCCTGTACTTGAAAGATATTTTCTCTGTGAGTCACTATATCAGCGTGTCACTCTTCCACTTCGGGGCAAGAAGGAACAGCTCCAGCCACAAACTGGCCCCTCACCTCAAACTGCTGGGAGTAGGTCAGGCATCCACAGCAGGGATCACCCGGGAGGAACACAGCGGGCAACGTCGCTCGGGAAATGCTATTGTGAGCTAAATCAAACCTGAGAGAAAACAGTGCTAATATAGAAATTTAAATAAATAAATAAGTAAATAAAATTAAGAACCTGGTGTATGTTCCAGAATGAGAAGCTATCATCAGTTACACCAGCAGTAACCACTGTAGCTGCACATGTGCAAAGATACGAGCAGACTAACCATACAGCAAGATACAAATATCCAGCTCAATGGCAAAGCACACCACAGCTGCTGCTACTCATCTGAGAAACTAATTAAAAACCTAAAATGCGCTACTCCTATTTGCCTTCATCTGGGAAACTTGCCGGTTGGGATTTGGGGAAAATGAGCATTGTAATACATGTAAGCAGTTAATAGTAGAAAAAAGGGAGATAAAATTATATTTAAAAAAAACCAAACAACTCCCTTAACCTCTTCTCTGTCCTCACAAAATGGAGGAAGACTTGAAATGAATCTTGAAGTTCACACTGTATGTGACTGGGAGAGAAGACGGGAAGAGAAAATAGAGAAAGGAAAGAAAACCCTCAGTGGACTCTGCCAGCCTTCAGAAATTCAAAACCTCAGCAGCCTGCGCAGGGATGCAAAATGCCGGTTACCGGTATGACAGGTGACCCCCGTGCACCTCTGAGGACAAGGCAAAGCCCAGGTGAGGGCTGGGGCAAGGCTGACACGGGCATTCAAAGCCAGGCACCGCGGGGCTGTTCCAGCAGAGCACTTAAGGCTGTGCACAATTTAAGCAGTCCCATATTTAAATGCTCTGCTGAAAGAAGGCTTTTGTTTTGAAAGTTCCCGTCAGTGCTTTCTTTTAATAGGAAATCAATATATCATTTGTTTTCTAGAAAGTAGACACCCGTCCTTCAGGACTTGTGCAGCCAAGTTTAGCTCTGGTGGAAAATTGAGTAGTTTTGACCTAACTTTTCTTTTTCCGTGAGTGTCACTTTCCTTACCCTAGGGATAGGAGGTGAGCAAAAAGCAAAGGGAATGAACATCACGGTATAAGTCATACCTAATACTGACTATGGCTGAATTATCAGCTCTTATTTTTTTTCAGTGATGCCGGCAAAGCAGAAATCCCAATGTGAGCTAAAAAGCAATAAAAAGATAAGAAAAACACGTTCTCTTTCCCTTGAGTTTGGCTTTCAGACTAGCAGCAGGAGGAAGAAGCAAGTTGGTAGAGCTGGTTGCCAAGAACTCTGCCCTGCAAGTAAGGACAGATGGGGTTTGGCAAAGACCTGGCAACAGGGGGGGCCTGGAGTTATCTTCTCCCTTAATGTCAACTCAGCTCACATAAAAGAGAATCCTGATCCAAAAAAGAGAGGAGCGAAATGTCTTACTCTTCCCCAGAACAAGGCAAGGAGTTCTTGGTGTTTCTGGAAAGAATTGGGAGTTGCAAGAAACCAGAAAGATGACAAGGAGCGCACTCCGGTCTGTTCCTATGCACATGCAGCAGGACATCACTTAGGGCAGACTGTACCATAAAAGCGGCCTGAAGAAAACAGCTTGGATCCCTCCTTCTCTTCCTTCCTGAATTAAAGACAAAAACATGGTCTTGTTGCAAGATGTTTATTTACAGCTGCTTAGAGCAGAATGCAAACAAACATCTTGTTACAAGCTGCTCGACGGCTTCCCATTACAGGCACAAAGCTCAGCACTGCTTCAGCGGGTACTCAGCAACGCTGCTGAAAGACTAAGTCACTGCAAGGATGTTCTGAACTAAATCTAATGTCACTTTCCCCACCTTCATGGTTACCCCCATGGAAAACTAACATTCAAAAATACAGAACATCTCATCTGCAATCTTAGTAAGGAATAAATCGATGAACGGTAAGTGATAAAAGGGGAACAGTTTTGAAAGCTGCAGTTTGTATTGACATGGTACCAGAGCTGAAGGAGTAAAAATACAATAGTCATACTTAGGAAACCCACACTTAAAAGGAAGACATTGAAGATTAGATTCAAACACTGGATAAGTAACGCTGAATCGTATATATGGAGTACTGGATCACTTGAGTCACAAGCTAGCTTGCTTGCCTGATTTTTTTCTTTTTTATTATGGACACTTAAAATCCATAAACCAGGATATCCTGTTCTGGTACGTCTTCTCCTTTTACATAAAAGAAAGTATGCCCATCTATAACACGAGAAAGTCTTTGAAGGGAGAAAATTCAGCCCTTTGACCAAGAATGACAGTCCTTACAGATGGGCACAGGCTGTACAGACAGAATTTCTCCCTTTGGTTCACTGAGCCCATCATGCCCCTTACGTGGCAGATGTACATATCTGCTGTTACTTGCGTAACTGTTCACAGCATGAAGTTCCAGTGTGCCGTACGCTGCACGGCTGATGACATTACATCTGGTATGAACTGTTCACAGTCCAGATTCCAAGAAACTTACGTTTCCAAACCTCAGCACTTGAAGGTCTCTGGGTTTCAATACAAAGGCACTAGTTAAATTCCTTCTTTTGAAGAAAGTTACTTTTCTTACAACTAGAAACTGCTAAAGGGCGAGGCAACGTTTTGTTCTTCCAATTCTTTGTATGCGATGCGGCTAAGACCAGGGCAATGACTGCACGCCTCTACTGGCACCCACCATTAGAACGCATATCTGTCCGCTACACAATTTGTGGTCCTCTCTATCTTCACCTCCTACAGAAAAGCGTGATAAGGACGACCGCCTGATGTTAGCTCTCCACACCTTCGAGAGGAGAGCGTGCCAGGCGGGAACCAGTCTCTCTCACACCACACAACCGACGCCTGGAGAGGAGGCAGCAGCGCGGGCGTGCGACGCGGTCGCAGTGCTGTGGCCGGAGAGGGCTGCAGCGCTGGCACCTTGTCAGACCGACGGTAGGTCTGCACACATCTGAAACAAGAGCCAGTCAAGCTGTTAGCCTAGACCTACTCAGGGCAGCGAGCAGACAAACTGAAAGAACTGTTGCCTTTACAGCACAGCTCTACCAGCAGGATTGCATCCATTTAGCCCAGGAATTTAAGAGTCAAAATAGTTAACTTGTGTAAACACAGATGCACCTAAACAGGAGTGAAACAAGCTTGGGTCTGTTTGCCAGAACAAGCTCAGGTATTTAAATCCACTGACATTAAGGATCCACGCCAGTTTAACTGGATCGCTTTTTAAGCCAGTTGTTAAACCAGCTTTATTTTTTTGCATATATAGTATAGAACATAAATTTCTTTACCATTCCTATACGAGCACTTCCATCACTCCTGGCAAAAACCTGATTAACATGCCGGGACTGCCATGTTTCTACAAGTCTGTTTCTATCGTCTGACTGCAGCTCTTAAGTATTTAGCCTGCTTTCACCTTACTACTGCTTTGCTCTTGGCTGTTAATTCCCAAAGTAATAATCCCTGACCTGAACTTGTTCCGATTTCTTTCTTGTTTTGCCTCAGGTTACTCACTTTCCACTGCTACACAACTTCTTGTGGAATAATTTCCCCTCCCAAATGTCTTCAGTCATGCTGTCATGCAACAATTCCAATGAAGAATAAGAAGATAAAAGTATCCTAAATGCCATACATTCACATTCCAAATAATAAAGAATATCTTTTCAATATTCAATATTCCAGAACGCTGCCATTCAAGACTATGACCTAATTTCCTTTTCAAAAGGATAAATTAGACTCCTTTTTATCCTCAGAAGAGAGTACTGATCCAAACCTTTCTTGAAAATTCTAACCATATTAGGGTTTTCCATAGAATGTGTTTGGGTTTTATATTTGAACGGTTTATTCTTATTTTCTATGAAGCCTGCTGTAATTAAGACTCGGGGGACTCTGAACAGGTCCTTAAAAACCTGCAAAGAACACCTTTGGAAAGAGGCCTTTATTTAACAGAATTTCCTTACAGATATAGAAGACAAAAAAGAAAAAATCCTTTTTTGGCTACTTTGAAAATCCTAAAAAAAATAAAATTCTGTAGAAAGCAAATTGTTTAGATTTATGGTATAAGTATCTTGTCGCATCATCTCATTTCATTAGAATCACACTGCTTCAGACATGAGCCTTGAGAGACTGACTTCTATGGAAGTCATTAATTTCATTTTCCCAGTCATTCAAAAAATCCTTTTTTTTTTTGTCTTTTTTTAAAGGACTACTTCAAGTAGAAATTAAAACCAAGAAACTAGGAACCATCCCCTCCAATCTATTATGCACTCCACGAATAGTCAAGTATTGTAAATTGGCAAGTATATCATTGAATCATAAAAACAGAAGTCCCCACTGTATGTGAAGAACCATGGAGAGAGCAGAAAAGCTTCCAATTGTTGGCTATAAAAGAAAAAATACCTTCCAGAATTTAGTAAGAGGATAAAAAAAGGAAAGAGACTATTGTCTCCTATCGGAGGGGGAGAGGAGGAAGAGTTGCAATGAAACAATTTTCAGGTCTTGTTTTTTGTGTACAAAGCCAAGAAAATCTCAGAGGAAATGACTTCCAGAGTCACTGATAAGTGCTGAAATGTTTCTCCAGTGGAGAGCAGGATACAAATCCTTATTCTTTTTCTTCGTAGGTGAAGAGGTCGCTAATGTGCGTCTAAACAGACCCTTCTCTAGCCGAATGCTAAGGAAAGACACTAAGATCTCAGGAGTGGTACTTTCCTTTCATGGTTAAATGAAAGTCGCTCATGGAAGCGAGCCTCTTGTTAGGTGTGGGTTCAGATATCTGTGTTCATAACAACTAGTTTCAGTCTGGTGCGCTCATTTACTGGGGAAGGAAAAAAAAAAAAAAAAAAAGGCAAAGAGTTCTTTTTCCAGAAAAACATGAAACAGAAAGAAAGATCATTTTTAAGGACCAATTTGTTGTTGCTGCTACAACTTGTGAAGCCACAGCCTCTGATCAACACTGCCTGCAACCTCCTGGTGGGAAACGGAGTCCCAGTAATGGAGAGGCGAGAGTGGGAGCGCACCAAGATTAAAGTAGAACTTCCTTTGCAGTCCAAAATGCTAGTAAACAAAACAACACCAAAACAAATTGTTTCAAATGCTTTCTTATTCGCGACAGACATTTAGCTGTGTACTTAGTGTGCCTCTGCCTTACAAGAAACTCAGGAAAGCTTTGGGATCTGCGATGTTTCACCCAGTCTGAGCAATGCTGAAGGAAACATTCCTTTTATGTGCTTGAACAAGGAGGCAAAAAAAGCATTCGGTACCTACCCCATGGCTCCCCTATAGAGCTCATCTCCACTGCACATCACAACAAACTCTCACTCTACAACTCCTCATCTCACAGGGTCACCTGCAAATGGATCAAGCTTTTGTTGGCGTTTCCTTCCAGTCTTCATCCATCAAAGCGCTCATGCAGCTAACCATACCTGTACCTGCTGCGCTTAGGTTGACATAGTTAAAGTAAAAGAGATGCTGAAAGATAGTTGAGCAGATAAAAGCCAGGTATATATATCTTCCCTAATTCTTTTAAGAGTTTTATAACTTGGGGCAGAGCTGATACAGTGGATGTGAATTGAGAAAAGAGTCTCTTTGAGCGTGCAGTCCTCTGCACAGGCAGCAAAATAAACACTGATAAAAGAAATTTTCCAGAGTTGATTAACTGAATAATCTGCAGCCTTTAACAGAATGAAGAACCTCTACATAACGGTGCAACAGTGATGTCTGATGGTCATTAAAGAGTTGGATCATCAGTTTAATAAATGCTTCTTGTTGCTTTACACAGCTTGATTTTTCCAGGTTTGGAGAAAGGATGAAAATCAAGACAGCTACAGAGGGTTTTTTTGTGCAGGACTATTCAAGCCACCAGATTTGGCTGTTAATCTTCACATAGTGTTTCTGGAGAAGAGAAGATGGTGGGTTGTTTACAGACCCAGACAGAACAGCAATGCTAGAAACCATTCTGCTCTCTGAGTGGTTGCATTTGCACTAAGCAAAATGCAGGTTGAATGAGAAAAAATATTATTTTTTTTTCTAAATTCCCACCTAGGAAACCTAGAACGAAAACAGCCATGTCGATTATCTGATGAGAATTATTGCTCTACACACAGAAATAAACTGAGACTCGTCCAATCAATCTTCTCGCTTTTTATTGCCTCCGCTTCCAGAGGCTTAATAGATACTAACTGCAGGGCAAAGCTTATGCCACATTCACATTTAATTATTTATTTTTCGTACTAAAATCAAAGGTGGGGAGAGTAGAAAAAAGAACTAGAGGACTTGAGAAAATTAGGTACCAGCCAGATAAGCAAATCTCTTTGCCTGTGACATGCTGCTATCCGAATCATAACTCTACATCATGATTAGCCATGAAAAAGATCTAAGTACGAGAGTAACATGAGGAAGCAAGACAATCTGTATCTCTTTAAACAGAAGATGACACTGGCAAATTAGGCTGTGAAATTTGGACTTAGCTATGCATACTGCTATGGACACTGCTATGCACGTGTGCAGCACGTAGCCACAAAGCATTTCAGTTCCTCGAGCTCCCACATCCACCAAGTGTCAGGCCACAAATTCTGTCGTGCAGCTCTCAAAGGCAGCATCTTCCTACCCACCCACACCAGGCGATGTGGATTTTTGCCGAGCCTATTCCTTGCACCGTGGTGCACATTTAAGCTTAGAGGCAGAGCTGCTCTGGACCCCGTTGAGCCTGCCTCCAGAGAAGGGGGGTCACCAAGTCAGTAGTCAGCAACAAGACAGAGGAATAAAAAGAGGTGTAACTGGAACCACAGTAGCCCCGGCAGGTGGCTAGCAGCCCCGAGCTGCTGACTCGGTCTTCCTGGCTGTGGTGTGAAGCGAAGGGCAGGGAACACTCTTGGAAGATGGGCATCAAACTTCTGTCTTTGCCCCATCCTTCACTGAAGACATCAGGTCTTTAGGATGCCCATTGGTATCTCCTGCCTCTGCACTGAGGCACAGTGTGCCAACCCCTCAGCTCTTGAGGATAAATGGCATTTCCTTGTAACATTCCCATGGAGTCAGAAACCTAAGACGAGTACAGAAAGGAACCACAGCCACCCTTCACAAGAACCGTTTGGCTTGGGGTTTGGTTTTGTTTGTTTGTTTGTTTGTTTGTTTTTTATATTGCTGCATTACAAACAGGTCTTTCCAGGCAAGACTTGTTCCATTCCAGACTTCCTTGAGCCTATTGTCTGTGGTGTTTAATAAAAACTTTGGTTTGTAAAGGTATAGCCAAAATCACAAACCCTTGAAATCATCCAAGAGACCAGTCCAAAACTTAAATGTGAGCAGAGGAACAGCTCACTGCAGCCTACAAAGCACAGGATCTTTCTGTACTTACCCAGAGTGCTGGGAATCAAGAAAGTGCCCTTTACCATCTGCTGTGCTACAGGCCCAAATAGTGACATGGTCTCCAGAATTCCAATAGGTTTTGAGATCCCTTTTATTTTTCCTGCCTTCCCCCCCCCCCCCCCCCTTTTTTCTTCTTCCTTGTGAAATCATCATCTCTTGTCCACATCATCTTTCATCAAATTTGCAGGAACAAAATACTACTAAAAACATAAGGCACAGGAAAAACGTGAACAAATTTCAAGACCTTCTGTATGCAGTGTAGAACAAAATTAAGTAACTATGCCAAACTTCAAACTACATCCCACCAGCTAATCACAACCAGGTAGTTTTGTGATGTAATCAACATAAAAATATCAAATGAGCAAACAGAAAAAATCAAAACAGATGCAAAATTTGAAAGAGAAACGTGCACAGAATTTTTAACTCAGTTCTGTAGCTAACTCATGTAGCCTGAATTTTTATTTATTCCACATTTTCTGGGAAACTGTTTACTTGACAGTATTGACAGAATAGGTAGAATCAGACCTAAGCCTTCCAGTTTGCTCTGCCATTGCTCCCTTAAGAAACACGACTCAACTGTGGATCTCTAATTCCCGAGCTCATAGAAAAGAGGTCTGGGCAGAAGTTCAAGAGGTCTGCCAGTCAGTCTCCGTGTTTTATTATTACAGGATCAATTATTCCACCATCATTCTTGATGAACGTTTAAGAGTAGGTTAGACAGCTCTCCTTTGGCGGGAACTCCACAATTTTTCAAAGTACTCTATTCCAGTGCTGCAGATGCTACACTGAAACCAATGTCATTGCTACCAAATGGCACAAGTGCCAGAATGAAGTGCCATTTGACAAATGTAAGTGCAGTTCTTGTTAAAACAGCTCTTCATCTTACTATTTTAAAAGCATACTTCTTTCTTTGTTATTCATTTACGGCAAGCCAGTTACATTTTATCTGAACAATTCATCCCTTTCTCAAGTCAGATTTATAGTGTAAACTTGAAATAGTAATAAAAAACGTGAGGAAGATGTCACACTCACAGTTTTACTATAAAGCCAACATCTTAAAACACCGTACCAAACTAATTCTGCAACCTTCTCTTGTGTAAGCTGGCCCAGCAAAAACAACTGAGTGGGGAATGTTCATGTTATTAAATACTGCTGAGTAGTTACACACACCGGAGGACGTTAACTGTGGTATGACCTTCCTGATCATATAGACTAAATACATCTTTAAACACAGCTTTATAACATACATTCAAAAAAAAAAAAAAGAAATCAGTGTCAGAAAATTGCATTTTAATGTAACAGATTTTCCTCCTTCTTTTTTTAAGAAAAGAGACATAGACACTTTGTTCTTTTCAGAACTGCTGCACATCTTTCTGATTGCTACAAAATAAAGCCCAGTCTTTTGTTAGTTTGCTTATTGTGGTTCTTCCCCACCGCCTCCCCAAATTATTCAGAACATTTTAGCTTCAGGGAAACTGTTCTCATCATCTTTCTTTCCACGTGGAACTAGCTGAAAGATATTCATGAAAGATTCACTAGGGCCAATTTTCTATGAGTATAAGCAACGGCAACATCAATATTTCAATGTCTAGAAAAGGTGGCTATTCTTTTGCCTTGAGTAGATTGTTAGAAATCGTTGTATTTTAATGAATTCAAAATTTCTCGACAGATTCTGTAGGTACCTCGCTTATGAAAATTCATAGGGAGAGAAGAGATATTTTTTTTCTAAACAACATTTGGGGACTATGAGCCTGCTCATGTTTTACAATATACTTATGGTGGTGTAGGTGGAAATGCGACTGCTGATCTTTTCATCGTGGTCCTTGTAGACTGCTAGTTTCCCAGGCAGTTTCAGCTGTCACAGTTGCTTAGAGTCCACTGAGCTGTTTTTAGTTACTCATTCAAATATTCATAAGAACGGAGGGCTGCAGTTTGCTGTCTGGTAACAACTTCATTTTCTGCTCATACTGAGCTCGTCCTTGTGGGCTGCCTCTTCCCACTCAGATTGGCTTTTTCACAGCCACGTGACCCTTGAAGGGTAATGGAGTTTTCCTGGGAGTAGGCAAAAGAGGCATGTTCTACCTTTTATCTTTGCTTGGCTGGACGATGAAAATAATTGCAGAAGACAGTTATGGATTACCAAAGAGACACGTGAAATGATCAAACCTGTATCAAGCACCGGTTTCTGCTACTAGAGAAAGCACATGCTTTAATTATTTACCTTGCGGGACAGCTCACACCTTAGGATGGCCACATTTTTGTGCAAATATTTACTTAACAATATTGTACTTGAGCAGAGTAATGAAAATAGGTGTAATTTCATGTAATGTTCCTGGGAAAGACCAATGGACTGTGACATTTCCCTGCATGGGGGAAATCACTAGAGTGAAACGTTTCTATTATTTCATTAAACCTCTCGCTAAATAACCCTTCAGGGCAGCACAATTTTGCATTTTTAGCTAAAGGAAATAGCTGAAGAAGAGGAATCCACAACTACTGCCAGCTAATAATAGTGCGCGGTAGGTTTTCTAAGAGAAAATACTACTTAACGCACATGAATACCTAGACACGCTTCAATTAAAACAGTATTTACAGGAAGCTCAGCAACATCCTGCAGTTAGTACGGGCGGCTGCCACTCTGTCGGGTCCTTGCGGAGTCAGGAGAAAGCACAAAGGAGGAAGCCCAGGCACCGCCCTTGCCTGTCTGCGCATCATTGCTCCTGTCTCTTCTCTGCCCTCTTACTCCTCTGTACCAGCTCATTTCTAGAAAAAGCTTCTGGGCAGCCCCAGCATTACCGCCCAAATGGAAGAAGACATGCCCCTTCTACCGTCACCTCTCCACGCAACTGCAGCCCAGAATATGGGCTTTATAGAGTTTTAAACGAATGTAACAGCTAAGTGTTTCCCTGGGTACCGCTTAAACAAGTTATAGGGGTTTTAGTGCTAGTGTTGTACGGGAAAAGGCTTAATTTCTGTCAATACAACATACTAGATATATAGCATCTTAAAATGGCCACCCTTTTAATTACACTGTCATGACACTTTCTTTAAAGATTGTCTCCTTCAATGCTTAGATTGAAAGTGTTTATATACACACTTACTGAAAATAAGTACGTAATAGCATCAGACAGCAGTGAAGTCTTCTGGATAAGCTACAAAAAGGACGGAGTAGGTACAACAAATTCTCCTTGTCTGTCCTCTTTCACTCCACACTCGAAGAGGGGAAATAAAACCACCTATCGCAGGTTAAGTAAAAAAGATGATGGTTTCATAACTAATGAATGATAAAACCATCCTCGGAAGAAAGAGGGGAGAATGGGGAAAAAAAGAGCCCAATAACACCATTTGTTTACATTAGAGAAACATCCACTACTGCAGACACTGCTAAGATACTGTCAGCATTTCTGTTATGATCCCATATTTCAAAGGCTTATAACTTGGCCATGAGAAGTCACTTTTAAAATTGAATCCAAAATATAGAGTGAGCTTAGCTGCGTTCTGTATATTATTGTCACCAGGTAGACACCGAAAATATGCTCTAAAAATAAATAAACTTAAAAAACCAGCTACAGCTAAATCAAAACTAGGTATATCGATGAGCTATCAATGCTAAAAGCATCTCAGACTCAAGTCACTCAGGTACTCCTTGTTCCATTGTCTTAAAAAAAAACAATGGAAAAAAGATACAATACATTTTATCTAGATTTTGGGTTTGGTGGGGTTTCTTTTAGTTGGTAGTATAGCTTTCATTCAAGAACGAGAAAAAATCTGAATAAGCAAATCATGCAAGAGCACTGTAAAATACATGAAAACAAACATGAGGAATAAGCACCGAAACAACCTCTGCTCCCGCAGCACCTGCAAGACCTATTTGTTTCTTTGTGGAGACATGGAGCAGGAGCTGTTTGGTCGAGTGGGGGCTGGGGGGATCTAACTTGATAGATTTGGGCCTTCCATGAAATCCCTTCAGCTTGCTCCCCCCAATCTATTTTTCCTTCAAATATTTTTTTCCTTTCCAAGGCTTCTGAAGAGCAAAGGTTAATGAAGTAATCTATGACTGAATGCTAACATATGCAACGTATGTACAGAAAAATGCACATCCCATTTTTAACATTTCTCTGGAAACAACTATGGTCTCTTATAGCTGCAATTTTGAAAGAATGCAATTATGCTATAGAATTTCAGCTACCTTTGGGCTGAGGCCTCTGGAGACATACAAAGAATTAGTGTATTGTTGCGCGGTACATTTGTGAAATCATGTTCCTCTAATATTCTCCTCTAAAGCTACAGTGCAATCCCTCTCAGCTAAAAATCATGTCTGTCTTTCCTTGTGTTTGTAAAAATATCTAACAGCCTAAAGGCTTATTTTCAGTTTCCAAAAATCAAAACTGTATGTCAGCTAAATTAGCATTAAGTAAGACAACGAAAGAACTGCTGTGCTGACGACTAAAAGCATAAACTGAAAATTAAGCACTGAAGGTAACAGATGTGGTGGTGCTGGTCTACTGGAGAGGAGTCAATCTGAGAGATGAGGGTTTCTCCACCGAAGGGCCTTGCACACACCGGCCAGCTCGGGCAGTCTTTGACTGCCCAGTTGAGGTATGAGCTGAGACAAAATATGAGGAAAGAGGCTGAACGAGGCCAAATGACAGGCATCTCTAATGTGTAAAACTGCATCTGCCATCAAGAGCAGACATGACTTCTAGGGTGTTAAAATCAGTGACATTTTGCTGCTTTCCTTAATGCAAATAACAGTGCATCCAGGGATTAAGTTCACTGGCAGAAAGAAAATCCAGGTATTCCTCTCTTCTCTGTGCCATCGATTTGATGAACGTGCATCAGGAATACATTTGTCCCAGAGAGGTCCAAGTCTAAGGATGGCTTAGGCTTATCTTATCGATAGGCCAAAATAAAGGCAGGCAGGAACTTAGAGATCAGATATATTCATCAGAATAGCCTAAACTCCAACCATGGAAGCTGGAAATCCACTTCATAGCCAGATTATTCCTAATATCTGTTTTAGTTGAGCTAAGCTTCAGCTCAAGGTGGTTTTTTCAAGCTTTTGACAGCACTGATGTTTATGCTGTCTAACAAAACAAAGTCAATTACTATCATTTAACTAATAAAATTACAAGCCAATTCCTTAATACAGTTTTGAGTACACTGGATTGCAAAGTAACTTCAGAAATTTTGCTTTATCGTACAGAAAAACATGACTATTACAAGCAGTTAGTCAACAGCCAAGGAGAAGAGACCCGACTGCTGAAGATACTGTACACGTTCATAAAGCCCCAGAAGAGCAAAACCAACACCTAAGAAAAAGAACTAAGAAAAAAAAAAATTACACTATCATTAAGCATATCACTGATCACCCTAACACTTTGCCATGCCTAATCCCGAAAGAGATCAGGATAAAAACTGGGATTCAGAGTCAGGCAGAGCTGCTCTGCTTAGGCCACGGTGTGCACCCCAGAGCTCTGCAAGGCAGGGCTGTGTCTGCTCGCTAGAGATGAGGTGGCTGCGTATTTTGCACCGTTCCCTGCGCATCGAGCCTTCAGAATTTCTCCAAATCTCTTCCCGAGTCTTCCAAACTATCAAGTATTGCAAGTTAGGTGCCGAATTCAAACGAGTATTATTGACACAGATTCTGCCTACCAGTTTCAGCCAGGCCCTGGTTTGGTCAGAGCTCCTCTTTACATTGAAAGAGCAAGTTTACAAGCTTTAAGGAAACTTTTAATAAACCTAAAAGCTATGTTTCTTTAAGCCTGAATACTTGCGGCTAAACTCCAGCGTGTATCTTCTAAAGTGAAGACTTCTATATTCTGTCTGAGTCCACCACACTACTTGAAAGTTCATTTCAGCTTTCTAAACTGCATAAAACACTCAGGGACCCACTGCCCAAAATACCCACTAGCGAGATAACATCGCTTCTCCTCCACTTTTATCCTCTAGTCACTCCTATAGTCTGAGTACAGCCTAAATGATTCACACAGAAACCAAAGCTCTTCCTTCGTTTAAGTCTGTATTTGTCTATATAAACAGAAATTCCCCTTACACTCGTTTTTCAGGATGTATCCTCCTCCATACTTGCGTGAGGTCCCAGATAAACCCTGAGCAGCCCAGTTAAACAACCCTGTACTTCATGTTTTACATAGTAAAACAGCCTTATCATATTTTCAAAACAACCACCTGCGAGAGGCTCACTGTATTAACAAGCAGCAAAGTCCTCTCCTTCCACTCACTCAAGTACGGCACGACATATGTATTACATCAAATGTCTTCCTGCCGCCTCTTCCCTCACCCCTGACAAAATTATTTTACTAACAGCATCCCAGAAAATATGTCCTTGCCCTTTTCCAGTGTTTTAAAAAAAGAAATGCAAAAATATGCCCTAGCAAAATCCTTAAAAAAAAAAAAAAAAAAAGTATTTGTATGTAAATGTAATACTCTTGGAAATTTTCATTGATAAAAATCTCTTCACTATTATATATGAAGGCAGGAACCAGCATAACATCTTTTCTTCATTTACCTTGGCAATAAGGGGGGGGAGGAGGCAGTGTCAGAAAATGTATATATTGCAAGCAAAAGAAAAGAGCTTTGTTATTTGTTTTGTTGTGGTTTTTTGGTTGTTTTGGTTTTTTTTTTATGATAGACACGTAGGCAGAGTAATTATCAAAATTTCCTGGTTAATAAGAATTTCACTTCAAGAAGTTAATCACAATAGCTACACTTGGTTTTTTCTGTACACTTGGTCCTGAACCACAGCACTGAATCACCGTAGTGTTACTGTGTTTAAAAAAAAAAAAAAAAAGCACACTTGCAATATATAGAATACTTCCAGGAATACTATGTGGGTCAGACAGACTGCAATCCTTTTGCTCACGTTTAGCAGTTGCAGCCTCGCTGAATTAATGGCAGCACTTGCAGAGTAAAACGCCAGTCACACCACCTGTACTGACCGTAGTGGTCCCTGGCAGGAGCCATGCACAGGCTAAGCCCGGGCTCGCACCTCACCATCTGTAAGGATATGGGAATCGACACCTGTAACACAACATATAAATCTCAGTCCCCGCACAGCCCTTCTCCCCACCCCGGCAGCACAGAGCCCAGGCGCACAGCCACGCACCATTATCAGCAACAAAAAGATTGCTTAATGTCAGAAAATTAACAAAAAAAAAAAAAAATAAAAAAAATAAAAAGAAAAGAAAAAACCCACACACACCCCAAAAAAAGAAAACCTAAACCAACCCACCGGCATATCTTAACAATCATTAAAACATTTGCAATAAATATAGTGTAATTCATTCTTGGAGAGAAAGCACCTTACGTAGAAACAGGGCGTTTTCCAACATCATCAGTAAATCCTACTCTAGTACCTAAACCCCGAGCACCTGCCACGCATTTCCTTTCTCCCCATTTTTTTCCCCCGAATTTTCCAGAAAGAGATGAAGGGTTTTTCAGCCGGACAGCCCTAACCGGAGCCGGCGTTTCCCTGCTCCCTCTCAGTGCACCCTACAGCTAGCTTCGGGCTTAGACATCTTTTTTCCAAGAGAGAGGACGCTTTTAGTGCATTTCTGTTTCCCCAAGAAGGTTTTTGTTTGCCGAAGCCCCGGGGCGACCCGGGTGCT
Organism: Vanellus vanellus; assembly: GCF_965231255.1. Taxonomy (NCBI): domain Eukaryota; kingdom Metazoa; phylum Chordata; class Aves; order Charadriiformes; family Charadriidae; genus Vanellus; species Vanellus vanellus. The sequence continues at coordinate 21,389,027 of NC_138913.1, read as the reverse complement.
GCCCCGCCGGCGCGGCGGGCGGGGGGCGGCTGCCCCCTAGCCCCGTCCCCGGGAGGCGCACATCGCCCCCCACCCACCCCCCGCCCCCGCCGGAGCCGCCTTTGGGGGGGGAGGAACGTGCCGAGAAAGCGAAATAGCTCCTGACAAGCACTTCTCTTTTCAACTGCCAGGCTTTGGGAGGGCTTCGTTCGCTCGGCAGCCGGCTGAATATGAGGCGGCAGTGTGCCCAGGTGGCCAAGGAGGCCAACAGCATCCTGGCTAGTACCAGGAATAGCGTGGCCAGCAGGACTGGGGAGGTGATCGTCCCCCTGTACTCGGCACTGGTGAGGCCCCGCCTCGAGTGCTGTACTCAGTTTTGGGCCCCTCAGGACAAGAAAGACATTGAGGTGTTGGAGCTTGTCCAGAGAAGGGCAACGGAGCTGGTGAGGGGTCTGGAGCACAGGTCTGATGAGGAGCGGCTGAGGGAACTGGGGTGGTTCAGCCTGGAGAAGAGGAGGTTGAGGGGAGACCTTATCGCTCTCTGCAGCGACCTGAAAGAAGGTTGGAGCGAGGGAGAAGGTCAGTCTCTTCTCCCCAGTAACAGACAACAGGACAAGAGGAAGCAGCCTCAAATTGTGCCAGTGGAGGTTTAGGATGGATATTAGGAAAAATTTCTTCACCAAAAGTATTATCAAGCATTGGAATGGGCTGCCCAGGGAAGTGGTGGAGTTGCCATCCCTGGAGGTGTTCAAAAGGCAGGTATATGTGGTGCTGATGAACATGGTTTAGTGGTGGTTTTGGCTGTGTTAAGTTGATGGTTGGGCCTGATGATCTTAAAGGTCCCTTCCAACCCAGACAATTCTATGAGTCTATAATTATCTGAAGCGTTTTCCCCTGAAAAGGGGAAGGAGGGAGCAAGGAATGGGAAGAATAGCTCAAAAGCTTCCACAAAACCTCTTGTTCCTCGGTATCTATTAAATTTAGAGACTGGCTTTCAAAATCATATAGAAAAACAAACTTCTGAGAACTTTATCTCCTCATCATGCAACAATTCCAAATATTTCAAGCCACAGCCAGAAAGCAGCCTTCCCGCTATGCACCCTGCTGCGCCAAAAACATCCCCAAAAATCTACATTAAGCAGCCTCTTCTCACATTTCCCCGTTAATAATTGCTAATCTCCCAAAAGATTTGATTAGCATATATTGAATTTTACAGTACTTTGATTAAGACAGATTTTTATTATTTTTTTTTTTTAAACTGACAAACTTAGTAGTCAGAGCACTGCCTGCAAAATGAAGCAGCCTTACGGGAATGACAGCCTGTCCAGCAGGCAGGACAAGCGACCCTTCGGGACTTCTACCCAGGCGTTCTCCAGAGCAGCCTCTCTGCAATGGTGTTACAATAGGGAGCACGTGCTGCTCTCCTCATCCGCCGCACTCCCTGAATACACAGTTTACGAAATCTAATCAGTTCTAATCACCACCTCATAGACTTGCACAAAATAAAACTCTCGAGTAAATGATTACACAAATCTTGGATTTACTCCTAAACCAAGCACAAACACCTCCCAATCTTGATAAAGTTTGTTAAACCCACCTTTTGAAGGCTGCTAATCAATCTGTCCCTGCCATTCACCAGCTGCAATTAATTTCCTGCAACATGCAGCTGACATGCAAATTAATTTACCCATGGCACTTCGTTTCCCTCCCTGCCATCAGATGCACCCCAGGACTCTGCCTCCTGTGCTGCCTGCGGGTGACTTTGGTGAGGGGCTGCACAGCCAAGGCCAGGCAGAGGTCAAGAGCCTGGGACACCGACCTTAGCCCGGGCCAGAGGAGGAGACAACTGGAAATAAAGCAAGATGATCCTTGTGCTCCCAGCATCCAAAAGGGACAGACAGAGCCCTCGCTCCCATTCTGGAAGGAATTTCTCCTCCACTAGAAAGAAGGTTTCAAAGAGATCAACGATATTTGTGGTTTTCTTCCCCAGTATCTACCAAACTCCACTCTTACCCTCATCTTTGGAAGGCAGTAAATTATTTACATAATTTTTAACCAGAACTACAAGCAGGAGGGGTTGCCCCTCACCTTTTTTTTTTTAATAAAAAAAAAAAAAAAAAAAACCAACAGCATCTAATAGAAGGCATATCTTGACCTCAGCAAGAGGATCTCTTCCTCCCATATTCAGTATGGGAACTGAGCTTTTTCCCCATTTCAAAGTATCAACAAAAGTTACCAAGAAGGAAACCTCAAATTACCTTTGGGATCAGTTTTATTATTCCAGGGGACATTTTTCAGTCACAAAACGCTATGGGTTGCTCAGGTTTGATGTGCTGAGTTGGGAAGAAAAGCAACTATACAGATAAAGAGGTGGTGGCTCCGAAACAGCAGTGATCCAGGTTTCCAGAGCAGTCCCATTATTAGCACAAGGAGCAAAGAGGATTTATTCAAAATTACCTGACAATTTGTTCTGAGGTTTGATCTTTTGTACTTCAGTTAAATCCTGCTTATTTTAGGCCCATTTTAAGCTGATTCCACACAGACTAAGAAGAGACTTTTATTCCCTTCATTGGGATTCATTTTTGGATTACACTGTTCTTTTGTTTCTGTGTCTGGTGAACTGGGTGTCACCTGAACAGCTTAAAGAAACCTGACAATAACAGGAAATGTGCCCTTAATTCACTCTAAATACACTTTTTAAAGAGTTGGTCCTCATAGGAGAAATTCCTTTTACAAAGGATACACATCAATGTCTCTAGATGCGAGAGAGATATCAGTGTTTTCACCCTGCAGCATTAAAAGGCAACAGATCCTGCAGGTAAAATAGCTAAAGCCTTTCAAAATTCTTCTTTCGGACTCACAGCTTCATTTAAGCAAACCCACAGCACTTGAGCACTAACTCAAGGAGCCTTCTTGTTTTGTCACCGTTCCTACGAGCAAAGAGAATGGCAGGGACGTGGCTCTTGGGCCAGTGAGCCTCCGTCCTGGGCTGACGGCCGCAGTGGAGCGCGGTCCCTTCTGCGCAGCAGGGCAGGGGGGTCCCGCGGGGCTGCAGCACAGCCGTCCCTCTGCCTGACACCAGCAGGGCTGTTATAGGGGCACAGCACCCTCTCTCGCCGGGAGAACGACAGCCCAGCAAGGTACTGGCAAGGAGGAGTTCCTGGTGAAGTTCCCGATCCCTTCCTAGTGAAGAATTTGCCAAGGAAACTGGGTTAAACTGAATCAGAGGGGGCTGCCCTGAGAATCCGATGTAGATCTGACACTGGCTTCCCTTGCACGTGTTCCCTCCTCCGCTGTGCATTCAAATACAGGAGAGCGCTCCGGTCCTCCTTGCCTTGTGCAGAATGGGTGGTCAACCTTCAACTCCAGCCCAGCTCATTTATTTAGGTCTCAGTTCCTTCACCCCTCATTCCCCCTTGTCCCTGTATTTGAAACAGGGACATCAATGCTCCTTTCAGGGAGGACCTAAAGTTGGCGAAGTGCTTTAGGAGGCTCAGACTGTAAGGGTTACAAAGGACAAAATTTCATTTTCTTATCCTTGTATTCATTTGGTCTCTGCGTACAAATGTTATGCTTGAAGAGACTGCAAAAAAGTTATTCGGGGAAGCCAGGATGATGTCATGATTCTAATCAAAACATCTGTGGAAAAGTTCCACTCCAGAAAAAGCTTTGGTGCAACAGCAGCAGGAATGAACCTCTGGATGAAGAGCAGCGCTGTTACAGGACATCTAATTAAAAATAAAAATCCTGAAAAGGAGACTCTTCTTACTGGTCTTCCTACCACAGGAGATGGGTCTTTCCAGCAGCACTGCCTAGGTAGACAAGGGTCTATTTGTTTCTCATACAAAAGACATTCAGCACAAGATAGTACTATGAAAAGAGCCTTAGAAATCTTCGCTTCAGTATTGGTGTGATATTCATTGAGTGTTTTACCACTGTTGCCATCTGTGCCAGCCTTCTAAAGCCATTACCGGGTCACAAATTCAGTCCTGCGAAAGACCAGCTCAGTCTTCATCATAAAACATTTCATCAGCTGAATATTTCAAGGTTTTCATTACCATAAGGAAGCATTAACGGTGATAAAATAATCAGTCAGCAAAAATTCTATTACTTCTCCCTTAGTGAATGTGATCATTACATCCTCACTCAAAAGTTTCTCATTTCCTGAGGGATCAGAACAACTATTAGCTAAAAAGCACAGAGAAGGTACAACTGACACCCATTAAATGCATAATCCCGTTCCCATAGAGAAACCCCACTGAAACTGCACCCTGAATATCTGTTTCAGGTTGGTGGTTCAAAGCGTTCCTGGTTTTATTCAGATTAAGAACAAAAAATGTAGCAGAGAAAGATGTAACCATATAACACAACCCTTCTCTTCTGCTTCCTCTTGTATTTTGGCTTTCTGTACATTGAAAATGTATTCTTTTAACTGGATTAGTTAGTTAAAACGCACAGTATTCTTTTAAAATGGCTCTCCATATTTCTCTCTATGGATTACTGTGAAGCACAGCATGTCTATTCTTTTAAACAGGTTCACTCTCTTCACAGGTGTTCATTAAAGTGTGCTCAACTCTAATCCCCTTAGCACTGAAGTATGCAGCTTTTAAAAAGGAACTGTGCTAAACCAGCATTGCCGAATTCTTCAATGCTGTAAAATGCAGACTTTCAAAAAGAAGAATTTCTTCAGCTGTCTTAAAGACCACACGGGCTCGTCCTGGAACAAACACTGACCTACTTAGTTAACCTGTTTGGAAAATGGCATTTTGTCTTTGAAGTTCACAGAGGAGAAACAGCCACGCCAGAATACGGTTAATTTGTATATCTCTAGTTGTTGGTGAGAGCACACGTTGGAAAATCCACTATCCTATAAATAATAGAGGTGATTCTCTCAGCAGCTTGTTTACTGAAAAACTGACTTCATGGAGGAGAAAGCTTGAATAAACAACCAGCTTCTCAGATGCTTTCCTCGCTACCCTTTGCAAAACATTCCTGCAGCACTTATAAGAACATAGTTTCTCACCCACCAGCCTTCCCAAACTGTCCTAGATTTGGTCCAGATTAAGTAGCGTTAGGCTAGGTCCACATCAGCAAGTGCTTTGGCACAACAGTAATGGCTCACTAGGTGAAAGCAGATGGCACTCAGCCTCCTGCCATCTCCACTAAATGTATTTCAGATTTACTTCCCATTAGGTTTAGTCTGGCCCCTGAACTAAACGCCCTTGGTGCACACGTGCCTCGGTGCCCGGCTGGTTTGATGCTTTCCCCTCTTGGGTCTCCTCCTCCCGCGTAGCAACACACAAATTACGTTCTGGCAGTTTTCCTCACGGCTGTGCTGCCAACAATCAGACAGAGATTTCGGGCTCAAGAGACAAGCTCAAACTGATGGGGTTGCATTGCTGGTCAGATACAGCATTACCAATATGGGCTTGAGAACTTTCCGGTTGGGGGGGAACCACTACTGGGAGCTCAGCTACCTTCCTAAGACAGATATTACCAAAGGCCCCCAAAGCTAGAAAGCAAGAATTTCTTCCCCAGTTTTGCTCAAATATTACATTTTTTTTTGCAATATGGACATTTTATTGACAGAAATTGGTAAAAAGTCAGACAACTCTTTTGAAAGTTTCCCTTCGTTCACGACTGTTCAAACGTCTCCTGCATGTGCCAGTGTGCTCAGGCTGCCAATCTGAAGCATGGCAGGAGGCACCTGCTATACGTGCCAGTGCAGTTTTGCACTGCAAATTCATTTTATAATTCAATAAACATTCATAGATCTTAGCGCATTCCCTGTAGGCAGCAGCAGGAGGCATCCACCACCAGGTTTTGAAATGTAGTGCACAGACAATGTTGGATCCCGTTAAAACTGGATTTCTCTTATTTCAAGTCCTTCTTGCACCCTTCTTTGAAGATTTCAAAGCACTTAGCAAACATTAAATATTTTTTTGTTTGTTTGGGGGAAGTATTAAGAAACACTTTACCACCGGAGAAATGAAGGCAGAGAGGCTGCTAAATGCAGCAAGCTGTTGGTAGGAGGAAAAAAAAAAAAAAAAAAGAGTAAGAATTCCAATTCACCAATTCATATCCCCTGACTTTATTAGCCAATGCTGTCCTAACACACAGGAGTAAGGCATAGGGAAAAGAGTAGCAATCCAAATAGAGAACGCCAAGTGTCCACGACCATCACCTAGCACTCCACACTGGAACGGGGGATAGGAACAGAACCGCCTGCTCAAAGGATGTTTATGTATTTTTACATGAAACCACATTTAACTAACGCGAGCGGACAATCCTTGGACCACAACTCTCTACCTGCCCTGCCTAGGTTGGAACCTGCCCTAACCCTGTGCTAAAGGCATCGAATTTTTGACTCGCTCTTTCTGGCTCAGTGATGACTGTGAAGAAAAGGACTCAAAAGGACAACATCAGTACTGGCACTATCATTGCCACAACCCCTGGGCCACCTAGCAGCGTGGATACTAAAGGCTTGATCCTTCAAACAGGATTTTTACCTGGTGTGGTCACTGGTACAAGTAAGATAAAATCATGAAAGTGACATTGATGCAAACGTACTTTGGACAAGACTAAGGAAATTCAGACACGTACGATTGCTGTTGGAATAACTCCACTGATGACATCTGGCTCTTCACTCTGACTTTGTGCAACTCCAGCAAACTTTTCTATGCAGCTATTGAACTGGAATCATGGTTTATTTTGTACTGCACTGCAGTCTTTTACATACATGTGTAAATATGTATGGACAATTGTATAATGCTACAAAATTTGCACATTCACTGGAATTACTGATTCTATGAAAATGCTGAAATGTTGCTATCTTGTTGCATTCCCAAAATAGGAGACCAAAATGTCCATTGTCTCCAAGTACTGCATAATACCGCGGGCCAAGAAAAGGTGAATAACTTGTTTTTGAAGCAGTGTTGTGCTCTGATATTTCCTATGAAAAACAAGCCATTGACATTTCTTAAATCCATGTATTTCATTGACATTTTGATGAACTGACTTAACCTTATACTGAATCATGACTCCTGAACTTAAAGTCCCATAAAACAACAGACCATTTTCTTCCCAATCAGCTTCTCAAAGCAAACTTCCTCTTTCCCAGTGCACCCTGTCATATTCCTCTCAAACTCCCAGAAATCAGTGCATTTCTTGCCATCAGCTTCCATTTTCCTTCACACGCAGAAAAACTACAGTTTCCATAAGACGATGTCTACAAGGTAAAAACATAATTGTGGATACAACCAACAAAACCTTTTGAATTAGATCAGATTAACTTAAAAACGAAAGAACTAAAGCTACCGCAACCTTTATGAAAACAACCCAAGGCACATACTACTTTTTACTTTTGACAGAAAAGTTTCCAAATAACATATAGAGAAAATATTGATTTTGGCAAAGACAGCTTTCCAGCACAAAGTGCACAACAGTACCTGTTAGCCAATAGCTTACATAATAAGAATGCAGCACCAGCTTTTGTGGTATTAAGAATTGTCCTAACAAGGTCATACTTTTGTACTGCACCCCTCAATAGCGTTTCTGCTTTTGTCTGTTTAATCTGATCACTGAAATAAAAGTGTGAAACCATCATTCCAACTAGGAAAGAAGTATAAAATTAAAAAGTCTGTTCCGCAACACTGCTAGTTCACAGAGCTCACTCTTACAAGTTTCCTTCCCAATTTTGCAGGCTGTAGAAGTGCAGAAACATATTAGAATTCTTGATTTTAAGCCAAAATCCCTGATCCAGTAAGAAAAATATTTGAGCAGCTCTTCGCTGTGTCAAGGCTCACATCTTTTCTAACTTAAATATGTGCATGTTGGTTTTGCATCTCAAAAATGATACTAATTCTAATTCCATTCAAAGTAATCAAGATTAATTGGAAAAGTAGGAAGGAAGAAGATCTCTCCATAATGATACAGGTAAAAAAAATCTTCACCAGTATAGAAGAAAAATACCCAAAGTCGTAGACATTGATAGGCCTTTAATTTCTAATAGACGTTGTGCCAAAAAACTTGCCTGTCTAAAATAATAAGCAGGGATCTTTTATAAATGTGCCAATAACACATTCTCCAGATAAATGTGTTTCAAATTACAAAAAGTATTTGAGTCACTGGAGGATTTATTTATTTTGTGCACCAACTACTTCTAAAAGCGAAATGCATCTACATTTTGCTTCTCATCTCATTAACACAGGGTTATTAATCATTGCAATGTGTGCTGGTATTTAACATACGTAAGATGATCAAAATGCACAAGCTTAAGCAAAACAAAATATCAAGACTATGTCCTTGCATCTGCAGTTTTGTTGCTGCAGGTATTCCTTGAAATTATATCACTTTTTAGTATCTTACTGGACAGCAAATTAAACTATATCTCTACTGTCAACATAGATTAAATCAATTGACCTTTATGCTCTATTAAAACAGAAAACATTGACTTGAAAATATCTAAGGAAGCAAAAGCTGTGGATTCTGATGGCCTGTGTAATCACAAGCATTATTTTTAGAACCACAGGCAATAGAAAAAGAAATTTTATACACATTCGTTCAGTAGTTAAACACTAAATCAAATTATCAACCAATTGTTTCCTGTTTAGCAATGAAGCTGGAAAAAGAATGAATAGTCTTTAGTAGGATCAGACAAAAATTCTGTATATGCTTTATTCACAGACTGAATGCAAGTCTCGGTCAGCGCTCCGATTCTTTATGCACCTTCCAGTTAAGAGCTAGATTAGACTTCAATGGGTTTTTAACTCTGTAAGGTTCTTCCTTCAGAATGCGAATTTTACTGATGCCACTAAGGTATGATCTCAAGTCCCTTCAAAGACAACTTCTGCAGACAGTTTCAATTAGATCTCAGCATAAACCAAGATTTTACCCTATGGGTTAACATAAGAACATATTTTGCTTAAACAGAGGGAAATCAGTTGTTTTGTGTGTTTAGGTAACGCAGACAACTGGGAGACATGTCCTCCCCAAATCTATATATATTTTGTGTAAAACAAGGGTAACATACACATCACCATTGCGACTATTAATTTACTTAGGTGAACTATCCCCTTACTAAGGAATTTTTAGATTCCTTTTACAGTTCACCACACTCAAGTGTGTCACCAGAGTCTGCAGATCTTAAGAAGCCTTCTGTACACTGTAGAGAGCAGAGTTAAGAGAAAGCATCCTTCGCAAAGCAGCACCTTCATTCCACACTGGAATGGTGCTGCACATTAATCCCTGCTCCTCAGCAAAGAGCCAGACTCTAACATCCAACTCAATTTGCCTAGGACACCCTTCCAAAAGATGTTTCATGAATTCTTATGGAGGAAACTTACCTTTTCACACTAGTGTAACAAAATCAGACCAGTCAACATTTGGAGGTGTGGTTATAGTTTGCTTAAGGAAACAGAATTCCCTGTAGTCCATACTGACTCTATGGTACGCTCTTATCCTCCCCTTTTGCCTGTATTTTTACCCGTGGGCTGCAGAAGGTTACTAGGTTACGTTGACTCTAAGCCAAGATATTCCCGATACACACCTTCCATGGTTTCTGCATTGTTTTTGCTTCTCCACACTTCTGACACATGGCGGATCAAGTGGGTCCTTGGACTCTATTCCATGGACAGATAATGGTTTCAAGAAGCAGCAAAAGAGCCTGGAACTAATCCGAAGCCGGATACCTTCAGATTTTCTACGGACTGCTTTTCTAATTACAACACAAGTAAACATTTTCCTCCTGACACTTTCCCACCAAACACTCACCGAGACATAGAACTGCTAATTCTAATGTCACTATCCACTAATTCCACATACTCTCTCATCCTTGAAATGAGAAAGAAAATTATCACATCTCTTACTTAGGATAAGCCGGGCCTTTGCTTCCTCTGATATGGCAAATAGCTCTGCTCATTAGCTTTCCCGATTCTAAAGAATTATCGAAATTGTTTATGAGAAAACCTTTGCTCCCCACACTACCTCCGAAGCCAGCAATAGCAGTAGCTTTGCCACCTACCACGTGCAGTACCAGTAGGGTCAGAGGGTCCTCCGTTTTCTCTGTCTGAGCTGAACTGAGCTGCTTGAAGAGACTCAGATTCGCCCTCCACCTCCCGAAGGCAGGCAAATGGGAAACTTATTTTCTACGAGAGAAGAAAGAATAAGAGTCAGCCTTGCTGATGAGTGGTGCTAAATTCAGCCAGGCCATGCAAACTCAAATAAAAATCTGACTCCGTGTGTGGGAAACCAGGACAGAGGGAAACTATTAGTCAACTCATTTCAGCAGAACATTTGTGCTGTTTTGGTAAAGATACTCTATACTCCCTGCAGCTGCTCAGACGTGCTCTCCCAGAGCTCGGTTCTGCATGTTACTTACCCAACAAGTCCAAACTCCTCAGGCTCTCTCCAGTAAGAGGGCCAGCCTTAGCAACCTCTACCGCCTTCTGCTTTTCCAGCTGTCAGTCAGCAGCAGGAATTCCCACCCTGCATAGCTCTGTGGACTGGGATTTTGCACCTGGCTGACACCCAGGAGCACCCATCTCCGTTCCAAGCGGGGAAGAAAGCAGCGGGAAGCAGCTCTTCCCTGTGGACTCTTCTCTCAAAGACAGACACATTTTTGAATTACATTTATCTTTATGCCATCAGAGCCTGCAGCGCAAAAGCTGAAGTGATCAGAAAGTGATTCCTCTATTCTCTGCCTGGCCATGAGCCAGGAATACACTAGCTCCACACCAATCTTTTGCTTCACTTGAACCAAGCCACAGTTTGACCAGCTCTATTCTTTTAAAGGGAGAGATTTGCCGGTTTCAATCTGTTCCAGCCAACAAACGAACTGAAAGCAAACACTTCCATTGCTGGATCAGTCTGCAGGTTTCCTTGACTTGTCCTAAAAATTAACCCACTCTTTTTTCTCCCCCCTCTACCAGACAGAATCCCGCACATGTTTACAGTCTCACCTGAGACCTTTAATCTCTCTAATTTACCTGACCTCTAACTTCAATATCTGTCCTCACGTACCTAACATCCCAGAGAGAAAAGCATTACTCCTCCAGCTAACAACCTTTCACTAGGGACTCCTAAAGTGTTAGACCCAGCACGAGGTAAGGAGTTTTGATGACCATTTTAGCCACTTCTTTTACCATTTTTGTACACAGTATGAAAAATAATAAAAAAAAAATTAAAGGGGGAAAAAAAGAATAATAAGAAAAACAGAAAAAGGGGGAAAGAAGAAACATTACCAGTTCAAAAAGATGTGTCCTTTGCATTAAAACCTTATCGAATTTTCTCTATAAGGGTAGTTTTAAACACTACGCTAATTCCGTAAGTAGGACTGCTAGTAAGGTATGTAAGCCTGGCTCTCTGACTTGATCAGCATAATTGTTCACCCTGAGTGTTTGGCTTGATAAAGCCCACTCACAAGCGGAACAAGCCCTCATATTCTTTGATATCTTGCTGCAAAGACTACTGGTAAAAGGGAGAGAATAAACTGCTCTTTACACCTGCAGGAAGAAATAGGCTTAATGTATGGCAAAGATGACTTCAGTTAGCCATTAGGAAAAGCTTTACAGTGGTGAGGATAATTAACAGATCACCAAGAGATCGCGAGGATCTCTGTCCTTGGAGGTTTTTCATTACAGCTTAGGCAAAATCAGACAGGGATGGGTTCCCACTGCCGATCCTACTTTCTACAATTCTGCATATCTGTATTTGGGTACAGAAGTCACAGCTATTCCCTCCATTTATCTAATAGGTATTATGGAGTATCACCAAGTATTATATGAAGCATCATTAGATTAATTAATACATGATAATTCAGTAGTTCTGAGAAGTCTTGGGAGAAGTAGACTGATGTATTAGAATGAGGACAAGGCAAAGGTATCCTTGTGCACGATTCATCGCTCCACTGAACTCGGCTTAATTCCCACTTCGGCTTCTAAACAGCCTCTGGCCTGACAGCAGGGCAGGGAAGCCGTGAATCCGAGACCTGTGTGCTAGTTATGGTTACTATTTTATTTTTATTCTTCACTTTATTCATATCAGTTTACAGCCATCAACATAGCAGCAACAGTAAAATGCTTGGACCAAACTAAATCATGTCCTGCAGAGGGCATCACAGAGACGTACACAAAAACTTAAACTAAGTATAACTTTGGTCTTTGAATGAGACAGGTTTTCTTCTGCTAGAACTGCTTAGTTTCTGATTCCTCTGGAGTTCTGTCTCTCTCTGTTCCCTGCCCTGATGAAGATGATTGCTCTCCCACAGGAATTTTAATCCCTGTCAACATTTGCAGGAATGATGTGACATTTTGCTTTTCTTTTTGCTTACTCCTAGTTTAAAAAAATAAAATTAAAAAAAAAAACAACAAATCTCATCTTGGCGTGGCCCACACCTGCCAGTCACATTCTAGCAACTGGTTGAGACTGGCAGGAGGATTTCACTTTTGCTAATCATTCAGAGATAGTTTGCCATCAAGCAGATGGCAAAAATCAAGTAAGAGAGCAAAATGTCTCAGAGTCTTCATGAGTATTTCCTCCGAAATGCCCTCCATCGAATTATTACCACCTTTGCAAGTCAAAGAAGCCTAAATCAAATTCAAGAGCGATGACTGAGCGCTGCGATACGCGGCGAACGACTCCGGCATTTCCCAGAACGACCCCACCACTGAACGCTAGAGAGCAGCCTTTCTCCAGCATATTAAGACTTGCACAGCGCTTTTCCCTCTGCTTTCTGAAGGCAAGAGAAAATTGACCCTTATTCTGAGAATTCAGTGCATTCCACAGAGAAACATTGTTCCGATGTCTGATCGGACTGGATTGAACCATAAACCTGCTAGCTAGCACAATCACAGCGTTTCTTACGGATACCAGCTGTCCGTAGTTTGCACCCAGCCTTCAGAGAGTCACACATTTTTGCTGCGGATTTATCTTCTCATCTCAGTTATTTGTATTACTGCAGCACTTAAAACTAAAAACAGATGTGGCTCCAAAGGGAACTTGAAATTAGTAAGGAAATGCTCATGTCTGTTTACAGTCTGCAACCTCAGTTTAAAAGGGTTAAATAAAATAGTGAGTTTTCAGCAACACTGGGAATTACACCAAAATGTCTTTAGTGCTAGCTCTTTTCAATACCAGGTGCATTAAGCCCACATAGATTAGGCCTTTGGAGTGCTTAGGCCATGCACTGAAATAGCAGCGCTGGATTCTAAAATTCCTTTCCTACCTGCAGGTTATCTATTCATCAGGACTGGGAGATACGTAGAGTTTCTTCCACAACCCCCACCAGTGCATGGGCACATCTCCGACATGGCCCTTTGTAAGACTGGGGGACGCTGTTGTATCGTACTTCTGCAGAGGTGGCAGAAAAGGATACCTACTAGTGCTGCTCACAACAGCAAGTCTGTGACACAAAACCTGTCTCGTAAGCAATGCAGCTCATCTGCTAAAGCCCCGGGTCACCCAGCTGAAACCACACCAGTTCCACAGCTAAAAATCTGCTGGCTGCTTCATTGGATTTGGAATAACTTTAGTAAATATCATTCTGTTCAAGACACAACTTTAAAAGGCACAGAAGGGAACGACATGTCCCTTTCTTGTCATAATACAGAGATAGTCTATCCCCAGATTATGATATTTTATATATCTGGTACGAAAGCCTATTGAAATAAGACATATAAATGTAGACTACAGCTGTACATACGTATTTAAAGCAGTACCTTGTACAATGCTTCACACTTTAGCACTCAGAGAAAGTCCCAGTGTTGATGATAAGAACACTGACTTTTAAATCATGACCAGTGTACACAATTCATCACCATGACCATCAGATAACCTACATTCGGGCAGCAGCAAAGATTTTCAATAGCAAAAGCGCAGGTCTCTCTCACTTCAATTCAAAGGGGGGTATCAGATATAGACTTATTAGGGCTATTACTCTCTTTGGAGTTAGACAGCAACAGTAATTCCCTGGACCTCTGCCCTCACATCACATCATTATTTCTATTTGTTCTCTTGTTCTGAATTGAAACGTTCAGTACAGGGCAGTGTATTTTTGCCGAGTGCCTATATGTTGCCTAGCACAGGAGCCTCAGGGGGCCCCGAGTACAGCTGCAATACTAATGCTAAATGGTCGTTTGACAGAAAGAAATCGCTAACTAGTCCTACTCCACAAGCTTTTCATGACACATTTCAGGTTAACGTACAATATCTGTATTTAAGTAAGACTCTTTCCCCAAATGTGCATAAAAAAAAAAAAAAAAAAAAGCATTAACATGAACATCACCATATCATGAACACTTAAATCACAGCCAAATTTTGCCCATGTGTAAAGATATTTATCAAACCATACAGGATGATCATAAACTGTGCCCGATTGCCTTGTTTGCCAGTAACAGCTCAGTTTAAGTGACTAATGTATTTAGAAGCTTATTTCTTTAAAATAAATACAGGCAGTCTTTATATTTTGTGATCCAGCTCCGTTCTTTTCCCAAAGACAATTCCTGCTAAACCCATCTCACTTGAGGGGAGTGTCAGATGGAAAGGGTGGAACCAACACCAGCAAGGTCCCTACCCACAGCCAGCAAAAGGAGGAACCATTCACTGCATGTTAAGCATGGCATGAAGATGCCGTGTATGAAGATGCCAAAAAATAACCCGAAAGGCAAAAAAAGTACTGGATGTTCATAAGTGAAGACAGGAAACACAACCACTGAAAGATTTAGTGATGGATGAAGTCTGTGGAAAGCCAAGACCAGAACCAAAATGTTCTAGACAGTAGCTGATAACTCTGCTCACAAGACCTTTGATCCCTTCCACGTTATTGAGTGAGCGATATTGATAATATTTAACACTTGTCCTTTTCTTGCCTGAAAGACCTAAAAGTAAGAAGATATAGCACACGTCCCAGTGAGCAGCATTCTTTACTTCAGAGTTCCTAGTACCTTCCCTGTAGCAAAACTAATGAAACTCCACTCATCCACATTTTTACTGTTCCACCATACAAAGAAACAGTGGAAGGAAGGAAATGTCTAATTTGCATAATTTTAGTTCTACAGTAATTACTGTTTTTGAGGAAATATCTACTAGAGTGTAAATCTGAAGAACTGCGGCTATTTGGTTTCAAATATGGAAACAGAAGATAAAAATAGGGTACAAGGAAAAAAGAAATAAAACGAGGTTTAATAAAATACGTTTTGTCTTGATTATTCACTCATTGAAACACGGATGTTAAACATTCTCAGATTAGTCAAGTTGCAAATTCAAATAAAAACTTTAAATTAATTCTACAATTGTAAAACACACAAAGCACCTAACAAAGTTGATCAATTACTCTAAGTCCTCTTCTGGCAAATGAAGATAGCAGAAAATAGTTGTTTGTTTTCAAAGGGGGAGGGAGAGGGGGGAGGGGCGCGAGTTGGGGTTTTTTGTTTGGTTTGGATTTTTTTTAATGAAAACAAAAGAACTCATAAAGCTACTTTTGTCATTTTCTTTCTTTTCTGGCTCAGCACTTTTTGTGCTGGATAGCAGAAACTGTGAACCACGACATCACTAATCTGTATTTTCTGAAGTCTTATTTTCTTAAATTACAATGGCTTTTAAAACATCTCAGCTAGTGATGATCAAAATAGACTTTACACAAGGGTTTCTCCAATGCAAAATGCAGATTTGATAAAGTATCCAGCAAGAAACGTCTTTTCGTGCTTACAAGATCGAACCATGTCGTTTTATACATTAATCTTATAAGAAAAAAAAGCATGTCAACCTTATCAAGTATTCTGATAAGGATGAAACAAAGAATGTCGGACTATTTCTTTTGGTAAACATTTACTTTGCTTTCATTCGGGATGAAACCAATGGACAGATTTCTCAGGCAGCTGTTAGCAAAAAGTTTGCTAAATTCTACTGAATTCATGAGGTGTCTTTCATTAGTTTAAACAGACTCTAGACCAGGCCATAGAAACATAGAAGAGGGGAGAACCATGAAGGGTGTCTCTCAGTCTTAAAGCTTTCTCAAGAGCTAAATCCTCTCCAGTATCTGTTCAATACAGGACTATAAGGTATAGTCTACTCTTCTCCAGTTCTGCTGTCAGTTCAATTCTATAGTCAGCCTAGAGACTGATCTTTCTTAGACAGGTAGGTTTTGCACCTAAAATATGACAGGTCAGATGATAACTGATGGATAAGATTGTGGTCCTTCATTGCCCCTACCCCAGTATACTGAAATGGAATACCGTGCAAGATCCATCAAGCAGTATTTAAATCCCTATTCTGACTTTTTTTTACCTCCTTTCAACCCTTTACATATCATTCATTGCCCATATTCCTTTTTTCCTAATTTGGTGCTGTTTTACTGCTTTATAGTACACGTAGATATGTGTTAGCTTTGATTATCAGTAGTAGGTACACAACGAGAAAGCCTTCACTGAAGGCTGGTGAGAGCAATGAGACCTGTCAAGCTATGAAATCTGGCAAGACAGTATCTGCTTAATGACGACAGCTTCTTTGCAAAGCCAGTATGAAAGGGGTTGTCTACAGCTCCCTTCTACTTATGGACAGAAAATGCCGAGACAATGGGGCTTTCCACCTAGGCTACCTGAAGGCAAGGAAGATGACTGTACTCGCATTTGGGGTTTTTTAACCCCTTTATTTTTCAGCCAGAACGCAAAGTCTGATGAGAGTCCTTTGACACGCTCCACGGGTCTCCTAAAGCTCCAGGAGACCATACCAGTCTCTCCTACCCGTTCTTTGGGAGGGAGAATCGAAGCACTTCAGCTTATAAGAGCGCTAAGGTCTGTGGCATAAACACCTCAGCGTTGCTAGGAATTTGAAGGTTAAGACAGGCGTTAGAAATTCTGAGAACCTCGTACGTTATTTGTACTGTGGCTGCCGAGGTCCTGCCGCTCAGTCTAAGCGCAGCGTCGGTTACCCAGGCAGAGCCCACACTGACTATACCCAGGGTGACCCGATGTTAGAAAGACCAGCTACAGGAATAAAGACATCTTCAGCGCAGCGGCAGCTAGCACTATAGAACGCTACGAGCTGCCCTGTGCCCTGTGTTGCTTTTCCTTCATTACATGATACGAGATTGTCAAAATTGACACACAATGATGCAGTGTGTTACAAACCCTTCGTTTACTTTGGTGTGCACAGAGCTGAAGGACACGAAATAACTGTTACAGGATCAAGGCCAAAACATTACATTTGTATCCGTAACATCCAAATTCATTTCAGTAGCCTTTCGGACCTTTGTCACTGTAGGCTCTTTCAGTAAACAGAAGAGAAAAATACATTATTCATTCCTCTTTACGCCTGAACAGAGATCTTGTCTTTATCAACTGGGAAAAGCCTAGAGAGACTTTCTTCATACTTTAGGTGCCTCAAAGTGTCTAAACTTAGATGGGATCTCAACCTAATGCCATAATCTCAGTGCGGTTAAAAGCATCAATCACTGTGTTCTGCGGATTGTCTATTTTAATCCATCAGTATCTGAAATCTGTATACTAGGGCAACAACAGAGGAATAAAGAAGATGTCATCTTATCAGATGAAAAGGAATACAGGCCAACCAGATACCATTTATAGAGAGTAAACATCAGAAGTGACAACCAAAGCCAAGACTCCTGGGGGAGAGAATGTTGGTTTGTCCTATAATTAAATTCACCCTCCCTTTGCCAAGCTCCCTAATCCTGTTTTGAGTGGGAGTCATTTTCCGACAGGGAAAATAATATATATGGAATCAAACAAGTTGCCTCAGGCAGAGCAGAGCAGGAGGGAAGGGTGGGAAGCACACTCTCCGAATAGTTTCCACTCTGCTTTCTGCCCGCTGACCACAAGCTGCTGCAACGCAAACTGCACGACGGGCTGCAAGGACCGGCTCGACCAAACAGCCGTCCCGCCATGGCCTCCTTTCTGTCCGGCTTGTTTCCAGTGAAGACCGTTTCAAGAGAGCAGGAAACGAGACAGCCTGATAGTTTAGATGCTCAGTAATTTGACCCAAAATAGCCTCATCCTTCACAAAAAGAAAGACATAAGAGCCTTAGATGCAAATGTATAGCCGTGGCCCCTGAAGCACCTAAAGGCCTTCAGAAGCCCCGGGGTTCAGCTTCGAGACCGGACACCTAGTCCCAGTCTTTACCTTACCCCTGAATTCCTTTGTGGTTTTGAAGAGTCTTGTCTCCATTGCCCAGCTGTATCACAGCATCGGTAGAATTTCCTTACCCCAAAGAGCTGATAGATGACACGGACGCTTTAAATCCTGCATGATTCTGTGGTCAGGGAAGCACATTAACACCTAAAGTATGCCTGCTTTCCTGCTAATCCCTGTTTAAAGATGAGTAAAATAATCACAACACCATAAATCGTTTGGGTTGGAAGGGACCTTTAAAGGTCCAACCCCCATAGTAAATTGATGCAACCCAAACCCGGGGTTTAGAACTTTCTCCTGTAAGTCTGAGCACACGCGCAATTTTGGTTTTCACCATTATCTCCAGTAACGCTTGTCCTTGTTGGCTAAATGCAAAATATAAGATAGCGCAGTAATTTGTTAAAATGGGATTAGACAGTTTTCCCATTTTTCTCAAAGGGAAGCTTCACTAGGGATTCCTGATGTAGCTCTGAAAAACACTGACCATTAACTGTTTCAAATCAATTTTATGAAAGTGTAGTGACTTTTACTGAAATTCTACTGTGGGAACTCTTAAGGTAGAAACACCTTGCTGAACTGAGAACTGTTTGGAGTCCTTAAGCCAAACTAGTTTGAGGGTCTTTTTGTGATACTTCTGTTTACTATTCAACAAAAAGTTAAACTTTTTCAAGCCTATCAGATGACCTAGATGATGAGGCAAAGGCAGAAAGAGACGATTCAGAACTTCTCCCCAATATTAACCACCTAACAAGAAAACAAGCTGGATCCTTGCTTCATGAATGAGCTGTGCTCACTGCTGCTTATTGGGTAACATTTGGTTGTTTAAGAGTGATTTGGCACTTTTCCAATACAGCTGACAGCTAAATAATATATAATCTGTTTTTCAGCAAAGCAATTACTAAGTAAACCTGAATACGCTGAAGGAGTAAACGACAGGTTACAACACCTAGAACAAGATGCCACACCTGAAAAAGCTAATATTACCCGAATAACTATTATCTGTAATCACCAGAATATGCTGAAATTATTGCTTTATTTAGTGGAAGATTAAGCCACCTGCTCTTAAAAATACATGCTAAGTACTTGTTTACTGCTCTTCCCTCCTCACACACACTTAAGAGATTCCATTATTCCAGTGACACATTACTGGAAACGATGCATGAACCTCAAGTTTCAGGGCCAAATTGTTCCAAGAGACAAAGTACTCTTAATTAAGCTACTCACCTTTCTTGAGAAGCAAAGTAGAGTATCTCATCTTGTGTCAGAGCTCAAAATTCTAATTGTGAAAATACTACATTTTCAGAATAATGAAAGAAATTAAGATAATCTAAACTGGAAAGTGTTCTGTCTTTACACTGAAATTAACCCTCCAAGTCCTCATTCGCAGCAAAATATTTTTGAGAGTCAAGCAAAATATTACATTTTAGCCAAAACTCAACACTTCATTTCCTGTTCAGCTAGCTGAAGGGGAGCTTAAAATTTAAATTAAAGCATTTCTATTTTCTCTTCTGCATTTGGTTGAAAAAAATAGTTAAAACATGTCAATGATTTTCACTAGGTTCTGGAAAAAGTTTATTTTTTAATTACTTTCCCACCACTGAATTAGAAACTTGTTACTATTATTTTTTTGTCATACTTATGACAAGTATGAAAGAGCCACCAAGGTTTTTCTTTAAGCTATCCTCTCTGCTTTGTATTTCACAGTAGCAGTATTGAAAGTAATGATCACCATCATCAATGGATATCCCTAATCAAAGATGTTCATTTAGAAACAAATTGCTACGATGATAACCGCAGCAACAAGCTGCAGATGGAGAAGGCACAAATCGCTACTTCCCTTCCGTCTTCTATGTCAGTCTAACGCTTGTGATAATGTTTCGCCCATCACTGAACCGTAGGAGAGCCCGGCACATCATAAGACCACGATTCTGATAACAGAGCTGTTTGAACATACCGTATGCCCCTTATAAAAAAAAGAGAGTCTAGTTTCATTAAGGTATTGTTATATACTGTAGGATTTTTCTGAAGTTACGTGTCTGCTATGAAAATCACTACACTGTAGCTGTAAATACATCTTAAAGCAATTCAAGGCATTTATGCAGTCTTCAAAATCAAGATATTCTATCATCTCAGCCATAAAATAAGTATCTGGAATAAATGTGCTATTGTAAAAGGAACTGAAACAAAACCAGATCCCAACATCTAACCAGTCTGGAAGAGTCTTGACCCAGTTTTGCACTTCCCAGCAAGCATCTTCCTTTCTAGTAAGCCAGACTTGAGGGTATGAGTACATAGTATTTCGCAGACAGATACGAACAAGCTTTGCTTTTGCCGCAAGCAGTTTCCACGCTATTCTTCTGGCATAAGCAGGATGCAGTGCCAATGGCAACACCTTGCCCTTCAGCAGCTCTCATCTCCTCAGCGTGAGCGCTGCAAGAGCCGTGGCAGCACAGCTGCTGATCCAGGAATTGTGCACACATGGCTGAACCGCTTAAGCGCCTGCTTACACATTGCCTCCAGACCTGCCTTCAAACTCCTCTGCCAAACACCTCTGCACTCTTGAAAGGTCCCATCTTAAATCCAGACTTGGCTCTCCGCACAAACCCGTTTCTGAGTGACTGGAGTTAAGTGCAGCACACGCACAGTACGCACAGGCGTACCCTGGCCCTAATCCTGCACTCACACCTACACGCTTCCCCCACTGAAGTCAGCTGTAATCCCTCATCCAAGAAAGGAGGACAGGGCACGTGAACCTTTTCTTTCAAAGCTGACAGAGCTGGGCACCTTACTGCTAGGTTGCTATCATTTCTTTATCCTCTACTCACTGCAAGCATGAGTAACAGTGGAGTTCACGCAAATTTTTTTTTTTTTTTTTTTTTTAATTCTCTACGCTTGTGGCCAATCTTTCTATTCCTCATGTGCCATTTAATATCCCACTTTTATTTGTGCACCCTCTAGGGCTGCATGAGCTGTCATTACTGGGGGGGGGGGGGGGGGGAGAGGAGAGGGGAGGGGGGTGCTGAAGGAATCCCTTCTCCCTCAGACCTCGTATTAAATACTTTCTATTTACTTGGATGTATTTACAATGGTTTCAGAGGCTGGATATTATCAAAATTATAGTCAATAAGCAACAGTGCAGGCCGTTTGTTTCAGGGTATGTAAGCTGTCATGTGACGACTGTATAAAATTTCTACTGTATGTATTATCGTATGCATTGATGTATATTTGTTGTATGCGTTAATGTTTTATTGCCTGTACTAATGCATGTATTCATTTGAGCAAGCTTTAAAAATATGCAAATAAGTCAATATTAACCCAAATATATTTGAGTCTTGATCTTTCCCGTGACCGAATGCCACATACAAGTAGGTGTAATCAACATTTTTCAGGCTTTATCAAAGTGGGGTTTTATCAAAACTACCAAAATCAAAAACTTAACATGTCCACGTTTCTACACAAGCCAGTAGGACCGCTAAGAGAGTTTTCATAAACTGCTCGCAGAGTATCAAAAACCACTTTCTCAGAATATTCCTTTTGGAACAAACCTCCCCATCTTACTGCGGTCTTCACAGCCCAAACTGGAACAGTAGATGGTGCTGTTTGATGTTGTCCTCACCCCTCGCATTTTGTTATCGCTGGAATTAACACGTTATTCTTAATGCATTTTTTACAACATATATCGGGGAAATTTAATATTGGGACCTTGCTGTTAAATCACCACGTTTAATAATTATGAAATATTTATTCTATAACGATACTTCTTTATAGCTTTCTAGACTTCATTTAAATGCATATTTCTTAGCATACCTTACGTCCTCAGAAAGTGAGGGGGGGCCATTTACCAGTCCGAACATCATTATCAAATGCATGACAAACCATCTATGTCATAACTTTGTCATAAGGGCGACACATCCTCCCAAAACTAGGGGTTTTTTTATTTTCAAAACTGCTAAAACTGATATAAATTTGCAGAACTCTTAGAACATGAGCCCTATGGAAAGCAAAATTAGTTATAAATTTAAATCTGACAAGTGAATTCTGTTTGTTCAAGCAAGAAAAAACAGAACACACTTAATTGTGTAAGAGATTCCAGATTTTAATGATGTTGGTTTCAACAAGCTAACACATTATTTATAATCAAGTTTCACGGTTTTTCTTCCTGTTACAAATACAGCTCCAATCTCTTGCCTGCTGGACACCCTCAGCCCCATTCCTGTCACTCTCCTTTGACTGATTTGCTCAACATCACATTCAAGCTTCTTTTCTTCACTTTGAAGTCCTTCACAGAAATAACCTGCTGCTGCCACTTCTATTTATAACTACTTCCCTGACCCTTAATGATTCACCAGTTACGTTGGCTGAATGGATGTGCCTGTTTATGCCCCCATCTACTCTACGCTTTCTTCTGTTCTGCCTGTAGGATCCAACACATCTGTAAAGCAACATTTTGGTCTCTTACACGCTTTCAACTCTCTGCCCGAATGATAAATCTGAAGTAACAGATAAAGAAACAGACAGTGCAGCTGAAATATGTCTTTTTAAAGCTGAGACCATTTGTATTTCTATAACATCTACATAAAAATACGACGAGCTCAACACACGCATAGGCTTGATTATATTCAAAGACATTCTAACGCTTCAGCAGGACTATTCTCTTGCTTGAAAACAGGCGTGCACAGAAGTCTATTCACCACCGACTGCATGGCTTGAACATCCTCTGCATACTGCGTGCTACTCGTGCTTCTAAAGCACAACAGCAGCTCAAACTGTCAAAACCAGCTGAAGTTTTAGATGCAAAATTTCTTTGCACGTTAATGCAGAGAACAAAAAGCCCCAACAGAAAGTTTGCATGGGGACGGTCAAACACACAAATCAACAATATTGCACGAGGCAACGAGCAAACAGGAACCAAGTTTTGCATGCAACTTGTTCCAAAACACAGCCAGGTTTTGTTTTCAAAAAATGTAATTTTTCCACAAACAAAGATTTCATGTTTTATTTTCATGTCCAAGAAAACAGACATTTGTCAGCCTCCTCACTGCTGTTTTCCCTCTCTCTGTCGCTACTCAGAACTCTTCAGCCGTGAAACCATTTGGAAGCATTACTGTCAGACCAAGGAAAACAACCCCATTTCTTACATCCAATGCAGGGAAAGGAGACACTCAGGAGAGTAAGAACATCCCCCCACCCCCCCCCCAAGCTTCTAGCTGCGTTGAGAGACTGGCAAGCCTTTAAAACCTGGGAATAACTTTTGCAAAAGTCCTCCAGCCTGGGAAAAGCAGGAGCAGCATTGCTGCTGGAGGCAGCAACCTTCCCACCACGTAAAGCTCTGTCTCAAACGCGGCTACCCAGCAGCTGAGGTGGGGGAGCCCTCAGGGGCTCGGCACAGAGCAGCCTGCGCAGCCTCAGCCAACGAGTAGCGCGAAGGACAACGTCAGCACAGGAAGAGATGTGCAGCAGACACAGTGTCAATTTTTAGAGCGCTGGGGTCAGAGAAGTGCTCTGGCCCGCGCTCCACCGGGGAGAAGGAACAGTGGCCTGCCAGCCAAGGGGAAGGGCTGCCTCATTTGTCTCAGTTTATGTGTGATGTGAACCAAGGTATTTAATTCCTGCATTCACATGAAATATCTGATATGAACTTAGGCTGGTGTCAGAGAATTTGTTTTTTATAGTACAGTCTTAAAAGAGATTCAATTGCATAAACAGAAACAGCAGGAAGGGCAGGAGGAGTGTAAGGAGAGGAATGATGGAACGACGAGGGGAACTTTCTTATCTGAAGGACTGGGGTGACCCTCCTGCAGATACAGCGTACCCACTGAGTCGCATCCCCGCTAGCCCTTGGCGGCTCCCTCCAGAGAGTGGCTCCTGATCCTCCTGCACCATCAGCCAGAAAACCACACATGCTGCACAGTGGTCTTAAGCATTCAATAGCTCTAGCCTTTCTTAAAACAATGCTTTTCCCCTTGAGTTTTTTCACTGTCCTATAAATAAAAGGGGATATATTCACCCTCTGAGAAAAAGACGCATATTTCAACTCACAGCAATAGCTGTAAAGAAGGGTAGGGAAGCATAGCTCTTCTTCCCAAGAGGGCTTCACGGAAGGAAGACAGCTTTAATATTAAGCCGGGGCTCCAATCTATTCTCAGGATACACACTGAATTAGCAAGCGAGCCCTGATGCCATCTCTCAGTCTGTACCGGTACCCCCTCAGCATCCCGACAGGCGCAGCATTGCAGGCAGCTCGCATCAGGGCTTTTTTTCCACAGCTGCCTGGACTGCAGCCGCTTCAAACCAACTAAACAGCAGGTGACATCTCTGCAAATAACTAAAGAAACATTGGCTGCTTCTCCAGTACAGACATCCTGTTTTCATTGTCAGCTTGGGCATGTTCACATTTTGCAATCATTCTCCTTGGCTATATACGCAGATTCCTCATGTACCCACTGCCATGCAAAATTTCCACCCCTGGCATACTGCATGCACACAAGTTAAGCAGCAGCGTGCAAATTATGCACAATTATTCACACAAAACAGCGCTCTCCTGCGGTAGGTCCTGCTAGGGCAGCTCGAGGTACTGCATGGGGCTTGACTGCCTCTCCTTCACATCCACCATGCTCCTTCCATAGGTTACAAATTGGACATTCCCTCATGTCATGAACGTGAGCCGAGTTGCTCCTCCTGTGCTTTGCTGAGGTGCTCCCACTCTGAAGAGGAACAGTTAAAAGCTCCCATATCCAAGCAGGCTGCAACTATCTCCTAGTCTTCCTGCCATTTCTGAGCAGAGATTGTGTCTGTTACCCTGTCACAGAAATGGGCCCTTGTTGTCTTGCTGTTTTAAGACACCAGGCCCAGCCGTAAAACCTCTACCACCACTGCAGAAAATTAAGCCCGTCATTTCCCAGAGTTTCATCCTTGCCTGGTTTTCGCTTTACAATTCCCTTCTACAAAAAGCTGGACCAGACGGACATACAGCCTGACCAAAGTTTTCTAACTCTGTCATTCCGTTTGATGGAAAGCACGAGGGTTTTGAAGATTTATATTAAAAAAAAGAATAATCCAATCCTACATTGACAGCCTCAGTTTGCTCACTGTGGAACGCGTACTGGGATTTGGTTGGAGTTCTGCCAGGCATTTCGGATCCCCCTTCCCGGCACACACCTTCCTCCTCCCCGACAGAGAGGCCAGCCTCCCCTCCTTTCATCAAAGCCTGCTCCGGCAAGAATAATCCCTTCTCCTTCCTTAGGTGCCCCTCCTTCTTCTTCTCCCAAACTTCCTTGTTTTTCAAGCCCTTACTCAGACACCTCTGCCAATTGCTTATCCCATTTGCCACTCTACTCTTCAGAGCAGGCTTTAACATATTTCTTTTGTTCTTTGCCATCTTCACACACCCTTTAATGAGCGAGGAAGGTTTCTTAAAATTTTAATGTGTCACGCTAGTCTGCCCACTCACTACCAGGCACAAACACAACTCCCACATCTCCTGAGAAATACAAACTTGGAAAGCTGGACACACAACTCTGCCACGTTTTTGAGCAGATCGCTTCCCGAGAGCTGCTCACAGGCGTGTGCCAAGGGAGGGAGAGCAGAGGGGTGGCAACAAGGGACCACGAGCGGGAGAGAACAGCTCTGTCCCTGTGGCAGCAATATCTGTTGGTGCTGGTTGAAACTACTCAATTAAAACCCTTTCAAAGCCAAAGAACGACAAATGCAAGCCACCCAAAGGTACAGTCTCACACTACAGACAAACACACGTAGCTAAATTCTTCTTTTGCAGTGCTCTGCAGATCCCAGGTGCTCTCTTGCCTTCCTCAGGGGTGATTCCTGCCTTCCTCTGACTTTTTGCTCTCGGATGGAAGGAGGTAGTTTCTGCCTTGGCCAATCTGGCCAGTATGAACAAAAAAGCTCCGCAATTTTTTTGAATCCAGTTAGGGAGAAGCAACTTTTTGTATGCCTGATTCTTATTAAGTGCCTTTGAGTTCTCCCCAGAAAACCATTGAAACTAAGTGGCTGTGACATTTGATCTCTCTAGCAAAGATGTAGGGATAAATTTGCATGTTTTGCTGGCCTTTCATCTTCTGATGATTACGTACCTTCTTTAGATAATAAAATAAAGACCTGGAGTTCTCATCAGCCCCTTGTACTCTACTGCATTCAGGAACAACACTGCTACACAGACCGCTTGGTGGTGTTCCCCTCGCTGAACCACCCAAGCGTCAGTCCTGGGCTTTCCTGTAAGCTCACGGCCAGCTGTAGTAATACAGAGTAACTCAAAGGTGAATTATGCCCTGCTTGGCTTTGCTCAGCACAGTTCTGGGACTGCTGGTGGTGTGCAGCACTTTGGACTGTGTGTGGCACTCCAGCACCTGCAATGGGAAATGCTATAGCAAACACATGCTGATGGGATCTGGCAGCTAGCAGGATGGCGGACAGAAAAAGAGAGTGGCAAAATTCTCATCAGGTAAATCTTTAATCTGATTCTAGGAAGATATTTGGGGTACCCAAGACTTATTGAGGACATTAAGCAATTCTATACCATACTTTCTTTACAAATTAAGTCCTTCAGCAGGGTTAACTGTGAACTGTGTAGTCAGTAATGAATTTGTAAGTTCCGTAACTTTTTCCTACCAGAGCACTACAAGGATGAGAATAAAGAAAGATTTTTTGCTTCCATAAAGTACACAGGTTTTTATAATGGATCCCCTGCCTATATTATCCCCAGCAATCCCATTTACCATCATTGGTTTATTAAGTTCCTCTCAACCAACCAGTTGTACAAGAAAATAGCTTTTCTCCTTTCCATCCGGTCAGAATATGAATGTAGTTTGGTGTGTTTATACGGAGTGCTGCATATAGTTTTCTTTTGCCACTTTTCACTTGTGCATTATTGCTTGAGAACGTGCGGCAGAGCACGAGCAGCGCTGGGCGGCAGAGGGGGAAGCTCTAACGCTCCACAGGCTCCCTCTCTGCAGGATAGGATACAAAGACACTTGCCTTCCTTCCAAGGCCTTTATAAAGAGTAATCTGCTAGTATCACTGCAGAATAAGGAATCCTAAGAAGGAGTCACACAGGCTGGCACGTGGTCCCTGCATCATCTTTCTTTAATTACTTGGAGGTCATCTATACACGTACAGATGCACGCACCTAGAGACTGCTGCAATATTGCAGTCCAGTAGCACCAGTGCTTTCTCACACAGAAGTGATTGAACACGGTGTCCGAGTCCCAGATGTTAGCTCTTGGTCAGCTAGGATGAAGCTCCTTTGAAATTCTGTCATTCTGTCATCACTTTTCACTGCCACCCTCTCTTAACATACTCCAAGAATGAAGCATCAGATCGTACTTTAGAAAATCTATCACAAAGAGCAATCTCTTTGGAAGGAGCAGTCAGCAATTCTTTTACCTTGTTACAGAGAGAATCATGAGACATTCATTTTGTTCTTGTGACAGCTGAATTTTGAGCTGCTATTTTTAAAGTATTAATTGATAATGAGATACTGTCTACTGCACCATGTCCATTATAATTGTTCGCATTTATATACCTATGAAGTAGAACCTAATCAGAATCCAGTAGAAGTGGATTAGGAAGTATTCACCTGCGGCAGTTAAAATTTCACATTCAGAAAGCATGTACAAAAATAACAATTCTGAGAATGCTATTTAGTTTACAAATCATGCTCATAGAAGCCAGGCTGAATTCTAGTGAATTGCTATATTCAGCCTCCCTGAGGAAGAAGGAGAAAGTCACACATGAATATGTATTTAAAGACTGTCATTTTACTTTGCATCTGGGAAAGTTAAGGTAACAGCAAATTCTATTATATATACGCAAGCCACTCACCACCGTCAGCAGCTTTTGAATATTGAGATTTTATCCAGGACTAGTTATGACACTCAACAGCAGGCAAAACACACCTACGTTATTGCAGAAACAAAAACAGGCTGACCTCCCTACATTGGTAAATCTAAGATTTAATTTCATGAACCTGGCCAAGATCGTCTTTGCTTTCTTTGGTTCCCAGCTCCTCCCAAAGGATCTCATAAGCACATCCAAAGTAGTATAGGCAACTTTAAGATGTGGGAAGTACTTGAAGGTCCTCTCTCCGTAGCTACTTTAACAATTTTCAAATGCTGTTAGGCAGAGCCTGTTGCTGATGTTGCTTTTGGGTAAATGTATCTGTCAGGGTATTCGTAGTCTGTTCTTATGCAGGCAAGCAGCCAAAAGAAAAACAAACCACTCACCTACCACTACAAACTAATCCAGGAAAAGAAGGGAAAACAATTGTCAGCATTACAAAAATAAAGGAGTATTTCCCTCCTGCCACATTTCAGTCCTGCTAAACAAACCCACAACCAACAGAGTAAAATTAACATAAAATGAAGATGCAAGAATGGAAAACTTGAGCCCATCTAAATATCAGTGGGTTTTACTGCATCCTTGTATGACAGAGCTTTCCAGTCAAAAACATCTCAGGTGCTATTCGCCTTGATTCTGCTATACCTGCTGCCACTGTAGCTACGTGAGGTATAAAGAGCATACAGGACAGGTAAGACAAAGAACTCTTATAGCAGGGTTACTTGCTCACTGTAAAAGCATTCAAGGCAAGCTAAACTTCAGCACTACTAAGGATCCATGAGTCCCCTTCTAACTCCCAAAGATCTCTAGTTAGGTAAACGGAGACTTCTACGAAATTGAAGAATAAGAAACGACCTATTTTAATTAAATACAGTAAGCATTGACCCATACAACATCTCTGAACAGAAAAAAGCTCTGTCCTCTGAAAAATTAGTCTACGTATGACAAGTGTCTTTGGTGGCCACAAGGAGTCAGGACAGCCATTGAAAAAGCTAATGAAACTGCTCACAGCTATTGCAGAAAAAGCACCTCGTGATATTGCTTCACAGCAAAGAGAAGTTACTTACTGCACAGCAGCCTGAGACTAGATGTATCCCGTAGTTCTTCCAATGAGCAGAAAAACTGAGACCTCGTGTCCTTGTCAGCTCCAACGAGGGTTTACTGGGAGGCTGCACAGAAGTTTTTTCAGGGAAGCAGTTGCGATTACACAGTTGCATAGAATCTGTAGACTTCCACCCAAAAAAACCAACAAGTCCCCTTCTGTGTGAGTGAAAGGTTACAGCTTGTACAAATACTCTTCACGGCCAGACCCTGACCACTCTACCACTTTTCTTAAGAAAAAAGGAAAAATCACCAAACCTGCGTGTTCAAATGAGATGGCAGATGAGATACTGTATATTTCTCTTTAGCCAAGGGAATCTATATGCTAGCTCATTGTGCAATTTCTCTGGTAGTCTGACTAGGTATCACCATTCATCTAAGAAGATATTCATGTTACTGCTTTAATCTGTACCAATCAGCCAACCAGGAGATGGGGCTCTGAAAGACTGCAGTGAAAAGCTCTGCAGTAGAAGACAACAACAGTGGACTACAAACTACAGAGCAAGATGAATAAAACCTGCATTTATGTCCTGTTTTGGCATAATGTGACTGCTAGGATTTATTACCCTGGGCTTATCTCATGTCATGCGAGAATCTCTAAGGCTAGGAAGAACATGGTTGTATGGCACAGCACAAATGTGCAACAGCTGATGAACTGATTAGTCA
This sequence comes from Vanellus vanellus, assembly GCF_965231255.1. Lineage (NCBI taxonomy): Eukaryota > Metazoa > Chordata > Aves > Charadriiformes > Charadriidae > Vanellus > Vanellus vanellus. Next base: position 21,359,288 of record NC_138913.1, on the reverse strand, counting down.
GAACACAGCTTTTTTTCTTTTCCCTTGCAGTCTTTTCCCCACTTTTCCCAGATGCTTAGCACTGTTACGCATGTCCAGACTAGCTTATCTAAGATCACAATCATATGTTGCAATCCCAATACACGGCTATAAAGTTAACATGCCTTAGAATACCTTTTACAGAGCTACTCAAATATAAGACATTCAGCATCTATCTGTGCCTCTGAAAGTTTCTTTCTCTATCCTCAGTGGAGGTAGTTCCCCATGGGCCATGGAAATACATGCAGAAGTTTTATGTATAACCATCCACAACACAGGAGAGTGAGTTAAAAAAAAAATCAGGATATTTTGATTATGATACATAATTTTGAACATTAAAAAAAAAAAAAATCTACCAAAGATCCAGGGTTGGCAAAAATTAGGTCACATTGTCCACATGGATATTTTTCTGTGATTTCTCCGTCATCTGAACTGAAAAACCCAATTGGTTCATATATTTCATCTGCCCTTCCACGTGACCTTGCAGTACCCACCTCACCTTTCTGAGGTCCAACTACCTATAATTTCCAGCAAGCGCAAACCGACCACGGGGACACTTCCTTTGAAAATTTTAACAGGGTTTCCAAAACACATTGCCAGTGGGGTCTGGTATATTGATTTAAATTAAATCTATGTTTAAACCTACACAAATACTTGGAACTATATCATAGCAGCTTAAAAGTGTCTTAATTCAGTTAGATGAAAACACCCACCCTAACCTAAATGCAACTCAATTCTGGTGCCTTAACAAGTTGTCTCTTGCCAGCAAAGCCAATGCCTAAATTCCAGTCATGAAACAAAATGAACCTGTTCTATGTTATATCTTAAATAAGGAAACAGAGAACATAATGGACAGTTACAAGGGTGGGGTTTTTTGGTGGTGGCAGTTTGGCTGATGACTACAGCTACATAAGGTTTGGTTCCATGTCTAAGACGCCAAGAAAAACCCAAACCACCCAGGCTTACAAGTGAAACGGCCTTTACTGCAACTTCACTGCATCAGTTAAAACCATGTGCTATATATCATACCACTGCAACTTGCTGATGCAGATGGGCCACCGACTTTCAGATCCTCGCTTCAGAAGACACAGTTGTACCATTCGGCACAAACAGTTTCTTTAGAGAAAACAATTCTCTACTGATAGACCTTAACAGAGAGGTGAGGTGCCTAAAATCCTACTGCTGGTTTGGAAAAGGATTTAATCCCAAAAAGCAGAAAGCCTCCGAATTGCTTATTACAAATACCAGGGTGTGTGATTTTTTTTCCCCCCCTTTCTGTTAATAACGCAGATACAAAACATCTCTGAGCCACGGAGACAAAATTCACTGTTTTCTGTTTTATCGTTGAGTGACACAAGAAGAAACTCTCAACAGAGCTGCACAGGTACAGTAAGGGTTTGGAACAAGCTCTTCCAAGCTGTGGTAAAGCTAACAGGATGCCAGAAGGAGAAGTTATTTTTCTGCCTCCCAAGGCAGAGCCTCAGTGCACGCAGAACCACAGTATGATATTTGCAAGCTCATTTGTCAGCCTCGAAGAGTAATGCTTCCCAGCTCCATAAACTTAATTTATCATCATACAGAGTATCTGTCTGAAAATCCTGCTAAATCTGCTAAATCCTGCATCAAATCCTTTTCCGGCCACATACTAGAACTTGTTTTTTGCATTGGTTTTGTTTGTTTGTTTTTAAAAGAGTACAGCCAGCCAGTTAAGCTATTTGAGCACAATGTAGCCATCCAGCACAGCAAGCAGAATTAATAGCATCCACAGCTCAGAGTATTGGTAAATACCATCATTTTCGTTCTGTTATCTGCCCTTTGGTTTTCAAACATCACATTAAATTGCAGTGCAAGTGTTCCAGACTTTAATAGGAACAAGAACGCAGTGAAAAATGAATTAACTGCTGGATTTGACCCCTTTCTATCATTCAAAATCACTATAATTTTCTGGTTTTACCACACTACGGGAATATGTGATACTAAGCAAAACTAAACATTATTTTGGTGGAATTTTTGTATGGGAAGCTTTTTACAAGAACCATCCCAATCCAAGTTTTAGTGAAAACAACAGAAATGCCCCCACTGACTTCCCTCCACTTTGGATCTGATCTGAAGTCTGCAGTTTTCTTCTGCACTGTGAAAAGACAGAGTCAGGATAAAGCTCTCTGGAGCTCTATTTATTCAGCTTGTGTCATGACAGCTTGAGAAAAAATTCCCAGTCACTCCTCCAGTGAGGAAATAAGCTGAAAATAAACAGCTCACCAGAGCACAAAAGCAAAAGGAAAGAAGAGATTAAATGCCAGCATTTTACACCTCTATTTTGTCTTCCTCAAACCAAAAGACTCTAAGGTTTTCTAGCTCAGTACAAGTGCTTCCCATAAAAATCAATAAAAGCATCATCACCAGCCTTCAAGGGAAGATAGTTGGGCCTATACAGAGTTCTTTGGAAAATCCCATCTTAAACTCCAAAAGAAACACTGACAGCCTGGGTCACTAGAAGCTTGAAGGCCATTTGTGAAAAAAGCCACCCTCGGTATCTAAATACACCGCAACAGCAGTTGGTCTTGTCAAAAGAGGAAACGTAATTCCCAGTTACTCCACTTTTTTCTCTGTTCCTTTCTGAAAACAACCAGCGGAGTGTGTATCCCGCTTTCAAATGAAGTTAGCCAAGGTCCAAGGAACCTCAGGATTCAAGGGGACCTCAGATTTCTCTAGCCAAAATGCTTGCAATTCTTCTGCCTAACGTGGAGTTTCAGAGCCAGGCTAAAATCAGCGATATTGTTACTCTTTGTGTTCTTTCATTTTATAATTTATTGAGTGCTAATACTTTCCTCTCCTCCTTGTACAAAAAGGAGTTTATGACCAGTCAAGCACCAGAGGCAAGTTTGACCTGTGTGCTGCCATAAATCAGGTGCCAGGAGCAGATGGAGAAGGGTTAGGAAGCATACTAAAGTCATTCTTGAATTACACCTATGGTACATGGTCTACTCAAACGATTTTTGACCTCATAGCACAGGCATTTGTTTTCAAAGCCTGCAACAATGGCAACAACAAAAGGGGGGCAGAGGGAGAATGTGCACTGTTGTAGGTCCCGTGTAACAAGAACACACAGACTCTACAGGTTTCCACAGCGAGGATCAGTGAATCTGCTTCTTTTTTCGTCAGTGTATAAACATAACTATAGATCTGATTCTTATTTCCTATATATTGCCCCTGTTGCGTTATGGAAAAATGCTGTTGGGACTAAATCCAGGCTTTTGTTACAAATTCCCCTGGAATCATACCAAAACTTATAACAGCTTTATAGATGACGGAATTGGTGGGATTGCTTGAACTTAACATTTCCATTGTGGGCTAAATGTATACAATATATTTAGTCTCGAGACCACATTCCTTTTCCTGCATTCTTTTCCATCTGTCATATCATCTCTGCACTTGACCTTGAATATTGATGTAGCTTTGGAACACAGTGTTTCCGTGGCTTTTTCTCAGGCCACTCCTTGAAAATTTATTTTTTGTGGTCTCCAGACCAATATGAGGCAGAACAGGCAAGACTCCATACTCCCAGGAAGAAGACAAACCAAATAGTGATCCCTGAAGTTCATACAGAGGTTCCACTGAAGTCAACAGAAGCCACACGTGGCCACTCACCTATGGACTTTGAAAGCGTTTATCTTTGTCATTATTGAGGTCAAAATGACATAACAGGATTGCATTTGTCATAGACCAGCTTCTAGCAACAAAAAGCGTAAAGCAAGCGTATGACAACGACATCTACTTGAACAGTGTCTGTTCAGACACTGCTAACCCATCCCTCCACTGGCCTTGCACTCAGTTACTGCTCTTCCATTCTTAATATAGCCTCTGACAATGCAGGTTTCCTTTTGCAGTCTTATATTTTCTGCTAACTTAGGACACTTAAACAAAGATGTTTGCTTGACTTTTGGCCTGAATACTACTTTTGTTTCATTAAGTTTTTGAAGAGAGTACATCAGATTTTCTTTTTTTTTTTTTTAAGGAAAAGAACAAAACAAAAGAAAATAATTCTCTTCAACATCTGTTCTTTTGACTTCCAGCTAATTAGAAAAGCTGTATTGCTGAGTGTTTTGTTCACTGCTGGTTTTTGTAAGAAGTTTTCCATCATTTCCCATAAAATCCTAGGCTAAAGTATCACTTAAAGCATCACAGAATCTGCCTGTTGCTAAGATGGCAGCGTTTGCTCCTTGCGGGAAAAAGGATTGCTCTGCTTTTGGTATGTGCATATAGGCATGACAATTAAAAATGACAAAATTTAACGAGATAATATTCAAAAGGAAATAGCGTATTTATAATAGAAAAATATGTTTTATTGCTTTGACTCTCTTGATCAGGGCCTGTTTTCTGAAACCAGCAAAAGTGTAATTCCGTGTTTCCATTAGTAGAGTTGACCTTACATAACTGAGTGGTTCAATAGTCAGCAATAACTTCTTGCTATCTTAGGACAGACCATTAGTAATGTAAAGACCACTATGTTACGACATACCAACAGTGGAAGGGAATTGAAAACAAGTGAAAATGAGCTTCCTAAATAGATTTATCTAAAATAGGCAATTTAACAACAGGTTTGATTAAAAAAAAAAAAATCATGAATTCTCTTTTTTGGTCCATCATAGAACAAATATGTTATGGAGGCATTGGCACATTTTTTCCATCATCGTCAATCTGTAATTTGCTGTATGTGATGTGTTTAACACAAGGAGGGCTGATCATTCCAAGTTTGCCAAGTTCTTGCTTTTGTGCTTAAGGAGGGGAGTTTAAAACTCAGGAGACCAAACATATCTTGTTTAAAGGGATATAAATTAGCATCAAGAACAATAGCAGAGGCTTAGAGTTTCTTGAAGGTATAGCTTTGGACAGGACTTTCTGTACTCCCTTAGCTTTTCTGCCAGGGCTTGTCAAAAAGTTTGCAAGTATCAGCTGTAAAGTCAATGACACAGAATAACCATCCACAGGACTTGACCTGCCAGCACCAAAGCACGAGTGCCGCTGTACGGTAACGTGCGCAGGTGTGACACATCGAATTCAAAAAAGTCATTCAATAGTGAGAACAGCTTGCTCAATTCAATATGTCCCTGATACCAGGCAGTTTTTTCAGCCCCTGGAGCATCCTTACGCCAGGATAAATTATATTCCTGTTAATGGTGCATGGCTAATATTTGCAATGAATTTAAAATAGGATGTTCTCAAAATAGCTCTTTAAAGTAACGATTCCTTTCCACATTAAAGATACCTATATCTGTACTGACTGACAGAGGGACATTGAGTCTAGTGGTTGTTCCTCTTATCTCTGTTTCTTATTGACTTATATCCTAGCTAAGTCACTTATATGATTTTCTTACAAATTTAAAACACAGCAAGAGCCTAAATCCAAAACTTACTTTTATTGTCTGTCCTTTATTGTTGAGTTTATGAGAGATAAAAATAAAAGGCAGCAAATTCAGTGGAGCCATGAAGGAAAGAGACATCAGTTACATAGATTACATCACTGGCTGATTTCATCTTCCCAAAACCAGAATATGTTCTATTGAGTCTGATGTGCCAGGACCAGAAATTGGGAAACGTATCAAGACAAATATTTTAAAAAGCAAGTACACATTGTTTCTCTGAGATAGGATTGTTTAAAATATAAACAGTTATGCAAATAGGAAACATATTGCCTGAAATACATGAAATGCAATGCACAGTAACCAGCAAAAGTAAAATTGGGCAGTCAGATCCTTACTTGGATCTTCTTAGCCTAGCTACTTTGGCATCGTGCCGCTATGCCCTTTTTACATGAACTAAAGGTTTGGTCCAGATGTGAGGACAGATAGGGTGTGACTGTCCTTAGGCAGTACTGGAAACCTATGATGCCCAGTAAAACTGTTGGTCTACATTTGCAGTTTCTCTCTTGCCCCCCCCCTCCCTTTTTTTTTTTTTCTTTTTTAAAAAAAAAAAAAAAAAAAAAAGCTTTCTTCTATCTCTTCCTAACAAAATTTCCTCAACTCCAACTGAAACAGAGACTGTGATCCACAGTGCATCAATATAGCCAGTTAGAACAACAGGACTTACTGTATATCAATAAATTATCCCTGATTTCAAGCAAATTACATTGATGAGACAGTTGTTCCACGAGAGCAGTAGTTTTCAGAGCTGCAAGAAAGTTAAAAGCTACCCAACTCCTCTCTACCTTTCCACGGGATTTGGCACTCACTAGTTTATCATGTCAGTGAAAATCTCCCCCGGTACACATAGTTCCTGTAGGGTCTGTAAATTAAGGGAAGTGACAGGCATTGCAGAATGAATGGGAGGAAACTGGGAGAAATTATTGGTGTTTCTTCACTGCAGCTTCCCCGGAGCTATGGCTGATGGGCTGGCTGAGCACGACACAGAGGACCACCTCAAAGACAAATGTAAGTGTTCAAACCCGATTTGACTGGATCGGCACTGAGAGCCCAAGACAAAAGCTGCTTATAAAGTCATTGTACTCGCCTTGGCTTTCGTGCTGCCCGGCCGCTGGGGCTGCTCTCACTTGCCCAGCTGAAAGGGGATTCACATGAAGGCGGCCAACTCGGGTTCACTCTGCATCGGAAATTTAGAGTCATGTATACCAAAAGCATCTCAAGAATGAACACAGCTTCTCTGACTGTGTGAGCTCCACGGTATACGTGCACTGAAGGAAGTTGACAAATTTATGTCTGTAAGCTCTTTTAATTAAGTGGGTGCTATAAAGAAGACACAAAGAAATGTTAAAGATGAGGTTGTAGCACACAGATCAGACAAAATTTATCCACCCATCAGGTAGCTGAGATGAGCAAGAAATTAACCCTCCCAGCAATGAAAATAAATAACGATGTCCAGTTCAAAGGAGACTTGGATCCACATTTGTGGAAGAAACCAGAAGCCACAGCCACCAATTGAACTTGTTAGTTCACAGCAGTGAGGGATTGGTTGATTAGATTTTTTCAGGGTTAATAAGGGCAGGCCTCAATGGGTCAATAAGCCTCTCTCATCTTGTATACGTTCTCTTGTTATGTAAACTAACAACGTTAGACAGTCAAAGCAATAAAGAAAAAAAAAAAAAACAAAAAAAAAAAAAAAACCAACCCTGTGATGAGGCTCATCGGTTCCTCCATAGCTGTTTTCCCTTGTCATGAGGTTGATGTGACCAACTGTGGATTGTACAGCAAAGTCTGAATGTAAAACACTGAAGGGCAAAGCATTTAGTTTTCACCTAAGCACATTTGGGTGGTATAATGATGAAAGACAAGAAGTAAAAGCTAAAATGAAAACTAAGGAGACAACTGAGAAATATAAAAGCCTAAGGTCTTCACCTTTCTCCCTTCTTTTCTGAGTAATGAAAAAACAAGTCACAAAGAACATGACACCGTTCAAAAGAAACATGTCCCACAGTGCGTCAGGGGAATCAATTTATTTTACTGAAGTCTTGCCTGACTGTAAATGGACAGAGTGTGAAATCAAAGCAGAACTGCAGCAGAAGATTCTCAAGAGAGAGCAAAAAGGCAGAATATGAAGAAATCATTTGTCCAAGAGTGATCGAACAGTCCAAAATTCAGAACTTAAGATGTAGATCCTTGGATCCTCCTGGGAAGCAGGTCAGCAGTAACTGTGAAAAGGAGGAGACTAAGGCAAGGACCCTTCAGGTAGATGAAAACCAGCAGAATGTGTGCTTCCTCTGGCACTGTGAAAGGAAAACAGGGAAGAAAGGGGAAAGGCTGCTATGTCTCTATTGTACGGAGGGAGTAGCAGGTGGTAGAAACTAGCCAGATGCTTGGATGATGAAAAACTGAACTCCGGGCTGATTTTCAGGGAGAGGGGCAGTGTATGTGGGTCTTCAGTGGCAGAACTTGCCCCTAAATTGAAGATCGAAGCCCAGTCAGTGTAAACAAAACTTTCATAACAGAAACCAACTGCAAGCCTGTGTAACATAAGTGGACTAAACAGATTACATGGCTCACAGCAAGCGTGAAACCGGAAGGATTTTCAGAGGTCCATCCCCAGCTCTGGTCTAGCCAGAGCCAGCACTTATCAAACCTATTCTTAAAAGATTCCAGAGAAGAAGATTCTTGCATCTTTCTTTGTTAGCTGAACTATCCCTCATCTTGGTAAGTTTTTCAGAATATGTAAATCTTTCTATTAAAATCAGAGAGCGATAAAACTTTACATTCAAAGCTGCCTAAAATTTAACGACTATAATGCAGTTGCCCAATCAGCTCTATTTAAAACACTTTGCATAGTAACAGGAAGCTCTTTCTTAAGTCTTAAAAAAAAAAAAGCCAACCGCTCTGTTAAAAGTAACTAGATTCAGTAACCACACTTCCACAGTTGATTCCAATTTTCTATAACAAGGAAAGTGTTCCTGGAAATATGATTCTTATTGTTACTTAATGTTGATGAGTTACTCAACCAAAACTAATTAGTTCTAGAATGGAAAAGTTGTGTATGTAAGTCAGGCACGGTCTCTGGAAAAAGCATTGCTGTAGGTCCGCCCTCCTTTGTGGGATACATGCAGGGCAGGAAAGGTAGATTGGGTAGATTGCCTGGTTTTGAAGTCTACAAAATCCATCCAGGTGCTCTCGCGCCTTTACCTTTACGCTCTCTGTTAATACAAGGAGAGCAGTGTAATTGCAATTATTTTCGAAAGGGCAGGCAGCAAGACCAAAAGAATTACTTTCCAATTTCAGAACAGCCCTTGAAATGTTTATGAAGTGTAGGTCATTCCAACTTGTCTTTACTCGGCCTAAGCACCAGAGGGCTGATCTATTGAAGTGATTTATGTCAGCAGGTAACAACATCCAATTCAGACTGTCTTCTGCCTTGCAGGTTATCAGACCATGGGCGCTCAGTCCTATTTGAGCAAAACTAGTCATAAATTCAAGATACTTTGCAGTTTGCCAGATTATGGTGGAACGAAGAGGCATGAAACTAGGCAACAGCTACTAGATATTTAGCAAACTATCCTCCTGTATTAAAGATGCGTCATCAGCCCTCAATAACTACACATCTGCAAACAAATGTTCCAGATTTCAGAAAAGAAAAACTGACTATACTCCTTGATTCCCCAAGGATGTTGATTCAGTTTAGTATATAAAGGAATAGATTATGACTATGAAGCAATCCTACACAAAAATAGTCCACTTAGAAAAGTGTTATACTACTGTGCATTTTTTGATATGCAGAATTGCTTTTTATCAAATTGATAAAATGAAGTAAAAAGATAGGTTAACCTAACTGATTAGTGGGCAGAGAGATCTCGAAAACTGATACATCAATCTTAAAATAAATGTTTAAACAAGTGAGCTTAAATGCTCTTGGGAATGCTTCCATTTCACTTCATTAACCACAGAGGGTGCCAAAACTGAGTAGTTTTTATTAGACTGCTAAGTGCAGAGCAGATGAAGACCCATCCTAACTGACTGAGGAAGGGGGGGGGGGGGGGGGGAAGTTATAAAGAAAAAAGAATCCCTACACACACACAAACACACACTGACTTAGCGGCAGTTTCTTGGAAAGCCCAGAAGCTGTAGCTCAGTCATCAAGAAGATGCTCAGGTTATTCCCTGCAGTCCCAGCAATGCAGAGATGCTTTAACTCAGAACAGTTTGTGCTAGATTGCGTGTAAAAATCATCATGGGAACTGCGAGGAGACATTTTATAAATGGTAAAACTTGCTACAGGCGAAGTCACCAATTTGCAGCCTAAACCCATCCAGGGACATCTGGACAGGGCAATGCGATTCAAGAAGTTCTGAGTCACCAAACTATTGTTATAGCTATTTTTTCTGCCCCAAAATTTTCCATTTGTGGGTTTCCCATTTTTCAGCAGGTTTGAAAGGTATTGTTTTCATGGCAACTTTCTGTGGCGGGGGTGGGGGACCACTCTTTTACCAGCTCTCACTAGAAGGAAGGAAAGACAAGAAGAAAGAAAAACGAATTCCCAAAAGATCTGGAGAAGTTTGGCTAAATTTAAACATGGTCGAATTATATTACACCACTGAGTCGCTGAGAATTGTTAATCGAAGCAGTTTCCCCAAAACAACCATGGGAGATTCCTGAAGCCACGGTTCTGTCTCTTTAAACAATGATTCCAACACGAAGCACCAAAACTATTTGAAGTAGTGTTGAACACAAATTTGGAGTCCCCGAGATTAGTATTTCATCCAGCAATAACACGGAATGTAGGAATGTTAGATCCGAAACGTTCAAGCAAAGGTAACATCCAAGTGGGCAAAACCAGTGATGAACAGAGGTTACAGAAACAAATCCTTTTGCACCGAGGTCTAACAGGATACAAGCAGAGAAAGAAGTCTGCGGATCTGACTAGCATTAAACTTGGAGGAATTTGGAGACTTTCGGAAAATGCTGAGTGTCCAAACCTGAGCACAAAACTAATTGAAGAAATTTAATTCAAGAAGTTCAAACAAACAAAGCACAGACTCTCATATTTTTAATTTGTGCAAATGCAGAAAAACACCGTGAAATTAATCTGTTCTGCGCTGGGTGGTACCCAAGTCCCCAGAGCTTTAAGCGCTTTATGACCAGTCTTTCTGTAAATTATAGAAATTCAGCTCACAGTTGGCTGACAGGTGTCCTGTTTACTGAGTCAGAGGAGTTTCAAATGTAAGTTAAAAGAAAAAAAGGAAGGAAGGGGGAAAATAAAGTTTTTTTTTGTTGTTTGGTTGTTTTTGTTTTTTAAATAAAACACAGCCACAGTTCCCTTCTGGCAATGGTGAAGGCAGTGGTGAAAAATAATTCTGATTGAGAATAAAGGATCATATTTGTTTTTGCAGGAATTTATGGAAACATAAAAGCAAATCACAAAAGCATTATCTGATGTTTTTTTGTTTTCTTTCCTCAAAGGCCACATATAGTTTAGAGTACTCAGACCTATACAAAATAATTAAATTCAATGGAAGTGAAGGAAACTTCTTACAAGTGCAGAAGGAACACTGCAGATCCTTAGCTGGTATAAATCGATGAAGCAATGTTGGCTTCAGGAAAAGGAGACTGATTTACAGTAGGTGTGGGTCTGAGGAAGAGAGACCCCTACTAAAATAATAATGGACATCTACCGCTAAGAAATTTATTTTAGACTAATTTCATGGTAGGTATCTATAGAGGATGGCATTTTCAGCCTATGCTGATGCAAATGTAATAGTCAGCAACAGATCTGACAGACACAAAATTCATGGATCAAATTCCTCCCTCAGTTGAAATGACAAATGTTCTGGATTTGAAACCCTCATGCTATCTGGCAAGCATAATCCTACATCTCATCCCTCTGATAAGTACCAAGTAGTTTAGAAAAAAAAAAAAAAGTGAAAAAAATGCAGAATTTCTGTTAATTGCAATGTAAGATAATCAGGCAGAGATGACCTCTCTTGAGCTCACACTGTCCATTCCAGGAGAAATTTTTAAAGTTAAAGTAAAAAATAAAAAATTTAAAAATCTGAAAGCACTTTATCAGATGAACCAAATGAAGCAAATGAAACAGGCACAGTCACCTCTCAACTCTCACACGGCTCCACTGACTGCCAGAGTTTGCAAAGTAATCAGGTGATAATAAGAAATCAGGTTAACCAAAAGTCCCGTTGGTTAACTGATTAATCAGGATAAACGGTCCATGTTTCATCAAACTTGAAGTGCAGAGGTGGCAATGAGAGTAAAGATTGCTGCAGTACACCTGCAGCAGTGCTCTCCTGCTCGTCAGCTGCTCAATGCTAAAGTAGTATGTAGGGCAGATGTTTAAATCCACAGCTGGTGTTCCTGTTTACTGTATGCTCTTCAACTTAAATAAATAGACGCTGCCATTGCACACAAAGGGCATCCATACACACAACAGTGAAATATTCACAAAGCACCAGGTTCCCAAGCAAGTCATGCAGTCAGAGCAGTCTCATGAGCTTCACCTCCTGAGACAAGCCATCACCAACCCAGCTCCAATGGATAAAGATGAAAAAAACAAGAAGAAACCCTTACACCTGTAAAACGTGAGCTGCAGTAGCCACATTGAGAGAGGGGGCACAATTGGTGGAATAAATTTTCATTACGGCTTGCGCGTTATTGATGGGGAGGGAAGCAAGTAGAGGAAGCCCAAGCCTGGAAGAGACTCGCACAGAATCCTGACAAATGCACAGGGAAGCCATAACAGCACTGCAATCAGCTCAGACGTAAATAACCCATGTTTTTAAGATCTCTGTATTCCAAACACAGGAGAGGACCTGAAGCAACTCAAATCTGAGAAAAGATAACTAACCAGCAGAATTGTAGAAGCACAGAAGTGTGAAATCCCATGGTCTGTCACACATGGAAGAGGCAAAGATCCCATCCAGTCAAAACATCTCTTCCTTATAGTGTGTATATTTACACAATTTTAATCATGAGTCATGCCAGGACATAAACACACAAGTGAAAGAGAAATCCATTGTTTAAATAGCATTTAAAAGCGGCTGAGAATATGATGAGAAGTGTTGGGATTTTTATGCTTTCTCCCAGTGCAGTTGTGCCATCAGACATAAACCATGAGCAATACCTGCGTGATGCCTCCCTTTCACCCTATCCAGCTAATTCTCTTGAGCAAAAGGAAGTTTGTTTTCGGCATGACACAACGGTATAATCCAGAGCTGGCACAACATTCTCACAATAATTTTTGCTCAGAAGCTTAAAAGACCAAACATGCTCCAAACAACAACAGCGTGGCAGATGGTACGGCCTTCTGAAACAAGGAACATTTCGTTTTGCGCAGTTGACTGCAGTTAAACAGTTTCAAGAATCAGAGGCTGGAGAACTTGTATTCCCTGAAATTCTTTTCATGCAGAGTTGCTTGTCTGACTTTTATTATTAAACCCACTCATTTATATCTCTCTATATATAGAACAACTATGTATAACAAAGCAGCTAAAAGCATGTCACATGAGGCAGGATACAGATCGTTTTAAATGCAACTCATGAAAACAATCAAATATGCTGATACAAAGTTTTAATGAAAAAAGCTGTAGCTGTATACCAGGAGGGATATATTTACGTTCAGGCTCCACCTAGAGATGCAAATTAGGTTTTGTGTGCTTATCCTATAGGGCCACTGGGAGAGAAGGGCTTCTCCAGCAGGTGAGAGCTGCTGGGGCAGGCAGAAAGCCTTCCCTCTCACCAACTGACCCTGCTCGGTGCCCGGAGCAGCCTCCCCACGCTAAGTTTAAACAACTTACATCCTCCTCGGATGAGGAGTTGCATCCAAGCTGATGTCAATATAAGGCTAGAGAAAAAGTTGGTTTATATCCTCCACATGCTGATCTTGTAGCAGTGAAGCCAAAGCTCTGAACACACACAAGGATGCAGGATCAAAGCATACAGATGAAAGTTAGAAAAGCACTTTTTTTTTTTTCTTTCTTTTTTTAAAAAGAAAAACACTGAAGTGACTTGAGAGGGCAATCAGGGCAAAACAGATTCCGTTTTGCTCATGATTCCGAGACTGGAGCCAAACTTCACAATTCAGCAGGGCAGTTTTCTCTAAATGACCCCAAAATGAGAATCGTCATTTTCTAGAGAACTCCCGTGGAAGCCAGGAACCCTGCCAGGCTAATAGCACTCACTGCTGAGGGCAGATTACACTCCCTCTCCCCCGAGCCCATCAGGATTAGCACTGATAAGCAAACATGAGAGAACCCAAGAGAGGCTCTGACAGTACCACTCCACTGCAATTAACTTGCTCCCTCAGAAGACGGCAGTTTAGATGAATCAGCAAATACCAGGGAAATGGAGGAAAGAAGAGACAGAAAACGTTTCACCAAGACTTCTGACTATATACTTTAAATAAAGCCACATGACACTGCACGACCAAGTCATTTATGTGATTATCTAATGATACCGTGCATCAAAAAGTTTCACAGACTTAAATAAAAATGCTCTACTGGAAATAAAAATAATGCATCTTTAAATAAAGACATCTTATTAAGGGGAAAAGAAAACCCAAGCCTCGAGTCTTAGCATTATGTCAAACAGATTTTTTTTTTATCTTCCCTCCCCTTAAAAAAATTACAGTGTGGAATTCATCAGTTTGTGAAGGTTGCCATGGACCACACACTTACAGGTTTTGCTGAAGTACATGCTCAGCACATTAGGAGACCAGGTTCTGTTTCAGTAGTCCATTACCCCTTTCATCATGCCCTTTCCAAATCACAGATCTGTATCCATCTATAAAATCCTCTGTACCCGATGGCCCTGAGTGGTCACACCATGGATTACATACAGGTATAAAAGTGTTACCACACGGAGACACTTCAGTGACTCAAGGCAAAGGACAAAGTGGTCACTACAAGCTTTTGCCAGTCGTATCAACAAAACTGCACCCATATTAGTCCTCTTCAGGACTCAGGAGGTAGAAATTATGTCATCGGCGTGCAACTGTTGCTACTAAGCCGAGGAGTGCTTCGCTAGGACACAAGCAAGGACAGCTACCCCAGCGCAGCATACTGGGCCTGACCACAGGCTCCTAAGCGAGCCAGAAAAATTACAATTTTCTTTTGGATTATTGAACACACATTGAGTATCATCTTATACACGCAAGGACAGCCAGCTATGTAACCTCAGTTGTCAGAATCTTTTATCTTTGTGTTAATTTTATGACCCCTTTGGTTCTCCTTCTGCTTGCGGGATGAAAGCAAACCTATGGAGGGGAGGGCTCGCTGCCAAAGGTCATCTATATTTAATGCAGTTTCATGTGCTGGGTCACATAGCATTCCCAGGCTGAAAAGAAGGCTCTGTTGCTGGGACTTTAAAAATCAAGTTGAAGGTAGTGTGCAGTCATACTACAAGCAGTTGTCAATCAGTTCTTACTGTGCCTTTCAATTTTTTCAGAATAACCAGAAAAGTTGGCAGGCTTACTTTAAGTGCACCGTCCTGTTATGTAGGAAGAGATTCTTTGGCAGGTTCACATTCATTTCATTCAAAATAAGCCCACAGGATTCACTTATTCCGAGTAGTACGAACTCTGTCAATTCTCTAAACTTACTTACATGGCAAAGGATTTGCTATTACATATCCCACACCGGAAAAAAAAAAAAAAAAAAAAAGCCAGCCTATTTCAGCAGCTTAAGTTTGTACTACGTGTTGCCACATTTGCTGAGGTTCCAAATTAGGGAAGCACACTTGTTCAAGAAAACATGGCAGCATATGTTTAATTTTAAGCATGTGCTTTCCGAGTCCCACTGCACTCCTACACAACTGACAGAAGACTTCAGTATAGACTGGTGTGTTCCTCTGAATCCAGGCCAGAGGGTACTTGAACAATTCCATGAAGTCATTTCAGATGTTCCTCTGATGATGAAAAGATTTTCTTCCAAATATCAGGCTCTGTCTGTCTACGCATGCAAGTATGCCACAGATGAAGTGACAGAAGTTTGCAGCATCTGACATACAAATTAGAGAGAAAAGAAGGTAGAGACATGTATAGCGTCAGGCCGGCTTTAATTCAGGCACACTTAATTTTTCTGGAATGCAACAGCGGTCACTGCCATGAAGTTTTCCGTGCATGAATAACCACAGCAGAACACCACTCTTAATGCCTACAGCTGCCCACAGGCTCTAAGAAAACTTGATCATATACATTATGTATTTTAGACTCCCCATGGAAGCAGAAAGTTTCATTTGTAGAGATCAGTAAATAATCGAAATGGACCTATAATGTAAGATTCAGTTCTAGACGTAACTCAGGTACCAGGAAACACCAGAAGAGCCAAATCAGCTTACTCCAGATTTACATTACTATGAGGGCAGTCCAAAGTATCTACCATTTTAGCTGCTCCTGCTTATCTCTCGTACTTTGGGCATTCCGAGAATGACAGACCCTAGTACACTAAAACACATATGCACACATGTGTATACACGTATGCATATAAATGTAGAGAACAACCCAATACTTATCAGCATGAGTTTAATCAGAAGTAGACCTTCTCAGAGACCAGTTTGAGAAAGCGACAGTATGAATTCACAAAGGCTAAGTGGAAACTGCAACATGGCTGTATTTCAGTGAAGACTTCACTAGAGGATCTCCGAATTCTCAAACTAAATTCAAAGTGGATGCCTCCCAAAAAAAAACCAAAAACATCACCCCCCCCATAGGCTGCAATGCATTACAGAGGGCCACGTTAAATAACGAAAGGTAGGGGAACTAATGCAGGATTCATGATCTATTTCATCTTGTTTCTTACTAGCAAGGAACATGGAACAAGAATCATTAAGTCATGGAAGCTTCTTACTAAGATCACCAGATGAATAATATTACTTCAGAACGCCAATAACCAGAGAGAGGAAAAGGAAAACACAAAAAGAGATTAATCTCTCTCTTCTTGTGATGCTAAATCTTTTAAAATTAAAGGCACTTAGTAGCATGTAGAACTGAATCGTGCAGATGCGCACTCCCTTTCCAGTTCCTACAGCGTCACAGCCCCTTGCCTGGGCTGTCTGTGTTATGGTGCTTTGTACTGCCCTCCCACTTCCCCCAGTGCTTAGTCTGGAGCACACTGGGCATCTCGGAGAAGTAAATCATACTTCACAGCCCGTGGCTCACTGTCAAGGGGGTTATTTTGGCTCTCCTATTCCCATTTCACACCCCACGTGCAGAAAGGCAGAAGCGGCTATAAAGGAGACCGACAAGGTTTCAGACCACGTGCTCCTGTCAGCTCTGGAAGCACCGTACAAATACTAGTTTCACACATAGAAGAAAAAAAATGAGGTGGACAATTCTCATATTATAAGCAACATGTAAACCGCCTCAGCAATTTCATGTCATAGTACGTATGCCATTTAGCCCTATCCTCTCCACTCTCACCCCCTCCCATTCCCAGTGCAGACAGCCAACACGTCATGCTACGGAAAGACTAGAAGTTATGGTGCCTGGTCATGTTTCCTTCTGCCGAGAGAAAAAGATGTATCTTTTGCCCCTCATTCTCTCTCCACACCAGTTTGTCAAATGGAGGTCTTGTGTGTCCTCCAAAACGGGCGTTCACCTCCCAAGGCTGCACACAGGGCTTATGCCGCACCTCCAAACCTGAAACTTTTCTAACTCCAGCTAGTGCACTGCTTTAGACATCAGGAGGTGCCGATTGACTCAGCTGCACTGAAGTTACAGAGACACCGTCATGGCTGAGGGTACACCTCTGGCGCTGTAGTATCCAAGTGTCCCCTCTCATTTTTCACAAATAAGTTAAGATCTCCTGGGCAAGGCCAAACAGGCTTTGACGCACACTGAAGAAGAAAGGCTAATAATGTCACCAACACACCCCGTGGCTGACATGTACAAAGAGACAGTTTTACTGCTGCATGGAGATAGGATAGGAAAAAGCCTCATCTTGTTGGCGTACGCACACACACACACAGGCACGCACTGTGCAAAATTGTTTGAAGAGTTTGTGGTCTTGTTGTTAAATGAGTTGTGAATGTTTCCAAAAAGCCTAAACACTAGACAATGGCAGCACATTGCTAAAGAATGTTTAAGGGATTTAGGCTGATCTGATAATTGCCTGGTAAGACAAAAGCAGAAACAGCATACAGAAATAAAGTAAGTGGGTTTAAATGAAGTTTAAAACAAAAAAATTGTTATCTTTAATTTTTAAGGTGACCTAATATACACTGCAAAGAATCGAAAAACACTGACTACAAGATAAAAATAGAGCAGATCTTCTGTCAGGAGAGCAAATCCACGTTTACACACCTTTTCAGAGGACAGACATCCAGAACTCCGCATTCGAAAGAGTAAGTCTCTCCAATTGCTCCAAGCCGTCGTAAGACGCCCAACCAAGAGTGATTTTCTTTTCATACAGTCCAAAGTCGGGAGCATGACGTGAACACAGATGACTTGAACTTTCATTTTTTTAACCCCAAAATTTCTAGATGAAGCAGCCAGGACACGCATAACAGACAAAACACTGACTTGTGCGAGAACTGCAACTCTGGTCTTGTTTCTACAGTCAAAACCATTTAGATTGGAGTTGGATGAATCCAGAAAAAAATACATCTGTGAACATTTTCTGGCCTGTTAAAATTCTTATGTTCATACACTTCCACATCAGTATTCTGCATATATCCCACCCCAACATTTAGACAAAAGGAGTGGCCTCTGGCTCAGACAGTCCCTGAGCAACAAACGCTTGGAGGCTGGGCAAGTACAGCCGAGAAAGTACCACCTTATTCTTATTATCTTCCTTTGACACGGCTATCTATCGGAGACAGAGCACTATGATCTGAGCCAGCACGGCTATTTCTGCAGACACCCATGCTGGTAAGAGGGAAGCAAATTTTAGTTTTATGAGAAGAGGGTTACGCATAGCATCAGCCTCTCTGCTCGCACACACACCAGGAACACTTAACACATCCCATCAGGAAACAGGAACAACAACATCTGATCGCTCAGCCTAGGCTGAATACATACAAAAACTTTTTCTAAATATTGAAAGAATTAAAAGTCTACGCATCCCTAAAATAGTCAACACATAACTACGAACACTACACATTTAAGAAAAATCAAATTCTTTACATTATAATTCCACTAGCAGAAAAATAAAAAGTTTATTTGCTGTACTTTGTTTTCATATGCATATTAAGGAAAAAAAAAAAATCAGCGCCTACCTACCACCTGAAAACAATTACTGTGCTCAGATAGCCCTCTGAGCAGCAACTGGATCTGTAATGCAGATACACATAAGCAGCTCCGTAACATGTAGAGACCATAAATGGAGCAACTCTAGATAAAAAGGCAAACAAATGAAAGTCTCAGAAGACAATACATGCACATCACAAAGCAGTGCCTGTCGTATCACGTGCACAGTATCAGAAAGCAATGAGCACTGTTCTTCATTTTAAGTACAGTAATATGTTCTAAGTCAGAATTCCATTATTTTCTTCGATACTTATTTTATTAAGCAGGAGAAAAATGAATAAATCAGGTGGCAATCTCATGTATTCTTTACAACTCTGAATGAACTTTGTGCAACATTTTAGCAAATATTTATTACAGAGACAGAGAAGCATTCCTCTGTTAGGTTTGTGATCAGCTGTAGTTACCGTTCACTAGGACTGAAGCATAAATTTCAATGAGAAATTGGCAAAGAATAAATACATGTAAGAGATGGAAAAGACAAGTACTCCAAATTCATTGAATACACAACCTGTTTTTCCACTAGATGCATTTTAATTACATTTTGCAGATGTTTTTTTGATTCTTTTGCCATAGCATGTGAAATTAATTTTTGAGGGGAGGGGATGCAAGAGGAGCTTTTCTGTATTTACACGTTAAGAGTATTTGCTGGTCTAGACATGGTAAAATATGTTCTGCTGTTCAAGAGAGGCACTTTCCAGGGACAGCACACATCAGTTTCCAGGTCTGAACAACTCGAAAGAGACAGTATTCCCCCGGAGTGGGTATGTGCGTACATAAACTAGTCCTCTGTCTTACATAAATTCAGAGTCTTGGCATAGGATGGATTCCCATTCTTGTTCCACCAAACTGGAAGCAAAAGCTAGAAAATGGCCAAGTTTCACTGCCATTTTAAAGTTTACAATATTTCCTCAATATTTAGAAAAGTCACATTCCAGCAACAAATGGATTACAAGAAAAAGAAAGAAAGAAACTTCTTTTCCCGTTACCTATTTTAAGCAATGCTTTGGTTTATCGTGAGGCGGACAGCCAAACAAGATAAATGTGCAGATCTTCACTTGAGATGTAGGCAGCAGAGACAGTCCGGTGCATTTTGTGGAGTATTTTCGTTTCAGGAGTTCAAAGAATACTTTCTTCTTCAAAGTCAAATTTCACCACCACCGGCCGGGTCATGTTCCACTTCTTATTTCGATCCCTATCCTCAATGAACTCCTGGTAAGGATCTTTCTTTGAAATAGCTTTCTTCGAGCGTACATAACCAAAAAAGACAGTTAATGCCAGGAAAGAGTAAAACAACATGACAAAGAGGATGAAGAAATAGGCGTTGTCATATGGTTTGTATTGTGGCTCTTTTTGTTCTGTAGCATTTTTCCTTGTGTCCAGGTTCCTTTCCAGAAGTTGCAGAACACATTGCGAGATGAGAGAAGCTAAAGCTGTTTGGTTCATGTTGGGGAATTAAAAAGCGTGTCAGAAAACACTGAGGAGAGTGAGGACCTAGGGGGCCCAAGCGATGCTTCGTTGAAGTGGGAATCTATTCACTAGCTTTAACAGGAGTTCGATCTGGCCTGTAATCATTTCCTCTTTTGGTAAGGAATGCTGTTAAGCACTTATTGGGTCTCAGTCATTTGATAATGAGGCATTTGGCTGATAAGCCTGCCTTGCCTGTGAACTGAAGTCTATTAATAATAACAATAATGGAACAATAACAAATCCCTGAGACATACATCTGCCAGGCAGTTTTAAATGCATGATTTCCCCCCCTCCCCCCAGT
The DNA here is from genome assembly GCF_965231255.1 of Vanellus vanellus. Lineage (NCBI taxonomy): Eukaryota > Metazoa > Chordata > Aves > Charadriiformes > Charadriidae > Vanellus > Vanellus vanellus. The sequence continues at coordinate 21,338,816 of NC_138913.1, read as the reverse complement.
TGGGGAACAAATCTGCTCAAGTCACTAAGTGAAAGGATTTTAAAAGCACCAGCAGGATATGATAGGTGTCCAGAGGCAGGAGAAGGGAAGGGGGGAAAAAAAAAAAAAAAAAGAAAAAAGAAAGACTCACATCCTCAGTGGAGGAAGGCGCTTAAGTCCATCTCTGAGTTGAAGCGTGTAAACAGCCTCACATGTTTTCTACCAAGCATCTCTCAATGCCATTCTCAGGTGCTTTCTCCCAGCACCGCAGCTGGCAGGCTGGGCGAGAGCACGGCCGCAGTCTGACGCCCTTCCTATCCATTCAGGATAAAGAAGGGTTGTCGGATACCTATATGATATTTCAGCCAGTTGCTATCTATAAGTTAAACATGACAACTTAAATTTCATTTCAAATATAACAGCGTCAGAGCTTAAATGGGAAGTTTAATGTGTCTGTATGAGGACTGGTAGTCTGTAGCTGCGTGCTGCCAGAAATCCGTACCAGGCTAGAAATATGCGAGAGAGTAATATCCAAACTGAAAAAAAACTGCCTATAAAGTCGTTCTGGAAAACAAAACCCTCGACGAGCGGACTACACTGAATATTTTCAGGCAAGGAGCAAGGGGGTTAAGTCTTCTCCAGTGTGGTTTGTCACAGGTCATGTCTACTTGCATGATAATAGCAGAGCAGCCTCTATGGATTCCTGCTTCCTATTGTGTTTTACAGGCTAGGTCACTCTAAAGTAAATTGTTGTTTTACAAAGTAGTGAAACCTTATCTCCCTACAAGAAAAAAAAAGTCCTTACCGCCCCAAACGACAATGCCAGCTGTTTCTTTCTGTGATCTGAATTCTGGGGAGTAAGCACCATGACTTTGAAGTGGAGAGCACATCACCCGACTAGCAGTTTGCCAACTCTGCACTGTTTCTTTAGGCCTGACCCCCTGAACTGATTGTATGATGACTAATTCACATGCTAAGATTGCAGTATATCGGTATCACTAAACAGCCTGCATTTGTCATTAAGGGTTTCTTGTAAAAAGAAAGATGAAAGTGAAGTCTGTAATTTTATATGAGCAGCAGACTACGGTATAAGTACATTTAGAATATGCAACTTCTAGAAGAAATGTTCAGCTCCGCATTTTAACTATTTGTTTTAAAATCAGCCTTTAAAAAAAAAGAAAAAAGAAAAAAGATGAAAAATCCCCATAAAGAGCAATGCCAAATCCTGTTCTTGGTTAGGGCCAAATTATGGGAGAGATCTTATTCACCTATTCTTGTGGTTAAAGGAGAACAGATTTAGGGGACCTAATCTTGTTTCGAGGAAAGAGAAGAAAAGCTTTATCATCAGTTTAACTACAAATAAAATACATTCCTTAAACTAGTATAAAATCTTCAGGGGAACTATGCCCAATTTATATTTGTGTAACTGGAAAAGGATTTTCATTTAGGTTTTGCAACTTTTCCAGAACTCTGTAAACTCTTACTGTTTGTTTGTTTTTTAAAGAATTTGCTTCAGTAAAAGAAGCGTGCGATTCTACGTAAATTAAATTGGACACATGCTAATCCCTGTAAATTTCTTGCCTGCTTGAGAAACACATGACCTCTGTTGGTCAAGTTTCTGGGGCTTTTTACTATTGGCAAAATAAATTAAAAAAAAAAAAAAGCCAGGTGGGGGAAGGTAGGACACCACAACCAAGGAGAGAAACAAGTGACAAAAATTACACCAGTGAATTCACAGCGACAATTTTGGGTGCGCCATGAGCAAGTAGCGCTGTGCCTACACTTCACCATGCCTCTTAACACAGAGCTGCAGCACTCTGCTTCTTGAGGTACACAGTCGGTACTTCTTAAAGTGTTTTAACTCACATTGTGCTGTGCAGGGAACTGACAGCCTCACACGTCTAACCAGTTTCTTAATGCTTCTCAATGAAAGGCACACAGAGACTTGTACTTTCTTTCCCCACCGTTCAGACAGTCTGATCCACGTCAGCCTAACCCTGGAAGCCAAACTACTGTAACACTGGGCCACACGAGTCAATAGGTAGGCTTCACCCCACAGGTAGCTCAGAACCCAGACACAACAAATGCAGCTCTACACCTTCCTTTCCGGACATGCCATAAGGTATCCAGGTCTCCCCACAGCAAGAGCTACTCTAGGCCAGAGTAAACCACCCTTAACATAAACGACACTATGTTTTCACCAGTCTCCACACGACTACCCAAGGCGTAGTCTCCACACCATGTAAGAAAGGATGATGTGCAAAGGGAGACTCGCAGCATCAATGCTGCCCACAGTAGGAAAAATTCAAAGGCTTTGCACACATACGTACATACATACGAGAAAATTACAACCCAAGGTACACACATACCGCAGCAGTCAAACTCTTCTGCCTCCAAACTCAAACGACTCTTCTGGGCCTCCAGGCATGCTTCTGGGTTAGCGGTGGGGCCTCAACCGCACCCTGACCAGCCTTGGGAAGCGTTGTGCCTTCCAGCCAGAGTATAGCTTCCAGAATACCTTCCTCCTGCTTCCAGAAGAGCTGGGAGAGGGAAACTGCTCACTAATGGCCAATAGAACTCACCTGTGCTGCCCTGCCTTGCCCTTCCTGAAATGCACTTGCCCAAACACACCTGCATCAAATCGGATGATATGACCCAACTCCAATTCAAGGGAGATGTGAATTCACCCTTCTGTTCCTCTAATCTAATCTGGTTTTATTGTAATTTAGGGTGTCTCTGTGCACTGTTTCTGCATCTAGTTGAACAGATGAAAGTTCTGTTGGGCTACACAAACAAACATTGCTTTAAAGTTGCTTTTTCTCTCCTGTTTTTTTTTCACCCACCCCCAAACAGCTAAAAGTACATAATGGTGCTTTGAACAAGATCCTAAAGAGCTATTTCCATAAAGTAGTCCAATTCTTTTTAGAGATGTAAGTACACGAAATTCTTCAAATGCAGGGGGACAATGAGTGAAGATTAAAAAGAAAGTAAAAGATTAAAAGGAAAAGACCATAAGAAAAACTCAAAGGGGGCGGGGAAGATCAAAAAGAGGATTAACCATGTTACTTGTTGTTTTTCAGAAATTAAAGAAGTATGGAGGATAAGGAATTTGTTTCCTTTTGGCCCTAGAAAAATGCCAATTATGGTAGCTAAATTGCCAGGATCACATATCAGTATGCTTTGGAAATGTGAGAAATGGATGGGAAATATAAACACAGAGCAATAGCTTACAGTTATGTTATGAATTAAGCCACAAAAAATATCAAGATTTAGTCACTGAATAAGCTGCCAAAGTTAATATTTCCTGATGAACTTGAGCAGAATCAGAATAGAAGCAACAGAACTGTAGTTTCACAGATCAAAATCGCCTTGTTCACTAATCTTTGCTATCTCCGGGTCCTCACGCACCTAAAATTTCCACTAAAAATCAAAGGAAGGTGCCTAGGTGCATATGGACATAGTATCCACACCAGCACAGCTTTCGTTTTCCTTTAGATTTTTAGGACACAATAGCAAAATAACCTTTTGGGGGATGAAGAAACAGATTCCTTCCAGGTCTTTTAAATATATGGCGTTTAGGTAGCCCTTTTCAGATAAGGATGGCCAAAGGAGGCGGGCAGGGATTTCTGCCACAAGCGTCATGAGCGTCTAAACCCCTGATACGATTTACCAAGATCTACTGGGTAATTTTACCCAAACCAACTGTTTTTCCTGAGGCTCACCAGATGGTTTTGCCGTGCTTGGCTCTCACCAAGGTGAGGGCAGGCCAGGCCGGCACCCTGCCACCGCAGCTGGAGACAGCCGCCTGGCCTGGGAGGACACCCAGGAGGGCCCAGCCACCTGAGGGACTGACAGACACCTCGCGCCTGAGACTCCATCGCGGTCTCAGCACTGGCATGCACACCCTGAATCAAGACCAGAGCTGACAAAAAGCTCTGAAACCAAAACCGGCCTGAAGCGAAGGCTCGCAGGAGCTGTCTGGTTTGGATCCCAAGTGCAGTTATCAAGCAAATCCCCAGAAAACCACTCACCAGTGACCCTGATCCCAACCACACCACGTTGTCTGCTCACTTGCAGATCACCTGGGACTGCCGCAGCACCAGCGCAGCTCCACCATGTCCCACAGCAGCACCTGCAAAGGGCACGGGAATTAGTTTTACACAGCGCTCCACGTGCCCGGAGCCCAGAACATACACAGCACATGCTGCTCCCCACCATTCCCAAAGGACAGACAGAGGCACCCACCCGGGCACCCCTCTGCCACGGGCGGGAATGCCTCTGTCCTGGCTGCTCCCCACAGTGCCCCTCGCTGACCCCACACGCTTGAGGAGAACACGTTCTTAGGGGTATTGAGGGGCCACAGCACCGTCTCTCCTCCCCACCCGCTGTGTGCCTTCCCTGCGACAGCAGCACCCCTCTGGAAAACCTGCATTTGGGCTTCCCCTTCAGAAGAAACCACCCCTCAGGTTTCTCAGAGGGTTCCCAGCACAGTTCTTGCTGCCTCCCCTGCCCACCCGCAGGGAAAGCCGCGCTGGTGCCATTGCGGGTGGCAGCCGGGCGCCCTGGCACCACAGGGATGAGGTGGCGGAGCCCTCAGCCCTCACACACCACAGAGCCCAGTCCCACCACCTCTCCCCGCTCACACCCATGACCTTCCCCAGCCCCAGCACGTCGGAAACCTCCCCCGGCAGCGGCCATGCTCAGGGCCAGCTGCCTCCACAGCCGGCAGGCACCATGCCTTGGCTGGTCCCCACAGGACAGGTGTTACCGAGTGGCTCCCAACGTCCCCCGCCACCCCTGCCCCAGGCTCACCATGGCTACACCGCACCATGCTTAGAAACCCCTCTGAGCTCTAAAAGAAAAGCTGAACTCCACACCTCTTCGTTGGGTTTGCGTGGGTGCCCGCCGGCGATGCTCTGCCCCGGGGCCTGGCGGGGGGAGCCATGGCAGTGCTGCCCGCCCCACAGCCTGCGGCCCCGTAGCTTGAGGGCCTCCCTGAGGCCTCCGGACGGTCACAGCCTTTGGACAGAGCAGGCGAGAGATAAACTCTTTAAGTTGATATAAGCGATGGGAAAATGCTCTCGCTGGTGGGCACCAGTGGAGCAGAAGGGCTCGAAGAGCCACAGGGGTGAGGGATGTAAGGGGGGCGGCCATGACCCCGAGGGAAAGGGGGTGCCTTCCACCATGTGGAGACTTCAGACAGAGACGAAGGAGAAAGGGTTTGGTCAAACGCTGGGTGATGGACACGACAGAGGCTCAGTGCCCAGAACGGGATGGGATGATCCCTGCCAGCCCCGCCGCCCCCAGCCACCACGGGCCCCTCGCCAGGATAGACACATCTGGGCTAAAAAGGCACTCCAAAAACCTCTGGAGATTCTGACATTTTTGTAAATTATTCCAGTACCGACCTCAGGGACACTCACACAAGGGTGGGCTCCAAAGAAATTCTGTCCATCTCTGAATTGCTGAATTATAAAGTACTATGGGTTAAATGTGCAGAGTACCTGTGACAATCAACCTTGAAAAGCTACATTTTTACAGCTATATCCACTTGAGATCATTATGAATACATGCGCATATAGGGGGAGAAAAATATTTGTATAAACGAAACAGCGTCTGTGAGTAAAAAACATGGATAATTGTATGAGGGTGTAAGAAAAACGGAGACCATCATTGTGCACAGCACAATCAGAGATACCCCTGTGGGTGCCAAAAGGAGGAGAGTGCGGGAAGAAACAAGTAGCTTAACATTCGGTTATGGCCTAAGGGACAAACTTCGCTGAAGATGAAGACACCGAATAGTTAATAAAGCTTCTGAACTGTTTCCAATTCTCAGACAAGGAAGCAATAGTTCTGCTCTTATCAGCAACTGCTCTTTCATATTTGTGGCTCGAGCTAGCTTTATTAAATTATTCAGCAAAGGTCAAATGTGATGTGTCTTCCTAGTTTTGTTATGATTTTTCATGACATTGCTTGAGTAGTTGAATAATAAACAGTGCGTGTCAAAACGCTGCAGTGCCCGAGCTATCCACAGGCGCTCTGGGTTACGAGCCTACTGGGTCACCAGTTCTGAGGCAATATAAATGCATCAAACGAAGATTTGAACTACATGTGAGCGCTGCAAAGAGTTACTTTGTGGAACCACGACAGGAAAACAGTCCATTTAACGTACTGATTTTGAAGCCTGCTTGTACAATAAATACTCTGTAAGTTTTGAACCTGACTAACTGTCCAGCTCAAGCACTTTCCTCCCTGTGACTGATGAGAACTTCCCAGCCTGTGATGAGCTGCCCAGAAGCGCTGGGAGAGAATAGGTAGTGAAAATCTGGCAGCCCAAAACACGTAGTGAAAATCTGACAGACCATTACCTACAACAGCCACAGCAGCAGACTGCAATTTTGGTTATTTTACAGTAGACAAATATCTTGAACAGATTCAGATCAACTCATGCGATTCCTTAAGATAATGCTATGACTCCATATAAATACATGCACTGATTTATGATAAACACTAGCTACAGAATACACTGAAAGACACATAACACTTTTTCAGGCAGTGGCGAATGAACTTTGCAATATCATATACATAATCTAAACAAAATACCTGGCTAATGTCAATTGAAGAGTAATTTAGCAATTTAATTTAGTGTAGTTGTTCATATTGTTCCAGATTATTTTGTCTAGCTCTAGGCAACATCTAGATGTCATTGGAAAAGCCAAAAGAAATTAAAAATGGAATCTTCTAAACAGGTTTTCTTGCAATTTTTAAGCAAGGAACAGAACATTGAAGCGAACAATACAGATGTTTATGAATTCAAGCTGTTCCAGGTTTCTGATGGCCTCATTGATATTGCCTTAAATTAATTTCTTGTTATTTTATAGAGGTACCCTTGAGTAATCTACTTTACAGACTTTAAGGTCAGAAGACTTTATGGATAGAATACATTGAGAACTTTAATGGTTACTAACAGCAAAAACGTGGGCTTTACACATCAGCAGTAACTGACAGCGCTCTGATGAGAGGCAATACATTTCTTACATGTATGAGACTAGATCAAAGAATTAAGACATAACAAGCAATTTGCACGCTATAGTTGTCAGACTTCTGAGAAAATGCAAATAGATCCTTGCATACAGAAATTATTAGTAGCATTTGATAATTTTGGGTAGGTTTGGGATTTCCAAAACTAAGTAACTTTGTATTTTTTCATTAAGTTCAGGAATCTAGGTGACAGATCCGTAGCTAGATTTTTTAAGTTTGAATTTCCACAGACCTTAACCTAGGGATTAAAAATTTAGCTCTAATACCACATATATGCAGAAACGGATTTCTGAGGACATAGATCCTGTTTAAGTCATCTATTTTCAGTGGAGGTTTGTAGGTTCAGGTAGGCATTTTGTGCCTTTCAAAATAGCTATAGAAAGATACAGTTCCACAGCATTTGTCAAATTGAAAGATGTGAGACTTTTCAGCAACACTGAGTAGAAAACCCTGTGTGATTGTTGGAGAAAAATGTTTATTTATAGGTTTTGTTTAAACGGGATAATCCAGGGAAAACAGACGAATAATAGGTGCCATTAAAAATTATTATTTCCCTAGCTCATTCATTAAAAATGACATGCTCAAATAAAGAAATAGTTACATATACCAACGTAACTATACGCTGAAATACGTATGTTGGGTATTTCGATGGGAGCAGAGGTTATTTGCAGATAAAGGAAGATTTAAAAGCAAAGAATAAATTAAAAATCACGGTTGTGCCATAAGGAATAAATATTTTTTCATCAAAGCCTGTCAAGAATTTCCAATTCTTATATCTATGAGATGACAGGCAGTTGGTTAAGCAGCTGTTGTTATTTATTGCCATCTTGTAAAATACGCACACACAGCCCCCCAGAAAACAAGAGGAAGGGCCCCGAGATCCATCCTTTCTGCACTCATCAGTGAGGAGGTTTTGGATTCCATTGCTAGGAGCACATTCCTCCAAGCTATTCCATAGCATTTCTGTCAAACGCGATATCCATGGCAGGCTCAAGGCCCTTTGACTTTCCAAGTGGTCAGGATTTGCATTCCAGAAACACACGTGGCCCCCAAGAACCTCTTCAGCCTTGACAGTGATAACAAGAAGGGATCAACAGTACCCCAAGTAAGCCTTTTTGCTCTGTCAAAGATTCCCGTGGTGCACCATAAAATCAGGAAACTGCTTAGTGCCTCTGCACCAGGCTCCTCATTTCCTCCGGGAAGAGCTCTTCCCAGTTCCCCGTTCGCAGTTTGCCTGCAGGAGGGCTGGATGGTTTTCTCCTTATCTGTCTTGTTTCCAGGCTCTCCTGCTCTGCGTTGGCCTCTCATGCAAGGAAGTGCTTGGGAAACACTTAAAGAGAGGACGGAGCAGCCAAAATGCCCCCTGCCTAACGTCAGGTCAGGAAAGCACCTCACCAGCAGCACCACAGGGGTGGAGGGGGAAATCTCAGCTCTGTCCCGCTGCCCCAGCTGCCGCAGCAGCAAAGGGCAGACAGCGGAGGTTGCATTTTTCATTCATCCTGTGGCAAAGGTACGCCCTTTCTGGGAAGGAGCGCTCGTACAGACATCACCCACTTCCAAACCGTGCAAGCAAGCAAGCTTTTATCCTCTACTTCACAGCAAAGGGATTGCAAGTGGGGAAAAAGGGACTTATTCGGCCTTTGCAGCAAGCCTAGCGCGCAAGACCAATGCCAAGGGCCAAGTCCTCCAGGAGGGGAAGGAACATTGGGAAAAAAAAAAATCAGAAAAATTAGCAGTTTAGAGTAGAGAATCAGTATTAATAAAAGACCTAAATTTTAATTGTCACAGAAATGAAAGGCCTATCAGAGAAACATAGACTGGAAGGAAAAAAGAAATCTCCTTTCCTTATTTTTCAGCATTTTTTTTAATGTCCTCTTTTCAAAAAGTATATTCCTTGCTCTTCCAACAGAAGAGGACTAGAGTTAAAAGAACAAACTAAAAATAAAACAAAAATAAAATGCACACAGAAATAGGAGCTGGAAGAACTTTAAGGTAGTTACACCTCCCACAAAATGGTGAAGAAATTAAATGTCCACCAAGCCTAGTGTGAAGTAAAATTCCCTCACACGCTGATGTGCCACTAAAACTCACTCCATTCATTTTGAAGGGTCTTCCCCGTGTTTCAATCAGCTTGGGTGCAAGCCTATTACACAATTCTCGAGGCTTCTAAGGAAGAAAAAAAAAAAAATCAGGACAGATACCACCCGTGACCGATTACAAAGTTCCTGCATTACATGAAGCCATCCCAGTTGCTCTGCTTGTGCTGGCTTTAAGCCTATTATATTTTCTTTTAAATGCACCACGGAGGCACAAAACTTTTCTCTTGTTGGGAAGACGGAGCACTGATACCAATAGCACTTGAAAAAGGCATAGTTCATCAACAGCCTCAGAGCCAGGAGTGGCACTTTACCAGCACCGGGCACTGAGGCTCCCACAGCCCTGGATGTGTGCAGAATACACTTACATAATGAATACAGTTTGCGTTGAAGATAACATGGTTTATTTCTTCATGATATTCAGATTAAAATGTATCGATGTATTTAGCACAATACTACATTTTAGGACAAAATCATCAGTGCTTTGCAAGTCTTCATAATGTTTATTCATTATAAATAGTAAATATTTACTGAACTTTTTACATGAAAGACGTTTGTTTTTTGTTTTCTTTTTGTTCTTTTTTTGTTGTTGTTTTTTTTGTTTTTTTTACAACACGTGTGTTGTTGTAGAGGCTGCAACACAAAGCTAGTATTTCACTTTTCCATCACCCTTAAGACCAATGTGTGAACTAACCTCTGTACTGAACCTAGTCTAACTCACTACGTCATAGTCCTTAACGCTAAAAGGAATGTATTTGTGTTCTGCCTCCCTCTTTGTTCCAAGAATAGAGAGAAATAAATAACACCGCCTTCCATCTTCCTCTTCCTCTCAACATCACAAAACACAAATTTATTGACATTCTAAAATGTCACAACGCAAACTTCGTGTAAACCTTGGTTCCTATAATTATATTTTCTATATTGGATATCGCTGTATAATTTAAACAAATGTGTCAAATACAGGTCCATCTCTGCCCATGTCCTGTACATCACTAAAAAAAAAAATGTAAACGTAATCATTTCTTCGTATTGTTTCCTGAAAATGACCTTTAAATCATGGTTAGCAAGCTGGATTTTAGTTGTCCAGCAGACTGCAACATTTCTGTATTTTATCATCAGGAATTATGCACTGCAAAAATAAAAGTACCTGCAAAAATATAGTTCTGATTCTATCTATCTAACTTTGGATGATCCCAAAGTTTGTGTGAGGTACACAGTATTGCACATTGCTAGGCAGTCGTGAAAAATCAGTCGCGTTGTTGTTGATTTTTTTTCTCCCATGTTTGTTCAAAAAGGTACAACGGACTAGGAAAACTCCACATACAAAAAAGGTAAAATCTGTTTTTCATGTTACACAAGATCTCATCTCCCAGTAAAGCAAAACTTGTAAGTGATGTTTATTGACAGCATGATTACAAAAGCGTGGTAAGGTAACCAATAAGTTGCTCTGGAAGTCTTTCGCACTTTTCCTCGCTTCCTACGGACTGTGACATTTCCTCTTGATGACAATTTCCAGTGTGTAAAATGAAAGGGGTTCTCTTGCCCTCGCTTCCGAAACTGAGCAGTTTTAAAGTTAGACTAAAGTCAGCACTGGATGTCAGATGAGTCAGAGTACGCAGAGCTCAACTGCTCTAAGTTTCAAAATGTTCCGTTTGTCCCAATCAATGCACATTAATTTCAACCACAAAAAATGGAATGTTTTGCCAGGCAGTGATATTAAATACTGCTCTGTTTTGTATACCCACTTATAATGAACCATGTCACATTTATTTATTCATCATTATTGCTTTTGGCCTTTGTCTTCTGTATAGCTTTGTCCAGCCTTCAAAAGTCTACTAAAAGCTATGACTGGAGAGAACATCACAAGCCTGCTTCTCTCAGTGGGACTGCCCCAGTTTAGACTGCAGTGTGTTGAGAAGATCCCTCGTATCCAAGCCTTGGAGTGAGACCGGAAAACAAGACCAGCTTTAACTTGAAGTGGACAGTTCATTTACGCAATATCTGGCTTCAGATAATGAAAGGCACCTGCAAAAAAGCAAAAGAAGCTTTTTAAGTCATGCTGTGACAACCTCACAGCATGGGGCCATGCCAACTACAGGTTGACATTGTCATATTTAATACTGATATATCAAAGGAAAGGGACTAATATTTTTATTCCTAGGACAAGTTTGACAAAACTCTTATGTATCTGGGATTATATACTGTAATGATTCTTGAGCTGACCTCATTAAGAACATGTGTTTCTAATAGCAGAATGCCAGTGGTTATTTCATTTTGGACAACCCTTATGTTTTACCTAATGGCAATCAGGTTTCATGTCTCAACAATTAATAACATCAAGATGTTGTTGACATCACTTAAGAAAATAATTATGCAGCAGAAATCTTGCTCAAACAATCAGCTATCTCACCAGTGCACTCCGCTCAGCTTTGGAGAGAAGTAGTAGTCAGCCATTGGGATCTCTGCTCATAATTCCCTTTGTTACAGGCAGAAAATGCAGCCTGCTGATAAACGAGTACAATATTGCACTTTGCAGTGCAAACGTCCAATACTCACTTTGTCCGTACTGTCCGTACTGGTAGCCTGGGACAGGGTCCATGCTGTAACCTGTGGTGCTGTAGGTCGGCGGGCAGTAGGACTGGGATGTAGGCAGGCTGTCTAAACTCTTCATATGATCTAGCCGCTGGCTGCAGCTGGCCGAGACAGTGGTGGTGGGCTCCAGGCCCCCGGTTAAAGGGGACAGGGCATAATCAGTTTGGGGCTGGTGAGGCACACCACCGTGGTTAGTCAGGAGTCCCATTACCTAAAATGAAAGGTCGAATCATAGAAAGAGTTAAAATATGTGAAGAACTGTATCTCTTACAGAGCCACAGGACTTCTCAAGTCTATCATTTGATTTCCTAAAGTTGGTATTCAAACTGTGCTTTGAGTATCTAATCCAAAGAGGAAGTGGAATTTGGTTGCATCATCCACCAAAATAAAAAACTGATGGCTAACAACCAATAAAAAGTGATACCAAGGGCAAATAAGGAAAAATAACTTTAAAAACTTTTATGATTTTAGTCTGATCCTCCCATGCCCCAGCTGGGATCTCTGCAGATGTTTATTCCTCGAGGACTCAATTAGAAGAAAATAAGAAGCAAATAGTGGCGTTTTAGCCATGCTGTCCTGCATGATCTATAAACACAAAAAAGCTGGGAAAAAGCTCACGATTTTTTTTTTTTTTCCCTAATATAGCAGTCATTTCAATGAAATTAATTTGGAGAGGATCACAGCAACGCTACTGACGGAAGTAACAAAGAACCCCAGGACCCAGAACAACATGAATATGTAGGGAAGGGTTAGAGCAGCCGTAACTCCTGCTGCTGCATGCCCTGTGTGCTGGCCTGGGGAAAAATGAACGTGAAAGACTAAAGTGCTGGTCATAACACCAGTTCTCAACTTCATCCGCTGAGTTAGAGGACCCAACAGAAATGGTCAGACATTCCAGACTGGCTTCAAGTTGACTGTGACTCCCTTAATAAGCTGCTTGTACACAAACAGTGATGAAACCAGGAGTCAAGATTAGTTGCAAAGAGATTACAGGAAAATACGTGCCTGTCCCTATAAAACCCCAGCCCTCTAGGCCATAATTTCCAGTAGAAAAGCAAAAAAAATTTCAAACACACCTGTGCCTCCAAGCAGGAGTGGAGGAAGCTACAGTGATAAGGTATCGTTGCACAAAAATCCCTTGCACTACAGGTTGCTGTGCATTTCCTTTCCCGGCACATCTCTAGTAGGTTTTGAAAATAAGTACTACTGAGAAAACTGCTTCCTTCTGCTGAAATTACTTGCACTTCAGGGCCTGAGAAAAAGTCTGCCGCTTATAACGGATGGATGATGTACAGCTTCTGCCAAAACAGCATATTCTGATAATTTACAGGTTGTTCTTCCTCCAAAAAGGCATTACAAATATCTGACATATGCTATTTGCTAATAATAATTTTGCTTTACTGCACTTTTTATCATAAACTACAAAGAAGTTACTAAAATTGGAGTCTATTTTATAAAGAATAAATCTATGCTCATATGAACATGTCTGGCTTCTGAAGCTCTGATGCTCCTTCGTGAATTATATTTATTTTCCATCGCAAAAGAAAAGGGATTATTATTGAAGGGAGCTTGTGGTCCCAGCTCTGAGTTTTGTTTGTTTTTTAATAAATAAATGAAACAAGCCCCAGGGATCGTGATTTAAGTAGGAAGGAAGACCTATCCAGGTCTTACACGTCTGATAAGGAAAAGAGCAAGAGGCACAAGCAGAGTACTTCAAAAAGAGACACCCCAACACCTGCATCAAGAACACAAAACATTTCTGCATCAGATGCACCCAAGACATCTCACCAGAAAAGAAAAAAAAAAAGACTAAGAAGTTCAATTACTACGTACAGCACTAGAATGTTCATTTCTGTTTCACTAAGCAGAACAACAAGAGTTTAACGGATGGTACTTTCTGAATGTTTCACAAACTGAAGTATTCATGCAAAAAGAAGTGTCAAAATATATCCAAAGACTTCATTTAGATACTGAAATCTTATAATTTTTAAGTTAAAAACACAAAAGAAGAATTTGGATTCAGGCTATAGGATATTTTCTATTTAATTCAAATAATCTCTGCAATGCACAAAACCTATTAAAAGAATTTGAGGTTAACATAAAACAATTTTAAAAATTTCTGGAATCACCACAGATTGAAAAAATCATGTTATTTACACAGCAACCTGCACAGCATTTTGTCCCCAAACCCCCTAAAAGCTGTAATAACTGGGCTCTCAACTTTTTCTTCTAAAAACTGATTCCTGAAAAGTACTAAAATAATCTTTGGAAATTTTAATAAGTTTTTCTACTTGAGGAATTGCAAATATTTTTCTTGTACCTTTAAAAAATTATTTGGTCCTGAAAATCTAACGTGCTTAATGCCATTGCATCAGCAGGATACCATACTAGAAGGTACGTTCATTTAGGTTATAGTAATCCTTGTCCTTTAAAATTAACACTAACAGAGTTAAAAGAAGAGAAAGATCCACAAAAAAAAAAACATAGCTTAACTTAAATATTTACACTGAAAATTACTACTGTGGAAAATATTTATGTTGGCTCAAGTATCATGGTTTTGACTACAGTTTAAAACCCACATAGTTTACCAGGAATCTGAAATAAGTGCGCAGTCCTTTCCATTCCCGCGCAGCACCTATGTGACACCAATATTTACGGGGCTTTACCACCTTCTGTTCCGAGTTCCAGAGCAGGGAGAAGGGGCTGGGCTCGCACCGCCCTGGCAGCCCCGCTGGAGTCCCCATGGCAGTCTTCTCTACCTGAGCCCTCTCACATCACACGCTCTCTCAACCTGGGCTTTTAGGATCAATTGCTGAGTTGGGCAAATAGCTTTTTTTTACCAACTAAACGTTTTTCCTGTTTGATATTTTCAATAGAATAGAGCCCAAGACAACATTATATGGACTTTGCCAGCAAAAAACCTGTGAACTCAAAAACTTTGGGATTGGAAGTTATTTTAGAGTTCGAGACTAGCCTTGAAATTTAAACCTGGATCCCAACTTGGTCTCAAATGCCACTCAAATTTCAGTAGCATCTATATTTGGATGGAGACTTATCTTCTCTGACAAACTAAAATTAGCATTTGATGAGATTTACTTTAAAAAATTTAAATTAATCAGATAATACAAGTCTTTAGGCATCTTTTTATTAAGCACACGTGCACCCAATAGACACTTTGGAGCAGAACTGACACAGCTCTTTGTCTTTGAGGTGGAGGAAACTGAAGTCTGAACAGTAACCATCTTTTCAGAAATATCTTCTTCAGAGGCCTTCAGAATCATCCTGCAGTTGATTAGTATCTAAATAATTAGATTTTTGGTCACGTCTGTTTTGAAAGCTATAAGGGAAGTAGCCTCAGGGCAGAAGTCTTTCGTAGGGTATGTGCCATGACCTTATCACCCATACAAGGAGTTACAGGAAGGGCATAGCTGACTTTCACCTAATCAATTAGAAAGCCATTAATGGGCCACGTCTGCAAGATGCTCGGCACCCTCAGCTTAGTGGTGCACAAGAGACACACGAAGATCTGGATTCTGCAACTCGGATCTTCTGCTGGTGTCAAACAGTATAGTTCTACATAGGTAAACAGATCTGACTTTTTTTTTTCAATCATTAAAGAAGAAAATAAATTTATTCAATGCATATACCATCCAAATTACTGGAAAATATGTACTTCCCTTTTAATTACTTTGGGAAAGCCCAAGTAGTAATTGTCAGCCTCGCTGATCTGGATCCCAAAGAAGTTGAAAGAAAAATCAAGGGCTGATCTAACACCTCGAACCAAATACTGCTGTAACTGTTCAATTTATTTTAGTAAAGAACACCTATATATAAAAAAAAATAAAATAATCAGGCTGTATGTTTTTTGACTACAATCTGTTTTGTTCTCATTTTTTTAAAAAACACACGCAGAAGTGTTGACACATAGCCTTTAAGCTTATCTAATAAAATACAGGACATATAATTGATTACATAGTTCTATTAGAAAACAAAGGTGCAATTAGGAATAAGCAAAGAGAAGACAGTGAACTGCAACAACCAAACTCTACAGAAAAGTTTTCAGAGAACACCTCCCAAGCAATCCAAAATATTCATTAGGACAAATCCCTTGCTGGTGGGGTCAGCACAGCATCACTAGCTGAGGATGTGATCCAGAAAGAGAAATTGAATAATGAAAGCCTTAAAGACCATGTACGCAGCATCTGCTCCATTATCAGCTATTAGAAAATATTCCTGTTATTGACAAAATAAAGGTCATTAAACTGAGAAAAAGCTTATTCTATTTAAACGAAGTGTTATGCCTGTTAATGCAGTTGGTATTTTAAGATGTAGGACCTACCATAGGCACAATAAAATTCTCATATGTTTTAATTCATTTACGCATGCCTGCATTTAATATGCTTTGTGACCATGTCTGCAATTAATATGATTTATGAGAAAAGAACATGTGCAATATTTTTTTGGTACAGTGATACGTTTTTTTCCCCTCCTGTGAATGAAAGATTTAATGAAACAGCTCAAGGAAAATTGTTGGCAGTTAACGTATTAAGTTGAACTGACAGAATCATGAGTAAACTTTAGTGGAGTTAATGATATCCTCTTATCTGACCCTGACACATTTGCAGCATGTAATTTACAGAAGCTCTGTCCAGGGAATCTTGACAAATGCTCCTAACGATGTCAGGGCAATGTTCCATTCTAATGTAAAACAGATGTGGGTCAGATACCCTCATTCATCACTAACACTGAAAATTTCAAACTCTTTCTGAGATGAATGGCATTACCTGCTGTTAACTCTTCACACTGTAGAAAAATCTCTCAAAAACAAAATATTGCATAAGCAAGAATGAAAAAAGGGTGGTTCTAATGCATTAGAATAAGAGATTTTAGAAGATTAATTAAATTAGCTCCATGGATCTATACCTACAGGATCCTAGAACCCTGTTGCTGATACATTTTTTATATATGAATATTTCTGCCAAATATATGAAGAAACCTAAAAGAGAGCATTTTCATGCCGAATGGCAAGCACTGGGAACCACATACTTGGTTAATGAAAATAGGAGCAAATACACTGACTCTGAACATCTGATGATCTGACCTTCTGCATGCTCATATAAATGAGACCTCATACTGATTTCACACCACTAGACATCAGTGGTAGCTACACTGAAATTAGAGAAGGTGCACTGGTGTACATTTAGGGTAATTAAGAGGATAACTTGATACTTCATGAATTATATTTTTATCTACAGAAGATTACTAATGTTCACAACAGTATCACAGTCTGTCACTGAACTTGTGTCTTTTTTCAGGTGCTAGATCAGGGAGTCACAGGGCTACATAACGTTATCAAAATAAGTCAAATAGAAGCTAATTATCAAGCTCCTGGTTGTACGGAAAAGCTTAAAAAAATGTTAAGACAACCAAAAAAGTAAAACACCTCAAAGAGGAACATATACTCACAATTTATATATATATAAATATATATATATGAATACCTAAGTGCATATATATAAAATTAAATATCTCAAAACTTTTTCAGGCAGTCTCAGAGACTATAGACTCGTGACTTCAAATGCTTAAATATGGCAATATTACATACAACAATTGATAACAAGCCCGAATTTGAGATTACATTGCTCTCTGCCTGCAAACACTTCTCCTCCCACCTCCTACTCAACCCAAAACACAAAAGGAGGATTCTGGCCACCATGAAAACCACCCCAGCTGTCTCTACCTGGGCTTTCAGACACCTTTCCCTCTGCAACTGGGGTACACAGGTTTGTTCCCTCTGAAAGCAAAACAAACAAAAATTACATATTTTTTTTAATTCCAACAGTACTCAATTTTTTTTGCTGGTGGATGTCCAGGGGGTGGGATCCACAAACCTTTCCCAGGACTCTCACCAAAGTTAGCGTTTGGCCCTACAACAGCAGCTATTGCATGATTTACACCTACATGGCTGGATTGACCAGCAGGAAATTGCTACAAAATCCTAGCCATGAAGGTAAAAGCAGTAAGTGATCCATAAACGTGGGGGAAAAAAATATAATGGACAAGCATAACTGGAGGAAGCCAACCACTTAGGAAGGATTAATTCATGAGACTCCCATTAATGTACATGCCAGCGCCTCGAATCTAAACAGCACTGGGGAAAAACAAGTATTTTGCTCTTTTGACTAGGGGAAGCCGCTTTGTATTCTGACTCAGCACTCAGCTTTCTTTTATAAGAAAATTATTACTATTACTGGTGGCCCAGCAAAATATCAAGATAGAACGGTTATCTCTAGAGACGTAGGAAGTTTTGAAAGAAACTGAGCCCAAGATGGATACATGGCTGGCTTTCTAGAGTGACTTTCCTGAGGATGAAATTCTGCTCTTTCTGATCCCACAGTAATATATGCTTTTCACTGAATCATGCCATGGTATTTTCAGTACCTTTCTTTGGAAATCTAAAATATAGAGGATAATTAAGGACTCAAGTGAGCCATCTGTGATTACTCATGACAAAGCCCTCATTCATGTACCAGTCCTTAATTGAATAAATATGCAAGTATGCAGATTCCTGTTGATATTTCTATTTTGCAAATTCATTAAAGAATTAGAAGTTCACCAATGCATACCATTCATATGCTCTATAAAGGGTTGACTCATACTTTCCCTTAACAAGTGGTTCAAATTGAACTTTTATGTGTAGCAAAAGCAAAAATTTATTTTAAGGGCTGCAGTGATGCTGAATATTCAGCCTGCATATATTCTAAATGGTACAAATTATTATGGAGGAAGATAAGTCAGTTTTGAGAGCAATATCATTAAAAAAGGGTTAAGAAAACCAAGAAACTGATGTTTTACATAAATTATGACATTTTACCATTACATTTCTGTATTTAAGATATCTATATTTTTTATTGTATTTATAAACATTTATTGTCATGAAGTTACAATACAATTGGCTTAAATTTCCAGAAAAGTCCAGGGATTTTCGTATCTCCACATAAGATTTCAGAGCTGTAAGACACCACCCCTGTTTTGAAGGCTGAAGCTCCACCCACTCACCCCAACTTTTCTGGCATGGTGGGGGTGGAGGTGGAAATAGGCCCAGAGAGAGAACTTAAAGTGGATATTCAAAATGTAAGGTCATCTGTTTATTGTTCTTGTTATCTTTATATATATATTCCATATAAATATATATTTATAGTATTTTAAACATTACAGTGTTTACAAAACAAATAATGAATGTTATTATTCTTGCATAATAACAATTACGAAAGTATTGGATCCCATTTATTTGTACCCACTCCAGAAACAGAAATAAACAATCCCATTGGCTGAACTTTTTTTTTTAATTAAAAAACATCAAAACAAAAACTCGTGCTCATGAAAATGGTATCATGTGAATTAACTTTCTTCCTCACAAAGATATCCCTGACCTCTGTGTCTCATGTTCTTGGGTCATTAAGCGAAGAGCTCTCAAAGCCAAGATCATTGTGACAAAGATCATGAGCTTCTCACTGGTGTGGGACTTGGATCCAAATGAAATGTTTCTGTGGCAACCAGATGGACAGTAATTAAACAGAAGGTATAGGGAAAAGTATAATAATTTAATAGTTGCACTTTTTTCCCCTCTTAAAGATGAGGAAATGCAAGTTTTTATCCACTGGTTCCTGTGTTTCCCTTAAAAATTGAGTTAACAAGACAATATGAACATATCTAACCGATTCGACAGCTGACATCAGATCCATACTTCAGGTTAATGAAAACCAAGTGCTCTCAAAGACTTAGAAGAATCCAATTGCCTAAGATCTATCTCACCAAAAAGAGTTACAGGATAATTCTTAAACTCAGGTAGCGAAATGTTTTGACAGTAGAAGAAAGAAACCTTAAAACAGCTTGCATCTTTACTACTGTTCATGGAAAAGTTTGGAATTTTCTTATCATGATTATTCATGAGCTCCAGGTATTGGCATGAGAACTGCGACTTTGTTAAAGAATGTTATGGCCTTCTACACAACCATTCAACATTCAATCCACTTTGCATTTTGAAACTGCAGTTTTTAAAGCTACTGGTTTGACTCAGTTATGGGAGGGAAGATGATGAGGAAAAAGTAGAGCTCAGAAGTTTTCTAGAGGGCAAGGAAAAAAAAAATATGTCCAGCAGGAGACAGGTTACACACATTTGTTCTTTTTCCAGTAAAAACACTGCAGTACTATTTAAGTCTGGGTATCCTACAGGTTAAATACAGGAAGCAAGTGGCCTCGTGGGCAGCAATGCAAGTAGAATATTGCTGCTCCTCCTGAATTCATGAGCGGTCCAAACCAGCATGCTTAAAAACCAGCAAACTGCCTGAACCACCTGGTGTAAGGCAAACTCTGCTGCTTTGACATTAATAAAAAGCACATGACAAGGTCAAGGGATGCCCATGTACACCGGAAAAACCTTTTTCCTTATCTTAAATGAAACAGTTCAAAATATTGATATCCTGTCTTAAAAACAATCTGCTCTCTAGTAGGACCATACACCTGCAGTTGGAAGACAAAGGTTTTTGCAGTCGCTCTTCTGCTTTCCATGGGAGAACTGGCAATGACTGTTAATGCCGGGATCAGAAAGTGACATGCCAATTCAGAGGCACACTTAAGTCCTGTACACACATATTAACACATAGATATGCTACTCCCTAATAATTTTGAGTTAACAAACGTTTGTTAGAAGAAAATGCACTGAGCAACTGAAGCCTAATTTGAAAAGGAAATACAATATTCCCATAAATGTATGCATGAAAGCCAAGAAGCTGCATAATAGGCATAGAAAACATAAAAATATGCAATTTACATATATTACACACTAATAATCTCTGTCCTGACATTATATTTAAAGAGCTCTGGCTGAGATAGCGTGCTTGCAGTTTGGTTGCTTTTTCGTGAAATACAAACAAGGACACTCCTGGCTACCAGTTCCTCGAGGCATTAATCCCTGTCTTATTCCTGCAAAAGTCAACCCTTTGCAGGTCTGTAAGACAGAAGCTCTCTCACCACAGCCAGGTAGTAATGAGTAAACCAGATGGACAGGAGAAGAATCAGTCCTGTAAAGGAGATCTGCAGATTTTGCCTTGATGTTAAAACATGTGGCATCTTACCAAGGCGGGACTCCTTCTATTCTCTCATTCATTTAAACAAGCGCAACATCTTCCTTTCCCAGCCTGAAAAACAGGTATGTTATGGAGCCTTCTGCTTCCTAAAACTGACCAAAACATGAAGTCTTCTCTAACTTCCAAGTTCACCACTAACACGATGCAAATAAAATTACAGCACCCTAGCCATCTCTGCTTGTCCTCTGCCTTCACCCAGTGCTGGCCTTAAACAACATACTTGTCCATCATACTCAAGGGCAAAGTTAGAGAGGAAACACCCTGCATGGAAAATAAAGCTTCCCCGGGGGGTCTGCGTGTCAGACCCTCATTCAGAATAAATTGAAGTCAAAGGCGAAAAGGAGGTTTAAGTCTGGTAAGAATATGATACTGTGAATCTTAATATTAGATTTTGTTCTGCACATTCTGAGGGTGTTTTTTCTTAAATCACAAAAGATTATTTGGGCTTCAGACAAAGCTCCCCATCCCACTAAAGTCACCTTCAATGCGTGTAAATTCAGCTTTACACACAGTATGTCCGAAGAACTTGCCTGGGAGACAGACAGCGATGGGTGGAAACATTATGTTAATTGGTCGCACACCCAGATTTATTGTGGTCAAAAATCCACCAGCTACTAAAAGGACCCTCTCTCCTTCTCATCTAAATTCCACGCACACAGGCAGGACACTGCAACATGCCCACTCAGCAGGAAAACTCCTGTTTCTTTTTCTTCATGAAATCCCCAACACAGGTCTGGCTTTCAACTTTCTGGCCACCGCTTGGCAGCACCTGGGCGCCTGCGGGAAGAGTCCCAAGGAAGCGTGACAAGGGGATGCACTGTGACACACCCCACGACTAAGGGGCATTTCGCACACACTAACGTCACAACATACATGACTGACATCTGAGGCTCTTCTTTCAGGCATAAAGTACAATAACTCTTTCGCTAGAGTCCCGCAGCACATAATTTACATATTTGGGGCTGAATCACTTCCTTATGTAAACACAAAGCCTAGGTATGTCATTTTACACATACATACATTTTATACGTGTCTCTAAGTCATTGTTTAGGCCCCAAAACTCTTTTCGATAAGCTGTTGGTAACTGCGTGAATTTAGGGCTGGGTTGGTTGGTTGGTTGATGGAAAGACCTTTATCAGCCAGTGAAGGTAACAATTCAGTTGCCAAGAAGCTGTCCAAAATTTAAATGGATAGAAGTAATCTCCTGTATACATTCAGTGATGAACACAACATCAGGTTCTGAGTGACCAGCCTTCTCCTAAACCTGCTGGTAGAGGTACAGGACATGGCCACAAACTCCAAGTCCTGGGTTAGGAAAATGTTTCAAAAGTCTAAGAAAAAACAACACATAACAAAAGTTTCATAGCATAAAGACAGGGCTGGGTGTAAAGAAGCACAGTAACTGATTAAAGTCATCTAATCTACTCCGGGATCTCCTTTTGATTATATCGAACCTCAAATCAGCAAGACTGAAACCTGGCCTCACTTTTTTGTCCCACTTTGCCCAGACATCACAAGATTTCTTTACTGTTGCACTCCACTTCTGTGTCCCAGACAATAAAAGCTTTGTGAAAGGAAAAACAGATCACGTTTTCCATAGCCAGAACCAACACACATTTAAACTGACAGTAACAACTACTTTTGATGGATTAACGCTGAATCCCAGAGATACTTACGTCAAAATTGTGGAAGCCTTGCACACTACAAAGCTGGCCATTTAAAAAAAAAAATGAAGCAACTAATAGAATGTCACAGCTTTTGTTGGAGATTGCATTTAGAAATCACAATTCCTTAGAACAAAATTCATTCAAGTCTTGTTGGAAGTACATCCGTTTGTTTTTCTGTTGGTATTTTGTTCCTGAGGTTTCAAGCCATAAAGTTTTGTACCCCACTCTATGCTATAGGAATCTGTGAAACTTAATTACATTTACTGTTACAAAAAAGGGTTTATGAACTTTTGCCTTTGGGCAAAAATGTTTATTTCATTGCCTTTGTTATTCATTCTTTTCAACTCCAGTGCCTTTGAACTTTTCAGCTGCACAGAGTTATCACCGTTGCACAGGAACCAGGAACTGTACTCCCGAGATGCAAACCACAAGTCGAAGAAAACGAAGGAGGCAAAGATATACGAGTCGTTATTTTGGCCACCCTTTGTGCCATTAAAATCTCATTTTCTGCCTATTAGAATGCCCTCTCCCTGCTTAGGCAGTGGTGATAGTCAGTGATTAGTGTGTAATTGAGTATAATTGTCTTTTCACTTTTCATTTGTGTCATTCTGAGCTTCTCTCTGTTTTTCTAACCACTGAGAGGAAAAAAGGGTAGAAAGAAGATAAAGCTGTTAAAACTCTCACTTTCAGCCCTGAAGAGATTCCTGATTGTAATTATAGATTGCATCCTCTTTGTAACTTCTCAGAATTTAGTGGACATCTCTTTCCAAGCACCTGGGCAAAGCTCTCGTTAATAAAATAAACTACCATCTATTCAAGCTTTAACTAATAATGTCAGCTTCAGACAGATGCCGCGTGTAGGAAAATTCAGCCAACCTTTTGACACTCAATTACCAAGGCAATTTATTAACATGATTTCCTAAAAAGAGCTCATGCAAATTAGAAAAACAATTATGGTATTCATGCATTAATATATTGCCAAAGAGCAGTAATACTCCTAATTTATGTATTTATAACTCGATTATAGCTCATCTCATTGCACACTGCTCAGCCCTTGGAACTCTTCTCATATAACTTGCCTGTAATTTTCCTCGACCATTTGGTAAAATCTTGGTAAGGTTATCTTAAAGAGATATTTTATTCATAGAAAAACTACATGATCTATTTTCTGTACCTAGCCACTGATCTTCAGGAAAATAGCAGTACATAACAAACGCTCGACAACTGAATGTAAACACGAAACCTGCATGATTACATTATAAATCACTTGAAATTAAATATAAGCTATGACTCTTGATTCAGGCAGTAGAAGGAAAAAAATAAAAAAAAAGAAGGAAACTAGCAAACTGAAATCATGTGGCTTGTATAAAGAATACATTATGGTTTAAATTTGGCAATTCATTATACTGTGGCCTGAGGGAATAGACTCTTTGGTTCTGGTATACAGCAAATCCTCTGTCTGAAAACACAGGACTGACCTGAGGTGAAAGGCCATTGCCAATGGCAGGGTTCATGGGATTTGAGGGCCCGGACGGAGGCACAAAGCTGTCTGTATAGCTGGAAAATCCATGCCTGGTGCTGGGTAGGCAATAGGCAGAGCTGCTCTCTGGATTCGAAGGGAGGCTGCTTTGGTGTACAGTGCTCGGAGGAAGAGGCTGAGGTCTATGGACGGTACTGCTCGGATCAGACACAGCTAGAAGCAAAAGAAACATGTTGATACGTTTTCCTCCTTTTTTTCTGGCATAATAAGTTCATTATGTGAAGCTCAACTTGACAGAATTGGATCAGGACCTGCATCTAAGTACTGGTTAAATAGAAAGGTTAGATCTTTAATATTGCTAGATATTTAACTGGCTGGTAAGATGACAGAAATTCTTACACAGACTGTAAAAATCATAACAACAGACACATACAGTTTTCAATCCTTAGTGGGCACATATGATTCAGAATTGATACAGCAATAGTTTTTAGAGACAGATAGATAGATATACACGCATATATATATAAAAAATAAAGGCAAAGCTTTATTTGCTTACAAGACTGGAAACAGGCTTTGCCTCCTGGTCACAGCATAGAAATCCTGCCGTGATTTGTAGAGAACCTAGCAATGGATGAGAGAAGCCCTGGGCTTTGAAAAAGTCCCTTAATTAGAACACCCACTAACAGTTAAGATCCAAATCTCAAAGAAGGAGCAAGAAGAGTACAGGAACTTGTTTTATAAAGTCTGTCCTGTAAGGCTTTTCTTTAACAGTAAAATCTAGTGTAGCCTAGATTTGAGGCTGTGTTCCCCTCGCAAAATCCAGCAAAGTTCACAGAATTTCTGATAACATTAAGACAAATTTTTCCCATACTGAGACTTGCTACTACCTGATGTGAAAAAAGATGGCCTGAATAGCTGTTTTTTCCACCATCAGATAAATATTCAGAGTACTTACAGAAGTTTCCAGTGCACTATCATCGAAAGCAACGATAAAGACAGAATGCAACTGCTGCCTCCCTCCCTGCCACGCCGAGCACTCAGCAAAGGAGACCAATGCAACAGAAGGGTAGGGAAGTGTGTACGTTGTTTTACCAATGCTGCACCTTGGCCATGCAGGAGGCTATTATTTCTCTAGCTAGCACCCTTCACGTGCAACCAGCCCTTTCTCGCAGCAAAACAAACCCGCGTTCTTACATACTTAAAATATGCAGGCTTGCAAGGTCCTCACTGACTCAGGCCCTAAATTAGCCAACATCCCTTTTTCTACTTTAGAGAAGAAAATATTTCTACAGTGTATCAACACAGAAACCCCCCCAATAACACCTTTTTAACCAAGTACCTGTTGGCTACTGTACCTTGCGGTATGGAGGTGGGTTGATAAGAGGGCTCAGAGAGCTGATACGTCGGCAAAGTTGGCATGGCACTGGGTGGAAATCCTCCTGGGATCAGATGGTTGAAAGCCATCAGTTGATTGGCTCCTGCCTGTTTCCTCCATCTAGCGCGACGGTTACTAAACCAGACCTACAAATGTTTTAATTAGGCACATTTGATTTTTGTACATTTAATATGGGTGCATCAGAAATAATGGCATCGTATTTCAAATGCATTCAGTGTCGGAGAAGAGAGATACAAAAGGTGCACACTGCGCTCAGAGCTCCAAGACAAAAAAGGAGTCCTCGGCACACACTTCCATGGTTCAACAGACAGGACACAGGAATCTCAAACCCTAGTTTCCTCTCAGACACAGCCTCTCCCAAGAAACAAGCTGACTAATGCTTTCAAGCCTTAGTGCTTTTAATAGCTATCAATCACTATCCTTATTGTGCCGGATTTAATGAGAAAGGGAAAACATTCCTCCATTTGATCTGAGTGCCAGCCAAAGCTCTTTGGTCTGGATTGGATTGTCTTTGTATTTAACTTGCTGACAAGTTAGAGGCATCACTTAATGCACTGTTGGAAGGTGCTCGTACTTATATATTGAGATACTCTATTGCCCTAATGATCTACAGAACCTTAAGCTTTTAATTTGAACAATGCAAGCCCCGTGTACAAAACACACAAATCCCTCTCAGCAAATTTTCACTTATTCACATATGTACAAAACATCGCTTAATAAACTTGACATTAAAAGTAGATCAGCATTTCAGAACCGCTTTGAAATCTGTTCCCAGGACAGGGTACCAAACAGATGGGGTTTGGATTAGTGGGACATTTTAGCTATAAATCTGCTTTCCTTCATGTTATTCTCAGTTCACATTTTAAGTTTTCCAAGTCTTGGATGGCTCTTATTGCCATCCAAGGAAAAGGCAAGACTTCACAAATTCAGACATAATAAGAGTCACAAAACATCTAGGTTAATATTGACATTATAGAGATTACACATGCCACAAATTGGAAGGGCAACCAGCCACAGCAGAGGTGCCTGGACCAGCGTGCATCCACACTGCCCTGCTGCAGGTTTAAAGCAACTTCTAGGTGACAGCGCTCAGGTCCATGACGTGGACCACTGCAGAAGAGAAAGGTTGGTCAAGATAAGGGAGGCTACACATGTTTGTAAACAAGAAAACAATTACTCAAAATTGTACACCCTGAAGCAGCTGCAACGATCATCTGTGGATGCTATCAATTAGACAAGTCCTTAACTGAGTGGTAGCATCTTACAAGGTACATCTGCATAGCCTGTAAGGCAGTCTGGCCTGAAAGCCACTGAGGCACGTTAGCTGATGAGCCACACATAGATGTATTTGTAAAAGTAAGCTGGGTCTCGGATCTGTCACCCTTCCTGCAAGCGGCCCATGCTGGCTTATGAGTCAGCCGTCACAGACTGGATTTGTCGGTGTAACATCATTTACAAACCGTGAGTGGCCCTTACATAAGAGTGTAACTACATTTTGGGCTGCAGTCTGGGCTTCTCCACTTGCTATTTCATAGCAGGAGTGGCAGGACTCACTGGACCATCTGGTTTCTGATGTGCACCATCTGTCACCATGTAGTTTGATCTGGCTTCATCTTCTCTTCAGAATGAGATGCTCAGTTCACACAGCTGCCTCCTCCTTTGGCCTCAACATCTAGTCCTCAGTTACACACCCCCACTCCAGCTTAAGATTTAGGACAGAGGGATAGATGGAGCCTCTGTTCTACCTCAGGAATCCCCCTCTTGTTTTTTTGCTGTACATACTAACCCTCCCTCAGCCTCCACACGAACCATTTCTGAAAGCACCTGGCAGGGACAAGGCACCAGGGTGGAGCTGTGAGACCTGCGATGAGCAATAGTTGAGAATGGGTCTAGATTCAGCAATATTTTTTACTTTCTCATCCCATAGACATCTATATTCTTTTTCACTTCTCTCCTTACCCTTTGCTTCCCTCACTGACATTTAAGTCTAAATTTCTTATTTCCTCCTCACAAACTCCTTCCACCTGCTTATGCCTCCCAAAGCCCACCAGTCTCACACTTCTACAGCAGTATCTTTTGAAGACGACCAAAGAGAAGGAAAAAGAGGCAAGACACGCTGCAGAGGGAGGAACAGGCTTTGCTAAAGAGCCAAAGAGCACTTAAGGAAGGATAGCAGAGGTCAGAGAAGGAGCAGAGAAGAGCAAATGCATCTTGTAATTAGCCTACATGGATCATTAACTATGGCTTTCTCCTTGGCACTCTCCCTTCTTCAGGTCAAGAGGGTTATCTGATGATCTTCAAATGCTTTGAGAACAGTAACTGAACTACACTACACGAGTGGATTTCACTGAGGAAAATGAGGTAACGAGATTTTGTTTCCTCTACAGATAAGCATTTGCCTTCAAGCCCTAGATCTTTATTAAAATTAGTCAGATCCCAAACTTTAATTCTATAGCAAGCGATTTGCATTAATGCCAAATTTTATGCTTTTATTTACAGATAGATTTTGGCTCATTTTATAAATTTGTATTTTTCCAAAACTACGTATTAAACATCTCTGTTATGTATGTTATCATGTTAATACATGTTATCATATGTACATACCATATGTGCATAGATATCATATGTACATATGCTAATACATATGTTAACATATGTATTAAACATCTCTGAAAGGGACACACTGAATGGCATCAAAAGTCTACAGCAGCCCTGCGATGAAGATACTTGCGCAGAGCTCTGTTGCCACCTGGAGCCCCGTTAAATTAAGCGGGACTCTGCAGGGATGCAGGAACCCGCCTGGGCTGTGCAGAAATAAGGCTGTATATGACCACCTCAGTCCCATGCGACTGGGACATGCTAAATGGGCGCTACTTGACTGGCACCCATGTCACACACTGCTGGCACAGTGGTGGCTCCAGGCTCATCAGCTCCGGCCACTGCCACTCCACTGCCTGGCTGTCCCACCAGCCACAGCACACACTTTCTGCCGCTTGCCCTGGCTTCTTACTTTCCCCGGGCAGTGGGAAGGCAGATGGCACCTGGCCAGCACCACAATTAGTCCAAAATTAACTCACAAACCCCCTTGAACAAATTCAAAACTGCAGAGCAGGTCTTATTGCCACTAATACCACATGCACTCTTCACAACAGAATGGTAGAGGCACATTAAAAAAGAAAAAAAAACACAAACACAAAAAACCAAACCAAAACAAACAAAAAAAAACCCCAACCAAAACAAAAAAACACCACACCCCTTTACAGCAAGCACCAGGGGTCCCATCCACACATGTACTATTTTTAACAGCAACAAGACTTTGATTTTAACAGGCTTTGGACCAGTCTTGGCAAAAATAATTTATCTTTAAAATGACCATAAGTGTGGCCCCAACTTTTACCATCAAACATTTTCATCAATGAACACACCGACGCTCTGAATCTGTAATTCTGGATGTCTTAACACAATAGTTTTTACTGATCTTACTGTTTACTGTCATAGCCTCACCCTTTCACAGGGGTTGACGTTCGAGTTGCAACTGTGTTTAACTCCCATTTTATACCAGGTAACTGCAGATTTCAGATGTTTTGTGTGACAGAACACAAAGAAGAAATAATGTAACAGCAAGACAGGAGAAAAAAAAAAAACAACAAAACAACAAATAAAATTAAACGGGAAACTTAAAAAGTAGAAAATTGATTTTGGAAAAATCAAGGAAATAATAACTCAAAACTAAATAACTCAAACCTAAATATTTTATTTACATTCTATGTAATGTTTATTAAAATTAGGCAGATCCCAAACTTTATTCAGTAGCACTTATATGCTTTTTATGTTAACTGAAATGATTTATTTTATTATTTTTTAAATCATAGTATTTCACTTAGACTACGTTTGGCTGCCTTGACTTATTCTCAAGAGTTCAGGAATTTTTTAAATTTTTTAAATGAGCACTTCTTGTGAAGAATCCGTGTGCATTATCACCACTAATTAAAGAAATCTTGAAAAATTTTGCCAATATCAAGCCAAGACTTAAAAATGAATCTAGTCACCACAAGCCAATGTGTCTGCTTAGAAACATATTGTAAACACCTGGGGAAATATTTTCTTTTGTTTGTACATTTCCAACACGATTTAAACACAACGTCCTCTTATGGTCAGTAAATTTCAACTTCCACCTGCATGACAAAATCCTAATATTATGAGTGGCCTTTTCAAACCTACCAGGGCCCCATCAGATGCCTCTGTTCTCCCACACCTTCCCTTCTGAGAGGGCAGCGACCATCACCTGGATGCAGAGATGCTCAGAGTATAACACAGCCCCTGGTGAAGACCGTAAGTGTCATACAGTAAGAAAGTGCTACCCTGCAGAGGGTGTTAACAGAAAACTAACTCTAAACTATCTACGCCTACTTAATCTGACAAACTAACATATCTTGTGTGTTATCTTCACCAACAACAGCATGGATCTCAGTGGAAGGCAGACCAACCCTGCATAGTACTTCAAATCACCACTACCACACTGAATTCCCCCATGGAAGCAAAAGCAGTAGATAAGCAATCTACTGCATTTTGGAGACTCAAAACATAGAGTTCTTACACAAACAGTACTGTGTCTGAAGGAATATGATCTACTTGTGTTGGTGTACCGTTCAGGAGCTCTAAATTAGGTCAGCATTGTGCCTGGTGCTGTGCAAATGTAGATATGGACAGAAGAAACACGGCTTGTCTGAGGGACCCAAGCATCCAAAAGCAATGCCTGCATCAGAAGCCAAGTCACATTCATTTTAGTGAGGCTCCAGTTCCCCAGTTTCTATGTCACTGTCAAAAACGGAATGTAAATTACCCAGATGATTTGGAAACAAAATTGAACCCCAGCATCTGGCCAAAATTTACATCTCAAAAACAGAAATGAAAAGGAGAAAATTTAGAGCAAATGGCAAATGAAAAAAAAAAAAAAAAAAAAAAAAGTCCTTTAAGGGAAGTAAGTATTGGAGGCTCCAGTTTTTCAAGCATCTGGAACTGGACTGACCAAAAAAGAAATCACACTGCAATAGAATATAAAAATAGTATTTTGCACTGATGGATGAGGTGAACTAATAGGTTTCCCTCATCTCTATTTTCTAATATTTAGATCCTGCCTTTTATTATCATTTTTCCTTTAAGTAGTTTGCAAGTGATCACGCCAACATCTCATTTCGTTGATCTCAACAGGATATTCTTTAAAAGATGCATTTATTCACTTGGGAACACACTAGTGTAATTAGCCTTGACATTTCAACAGTCTGATCATAAACACAGAGTGCTCTATGTGCTTTTAAGGCAAAAAGATCTCTGATCCAACAGGGCAAAACATTTGAGATGTGAGTTTTGCAGGAAACCCGTGGATATTTTGTTATACACAGTCCTGACCACTGCAAGCACGAGTGCCAAAAACACACAAAGTCAAAAGACTGGTGTATTGTTAACAGCACTTCTAATTTTAGACAGAGGGCTTTTGGGTTTTGTTGTGGGGTTTTTTTCCCCTTTTGCCTTATGATATTTTTCATGGTAACTGCCTCCCCCATCCCTCCCTTTCCCAGAATTCACATGTCCAAGCCCAAGTCTGACCGTCCTAGAAGCAGGAGTCCTTGGTGGGCGCGCCATCAGGGAAGGAATTTGGGGTGTGCCAGAAGCAGGGAGCTGCCCTGAGAAGAGGGGAGGCTGAAGAAGGAAACTCTGCTAATGAAGCCGGGCTGCACCAGCCTAGAGAGAACTGACTTGGTTACCTTTGCGAAACACAACAGCCTGACTTCCCGCAGGGTCCAGTCCTGCAGTCCCCATTGATGCTGGACCTACATTTATTTCAGCAGCCTTCAGAGCAGTCTCTGCAGGCACTTTCACCCTCTCAACAGGCCAACGGCGGGCATCAGCCCTTGTGCCAGCCTGACCTGCCTGGGAGTTCATTCTCAGGATAAAAAACAGCAGGGAAAAAAAGAAAGAAAGTTTTCTTTTCTTTTTTGCAGTAGGGCAAATTTCCATCCTGGGTCACCATAGTACCAGATGAGCTCCAGGGAGAGCACTGCCAGGGACCAGCCATAAAAGAGTAAAACCACAATTGCTTTTTAGCAACAACTAGTTGGTAAATCAGCTTCACTGCAACGTCTGCATGCCCCCAGCCTCACAGGAATAAGGTCTGCTGCATATGCAAAGAGCCACACCATCGGTAGGCCTGTTTCCTCCCAGCATCCCGAAGTGGTGCTGCTAGCCTGCAGAGAACGACCTGCCGTGACCACCAGTGGGAACACCATGAGGCTACAGGTTCTCTGCGTGGGGTCTGCCAGGATGGGGTGTTTACAGCGATGGGAACCCATGCTGGTTGGGGTACAAGGAGTTATCAATGTGATAGAAACCTTTTAAAACAAACAGGGGGGAAAAAAAAACCCACAAACACAACCACCAAAAAAAACCCCAACAAAAAAAAAAAACAACCAAAAAACACACACTCCACACACAATAAAAAAAGACCAGACCAAAAAACCACTACGCTGTGCCAAAGGGAACAAGGACTTCCAACCACCTCCCAGTGAGATCCAAGATACTCAACTCTCATAGGTTTCTTTGAAAAGACTTTGACCCAGTCCTACACAAATTCTTCTAAAACACTGCAGCTGAATAGTTCTGCAAAATATTGAGTAATAAGCAAATTGAACTGTGTATTTATAAATTAAAGTGCCACTAATTTGAGCCCTTAGGCAGCCAGGACCAGAAAAAGAGAATCAAAATCACATCCCTTCTTTTCCTTTGTATTTATAGATGTCTTCTTAGGCCTGCATATGTTTGTAGTTGGCTAATTTACCCGTAAGAATTTCTCCTTTACCCCGGGGGGGTGTGGGAAAAATCTGCAATTACAGGGTTATCTACTACAAGAATGCACACAGCATTTTCTTTCTTTATCCTATATAAGATGCAAGAGGGACAGCCTCAAGAAAACGCACTGTAAATTCTCCATAAACCACATCAGGAATAACTGTAAAGATCATCTGAAGGGTCTTACATGTTCCTGAATCTGTCCCACATTCCTTTGCCCCATCTCCCCATCAGACTGCACAGTTCAGCGTACAAGCTCAAACTGTTTCAGAGGAGCTGAGGGCAAATAAAGACTTTTTTTTGGCACAGGTCCTCCCTCCCCCATGATTTCCCAGTGAATGCTTTTCACTGTTTGCTACTGAGAAGAGGCTATTAAAGCTGAGAGATTGGACTTCAGAGCTTGCAAACCTTAGTACTAGCTTAAGTGTCATCATTCCTTCTCTCACCTTTCCCCCCCACTATCTTCTTCAAACCATCTCTTCCCCTCCCTGTACCACAGCGAAACAAAGAAAACAATATGCAAGCACATCACTTAAAAAAAAAAAATATTTTTTTTCTGGCTGCTCAAGACTTCTGAGCTCTTGGGACTTCTTCTATTTGCTGAGGCTGTAATAAGCTTTTTACAAAAGCTTACAAGCTGATTACAAGTTTGACATGGGAACATTCAACCCCATCCTAGTAGCCTGGAGAGATCTGCCTGAATTTTCAGACATAGTCTTCTGTAAAACAATATTTTTATTTTTGGAAGTTTTCAATAAAATCAATTTAAACCTGGGATTTGGCTGAGAAGAACCTCTTCAGAACAGGACATACCCATGTTTCAGAATTCTTCCCAACTTCCCCTGCTTTTTCACCATTATTCATGGACTAAAAGAGTCCAAACAAATTTGTCCCATTATGTTTTGGGTTTAATCAGGAAGGCTGTGTGCCAGCCACTTCTCACAGCAGGACCTCCTGCCCTGCATGATCCCATACAGCTGGGGACACATCCTCAATGTGGTCCAACACGTAAGTCTTGCGCATCACACTTCTGATAATATGGGAGACCTGCCTTCAACACACAGCCCCAAAAGATATGTCTGACTGGCCAGCCCTCATCAGCCAAAGCAGGCTCCTGGCCCTCTGCCTGCCACGAGACAAACCCGAACCTTGTTTAAAAATCCTTTACCAAAAGATTGAATTAAACACCTCCCACCGTCAATCTGAAACAGGCTCCAAGGTCCTGCCAAAGTTCGCACTGTTCATCCGGGTCTAAAAATAAGCCTGATGTGGGAATCAAAAGGTGGCCAGAAAAGATGCTACCCACTTCATTCCTTATGTGCTATGTGTTACAGAAACCATAACCGCACTGCTCTGAAGCTCAGAAAGAGCCTTTGATCTTTATCTACACTGGGGGAAATTTCACTTTTAGAATTTGCCTTCAGATTGAGTCAGTAAGAATAGGCCACAGACCTTAAGGGCTTACACTGCAACTTAGTGATGGTTTTAATGAGGTTTTAAACTGGATCAGTAAAGCACTGTACTTCTGTGATTTTTGCTGTAAGTTTTAATTTCACATTCCCAGGGTATTACTACTTTTTTTTTTCTTTACTAAGAGGCCATCCTAGACCTTCAGGACTCTACATATATTTCTGAATTGTATCTGATGAATGCACAAGACCGAAGAACTTTGCCCTTCCTGTTGAATCTGACATGCAGAGAAGAGACGGGTGCCTTTGGAAGAGGCAGCAGAAGAGGTTGTCCTGGCTCCACATGACATCTAGGCTCAAACACGGGGCAGAAAGATTCAACAGACCTTGAGTGGAAAGGCAGTGCATGAGAATTGCAGGGAGCATTTTAACTCCTTATTACACCCAGTGCTGAAGTATTTGCAATGTTTATAGTCATACATCTCATGACTCTTACACCATGGAACTTGTTGCAACACTTCTTTCCCTAAAAGCCTTTCCTGTCCCCACGATTAAGTACACAAATAACATTCACAGTGTAAAGTCTGTTTTCAGTTGCTTGTAGCTTTAAGAAAATTCCCCTTAGGGGCTGAATTGTTCTAAGTTTGATCTCAGCCCAGAAGTGACTTCCCCCCCCCCCCCAACCAACCAGCTTAGAAACATGCATTGGGTTACCCTTCAACAGTGGGAAAGTGAAAAAATAGATGGTCCGGCAGTTTAAGACTCTTCCTTTCACGGGCGTTCAGAGACCGCCTTGGGGAATAGAAAGAAAGGGGAAGCATGGGGGCGGCAGGGTAGAAAAAACAAAACACGAGATGCAAGGGCGACATGAAGGGACAGAGGGAATAGCGAGGTTGGTCCGGTTGCAATCAATTAACTAACTTCCTAAACAATGTAAAACAACTGTACAAAATTGGACCTTACAGCTCCAGAGAAAAAAAAAGAATTTTCTGGGCTCAGCCAGACTCGGGCTGCAAAAACCCAGCTCTTTCAGATGTTGCTTCATCGGGAAGCAGTCAAAGAGATCTTTGTGTATATATCCATATAAAATTTGGTATCTCTGATCTCTGTCATACTATTACCAAAACAGAAGTGTGACTAAGAAAGCTTGAATGCTACATCAGTATGACTACCCAGCCCTCTCAGCCTCAAGTCTCTTAGGGTTATTTTCTTTTCACAGGTCGTCTTTTATTTCATGCCCATCATAGGTGGCTATTTTAGGGGGCTATAGAGAGGTGCTGAATGCTGATAAGGCAAATCCTGTATCCCTTAATCCACTGCTAAATCACTCTGCCAGGCTTCAAGGGTACCAGACAGATGGAGTGCACTAGGAAACTGCCCACAGGCTGGCTACTTCAACCCCAGCTCATCTTTAATCCAGAAAGGTTTTGTTCTGGTATTTTAATCATTGATTGACTGGGAACTTTCTTCCATGCTGGGTTAGGTAAAATATCCATATGTCAGAGGTACTGGGGAATTCGTGAGGCTGTAGATCATAGGAGTGGTGTGAGACAGGATGCCTCTCAAGGGAACCAAGGAAGCCATAAGGAATGTAAAAAGTCACAGGGTTAAAGCCACATTAAGACAGCTGTTATGTTAATGAGAGTTCTGCTTTTCTTCTAGCTGTGGGTCATTGATTTAGAAAAACACGAACAAGGTCTTTTTCATTTTATCATACTTTTCCAGTGAAGCTAACATAGCCCAAAACTTCATAGCCTAGATCCCATTCGTCTTGCTAAGAGAACTTGCGTAGGAAGTTATCTTTATTATGTTTGTGCATGGATGATTCCCAGGGCTTGATTTGGTCTTACCTGGCCCAAGTCTATAGATGAAGCTGTTTTGCAAGCATTTCACTTAGTAAACATGTTAAGAGTCATGCACCACTGAGTTTGCCTTCCAGACAAATTCATCCATACATCTGATTTTCTCTCACAGTCATAACAAACACTTACAAGAAATGTAGTGTGAAGTCTTCTGCAAAAACATTTAGCAGGTAAACCTGAAAAAGTGTGGACCTTTCAAGACAGATACTCAACAATACAGACATGCTTGTCTTAAAAAGTCAGAGGGACACTTTATATTGCTTATTTCAGTTTGCAGAGTCTGAATGCCTCAGGCTGAGCTTCAAAGCTCAAAACATAAAAACAGAGTTTCACCAAAGCAATCAAATTCACCTGTATCCTTGGTTAGATCACAAGTTACCATGAATTTCTCTTCCTTGGTTAGATCACAAGCTACATTTTGCTTGTCACCCAAACGCACATTTGCCTATGAACACTTGCAACTCAGACTGATTTAAACTGGGCGTCCCTTTCTAAATGACTCTTAGATGTCAAGTAGTGAAACAGCAGCAGAGGATTCTGCCTGTGGTGTTAAACATTTCACAGGACGTGCTTCTGTGCTGTGAAACAGCGTATGCCCTAGTCTGAACCTGAACTCTGGGGTGTAGTTTATTCCAGAATTATTTGGCTGCTATTCATCCAGTTTTGGAAATCTGAAAATCCATGTTCATACTTTTTTTAATTTAAACCAACTCCACAGTTTACTTCTTCAGCATGTTAGCTTGTTTTAGACAATCCATATCTACATGAAGTTGTGAAGACCTAACAGTTATTAAGGTTTTATTTTCTTTTGAATTAAACTGACAGTGGGGATAAAAGAGATATTACAAGATTTAAATCAAGTCAACTTCAAAAGCTAACCTAGAAGTAAACTGTAGATACTGCACCAGTAACCCTGCTCACTTGCCTGGTTCTATAGGCACATTGTCCTTTTTAAAATGTTTTTCTCTCCTCTGTTAATGCCTGAAAGACCCAAACAACAACAGATGAAATCAGTTAAATAACTATAAACTGGCATAACAGCTGACCTGATTATATGCAGAGTGCTGTCAAATGCATAAAATAAACAAACCGGGATAACAGACCTTCTTCTCCGAAGGCTCAGTATTGGTAGGTATGGAACAATTACTGGGGAAAACACAAAACTTTTTTCAAAGCAGTTGTTGCCTTAAACAGTTGGAAGACCAAAGTCCAGTACAGATGCAAAACCCCCTAAGGCTTTAAACAATGTAGCTCCACATTTTCCTTCTACCCCAGGGTAGAATCACGCGCGCATATAAAAGGACATGACATGCTCACAGAAAAGGAAATTCCCTTTGTTAGGCAGCTTTTAAATACATACCTGGACACGAGCCTCTGTGAGTTTGGCTCTCTGTGCAAGTTCTTCCCGGGTATAAATATCAGGGTAGTGTGTCCTCTCAAAAGCTCTTTCCAGCTCTTCCAGTTGCTCTGCCGTAAAGGTTGTCCTGCTGCGACGCTGCTTTCTTTTTAAAGGTAAATCTGGTTCAGAATCAATGTCAGAGCCTTCATCAGACTGAGGTGCTGATGCTCAAAAAAGAAAAAATGAAAGAAAAAAAATTAGCTTTAGTTGAGGAAAATAAAAGCAAAATATTAGATCAATCTATGATATCCTCTTATATGGAAAAGTTGCGTTTCCCCCACGACTCCAAACTGAGTTGGTGAACTTCAAAAAAACAAAAAAGTGAGAAACAAATCAGACATTTAAATGTTACATTGTGCAAGTGTGTTCAAACAAATAAAGAATTGCCAAAATTTCAACTATGAGTTTAGCTCCTTTTCCTGGCCCAAGACTACTTAAGGACCTCTAGCAATCTTTTTGAGTAAATTATTTTATGTCTTTGTTTTAACTCCTCCAGCAGTTTGCAAGTGTTTTAAAAACTTGAGCAGTACTGCTTAGTCCCAAGATATTAGACAAACAGTGTGACTGTGTTCCTGTCCCTGAACTAGTGAAAGGATATGTCACCATGTCACCTTCCCTCCAGATCCATCACTACAACCTTATTGCTGAAATGGTTATGGAAGTGATTACAAAGGTATGGGGAATGCTATTGAAGAAATTAATTCTCATACACAATCAAATATTTACTCCATGTCATGTGGATTATTTGTGTCTCAGCACATTTGAACATTCCTGTTTGTTCGCGACTTACTTGTCTGTCTTAGGACCAGCTAACATAACCTTAGGACAGACCAGAAAAGTGTTAATAATAAAAAATTTAAAAATTTTGAGATGCATGCTGCACAGACAATTCCTGTAAGAACAGCTGAGAGCAATAGTTTGACTTGACTCTTCCAGTTATCAAAGCAAGGAGATTCCAGCAATATGTGAGGACCAGAGCTGAGATACATGTACGGCATGCTTCCCTCGCTAAGGTTTCATCATTATTCCTCCTAACCTTGGGAGGTTTTCCAGCACAGAGCACAGCTACATGCAGATGTGCTGATGCTCAGCCTCCAGGCAACCGGCCAGGACCCGACTGCAAATCAGCCAGGCTGTGTTGGACCGAAGGCCCCTCACACCACGCCCTGAGTCGGTACTTAAGGAAAGTCGGCAAGAAACAGACCACGTACAGTATGTCCATGACCCAGGAAGGGGCTACCAACTCTTACAATCAGCAATTTAAAGAGAAATCAGAATGAAAACTCTTCCTGGGTTTCAGGGACATGGAGAGAGTGAGATCATGCACACAGAGCTCCTGGCATCACTGCCTGTTTCCCTGTGCTCCCTAGCAGTCAAGTGAACTTCAGCTACAGCCCAGCCCCCGCTGAACCCATAGCTATAGCTGTGAAGGCAGCAAAGCCTCTTCCAGTACCCAACCACATTCTCTTTCTCCAACAAACAGTAATGAACCAGAAGAGTAGACTTCCAGAACCAGTCTTCACTCCCATCAGCTGCTCTCCCAGGCGACAAGCATTCCTTCTTGCCTGAGTCTTCAAGGGAAACCACCTAAAGAGGGCAGACACTCCCCAGTGATGCTGAAATGGCTCGTTCAGTTGAAATACAAGCCCTGCTTCTACTACTTCAATAATTCCAAATAAATTATTGATATAGACATTGATTTAAAGTAATCTTCTTAACATGATTTATTTGGAGGTAACTGAGAACACACAGCCAGAAAGAAATCACTGTTTCTCAAGCCCTAGCTAAAACCCCCCACCATGTTCACTTCCAGCTATCTTACAGTTCCAATTTCACTCAAGCTGTTTGAACTAATACATACACCTAATCTGTTTACTTGGTCTTACAGCATGAGAAAGACAAAGTGCTTTTTCAGACAACCCAGCAGAAGAGTTTATGTATTTCTGCATACCAAAAAAAGAACAATTACTGCTAGACCAGAGGTTCTTACATGAAAGCTATCTTCATTGTCCAGACACCATCAGTATGTCGGATCCAACATATACAGGACATCAGGAGAAACTCCCATACAGCTCAGCATCAATGTATTGTGAAAACATCCAACTCCTAGAGTCTCTTACTTGCATAGAAATGGATTAAGCTGTTCTGGTTCTTGGGAATATTGTCCCCAAGAACAAAAGGAAATCAGCACAAACATACCAAACAGTTGAAGTTCATTCCTTATTAAACAGGCAATCTAGAGTATCCTAAAATGAACATATCACATTGTCTGAACAATCCCAAGTCTTCTCAGTTGGGGTCCCAGGCGAATCAGTGATACCTGCCTTCCCCAGCAACTGCCAAGTTACAACCCTCCAGGATGGCTTCATGCTGCTGTTCAAGAATAAAAAGAAACATAGGATACTTAAAATACAGTTTCCCTATGTTAGCCTCATATACAATCACCCACCTTAAGCAGAAGAGCTATTGCTGACAAGATAGACTAGTGAAGGCGAGCACACCAGCCATGCTAACAGGGTCATATTGGCTAGCACTGCACTCTGACTGTACCTGATGTGGTAAGATCCAAAACAGATCTCAGGAAGGTCCTTTTTGGAGATGTCTATGACAAAAGTCATCTTTGATTGTGTACAATGAGTTTTTAAACAATAAATAAATAAACAGTCAAATCCTCAGATCTCGGGAACTCTTTCAGTATTCTCAGACTCTATGTGTATTTATGGAACTTCTTCAAACATCTACATATATGCCTATAAAAAGCCAGCTTAAACTGTGCAATTTAAACTGGATATTTATCACTAAACTTCTGAAGTTAATTCCCTCACCAACTGGGTGGGAAGCATCAGGACACCTATAATGGTGTACACCTCTTTCTAAAAATGTTTTATAAAGACTTAGCAAAATCTTGTGATGTTTCCCTGCGCCTTGCATTCCTGAAGCAATAAGAATGCAGAACTGAAAGACTGACTTGATTTAATTTCATTGTAGCTTTACATTTCATTATGCACTATATTTTAGCAGGGCCTGTTGCAATACGACAAAGGGTCATGGTTTTAAACCAAAAGAGGGTAGATTTAGGCTACATATATAAGGAAGAGATTTTTTTACAAGGGTGATGAAACCCTGGAACAGGTTGTCCAGAGAGGTGGTTGATGTCCCATCCCTGGAAACATTCAAGGTCAGGTTGGACAGGGCTCTGAGCAACCTGATCTAGTTGAAGATGTCCCTGCTCGTGGCAGAGGGATTGAACTAAATGACTTTTAAAGGTCCCCTCCAACCCAAACCATTCTATGATTCTATATGAAAAGCACAAAGGTAAACCAGTCAGAAAAAAATGAACAAAGTATCTAAGAGTCCAGGAAAATATGTCCAATCAAGTGCAAACATTTAGAGAGAAAGTAATAAAATTAAAGTAGGAAGAAAACGTGTATCAAATGAAATAGCTTTCATATCTGTCTGATTACATTGG
The DNA here is from genome assembly GCF_965231255.1 of Vanellus vanellus. NCBI lineage: Eukaryota > Metazoa > Chordata > Aves > Charadriiformes > Charadriidae > Vanellus > Vanellus vanellus. Next base: position 21,298,431 of record NC_138913.1, on the reverse strand, counting down.
TGTCACCCTTTGCTGGCCCTGGCTGCTATGCGCAGCTTTACTGAAACCATTCAGTTCTTGTCTCTTGTCTGATTTGCAATATTAAAATCAGACAAATGTAATCTCAAACGATAGCTACAGGTCTGTACTACAAACTATACTATTTTTATTTCTTACAAAGTCTTCTTAATTATTATTATTTTCAAGGAAGTTTTTATTCTTATCTTTTCCTATTAAAATACCAATATTGGACTGTTATATAGGTAAGAAGTCAATCAGAGTATTGGCTAAGCCCATAAATTGGACACACCTCAGCCTTTAAAATAGCAGTGTTTATTTTATATATGCGCAATAGCCATAGTGTATTGCCCTTTTGCTAAGCATTATCTCACTAACAGATCCACTGACTTCCATGATATGAAAAAATACTATTCAGCACAGGTAAAAGTAGTCAGATTTTATCTGAGTTGTTTCTATCTCCATCACTTCTACAGACACATAACACACATATCACTAACCTTTATGCTTGTCCTCATGATCTTAATACTCCAACCCCTCGAGCTATAAATAGGAGAAAGGGGACTCACCAGTGTCCTGGGAGATACCCAGCCAGACCCCTGGGGCTCACTGGTACCCCCTTCACTGCACAACTCAAAATGGGAAAGGCAGCCAGAAGCACTACCAGTGTCTAAGCCATGAAGTTTAATTAAAGAAGGAATTACAGAATTAAAGAGCAATTATTTGTCCCTTAACCCCTTGTGACCTGTCTGGTGGCCTGAGGAAATCCTGCATGCCAGTTACTGCCACGCTACGCAAAAAACCTCTGCCTAGCGTCGTAGGCATTTGGTCACCTGGAGCTCTGCAACCATCCCTTTTCCAAACACCGTAAACAGACACCCGGGGTGGGGGGAACGAACAACAAAATAACGCACAAAAGGTCATTCTGTGGGTTGTTCTTCCTCTCAGCAAGACATTTCATTTGGATAATTAAATAACAAAAACATGACAACCATTTAAAACCCATACATTACGGCTACAGCACCACGCACCTGACAACGGCAGGCAGAGAGGTTGTCTTTCTGCAGAGGCACAATTTCTCTGGCAATCCTCCAGCCACTGGGAAATTTTTTAATAAAATATTACACAGCCTCTTCCTCTAAGCATAAAGCCTGGGGTCTGCCCTAGAGAAACTCTGCCGAGCTATGGGTCTCACTAAAATAAGACCCCCAAAAAAAAACCCTAAAGGCCAGGGAGGGTTCTGGTGACGGCTTATTTGCTAGTTACCCTCCCTGCATCTCCTCATTTCTTTCTTTATGTGTGGTTAATTTCCCAGGCTCTTCCCCCCCGCCCCACATCTCTGTTAGTCGAGGCTGCGGCCATGGGGCTGAGCAGGGGGTTCAGCAGCGGGTACCGGGGGGGGCTGCCAGCCCCATGGCCGGCCCATCCCCGCCGCCCCTCACGCCCACGCAGAGGCGAGTGACCTCCCTCGTGTTTACTCGGGTGCAGGCGAGGAGGAGCGCGGCAGGGCCGCCACCCCCACCCGAAATGACAAATGACACTCTCTTCTTTGTGATCTTTGGGATTTTTGTTGACTTATTTGGCGGCTTTTGTTGGGCCCTAAGAAATGGCCTGTGGCTGAGGCCTATTCGACCGATTTCCACGCTCCATCTGTGGTATCCATCAGCAGGGCCTTCGCCCGCATTCAGGGCTCTGACACCTGCCTGGCAGGATGCGGGAGGCACAAAGGGGGCTGCGGCGGGGGCCGGGGGGCGGTGGGCCGGGGGGGGGCCGGGGCCAAGGGGAGGCACAGCAGGGGTTAATCCAAGCTCCAGCCCCCGCCGCCGCCGCCACCACCACCCCAAACCTCAGCACCTGGAGGCGTCCCCTCCACCACCGCCTCTCCCTCAAACAGCATCCAGCCATCATATCGCGGGTGGATTAATGAGGAAAGGGAGGGAGAGGTGGGAAATGCATCCCGGGATGTCAGGGGACCATCAGGGTCACCCCAGGCCCTCGCCAAACCGACCCCCGGCACTGGCCCTAGGTGGCCAGCAGCGCATTCCTCCCGGCACCCTTGTTTGTGTTGGGGCAGGCTTTCACCAGCTGGTGTGGTAATATCTCAGGCCTCCTTTCGTTCCTCAAAATAAAGGCCACAGGAAAATAAAATGGCATCTTTATTTCCTACTATTTCCCTCTCCTCCCCTCCGAGCAGTCCCGTTCAGGGGCAGGCTCGTATTTGCACACAAAATGCAATGAAGACTCCGGAGCCGACCGACTACCTCCCTCCCAGCCCATCGGCCCTTCGTTTAGCTGTATTTGCCTGAGGAAACGTGACGCCGGGCTCCCCTCTCCTCCTCCCCCTGAAACCTCCCTGTCACAGCAAGGAGCCATTAAAAAGAAAATACGCCCTGCCAGGTCTGTGCTAATCAAAACAGGACAAATAAACTCTGACACTCAACAACTCCCCGAGTGCCGGCAGCCCTGGGCGGAGAGTACAGATTAGTTATGAATATGGCAGGCAGCGGAGAACGAGCTCGGGGGGTCCGAAGTCACCCCTCGGCCACCTGCGAACTGTTTAAGACACCACAACCGGATGCCGTGTTTATCTAAGGTAAAGCATGCTCCCAAGATTAGGAGAGGACCCCTAAATTTTGGGTTGCAGTGTTCCCACCAAAGTACTTCTAGCATAAGTTTACCAGGACTCAGAGCTGCAATTTCATCCAATTCACTGTTCACTTTCAGTGCTTCACCATCAATGGGGGCAGAGGACAGAGGGGAGATTTGGGCACCCCAACTTTTACCCCGTTAGGTCATAGCCCAAAATTTGTTAGCAGTTGGACTCCTCTTCTTCAAGAGGAAAAGGAAAAGCAAATTTCAAGAAACGTAAATAACAAAACAAGAAGCCACGAACGATTTCTCAATGGGGTTAAGATAAAACATGCTAATGCTGCTACATACTCCTATTTCCCTGTCACAAGTGAAAATTTAGGATCAGCAAATATATGAGAAAATTATCAATCTTGCTAGAACGCAACAGAATACCTGGTACAGTGTTACATACTCACAAGCAGTAAAATTGCTTTTAATCCTTTCTACCTGCGTTTTGACTACGATATATTAAAAAAAAAAAAAAAAACAAACCAAAACAAAAAAACAAGAAAAGAAATGAAAAAGCAAGCCTCTGTTCCAGACAGCAATATCGCTCATCTAACAAGGATTAAGTCACACTTCAATTACTCCTTTGAAAACGGTTGCTATTTGCAAAGGGCATACTTATAAGAAAACTCGTAAATGGCTTTTTTTAAACTCCACAGGCACTTTACAAAAGTTTGCAGTGAGAGAATGAGAGAAATGGGGATAAAATATGCTGCTGTTTTAGTAAACTGATTAATAAGAGTAATTAATCGGTTACTGGAATTAGAAAAGAGCAACTCCATCTCCTGTGAACTCTAAGCTGCAAAGTCAGCACAGAGAGGGAACAACCACCACAACAGCGATAAAGTGATCTTCTTGAGAGAAGTGGATGGTATTTTTATTTTGTTTGGACTGATTCACATAGAGAAATGTGCTTTGTACAGCGAAGTGAAAAGGAAAACAGTAGCTGCAGTAAAAGGAAATGGCCAACAGTGACTTTTATTTACAATTACCAAGAGACAGGCTATTATTGACCATATGTGCCACAATCGCCCTCCTTATCATGGGTTGGCCATCATGTCCATTGGGAGCTGTTAATGAACTGGGTAATTGAGCTGCTGACATGTGTTACCAAAACAAAACAATAGGAAGAAGAGACAAATGAACATTTTATTTGCCAATCAGAGTAGGTTCCGCTTTTCAGAGCGCTGTGCCTAAGTAAGTGGCTGAATACATAAAACAGTGCATTGAAGGCAAGCAGATGCATGCACAATAATGGTTAACTGACAGCCTATGGCCCATCTGTGCTTAACATTTTGTTAAAGAAATTACTTGACTTGCTAAAGAGACAAATCATACAGCTGCCCCAAGTGCTGCATTATAAGAGATAAATCATTAGCTAAACTGTTTCATACTTAAAATGACAATGCATATTAACAGTTATGCAGGGACATTTTGTCAGCACAGCTTGATGCAGTTATAGCTTACAAAAAATGTGACAGCTCATAGTTATTCAAGGATTTCAACTTAGAAGAGAATGACAACACTGTGAAAACAATTTCACCGCACGAACAATAGACAATTCACAGGCTCTTCTTTTTAAAAATATCTTTAATTTTTTTTTTTGAATGATGAAATAATATGGAAAGGGGAAAAAAAATGGCCAGTGTCTAACTGTTCTGCACCATTAATCTGCTAGCATGTACTTCATTCAAAACCACAGAGCATCAAAAAGGAACACATTCCATTTTAAATATCAAAGACCGCATCGCCAGCACTAAGAATAAATGGCTAATTCTCAACTGTGCATGAAAGGATAAAGAATTTCTAGAGTGAAAGGAAGGGAAGAGGAAACTGCAAATACAACTACAAAAATCTCTTCTTATTTCCCCACCTCCTTTTCCAAAAAGAGATTTGTTTTGTTGATACAAGTAACATTAAAGTACTTAACAGCTTTGTATGTGGGCCTGATCCCACTCTCAAGTTTCACTGCTGCAAATCTGCACTGGGAATTAGTATCATCATTGTTTTATGTTGTAAACTAAATATAAAAGTAATTGCAGTCAGATCCTATTGAACAGGTAGTGCACACGCGTGGGCATGTATAGCCCAGAAAACCTGCCCAAGGAAGGGCAGAAAAACAGACCCTTCTCCTCCCCACTCAGTCACCAGACCAGTGCCAGCCAGATCCTCAACAAGATTTACCTGAGCAACTGTGCTACCTGAAACAAAAACCACTACCACCACAAGCTATTTGGTAAACCTTATGTAGCCTGTGGGACCTTTCCTCATGGCTTCACAGGTTGGTTTCCACGTAACGGTTAGCTCAGGTTTAAAGACTAAATAAAAGTTAAACTGCTCCAACTTTCCCCACAAAGACAAGACTGCCTTGCTGACTTTGTACAGTTTCTGTCCACGGGCCTCAAAGGACTACTCTGCTGTTTCCACTGGTATAAGAGCAAAGCTGGATCCAGGCGAGCTTTGACCCTTGCTCAAGCTCTCCCATCATTGCCAGCAGATCCAGAGGAGGAGTTCAGCAGGAGGGAGCTGGCACTGTGATAACCCCGGGCACCCGAAAGCACTCCAGCGTGACCCATACAATCACACTGTCACTGGACTCTGAGTCACCCCAGACTGTCTCTCTGAATACAGCCTATTGACTCAGAGAGGAGGGATTTTTGAAAAGCACGAAGAGGAGTCACAAGTGCGTCCCATTGATTTTCACCAGGAGCTCACGAGTGGCCGCATCTGGGGGCTTTTCCAACCCTTCCCACAGGGACCATCTGTGGTGATGCTGCGAACACAAGTCTTGTATTTGAGCATTGCAACATCTTGTCTTCTCACTTAAAAAGAAACAATACAAGATTTCAAGGGAAAACTTCCACAGGACTCAAGAAAATAAAAGAGAACAACTTTGCCTCCTAAATTTAGAAAAAGGTGAAGGAAACTAAACACAAATCCAAATGAGGCTTGCTCTCAACAGCCTTAAGGAAGTTGATATTTTAGGCAATATTTTAATATAAAAGACAGGGAGACAGAGGAAAGTTAAATCTCTCTTTTCAAGTCCCAGAACATACTAAGAAAGAGTTGGCATCATGTCTTCGAGCTGGAATCAGCTGATGGAAGAGTCGATCAGTAACCAATTAAGACTGAAAACATTGAGTATCCTGGGAGATGGAATTTATCAACTGAGAAATTAAATAAAGCGAATGAAGTAGTCTCTAGATAAATAATGAGACTGTATTAGCGAGTTAAAGCACTGCAAGTAATTGAGCCGTCAGCAAGCTCTCACTGTGTAGGCAGTGTGGATTCTTCAGAAAAAAAAAAAATAAAAATCTGTGAATTATGCTTGGCTCAATCCTTCGCAACAACAGCATACAAACAAAACTCCTAAAGTTATACAAGCTGATCAGACTCACTGGGCACACCACAATGGAAAAAGCTTACAAGCATTTTTCAAAAACAGCTCTGCATTACTTCCCTGGGTTTTGACCAGCTCGTAGCATTGCTAAAACATTTTTGAAGAAAAAAGAAACTGTACAGATGCCTAAGGTAAAAAATTTTGAGAATGTTTTAATGCATTCCCTATCTCTCTCAACTAGTTCTAGCACCTGAATTAACACCATCCTTGAGTCAAAACAGACAAACATTGACAGAGCAAGCTGTTGGAGATAGCTTCACCTCAATGTCAACATTACAGTCCTCAAAGTCTCTATGGGAAACCAAGGCTATCATCTCTTTTTAAACCCACAGCTGCAGCCAGACCACCCCTCAAGCCACTTTTACCTACTATAGAGCTAAGCTGAGTTATACGATCATCTCTATTTATCACTCTCAGGACTTAGAATGGCCAAAATATTTCCAGACTTTTTTTTTTTTTTTTTTTTAAACAGAATATTGGATTTTGTCATTGAATACTCCATTTCCTCTAGAAATCACTTAACTTTGCAGGAGATTGCTGTTTTTTTGTGAAAGAAAACTAAAAGTGCTGTTTTGGGGCTTTTTTGTTTGGTTGGTTGGTTGGGTTTTTTTTCATTTTCTAGGCTTCAGTCAACAAAAAAAGTTACATTTTTAACCAGATATTTTTCCTGTGATTGATTTTCCAAGGTACTACCTACTCCTGCCAAATGCTTTTTTTCCAGCCAAATCTGTTAGTAACTCAAGGTCACTCCCATCACAACTACATAAGAATTGGGGTGCTGACCTCAAAATCCATCATCTTCTGTCACGGGACCTGGCCCTACTGGGTACCGAACCCTCCAATCCCACCAGTCAAAGACAGTCTCTGCCTTTATCACTGTTCCAGAATTTGGGATGAAAGGACCCTAGAATGGGATAGCAGTAGGGTGTTCAGCACCTCTTTGTATTACTTCCAGTGGGGTTTTTCATTCCCAGCTCCTGCCTTCGGTGCCAGCACAGGGATGCAGGACTCCTTCCTGGACGAGACTCCCTGAAGCACACAGTGCTCTTTCATTCATTATAGTGCCTGTGATGCCATTACAGTAATTAACCAGTCCACCAAGAGCCAGTCACCTACAGATTCTCCTTGTGTTTTGCCCTGTGGAGTTTCTGTGCCTATAAGCTCCTGGCCTCATTCTTTAATTACCCTTCCCAGTACCTGTCACCTGAGAGCTCACAGTACAACACCTACACATAGCCCACACTGCTCTGGTTCGGTGACATGCAAGCAAAGGAGCCTCACAAAAGCTATTAGAGCTCATAGATGCCACCTGACCATAATATTACCATATTACAGATACTGAACGGACATGAGAAATTAAAGCAAGGCATTTTCTACTTTTTAAGCAGACAGTGAAATAGCTGAAATTTGTGTGATTAAAAAAAAAAAAAAAGAAAAAGGAGTTCCATGCACACACACAGTGCTATGGAGATTAACACTGTGATTTCCTGATCATGGGGCAAGGTACAGAGCTTACTATCTGTTCAAAAGAAACACAGGGAGCTTTATTTTCAAAGAAAATTCACAATTCTTCAGTCCAGTAAGAAAACCAGAATAAAGCCCAACATCTGCCAACCCCAGAGCAATCAGCAGAAGGGACCGATGTGCCGTGCTGGACTGCAGCCAGCCCCACAGCACCTTTACAGCACGGGAAATGTGTCCAGCTGGGAGTCACTCTTGATCCATTCTGTACACCACATACATATGTAATTCCCATACATTTGCTCTCGTTTACTACTTGTTGACAGATGCTGATAAATGCTCTTGAAAACCTACAAGAACGATGGTTGCTGGTGAATGCTTAATGGTAGAGATGTCAAAAATTGTTTGACTAAACATACACATATTTACATCATCTGCTTTGAAATCTCTGCAGATATTACCAATAAATGTATAACTCTCTCTGAATTATTAGCAGCCCCCAAAACTGAAAAAGTAACTCTGCACCAAATTTTATGAGATAAATACACCAGCTTTTCTTAATTTTTCCTCCATACACATAGGGCTGAAGCGGCAGGATGCCTGTTGGTATTATCCTGTAGGTTTTGCTTGGACACTAACATTACAAAATGTATTTTGACTCTTCTTTCTTTTTTCTCCCCTTCCCAGAGTATTATTTATTTTGAAAGAATATTTGTTGAGGAATCCAAATTAAAAATTTTTAATTGATATCAAGCCCCTTTACGTAACTCTGACATTAACAGAGATTTAAAACAATGAGAAGTGAAATGCGTGTTGATGAGCGTGCAATCCACGGTATGCATGAACAACTTACATAATACTTACATTATTATGCCAATATAAAATGTTAGCTTAACTTCTGCCTTCACTATATCAGTTTTAGCAGACTTCACCACAGTACTTTGCGTTTTGTAGCTGTTTAAAAGGAATTATGATTTTTATACACTTCCCCCCAAAAAAATTTGACTGCAAATTATTTCCCAGAAAGCCACAAATTAAACAAATTAAGCCAGGCAAATTAAACCATAAATAAGGCTGCTTCCATTTCGGAGCGACAGGGAAGTACTTTCACTCTATTTTAAAACAGAATTCCCATAGGCATTTAAAGAACTGTCTATACCAGTGTTATCCAACCTTTATTTAACCCATGGACCACAGCTGTCCCCGACTACGCCTGCACCACGTGGGCTGTGGGGTCAGAGTCAGCCCAGCTACTGCACAGCTTTTGGCAAAGGTTTGTGATGAGGGTTTTCAAGGTTTGGGGGTTCCCACTTTTAGGGGGTGGGGGACATGCTTTCTCTGCTGCAGTGCAAAATAGCGGAACACAAGATTGAGGGATTTTCCTAAAAAGTTTTAGGTAAACCTTTAAATAAATAAATAAATAATATTGAAGAGTCTGAGCAAAGGGATAAAGTTTCAGTCTGAGGTTTAGGTATTTGTTCCGTTTCTAACAGTCTCATGGATTTGAGGCTGGCTTGGGCCATTTATCTAATCTACCCTGTATTTATTAACAGCTGTGAGGCAGTATAGATCCAATACTACACCTTTGCTACACGTCAAGCACATGGGATAACTCCTGCATTCCACCTGTAATTACAGCCTCCCAGGTCCGATACCCGACATGCAATTCAAGGTGTCAGATCCTCAGCTCTCACTAACTTCTCATCCTGGTATTTTCCATTCTCATGCTGTCTCACCCTGCCTTGCTGTTTCCAGTTCTAGCTTACAGTTCTTCACTCTTGCACAATGCAAGGTGTTACAGGACACCAAAATGTCTCAGACCTTTGCAGTACTGCACTTGCTGACACACCTGACAAAAAAAAAAAAATTTACAGATTATTAAGAACTCTCAAACTGAATCTTTCCTACCACGAATCAGAGTTGTATTTTATGCTGTCTCAGCTTCCAGAAACTTAGCAGAATACGCTACACACACTATCCTCAACAGGCAGATCCTTGCCACTGCCAAAATACACCACAGAGTACATGTGTAAGTGCACACACAATAGAGCATAACCTGCAAACCATGCGTGCACGCATAAAAACACAAACATACCTTCTGTTAAGACCGGCAGTAACAATCATCTGGTATGAAGACAAGGAACGAAAAGAGGGCAGCTTTAATTTTATAAAGGTACGGGTGTGCTGTAGGATCTTTCATACCCCAAGCGCACAGATCAAGGCAGTATCGTGACACATGTGTTGCATGTAGTGTCCCTACCACATAAGCACCTGTAGTTTCATACATAACGTACAAAACCACACATACTATCACTCATTTGCTCCTTGCCATTCCTCACGGAAGAGACACCAAAGAATCTAGTTCTTCATCCCAAGTATTAAATGCAAATCTCCTTGTTCCAGCGGTCTTTGGATCCAGCCTCTAGATTCGGATGTAGCCCTCAATCACCCACAGGTGTCAGGAATTTCCACGCAGAGAAGACACAAGGTAGATGGTCTTTCATTCCTTTTACCCAGATGGAAACCCAATGAAAAAGCCTGTGCTTTTTTTAGAGCACGAAGAGGAGTTCCTTGTTAGATGATCTCCCACAAACTGAAAATCAATGGTTTCATTAAAGCTGATGGTTTTACCCTCCAGAAATAGGGCAAATTCTCCAAGATAACAATGAAAGCAGTCACAAACAGATTTCCAATGTTTAAAACCAGAAAAAAAATGTTACCAAAATACAAACATATGAATTCAGAAAAGTTGTTAAAATGCCTAGTTTCTTAGCTACAATCTTTCATCTCTGTAAAATCAGCTATCTTATATTGTTAGGCTGTAGGGTTAATTGATAGCATCTATTTAAAGGTTCTCTTTGTTTCCCAGAGGTCCTCAACATTACGGGGGAAGAGGGGAGGATCTGGGAAAAGCTTTATGTCAACTATAAAACTAGAAAAATTCTGGCTCCTGCTTCATCTCGCCTTCCAGTGCTACGGCACCACTGAAGTGAGTCCCTCTTTGTTCCACTTGCACGCGCCTACGAGCACCCCAGCCTACGAAGACTCATACGTGTGATGCTGAGTGCCCAGTAACACCGCAAGCGAGAGTCTTAATAGCTCCACTGTAAAACATGTAATGAGAGAGCTTTCTTATGTGGAAATAAAAGTTGTTCTCCTTGTTTCTAATTTCTTCTGAAAACACCTAAATCCTCCTAATACTGTACTACATTCACAGAATCACGGAGTTTTCAGAGTTGGAAGGGACCTCTAGAGATCATCTAGTCCAACTCCCCTGCTAAAGCAGGACTGCCTAGAGCACATTACTCAAGACAAGATGGTTTCTTGAAAGCAGACTCTTCACAGCTTCAGGGTGCTTGGCATTTGTCTGCCACCATATGAAACCATAAGAGGTCCTAAAATGGGAGTTGGGGTCGGGCTGTATGTGAGCCATAATCTCACCTTGTAAGTCCAGTCTGAAATAGAAATATCCCCATGATGAGTACTGGAAGAAGTGCAATCACTAACACACAGCCCGCTTCCCCCTACCTATGCAGACAAAGCAGTACATATTTTGCTGGGCTTTTCTAGGAAGCTCAGAAAAGACAAGTATTCAACACCCACTGAATTTCAGGAAAAAAATATGCACTTTTTTTATCTGACAGCAATTTTTTTAAATTATTTTTTTCTTGAATTCACATCCTATCGATTGTGAGATGCAATTCTCTCTCTGCTTTGGGTGAAATCCGGTTGAGAGCCACATCAAAGTGTTAAATACAGATTAGGAAGTCGAAACTTGGCCTGCAACCCAGCTGGACAGAGCCCGACGCTAGGGCCTGACAGATGCCCCAGATGCGTACGGGGGAGCCTGCCAGAATGAACTCTGCACAATAGCAGAGACAGAAAAGAATAAAAGCCGTGTGCTTCCAGCCAGCCTCCTGTGTCTGCAAAGGAAAACAGAGATCAACTGAGAAACCAGCTCTTTGCAGCTTTTCTAAGTGGCTTCCTTTTTATTGTTAGAGAAGCAGGGTAAGGAGATCCGGGGTCCCAGGTCTAACGCTGCCCAAAGGAACCACAAACCCCAGAAACAAGTGCAAGAGAGCTGCCCTGTGAGGGCCATATTCGTGGACTTTTTTTCTCCACCTGCTGTTGGCCAGTGTTTTTCTGCCCCTGGTGGCATGTAACGTTGTGCCTTTGGGCTCACAGCAGAAGCCTAGAACATGAATTGTCACGGTGGACATCAAATTAGACAGGAATAACAGAGGCGCTTCATTGCTGTGACAGCTCACCAAACATCTCCGCTGCAGTTTGGATATCAGTGGGCTGAGGCCACTGCTCACCCTAGAGCTCAAGAGCCTCCATCTCCACTTTAAAGTCTAAACATGCCTGTGCACCATCATATGCTTACATCATGAGGTCCTTTTCACAGGGACATCAAGAACTGTGTTGGTACAGGTCCCAGCACAGTGGCAGTCTGTGAGCAGAGCTCCTGTTTACCATAGCAATACAAATAACAAGTGGCTGAGCAACAGATGGCTGGGAAAAATTTCTGATGTTTTCAGTGACAATTACCTTATTCAGACACTTCAGTTAGGCTTTCCAAATCATGGCCTAAGGGCAGTTACCAAATAATACCTTACAAACAAACTTTGACCCAGGCTGTGCTCTGGTCAATATTCACTTAATTCTAACATATATCATCGTGTATAAATGGATTAACCGATATGTGCAGTGGATAACTTCACAGTGAACGCTCAGATTGCTATCTTCAGAGAAGAGGCTGCATCTGTCATTAAAATTAATAACAGTCATGCTGTTCTGCTAAGGTACCAGAATTTATATTGCTAAAATCCTTGCACTGTTTTGAAATTCTCCTTCAAACATCAGAATTGTTTTGCAAAATTCAAACATCCAGATTTTTTTTCTTCTTTTTGCAATTTTACTCCTCAGGACAAAAGTTTGCAAAAGTGATTCAATCAAAATAATCTCATTCAAGCTTCCATGGTCATCTTTGTCTTGCTTTTTCAATCCCACATAACCCAGAATCTTTCCTATATTGCTCTTTATAAGACACAAAACCAGTATAACTGCCATTGAGATTTTTTTGACCAGGATCTAACCCAAGAAAAATAATTAAGATCAGAGTCTGCGTGAGAAAGAGTCTAGACCATCTTCCGACCAACTTGCAGTGAGTGGGACATCGTTGCCTGCCTCCGAACAGCCAAACATTTAACTAGAACGACAAAAACAAGCATCATGCCCTCCAGGAACATTATTGTATTGGAGACTTGAATTTTCATTACAACCTGGGACCATCAAGGTTCAGTAGAAGGTTTGTGATCTTTCTAAGCAAGCCTGGACTTGGTTTTGAATAAAAAATGGGCCTATTTATGGTTTTGCATCAAAGTCATGTGAAATGTGTGGTTTTGCATGGATTTAATTAGCAACAAGCCTGAGGCACAAAAAGTTCAGATCCTGATCTGGATCCAGACCCACCCAAAGCTGAGGGACATTTAGACTAAGGCACTTGGTTCTTGTCCACCTCCGATTCCAGCATGAAAACCAGGTGGGACTCACTTTCAGCAAACCCCCACTCCTCCCCAGACTTTTGCGTCTTTTCCAACTTGACATGTCAGCAGCAGCAGGAGGGTTCTTATGACTTCTGATGGGATCTGAAACCCATAAGACACTGTTTGAGTCCCTGCAAACCCAAACCATGGCATCTTCCCAGCTCTCACAATTAAGCTTTAAGCCATAAGGAAAAAAGAAAACCCAAATTAACAGCCATATTGACAGTTTTATAGACCCCTGAGGGCTCTGCCTACATCCAAAGACGACAGTGGGGCTTTTTTAAATTAAAGTGAATTAGCAATCAAGTTCCTAAGAAGGATTCATTTAATAAATTAAAGGACAGAATTCAAAACAATTTCAAAAGTAATCCTTTGGCCATAAATCATTTTCTGTTCAGTGGAAAAATGGAACATTGTCATTCTGATGCTTGTCTTAATTGGCATTCAGTTGTTTTCTTCTTTGAAAGTAATTGTTTATTACATTAGCGGGCATCATCATGCAGTAAACTGATGTTGCCATCAGCTTCATTAGGAGGAAGATAAGCTCCTAATTCTTCTCTCAGAAATCCAAGGGCTTATTTGGTTAATTTTTGCAACAAGAGTTAGGGAGAAAGAATTAGAAGCAAATTTGATCCTGCTGAGCCGCTGAAGGAACCAAGATTCCCACCCTCCTCCTCAGCCTTCGAGTCCACCAACACACCGAACAAACTTTTGGCTTTCTGAATTTTGCACCCCACGTACAGCGTGGTTTCAGGAGGCAGTTCCCATGACGCGGGGTGAGCACTCAGCTCACATTAATTAGCAGAACTGCGTCAGGACCAGGCTCTAGCACAAAGTATTTTACAGGGCTTAAACTCACAATTTAGCAGTACAGATAGTCTCACAAACAAAGTTAAAGTCAACCCTTCAAACTCTTTCGAGTGTTTATATCAAACTCAATGCAACTACCATTAAAAGTGATGACTTACAGACTCCTAAAATGCCATTCCCTTTAATATGATTTCCTATGGTAACACACAATTCATTGGAAGGCCTTTGCACCGATTTAGGAACAGACAGACTTTCAAATTAACTTCAGTGGAGCCATGACAGATTATACCAGCAAAGGTTCAGCTGCTCTGTCATATGGGTATGTTTCTAATTGATGTCATTTCATGCTTTCAGACCATGGTTGCAACTTGGTGAGGAAGGGAATATTTGCCCTTCTCCTCGTTTCACGTTTCTCCTTCCAAGGTTTCTCCCCCTGCCTCCCCCATTCTGTGCTAGCGGAAAAACAAAATCTTGTTAAAGTCTTTCGTCAAAAATGGAAAGAGAGAGGGAAACATCTGTCTCTAGAGAGAGGCGTGTGGTCGTGGCACTTATTTAGGATGCTTTAGAATGGAGATCAACTGTGCACTGGACAGTCTCTGAGACCAGTAGCTCCGTCTCCATTTCCACTCTTTGAAAGGTCCAATGAGTGCTTGAAAACAAACAGATCAAAAACCAACCAAACAAGAACCCGACAGTCCTCCACACACACCCCAAACAAGCCCTAAGCATGTGAATTTGGATATCCCACGCTCCAAACAAGCATCCTAACACCCAATAGATGGCAGTTACGCAGATGAAGTGGAGGAACTCTGAGAGGACCCAGAGAAGTCTGGTTATAGCTTTTCCCTCGGCACCAGGGAAACACATCCCTTCCTTGAGGTAGGGAGCTGCCCTGCCCACGGCAGACGGGACAGAGCTTTCTCCCCCTGCTTCCAACCAGGAATTCCAGTTGGAGTCAGGAAACTTGCCCTAGCAAATGTGATGTGCTCCCAAGGAAAGTCTGGTTTGTCCAACAGGAAATGTATTTTTGTTTAAAAAACATTGAAGCTTGTCTGTTACAGCTCAAGCTTTCTTCGTATGATTTTCCTCGTATATTTTACCAACACAAAATTCAGAAAGATTTACCAAAAGATTTAATTAAGAGGCTAGAACTATTCTGGCATAACTGCACTGAAAAGCAGCAAACACATTACTGTTTTCATGAGCACACCAAGGTTTTCCATTATGCTAATTGATGTCTCTGGAGTTTAGGACTTTCCAGTGCACAATGTTATGTACTAAATGCACAATACAAGGCTACAATATTCACACTACACAAGTAAAAATCTAACAGACAATCTGTTTTCTGTCACTTCTTGTAACATTGGTTCTCAGAAATACCAAGTTATCATCGCACATTATATTTTAACTGCCATTCAATACAAACATAATCAGCTTTAGTGAACAGTCATATTTATTATTCCTACAACTATGCTCTTCTCTTCCCCTCCAAAGCATAACCAAAGTTGCACCGTTCAAACCAATCTCTTTAGAAAGTCAGGCAAAGTGCGTCCTAAAGGCATCAGAATAACAGTATTTAAAAGAACCGTACTCTCCCCCCCCCCCCCTTTTTTTTTTTGCTTGTTTCAATGGGAAGCATCTTAGCATGGAACTAAAATAAGTCAACACCACGAAGCACAAAAGATTGCAAGGATTTTCTGCAGCATGGGCTTGTCAAAGCAAGTAGGCAGCCTTTGTGTGCTCCAGCACAGCAGGAGCATTCCTCCAGGTCTGAGCGGCGGAGCGCCCCCGGCCGCGGCTGCCCTGGGCGCCAGGGTTCCCACACCCAAGGCGGTGGGAAGAGGAGAAAGCAGAGCTGCAGAAGTAGCGTTGTAAATGGGATGAACTGGTCAACACGCTTCTTAGGAAATGCATGGCTTCCAGGAAGAATCACGTGGCAAGATTTACAATACCTCCACATCAAAGGGTTTGATGTTGGCTATACTGGTTCTTTCAAAAGAAAGACATGTCTGTCCCCTATAGCACCAGCTCGATTGACTCAGGAAAGAGTGCAAAGACATTGCTGAGAATCCTGTATGTCCATACAAAAGTATGGTTTAGCTTTTGATTTAAAAAGAAAGAAAGAAAAAAAAAAAAAAAAAAACAAAAACAAACAAATAAACCAAAAATACTTTAAATACAATCCCCATTTCCCTTTGCTCCATTAAGGATGCTTCGATTTAAGTGTCAGTCTTGCAAAACATTCTGATAAATAATCAGGTTTCCCCAGTTAAAACTTCATATTTCTATCTTCCCTTAACACCTTGCACCGAGGCAGCTTTAAGGATAATGCCTGTGTTAGGAGCGTGAATGGGTGACCCTCCAGTACACGTTGACCCAAAGATAAACTTTGACCTGATGTTTGCTAATAACACTTCTTCTTAAGATGCCTTGTTTCTTTTATGAACTACTGCTTGACTCTAGGATCTAGAAGCTGACATGCATTAATATACATCTCTAGGTGCCCTTTGACTTGGCCATCAAGACCCTTTGACCCTAGACTTGATTCCTAAACCCTGTCAATTGTTTGCAAGTGGAAAAAACTTATTTTCTAGTTATAATTAATTTTGGTCATGTTTTATTAAGCATTTCTCCTCTTTTTTTAACTTGTTCTTTTATTTGAATTTGGGTATAATGGATGCTTATTTCATTTAGTGGTTTTCCAGATTACAAAAAAAAAAAAAAAAAAAAAGGCAAAAAATACTGAAAGATACTCCTTTAGAGTTTAATCCTTTGTTTTCAAGCTTTGTAAAACTCCCGGTAATACTCAAGTGCCTTGACATTTCAAAAAAAGCGCCCCATGAACAATAATATATTCTAAAAAGCCTCCTTTTGTGCACTGCTTTTCAGATGTATCTGTGTATTTCTGCAGCTTCACAACGTTTTTCAGATAACTTTACAGCATGCTTCACATGCGATCCCACAGCCATAAAAGCCAATGGCAAAACTTCCATCAAATCCCAGGTCAGCAGGATCCGGCCCCTCAGCTGAGGCACTCACTGCCAGTTTCTCGCCAACACGTGGCATTTTTAGACTTAATTCTGGAAAGAAGAAATTTCTGTGTCTACACAAAAAAAAAAAGTAGATATATGTATATTTGCATCTATTTCTACAGTCCGTACCCTCTGTTTTAGCAGCCATATACACATACTGTGTAGTATAGGAGAGGGCGAGGAGCTCACCGCCAGCCCAACCCCACCGGCCGAGGCACGCTGCCGCTTCCTGGTACATTCCGAGATGGAAATTTCTAATTCCTGGAATCATGTTACATTATGGCAGGAATTGCTTCACTTCTGCCTGTTTTACATCAGGACTGAGAGATCGCACAAAGAGAACGAACGCTTTCCAGCGCTTAGATGATGTATCAAGTGTACGTTGCACACATAGCATTATAGCAATCAGCGTCTGGTAAGGAACACCATCAAATAAAAGGCCTCCAGTCTCAAGAAGGAGCACTGGGACATGGCAAATGAGGGGTTTTAGCAAAACGAAGCAACTAGCCTTTATTTTTGTTCATAAAATGCAGCACAGCCTCAGCAATTACGATGTTATGTTCTTAGAGCTGCTCTGTTTTCTTGCTAAGCAAAAATATTTCCCAAAAGCTCCAAGAAAATGCAGTTAGAAATTAGGTTTTGTATTTAACAAACAAGGTCCACACATCACCAAGCAACACCTTCTGAAGAAATCAAAGGGCAATTCCACCGACAATGATAGGCAGGAGCCAGTTCAGTAGAAAACACCTCAGGTTCCACTTCTCACTGCCATGGGTGAACAAGAGACTGATTTGGGGTTGTGGAACAGCCAGATGAGAAACGTTGTGCTTCCGAGCACCCCACATCCCCCTGAGGGTGCACCCCAAGCACTCGCCCCACATCTCAGGTCGCCAGGCTGACACGCGGGAGCAGCCCAGGGCAGCCTCCAGCCCCACGGCACACTCACCTCACAGACACGGGGGCCTCAGTCACATGTACAACATCTGGGAAACCCTACCAGGCAAACAGCAATAATCACGGATTGCTTTGGGTTTTTTTCCCCCCATGCTTGCCTGAAAAGACCTAAAATGCTTGTTCTATTCTGGAAGGAAGAAAGAAGCCCAAACAAGAAGTGGTTTGGACTAGTCTTTTCAGGGCTGTGGGCCTGATGCCTCCCCTGGATGAGGCGATCAGGCAGATTTCTGTAGGACTAAACCATGAGTAAAGACAAAGAAAGAAGACCTGCTCCAAGCGGGGCCCCGGCAGGCAGCATCCGTCCCACTGACACACTCTGCAGCCAGGGCTTGCTTGGTTTGAAACCCAAGCCTAAGGAGGAAGCAAAGCTCCCCAAAGATTCTGGGACAGACTGGGACGGGTATCCTGCCTCTCCAGGTTTCCAGAACAGGGTATTCAAACCCCAAGTTGTTTATTGTGTGTTCAAATAATAGATAATACTCGCCATGGGACTTTAATGCTTTCTGTTTTCTTTTGCTCTCTCAGCTGACTCCATCCAGCCACCCTTTCTTTGTTCCGTTCACAACATGAAGACTATTGCTTGCTTTTCCAGTTCCACACTCCAAACTTCAAATCAGCAGAGCCTATAGAACTGGTACGCTACCCAACAACAGAGTGAACAACCCCTCAGGGATACGCACTGACCTTCCTTGCTCCAGGCAAATACAGCTCCCCCCAGGAAGTTAGAACAGAGCACTTTCCCTCTGCAGCAGCAGAAAGAAGTTTAGATAATATCTGGAAACAGCTTAAAATCCAAGGAGAGCGACAATGAAGCCAGACCACCTAGCGAACTACACCAAACAGGACTTCTGCTGCCATGCATCCTGGTCCAAGTCCAGCCAGAGGTATGGTCAAGGCAGCTTGCACCAGCTAAGGCTCTATGCTCCTCCTAGAAATCCTCTGCTTTCAGCTAATGCAATGATACTTTATCAGTCTTGATATGTGCAGAGGAATCCTTATAAAACCTTATCCTCATCAGGCTCTAATATTAATAAAGTTGTCCTGGAAGGACAGAACCTTTTAAAACCGAACAAAATCAGTTTACGGATTTTTAACTCCAACAGACTGTAGCTAAAACCCTGTGGACATCAGGAGGGACCCATACAAACAAGAGAGGTCATTGGTTCTGTACAGTTATTCCAGCTGGAATTCTTAGACAGTGAAGTGTTCACAATAGTGCCATTTTTTTCCTATTAATATGTAGCTTTGAAACTATGCTATTCCTGACATATATAGGAACTCCTCTTCTCTTCTTCTCCTTTAAAAAAATACAATGGGTACAATAAAAGAAGAGTTGATATTTCTTCTTGTATGATGGCAGAACCCTTCATACAAGCACAACCACACTGAATACTCTTTTAGATTATTTGTTAGACTGAAGTTCAAAGGAGGGTGCAATGTAGCCAGGAAAAAAAAAAAGTCCCTCTGGTTAAAATTTAGCATGCAAGATCTCAACAAAAGTGATTTTTGACTGTGCCAATGCTTTTGTTTTCTCAACAACAACGACAAAAAAATGATTTCTTCCTTCTCCCCCACAGTAAACCATTACCAGCTGTTGATGGAGTATTTTTTTAACATGCGTTAAGTCATATTGTATATTGTCCATTTCATGTGTGCAGAGCAATTTTTGCTACAAATTCTTTACCATGTTATACCAATAAATCCAAGAGTACTGCCCAATCTTGTTATACGGCTTAGGGCTTATTAACTCCAGTGGGATGCCGCCAAACAGGATCGCGCTGGAGACTAAAGTTACTTTTCCGCAAAGGTGATCACGCTCAAACCAACGCAAAGCCTTTCGGCAGATTTTGCCCATACAAAGCAACAGCCGCTCTTTCCAACTACAATCCATTACGCATTTAAAAAAAAAAAAAATTACAAGTACTTAAGTAATGTTGTAAAACTTGATGTATTTCAAGATGGTTCTCGCCACACACTTCTGTCCATGTGCCCGCACAGCTGGAACAAGACCAGAGCACTTCTCTCACATTGCAAATTCATTACTATCTCCTTGTTTCAATAATGGTGACAATTTAGCGCAACTATGAAGATAAACTCAGGAATCTTTTCTTAGGCCAGGACCTTAAAATATGCCTGTTTATGGGCACATCCATTTCTGCAAATAAAATCGTGTATTTGGTTTTTATGTGTAAATTCAGGCCAGTGGAAAATTAAGCCCCGCAGGGATAATTTAACCAACAATACAAAGAAAATTGTGAGGAAAATCCGAAACTTTGTCCTTAATTTACCCTGTTAGGGCAAAATAAGTCAGGAATCTCATACCATGTGTGCTGCAACGCTTAGGTACAACAGCACATGTTAAGTAAGGAGAGTTGCAGTCTCGGCTCTTAATCTCATTGTTTGTTGTGGTTTAAAGGCTGACCCTTAACATTATATGTGGTTTAAAAGTATATTTGGAGGAAAGAGAGTGAAAACGACTCTCCTAGGTTCGTAAATGTGTTTGTCTTTAAGGTTTGTTCCAGAGGAAACCATGCGTGCCTTAGCTTGCTCCATATGCAAACCCTTACACAATTTCTAAACATGCTAATGCTCACATTCTGCATCTCAGGTTAATCGCGAAGGGTTTTTTTGTTGGTTTTCTACTAGCAGCTTGCCTCCAATCCACCGACCCACCACTCTTTATGTATATATGTTGAATAATTATGAAGCAGTGAGTATTTATCACCTTTTCTGAGCAGTAAGCAGAAAGAAATACAATACTATTACTTCCAGCTACTGGCTTTCCCAAGATAATTAGATAACACAGTGGACTGAAGCCTTGGTTAGTCCAATGCTGTTCAAGTTAAGTGATTGACATGCCTCTGTCTGGCTGCTCTATTAACTGTTTCATTTTGTTGCTATTTGCAGTTTGCTTGGCTAATACTTCGAACAAATACAGACTGTTTCTTTAGCCCCTTTTTTCTCTTTGACCTTCTCCTGCCCATTTTCTTTGAGTCACTTCAAACTGCCTTGAAAAGGCCCGTTGAATACGCACAGTCCATCAGAGTCCCAGGTTCATCCCATTCCTTGCCCTGAATGCTTTACTTCAAAGATGGGCCGCATTCTTTAATTGCCCTTTGAATTAATATCAAAGGGTCACAATGCGAGTGCCAAAAGAGAAAGAGGCTTTAATGAAGCAAAGAGCTGCCATTCATTTGCAGATAAGCACGTTTTTATGCCTGACTGGTCACCGTGGCTAAATGCTGCATGAAGGGGAGGCAGGGCAAGGCAAGGAGACTTTTACTTAAGTGGTGATTAGTTCAAACAAACAAGAGTAAACAAATAAAAAACAACACAAACATCCCGGCAACAGAAAATAAGTTAATATGCCCCAATGTGTTCAAAACCAGCCAACATCCTATTGTGTTAATGCGGCCATTAACCCTTTGCAAAATGCCGAGCTGCAGCTCAGCCGCCGCTCCAGCCCCCACATTTCCCTTACCTTCCACAAAAAAAAAAAACATTTGGGGGGTTAAACTTTCACCCCTAGTCTCAGGCCCCAGGCTCACAGGCTCACAAATTATTTTAATGCAGTTGTTTCCAGAGGTATTAAAAAAAGTGACTTTGCAATAAGGAATAATGAAAAAGAATAAGCAAGTTAACCTTGCCTATTTTGGGGGGAGACGGGACACGGTCAGTGGTTTGCATTTTAGCGCCTGTGGAACAACAAACTCTACACTTATTAATTTAAATTAATTTAAATTATTTCTTGATTTACATTTCGCTAATGCATTCGGTACTGTGCTAAAATGTGAGTGTTCAGCTTTCTTAATTGCCCCAAAGCTTCTGGTATTTTGTTTTAAATTTCAATACTTGAGGATTTTGTTTGGTTGACTGGTTGGTTTTGCTTACTTGAAACCTATGAAGCTGCACTAAGAAAACTTACTCGGCTTCTTAATCCTACCTATGGAGTCTTCTATTTTCTCTTCAAAATACCAAGAATATAAAATTAAAATGAGAGGCTTTAATGTATATTGTAATGCAATTACAGCCACAATGCAAGTATGCAGAAACAAGAAGTTCACAGGTGTCCTCTTTATAAATGCTGACTTATTATTTATAGACTCAAGCTTCTCTTTGCACAGAAATAATAACTTACTTAACAAATACAAGGTCGTTTTATTGCAGTAGAGTTATCCCCCCATGAAAGAGGATTAGCTATACTCATAACAGTGTAGCAGTGCCTTATAAGTGCATTCACATCAGGAATTGTGCTCCTATCTCCCATAACTAAGAAGGTTGTAGGGGTACAAACAACCCAGAGAAACACAGACCACATTTTGAGCCCCACTTCTTCAAAAGGCTTTCTCATTAATATTGCATACACTTAAGCCTAACCCTGCGTGCAACCTGTCACAAGACTTTCCCTTACTGACGCTTCCTGCGATTTATTTTTTTTTTTACCCCTCTGCCGCTACCCCACTCCTGCCTTGCTCAGCAAGAGCGCTCATCACCCCGATCCCGGCTCTGAATCTTTATTACTCACCAGAACGTGAAGAACTTTGACCTTAAACATCCAGCTAGAAACTCGGTACTGAACCACTGGAAAAGCATCTGGCATTTGTGAAGCGGAGGGAAATGTAATGAAAAACATGCAACAGAAGAGCAGAAAGGTGTCAGCTGCAGAAGAGGGATGGAAGTGGCTTGGAAGTTTCAATGCCAATACCAGCATAGCTAAATTACATCTTTTTCAGAATATAAAGCCGTATGTTGAGCAGCCTCCTAGGAAACTGCTCAATTGCACTGCCTTAAGTAAACGGTACTACTAAAACTTTAATTTTGGTGGGGTTTCGAGCTAGCCCGATTCGTGATCCTACTTTAACCTAGTCAAGACCCTAGAAACTCTGCATTAACTCTGAGATTTATTTCGGTAAATGTCAAACACCACCCAAGATTATACCATTCTTCTAACAGCTGATGCTCTTCTGTTTCAGAAACGTTACATTTTCCAACACGTTTTTCCAAAAATAGTAGCCAATTTATTTTCCCTATATTTTCCATATTTCATAGGATTAATTTCACCCTCCTTCAAGTGTTCACAGACAGTTCCGTACATTGGGATAGATAACACTATTAGCTGCCCTGTTTGAATTCCTCTTCTAAAAACCACAGTGCAGCTGACTTCTCTGCAACCCCAGCCTCAGTAGAGTATCAGAAGTCACACTACGTTTAGAAATAGTTACTTATACACCACCTCCACTCGTGTAATGAGAACGTTTTCCCCATGTGCACATGCAGTGTGCTTAAGAGCGAGGCTGCGGGGACAGCCAGTCGAACAGCAGAATGACACATGGCACAAGCTCAGGACTTGAGATGGCAACGCCATTCCCAAGGGCTTGCTCCGAGGCAGAGCGACTGGCTGCTTGGCCTCCTCCATGCCACCACCTCAGAGGAAAACAGGGGGCAGGTCAAGCCAGGTGCCACCAGGTTTGTAAGCTTCACAAGGAAAAGATGAGGCTCAGATACCAACACCAGCGCCCCAAAGCTGGCACAGCCCCAACTTCACCACCAGGAGGGATCTCACAACCATTCACAGCCATGAGATAGACACTACATTATCATTACAGGAGCCGAGATCCTACATTTTGACCCGCGTCAGGTCAAAACTGATGCAAGTCAAACACATCTACCCACACGCTAATTGCCACAATTATTACATTATTTGAATAATGTAATATTTGGGTAGCCCAAACACATGGGCTACCCTCTCTTGACTAGCAGTACCAATGGTGTCCGCAGTTTGTATAGCTCCTCTTTGATACAAATTGCTGTTATTCGTTAGTACACAGTCCAGAAATACAGCAAAGTGTCATAGTTTTAATCCCTGGCTATACTGTATAAATGGCATATGCAAAGCTAAATCTGGAGTTACAGCACAGATCTCCAACAAGGACAGCTAGATTTTCCATTCGGAACATGCTAAGAATCAACCTCCTAAAAGAAAACAAATAGCTTCGATGATTTCCGTCTTCTGTAGTTAGGTAACACTGCTATAGCCTTATACCTTAAAAACAACCAAAACATTAAAAAGGGGAAAAAATGGATTTCCCTATTAACTCCTTATTTTGTCTATTCTGTCACGCCCATTTCTATCAGTACATAAAATATATTTAGTGTTACCGTAATAACTGTTGTAGAATAGTTAAATAGACAGGCAAACCGGAAAAATATTAGTCAAGCCATCTTATGTATTCACTACCATAAAAATAGTTAAATTGCTATATTTGTGAACCATGGGAACTCTTTATTATTGTGATTATCATTACTAAATTATCAAGAACCACCATAACATTTAAAACATAAGCAAATGGATTTCTTAATGTTTTGTATTACATAAATTCTTTATTAATATAAAGCAAAACAGCGCCATTCATAGATGCGAGGAGCCACTTTGCACCTGACGGGGGCATGAACACAACCATCACCACTCCCCTGTAATTAGCTAGCTGTCCATCCAGTACTGCCTGGGGCACGCGTGATCCTGGACAACATTGTCCTGGAAGTTTTGTGACAAATAGCACAGGACCATTTTGTGATAAGTGGATTCAACTATTCTCTATTGTTTGTCATCTTTGCAATATTATTTCTGGTTTTGGTTGTCACCTGAATAGCTCAACCATCAAGCCTCAAACCCCGATTATCCAGTTTTTTCTATTATCTGCAACCTCACTAGTAAACGCTAAACAAAGTAATTCAATACTGGCAGTGGTCTTATGTAATTAGTTTTGTCAGTAAACAAAACAAGAAGAAATAAAATGCATATAACGAAAAAAAGAATCAAAATACCTTAGTGCCTAATAGTTTCCATCTAATCTTATCGTCAGGAAATTGAGTGAAAGTACCCAACTAAAGCTTGGAAGAACAGTATTCCCCTACCATCTAGGTACTATGCGCAGAAATACAAAGTCCCAAACCTGATACAATCTGTTCTTTGCTACCGAGAGTGATCTCCTGGCCATCACAGTAACTAACTGAAACCCCGATCTTAAACTGTATCAACACATTCCCTATTCCATACTCAACTTAATGCAGAGTTCCCAATACAAATAGTATTGTTGTTCAGCCACCTTAAAATTTGAGGGGACATCATGTTCACAAGAGCACCATTCATGAGGTTTACGCAGAGCCTAATGCAGGTGGGAACGTCCTCAGTCCTGCCCGACCCCTGCCTTCTGCTGGGGCACTTTATCAAAACCTTTAAGTCTTCTTTAAGAGCCTAGGGAGTTTCTGGGACAGAAGTTCAATGAAACTGGAGTTAAGTTGAACAGACAAATCAGCATCTGGCTTTTAAAAAAAAAAATTTAAAAGAACACTGAAGCCCAAAAGCAAATCAGATCTTAGAAAACACAAAAATTCAAAGTCAAGGCTGAATTTCTGGGAAAGACTGAAATCTGTGGGAAAGCACCTAAATAAACTCAACTGTGCTGTTAGCATTCAAGCTCCTCTGCAGCAGGACAGCCACTCTCCCAAGGCCTCCAGCTCTAACCAGCACAGAGTCCCTGGAAGTTCCAAGAGACTTCAAATGTATTTTCCAAAGTTTTCTGTATGGCTTTTTTGTTTTATAAAGGTCAGACTTCCTATTTCATTTCCAGCCATTCCACAGTTGTCAAGAAGAGGATTTATGTGTGCTTATATAAAAAAAAAAAAAAATTCCTCTTTTTTCCCCCCCCTACAGGTTTCACAGTACATCTGCTTAACCTTAAGTCCAAATTAACAAAAGGGTTTGAGGGTTTTTGGTCTGGAAACGTTCAGTGACAAACTTATCAAAAACCAAACACTTCAGAAAGTTACAGAATAGGGGCTTCTAGCTTTCACACATACAATACAACCATCTTCAAGGAAAATTAGAAGCCATAGGAGAGAATGAAAATGTGACCATATGTTAATTCTTTAATCTTAAAAGCCCATTGCTGTGACCCCAAAGCACACGCTATGATGTAATCTACCCTACGAGCTCAGCCCAGAGGGTCCAATTCTACTCCCATTAAGGCAGCGAGAAGCTCAGGATGACTTCAATAGAAGCAGGCTGTTCCACTGGCAGCTCCCAGCCCAGGACAGCAGCGTTTATTTGGTCTTGATCAAACCACTGGTTCTGAATCGCAGAAAATATTCCGTTTGCCATTGTGATCAAACAAAACATCACCATCATTTCAAGAGTTAGAGGAGAGGCAGGAGGGACTCGCCCGAATTGCTGTTCCGCGCTTGCTACCACAGAGCCCCCCAAAGCACAGGCATTTTACATGAGCCCCGCTTCCCCCCTCCCCCCGTGGTCCCCAGTAGATCCCAAAACCTCGAGGCCGCTTCTTCTGATCCACCGTAAAGAACAAGCAGCAACTGCTGTGCAAGCTAACGGGATTTAAAAAGGAAAATAAACAAGATTCAAAGAAAATTTCCAAACAGCTATCCTGCTGAAGGTCTCAATAGAAAACATTTGTTATGAAGTAATAAGAATTTGCATAATTTGGGGGAATACTTTGTTTTCAAAGTAATTCTCTTTTTCACCTGCTTAGGACTTGACCATGTATGGCTTTAGTTAAGTTTTGTTGATGGCGGCTCATGTTTAACCAACTGTTTTTAATTTACAAATTAAACTTGTCAGAAGTAGAAATCCTTCCCTTGGAACCCTTCCAATATGTCAAGAATTAATTCTAATGAAAACGGCATTGCCTAAATGCAGGATGGCCAGTTACTTACTTTATTTACACAAAGTCCTTCTCAGTTTCTTTGATAAAAGCAGCTAAATCTTTTTCCTCTTTCATGTTTTGTCAGCACTTGATTCCTTTTGTCCCCTGGCTATTTGCCTAGCTGTGGACAATAAGGCAGGAAGAATAGAAGCAGATTGTTGGAATGGCCCTCAATAAACCTAATTATGACATGTTGACTGCACTCACCATGACATATTCAGGAGATCCAGGCTTATTCAATTACCCTTGCCAGGTTTCTCTTTCAGACCTAAAGTTATCCTTTGACTGTTTGTATTTCTGAACAGTATTCATGTTCATTGTGAAAGAAAATCCCCTGGACTTTGAGGGGTTTCTAAGTTGATGCTGTTATTGTAGCTAATTTTTATTAACTGAATGATAACATGATAAAGAAATAGACTTTTGTTATGTAATAAGAACAAATCAGTGTGTGCTTAAAGTTACACCTTTCTTTCCTTCCCCCCCCACCCCCACCCCCCCGCGGAAGACTGACAGCACCCATAACTTGAGTTAATAAACAAACCCGTCTTCTCGACCTGTATTTGTTCAATGACACTGCATATAACTCGCTGAAAACTTCTGGCAGCCCCAGAAACCTTCCTAAAGCAAAACCGGTATCGTTGTTCTCCCCACAAATCTCTTTATCCCCACCACCGAACAGCAGCAGAGATGCTCAGCGCTGTCAGCACCAAAGACCGTCTTTCCACCTGTACCTTTATGCCAACAGCTATTTCTTCATCTGTTTGAAACAGCCTGGACAAAATTTTGAATTAGAAGTTGGGCTACACATTGGGGAAGCAGTTTACTTCGAGGGAAGACTGCGCAGGGAGCGTGCCGCCACTTTCTGCAAAGCCACTTTAGAGAAGCTGTGCGTCAAGTGGACAAAAGAATGCGAAAATGAAGGAAAGCTAAAAGGAGAGAGGGAAAGAAGCAGCCCCTGATCAAACTCAGCGTATACGTCAAGCAGCTCTAAAAGAATTAATATTCATGTCTCCACCTCAAACTATTGCTCAGTTATAATTAACTGCTCTGCTGCTGTTTTCTGCCATTTCCCTGAACAGCTCCTATGATTTTAGATTAACAAAAAGTCTGCAAAACAAAACAAACTGAAAAAGCTTTAAAGATATTGCATAAATCACTCGCCTTTTTAAGCCTAAGTGCCAGACTAAATTCGCTCATTACTACCACTTCACAAGTAGGAAAAAATGAGTACTTTTACTGTTTGTTGTAACTTCTTTTTCTTTTAGGGACTGACGCAGGCAGTGAAGGCAGATCTAATACTGCAAGTCTGTCCTATCTGCTTCGGCGCCTGCTGTCCCTGTATGCTGCTGTGCACAGAAACACTGCAGGAAACAACCACAAAAATTGCTTCTTTACTTCATCCTAAAAGAGGCTGCCAACTTCTCCACATCTCACAGACTAAGTTTGTGTAAACCAGAGACTGGGGGGGGGGGGGGGCTGAAAATATTGTTTCTGACATTTTCTTCACAGACCTCTAAAAGACACTTTTTGGAGTGAGAAATTCTAGTCCCCAGAGAAGCTGGGTATCTCGGCATTTGTTTTCCTTCTGGTTAAGAACAGAAATCTGAATATGCCTCAATAGCAGAAAACTGTAGAGGAAAATTCTTTTTGATTACTTTCACTTTGTCTCCAAAGCAACAACAAGAAATACAAATTATCGGTCGTTCAATCTTTATTTTCTAGTGGTAAGAGTTTAAGAATTAGAAACAAAATTTAAAAATTAACAAAAATATTTAGGAAAATGTTGAAATGAATAATTTTACCTAGCCTGAATTCTTCCTTCCTTTTGTTTTCTACAGAACAAAATGTTGCCGTAATTGCCATGATTTGATAGAGTTTCATGCTCAAAGGCCTTGTATCTTTCCAGCAGAAAACAGTTCTGAGATCTCCTGATCAGCACAATCTCAAAATAGTATTTAGAAAGACAATAGCCCAAAGTATTTCAAAGGATGTTAACAGTGCTCACATGGAGTGGTGCCAGAAAGCTGTCTTAGAGGATATAGCCTAGTTTACTAAATTATCCATCACACAGACCATATTCATAGGAATGGGGTTTGTTTGAAACTGGGGGTTTGGGGTGTTGGTTTTGGTTTTGCTTTTTTGGTTTTAATTTGGAGACTTTAACAGGTGTTGATAGCGAGCCCTCCGAGCAGCAAAAGAAACTTTTCTTAAAATAGGCATAAAATCCTCCTTTTACGTCCTTTTACTAATAAAAGCAGGTACGGCTTTGCTTAAATTGTTACTAACGCTTCTATTATAATAAGTCCATGATTTGGTACTGGCTGCACAAGCAGTGTGCCCGGGCAGACCCGGTTCTGCCCCAGTACCGCCCCAACAACTCCATAGTTTCCGTGCATCTCCCGGGTACGTCTGTATGCTGGTGCGTGCAAAATACAACACGCACGCAACAAGCAGAAGTTACAGAGCGTCGTTCCTTCCTTAAGATCAGTAAGATTTCTTAGCGATACATTCAGGAGACTAATATCAGCTCAACGCCTACATCAGGCTAAAGTGTGCTTTACCACCTTATTACAGAAACCGTATTAAAAGTGACCTGAAACCTTTCAGATTTGCCAAAAAACATGGCATTATTCAATCCCTAACTTGTTTTATATAATTAAATAGAATAAAGATCCTCTATAAACATCAACTGATATCCCCAAAGGAAAATTAGAAAAATAACTAAACCTTACAACACGAATAATCCTATACCTGGCAGTACACCCTATGTGCCTTTGCTCAGGTAAAAGCCCTCAGTTGTTCAAACTGTAGAGATTTATCCATAAAGCCAGATTCAGATCTCTCTTACACTGCCGGAAATCAAGGGACTTCGACAAGGGAACCACTCTGATTTGATGCCAGGACCAGAATCTGGTCTTAAAACATAATCTGTATTACAGCACTAATTCCTGCCAGTTTATTGGAACATCTGCATGGAAGTACAAATTTATAATGCCTCAGTCCATTATTTCTTGTTTCACAGGAGTAATTAGATTAAGTCAGTATCTCAAATTATGCTGGGTTCCTTTTTGTAATTTATCAAAACATATAAAAGGAGATTAAAAATTTTCTCTTACTAAAATTTGAATCGGTGATACCCAGTAACCACAGGATCGTACAGGAAAAAAGAGATGATGGTGATTTAATCTAAGTGTACAGAACCTGATGCTGAGCTCTTTACACAGCTCTCTTCCCCATGCAGTCAAGGACAGAGACAGATAAATGCCCAAATACATCCTGAATATTTGTGTAACAGAAACTTGTCAGACAAATTTTCAGCCTTTTATTCTATTTTGATACCTGTAAAGACTCATTCTGTAAGTGCCTGTGGCACTTACTCCGCGAGTGATTAACGTCTGATGAAAAGTGGCAGCAAAATAAGAATCCCTCCTGGTCCTCAACTTCCCCTTATCTCAATCTCTGGCAAATTGCCAGTGCTTTAAATGAGGAGAAGGAATAGGGTAAAAAAAATACCCTGAATTTATCTAGTACTTTTCCACTAGGAAAGTCGAAGGACATTTTATTTATTATTTTATAAAAATAAATAAGTACTTTGGAGACGAGAATATAGAGACACGATCATGTTCAAAAATGTTATATTCAAATCACAAGAGTCTAAAAGTGTTCCATGCAAGTGGGAACCGAATTCTCTCATTTCCCAAATATGATTTAAGCTCTGTACAACTGATGCAAAACAAGGACTATTATCCAATTCCCACTAATGGTCTAAGGCTGTCAGCCCACAACAGAACCAGAATCCAAAATGCTTCTCTTTACTTTTGAAAAACTAAAATCCCAGTGACAACGCTCTACCAAAGCCAAGCCTGCTGTCCCCTTTTTAGCTCTAATTCCTATTTATTCTTTCATCCTCTTCCCAAAAAGGAAGATAAAATTAACTGTAACTGACTGATCACAGACTTGATTTTCAGAGAGTTAGATGGCATGGCGTTATACCAAAAGAAAAAACATGAATAGGTTGTGGCATTGCACATTTGAAATTTATTATAAAATAGCATCCGTTCAGATGACTATTCTGCACAATTGCATGCATCTCTTTGTTCTGGGCTCCCTGACGAATGCAACCACCCCTTCGCTTTGCTAACTGAAACACAGCAGTCAAGCTGAACTCACCTGAAATCATCAATGCAGTGGTCACCCATCTTTTTTCCACTTACAGAAATTTTCCTTAGAATTTTTCTTCAATAGGCGTGCGACCCCTTCGTATAGCAAATTTAAGCCAAGCAACACCAAGCCAGCTTTTCTCAGTTACCTTCCACTGACGGTTTCAAAGCAATCCATAGACTCTGTCTAGATAAATCATGTCGTGCACTCCTAGCAAATATCACCGCAACTGCTACTGTTGTGGGCAAATTATTTTCAACCTTAACCTCAGAGAAACCCCGTTTCCTTCAAACAGCCTGACTGAAGCCAAGGATGCCTGAGCACATACGACAGGCTCGAGCCAAAGGACAAAGCATGGGAAACAGAGATCTTCCACGTCATTCCAAAGTCTCGTTTTCCATTCCTGAAGCCATTGACTCAAATGTAACATGAAACAGAGTTACTGAAACACGTTATCGCCATCTCGTTCATAATGTCCATAATTCCATAATTATTAGTTGTTCCTCCTCCCCCACCGAATGCACAGCTAACTGAATGAGGGCTGTCACGGACAGGGACTCAAACCTGGCACAGCTGGATGATGAGGATGGGAACGCAGAGCAAGCACACCCAATAGCCACCACCAGTCTCCTCTCACGCACTAAAGCCCAAACGCAGGCTAGCGCCAAACACGCTTTATGAGAACAGCCTACCTGAGCCTTCTCTGGTGCTCAGATAAATTGCTACATGCTTCACGAGAAAGGTGAACTGGTGCTCTCCTCCCACAGCTTTGCTTGATGACCAGCTCCATGGTGGCACAAGCCACGCTCACTGATGCTCAGGTACCACCCCATGAACGTGGGCTGGCAGAAGGGTTGCTCTCTTGCCTGTGTAACCAGTTCTCAAGCATTAGAGCTAAGATGCTGCGATATTTCTTTTGTACCGAAAGGTGATTTTCTTTCCCTGCCCCACTCCCCAGAAAGTGAACAGCCTTGCACGCATCAGCAGGAGAGCCAGCATCATTCAACTCTATTTTAGGCTCATGGTATGGACCGCTCCACTTTGTGATCTCGGGAACACCGAAGAGCTGCTTTCCCCCTTAGATATCCCCTGGTTTGTCTGCTGTGCCTCTGCCTTTAACAAAGATTGATGTGACACGCACAGTCCGCTAAAGTAGCGACACTTTTTTTTTTTTTTTTAATGCCTGCCGAACACAGCCATGCAGGTAACACTAAATTGCTGCTTAAATCCGTTTTTAACCAAGGTGAATAACTGCTGCATTTAACATCATGTAAATAAATTCCCAGGTAATAAAAGCCTGCAAAATTCACAAAACGAAATGACGATATAAGGTCATGTTGAAGACCTTTCTCTGGATGTTATTTACATGACAGACATGAAGTTCAGCGGCTGATTTAATGCACAGCAGTTATATCCTTGGACTACTTATATTAAAACACATTGGGGCTATTTTCCCACCTTAAAGTCAATTTACAGTGTATGAATAATGAGTATTTTCTGGAGGCAGAGAAATAAATCGTCTTCCCTAGGAACACGTTTAGAAAACAGCCTCCCCTTTGATCTGGCGTGGTGCCTTCCCAGCAAGGCAGACGTGGAATTTCTGAGATCGTTTTATGAATAAGCAATAAAAGACTCATGAGTTGGGATAGTTTAGTAGCTTCCAAAAAGGCACATCAACTGGAGACAGAGGGAGCTCAGGCTAGGTACCTCGCTTCGCACATGATGTATTGCCTCCTCTGCTACAGGAGGAGAGCGCCAGTTCCCAGCATGAGCAGCTCTCCCCATCTTACCTCAAGAAAAACCTGTCAGGAAAGAAAGAGCCTAGCAAGTTTTTACTTTGGCCTTTGAAGTTCTTCCTTGGCTGACTGATGCTCGCCCATACATAACCAGAAGAAAAGACTTCCATTGTGCCGCTCTTTACACCAAGCGTATTATTCTCCAGACAAAAGCTTTCGAGTCTAACTTTTAAACACACCTCTCTTTAGGGTGTACTGTTTCTAAGCCATAAAATCTTTTTTGTTCATTAAAAAAAAAAAAAAAAAAATAGACAGCTTTTACCCCTCAGGCAATCTACTCTGCTTGTTAGTTTTTTGTATTAGTTTTTGCAAACGGATACCACAGCCAGACAGCAGTTAGCAGAACAGCCAGTTCTTGTCTTCAGAAATACAGTTTTTTTCCCCAACGTAGTCTCCAGTGGCTTATCCAGCCCAGCTTTAAACATGAAATACAACCATTGTAGGAACTCCCCGCTTTTAGACGAGACCTGGTGAATAATCGCTGT
Organism: Vanellus vanellus; assembly: GCF_965231255.1. Taxonomy (NCBI): domain Eukaryota; kingdom Metazoa; phylum Chordata; class Aves; order Charadriiformes; family Charadriidae; genus Vanellus; species Vanellus vanellus. The sequence goes on along the minus strand of NC_138913.1, from coordinate 21,265,426 downwards.
CCCTGAAAACATCTCCAACATCTGGCAACTTGCTGCTATTTGCAGGGTCTGGGCGCTGGGTCAGGGCAGGGATGCAGGAGCAGGGCAGGGGGTTAAGCAATGAACATGCTCAGCACCTGCTTGCTCTCTGCCTGATTCTAATCAGTATTCTCCTCTCATGCCCAGGAATGCTAGAAGTCCCCTGTTTCCTCAAAAAAAACCAAAAAAAAAAAAACACAAAAAAACCCACAAACCTTTTCCCCCTCAAGGAAAGGAGAGGGAAACAACAAAAAAAAATAGAAGACAGAGAAAAAACAAACCTATTAGTTTAGGATCTGACCAAATTTTGTTTCATTAAAGACAACACAAGTCTTGCCATTAAACTGAATAGGCTTTTTTGAGGTTTATGAAAAATCTCACATGCTTGACACTATTAACGAGAGGAATTAATGGCGTTAAAAAAAAAAGAAAAACAAAAACCACACCACAAAACAAACCCCACAATTTTACTGTTCAAAAAACTGACTGTAACAATGCCATTTTCCTTGAAGCTCTAGAAATTAGTAAAAACTATTTGCATCAGCAACTCCGGAAATCAAATCTTGCCTTACTCCAAGTTGTACTGCAGTTGCACATCTAAAATCTTTTCTCTTCTTTTTTAAGACCTGTTGACAAGTTCAAGCCAGTCTATCAACTGGAACTGGCTCCTCAGTTTTTTTGGCTCCTAGCTTTATGTCCAAGTCACTAGACTGTTTCTCTGTCAGGAAAAATGTTTTAAAAATTAAATCTGTACTTTCTTTTATAAAAGTTTAAAAACAAACCAAAACAGTTCATCTCTAATCACTCTGCGTAACTGAAAATCCCACCACTGAGAAACACATTCTGTTGCATAAAGATTTGGAAAGCTACAGTTTTACACTATAAATGCTAGCAATATACAACAAAGGAACGTTTAAAGCATTTTTCTGCTCAGTTCATATTTCCCTTTTAACAAGTACATTAGTAAAAAAAAAAAAATCTGATTTAAAAAGAAATAAAAAGTAATGTAAATGTAAAAAGTTATGGTCGGTTATTAGTGAATGCAACGGCAACACCCAGTTCCAGAAGAGCAAACAGTGCAAGACCTGCGTGCCCAGTCACAACCACATAAATTTCAAGCATCGAACATTTGCTCAGAACCAAAGATTATTTGCATATATTATTGAATAGATTTTCCACACCCCGCATTGGAGAAAATTGCCGGCTATTCATGGGAAACCCAGCAAAACCAGCAAAAAGTATGTATCATTAATTGCTGTGCTGCAGTAAACACGCCGTGGCTCAGAGGCTCACCGTAAATTGAGGCAACACCGCTGAATTCATGAACTTAATCCCAGACCTTGCTAGTTATTGATCTGCTTTTGTCTTGCCGTAAACAACAGTAATCAAAGCATTAGAAATAAAAATGCTGAGTCGTGATCTACTTCATCAAAGTGCACTCACTCACCTGCTGCTCTGAGCCAGGGGCTGCAGCGTTACTCTCTTCAGTCAAGAAGTGCTCCCCACCATGGGCCACTGGACCAGAGGGCGCTCACCAGTCCCTGTACAAACAGCCTGGCGTTCCCCAGCTCCGCAGCCCCCGGGGCTGGAAGCCCAACCGCTCTTCCAACAACAGGTTACACTCCTTTCTAGCCATAAAGCAGTCGTTCTAAACCATCACTTCATCTGGATTTTCACTTTCAACCGATGAGCTATGGCAGCTGATCCTGTAACGCTTTTGATTTCTGGATCCCAGACATTTAGAAATACCATTGAGGGAGGAAAATATCATTGATCCCATTTCTAACAACAACAACAACAAAAAAAAAAAAAAAAACCCACCCAAAACTGATACAAAGAGAAGATTTAGCCAAACAGGAGCTGCTGACACACAGGTCTCCTATGCTCTCAGGTCTCCTATGCTCTAGCCCCTTCTCCACCGCACACACTGCCAGGATGTACAGCAACAGGAGAGGGGAGAAGAGAAAAAAGAGAGTATAGAAAGCAAGAAACAACAGCTTCTTCCTGCTCCAGGGGCTCGTAACCAAGCAGAAGCAGAGAGCAGTAACGGGGGAGAGGGAGCGAGCAGTCCCACCTCAGCTGGCTCCAGGCATGGGCAACGTAGAAAGTCACTCTGAGAAAACACAGAGCAAACGATACCCACTCAAACCAGTTCTCTTCCAAACCAAACCCAACTCTTCTAGCACTAATTTTGCTATGACCACTTGTTTCTTGTTTGTTTGTATTTAGGGGTATCGCTTACTTATAAACACATTAGTCACCAAGACCACTCTTTCCTACTCAAAAAGGGTATTTAAAAAGCTCCCTTGTCCCACCCTAAAGATGCAGAACCACACTCACCACAGCCCAGTCAGGAGATTGTTAAAGCCTATGGAAATATGCCTTTGGCAGCCCCTTTCCCGCAGCTGTGGGAACTTCAGCAGCAAACCAGCACCAGCTGTGCAAGCGGGGGGAAGCCACTTAGCCCAAATCACTGGGACCTAAGCATCTACTCAAAGAGCTGAACGTCACCAAGTGCCAAACACCACCTACAAAGCACAACTGCCACCACAACATCTCCACTTAGAGAACACAACAGTCCTGTGGAAGCTTTAAACTTCTCATTGGAAAAAAAAAAAAAAAAAAAAAAAAAAGAAAGCAAAGCACTTACAATTCTCCCAGAAGAGAAGGGCAGAGGCAGAGCAAGGAGCAATAGGCTGGAACCAGGGTGGCACCAGCTCCTGCCTGGGCTGGGAGCCACCCCTGAACCCAGAGGTAGTGCACCCAGCCCTGTGTCCCCGCATCCCTGCGGGGCTCGCCTGGCTGTGGTGAACTCTCCCTCAGAGAAGCACAATGGGTCTTTTAACCAAAGGATCTGACAGGGCAAAACTGGTCCAAGGCACCCCAAGGGCACGCCACTCCTCAAAACCCCTGAGGCTAAAACGGGAAGAGTAAAGTAGCAAGAAAAACAAAGCGCATCCAAAGGAGTTCCCCCTTTGCTGTCCTGGGAAACCCGCCATTCTCCATGCCCTCCCGGTGCCAGCCAGTGGCCAAAAAATAAGTGCCAGGTGGCCTACTTCTTTAAAAGAGTGACTTCTGTGTGATAACGCCCAAGACTGGAAACAGATGAGTCCCTGCTCCACTCTTTGATCACCTGGAAGATCTTTTCTTCCCCCCTTATAGGAGTTTTCTGGGGTGTTTTATTTTTTATTTATAACTGCCATCATCTGGATTCAGATACTAGACGTATTTAGGATTCTTTTAATACCCAGTCTAAGTTTTTGTCTCTGATTTACTCTTCCTGGTCTGACAAGCCTGTTCCTGATGTCAGATTAAGAGAAATATTTATGTCATCAATCATCACTCCATCTTTTCGACTGCCAACGCAGGAGAAGTACAGTAACTTTGAGTCATGGCTTGTTTTAAGTTCTTCCTCGGCCGAGTGACCTCTACGAGTTTGGAGAAAAATCCTCTTTACGCCTGTCATTGTGTAGGGTTTGACAACCACTCGAATTAGAGCTCCTGATTTCTTTCCCCAAATTTCATTTGGTGTGTTGATTCGGGTGAGAGGCTGAGGGGGGGAATGCAGCTCTGGAGGAGAGCGCGCGCCTCCCCGTGTGATACCCTTCAGCCAGGGAGGAGCCAGAAATCAAACGGAGCCAGCGGCGCTCTGCCTCCCGTCCTGCCGGGACTGCCGGAGCAGATTGGTTACAGAGCTGCTCACAGCGGAGGGCCAGCGGTTTTGTTTGCCTTTTTTTGCTAAATCATGTGTTAGAAAATTTTTAAGTGCAGTTCTCTAAAACATCTCTTTTGAATTGGCACTGCTTGTAACATTTTATTTTAACTACACTTACTTGCCATGTCAGATCTCTTATTTATCAACGAAAATAGATGTTTAGTGCTACAAAGTCCTGTTAAGTCTGAGAAAGCGAACAAGTTCCCTCAAATCTGAAACGTAATTAAACTTTCATATCAGAGCCAAATTCAACCCTAAGTAACCTGCATAGCCCTCGATGAGAGCAGGGGATCGCTCAGATGTAAGTGATGGTACGATCTGGTCTCAAGAAACTTTTTAAACACAGAAGGAGAAGGAAATAATAAGAAGATAAACAAAATGTCTGCTATACGCAGCCATTTTGCATTTTCCCCAGGAGAAGCGAGCATCCTGAGAGTCGGCGATACTTCCCGCTGCTCGAGTCCCCGCTGGGCACCAGCGCGGCGCAGGCTGGCCCGGTCACCTGCCCCCACACGCACCACATGCGGTTTACGCCAGTCTCTCTGCTGTCCAGAAGAGGTGGACAAGCTGTTAGTCTTAAGGGCTTTTCAAATAGGTCACACGGTATTTGTCGGAAAACAAGTTGTGGGTGCGAAAGCAACAGGCGTTTGTGTGCTTTTCTGTATAGCTGCCAAATATTTGGGCATTTTTGCTTGATCCTGTCGATTTAAAAGGGAGCAGGTCCAATCAACTGTGCTAAACCAGGGATGAGCCCACAGGGCTTTTTCCTAACTGCAACATCTATTGTACGATCTTTTAAATAGATTCCTAAATGTTTTCTTCTATTATTTTCCAGTTCCGCAGACGGCAGCAGAGAACATAGTTAAGCTATGTACCATACACATAATAGCTACCACAGGCAGCAAGAGAGGTTAGAGAATAAGACGCCTTTCTCTGCACCGCATGTATTAAAAATTTAAAGAAAAACTTACATAAAAATGCGTAGACCTCCCTCTCTCCGAAATACCGCACCATAAACGTTTGATGACTACTCACTTAAAACATCGGTCCTTGTGTAAACAGTCCTTAGTCAGGTAACTTTTCTGGCTTTAGTGAAACTATTAGAAGTGGGTGAGTTAAATTTGCAGGATGGCAGTTATTTGAAACTACCCCAGTATAGATACTGATAGCCTAATTCAGCGTTCGCCCACACACCATTATCAGTCCACCAGCTGCAGTGGAGTTAATCTTGATTTATATGTTGGTAAATGAATTTCCTGAGGTTTTCCTTGTTTGGTTTTGGTTTTTTTTTTTTTTTTTTTTTTTCAAAATCCATACTTTGCAGGATTTCATTGTGAAAATGGGAAAATGGTGTATTTCACATTCCATTTTCACATTTCTTGACCTAACGTTTGCCACTTGCCTTTTCTCTGTCAAAACGCCCCTTTCTTAAAGCAATTTATTTTGCTATTCATGAAACCAGTGCAAACCTGACTTCCAGCTGGTTCTGGGCAGGTTCTTTCTCACCAGTGAGCCTGACAGGAGGGGCTGAGTAGGTGTCAGAGTCCTCATTCGGCCACCGTTTCCCCTGGTGCACGCTCCAACCCCTCGGCACTTCACATCAGATCAAACCACCAGACCTTCCTCAAAAATGAGAAGGAAGTCCCGCCACATCATCTTCAGTAAAAAGGGATTTTGTGTGGAAGCATTCCCTGCGACCCCGTTAGCCTGGTTTCTATAAAACCTGTCTATATTCATCTCCACCTTTCCCTGAACCAGTTAAAGATGTAGCGATGGAGAGCAGTTTTAAGTCCAATTTGGTTAATCCCAGTATGTTGGTGCTACTGCCTCGCAGGGGGCGTATGGATTATACATTGGTTACATTTTTAACAAAGAGGAGAGTAATTTAGCCAGAAGAACTCCAGTTGTTATTGCTTTGCTGGGCTGGTACATGGAACAGATCCCGATTATACTGGCATGAACATTCCTACTCATTTAAATAAGGTGAATAAGATTTGACAGAGGCTGAATAAGCTGTCTGCTTGCAGAAATGTCAGCTGCAGACAGTTTATTCCTCATACGACTCAAACCACTGTGATCTATGTGACATTATATCTGATAAAGAAATTACTACATAGTCAGTTTTGGATCAGACATCCAACATGAGGCATATTATAAATACAGAAATCCTGAAGACAGGTCCTTATATGGATTTGTGCATGATATAAACATTGGTCATGTTTGGCAGAAAGTCTACATCTAGGCGAATATCCATAAAAAAAAAAAAATCAAAAAGGTAGAATGTGTATCACTGTCCTCACTGCAGCTCCATGGAAATGAACAAGATGAGTTCATGGACTTTAAGGAAATTGTACCCAAAATGCTTTCAAAGTATTTTAGCTGTTACTCTGGGGTAAAATGTCTCCTAAAGTAGCTGAGTACTTGTAAAGTATGCATGGACTGATATTTTATTCAGAGATAACCAGACAAAACGAAAACAGCGTGTATTTAAGAAAGGGAAAGAAAAAACACCAATTAAAAAAAAAAAAAAATCTCGTTTAGCCCTTTACTTTTCTGTTTGTTACTACAGCAGAGGACGCTCACCCACATAAAAATCAAAGTGACACCAGGAGAGGCTCTCCAGCTTCACCAGGCTTCTTAGTACTGTTTGTGCAGCTAAATTTCTGTGTCCAGATATGCCAGTGGAAGCAGCGGGACCTGGATGCTCGCAAACCCTACAATTCAGATGAAACTTCATATCATAATTACAAGCCAACATAACGCATCCAGACTGCACAGCCTCTTCTACTGAGGATGTGGTGGAATATATTTTACTATCTCTAAAATAAGTATAGCTTTCTCTAACGCAACAAAGAACGGATTATTCTCAAGGACTCTTGCTGGCTTTTCAGCGCAGCCTGGCCGATCCGACTTTCCCCACTTTTTGAGGAGCGGCACTACAACTATACTCGCCAATACAAGTGAGGGCTATAAAGTCGAAACTGAAGAAAAAGCACAAAGAAATGCTGCAAGCTCGTTTGTGTCCCCTTTCTACTGAGCGCCCAATGTGGAGGACTCTCCGGCTGCTCAAACTCCCTTTCTGCTAGTGGCAGCCCTGGACCATTTTTCTCCTATGTGATTTGCTACAAAAAAAAAAACCAAACAGCTTTTTTTTTTTCCTTTAGGCTACATTCATCAAAAAGATTACATGCAATAAAATTAGTGTCATTAAAATTCAGTGAAATACCACATATTTTACCTGTTGCAATAGTAACATTTCAGTGCATTGTAATTAAAAATTAAACAATTGAAACAAAACCAAATCCAATAATGCTAAACAAAAATCCCCCCACAAAACTGTAAGAGTGTACAGTGCATACATCCAACAGACCATGCAAAATAAGGATTCCATTCAAATTTCACATCTCATTAAAGGCAATTTGACCATTAATCCGTACGGGTTGAGGAGCAGAGAAGGATTTTCCAAGACAGATAAACTGAAATGATCCTCCTTTGATCTCCGAGGTTAAGAATCAGCGACAATGGAAGATGAACAACAAGGGGCAGAACTACTGGCCTTTTTATGTGCCACAATGGCATCAGCAAACAACTACTTAATCAATATTTGGCCAGGGACACTGAAAACTTCCTTTTCAAATTTTAATTCCTAGTTGTAAAACAACTGTAGGGCAACCAGCAAGATAAGACATTAAACTGACTGCTTAATTGCCTTTTACTGTCTTACTAGTTATATATGCACATTCTTAATAGTTCATGAATCGTTATTTACTAGGATGAATAAATGACCTGTCGACAATTACATCAAACTCCACTAACCAAATAATCTCGGCGCATGACACACTTTAACTCTAATGTGTCCTCAGTGAGTTTTAATTTCATTACGCTTCACTTTTTTTTTTTTTTCTAGGCAGAGTGATTTAAACTGAATTAGTTTAACAGCATGGGGCAGGAGTACTCGAGGGCAAGTAAAGCAAAATGTGGCGCTCACACTACGCTAAACAAGGTCTTGCGGTGAATTATGTTACTGTACATCATTTTTATTAGCCAGAGAGCTCAGCCTTTGGGGAACACTTGGAAGTTTCCTGCATTTTTATTTATGTATTTTGTTCTTTCTTTAGCCACATGTGTTTGTTACATAGGATTTAAAGTGACATTTACATGGAGAAATTCACGTTGACCGGCTTGCTCTGATTTATTGCTTTGCGTTTCACTCAATTTCTTCTTAAATTAACCAGAGAGCACTTTGTAGTTCTGCTTCATTTCCCAATGCAGTTTTACTACACAGCCCTGGGGACTCGTGATAATTTATCACTATCAACTTTATTGGCTTCCCTCTTCTAAACCCTGTTCCGACCCTTATCAATAAGTAAACCTAATACCAAACTAAACCTTCCCTGAGAGCGTTAGATACAAGCACTGTCTTTGATTCGTACAACAGAGAATTACTATTTGAAGTCAGACCTGGAAAATAATCTGTTTTAAGGATTTCATCAGCACCAACTTTTACTTTCAGCATCCATTACGAATTTTTTTAATCTAATTAAAATCTCTGTCTGCCTGCTGATAGCATCGCTACCTTTGTATAAACAGATAGAGATCCTTGCCCTCCTTGAGAGTTTTGCCAGAGACTTTCACTCGGGATTAGACTCACACTCCTGTTTAGTGGGCACTTTCTAGTAATAGAATAGAACAAATTTGGGCCCCATTCCTGCCTGCCCCAACCCACGTGAGTAACTTTACACACATGAATAGGCCCTTTGAGTGGGACTCCTCGCCGTTACCCGCATATGATAGTGTTTGCAGAACTGGAGGTCTGATACCCGATCTAGTAAACCTAAACCCGAGGATTTCCCCCAGAGCTGCAGTTGCTCAGCACATTACAGAGCTGGTTTCAAGAAGAGCCTGATCCCTACCATGGTAAATTCCTACTGACGTCAAGGATTTTGCAATCGTAGGAGAATCCAGAAAGCCAAAGATAAAAATCAGATTTTCAGAGCAAGCCCTAGCCACGCCGAAGTCGACTGACCGTGTTTCTCGCTGCAGCCTTTCCAGAATGACACTGTGCGAGTCCAATACATTATTAAAATTTTCAGAGCAACGAAATAAGATGCAAACTTGGATACAAATGCAAGTTGATCGACTGCTGTGTGCGAAGCAATCCTCATCTTTACTAAAATAAGACTTGCCTTTGTCCTAGATACATGCAATTAGAAGAACTGGAAAGGATGCCCACAGCGGTTCTGTTTGAATAGGCGCTGGCTCTTTTGAAATGGAAGAAAGTGCCCCTAAGACGGCAAAGCGTGCAAACCCATTCATGAAATCACGATTTCAAGAAAGGGGTATGATGTATCTGTATATTACTTCAGAGAGCTGCTGCTAGACCGAGTAACACTCTTTCTTCCCACAGCTGGGAGTGTTACTAGTGCTTATGGCAGGCGATTAGCGTGCAGTTAGTCTGCCAATTAGCACTCGCCCCAGAGCCCCCCAGCTCCCCCTCAAGACAGGAGGGCACGGGCTGCTCCTGGCACCTCTGGAGTGGCAAACTCTGCTCTGAAGCCACTCCAAACACAAACATAAAGCATCTTTCTGAAAATGCTCAGCATGCTGGGACACCACGCGCTCACTCGTTCGTGAGTTATTGATTGCTGAGGTCATCAGTTAGTATTTTTAGCTCAGAATAATGATTTGGAAGCAGGACCCTGGCCCCAAGCCCCACAGTGACAACAGGTCAGGCAGAAGAAACAAAGCTCAGAGCTACCGTGCAGGCAAAAGAGCCTTTATCACCTATTTTGATTTGCACTTGTGCAGCACCTGTTTTTTTCTATCCAGGACTGGGCTCACACACTCCTGAGAGATGAGGAAAGAAAGGGAAAAAGACAGACAGAAAACACTGTTGGCGCTATCTGCCTTGAGCCAAATCCTGGCGCTACTAGGGAGTTTTTCTTAATTAAGCACTATTTTCTTGTCAGCTCTGAGAGCCTCAGAGATGAAATTCTGTTCAAGTTACAGGAGCTGATTTCTTAGACCTGCTAGTGACCAAATATGTAGAGTACTGTATGAAATTCCAGACTCAAGATGATAATTGCCTGCAGCCACAGTCATCACGTTTCGTTCAGTAAGCGAATCTTTACCAGGAACATTGAGCGAGGGAACGTACTGTATTTCTCAGCCATAAGACACAACGGTATTTCACACAGCGAGTAAGTCCTCTTACCACTGTGCCCTGGGACGAGATGCTGGAGCAAAATCACGACAAACCCTGCATCAGAACATCACAACCAAAATCTAACTCAGCATCTGCCTCGTCCCATGCTCCCTCCGGCCGCTAACCCGACAGTCTACGATGCAGAAATGGATGCGATGACTCTAACTGATATCTGGTGTCTGCATGTTAATCCTGTCCCTTTATAAACTGCCTTTATTAGTTTAACAACCTAAAAATAACCGGCTGCATGATACTGACCAACCCTAATCAAAACATCTGCAAGCCCATCTAGCCCGAGCTACCCTTTAGATCATGTGCCACCACTTCAAAGCCTGTGCATCAAGTCAGTAATTGTAACATTGCATCTAAATATTTAAGCTTGGGGCTGGTAGTCGCGTGTCCCATTTACAGTCAGCATCTGTCCTCTAATTCCATTACAGTACAAAGCAAAAATGTTTCCCCGAACTCACAAACAGGAAAAGCATCACACAGCTAGAGAAGCAGCAGCTTGAACTTTCTAGCTGCTGAGCAGGGCTTTTGAGCTAAGGTCCCTCCCCCTCCTCCCCCCCCCCCCCCCCTTCAAACTCCCCACATACACACACAAAAATAGGGGTGGTGCCGAAATTGTATTAATGTGAGCCTCAGGCACACAGAAAAAATAAAAAGAAAAGAGGAAGGGGAGGGAGAGGGAGGGGGGGGGAAGGGTTTGGTCCAAGATGAAAGTAAGAAGGAAATAAAGGAGGCAATTTAGTCTGCTGTAGCCTGAATTGCTCTCAGTACAGCCAAGGGTAGAGGCTTGGGATGAGTAGGGCCCTTTTTGGACGGGTGCGCATGACTGGGGGAGGATCCGCCAGGACAGGGCCCGGGGGCCAATTCCGCCGGCCGGGAACAGAGGTCCCCTTTGAGGGCAGGCGGGGGGGTCCCGGCCCCGGCCCCAGCCCCGGCCAGCGCCGCCCGCTCGCAGCGGCCCCAGGACCAGCTCTACGCCCCATCGTCAGAGCGCTGAAAGCCACCGGTTCCTGCCAGAAAACAACAGCTATCTTATGAAGCAGGGAGTTATCAGATTAGTCAGCAAACCATGGCGCCCGTACCTCCAGCTAAAGGTACAAGCGACTCCCTCTTCCAGAGCGGTTATGCTAAAAATACGCCCCGATGTGCCATATAAAGGCACAAAAAGTTTCTCTTTCATGTTCTTTATTTATGGCTTATGCCTTTAAGAAAAATATATCACGCATGCAGAAATACAGATATGCTATTATAGAATTACAAACTTTGTGACAATCGAGGTTTTCTTTAAATACACATCCAAAATCGGGGTAGAGGGTGGCACTGACAGAAATGGCGAAATACAGCAAAGCGGGCTGCACATGTGGCATCTGTAAACGCCGGCGAGGGAATCGGATTTAAGTGTCCGTGAACAGAGACTGAAACAGAATCACAGCGGGGCAGAGGAAAGTTTACCTACGCTTATTTATGTGATGGGAGAAATCCCAAGCCACATGATACACTGTTTCTATCGCACATTTTTCAAAAATATCATGTTTCTCTTCTCGCTAATCCCACTGTGCTGTAAGTACTCCCCGAATCCCAAATCTTGAATTAGCTGCCATTAAAATTACAACAATTGTTATCCTTGCCCTTGGAAAAAATGCCTCTCCCTGAGCCACCCAAATGCCCACAGTAAAGAGGGGATTTGGGGCAATATCAGCAAATGTCCAACACTAGATATGCGCTCCCGAGCAGGAGAGCAATTCCCCGCTCCACGCTCAGCCCCGGGACTTGCTTTCTCACCTGACCAAAAGCTTTCCCTTGCACCTCTCTGCACCCACGCTCCTGCTGCTGGGATACCTTGAGCCTCTGCGACCAGAGCTATAAAAAGTACTCAAACCGTGTAAGACTACAAAATACTGCACTTTTTTCACTCCGTAACGCAGGGCCCTCCCACCGAGGGCCCTCGGCGGTGAGCTGCCACAGCAGGGTTTTGCTGCGCCCCGCCAGGATAACCTTCAGACATAGCGCAAGCAACCCAAGTGCCGGGGAGGGCATCAGAGCCGCCCTGCCAGCGCGCACCCTCTGCCACACCAGACCTCCCGGCCGGGCTGGTAGGCACTAGCAAATACGATCCCGCAGCATCCAAATCCTCAGGAGCACTGCCAGTTATTTCAGCAAGACAGCGGGATCTGACCTGATGATTTTTATAGACGGGGTGAAATGGAAGCTCCTCTGCTGGCAATGGGAGTTGAAGCAGAACACTTTTTGTTGGCCGGGTATGGAAAGTTGCGGTGGACTTATTTTATGGTTGTTTTTTTTTCCTGTAATGAGCTCTCCAGTGTGTTGCCCCTATAGTATCACACTATACTATACGTAAGGCATGTGTATAGCAACAAATCCTTTCTTGAGCAGCAGCTCTCTCGCACTGCAGCATCCCAGCCACTCCACTAATAAGATTAAGCAACAGCTTGCTAGTCAGGGAGGGGGAGCAGGCGTTGCTGCGGGCAAGAGCGCACTCTCCCTCCAACTGCCAAACCTTCCCAGGCACTGTCACAGAACAGACGGGATTATCAAGCTGCCGTTTGCGCAGAACTGCCCAGCACGTTCACCCAGCAAAAACCTACACGTGCTAGGACAGGATAGGGCTGCGCTACTCCACTTAGGGGGAGTTCTGCTACTGACTGGACTCGGAAGAAGCAAAATAGGAGACTCACGTCCGCAAATAGTGAAGGAGAGGGTACGTCGGAGGACAGAACGCAGCCTCCTCGTCGGACCGTGCTGGGGGGCACAAGCAAGCCCCTATTTGCAGCGAGGCACCACCAGCCCCAGTGCTTTTCTTACAAGAGTCTCAGGGCTCCCGCAAGCTGGAGGGCAGCAGCCACGCAACCAGACACTGATTTACGGTAGATCAGGAGCCCCGTTTTAAAGAGTGAAGAGTCAGAGAACAGGAAGAGTATTTCAAATAGAAGTAGAGGGGAGGGTTATTTTGACAATAATATTTTTTCTCCTGCTGTCTCTATTAATTAATTTTGTTCTATGAAACAGGGATATTATCAAGGCTTCCTATCTTCTGTTTTTAATCTCTGTTGAGAAATTCAGGAAGGCGGAAAAGCTAGATATTTTAAAACAACCAGGGCACTGAGTTTAGCTATTTTTCCCTTGGTGTATGTCCCTCTCAGAACAATTCTCTGTTGCAGGAGGTTCTGGGGGAAACTGTGACCCCTCATACAGGGGTAATCAAACGGTGCCTTCTCACCTTAATCTATTACTTTGTTACCATCTTCTGTGTGTTTGTATTACATGCATCCACGCAAACACAGACACAGAGAAGATGAGGCTTCCCTGAAAGCTTTAGTAACAGAGTTGAAAACTAAGTTTTGGGAGTGTTTTAGGGTTTGTTAGTACACATCAAGGAGATACTCTACTTTCAAAGAACAAGTTTCAGTTGTCCTTCTTGAATGGCACTCAGCATCTCTAAATGTCTAGAAATGCTAGGAACATTTTCTAAGTAAAAACAGTTACTTTTTCCACGGTGGAGAGAGTCCATAAAACTGCGTGGAGCATCGGCTATTAGGGGCTCATTGAATAATTCATCCCTCATTGCAAGCCCATAATGTCTTTTCTCGGCCTTTTGTGGGGCTGTTTTCTCTTCTTTTCTCCTTGAATTATAAAAAGGTTGCCTTCTTTTGTTCACATCAAGCTGCTGCTAGCTGAAGCTTTGTCTGTGCAAAGCCAAAGTGTGAGTTTCAATGGACTCCCCCCTCTTTGTTTTCCAAGTTCATCTCCAAGTGTAGATTGTGTATAGAAGGCCTTCTTTGTAAAAGCTGGAAAAGTTGTACAAATGTTTGACCAGCTCATTTGGTACTTTTGTCTCGCCTTCACCAGTGCCTGTGCATGTGTTGGGCAGCCACTTCCACGCACAAGCCACCAGCCGGGCCCTCGCCTGCCCCTCCACTCCGGCCCGGCCGGGGAGCCGGGCACCACCGCAGCGGGGGCAGCGGCTGCCCCCCGGAGCAGCCCTTCGCCTCCGCATTCTTCAGGCTGCAACCTCCTCGCAGCCCCTGGCCAACCACCAACACAAGCTTTTTTCCCAGCAGTTTTAAGAGAAGAAGAAACGAAACGTGCAGCGTCCTGCCCTGCGCACGGCGGCAGACACTCGAGGCTCTGCAGCCTTTGGCTACAACTGCCCCTTCTGTACAGCTGCGGCCTTTTGCTCGGCTCGGGCTGGCACAGCAGCCCCTGCGCAGCCGTGCCAGGGGCTCCACGGCCAGCTCCAGACCTCCCTGCTCCCCGTCCCTGCTATTGAAAGCCAAACCAGTGGCGGTCCCCATCTTTGACCCCACCTCTGTGCTATTCCCACACAACGGTTTCACCGGTAGGGGAACGGGACAGGACAGCCATCCCGTCAGGGATAGCTCCTCGCCCTACATCTCCTGCTGCACCGGCCCCAGGATGACCTCCGGGAGGAAGGGGAGGGAAGGGGGAGAGAGATACCCACCAGCACCCCGGGTCAGCACAGGCCGGTCCCAGGGCTCCACAGAGAGCAAGGGGAAATAGGACTTTACCTCTTTCACTGAGAATGCCGTCAATGCTGTGCTTGGCCTTCTTGTCACCTTCCTCCACCTCCTTCCTTTCCAGCTCGGCCTCCTCTTCCTCTCCTTTCCCAAACTTGCTCCGCAGGATGCGGCTGATGGAGCTCACTTTGGGGGGAGCACAGAGCTGTGGCCAGGCTGGTTCCCAGCAACCACCCACGGCGGCCAAGCCGGGGAGCCAAGCCCCGCATCAGTGCCCCTGCCCCGCTTCCCCCCGCAGCCGCTGCCGGTCAGGGCTTTTGGGAGGGCGGCCGCCCGCTCCCTTCACCGCAGGGCTTTTCCCGGGGCACTGTCCCACATCGCGCTCCAGCACAGCGCTCCCCAAAGTCTTTTTTTTTTCCCGAGCCCGGGCAGCGGGTGATGGGAACAAGCCCACAGACACCCGCACAAATACTGCCCCGGCTCCGTGTGCGCCCCCCAAAACAACCCACCGGCACAGGGAGCTGCTCCTGCTTCCCAGCTCCAGGTCTCCAGCAAGCCCTGAGCCGTCCTGCGGCAGCAGAACGGCGGGGAAGCGAGAGGAGGAGGGGAGGGGGATGCAGTTGCGATTTAATTGAAAACACCCCCGCCGAGCTCAGGAATCCTCCCGGGACGCGCCTGTCGGTAGCAGCGTGCGAACGCCGACCGCTCCACGGGCACCAGCCCGGCCCGGAGCTCCGCTCCCCCCGGGTGCGGGACTCGCCCCGGGTACCGCGCTGCCCTCCCCGTACCGCCCCCGCCCCTCCGGGCCCTGTCCGAGCCCCCCCCTACCTGACGGCACCGTGTTGCGGTCACACACCCCGTCCTTCAGCAGCTTGTCCCGGATCTCCCAGCTGAACATGCCCGCGTTTTCCCGCTTGTATTCCTCGATTTTCTTCTCAACATCCGGCGTCGTCACCTGCTTCAGTAAAGACAAGGCGAGCGGGCACAGTCTGCGGGAGCCCGGGCTGCCGCCGCCGGGACCCCCGGTGCGGCCGCTGCCTCCCCGCCGCCGCCGCGCCGCGCCGCCGCCAGAGAGAGCCGACACCGGCCCCGCCGAGAAACCCCGTTATAACACACTCCGGGGACGGGCACGTTAAAATTAGAGGGGACGGAGTAGGTAACAACGGCCCCGCATAAGACAAGCATCCCCCGTGTTAAACGAAACTTCCCAGGAAAACCTCCGGGGTTACACGGGAAGGTGGGATCGAGCCCTCGGTAAGGAAAACCGGCTGCCGTGAAGCCGAGAGAAAATCCCGGGGAAGTTCTGGGTCGGGATTAGAGGAGGACTCCGTGTCAACAAAGCTCCAAGTCAGTGAAGTTTCGGCTGAACAAATTTCGCAGCGCCGAATAAAAAGTCGCGTAATAAAACCGCTGAGAGGTCCGAGTACCAAGAGGTCTCTTCGATGGCCTCGTGATTTTAAAATTAAACCGAATTCAAACAAAACAAAGCTCTGCCGGCTGGGAACAGCCTTTCTTTCGGGTAGCATGCTTATAAAAAAATATCTCTAGTACTAACGGCGAAAGGGAAAGTTCAGGCGTTGCTACTTTAGAAGCAAGCAAGAAATAAAAAAAAAAACTAGCTGCAACTTTCAACAGAAACGCAAACCTTTCCTTCGCTTTTGTGGGAAAGAACAGCCACAGTAGAAGGAGGCTAATCTTGAGACAAGGATCCGTATTTGTCTGCATTATTGTGAGCACAAACTTTGTAGCTGTGTAGCTATAAATACACGCAACTTTGGAACGGACAGAAAAATAAACCGAGCAGGAGAAGGAGCAGTAGGCAGGCAGACAGAAACACAGGTAATTTTTTTTGTGGTTAGCAACGAAAGAAGCGAGGGCCCGATCCCGCTCGCTGTGCAAACCCTGACGTTCTGCCCGACGGCTTCCCCGGTCCGTCCCGGCAGCGCCGAGCCCACCCGCGGCTCCCGTGGGGCTGAGCGTGGGGCACTCGGGGCTTTGGACGGCCAAGCGTTCACAAAACCACCCCGTTTCCCCTATTTTCGTTTGAGAAGTTATTTTTTTAAATGGCATTTTCTTAATAAAAATAAACTCATCGCCACGAAACGGCAACAATATTTTTCTAAAGCCTCGGAAAGTTTCGGAGCAACAGGCTCCGCGGCAGGCGGTGCCGTGACCGGTGCGTGTCTGCGCCCACCCCCGACCCCCGCACTGTCCCCCCGCCCTCAAACCCCGCTGCCGGTCACCCCGGGCCGAGTCCCGACCGGTCGTCGCTCCCCGCCGCCGCGACCGGGTGTTTTACTCGGCTCCGGGCGGGCACGGAGGGGGCTCACCTTGGGCTTGCTGCCGCCGATGGCCCCCGGCCGGATGGAGCCCGTCTCCTGGTACCTGCAGAGAATTTTGGAGACGCAGCCGTGGGACACTCGTAGCTGGCGAGAGATGACACAGGGCCTTATGCCATGGTGGGCCATCTCCACTATCTTGTGTCGGATATGGTTGGGTAAAGGCCTGCCATTGATAAACACTCCTCCGAGCTGATTGACTCTGCCCTGGCCTAGAGGAGTAGAGACTAGAAAAGGAGGGGAGGGGAGGCAGGAGGGGGAAATGGCGTTAACGTCTCCTTCGGATCCTGCTGGGTCTTTTTTTTTTGTTTTGTTTTGTCATTGTTTGTGTTTTGGTTTTGGTTTGTTTTTTGTTTTTTTTTTTTTAATAGTTGCTTTTCTGTAAGGCAACTTCGCCGCCACCCGCCCCCGCCCGCCCAGCCGCCCCGCAGCGCGCACCGGGCCCGCCGGCCCCAGCGGAGCCCCCGCGCTGCCGCCCCGGCGGGGAGGAGGAAGGCGGCGGGGCGGCTTCACCTGTTGCGCTCGCACCGGAGCCGGGTTTCAGGGTTTGCCCGACCCCGGCGGAGTAGGGGGGAACCCCTGCGGGAAGCCGGTGGTCGCTCCGGGCGGCGGCGGCGGGGGGAGCTGCCCGCGGCTCGGCCGTCCCGGGGTGCGGCGGTGGAAGCCACTGCCGCCGCTCTTCCTCCCCCCGGGCAGGGGCCCGCGGAGCTCCCCGGCGCTGCGGGGCTCTCGCTCCGCCGCTGCCTGGAGGAAAAACCACCGCTTGCAGCGGCCCGGCTCGCCCGGGACATGCCCTCCGTTGTAAAGTCCCTTTCGATTTCGTTTGCATCGCTTTTATTTGATTTTAAATCTTTTCCCAAGTTTTCCCTAGCTTCTTTCCTAACTTTGGGCTCCCCAAATAACTGCCCTTCACTCCGCTAAAGAGCGGATTCGAAGCCCGCCGCGCCGCCGACCTCTCGGTCGGTTCCCACCCGCTCCCGCCGGCCGGAGGGAACGGACCGCTCCCGGGGTGCCGAGACCGGAGCCACCGCTCCGCAGCCGGGCCTTCCCCGCGGCGGCTCCAGCCGTGCCCGTCCCGGGAGAGGGCCCCGCGCCAGCCCCGCCGCGGGACGGCGGCTCGGACAGCCCGGGGCTGCCCGGGGGAGCCCCCCCTGCGGCGGCTCTCGGCGGGCCGGGGCGGGGGTTGCTTTGTCCCGGCCTCCCGGTACGGAGCAATTCTCGCTTTTCCGAACGGGAGCAGGCTGGTGGCGGCCTTACCTTCCAGCGGAAACCCGCTGCGGGGGTAGTTCTGCCCGGCCCCGGGTCGCATCATCCTGGGGACAGCTCCAGCCAGAGTTGTCATCGCGGCGGCGGCGGCCCGGCGGGGTTATATCCAGGTGAGGGCTGATCTAGGAGAGACCCGCGCTGTCAGCCGGTCCCACCGAATCAGGAGCGGTCCCGGGAGGGGGTGGGGGAATGCCGCCGGGGGGCGGGGAGGAGGCAGCTCCGCCGCTGCCCCTTTGTCAGTGACCCGCGCTGCCCCGCACCGGGAGGGCAGGGGCCGGGGCCGGAGCCCCGCCGGGCGGCGAGGCTGGGCGCGGGGGAGGGGGGCTGGAGGGGGGGGGGGGTAGGGAGGGGGTAAGGGGCGGCGGCGCTGTCCCCGGTGCGGCGGGGAGCGGCAGCGGCGGGTCCGGGAGCATTTATCGGCTCCGTCCCCGGCGCGGCTCCGCGGCGGCGCCGCCGCGATTGGCCGCCGCCGCCCGTCCCGGCCGCGCCGCCCCCGCTGATTGGGCGAGGCCCGCGGCTCTCCCGCATCGCCCCGGCCGGCGCGGCGGCAGCCTGACCGGCCCGGTACGGCACGGCCCGGTATGGCACCGCGGGACCAGCCGCGCTGGACCCGGCGGCGGGGAACCGCTCGGTGCCCCGCGGGGCTGCCCCGGTGCCGGCCCCCGGGGTGGGGAGCACCGGCCCGGACCTCGCACCCGTGGGGACCCGTGTCCCTGCGGGGCCCCGCGGGGCCGCAGCCCTGCCCCGCCGGGCACGAAGGGGCATTCCCTGCCTCGCTGCCCACGGAGCGCTTTGTCTCCTGGCTCTGCTCCTCCGAGCACGAGTGGCGGTGGGTACGGGGGGAACAGCCTCCCTTGTTTTTTTACTTTTTAAATAATTTTTGTTTTTAAGGAAAAAAGCTTTTTCCTTCCTTCTGTTTGTTTATTTATTTTGCACCGAAAGCTCTCGCCGTCCAGAAGAAACATCTCTGGGCCAAATCGTGCTAACGGTTCTGAAAGCAAGAGCTGCCCGTCCGATGTCCGTGGGGACTTCTGCTTTTAAAAACCGACGGCACGAGTGTGTCCCCGCATTACTTGCGTGTGCGTGGGTGTGCATATGCGGGTCTGTACGGGTGCGAGGCGGTGCGCGTTAAAGTCTTACTAGCAAGCGTTTGTTCCCAGGAATTTATTGTAGTATTCAAACTAAACTGCTGGAAAAATAAAAGAGGTAAAGTCTGCCTAGGAGCTGAAGTGACCACAGCAGGATATGACGCCAGGAGTGTTGTAAAGACTGTCTGTCCTTAAAGAAGGTACTATTGTGCATGGCCTTTTATTTATAACTTGGTAAGTGCCAGCAAACTCGCCTCCTTTACACTCTGAAGTGCCAGCCCAGCTTTCCACAGTGCTCTTTATTTGCAATAGTCTATTCAGTAACTGTCACTCCCGAGCTTCAAGTTATTCAAGACCTTAATCAATCAAAAGGATGAGAACCGTTCAGGTTTCTCCCCTTTGAAATGAGGGAAACAATGTTTTCTGGGCTCCCAGTCCGCTTTCCCTTTACGGGTCGGGCGACGGTTTCGCCGCCGGTACCGGCCCCGGGAAGGGCGGGGGTTCGCGTTATTTAGGCAGAAATCCGGAGCCGGAATACGAAACGAACCCGCCCGCCGAGGCAAAGGCGGCAGCGACGCGGGCAGCGGCGCTCGGTGAAACGCGGAATTTGGCGGCGGGCTCCGCACCGGGGTGCTCGGGGAGGGGGGGAGCCCGCCGACGAAGCCGGCATGCCCGGTCACCCCGCGGCACTCACCGCGGCGGCGGGCACCCCTGCGGCCCGCGGTCCTGTTCTCCCCAGCCCCGGCCACCAAACCCAAGCGGTTTCCATCACTTTTTTAATTCATAAAAATAAACCCCAAACCCTGCGTGCGCGGCTGCCGCCGGCTCTGCTCCGGAAAGCTTCCACACAGCCTAGAAACAGGTTGGCAAGAAAAGTTCGCACGACAGTAAAATCCCGCGTGTATTTCACACGGCGTTTGGGTGTTACAGAGCACCCCGGTGACCCGGCTTCGGGCCAACCGCTGGCGCGCCCCGGGAGCCCCGGCCCCGTGGCATCCCGGCCGGAGCCGGGCAGCGGAGCCCAGCCGGGCGCGGGCAGTCGGGGGTGTACCGGACCCCCCGGCCCTCCCAAACCTTCCTGAGGTACCGTCCACTCCGCGCTATTTGCCACGCGTGTCTTACTCGACGAATGAAGGCGGGAGAAGTGTTATTAAAAAAAAAAAAAAAAAAAAGGAAAAAGGGCGAAGCTATTTAAGATTTAATTCCTGCTCGGGAGCGCATACGGCGCCACCAGCATCCCCCTGACCGCCCCCACCACCACACACACCGGCACCGCTGCGGCCCCACGCGTGGGAGCAGATACCCTTCCCACCCGCGGTGGGTGCCATCGCCATGCCTGGGCTGTAACCCACGGCCACGCGAGGAGGGAGCGCGAATGGGAACGGCCCCAGCCCCGGCAGGGGAGACGGGCTTGGCAGTCACTGCCGGTGACTTTACCCTCTCCTTCAACGACGCGCGTCCGTGTGCGTGGCGTGTGAGCGCGCGTGTATTTGCGTGGGCCCGTGTGCCGCGCCCGGGGCAGCCCGGCAGGCCGATCCCGTGTCCTCCGGTGCCAGGAGGCTCTCCGCAGTCGCCGCCGACCCCGCGGAGGCCAAGGGCCGGTGGCAGCGGAGCAGAGGCGGCTCCCGCAGCACCTCCCGGTCCCTCGCTCCGCGCCCGGCCCCGTGGGGCTGGCGGGGGATCCCGCCGGTCCCCTCGCCCCCCGGGGAGCCCCACAGCCGAACCCCGCTCCCCCGGGACAGGGTCCCGGGCCGGGCTGCCGTGGGCGGGGGGGGGGAAGCGGTGCGAAACCCACCTAGTCTCGTCCTGCGCTACCAGCCACCGAGTGCACCGGATGGAACAGCCGCATCCTCCCGCACGGGAACTGTTAAAAATTCAAGGGAAAAAGATTAGGCACGAATGCCTGGCCCCGCTCCTCCCTCCCCTCCTCGCCCCCACC